>NC_084475.1:6685795-9147462 GCF_027409185.1 Cynocephalus volans | reverse complement strand
AAGGCGCATAAATATGGAAATCAGAAGTAAAGGAGTGTTAAAAAAAAAGTTAGGCAGACACAAATAAACCACCCCACTACTGCGTAAATGATGCATGTTTTTTATGATCTTAATTACATTTAAGTATTAAAATATGCCACTGATCTCACAGTTTACTTTACAATATCCAAATCTTCAAACCTGCAGGAGGAAATCCACAGTGCAACCTGGACAATGCAACCATTTCACTCTCTTGTGCAGTTACCTGAAAATCGAAAACCTCAGTTATGACTTTCTCTAGGTTTAATAGGTCGATCAGTTACAAAATTCTGGAGAAGTAGGTTAGGGGTTAAAAAGTATATTTGATATCAAGATCTCATTATTTATGCTTATAAGGGAGCAAATCTTATCTACACCAAGCAAACAGAATCTTTTGAAAAGTGAATGATTCACAAGTTCTTTCCTTTTAATTCAATGCCAAATAGGTGGTTCAAGTCTTTCACCGCACTAAAAGGAAGGTTGCTGGACTGAATTAGAGCAACCTGTGCTGGTTGCTCTAATTCAGTCCAGGTTCCCATGGACACAGATTGTCTAAACACAATCTGTGTCCATGATGTCACTGGGAACCTTTGACTAAAAAGGTCTTGCGCATCCCTGAGAAGTGCATACTGGAGGCACTTAGTCGCTGTGAGTGTTGCGACATCACTGAGCCGTTGGTGGATTCTGGTCTAGAGAACAGCGCCAAACCCACAGGGGATATGGGACTTTGAGGACGTGAGCCATCATATCAAGGACTGCATCAGCTCACTAAGAGGAAGACAGCATCTGCTTAGCCCTGCAAGTGGGATTCACAACAATGTCTCGCCTTGACTACCCAGGGGAGGCCCGGACTTGCCACACCTCTGCAGACTCTATCATCTTTTCTTTTTTTTTTCCTGTGGTTGCCACAGAACTTGAACCCTGACTTTGGTGTCATCAGCACCATGCTCTAGCCAGCTGAGCTCACTGCCCAGCCCCTCATTCTGTTCTAACAGTACTGACTAAACGCTGCGAGGAAAAGAGGTGGGTGATTTCTCAAAGATAGGCTGTTTACTAAAAACAAGTCTTTTTTTTTTCAAAACTGATATTATGTCTAAGCAATTTAATAAGGACTCATATGGCAAACGAGGAGACTCACAGGAGGAAACAATACAAACTAATCAGAAGGCACTGTGCTCAAGGGCTATACCTTCTGCCTTGATATGTAGTCAGTTCTTCTTGAAGGATGGATGCTCTCTTTTGCAGAAAATTAACCTAGAAAAGAAACCTTGTATGAGAAGAGATGAACGTGGCTTAAATGTCAATATTGTGCAAATAGTATGGTAAGATTTTGTTTAAATTCAGGTAATTCTCTACCTTAAACTCAGAGGATTTGTTGAAAGTCAATGTTGTGTTTTTTACATTTGGTCACATCCCATCCCTACTGGAAACCCATCAGAGGCTGCAAAATAAATTCAGACTCCTTATTACAGAGCCATTTTGATCTGCCTCCATCCTCTCTTTGTGGCTGGCTCCATGTCTCTTCGCACCCTTCCCACCGTCACAGCATTATACACTATGTCACCCACACTTGGTTGCCCCTTGGCACAGGCCATTTTCTCTCTTGGAATGCTTGGCTATCTCTTATTCCTCTTCCACTGTCTGGTTCGAATGTCACCTCTCCTACGCTTGCCTCCTCCCCAACTGCCCGTCCTAGCCCTAGGCAGAGTCAGGGGCTCCCTCCTCCATGTTCCTGTGCTCTGTTCTCAGCACTGCTCATGCTGACTAGTGGATACTTGTTTTCATGTCTCTCCCCCAAAACAGACAGCTCTCCTGGGGCAGGAATGACTTTAAAATCTCTGTAATCCCAGTTTTGTTTTGTTTTTCAGGGCTGAGCATGTAGTTGGTATTCACCAGCAGTTTAATGAATGAATAAGTGAGTGAAAAGAAAATTACTGCTTTCTGGAAACCTCAATCCATTCTGGGGATTCCCTGAGGTTGGAGAGACAGTATTTTGTAGTGGAAAGAGCCTGAACTTGTCTGGAGTTAGGCCAACTTGGTTCAATTCCTGGCTTGGCCTCTATGGCTCTAGGAAAGTTACTTAAGCTCTTGATGGCTCATCTGTGAAATGGGATTAATGACAGTTACTTCCCAAGGTTATGAGCATGACTTAAAACAACCAATAGGAACTGCCTACCACAGAGCTTAGATTACATACCACCCCACGCACCCTCTCCTGGGGAGCTGGGGGATGGAGGGAACTGGGATGCTTAGCATATTCCCTTAAATCAGACCTTTGCAACACATTTGATTATTGTGAAGTGTAAATTTCTATACTATTAAAGATAACCTGTAGTAGGCATAAATTCAAAAGCACCTTTTACAACCAAATAAAAATGGTTTGGGGATAACATACTATGCCTTAATGTAATCAAGAGTCAGTGGTATTTGATCATTTTGGAATTGTTTACTCTAGCCCCTTTGGTCTGAAGTGAAACCATGGCAACGGTTGATTCCGAAACATAGCTGTGCAAGAGAGTACAGCTGGCAGAATAGAAAATATGCTTGAAAGAGAGGAAAACATAGTCTTTCTACATGGGTGCCTATCAAAGTGGTCCTCTCAGTTTTGCTTATTTGTAATATCACCCCCTTAATTTTATGCAATTGCTCAAACGACCCATAGGACAACTGATAATTTTGACAGATGCAAGGATTACACTGATTCAACTTCCCATCCCCCACTGTGCTTTGCAATCGGAATTCCAACAATTTTCAAAAAACACAGGCACCTGTGCTTTCAAACTAAATTTGCCCACTATATGGCCTGTGACTCCTCCATGCAGCTGCCAATTCTGAGTCCTGATCGCAGCTGGCAGCACTCTCTTTCTGGGTCAACATCCAGTTTTAGGAGGCTGAAGTGGCTTTTATTACAGTGAAATGATATGAATGATAACAGAAGCCCTGCAGGTGGGTATCAGATTCCCCCATGCCCCCTCCCCCACCTAAAAAAAACTCCTCTGAAGGTGTCAGGTCCTACATAGCTGACTCCTACAAAGTTAATGGGTAAACCATACCTCGAGGAGAGCTTTTCATGTAAATAAAGATTTCTTAACCCTTTCTGTGTTAACACTCTTCTCAAGTACCTATTTTAATATGCAGGACCAAGCACAGCAAAACTTCCTAGCCTACAGAAGCAACAGCAAAGAGTAGGATAAGGACTGATGTAATGAACATTTCACTCTAACCAACTGGCCAGCCCCTCTTTTTCAGATAAAAGACTTGAGGGAAATATAAAATGAAGGCTAAAATTTGCTGCATGTTTTATCCAATACATACAAAGAGCTAATCTGAATATCATCAAATTATATCATTTATTTTATTCATAAATAAATTTATTGAGCACCTACTGTGTGCCAGGCACAATTCTTGGCACAGAGAGTAAAGAAATCCTTTCCTCATGGAATTTTCCAGGAAAAATTGTCTTAAATTTCTGAGTATATTGGAAATGGAAATATGTGAACCGTTTCTTATGTTTGAGTTAAAAAAACTCACTAGACCAGCAGTGCATAAAACATTCAAACAATACAAGAGCATATAGAGAACACTTATGTTTGAAGTTTTAAATAAATATCTAAATTTAAATCAATTTTATCTCAAATATTTTATGAACTATACCAAGAACCATACATTTCAGCAATAAATTTTTAACCTAATTGTCTCAATACCTCGTCATTATTTTTCCTTGAACTTACACATCTTACTATCTCTAACCATATAAAACACACCAGAATAAAAATGCTCCTAACTTAACTGTGCTTTCGATTTCTCTGCACTTTAACACAGTGAGCAATCAGTAATGTGCTAAGTGATGGCATTTTGGACCTGGTACCAAGAATAAAAGGGTGAAGCCCTATCAGAATGTGGACTATAAATGAATGGAAATCACCATAATAGAACTTTTCAATTTCAAGGGTGCTTTTAAGAAAATCTTATCAAAACAATGAGTTCTCAAAGTAGTAAGAAAAAAAATTAAAACAAACAAAAACAATTCATTCTGGGGAGTAGGTTATGCTATGACATCACACTGATTTCTGGCATCTATTCAGAATTAAATTTATGTTAGTTTCCTTTCAGGATACACACATGACCTATGTCCTTGGAAAATGCCTTGATTCCAGTAATTACCTGTGATTTTAGGGAAGAAATGGTGTCTTCAAGTTCTTGTCTTAGAGATGCTGGCATCAACCCTTTGAATTTTGTTTCATATTCTTGTCGTATGTAAGTTATCTAAGATGGGGAAAAAAAGAAAGTTATGTCTTTTTTTTACCACAGAAATGATTGTTTTGAATTTAAGAAATCCCAGAATAATATCTGTTCATCACAAAGGTCAGTTTGTTACATGTGGTTAGAAGCCACTAAAGAGGAACTAAGAGGAAAGAGTTACGAACTGAACCAGCCACCTAGCCTGACCGTGAGACTCTGGGAAAGGCAGTCCCTGTAACAACACTTCATTTTTTTAAAGTCTTTGTTAACATGATTTTCATCATCTGATGAGTAAAACACTTGCTCTCTCCTCTCCACTCATGAGATACACCACCACGCCAGCCCTACAGCCTTTCCTTAATCAGGATGTGGGCCATGTTAAACCATGATTTGATGACAACTAGTGGCATGTCTTTGCTTTGATTAAAACACTCCTCCAAACTGGCAGGTACCTGAGGGTGCTCAATATGATTCATACGATTATGAAGATAGGAATGAAGGAGAATCTGCACAGCTGCGTCTCCATGCCTCTTCAATACAGGTAGACAGGTAGAGTGCTATGGTCACAGGGAACTTCCCTGCCTCCAGAATAGCATCAGGCCTGTGCTCAGCCAACTGATGGTCACCAGGCCAGTAAAGGAAAGGTTGGTGGCGCATCCCATTTGCCTCTCTAAAAGCCAGAGGAGCATGGAAGAAGCAGACTGAGGAGGAGGAAGACGTGCACGGGTGTGACATTGTTGTCCTTCTCCAGCTGTGTTTCTGCATTTCTCTTCCTCCTAATCTGAGATGTGATAGTATTAATTACTTTTAAAATCTGTTGCATGTGTCATGTGACTTAACGGAATACTAGAGCAGAATTGCAGTGTATCAAAAAATGACTCATCAGACATACCTGGAAATAAGGTAATATACTATGAAAATGTGTACAACTGAGTTCAGTTGGACAAACCTATGGATTTGCCAAAGATAATTTAAAATTACTTGCCTTTAAGTCTCAGCTGTTCTTGCACTAAACTGAATTAAAGAAGAAATGTGTTCTAATAATTCATTTCATGACCTACTAAAATCCCATGGCAACTCTTCTAGAATGTAAGTTTTCAATTTTTGGCAAAGTGCTTTTTTGAGACATGTTATAATCTTGTGATTTATATGTAAAGGAAAAAAGAAATAATGAAAAATGATCTCTCTCACTGATGCAAAGTCTTTGCTGATAAAATATTTGTTGGTTCTCATATCGATTTTTCTCACCTTCTCTTCTTGGACTTACTTCCAATAGTTACATCTGATAGCTGAGTCAAATGAATGCAAACACAGTTCTGCTTCCACCATCTTGCAATGTGATACCGTGTGTCACTGAAGCTACCACCAAGGAAGACCCTCACCAGATGCATTCCCTGAACTTTGGACTTCCCAGCCTCCAAAACTCTAAGAAGTTCATGTGTCATCCTGTCTTAGGCACTTCACGTCACTTCCTTTGCGAAATGACACCACCCTTATAAAGATCAGCCAGTTGCAGTGAATAGAAGAGAAAACAGTGTATACAAGTCCAGGCAACTCAGTTAAGCTACATGCCCTGAAGTGCCAGCACGCGACCCAGCAGCCGAGTGTGTGCGGAGCAGGGAGATGTCCAGCAGGGGAGGTGGAAGCTCCGCAGAGACCACACGCCCTGTGGTGCCGGTGCGTGACCCAGCAGCCCAGCTGAGTGCATGCTGACCAGAGAGGCCCAAGACCGGAGGCAACCACAAACACAAGGCACTAGTGGACAACCAAGCAGACACTGAGGTACCTATACCAAATTGGCAACACCAGCAACATCCTAGCCAGACAATCGTGTCAAACCAGTAGATTGTGAAATCCCCTGCCACAATGACTAAACATCAAAGGAAAGATACCAGAAATATGAAAAATCAAGAAAGCACACCACCAAAGGGTAATAACTCTCAAACTCTAGATCCTATAGAACAAGAAGCCCTTGAAATGTCTGACAAGGAATTTCAAGTGATTATTCTAAGGAAACTGAATGAGATACAAGAAAACTCAGCTAGACAACATGTTGAAATAAGGAAAAGTTTACAGGACATGAAAGAAGAAATGTACAAGGAAATCAATGTCCTGAAAAAGAATGTAGCAGAGCTTGCCGAGCTGAAGAATTCATTAAGCTGAAGAATGAAATATAAAGCACAACAGAGAGTTTATCCAGCAGGCTTGCAGAAGTAGAAGAGAGAACTTTGGACCTTGAAGATGGGCTGTTTGAAATAACAGAGGCAGACCAAAAAAAAGAAAAAAGAATTAAAAGCATTGAAGAAAATCTAAGAGAGATATCAGACAACCTTAAGTGCTCAAATATCCAAGTCATGGGTATTCCAGGAGGGGAGGAAAAAGGAGATTGCATTGAAAACATATTCGACAACATAGTGGCAGAAAACTTCCCAGTTATTGGAAAAGACACAGATCTTCAGATTCAGGAAGCTCAAAGATCCCCAAACGTATTCAACCCCAAAAGGTCTTCTCCAAGACATGTCATAGTCAAATTGGCAAAACTCAAAGACAAAGAGAGAATCTTAAAAGCTGCAAGAGAGAAGCATCAAATCACCTATAAGGGAGCCCCAGTCAGACTAACATCAGACTTTTCATCACAAACCCTAAAAGGCAGAAAGGAATGGGATGATATATTCAAAATATTAAAAGACAGAGATTGCCAGCCAAGACTACTCTACCCTGAAAGGCTAACCTTCCAATACAAAGGGCAAATAGTATATTTCTCAGAAAAACAAAAACTGCGGGAGTTCACTACCATATGACCAGCCTTGCAAGAAATTCTCAAGGGAGTACTGGGTTTGGTACCTGAAAAACAACTACCACTGCCATAAAAACCCAAGAAAAATCAAAACCCACTAGTATAACAAAAATGGCATCTATGAAGAGAAAACAAACAAACAAACAAAAGGCTATCTACAACCCAAGGAACCAACAAATACAGAAAACACACAGTAAATCAGAAAGAAAGGAACAAAAGACACCTAAGACAACCAAACAAAATTCAATAAAATGCTAGGATTAAATCAACACTTTTCAATAACAACTCTTAATGTAAAAGGCTTAAATTCCCCAATCAAAAGACACAGACTGGCTGACTGGATTAAAAAGGAGGACCCAATTATATGCTGCCTTCAAAAGACCCACCTCATCCATAAAGACTCACATAGACTAAGAGTGAAAGGATGGGAAAAGATTACCATGCAAACAGAAATGAAAAACGAGCTGGAGTAGCTATTCTTATATCTGATAAAATAGACTTTAAACTAAAAACCATAAAAAGAGATAATGAGGGACACTACATAATGATAAAAGGATTAATCCATCAAGAAGACATAACAATCTTAAATATATATGCACCCAATGTTGGAGCAACCAGATTTATAAAACAAACTCTATTAGACCTAAAGAAGGAAATAGACACAAATACCATAATAGCAGGGGACCTGAACACCTCACTGTCAATATTGGACAGATCATCTAGGCAACGAATCAGCAGAGAAACACAAGATCTAAACAACACAATATACCAATTGGACTTGGCAGATATCTACAGAACATTCCAACCAACGACCTCAGAATATTCATTCTTTTCATCAGCACACAGATCATTCTCCAGGACAGATCACATGTTAGGTCACAAATCAAGTCTGAACGAATTAAAAAAAACTGGAATTATCCCATGTATATTTTCAGACCACAATGGATTAAAATTAGAAATCAATAACAAACAAAATTCTGTAAACTATTCAAACACATGGAAATTAAACAGCATTCTACTTAATGACATATGGGTTCGAGAAGAAATCAAACAGGAAATCAAAAAATTTATTGAGTAGTATTCCATTGTGTAGATGTACCACATTTTCCGTATCCACTCATCTGATGATGGGCATTTGGGCTGGTTCCAACTCTTGGCTATTGTAAAGAGTGCTGCGATGAACATTGGGGAACAGGTATACCTTCGACTTGATGATTTCCATTCCTCTGGGTATATTCCCAACAGTGGGATGGCTGGGTCGTATGGTAGATCTATTTGCAATTGTTTAAGGAACCTCCATACCATTTTCCATAGAGGCTGCACCATTTTGCAGTCCCACCAACAATCTATGAGAGTTCCTTTTTCTCCGCAGCCTCGCCAGCATTTATTGTTCATAGTCTTTTGGATTTTAGCCATCCTAACTGGGGTTAGATGGTATCTCAATGTGGTTTTGATTTGCATTTCCCGGATGCTGAGTGATGTTGAGCATTTTTTCATATGTCTGTTGGCCATTTGGATAGCTATAAAAACGAATGAAATACTGCCATTTGCAACAACATGGATGGACCTTGAGAGAATTATATTAAGTGAAACAAGTCAGGCACAGAAAGAGAAATACCACATGTTCTCACTTATTGGTGGGAGCTAAAAATTAATATATAAATTCACACACACACATACACACACACACACACAAACCGGGGGGGGGGGGGAAGAAGATATAACAACCACAATTATTTGAAGTTGATACAACAAGCAAACAGAAAGGACATTGTTGGGGGGGAGGGGGGGAGGGAGAAGGAAGGGAGGTTTTGGTGATGGGGAGCAATAATCAGCTACAATGTATATCGACAAAATAAAATTAAAAAATAAAAAATAAAAAATAAAAAAATAAAATAAAAAAATAAAAAAGAAAAAAAAAGAAAAAAAAAAAGAAAATGAAAAATCTATAAAAAAAAAAAAATTTATTGAAACTAATGAAAATAATGATACATCATACCAAAACCTGTGGGATACTGCAAAAGCAGTACTAACGGGGAAATTTATTGCATCAAATGCTTACGTACAAAGAATGGAAAGATGGCAAGCAAACAACCTAACACTTCACCTTAAAAAACTAGAAAAACAAGAACAATCCAAACCTAAAGTTAGCAGATGGAAAGAAATCATTAAGATCAGAGCAGAACTTAATGAAATTGAAACCCAAAAAACAATACGAAAGATCAATGAATCAAAAAGTTGGTTTTTTGAAAAGATAAATAAAATTGACAAACCATTAGCATGACTAACTAAAAAAAGAGAGATCCAAATAACAAAAATTAGAAATGAAAAAGGTGATATTACAGTGATATTTCTATCTGAAATAGAAGGAATCATTCGAGGCTACTGTAAACAACTATATGCCAACAAATTTGAAAATCTGGAGGAAATGGATAAATTTCTGGACACCCACAAGCTACCAAAACTGAGCCAAGAAGATGTAGAAAATCTGAACAGACCAATAACAATAAAGGAGATTGAAGCTGTTATCAGAAGGCTCCCAACAAAGAAAAGCCCAGGACCAGATGGATTCACAGCAGAATTTAACCAAATATTCAAAGAGGAATTGACACCAATTCTTTACAAACTATTACAAAAGATTGAAACAGAGGCAAATCTCCCAAACTTATTTTATGAAGCAAACATCACCCTGATACCAAAACCAGGTAAAGATACAACTAAAAAAGAAAACTACAGGCCAATATCCTTGATGAACATACATGCAAAAATCCTCAATTAAATACTAGCTAACAGAATACAGCAACACATATATAAAATTATACACCCCGATCAAGTGGGATTCATCCCAGGGATGCAAGGTTGGTTCAACATATGCAAATCAATAAATGTGATACACCATATCAATAATCAAACGCAAGGACCATATGATCATCTCTATATATGCTGAAAAAGCATTTGATAAAATTCAACATTCATTCATGACAAAGAGCCTCTATAAGTTAGGTATAGAGGGAAATTATCTCAACATAATTAAAGCCAGATATGATAAACCCACTGCCAATATCATCCTGAATGGGGAAAAGCTGAAAGCTTTTCCTTTAAGAACAGGAACTAGACAAGGATGCCCATTCTCACCACTCCTATTCAACATAGTGTTGGAAGTACTAGCCAGAGCAATCAGAGAAGAGAAGGAAATAAAGGGCATCCAGATTGGAAAAGATGAAGTCAAACTGTCCCTGTTTGCAGATGACATGATCCTATATATCGAACAGCCTAAAACCTCCACAAAAAAACTCTTGGAGTTGATAAATGATTTCAGCAAAGTAGCAGGATACAAAATCAACACACAAAAATCAGTAGCATTTCTTTTCTCCAATAGTGAACATGCAGAACGAGAAATCAAGAAAGCCTGCCCATTTACAATAGCCACCAAAAAAATAAAATACTTAGGAATTGAATTAACCAAGGATGTGAAAAATCTCTATAATGAGAACTACAAACCACTGCTGAGAGAAATTAGAGAGGATACAAGAAGATGGAAAGACAGCCCATGCTCTTGGATTGGAAGAATCAACATTGTGAAAATGTCCATACTACCCAAGGTGATATACAAATTCAATGCAATCCCTATCAAAATTCCAATGACATTTTTCTCAGAAATGGAAAAAATTATCCAGACATTTATATGGAATAACAAAAGACCATGCATAGCCAAAGTAATCCTGTGCAAAAAAAATAAAGCTGGAGGCATAACACTACCTGACTTTAAACTATACTACAAAGGTATAATAACCAAAACAGCATGGTACTGGCATAAAAACAGACACACTGATCAATGGAATAGAATAGAGAATCCAGAAATCAACCCACACACCTACAGCCATCTGATCTTCGACAAAGGCACTAAGCCTATACACTGGGGAAGAGACTGCCTCTTCAGCAAATGGTGCTGGGATAACTGGATATCCATATGCAGGAGAATGAAACTAGACCCATACCTCTCACCATACACTAAAATCAACTCAAAATGGATTAAAGAATTAAATACACACCCTGAAACAATAAAACTTCTTAAAGAAAACATAGGAGAAACACTTCAGGAAGTAGGACTGGACACAGACTTCATGGATATGACCCCAAAAGCATGAGCAACCAAAGGAAAAATAAACAAATAGGATTATATCAAACTAAAAAGCTTCTGCACAGCAAAAGAAACAATTAACAGAGTTAAAAGACAACCAACAGAGTGGGAGAAAATATTTGCAAAATATACATCTGACAAAGGATTAATATCCAGAATATACAAGGAACTCTAACAACTTTACAAGAAAAAAACAAGCAACCCAATTAAAAAAATGGGCAAAATAGCTAAATAGGCATTTCTCTAAGCAAGATATATAAATGGCCAACAGACATATGAAAAAATGCTCAACATCACTCAGCATTTGGGAAATGCAAATCAAAACCACACTGAGATACCATTTCACCCCAGTTAGGATGGCTAATATCCAAAAGACTGTGAATGAGGGGGTATAGCTCAGTGGTAGAGCATTTGACTGCAAAAGACTGTGAATGATAATTGCTGGTGAGGTTGTGGAGAAAAAGGAACTCTCATACATTGCTGGTGGGACTGCAAAATGGTGTAGCCTCTATGGAAAATGGTATGGAGGTTCCTCAAACAATTGCAGACAGATCTACCATATCACCCAGCTATCCCACTGCTTGGAATATACCCAGAGGAATGAAAATCATCATGTCAAAGGGATACATGCAATCCCATGTTCATCGCAGCTCTGTTCACAATAGCCAAGATATAGAACCAACCGAAATGTCCACCTTCAGATGAGTGGATATGGAAAATGTGGTATATCTACACAATGGAATACTACTCTGCTATAAAAAAGAATGAAATACTGCCATTTGCAACAACATGGATGGACCTTGAGAGAATTATATTAAGTGAAACAAGTCAGGCACAGAAAGAGAAATACCACAAGTTCTCACTTATTGGTGGGAGATAAAAATAAATAAATAAATAAATACACAGAAAACCGGGGGTGGGGGGGGAGGAAGAAGACATAACAATTACAATTCCTTGAAGTTGATACGACAAGCGAACAGAAAGGACATTGTTGGGAGGGAGGGGGGAGAGGGAGGAGGGAGGGAGGTTTCAGTAATGGGCCACAATAATCAACCACATTGTATATTGACAGAATAAAAAAATAAAACAAAAAAAATTAATTTTAGCTAACAACAACAAAAAAATTAATGCAAACACAGAGCAAAATACGTGCTTTATAAACCAGACCTTAAGGGCCACCTTTATAGAGGGTTCATACTGATATAGACTATTGTTTTCCTATCCCTCACCATTGGCTCTGAAATTTTGAGCTCCAACTCTTTTAAAAAGGACTCAAGCTTGATTTATTTCTTGCATCCTTGTCTGTTTAGAATGTCTGCCCAGTGTATAATGGAAAAACAGCTTGGCTGGGTATAAAAATGTATCAATCCCACTTTCTTTATCTCTGAACTTTAAACATATTTCTCCAATGTTTTAGGGCATTATACTTGTAGGTCGCTGTGCTGAAGTCTGATTTTTTCCATATTGAATGTGACTTTTTTTCTCTGCTTGGATGCCCATATGATTTTTTTTCTTGATTCAGTAACTTTACTGGGAAATGTTTTGGTATTAATTCTATATCAGTTTTCCTGGGATAATGTGTGTGCCCTTTCCACCTTTAGATTCAATTATTTCACTAAAATTTTCCACTGTTAGAAGAATTATTTGTATTCTATTATTCCTTATACATATATTTTTTTATTGTCTTTTTCAGGAACATAGATTTTGTATGTGTTGGCTCTTCTTTGATAATCTCCCATAATTACAATTGTCTCTATTATTACATTCACTTTCTTAACACTTTACATCTATTTCATATTTTCTTTTCATTTCATGTGATTTCCTCTAGCCTGATTGCCATATCTCCTTGGATGTTTTCAGTTATGATTTTTCTATTTTTGTTTCTTCTGATATGGCTTCAATCTCTGTAATCTTATTTGATCTAACTTTTGCCTCAGTGCTGAGATTCACTTTTCTTCTCTGTTAACTTTTATCATCTTTAAACACATCTCTTCTTTTTTCTTCTTCTCTGTCTCCCCCCACCACTTTCCTTGAGAGAGTGATGTATCAATGTGTTTTATAAATGCTTTGACACTGTGAAGAACTCTTTATTATAAAGAACTGTGATTTGTCTGAGCCTTACCCATGTTTCTTGGGTAATTTTCCATTTGATATATGTTCTTTATTTGCTTTATGCTTACATTCCTTCTTTCTCTCTCTTTTAATCTAGCAAAGATAGTATGCTAGTTCCTTTTTCTAACAAGAAATTACACCTCATTTTTGAATGGAACCAGCTATTTGCTGAGTGTTGAGGTAGGAGGAGTAAGCTGGGATCTGGCCACAGATATGATTTGATTTGTTGTCTTCAATACCCTTCAACCAAATCTATGACTTCATTTGCTCTGAGGACTCATCTCCCTCAGTTTTTAAGTACTCTGCAGGTAACAGCCAACCACTTAAGCCCTTAGGTTCATGATCATGGTTTCTCTTGACTCTTTTGCCCCCACATCACTCCTCATATCTGGTCTCCCCCTACTAGGAGGCTAGGCACAGATAGTAGAAAATTGTGTGTCACCAAGGTTGCTCTTTGACCACCACTATCCCTTCTGTAACTTTTTCAATTCAGTGTACTATATTTTCCAATTTTTATTGAGGATCCATGCATTTCTACATCCTGCCTACTCCTTTATCCTCTGTTTTTATGATGTCAGTGAATCTGAGTGAACTTAAAATGAGCCCCTGGAAAATCTGAAATTCTCTCACTTATGAGAGAGATTGTCAATCAGAAAAATATTAGCACCCTGAATCCTAAGACCCAAATCCTGAATTTAAAAATCATTATATCAGGCAGAATCCTGTTACTTTAATAAAGTCATGAAAACCTTTAACCAATCTGTTTTTATTCTGTTTATGAGGTTAATAACATTACTAGTAGCGAACATTTATTGAGTACTGTCAATGTGCTCAAGGACTGTAATTTGAGCACATATAATAATTCTAAGTGTTTTATATGTATTTAATCTTTCTGAGGACCCAAAGAGGTAAGCACAGAGAGGTAAGCCATGATTTGAACTTGGGGAGTTTGACTCTCAAGCACATACTCTTACCCACTATGCTCTACAGTTTCTCAAATAATCTTTCCAAATGATGAAATGTTTCTTCCACCACAAAAGGGAAAGGATGTCACAGGCACAGCCAGTTAGAGCAGTCTCATCCACCACACACTAGTGCATGCTCTCCCCAGCACAACGGGCACAGGGGCGGGAGATGGGACGTGCAACGACTATCCTTCCAGACATCCATCTAGTCATTGATCTGTTTTTTAAGTGACAACAATAACAATGACAATAGCAACTTGTTCCAGAGCGCTTGTCATACTATTCCAATGGTTTAAAATTTTAACTTACTAAGGATCTATGTATGACTAATAAGAAAAAATCTATACAAATGGAATGACCACAGTGCCCTAAAATAAAAGTTCCACAAATTCCCCCCAAAAGCACACATTTTAAAGTCCAACCAGTGAAGGATGTATCTAAATTTGTCACACGGCAAAAGGATAAAAGGGAAAGAAAAAATTAGCTCATATTCCTTCATATCACTCCTGCTGCTATTTACAAATACTCATTCGCATAAAAAAGATTACAAAGTGTACAGGTTATGCAGTTGACTTGAGCTAAAAGGGTCCCTAGAGATAAAAATTCAAAGTGATGGAAAAGGTGAACCTTGGAAATCTATAATTTCACAAAAAAATATGGAAGGGAGTACTAAAACATATTTTGTGATGTTTTAATTTGAAAAAATAAAATCAATTAGTCATGTCAATCGGTCACAACTATGTCACATATGTCAACATTCTGTATAATAAAACAAAAAGTAAGATGGAAGCATGCAGCTTTGTATGAACAACTTAGGGACAGTGCTTTGAACACAAGTTATTTTACTGCAAGTTCCAGTGCACTCAACACTTCTGAAGAGGTAAGAACAGGGGCGGCCACTCATTGAGTTGTCCCTGGTTGTTGTTCACACGTCTCTGCATGGTCATTTATTACTGTATTTTGAGGTGAGAGTGAAGCATTTCAGGAAGATGAGTGTGCCTAATATTACTTTACAAGTCCAACAAGCATGCCTGGGGGCAGTTCAGCAGTGGAAAAAGGGAACTAAGTAAGAATTCTCTTGATGTTATCTCCTAAATCTCTCTCCACTTTGCCACTGGTACCATCCCAGTCTAGAACACCCTCCTCTTGCACCTGGACAGCTGCAATATTGCTATGTTGGTTTTGTTTTTCAAATAGCATTTGCTTCACTTTTAAAATCAAAATTAAAATCCTGTATGTGGCCAACAAGACCCTGCACCGGCTGGCCCCTATCCACCTCTCACCCTCTTGTGACCGCAGAGTCGCCTTGCTTTCAGAACACCAGACACATGTGCTTTCTTTCAATTCATTCACCAAATGCCCTGCACTTTTTTCTCACAACAGGGCCTTTCTTGTTTTTCTCAGATTCTTCTCTCTAGTCTTGTGGGGTTCCCCCCCGCCATTTTCCAGTTTGTTCGGAACCAGTTTCCACTAGAATTAACTTCATTGATACAAATGTTCCACATCTTCTTCCATGACCCTGCCACCCAAACCATTTTAATGTGTCGATGTGGGGAACAAGAGTAAAGATGAGATGCTATAAACAGCATTTGCTGGAGGCTTCAAGAACTAGCCAGGCTAAGAGGAGGTTGAGTTGGGTACCAAGGTATATCACCAGAAATGATGATTAGAACCAAAAGGATTAGTTTGAAGTGAAGTGATAGCCCTAGTCTCTCTTCCATGAGCTTGTGATGGTCTTAAAGAGATGAGCTTGGGCAGTAGTGAGGTATTTCTGTCTTTATCACAGTCTCTGATCTCAGAAGTGCATTTCGGTGAACTCCAACTTCAAAAGTAAGGTGTAAGAGATGAATAACGGCTTCCAAGAGGACCCCCAATGATACTCGCCTCATGGCATTTAAGCCTCTTTGTAGTTTCTTCCCCAGTTGAATGAGGGCTACACTGTGGGACCAATAGAAAATGATGTGTGTCTTCCAAGGATAGGCCATAAGAGGCATTGTAGCTTCTGTCTTGCTCTATAGAATGGCTTGCTGTGGGGGAAGCCAGCCACTGCGCTGTGAGGATGCTCAAGGAGAACTGTGGAAAGGGCCATATGAAGAGGAACTGTGGCCACCTGCCTACAGTCAGCACTGCAGTTTTTTTTGAACAGAACTAGAATTTTTACTTTCTGAGTTACTTCAAATTCCATAGTCACAGAAAACTGAATTTTATTTTATTTTTTTAATGAATATTGTGTACAAGTATTTGTATGAACATGTGCTTTCTTTTCTTTTTTAATTATGAATATTCATGAGATACAAAGCTAATTGTCACCTCTTGTGCCTATGATGTGAGGGCCAGATTCATATTGGCAGCATACCCATTACCAGAAATTACTTTTGTACCCCGTGTCCCCCACCCAATTATCCCCTAACCTCCCTCTCCCTCCCCCTTTCCCCCTCACTCCACTTTGTAGCCCTAGGAATGTTCCCTCCCTCTGTTAGACCACTGCACTACTGTGGTCTTTCCTTCCTCCCTTCTTTCTCTCCTAGCTCCCACATATGAGTGAGCCCATGTGACATTTATCCCTCTGTGCTTTGCTTATTTCACTCAACATAAGTTTCTCCAGGTTCATCCATGTTGTTGCAAATGAGAGTATTTCATTCTTTTTTATGGCAGAGTAGTATTCTATGGTGTATATATACCACAGTTTCCTTATCCAATCATCCATCGATGGACATTTAGGTTGGTTCTATATCTTGGCTATTGTGAACAAAGCTGCAATGAACATGGGAGTGCAGGTATCCCTCTGACATGATGATTTCCATTCCTCTGGGTATATACCCAGAAGAGGGGTTGCTGGATCGTATGCAAGATCTATCTGTAGTTGTTTGAGAAACCTCCATACTGGTTTCCATAGTGGTTGTACTAATTTACAGTCCCACCAACAGTGCAGGAGTGTTCCTGTCTCTCCACACTCCACGAGCATTTGTTCACCATCTTTTTGATTATAGCCAGTGTAACAGGGGTGAGGTGGTATCTCAATGTAGTTTTAATTTGTAGTTCCCTGATGACTAGTGATGTTGAGAATTTTTCATGTATCTGTTGGCCATTTGTATGTCTTCCTTTGAAAAGTGTCTATTCAGCTTCTTTGCCCATTTTTTAATTGGGTTATTTATTTATTTTTTTTTTACTGTATAATTGCTTGAGTTCTATGTATATCCTGGATATTAATCCCTTGTTGGATGCACGGTTAGCAAAAATTTTCTCCCACTCTGTAGGTTGTCATTTCACTTTGCTGATTGTTTCCTTTGCTGTGCAGAAACTTTTTAATTTATATAGTCCCATTTGTTTATTTTCTCTTTTGCTGCTTGTGATTTCGGGCTCATGTTCATAAAGCCTGTGTCCAGACCTAATTGCTGAAGTGTTTCACTTATATTTTCCCTTAGTAATTTTACAGTTTCAGGTCTTATACTTAAGTCTTTAATCCATTTTGAGTTGATTTTAGTGTATGGTGACAGATGCATATCTAATTTCATTCTTCTGCATATGGATATCCAGTTTTCCCAGCACCACTTGTTGAAGAGGCAATCTTTTCCTCAATGTAGATTTTTTGTTGCCTTTGTCCAATATCAGATGGCAATAAGCCTGAAGGGTGATTTCTGGGTCCTCAATTCTACTCCACTGGTCTGAATGTCTATTTTTATACCAGTACCGTGCTATTTTGGTTACAATAGCTTTGTAGTATAATTTGAAGTCAGGTAGTGTTATGCCTCTGGCTTTATTTTTTTTTGCTCAGGATTGCTTTGGCTATTTGGGGTCTTTTATTGTTCTATATGAAGGGTAAGACTGTTTTTTACATTTCTGTGAAGACTGTCATTGGTATTTTGATAGGGATTGCATTGAATCTGTAGATCGCTTTGGGTTGTATAGGTATTTTCACAATGTTAATTCTTCCAATCCAAGAGCATGGAATATCTTTCCATCTTTTTGTGTCTTCTTTAATTTCTTTCAGAAGTGGTTTGTAGTTCTCATTGTAGAGATCTTTCACCTCCTTGGTTAAATTGATCCCTAGGTATTTTATTTTCTTGTGACAGTTGTAAATGAGCTTACTTTCTCTATTTCTCTTTCTGTTAATTCATTATTTGAGTTTGTAAATGCTACTGATTTGGGGGCATTTTGTATCCTGCAATGTTACTGAAGTTATTAACCACCTCTAGGAGTTTTTTGATAGAGTCTTTAGGTTTTTCTATATATAGTATCATGTCATATGCAAATAGAGAAAGTTTGACTTCATCTTTTCCAATCTGGATTCCCTTTATTTCTTTCCCTTGCCTGACTAGTACCGCTAGTACTATGTTAAATAGAAGTGGTGATAGTGGGCATCCCTGTCTTGTTCCTGCTCTTAAGAGAAAGGCCTTCAGTTTTTCCCCATTCAGAGTGATACTGGTGGTGGGCTTGTCATAAACGGCTTTTATTGTGTTGAGATATTTTCCTTCTACACCTAATTTGTTGAGAGTCTTTATCATGAAGGGATCTTGAATTTTGTCAAATGCTTTTTTAGCATCTATTGAGATAATCACATAGTCTTTGTCCTTGAGTTTGTTGATGTGATGTATCACATTTATTTACTTTCATATGTTGCACCATCCTTGCATCCCTGGGATGAATCCCAGTTGTCTTGTGGTGTTTTGGCACTGCGTCCATCAGGACCTCTGGAGGGTCCTGCTCGGTGGTGTTCAGGGAGGTTGAAGATCCAGGCACCCTGACGGAGGGAGCTTGGCCAGACTTCATGATGAGGCTGTATCTGGGGTAACCACCTCCTGGTTTCACCTAAGCCACAGCCCCTAGTGGTGGTAGGTGACAACTTTCATCAGCAAGAGCGGGACCACACCAGCCCCTTCTTCCAAGCTGCGACCCAGGCTCTTGTCACTTTCCTGACAAGGAGCACTTCTGGCATTTTTAGTCCCTGTTTTCCCCAATGGGTTTTCCTCCCAACTGCCTCTGCCTGCTGCTGGGCTTCAGACCTACAGGCTTGGAGCTCTGGCCTCACTCACCAGTCTTCAGTTCTGTTCTGTTTCTAGGCCATAGAGATTTCATCTTTTTACACCAAATACATCCTTTTAATTTTATTTTTTTACATTTTATCAATCATTGTTGAGTGTTTGGAGCAGAAAGGGTGTCTCATAATACGAGGGTACATCAAAAAGTTCATGGAAAAATAAAATTAAAAGATAATATGAGTCTTTCCACAGACTTTTTGAAGTCTCCTCATAAGACTTGATAGAGCCATCTTTTACAAAAGGACAGTCTGTTTTGTAACTTTTTACCTTAATATAGTAAAGTCTGGGGGTTTAGAGCCCAGACACTGGAGCTGGAATGTCTGGAGCTGAATCTGGATTGTGCCCCTAAACTGTGTGCCTGGGAAGACTAACTTCTCCATGACTCAGTTTCCTCACCAGGAAAGTGGGAATTATAACTTCTTAAGTCAATTGTGAGAATTAGATGATTTAATACATGTAAAATTTTTAAAAGAATTTTATATGGTAAATGTTCAATAAATGTTAGTTATCATTAATTACATCACTTAATGGAGATTTATATTTATATGTATATTTCATTGTATTATTATGTATATATACTATGAATTATACATCTATTTAATTTGGCCAATCCTCTATCATTAGACTTTTTGTTTTTTCTAATTATTTGCAACACTATAAATCCGTATAGCAAATTATTTGCATATATTCATGATTACTTTGAGGAACTCCATTTAAACCTCTTTTTGTATTTTTTAGTATCTGCTGACTGAAAAGTATATAATGACTAAAAGCTTCTATAAATTCAGAATTAATTTTAAATGAATTTATATTGTATAATTAAAAACAATCTATATACATTTGAAAAACACTAATACATGTTTATCCAGGCTACCAACGATGGTTGGTGTATATCTCAGGTCTGCGAGAACAAATATCATAAACTGGAGGGATTAAACAATAAACATCTATTTCTCACAGTTCTGAAGGCTGGAAGTCCAAGACTGGGTGCCAGCAGGGTCAGATCCTTGGTAAGAAACATCTTCCTGGTTATGTCCCCACATGGCCTTTCTTGGTATGTGCATGCGGAGAATGAGCTCTGGTCTCATACTCTTCTCATAAGGGCACTAATTTCATTATGGGGGCCGTACCTTCAGGATCTCATCTAGACCTGATTACCTCCCAAAGGCCTCACCTCCAGATACTATCACATTGGGGATGAGGGCTTCAACACATGTATCTGGGGGAGGGTGGCACAAACATTAGCTGTGTGCACAGGGATTTTCTCAGGTGCTTGCCAATAACCCTGGCGTACAGGTAAGAAACCATTGCTCCACGCTAAATGACTTAATTAAAGGGAAGGATCTCTCCTTCTAGCCTGGATTTCTACCAATTAGAAATCTATGGGAGGGTTAAGGGAAATTAACAGATACCTCTACTCACCGTGGATTAGTTTATTTAGAACCTGTCCTTCTACTACCTGGCTTAGCTGAATGTTGTAAAGCAAACTGAGTTTCATTGGTGGGTAGACTGCAGGGAGTAGAAAGAGGGGAGGGAGGAACATAGCATATCCTGTGAGGGCAAGTGGACATGGGTGGGCCCTGTAGTAGGTGGTCTGGAGCAGGCAGACTGCATCAAAAAGACATTGGGCTTCCGAAGGGTAGTGAAGTAGACAGTAGCGGGCACAGGAAGAGAGGTTTGCTGAGATCAGATGATGTTGGGATCAGGGATCAGATGTCAAAAAAACAGGGAAGTGAGGATGTTTCTGGGGGATGGGACTTTGTGTAGCAAAAACTTTTCACATAGGTTTTTTCGGGGAGTGAGTATATAGAATTTATATATTTGATTTTCTGGTTTGAAGAACAAAAATGAAAGAAATAGTAGTAAAAGATGATGCCAAAAAATTGCTGTAGTGCAACTGAGAAAAAAAAGCACCGTCTTCTAAGAAATTTCATTTTTATTGGGGTTAAGGTATTATGTGTTGCCACAGCAACTGCCAAGACAGATCCATTTTAAGAAAGGTGTTCTGCAGCCTAGCTTACACAAGCTTACACTTTGATTCTAAAGTACAAAGTGAAAATGTAAAAGTAGCCATCATTTTCTTAATGACCTTTAAAATATTCATTTCCCCCTCTTTCTTCAATATGATTTTATCTTATGGTTCTTTATTCTAACTGTTGTCCTCCAAAACTAAGAATGCAGCTCAAAAGAAGTCCTCCATTCCCTGTTCATAGGGACCAGTTTGCAGCACGAGGGAGTGAAGCCTGCCACTTAATGGGCCTGGGACTCCAAGGAAAGGGTAGCAGATTAATGAAGCAGCTGCCGACCTCTATCGTTTGAAGGGTAGCATGAACTAGTTTCTGGAAAGAATTACATTTTCAGGAAGAAGGAACAGTTTTCTGGTCCTGTAGAGAAAACAGTGCCTTTAGAATGAGAGAATGGCTTGAACCTAGCACTTTAATTAGATTTAGATGCTCTAAGTCCAGCTTTGGGTAGCTCAAAAGATTACCTGACACCAAAAAGAAAACAAAGGTCTGGTAAGTCTATTTATAAGGAATAACACACATAGAAAAGGTAGGAAATGGGTAAGACAGTCAAAGACCACAAAATTAGCAATAAACTGCCCAACTTTGTTCATGAATCAAAGACTTAAATACCTAATAAGACTGAGGTTGCAACATGAAATAAACATATATGCCTATTAAAATTTTGGACAATATTTTACATATAAGCTGTACACTTGACTTCCTAATGGAGATGGAAAAGCTGAAACAATATTATAGAGCACCTATGAATAAATGTGGCCTTAGAAAGTACTCATTTAGAATTTCACAAGATATCTGTAGTGGATAATTGGTTCACCAGCATTCACTCCAGCATTTGTTCATGTCTTCCGGTAACTGGAATCCACACCCTCCCACTCTCTGTCCCACCCAAGGGTCAGGGGTGGAGTCTGTGACAGGAGCCTAAGACAATCAGCACAGCACATTCCTGGTGCTTTGAGTGTTGAGGGCCTGGGTAAATGAACCCAATCCAGGTAACCAGAGTCACTGACAGTCAAGGGATGCAGACTCTTATCCACTCACTTGTTCCCAGGGATTCCATTCTGGAATTGTGACAGCCATCTTTTCCCCACAGAGTGACAACTGGACTGAATGGAAACAATCTAGAGAAAGGCAAGAGTTTAAATGGACCCTTTATCAAGGTGTACCTGGAGTTAGCCCTGTCCTTAGATTTTTTAGTTTGGGTTGGATTTTTTGTTGCTTGCAACCAAAACAGTCTGAATCTAAACAATGTAGAATATGCAAAATATTAACACCCATTCGTGTGTGTTGCATCCATTAGACCAGGAGTTAGCAACTTCAGCCTGCATGCCAAATCTAGTCTACTGCCTGTTTTTGTAAATAAAGTTTTACTGGAACACAGCCATGCTCACTTGTTTACATATTGTCTATAGCTGTTTTCATATGACAGTGGCAGAACTGAGTAGTCACACAGAGACCCTACAGCTTGCAAGCCCTCACACAGTTGTTATCTGGCCCTTTACAGAAAGTTGGCTGACCCCTGCACTAGACTGGGAGCTCCACAAGGTAGGGACTGTGCTAGCTTTGCTGACTGCTGCAGCCCCAGCCTTCAGCATGATGCCTGCCATATGGTAGCAACTCAATAAGTATTTGCTGATGAATGAATCAAAACCTCTGAGCACACAACTGTTGACATTAAGCCAGCCTTTGTCTTAAAATGACAGGATCTCCAGAATATCTAGAGTAAACTAATCACAAAAGCTTTCTCTAAATACAATGAGCAGATTCTGTCATCACGGTATTGCAATTCTTAATCAGTATGGTGGCTATTAATAAGCAAGCCGGCTTCAAAGCTGGGAAAGTCAGAGGCAAACACCAAGGCCTACAGGGCTGCTAAGATCAAAAGGGACACCCCGAAGGAGGGGAGTTCGTTTCATCCACGCTCTGTTCCCTCCTCTGCGCTTCTTCCCCTTTATGTACTATCAGACTTCTCATAGGGTTGTAATATTAAATGACTCATGCCTCTCTTCTGAAATTAAATGCCAGCTCCTTTCGTGCTAGAATACGTACTTCTTGGTTTCACTTCCAGTGTTGTTCTTCCTAGTAATATCATTCCTAATATCTTTTTCTTTGCTTAGGTTGATATATACTATGAACACTCCCCTCCTTCAAAGAAACGCTATTGCTGTAGTACAGCAATCCTACAGGAATGGAATGACTGAAAGGCTGAATGTGGAGAGTCTGGGGAGGTGCATTTGAAGAACGTGGACACTTGAAGGGCCAAGTTCACAGGAGCTAGAAGGAAGCACTTCTAACTTTTTTTTGCAAGGTACATTTTTGAAAGTGTTTGGAGGAAATAAAAGATGGAGGATGAACAGGGTGATTTTCACTCTGTTGACAGCGCCTGACTTTCCTCTCAGAAAGAGAGTGATCAGCCCTTTTTGGATGAGGCCAGATTCCTAAAAGATAGTTTCTTTCAATGGAGGACAAAAACCCAACCAAGAAGTGCGGGGAGAAAGACTCTTGAAATTTTTAACTGACTTTGTTAATAAAAGACCCAAGAAGGTGTAATGGAGTAAGGATGTATTCAGTAAGGCTGATGGGGGTTTCGGAGTCTTTCTGATACTTACTCGCTGTACACTGAAGTAACGTTGGAGTACTTGGCACATCATAAATACTCATTAAATACTGTTTTAATGAGTAAATGACTGAACAAAGTTGCGGCTGAACAGGCAAGCGAGACCCTGAAATTATGGAGGGCAGTAAAAGTCATGCCAACAAGTTTAGATTTAATGCAGTAGAAAATAGGGAAAGCAAGGAAAACCCCACATTTATGAACACCTGATATATGCCAGATACTGTATTAAGCAATTGATATACTATCTTTCCCACAGTGTGAAGATTCTATTTAACCCTTACATTTGGGAGATGATGTTATCACACCCATTCCACAGAGGAGGAAACAGGTTCATAGTGAGTAACTGCTAGAAGCAGGATTGAAACCTGACATCTAACCCTGCACTGGAGGAAGGAAGAGGATTAATCTCGAAATATTGTGAAGAAATCTCAGGAGTGGAGACAGCCTGGGATTCAGGGGGCAGCTGGGAGCTGCTGGAGTGATCTAGGAGAGGGAGGGGCTCCTGGTCTCAGGTGACGGCTATGGACGTGACGGCTATGGACAGGTCATACAACAGAAGCTGATGATTAACTGGCTGGTAGAATAGAAGTGAGATGAGTTACATGGGAATTTATGCCTTCAGCCATGTGCCTAGCAGGAGGGTGATGTCTCTGAGGAGACAGGGCGATGGGCGTGGGTGGGACAGAAGATATGTTTCTGGTTTGCATTTACTTAGTTTGAGCTGCCGGGGAGACACTCATGAGGAAATATGGGAACGGGGCTCGTGAGGAAAGCCAGATTGGAGACCTAAGAATCACGTGCCAGAAGAGGAAGCTGAAGCCTTGGGAATGGAAGGGCTCTCTGAAGGAGGAAGGCGAGAACGGAATTTCCCAGGAGCCAAGACTCATTCATAGGGATTCCCATACTTAGGATGCAGAAGAAAAAAGTAGAACCAGGGAAAGATCAGACGTGGCCAGAGAGGTGAGATAAAAGTCAGGAGAGTGGGGAGCATGGCCTTGGGCTTCACAAAGGATGGGGAGCAGGTAGGTAGGAGATGCCACAGAGGCCAAGGAGAATAAGCAGGATGACCAGACCATCTCCATCGTTGGTCCCGATATCATCCCCTTATAGGATAAACAGTAGTCCCCCTCATCTGCAAGGGGATATCGGGTGCTGACACCACACAGACGGCGCCGAACCCGACTGCCGTCAACTGAAACACGTTTCTGTTCATGTCTTCCACCCACAAATTTACTACATTTTCCATCTTAACTACACACTTATCACGCATTGTGGCTGTAAGTTTTGCAGTTTGAGGTGTGACAGCAAAACTAGCACTGATTTCTTTTTCCTTTTTCACAATTTCACAGATAGAAGATTCATTCTTACTGTAGATCTTAGCAACCTCCCCGTGTGACTTTTTTTTTTTTTCATTATGAAGTGGAGAACATTCATTTTTTTAACTTAAAAGAAGCACTTTACGGCTTCTCTTTGGCATATCCGAATTGCCAGCGTCACTACTCTTGCACTTTGGAGCCATTATGAAGTAAAATCAGTGTAACTTGAACACAAGCACTGAGATCCTGTGACAGTTGATCTGATAACAGAGATGCTACTAAGTGACTAACAGGCAGGCAGCGTCTGCAACATGGATCCACTGGATACAGGGATGATTCACATCCCAGACGGGAAGGGGCGGGACGGAGTGAGATTTCATCATGCTACCCAGAATGGTGTGCAATTTAAAACTTAGAAATTGTTTAGTTCTGGAATTTTCCATTTAATATTTTTAGACCACGGTTCACTGTGGATACCTGAAACCACAGAGTGAAACCACAGATAAGGGAGGAATACCACAGAGCAATCTAGACAGAGTATCAGTCAGAGATTTTTGGTGAGCAGCAATGCTACAAATAAAGGTAGTTTAAGACAGAATTAGTTTGTTGATAAACATTATCATTTCCTATTTTAAAGCAAAACTTACAATAAAAGGTCCATGTCTAACTTTCAGTTAAATATCATTCAAAATATCTGATTCAGTCAGAGATTTTGACCTGGCTTGAGGGCACTTTTCAAAATGGGCAGGCTACGACTGCTCTTTCTTTTCTGCATATTTAAGCTCTTGACAATTATAAATAAGTTAAACCTCTCCCTCAAAGTACCAATTATCTCCTTATGTTTGAGAAAGCATGTCTTGCCAGATATGGTATTCTATACAAAACACAAAATAGGAATACAAAGGCGGTCATTGTCCCACCAGGGCACCCAGGATTTACTTAGGCAGCTCCAATTAACACTAATGAGGATTTTGTGCATGAATCCCCTTACCTCCCAACTAATGGGAGCAGAGACCCCACAACCTCACAGCAGAAAACTTCAAAACACCGTTGTAAATAATCACTGACTAAGTTCATGAGCTGTTCACCTTTACACTGAAGAGGGAAAAGGAATTTTCATTCAACTAAAACTTAGGGAGTGTGACGTTATCAGAGACTTAATGTAGGCTTTCTGAAAGAAAAAAGCTTACACTTTTTACATGAGATGTAAAAAGGAGGTACATAAATACATAACTCATGTGTAACAGGCCAAAGAAGGGAACAAGAGAGATCAATAACTTCTAAGAGGAATAATGCAGGGCTTTACAGAGGTGATGAGACTTGATTTGTATGTTGAAGAATGAGCAGGAATTTTTAGATGGGTGAGAAGAGATTGCTGGCTGAGAGAAGAGCGAGAAGCTTGGAGGTGACCGTGTATGGCATGTTTAGGGACTGTCATGTGGTTGGGTGTGAATGGAGGTCATGTGCTGGGCAGGGGATAACGGAGACCGGTGGATCAGACGCAGTCAGGGCTTTGAAGGTCGTGCCAAGGTGTTTGGGCTTTATTCTGAAAACAATGGAAAAACTCAAGGTTTCTGATTAGAGACTAACATATCCTGATTTCTATTAAAGGAAGAGAAACCTAATGTAGCTGTTCTGCTTCAAGTTTTTCTTCTTCCAGTGATTCTCCACACTTGCCTATTTCTCTGAAATACAGATCTGATCATCTCACTGCCCCAAACTCCCATATAAAAACACTTCAATGCTTTCTTTTACCCTAGATTAAAGACATGTCCTTGGCATGGATCATCTAAGAATCCTGTTATATAATTTAGCCTAACTTCCCAGGACCTTGTGCTCTAAAAGTCCCAAGCCATTTTATGACTCACGCACATGCACATACTGTTCAGTGCCCCTTCTGTGTCCTTCCTTCCTCCTAACTAGTTGGAGAACTACTCTCTGTTCTCACATAGCACCTTCTCCAGGTCACCTTTCCTCAGCCTTCTAGTCAAGGTAACCATCCCCTCCGGTAAGATGCCTTGGTTGTTTGTGCATCTAACAGTTTTTACTGTTATGATGATGATGATGATGACGACTGACATTTACTGAGTGTTTTCTATGTACTAGGCACCATATTGCACCCGTCTGCATGTATTTCATTTAATCTTTCCATGAATCATCTATGGTACTTTCAGGGCTATTTACATAAGAAGAAATAGGCTTAGAGAAGTTGCTCTCTTATCCACAGTCACACAGCTAGTGAGCACGTGAACTAGAACCTGCATCTAGGTCTTCCATACCCCAAAGCCTCTGCTTTTACTTCATTATCCATAACATTGTAATTATTGATTTACATATTGCTTTCTCCTACTAGACTGTGGGTTCCCTGAGGGTAAGTTCTGTGTTTAATTGGAGATCAATACTATTTAAAAAGTAAATAAGATTAAATCATTATTCCTTTGAAGTTTGAAAACGTTATATGGATTGTTTTTGCCAACATAAAGGCATTTTTGCCCACCGCATGTGTAGACTGGTGTTTGTAAGAAGCAGAACATTCCAAGCCACAGAAAGCTGGGCTCCCTTAACCAGGTGAGATGGAGAAGCAGGGCCAGTCAGCAGCTCACTTTCCATCTTTTAAGAGGGATTAGGGCCTATATTTTTACAAGTCAGATAAACTGGTTTATTTGAATATTAACTTGGGTTAGTATAATTAGACATATGTGAAAGTAAAATTTCTGTCAGAAACAGTTACATGGAAGTATCCCTTATAAAGACAACTAGAACACATTTCCATTCATGTCTTCTACCCACAAATTTAATACCTTTTCCATCCTAACTAAGCACTTATCACACACTGTGTTGTCCCTGACTTAGGCAAAACCAACCCAACCTTAAGAAACGGTATGAGGAGAGCACTAGTTAAGTTAGATCGAGCAAGAGGCTTCAACTTCTAATCTTTTTTTCATTAGTATTTTCTCTAGTGTGCTCTTTCAGGAATGTTTCAGTGAATTCTTTATAAAACTGTTGCCCAGATCTTTTTTAAAACACATCAAACCAACAGAGGTCAAATAAAGAGCAGGAAGATTTTGTTATTTCAGTTGAAGGTGTTTCTTTAATATTAAAAATCTACTGAAATCTAGAAACATATTCTGATGATATCTAAAAAAGATGCATGGTAGAGAATAAAAGACAGAAAACAGCTCTCAGCAGTCATTGGTGGCTGAAGGCTGTGGGGTCCTCATCAGGACAGCTTTTTTCTTTACTTCAGTGACAGGGAGAATTCACTACTTAAAATTAGGAAAAAAAATCTTAAACCTTGTGTTGATACTATGACGAATATCATTCTTCAAGCTTATTGGCCCACAAGGTAAAACATATTATGGTGAAAATTTCATCTACTTCATTTACAAGTGAAAACAAACGGAAAGGGTGTCTTTTCTTAGAATTCTAGAGGGTTTGTCGTTGCTTTATTTCCAACTGTCAGAGGCTGCTATCAGAAGGATCTCTCTCTGCAGCTTGAGTGCCAACTTGGTAACTTGGGACTGACTCCATAGCAATTTCATTCCCACTCTTTATCTTGCACATGTATTTGAAACTGAGGTTGGCAGCAGAAAGTCTAAGATTTGGGGGATAAGGATGCTATTTTAGTTTGCATTATGCTAACTTATTTCTTCCAGCTTTGAGAAAATCTTTTTTTTTTTCCTTTCTTCATTTTGATGAGCTAAATTAATCTTGTCTCCTCCTCGCTTTAGGAAGATTTTAAATACTAAGACAGGTGAGCCTAAGTCCCTGTACTAAAAGTGGCTTATGTGATCTTTGTCATGTCCAGTGATCGTGGAATTATAAGGGTTGTTCTTTCATGAACTTAGCTTAATATATTCTTTAAATGTCCCTTAAGGCACAGTAAATGTTTGATAGAGTGGGAACTCTGAAGATTTGTCTGAGATTTTTTATTTAGTCTACACATGGTGTGGATCAACTTAGTTTCTGGATCACATGTGGTAACTGTAAGAAGTCTGAGAGAGAAAGGGAGGTGGCCCGTGTGACTGTAGAAAGATTAGGTGCAAGGTATGGAAGGGTGGCTAGTCCTAGGCATAGAGGCTTTTAAACTACCATCTCAGGCTTTCAGGAGCGCCCTCTACTTCTTAATCTATTTCAAGCCAGCAGGACAGCAGGGACTGGTGGGTGGTCAGGTGAGAGGCTGTTAGCATGGTGGAGCTTCCTCAAGGAAGCCCAGCCCACAGCAGGCACAGAACTGAACACCTGCATTTTACTCCAGTTTCCCTCTCAGCCTCCCCTCATGAATGCTGAAGGCCTAAGAATTTTCCAGAACTAGTCTATGAATGCCTAGGAGTTTTCCAGAACTAGTCTATGCTCTGTGGAGAACACAGAGGAAGAATTACACCCTGTCTTCAGGAATTAACAATTTTGCTGGGAAACAAAATTAACCCACAAACTTTACATATCCAGCTATAGAGAAACTGAGTATAAGTACAATAAAGATTAGGGGGAAGAAAACGATCTTTGGCATGAAATTATTTGGGAAGGCCTACGGGAGGAGGTGAGTCTTTAGCTGTGCTCCCAAAGGTGAGCAGCAATTGAATGGGCAGCAGTTTGGCAAAAGGAAATTCCAGGTAAAGGAAAAACCGTGAGCTAAGGCAAAAATGAGTGTGGCTGGTATGAGGACTGAGAGCCTGGTCAGCCAAGGGCCTGGCTGGAAATGCTGGGGGAAGCTTAGACATAATATCAGGCAGTCAGTTATTAATCTAAGCTGCAGAGAAGTCCAACAAGTGAGTGGGAGCCAGTCGTTCTTCTGAGCAGAGGAGTAACGTGATGACAGTGGTATTTTAGGAAGGTTACTCAGATACGAGAGGCAGCTGGAAAAAGACCGTTTCATCTAAACCTGAGGTGATCAGAATTCAAACAAAGATGGCAATGGGGAGAATGGAGAAGATGAATTGAACTAAAGTGACATTTTGGAGGTAGAAATAACACAACTTGGTGATGAAATGGTTATAAAGTGTGACCGATGCAGTGAGGAGAGTCCAAGACAATGTCCATGTTTCTACCAGAGTCTTCCTCTCAATCCTGCTAACACTCAATGTCCCTACTGACCTATCTTGAAACCTTTGGCTTCTTGGTTCCCACCTGTCTTAACTTGAGCTGCTATAGCAAAATACCACAGATTGTGTGGCTTAAACAACATACAGTTATTTCTCATAATTCTGGAGGCTGGGAAGTCTGAGATCAGGGTGCCAGCATGGTTAGGCCTGGGTGAAGGTTCTGCTCCTGCCTTGCAGGTGGCCACCTTCTTACTATATCCTCACATGGCAGAGAGAGAGATTTCTCTTATGTCCCTTGTAAGGACACTAATCTCATCATGAAGGATCTACCCTCATGACTTAATTACCTCCCAAAGGCCCGATACCATCACAATGGGGGTTGGGGTTTCAACATATGAATTTGGGGAGGAACAAACATTCAGACCATAACACCACCGCAGTTGCAATGACCTCCATTTCCACACTACAGATTTTTTTCACTCCCATTTTGCTTGTGTCACTGGCCTACTTTTCATGTGCAAGCCCAGCCCTACCAAGCCACCAAGACCAGGCAGGTAAGGACAGAAGGTACATCAGTAGCTTCAGTCCAGTAGCTGCAGACAACTGGGCTTTCCTTACTATTGCAGACCCAGTATCTAGTGGCCTTAGGACCCACTTGAGGGCTTGCTTCATTAACCCAGTTTGTATGCATGAACTTCTGCCTTTTCCCCCTGCCTATTGCTCTAGGTCCCTCCTAGAATTAGAGCTCAGAGCCAATGAAATATGATCCTGGGACTTCTGCAAGAGCTGTTGTGGAAGGGAACTTTCTCTTTTCTGCTGATTTGAATCTGGAAACACAGGCCCAGGAACTGACAGCACTTATCTTGCAATCTTGAGGGGACAACTTGCAGAGAATGGGGCTAATAGTAGGAAAACAGCTAAAAAATGGAGAGAGAAAAACTGGCTTTTGGTCACATAATTTGAGCTATTGGATTAAGTCTCCCTTGAAGCCAAAACTACTTTCTCAGTTACATGGACCAAAAAATTCTCCTGATTGTTTAAACCAGATTGGGTTTCTACCAGTTACTTCTACTAGATTGTTTGGGGCCAGGATTCCCTGCCAAGGGCCTAGACTTTGCACCCTATGAGCTGGCCCAACCAATCACCCAGAGAAGTAATGAGGACCACTCAGTTTAAACTCTGTCACACCCTACTGGCTGGGCTGGATTCCTTTGGGTACTGATACCTGCCCCAAACCACAAACCAACTTCCACATCTTCAAATAACTTGCCTACCTCACTGTTTATCTGCATTACAACTCTGGTCACTCAAAGCCTCCCTACTTTCCAAATCAATGAGTTAGTTTCCTTGTGTAGCCTCTTGCTGACTTAACCTAGACTTTATTCACTCAAATCTTATATCGCTGGGTCTTCTGGGACAAACCCCAGTGCTGGGTACTCCTTGACAGCTGCTTGCTTCATCCCTAGGCTATCTTTTGCTGCTGCAGAAAGAAAATAGCAACAATAAAACACATACACACTATTTTGATAGGGTCAACCACAAATTCATGCCATTTAACCTCAGTGGACTGCCTTCACTGCTGGCAAACCTTTTACTGACCTCTGCTTTACATTGTGTGGGGGGCTTTTTCACACAATGTCTATTTTATAGGACATCTACATACTTAGCAGCTGATATTGTTGATGATCTGCTAATGACTGACCCAGGTATAATTTAGGGCCCAATGGCCTCTGTGCTTGTTGAAGCTTTTGGTAATACCTAGGGGAGCATCACAGAAAATGACTTTAAACAAAGACAAGGTTTACTTATTTGCTGTGTGTCTTAATTGATGCAAGCCATCAAAGCAATAATTGCAGAGAACAAGGTATAAATCAATAAAATAAGTAAATGGAAGTGATTAAAGGACAGAGCCACTTTAAAGCAAGTATTACCTAATCTGCTAAAAACATAACCAAACTACTTTGCAAAAGAAATTATAATGGTTTGTTTTTGTTTTTCCTAAAAAGCACTAATACCAAATAAGGAGAAATCCAATTGATAATTAAAGAAAAAGAGCACTTCACTGTTAGCTTTCATAAGTGAGGCAATATTCTCTTCAAATCATTATAGTCTGGCAAGGCATATTCAAGGTACTTTGGATTCTTTGTACTTTTCTCCCCTTTATTTCAGATTTTATATGAATGAAACGCGGTGAGTAATTCCTTCTCTTTGGATCCTTCAGGATATTATTGAAACACTGGCATCTGGTATCAGGGAAATTAATGCTAAGTCAGAGGAGAATTGGAAAAATAGTGTACATCTGGTTTTGTACTACCCACCCCTGGAAGCATGAGCACACTGCTGCATCTCGGCGCTGCTGCTGGGGGCTGGTTCCTTTGGTGTAATGCATACCACAGCGTTCCCTTCTATAAAGTGAGGGATTAGTGCCACCTTCTTTGTAGCAATGTCGTGACCTCTATAATGCTTCTTAAATTGAGGACAATGATGGACCCACCAAGCCTTAACACATGATTTAAATCTGATTTGACAGTACTTAAACCCAGAAGTCCTGAAGGCTAATGGTTGAACAAGCTTGGGAAAATGTCCAGGGAACCAAATGTAGAAGCTCAATGAATTACAGAGAGTAATCACAACTTTAGGGCAATGAGGGGTGGGGGGGATAAAATGACATTTTCTGAGTTGTTATCTGTTAGAGGATTGACTAAAACTGTGGTCTCACTATAATGCACTAGAAAGTAAAAAAAAAAAAATCTTACATTCCTTTTCTGTGTGCCTCTATAATTTGTGATATTAAGGATATGAGTTTTAAGAACATTCTTACTCTCATGCCAAATATATATATATATATATATATATATATGCCTGTGAAGAGGAACATCACAGAACAGATTAGCAGCAACAATATTTTAGGGTGGTCATTAATTTTAGGTTCAGGTATATTTTAAATTTCTCATATTTAGTTAGACAAAACTGAAAACATGATTAAGATCAGTTTGTAATATCTGTATTTTGAAGATGAACTTAACTTGTAGAACCAAAAGAACAAAACACATGCATGCAGCCCTCACGGAACCCACCAAAGCCGAGCAGCAAGTCCATCGTGCAGCCTTTCCCGCATCTCCGGAGCTGAGCCAATGCCTTGCGCACTACTCTCGGGGGACTCACCCCATTTCAATAAACAAAAAGTTGGTGACAGGGCCAATTTTTATTTTTTATTTTGCTTTTAGCTTGTAAACAATTCACACATCGAAAACATCTATGCCTTGTTCTTTGACTAATCCCCAGGGCCCTACAGGTAGGCTGAGCTGTTCAATATACATGTAAAGCCTTCGGCACTAAGTCAGGAACTTTCTACCCACATCCAAGAGACCTTATTACCCTAGTGACTTGTATTTCAGCATTTTTCTTCTCATAACTCAGATCCCCCACCTGGAAAATCTTCTGTTTGTAGTTAAGCACTAAAAGTCTATATAATTCATAACCACAAGGGCAGAGAAAACACTAAAACCACCTGACTACATGTGGCTTTTGGAAAGCAACATTCCTGGGATTACACAAGCTGAAAAGGAATACAAGCGCCTTCTGACAACAACACAAAGTTAGACAAAATACTTTTCCTTCTTTCCTGGGAAGGAATAAGGAGAGCTTCCTTTCTTCTCCATTTTTGTTAAAATTTGATTTCTGTTTTCTCAACTCAGCATTTCTGATAGACTGTAAGAATTTGTCCCTCCTTTTGGGCCAAAGGCAGGTTGGAACAGGCTTTTTTTGACTGCCAGGCCAGCACTACACAAAATTGGCAAGTGACGCTTCCCTTTGGTACCTCTGGCCTGTCCTTTCTCTGTCTTTCACTCCACTTACAGAATCCTGCTCTCCTCCTCATCCTGTCCTGATGCCCCATATTTTCACATTTTTTTCACTTTTTCCTAGCAAACTTTCTTTTGGTAAAGTCTCTGATGTGTGATCATTTCAAGGGGTAACTTGCATTAGAAAGTCTCTGATTGAAAAATAAAGTTCTGGTGCCTGATACCTGAAATTTTGCCCCCCTCATATATTTCCAGAAAGTAGGCAAAGGAACATTTAGGAGAAGGGCAGCTGACCCTTTCTCTTCACTAAAATCACACTACCAGTTTGATTTGCCTGGTGTTAAGACTAAATCTATTACTATGCCTATTATTAATGACTCATTTATCTTTCCTTTCAAAAAGATGTTATGACAACAAAAAGAATGTTACAACAATTGAGCCCCAATTGTTAGATCAACTATAAAACCTGGATTTAGTGCCAATGAGTTCAATCTTCTAAAGATTGTTTGGTTTTAGACTTTAAAAAAATTATTATTATTATTATTAGCATATTCATCATTATAAATCATAATCTTTCCCCATACCCTCCACCCATCTGTCACTCCCCAATCCCCTTCCCTCCCCACCCCCCCATCTCTGGTGTCCTTAGCTTTGTTATCTCCTTCCAAAAGTTCAATGTATTATTGTGGTCTTTTCTTTCTTCCTTCCTTCCTCCCTTTCTTTCTTTGCACCCAGTTATGAGTGAGAACATGCGTTATTTCTCTTTCTGTGTCTGGCTTATTTCACTTAAGATAATTTTCTCCAGGTTCATCCATGTTGCTGCAAATTGCAGAAATTCTTTCTTTTTTTAATGGCTGAGTAGTATTGCATTGTGTATATATACCACATTTTTTTTTTTTTATATACCACATTTTTCTTATGCAGTTGTCTGTCGATGGCCACTTAGGTTGGTCCCATATTTTGGGTGAACACGGGAGTGCAGGTATCTCTTTGACATGATGGTTTCCATTCCTTTGGATATACACCCAGGAGTGGGATTGCTGGATCATATGGTAGTTCTATCTGTAGTCATTTGAGAAACCTCCACACTGTTTTCCATAATGGCTATGCTAATTTACAGTCTCACCATCAGTGTAGAAGAGTTCCCCTTGCCCTGCATCCTTGCCAGTATTTGTTATTCTCAGTCTTTTTAATAATGGTCAGCCTAACTGGGGTGAGATGGTATCTCAATGTGGTTCTGATTTGCATTTCCCTGATGACTAGTGATGTTGAGCATTTTTTTCATGTACCTGTTGGTCATTTGTATGTCTTCCTTCAAAAGATGTGTATTCATCTCTGTTGTCCATTTTTTAATTGGATTATTTAGTTTTTTCCTGTATAGTTGTTTGAGTTCCTTATTATTCTGGATATTAATCCCTCGTTAGATGTAGAGTTTGCAAATATTTCCTCCCATTTCGTAGGTTGTCTTTCTGCTCTGCTGATTGTTTCCTTTGCTCTGGAGAAGACTTTTAGTTTGATATAATCCCATTTGTTTATTTTTTCTTCTGTTGCTTGTGCTTTTGGGGTCTTACTCACAAAGTCTTTGTCCAGTCCTACTTCTTGGAGTGTTTCCCTTATGTTTTCTTTAAGTAATTTTAGGGTTTCGGATCTTAGATTTAAGTTTTTCATCCATTTTGATTTGATTTTGGAATTTGGTGCAAGGTACATGTACAGTTTCATTCATCAGCATATGGATGTCCAATTTTCCCAGCACCCTTTATTGAAAAGGCAGTCTTTTCCCCAATGCATGTTCTTGTTGCCTTTGTCAAAGATCAGTTGGCTGTAAGTATGGGGGTCGATTCCTGTGTTTTCTATTCTGTTCCATTGATCTGAGCATCTTTTTTTTGTGCCAGTACCATTCTGTTTTGGTTACAATAGCTTTGTAATATACTTTGAAGTCAGGAAGTGTTATGCCTCTGGCTTTATTTTTTTTGCTCAGGATTGCTTTGGCTATTTGGGGTCTAAAGGGAGATACTACAACTTATACCACAGAAATATTAAAAATCATGAGAGATTATTATAAACAACTGTATGCCAAGAAATATGAAAACCTGGAGAAAATGGATAAATTTCTGGACACATATAAACTACCAAGACTGAACCAAGAAGAAACAGAAAACCTGAACAAACCAATAACAAGCAATGAGATTGAAGCAGTAATCAGCAATCTTCCAACAAAGAAAAGCCCAGGACCAGATGGCTTTACATCTAAATTCTATTATACCTTTAAAGAGGAATTAATACCAATTCTCTTCAAGCTATTCCAAAGAATTGAAACAGAAGCCATTCTTCCAAATTCTATGAGGCCAGCATCACCTTCATATCAAAATGAGACAAAGACACAACAAAAAAAGAAAATTACAGGCCAATATCCTTGATGAATACAAATGCAAAAATCCTTAACAAAATATTAGCCATCAGAACACAACAACACATCAAAAAAATTATAAACCATGATCAAGTGGGATTCATCCCAGGGATGCAAGGATCGTTCAATGTATGAAGTCAATAAATGTGATATACTACATCAACAAAATCAAGGACAAAAACCATATAATTATCTCAATAGATGCAGAAAAAGCATTTGACAAAATTCAGCATCTCTTCATGATAAAGACTCTCAGCAAATTTGGTATAGAAGAAAATTATCTCAACACAATAAAAGCCATATACAACAAACCAATCGCCAATATCATCCTAAGAAGGATGCCCACTCTCACCCCTCCTATTTAACATAACATTGGAAGTACTAGCTAGAGCAATCAGGCAAGAGAAAGAAAGAGCATCAAGATTGGAAAGGATAAAGTCAAACTGTCCCTGTTTGCAGATGACATGATCTTATATATAGAAAAACCTAAAGACTCTACCAAAAAACTCTTAGAGCTGATTAACAACTTCAGTAATGTTTCAGGATGCAAAATCAACATCCAAAAATAAGTAGCACTTTTATACTCCAATAGCGAACTAGTAGAAAAAGAAATCAAGATAGCAAGCCCATTTACAAAAGTCACCAAAAAACAAACAAAAAACCTAGGAATCAATTTAACCAAGGAGGTGAAAGATCTCTACAATTAGAACTACAAATCACTATTGAAAGAAATTAGAGAGGACACAAAAAGATGGAAGGACATACCATGATCTTGGATTGGAAGAATTAACATTGTGAAAATGTCCATTCTACCCAAAGCAATCTACAGATTCAGTGCAATCCTCATTGAAATACCAATGACATTCTTCACAGAAATAGAAAAAGCAATCCTAACATTCATATGGTTTTAGACTTTAGAGTCTGATGTGCCAAACTGAGATGCATGTGTTACCACATGGGTATAAATACAGGGCTTCAGTTTGAGAAAGAGTTGTGGTCTGGGAATGGGAATTTAGGAGTCATTGCAGTGAATGAGATTGGAAGCCAGTGGGATAGATGATATCACCGAGGGAGGGAGACCGTTCAATGGAAGAAGTGGGGAATGGACACCAGAAAGCAGAGGTTACCTACTTTAAGGGGAAGGTCAAAGACCAGAAATCAATATAAGAGACTGAGAAGGTAGGGTCTAGAAATGGAGAAGAAAAATATGATTATGCTGGGCTAGGAAGTCAATACAAGTTAACTTTAAGAATCTCTTCCACTTGGCTGTGAGCTCCTTCAGGAAGAGTCTCTCACTCATCTTACGGTCTAGGGCTAACGGTGCCTGGCACACAGTAGGTATTCAATAAATGTTTGCTGAGTGAATAAGTGCCTTCTCCTGTTAAAAACAACTTGTTTCCTTCCTCAGTGAAGCATATCTTCTTTGAGGTTTATCAATGCTTAAAGAGGGTCTAAAACTTTTGTGTACTGTCATTTTCAGAATATACTCTAATTATACTCTAACAGTTACATAGATATCATAGCTAGGATCTCCTAACAGTCAGGATTTCAACTCACTGTTTGGGTCTTGTTACTTTCTGTATATTTTTATAATTCATTTATAATTTTAAAAAAACTTATAATTGAAATTCTCAGGAAGTTTTCTATTCGCTGGCAATATCTTTATACACACAAATGCAAACACTTTTATCATTATTTGTCACCTGTTTAAAAATTGAATACAGTGCCAACTTTAAAACACATCACGCATTCTTCAAGCTTCAGTTTAATTCCTCCTTCCACCAAACTTAGGTGCTCCTAAATGCCACACACAGCTCACAAAGAAGTGGAACTGGCAACAACTAACTAACATAAATTTTCACATACGCTACAGTCAATTTTGGCAAGCTTCACTAAAAAGGTCATATATGCCTAAGCAAATATTTAGCAGTTTTAAAGATTAATGAAAATTAAGTAGACACTACTTAAGAATTATAAATCTGATTATCAGCCAACTCAGGGTCCAAAAACTTATGGAATGTATCACTCATGGACTCACTGATCAAGCAATTTAATGCCTACACTCCAAATGCAAAGCACAGTGTGGTGCTGTGGTGGTTGTGGGATACCAAGACTAAGCTCAATGCAAATGACTGGGCAATCGACTCACACCACTGTCCTTGAAAGAATAACCTATGATTATAAAGACGTATGTAAAGATTATAAATATAAAGGGCATAATATACAATGAACATAAATATATAAAGAAGTATATACTACTATTTCTAAAGGGAGATGCACTTCTCAGATGTCTGTTGGGGTTGTCTGGCTGAGGAGGGGTTGGGTAAAACAAATAGCGTGCAGTTGGCCAAAAAGGGAAATACTATAAGCAGGTGGCCAAAGGGAAAACAGTAGTCAGTGGGCCAGGAACCTGAAGGTTAGACCACAGAGTGACATGATGGGAAAGAGACCCCTGACTACAGTGTATGAGCTCCAGAACGGGAAATTGGGAGGCAGTGTGAATGTGCAGGAAGGGGAGAAGTATCATCTGACCCCATAAATAGGGGGCATTCTGTACTCTGGAGATGAGGACCTTGCTCAGTATCTAAGAGATCTCATGATGGGGTAAGAGGAGAGGGCCAAGAAGTCACTATGTGACTGATGAAAGGACAAGTCAGAAGAGAATGATGCTTCTATCTTGCGTGTGCAAGAGGACTCCAAGACTTTCTGTGTCTTTATATAATTGGTACAAGCTTCCTTGTATCAACTGCAGATAAACTCTGTTTATCTCCTATGTAGTGAAAGTTGACTGTGGGGCAAACACATATATTAGACACACCTACACACAACATATGTGTGTATATATATATATATAAATACATATATATATGGTCATGTGCTGCATAACGACATTTCAGTCAACAACAGACCACATATACAATGGTGGTCCCATAAGATTATAATACCATATTTTTACTGTACCTTTTCTATGTTTAGATACACAAATACTTACCATTGTGTTAGAACTGCCTACAGTATTCAGTACAATAATATGCTGTACATGTTTGTAGCCTAGGAGCAATAGGTTACACCATATAGCCTAAGTGTGTGGTAGGCTTTACCATCTAGGTTTGTGTAAGTACACTCCAGGATGTCCACACCATGATGAAATCACATAAAGACGCATTTCTCAGAGAGTGTGTGTGTGTGTGTGTGTGTGTGTGTGTGTGTGTGTGTTCCTACTATAATATATTGTCTGCCCTCAAAGGAGTTTTAGTTTAGTGGAAATGACAAAATATATCCACAAGTAATTATAATGAAGGTGATTGCCTAAATTCAACAAAGGATAACTGAAATCCTCAGAAAACAAAACATTTCACTGAAACATAAGCATTCCCATTAAAGATGAGTAAAAGACAAGGATACATGCTACTACTCAATACTGAACCAGAGGCCTAGCCTGAACAATAAGACAAATAGGGATGAAAGATGGAAAGGAAGACACAAACATTATCTCTATTTAGGAATGATACCATTGCCTACCTAGAAAGCTTAAGAAATCAACAAAAAAATCATTAGAACTCATATTGGTAATAGTTCTGTTTGGATGTGTGTGTGTGTGTATGTGTGTATACATTTATACACACACACACACAAAAGAATACTTTCCTAAACATCAGCAATAACCATTTAAAAAATATAAGGGAAATCCACAACAGAAAAAGAATAGCATAATGTACCTCGGAATAATAACAAGAAATGTACAACACATTCATATGAAGATAAATTTCAATTGTACTGAAAGACACAAAAGAAGACCTAATGAAATGCAAAGATACGTAAAGTTCCTGAATGGGAAGACTAAATATTGAAAGATGCTGCTTATCCTGAGACTAATTCATAAATTCAATGCAATCCCAACCAATCAGTGGAATTTTTTAAAAAAGGAACTCTACAAGTTTAGTCCAAGATTCATATGAAAAAGAAAATGCTTAAGAATAACTAAGACAATTCTAAAAGATGACGAAAGTAGCCTCTCTCCTATAGGGAATATTTCCTATGTACTAGTACTCTTCTAAAGGTTTTACTGGTGATAACTGATTTATTCCTCACAACAACTTTATAAGGTAGGCACTATTATTAACCCATTTTTAAGATAGGGAAATTGAGGCAAATTAAATAAAGTAACTTGTTCGAGGTTCCATAGTAAGTAAGTGGAAGTCAAAGAGCTGGAAAGTGAATCCAGGCAGTGTGGCTCCAGAGTTCATGCTCTTAAGCACCATAGTATATGGCTCATATTGGCACAGGAAATGGATGAATGGGAAAGAAAAGAAAGTCCCACACAGATTCACATACATATGAACAATTTGATTTTTGACAAAGGTGGCATTTCAAAAAAACGGGGGAAGTATATCTCAGTTAATAAATGGTATTAGTAACTGGCTATTTGGAAATAAAACTAATAAAGCAATACTCTTATATTAGTTTTCTATCACTGCTGTAACAAATTACCCCAAATTTAGCAGCTTAACACAAATTTACTATCTCACAGTTCTATAGATCAGAAGTTTGAGAAGGCTCAGCTGGTTCCTCTACTCTGGGTATCACAAGGTCAAAATCAAGGTGTCAGCTGGTCTGGGCTCTTATCTGGGGCATGGGAGAGAATTTGCTTCCAAGCTCATTTGGGTTGTTGGCAGAATTAGTTCCTAGTGTCTATAGGGCTGAGGTCCCCACTTCTTTGCTGGCTGTCATCTGGAAGTCCCTCTGAGCCCCCCAAGGCTACCTGCATTCTAATCATGTTGTCTTCTCCATCTTTAAAGCATCAGTGGTTCATTGGATACTTCTCATACTTTGAATCTTTCTGACCACCCCTCACCCCACTTCTGCTACATCTCTTCTGCCTTCAGCCAGAGAAATTTCTCTGCCCTTAAAGTGGTCATGGGCTTGGCCTGGACCTACCATTTGGATAATCTGGGATAATCTCCCTTTTTAAAGGTCACTGATTAGAAACCTTAATTACATCTGCAAAGTCTCTTTTGCCATGTAATGTACATATTCACAGATGCTAGGGATTAGAGTATGGATCTCCTTCAGAGGCCATTCTGTCTACCACAATCCTTATCCTACATAATATGCAACAATAAATGTGGGGCAAATTAAAGAGTTACATGTATAAAACAAAACTCTTAAAAGTACTATAAACAAATAAAAGAAAATATATTTCATAATCTTGGGCTAGGAAGGACCTTTTTAATCAAGCTTATAAACCATAAAGAAAAAGATAGAAGATAATTTCAAAAAATTAAAATATTGAATTAAAAAATTAAAAGAAAGATAAGCAACTGAAAGTATTTGCAACTTATTTAATTCATAAATCAATATACAGAATATATTTTAAAACTTCTACAGATCAAATTAGAAAAACAAATCAGCAGAAAAAATTAGCAGAGAATGTGATCAGGCAATTCACAGTAATGCAAATCCTGGATTTCCATTTTTATTAATGGAAGCTTAAATAATCCCCTCCCAAGTCCACTACAAAATATTAGAGAACTAACAAGGCAGGAAAGAATTATGAGACCAAGATCCTAGAGATGATAAAAATCAGAAGAACTTGTAAGCCTGGCATTTGGAGACATTTCTACATAGTGGCCTTTGCCAATTCTAGAGTGGTCAGTGAGGGGCTGAGAAGCTGAACAGATCTTCTAACAGTCTTACAAAGAAAATCCAAGGAGACACAAATTGCAGTCCAAGGCTCACTTACAGGGAGTGTCTAGTAAAATCCGTATGTGTTTGGTGGATTCCAAAGGGCTGCACTTTAGGAGTAGGAGTGAATTGGACTCCAGAACTGAAATCTACCTTGAAGCCATCTCAATCCCTGAAAATGGATTAAGATTATTCAAGATTGTAAGTGCCACTACTGCCTACCTAGAAACAAATGTAAATTATCTCTGGAGGAAATTAATATCATCCTAGGTCTTAAATCATTTCTATAAATTTTCATATAAAATATCTGGCACTCAATCAGAAATAGCCAGTCTTACAAGACGGCAAGACATTATGACCAAAAACCAAGAAAAATATAAGACAATAAAATAAGACCCACATGAACTCCAGATAATGGTTATGAGACACAGACTTTAAAAGAACCAAGACATATGTTCAACAGAATAAGGAAAATAATTGTAAACTTTGTCACAGAATAAGAAATTTAAAAAGAACTAAGAAGAAATTCTAGCTCTTGAAAATATACCAACCCAAAATTAAGAATGGGTTTAACAGTAGGTTAGACAGAGCTAAGGTAAAAATTAGTGAAAAAGGACTTCTGGTCAAGATGGAGTAATAGGTGGTCCCCAGCGTCACTCTCTCCCACAACTCAACTAATTTACAATTATTCAAAAGCAACAACAGCCAAGCTGGGGCCTCTAGAGCTCAGGGGAAGAGGAGGAGAGACTTATGGAGTGCATGAAGGTGGAAGAAGCCATGATGAGAGAAAGAAAAACCACTCCGACTGTTCTGAGCCCTGGCTGCTTCCAGGTTGGAGTTGCTGAGCACACAGAGCAGGAGCCGGCAAAAGCGCAGCTGTGCCCTTCAGATGGAGTTGCTTGGAGGCGGCAGGGGAGAAGAGGGACTTGGTGGCCCCCAGGCCAGCAAGACCCCTAATAGTGTTCCCGTGGACCCACATAGGAGCAAGAAGCCACAGCAACTGAAAAAAAGGAGCCACTCAGAGGCCGGTGAGTCATCGCAAGGGACCAGCATACAGCACGTCCCATGGGAAGTGTTTGCAGCATGGGCGGTGGGGGAGATGGGCCCATGGGAGAACACTGGGACACAGCAAGGACAGCTGATCTGCCCCCCAATCAGCATAGGAGCACTCAGAGGAGACTGGTCAGGAATACAGAATTGCATGGGGTGCAGTTTGATGAAAAGACTCAGGCCCGGACCAGTGTTTCTACACAACCCAGATGCATTGGATTTCACTAAACCTGGAAGTCCTATAAAGTCAACCATTAAAACCTGAGCTGCACAAAAAGCCTTCCCCAGGGAATCAACAGTGAAGCAGCAATTTAGCTCAACCACAGAGGTCAAGTTCCAGTCCCCACAGGAAGTTCCCCCACTTTAGAAGTAAGCAAAGAACAACAAATTAGTTCCAGTGCAGAGTTTGTGATGGGAACAGCAAATAATTCAACACAGAACTAAAAGAAAAAACAGAGTACCCGCAATCAGAGACAAAGTTTGAATATGAACTAGTAAAGGTCTCATTTCACCAAAGAACACCAATAACACCTAGAAGGACCAGAAGTCCCTTAGGCTACCAAGCCAGAAAGGGGGACAACCAGGCACACTGCCAGCGCCACAGGGCCCACCTGGGGCCCTGAAGTATGGAGCCAGGGACTGGACCCTCCTCCCACAACCAGGTACACTGCCAGCATCACGGGGCCCAGCTGAGGCCCTGAGACATGGAGCAGGGACTGGACCCTCCACCCACAACCAGGCACACTGCCAGCACCAGCACCAGCTAGGTAAGGAGCATGCCAAAAACATCACCTTTCCATGTGGGTGGCCCATGACAGCCACCACAATAGCCATGGCTGCTGCAAAAGTGGCTAGATGCTACAACCACCAGCCACTGGAGTGCACTGACACAAGGAGAGTCGCCAGCAGAAACCAAAGAAAAGTAGAGGACATCTCTCTTCATAGAGCCCATTCCAGAGTGACAGAAGAAGCATCTGCTCTATGATAATACTGGGGGACCTGAACACACCTCTTAGCATTGGACGGATCATCTAGGCAATAAAACAACAGAGTAACCATTACTCTTTCAGAAGGAGAGAAGAAATCTAGGGTAATTAGAGGGGAGAGGGGGGAGGGAGAGGGGGGTGAGGAGAGATTGGACAAGGGGCAAAAAGAATAACTAAGATTTGTAACAATATACATGCTAGTAATATTGATTTGATCAACATATGTCAATGTCGAACCCCAAGAATATGTATAATCAATTGTGATTCATTAAAAACTTAAAAATAAATAAATGTTACTTAAAAAAAATAGTGAAATAGAATCTAGGTAAAAGGAAAATGTCCAGAATACACAGGGAACAGGGTTAGATGGTCTAACATATATATATAATTATAGTCCCAAAATGAGAACAGAGAGAGAATTAGGCAAAAGTAAAAATTGAAAATATGAATGCTATAACCTCTAAAGAATGTATAGCTATAATTAAATAAAAATTTTCCACCAAAAAAAATTCTAGTTCCAGATGGTTTCATTAGTGAATTCTACCAAATATTTTAATAAAGAATTAATAGCAATATTAAACAAACTCTTCCAGAAAATAGGTAAAGAGAAAATATTCCAATTTGTCTTATGAAACCAGCAAACTATTATACCAAAATCTGATGAAAATATTACACTAAAAGAAAATTATAGGCCAATCTCACTCATAACTACCAATGTAAAAATCCTAAACAAAATATAGCATTAGCAAACCAAAATCCAGCTAAAGGTAAAAAAAAAAAAAAAAAAAAAAAAAGGATAAGTTGTTATGATCAAATGAGGTTTATTCCAGGAATGCAAGACTGATTTAATGTCAGAAAATAAATATATGAATTTCACTGCATTAGTTGAATACAGGACAAAATTCATAAGATTATCTCACAAGATGGAGAAAAGGCGTTTAAGAAAATACAACATCCATTTGTGATTTATAAAAGAAAAAAGACTCTTGGTAATAACAGAAAGAAACTTCCTTAATGCAATAAAAGGAATCCATACAAAGTCAATTTATTTCTATATACTAGCAGAAAATTGTGAGAAAATGCAATTTTAAAAAATGTTATCTTAATTTTAAAAAACATATCAAATACATACAAATAAATCTAATAGAAGATGTGGAAGGTATCTTCACAGAAAATGTAAAATATAAAAGAAAAATTAAAGAATGCTTAAATAAATCAGAAGGATAACTTGTACTATGTTCATGGACTGGAAGACTTATTAGAAATTGACAAGTTGAATCTAAAATTTATATAGAAATGCAAAAGCCTATGAAGAACCTACCACTAAAATGCAAACTTCACAAGGGGAAGGATTTTGTTTGGTTTGTTCATCAACATATACCCAGGCCATCTAGCAGGTGCTTAGTAAATATCTGGTGAACTGAATATTAAAAGTGTCACTTCTGAGTTCAAAAAGAGTTCACCCTGAGCTGTTGTTCAGTTACCATGGCACATTCTGATTATACCATCTCATTTACCCTCCTCAGTTTATCAAGTCAGACAAAGCCTTAAAATTTCATGTGCTGAATGGAGCGTTTGGGATCATTCAGTCCAGTTTTCCAATTTTTTCTCCATTCTATAGAGGTATTTATTCAAATAAAATCTTAAGCTGAAGGGTAGAAAAATAAGATACATCGCTGCTCTGGTTCTGCCGGGAGTGCGAGATCTGGAGCACCAGCTCTTGGACTATTGCTTCCTTTCTGCTGCTGCTGCTTCTGTAGGAACCAGGACCAGCATCCAAGCAGATGTCTGTGTCCTCTCCACCACGCCTGGCTACGTATCTGAGCTGGGAAGAGCCCCCCTAAATAAGCTTGTCAGGTCCAACACAAGCAGGTTGCAAAATTCCTTCCTTCTTAATAGTCAAAAACAAGAAAATCTCCTGTCAGAGTGCTTTCTAGCTCCTACTTCTCCTTACCCCTTCTGAATAAACCTGAGTGCAAATCTCACATACTAAACCAGAAATGAATCTTTAGTCTGTTTTCCTTTATTGTTAGAACAGAAGCTCCTAGAGAATAACCAAGTTTTCCACATAATCTCTATATACTGACAGCTGGGTAAGTATTAGCTTGTCTGATTCAAAATAGGCCTTGTACTTAATAAACTTTAATAATGCCAGTTATATTATGTTCTTCACTAGTTATAACTTTTCCATTTAATTTAATAAGTTATTTTTTGCATTTGAACATTTCATAATAATATTTTTTCCTACTGGAACTATGTCTTCTAATTCTGTACAGAAATCCAACAGGTTATCTACACGTAAAATACATTCAAATGGTCTCTTTAACTTCTGAATTGGCCATTGTATTAAAAAAAATCACCTTCCTTTCCTTATTTTAGTTTACACTGATATACATCTGGTGCCTCTAAAATACCTCTGCTCTGTCCCTTGTTTGCCAATAAACAATTTCAATTGCTTCTACCTCAACATAGCCTTTGACAACACAAAAAGGAGAACTTTTCTGGCTGGACTACAATAAAACAGGAATTGGCAGTAAGTGGCATCTTAGAACGTGTGACACTCCTTTCTGAACGTGATGCACACAGTAAGTAGTCATCAGACACTTCTCTCTCGTGACCACCTGACTTGCCCGCCCTCTTCCACCATCACTGTGTTTATCTCCTCTTTTGCTTCCTCTTCTCAGGTGTTCACTCAGTTCCAAGAACTCGGTGCTCAGTGGCTGCTGGAAAAGTGAGCTTTGACAGGACACTGCTCAGGGATATAGTCCCCTTTTTATCTTCCTGGGAGATTACATTCGATTACCCAGGTTAATGCTTGATAGTTCTTCTTGCTTACCAACTTTAAAAGGCAGAACACAACTTGGTTTTAAGTTTTTGCTTCTGTTTTACTCTTTACATGCCTCCATAATTTACTGGTTTGGAGCAAGCCATTTGGATTCAATTATTTTTGAATTAAAAAAGAATAAAATTAAAGCCAAAACTATTAAACCAAAAGAAGTGAGAATATTTTCTCATTTTACTTCATTACAGGAGTAAAAGATGAGACCTGGCCCTAGGCAGGCACAGCCTGGCTTTGAGCTCTCCAGCCCCAGGTCAGAGCCCTGTGCAATCCCGTGGCTCTTACCCAGTCTTCATCGTCCCCCAGTGTTCACCGCGAGGACGAAGAGCCACTTCAACAATGTAGAAAAGGCTTTATGGAAAAACAGCTGCAGTGATGCAGAGGGTGCTTTGCTGACACTTGGATTTGATATGTCAGCAAAGCACAGGATTAAAAATACGCAGCAAGCACATCAGGGATCTGCCTCCTCTCTCCTCCCCCAGCACAATAAGCCCAGTGAAGTTAAAAACAAAGGGAATCTCAAGAAAGCAAGGATGAAACAGAGCACATTCGCACCAGAAAAGCGCTTCGAGTTATCCTTTAAAGATGGTGCTGTGATCATCGTACATAGTTTTTAGTGGGGGTTTTGGGTATGAGTGACTTGCTTTGCACCAAAATCTAATAGAATAACTGATTTACAAGGAATATTTTGATAAGACATGTATTTTTACAAAAATACTAATGTCCCTGACACTGTGGTTCAAGTGTTTTTTTCAGAAAACAGAGACAAGTATTCAAACTCTCATTGAGAATAAGATGTGGCCAAAATTAAATGTGGTTCTATCCCTCATAACAATTCCCATCTCAGAATGATGCATCATACCAGCTGTCTGGGAACAAATGTATTTTCTTGGCATGGGAACAAAAGAATTAGTCTGAATTTTGTAAATAAACTGTGGTTGTTAAAATTACTCAAAACAAGCCAGAATAATAACCATTAAACATGAAAAGTCAATAAGAGTCTTTGAATTATATTTCTGTTGCAATTATTAATACTGTTTTCATAATGTGCTTTGGGATAAAACACAGTTTTGAGTTGTTAGTACTTTTAAATAGATTTCACTACAGATGAGTTAGCCAACAGCAGCTAAGACTGTGAAGTTTTAAAATCCATTATGGGAAAATTAAAGGCTTGGAAATCTGCAGAAGACCAATTCTTCCTTTTAACAATTGTCACGATTATTGCTTCACTGATTTTCTGTCTCCATAGCATCTTCTTCTTTAAGGCTGCCTGTGACTCCATAGATTTCTTGGTTACCTTTGATGATGACTGAGGTGGCTTAAAGATAAGCAGTGCTATCCAATGAAAGCTTTAAGTATATTGATTTTGGTTCTCTTAATATCCACGTTACTCCCTGATAGATCATTGGACATTGTGGGAGGCAAATGAACTCTTTGGGAATACAAATGACAGTAGCTGTAATGGTATGACAGCAGAAAGAGCTAAGGCACTTCCAGAGATGTTTAACATTACTCGAAAGCTACTTATACTAAGGGAACCAAATTTTATTCTTAAAACCACTAGGAAGGAAGCAGCAGAATGCCAAGTTCATCTGTAGGGAAAATAAAGGACTTTTTGGTATCCTCTCTGCCTTGCCCTTCTGAGGGCATCTTGCGGGAGAGATTTGTAGGGAAAACCTCCCGTTTTAAAGGCGAGCAGCCAGGTGGGCATTGTCAGAAGGGTACTGGCATTCTGCTTTCTCTTAGTTTTTCCTGGTCTACGAACCCTTTTGGTGTTGTAATGTCTGAGGAATAGCTGAGGGCCATAGAGAAGCCATGAATGATCCTACAGATGAAATGATCCCCCCAGATGAAAATGGGAAAAGAATATCTATAATATTTATTTATTTATTTATTTTTTTTTTTTTTTTAAATTTTATTTTGTCGATATACATTGTAGCTGATTAATGCTCCCCATCACCAAAACCTCCCTCCCTCCCCCCTCCCCCCCTCCCCCCCAACAATGTCCTTTCTGTTTGTTTGTTGTATCAACTTCAAATAATTGTGGTTGTTATATCTTCTTCCTCCCCGCCCCCCGGTTTGTGTGTGTATGTGTGTATGTGTGTGTGTGAATTTATATATTAATTTTTAGCTCCCTCCAATAAGTGAGAACATGTGGTATTTCTCTTTCTGTGCCTGACTTGTTTCACTTAATATAATTCTCTCAAGGTCCATCCATGTTGTTGCAAATGGCAGTATTTCATTCGTTTTTATAGCTGAGTAGTATTCCATTGTGTAGATGTACCACATTTTCCGTATCCACTCATCTGATGATGGGCATTTGGGCTGGTTCCAACTCTTGGCTATTGTAAAGAGTGCTGCGATGAACATTGGGGAACAGGTATACCTTCGACTTGATGATTTCCATTCCTCTGGGTATATTCCCAACAGTGGGATGGCTGGGTCGTATGGTAGATCTATTTGCAATTGTTTAAGGAACCTCCATACCATTTTCCATAGAGGCTGCACCATTTTGCAGTCCCACCAACAATGTATGAGAGTTCCTTTTTCTCCGCAGCCTCGCCAGCATTTATCGTTCATAGTCTTTTGGATTTTAGCCATCCTAACTGGGGTTAGATGGTATCTCAATGTGGTTTTGATTTGCATTTCCCGGATGCTGAGTGATGTTGAGCATTTTTTCATATGTCTGTTGGCCATTTGGATATCTTCCTTAGAGAAATGCCTACTTAGCTCTTTTGCCCATTTTTTAATTGGGTTGCTTGTTTTCTTCTTGTAAAGTTGTTTGAGTTCCTTATATATTCTGGATATTAATCCTTTGTCAGATGTATATTTTGCAAATATTTTCTCCCACTCTGTTGGTTGTCTTTTAACTCTTTTAATTGTTTCTTTTGCTGTGCAGAAGCTTTTTAGTTTGATATAATCCCATTTGTTTATTTTTCCTTTGGTTGCCCGTGCTTTTGGGGTCGTATTCATGAAGTCTGTGCCCAGTCCTATTTCCTGAAGTGTTTCCCCTATGTTTTCTTTAAGAAGTTTTATTGTCTCAGGGTGTATATTTAAATCCTTAATCCATTTTGAGTTGATTTTAGTATACGGTGAGAGGTATGGATCTAGTTTCATTCTCCTGCATATCGATATCCAGTTATCCCAGCACCACTTGCTGAAGAGGCAGTCCCTTCCCCAGTGAATAGGTTTGGTGCCTTTGTCAAAGATCAGATGGCAGTAAGTGTGTGGGTTGATTTCTGGATTCTCTATTCTATTCCATTGGTCAGTGTGTCTGTTTTTATGCCAGTACCATACTGTTTTGGTTATTATAGCTTTGTAGTATAGCTTAAAGTCAGGTAGTGTTATGCCTCCAGCTTTATTTTTTTTGCTGAGCATTGCTTTGGCTATTCGTGGTCTTTTATTGTTCCATATAAATGTCTGAATAGTTTTTTCCATTTCTGAGAAAAATGTCTTTGGAATTTTGATGGGGATTGCATTGAATTTGTATATCACTTTGGGTAGTATGGACATTTTCACTATGTTGATTCTTCCAATCCAAGAGCATGGACTATCTTTCCATCTTCTTGTATCCTCTCTAATTTCTCTCAGCAGTGGTTTGTAGTTCTCATTATAGAGATTTTTCACCTCCTTGGTTAACTCAATTCCTAAGTATTTTATTTTTTTGGTGGCTATTGTAAATGGGCAGGCTTTCTTGATTTCTCCTTCTGCATGTTCACTATTGGAGAAAAGAAATGCTACTGATTTTTGTGTGTTGATTTTGTATCCTGCTACTGTGCTGAAATCATTTATCAATTCCAACAGTTTTTTTGTAGAGGTTTTAGGCTGTTCGATATATAGGATCATGTCATCTGCAAACAGGGACAGTTTGACTTCATCTTTTCCAATCTGGATGCCCTTTATTTCCTTCTCTTCTCTGATTGCTCTGGCTAGTACTTCCAACACTATGTTGAATAGGAGTGGTGAGAGTGGGCATCCTTGTCTAGTGCCTGTTCTTAAAGGAAAAGCTTTCAGCTTTTCCCCATTCAGGATGATATTGGCAGTGGGTTTGGCATATATGGCTTTAATTATGTTGAGATACTTTCCCTCTATACCTAACTTATTGAGGGTCTTTGTCATGAATGAGTGCTGAACTTTATCAAATGCTTTTTCAGCATCTATCGAGATGATCATATGGTCCTTGTGTTTGAGTTTATTAATATGGTGTATCACATTTATTGATTTGCGTATGTTGAACCAACCTTGCATCCCTGGGATGAATCCCACTTGATCGTGATGAATAATTTTTCGTATGTGTTGCTGTATTCTGTTTGCTAGTATTTTAGTGAGGATTTTTGCATCTATATTCATCAAGGATATCGGCCTGTAGTTTTCTTTTTTGGTTATATCTTTACCTGGTTTTGGTATCAGGATGATGTTTGCTTCATAGAATGAGTTTGGGAGATTTGCGTCCGTTTCAATCTTTTGGAATAGTTTGTAAAGAATCGGTGTCAATTCCTCTTTGAATGTTTGGTAAAATTCTGCTGTCCACTGTCAATATTAGACAGATCATCTAGGCAAAGAATCAGTAGAGAAACACAAGATCTAAACAAGACTCTAGACCAATTGGAATTGGCAGATATCTACAGAACATTCCACCCAACAACCTCAGAATATTCATTCTTCTCATCAGCACATGGATCATTCTCCAGGATAGATCACATATTAGGTCACAAATCAAGTCTCAGTAAATTCAAAAAAATTGGAATTATCCCATGTATCTTCTCAGACCACAATGGATTAAAACTAGAAATTAATAACAAACAAAACTCTGGAAACTATACAAACACATGGAAATTAAACAGCATTCTACTTAATGACATATGGGTCCAAGAAGAAATCAAGCAGGAAATCAAAAAGTTTATTGAAACTAATGAAAACAATGATACATCATACCAAAACCTGTGGGATACTGCAAAAGCAGTATTGAGGGGAAAATTTATTGCATTAAATGCTCACTTCAGAAGAATGGAAAGATGGAAAGAACTAGAAAAACAAGAACAATCCAATCCTAAAGTTAGCAGACGGAAAGAAATCATTAAGATCAGAGCAGAACTGAATGAAATTGAAAACCAAAAAACAATTCAAAAGATCAACGAATCAAAAAGTTGGTTTTTTGAAAAGATAAATAAAATTGACAAACCATTAGCATGGCTAACAAAAAAAAGAAGAGAGAAGACTCAAATAACAAAAATTAGAAATGAAAAAGGCGATATTACAACTGATTCATCTGAAATACAAGGAATCATTCGAGACTACTATAAACAACTGTACGCCAACAAATTTGAAAATCTGGAGGAAATGGATAAATTTCTGGACACACACAAGCTCCCAAAACTGAACCGTGAAGACGTAGAAAATCTGAACAGACCAATAACAATAAAGGAGATTGAAGCTGTTATCAGAAGGCTCCCAACAAAGAAAAGCCCAGGACCAGATGGATTCACAGCAGAATTTTATAATATTTATTTTAAGAAACGTCTAGACAAGAATATGCTTAGAAAAAGTCACTTAGAATATGTTTAGGAGTCCCAATACCAAGGGCCTGTATTCATTACCAAAGTTCAGTGACTTTTAGAACTCTTCATCCTTAAACTCTTTGCAGCATGTGATGCTGTTAATCCTTCCTCCCTCTTCCTCCCCCACTTCCTCCTTCCCTTTCTCTCTCTCTATTCCCTGACCCCCATCGCTCCTTTCTTCCTCCCATTAATTCACTGAGCACCACAGGGGCCAGGCACTGGGCTAGAAGCTGAGCTACAAGGATAAACATGTCGCAGTCCCAGCCCAGGGTCCCACCCTCAGAGCACACCACCTACTGAGGGAGTCTGATGGGAAAGCCTTCAATGCAGGGCCACAGAAAGTGTTGCAAGAGCACAGATGAAAGCGGGACACAGGGTGGGCAGGGCCATTTTGAGGACGGCTGAGGACAGCAAAGGCTTTTCAGAGCAATTCAATGCAGCAAGTGCTGATGGATGCCATGACAAAGTCAGATAGGGTGCTTAACCTATGGAGCTGAAAGTCTAGCAGGAAACACTCTTTCTCTGGTTTTCATGGCATTAAATTCTCCTGGCTCTGCTCTTATCTGCCCATTCCTTGTAGGTCCTCTTTGTATCCTCCTCTACTTTCTCTGACCCCTTGAATGTGGCCCTCCCCGTGGGTCTGCTGTGGCCTCTTGTCTCTCTCTATGCTCTTCCTTGTCAGTATCATCCACACTGTGGGCTTTGCCGTATCCCCCTTGACATGATTCTGGCATGTTTACATTCCTAGGCTCTTTCTTGAGTTTGAGATTCAGATTTCCAACTATATGTCTCCAAATAAATGTCCTCTTGCTAGCATCTCAGATGCAACATCTAAAAAACAATAGTATCATCGTTCACTAGACACCAGCTTGTCAATTCAAAAATTTGGTATTATTTTTGACATATTTCTTTCTTTTGTCCTATAAGTTTCTGTGTTCTGTGAATTTTTCCTTTCATGTGAGTCTTCACATTTACCCCTTCCTTTCGACTCCCTTTGACAACACCCAGTTCAAGCCTTCCATATTTCTCTTGTGGCTAGTGATGTGAATTTTAGTGCTACCACCTCTGAATTTGTCTTTTCATCATTTATCTTACTACTTCTGCCCAGTCAATCTTTGTGAAGTATAACCTCAATTATGTTACACTCTCCAGTAAAGAAAAAAGTCCTCAGTTGCTGACAGCTGCTTTCTGACAGTGGCTGCACTCCCTGGCATTGCCTCCAAGGCTGGCCACCAATGGTCCTATCCACAGCGCTTAGTAAGGAGCACGGTTTCTCTCTCTTTTTTTTTTAGTCGATAAAATGAATGAAACTAACTTTCTGGTCTTGTTTTCCTCCTCTCCGATATTACCCTCTGGCCAAGACATTACCCAATACTCCTTGAACACTTCTGAGCACGCTCTACTTCATGTCTTCCCTTATGTTGTTCCCTAACCAGGATGTCCCTCCTCTCTGGTAAGGCCCAGCTCAGATGTCCCCATCTCCTCTATGAATAACTATAATCACACACATTGCATCTGCATACTGTTTTATAGTTTTTTGAAGTATTTTTACACACATTATCCTGTTATGATGTTCCCAAGAACCCTGTGGGAAGGTATCATCACTGACATTTTACCAATTAGGAGTGTGATATGCAGAGAAGTTAAGTGACTTACCCAAGATCATGTGATTAGTAGTGACAAAGATTTAGAATCAGTGGTGCTTTTCCCACTGGATCATACTGGTCCTTAAAGTCTCTCCTCTCCCTGTGTCTTGGTGGGGGTCTCTGGGACAACCTCTGTCCCCACTCCCCAACCCTTAAACACACACAATTACCACTGAGACATCTTTGCTCACTAGATTCTCTCCTAAATTAACTGATGTGTCTAGGCCTTAAATATAAAGTTGGTTGCTGCAAAGTTGTGATTGAAATGTTAAAATGTGACTCAAAAAATGATTACATTGTGTAATGTTGAATATACTAATTATCCTGATTTGAGCATCACATATTGCACACAGGTATTGATATTCAATGTGGTACCCCATAGATATGTACAATCTATACATTTCAGTAAAGAAAAGAAGTGTGACTGGCCTAGCTATATGTTTTTAAACAATTTATGAGTTACTTGTGCTGGCACAGTCCAGACTGATGCTCGGGTGCACCAGATAAGACTCAAAACTAAACCAGCTGGCTACAAATAATGCTGGCTACAAAACCAGGGGTAGCCCAAGGCAGCAAGATGAGGTGGGAGGCCAGGTGTTTTCAAGAGAAAGCTCGCAGAAACCCTGACCCTCTTCCGACCCGCCTCAGAAGAACCCGATTCCTTCGAGGGCCACAACTCCAAGTCAACAAGTACCAAACACTGCCTGGAGTGGTGGGACCCTGATCTTTTCCTGGCTAAAGATCTTTCTCTTCCTTCCCCACAGGGTCAGGAAATATGGAAGGCTTGTGCACTTTCCACATCTTGAGATTCTAAGCCTCGAAGCCATTTAGAAGAAAAAGAGCCAACTTTAATTCCATGCCTGCAATCTACATTTTATACATATCTCCTTTGCTCTGCCAGACTGAAAACTCCCTGAAGGCAGGATTTATAATTTATTCATCATTGTTTCTTCTCAGTACCTAGCACTGTCTGCCACAATATGCCTGTCTAAAGAATAAAATGTTGAGGAGAAAACAATTGAGTTCCCTGTGAAACGCTCAGCACCGTATTGTCTTTTTAGGAGATTTCTGAAGTATTTTTACCACTAATTTATTTAAAATAATATTTTGGGAAACTGAGTGACCAGCGTAATCAAAGCTATTCATACTTTCAAAATTTAAGATATCCAGTTTGAAGCAGGGGTTTTGTTACATGTATATTAATGTCTACATTATATTAGGTTAGAATGTGACATTGTTTAGTGTCTCTGTGATAAACATGAAGGTACTTCAAAAAGTTCACAGAAAAACAGAAAAGAGAACATGAACCTTTCCCTGATCTTTTTGAAGACCCCTTGTATGGGCTTTACACAGTGTCAAGAATACCAAGTAAATTTTTAAACTATTTCTTTTCTTCCTTCTCTTTTCTATTATTTATCAGACCAATTTATCTAGTCTCATTGTGAATAATAAAACATCATTTGTTCCCAAAAGTGAATTTCAGTTTTAAATCTATACCTGAACCTGAGTAATAGATGGCATATTCCCATTTTCCATAGTGTGTAACACAATGGAAAATAATACCCTTGGAGTGAGCAGACCACATACAGTCCTCCCTTGGGTCTGCCACTACTGTGTTGCATGTTAGGAAAGTCACATCCTTCCCTGATGACTCAGTTTCCTTGCACAATGAGGAAGTTTGATCAGAGCTCTGATCTCCCCTTCTTAGCTTAGATTATGGGATTCTTGCTCAGACCTTATCTGGAATTAGTATTCACCCCTGGTACGGATAAAAATAGTGATAATTTTAAATTAGTATTTATGGGTAAAAGGAAAGATCATGTTTTTGTAAGGCTGACTTAGAAACTTACTATTTTTCTAATTCTGCTTGTATTATTGTTCTTGAATCTGCACAAGGAACAAGGTAACCCTTTGTACCTCCCAATGAACATGCCTCCTCTGGGACTCAGTTCGCTGAGCTGCCAGAGTAAGAAGAGAGAGGGGACAGCACCCAGGCAAAGGGTGGGCAGCAAGGATGCCACCCATCGAGGCCTGATGAGAAGCAGCTTTTTGTTTTTAATTGAAAACATAACGTTTAAAATGCCTCATTCATTTTTTGTTTTTATAGAATCAAACAAAACACAGGAATTTTTCTTAAATGAAAAACAGAAACAGTTTAAACTTTTTTTAAAGCAAGCAAGTTAAAAAAAGCAGCCTAGGAAATTGTCCTTTGTAATTCTGCCAGTTTCAATCTTGATTTTTTATGCAACTAACATCGGGGTAATAATATTTGGTTGAAAAGAAAGAGAAGAAAGTTCTAAGTAGCTGTTTTGTACACATTTCAGTTGTTTGATTGGCCGATGGGAGGCTAGCTACTGTTACTGCAGTTGTTTGATGATTGGCCAAAAAGAAAATCATAATGTAACATTTCAACATTTTAGATATCCTAAGTAAGCTCATATATAAGCAAACCCTAAAAAATGCCCATGACAATAGTTCTAATTATTTTTGACTACTTGCTGAGCGTCACAAATTGAAAGGGGGACACGGGTCACATTTAGAGAAAATAAAAGATTAAATTAAATTAAATATAGATGAATAATATTTATTAAATGCTTAGTATTATTAAAACAAATGGCATTTTTTTTTCTAGTTACACCCTAGGACCTTGTGGACAGAGCCCAACGTATCATGGTTGCAAAGATTATGAAATATTCTGCTTTACCCATGGGTATTTCCTGACATTTCTTTAGTAAACTGTAGCCTAATAGAAGATATCAGGAATTAGTATAAGAAATATTCTAAAAAGCTATTGTCATTACAAAGATGAAAGCAACTTTGATGATCAAAAAGAAGTCAATAAAAAAAGACTGACAGGAGTTCCTGAATCCTTCCCTATTGTTCATTTGGGATTTCTTAATTTCCCTACTCTACATATATAATGGAATTTTCTGTGTGAAGTTTTGCCATGAATTAAAGTGATGTCAACAAAGTTTTACCTTAAGTCATATTTTACCATAAGCTGGAGAGCCCCAGTCCTCCAGGGAACATCATTTCCTGCTTTTGAGAAGCTTTCCTTTTCCCTTCTTTTAGTTACAAGCATACTCAGCAGAGGACGGTGCTCAGCTGACCATCACTGACAAGCACATCTGTGCTGCTGTGATGTGAACAAGACCGCACGCCCATCCAAGGAAGCACTTTCACCTGTGACGAAATAGGCTGTGCTTTTGTTTCCTCTGCTCTCTGCTCTTCTCTGCCCGTGGAAGGTCAATGGCATTTGCTACTGTACCAGGTATCTAGAGCAGTAGGTGTGTTTTCCTACCATCCTTAATAAGCTTACTTCTCCTATCACTGCTATCCATTTTTTTTAATCAACTACAAATATAACATAAAAATTGTCACGAAAGGAGAAAAAGTTTGGAATTCAGATAAACTTGCGTCTGAATACAGCTCTATTACTTACTAGTTGTGTGATCTTGAATGAGTTACTCAACCACTCTGGGTTTTAGCATGCCGTCTATAAAATGGGAATGATAATACTGACCTTACACAGTTGTTGTGAGGATTAAATGCAGTAATATGTGTAACATTTCTTGTATAGTATCTGTCACCTTGTAGGCATTTCATAAAGTGTGGTTCTCTCATCCTAGTATTATTGTTTTGTTATCCTATTACCGACTGTATGACACAGACACTGCACATGACATATATGTATATATGCATATATGCATATTTATGCATATCATATGTACACAACATATACATATATGTATGATATACATATTACACAGGGTTTATATTACAGAGTAGGAAGGAATTATAGGCACTCAAGTTAATACAGTAAGTATTAATACTCAGCATCTATTAGGTATTTACTTCTGCCATTTTGTACAATCCCCCACCATGGGATCCTGTTTCTAAACATCTCCAGTGATGGAAAAAAGAAGAAAGAAACCTTATTAGCCTACCATTAGTGTTTACCCTTCCCCAAAAGTAAAAATAACCTAATTTAATATTCCTGTACTGAGTTTTACTATGGGACAACCAAAGTACAAACATCTCTCAATACCTATGGCAGGTTCTTTCCGTAATGGATCAGTGGCACTTAGAAGAATGTCAGCTGTGCTATACCCAGTGGCTGAGGACAAAGCATTTATAAAAGTTTTCATTAAGACTCATGGTCTCTATTGATACATTGTTGAATTTTTACTTTAAATTGTCAAAATTACCACTAAGTACAATTCATTATAACCAGAAGAGTTGGGTGAAAATAATACTGTCATGTGAAAATATAATAGGTCATCAGCTATTGTCATAGCCAGATTATTCTGGTTTATATTACATTTATTTTATTAACATAATGGAAAAAAAGAGGAAAAATTAAAATTCAAAGAAAAGATGATTTATGCCTCTAAGTAAAATAATGTCATTTATTTTAGAACGACACAGCAGACACTGTTGGCTGCATACTCAACATCCACTTCCCCCTTCTTTGTTCCAGTTTTCTTTCCTCCCCTAATTCCACCACCAGCAGGTGGATCCTGATTGGCCTAGGCTAGTTTTGATACCCAGTCCTCTTGCCAGGGATTGGGAATGCCAGACTGAGCACATGACCTGCTCTGGCCAATACGAAGCAAAGGAAGGCTGCGGGGAGGACCTAGGAAATATTTCCTTATTCTCCAGAAGGAGACCCCAGAAACTTACAGTCCCTTTTTGCCTCCGGATAGTGCAGATCTGGCCAGGATGCCTGGCACTGTTGCAGCCAGTTCGAAAGTGCTTTTAGAATGAAGCCAGCATAGGAGACAGAGCTGTGAAAATGCCAGAGATACAGAGCCAGAGCCTGCCCTACCTGCAGACTTCCTGTTCTGAAGTAATAAATTCCTTTATTGTTTACGTCAACCATGGGTATTCTGTTACCTGCAGCTAAAGCACCCTAGCTGAAACAGGTAATGCATAAGCCCCTTGACCTAGAGAAAGTAAACAAACAAGCCAAGTAGGAAAGCCAAGTGTACCTGTTCCTGTGACTCCAATTCTCTATGCTGTAATTTTTTCTCTGCACACCGCACCTGATTAGAGCAGTTTTCTAGTTCATCTTGTAAAATCTGAAACAGAAAAATAAACACATCAACATTCAAAACTAACATACTTAGAAAAAATAGTTTTACCACATGAACTGGCATTAGAAAGGCCTCAGGTCTACAGTTTATTACTGTTGCTCCAAGGAGTTCGGGCAAACAAAAGCAGACTTTTGTGTGTCAGGCCCAGATTTTTCCTGCTATAAGAATACCTAGTCTAAAAAATTCCAAACTTATAAAACAGACAAGTTAGCAGATGTCAATTCATATTATAAAATGTCTCTTATGTTTCTAGCATAGAACCACAATTATTTAGTAAAGCATAAAGCTATTGCTAACTAAAATAGCTCTATCAGTACACCTATAAGGTATACTTACACTCTGAAAAGTGTTGTGACAGACAGGAATTGTAATATCTGACCAAGATGATGTTTTCAAAATTATACTATTATAATTTGAGTAAATTATAGTAACTTTCAAGGAATCTCTTTAGTAAGTCAGAGAGGATGGTGTGGAATTTGCAAAAAATGGACAGAGAAGAGTTCTTTCATTTGCCAAATAGCTGTTGGAAATAGAATTCAGATTAATATGGGGAACTTAAAGACCACATATATTAATAATCATCATTGCATCAGTTACTATTTTAAGTAAAGAGGTGAACTAGAAAAGAAACAGGATCCATTCAAACACTCCAGTGTAATTTTAGAAATAATACATGGAAAGTTATAGTAAGCAGAACGCATGAGATGGTAACAGCAAAAATGCCAAATAAATTCCAAAATAAAATTCATCCAGTCAATATTATTGAGTTCCTGCTATACATCAAGAATTGCAATAGGTATTCTAGATATAGCAGTGAAAGAAAAAATGCCAAAGAAACCCCCTGCATCACAATGCTTATATTATAATGGTGTTGGTGGTAGGGAAACAATACACATATATATATCAGTGATTAGTGCAGGAGAAAAATAAAGCAGGGAAGGGGAATGTTCTGGAGGGGAGTGGGGAAGAGGTGTCGCAGTTTTAAAGAGACAGCCCAAGAAGGCCCAAGTGGGCAAAGACTGGAAGGGGAAGAGAGAGCAAGCCACACAGATGTCTAGAGGAAGAGCCTTCCAGCAGCGGACACTGCATGGGTAAGGACTCCGAGGTGACAAGGCTGAGGGAGCAGCAGAGGTCAGCGTGGAGAGTGAGCAAAGAGGTAGCAATGAGGTCAGGGACATGGCAGGCGTTAGATTTTATTCAGAGGCAGCAGGGAGCTACTGCAGGGGTTGCTTTGGTTGCTGTCTGAAGAAGAGACAAGAGGGTGAGGCTGAAGAAGGGTGGCAGGCCGGAAGCCACCACAATGCACTGGGACAGGGATGATGGAGCATTGGACCAGGGTGGTAGCAGCTGGTGAGGGAGGTGTCCGATTCCAGATACATTCTGAAGATGGAGATGACAGCCCTGAGGGAGTGGATGCAGAGCATGAGAAAGAAGAGGACCCCAGGGATTTGGGCCTGAGCAGCTAGAAGACAGCAGTCGGCATTTACAGAGATGGGGAAGGCTGAGGGAGGGGTGGGTGCTGCGGGAGAGGAGCTGCAGCTCTCAGTGATGGCTTCAGTTTGAAACGCCTATTACACATCCAAGTGGAGACGCTGGAGTTCAGACAAAATGTCTGAGGTACTCTTAATGCAATGCCAGTCTTTTCTACATGTAGATATAGACAGTGGTTCTTTTGGGGGGTTCTAGACATTCGAGATGTTCTTTGAGCATCTGATGGAAGCCATCTGGTCACTCCCTAGAAGAAATAAAAAGATGTGCTTATGATTTTGCCTCTCACTTTAGGGAGTTCACAGAGTGCCTGAAGCCTGTCCTTGGATGAACTCCAGGCTAAGAACTTCTAATTTAAAAAGTAAAATGGTTTGAGAATAAGCTTAAACGCTTTAGAGTCGCTTTGATTAGACATGACTATAAATCCACGATTCAACCAGGTGTGAGAATGAACTTGGAAATCTCTCAGTTCTTCATTAGCATATAATTCTGTTATTGTGGTCTATTTCCAAAAAGATGAATCCAATTGTTCCCTATGCTGATTGATCAAGTAGCATTTTTTCCTTTTGACAGTTACCAATAATAAACAAGATCTTATCAGCTTCTCTTAGAGCATAATTGGTGAAAGTAACGATTACTGTATCGGGAAAATATTCATATATATTTTTCTGCCCCCACTGTTTCCTGCTCTCTAAATCCATCCTCATATTGCTGCCAGAGTGGTGATCTTAAGCTTAAATCTGATTATGTTATCCCCCCACTGAAATGCTTGAACAACACTCCAGCGTCCCTGAGACACAGCTCAAACTCCCCAGCAGGGCACACAAGGGTCTTCATCAAGTGGCTTGTGCTCCAGCCACACTGGGCTGTAGGAAGCCTCAGTGTGTCGTGCTGATGGCGGTGCTGCTATCAGTCACAACAGGAGCTATCATTCACTAGGTGGATTTTATTCTTAACCCTCAATACAATCCTGTGCACATTTCTGAAACTTCAAATTCAATACGTTTGTGCTACTCTGTGCTGCTGCTTTCTGACACCAAACCTATTTTCTCTTTTCTTTGCCTGGAAGCCCCTGCCCCACCTACCCTGACCTATGCACCGAGAGCTAAGTATTAGCTCCTCTGGGCTTTTATCCATGTAGAGTTGAGTGTGACTGCAGCTCAGGGCTTTCTCCTCTTCATCTCAGCAAGCTCTTGCCGAGCCACCCAATGCCCAGCACACTGGTGACACTGAATTCATGTCTGTGGAAGGAACTCATAAATATTTGAACTCTGCTTCCTGAGGACATTTGCTTCAATCATCAGGGCTTCCAACTGTCCTTAACAGGGCACATTTAACTAAAGGTTATTATGTGTCCTGAAATACAGAATATATAAATATATCTTCAAAATACCTATATCTATCTCTCTCTATATGCACACATATAATAGTAATTATTATTATTTATAATAATACATTTCTGGTTCCTGCCACAATAAAAATCTCCTTTGATTTTTCATTTTTCAGTTTTTAGTTTTACTTCACAGAAAAAATAAAGGAGACACATATCTCCCTTGTCTTAAACAAAAAGTTGTTCCCTACCTCCTGGCTTGTCTCCGTCCTCTCCTCCCCGTCATCAGGGTACCCCTGTGAGTGCGCACACGCAGCGCCCTGCCCTCCCTCACTGTCTCAGCACCCCGTTATTCCCGACCCCTGCCCCACTACTCTCCTGAGTCAGTTTTCACCACAGTCACTTGCTACTTCCCAAAACCAAAGCCAGAAGCTAATTTTCTTCCTTATTTCACAGCAGCATTTGGCTCAACTGTTTTTTTCCTTGAATTTCGAGGAAATATTTCTGCCTGGTGAAGTCAAGGGATTAAGAAATGAGTCTGCCGCAGAAGTGAAACCCAGTAGAATAAGACCTTGAAAGAGGGCAGTGGATATGGAGGTAAGGATGGATGTGGCAAAATCGTTAACGGGAGGTCATGGAAAAGAGGGACTCAAAGGTACCCCAAAGCTTTGACACTGAGTGACCAGGGAACAATGAGAACAGAGCAAGTCAGAAGGGAGGGGGGCAGTACAGTTTCTGACATGTTGGGTGCTGATGGGACTTCCAGGGGGACCTATTGTTATAGTCTGAGTATTTGTATCCCCCCAAAATTCATATGTTGGAATTCTAACCCCCGAGGTGATGGTGTTAGGAGGTAGAACCTTTGAGAGGTGGAGCCCTCCTGAATGAGATCAGCACGCTTATAAAAGAGACCCAAGAATGGTCCCTTACCTCTTCCAGCATGTGAGGACACAGCGAGAAGGCAGTTTATGAACTAGGAATCAGGCCCTCACCACACACAAAATCTGCTGGCGCCTTATCTTGGACGTCCCAGCCTCCAGAACAGTGAGAAATGAGTGCGTGGTGTTTATAAGCCACGCAGCCTGAGTTGACTAAGACACCTATGCAGCGGATCACATGGCGAAGGTGGGTGTGGACAGTGGGAGGGCTCGCAGCCAGAGCTGCAGATGGGTAAGCTTCCTTAGGGATGTCAGGCAGGTGAGAAGCGATCCTAAGCCTGCCCTGTGGGTGGTGCCCACCCTTGTGACCAGGCAGAGGAGGAGGCGAAGACAGCTGGTGACAATCCTGCTGGGTAGGAAGTGACTGAGAAGAAGTTAGTATCATGGAAATCCAGCTGAAAGAAAGTTTCAAAGAGAACAAGGTAACATAATTAAATCTGATCCTTTCTCCCAATTAAAGCTGCCGTTAAATACCATGCACGTCAGCTTGCTGTAGGAAGCCACAGTGTTCCTGACTTTCAGAGTGCTTTGTGTCGGTTGGGAACAAAGCATGACACTTTCCAGAAGAAGAATGTAAATGACATAATTAAGCTTTATGAGAACAATGAGGGTATACCATGCTTTTTAAAAGGGGAGCATGTTATAGGATAACTTGATTTGTTTGTTTAAAACATGAAAAGAATTAAAGCAAATTAAAGTGTAAAAAATTCTATGTATTAATGGGCTCCTTGGGGTGAGAAAAAGGATCTGGTAGCTAATGTGCCCACTGAATGGCACCTGAGACAGGGCTTTTCTGTTGGTCTGGGAGAAAAAGAGTATAATAGTCAATGCTATTTTCATAAGAGATTTATAAACATAATTTAGAGCAATTTACTCCCTAACTAGTAAAACCATGCATTAAGGAATTATGTGTAGTCCTATTAAAAACCAGTTTTTCTCTCATAGTTCTGAATCAAATAAGCACAAAGTGATGGCAGACACGTGACTTTTAATAATGAATAAATGGAACAAAAGTTCAGTTCAGTGACGAAGAGGTTAAAAATTTATTTAATAAGGGAAAACGTCACTGGATAAGAAATACTGTGTTACAGTGATAAAAAAAAGATACAACCAAAATGTTTCCAGTGTACAAGGTATAGAACTGAGAGAGGCTTTCAGACTTAGTATTTTAGTGTGACCACAAGCCTTTCTACATTTCTGACCTTGCCTTTGGCCAACCTCTTAGCCAGCTCTATTCTGGCACCTGAGAGCTGTGACCTTACTACCTTTTCCCCAACAGGCTGTCTAAGTATTGCAAATTTGCCTTCAGCTCGTTATCCAGAATACCTGTACTCCAGGTTCACACTAGAGAATACAATTTGAAACTCTTTACTTTCCCATTTTTATCAAACCATCGGTTATAAGAAATTTGGAAAAATCCACTTCCATACCAAAACACAACCATCAGCAGTATAAAGTCACCCTTCTCCCAAATAAGTTGTTCTGGGAACATTGTCATGGCAGAGTGAGGCACATTCTCTTACTCATTTTATGTTATGCAGCTTGTAGAACTGTACCCTCCCCCCTTTCAAAGAATTTTTAAACCAGTTCTCACTGACTTGAAATTTAATATTTGACACATATATTCTGCCTCATTCTGTGTTGCCAAGTCTTGGCAAAATGCTTGTGCCTGGCCTTTTCACAAATTGTCATGAAGTTACGGGCACATTTTTCTGGGCTTGCTGTACACTGAGGGGCAGAGGGTAAATGGATTCTTTCCTTGGTTCTGTCCCATAGATTTGCCCACATATCCTCTGGGAAGTGGGAACCTTGAATGTTATGGTGTTCTATTATTTGAAAGAATTGGATTAAAATATGTAAGCAAAAAGAGTGTGCATTAAAGTTTTGCCCTTTATGAATATAAAACTGGGGCCATAAAGTCATGGATTTCAAGGGCTTTGGGTAAAGTCTGTGGCTGTGAAACAAGGAAGCAGACGAGCCTGAGCCTCGGCTGGATGAAATGCAGAGGGGCCTCGTGGCTGCAGGCTCTGCGTAGCTGAGGAGGAGCTTACTGAGAATTAAAAAGCAGAGTATCCATACCCAAGATGCTGCCAAAAGAAGTCACCCTGGAAAAGTGTAGAAAATGACTGAAGCTGGGGGCTGGGTACAGGGGGCCTCTGTGAACTCTTCTCCTTTTCTTTTGTTTGAAACTTTCCATAATAAAAAGTAAAAGAACTAAAAAAAACAAAAAAACTTTTCCCACTTAAAAAAAATGCAGTCACCATATCCTTCCTTTCATGAGGTTTGAATTTACTATCTTACTTCAGAGAAAACAGATGATTCATTCATCCTTCAATGGGTAGGACGGACGTAGGCGGATTTCTCCATGTATGTTTGGACTTAATGTGAAGGAAGCAGGGAGTGGGATGTTCATATTTTGACGGAAGGAGAAGATAACTGGGAAGGCTTATTTATATTTTTATCGAAGTATAACTTACATACAGTAAAATCCAAGGTTTATTTTTAATAGTAATTGTCTGTATTACATTTAAAACATGAAAGATGATTTTAAATTTTGTATCATAAAATATCTGTTGAGGTTATAAAATCTTGACATAAACCTATCTCCCACTGGTTGACTGACCCATCAAGCAGAGATAACACCTGATGTGTGACTATAGTGAAGAGACATTAATCATAAGGGCGACATAAGGGTAACTCTCACTTAAACCTTAATTGCCTTTTTAAAAATGCCCACATTAGTTTAAGCAGCATTACTCCAATTCAGTCTATAAATGGTGCCGATAATATTTCTGATGAGTAGGTTTTCTATGACATGTAAATCGACACACAGAAACAGTATATGGTTTTCTTTCTCCCACTGCCAACTGAAAGCTAAGGTAAAACACAAATAAAAACAATAAAATCTCACTGTATTTTCATGTGAGATTTATAGACTTATTTCTTATCACATAAACAACCGGAACAAAGCAAGACCAAACCCTGTCATCCACACGAGGACATAGAGATCTGGGGCTACGGAAGATGACACAATGGCAGAATGTGACATTTTTACTGGGTGGTCTCACTAGCTATTCACAGAGGCCACCATAGCCTCCTGTGTTATTATTATTTTTAAATAGGCTAAATCTACTAACAAAAGTAACAAGTTTTCTTCAACTGAAATGCCACTCAAGATTTCTTTTAAAGTGGTTTCTTCATTCAGACTTACCCAGCATGAATAGCAAACCATAAAAAAAGTTTTATTAGTGATTCTACTGTAATAGAGAATAGGTTCTAAAGAAAACCAGAGCCACAGTTACTATTAACATATTCACAACACAACGGTATAATTTTTCTCCTTTATGGTTTACATTCAGGTTTTAAATTTTTTCTTCACATTCCAAGCAAGTACCTTTTTTTAACCCTCATAAGGCAGTCTCTTCTGTGATAGTTGTGTGAAGAAAAGGAGATCTGTGGGCCGACCCTGTGGCGCACTCGGGAGAGTGCGGCGCTGGGAGCACAGCAGCGCTCCCGCCGCAGGTTCGGAGCGCCGCAGGTTCGGATCCTATATAGGGTATGGCTGGTGAGCTCACTGGCTGAGCGCGGTGCGGCTGGTCACAAAAAAGAAAAAGATAAAAAAGGAAAAGAAAAGGAGATCTTTGGGGGGTTTAACCAAATCCATGTGTTACTCTTTATAAGGCAGAATTCCTTTCAGGTGAAAACTTCTTAGTTGTTGCAACAAACCACATGTATGAGAACCTGTGCTTTGATATGAGCTATTACTACAGTGCTCATCAGGTTACTGATCCAACATAAGAGGCAAAAATACTGTGGCCAATATAAACAACAAAAGTAGTGTTTTCTCCAAAGAATAAGGAAGTTTTTCCTTTTCTGTCTTTTCTTCTCTCTCACCTATTTTCAGTCCGTTAAAATTCCTAAAAGACTTCCCTTAAACGTCCTAAAAATGCACTTTTTAAAAAGTTAGTATTTCCTGGTCTTAACAGAGGTCCCAGGAAAAGAAATCCTGTTATTTCAAGACTTTGATGATCTAAGGAAGCTGGAATCTCCTAAAGCACCTCATTAATGTTTCCCTAGTCACACAAAAGCCCATCCTGACATTACCCACATCTCCTAAAGTAGCCAGTATATTTCTACTCAGGAAATTCAAAGCACATTTTCCCCCTCTATTGCTTCAGACAGCTTCACTTGTGAACAAGTTCTTATCTCAGGTGGTAGAAATCTAGGATCAAATTCAAGGACCACAGCTAGGATTTTTCAGGATCATAATGGAATTTCTTCATCTGGCCAGTGTGATAACCATTCAAACTTGAGTTTATTCTCTGCAGAACACAGTGTAAACTGTTAAATCCTCACAGACCACCCTTGTGCAAGCCCAGGGACAAGGGAAAATCCATAAATCATTCATTCAAATTTTGATTTTCTTACAAGGGCTAATCATTCACACATGCGATCCCCTGAGCCGCCGCATCATTCCAAATCCCCTCCAACAAACCGTGAATTTCTCCTCTATTAAAACTGAAGTCAGGATTCATTTCTTCCATGAAACATTTCAGATCTAGACTGGAGAAAACTCATATTTCTCATTAAGTTTTTATGTCCCTATGTGAAAACGTATTTACATATTTCTTTGTATTGTGAATTCATCTGACATTTTTTTCTCATTTTAGACTATAAACTTCATAAGGGCGATAACTTTTTCCCCCCATATTTTTAAGGTGATCTCCGAAATGACAAAGTGTCATTTATGCTGTGGTAATAAGTATTTACTGGTAACATCAACCAATTACATGAAGATCAAATTGACTTTCATTTAAAACAGTTGTGGTAGTCTCACTAAAATTTCTCAAGATTTTGTTTCCCCCTCAAATTACATTTCCTCTTATTCTGTCCCTCGATAAAAATAAACTGAGCTTTACCCAGTCTGCTCCCTCAGTGTCAGAAGGGGTGCCCCTTCTTGTTTCCTCTAGATAACACATCTATCAATGCCCTTTTTCCAGATTCTCAGGGGTTGGTCATGACTGTTGGGTGACAACTTCCCTGTGCTGAGCACCGCTCCACTGAGAGTACGCTGGCACGCTGTCTTTACCCTGCTGCCCCTCCAGAAACAGGTCTCCTTGCTTTTCACATGTCGTATGGGGGATGAACGAGACACTCCAATGGTCCCTTCAACCCTGATGCTCTTTTATTCTGACGAGATCGGGAGTGTTCAGGGTGGTATGGCCATAGACCTGATGCTCTTTTATTCTATCATGGCCCCAATTCTCTTGTTTGTTCGGTTTGGGTCTGGGTTTTGATGGCCACATGTCTCAAATGTTTTACTCCATTACCCATATTTCCCCCCATCAGCTAACTCCTTCCTCACCTGTAACCTGATTTTGGTTTCCAACACTTCATGAAACTTGTTCTCTGCCAGATCAGTAATGATCCTTTTATTGCCAATCCAGTGGCCCTTTCCACATTTTTATCCTCCTGGATCTCTCTGTTGCACTAGACACTCTTAAAGTCTTCTCCTTCCAGAGATCCTTTCCTTTGACACCATAAAATTGTGGCTGTCCTCCTCCCCCATTCCCACGGGCTTTTTGCTCCTCTTCATCTTCTTCCCTTTCAATTGTGGATATTCCCCAAACTAGGTTCTTATCTCTCCACTCTTCTCTCTATACACGGCCTCCTTTGGACAATTAATCAATTTCATAAATTAATAAAATTATTTCTATAATCTAGGCATATAGTATGTGCCAGGGATTGTGCTAAACATTAATATTCAAAATCATCTTGTCTCATGTGTATGACAAACATAAATAATCATGATAACACCTAAACAGTACTCAAGAGAAGTCTTACCAAGCACTGAGACTGAACACAGGAGGAAGGCAACACATGCTGGGGAAGGTGTGGACAGAGAAAAGTTCGTGGGTGTGGCAGCGTGGGCCGGCAAGGCGTGTCGGCAGACAGAAGGCAGGGCCAGCGAGGGAGGGGCACTGACCCAGGAGAGGCTGCCTGGGTTACTCGAACGGCCTTGTGTGCTAGGAGGACCGTAGATTTTACCCTGAAACAATGGGGAACCACAAAAGGACATAAGATGATCAGATTTACAGTCCAGGAAGGACGTTCAGGTGGCAGTGTGGAAAATGGTGACAGTGAGGCCCACTGGAGGCTATTAACAGAGTCTTAGCAAGACACATAGGTGATCTATGGGACAGAGCAGAAGAAAATATCCATTTACACTCTGCCCTCTCGGTGTACAGTAGAAAACCAGGCCCAGAAAAACGTGCCTGTAAGCCTCATGATTATTTGTGAAAAGGTCAGGCACAAGCTTTTTGCCAAGATTTGGAATATAGGATGAGGCAAAATACACTAAAAATTATAGTCAGTGAGGAAGAGTTTGGAAACTCTAAAAAATAAATATATATATATAAAAAACCCACAATTTTACACACTGTGTAACATAAACCGTGCAGGAAAATCTGTCTTTAGGAGTTCACTCTGCCACAGCAGGGAGACCATTGGGAGGCCACTGGGCAATGAGCCTGGCTTGCACAAGAGATGGAGAGAAATGACAGCCGAGGGGGATGTCATACGGGGATGGCAGTAGAGTCAGAGGAACAGACTATGGGGCTTGGTAATAGAATGAATGGGGCAGGTTTGAGAGAAGGAGGTTCAAAGAATGACTACAAGTCTTTCGGCATAGGTGGTTGGATGCTGTCATTAACTAAGACAGGGAACGCAGAATTAAAATATATGGAAAGAAAAAGAGAAAATAAGTTTTCATGTGATACAGATTTAACACTGATAATGATGCCACTCGCTTGACCACTAGAGTATGGTGCCAAAAAAGAAAGAGTGGAAGAAACAGTTTTAGGGCAGTGAGATCATGTGTTCCACATGAGAGCCATTGAGTGCAGATTGCGACAGCCAGCCTCCCTGTCCAACAGGCCCTGGGAACACTGTGCTGATCAGGGCTTGCCTGCTGACGACTCCTGCCACTCACCTTCACACCCGTTATCTCACAAGTCCTCTCATGTGACATCTGCAACCGTCTCTCTTGTGTGGGCACTCAGCTGCCTCATCGTCTTCTCAAACTTATCGAGTTCAAGATCAAACTCATGATTTCCCCCTCAACCAGCTTCCCTCCCAGCTGTCCTGCTGATCAATGACACAGCCATTCTTTCAGTCACCTGGATTTAAATCTCACAGTCCTCTAGGAGTCCCCTGCTCTCAGTTCTCACTCCTAGTTAGTTGCCCAAGCTCCTTTAACTTCTGTTTGAAATGACTCCTATCTAGGGCCTCATTTCTGCACACCAGGATTCCAGACTCTTCCCAGTTGTGTCATCCTGCATGCCAGGATGCTCAAGGTTGTCATCCTGCCTCCTTACCCCATCGAGGTTAAAATCCTGCCACCTAGCTCTAACTCCCTGCCCAAGCTAGCTCCATTTACCATTTGGACTTCTTACTGTGCTCAACATACTAACGCAAAGCTAACGTGGTAGTTCCTATGTGTCAGGCACTGTGCTAGGGGCTTTAAATATTCACTCCTGTCACAGCACCCTTCTGAGGTAGAAACCTCACTTTATAAGAAGCAGCTAGTGCTCCTGGAGGTTGCCCAATGCTACCAGCAGGAAAGTGTTACAGAGAGGAAACAGCCCCAGGTCAGCATGACCAGGGGAGAGAACGGTGCTGCCTGAGCACAGCCTCTCCTGCTTCTCAGCCTCCACCTTTTGCTACCAACAGGCCCAGCTCTGCTCAGCCCTGTGAGCCCTATGGGTCTTTTCTTCATCTTGTCTAGAATGCCATTCTTCTGCCCCTGCTAATGCTTCCTTCCTTCAAAAGCCTTGTGACCCAAAATGCTCTGGGTTTGCTTTTAAGATATTTAGTTTTTAATCTAACGAATTAAAATGTATTTAAAGCAAGACGAAAAATAAATTTCGATGTCACAGATTCAACAGTAAGAATGATGCCAGTGGCTTCCCTAGCAGAGTGTGGTGCCAAAACAGAAGGGTAGACAGACTTACGGGGTTGATATGTTGAAGTCCTAACCCCCAGTACCTCAGAATGTGACCTTACTTGGAAATAAGGTCCCCGCAGATGTAATTAGATGAGGTCATACTGGAGTAGAGTGGGTCCTTAATCCAATGTGACTAGTGTTCTTACAAGAAAAGAAGAGACTCACAGGAAGAGATCGGCCACATGACAACGGAGGTGGAGACTGGAGAGATACATCTAGAAGCCAAGGAACACCAAGGATTGCTGGGAGACGCCGGAGGCTGAAGGAGGCAGGGACGGCTTCTTCGCCAGCGCCTTCAGGGGAGCAGGCCCTGCTCACGCCTCGGTTTCCGACGTCAGGCCTCCACAGCTGTGAGACAGCAGCCCTCCCCCGTGGTGCGCCTCCCCATGTCTGCTTCTTTGTGACGCCGTCCTAGGACACTATTGCACATGGCAAGAAACTTGCCTTGTTTTACGTGTTTTCTCCTGAAACACTAACACAGACAGACACACGCACACACACGAACAATTCTTTCACACTATCCAGTTCTTCTAGACCTCATTTTACCCATGTGAGGACCAGCAGTGTTTACTCACTATGAGACAATCTGGAAAACGGCACTGGGGAGATCACTACTTTATATTTATTCGTCGGTACTTCTATCGTGTTGTGTGGATGGTCACATCAGATGATAAAGGAAGCCATTCCAAGGTCATGATGGCACGTTCTTAGGTGATGCGGGAGAAAATGCTGGAGATGTGGAGGTAGAGACCCTGAGGCGAGCCTATTTCCCACACCCCCACATTCACAGAAGGAGACAGAAATCATGAATGCCAGATAAAATGTTTTTCTTTTTTAACCTTAGGATACTGTGATATCTTGGGCCAATACTTATGAAGGAAGAAGTTTAAAACTTTCCATTTAAACCACTTAGATTGAGAGGATTTACAAAGATCCTGTTTAATGTTCAGCTGACACATTGTCAAAAACATTTATCATGCAACCTTTTGAAGTTTCTTCCACTCCCTTCTAGTTATTAAAGCTTGGATTGCAGTTAGTTATCAACAACAAAGCACCCACGTGATGGTGTTTTTATAGTCAGCCTTTCAGTTTGATTTCTGAACTACTAAGCAAAATTCAGTTCTCCTGATCAGAAAAATGATTAGTGACCTAGTTTTCACTGTGAATGCACAACACAGTTGATTTCTGAAATCACTTCTATATGGACTTAGAGAAAATGCAGGGAACTTGGACATTTCATTTAAGTGTTTTATAACATTTTCAAATACAAATATGTGCCACTTAATTAAGTTAGGCTGTGACACTTGTAGTAGAAATGAGGAAATGGTGACCTACATTACTGAGAAGATTTCTCTGGCAATTTAATTCCTAAGGTAGATTTCCTCAGATTGAGAATAAGCTCTGGTTCATATTTTGGCAAGAGAAATCAAAACTCTTTCTAGATAATTCAATTGAATAACATGTTTTGAGTACATATAATGTGTTAGATATCATAATGAAGGTACAAAGTTGGGTTAGACACGGTCTCACCTTTTTCAAACTTCCATTATCACAGGAGGTGTGCAATAAGGAGAAAAGGCTGGTGTGCACAATAAGTGTCTTAAGCGGTCAACTGAGAGAACAAAAGCAAGAGGGAAGGCCAGAGGAAGAAGTCCAACGATGCCACAAGGAAGCAAGCAGATAAACCTACAATGTGGGACACTCTATAGGACAACTGACCCGGTTTCTACAAGAAGTCAATGGCATGGAAAAAAAAGTGAGGAAGGGTCTGCTTTAGATTTAAAAAGATGTAAGAGATATAACAACCAAATGTAATGTTTGGATCTTGTTTGGATCCTGATTCAAGCAAATCAACTGTATAACGGTATTTTAAAGTCAGTTTGGGACACCTAATTATAAAGTAGGCATTAGGTGATACTAAAAGATAATCGATAATTTTCTTAGGTATGACAATTATACTGTGACTGTATAAGACAGTGTCCATGTTTTCTGAGAAGCATTCTGGAATACATAGGGCAAATTGATCCAATGTCTGGAATTTGCTTTAAAATATTTTAACAAAGAAAAAGGGAGAAAAGATAAAGTAAATGTGGCCAGATTTTGATAGTTGTTTACAGTGGGTGATGGGTACACAGGGGTTCATAATACTATTCTCTCTACTTTTGGGTGTGTTTGAAATTTTTCATAATAAAATTTAAAAAAAAAAAAACTATACACAGTCAAATGACTTGGGGAAAAAGCACAAGGAGATCAGGAAAGTCTTCAGGTAGGAAGTGGCATTTGTGAAAAGCCTTGAATAATAGCTATAGTTTTGACAGGCAGGAGGTGGGAAGAACTGAACTGTCTGCCAAAGAAACAGCATTTGCAAAGGTAAATATGGGGAAAATGGGGGTGTGCTCAGCAAAAAGCATGCGGTCCCTGGAGCAGGTGCTGGAATATGTGAAGAGAGGCAGTCCTGAAAAGGCAGTTCAGAGCACAGAGGCCTTGAATGCCAGGCTGAAGTTACACTTACCTTGGTGAAGACAAAAGGGGCTTTTCTGCCACGCCTAAAATCAAGACAGGTATACACAATTACTTCCTAACTATCCACAACATGTGTCCCAGGCTCAGCAGGCTCAAAACTGGACATATTATCAACTGGCCTACTTTCCTAACCTGTCCTTCCAGTCACCCCTTTGCCTGAACCTATATATCTTTCTATATATTCACATATAGGTTAATGGAACCCATATTCACCCAGTTGTCAGGAACCTTGAGGACATCCACGAATGTTCTCTACTCCTTAACCTCCCATTCAATAATTTACCTGCTATATTAGTCTGTTCCTGTTGCTAATAACAAAATACTTGGAACTGGCCACATTGTAAGAAAACAAAATTTATCGCTTACAGTTTCAGAGGCTAGGTAGTCCAAAGTCCAGGGAACATACCTGGTAAGGGTCTTCTTTGGTGGTGGCTTTACAGCAATACAGGGGTCTCATATGGCAGAGCATAGAGAGAGACTCTCACGTGCTCTCCTTTTGAAGCCCTCCGAGCCATGCTCCTGACCACCATTATTAATCCATCTACTATGGCACGGTCCTACAATTTAATCATCTCTTCAAGGCCCCACCTTTCAATTAGCATAAATAGCATTTCCCACTCTCAACAGTTACAGTGGGAATTAAGCTTTTGATATATGAACTTTGGAGACACAATTCAATCAATCCACAGCACCTGCCTTCTAAATATTTCTCCTCTTCAGCCCTGTTGCTACTGCTCTTGTCCATTCTCCTCTGGACGATGACCACACTCAGAGAACTCTTCATTCGAATTCACTGTTGCCAGAGTAATATTCCTCATCATCTTCAACTTTCTCTGTCTCAGTGAATAGCACCACCATCGCCCACACAATCCATCCAATTACCCTAGGTAAAAACTCAGGAGATATCCTGACACCTTGCCTCTGTTCCACCTATTCCTTCCCACAGAGTCCTGTTTTCTTGCTACTAAGCCCTATGGATCCAATCTCTTAAAAACCTTTGATTTGGTCCACTTCATACCGTCTATTGACATTCTCAAAGTATATTGTCAGAGCCTCCTATCTGGTGACCTCATTCCTTCTGGCTCCCTCTGTCTAATTGTCATAGAACAGCCAGTTATTTCAAAAGTTTTCACTGAATCCTTTCTTTTCTTCACTTTCCCTTCCACATCCAATTTTCATTAGAAGTACATAATGGATAGAAAACTTTTACAAAGAAAAACCTGAAAAACATGCAAAATCTACCTACTGCTCTCCATCTCTAGTACCACCTCCCTAGTTCAAGTCAAGGCCACCTTTCAATAGCTTGATAATCTCCCATCATCTCCCTCCTACACAGGCTGCACACACAGTAATCAGCTTGATCCATTTGTGCCCACTGTCTGCTCACAATTCTCCAGTGGTTTACCATTACACTTATGATAATATCTAAGCTCCTTCCACTCTATAAGGTCCTACGAGACCTGGCTCCCACCTGGCTCTCAGGCCTCCTCTTGTGCCAGTCTCCCCTGTGCCCTCTCTGGTCCATCCACACACTTGCCTTCCTACTCTTCTTCAAATGTGCCAAATTTATTACTACCTTAAGAGATGAGCTCTTCCCTTCTTTCAGGAATGTTTTCCCCATGATCTTCACATGGTCAACTCCTTTTCTGTAGCTACTCTCAGCTTATATATCACTTCCTCAGTGAGGCCTTTCCTAACCATGCAACCAAATTGGCCACCTGGTGTTACTTTATGATAACCTATTCTGAGTCTCCACTAGCATTAATCATCATCTGATACTTTTCTTGTTTATTCTCTCTTTCTCCATTATTAGAAAAGTCCATGAATGCCACGAATTGATCCTATTCACCACTGAATTTCAGGGATCTGGAATAGTGCTTGGCACATTAGAAGGTGATCAATAAATTCTCGCTAAGATCTGATCATGTCTTCCACTGTCTAAAACATTCCAAAGGCTCCCATTACTTGCATGATAAAAACCAAAATCCCTCATGTGGACTTCAACACACTGCTTGGTCTGACCTCTGACTTCCTTCCATCTTCATCTTGTACCACACTTGCCCATTCTTCACACTACAGCCACATTGGCCCTAGTTTGTCACATGTGCCACCTCTCTCTTACCACAGGGCTTTGTGTATTCTCTCTAACTGCAGCATGATTTAGCAACTTTACACTTAATTATCTTGCTTCACATGTCCTTTTGATCTAAGCTTAAACACCACTCTCTCAGAGAAACCTCTCCAATGGGTCTGCTATGATATACTCCCATTGCACCACATGCCTCTCCTTTGTAGCTCCCAGCAGGGTCATAATTTTACATTTATTTATGTGACCATTTTATTTGACTGGCGTCTATATCTCTCTCTAGACATATTTTCCATGAGGGCAAGGGCTATTGGCATTGAGGGGCTCTAAAGACTACTGTATTAAAAAGTCATTCTTTTGGGAAATGAAACTTACTGATAGTGAGAGTACAGCAAATTTGTATTATTTATAAATTTTAATCTGAATATATAATAATGAACATGAACATTTATGCTCCTAAATACATAGCAGGAATTACATTAATGATGAGATTATGAGGCATCTAATTTGATAGTTTGTGCTTCTTTTTTTTAAGATGAAAGTTTCAAACTAATTTTTTTTAAGATTATTGTTTCCCATGTCAGTTAAAAGAATGTAAAGGATTAACACCTTTTGAATTACTGAATTAATAATTACTGTTGTCAGGAATGTAAGCATTTCCTCTTTTTGTACTAGTAGTACATAATGTCTTTTACAAAGAAAAACTCTTAAGAATGTTTTAACACCTTTCAAAGTAATGAAAGATAATGATGTGCAAAATCAAGACTTCATGAACTGTACAGGAACTAGCTTCAATCAAAACCCAGCACACTTAATGTAGGCATGCGAATAGTCAAAAATATATTTTTAAGCAAAAATCAAGACTGAGTTCTTGGCAGTATAGCCAAAATTGCAACAGTATAGTTAAAAATGTGTTCAACCTTAACTTTTCATCAAAGGCTTTCCTTTACTAATGAATTATGTCTGTACCTGTAACTGAAACTGTAAGGCTAGTGTGGCTTCTTTGAAATGAATAGCCAAAAACCAAACACCTAAAGCTTAGTTGTTTCTCTTCAAAATTGACCAAACTAATTTTATTGCATTATATGACTGGGATCCTTGAAATAAATGTGGTCTAGGAAATTTGACTTTTTAATTTTTAAAAATTATGTGTCCTAACTTGTAAGTGGGAGCTAATAGGAAGGAAGGAAGGACAATCACAATAATGTGTTGAACTTTCAGAAGGAGAGTTCAGAACTGTGGTTACCAGAGATAGGGAGGGAGAGGAGGGGCAGGGTAAGCAAGAAATTGTTCAATGGATACGAAGAATGAATATATTTTATAATGATAAATATGCTAATTATCCTGATTTGATCATTACATATTGTACACAAGTATTAGCAGTCAATTCTGTACTCCACAAATATGTATAATCAATTATGTTTCAATAAAAAAATTATGTTTCCTCATTGATGTACTGTTAGCATGGCTTGTTAGCTCAACTTCTGAACAGCTAAGGCCATTCAGTCTCCCACTAGTGAACCAAACCCTGTCCCAGGACCTAAAATTTTAAAAATTTATGTTTTACTTCAGATTATAAAATAATACATCCTAATTGAAGAAAAATAGAAAAACATCAAGAAGAAAATAAAATTTCCATAGTCCATGCACTCAGATATAACCACTATTAGCACAGTGTCTTTTTTCCATGTCTCTTTCCCTGTGCACACGAAACTGGCATGCTGAACCCGCGAGACTCACTGAGTGTGATCATAAAAGCACTTCTCTTGCCTCCCACTGTTCCTTTAATCCTGCTTAGTGGAGACAGCTCTTCTCTTGTACCTTGGTGAAAACTCAGAAAGGTGCCTTGATTTTTCAGGTCACCCTCGTTCTACAGTCACTTTAAATTGCATACAAAGTTTTAATCCATTTAGATTGTTCTCAACATAAATTTAAATGGTTTCTAAAAGCAATTTAATCTAAGGCAGGGCATATCTACATAATTCCAGAACACCATATGTGACTTACTATCAAGGTGTCTTCACTTCCTGTTTATCCTTGGCCCGGGGACCTGAACTCCGGCTGGGTGGCCCTGGTGTTAGTCTTACACACCAATGTACCTGATGATAAGCAAGACTGAACTGGATGTGTGGATGTCTCCTTGCCTCACCCTCCTAGTTGTTATATTTTATTCTCCTCTGAGAATATCCCTCAATATTTGTCTTTATTCTGCCTTTCCAGGCATCAGCTCTCTGCTGCAGTTCTCACTGTATGTTGTTCTTTGCCTCTGGATGGAGTAGTCCTCTTCACTCCCCTCTCCCTTCTGCAGATGAAGATCAAACATAACAATAATCTCCCCTTAATAGAGAAGTGGGATACATGAACTCTTGGTTCTTGCTAGAGAGTAAAACATCAAATAAATCTAATAAACTAATGGTATTCATGAATATTTGCAAGACATACCTAATAACAATTCTTAGGTACTCAAAATTTAATTCATGGATGAAACCATCACCTGGTCCTATGTAGAAGTATGTGCTCTGGGTGTGTGCCATCAGTCTACGTTGAGGAGAATTATAAGAAATAGCCCTGAGAAACTCGATGCTATTTTTTTTTTTGTAAGAATGCTGCTAAGAACATCAGCTACATCTTACAGTTTTTCTTCTACCGATCCTTCTTTGCTCTCCAGTCTGTCTTCTACATACCTGCCAATGATCTTTCTAAAACACAGCCTGACCTGCTCCTCCTCTGTTGACAAACCTTCAGTAGTTCTTCACTTCCTACAGAATAATTTTAAACTCCCAAGAGTGGCATACATCCTCACTACCCAATGTGTGGTCTGCAAACCAGCAGCATTGTAGGATCTCGGCCACTACCCAAGATCGACAGCATCAGAGCCTACATCTTACTAAGATTCCCAGGTGACCTGCAGGCACATTGAAGTGTTAAGAAGCACTTAGCCAGCACACCCTTCCTGAAGGTCTTAGGTTGAAATTCCTCTCAGGTTTCAGTGCCAGGAAAAGCTATGCTTCTCCTAAGAACTTGATTTGGTTTTTTTAAGGACACTGAAACTTACTTGATTTCCTCTTGTCATTAAATACTATGGAGAGCCCAAACCAAACCTGTGGCCCTAACTTTAGTAGTTTTGTTCGACTTTATGGCAGGCATTTTGTTTACTAATCCTATTCTTGGTCTCACATTATTTTCCTGTCTTTTTGTTTTAATTTGATTTTCTCATTACTTTTTATCTAATTGTACTATACGCATCTCTACAAGTCACCTGAAGAAGGTGAGGTACGAATCTCTGATATTTATATGTGTGTAAGACATAAGGAAGTAATAAAGTTAATAAGTATTTCATTTCCTTGGCTTCCCTTGCCCCAGATAGTATGTTTAACACCAGTCATAGCTCCTCTCAATCCAACCTGTGTGTGTGTGCAGAGGACCTGTGTAAGATATTTTCATCATAAACCTGGAGGTGTGTTTCCATAGAAAATGCTTTTGTAAGAGGAACTGAAAATCTGGAGGCGAGAGAGCATTTGAGGTAAGGTTTATGGCAGGCTGGATGTGACGGTGTGAGGTCTAGGATTCTCTGCAGCTTAAGAAGTGTGTTGCCTTCCTGGGCCCTAGCTTATCCAGTGTCCCTACTCTTTGCTAAGAGAGGACTTCCTGCTTGCTGCTCTTCTCCGTCATGAACTGGTATCCAAAGCAGCCGCTTTCATTAAAAAGTGAAAATCAAGGACTTCTGTCTAAAATTAATAAATTCCTGTCAAGACATAAAATAAAAAACAAATGGGCTCATGTAATGACAGCCATCTGCTTGTGATGGTGGTATGTGGGGGGGATGGCATGGCTTGGTAGAGTGGGCTGGGAACCTGCAGCCCTGCCTTCTCACTCCCAAGCAGTGTGACCTCAGGCAAGTCTTTATCTCCTTGCACCTGTTTATATCTATCTACATCACAGTGAGACTTTTGGAAAAAAGTTCTGCTAGTCATCTTCCAATACTAAATTTGATCGCTATCTGACAAAATGAGTTTCTAATATGAGAGGTCATTTAGTGATAAAGCAATTAAATGTATGGTGTAGTGATTAAGCATTCAAGCTTTCCAGTCTGGCTGCCTGAGTCTCAATCTCTGCTCCAACTCTTTGCTAGTTATGTTACTTTGGGCAAGTTACTACATTTCTCTGTGCCTCAGTTTGCTCATCTGTAAATAGAGGAATAATAATACTACCTATGTCATATGGTAGTCATGAGGATTATTATATAAAAACACAATATTAACATACATAACAGCTCAATAGATGGTAGCTGTTATTATTTTATCACAATTGGGCAATAAGAAATGGTCTACCATGTTTACCCACACGATTATATATTGTACTTTTCTTTTGCTGAGTTTTTGTAATTATTTTTTCTTATGGGAACTCTGTATTAGGACCATCTAACTGTATTGTGCTGACTGAGCTAGGACTCTCACGCTTTTTGGAAATTCATAAAGGTCTTATCAAATATCTGAATCAAACATTTGTGAAGTCAAAACATTTTCAACATAAAATTTCACCCCCCACTTTATCCCCTTGCTACAGTCACAAAAATGAACAAATGGCAATAAAGCACAAGAACTGCATGAGGGCTGGGAGTGAATTTATGATCTTCTGGCAGAGTGCATGGATTCAACTTGACTCTTCACGTATCACTTCCATTATCAAACCACCACACGACTGAACACCTCACTCCCCTCCCCCACCCTGCCCCACCCCCAAGGTAATTGTGCTCACTGACCACGTTTTGGCAAAGCATAAGGGTGGAAACAAAACAAAAAATAAAACACCACTACTACTTCCACCCCGCCCAGTCCAGAGACACCTGCTGCTCAATTTAATTTTCATCAAAGAGTCTGCCGAGTGGCTCGAGTGGCTCGTGCCCAGCGGCCCTTCCCTCCTTCATCAGAGGGCAATGCCAGCCTTGTGCCCACATCTGGGAGTTGGCACATTGAAAAGGAGGGTCACTACCACCCTGTGCTCATTTAACAGAGAGGTATGGAATGCCCACAGTGCTCAAAGGAACAATTTCTGAGATGCCTTAAATGAGGGATATCAGGGCATGAAATTAATGGATCTTGTTCCCATGTGGCAATTACAATAAATTTTCCTTAATTCATGGATATGATATACAGAAGATGAATAGTATAGGACAAAAAATAAACACCTCCTTATTCACTTCTTTTAGACCTCTGAAGATACTGAAGTATTCTGCATTTCTATGTCAGGTGGAAAGTGGCCTGGGAAATGATGCCTAATATTATTTATATCTCAGGCAGGATAGTTCCAAGTACTTTTGAAGCACAGCATAGTAAAATGCTTTCAGAGGTAACATAAGACAGGACAAGGTTATCTGCACCACCACCCTCATTGTGTAGTTGCCGTCTTGCATCTGACTGGGAAAGCCCAGACAAACATATAACTTCTGCTGGGCTGTGGGGCTTCAAAAGGGTTTTGAACAACAAAAAAAGCCTTCTGCTTTCTCACCAGCAAATGTAAATAGTGACCAAAATAGTACTAGAAAGTAAGCTGGTTAGAACTGTCTGGGTCCTGCTCTAATTTTCACTTTTGATGAGAAGATGTGAGCAAGTTTGTCCTCTGTGTAGGTGGGTGCTGTGGGTGACATTTAAAAGCAGGACTGGATGGGGCACAGAGCTGTGCTTATCAGCAGCAAAGAACTATAATGAAGCTTGCGTTCATGCCAAAAATCACCTATGCCAAGTAAATTAGCTAATGTTGTCAGAGGGAGAAAACTGGAAGGAGAAGGGCATAAAAAACATGAAAAGCAGACGTGAGGCACGTAATAAATGGGAAACACATTCAAAGCACAGTACACTGACAACACACACCACACTATAATCTCCATACATCAATCATTCTTATTTTTCCTGTGACGTTTTTTTGTTTGTTTTGTTTTTTTTTAATTTTTGGTTTCTGAGCTCTGTGGTAAGGTAGGTAGATGATATAGGGCAACTGAACATTCTGGCAGTTTTGTTGGAAATTCCTAATATAAGATGTGAGTAGAGTTTGCTTTTCTAGCAGGTATTGGTGGTCTATGGTGTTACCAGGTATGCAGACAATTTGAATCTACTGATATAATTAAAATTATCACATAGCCTTCTGAAATTGTGGTCTTTATTTTGGGGAACGGCAAGTCCAAATCTGCAAAGGACACAAATTATATTAACTTTAGAAACAAAAACGTAAGAAAATCTAAATATAGCTATTTAAGGAAAACCTACACTGTCTAAAGAACAATTTAGACTCTTTTTTAAGAGCCATACCAAATTGCTGTGCTACATACTGGTTCTTACAAAACACACTCAGGTGATGGCAGAATTCAAATATTTCACAAATATAGTCCATTCCTGTCCTTCAAATTCTTCAATGGCTATTATTTCCTTCCTCAACAAATCAATTTACTTTCCTTCTTCCGTAATTTCATCTCCAAGGAGCTGAAAAACATCTAACTGACCTCTTTTCTCTAATTTTGGCTGCTCTTCATCTAACATACCAGCTTCTTGGCTACCCTTCTAAAGGAGCCTCTGAATGTCAGTTCCCTAAATCTTGAATATGCCCCTCACCTAAATTAAGCAAATATCCTCTACCTTCTCTTCAAAAAAGATTTGATGCTTCTCTTTGAGCTCCAAACATAATCTCTCTTTCTTTCTTACACACACACACACACACACACACACACACACACACACACACAAACATACTCACATATGAGTATGTAAGAAGGGACTTCAAAAAGTGCATGGAAAAATAGAATTAAAATATAATACAAATCTTTCCATGAACTTTTGAAGATCCCTCGTGTGTGTGTGCTTATGTATATATGCATCTCTCCCTCTTCATGTATCTATACACATATATGTATATATGTATATAAATCCTGCCCACAATGTAAACATGTAACATTTTAAATTAATTTTGTTTGTTACTTCTAATATATTTTGGGTAGTGATAACCCAGCTGACCAGCTGATCGAAATGTAAACCAAATATTTTATGTTCTTATTTTTTGGTCTATATGATATCAAAGTCTTTACAATTATTGGCCATTTGGATAAAGATGAAAATCACCTAATAGTATATATATATGTATATCTGTTGGTTTACTCTTGTCCCTGCACCTGTCAGTTCAGAATGTGACCCCAGGCCTAGCCTTTTCCCTTTCCCCAACTCCTACAATTACACGATGTTGATTTCTTCATTAATCAGCCATCCATGTACCTATCCACCCTGTTAGTTCCTTTGTCTCCTCTCCCGTGAAAACCTTTAACTGCACCTCCATTTTGGCAACCCATTTTACTGCTATATCACATGCATCATATTATTATTTGAAACTGATGCATGTCTAAAATATTAAATTAAGCAATCTCATATTCTGGTAAAAGAAAGAGCATCATCAAAGATTTATACACAATGGTATATTCAGGCAATCGGCACAGTCCACGCTGGTTGATGTCTAGGGTTCATGTGGGTACAATGGAGATGCGGGGAGGAGGGCTGGTTGAGCCGTGTGGGCCGTGGGGAGCAACTGAAAGCTCTGAGTAGGGAGCTAGATGATTAGGTCTGTATGGACAGGCGGCTGACTTCCCTCACTGGTAATACATGAAAGAGCTGGAACTGAGGGAACAAGGAGAACGAGGAAGAGTCCAGAAGAGAGGCAGGAAGTATTAAGTGCACTGAGGTAATGGCAATGGAAAGGAACAGATTAACGCAAGGCCCAGAAACAACCAATGCAATGTAGAAAACAAGAAAGGGAAAATGTCTGCCGACACTCTCAGTCCAACTTAAGTCAGGAGTAATAAGAGTGGGAAGGAAATAGGTTGCGTTCCAGATGTCAAGAGACCATCCATACAGGAATGTCTACTCAGTCTGGAACTAGAAGGGAAACTAGAGTCAGGGGTTCGAAACTGGGGTTTTTCTGTGGAGTAACTAGAATTGAGATCGTAGGAATGAATGAGTTGGCTAACAGAGAAAGAACAGAGAGAAAAGCATCATAGAACTTTGGGACAGAACTTATATTTAGGGCCTGTAAAGAGAAAAGAAGAGCCAATGAATGTAACCATAGAAGAAATTTTAAGTGAATGTGGAATCTGGGGAGTCAAGGGAGAAGAGAATTTCTGGGAGGTGATTATCAGAATTGAATGCTGTTCAGGGGAGTTGCGGAGATTCATAACATCTTTACCATCATCAGCAGCATAATCACCATCACAGTAACAACAACTACTACTACTATTACTATTGCTAACACTGAAAATACGTGGGAGGAAGTTGACCACTTCTGAGAATGTGTTTTTACTGGTTGGTAGATGTAAATGCCAAATCCATTTCTTCATTCCACAAAAATTTACTGAGTGCTTACTATTTACCAAATACCAAACTGGACACTGTGTATAAAGGAAAGAATAAGAAATGAATGCGTGATTAGAAAGCAGAGGGAAGGGCACAGCCCTATTCTTTTAACAATGTGCTGGTTGAGAGGGGAAAGTAGTCTAGTGGAGGGAGGAGAGGGCTCCTTGGAGTCAAGTCAAAGTTTGTGCTTAGGGGAAAAACTGAATTTGAAAAAGATTTAACTTTCATGCATCTGAAATATTATATTCTGCCTATTGTACTGTAAGACCCACCCACCATTTATAATAATGTTTGTGTCCAGAGTTTCCATCTGGGATGCAAGGAACACATCTTTGCCTGCAACAGTCTTGGTAGTGAAATCAGTTCAAAATGTGGGGGTAAGGATGGGAATGAGGGAGGGAGCTACGTGGCTATGAGGAAAAAAACAATCAGAGAGCACGATGGCTTAAAGGAGCATTTCAGGGAACAATGGAATTCTGAGGACCTTGCTAGGAATGTGCTAGGACAAGAAAGTTCCAGGAATGGAAGACCGGGAGTGATGCTTTGATTGCAGGTCTGGATTCTAGAAATTATTCATTATTGTTATCACCTTTAAGTTAAAAAATTCCATTTTGAACCTTCAGAAGCCAGGATTCTCTAAACAATGGTGCAAACAATTCAAGCCTAAAGACACTCCTAGGTGAAATAAAATTTATGTTTACATGTTCCATTTTTTAAAATTCCTAGAAAAATGTTAACCTTTATGACTGAGCTCTCATTGGGAAATATATTTACTCAGCTAAATAAATATGAATATTTTAAGACTTATAACCATTTCCCACTTAAAAAAAAAAGATTTTGCTACGAATTAAAAAATTCACCTTGTCCCCTGAAACAGCCTTATGAAGGATGTTATGTGCCTCAGGCAAGAGGCCGGATGAGCAGCATACAGCCAGCCCACCCACACTCTTTTTAATCTATAAGGATCTTATAGACACAAAAACAAGTTAGTTCCAGAAGAGAGAAAAAAATTCCAAAAAAGACACTAGAAATAGGACAAAAATAAGGTCTTGAAACTTACTTGTTAATTTTCAGAAATGCCATATTATGACCACTGTCCTTAATCTTTATCTTTTCTTTGGATTAGCAGTTTTCTCTCTCTAGCTTTTGAATTCTGCCTCTTTTTCCTGGCTCCAGGTCTTAACCTAAAGGCAGATACAGTCATGCGCTACATAATGATGTTTAGGTCAACTAAACACCAACCACACATGTGGTGTTCCTGTACAGTTATAATGGCTATACCACATAGCCTAGGTGAGTAGTAGGCTATACTGTCAAGGTCTGTGTGAGTTTGCTCTATAATATTCCCACAATGATGAAACTGCCTAAAATATTTCTCAGAATGTGTCCCTGTTGTTGAGACACTTGACTGTGTTTGACAGTACATATCCTCATCTAGTGCCCCCAGCAGTAGGTATACTTTGGAGATGCTATATAATAAATACAAAGCGCTGTTCTGAAAATTTTCTTTCCTCTAATCCTTTTTTCCAGATTCTCCCAGCTTTCAAGGTTTCACTTTCCTGCACACTATTTCTTGGAAGGCTAGCAGCTAGAGAATTTGTGCCCACGTGAAGGCGTGGATGGCTGAAAGTAAAAATGATTTAAAAGGGTCCCTGACTTCTTGGCCACAAAAAAAAAAAAATAAGAGAAATAAAAGCAGGGAAGCCAACTGAACTATCTTGTGCACTGACGATCATTTAAGGCAACAGGCTCACTCTTTAAAAGTCAAATGGAGGGTCCGGCCCTGTGGCGCACTCGGGAGAGTGCAGCACTTGGGAGCACACCGGCGCCCCACCGCGGGTTCGGATCCTATATAGGGATGGCTGGTGCGCTCACTGGCTGAGCACGGTGCGGACAGCGCCAAGCCAAGGGTTGCGACCCCCTTACCAGTCACAAAAAGACAAAAAAAAAAAAAAACGTCAAATGGAGGGCCGGCCCCTGGCTCACTTGGGACAGAGTGGTGCTGACAACACCAAGTCAAGGGTTAAGATTCCCTTACTGGTCATCTTTTTCTATAAATACATACATACATACATACATAAAATATAAACCAAACAGAGCAAAAAAAATTTTTTTGTGTGTGTGTAAATATTTCTTTGACAATTTTTTTCTATTAATATAAAATTTGACTCATCTCTTTAACTGTCTATACACAACTAAGCAAAAGTGCTGGGGTATAAATGTGATATTTTGCTATGTCTTAACTGGAAGGTGCATTTACTATTTTAATTTCAATCAAATATTTACTATTTTCTGTGGAATATAATCAATGATTAAGTTTTGGCAAAGTACCTCCTTCAACTCATCCCATTGCAATACCATCTTTTCATAAGCATCTTAATTTTAATGTCTATTTCAGTAGTAGTTAAATAAGTACACATTAAATTCTATTGGCTTTATTTTGGGAGGGTTTAGTTTAGAATTCTTTTTTTTTTTTGACATATTTGTTTATGCTTATTGATGAAGTAAAAGGAATTTTTATGTCATGAAATAATATACCCTCAACACAATGAAAAAAAAAAACTTGGATAAACATCTTCAGAAAAAAGAAAAGGGAAATCCAACCTTGCAGAGCTTCTTCACAGTTTAGAGACTGATGATTGTGAGGGGACAGACCAGGAAATATTTCCTTAGAGTAAAGGCTATAGTATGATTGTTCCCTTAGCCCTGAAAACTTTGTCAGATGTTTCCACATGAAAGATTCAGAGAAGAAACACTATTGATAATTTGCCTTAGAGAGAGGCAGAGAGGAGGGGGAAGAAAAGGGGAATGGAAAGTAAGTCTGAGGACTCATCCCAAACATGAAAAGTACAAGGATTTTTGGATGTGAAGAAAAGTTACTCATCCTCTCTGCATATGTGTTGCCATATGTCTTGGCTTGAATGTCCCCCCAAAATTTAATTCCCACTGTAACTGTTGGAGGTGGGAAATCCTATTATGGTAATTGCAAGGTGGTGCCTTGAAGAGGTGACTAGATTGCAGGATGATGCCTAGTGAATGGATTAGAAATGGTGGTCATGGGTGTGATTCTGAGGGCTTTAAAAGAAAGCATATGAGGAATTCTCGCTCTCTCTGCTCTGCTATTTTCTGCCATGTGAGACTCCTGCATTGCTGTAAAGCCACCACCAAAGAAAATTCTTACTATATATGTTCCCTGGACTTTGGACTTCCCATCCTCTGCAACTTTAAGCAATAAATTTCATTTTCTTTATAAATTACCCAGTTCCAGGTATTTCTGTTATAAGCAACAGAAACAGACTAATATACCATATCATTTCAAAAAGAAATTGCTTTTTAAAAGGGACGATATTTTAACTGTTCCATACATTCCACACAAAATGGGCACTAGTCCTGGGTGTATTTGCAAGGACCGTTAGGTGCTGTGCTCAGCAGTGAGTGGCCCTGTCCTTAGGTGCTAGGAGGCCAGTGGGAGGCGAGAGAAAGGCTGCGCCTGCCTGTGCTACAGTGGGAGACTTGGTGGAGTGGGGGGAGGGGAAACGAGGAGAATAAAGAGTGGTACAAAAGTGGTCTTGAGAGGCTGGAATAGTCAAGATGATCTTTCTAGAGACAGAGACATCTAAGATGAGACCTGTAGGATGAGCAGAAGTTGACAGAGGAAGGGGAGCAAAGGAGAAGAAACAGCACATGCCATAAGCTGAAGAAAAGCGAAAGTGTATCCTATTTGAAGAGTTTTTAAAAGATCAGTAATGGTAGGAGCTTGGGGAACAAGGAGGGAAGAGGCAAGAGGATGGAGACAGGCAGGGCGGTCAGGGAGGTCTTGTGAGCCTTGCTAGCATCTTTGGATTGTATCCTAAGGGCCATGGGGACCCAGGGAAGGAAAGATCACTCTGGATGTGGTATGGAGAAGGGACTAGAAGGGGACAAGCCTAGGGCAGGAGCCTGGGCAAAGTCAGGAGAGAGTTGGTGCTTCCATGAACTAGGTGAAGGGCCTTGTGGATGCAGAGAAGAGGATGAGCAGAAGGAAAGCTAGCAGACTGGGTGCACAATGCAGTGTCATATATCAAAGAGAAGGTGCTTGGACTAAGCTTCATTGAAGAAGTCATAGGCTCAAATCCTAACTCTCTTACAAAGTGTATAACCTTGGAAAAAATCTTGAAACAGAGATAATAAACTATATCTCTCTGGGATGTTGTAATGATAACTTAGATAAGTATGTAAATCATCTAATAGAATGTCTGCTTCAATGGAAAAAAAATAAAAAGATTGGGTTTCCTATAACACTTCATTGTTTGGCAAAGGTTGAAAAATTACTCAAAGTAAAACAGAGCCTGCTATGTTCACCCACTGCGGTAGCGTCCTTTTGTGAATAAAAAATTCTGGTGAATGGACCCCTTTTATTTATACATTGGTCACTGACATCATAGAAGTAAAGTCATTTGAACTAAATGGACTCTCAAAATAATTGGTTTCTTCTTAGAAAACAAATTTCTCAGGCTTCTTGCAAATCAGTCTCGGCCTAAATGTCTTTGCTGAGGTTCCACATGCAGGAGGCTGCAAGAGACTGTTACTGGTCAGTAACATTTCCTTCCTTTATGCTCTTTAAATTAAAGTGTTTAGAAAATTCCCTTTTCAAATTGACCTCTTCTCTAAATTGGCCTTGAATATTTTGTTTCTAAGGACAACAGATGATTCAAAAAATAAAAATAAAAAAACCATCACAGCAAACAACAAAGCCACCTGCTCAACTGAAGGAAACATTTCTTAGATGGTCCACATGAGAAATGGCTTTGCTCAGCCCCACTCCGAAAGCCAAAGGGAAGCAGCAGATTGTGAGAAAATTGCCCCATCCATTTTGGTAGCTCATATATTTTAAAGTAAATACAGTATTTACATTTTCATGTATATTTGAATACATGGAGTACAAGGGAAAGACCAAAGACTTGGAAGTCCTGGGTTAGAGACTTGGTGCTGCCAATAGTTACATAAAAAGGACTGGGAACTCCTCCTCAGGTGGGCTCAAAATTTCCATCTGTAAAATGAGGGACAAGGGTGGGAAGAGTGGGAGGCCAGTGGGGCCAATTCTCTAAGCTTATTTTCAGCTTTAAGATTCTATTAGCCAGTGAAATAACATGGGAAAATGACTTCAGCTGGTATACAGGGAAACAGATTCACATGAACCCACTATATTTAATACTTCATTAAGAAAAAAAGGAAGACTGGATAAGAACATGGTGTTTGAGACCCAAGAGATAGCTCAAGTGGAAAACTGCCATCTAGAATAATAGAAGAAAATTAGAATAAAAACCCAGTTAGAGAAAATGTGACATAGGATCTGATGGACAAGACTGTCATTTGAAGTGATCAGAGCTCAGGATCAGTTTTATTTATTTATTTATTTATTTATTTTTTTTTTTTTTTATTTTTTTGTCGTTTTTTCGTGACCGGCACTCAGCCAGTGAGTGCACCCGTCAGTCCTATATAGGATCCGAACCCGCGGCGGGAGCGTTGCTGCGCTCCCAGCGCAGCACTCTACCACGTGCGCCACGGGCTCGGCCCTCAGGATCAGTTTTATTTTTTTTTTTTTTTTTTTATTTTTATTTTTTTTTTATTTTTATTTTTTTTTTAAATTTTATTTTGTCGATATACATTGTAGCTGATTAATGCTCCCCATCACCAAAACCTCCCTCCCTTCTCCCTCCCCCCCTCCCCCCCAACCATGTCCTTTCTGTTTGTTTGTTGTATCAACTTCAAATAATTGTGGTTGTTATATCTTCTTACCCCCCCCCCCGTTTGTGTGTGTATGTGTGTATGTGTGTGTGTGAATTTATATATTAATTTTTAGCTCCCTCCAATAAGTGAGAACATGTGGTATTTCTCTTTCTGTGCCTGACTTGTTTCACTTAATATAATTCTCTCGAGGTCCATCCATGTTGTTGCAAATGGCAGTATTTCATTCGTTTTTATAGCTGAGTAGTATTCCATTGTGTAGATGTACCACATTTTCCGTATCCACTCATCTGATGATGGGCATTTGGGCTGGTTCCAACTCTTGGCTATTGTAAAGAGTGCTGCGATGAACATTGGGGAACAGGTATACCTTCGACTTGATGATTTCCATTCCTCTGGGTATATTCCCAACAGTGGGATGGCTGGGTCGTATGGTAGATCTATTTGCAATTGTTTAAGGAACCTCCATACCATTTTCCATAGAGGCTGCACCATTTTGCAGTCCCACCAACAATGTATGAGAGTTCCTTTTTCTCCGCAGCCTCGCCAGCATTTATCGTTCATAGTCTTTTGGATTTTAGCCATCCTAACTGGGGTTAGATGGTATCTCAATGTGGTTTTGGTTTGCATTTCCCGGATGCTGAGTGATGTTGAGCATTTTTTCATATGTCTGTTGGCCATTTGGATATCTTCCTTAGAGAAATGCCTACTTAGCTCTTTTGCCCATTTTTTAATTGGGTTGCTTGTTTTCTTCTTGTAAAGTTGTTTGAGTTCCTTATATATTCTGGATATTAATCCTTTGTCAGATGTATATTTTGCAAATATTTTCTCCCACTCTGTTGGTTGTCTTTTAACTCTTTTAATTGTTTCTTTTGCTGTGCAGAAGCTTTTTAGTTTGATATAATCCCATTTGTTTATTTTTCCTTTGGTTGCCCGTGCTTTTGGGGTCGTATTCATGAAGTCTGTGCCCAGTCCTATTTCCTGAAGTGTTTCCCCTATGTTTTCTTTAAAAAGTTTTATTGTCTCAGGGTGTATATTTAAATCCTTAATCCATTTTGAGTTGATTTTAGTATATGGTGAGAGGTATGGATCTAGTTTCATTCTCCTGCATAACGATATCCAGTTATCCCAGCACCACTTGCTGAAGAGGCAGTCCCTTCCCCAGTGAATAGGCTTGGTGCCTTTGTCAAAAATCAGATGGCAGTAAGTGTGAGGGTTGATTTCTGGATTCTCTATTCTATTCCATTGGTCAGTGTGTCTGTTTTTATGCCAGTACCATACTGTTTTGGTTATTATAGCTTTGTAGTATAGCTTAAAGTCTGGTAGTGTTATGCCTCCAGCTTTATTTTTTTTGCTGAGCATTGCTTTGGCTATTCGTGGTCTTTTATTGTTCCATATAAATGTCTGAATAGTTTTTTCCATTTCTGAGAAAAATGTCTTTGGAATTTTGATGGGGATTGCATTGAATTTGTATATCACTTTGGGTAGTATGGACATTTTCACTATGTTGATTCTTCCAATCCAAGAGCATGGGATATCTTTCCATCTTCTTGTATCCTCTCTAATTTCTCTCAGCAGTGGTTTGTAGTTCTCATTATAGAGATTTTTCACCTCCTTGGTTAACTCAATTCCTAAGTATTTTATTTTTTTGGTGGCTATTGTAAATGGGCAGGCTTTCTTGATTTCTCCTTCTGCATGTTCACTATTGGAGAAAAGAAATGCTACTGATTTTTGTGTGTTGATTTTGTATCCTGCTACTGTGCTGAAATCATTTATCAATTCCAACAGTTTTTTTGTAGAGGTTTTAGGCTCTTCGATATATAGGATCATGTCATCTGCAAACAGGGACAGTTTGACTTCATCTTTTCCAATCTGGATGCCCTTTATTTCCTTCTCTTCTCTGATTGCTCTGGCTAGTACTTCCAACACTATGTTGAATAGGAGTGGTGAGAGTGGGCATCCTTGTCTAGTGCCTGTTCTTAAAGGAAAAGCTTTCAGCTTTTCCCCATTCAGGATGATATTGGCAGTGGGTTTGGCATATATGGCTTTAATTATGTTGAGATACTTTCCCTCTATACCTAACTTATAGAGGGTCTTTGTCATGAATGAGTGCTGAACTTTATCAAATGCTTTTTCAGCATCTATAGAGATGATCATATGGTCCTTGTGTTTGAGTTTATTAATATGGTGTATCACATTTATTGATTTGCGTATGTTGAACCAACCTTGCATCCCTGGGATGAATCCCACTTGATCGTGATGAATAATTTTTCGTATGTGTTGCTGTATTCTGTTTGCTAGTATTTTAGTGAGGATTTTTGCATCTATATTCATCAAGGATATCGGCCTGTAGTTTTCTTTTTTGGTTATATCTTTACCTGGTTTTGGTATCAGGATGATGTTTGCTTCATAGAATGAGTTTGGGAGATTTGGGTCCGTTTCAATCTTTTGGAATAGTTTGTAAAGAATCGGTGTCAATTCCTCTTTGAATGTTTGGTAAAATTCTGCTGTGAATCCATCTGGTCCTGGGCTTTTCTTTGTTGGGAGCCTTCTGATAACAGCTTCAATCTCCTTTATTGTTATTGGTCTGTTCAAATTTTCTACGTCTTCACGGTTCAGTTTTGGGAGCTTGTGTGTGTCCAGAAATTTATCCATTTCCTCCAGATTTTCAAATTTGTTGGCGTATAGTTGTTTATAGTAGTCTCGAATGATTCCTTGTATTTCAGATGAATCAGTTGTAATATCGCCTTTTTCATTTCTAATTTTTGTTATTTGAGTCTTCTCTCTTCTTTTTTTTGTTAGCCATGCTAATGGTTTGTCAATTTTATTTATCTTTTCAAAAAACCAACTTTTTGATTCGTTGATCTTTTGAATTGTTTTTTGGTTTTCAATTTCATTCAGTTCTGCTCTGATCTTAATGATTTCTTTCCGTCTGCTAACTTTAGGATTGGATTGTTCTTGTTTTTCTAGTTCTTTAAGGTGAAGTGTTAGGTTGTTCACTTGCCATCTTTCCATTCTTCTGAAGTGAGCATTTAATGCAATAAATTTTCCCCTCAATACTGCTTTTGCAGTATCCCACAGGTTTTGGTATGATGTATCATTGTTTTCATTAGTTTCAATAAACTTTTTGATTTCCTGCTTGATTTCTTCTTGGACCCATATGTCATTAAGTAGAATGCTGTTTAATTTCCATGTGTTTGTATAGTTTCCAGAGTTTTGTTTGTTATTAATTTCTAGTTTTAATCCATTGTGGTCTGAGAAGATACATGGGATAATTCCAATTTTTTTGAATTTATTGAGACTTGATTTGTGACCTAATATGTGATCTATCTTGGAGAATGATCCATGTGCTGATGAGAAGAATGAATATTCTGAGGTTGTTGGGTGGAATGTTCTGTAGATATCTGCCAATTCCAATTGGTCTAGAGTCTTGTTTAGATCTTGTGTTTCTCTACTGATTCTTTGCCTAGATGATCTGTCTAATATTGACAGTGGAGTGTTCAGGTCCCCTGCTATTATGGTATTAGTGTCTATTTCCTTCTTTAGGTCTAATAGAGTTTGTTTTATAAATCTGGCTGCTCCAACATTGGGTGCGTACATATTTATGATTGTTATGTCTTCTTGATGGATCAGTCCTTTTATCATTAAGTAGTGTCCCTCATTGTCTCTTTTTATGGTTTTTAGTTTAAAGTCTATTTTGTCAGATATAAGAATAGCCACTCCAGCTCGTTTTTCTTTTCTGTTTGCATGGTAAATCTTTTTCCATCCTTTTACTCTTAGTCTGTGTGAATCTTTATGGGTGAGGTGGGTCTCTTGTAGGCAGCATATAGTTGGGTCCTGCTTTTTGATCCAGTCAGCCAGTCTGTGTCTTTTAATTGGGGAATTTAAGCCTTTAACATTAAGAGTTGTTATTGAAAGGTGTTGATTTATTCTTAGCATTTTATTGGTTGTTTGGTTGTCTTAGGTGTCTTTTGTTCCTTGCTTTCTGATTTACTGTTTGCTTTCTGTGTTTGTTGGTTCCTTAGGTTGTAGATAGTGTTTTTGTTAGTTTGTTTTCTCTTCATGAATGCCATTTTTATTGTACTAGCGGGTTTAGATTTTTCTTAGGTTTTTATGGCAGTGGTAGTTATTTTTCAGAAACCAAACCCAGTACTCCCTTGAGGATTTCTTGTAAGGGTGGTCTTGTGGTAGTGAACTCCCGCAGTTTTTGTTTGTCTGAGAAATATACTATTTGCCCCTCATTTCGGAAGGATAGCCTTGCAGGGTAGAGTATTCTTGGCTGGCAATCTTTGTCTTTTAGTATTTTGAAAATATCATCCCATTCCTTTCTAGCTTTTAGGGTTTGTGATGAAAAGTCTGATGTTAACCTGATTGGGGCTCCCTTATAGGTGATTTGACGCTTCTCTCTTGCAGCTTTTAAGATTCTCTCTTTGTCTCTGAGTTTTGCCAATTTAACTATGACATGTCTTGGAGAAGGCCTTTTTGGGTTGAATACGTTTGGAGATCGTTGAGCTTCCTGGATCTGAAGATCTGTGATTTTTCCTATACCTGGGAAGTTTTCTGCCACTATTTTGTTGAATATGTTTTCAATGGAATCTCCATTTTCCTCCCCTTCTGGAATACCCATGACTCGGATATTTGAGCGCTTGAGGTTGTCTGATATCTCTCTCAGATTTTCTTCCATGTCCTTGATTCTTTTTTCTTTCTTTTTGTCTGCTTGTGTTATTTCAAACAGCCCATCTTCAAGTTCAGAGGTTCTCTCTTCAACTTCGACAAGCCTGCTGGTTAAACTCTCCGTTGTGTTTTTTATTTCGCTGAATAACTTCTTCAGTTCAGCAAGTTCTGCTACATTTTTTTTCAGGACATTGATTTCCTTGTATATTTCCTCTTTCAGATCCTGTATACTTTTCCTCATTTCATCATGATGTCTAGCTGAGTTTTCTTGTATCTCATTCAGTTTCCTTAGAATTATCACTCGAAATTCCTTATCAGTTATTTCAAGGGCTTCTTGTTCTATAGGATCTAGAGTATGAGATTTATTAACTTTTGGTGGTGTACTTTCTTGATTTTTTGTATTTCTGGTGTCTTTTTTTTGGTGTTTATTCATTGTGGCAGGGGGTTTCACAGTCCACCGGTTTAAGACTAATGACTAACTAGGATGTTGCTGTGGTTGCCAATTTGGTATGGCTCCCGCCGTGACTGCTCAGTTGGCCTCTAGTGTCTTGTGTGTGTGGTTGCCTCGGGTCTTGGGCTTCTCCGGGGATCCGCCTTTCTGGTCAGCTTGTACTCTGCTGGGCTGGTGGATCACGTACCACAGGGTGTGTGATCTCTGTTGAGCTTTCACTTTCTGTACAGGACTTCTCCCCGTTCAGTGTGCTCTGGCCCAGGCTGTTAGATCGTGCAGTGGCGACCCCACCGGGTGTGTGGTTTCTGTCGAGTCTCCGCCTCCCTGGCCGCACGTCTCCCCCCTCTGTGCACACTGTGCTGGGTTGGGGCGTGTCTTCTGCACCCCTCGTCTATCAGCTGGGCCTTCAAGACCCTGCTCAGCACCGCCTCGCCCAGGAAGTCTACCAGGTTTCTGCTAGGCACAGACGACCAGTCTCTCTGGGTGCCTTTGTAGCACTGTGTAGATCTTTCTCGGGTCTTGTTCACCTTTGTATCCCCCCGGTATAAACCGAGTCTAGTGCCCGCCTGCAGCCTGCTCTCCGGCAGGTTCAAGCAGACCTGGGAACTCTCCTACCACACTATTCCCAACCAGAAATTCGTTAGGCTTTTTTCCAAACTGGTGGTCGCAGAGATGGTATCTGCCTCCCAGTAACAGGAAGTTTACCGGGGCCGGAGTCCAGGGTGTGGTGGAGTGACAGTCGGCCCGCCCGTACTTCCTAGCCCTCCCAAAACTGGTCGGGACGCCCCACACCCCCAGCCCTGCCAGAGAACCGCGGAGGGAGTGGGAGAGGAGGTCGGCCGCAGGGTCCGGAAAGCCCCGCGCCAGGCCAAGCAAATGGGCTCAGTGATGGCCGAGCAGGGCGGAGCTGCCCGCACCTGGGAAAATGGAGGCAGCACCGGGGCAATGAGTGGCCTGGTGGTGCAGGCGGGGAGCCGCGTGGGCATCCACCCCCCGAACAGAGCTTTGCCAGGGATCACTCACAGTGCTGTGCCAGGTCGGGCGCTCGCTCTGTCTCTGGTTTGTTGCCTTCCGTGTTCTCGGCGCTGCCGCCTCGGGCTGTTCAGTCGCGGCGCCGCTCGGGCGCTCCCAGGAGTCTTCTTTAATGCCGGCCTGAAACCTCGAATCCTGGATAGGGCAGCTGGCCGCCTTCAGTGCGGCCCCAGCCTCCGGGATCCTGGCTGCATCCACAGCAGCCCTGGCGCCGTGTTCCCTGTTTCAAGACTCGCTTTTGCAGCTAAGAATCAGTTCTTTTCCTGCTCCACACTTCAAAGCTGTTGCCTGTAAATGAGGCAGCCTCTCCTGCCGGGGGCAAAGTGGCGTTGAGCCCCCACGACCGGCCAGCAGCAGCAGTCCTCCCTTAAGAGATGGCCAGAGAAAGGTCCACAAGTTTCCCGGCTGCCTGAGGCCCAGTGGCCACCTTTTCCACTTCAGCTACTCCGCGCCAGCCGCCGCAGCCGCCGCCATCTTGAAACTAAGGATCAGTTTTAATAGTGGAATGGTAGACCTGTCAGCAGCAAGGCTGAAACAGGTGCACAGCAAAGTCAATCACATGGATGAACACCCATTGTCCAGCTGGGAGGGATTTTAGTTCAAGCATATATCTACGGCCTCTTCAAATAAGCATATCTCCATAGTATTTAATCTAATATATGCAGTGTGTTCAAAGAATACATGTACAGTCATATGTATAATACAAACCATCTTGTGATGTTAATAATATACTTGCTCTGTATTCTAACAGAAGCCCAGACTGTTTCTGTATTCCTTCCCACGGCAGACTGAATTTACAATGTATTGCTGTTTATTAACCATACCAAAGAAAAAATTAGGGCAAATACAAATTTTGTAAACGAGAATTTGCTGATATTATTTAAAAACGAAATAAAAGTAGATAAGCCAGCTTGGAAAGTAGAGAAATAAATACGAGGAGACTTCAAAAAGTTTGTGGAAAAATTGAAATAAAGATAATACAAATCCTTCCATGAGCTTTTTGCAGACCTCTTATATATCTCTCTGAAGAATACCAGTATTTGCTAAAATTTGAAGTAATTCCTTTTTTTAAGCAACAATGAAATACTACCAACAAAAATGATTCACTGCATAAAAACTGGTTGTCCAGCTGTGGTCTGGTAGAGTTCTACAGAAAGCTAAGTTCATTGGGAGGAAACTGAGAGGAACTCCTTTCCCCATCTGAAGAAATACAGACTCATACCACTTCTGGATTTGGAATGAGTCTGCCACTAGGAATGGCAGGAATATAAAAGATGGAAAAGAGCAAGTGGGAAGAAAAGAAAAAAATAATGCTTGTTTCTAAGAATGCTGCTGCTTTGTTTTATGAACTAGTCTATTTGTTTTGGCTCCAACTAAACTCAAGAATGTTTCTGCATATTTTACAGTGTAGTTTATAGACATCAAAGGAACAATCTTCCCTTTCATCATTATTTACACATAAAAATAATGCAATTTGTGGTGCATGTAAGATGTTACTTCTTAAAAAGCTCTCAAGTCTAATTTATTAATTGTTTGCGATTTAAAGTTAAACAAGGGTGAGATGCAAATCATCTGTTACTCTGAAATATTTTACCACCAAATCTTGTTTTATTAATGAGATGTTCAACAGCCATATGAATATTTATTTAGGTGGTTAGAGGGCTTTATGAAGAATCCTGGAGCAAGTGACAGAGACATAAAAGCAAAAGGGCTCTGCCCCTTTTGAAAAAATGGGTGCTGTTTCTTTGTTTTTAATTCTACTCTTTCCTCTGTGCTTCCAACATTAAAGCATTCCTGTAACCCACCAACCACCCTAGCTCTCTTTTGCTCCAAATTTTTAGTTTCAGCTGCTACTACTGCAGCTATGATAGCAATAGCCTCCTTGTGACAACTCTGGAAATAACATTTTGGTCGTTTCGGATGGCATGATGGCATCATGTTAATTTTTTCCAATTACATACATTTGGAAAACACAGTACATGTATAACACCAGGAATATTATGCTTAATTTTTAAATTTTGATTCAATCCCTTAGAAATTCTGTGTAAAGCTGAGTAATGTATTATGCTATAGTATATATTTCCTTATGGAACGAATCCCCTAAAAATAACTATATAAATATAAAACAGAATGAAGTAGAACCATTTTAAAATTTTTCTATGATTTATAAGGCACATTTATGCAGAATCAGTTATGATAACACAATTGGTTTATTCATAGCTTTACTTTTTGCTAATATATAATAATTATTGAAAAATATACTACATATGCATATGTATATTCATTCTATCTTTTTTTGGAAAAGTATACACATACATACATGCACACATTATATTTCCCTTTTTAAAAGTGTACATGCGTCTCAACCTATCCTTGTAACCATAGTATCATGTACAATATACTAGAAAGACTTCTGAAGTCAGTTGTTAAAGTTCTATAGCAACAAAGACTGTCTGAAACAAAGTCCACCAACAGACTGGCTCTCAACCCAGTCTTGCTCCAGGGACTCTTCTTCCCATTTCAATCTAGCCCCTTCCCCTCTCCCACTTCATGGCCTCTCCTGCTGCCCTCAAGGCCGCCCACCCCACCACTGAAGACACTTTCAAGCTCTCTCCTAAATTTTACTCTCTAGAGCTCTTCTTCCCCCTGGCCCCTGCAAATACCACTTCCTAGTCCTTCGAGTGAGATGATCTCATCTAATTGTTAGGAAGAAAGTCTTTGATTAAACAGTTTCACATTAGAGCGTGAATTACTTCAAGTGGTTTAATATGTCAACACATCAAGAATGCCTGCATCTTAAAACAGGAGTTTGAGTGCTCCCTTCGGCAGCACATATATTAAAACAGGAGTTTGTAAAAACCCAAAGGCTTAGACATTTAACTGCAGATTTTTTGGAGGGGGGGGGAAATGTGGGGGTCTCTACTTCTTTTAAGACCAAGGTTGGTGCTGATATGTTTAAAGTTGCCTCAAAAACAAGCAATAATAGATAAAATTAATATTTAATAATGAGGGATTATATTCTTTAAATCGAGTCTTTATTTCTGAGTGCCAGTACTGTGGCTGTTGTGCAAAACCAGAAGTATGAGACATGAAACAATAAAAGAATCTTTAAACATTAATAATAGGACTTCATGAAAGTATAAGGTCCCCAGGGACTGGAGCAGTCAGAAGAGCTTCATGGACGAGGGAGACAGGACCTTGAGATGGCCTTGTAACACTTGACAAGTCTGAGGATGGGGGTAGGGGAAGGTCCGTAGCATGGGAGCAGCAGGTTGTAGGACCCAACAAGGTGACTGTGGGCAGCAAGAAGAACAACTGGACTAGAGCAGAACGTGCGTGGCAAGGAATAGTGAGAAAACTGCACGGGCTCTGAAAGCCAGGCAGAAGAGTTTGGTCTTCACGTTGTTAGCAATCCTCTAAACTTAATTTAGTAATATGACATTGTAAGAAATTAACACCCAGCCAGCTGCCCCTCCCCCATGAAATTAACACACCATCAAAAGCTATAGAATGAAAAATAAAAAGTCCAATTCCCCCCAATTAACCATTATTACCCATTTTGAGACACATTAAGGAAATTTTAAATGTATGTGACATTCTGCACTCTTTTCACTTACTACATATTGGCAATCTGGCCTCATTTTCACATAGAGATCTACTTCATTCTTTCAAAATGGCCTCATAATATTCCATTGAATGGATATATCATAATTTGTTTTTCCCAGCTTTTTGCTCAAATGTACTGCAAAGATATTGTATATACTTGCAAGTATATCCACAGGATAAATTTTGTCAGTGGAACTGCTGGGCCAAAGGTTACGTGCAATAAAATGTTGGTAGATACAACCACACCTCCCTTCAAGGAGGTTGCACTGATTGATAACTCCCCAAAATAGTGCATGAGATAGCCTGTTTCTGTACACCTTCATCATTGGGTATTTTTTTCAAATTCAGAATTTATGCCAGTCAGGCTCTTTAAAACTTTGTTCTTTTGATTCACATATCTTTAATTAGGAGTGAGAATGAGCATTTTTTTATATGTTAGCTGAACATTAAAGTTTTGTAAATTCTGTGTTCATCTCCTTTGTTCTTTTTGCCCACTGGGTTGTTAGTCTCTTCTTGCTGATTTCTAAGCACTCTTTGTAAGGCAGGGAAATCACAGTGATTTAAGATTTCTTTGGCAGAGTTCTTCATACTGGACTGGAGCTGAGACTTTTGGCAGGGACATCAGCTAAGAGGAGGCTGTTTTAAATCAATCGCAAGTTGAGAAGGACTCTGAATAGGGTCATATCAGAGGAACAAGAAATACATTCAAGGACTCTGGTGTTAGACTTGAGATAAATTGGGAAGAAGGAAAGAAAGGACAAAGATGAACTCAAAGTTTCTAACAGGAAACAGAAAGACTGGGAGTAACCCTAATAGACTGGAAAGAAAAGCCAATTTGGAAGGGAAGATAATAACTCAACATTGTAGTTACTGACACTGAAATAGTAGTGCGTCTTCCAAAAGAAGATTTACAGGCAGTGCAAGATATAGGACCCAACCAGGAATCAGGCTGGGGATTCTGGGACTCATCGCTATAGAAGTGACAGCTGAAGTCACACAGCAGATGAGCTCACCATGAGAAGGAAAAGGAGAAGCAAAGCTCAGGACACAGACCTGAGGAACACCCACTAGGAGGAAGAGAGACCAACACAAGAGACAAGTAAAGGAAGTAGCACATAAGCCGAGAGAAGAGTGAGTTCCTAGATCAGGGTTGGCAAACGACAGCCAGCAGGCCAAATCCAGCACCTAGACTGTTTTTGTAAATACAGTTTTTGGTGCATAGCCATGCCTATCTGTTGACATACTGTCTATGGCTGCTTTCATGCTACTATGGCAAGAGCTGAGTAGTTGCAATGGAGAAATTGACACATTAAAAAATATAAAGCCACAATCTAAAATGGCCTGCAAAGCCTAAAATTTTTACTACCTGTCCCTTTGTAGAAAATGTTTGGCAGTCCCTGTTCTAAGAAAAAAATTACTGGTCAATATAGTCAAATGCTGCATGGAATTAGACTAGTTATGAATAGAAGTAGAAAAACACTATTGGATTTGGAGAAGAGATGATACGTTACTTTGTGAACTTTCTGTATTATGTTGGGATTACAAAAGGGACTTTAAAAGAATGGATGGAAGAGTTGAATCCTATACACACCAGAAAAAGAGCAAGAGGTTAGTCAGTACCTAGAAAGAGCTGCAAGAGAGAGTGGCATGTGGTCTACCCACCTGCGCAAACACACACTTCTTGTGATGAAAAGTTGAGCACCACTGTGGCCATAAGGGACTGGAGCTGGGAGTCAGTTTCATCAAGCAACTGGGGGTCAGGGAACTGTGTTAGCAGTGGTCTTTGGGTAGATGTTTAATAACTGGATCTTGAAGAATAAGGATTTGTAGCAATGTGCACCAATTTACATGGTGTACATATTGCAGATTTCCTGACGATGTAACACTTGGCTTGCTCAAGCTGGTACAAGCCAGCTCCAGCACACTACTGACCGCCTATAAGAGTACACCTGGATGTTGCTGCTACCAATAACAAAGCTGGGGGACAGGAAAACAAGACCAACATGTTGTATTCTTCTAGGAGTAAATCCCGGAAAGCAAGAAATAATAATGTGATAGTTAAAAGGAATAGGTATGAATTTCAATACTGATAAATGTGAAAGAAAGTTTTGTCAACAGTCACCAGAGGTTGAAACAGAAACTCAGCTTCTGTTAGAGAGACTGGGCAAACAGCCAATTAAATCAAGACATCATAAAATTATTTAATGAAATCAATTTATTAATCATTATCAAGCCTTTTATTAGCTAGGACTCAATATAACCCAGTGCTTCTGAATATACACATGTATGTTAAATACGTATAATTATGCATATATACACATATGTAGTAATCATTCAACAGCTTTGTTTGTGGCTCACATTTATGTTTCAATGATCATTATGTTCATTATACTGACTTTAAACTATCTCTGATATAGTTCAGAATTATTAAAGATTACAAATTTCCAAACAATTATTTGTTAAATTTTTTAAATACAAAAAAACTAAATGACCCATATATATTCCAATAGTTGGTTAACCAAAGCAATTCATTTTTTGGACCATGCAATAATAAAATTAACCATATATAGTCAACTAGTGACATCCAAAGAGTAAAATTTACCCAGCCATTGGTAAAGTGGAATCTGTTTTCAACTGTATTCTTTTAATCACTCTCTCACTCACACATTCACGCATTTACTCATCAAACACTGATTGATGCCTTAGTATACACAAGGCAATGTTCTAGGGGCTAAAAATATTTTACATAGCAATTGAAGGATTTTGTCCACTGAATAATGAATCTTTTTTGACTAGTTTTTAAATGAATGTTTGCCAGAGAATAGAACCAGAGGAAAGGTATGTAGTAAAATACTATTGAGGGATAACTGTCCATTTCTTCTCTGCTCATTTATTGTTATCACTTCTCCTTGCTCTAGAAAGCAAGGTCATAATTCACTGCCACACTGTAGCCAAGCTTATCTTCCAGAGCATTCTTCCTGGAAAATGGCACTTATGCTTTATGCTACTATGACTGAATGGCTCTGTCTTCCTTTCTGAGTGAGCAGGCAAGCCTTCTTGGGTGGGATGGAAAATACATTTCTATTCTTGGCATTATTAATTCTAATTCAGGAGGGCACAAAGAAAATGCCACTTTCCCCTGTGCCCTTAGGACATGTACGCAGGGGAGACAAGAATTAAATAATGAACAGGTCCCAAACAAAGCCATTTGATGCTAGGCACTGAGATTTCTTTCTGTTTCTCAATGCTACTAAAACCCCACAATGAGGTTTAATTTTATTCTTTGGGAAATTGATTCCTGTAAGCCTTTAGCACAGTGAGAATTGCCAATCTTATGAAATATTCTTTTTTCCCCCTCAAGCCCTTCTGGTAACACAGACCAGATTTCTAGATGTCCTACTGGCAGCCGACCTTTTCTCGTGAACTCCAGTCAGTGGCCAAGGAAGAGAAGCATCAGTGCTTTAAAATCTCTTTTCTATGCCTGCAAGCAAAAATTTTACAACATTTCTTCTTGATATGAAATCTCTGCTTGGACATCTGGCTTCACAGTGAGGAACTTTCAATACACTAGCTTCAAAGAAAGGACTTAGCCCTGGTGGTGCATTGATGCCAGGAGAATGTTCCACAGTCTCTCTATAGAACTATTTCTCAAATTTCCCCAAATGAACTTCTGTGAGCTTAGTGGACAGTGCTAACTAACATTTAGATAACTTGGCTTTGGCGTACAGCCTTTCATGGAGTGCTTCCACTGGAGTGTACAAATTCTGCTCTCAGATAATATAAGGTATAGGGTATTTTATTAGATTCTGCCTAATCAGGCAAAGTATATCATTATTACCACAAGACCTCAGTTATTTTCTTATATCTGCTATACCATCACAAAATATTTACAAGCTTGCTGCCATAAATAAAAAAACATGAGAAAAAGTGACATTATTTGTTATCGGAGCCTTAGTTTATAAGGTAACATCTTTTATTCAGCATATTTCTAGCACTTCTGTTGAAACAAACATTGTGGTAAGTGCTTGCTCTTAAGAAGCTTAGAGTCTAGTTGGTGAGAAAGAGAACTATTCAAAATTCAGGTCCACAATGTCCTATCTGCAATCCTAAAACACAAAAATCCTCTGGAAACAACAAAATATTTTCAAAAGGTTGAGGTTAACTTGTTTGGCAGCAAAATCTGACTGATGTGAGGGTATTTATAATCTCTGCTTGTCCCATTAATTGGCAATAATCATACGTTTCACTGTTCATTTGTGTGTCTGCGTACAGTGTGTTGCCCCAGTCCCCACTGGAGACAGAATATAAACACCACATGAGTTTCCTAGAATCTGCAGCTTCTGATTTGCAAAACAAATCCAACCTCAAGGATTTGGATAAGTGCTTTTGGGCCAGCATCATAATGCAGTGAAAACTTCATTAGAGGAATGAACAAGGTTGGCGTGAGCTTCTCACTCTGACGCTTCACAAAAAAAGATGACACTTAAGTCTTAAAGAGAAAAGACATTTCACGCAGAGCTCATGGACATTTCCCATGAAGGCAGGCCATCACAGAGGGTGCAACATAGATGTTGAACACTGCCAGCTGATGAGGGCAAGGAGGGTGATGTGTAGACAAGCGGTCCTCAAAGTTTTTGGTTTCAGGACCTCTTTCCACTCAAAATTGACAACCCAAAGAGTTTTGTTTATGTGGGTTATATCTATTAATATTTACCATATCAGAAATGAAAACTAAGAAATACTAAAACATTTAACTCATTTTAAAACAGCAGTAATAAACCCATTATGTGTGAACATAAATATCATATTTTTAATAAAAAATAGCTATTTTCCTAAGCAAAAAAAAAATAGTGAGATGAGTGGTTATGTTTTATATTTTTGCAAATCTTTTAAATGTCTGGTTTAATAGAAGGCAGCTGGATTCTCATATTTGCTTCTGCATTCACTCTCATGCAAAATGTTGATTTGGTTGAAGAACAGGAAAAAAATCTAGTCTTACATAGATAATTAGAAAAGGGAAGAGTATTTCAGCAACATTTTCAGATGACTGGGGATATTCTTTGTTACTATACCAAAACTTGGCAAGTTGTAGTTTCTTAAAAGGTAGTTGCAATGTGGAATTTGAAACTCTACCAGTGAACTTTCTGTACTGTTACACTAAAAGCCATTAGTCTCTTTTGAACTTTGAATGGATCTATTACTCATGCAAGATTTTGTAACATCAGGTATTGGTCATTTGGAAAACATGGTTCAGTGGGTGATACAAATCTTCCAAATGTTGATATACTTAATTCTCTTCCTCCCTTCCTTCCCATTCACATCACTACTAATACCACTGATCTCAGTAGAAATAAGTCTTTTGGTGTTAGGAAGCTGTCAAGCTCACAGTGGTGGTACTAGTTTTCTAAAATTCTAGTTTTTGCTTGAAAGCTCAAATTGTATCATTAGCAAAAATACAGTCAGTTGTTATCCTTGAAGTGTCAGGCTCACTCTATTCATTTTTGAGAAAATGACTGCTAGATACTCAAGTCTGAGTAAGCACAGGTTGTCTGTCAGAGTGAATAGAGTTTAGCTCACACTCAGACAAATGCAGAACTGCTTTTCATCAAGACACCCATCCTACGTCAGTATGCAGTTTTACGCGTGCCTCCTACCAACACTAAAAGAGGTGTGTCCTCAAGGTTTGAAATTTGATAAAATTAATACATTTTACTGTTTTTCTTTTTTTTTAAACACACACATGTGGTGGTGAAGAAAATAATGACTACCAGTATGGCTTAATGTTTATGCCTTGTTTCAGGCTAAGGCACCAGCAGTTTTACCCATCATTGCCTTTACACAGTCAGTGCAAATGTTAACAAGGTGAGAAAGGCAAGTCTTTGTATTATTTATGAAAATAGTTTTGACCTTGTAGAGCTCTTGAAAAGGTTTCAGGGACCCCAGGAGTCTGAGGACAAACCTTGAAAACTGCTGGGTTAGATCATCACATGTTTCGTGTGCTATGCTGACAAGTATAGGCTTGATACTGTAGGCAATGAAAAGCCACTGGTGGATTTTAAGCAACAAACACCACGTTCATATTTATGTTTTAGAAAGGTCACCTTATCAACAGTGCAGGGATAGATTTGAGAGGGTTGAGCTATTGGCTGTGGTTATAGATAGGAGAGATTGTACTAGGCAGGGTCAAAGATGATGAAGGTCTGATTAAGAAGGTGAAAACGAGTGATTGGGGAATTGGGCATGAGTTTGGTGATATTTAAGAGTTGTCTCTAGGAATTGATCTATGAGAGGCAAGGGAAGGGAAGAATTTGTTCAAGAGGCCTTTAGGAATATGACTTGAGTGACGAGGTGGATGATGATGACTTTAATTCAGATAATCAATGCAAGAAGAGCAGGTTGGGGCTAAGAGAAGAGCAAAAGGAAGACAAATGCAGTTATGAAATGTCTAGTTTGAGCAGTCTGTATTAGTCTGTTTCTGTTGCTTATAACAAAATATATAGAAACAAGTAATTTAGAAAGTAAACAAAATTTATTCCTTAGTTTCTGAGGCTAGGAAGTCCAAAGTCCAAGGAACACATCTGGTGAAGGCTTTCTTTGGCGGTGACTTCAGTGACAGCAGGGTATAACACTGCAAAATGGCAGAGGCGAGAGAGCAAGAGAAAGACTCTCCCCTCTCTTCTTTTAAAGCTCTCAGAACCACTGCTATTTTAAAATCCATTCACTACAGCATGGTCTTACAATCTAATCTCCTCTTCAAGACTTCACCTTTCAATTACCATAATAGGATTTCCCACCCTCTTAACAGTCACAGTGGGGAATCAAGCTTCTAATACATAAAACTTGGGGGTCACAATTCAATCCTGATCACCATCCAAGTGCAATAGTCCAGTAGTAGCTAGAAATGAGGATTGAGAGCTTAGGAAAAAAGTCTGGGTGAAGGTGAAAATTCAAAATTCATTTGTATGGATGAGACTGTCCAAGGCCCATGTATATACAGAAAACCAAAGAGGCTCCGAATAATACATTATTTGCGTGCAAAAAAGAGAATGAGGAGACAGGGAATGAGAATGGTTAAGAGGGTTTCAGAATGGAAGATGACCCAGAAAGTGTTGCTGTGGAGCTGAGAGTTTTTAAGACTGATTACATGCAGATTAAATCATTGTTCACAGACATTTACAGTCTCCTACTAGAGCTGGTATATCACTTCCCTGTCCCATTGATGTGGATAGAAATGAGGCTTAGGATACATTTTTCCCACTCATCCTCTTGCACTTCTGTAATTCCCTATGAAGAGGATACCGTAGGTAGCTACTAGTCCAAGGAGATTGTGCAGACATGTAGTAATGCCTGGAGTCATATCCATTCAATGCACAGCCTGAATCTGAGCCACACCAGTGACCTGCAGACATAATGCAAGAAAAATAAATGCTTGTTGTTAAAAGTCACTGAGTTTTGGGGACTCTTTGTTATGGAGCATTACTGTGACAATAGATGATCAGCACAGGTTTCTTGTTAAATGTTATAAAGAAGTCAAACAGGCTCCAAGATCAGATGGTAGACTGAATTTCCTTCTCCTAACCCCAAATGAAATAAGTAAGTAAGAGTAGAAATTAGCAAAAATGCACTAACAGAATCATAAAGGGTAGTGAGGTAGATATAACACAAAAACCTGTGGTCAAGGGAAAAAACACAATTCTGGAGCACACTGGAGAACTGCACAGTGGTTCAACTTCAAAGCCTGCCAACAATCCCCGGAATCATTATTCTGTTATGAGTCAACAAAATCCTGAGAATTCTCATTAGTATCACCAAATTTGGGGAGAAGACAACTGTGTGGGTAGCCCCATCTTTTTCCTCTTTTGGCTGAGGAGTGGAGATGGATGTGGTGGAAAAACAGGTAAGTGTCAGGGCTGGCTGTTCCGGAGGAAAGTAAAGGTTTCAGGATTTCAGGGACATGCCCTATATCAGGACAATTCAAAACCCAAAGAGATAGAAGATGCCCCCTCCCCTTTAGGAAGAGTGAACCCTGAAACACATTTTTAAAAGTCTCCCAGACAGAACAGTCCATTCAACAAGACTGCATGCCTGCCCAATAGCCCAGCTCTTCCCTTGCCTTGCCTCAGGTGAGAAAACGGTGCAGAGACATTAGGAATCAGTTACACTTACAGAAAGAAGAGAATCACTGTGCTTCAGAAGCATTTGCTTTTGAATGCTGAACATTTAGATGCATCCTGGTGAATTACTAAATGTATCCTGGTTAATCTGCTAAATTTATGTGATAAAGAAAGACCTCTTCAGAAACCCCTCGAAAAAGCAAATCATTTACATGAAGAAACAAACAGTCTTGTGCAGACTTCCTCACAGCAATATTGAATGCTAGCAGTGTTTACACATGGGAAGAAAATGTAAAGAAGAATCACGCCCTTCCAGCACTTCATACAAACAGAAAGTTTAACCAGCGGACATTCTCCAACATGATGAAACTCAGGGGAGAGAGTACCATTTAGTACCATCCAGACAATTAAGAACCAAATCAAAGTAAAAACTGTGGGAATGGAGACACCATGGTAAAAGGCTAGTGAAAGCACTGCCTCTACCTAAATAAAGCATGAGTATAAAACTAAAGGATATGGTTAGAAACAAATTGTGAAAATTGTAAACCTGGACAGTATGAAAATACTACTACTACCCAAGGTAAAAGGGAGTAAGGAAGGGTTATGGGAGAAGAACAAGGGTGGAAATGTCCACAATTTTCAGCCAAAAATCAATAAATTCTGTCCAAGAGCTCAATAATTTTTTCTGTTTTACTCCAGTTCCTTTCATTTGTTGAACTAAAGTAGAATTAAATAATTTTCTAAAGCAAACAAAAATATAAAATCTAGAGTAGTATTCATTTCATGTCTATCTGGCTTTCCTTTCTTTTTTTCCTTACACATAGTAAGATATCTGAAGTGACGTTCATCTTAATTCTGTGATGGTTATTTCTGGGTCATGGGATTTGGGATGAATTTAAAAATTTTTACCTTTTCCTCCTACATTTTGAATTATTTATAATAAGTCATTTTCCATTTCTGCAAATACAATAAGTATATTTTCTTTTTTTTTAAAAAAGATAGATACAAATATGCCATGATGTTAATTAAGAATGTTGCTACTGAGTGATAGGAATATAGGTATTTTCTTCTTTGTGCTATTTTGTGCAGTTGAGGAATGAATGGGAGATGAAAATTAGACCTTTAGTATTGACTACTGTGGTGGATTTAAGGTGGCCTCAAAATCTCTGCAACTCCTCCCACTGAGAGGTGAACTCTATTTCCCCTCCCCTTGATCCTGGGCTGGTCTTGTGACCTGTCTTGACTAACAGAATGTGGAGGAAGTGACACTGTGAATCTTCCTAGGGTGGGCCTCAAGAGAAGTGCTGGCTCTGCCTTCACCTCCTCCCTCTTCAACACCAGCCACCATGTGAGAAGTCTGACCAGTCTGTTAGAGAGAAAGGCCACATGGAGAGGGTCTGGAACTTTCTCAGACATTCCAGCCCCAGCCAAGCTTCCTGCTGAATGTTACCCCATAAGGCACCCCAGCCAATACTACACATTGAGCAGAAGAACCACCCAGCTGATCCCTGCCCAAATTCCTGATCCAAAGAATTTTGGGCATATAACATAGCTGTTGTTCTAGGTCACCAAGTTTTGTTGTGCAGCGGAGAAGCGTGACTTTGAATGTAAAAAGTGAGCTAAAGCAGCAAGCGATAAAGAAGATTTTTGCTCTTGATTTTTTTTAAGAAAGGGTATTATAGCACAGAAGATGCATTCTTATATTTCTATAACTCCTTTTATACTAAAGGAATTCTATTCTGGGAAAAACCTTACTTTACCTGCTGTTTCTTGGGCAGTGAAGATCATGCCTGCTGTTAACCTCAGCTATCACTGTTCCCTTAATGTCCACTGCATTCCTTCAGGCTGGTGGCTCTTCCTTTTTTATCAAATAATTTGTATTGCTTCTTATTGTAAAAGTGATGTCATAATTTAAATATAGATGAAATAAAATAAATCACCACAGATTCTGCCACTCAGAGATTTTCCACTGGTAGAATTTTGATATATGACTGCAGGGTTTTTTTGTTGATATGTACTTTCACTTGCAAAAAAAAGCCATATGTATATCTTTTATAACCTGAATTTCATTGGAAAATGTCTTGGGAACATTTTTAATATCTTTAAATACCCTTCACTGACATCATTTTCAATAGTGCATAGTTTTCAGTTTATTGGTAAAAAATACAGAGAGGAGATACAGAATGCTGGTGCTGCAGGTGCCTAGCACACAATAGGAGCTCAATAAATAGTTACTAAATAAATGAGTGAATGCTAGAACAAACACCTTTTTTTTTTTAGACTACCTAAATATAGTACAATTCTTTAATTGCCACCTTGGGGCAAATTCTGGAAATGGGTCAAAGTGTAGGCATGTCTCTCAGGCAATTTAATAAAGATGGGTCCAAATTATCCTCCAGTGTTTTATCAAGTTACACTGCACCAGACTGTTGGTTTCTGAAGTAGATTTTATTTTATTTATTTATTTTTTGTCCTTTTTTGTGACCGCGCTCAGCCAGTGAGCGAACCGGCCATCCCTACATAGGATCCAAACCCGCAGCGGGAGCACTGCTGCGCTCCCAGCACCGCACTCTCCCGAGTGCGCCATGGGGTCGGCCCCTGAAGTAGATTTTAGTAGACCACTGTATACATACCTCAAGTTTCTCTAAAGAATTACTTTAACAAAAGGTGTTATCTATCCACGGAAACATAACTGAAGCTTTGACAGAGTGACTACCAGATCTACTTCTACTGCCATTCTTAATCACCAGCTTGAGAGGGCTCAGCTCATCACCAGCCCCAAACAGGGGTAAAGTACGTTTGCCAGTGAGTACACACTGTTTTTACAGCACCATTCAATATCTACAGACAAATGTATTTGGTTTCAGAAAATCTAACTTCATGGTGACTGTGCCTCTCTCTGAGTATTGACATCCATCCATGTATCTATACCTATATGTATAAAACACTCAGATATGATTAGGGTGTCCAAATCAAACAACAGTTGCAAAAATGCTATATCATTCAGGCAGCCAGAAGAGTAGAGTGGGGACATCCAGGTTCATTTTTGCACTTGGTCATTTAACTAATTTTCATAGACAGAATGTAGGATACTGAGGTGTGGTGTAATAGTTAATAGGCAAGGCTCTCAAGTAAGACAGACTGTGACTTGACCCTGGCTTCACCAGTTGTTTAGCAGTATGATCTCAGGCTGGTTATTTAACCTCAGAGCCTCACTTTCCCCATTTGTAATATGAGGATAATAATCTTCATAAAGATTACCGTAAGGCTTAAATGAGATAATGGAACACGAGATGAATGAAAGCGTTTGACAGAGACCTGACATACATTACATGTTGAATAAAAATCAGCTATTCTTCCTATTTTTTGTGACAAAGCCTGAAAAAAGAGAGCCAAGGCAATGAGTTCTACTGAATCAATTAGCAACTTTAACATAGGTTAGTAAATAAAAATGCCATTCACTTTACGTATGATCTAAGTGAGTGAGTCAAACTGAACTGTAGCTTAATTTTAATTCTTTATTTTCAAGTAACACATGGTACATTTTTTTTTATATATGTTATATAATATAAACTGCCATCTTTTAAATTCAGTCTTTCTGACTTGGGATTTTGTTTAAAATTAAGATCAAAATGTTTTTTTCCTTTTAACAGGTAAATGGATTAAAACGATAAGAATGAACAATTAAAAATTGGCAATTATACTCATTATAATTATTTCAAGATTTTTTTAATCTTCAAGAAACAATACTAGAAATATGTTGTTAGGAGTTACTTAATTTATGTTTTTCCTTTTTCTTTATATTGGGATTCAGTTACTTACTTAAAATTTGGAAGTTATCTATCACTTTTTATTTGGACATAAAGGAAAAAAAAGAAATTCACTGAAAATGAAACTTTATATGACTAAAACAATTTTTAAAAAGTGGGCAACTCAGTTCATGCAAAGCAATACAGTTACACAGTTATACAGACCAGTGGGAACTTCCTGTGCACATGTAAATGAAAAAATGTGAAAGACGTTTTTAAATTACCAGCATATGAAAAAGAAACAACGTTTTTTGGTCTCATAACATGTGGGGGGAAGAAAGCTCACAGGTAGGAAATATATGGGGAAAATGTCATTAATGAAAAAGATAAGTCCTCACCTATAAAGTGAGAAGGATGGATGTAATGGCCTCTAATGTTTTGTCCTTCTCTTAAGCTTTTTTATTCTATTCAGTGTTGCCCAGGCTTAAAGGGTATATATAAAAAAGAAACATATTAACACCAATTTTTCCCTAAATTACTCAGATTGCATACAATAGGGTATAGAAAAGGAAGATGGAGAGAGGTTAGGCAGAAAAGGGCAGCTATAAAACCCAAATTTTTCTTTCATTTTTCTTTGCTTTATATGATTACTCTAACATGCTTTAAGAATTGTTATAACAAAGTAAAGTCACTGAAAAATAATCTTTTGCTGGGAATTCTTAAAAAAATTTTTTTGTTCTCTTTTAAGCCTTATTTATAAAGGTTTCCAGATGCTTATCCTCACAGATTAAACACAGCATGATGCAGACACTTACAATAATACTCACTGCTATGAAGCCAAGAAAAAACTACTTTGAGATCTAACTGCCTATCACCTAAAGAATCAGGGTCCAAGGAATTTTCTGTTGCTATTAAAGGAGTGATTCTCTGAAGTCATTTGGAAACAACCTAGGTTCTCAGCAGCAACACATCTACCCAGTACTGTGTCAGAGAACATCAAATGGTTGGCATTCCCAGCCTTGAACAGGTTATTTCTCATTATGCGAATACATAATGAAAGGATGTGGGCAAAGAATAGAATATAAATTGGAGGCTGACTTCTAAATTTATTAGCCAGCAGTACTGGGCTAAAACAGTCATTTTAATTTCAAGAGACAATTCCAAAGTGGTTCTCAAGAGAAAGGACAGGGTATTTTTCAAACATTTGTTCAATGTGAATGGATTGGGCCTGCCAAAAATGACTTTTTATGCTGGCATGCGATCTCTTGGAGGGAAGTCAGCCTGAGTCACTGGATACATCAAAGGTAGAGTCCAGTGACTGGAATGACTGCAGGCTGTGTGAACAAGCCAGATACCTGCATTCATCTGCCCACTGCTGGGATTTCAGCCTCCTTTTAATTACATTAAAGCAGCTGGTACCACTGGTTACTGAAGTCTTCAGATTACCTTGATTGCTCGGTCATTATCTCTAATCAGCTGCTTCTTCTCATCTTCAAACTTTTGTATAACATCCTGGAGCCGCCTTTCTGCAGCAAGCTGCTGCCGGCTGTTCTCCTCTTTCAGAGAGGAAATGCTTGTCTGAAGTTCTGCTATCATCTAAAATGAAAACAGCACGCTATAACTTCAAATTCTTCAGTGAGAGGCATCTATTTTATATGTATTTATGCTTAACATAGGAATGGAGTTGGCAACACTCTACTCCACAAACTTAATATTTTCAATTAACACATCACACACTATAATGCATGAAATTCCACTCAGTAAAAGACTGTAATAAAACTGTGAATGGTGGACAACTGCTGAACCAAATGTATTTGGAAGACATTTCCACTATAACATTCCACAATATTTACTCATCAGAAGAAAGAACATCTGTGATCTCAAAAATATGAAAAGAATCAAATTTTATTTTACTGAGAAATACACTTATTAGAATAAGAAAAGCTATTCTGCCTTTCATAATACTTTGAACTGTAATAAGCAAAGAAAATAATGAATAGTTCATTCTTCACAGTCACCTATTTCTACAGAGTAATTTTTGAGTATTCACTAATGTTTGTGTGCTGTGTTAAACCATTTCAGTTCTCATGGTATTTTCTACTGTGAGGCGAGTATTAGCACCACCTATCTTTTATAAATGAGGCAACGGTGGCACAGAAAGAGGTCAAACATTTCACACTCTTGAAGATGACATCCAGCTAAGGAGATGGGTGGGATTTGAACTATGCAGTCAGATCAGTCGTACCAATTGGTTCCTCTAACTAGCCAACTTGACTTTTCTTTTTAAAAAAGGCTTGGTATTGAAGACAAGTTTATACTTCCCAATAGTTTATCTTCTTCCTAACTGATATATATTCAAGTTAGGTTATTTTGGTACAGAGAGTGCCATTTCAGAGACTCCTGTAGTGCTCTCCACACTTGAGATCTGGTTCTCTCCAGGACAGAGTTTCCTCCAACTTCTCAAAGTAACCATCTATCTGAGGAGGAAATTTTACATCTAATGGCCCTGCTGAGAACACTGCCCTTCCTTTGGCTTGGATGTATCCATTTCCTTTCAAATTCAATAGTGATGACTTTTTAAAAGCAGGAAATGGTTGTTTCTTCTAATAAAAGAAACAGGATTAGTTCTGGGATAGAATATAATTCTGTCGGTTGATGGGAGAGGGGCCAATTGGTGAGAAACACTGGACAAATTCACTATCTTTCATGAAGCTTAGTTTTTCCAACTATATTTGGCGACAAAACTAGACTGCAGTATCATAAGGCAATAAACAGAAACTGACTGGAGTCCTCCAGAAGCCAGGGTCTACAGAAATATTAGTTGTCACCATGAACATAAATAATAGCATCTTTACCATTAAATATGGAGTATTTATACTTTTAGAAGTGAACAAACTCAATGAAATGTTTAACCTTTAGAATTTGTAAATAATCAAATATTAAGACAAGTGTGAAATGACAAAGTAGATAACAGCAGTAGATTATTATCATTAAATGCAAACTTGAACTTTCTGCTATGAGTGGAGAAATCAATTTACAAAGAATGAAGATGTTTTCATATATTTTCTGAATTTTTATTAAATATTTTTTTCATCCTGGCACCAGTTACATTAATTCTCATAGCACCTCTATGAAACAGGAAAGGTGAAATTCTTATAGAGAATGTCCAAAACTATGCACAGAATAATCAACTCACTCAGTCACAGAGCCAGAGGAGCTAGGGATAAGGAAGAGCCAGGCTTCCTTGGCCTGACATGAAAGTTAAGATTGATATTTTAGAAGAATATGGGGCCAAATAGTAAAACTAACCTACTATTTCAGTGTTTCGAGTGAGTAAACCACAACTTTGTAGAAGTGATGGATTTAATTCTGGCTTGTGTGTGTGTGTGTGCATGTTTAGTTCTATGCAATTTTATCACATGTAGGTTCACATATCCACAACCAAAGTCATGTAATACATTTTTAAGGAACAAGGTAATTTTGTCTTTGAAAAAATACTAAGATTGAGATTAGCTTGTAACTGACCAAAGACTGAAGATAAAAATATTTTGGGATTCTTCACAAAGGCACGAAACAGGGGACTCTAAGTGAGATCCAGGATGTTCTGAAGAGAGCATGCTGGCTTTTGTGGGGAAAATGAAACCTTACATTCTTTGGGAGAATTATGAGATTCCTTTGGGAGAAATACTGACATTATCTTTGGAAAGCTATTTTTCAAAACTTATGAAGGTGACTTAAGGCAGAGTGTCAAAACGCTTCAGGTAAACACCTTCGCTAGATAAATAGACAAACTGGTTGAAAAGTTGATAAGATGGATTTAGACAGGTAGCCAAAATAAGGATAATTTTTAAAAACAGTATTTAATATTTACTTTAAGATTGAGAAGTCATCATAATCAGATTAATGCTTTAGGTAAGGAACAAAACTCTATTGGTTGTAGACCTAGAGTATAAGAAAATGGATTATTTTCACCTTAGCTCAGTGCACATAACTGGCACTCAATAAACATTTAAGTAGTAGAACTGTAATCACGGAAAATAAGAAAAAATCATCACCTGGCCAATTATAGACTGATACTCCAGCTTTTTAACTGAATAATAATGTAAAAAGTTTTTGAGAATAATGAAAGCTAATATTATACAATCATAGTCAAACCCTCCAGTTCTGACTGAATCACAATTAAAAACCATAAAACAAAATGCCACCACTCAACTAAAGTTTACCCTGTATTAGCTTCAGAGAAAGAAGTGGATTAGAATATTTTCATACAGATATTAAAAATAAATATTTTGAGAAACGAAAGAAGAGCTATTTTGGGCTGATGCTGTAAGCAAGCTAACCCATGAAAGCTATAATAGATAATGATAATTATTAAGCAATTAACACTTTATAGAAATGTTAGTCGTCTTATTTAAGGTTTAAAAATAACAGAATTCTAAATAGAGGTTAAGATTTCATCTTTAACTCATTCTATTGTCTTTCAGATTGTAGTACAGTTTGGGATTTTCATAAAACTCTTCTTTAAAATACAGTCGACAAGCCATACATTGGAAGGGAAGAGGAACACCCTCAACACCCTTTCATTCTGGTCTAGCCCCTGGCGAGTGACATGAAGCTGGGAGCGTGTGAGACACGTGGAGTACGCACAGGCGCTGACGTGCATCAGGTATGTGGAAGCCAGCATGTGGCAGCGGGGAAGCCGGGCCCTGGCAGTGGGTGGGCTCCGCTGGCATCCCAGCTTCGGTCTTCCCCACATTTCCAACTACAAATACTCTTGCAAAATGGCAATATCTCGTTTTGAAAAATAGCCACTAGGTAAGTGAACTGAGTGGGGAAAACTGCATTAAAGTTGAAAAGGCAAGGATAATATATAATATTAACATCAAAAGAACAAATATGTGAATTCGATGGCAATGATTCTTGGTAGCACATCCAGAGATGATGCCAGCGTTGCCATCATGGCGCATGTTGAGGATATCAGAAGGGACACAGCCCTCGGTGTGCTGCGGATTTAGTGTGCATGCATGGTCCATTAGGTCCTAAAAGCTTGATAAAATCTTAAAGATTAAGTAACTTCCTTTACAACAAGAAAATATTTAAAATATTTTCCAAATTCATCCTGATGTTCTCCTGGGTACCAATGTATTCACTACTAATACACTCACTTTATTACTTTTTTATTATTTGAGAGAAGGATTTTTAAAAACCTGATGAAAAGAGTTAAGCAACTTTGCTTCCAGCGTTCTCATCAGCATGATGAGATATGAGTTAGAGATTCTGGCAAGTGATCACTTGAAAACAGAAAAAGTTAATCCACGGTTCCATTTTATACTGTTCATTTAAAAATAATCTGTAATGTTTCTCTGAACTAACTGGCATTGTAGACTAATGTTTCTCAAATGCCAGTTCATAGATATAAATATATGCATATTGTTTATATACATATAAATATTTATATGTATTTAGAGGTGGCAAGCAAAATATTATCAATGTAAGGTTATCAAGCTTTTAGGACCTAACAGACCATGTACATTGAACCTACGGCACACCTTTAAGAGAAGGATGGACTATCTTCTATTTTGTTATTAAACTCTGAATTTTTTTCTTTTTTGGTGTTGTACTGCCCTTTCATTTATGAAATCATGTTTATAGTTTACAACAGTTTTTATTGGTTAGTTTTCGTCCTCCTTCTCCTCCTCCTTCATGTCTTTATTTAATTGGGAAAATAGTTAGCAATTCCTATGCCTCTCCAAATTTTGCAGAGAGATTTTATCAATTCTTAAACACCCCAAAACACAGTGCCTGAAGAAATAATTTCTCGTTCCTTCCAGACCTTTTTCCATTCTTCCCTTCCTCTTTTCCTTTCTGTATTGCAATTTTAGGACTGCTACTATAATAGCTAACAGTTATTAACTGCTTTAGTATCTACCAGGCACTGTACTGAACACGTTTTTGACATTGTTTTACTTACTAGTTAAAACTATCCTATGAGGTAAGTATTTCTCTCCCACTTGACAAATGAGGAAATTGAATTCCAAAGAAGGCAGGTCACTCGCTCAAGGTCACAGAAGTGGTAGGGCTAGTATTCAAATCCAGGTCCATTGGACTCCAAAGCTTAGGCTTTCTTCCATACTAGCTAACTTACATCTAATTTGCTTTAATAATAACTAATCAGGCTTCTTCATACATTCCTTTAGGTAAACTTAAACACTCCTGTCTACACTCCCCATTACTGAAGCATTTTTGTTAGCTATCTTATAAATCTCACTCTCGGTCTACCTCCCCATTTAACATAAGCAAAATAAGCAGGAGGTAAGGCTATGCCAGCTGCGGAGTTTTCATGTTTTAGTTTAACTTCTAGGGTAATAAGATTTCTTTTGATTATAAGAATCTTTTTCAGTGGATTAAAAAGGATATTTCTCCATGTTCCTTCCTCAACAAAGGGCTTGGATAATGGCAATTAAAACAATCATCTCATATAAACATATGTGACTCTTCATATAGACAAAAGCTTTTGCTTTCCTAATGAATGTGAATGATATAACACGCACATTTAAAACGTAATTATAGAACTGAAGAAATTTCATGATAGCTATCACTGAAGTTTTGTCATATTAGAAATGTAAGTGATTGGGCCAGGCTGGAAGTGTTAAGGTTAAGAACTTCCACTTTGAAGGAAGACCCAGGTTGGGTCCTGGCTTAGTCACTTGCTAACTCATGTGATCTCATATCTCTCACTCTCGGTTTTCTCAATGGACAAATGGGGCCAATAATAGTTCCTAATCCCGGAGTCATTATGAATGGAGACTGAATGAGTCAATATGGTTAGTGCCCCATAAACGTTAGGTACTATTATAGTTTTGTGGCCGTGTTGCTGTTACTTCTATTATGTGGTAACTCAAAAAAATAAATTCCAGTTTACTACCGTATATCTCTGTATACATGTAAAAATACTAAGACAAGTTGATTCTAAAAGTTATCAGATATTATGCGCACAAAACTAAATGGCTTAATTTATCCATCTGCAAAATGAAGCTAAGTAGTATTTATTTGTTCTAGAACCACTCATACAACTAAGGAATGATTGGGATTCCCTAAATGATTCTACTGGATATCACTGTAACAACTTATGCAGAAAAAGTACTCTGAGCATCATTTTTCAAGTAGGACCAAGCATTCAATTGTTGGCCTTTCTTATACTAAAACTACTACAGTAACGACAAACAGCAAGACATGGACGTAGGGACTTATAATTCTCTTTTCCCCCAAGGAAGTCAACAGTTGAGCTGCTAATTTAACCTAGCATTATTTGTCATTTGAATTTTGTTGTTAAGCAGATTTTAGATGCAGTGAAATGGAATATTACAAAAAAGCACAGATGGTATCGAACTGCTTACATCACAAATGTAGGTGTGTATCTCCTTCCCTTGTGAAATGTATTTCAGCCTGGGCTTGTTCAAGTGTACAGGCTGGTTTTACAGTATTTGAGTGTGTGTATACGCATGTATATATGTGTGTGTTGGTTCAAACAGTTCACTATGCCTAATTTTTCTTGATTTTTAATTAGACTGAAATGTTAAAAGCATATTTGTTTATTTACCTATGCAAATATGATACTAATGCATGAAAAACTGAAAAGGATTTAGTTTAACTCTTAAACTAAAAGTGCAAAGCCTTTTTATGTGCAGGTTTCGGGGGGTTTTTTGTTTGTTTGGTTTGGTTTTACTGTTTTGTTTCTATTAATGTTGCTTACCTGTGAAGATTTGGCAAGCTTCTGGGTATATTCCTTCTCAATCTGCTTCAGCCTGCTGTTGGCCTGAAAAACACACGCACATGAACACACACATGGTGACCTGTGAGCTTGGTATCTCTTCCACATGCCTATCACCAGGCAGCTGGGATGCCTGCCAGCTGCACCGCCCTTCTGGGGCAGCCAGAAAACCACAGGGCTTGTCTTTGATCTAATGCCAACTATTCATCACTTAAAAAGAAAAAAAAAATATCTCTCCTGCCAATTATTAGACAAACACAAGAATTCTGTGGATAGAAAGAGAAAGGGAGGAGAGACAGAAACAGACACAGCAGAAGTAAGGTAAAGGAAAGGAAAGGGAGAAGAAACAAAGGACAGAAAAAAGCAAAAGAAAAAGGGGAGAGGTAACTGGAGGAAAAGAAGGTAAATTTAAAACTCTTTCACCTTAGTTTAAAAATAAAAGAAACAGATGCTCCTAGACAAAGGCAGATATGAGATTTTTAGGTTTACTGAGCAAAGAGTTGAGCCTCCCCCACTCTGTCTAACACACAAGAGCTATGTTTTGAAGCGACAAATATATCTAAATCAAACTGTTTTATGTCCTGGAACTAGGGTGACCTTTCCAGAATAAGTCCACATTGCTTAGAACTTGATTATCTCCTCTGCCACTCAAGTTCCAATCCTTTGTATGTGACCTGCTTTCCACTCTCTGGAAACGTTTGGGGTCTTCATACTATCCTCAGTGTTTGAAAATGTCACAGTGACATGCCCTAGACTGGGCCTTTTTCCCATCAACCATGCTGGCACTAAGGAGGCCCTTTCAATCTGAGCTTGGGTAATTTATTTCTGGGAAAGGTTTTGTTATTACTCTCATGATTTCCTCTCCTCTTTTCTCCTCTCTGTCTGTCTCTCCCTCTCTGCAACTCTAATTGTTGTACCTCTCAGGTTTATCATCTCTTTTTCTTACTGTTTCAATTTCCATTTCTTTGTCTTTTTGATTTTTCTTAGAGTTTCCTCAACTTTTACTAACTTCAAAACTTTCTATAAGATTTAAAAAAAAATTCTGCCATCATACATCTGATTTCCAAGAGTTTTTCCATGCTCTCTGGACAGCACCATCATCACCCTCCTTTTTGTGGATGAGGAAACTGAGGCACCGAGGGGTTAAGTAACTTGCCCAGCATCACACAGCTAGGAGATGAGGAGCCAGGACTCAGTCCCCCACGGTCTGGCTGCAGAACGCAGGGGCTTCATTAGCTAGGACACATCGCATAATGCCTCACAATATATTCCTCATTTCTCCTGACATTATTAATTTCATATCTGTGTCTATCATCAGTTTATACATCTATCCACTTATATATTTAAATTTTTTTCTGCTTACTAGAGTTGTGTTTTTTCCTGAGTTCCCTTTATTTATTTACTTTTGTCAGCCTGTTTTGATCTTTGTCTTTCATTTTAGATACTTTCCTCAAATGCCTGGTGATCTTTGGTGTCCTTTCTTATTTAAATTGAGGACCTCTAAAGCTGAACAGAAGCAGCTCAGATGTGCAGGGCTTTGTGAATTGTGGACATCACCACAGAGGGTTATGGAGAGGCCTGAACACTCTCATGCCAGTATCTGACCGGACTTTCTTCTTGGACCAGTTGCCTAGAGCACAGATCTGGCTGCCAGTGTTTTCAGAAGGGTGCCTAGGTGTTCAGGACAGCAACTTTCACACAAGTCCGTTTTCATTTTTGCCCTCAGCTATACCTGAGTCCCTCTCTCATTCCATCTCTCCAGGGAGCAAACCAGGGGTGTGAGGAGGCAATCATGTATCAAATCTGGCTCATCTGATCTGGGTCATCTGACTGTTCCTTATACAGACTTTCAACCAATCCACCTCTTCTCCACTCTACCCCATATCCAGTCTCTGGATTCCTGAGCCTTTCCCAAGTTCTACAACAGGAAAAATCTAGCTTCTTCTCATTGGTATCCTCCAAGCCTCCTTTCCCCCAGAAACTGGTTTTTTGGTATTTTCAGTTCTGCTAAGTCCATTTCAGATCCAGCCCCTTCATGAGATTTAAAACACTAAATTTCTTATTGTTGTCTCCTCTCTTGTTCTCTGTGCAGAAATCATAGTATAAAAACATTGATGCCTGGGTCCTGTCCCCAGAGGTCCTGATTTAATTCATCTAAGGTACAGCCTAGGCATTAGGATTTTAAAAGTCTCTGCTGCTATTTCTAATGTTCGGCCAAGGTTAAAAACCACTGGTTCATGCCTTTTTCAATTTCATTACTTTAATTTTTATGGGACTTCTTCAAAGAGTAGAGATAAACAGGTCAGTTCTGTCCACTATGTTTAACTGGCAGCAAATGATTTTTTATTTCAATATCACAAATGGGATGAGGAAGCAATTCTGTGCTTTCAAACCCACTCTGGGCACACCTCTATCACAACACTAACGCTGAACTGGTCACTGCTGGTTAACTCATCTCTCTCTCCCACTGGCTTGTGAGATCCTAGAAGGCAGGTCCTAGCCCCTAACACAGTGCCTGGTACCTAAACATTCACCTAATGAATGAATAGATACTGTACAAGCCCTTTTCCTTTTCTATCACTTCAGCCCATTCATGACCATATGTTTTATGGACTTAAGTTCAAAAGCCATACTTTAGAGTTTATTCCATAAATCTCTTTATATCTGTAATCCCATCAAGTACACAGGGTAGTTTTGTTTTTTTGCAGAGTAGAGAGGGCCTGTGACTACTGCTATTTTTCTAGTAAGCCATCAGACTTTACTCCAGCTCCATAATTAATAAAGCCACTCTTCATTATGGAATTAGGGCCACTATGAACCTCTTGAGGTTTATCTGTCTTGGTTCAAACTCTGTCAATGTTATTTATCATAAAATTTTTGATAAAGTGTTTGCTGCTTTTTAAATAAACACTTATAGAGCTCCTACCACGTGTCAAGCATTGTTCTAAGTGCTTTAAAAATATTTAAAATATTTATGCACTAGGAAATCTAAAGATTAATTCTAGTGTCATAAAGATTAAGTTGCTCTTCCCTAAAAAAGTTGGAGTCAGAGATGCCAGTTAAGCAGGAAAGCTTGTGTCTCAGCTGCAGTTTCTCTTCATGAGCTTGTGGCTAGGTGGCCCCCAAATCTCACAAGCTCAAATAAGCTCCTTTACAACTAAATATTCAATTCATTCATCCATCTAGGCATCTGGGACTATAGCAGTGAACAAAACAGACAAGAATCCCTCTCTATCTTTATGGAACTTCTGTCCTAGGGAGTAAACAAAATAACTTTTAAAAGTTATATTTTAGATGGTGCAAGTGCCATGGAGAAAGGTAAAGCAGGAAAGGGAGATGGGAAGTGATGAAAATCAGGGGGTCCTTTATAATTTTAAAAATATGGAAGTTGTGGAGGACCTCACTGAGAGGGTGATATTTGAGCAAAAGCCTGCAGGAGATAAAAGAGTCACGGTGGCCTTTAGGGAAAGAGCATTCCAAGCAGAAGGAGGAGTCCATGCAGAGGCCTCGAGGCAGAGGCAGACACAGCACGGTGAGGTGGCCGCTGCGTTTGCTGCGTTTAAGTCAGTAAACAATGTCTCCCTCAGACAAGACAAGGTCTGAGAGAGAACAAGGGCCCAGATCTTTCATGGTGTTGCACTTAATTGTAAGGAATGTGGCTTTTATTATGAGTGAAATGGAGAGTCACTAATGGGATTTCCATATAGGAGAAATACATAATTTGACTTAAGTATTAATAAGATAACTCTAGCTTTTGTTTGGGGCAAGAATCAAGCAAAGAAGCCAGTTGGGAGGCAACTGCCAATAATCCAGAATGGTAACACAGGAGGTGGTGAGAAGTCGGATTCTGAGAAAAATTTGAAAATAGAATCAACTGGATATGCTGTATGATAGAAAGAGATAAGTCAAGGATGGCTTCAAGATTCTGGTCCTAAGCAACTAGAAAAATGAGATTGTCCTTACCTGACATGGGAAAAATTATTGGTGAAATAAGTTTTAGAGGGAAGATTAAGAGATCAGTTTTGAACATACTAAGCTTGGAGATGCCTAATAGACATCCAGCGTTAAAGTGAAGACTGAGAATTGATCATATAGGCTTGGCAACATGGAGGTCAAAGGTGATCACTGGTGTAGTGAAAGCTAGATTAGAGGGGGTTCAAGATGAAATTAGAGGGGATGAAAGTTGGATTAGAGGGGGTTCAAGAGAGAAGAGGAGAGGCACTGGAATACATTACAGTTAATTCAGAATTTTGTCACAAAGGGAAGGAGAGAAATGGGGTGGAAGCAGCAATGGAAGTGGATGTACAGAGGGCTGATTTGTTTTGTTTTGTTTTTTGGTAAGATGAGAGAACTGACAGTACATTTGTAGGCTGATGGGAAAGATGTAGCAGTAGATAGGAAAAAATAGATAATGACAGAGATGTACTACAGACACGTCCTTAAGCAAAGGAAAGGGGATATGTTATGGAGTGATTGTGTCCTCCCCAAATTCATATGTTGAATCCCTAATCCCCAATGAGATTGTATTTGGAGATAGGCCTTTAATGATGTAGTTAAAGTTAAATGAAGTAATAAGGGTGGGGCCCTAATCCAATAGGATTAGTGTCATTATAAGAAGAGGAAGAGACACCAGATTTCTCTGTCTCTCTCTCTCTCTGTGTGTGTGTGTGCACAGACAGAGGAAAGGCCATGTGAGGACAATGCAGCAAGAAGGCAGCTGTCTACAAGCCAGCATGAGAGGCCTCACCAGAAACCAACCCTGACACCATCCTGATCTTGAGCTTCTAGCCTCCAGGACTGTGAGAGAATAAATTTCCATTGTTTAAGCCACAGTAACACTGGTGGTGGGTCCTGAATGCTTCCATTTTCTCCATGAAGCACAAGAGATTTATCAGCTGAGCAAGAGGATGACAGAAGAGATAGCTGGGAGATTTGAGGAGTGAGAGAGGGTATGGAATAGTTATCCACAAAGGTGGGAAAGAAAAGGAACTGGGAATAGTATGAGTTCCAGGATTCCAGGAAGCATTAGCACCCACTTTAAATTATCAATGTTGAATTTAAACTGAGACTGGTTTGTAACATATAAACACGTCTAGAAATTGCTGATAACTAAATAGAGCAGAATCAATACTCTGAAGAAAAATGAGAATAATTGGAGAAATAAAATTAATTCCTCAACCTTCAAGATTTTTACTATTTATTCGAACCTAAAACACAGTTGCCTGAATTTCTAAACCCCTCTTTAAAAAATCTAGAAAAGCTCTGGTTTACCATGGTTGAAAGTCCATAGCTAATTTATTATGCAAACTATCCCTAAAACATTTATTGAATACTTTTATTCTCAGGATAGTACTGACCACACATTACATTTCTATACATAAAATTAAGTCGGCTTTAGTTATTTTATACAAAGCCTTGTTTATTATAGCAATCATATCTATATAGAATCAAAATTTTCACAGAGCCACCTGCAGCATGGCCTGAACAGATATAAAATAATAGAAGAGAAAATCATGATTCTGAAGTAAGCAAAATTTTTTGTTGTCATAGTTTTTGTTCATCTCTGTCTCTTTTTCACTGCTCCCATTTATGACTGCTCATGCCCTTCTCCTTTTAACAAGAACTCAGTTCTCCACTGCTTTTCTGGGGCCACTTCCTCAGGTCATTTTCCATGTTTCAGAACCCAATGTGTTGGTCCACTTTTTTATGCAATTCCCATTAAAGTCTTGGGTTTAGAACCCAACTGGAAAACGACCAACCAATTTTCACAAAGGTCTCAATGGTTGGTAATCATCTTAATGTGCTACTCTTTTCTAGCAGGGTTCTTTGCATTATGCCTTAATTCAAAAAAGTCCTTCATCGCTTTATTTTCCATTTCCTATCATTAATAGTGAAAGGTCAAGCATTCATGATTTCCAGAAAGGTGATTTGAAGGAAAGAAAATTAGGAGATTGCTCTAAAATATTTATATTTAAGATCAGCCCAGATCTCATAAAGGTAAATCTCTTGAAAATATTATAAAATAAGCTTCTGAATAAAATATTTGTTTTTAGGATGAAAGAATGCAAGGATGTTTCTCAGATTCTTAAAACATGTCATAAAGCTCAGATTATTATGCAGTACTTTCTACTCAAAATCTTTGTTGGCATCCATTTGAAATTTCTTGAAACATGGTGAATAAAGTTATGGCCAGCCTGCTAAAACTCTGCATCATCCTATCAACAAAAATATTAGGAGAAATCATAACAAATGTTAATTTAAAATATTTACAGAACATTGAAACTTGAAAATCTCTATATTTTACCTCGAAATAAAGGTGAAGGCTAAATAAAATTAATGACCTGCTCTGGCCATGATGGAGTAACTGGGAGCATATTTTATCTGTTACAGTAAGCAAGAAGGAAATTGGACAAAATATAGGAAAAACTGTTTCAGGATATTGGGCAACAAGAAGCACAGGATTGTGACCAAAGAGAAGAGAAACTAATGAGGTAAGCTGTCATTTACAACCAACCCAATTCTACTTCCAAATAACACTATACCACCTCGTGAGTAGTATGAGTACCATATAATAAAATAATCCTAATTTTCTCCCCCCGTCCTTTGCATCATTGCTGTCATTCATTTCACATACATATAAGCCTATATAAGGTGTAAATACACATAATGTATATGCATAGTTATATACATAAGCCTACAAAAGATGTAAATATGCACGATGGGAATAAAAGAAGGGGAAGAATGTGAGAAAGGAACACAAGAAATATTTGAAGAAACAATGACTGAGAATTTCCCCAAATTAATTTCAGACACACACATGCGCATACATAATTAAATACATTGCTACTATCAATAGTTGAAAAAACTCTGTTAGACCAATTAAGAATAAGAAAAATAAAAGCTTTTATTTTACCTTCACTTATTCCTTCCCCAATTCTCTATGTAGATCAAACTTTCTGACCTATATCATTTTCCTTCTCTCTAAAGAACTTCTTTAAACATTCCTTGCAAGGCAGGTCTACTGGCAACAAACTCCTTCAATTTTTGTTTGTCTGAGAAAGTATTTCTCCTTCACCTTTGGAGGATAATTTTTCAGAGTACAGAATTCTAGATTGATGGGTTTTTTTCCTCTCAACAACTCAGGTATTTCATGGGATTCTCTTCATGTTTGTACTGTTTCTTAGAAGGTGAATGTAATTCTTACCTTTGCTTTTCTATAGGAAAGGTGTTTTTCCTTACCATCTTTCCACATTTTTTCTTTATCTTTGATGTCCTGCATTTTGAATATGACATGCTTAGGTATAGTTTTTGCTTTGTGTGTGTGTGTATGTTTTGCATTTATCCTGATTGGGGTTTTCTGAGCTTCCAGATATGTGGTTTGGTGTCCAACATTAATTTGGGGAGATTCTCAGTCATTATTTCTTCAAATATTTCTTCTTTTCCTTTCTCTCCTTCTTCCCCTTTTTAAATTCCCATTATGCTTAATTACATAATTTGTAGTGTTCTTGGATATTCTATTCTGTGTTTCAGTTTTTTTTTTTCTCTCTACATTACAATTTTGGAAGTTTCTATTGAGATATCCTCAAGTTAAGCTATTCTTTCCTCAGCTATGTCTGGGCTACTAATGAGCCCATCAAAGGCATTCTTAATTTCCATTAATGTTTCCAATCTCTAGCATTTCTTTTTCGTTTTTTCTTAGAATTTCCATCTCTCTTCTTACATTGCCCATCTCTTCTTCCATGCTGTCTACTTTATCCATTAGAGCCCTTAGCATATTAATCATAGTTGTTTTAAATTCCTGGTCTGATAATTCCAACATCTCTGCCATATATGAGTCTGGTTCTGATACTTGGTCTTTCTCTTTAAACTGTGTTTTCTGCCTTTTAGTATGCTGTGTAATTTTTTCTTGATAGCCAGACATGTGTTCTGGGTAAAAAGGACTACAGTGAAAAGGCCTTTAGTAATGTGGCGGTAAGGTTTTGCGGAAGGGGAAATGATCTATAGTCTCGTGATTAGGTCAGTCTTTTGCAAGCCTGTGCTCCTGGACTGTGGACTTCACCAGTGCTTCTCAGCTTCTCTCCTTATGTCGGACAGGATGACTAAAGGGAGCTGGAGTTGTATATTTCCTATCCCCCACACGAAAGGCCAAAATGAGTTAGAGTTGGTTATTTCCTTTTCCCTCTGTTGATCAGGCTCTGAAATATCCCCAATAGTTTAGGTTCTGGTAAAACAGTTTCTCTCAAGGAAAGGCCTTGTATTTTAGAATGGGCATTTTTTCCTTTTCCCTGCCAGAAGCACAATTGGATTTTTCTTCAATATTCACTGTGAGAACATGGCCAACCTCCTGGAGGTAAAACTCACAAAAGTTTTACCTCTCAGGCTAGTTCACACAAGCCTCAAACAATTCATCAATTACAGTTCGGGTTTTCCTATCCAGGCACTGGTTCCCACAGAGGTTTCTGCTCTGGTTGTGGTTCTGTGTCTGCCTGTTTGTCTCTCCAAATTTGGGGGCAGCAGTTTGCCCCATGAGCTCATTTCTCTGACAATTATGAGAAGGACTGCTGATTTTTCAGTTTTTCAGCTTTTTATTCATTGTTAGGAAGAGTGGCAATTTCCAAGCACCTTACATGCCAGACCAGAAACCAGAAATTGACCAAGAAATTACATTTTAAAAATCCAAATGATTCCCAAAGAGACAAAAGAGTGAATTTTAAAAAGTTAATTTAATGCGCAGTTTCACTAATCTCTGAGACAATATCATATCACCTAACATATGTACAATCATGTCCCAGAAGGAGAAAGAAGGTTCGGAAAAAATATATAAAGACATAATGGCTGAAAATTTTCCAAGTTGAAAAAAACTCTAAAACCACAAGTCCAAAAAGATCATCAAACTAAAAAGCAAAATAAACACAGAGAAAACCACATCAAGGCACATCATAATAAAATTGCAAAGAACAGAAATAAAGACAAAATCTCAAAAGCAGCCAGAGCAAACAGATACATTAAAAAGAGAAAAATTACTGCGTATTTCTCATCTGAAACTATGCAAGTCAGAAAACAACATAATGAATCTTTAAAGTGCTGAAAGAAAAAACCCTGTCAACCTAGAATTGTATGTCCAGTGAAAATATCCTTCCAAACCGAAAGTGAAAAAACAGACATCTTCAAAGAAAAATCTGAGAGAATTTGTCATCAGTAGATGTGAGAGAAATTCTTCAGGCAGATGAACAATGATATCAAATGGAAACCTGGATGAACACAAAGGAATAAATAGCACTGCACATAGAAAATATGTCATAAATGGAAATTACTTTTTACTCATTTTAAAATTTCTTTTAAAAAATTGAATGTTAAAAGCTGTGGAATATACTATAAAGCATATGTACCTCACAGGGCCTGGTTTTCCAAAGCCTTGCAGTTTCAAATACTGACCTTGCAAGGACAGGAAATTTTCCTCAGGTTATAAGTCTCTGTTGCAAGATAAGAATTGTGGCACAGCAGGTTGCTGGCTCAAAGACAGACTAGCTACTGATAGTAGCTACTTATGTAAAGATACTGAGAAACTGCTAGAGGGAGAAGGAATGTTTGTTACGATGAAAGCTTTTGTTGATAGGACCACTTAATTGCCTTACTGGAATGTCATCTGGCTTGTTTCACTGAAAGTTACCAGCCTATATTGTTAAACTATAACCCCACTTTTGTTCTCTTCCTGTAACTTCCTGGTCTAGAAAATAAATGCAGGAAGAGAACCCCAATTTGGCGTTCATTTCCCAAGGAAGAGATCCCTCTCGCTTGAGGGTTCCAGCAGGAGATTAACCACTTTGGGGCCTCTCACTGCTCAGAAGAGATGGGCTTTGAGTAATCCTTTGCATCTCCATCACCCAGGGGAAGTGGGGTGACAAACCCGTGGGGGGTGAAGCAACACAAAGCAACAAAAAGCAACAATAATAACAATATGTTGTAGGGTTTATAACATTTGTAGAGACACAGGATAAGAACAGGGAAATGAAAGTATACTGTTATTAAGGAACTTACATTTTACATAAAGTGGTATAACAGTAGATGAAGGCAGACTGTAATTAAGATTCGTATCATAAAACCTAGATCAACAACTAAGAACAGCAACAATGAAGAGATATATCTAAGAAGCCAATAGTAGAAACAGAATGGACTATTAAAAAGTACTTAATGAATCCCGTAAAAGGTAGGTAAGAAAAGAGGAAAAAAGAAACAAGAAAAGATGGGACAAATAGAAAACAAATATCGATATGATAGATTAAAACCCAATATCAATAACTATGTTAAATATAAATGATCTAAAAATTCCAACTACTTGACAAAGCTCATCAGACTGGATTTTTAAGAGTTGTAACTACAGGGTATTTTCAAGATAAACACTATTTTTTAAAATTAAAAGGATGAAAGAAGATGTACCACTCAAAAACTAATCATAAGAAAAGTGGAGTGAATATATTGACATCAAACAAAGCAGATTTCAGAACAAAGAAGCCTGGCAGAGATAAAGAGGGGCATTTATAAAGATAAAAATTTAATTTACAAAAATAATATAACCCCAAATATGTATATACCTAATTTCAAGAGCTTCAAAATACATAAAGCAAAAACTGACAGAACTGAAAGGAAAAATAGGCGAATTCACAGATTATAACTGAGGAGAATTCAATATTCCTTTCTCAGGAATTGACAGACCAAGTAGATTAAACATCAGTGAGAACAGAGGCAATTCAAAAATCGCTGTCAACCAACTTGACCATTAATCAAGATAGACCATATTCTGGGCTATAGAAAAAACTTAAATACATTTAAAAAGGATTGATCTCATACAGAGTATATTCTCTGACTATAATGAAATTAAATTAGAAATCCATAACAAAAATGTATCTGATATTCTTCAAATATTTGGAAAACAAAAATACACATACACAGAATCGATGAATCAAAGAAGAAATCACAAAGGAAATTAGAAAATCTTTTGAAATGATTGAAAATAGTAGAATATGTTTGCAAAATGCAGCTAAATTAGTACTTAGAGGAAATTTTTAGCTTTCAATTATTGTATTAGCAAAGAAGAGAGTTCTACAATAAATGGTATAAGCCTTTACCTGAAGAAGCTTGAAGTAAATAGCAAATTAAGGGAAGAAGAAAGAAAATAATAAATATAAGAGCAGAAATCAATAAAATAGAAAAGATAAAAACAGAAAAATCAATGAAACCGAAAGCTGGTTCTTTAAGAAGAACAATAAAATTGATAAATTTCTAGATAGATTGATCAGAAAAAGGAAAAGACACAAATTACCAATATTAGGAATGAGAGAGAGGGGACATCACTATCAGATCCTACAGACGGTAATAAGAAAATATGAACACCGTATTTACACATTTTTGATAATTTAGACAAAACTGATAAATCTCTTAAATTCTACAAATTACCCAAAATGACACAAGAAATAAAAAAGTCAAAGAGTCCTATATCTATCACACACACACACACACACACACACACACACACACACACACACCCATATCCAGGCCCAGGTGGTTTCATTAATTAATTGTATCAGAGATCTAAGGAAGCAATAATACCAACTCTACATAAGCTTTCACAGAAAATAAAGACAGAAATTACATCATGATAACTGGTTAAAGGAGTGATGTTGTTCCACCAAAATTTGGATTCTACTTCTCTTGCCACTATCAAAAGCCTTGCATAATTAGTTCGCCCCAGTCTCCCTCCCTTTCACATCACCGGTATTTCCTTCTACAGGGACTAGTTCCCACGCGATTATAAAAAGGCTAGTTTTTCTCTTACACACACACACACACACACACACACACACACACACACACACACACACACAGCCCTTTCTGAAATCCTGATATGCCCCTGTGTACTTGTTAGTTTCACAAACACTTACTTTGAGTACGTCCTCTGTGTTAGGCACTGTATGTTTACAGAAGTGAAGGATTTAATGTAGTTGGAGAGGAAACAGATTAAGTGAATACATATAATACTGCATAATAACTGTCATGAAAGAGATACGCACAGAGTGTTATTAGGGAAAAATATGAGATACCTTACATCAGAGAAGGCTTCTGTAAGAAGGTGAATATTAAGTGATAATAACGATGACGATGATGACAATCATAGCAACAACAACGAAACAACAACTAATGCTTATTTTTCCCTTGCCCTATTGTCACATATTGTTTGAACGTTTTACACACATTAACAGATCTCAACCTCGCAAAAACTCTGAGGTAGTCACTACTATTATCCTCACTGAAACTGAGAAATAAAGAAGTTAAAAAACTTGCCTAAGTTTACACAGCTAGGAATGAACAGGAATCAACTGACTGAAAAAGAGAAGATTTCAGATGACAGGAGTAAAATATGCAAAGGTTCCAAAGCTTGAAGTAGTACGGTATATGCTCTTCAAGCTTTTTTCAAGGAAGTGTGCTAAAGGCTCCATGCTTCCTTTTCTTCCTTCATGGACACATTTCTTGGAAAAATTTATCTCTGCCCTCTGGCTCCATTGTCATTTACTTATTAGTTCAAGAAATATTTATTGAGCTGCTTGGTGACTCCCCATGCTTAACTGAATGGCCTGAAATTTGACCCTGTCTTCTCTATTCTATTCACCAATGACTTTTTTACTGCTATAATAAGAGGCCATTTTATATAACATTCATTTTTTTTCTGATTATAAAAGTAAATACAGATTGTGGTGATGGTTGTACATTTCTGTGAATTTATTTTATTTTTTATTTTGTTTTTTCGCATCTGGCTGGTAAGGGGATCCAAACCTTTGACCCTGGTGTTATAACACCACTCTAACCAACTGAGCTAACCGGCTAGCCCCCAAATCTGTGAATTTATTTAAAAATCATTGAACTGTACACTTCAAACAAGAACTTTTGGTGTATAAATTATACCTCAAGAAAGCCATTTTCTTAAATAAGTAAATACATGCTCATTTCAGAAAAACCAAAAAATAAAAAAGAAATACACACGGTGTTATCTCATGTAATCTATCACCCTGTGTAACAATATTAACATTTGGTGATTTTTCTGTGCAGTATATTTTTGCATGTACCTGGATATTTCTGAAGTCTTAAAACTGGTATTTTCTTCCATTCAGCCCTTCTCAGCTTGACATTCTACCATCACTACCTCACACAAAAAGATAACACAGTAGAAGTATAGAGAAAACAAAGGAGTCCTTTTGGGGTTTTTAACAATAACCCGGGCCTACTGAATTCAGGGCATAAAGGTATATCAGAGTAGGTTATACCCTACCTGCCTCCCCTACTCCCTTCCCACCCCCAGACTGGAAAAGAGTCCCCAAGGTGGGCAGATGGGGCAGAGTCTGAAGTGACAGAGAAAATGATCATCTACACGTCTGTTCCCAAGAAAAGGCCTGATTTCTTGAAGGCCCTGCATTGTGGGCTAAGCCTGGGAGATGGGGAAAGAGTAGAGACCCCATACAGGTAAAGGCTACTCTGAGAGCAGAAGGGGCCTATGTTCACAGGCCATGAGGAGATAAGAGACTGTTTGGCCTAGAGTTCTTAGCCACTGGCATATATTAGAGTCCCCAGCAGAAGTGGGCTTTGTGGTATGTGGGTTTACACACACCAGCAAGACTGCTGCACTCAGTTCCCTGCAGGCTCACTGCTCTCCCTGACCATGGGCCAGAAGGATATTAAATTTCTTAGGAGTCTGAGAGCAGCACGGACACAACAGAGGGAATGCCAGATCTAAAAAGCTTTCAGAGAGGAAGGAGGATGACAGAGCTGTGACCCATATCAACTGGCAACCAAAGATCAGTGGGGACAATAGAAGTCACAATGGATGCCTGGGTGGGTAGGTGATACCCAGGACCAGAGCCCACCTTATCCACCACACTATGGCATGATAAGAGCTGCCCTGGGGAGGTGGGGGAGTGACAGGCCTGAGGTGACAGAGGGCAAGTGTCAATTTTCTGCTACCCAGCCAAATGGTAACTCAAATCAGAAACTGGGATTATAGTAAGACACGCACATCTGAGCTTATGCGCTGAGATTTGTACCCTTTGCAGATAGATCTCTATCAAGGTTTACAGTGAGACTTTGGTGGCATTTGGCACAGATCCTGGCTTGCCATCTGCCTCCCCTCCATGAGGGAGACAGGTGTGGCAGGAATGGCAGCAACTGAGACACAAGAAGCCTTGTGTCTCAACCGGGCACACCCTTCATGTGGTGAGTGGGCAGGAACATGAGGCTGAGTCTTCGAGCCTCGTGAGGTCAAGACTCCCTCCTCCCAGGCTTGGACTGACAGTTGGCCGTCCTTCAGCCAACCACATGGTAGAGGAACCTGAAGCCACAGTGAGCGTGCTTAGGCCTAAGGAGAGAGGGCCAGGTGACTAGGCCTACCCTGGCAGGCTCCAGACCCCTCATCCCCACGCAGCATGGATAAGGAGGCACAGGAAGGCACAGCCAAGCAAGAGTGACAGACAGGGATCCCATTCTCCAGTAAGCATGGCCCAAGCAACATGCCCCTTCAGATCAGTGCTGCCTCTGCACACGGAATAAGGGGACTGAGAAGAGAAGACGGGCAGGAAGTTGAAAATATTTTCATTATAGTTTTTCTCACTTTGCATTATGTCATAAACATTTTCCATGTGATTAAAATTATTTCAAAATTTAATACTTAGAAGCTTCTATTTCATCATACGGTTTGACAAAAAAAAGAAATGTTCCCACAAATTTAGAAAAAGACTGATGGTTCTGTAGCCACACTAACAAATAGCCGTCAGAACTGGTTTTATTTACTTACTTATTTTTAAAATTTTTTTATTGTACATGTTTATGGGGTACAGTTTGTTGTTTCTGTACATGCATATATTATATAATGATCTAATCAGAATAGTAAGCATATCTATCACCTAAACATTGATAATTTCTTTGTGGTTATAACATTCAAGATCCTCTTTTCTGGCTATCTTGAAATATACAATGCAATATTATCAGCTATTGTCATTTTAGGGCTCCAGAACTTATTCTTCCTGTCTAACTGTAACTTTGCAACTTTGTACTAGTCTACCAACCTTTCCTTAACCCATCCTTTCCCCTCCGTTTCCCTGCCTCTGGTAATCACTATTCTACTCTCTATTTCTCTCTTTTTAATTTATTTTTCTTAATTGACCCATGATAATTGTATATATTTATGGAGTACCATATGATATTTGGGTACATTCATACTGTGTCCAATGATCATATGAGGGTGCTTAGTATATCCATCACCTCAAACATCTGTCACCTTTTTGTGCCGGGAGCATTCAACATCACCTCGACTAGCTACTCAAAGACACACAGTCCTTTGTTATTGACCATAGTCTCCCAATACAGCCATAGAACCCCAGATCCCATTCCTCCTGTATCTCCAATATTTTGTATTCACTGACTACCTTCTCCCCGTTCCCCTTTTTTCCTCCCCCCTCTAGTCTCTAGTAACCATTATTCTACTTTCTACTTCTATGAGATCAATGTTTTTAGCTTCCACATATAAGTGAGAACATGTGGTATTTCTTTCTCTGTACCTGGCTTATTTCACTTAACATAATTTTTTCCAAGCTCATCCATGTTGCTGTAAATGGCAAAATTTCATTCTTTTTTATGGCTGAAGAACTGTCTTTAGACCTGTTCAATTTATCAATGACAACTCACTTTGGTGAACACACTTTTACAACCAACTAAGAGGTGTAGGCCCTTCACTTCTGAAAGCCAGCCAATCAGAGATGGACTCACTCCAACAAACACATCTCTGAGGGCCAACCAATCAGCAACAATCTCACACAAGTCACCATGCTTCTATTGTTGATGCCTGCAATAGCTTTAAAAGTCTTCCCCAGCCCTATCCCCCAAATCCTATACAATATCAGAAGTTTGCTCTGCTCAGAGAGACTGTCTGACCAGCATAGCTAGCTAGCCCTTATTACAGTAAACAGTAAATTCAGTTTTCTCTTTTTATTTGAGATACTGCCAGAATATAGCATGACTTATCGAACCATTCCCTCTATTGCTGGATGTTTAGGTTATTTCCAAACAGTTTATCATTATAAATAACAGCATGGTGTATATCTGCCTACAAACATGTTCCATTGCAGCACTGATTACATTTTAAAATAAATTCCAAGAAGTATAATTACTAAGTCAATGTACAGAAATGCTTTTTATAGCTCTTTATACATATTGTTAAAGTGCTATCCAGAAAGGTTATATCAATTTACAGTCACACATCAGTGTCTGAGGTGTCCATTACACTACATACTGGTAAGGATTAAGTATTTTAATTTTATCACAATCTTTGCCAATTTAATAAGAATGTTTATTTTAATTTGTATTTATTTGTGAGAATGAATATGCTAGTTATTTCCATAATACATATTCTCCCCTTCTTCCACACAAATAAAATTTTTGGTTGGGCATCTGCTGTTTAGAATGAAGACTATCTTTTCCGGCCTCCTTTGCAGCTGGGTGTGGCCATGTGACCAAGTCCTGCCCATGTGGGTGGCATATAAGTGCAAGCATCATGTGGTACGTTCTGGAAACTTCATTAAGAGTCAGTACATATGTGAACTTTGATTCTTCTTTGTCCAGTTCCATCCCCATCCTGATGCTGCCTTAGGCCACAGAGATGAGGACTACACCATAGGGACGGCACAGTAAGCCAGACTGTGACCTGAGTGGCCAAGCTGTTATCTTACGTGTGAGAGAAATAAATTATCTTATTTAAGCCAGTATTATTTGGGGTTTTCTGTCACTCACTGATGATTCTAATCCTAACAAATACATCTCTATTTATTGACCATATTTCCCAACTTTCTGTTCTGATTTTCCACCTGCCTACTAATTACTTCCATCTAAGCTTTTCCCTGGCAACATCAAAATCCACATCTCTACAGTTCTATATACTTTGAGGGAAGGAGCTGTGCTACAGTCATTTATCATCCCTCCACCTCTACCCAACATCAAGGCCAGTGTTGAGTGACTTAAATAGCAGGTGCTGGATAAGTGTTTGGTGATTGATTTTTTTCCTCCCCTTCATGAAGATTCTTAATCTGGGGCCATAGATAGACTTTAAGAGTCCATGGATCCTCCTAAAATTTTAAGCAAAGTATTAGATATAGCATATTTTTTTCTGGAAGAGGATTCAAACATTTCAACATATTTTCAAAAAAGTAAATGACCTAAAGAAGTTTGAGTGTCACTGTCCCTATGGCATACTGTTTACAGTGGAACCACCATTCTGCCCCTCCCATGGGCTTAAAACATTACTTTTTCTTCAGTTTATTAGTTCATAACATTTCTACTGCTTTACTCAGTTCAGTTCTTTCTAAATCTCATGCTGACAGTATTCCTGACTTGTCTCCTTGCCTCTATATTTAGCCAATTACTAATCTACCCTGAATCGCTGTTGGTAATTCTGCTGAAGATCTTGCTTACCAAGTCCAAACACCTTGGCCTGGTACTCAAGGTCCTCAGTGATAGGGGACCCACACTTGTTTTCTGCTTCAACACCCTCAAACACTATCTTTATCCTCTTAAGATATAAACATCTCAAAGACAGGAATCTTTGTCTCTTCTGTTCATTGATATATTCCAAGACCAACAAAGATCACAACCAATAACTGCTGAATGAATGAATAAACATTTTCAAATATGGATTACTGAGGTTTTCCAGGCCACTTTTTTTGCTTTGCAGTCTCCATCTCTCTGCTATAATGTTTTTCTTTAATCCTACTGATTGATGTATGAAGATCAGTTCAAATGCTAACATTGTTTTTTTTTTTTTTTGCTCACATCCTTAGAAGTGATTTGTTTTGTGTCCTTTAGTATTTGGAGTCCTGGTAATATACATGGCTATTCTACAGTCTTTTGAAAATGTGTCTTATCTTTCCTAATAGGTGATGAACAAAGCTCGTGGCTTTGGCATGATTGCTTTGCCCTAGGTAGTTGCTTGGAAAATATTCTTTTTTTCATTAATTCATAAAACAAGTATACATGGGCTAAATTGTTAAGTTTTTTAATAGCTTTTGGAGAGAAAAAAAACTTACTATTTCTTCATTTCCACTTAGTATATTAAAAGTAAGGAAGGGGGGTAGGTAGAAGTGGAAACTTTATTAGTATTTATAAAATATGATTTACCATACTTCATTATCAGCTCTAAGAGGAGATGAAAGAGAATTTGGGGTAAAATGGAAATTGGGGTAAAATGGAAATTGGGTATAAATGTTCATGAGAGAATGCATCCACACTGCTTTTCATGTTGGTAAATATAATTTTTCTTATATGCCATAAATATTTTAAGACATTTTAAGATAATTCAAATATTTAAGGAAAGTTAATTATTTAAAAAACCTTTTAAAATATATAATTTAATATTAATTCAGAAAAAAATTACTCTCCTCACATTGTAGTTATAGTGATAACTTTTCCCAAACATTGTACTAAACAATAAAATTTTGCTTAGTTAAGAACACAAAAGCTGTTAGAGATTTCATATGTAATTATGCCTTGCAGGTTACTATGCTTGCTCAAACAGAATATCAATGGTTTTAAGAAACTATCTTAACTTTCACTTCCATTTCTTTTAACTTTCAGAATGGATTAAAAAATTATTGAAATGAAGTTTCTATCTGTTATTCATTTAAAGAAATATTCATAGTGCTTTGCGTTCATCAGACACTTAATATTTACTGAACTGAATGTTGAAAAAAGGTTTAATCCATCCTTGATTTGATCATGGTAATTTGTTTATGACATTCTCCAGGATCAACTAATTAATTGAGGATTAGCAGGCAGATTGTCATTTACGAGACTTCTGATTATCACATTTCCAATTTCAAAGCCCCTTCTTGAAACAAGTAATTGGGACAGAAGAGTGGCAGGAAGTAAACATTTGTTGAACACCTACTATGTGTCAGGTGAGGAAACAGATATGAGTAAGATAAAGTTCCTGATGTTGCATCCTAAGACTTTTGAATCTTTGAGTCAAGGATAAGCTCTCAGTTTGAAGAAATATTATAAGATAGAGTACTTAAAGAATTCTTTTCCTTTTCCATCATTACATATAAATCTCAACTTGAGGAAAGGGCAAGCTAGTCTAAGTAACGAAACATATGCAGTGTCACTGGTCCATATTTAATGACTCCTCAGTTTTAATTTGTTTCTAGGAAACTGATTGAATCATCTTAGATAGTTGCTTTACCCAGAACCAGAAGTTAATAATTAGGAACTCCAAGTGTCTTGGCGTTTGTCACTGCCTACTCATTTTGTAAGAATTCCATGGAGAAGCCACATCCTCTATTAAAGAAGGAAGAAAGAAACTAGGCAGTTTTTTTTCTTCCGAAAAATGTAGGTTCACCATGGACAGTTTTCAAGAGGTTGTGGTATCATTATCAATATCACTAATTACTGAATATCTACTCAGTAAATACTGATAAATCTATTCTAAGAAGAAGTGCCCATATATTCCTGAATTTGGCCCTGTTTCTGAATGTTAGTATCAGATATATTCTCTGTCCACACAGAGTAAGTAACTGTGGTCAGTACTGTGGGCTAAAATAATGTGTACTTAATGACAGATAACCTAAAGAATAACATGGCACGGTTGGCTTTCTTCCCTCACGGTAATTCAGAAGGACTAATTTTCTCACCATTGCAACATATATTTACACAGCTAACACCCATAAATGATCACATAAGATTTACATGCATTTCCCCACCCCACTCACTGAATAAGAAAGCAAACTGTGAAACAAGCTTATGGAAATAGTTACAGAATTAAGATCTAATCATATTTCAAAGCTCACCCTCAGAGAAGCTCTCTGAAGCAAAGGCCACGGAAACTGAAACTCATTTATTACTTGGGCAGAAATACAAACTTTTAGAGAATGAAGGAGAAAAAAAACTTTACTTTGCTCTAGGGAAGAAGCAACTATTGCTCTGATGTGCAAAAAAGAATTTATCATCAAAGACCAAATGTAAATGGAGCCAATTAATTTTTTTAAGGATCTCTACCTTCTGTAATATTTTTATAAGTCTTTGACACTATTATCCTTTACACCAAAATCTAATGTTGTATGACTTGACAAATGTCAAAGGAAAATAACTACTGTATTTAACAAATTTTAATATGCATAATACACACTTATAATATATTTAATATAATTTACATGAGTGGTATATTCTGCAGTATAGTACTTTGGGGAAGTAGATCTACCTCAAATTTTGACTTCAGAGATCAAAAAAATGACATTGTTCAATGATCAAATGATGTCAATTGAACTATTGGTCAAGTAATAAACTATTTCAAATAAGCTTTGAATCTAGGAGCTAGAATTCCTAATTTGGCATTCTAATAAATTCTATTAATATTTTACTTATTGTTTTGAAAAATTTTCTACTTTTTGGCTCATTTTTACAAGCAAAAAAGAATATAATGAATATTAATTGGAAAGTTTATGAAATAACATATTTACAGGAAATTGCTATGTTAGATTTGTAGGCAGTTCAACATAAAAAAACAATGACCTCAATACCTAACAAAAACTCTATTTCCTATGCTGGATTATTTGGAGTTTGGAATAGGTGCCGAGAGGACATTCTTAGATTTAGTCATTAGATATTCCTAATTTAAAATGACCTAGATTTTACCTAATTTTCCTGAATCATCTATATCAAGACAGAATTATTATACCAATTCGTTTAAAAGCAATATTTGAAACATTTGACAGCCATGCATATGATGTCTATGCAAAACCTGACCTATCCTCCAGTCTACAGACAAGCTGTTCATTTTTTTGTTGCTGTGTAGTGGAATTTCCCATCACCCCGGCTCTCAAAGCTATTCCAATCATCTTTTCCATCAACTCAAATTGTTTTGATTGACTATTCCACAACAGTTGCCAGGTGGTAAGCAGGAGAACGTGATGGTGAAGAGTACAGGCTCTGAGTTAAACCAACTTGAGCGGTGTGACCAGGGGCAAATGATTTAACTTTCCTGGGCATTATTTTATAATGTGTGGATAAAGTGGACAATAAAGATTACATAGGACTGAGGGTTAATGATGTAGGAATGGTGGAAGTTCAAGATGGCAATGGATTAGAGAGTGGTGAGTCAGCACTGGAATGAGGACAAAGACCTCATGTGTGAGGAAATAGGGGGGAAAAAGGCAAGGCAAGAGTGGTTGAAAGGAGAATTCGATAGACAGATCTTGGAGGCGAACTAGCTAAGTAATGTCATGTCTAAGGCATGGCTGCATGTTTTCATGGATAAAGTGGAAACAAGATAGAAGTTACTTTACTATAGCTGAGCTTTTAAAACTGCAGGGTCAGGCTATTAGGAAAGTCAGCTACCAAAATCAGCCTTTTACAATCAATTCTAGTTACTCTTTCTTGTTCATCCTTCCACTCTGAGCCCATGAAAAGAGCTATTTGCTTTGCCTCTTTACTGGGGAAGCAATTTTCTTCCCGATATGTTCCCAAGACTGGGGTGCTCTGCTGCTTTTGAGAGTACTAATCATTTTTACTTGTAAATGCTTAAATTATGACATAATAAATGCATACAAAGGAACAGAACACTTAATATCTAGACAAATGTCAGTTCATCTACGTGTTCGCTTCCTCCCTACGCCCCACTCTATGCCCTGGCCCTACCTGAGAATTAGTCACTCTCCTAAATTTTATTTATTGCTTTACTTAAAAAATTAACATACAAGCAGGTATCTCTAACATATTTTTTTTTTTTTGCTTTATACGAACATAATCATGCTCTATGTAGTTTTCTGCAACTTGCTTTTCTTCACACATTGTTTTTTTAAGATTCAATCATGATGTTTCATTTGAAACTGTATTTCCTTCATTTTCCCTGCTTTAGAATAATCAATTGTATGAACAGAACAATTTTTTTTTTTTTTTGTAAATGGGCATTTGGATTCTTCAAGTTTTTCCCTCCATGAGCCATATAGCTATAAGCACTCCTGTACATGTCTCTGGTGCATATTTGTGAGTTTCTAGGGCAGGTGTTAAGGAGTTGAATTGATGGTTCATAAATCAGATGGTCAACTTTACAGGATAGTGCCTAATTAGTTTCCAAAGCAAAACTTTATATTCTCACCATACTATATAAGAATTCTTTTTATTCCACACCTTCAACCAAACTTAGCATTGTCAGACTTTCTATTTTTAATAGAAAGCTTTAAGAACAGGTTTTAGTAAGATATAATTCACATATCATAAAGTTCACACTTTTAAACCATACAATTCAGTGGTTTTTGTTATATTCATAGAGCTGTGCATTTATCAGCACTATCAAATTCTAGGATATTTTCATCACCTCAAAAAGAAACCCCATATCCGTTAGCAATCACTTTCCATTCTCCCCTCCCTTGAACCACTCCCTTGGCAACCACTAAAACATCTACTTTCTGTTTCTATGGATTTTCCCATTCTGAATATTTCATATAAATGTGGGACCTTTTGTGACTGGTTTCCTTCACTTTGCATGTTTCCAAGGTTCATCTATGTTGAGGCATGTAACAGTACTTTATTCCTTTTCATTGTCGAATCCATTATATGGATATAACACATTTTGTTTATCCACTCATCAGTTGATGAACATTTGGGTTGTCTCCAATGTTTGACTATTATGAATAATGCTGCTGTAAACATTCCTCTGTGAGCTTCTGCGGTAAATATTTTTTCAATTCTTATTCTCCTAGCAATTCCTAGGAGTGGAATTGCTGGGTCATATGGTAACTATGTTTAACTTTGGAGGAACTGCCAAACTATTTTCCAAAATGACTGTGCCATTTTACAATCCCACCAGCAAAGTATAAAGGTTCTAATTTCTCCACATCCTTGCCCAAACTTGTTACTGTACATCTTGTTGATTATATCTATGCTAGTGGGTATGAAGTGGATCTTACTGTTTGAATTTCCATTTTCTTAATGATTAATGATGTTGAGCATCTTTCATGTGCTTGTTGGCCATTTGTATATCTTCTCTGAGAAATGTGTATTTAAATCCTTTGCACATTTAAAAAAATTGGGTTACTTCTTTTTATTGTTGAATTCTAAGAGTTCTTTATGTAGGCTGGATACTAGACCCTTACCACATATATGATTTGCAATCATTTCCTCCTTTTCTGTGTGTTCTTTTGCTTTCTTGACATTGTCCTTTAAATAACAAAAGTTTTTCATTTTGATAAAGTTCAATTTATCTTCTTTGTTGTTTTTGTTATTTGTGCTTTTGGCACTATAAGAATCCTTTGCCTAATACATTGTCACGAAAATTTACTTTTATGTTTTCTTCTAATTGTTTTATAACATATTTCTCCCCTATTGTTTTCTTCTAATAGTTTTATAGTTTTACCTCTTACATTCAGCTCTTTAATTCATTTTGTGTTCTTTTTGGTGTATGTTGTGAGGCAGAGGTCCAACTTCATTCTTTTGCATGTGAATATCCAGTTTTCCCAGCACTAATTGTTGAATTTCCTTATGAATTTTCAGGTGAGCTTGTCAATTTATACAAGAAAGCTAGCTGGGATTTTGGTAGGGATTGTGCTGAATCTGTAGATAAATTTGGGTAATACATCTTAACAATATTAAGTGTTCTGATTCACAAATATGGATGTCTTTCCATTTATTTAGGTCTTCTTTAATTTTTTCAATTATGTTTTATAGTTTTCAACGTACATATTTTGCACTTCTTTTGTTAACGTTTATTCATAAGTAATTATTTTTATGCTACTTTTATTAGTAGTAGTATATATTTATTATTACAAATCATGGTTTTTCTTTATGTCCTTTACCAGACCTGTCCCTCCCCAAAACCCTCCCTTTCTCCCCCTATCCCCAGTAACCTTAGGTTTGTTCTCTCCTGGAAGTTCAATGAATTGTTGTGGTCTTTCCTCTCTCTCCGCCCCCCCCTTTCTTTCTTTCTTTCCTTTTTTCTTAGCACCCAGTTATAAGTGAGAACATGTGGTATTTCTCTTCTCTAGTTTGGCTTATTTCACTTAACATAATTTTCTCCAAACTCATCCATGTTGCTGCAAATGGCAGAATTTATTCTTTTTTATGGCTGAATAGTATTCCATTGTGTATATATACTGCATTTTCTTTATCCAGTCACCCATTGATGATGACACTTAGGGTGGTTCCATGTTTTGGCTATTGTAAATAAAGCAGCAATGAACATGGGAGTGCAGGTATCCCTTCAACATGATGATTTCCATTCCTTTGGATATATACCCAATAGTGGGATTGCTGAATCATATGGTAGTTCCATCTGTAGTTGTTTGAGAAACCTCCATACTTTTTTCCATAATGGCTGTGCTAATTTACAGTCCCACCAACAGTGTAGAAGAGTTCCCCTTTCCCCATATCCTTGCCAGCATTTGTTATTCTCAGTCTTTTTAATGATGGCCAGTCTAACTGGAGTGAGATGATATCTCAATGCGATTTTGATTGCATTTCTCTGATGACTAGTGATGCTGAGCATTTTTTCATGTACCCATTGGCCATTTATATGTCTTCTTTTGAAAAATGTATATTTGGCTCCTTTGCCCATTTTTTAATTGGATTATTTGTTTTTTTACACTGTAGTTGTTTGAGTTCCTTATATATTCTGGATATTAATCCCTTGTCAGCTGTATAGTTTGCAAATATTTTCTCCCATTCAGTTGGTTGTCTTTTCACTCTGTTGATTGTTTCCTTTGCTGTTCAGAAGCTTTTTAGTTTGATATAGTCCCATTTGTTTATTTTTTCTTTTGTTGTTTGTGCTTTTGGGGTCTTATTCGTAAAGTCTTTGCCCAGTCCTGCTTCCTGGAGTGTTTCCCCTATGTTTTCCTTTGTAATTTTAGCTGACTTTAAAGAACTGTCCCATGCCATCTGCTCTTTCCTTACTATAGCCACCTCCCCTTTTTATAAATCCATTTTTATAGTTTTAAACCACCTTTTTGTTGATGTGACTTCCAATTCTTTAACTCTAGCCTTTACATCCCTTGTACCCAGATCCAGACTCATGTTCAACTGCAGGCTGAAAAGGCACTCAAAAATGTCCCACAGGTACTCAAGTAACTGTCCCAAACTGAACTCAATAATTTCCTCCTGAATCTGTTCCTCCTTATCTTAGTGGCACTTTTGTTTGCACACCCAAATCAGAAACTTAGGAGAATTTCTTAGAATCTCTCTCCCTCACTCTTGACAGTGCTGCCAATTTTTACTTCTAGGCTTTTACCTTTTCTCTCCTGAATTTTGACAATAGTCTTCTGTTTGTCCTACTCTAGATACTTAATTTTACTATATGATACAGATTCCCCCACCATCTTTCAACCCGTGTTCTATCTAAAGTGTAAATATGATCACATCACTTTGTAATTTAAAACCCTTCATTGCTTCTCAGCAAATATTAAATAAACTTCACACTCCTTAGTGGGAACAAGTGGAGCCAGGCCTTTATCTTTCCAGCTTCATGTTTCTCTACCTCCCACTCTTTATGCTTCTGTTAATACCAGACTGTAGTTCCCTGAATGTGCTGTTTCACATCCTGTATTTTTGTCCAATCTGTATTTTTCATGTATATCCTTTTCCTGTTGGGATCTTAATCATCTCTCAAAAATCATTTGAACATCATCTCCTCCAGGAAGTCTTTAGGAAAACCTCAGGAAATCTAAGTTTGGGCCAAGTCACACTTCTCTATCAAGCTGTACACACATACCATTTTATTGCTCATTATATTATATTGAAATCACCTGTCTGCAAGTAGACTGACAATTCCTTAAGGACAGAGGCAATTTATTAAATATATTAACTCCCAGCACCTAGTACATAATATGATGCAAATACAGCTTTTTTGAAAGAACTGGATTGCAGTCCACCCTTGTGTTTCAACTGCATGTCATTACTATAGCCCCGCAGGCTCAGTGTGCCTCACAGGAAGGGAGCAGCAGCTGAAACTGACCACAGGGGCTGAAGAAAACAAAATGGGTAGCCTTCTTCTTCTTTGCCTGTAGAAAGAGCTGGCAGCTTGAATCCCAGGAATCCCAGGCAAGAGTAAATTAGAAAATTTGCAACCTGAAGAACCTAACTTGAGAATGCAATAGGGGACTTGGTAGGCAGGACTTCTAGAAAGGGGTTCTTGGCATTTGTGTCCTAAAGCAGAAAGAACCATTTTCAGCTTTGTAAGAAGAATCAGAAGCAGAGACTGTGAGGGATCAGGGCTTCCAATAAACCAATGTAGGGGTGAGGGCCTGATTGAAATCCCAGCATGGATCTATGGAGGGACCAGGGATTCAGGTGGAAGCCTGGGGAGTAAGTACAAATGGTGAGAACTAACTAGGAAGATACAGACCATGACTACAAGGGCTCCTCTCAGGGGTCACTTCAGTCCAGGCCAAATAGCTGCTGAATGTGCAAGCCACATTTCCACACTCTTGCGGAAATAGCCCCCATAAACTACCAGCCTGGCCTCACCTAGCTTCAGTGGCTGGGCCCAGTTTAAGTGCCCTAAACCATTCTCTCTGCAATCTTAACCTCTCCAGCTTCAGCTCCTTTGATTCCTTGCACAGAAGTAGCCTGAATAGGACCTATATTTTCTAAACAGAGGGGCTTGGGCCACTGCTTTTCATTTTGCACAGTGATACTCTTAAACAGTGGCTCCAACCAGGGAGCCTTGGACTTAGGAGGCCTCACAGCATTATCAGAGGACATGAGAAAAAGCCTGTTAGAAGAGCTTGGGGCTTACGAATATAATCTCCATGATCTTCTTTGGAGTTCTTCAGACTGTTCAGTTTCTTCCAACCAGGCCTTGGCAGCATCACTGCTAAACCTCCCATCTTAGTCTAACACCTCCCTTGGGGATACACATGACACACACACACAGTCACCACCTGACCTTTTTTCCCTCTCAGATCAAAATCAATACTGCAGGCTATCATATCTATATCCCAATTACACTGCATTCTGATTCCAGTTGGACTTGGGAGGTCTTAATCCTCATATGATTTTGGGAGGGATTTAAGTCTAACGTCAGATTGATTTATTATAGCATTAGTATAAATCATCTAGATTTCATTAGAAGAAAAAAATAAAATGATGACAGTAGGAGACTAAAAATAAAACAAGAAATCAAAATTTTGAGAAATAATTTTATAAAGCTTAAATGTCTATTAACAGTCTATAGCATTTAAAAACATTTCTCCAAACAGGATTAGAATGAAGAAAGAAAGACAGGAAAGATGATGCCAGCATGAAAGGAGAAAATGTTATTTAAGCTTCTAATCTTGGGATCTTGTGGCCCAGGAATCTGTATTAAAAGCTCCCTTATTGCTTCTAATAATCAGACAAGTTGGAGATCCACTGTTCTAGCTAATTGAGGATATAACTGAGGGCACTTTCCTAAATAAAAGCACAAGGACAATAATTTATATAAAACACATTTCTGCCTTATTATCTCATTTCTACTGTGATTTTTCTCTGAAAAGAGCCCAATAATTGAGATTGGTTGTTTTAAATAAATAAATATCAACTTTGATAACCCTCAAAGAGTTTCTATGGTAACCCAGAGCAAAGATAATAACCATCAAAAGCTAAATAATCAAGGCTGCTTAGTGAGCTTAAACTGGCTTACTTTAATGGTTTTAAGCACAGTAAAAAGCAAACAGTTCAGCTCCAAGGAGTCAGACAGCATTACTACAAGAGTATTTAACTAATTATGTGGTCCCCAAAAACCCCAAATAAAAGTAGAATGGAATATATTGTTTAATCACAAAAGCAATTAAAATACATAAATACAATTTTCACTGAGTTTACCACTCTCAGCATGTAATTATTTATCTAATTCAAGTCATGCAGCTAGGTGTTAGAATTAACTTCCCTGAACTAAATACAAAATGGAAAGTCATTTTGGGATATGATCCTCATTCATTTTCAACTAAATATCCAAATTCATTTCAAATTCACACAAGAACTGCAACAGCTTTACCTAAATCAGTTTTCTACAACTTAAACATCCCTCCTACACTCAGATGTGATTGTGGAACTACTTTGATCTTTATTCCCAAATTTATTGCTCCATGTAATCCATGACAAAATATAATGTGATTTACTATATCTCTATATGACAGCCCAGCAGCTGACAGAACTTAATAATCTAGCATAAGAAAAAAAACCTTCTGGCACCAAAATATACAGATCATAATGGGGGCTCTTTAGCATCAGTTTACAATGAAGACTATATAAGCTGATCATAGAACTTCAAAACAATTCTTTTTCTCCCCTCATACATTTAATGAAAGAGATTTTTATTTCTTAAACATGCTTTGTAGCTGTAAGCAAGTAATTCTGGAACATTTAGTTTTTGTTCTTATTAAAACAATTCAGGACTAGTCACATACTAATGTCCCTTTCTCAAAGAAAAGTACTAAATTTTCTCCATTGAATTTCAAATAAGTGAAGAAACACAACATATGGGAATCTAGAAACTTTTTAAAAAGTAAATTTACATTACACGATATATAAAAAGCATATATTAAATAATTAGGTCACTGTGTATATAATTATCAGAATTAAGTGATCAGGACCTGCTTTACGAGCTGCTAGAGCTGATGTTTCTCAGAAAGTCCCTCTCCCTGAACAGGAGTCTACAGGAAACGTCAGAACCACATGGCCCTTAGATCTCTTTCAACTCGAAACTTCCAAGATCCTTGAGATTGCTTATAGGAATTTTAGCAGTTTTCTCCTTAACAAATAAGAGTAATTTAATGTCTGTAGTTGATATGAAAAATACAAAATCAATAGAACAAAGTTCCTAAATTCAACCTAATTACAGAGAACATACAAATAAAAAAATAATTGGCCTGCTTTTATACTAGAGGCAAGAATGGAAATTGAATGGGTTCACAATAGAGATGGTCCCCCTACCCCATACCTACCAGTACGTCCAGTCCCCCTGGAAGGAATATTGGATAACCTAAACTGCCTTGTATAGAGACCAAAATTATATCTGTTTTCATTCCATGAAGAGATGATTTCTAAACTTCAAGTAGAAGATATTATTGCAAACTAATAGATATGCATTTACTGGATTCTCTAGTACATACTTTAGATCAGTGGCTGCCAAACCTATCTGCATATCGAAATTCCACATCATCAGAGACTCCTATTGAGCAGGTCTGGCATGGGACCACACATTTCTCTCTTTAACAATTTTCCCCCAAGTGATTCTTATGCTCAGTCAGGGTTTGGAAATTCTGTTCTGCATATCATTTAACTACTCTGGCAGTGTGAATTCTTTAGAAAGGTTTGGTGTTATGACAGCAACAATCTACTTACTTTATGCGTTTTGTAACCATATAAGCAGAAAAATGCAAATTTTTAGCTTTATTATATGTCTTTTCCACTCCAGGCAATTTTTATATTTGTTCCTCCAAGCCTTACAAGAACTTACATTTTATCTCATACATTCTCTACTTTTTTTCCCTTGAGGCAGCAGGTGGCGAGCTCACCTGAATCTGATTTGCTAACAGTCTGAAGTGCAAACATATTTTCCTCCATTCCTCATTTTTACTTAGTCCACGATTCATAGAAATTGAATCTAAAATTGAGATAAACCTCTACCCTCCAGGCTTGTTAATGTAGTCTTAAGTTCTGGTAATGGTTCTACAGAGAAATATCGTTTGTATGTTCTTGGAAACGTTCTGGTGGGAAAGATAATATCCGACTGTTTGACAACAATCCTTCTACCTTCATTACCTTTCTCTTCAGTTTGACCCTATATCTCAGTTCTCTACGTGCCTCCACCCTACTCACCACAGCTACTAAGCAATGATTATGTGAAATAACTACTCTTGATGAAACAGAAATGATCGTTTTCTTGAATAATTCAAATATACTCTTTCTGCTGAAACTTTTAATTCCTCTACTCAACATTTACTGAATGCCTATGGTGTGCTAAGCACTCTTCCAGGCACTGGGGATACCGCAGTGAACGAAATGGCAAAATTCCTGCTGTTAGGGAAGTTACACTCCTGTGGGGAGTGTAAAAAGTTGTACGGCATCTACAATCTTCTGTCAAAGGATAAACTCACTTAAGGCCATATTCTGTCTCTTGTTCATGTTCATATGTATCCCCATGACAGACAAAGTATTTTGCGAATGGTAAGAAGAGGATAAATATATTCATTAAAAGAACAGATAAGTCAAACTCTTTCATCGCTCCAGTCTTTCTCTTTCCACTGCCCCCTTCCCTTTGCCCCATAAACATACATGTGAAGACACCATTGTCTCAAGCTACTTTTCTGTCTTTCCTTTCCTTCACTGTGTAATGTTTTTAAAGAGTAGTCTGTACTTTCTATTTCTACTCTCTAATTTCTCTGCATCTCACCTTTTTACTGAAATCTGTTTACTGAAGGCCATCTCTTAACTACTAGAAACTCCCTAATGTTCTTTAGTACACTCGGTCTGTCTAATTTCAGAAAAATATTTCCCACTGCCTTCTAGAATGTTCCAAATGGGTGTCCTGGGCTTCTAAACATCCTTGCTCAAGTCGCTCCACCAGTTAGAAAGCCTTTGCCACTGTTCCAACCCATCCTAGAAGAATCAGTTAAACTCACATTTTTTCCAAGAAGCTTTCCCTGGTCTGTCCTCTGAGCACCATCAATTCTGCCTCCCCCTTGATTACTACAGCACTGTGTACCTCTGTGATGGCAGCAGAGTTGTGTGTATATGCTTGTCCTCCTTTCGTAGGCTATGAGTCCTCAGAACACAGGAATCTTCTTTGAAACCCTTATCAAGTTTAGCACAGTGCTTTGTGCAAAAATCACCTCTGCTGCCTGCTGAAATGAACTGAGAATGACACCGAAATTCATCTATCGCAGGTAGGATAATACACCAACTCTATATACTATGGTATTTTTATTTTGTACACATTGCTCATTACTTTAAAAATTAGCAAACAATACTTAAGGAATAGAAATATTTAAATTTCTTCTATGTAGAAATCAGATACTAAATTATATATTTTTTAAAAACTTCGAATACCTCATATAGTTTAAAAATATCAGTTAAAGTAGAAGATCATAAAGATGTATAGGTCTTTAATATTAGCATCTTGGTCACTATATTGATCATATCTTAAAGTCGTCTTGATATGTACCATGATATTCATCTAGATACTATGACTGACAACTGCTACCAGTGATTTCAGATCCTTCTATTCCCATTCCTTGGCTTCCATCATGACTTACGGGTTCTGTTGGAGCAGCATAGCATTTAGCATCATATACTTGCCCCCAAGCCCAGACACAACCTTGCTGATACCCATTTGCAGAGATATTAAGATGTCCACTGGCTATAATGTCAGCTTCTAGATACAGATGTGTCTTCTAGTACCTAGTGTCAACATCTAAGCCTGGCTCATTTGTTACTGCCTATTTGATGGCTTATTCTTGTCTACTCATAAAGATTATTGGTTTGTAATTTGGGAGGCTAAGGATAGCAGCTTATCTCTTAGGCTGGCATACCCACCTGGCTAGTATATTTGTTTATCCCATCTGCAAGTTCAACTCATGATTTTCCTTCATCAAAATGCCTTGTTTTTCTGCACACTTGACTCCGATGTCAGCAGTTTCAACCTGGGTCATGTTTCTAGTCTCAAAATATCATTTGCTTAGAAAATGTCCAGTGGCTTCATACCTTAAACCTGATGATAGTGTAGGAAGTAAGGAAGACTCACTGCCCTTCTTCACTGAGTCTAGTTAAGTCTGAAGTAGATTAAATAGCCTTTTAAGCCCCACTGAAAGTTTGTTCCAGTGCTCATGCTAGTCACCTCTTCTATCCAGCTGTTAAATTCTTCTTTTGCCTGATGATATTGAAAGCAATTTTGTTCTTGACCTTGAGAAGCCAGTGGAAGGACCCTTGATGAAAAGGGTCATGGTGATTCTGCCAGTAGGGGAGGCTGCAGATGGGTCTGAGGGTCTCTCATGCTCCTGGCTCAAGTGGGCAATGGTGGGAGAAGATTATGTCTCCCTTGTCTAGCACCCTGGAGGTGACGGTGTGGTGTGTGTGGGGTGGAACTCAGTGATATGGTCTGGCTGGGTTTGCAGAGCCTTAAGGTTGCTTCTGGAATCTCACTGGCTTTCCAGCACGATGGTTCTCAACAAAATGCCCCCAGATCTCTACACCCCTTGGATCTTTAGGAATTGTTAGTCTATGACTTTGATCAATGAAGAGTCACCTCCTTATCTCCTCTCTAGGATATCTGGTTATAAAAGACAGATTACATATTTATAACTTCAATTTAAAAATTTGAAATGCTACTTTCTTATAGATACTTGAGTGAAAAATTCTTATTTAGGTTGATGTATTTTGGGGAAAAGCTAGCTGGCCAGCTGCCTTCCAGGAATACCCATGCTCCTCTTATGACACCATCTATGAGGCGACATCAACTTGCTGAATCCACCATGGATCATGATCTGGTCCCCCACATTGCAGGTCCAGAAACTCAATGTTGTCAATGCCCCTGTTTGGGTCACTTTAAAAGACTGACTAATAGAGACTAAATCTATAGTCGCCTAGGTTCTGGAGGGCACTCCCTGTTATCCTATGTTCTACCCATTATTAAATTTCATTAAGATTTGTGCATAATCTTGCTTGCATTCTAAACCAGCCTCTTGACATGATTAATACCAGTCATTTGTCACAAGCACTCATCTGTAGTACTGTAATCTCGGAACAGAACTTGGAAAACTTCTAAGAATTTTTACTGCCTCTTATTTGGAAGGTTATAGTTAATTGCCTTAGAATCTAAAGCTACTAAAATCCTTCAAGTGCTTTCCTGATGAACTGTGGTTTTCAATTTACACAGAAAAAATTAAGATCAAATAAAATCCTACATGCACATGTATTGTGAACCAGAATTTGTTCTAGAGTGTTTTAGTGAAATCTTAATCTTTATTAATGGCTATAAGCCTTCAGAATTTTTAAATACAAAAATACCACAAAATATGTCAACAAAATAATTTACTAGCAAAAGAGGCAGAAACTAAATGTCTAAATTTCTTTGACTGGTCAAAGGCATAATACAAAAATGTTTTACCTGAAAATAGACTCAAAAGCTGTTCACTTCCACTTAGTTTAAAAAGTTTAAGTATATGATAAAGTAGTATTTAATTCTCCAGTGTTACATCCCTTTTATTTTGAGGTGAAATTAAGAGAAAATGTTTTCTATGTACAATTTCTTAAATAAGATTTGTCCACCCCTCCCCAACCCCAAACATATACACACTTTTGAAACAAAATCTGTGGCTGCTATTAGAAGATCCTTAGGAATATCTTCTAATAGGAAACACTTTTCTCTTGACAGCTTAGACAACAAGTTTCCAATGCCAGGGTAGGGAGCTGGGAACATAAACTGGCACCAATCCTTCCACCTTACCCAGACACATCTCATTATTGGTTATTTCTACTCTTATCTACTTTCTTGTCTGTCTCCCACTCAACTCTGACTTCAGGGCCAACAATTCAGGGTTTCGGCCAAATAAAGGAGCCTCAGGCCAAGGAACTGGACTTTATTGTGCATGCAGTGGGATGTATAAGAGGTCTGTGAGCAGGGAATAAAACTAATGGAAGTGTAATTGGGAAGATGACTTCCCTGGGACTGTGGAGAATGAACCAGAGGAGCAGAGCAGGTAACTGGCAACATGAAAGAAAACTGCTGCCACTGGGTAAGGACTTTCACTTAAGTCCTAATGCAACTACACTCTTGACAAGACAAAGTAGTGAAATGGGGCTATCTCAGTCTTGTGCTTCTTTCTGAACAAGAAAGCTACATTAGGGCAAATTAAAAAACTAAACAAAAAGAAACAATTGCATTTTAAACTCTGTCATCTATCTACCATTCTACATCTGTCTCTCACAAACACACTGGCACCCACCTACTGACACATTCACAAATGAATTTTCCTATAGTAATTCTTTATTTAAAATATTTCAGTTTTGTTATATTTTTCAGAGTGCAACTAGAACAAATAAAAAGAAACATATTGAAAGATCCAGGTAATTATGGGTGAGTCAAAAATAAGTCTTCAGAAACTGAGGATAAAAAACTTGCCCTTGACTGGACATGAGATCAATCTCTCACAAGTCCTCCCACCTCTTGGTACATTCCCTCTTAATATTATTCACTGCCTTTTCTTCCATAGCCCACTCTCTCGTTTTTAAATTGAGATGTAATTCATTAACTATAAATTTCACCCTATTAGAGTGTACAATTCAGTGGTTTTTATTATATTCACAAAGTTTTACAGCCATCACCATTAACTGATTTGCAATTTTTTTCATTACCTCAAAAAGAAACCCTGTACCATTAGCCACCATTCCCCATTTCCCCCCGTCCCCAGCCCCTAGAAATCTCGAATCTATTTTCTGTCTCTGTGGATTTGTCTATTCAGAATATTTCATATAAATGGAATTATTTAATATGTGGCCTTTTGTGTCTGGCTTTTTCATTCACATATTTTACGGTTTATCCATGTTGTTGCATGTATCGGAAACTCACTTTCTACAGCTGAATAATATTTCCTTGTATGGATATACCACATTTCATCAATAAGCATTTGGGTTGTTTACACTTTTTAACTATTATGAATAATGCTGCTATGAACATTTATGCACAAGTTTTTGTGTAGACATGTATTTTCAATTCTCTTGGGATATACCTAAAAGTAGAATTGCTGAGTCCTATGGTAATTCTACATTTACTCTTTTGAAGAAGTACCAAACTGTTTTCCAATGTGACTGCACCATTTTATATTCCCACTATCAAAGTACTAGGGTTTTGGTTTGTCCACATCTTTTTCAACACTTGTTACTGTTTGACTTTTTTTATTATAGCCATCCTGGTGGGTGTGAAGCAGTACCTCATTGTGGGTTTGATTTAATGATGTCTAATGATGTTAAAGCATGTTTTGATGAGCTTATTGTATATCTTCTTTGAAGACATGTCTATTCAAACCCTTTGCTCATTTTTAAATTGGATTATCTGTCTTTTTATTGTTGAGTTGCAAAAGTTCCTTACATAGTCTATTAGATTCTTATCAGATAGATGATTTGCAAATGTTTTCTCCCATTCTGTGGGTTGTCCTCATTTTCTTGATGGTGTTATGTTCTTTGAAGCACAAAAGTTTTTAATTTCATTGAAGTCCAATTTATTTTCTCTTTTATTACATCTGCTTTTGTTGTGATATCTAAGAAATCACAGCCTTATCCAAGGTCATTAAAATTTTCCGGTATGCATTCTGGTATGTTAAAAGTTTTATAATTTAAGTTTTTACGTATAGGTCTAGCAGGTTGCTGTTGACAAATTCTCTCAGTTTTTGTTTATCTGGGAATGTTTTTATTTATCCTTCCATTTTAAAGGATGATTTTACTGGATTTAGAATTCTTGGTTAACAGTCTTTTTCTTTAAGGACTTTGAATATTTCACTCCTCTGCCTTTTAACATTCATTATTTCTGATAAGAAATCATCTATTAATCTTTCCCTTATCTCTTTAGATATAGTTGCTTTTTGTTCTTTCAACAAATTTTAAATAACTGATTTAAAGTCTTTGTCTAGTAAGTCTAACACCTGTATTTCCTCAGGGACAGTTTCTATTGACTTCATTTTTTCCTGCCCATGGGCCACACTTTTTTCTTTGCATGTCTTATAATTATTTTGCTAAAAAAATGGACATTTTGAATATCATAATGTGGTAACTCTGGAAATCAGATTCCCTTCCCTCCCCAGGTTTTGTTTTTGTTGCTGGGGATTTTTCCTGTAGTGGTGTAGTTGTTATTTAGTGACTGTTCTAAACTAATGCTGTAAAGTCTGTGTTCTTTGTCATGTGTGATCACTGAAGTCTCTGCTTGGCTGCATGGTCAAGCTAATGATCCAGTAAAGGTTTCCTTGAATTCTTGGAACTAGTAGGTCTTCCCACTTTTGCCAAGGGGCTCTGTGTGCATGTTGGTGTGCTCCTTCAATTCTCATCTGGAAGAATACAACTCTGACAAAGCCTTCAGTTCCTTTTGGTACAGAGTCAGAAGGTGAGCCAGAAATAAGAGCTTCTAGATTCCAAGGAATATTTTGGAAATTATCAATGTCCTTATGGACAGCTCATTCCCTGGCTTTTCATTTTAAACTTTTGGGTTAGCTTATTGTTTGCCTCAATGATCTTAAACAATTGCCTCAAATTGTTCTTGACAAATGCTTCTGGGGAAAAGGCTTCTCACTCTGGGTGGGGTCCAAGTCAAAACAAATAAAGACAGCCTTTTAAGTGAAGTCCTGGGAACCATCAGATAGGTCAAATAATGACAGTCCCCAGTAAATGGGGCTTGAAGGAGCTTCCCTGTTGCCTGCTTTGGTAGCTTCCAGTCTGCTGCTTTCCTTTATGATCGCTGTATGTTGCTTTTCAATGCTACTGCAGAACTGGGGAGTAGGATAGAATGTGAATAGGGTAAGTAAAAAGGCCAAAAAGCTTGCTGTTCTTGTCAAGATTCAGACAGTTTTCTTGAACGAACACTCCCTAGATTGCTGCGAGTCTTTGGTTAATTGCCAGAGTTCTGAAAAAGTTGATTCTGAAATTTTTTCTCTGTTTTCTCATTGCTTTTGTGAAGGAGAGAATTTTTGGTGGCCTTTACTCTGCCATTTTCCCTGACATCCTCCCAGTAACCTGATAAGTATTATTTTCTACAGGGTTACATTCTTTCCCTTTTTCTCCTTTTATTCCACAAAATTTTCTCAGGCAATATCATCTACATCTAAGCCTTCAAATTCTATCTAAAAGTCACTGATTCCCAAGTCTACAGCTTTGACACATTTATTTGGAATTCTTATTTATAAATGACCAAAGGCCATTTCTATGTGTATATTTTACAGGTGTCTCCAGCTCAACAGGTCTTAAACCACTCATCCACTTGGTTACCCAAACATGGAAACTGGTAAGCATCCCAGACTATTCCTTTATCTTCATGCCTTCACTAAAACACCTCCTCTGTCAAATCTTCCAACATTCCACCTTCCACATTATAGTAAGTCAAGTGTTTTATCTGTGTAGCAGTCTATTTTCCAAAGATGGCTACACTAATATATATCTTTCCTATATGCTTTTCTCACTATATGGTGTCATGACTCCTTTATCAAGGAGTGGAGGCAAGGAGTTCTCATCTCTTGAACCTGGGCAGAATTTTGTAAGCCTTAATGAAAATAATATGGAAGAAATGACCCTGCTTGATTCCTAAGGCTAGGTCAAAAAGGTGATATGGATTCCACCTGGCTTTCTGTTCCACAACATGAGTGTTGGGAGTACTGAGCCAACATGTGACATCCACCTACCCTGAAGCTATCATGTGGACAGACCATATAGAGATAGAGATGCCGAAAGAACTTCAGTTGTTTGCACCTTCCCTATCCAAGTATCAAGAATATAAGTAAAAAAGACTTCGAGATGATCCCAGCTCCCAATTACTGTCTGACTACAATGACATAAGACATCTTAAGTCAGAACCACTCAATTAAACAGCTCCCAAATTCTGGACCCACAGGAACAGTTAAGAGATAATACTGTTGAAATCCACTACACATTTTTTGGCAATTTTGTTATATGACATCAGATAATTGAAACAATAAATGAAGGAATAAAGATTACAGCAGAAACATATCTCGGTGTTTGCATAATAACCCCCTTTCTTTTCCCTACCACAGTGGAAAAAAGTGCTGAATTTGTGATTTTTTAAAAAAGTTTCTTATATTTGTGTCAAAAAGTTTCAGGTAATTAATGTGGTTAGAAAATGAATTTACATTTAGCAAGGAAGTCCTTCCCCAAGCACCTTACCGGTTGCATTATTTTCTTAAAATATAATTGATTGCACTATTTAATCAAGCACCATATGGTTCCCCAAAGGTAAACTCACCTGTTCTCCACTCCCTCCAAATTATTTCATAGTTTCTAGATCATTTATGTATATATCACGTTTCATGAATTGACTGTTCTTGGGTTTTACTAAATTAAATGTTTTAATGTGTTTTTGTAGCTTCCTAATCAAAAGAGTACTTTTAGAAATCATTGAACACTTCTGTTATTTCTAAATTTTCACAAGGTGAAACTTAATAAACTTAAAAATAGTTTATAATGATGGATTATTTAAAAAAATCTAGATGTAGACAAATCCACAATGACAGAAATAATGGTTCTTCTTTTAACACATTTACTCTGAAGCTAATCGCTGTTAGTACCATGAGATTATATTTCTTTAGAATAGGTACTTACTTAACATAGATAAAAGAAATTTAACATTAAAGGAAGCCTCATCCAGAGGAATTTGCCACCTTCCAATAACCTCTCAACATGTATTTAAAAAGAGTTGGGATTATATATGTATAATTTCTAAAAATGTGTTTTGTCCAGTTTACCTAAGTCAAAAGACATATTTTTTTTTTTTTTTTATGTTTTGGTGAATATATGAACGCATTTTTATTTGGTATAGACTTTGAAGTTCATGTTAGCACATTCTCATTACTTGCTTTTTTTAAAATTATTTTTGTTGTTGTTTTTAATTTTATTTTGTCGATATGCATTGTGGCTGATTATTGCTCCCCATAACCAAAACCTCCCTCCCTCTTCCCTCCCCCCTCCCCCCAACAATGTCCTTTCTGTTTGCTTGTCGTATCAACTTCAAGTAATTGTGGTTGTTATATCTTCTCCCCCCCCCCCCGGTTTTGTGTGTGTGTGTGTGTGTGTGTGTGTGTGTGTGTGTGTGTGTGTGTGTGTGAATTTATATATTAATATTTAGTCCCACCAATAAGTGAGAACATGTGTTATTTCTCTTTCTGTGCCTGACTTGTTTCACTTAATATAATTCTCTCAAGGTCCTACCATGTTGTTGCAAATGGCAGTATTTCATTCGTTTTTATAGCTGAGTAGTATTCCATTGTGTAGATGTACCACATTTTCCGTATCCACTCATCTGATGATGGATATATGGGCTGGTTCCAACTCTGGGCTATTGTAAAGAGTACTGCAATGAACATTGGGGAACAGGAATACCTTCGACTTGATGATTTCCATTCCTCTGGGTATATTCCCAACAGTGAGATAGCTGGGTCATATGGTAGATCTATCTGCAATTGTTTGAGGAACCTCCATACCATTTTCCATAGAGGCTGCACCATTTTGCAGTCCCACCAACAATGTGTGAGAGTTCCTTTTTCTCTGCAACCTCGCCAGCATTTATTGTTCAGGGTCTTTTGGATTTTAGCCATCCTAATTGGGGTTAGATGGTATCTCAGTGTGGTTTTGATTTGCATTTCCCAAATGCTGAGTGATGCTGAGCATTTTTTCATATGTCTGGTGGCCATTTGGATATCTTCCTTAGAGAAATGCCTACTTAGCTCTTTTGCCCATTTTTTAATTGGGTTGCTTGTTTTCTTCTTGTAAAGTTGTTTGAGTTCCTTATATATTCTGGATATTAATCCTTTGTCAGATGTATATTTTGCAAATATTTTCTCCCACTCTGTTGGTTGTCTTTTAACTCTGTGAATTGTTTCTTTTGCTGTGCAGAAGCTTTTTAGTTTGATATAATCCCATTTGTTTATTTTTCCTTTGGTTGCCCGTGCTTTTGGGGTCATATTCATGAAGTCTGTGTCCAGTCCTATTTCCTGAAGTGTTTCTCCTATGTTTTCTTTAAGAAGTTTAATTGTTTCAGGGTGTATATTTAAATCCTTAATCCATTTTGAGTTGATTTTAGTATACGGTGAGAGGTATGGATCTAGTTTCATTCTCCTGCATATGGATATCCAGTTATCCCAGCACCACTTGCTGAAGAGGCAGTCCCTTCCCCAGTGAATAGGCTTGGTGCCTTTGTCAAAGATCAGATGGAAGTAAGTGTGTGGGTTGATTTCTGGATTCTCTATTCTATTCCATTGGTCAGTGTGTCTGTTTTTATGCCAGTACCATACTGTTTTGGTTATTATAGCTTTGTAGTATAGCTTAAAGTCAGGTAGTGTTATGCCTCCAGCTTTATTTTTTTTGCTCAGCATTGCTTTGGCTATGCGTGGTCTTTTATTGTTCCATACAAATGTCTGGATAGATTTTTCCATTTCTGAGAAAAATGTCTTTGGAATTTTGATGGGGATTGCATTGAATTTGTATATCACTTTGGGTAGTATGGACATTTTCACCATGTTGATTCTTCCAATCCAAGAGCATGGGGTATCTTTCCATCTTCTTGTATCCTCTCTAATTTCTCTCAGCAGTGGTTTGTAGTTCTCATTATAGAGATTTTTCACCTCCTTGGTTAACTCAATTCCTAAGTATTTTATTTTTTTGGTGGCTATTGTAAATGGGCAGGCTTTCTTGATTTCTCGTTCTGCATGTTCACTATTGGAGAAAAGAAATGCTACTGATTTTTGTGTGTTGATTTTGTATCCTGCTACTGTGCTGAAATCATTTATCAATTCTAACAGTTTTTTTGTAGAGGTTTTAGGCTGTTCGATATATAGGATCATGTCATCTGCAAACAGGGACAGTTTGACTTCATCTTTTCCAATCTGGATGCCCTTTATTTCCTTCTCTTCTCTGATTGCTCTGGCTAGTACTTCCAACACTATGTTGAATAGGAGTGGTGAGAGTGGGCATCCTTGTCTAGTTCCTGTTCTTAAAGGAAAAGCTTTCAGCTTTTCCCCATTCAGGATGATATTGGCAGTGGGTTTGGCATATATGGCTTTAATTATGTTGAGATACTTTCCCTCTATACCTAACTTATAGAGGGTCTTTGTCATGAATGAGTGCTGAACTTTATCAAATGCTTTTTCAGCATCTATAGAGATGATCATATGGTCCTTGTGTTTGAGTTTATTAATATGGTGTATCACATTTATTGATTTGCATATGTTGAACCAACCTTGCATCCCTGGGATGAATCCCACTTGATCGTGGTGAATAATTTTACGTATGTGTTGCTGTATTCTGTTTGCTAGTATTTTAGTGAGGATTTTTGCATCTATATTCATCAAGGATATCGGCCTGTAGTTTTCTTTTTTGGTGATATCTTTACCTGGTTTTGGTATCAGGATGATGTTTGCTTCATAGAATGAGTTTGGGAGATTTGCGTCCGTTTCAATCTTTTGGAATAGTTTGTAAAGAATCGGTGTCAATTCCTCTTTGAATGTTTGGTAAAATTCTGCTGTGAATCCATCTGGTCCTGGGCTTTTCTTTGTTGGGAGCCTTCTGATAACAGCTTCAATCTCCTTTATTGTTATTGGTCTGTTCTAATTTTCTACGTCTTCATGGTTCAGTTTTGGGAGCTTGTGTGTGTCCAGAAATTTATCCATTTCCTCCAGATTTTCAAATTTGTTGGCGTATAGTTGTTTATAGTAGTCTCGAATGATTCCTTGTATTTCAGATGAATCAGTTGTAACATCGCCTTTTTCATTTCTAATTTTTGTTATTTGAGTCTTCTCTCTTCTTTTTTTTGTTAGCCATGCTAGTGGTTTGTCAATTTTATTTATCTTTTCAAAAAACCAACTTTTTGATTCATTGATCTTTTCAATTGTTTTTTGGTTTTCAATTTCATTCAGTTCTGCTCTGATCTTAATGATTTCTTTCCGTCTGCTAACTTTAGGTTTGGATTGTTCTTGTTTTTCTAGTTCTTTAAGGTGAAGTGTTAGGTTGTTCACTTGCCATCTTTCCATTCTTCTGAAGTGAGCATTTAATGCAATAAATTTCCCCCTCAATACTGCTTTTGCAGTATCCCACAGGTTTTGGTATGATGTATCATTGTTTTCATTAGTTTCAATAAATTTTTTGATTTCCTGCTTGATTTCTTCTTGGACCCATATGTCATTAAGTAGAATGCTGTTTAATTTCCATGTGTTTGTATAGTTTCCAGAGTTTCGTTTGTTATTGATTTCTAGTTTTAATCCATTGTGGTCTGAGAAGATACATGGGATAATTCCAATTTTTTTGAATTTATTAAGACTTGATTTGTGACCTAATATGTGATCTATCCTGGAGAATGATCCATGTGCTGATGAGAAGAATGAATATTCTGAGGTTGTTGGGTGGAATGTTCTGTAGATATCTGCCAATTCCAATTGGTCTAGAGTCTTGTTTAGATCTTGTGTTTCTCTACTGATTCTTTGCCTAGATGATCTAATATTGACAGTGGGGTGTTCAGGTCCCCTGCTATTATGGTATTAGTGTCTATTTCCTTCTTTAGGTCTAATAGAGTTTGTTTTATAAATCTGGCTGCTCCAACATTAGGTGCGTACATATTTATGATTGTTATGTCTTCTTGATGGGTCAGTCCTTTTATCATTAAGTAGTGTCCCTCATTGTCTCTTTTTATGGTTTTTAGTTTAAAGTCTATTTTGTCAGATATAAGAATAGCTACTCCAGCTCGTTTTTCTTTTCTGTTTGCATGGTAAATCTTTTTCCATCCTTTCACTCTTAGTCTATGTGAATCTTTATGGGTAAGGTAGGTCTCTTGTAGGCAGCATATAGTTGGGTCCTCCTTTTTGATCCAGTCAGCCAGTCTGTGTCTTTTGATTGGGGAATTTAAGCCTTTTACATTAAGAGTTGTTATTGAAAGGTGTTGATTTATTCCTAGCATTTTATTGGTTGTTTGGTTGTCTTAGGTGTCTTTTGTTCCTTGCTTTCTGATTTACTGTTTGGTTTCTGTGTTTGTTGGTTCCTTAGGTTGTAGATAGTGTTTTTGTTTGATTGTTTTCTCTTCATGAATGCCATTTTTATTATACTAGTCTGTTTTGATTTTTCTTGGGTTTTTATGGCAGTGGTAGTTATTTTTCAGGAACCAAACCCAGTACTCCCTTGAGGATTTCTTGTAAGGGTGGTCGTGTGGTAGTGAACTCCCGCTGTTTTTGTTTGTCTGAGAAATATACTATTTGCCCTTCATTTTGGAAGGATAGCCTTGCAGGGTAGAGTATTCTTGGCTGGCAATCTTTGTCTTTTAGTATTTTGAAAATATCACCCCATTCCTTTCTAGCTTTTAGGGTTTGTGATGAAAAGTCTGAAGTTAGCTTGATTGGGGCTCCCTTATAGGTGATTTGACGCTTCTCTCTTGCAGCTTTTAAGATTCTCTTTTTGTCTCTGAATTTTGCCAATTTGACTATAACATGTCTTGGAGAAGGCCTTTTGGGTTGAATACGTTTGGAGATCGTTGAGCTTCCTGTATCTGAAGATCTGTGACTTTTCCTATACCTGGGAAGTTTTCTGCCACTATTTTGTTGAATATGTTTTCAATGGAATCTCCATTTTCCTCCCCTTCTGGAATACCCATGACTCGGATATTTGAGCGCTTAAGGTTGTCTGATATCTCTCTCAGATTTTCTTCAATGTCTTTGATTCTTTTTTCTTTCTTTTTGTCTGCTTGTGTTATTTCAAACAGCCCATCTTCAAGTTCAGAGGTTCTCTCTTCAACTTCGACAAGCCTGCTGGTTAAACTCTCCGTTGTGTTTTTTATTTCGTTGAATAACTTCTTCAGTTCAGCAAGTTCTGCTACATTTTTTTTCAGGACATTGATTTCCTTGTACATTTCCTCTTTCAGATCCTGTATACTTTTCCTCATTTCATCATGATGTCTAGCTGAGTTTTCTTGTATCTCATTCAGTTTCCTTAGAATTATCACTCGAAATTCCTTGTCAGTCATTTCAAGGGCTTCTTGTTCTATAGGATTATAGTTTGAGATTTATTAACTTTTGGTGGTGTACTTTCTTGATTTTTTGTATTTCTGGTATCTTTTTTTTTGGTGTTTATTCATTGTGGCAGGGGGTTTCACAGTCCACCGGTTTGAGACTAATGACTAACTAAGATGTTGCTTTGGTTGCCAATTTCGTATGGCTACCTCCGTGACTGCTCAGTTGGCCTCTAGTGCCTTGTGTGTATGGTTGCCTCGGGTCTTGGGCCTCTCCGGGGAGCCACCTTTCTGGTCAGCTTGGACTCTGCTGGGCTGCTGGATCACGTACCACAGGGTGTGTGATCTCTGTTGAGCTTTCACTTCCTGTTCAGGACTTCTCCCTGTTCTGTGTGCTCTGGCCCAGGCTGTTGGATCGGTGCAGTGGCGACCCCACAGGGTGTGTGATTTCTGTCGAGTCTCCGCCTCCCTGGCCGCACGTCTCTCCACTCTGTGCACACTGTGCTGGGCTGGGGCGTGTCTTCTGCAACCCTCGTCTATCAGCTGGGCCTTCAAGACCCTGCTCGGCACCGCCTCGCCCAGGAAGTCTACCAGGTATCTGGTAGGCACAGACGACCGGTCGCTCTGGGTGCCTTTGTAGCACTGTGTAGATCTTTCTCGGGACTTGTTCACCTTTGTATCCCCCCGGCATGGACCGAATCTAGCACCCGCTTGCAGCCAGCTCTCTGGCAGTTTCAAGCGGACCTGGGAACTCTGCTACCACACTATTCCCAACCAGAAATTGGTTAGGCTTATTTCCGAACTGGTGGCCGCAGAGATGGTATCTGCCTCCCTGTAACAGGAAGTTTACCGGGGGCCGGAGTCCAGGGTGTGGTGGAGTGACAGTCAGCCCCGCCCATACTTCCTTGCCCTCCCCACACTGGCCGGGGACGCCCCACGCCACCAGCCCCACCAGAGAACTGCGGAGGAAGTGGGAGGGGAGGCCAGCCCGCAGGTCCCGGGAAGCCCTGCGCCGGGGCAAGCAAGTGGGAAGGCTCAGTGAGGATCTGAGCCGGGCCAGAGCTGCCATCACCTGGGAAAATGGAGGCAGCCCTGGGGCGGTGAGTGGCTCGGTGATGCAGGCGGAAGCTGGGTGGGCATCAGCCCCCCCAAGCAGGGCAGGGCCAGTGGTCACTCACAGGGCTGTGCCAGTTCGGGCGCTCACTCTCTTCCTCTGGTTTGTCGCCTTCCCCGTTCTCGGTTCCCGCTGCCTCTGGCTGCTCGCTCGGTCCCGCGGCTCGCCTCGGGCACTCCCAGGAGTCTTCTTTTATGCTGGCCTGAAACCTCGAATCCTGAATAGGGCATCTGGCCGCCTTCAGCGCGGCCCCGGCCTCCTGGATCCTGTCTGCATCCACAGCAGCCCTGGCGCCGTGTTCCCTGTTTAGAGACTCGCTTTTGCAGCTAAGAAACAGTTCTTTTCCTGCTCCATACTTCAAAGCTATTGCCTGTAAATGAGGCAGCCTCTCCTGCTGAGGCCAAAGTGGTGGTCAGCCCCCATGACCAGCCACCAGCAGCGGTCCTCCCTTAAGAGATGGCAAGAGGAAGGTCCACAAGTTTCCCAGCTGCCTGAGGCCCAGGGGCCGCCTTTTCCACCTCCGCTACTCCACGCCAACCGCCGCAGCCACCGCCATCTTCCAAAAGACATGTTAACATAAGCTAACAGAAAAGTAGCTCTGTATTTTTAGTCACATACATGAAAGAAATTGTCTCTAAATTATTAAAATTAGATGTTCAATCTATGCTTATGTATTATGTGCTGTTTTCTAAGTTCACAAAGCTTTTCTTTTTTTAATTTAAGTTATTTTTCTACTTCAAATGTAGGTGAATGAATCTAATTATTCACTTAACACATATGTTTGAGTATTATGTCAACTGCATAATTTCCCCTATAAAAGATATTAGAAAAAATTTCCTTAAATTCACATTATTTTTGCTTAATACATTCAGCATAATTTTCCCTTATCTGATTTTTAATTTCTAATTTTAGTCAGCTACATTCTGGCCTAAATAAAAAAATTATTAATTCTTTCTGAATTATTTAAAATGCATTATATATAGGCTAATATATAATTTGTTGTCAAAACTGAATAACTTTTGAGAGCAAATGGAAATGTTTAAATTTAAAAACTGAAAAAGAGTCATTGAAACTGGGATGTATGGTCATCCTAAATATGAATCATATCTCCAATATGCTATTAACAGAATAATATTAAATATCACCACGCTAGGTGAGGTCCACAGCCCATCTAACAAAAGATAAATCCTGTACAAGTGATCTTTATACCGGCAGGAAGAGTCATAGAGATCCTCAACAACATCATTATTTTAATGTGTTTTATGCTATTTTACTACTTCTACTACCAATATAAATCCTCACTTGCCCAGAGGTCAGAGTTCCAGTGACAATGGTGTACATTTAGAAGCTGCCCTTAGGCGGGCCCTTGCCCAGGTTACTGGGTATATAAGATCAGTGAACAAATTGAAAGCAGCTGCTTCCATCAGCATACAGTAACAACCGAAAGAAGAGGGAGGAGATGGAAAAATAATAAAAAGGAGAGAAAACGAGAATGACAATGTGGGGCACATTTACTTAGGGAATCTGTTATGTGGTACCAAAATGATCACAATGATGACTCTGAGTGGATGTCTTTAGGATTTTTTTTTTTGTTCAAAACAGTAGGGGAATATGTAGAACATGTTAGAAAAATATCCTTCAAAATGGTAACTTTTGGCACGTATATAGGGATTACATTTTAGTTATTTGGAAACTAACTAGTGGAACATTTTATTCCTGGACAATATCTGACAAATGAGGTATTCCTGTACTTACTCTTATTTGGCATGAAACGATCTCTTTCATATTCTTCTACACAGTGCTTTGTTGAAAAAATAATCAGAATCAACCTATCCATGGTTTTAGAGAATTCGATCATAGAATCTCTCAATCTTCTCCCTAAAACAAAACTTTAAAAAATCTTCACATGGAAGCAGCTTTATTCCCTTTGTCATTTCAGTTATCCTGTTTCAAGTGTTTACCAGTTTTGTATTATTTTCAGAATTTTAAGCTACATCATGGACACATGACCATGGATAAATGAAACCACAGATAAGTGGGGATACTGCACATATGTATCTGATTTACCTAGGGTTGGAGATTCACCATTAAGATAGGTGGAGGAGAAGAAGGGCCAGGAAGTAGTCCAGAGGAGTGAGTAAACTGAAGAACCATGAAATCCAAGCTGGGAAGTGAAGACCTAAGGAAGTTAATACCAAAAAACAGTCATGTGAATGGATTGTAAATTCCACAGGACGAAAAACTGTTGGAGTGAGGATGCTGACCTAAGTGAGTTAGGAAGATGGGGTGGGGGTGGACAGAGAGACTGGAATGCCTGAAACCAAGGTTTTGGAGGCGGTACAGTTATTGGAATTGTCGAGGATGTCAGGTAGCCGGAACAGGTGGCTGAGGTTGAGGAGTGATGAGCTCAAGCACCTGAGAGGCCAGTGAGGGGTCAATCCATCCAATATCCTCCTGGCTATGGACAATTATGGTTTGGTGCAGGACATGCTTTGTTCTTTCTAGACCAGTTTTATGACATAAAAGTTACAGCCACGAAAGTCAAGCCCTGTGAAGGAGATAGTATGTGAAGCAATATCTAAATTTCACAAGAAAAGTGTTATTTAACTAAATAAAAGTTTTTAAAACATTTCTTAATTTTATCAATCTCCTATTGAGAATCAAAAACTTAATGAAAAGTCATGCATTTCTGTAACAACAGAACGCCTAATTTTTGGTTTACAACTCTAAATTGAAGTGGAACTTCACTACTAAACTACATATAAACTCGTTCTTGTTTTCTTTCCATCATTAACACATAACTTTCTGCCATTGCTATTTTCCAATCATAATGATATGTACTAAAAGCAATTATTTCTTGATGAAAAAGATCCTATGCTCCCTTGATTTTCATTTTCTCTGAAATATTACATGGGACAAATTTTTTTCCCCTTGTAGATGATTCACAGTTAAGAAAGAAGTAGAATTGGTTCACACCCTACTGCTCCAAAACAGACCCTAAAGAGCCCAGAGAAAATTTTTCCACATCTATCAAAAGCAGCAGCCAAATGCAGCTGACAAGGGCACCTAAAGCAATCAAACAACAGCCAACCCACTTACAATTGCAGGTTTTTTATGGAACTATTTTTATTTTCTGTTATATATTATCTCCACAAGAAACCAACCAGATTAAAATGAAATATTACAATGAAACAACAAAACTTTAGCTTTATTTAGAAAAAAGGCAACCTTCCCAAAAAAAATCCCTAATCTCTCAAAGACAATGATAAGGCAATCTGGCAGCTTTCAAAAGTCTAAATGACTTTCAAGCACTGCTATTTAAACTGACAGAAATCTACAGACGTTAATGCAAAATTTAAAAAGAGAACTAACACTTTTAAAAATAAATGTATAAAACTTTAGAATTTAGGCAGAATAAAAGCTTGCTTTTAACATTTCTAGGGTTGAAAACAAAAGCAGACATTGCTTTTCTAAAGCTATTATTGAGCACAAAAAGTACTCATGTAGAAGTAAAAACCGATAATGCAAATTAAAGTCTAAAACATAACATTATTTCAAATAATAAGATAATGTATGGGTGAGCATCTCCTTTGAACCCAGGTGACTTACAGGAAGTCATCCTACACAGAAACACCAGGAAAAGGTCTGGTTTTTGGTCAATAATTCTGCTAGAAAAGGTACATTAAGAGGATTCCATAAGTCAAATGGATTTATGATCAAGTCCAAAGTGATCAAATAAGAGCTGAAAGACCAGTCAGGTACCAAATACTCACGAAGACCAATCAAGGTAGAAGTATGAAACCGGTAAGGGAACTTTGAACAAAAGCGTGGGTAATGAGTTAGAAACCTAATCAGAGTCCAGTTGGGGAATGAGGAATGTGGCAACAGGCACCAATGGGTTCATAAAACCAATTATTTGTGAGGTAGGAGATTCTTCTATCTTCTGCTCAAGGTGACCCATCTGAGCCAACAGATGGCTAGATTAGCTGGGTAATGGCCTGGGAAGCAAAAAATTCCTGACACAGGTTTTGGAGAAACATATACTGGAGTTAGAATCTTGGTTCTGCAACTAATAGCTGTCTAACTCTGAGCAAGCTGCTTAATTCCTCTGAGCCTCAGTGTCTACAACTACTCTAAGGCAATAATAACTTCAAAGGGCTGTGAATATTGAAGCAGATAACATATGTGAAAGCACCTGACACATGGTAGGCACACAATAAATGTCTGCTTCCAGTAGGCCAATAGTACTTTACATTGCTTATCAGTTGTTTTAACTTACACCAACTGTTTTTCAAGAATTTGAGCACAAAGAAGTACAAAATTGAGGATCTGTGTTTTCTGACCTTAAAAATTAAAGAGAATATTGTTTGTTTTATTACACTGACAATGTCAACTTTTAATAAGATCAATTCTATTAAAAATTCTTGTAGGGCTAGGAAGTACGGGCGGGCCGACTGTCACTCCACCACACCCTGGACTCCGGCCCCGGTAAACTTCCTGTTACTGGGAGGCAGATACCATCTCTGCGACCACCAGTTTGGAAAAAAGCCTAACGAATTTCTGGTTGGGAATAGTGCGGTAGGAGAGTTCCCAGGTCTGCTTGAACCTGCCGGAGAGCAGGCTGCAGGCGGGCACTAGACTCGGTTTATACCGGGGGGATACAAAGGTGAACAAGACCCGAGAAAGATCTACACAGTGCTACAAAGGCACCCAGAGAGACCGGTCGTCTGTGCCTAGCAGAAACCTGGTAGACTTCCTGGGCGAGGCGGTGCTGAGCAGGGTCTTGAAGGCCCAGCTGATAGACGAGGGGTGCAGAAGACACGCCCCAGCCCAGCACAGTGTGCACAGAGGGGGGAGACGTGCGGCCAGGGAGGCGGAGTCTCGACAGAAACCACACACCCGGTGGGGTCGCCACTGCACGATCTAACAGCCTGGGCCAGAGCACACGGAACGGGGAGAAGTCCTGTACAGAAAGTGAAAGCTCAACAGAGATCACACACCCTGTGGTACGTGATCCACCAGCCCAGCAGAGTACAAGCTGACCAGAAAGGTGGATCCCCGGAGAAGCCCAAGACCCGAGGCAACCACACACACAAGACACTAGAGGCCAACTGAGCAGTCACGGCGGGAGCCATACCAAATTGGCAACCACAGCAACATCCTAGTTAGTCATTAGTCTTAAATCGGTGGACTGTGAAACCCCCTGCAACAATGAATAAACACCAAAAAAAAGACACCAGAAATACAAAAAATCAAGAAAGTACACCACCAAAAGTTAATAAATCTCATACTCTAGATCCTATAGAACAAGAAGCCCTTGAAATAACTGACAAGGAATTTCGAGTGATAATTCTAAGGAAACTGAATGAGATACAAGAAAACTCAGCTAGACATCATGATGAAATGAGGAAAAGTATACAGGATCTGAAAGAGGAAATATACAAGGAAATCAATGTCCTGAAAAAAAATGTAGCAGAACTTGCTGAACTGAAGAAGTTATTCAGCGAAATAAAAAACACAACGGAGAGTTTAACCAGCAGGCTTGTCGAAGTTGAAGAGAGAACCTCTGAACTTGAAGATGGGCTGTTTGAAATAACACAAGCAGACAAAAAGAAAGAAAAAAGAATCAAGGACATGGAAGAAAATCTGAGAGAGATATCAGACAACCTCAAGCGCTCAAATATCCGAGTCATGGGTATTCCAGAAGGGGAGGAAAATGGAGATTCCATTGAAAACATATTCAACAAAATAGTGGCAGAAAACTTCCCAGGTATAGGAAAAATCACAGATCTTCAGATCCAGGAAGCTCAACGATCTCCAAACGTATTCAACCCAAAAAGGCCTTCTCCAAGACATGTCATAGTCAAATTGGCAAAACTCAGAGACAAAGAGAGAATCTTAAAAGCTGCAAGAGAGAAGCGTCAAATCACCTATAAGGGAGCCCCAATCAGGTTAACATCAGACTTTTCATCACAAACCCTAAAAGCTAGAAAGGAATGGGATGATATTTTCAAAATACTAAAAGACAAAGATTGCCAGCCAAGAATACTCTACCCTGCAAGGCTATCCTTCCGAAATGAGGGGCAAATAGTATATTTCTCAGACAAACAAAAACTGCGGGAGTTCACTACCACAAGACCACCCTTACAAGAAATCCTCAAGGGAGTACTGGGTTTGGTTCCTGAAAAATAACTACCACTGCCATAAAAACCTAAGAAAAATCTAAACCCGCTAGTACAATAAAAATGGCATTCATGAAGAGAAAACAAGCTAACAAAAACACTATCTACAACCTAAGGAACCAACAAACAAAGAAACCAAACAGTAAATCAGAAAGCAAGGAACAAAAGACACCTAAGACAGCCAAACAACCAATAAAATGCTAGGAATAAATCAACACCTTTCAATAACAACTCTTAATGTTAAAGGCTTAAATTCCCCAATTAAAAGACACAGACTGGCGGACTGGATCAAAAAACAGGACCCAACTATATGCTGCCTACAAGAGACCCACCTCACCCATAAAGATTCACACAGACTAAGAGTGAAAGGATGGAAAAAGATTTACCATGCAAACAGAAAAGAAAAACGAGCTGGAGTGGCTATTCTTGTATCTGACAAAATAGACTTTAAACTAAAAACCATAAAAAGAGACAATGAGGGACACTACTTAATGATAAAAGGACTGATCCATCAAGAAGACATAACAATCATAAATATGTACGCACCCAATGTTGGAGCAGCCAGATTTATAAAACAAACTCTATTAGACCTAAAGAAGGAAATAGACACTAATACCATAATAGCAGGGGACCTGAACACTCCACTGTCAATATTAGACAGATCATCTAGGCAAAGAATCAGTAGAGAAACACAAGATCTAAACAAGACTCTAGACCAATTGGAATTGGCAGATATCTACAGAACATTCCACCCAACAACCTCAGAATATTCATTCTTCTCATCAGCACATGGATCATTCTCCAGGATAGATCACATATTAGGTCACAAATCAAGTCTCAGTAAATTCAAAAAAATTGGAATTATCCCATGTATCTTCTCAGACCACAATGGATTAAAACTAGAAATTAATAACAAACAAAACTCTGGAAACTATACAAACACATGGAAATTAAACAGCATTCTACTTAATGACATATGGGTCCAAGAAGAAATCAAGCAGGAAATCAAAAAGTTTATTGAAACTAATGAAAACAATGATACATCATACCAAAACCTGTGGGATACTGCAAAAGCAGTATTGAGGGGAAAATTTATTGCATTAAATGCTCACTTCAGAAGAATGGAAAGATGGCAAGTGAGCAACCTAACACTTCACCTTAAAGAACTAGAAAAACAAGAACAATCCAATCCTAAAGTTAGCAGACGGAAAGAAATCATTAAGATCAGAGCAGAACTGAATGAAATTGAAAACCAAAAAACAATTCAAAAGATCAACGAATCAAAAAGTTGGTTTTTTGAAAAGATAAATAAAATTGACAAACCATTAGCATGGCTAACAAAAAAAAGAAGAGAGAAGACTCAAATAACAAAAATTAGAAATGAAAAAGGCGATATTACAACTGATTCATCTGAAATACAAGGAATCATTCGAGACTACTATAAACAACTGTACGCCAACAAATTTGAAAATCTGGAGGAAATGGATAAATTTCTGGACACACACAAGCTCCCAAAACTGAACCGTGAAGACGTAGAAAATCTGAACAGACCAATAACAATAAAGGAGATTGAAGCTGTTATCAGAAGGCTCCCAACAAAGAAAAGCCCAGGACCAGATGGATTCACAGCAGAATTTTACCAAACATTCAAAGAGGAATTGACACCGATTCTTTACAAACTATTCCAAAAGATTGAAACGGACGCAAATCTCCCAAACTCATTCTATGAAGCAAACATCATCCTGATACCAAAACCAGGTAAAGATATAACCAAAAAAGAAAACTATAGGCCGATATCCTTGATGAATATAGATGCAAAAATCCTCACTAAAATACTAGCAAACAGAATACAGCAACACATACGAAAAATTATTCATCACGATCAAGTGGGATTCATCCCAGGGATGCAAGGTTGGTTCAACATACGCAAATCAATAAATGTGATACACCATATTAATAAACTCAAACACAAGGACCATATGATCATCTCTATAGATGCTGAAAAAGCATTTGATAAAGTTCAGCACTCATTCATGACAAAGACCCTCTATAAGTTAGGTATAGAGGGAAAGTATCTCAACATAATTAAAGCCATATATGCCAAACCCACTGCCAATATCATCCTGAATGGGGAAAAGCTGAAAGCTTTTCCTTTAAGAACAGGCACTAGACAAGGATGCCCACTCTCACCACTCCTATTCAACATAGTGTTGGAAGTACTAGCCAGAGCAATCAGAGAAGAGAAGGAAATAAAGGGCATCCAGATTGGAAAAGATGAAGTCAAACTGTCCCTGTTTGCAGATGACATGATCCTATATATCCAACAGCCTAAAACCTCTACAAAAAAACTGTTGGAATTGATAAATGATTTCAGCACAGTAGCAGGATACAAAATCAACACACAAAAATCAGTAGCATTTCTTTTCTCCAATAGTGAACATGCAGAAGGAGAAATCAAGAAAGCCTGCCCATTTACAATAGCCACCAAAAAAATAAAATACTTAGGAATTGAGTTAACCAAGGAGGTGAAAAATCTCTATAATGAGAACTACAAACCACTGCTGAGAGAAATTAGAGAGGATACAAGAAGATGGAAAGATATTCCATGCTCTTGGATTGGAAGAATCAACATAGTGAAAATGTCCATACTACCCAAAGTGATATACAAATTCAATGCAATCCCCATCAAAATTCCAAAGACATTTTTCTCAGAAATGGAAAAAACTATTCAGACATTTATATGGAACAATAAAAGACCACGAATAGCCAAAGCAATGCTCAGCAAAAAAAATAAAGCTGGAGGCATAACACTACCTGACTTTAAGCTATACTACAAAGCTATAATAACCAAAACAGTATGGTACTGGCATAAAAACAGACACACTGACCAATGGAATAGAATAGAGAATCCAGAAATCAACCCACACACTTACTGCCATCTGATCTTTGACAAAGGCACCAAACCTATTCACTGGGGAAGGGACTGCCTCTTCAGCAAGTGGTGCTGGGATAACTGGATATCGATATGCAGGAGAATGAAACTAGATCCATACCTCTCACCGTATACCAAAATCAACTCAAAATGGATTAAGGATTTAAATATACACCCTGAGACAATAAAACTTCTTAAAGAAAACATAGGGGAAACACTTCAGGAAATAGGACTGGGCACAGACTTCATGAATACGACCCCCAAAGCACGGGCAACCAAAGGAAAAATAAACAAATGGGATTATATCAAACTAAAAAGCTTCTGCACAGCAAAAGAAACAATTAAAAGAGTTAAAAGACAACCAACAGAGTGGGAGAAAATATTTGCAAAATATACATCTGACAAAGGATTAATATCCAGAATATATAAGGAACTCAAACAACTTTACAAGAAGAAAACAAGCAACCCAATTAAAAAATGGGCAAAAGAGCTAAGTAGGCATTTCTCTAAGGAAGATATCCAAATGGCCAACAGACATATGAAAAAATGCTCAACATCACTCAGCATCCGGGAAATGCAAATCAAAACCACATTGAGATACCATCTAACCCCAGTTAGGATGGCTAAAATCCAAAAGACTATGAACGATAAATGCTGGCGAGGCTGCGGAGAAAAAGGAACTCTCATACATTGTTGGTGGGACTGCAAAATGGTGCAGCCTCTATGGAAAATGGTATGGAGGTTCCTTAAACAATTGCAAATAGATCTACCATACGACCCAGCCATCCCACTGTTGGGAATATACCCAGAGGAATGGAAATCATCAAGTCGAAGGTATACCTGTTCCCCAATGTTCATCGCAGCACTCTTTACAATAGCCAAGAGTTGGAACCAGCCCAAATGCCCATCATCAGATGAGTGGATACGGAAAATGTGGTACATCTACACAATGGAATACTACTCAGCTATAAAAACGAATGAAATACTGCCATTTGCAACAACATGGATGGACCTTGAGAGAATTATATTAAGTGAAACAAGTCAGGCACAGAAAGAGAAATACCACATGTTCTCACTTATTGGAGGGAGCTAAAAATTAATATATAAATTCACACACACACATACACACATACACACACAAACCGGGGGGCGGGGAGGAAGAAGATATAACAACCACAATTATTTGAAGTTGATACAACAAACAAACAGAAAGGACATTGTTGGGGGGAGGGGGGGAGGGAGAAGGGAGGGAGGTTTTGGTGATGGGGAGCATTAATCAGCTACAATGTATATCGACAAAATAAAATTTAAAAAATTTAAAAAAATAAATAAATAAATAAAAATTCTTGTATTTCATGATCATATTGTTGGGGTAGAAATGAGAAAGGAAAAAGGGTAGTAAACAAAGTAAGTATTTGCAATCATAGTTAAACTCAGATAATAAATACCTTTGTCCACTAAAGGTGCCCTTGTCTCATAATGGAAAAGAGATGAGAAAGCATGAAAAGTTAACGCTTAAAAAGACAGTACTCATATAAGAGAAGGGCAGAATCGTGTTCAGAGAATGTACTTGTCTGGAGCTGCTTGGCTAGTAACTGACAGAGACTTTCCTAGAACTGACATCTCTCCCTGCACGTGTGTCTAATGTTCACTCTTATCAAAGAAAGAGCATAAGCATTATTTCCTCAGAAAAGCCTTTCTTGGTCACAAGACCACGCTATCTGCTCTGGAATGTTCTCACAGCTTCCTGTGTTTCCTTTCTTAATATAGTCATCATATGTATTGTTACCATGTGTATAACACAGTAGTTAAGAGCACAGGTTCTGGTATCAAACTGAATTTTAATCTCATGTTGCCAAATTACTGAGCCTATTTGAGCCTCTACAGAAAGAATAAAAGCACATTCTTTACAGGTATGCTGTAAAGAGACAATGAGATAAGCCTTTACAACAATGCTCAACATGGTGCAATAAATGTTGGCCACTGTTATTACCATTCAGTAGGGTAATTAAGGAAAGGAGTGTTTAATGCCAGACGTCCACACGGGGTGGTGCTCCCCTCAAAAATAACATAGAATGTGTTCCCTGTCAGACACATAGTGGAAATGCAAGCCTATAAAACTAATAAACTTTGAAAGTAGCTGTTACTATGTTTCTTAAACAGAGGCAGTCCTTGCTTTGCACAATTCCAATTAGCACGAATTTCAGTTTTCATGATTTAGTTAAATAAACCCAGGGTCCCAAAGACATAGTTAAAATTTCAGTTATCACAGTACATATTCTGCGGTGAAGAGTCTATGAAATCATTTTCTGATTTTTAAAAGTGTGTTATCTTCTTATTATTGAGTTATGAGTTCTTTATATGTGCTGAGCAAAAATCCTTTATCAGATACGTATTTTGCAAATAATTTTTTCTCCCAGCATGTGGTCTGCCTTTTTATTTTCTTAAGAGTATCTTTTGAAAAGCAAAAGTTGTAGTTTCGACAACGCCAGATTTATCAATATTTTCTTTCAATATTTTTTATTCCAATTGAAGAAATGTTTGCCTAATGCAACATCATTAAGGTGTTCTATGTTTTCTCCTAGGGTTTTATATCTTTAGCATTAATGTTTAGGTCCATGATTCATTTCAAGTTAACTTTTGTGTAAGTGTGAGGTAAACATTTGGGTTCTTTTTTCCCCATATGGATATACAGTTGTTCAGAACTATGTGTGGAAAGATTATCTTTCCCATTCAATACCTTAGCATATATTTGTTAAAAATCAATTGATTATGAATGTGTAGGTCTATTTCAGGACTCTTAATTTTGTTCCATTGATTGATATGTTAATCTTTATACTAAAGCTACATTGTCTTGATTACTATAGCTTTATAGTCAGTCATGAAATCAGGAAGTGTAATTTCTACAACTTCGTTCTTTTTCAAAATTGATTTGACAACGTTCAAATAAAATTTAGAGCCAGCTTGTCAATTTCAACCAAAAAAAACTGCTGAGATTTTGATTAGGACTATACTTAATCTAAGGATCAATTGGGAGAAATGACATTCTAACAAGGTTGATTCTTTCTGCCCACAAACTTGGTATTTCTTTCCATTTATTTAGGTCTTTTAAATTTATATCACCAAAGTATTGTAGTTGTCATTGTAGAGATCTCACATGTATCTTGTTAAGCAAGTATTTCATATTTGTGATATCACTGTAAACTACTGACTTTTTAAAATTTAATTTCCAATTGTTCAGTTCTAGTACATAGAAATATAACTGAATTTGCATATTAACCTGGCACCCTATGACCTTGCTAAATTTACTTATTAGTTCTTGTAGTTTTTTTGCAGATTCCTGTTGATTATTTCATGTAGATGATATGTTGCCTGGAAATAAAGATAGTTTTGCTTCTTCCTTTCTGGCCTGCATACTTTTGATTTCTTTATCTTAACTGTCACACTGGGTAGGATCTCCAGTGTAAAGTGGAATAGAAATGGCAGGACTAGACATCTTTGCCTTGTTATTGGGGAAAAATAATGTAGCTCACCATTAAGTAGAATTTTGGCTATAAATTTTTCTTTTTCTGGTATCTGCTCTTTACCTGAAATTTGCATGGGTATTAAACTTTCCCAAATTATTTTATTGCATTTACTGAAATAATATCACGATTTTGCTTTTTTAGTCTTTTAATATGGTGAACTACACTGATTGATTTTTGGTTTTTTCTCCTAAAAACCTTTTGATTATACATATTTATGGGGTACAGAGTTGACTATCAGTATTTGTGCACAGTACATGATGATCAAATTGATATTATTAGCATGTTCATCATTACAAACCATAATTACTCTTTGTGTCCCTTACCCAATTATTCCTTGTTTGATTAGTGAATGTCGAACAAACTCCAAACTCCTGGGATAAAACTCACTTGACCATGATGTGCTATCCCTTTTATATATTGCTGGATTTGATGGGCTAATATTTTAAGGATTTCTTTGTGTGTGTGTAGTTTTAATTTCTTGTAATACCACTGTTCGGTTTTGTAATTAGGGTAATGCTGTTCATAAGGTGATTTGGGAAGTGTTTCTCTCCTATTCTCTGAAACAGTTTGGGTTGAATTGATATTATTTCTTCCTTAAATTTTGGTAAAACTCACCAGTGTAGTCATCTGATTTAAAATGTACTTGTTTATCTATTCATTCGTTATTCTCTAGGCTAATTCCATAAAGAGATTATAAAACAGTTGTTTGTTTTTTCCAGAGTATGCTAGCAGTTACTTGCATACAGAGATTGCCAAATAAGGCTTTGTGAAAGCAAAAAATAAAATGTTAACTGGCTTTTGTTTTTTTTCCTTCTACCTTGCTTAAAATATTTTGTGTGAATAAAATACTAGTCAGCCATAAAAAAAAATAAAAACCTGTCATTTGCGGCAACACAGATGAGCCTGGAAGACGTTATATTAAGTGGAAAAAGTCAGGCAGAGAAAGGTAAATACTGAATAATCTCACTCATGTGGGAGCTAAAAAAAACAGTTGAGCTTATAGAAGTAGACAGTAAAATTGTGGTAACTAGAGGCTGAGGAGGGGAGGAGGAAAGGGGGGATAGGGAGAGGCTGCTTAACAGATACAGAAATACAGCTAGACAGGAAAAGTGGCTTCTACTGGTCTACAGTAGTGCTAGGCATCTATAACTAACAATCATTTATTGAATGTTTTCAAATGGCTAGAAGAGAGGAACTCAAATGTTGTAATTACCCTGATCTGATCATCACACATTTTATTTATTGAAATACAACTCTGTACCTCATAAATATATACAATTAATACATGTCAATTCAAAAATAAATAAGTTTGTTAAAAAATATTTTGTGTGTGAACAGGCAATATAAATGGTGATTTTAAAATGTATAAATAATATATAATTAATTTTGGATATAGTATAAAATTAAAGGCTATTTTTAAAATGCAAATATAGATTGTTACATATTAACAAGTACAGATATTCAGCATATTGACTAATGCTCTTCATTTAATTTGATAGTTAATCAAACCAAGTTAAGCTATGAGAACAAAACCAAAATGTTATCTAATTAAAAACACTATAGAACAGTGGCTGAAATACATGATGTGAAGATGTGTGAGGCGGAAACAACCAATAGCTATTTAACTGCAAAAGATTACCATATGGTTTCCTAAGTAACTTTCTTCTTTCATTCTTGAAAGATCTGATCAAAGCAAAAGTCAGACTCCTTTCATGCTCATGAAACTCCCTGTTCATAGACTTTTAAAAATCTAAGATTTTTCCAACGAGCATTGTCTATTGAAAACTGTGTTAATTCTAGCTTCCGAACAGTCATGATTAGGTTTATAATACTGGACAACTTTGATGTTTCCATTCCTGAAGTCTCACAGTGCACTTCAAAAATAAGCATCAATCTCAACATCTGGGTTTTTGATTAAAGCGCTGTCGAATGCCTTGGCCATATAAGGCATATTTTTAAAAGATGATAACAGGGCAGTTAAAAATTGTGCCAAAACATTGCTGACTGGCAATTTTTATAGTATTTTATCTTCAGCTTATAACCTAATAAATACAGATAATATGGAAATTCTACAGACCCTGACAAATGTAGTCAATTTACCCTGGGTGAGCTCTTTACCTAATTTGATCTAGTACTATGTTGGGGCTATTTTATTCCTAGCTATATTTTTTTGGAAATAAACTAACTTGTAATTTTTTTAAAAAACACTTGTTAAAATATAATTTGATCTTTTAGGTCCTTATAAATGATGATGTCTTTTCTTCCTTGTATCTTCAGTACTTAACACATTGCCTAGCTTACATTGTCAGTACTCAACATACACTTAACTTGAATATAAGGTTTACCTGAATTTAACTGGTGATATGGATATTTACAAAGTAATCCAAAGAATCAGACATCAATGTGATATACCATGAAACAAGGAAATACACATCTCTTTTTCCATCTCTAGAAGTAGTTCTAAATGTACAAATACATTTGCATAACTCAGGTAGGCAGGCATTCATTTAAATATTGTGAAAGGTTTTGATTTTTTAAAAATTTTGTTAAAAATAGCAAAGCTTTCATTGCAGAACATCAAAAGTCACATATTTTACAGTGCCAAAATCTTAAATATCGTTAGCTTTAGAAATAGAAAATTAAGATAACCTAAGCAGCATATGGAAAATACCTCTTTCTTTTCCTTAACACTCCTCTCACACCCTTTCTCAGTATTCAATTCTAGTGGATATAATTATTATCAGAAGCAAAACCTGAAGCAAAAAAATCTCTCAAGAATTACAACAAATAAGGCAAATGCTTGGCAAATCTCAATTTTGTTATAACTTTCTCCTCAAGGTTAATATTACGGGACTATTGTGTAACAAGGTCACTTTGAGACATCCTTATTTAATCTCCTTCAGATGGTCTGAGGCTAAATGATTTCTACTCTAGAAAAATACTAAGGTTTTGGTTATTTAGCACAGTAGCATTCAAAGAGCAGGGATTCAGTTTTTGGTAAGATAAATAGTATCTGCTCATTAATTTGTTTAATCCCCAAATAATTTCACAAACCTTGTAACAGTTTGTGAGTTCTTACAGGACTTCTAGAGTCCAGATTGACTTCTAACACACTGTCTCACTTTAATAGTCACTCTATTTTTAGAAAAGTTAAAGTCAAAATAATATCTATTACACCTCTATTCTAAGAAAAAGCATTTCATGTTCCATGAGGATATTGCCGAAAATGTTAATTAACCACACTACACCCTGTCCTCCTTGTGAGAACCTCTTGTAAATTTTTCTCTGAAGATATCAATGCCAAGAATTTGAACTAAGGACTATTAAAAGTTTATTACACTGAATCTTGTTCTAATTGTGATTCTTTCCTTACATTTGCTATTGGAAAGTGGAGAGTCAAACTGTGGTCACTCAGCGGGAAGGATACAAACCTTCATAGCATGCATTGTTTTCTTCAGGAATCCTACCTCTAGCTTTACCTTACTTTCTCTTTTATTTTCCCTTAGATCTGATTCCTTACTTTAAAAGAATCTTGCATTTAAAAAGTCACCTTCAACTTCTAATATTTTTGCCCTAATGATATGAAACAAAAAACCCCACACCCTCAGCATAATTTAAAGCCAGAAAATGCCAAAACTTTAATGTAACTGTGAGTAAAAAAAAGAGATAATAACTGTTTCAGGCAAAATTTACCAATGAATGATAAAATTAGTAGACAAGAGTCTAAGGAAAAATTCTAAGAATATTTGCATAGTCTCAAAGTATTTCTCCCAAGATATTTTCCATCTTACAAATGAAAAACGAATAACTTTATAGCACAGAAACCTGGCAGATACCACCTTAACTGAGTAATCAATGTTAATGTCACCAGAAATAAGATATTTTAATATCATGAATCCCTTGATATAACGCACAATATCACTTCTGTATTATTCTTGCCAAAAATGCATAACCTCAATTTAATCATAAAAAATTAGACAAACCAGAAGTAAGAAACACTGTACAAAATAACTAGCTAGTACTCTTCAAAAGTGTCAAAGTCATGAAAGATAAGGAAAGACTGAAGAACTATCACAGATTGGAGGAGACTAAAGAGATATGACAACTAAATGTAACGTGAGATCCTAGATTGGACCCTAGAATGACAAAAAAATAATATTAGTGGAAATACTTGTGAAATTAAAAAAAGATTTGTAGTTATTTAATAGTATTGTACAAATGTTAATTTCCTGGGTTTAGTAATTGCACTATAGACAAACAAGATGTTAACATTAGGGGAAGCTGGGTGAAGGGCTGAAAGGTGCGTGCGAATTCTCTGCACTATTTTTGCAACTTTCCGGTAAGCGTAAATAGAAAGTTTAGAAATAAAAATGTTTAGAAAGCCACCTTCAACCTTTTTTAGAATAAGTGAGGTTTTCATAAACAAATACTGTCTGACATTCTCCCAATTTGTCCTCAGCTCATAGCTTCGCATTTTATCCCTTTGACTGCCTCAGACAATTCTTCATATGCAGTGCCAATTCAAATACCAAACTTTAAGGCCCACCTCTTCCATAAAACATCCTCTGATTACTATAGACCTTCTCAGATTCCCCAGCACTGTGCCCTAATGTATAATTTTATTATGCATGATTATATAGTTTTCTAGTTCTTTCATGCTTGTATTTCTCATTATCACTACAATAAGAAAAGCTCCCAGAAAGCGGTGACAAAGTTACATGTCTCTTTGTGATCTTCCCCAGCAATGAGTTAAGTATATGTAAATGCTTGTTAAATATATGTTGACTCATTCACTCATAAATTATTAAGGAAACTAGAGATTTGGAAATTCACATCATCATTTATAGCAAATAAAGGCCTGAATGAACCATTAGTTATGATCTAAGTATGGCAAGTCTGATAATTTCTTATTCTCAGGAAGCTTCTAAAATGTTTGATGCTTCCTTCAATTTAATAAAGTAGTTGGGGTTGAATAAACACCATAACCCATATTAGAATTACAATAATTCATAGAAATATTGGCCTAAATTATAAATCTTTAAAAGCTCATTTAAAAATCTGTTAAAATTCCTCATTCAATAATAACATGAAGTGTATAAAAACATAAGCAACTGTCACAAGTAAGATTCAAAGATACCGAGTTATAAAATATTTTCCATGACCCAGGGTTGCTTCCTTAGAGTATTCTTTGCATGTCTACTGATCTGTTAAAGTCATGCAGTGGGAATGAATGGCCATTTTCTTTGCCAAGAAAATACCATAGGTGAATATTAAAAACAGTTCTGTTAGCCAAAATTCACATCTGCACACACTTAAAAATGTAGCTCTTTTTTCTTTCCAATAATAATTTGCAATACATTCTAAAAAGCACAAAAAGTGTTGTACAATACTTTACACCTGGCTGGGTAACTAGTGTTTCAGCCATAAGTGCAGTGATACAGGCTATGCTATTATTAAAATTGATTAGTGTACCCTAAATTGTGGAAATATATATATATGTGTGTGGGTGTATATTAGTAATTCTTTTTGGCATCTATCTCAGGCTTGTTCACATATACAAATAATATAAGGTTCAAAATATACACTGGTGATATAATCAACCAATTAAAAAAATATTTTTAAGGGGAACACAATTTAAAACATGGGAGTTAAAGGGATTTTGTTTACAATTTGAGGATTCCAATACTTCAAAAAAAACTTCAACTATTAAACTAACACTGTTCTTAAAAAAACTTTTAAAAGGTCGTTAATCCAATGACACCAGAAACAATCCTTTAAAAAAAAAATTCTTTACCAATTTTTTAACATGTGAAGAAGAAATATATTTTGTGTTGATATTTGAAAATAAAATATATTGGCCTGATTTCTAATCACAATTTGCAAAAACTTTGTAATGTTTAAGCAGTCAAGGCTCTCAGTCCAATAGAATATTTAGAATATATATATAAGCAATATTATTTTAAAATATTTTAATATCCTTTTGATTTTTAAAAAGAATGATTACTATGGAGAGTTAAGATCAAGAATAACTTGCATCTTAAAAATAGGTATTTAAAAATATCTTTTGCTTTTCCTATGTTTGTTTATATTGGGGGATTTTTTGTGGTTTTTTTGGCAGTAGGCTGGTATAGGGATCTGAACCCTTGACTTTGATGTTATAACACCATGTTCTAACCAACTGAGCTAACCAGACACCCTATAGTGTTATTTTGTAAAAATCATATAGGCTGGTTGGTTAGCTCAGTTGGTAAGAGCTGGTACTGAAAACACTAAGGTCTATGGTTCAATCTCTGTTCCAGCCAGCTGTCAAAAAAAAAAAAAATCATGTATGTCATAACAAAGAAATTATAAATGTTTCTGCTTTCATATCATATATGCCTTTTCTCTGGTTCATTTGATTCTTCATATGTTAGGTTTGTTTTGAGAAGTCATTTTTCAAACTTCACCAGGTTAAAATAGTAATAAAATATATCACTGTGAGAAATAAAATATGTTTATATATGTGGCATCATTAAAATTAATAACTCATAGGGAAAACTATTAAACAACAGATATTTATCTGATTACCTATATAGAAAATACCAAAGAATCTCAAAAAAAAAAAAAATGACTTAAGCTAATAAGTGAGTTTAGAAAGGTCACACAATACAAAGTCAGTATCCAAAAATCTATTGTCTTTATATGTATTAACCACAAACAATTAAGAATTGAAGTTAAAAACATGAAATGATTACAAAGAATCTAAGAAAATATGTGCAACCATCTATATGCTGAAAACCATAAATGCTGATGAAAGAAATTAAAGAAAACCTAAATAAATGGCAAGATCTTCCATGTTCATGGATCAGAAGACTCGTTTTTATTAAGAGTTCAATTATCTCCAAACTGAGATACAAATTTAATATCAATTTTTTAAAAATTCCAGGAGGATTTTGTGTAGAATTCACCATGCTGATTCTAAGAAAAGCACAGGCAAAACAATTTTGGAAAAGAACAGTGTTAAACAACTCACACTACCTGTCTCTAAGGCTGACTATAAAACTTACAGTAATCAAGACAGTGTGGTACTGGAAAAGGACAGACATGTCAATGGAAAAAAATTAGAGAGTCTACTTGACCACAATATATATGGTCAATTGATTTTCAGCAAAACTGCAAAGGCAATTCAATGGAGAAAGAATAGTCTTTTCAACAAATACTACTGAAACAAATCTTAATCTATATCTTGCCCCATTCACAAAAATTGACTCAAAATGGACCACAGACCTAAATATAAAACCCAAAACTATAAAACTTCTAGGAAAAAACAGGAGAAAATCTTTGTGACCTTAGGTTAGGCAAAGATATCTTAGACATGACATAAAAGCATGATTTATAAAAGAATGAACTGATAAATTGGACTTCATAAAAATTAAGAATCTCTGCTCTTTGAAGAACACTGTTAAAAGAATAAAAAAAAATCAAGCCATTCACTGGAAGAAAGTGTTTGCAAATAATATATCTTTAAAAGGATTTATATCCAGAATATATAAATAATTCTTAAAACTCAATAATAAGGAAATAAACTGAATATAAATATCAGAAAAAGATTTGAATAAACACCTCACAAGGAAGATATTCAGATGAAAAATACACACAGGAAAAGGTGTTCAACATTATTAGTCATTAGGGAAATACACATGTGATGAGATACACCTATTAGGATGGCTAAGATAACATAACAAACTCAACAGTACCAAGTGCTGGGGAGGATACAACATAACTGAAATTCTCATACATTGCTGATGGGAATGCAAAATGACATAGAGCCACTTTGGAAAACAGTTTGACAGTTTTTAATAAAGTTAAAAAAATACACTGCAAAAAATAAAATACTTAGGAATAAAGTTAACCAAGGATGTGAAAAATATCTACAATGAGAACTACAAACCACTGTTGACAGAAATTAAAGAGGACACAAGAAGATGGAAAGATATCCCATGCTCTGGGATTGGAAGAATTAACATTGTGAAAATGTCCATACTATCCAAAGTGATCTACAGATTCAATGCAATCCCCATCAAAATTCCAATGGCATTTTTTTCTGAAATGGAAAAAACTATCCTAACATTTATATGGAATTAAAAAAGACCATGAATAGCCAAAGCAATTCTGAGCAAAAAAAATAAAGCTGGAGGCATAACACTACCTGACTTTAAACTATACTACAAAGCTATAATAACCAAAACAGCATGACACTGGCATAAAAACAGACACACAGATCAATGGAATAGAATAGAGAATCCAGAAATCAACCCATACATCTACAGGCATCGGATCTTTGACAAAGGCACCAAGTCTATGCACTGGGGAAGAGACTGCCTCTTCAGCAAATGGTGCTGGGAAAACTGGATATCCATATGCAGGAGAATGAAACTAGACCTGTACCTCTCACCATATACCAAAATCAACTCAAAATGGATTAAAGAATTAAATATACATCCTAAAACAATAAAATTCCTTAAAGAAAACATAGAGGAAATACTCCAGGAAGTAGGATTGGGCACAGACTTCATGAATACAACCCCAGAAGCACAGGCAACCAAAGGAAAAATAAACAAATGGAATTATATCAAACTAAAAAGCTTCTGCACAGCAAAAGAAACAATTAACAGACTTAAAAGACAACCAACAGAGTGGGAGAAAATATTTGCAAAATATACATCTGACAAAAGATTAATATCCAGAATATACAAGGAACTCAAACAACTTTACAGCAAAAAAACAAGTAACCCAATTAAAAAATGGGCAAAGGAGCTGAATAGGCATTTTTCAAAGGAAAATATACAAATGGCCAACAGACACATGAAAAAATGCTCAACATCACTCAGCATTTGGGAAATGCAAATCAAAACCACACTGAGATACCATCTCACTCCAGTTAGGATGGCTAATATCCAAAAGACTGAGAATGATAAATGCTGGGTGAGGCTGCAGAGAAAAAGGAACCCTCACGCACTGTTGGTGGGACTGCAAAATGGTGCAGCCTTTATGGAAAATGGTATGGAGGTTCCTCAAGCAATTACAGATAGATCTACCATATGACCCAGCTATTCCACTGCTGGGAATATATCCAGAGGAATGGAAATCACCATGCCGAAGGGATATCTGTATGCCATTGTTTATTGCAGCACTATTTACAATAGCCAAGAGTTGGAACCAGCCCAAATGTCCATCATCAGATGAGTGGATAAGGAAACTGTGGTATATTTACTCTGCTATAAAAAAGAATGAAATACTACCATTCACAGCAACATGGATGGACTTAGAAAAAATTACATTAAGTGAGATAAGTCTGGCACAGAAAGAGAAATGCCACATGTTCTCACTTATTTGTGGAGCTAAATATAAATAAATGCATAAATATACAAACAAATTGTATTGGGGGAGTGTGGGGAAGAAGACACAACAATCACAACAGTTCCTTGAACTTCTTAAGACAAGTGAACAGATATGATGTTGATGGGTGGTGGGGGAGGAGGGGAGAAAGAGAAATCAGTAAAGGGACATGAAAATCAACTACACCGTATATTGATAAATTAAAATAAATAAATTTTTTTAAAAAGAAAAAAAATATATATATATATATATACACACACACATATGGAACACACAACCCAGCAGTCTTACTCCTTGCTATTTACCTAGGTAAAATTAAAATTTATATGCACACAAAACCTTTATGTGAATGAATAACAACTGAAATATTTCTCAACTGGAGAACAGATAAACTTTGATACATCCATACAGTAGAATATTAATAAGCAATACAAAGGACAGATTACTGCTACACACAAAAACATGGGTGAATCTCAAATACATTACGTGAAGGGAAAGCAGCCAGACCCCAAAGGCTATATACTAAATAATCATGATATTCCAGAAAAGGCAAATCCATAGCCACAGAAAACAGATGAGTGGTTACCAGGAGTTAGGGTGTGAGGATGGAAGCAGGGCTGATGACAAAGGGCCTGGAGAAATATTTGAAGTGAAGGAACTGTTCTTTCTATTGATTGTGGTGATGTTTTGTCAAAACTTGTAGAACTGTACACAATCCATATGTAAATTTTATTTGTTTTAAAAAGAAAGGAATGAATGAAGAGTTAGAGGAATACAAGGAGTCTGATTTCTTCTGGGTTGGTGTGGGGAGGAGGAAGATAGGGACAGTTGACATCTTTGAGCAAGGACAATGAGAACCAGGTCTTCCAGGCAGAGGAACATGTGTGAAGCCATGAAGGGAGACTGTGACAGCCTACTTATGAAAAAGGGAGTTGTCTGCAGTGGGGGAGACAGTTAAGAAAGGTTGAAGAAGATACCACAAAAAAAAAAAAAAAAAAAAAAAAAAGAAGATACCACTTCTATCATAAAGCAAAGTGTTTCCAATGATGAGTAGAAATTGTAACCCATCTACACTGCTGGGAAGAATGTAAAATGGTACAGCTGCTATGGAAAACATATGGAAGTTTCTCAAAAAATTAAAAATTGAATAATCATATCCACTAATTCCACTTCTGGGTATATACTCAAAAGAACTGGAAGCAAGAACTAGAACAAATATTTGTACACTCATGCTCACAGCAGCATTATCCACAAGACCCAAAAGGTGGAAGCAATCCAAGTGTCCATTGACAGATGAATGGATAAACAAAATGTGGTGTATACATACAATGGAATATTATTCAGCCCTAACAAAAGGGAAATTCTGACAAACACATGAATCTTGAAGACATTATGCTAAGTGAAATAATCTAGTCATAAAAGGACAACTGTATGCTTCCACTCATATCAGGTACCCTAGAGTAGTCAAATCCACAGAGACGAAAAGTAGAATGGTGGTTGCCAGGAGATGGGGGAGGGAGTAATGGGGAGTTATTGTTTAATTGGTACAGTTTTCGTTTTGCAGGATGAAAAAAGTCTGGAGATAAATGGTTGGGATGGTTGCACAACAATTTAAATGTACTTAATGCCACTCTGAACTATACAATAAAAAATGGTAAAAATGGTTAAAATGGTAAATTTTATGTCATGTATATTTTACCACAATTTAAAATTAATTAATTCATGTTGGGGATAACACCAAGGTCCAGGGTTCGATCCCTATACTGGCAAGCTGCCAACAAACAAAAATTAATTAAGTAAAATAAGTAAATAAAGAAAAACAAGGAAAAGTAGAGAGGAGAAATGAGATGATGCAAATCCTTGGCCAGAAGGCTAAGATGTGGCAACTTCACTTAGTTTTGGGCAATGGTGCATTGTAAGTTTCAAAGCAACAGAGAGTAATGCCGTTAGCTAACAATATACCTCTTTCGGAAAGTTCTGCCTGATTCCATCCCTTCCCCCCAGGCTTGCGGACATCTCCCTAGTTGTTTCTCAGGGCATGCTGTCCAATAGATCTAGATGATAGCCCCGATTCTAGTTCAACATAATCACACTTTCGTGTGTCCCATTATCGTTGCCCAGTTAAAATTCATCTTCTTTAGGGGAGGAGCTGTTGTTACATCACCAGTGCCTAATTCAGCTCCACAAGGAGATTTGTTTTTTTAGCAAGATCCCTATCTCAGCAACACAAAGGGTGTGTCAGTCTTACCTTCTTCTCTTTAAGGCCAGTTAGTCCTGTGTCCCTCAGGGGCCTCAAGCTCCCAGCCTGCCCTGTCTGGGGCACATTACCATCTCTTCTTTCATCCCTATCAGTCCCAGGGCTTGGTTTTCCATGGGAGATGGGCGGTCTAAAGTCAGAGAAGCCCACATCTCCTTTGGCTGCCATTAAGATCTCAGAAGCGATGCTGAGAGCGCCATGTGCAGGCTGCAGGACAGGCAAGGCTTCTGCTTCTTGTCCTTACTGCTAATGAGGGCACAGCCTCCCTGTCCTGACAGAAAGGTGACTTGGGCCCAGGGGGTTAGAGTATTTGAGAACCCCACAATCTCTCAGGTAGGGGTGAGCAGGGGCTAGTGACATCACAATCACACTGGTTAGTCTCTGATGTCACCTAACGTGATGCCAGGGCTGAAGGGCCAGCACACCCCTTTTTTTGTGACTGTGGTCTCCCAGGAGCAGAAGAGGGGAAGCAAGTTGAAGATGCGTAGGGTTAGGGACAGGACAACAATATGACTAGGTGGTGACTGCTGTGCATTACTGTTCAGCTTACAAGGTGTTTATAATACAGAACATTTAGAAAAGACAGAAAAGATTCAAAAATCCCATATTATCCCATCCCTCAGAGACATGAACCAACATACTTCTTTCCATTTTTTTCCTGTGTGTAAACTTTTCTATGGCTTACTTTTTTGATCTCACATCCCATATCAAATCCATCAGAAAGCCATGTTGACTCTAACTTTAAAATATATCTAGAATCTGACCACCTCCCCTGCCATCACTCTGGTCTAAGCCACCATCATTTGCTCTCACTTGGATTACCAAAGTGCCCTTCTAATTGGCTTCCCACCTTTGTTCTCATGCAGCTAGAAAGATCTTTTAAAGCCTAGGTTGGATCATATCCCTCTGTGGCATAATACTCTCATGTTCTCCCATTACTCAGAGTTAAGTCAAAGTCCTTGGAATGGCTTCAAAGGCCAGACATGATGAGGGTCTTGGAATCCCTCCTGCTCTCTCCTCTTGTCCACTCCACTCTTTCCACACTGCCTTCCCTACCCTTCCTTAGCCATGCCAGCCATGCTCTTGTCTTAGGGTCCTGGCACTGGCTGTTCGCTCTATCAGCAACTTGTTCCTCCCAATATTGACACAGCTTACTCAACATCTTCACCTAGCTTAAATGTCACCTTCTCAATGAAGCCAACCCTCACCAGACTTTTGAAATGGTCCCAACCCTGGTACTGCAGAGTCTCCCTTAATCTTCTATATCATTTCCTTTCAATAGCACTTAGATGCTTTTTAAAATTCTATGTGTTACTTATGCTGCTTGTGGTCTGTCTCTCCTGCTAGAATGAGCTCTGAGGGGACAGGAGTATCAGCCTGTTTTGTTAATTGCTATATACCAAGTGTCTAAGACCACTGCACATAAAATAGGCACCAAATGCTGAAAGCACTGAGAGTGTGCCATAAGCTGTTCATGTTCCCCAGCATCTGTTCTCCCCCTCCCCCTCCTCCTTTTTAAATAGAAGTCTTCCCCAACTTTTAGCAGTGCTCATGCTAACAGGTCTCTGCTTCCACAGGTATGGCCCTGGGACTAAGTTTTTTCCAGTAGCATGTGAGAACAATGTATGCAACTTCCATGGTGCTTTCTAAAAAAGAAATTATTTTCCTCCTCATCTTCTTTTCCCCCTTGCTGCTGGTTGGGAAATGGTGTCAACTGAAATAGTAGCCTTTAATGCAGGCATGGAAGCACCATGTTGAGGATGACATCTTACCAGCCAGCCTAAGTTCCTAAGTGACCTTGTGGAGCAGAACCATTTGTTCCCACCTCTGGACCACCTTAGTAACTCTGCACTGCTACATGAGAGAGAAATAAACTTCCCTATCTAATGTATCCACTGTATTTTAGGGTTACTTTATATGGCAGCTTAGGAGCATGCTAACTAATATAGAAAGAACCATACATAATTTTTCTCTTTTGATATATTGTAGTAGGTTGACTTATGTCCCCCTGAAACTCATAGAAGCTTGAATTGTGTCCTCCAAGATTTATGCATAATAAACTTAGCCTCCACTGTGACTGTTAAGATGGTGGGATATCCTATTATGGTAATTGAAAGGTGGGGCCTTGAAGAGGTGATGAGATTACAAGACCATGCTGTAGTGAATGGATTAAAAATGGCGGTCAAGGGCATGGTTTGGAGAGCTTTAAATGGGAGCATGAAGGGTCTGTCTCTCTCTGCTCTCCCTCTGCTCTCTCTGCTTCCACCGTCTTGCAATGCAAGACCCCTGGGTCACTGTCATCACCACCAGATGGACTTTGGACTTCCCAAGCTCAGAAACTGTAAGCAATAAATTTCATTTTCTTTATAAATCACCCAGTTTCAAGTATTTTGTCATAAGCAACAGAAACGGACTAACACATATATTAATATAGTGAATCATATGAATAGTGTTCCTAATATCAAACCACCTTTGCATTCCCGGAATAAAACTCATGTGATCATGGTGTATGATGTTTAAATGTGATTCTACATCTTTTTGCCTACTATCTTATTTGAATTTTTTTTACAATATTCGTAAGTTAGATTAATCCGTTTTTAGAGAAATATCTTTTCTGGGTTTTGATATTGATGTTATGCTAACAAAGGTCAAAAGAGATGGGTATTATTAAGAGCTGTAATATAGAAGACCCTCAGCAAAATATGTATAGAAGGAAAGTATCTCAACACAATAAAAAGCAATATATGACAAATCCACTGCCAATATCATACTGAATGGTGAAAAGATAAAATCTTTTCCCTTAAGAATAGGAACACTATAAGGATGCCCATTCTCACCAAGTACTAGCCAGAACAAATCAGGCAAGAGGAAGAAATAAAGGGCATCCAGATCAGAAAGGACAAAATCAAATTGTTCCTGTTTGCAGATGACATGCTCCTATACCTAGAAAAACTTAAAGACTCTACCAAAAAACTCTCAAGAGTTGAAAAAGGATTTCAGTAAAGTTGCAGGATACAAAATCAACATGCAAAAATCAGTAACGTTCTTATACACCAACAATGAACTATCAGAAAAAGAAATCAAGAAGGTTAGCCCATTTACAATAGTCACCAATACACACACACACACATATAGATATGTATGGGATGTGTGTGTATATGTATATAGGAATCAATTTAATCAAGGAGGTGAAGGATTTCTAGAACAAGAACTACAAATCACTGTTTAAAGAAATTAAAGAGGACTCAAAAAGATGGGAAGACATCCCATGCTCTTGGATTGAAAGAATCAACATTGTGAAAATGTTCACACTACCCAAAGTGATCTACAGATTCAACACAATTCTCATCAAAATACCAATGACATTCTTAACAGAAATAGAAAAAATAATCCTAACATTCATATAGACAACAAAAGACATTGAATAGCCAAAGCAATCCTGAGCAAAAAATAATAATAATAATAATAAGGTGGAGGCATAACACTCCTTGACTTCAAGTTATACTACAAAGCTATAGTAACCAAAACAGCATGGTATTGGCATAAAAACAGACACTTGGACCAATGGAACAGAATAGAGAACCCATAAATCAACCCATGTACTTAAAGCCAACTGATCTCTGACAAAGGCACCAAACATACATTGGGGAAAAGACTGCCTCTTCAATAAATGGTGCTGGGAAAAACCAGACATTCATAGATAGAAGAATGAAACTTGACCCGTACCTCTTGCCATATACCAAAATCAACTCAAAATGGATTAAAGACTTACATATAAGACCTGAAACTATAAAATTCCTAAAAGCAAACATAGGAAACACTTCAGGAAGTAGGACTGGGCAAAGACTATGAATGTAACCCCAAAAGCACAAGCAACAGAAGGAAAAATAAATAGCACTATATCAAACTAAAAAGCTTCTGCATAGCCAAAAGAAACAACAGAGCAAAAAGACAACCTACAAAGTGGCAGGAAATATTTGCAAGCTATGCATCTGACGAAGGATTAATATCAGAATGTACAAAAAACTCAACTTAGTAAAAAACCAAATAACCTGATTAAAAAATGGATAAAGGAACTGAATAGGCTCAAAGGAAGACATACAAATGGCCAACAGACACTTGAAAAAATGCTCAACATCCTTAAGCATCAGGGAAATGCAAATCAAAACCACATTAACACATCATCTTACTCCAGTTAGACTATGATCAAAAAGACAGAGAATAACAAATGCTGGCAAGGACGTGGAAAAAGGGGAACTCTCCTACACTGTTGGTGGGACTGTAAATCAGTGCAGTCATTATGGAAAACAGATGGAGGTTCCTCAAACAACTACAGATAGAATTATCATATGATCTACCAATCCTTTTGCTGGGTATATACCCAAAGGAATGGAAATCATCATGTCAAAGAGGTATCTACACTCCCATTTTTATCACAGCTCCATTTACAATGCCAAGAGTTGGAACCAACCTAAATGTCCATTGTCGGATGATTGGATAAGGAAAATGTGGTACATATACACAATGGAATTCTAGTCAGTCATAAAAAGAGATGAAATTCTGCCATTTGCAGCGACATGGATGAAATTGGAGAAAATTATAAGTGAAAAAAGCCAGGCACAGAAAGAGAAATAACACGTCTTCACTCATAAGTGGGAGCTAAAATAAATAAATAAATAAATAAACAAATAAGAAAGAAAAGAAAGACAGAGAGAGAGAGAGAGAGAGAGAGAAAGAAAGAGAAAGAAACAAAGAAAGAAGGAAGGAAGGAAGGAAGGAAGGAAGGAAAGAAAGAAAGAAAGAAAGAAAGAAAGAAAGAAAGAAAGAAAGAAAGAAAGAAAGAAAGAAAGAAAGAAAGAAAGAAAGAAAGAAAGAAAGAGAAAGAACAGCAATCACAATAATACACTGAACTTTCAAAAGGAGAGAACAGAACTGAAGTTACCAGAGGTGGGAAAGGGGGAGCGGGAGAGGGATAAGAGGAATTGGCAAAGGGACACGAAAAACTATGACATTGTATAATGTTGAATATACTAACTATCCTGATTTGAGCATCACATGTTGCATGCATGTATTGATATTCAACTCTGTACTCCACATATATGTACAATCAACTATCTTTCAATGAAAAAAAAGAAGGCAAATAAATAAATAAATCACCTGACATTAAAAAGCTTATAAAAAAAATCTATAACATAGATTACCAAAGGCTTTCAGGAAGATTATATCAATTTACATTCCCACTAACAGCATTTTAGAGTATTTGTTCACTGCACCCTTGGCATTTTAATTATTAATTAAAATAACACTTAGTGTTATTTAAAATAATTTACTTTTTCAACATGTGAAACACCTAATGCCCATCAGCTCACTCTGTGCTCTCTCTCACAGAACGTCTAAACAAAGGAGTTAGGAGTGTGAAACAAGGAGGCTCTCTCTCTTCACCCCAATCTCCCTGGGCCTCCTAATAAATGGAAAATACTTTTGGGTTTAAGTGCATAAAATGTTACTGAAATGTTGGTGTGGTGTGGAAAAAACATCTATAAAGCTGCATGGAATATTAAAATAATTATAGTCTACTTATCTATAACCTAAGTTCAATTACTGTCAAAAAGGCACTCATTTAAAACATATGTAGTAACTACAATAACATTTAATAATTAAATTATAAGAGATATAAGAAGAAAAGATTCTTTCTTTACATAAAAAGTACCCACATAATTCAGATGACTATATAACTTAGTATGGAAGCTGGGACATGGCTAAGAGTAAAAGTGTTTGAGGGAAATGCTAAATCATACAAGACACTGGGACAACAAATACAAACTGGGACTTTCGTGGGCAATTGGGATATATAAACACCGTATTAATGGTGAACTATCAAAATAGTGTTCTTATTCATAATCTTTCATCATTGATGAAGATACTAATAACATTTCTTTTTTCATTTCATTTTCTTCAGTATTATGAAAAAAAGATGAATTGTTCAGTAAGACTCCTACAGGTTCAGCCATAAAGTTGAAAGGATTAAAAGATTTTTGCAATTGTCAGCACTAATCTTAAACACCCCCCCCCAAAAAAAACAAACAAAAGCCCCAAACCAAAAACATATACACACTGATACTCAGGAGACTTGGAGCACAGATACCTGCTCATTTTAGTTACTCCCAACTCTCTCAGTCTAGATACCAACCTCTGAAGACAGCAAATAGCTGTTCTACTTTCAAAGACTTCTCAAGTCAAATCACTATCTTTTTCTGCACTAACCTAAAAGATTTTCATCTATTCTAGGTAGAATTTGTTTTTTACTTAAGAGCTTCCAAAAAGACAAAACCAACAACTTCTGGTGAATGACAAGAGTCCTATTTTTAACAGCTCTATTAGAAAGTTAGGCTAGAGAATGAATGGTAAGGGAGGGTTAATCTTGTAAATTTTAAACGCTCACTTTAAAAATAATGATTCACTTACAATTCTAGATTTTATTTTCAAATAACCTTAACATAACAATATACTGTCTTTTAATTTTCTCCAAGTAATAACATAGTTTTCTCGCCTAGGAAAAGTAGACTTTGCAGTTAAGCTATTGATTTGCTGACCCAAATTGCTAGAAAATAAGAGTGCATGCAGCAAAGAGGCAGAGGAGAAAGAGCAAGAGATTCTCTGCAAAACTGTGAAAAACGTTCAGCAGCTCATTTCCATCTACATGTGTGACTCTGCATTGGCACTGAGCTTTGCAGCCCCATTCAAGTAGGGATGGTAGACCTTTGTCGATGTAAATATTCAAACATGAATGCTTATAGACACTCTGCTCTTTCTGTTTTAGTGGACCCTGTGAAACAGATGCCTCACATCAGAACCAGATAAAGCAGGAGAGAGCTAGGGGCTGATGTAAGAAGAATCTAAGGAACATAAATTTCCTCTTTTTATATAAAGAGTTACATAAACTGATTTAACTAAAATATTTGATTTGAGTTACGTATTTTGTCAAAATAATAAAGTCTTAGCTTTTACATAAGACAAGATATAATTCCCTTTGCCATTCAAAGAAGGTTTACAATGGAGGTCATTTGAAGACACGTTAAAATTTTAAACCTTAATATCAATGAACACCAATTCATCACATTCAAATTATATACACATCCTAAGTTTTCCAAGTTGGCATTTGTATATTTTTTTCTTTTGTAAATTAATATATTGTATGTTTACAGGGGCCCTTATAGTCCATTACATCAGGTTGAAGCTTACACACCCAGAGGAAAATGCCAACTTTATCAACATTTGTGGAAAATAATAAAAATTATACTGGATGTTGTTTGTCAATCAATTTTTATAAATCTAAACCATTTGAGGATAATATTTAATTTAAAATTTAAGGATATAAAACTTCACATTTTTTAGCAAAGGAAAAAGTCAAGGAAAAGATCAAAGTAAAAAGAACAGAATTGAGATTAGAAATTCATTTTAAGCCCAAATGACAATGTCTTCATAAGTTAATATTAATCCTTTAATTATAAATTTCAAAGGTTTAAATGGTTACTATGACATTAGCTTTGAATAGTTATGCCATATGGAGCTTTTCTTAAATTTGAAAAAGATGCTGAATTGTTTTTCAAAGCCTTTTAATGACTTCAGGCTGGCAAAATTCCACTATAATTCTTCAGATACCACGTAAAATTAAAGACCAAGAAGCCAAGCTGGTAAATGCTATGTTAAATTTGTAAGAGCTTTTTTGCTTAGCAGAGTATATTGTGGAAAATGTGTGATGGTATATTTCTAAGTATCAAAACATGATGCTTAAAACAACTATTTCTAGTGGAGAATTCACAAAGGATGAATAGATTAGACTAAATACAAAAAAAATTTTTGTGTATTACAAAATTAAATCACAAAATTAGAGGGCAAATATCAAAAATATTTGCCACAAAGATAATGAGTTTTATCATCCTAAATATAAAAGGAGGTTATATAAGTTGATGAGAAAAACATTAGGACCCTAAAATAAGAGAACCTGGCAAAGGACATGTACAGGCAATTTCCAGAAAATGAAATTCAAATAACATAACAGATAAATCTATTCTAAGTGTTCAGTCTCTCACTCTTAAAAATGCACATCAAAAACAATAACTGTTTTTCTCAAAAAGTATCAGAAATTAAAGAAAAATATTAATAATAAGGTTTGATTGGGTAAAACAGATACTGTATTTGGAGAAATACAAATCAGTACAAACTTTCTGAAATGCAATTTGACATGATAATTCTACCAGGATTTTAACCTATGGGAGAAAAATTGGAAATGCTGACTAATATGTATGTATAAAGATGCTAATCTCCACATTAAACATTTTTTTAAAAAAATCTAAATGTTCCAAAATAAAGAAATAATAATAAATAAATTGTTATATCCATAAAATGGAATATCACAAAACACTGAAAAGTATAATTTCAAAGACTTTCAAATGACATTGGACTATTCTTAGCATAATTTTTTAAAAAGCAAAAGACAGAACAGTTTATTTAGTATAATTTCAGTCAGCTAAATTAATACAGCTATTTTACATACATGCTAAATTATTCTTGTTGGTTATGAGTTGTGATATAGTGATAGGGAATTTTACTCTTCTTTAATTTCCATATTTTCTAAAATATCCTCTAGTTCAAAAAAAGTTATTTTTAAAATAGCTGAATAGATTTCTGAAACAATGGTAAAATTTAAATACCAAAGTCTTAATCAATCTTCTGAAAATAACCCACTTTCATAATTTAGTAATGTTCTTTAATTTTTCAAAGGTTCTATTTTATGGACTTTGTTTCAATCAGTTTGAAAAGATTTTAAAAGTCTAGAAAAGAAGCTTTCACTTTGCAAATGTCGATCATTTACTTTCTCAGATTCTCTATTTCAAGTATTTTGACCTTGTGGAGGTATTTCATGTTTCTCTTAAATCAAAGCCATTGAAGATATCATCTAGGTTTAAATCGCTGCTGACAGTAACTCAGGTAGGATCTGGAGTTAGGAATTCTTTTATATCCTTAACATTGTAAGTGCTAGTGAAACAACCCAGACCCATATGGAATGTTACATTTAGATTATTTATTATTCTGGTGTTATTGTCCTCTCCTCTTTGAACTTCAATTTTATATGCAATGGTAGAAAATTAATTTCTAAACCCCAGAATTCTGACTGGATTTTGAACTGTTAGCAAATATTTTTAACTTTCAGGTTTATTTAAACATGATAAACATTAAACTCTTCATAAGATACAGCAAGAACAATTCAAGTAACTTGTAGAATGACGTAACAGACTAGCAACAGAATTACCAGTTTATTACTATTAATTTAAACTTTTATACTAAAAACTCAAGTATTTATGTGTGTAAAAAATTAAAACTATGTCTGAAAAAGGATTTATGCTATGTGTTTAATTTATTAAGTAACATGGAGAAAATTACAACATTAAAATCACATAAATGAATATTTGAATGCAAAGATGTATCTTGTCTTACCCAAAGTATTTATAATGGGTTAAAATCAAATCTGGATAAATCAACAAAAATTTATTTATTCATATTATTATGCACATGGGCTATACTGAATTTCTCAGTTGATCATCATTCTTTTATTTATTCACTTAACATTTAATGAATGCCTACTTTGTATAAGGCACCATGCATGATTCTGGAACTCTAGAAATGAATATTTCACAAGGACTGCTTTCAGGAGCTCACAGTCCAGGTTTTCACTGCCTTTGGAAATGCTCAGCTCCTTTTACTAGTTAAGTAAAAAGATTTATCAATCAGAAATATAAATTACTCTTCACATCAAGAGCTCAGCGCTCGGATTTTATCACATGAACTTTGAGGTTGGCAGATTCCATCAACTCAAGAAAAACCAAACTCATTACATTGAACACCATTCTGCTATTATTGAAAGCTGCTAACATGAGATTCTATATTTTAGTTGCTGCTCTTTATATATGCATATTATATTACATTATATCATACATCAAATCACATCATGTTTATATGATTGTATATATTGTATATAATGTATACAAAGAATTCATAATTCCTTCATATACCGTACTTTCTATACCTCAATTTCTATTTTATGCATTTCAGTTTTGGAATACAAATTTTGGGAACAAGTTTAGGATATATGCTCCACCTTTGGCCTTCTACTGATAACTTTTCCACCCCCTTAATACACACACCCCCAATGCAATGATAGTGGTATTGTGCACTCTTGCAAATAAGGCATAGGTGACTGGCCATTAGAGGACACAATATAATACGAGACCAACCTATTTAACGCTCTCTTCCCTTTCCCTAGACTCTCTCTCTTTTCCATTCCAGTTAACCTCTTAAGTGCCTTTATCCACGTCAACTAAAATTACTATGCTAACATCTCACTTCTCTCTTCTTACATTATGTGCTCTCAATTCAATCCAAGAGCATTCCACTCTTCCAGATTCATACTTCCCTTGCTCCCTCTTCTATCTGCAGAACTCCAATTTTACCTGAGCAAATGGCTGTTTCACTCTTCTTGAACCTTCTTACCTAAGCAGAATACTGTGATTCTTACTAAGAATATAGATAATATTAGCTATAAGGTCTTCTCAAGTCTTGTCAGAGAAATTTCTGTACCTTTACCAATCCCCTTCTTTCTTCCTCCTTCAGCAAAAGTCATGCCTGCTGTCACTTAATATATATTAGGTGAGTTCCTACCATGTGCCAGGTTTTCAAGGCATTAGTCACACAGAAATGAACAAGCTAGACAAGGTCCTACTAATGGAGATTACATTCTAGTGGGTGGGAAGGAATAGAAAATAAACAAGCAAATAAATAAAAAGATGATTTTGGATAGTGTGAGAAGCTATAAAGACAATGGGACAAAGTAAAGTGGTAGAGTTAGGCCAGACTTTAGATAAAGAGGTCAGGGACAGATGCTCTGAGAAGTGCAGAATAATGAGGAGGAGGTTGGCCATAAGAAAATCATGCAGAAGGACATCCTGGGGAGAGGGTGACAGATGGACACACCTGGAGGCAGGAGAGAGTGTGGTATGCTCCAGGAACAGGTCAACATCTCATGCATCTGGACCCTTGTGGCCAAGGGCCAAGACAGGCCTGTGCTAGGGATTTCATTCCGACCTGCACCTCTTAGATTGCAAGCCATCGATCACCTCTGATTCTCCATATCATTAAGCTGCTCCTCTCCTTTAGTCCCTTCTCACGTACTTCAAAGTGCTCAAGACACATTTAGCCTGAAAATATACTCTTCTTAACTCCCGCTGCTCATTGGAACTTCACCTTCCTTTTATCAGATTTTCAAAACAACCTAGTGTTCATTCATCCCCACGTCCTCACTTATCGTTCGCAGCCGTGTTTCTATGCACACCCACATCTGCAATGCTCAGTCCAAAATCATCCATGGTTCCTCCCTTTCAAATCCAGTGACCTTTCCTCAACCCTCGTCCTTCCTGATTTTCTGTCACATTCTTGACAATCTTCCTCTCCAAATATTCTTGTCCCCTATTTCCAGGAAAATACATTCTTCTCATATTCCTTCTACTTGATAACCTTTCTTTGACTGTTTTCTCCCCAACCTCTCAAATGTAGTTCTTTCCTTACATTCTTCCTTCACAGCTGCTTTCTCTCTCTATTTCTCTCTTTCTTCCTTCTTCACCCCCCCACCCTCCCTTTCTCTCTCTCTCTCTCTCTCTCTCTCTCTTTCTTCCTTCTTCTCTTCAACAATCTCGCTCAATCCCCAGACCCCAGGCCAAGCCCTCTCTGTGAGGGACCCCTACAGCTGTTTTTTCCCAGTCCTGCCTTCTCTTAGGATATCCAGAAATGTGCTTTCAATGGCTAGCGCACATCAGAGCTAGCTGCAGCATGGCACTCTGCATTCAGTGTGTTCATCACTGTATGCATCTTCTTCCTCCCCAGACCAGAAACATCTCCCATGTTCCCAACTGATTAAGGGCTGAATTTTTACTTAAGTCTAATCAATGCCATCTCTGTGATGGTTCTCAAATGTCTTCTCTGTCCCATGGTCACCACACACCCCCACCACCTCACCTGCACCTCTAATGTGGCCTCAAGGACTTTTTGCCTGGATTTATTCAGTCCCCGTGAACTCCTTCTAATGCTCTGACATCTTGCCAACAATGACAGAATGATTTTCCTAATAATCACTTGAATCTTGACACTTCATTTCTCAAAAACTTTCAGTAGGTTCTCCCTGTTTATCAAATGAAGTTACAATACTTATTGCAGCTCTGGACACTTTCAGTGATCCCTAAGCTATCTTTTAGCCTGATCACTAACCACTCCAGTTGAATGACCAACATGCCATGAAAATGGTTTTGTTTTTGGTTATTCCTTTGACTTGGAATGCCATCCTCCAAATCTGCTCGTCAAAATCCTACATATTACATATGTCTAGCTCAAATGACATCTTTTCCAGTTAATTCTCCCTGATTTCCTCAGAAGAAAATAATTTTCCCCAGATTCACACTCTACCTTGCATTATAGTTTTCTGTGTGTGTGTTACAATCACTGTTACCTCATAAACCTTTCGAAAACAATGCCCTACCCCCACTCCCCTTCTTCTTTCTTGGTACCCACATAGTGCTTGGGAAGATGCCTTTCTGGGATATAGAAAATCTTCCAGAAATGTTTGCCAAACAAGTTACTGATGGTTTCTATTTTTAAATTATCTTCACCCTGTCAGTTAGTTAGTTACATATATATGCCTATACTTGAAAAAGTTCATCTACTAAAAAGAAACATTTGAAACATGAATATATAATGCCAAAAACTAAAAGCCTAAATTGGATGTTTTGTAAGTCTCACTTTGATACGTCCAATTTTCTTAAATCTATGCCATTTGAGAACATTTATTTAGAAATACCTTGAACTGTTAGCAGAGGTGGCTGAAGACAAGGCAAGGCGTGTTAAGAGTTAACAGAAAAGAGAAGCAGGGACACCCCTTTCACGTCCCACTAGTCTCTCTTTTATCTCCTATTGTCAGAGGTCTGAGACTATTCTGTATAAGGAAATTTCCCTAATTCCTGGAACTTTGTACATCTTAGCATCAAAACATTATTATTTTCTAGTGCTTTGATGGAATTATCACTAACATCCCCAATTAGATGTATAAAAGGCATCTCAACCTGAACATGTCCTGAATGGTCCAACCTGTTCTCTGCAGTCTTCCTCCTTGCAGCAAAGGGGAATTCCGCTTGTCCACTTGCCTGGGCAAGTAACCTTGGAGTCACCCCTGGCTGCTCCCTCCCGTCCCCATGCCCCACATATGAACCAACAGCAAATCCTGTCAGTTCTACCTTCAGGACATATTCCAAATCTGATCTGTTTTTACCACTTTCACTGCTACTGCCTGGGCCTGCCCAAGCCTCCCTCACCTTTTGTCTAAATTATTGCAATAGCCTTTTAACTGGTCTCCCTGCTCCCCCCTTTGCCCTCAATTCAGTCTATCCTCAGCATGGCAGCTGGAGAGGTCCTAGTCCAATGTGAGTCACATCATATCACATCTCTGCTCAAAACTTGCCAAGCCTCCTCTACTCATAGTCAAAGCAAAGCCCTTCCTTTAGCCTATGCGAACCTGCCTGGCCCGGGCTCACGCCCTGAGGTCTCTTCCTTGGCCTCATCACCTTCCCCTCTCCTCCTGGGTCATGATTTCCAGCCACACCAGTCTCCCTGCTGTTCCTGTAAGAAGCCAGGCTCACTTCCCCCTTTTTAGGGCCCTTTTCCTATTTATTTCTGGATTAAGACCTATTCTGCCAAGGGCAAAGTTTGCTGAAATCTGACTTGCAGATGAGTTAAGGTACTATAAAGCAAGCACCCTAGGATCACAGTCTATATAAAATCAAGGGTAATACCTAGAATGATGCTCTTTGAAGGCTCAGCATTATTTGATGAAGAAGAAGAGGTGTGAAAAAATTTAAAAGAATTAGACGATTCTCAAATTGCCCTTTTCAAAATTCTTTTTCCCAAGATAGACTGGTCTTCAGGAATTCAAGGGGCAATTTACAGCTGTTATGATTAATAGCAATTCACATTCAGTATCTGATTAAAATATTTACACTTTTTCAGAACATCGAAAGAATAATTGAGATTGCACCTTGAATATAAGTCAATGCAAAATATGTAAACATTATATTGACATTTATTTTAATAATATATCATTTTAAAGAAGATTTTCTTACTTCTACTGAAGTAACTGGGAAAATATGTCATCATTTATGTTACACTACTATAAAAAACTGTACAACCAAGAAATGATTATTAGACAGCCTAGGAAAGACTTGAAACTTAGTCTTAACCTAGGAAAATTTAGGGCTACAGCCCAAATATTCCTAATCAACATAATATTTGATAATATTATAATACTGTTTTGCCACAATGTATATTTAATTACTATGGAATGGAAAATTCCATACCATCCCTTCCATGAAAGGCAAGGGAAACATTAGGAAACTCCCTAGATTATTTTAGTGGTGTTTAGAGATAGAGCAAGAAAATTAAATTGCTCATTTGAAGAGTTTATAAATTTGAAGAGCAATTCCATGTCTACTACCTTTTAGAGGTTAAATATAATGGTGGTGGCACTGGGTTTTAAACATGGGTTTCAACTGTCTGTGAAAAAAGGTAGTTATCTTACCTTTTCCAGTGTTATCTCTGTCTCAGCAGCATGAGTCCTTTTCAGCTCTATTTTCATCTTTTCTGATTCAGCCTTCAGTTTGTTGACAGCACTCTCATGGTCCCTTGCAGCCCTTTGCTTTTCCTCTTCCCGAAGAAGACCAAGCTCTACCAGCTGCTGTTTCCGCTGTGAGTTCACGTTAATCAGCTCTTCTCTCAACTTGTGAACCTGGGCTTCCATGTCAGCAATAACCTAGTTTTTTTAAAAATGGAAAATGGGCAGAGGATATGAACAGGAAGGTCACAAAAGGACTGCAAAAAGTCAACAAACAAAATACAAAAATATGAAATACAAAAAAAGTTCACTCTTTCCTTCTTTCCTTCCTTTTTTTCCTCATTCCCCACTACCATGCCATCCCCTCTAAGCTCAGAGGTAAATACTACCTGGAACATTTTACCACATATTTGTATCCTTAAGCAACATATTATTTAGTTTTACTTGTTTCTAATACCTATATGAATAGAATATTACATGTATTCTTCTGAAACTTGCTTTTCCAAACATTCAACATCATGTACCTAAAATTCACCAAGTGCTCTCTATTGCATTTTTTAAAAAATTTCATTGATTTCTGCGTTTATTTTTGTGATATCCTTTCTACTACTTTCTTCAGGTTTATTTTGTATTCCTTCTTCTAACTTCCTATTTTGTATATTTAACTCATTTATTTTTATCCTTTTTTTACTGATATAAAAACTTAGGACTATAAATGTCTACTGCTTTGGTTCCATCTCTTAGGTTTAGATACATGGTATTTTCATTATCATTTAGTTCAAAACATTTTTTAAATTTCCATTATGATTTTTTTCTTTTATTTATGAACCATTTATAAGTATGTTTCTTAATTCCCAGGCATACAGGATATATTAGTTTCCTAGGGCTGCTGTAACAAAGTACCACAAACTGAGTGGCTTAAAAGAACAGAAATTTATTCTCTCACAGTTCTAGAGAACAGAAGTCTGAAATCAAGGTGCTGGCAGAGTTGGCTCCTCCGGAGGCTCTGAAGAAGAACCCGTTCCATGCCTCTCTCTTTTCCCCTGGTGTTTTCTGACAATCCTTGGTGTTCCTTGGTTTGTAGATGCATCATTCCAGTCTCTGTCTCCATATTCTCTCTGGGTGTCTGTATCTCTCTGTTTCCCTCTTTTTATAAGGACACTAGTCATATCAGATATCGGTCCCACCCTAAGCCAGCATCAACTGATACTAACTTGATTATATCTGCAAAGACCTTACTTCCAAATAAGGTCATATTCACAAGTTCTGTGTGAACATGAAATTTTGGGGGGACACTGTTCAAGCCAGGACATGGAGTTTAATGATTATCTTTTTGTTATTCACTTCTAATTGTACTATGGCCAAATAATGTAGTCTATCTTCCATTAACTCTTTGAAAATTATTGAGATTGTTTGATGGTAAGTTATACAGCCAAAGTTTTCTTATTTTATCATTACACAATGTAAACATTTTATTTGTGGCCCTTTACCAATTTCTCCCTAACCCCTCCTCCCCCCTCCCCCTTTCCTACCTCTGGTGTCCTCAGTTCCATTCTCTCCTCTTGAGAGTTCAATGTATCATTATAATTGTTGTATCCTTCTTTTTTTCTTTTTTCAGCTCCCACTTACGAGTGAGGACATGCAGTATTTCTCTTTCTGTACCTGGCTTATTTCACCTAATATAATTTTCTCTATGTTCATCCATGTTGCTGAGAATGGCAGAATTTCATTCCTTTTTATGATTGAGTAGTATTCCATTGTGTATATACACCAGATTTTCCTTATCCAGTCATCCGTTGATGGACATTTAGGTTGGTTACAACTCTTAGCTATTGTAAATAGATCTGCAATACACATGGGAGTGCAGGTATCCCTTCAACGTGATGATTTCCATTCTTTTGTGTATATACCCAGCAGTGGGATTGTGGGATCGTATGGCAGTTCTATCTGTAGTTGTTTGAGGAATCTCCCTATCATTTTCCATAATGGTTGCACTAATTTACAGTCCCATTAACAGTGTAGGAGGGTTCCCCATGCTCCACATCCTCACCAGCATTTGTTATTCTGTCTTTTTGATACTGGCCAGTCTAACTGGTGTGAGATGATATCTCAATGTAGTATTGATTTGCATTTCCCTTATGCTTAGTGATGTTGAGCACTTTTTCATGTGTGTGATGGCCATTTGTATATCTCCTTTTTAGAAATGCCTATTCAGCTCCTTTGCGCATTTTTTAATAGGGTTGTTTTTTAATAAGTTGTTTGAGTTCCTTGTATATTCTGGATAGTAATCCCTTGTCAGATACACAGCTTGCAAATATATTCTCCCATTCCATAGGTTGTCTTTTTGCTCTTTTAACTGTTTCTTTTGCTATGCAGAAACTTTTTAGTTTGATATAATCTCATTTATTTATTTTTCATTTTGTTGCATGGGCATTGGGATTTTGTTCATAAAGTTGGTGCCCAGTCCTACTTCCTGAAGTGTTCCTCATATGTTTTCTTTGAGTACTTCTACAGTTTCAGGTCTTATAAGTGTTTAATCCATTTCGAGTTGATTTTGGTATATGGCGAGAGGTACAAATCTAGTTTCATTCTTCTACTTATGGATGTTCAGTTTTCCCAGCACCACTTATTGAAGAGGCAGTCCTTCCCCCAATGCATGCTCCTGTTGCCCTTGTCAAATATCAGTTGGCTGTAAGTATGTAGGTTAATTTCTGGTTCCCTATTCTGTTCCATTGGTCTGAATGTCTGTTTTTATGCCAGTGCCATGCTGTTTTGGTTACGATAGCTTTGTAATATAACTTGAAGTCAGGGAGTGTTATGCCTCTGGCTTAATTTTTTTTGCTCAGGTTGCTTTGGCTTTTCGGTGTCTTTTGTTGTCTGTATGAATGTTAGGATTATTTTTTCTATTTCTGTGAAGAATGTTATTAGTATTTTGATGGGAATTGCATGGAATCTGCAGATCATTTTGGGTAGTATGGAAATATTCACAATGTTTATTCTTCCAATCCAAGAGAATGGAATGTCTACCCATCTTTTTGAGTCCTCTTTAATTTCTTTCAGCAGTGATTTGTAGTTCCTGTTGTAGAGATCTTTCAACTCCTTGGTTAGACTGATTCCCAGATATTTTATTTTTTTGGTGACTGTTGTAAATGGGCTTGTTTTCTTGATTTCCTTTTCTGTTAGTTAGTTATTGGAGTATACAAACACTACTGACTTTTATGTGTTGATTCTGTATCCTGCAACTTTACTGAAAATTTTTATTAGCTCTAAGAGTCTTTTGATAGAGTCTTCAGGTTTTTCTATACACACAATCATATCATCAGCAAACATGGACAATTTGACTTCATTTTTTCTAATCTGGATGCCCTTTATTTCTTTCTATTGCCTCATTGTTCTGGCTAGCACCTCCAGTACTATGTTAAATAGGAGTGGTGAGAGTGGACACCACTGTCTTGATCCCATTCTTTTTTTCCCTCTTTAGGATGATATTGGTGGGGGGTTTGTCATATATGCCTTTGTGTTGAGATACTTTCCTTCCATAACTTCTATACCTAGTTTGCTGAGAGTTGAATTTTGTCAATTGCTTTTTCTGCGTCTATTGGGATAATCATATGGTTTGTGTCCTTGATTTTGTTGATGTGGTTATCACATTTATTGACTTGCAAATATTGAACCATTTGTGCATCCCTAAGATGAATTCCATTTGATCAATTATACATATGCTGTATAATAATTTTGACATGCTGCTGAATTCTGATTGCTAATATTTTATTGAGGGTTTTTGTGCCTATGTTCATCAGATATTGGTCTGTAGTTTCTTTTTTTTTTTTTTGATCTTTGTCTGGTTTTGGTACAAGGGCAATGCTAGCCTCATAGAAAGAGTTTGGGAGAATGTTCTCCATTTCATTTTTTTTTTTTAAATAGTTTGAAGAGAATTGGTATTAATACCTCTTTAAAGGTCTGGTAGAATTCAGCAGTAAGGCCATCCAGTCCCGGGCTTTTCTTTGTTGGGAGACTGCTGATTACTGCTTCAATCCTGTTGCTTCTTATTAGTCTGTTCGGATTTTCTATTTCTTCTTGGTTCAGACTTGGTAGTCTGTATGTGTTTAGAAATTTATCCATTCCCTCCAGGTTTTCATATTTGTTGGCATATAGTCCTATATTATAGTCTCTAACAATTCTTTGTATTTCTGTGGTATTGGTCATAATGTCTCCTTTTTCATTTCTGACTTTTGTTATTTGGGTCTTCTCTTCTTTTTTTTTTTTTTTTTTTTTTTTACTTACCCTAACAAATGGCTTCTCTATTTTGTTTATCTTCTCAAAAAATAAACTTTTTGTTTCCTGAACTTTTCCATCTTTTGGGGGTCTTTATATCATTTAGTTCTGTGTGATCTTATTTCTTTCTGACTACCAAATTTTGGATTGGATTCTTCCTGTTCTTCTAGTTCTTTGAGGTGTAGCATCAGGTTGCTTATTTGCAATTGAAATCTTTCCATTCTTTTGATGTGTTTATTGCAATAAACTTCCCTCTTAGTACTACTTTTGCAGTATCCTATAGAGGTTTCAGTGTGAGGTGTCTTTATTTTCATTAGTTTCAATAAATTTTTTGATTTCCTATCTAATTTCTACTTGGACCCATAGGTTGTTCAGGAGTATGTTGTTTAATTTCCATGTGTTCGTATAGCTTCCTGAGATTCACTTGTTATTGATTTCTAGTTTTAATCTGTTGTGAGCTGAAAAGATGCTTGAAATGATTTTAATTTTTAAAAATTTGTTGAGACTTGATTGTGACCTAACATATAGTCTATCTTGGAGAATGCTGCATGTATTGATGAGAAGTATGCATGTCCTGTAGTTGTTGGATGAAACATTTTGAAGATATCTGCCAATTCCAGTTGTTCTAAAGTGTAATTTAAATCCTGTATTTCTCTGTTGATTTGTTGACTAGATGATCTGTCCAGTGCTGAGAGAGGGTTGTTCAGTTTCTCTACTATTATCAGATTGGGGTCTATTTCTTTCTTTAGGCTTAATAGTGTTTGCTTTACATATCTGGGTGCTCCAGTGTTAGGTGCATATATGTTTATGATTGTTATGTCTTCTTGCTGGATAGATCACTTTATCATTATATAATGGCCTTGTCTCTTTTTATGGTTTTTGGTTTAAAGTCTATTTTATCTGGTATAAGAATAGCTACTCCTGCTGGTTTTTGATTTCCATTTGTGTGGTATATCTTTTCCCATCCCTTCACTATAAGTCTGTTTGTGTCTTTACAGTCAAGGAGAGTCTCTTGAAAAGAGTATATAGTTGGGTCTACCTTTTTAATCCAGTCAATCAGTCTGTGTCTTTTGAGAGAGGAGTTTAATCCATTTACATTTTGAGTTGTTACTGAAAGGTGCTGTCTTACTCCTGGAATTTTATTGATTTTTGTTTGGATGTTTTAAATATCTTTTGTTCCTTTCTTCCCATTATTGTTTGTCTTTGATGTTTGCTGATTTTTTGAGGTGGTAAGATTTAGTTTCCTTCTCCTTCTTGTTTTCCTTTTTCTTTTGCCAGTGAGTTTTGTTCTTTCATGTGTATTTGTGGCAATGACTATTGTTTTTTGGACTACAGATGCAGACTCCCTTGAGAATTTCTTGCAGGGCTAGTCATGTGGTGAATTCCCACAGTTTTTGTTTGTCTGGAAGATACACCATTTCTCCTTCATTTCTGAAGGATAGACTTGCTGGATATAGTATTCTTGGCTGGTAGGTTTTTTCTTTTAGCATTTTGAATATATCATTCCATTTTCTTCTGGCCTCCAGGGTTTCTGTTGAAAAATCTGTGGTTAGTTTGATAGGTGCTCCCTTATAGGTGATTTAACACCTTTTTCACTGCTTTTAGAATTCTTTGTCTTTGAACTTTGCCAGTTGACTATAATGTGTCTTAGAGAGGATATTTTTGGATTGAACCTGTTTTGGGATCTACGAGCCTCCAAGATCTCAAGGTCTGTGTCTCTCCCTATACCTGGGAAGTTTTCCACTATTATTTCATTAAATAGGTTTTCAATGCCTTTTCCTTTCTCCTCTCCTTCTGGAACATCCATGATTGGAATGTTTGTGCACTTCAGGTTGTCTACTAGCCCTCATAGATTTTCTTCATTTTTTAAAATTCTTTTTTCCTTTTTTCTTGTCCACCTGGGCTATTTTGAAAAGACTATCTTCAGGATCAGAAATTCTTTCTTCTGCTTGTTCTAGCCTGTTGCTTAAGCTCTCAGCTGTGTTTTTTATTTCATTGAATGAATCTCAGTTCCAGGAGTTTTACAAATTCTTTTGTAAGGTAATAATCTCTTTGTAAATTTCCTCCTTAAGTCTGGATTTTTTTTTTTTCTTATTTCATTATGTTGTTTGAGTTTTCTTGTATCTCACTGAGTTTCCTTGAGATTGTTGCTCAGTATTCCTTTTAAGTCATTTCAAGGGTTTCTTGCTCTATATGGTCTGATATTTGAAAATTACTGTATTCTTTTGGTGGTGTCATATTTTCTTGGATTTTCATATTTCTAGTATCTCTATGTTGATGCCTGGTCATATAACACAGCACTTGCTTCTTCTATTACTCTGGAGTAGGCTTTGAGAAGACAGACTTCCTCTTCTTTTTCCAATCCCTGCTGGTGACTCTCCTTGTGTCAATGCAGTCAAGTGTCTGGCAGGCTGCTGAATGGTGGCTGTGGCAGTGGCTGTGGTGGGCCACCCACATGGAATTGGTGTTTTTGGCATGCTTCTGCCTGCTGCCATGTGGTGGGGGCTGCCCATGGCTCCTGTCTAAGACCTCATGCATGTTCCTGCCTGCTGCTGGGAAGTTGTGCTGCCCACAGCTCCTATCTAGGACCCTGTGCATCTATACAGTCATTTTTTTAAAAGTTTCATGTACATGATTGCTATGAAATGTGTATTCTGTATTTTCTACAGTTGCTGAGTGCTGTATTCCATACATGTCCATTGTATCAAATTTGTTACATTGTTGAAATCTTCTATAACTTACTGATTGTTTTTTCACTTGAGCTATTAATTAAAGACATGCATTAAATTCTCTCACTATAATGGTACATTCGTCTATTTCTCTTTGTAATGCTGTTAAATTTTCCTATGTATATTTTGAGGTTATAAGGTCAATATAAGTTGTATGTCTTGTTAACTAGTGTTTTGTTATCAAATAGTTATCCTCATGCTCTTCTTCTCCAGTATTGATTTTTGCCTTAAAGTCATTTTTGTCTGATTTTAGAAGATTTTGTCTGATTTTAGAACAGATTTTAGAAGCAGTTTCTTGGGAGCAGAGAGTATTTGCTTGGTATGTTTTTAATCTATTCTTTTCTTTAAAACTTTCTGCATCCTCAATTTTTAGATATGTATTTTATATATAACATTTTGAATTTTCTTTTTAAAATCTAACCAGCATTTGTCTTTTAAGTGGAGCATTTACTCCAATAAGTTTGTATATGCTAACATGTTTGCCTTTATTTTTTCCCTTATTTTGTGCTATTTGTCCTACCTTTTGTGCATTTCATTGTTTTCTGCCTTTTTTATTCTAAATAAGTAAATATTTTTCCTCCTTCAACTTTCTTCTCCTTCCTGGTTGGAAGTCATACACTGTTTTTTCCTTTAGTGGTGACACTGAGAAGCCTCAACACCCATTCTTAACTAATCAAATTTTAATTATCTTTTCATATTCTCCTGGAAAATGAAAGAAACTTAGGACACTTTAATTTGTGTTTTCCTTTTCCAGATTTATATGCTACAGTTGTTATTTTCAATTTACTTTGGTTTTTTCAACTCAATATTGCTATTATTGTTTTTTATTCAGTCAGTATCTGTTTAGACATACCCATATAATTACCAACGTCTTGTTTCAGCATTCCTTCTTGCAACTCTGGCCTCCCAACAACAACCACTTCCCTTTAGCCCCAGCTGCTAGCCCCAACTGCATCCTTTAAGTTCTATAAAGGAGGTTTAATGGCAAGTATTTTCAGTTTTCAATGGTCTGAAAATATCCTTATGGGTATCATTAAAAAGTGAGCTGTTATTCCTTTGAAGACAATCTGTTTTATCTCTCTGGCTGCTTTTAGAATCTTCTCTTTGTCTTTAATGTTCATCAATTTCTTTATGATTTCTCCAAGAGTAGATATGTTTTTATTTATTCTGATCGGGACATGTTAGTCTTCTGAATCTGTTTTTGATAAGTACTGCAAAATAACTTGTCCGTGTAATGTCTCTGTTTCTTCTCTCACCACTCCTACAAAATTCATTTAGATGTATTTTGGATTTTCCCATTTTTTCATTTCCATTAACCTCTCTTATTTTTCATCTCTTTTTGTCTCTCCTATATTCTGGATGTTTTCTTCTGTGTCTGATCTACTGTCAGATATATCCAAGTTCTTAATTTCAATAGTTTTGTTTTTATTTTTAGAACTTTTATGCTTTTTCATATATGTTTGAAACATTTACTCTCATTAGCTCAGAGAGTAATTTTTAAATTGTCTTTATTTTCCTATTTTAAATCCATTTACATTTAAAAATATATATATATCACATATTAGAGTGACTATTTTAAATTCTATGGCTCATAATTCCTGTATCTCAAGTATTTTCAGATCTCATTCTGTTATTCATAATTTCTGAACGCTCTGATCCATGATACTTCATTTTCTCATGTGGTTTGTGTAGCTGTTCTTTTTTAATGTAAGCTCATATTTCTTGGAACTTTCTGTGTTGGAATTGAGAGTAGGTTCTCCAGCAATTATGTCACTATGACAGACACCTGGAAATATCAGCATCTCTAAATAACTTTAAAATAAGTTCTCAGTGTCAAGTTTTTCAGAATACTATGATATTGTGAATTCAGGTAACAAATCCTCATGAGCAATTGCTTATATTTGTGAATTTTCAGGGGCAATCCCTCACTCAGCACTAAGGTTTGAGACACGTAATTTTCCTATTTCTAGTTCAATGGTTTCCAATTCACCCACACATTATGGGTATGGCCCTTTGAGGTCCTAGCTTTATGTATGGTGATGCCCTAATAGAATCTCCACCTTAAGCATGCCCTGGACTTTGTTTTTCTAAGAGCAAAAACAAAACTAAATTCCAAGTTCACACAGTTTAGAAAAGTTCTTCTAGATGAGAGATTCTTTCAGCATTCTGTTTACATCTCTGGGATCTATTTTCACTTAGTTTTTGGTTTCTGGTATTCTAATTTCTCAGCTCATGAATATACTAAAAACGTTGTCTTTAAAAAAATTTACTTAGGTTTTTTAGTTGTTTTCAGAGGAAAATTCGATCAAGAAACCTAATCTGCCATGAATAGTTAGTATAGAATAGCTTAAGGGAACATCTTATTACCACCAACGCATTAGCAATGAATTGCAACACTTTCCAAAACACAATGATAACCATTTCATGCACGGTATACTTTCAACAAGCACTGCACAAACCAACATTTCCCTGATTGGAAACCAGAAAATCCAAAAGTGTCAGTAATACAAAGGTAACATTAGAATGCTGGAAACAGGAATACAAAGCTAAATGATGAGAAGTTGCTTTAATAATCAAAATACCTACAATAATTATTTTATTTTTAATAAAAATATTGTACAGGTTAAGCATTCCTAATCTGAAAATCCAAAAACTGAAACTTCCTGAGAGCCAACTTGACGCTCAAAGGAAGTGCTCAATGGAACATCTGAATTTCGGATTTTTGGATTAGGAATGCTCAACTGGTTATTCTGCAAATATCCCCAAATCAGAAAAAATTGGAAATCTGAAACACTTCTGTTCCCAGGCATTGTGGATAAGTGATACTCAACCTGTACTCATCCTATTTTAAATGTAAACAATTTTATTATTTCTGCATGATAAATAATAGTAGCTAGAATTATGAGTATTTACTTTGCACCAGGCATCTTATATACATTATTCTATTTAATTTTTGCAACAAACCAGTATAATAGATATTAATATATAAAGTTTTCCCTTAGTTTGGGTTGCACTCAGCATACACTAGCTCAACTATTTTCTCCCCTCTCCTTCTACACTAGATTGGAAGAGACATATATGACAGATGGCTGGGCAGAAATACATATGTTGGAGAAGAAAAAAGTGCTTAATTATAACGAGTATAAGCCCCAGAGACTGGAAGTGATAGGGTGTCCCATTTTTTATCCTGTCTTTTTAAAAAAGCTGGCTCAAAAAGTCCCAGAGGGATGTGCAAGAGGACTTTACATAAAAGGCAGATTCTCATAAACATGTAGTGGAAAAGATGAGTTTTTTTCTCTCAGGAAATTTACACAATACTTTAAAGTTTATTGGTTTTTCTGTTTCATAGGTGTATTGATATCTGTATATCAATATATAGTCATAGATCAATTGTCCTGGAAAACAAAATCTGTTGCCTTTTATTCCTTGTTTCATAATGATTCCTTTGAACTCAATACTTGGGAACAATAAGAGATGAGACAGTCAAATTAATCAAATTCTAAAGCAGATAAGCAGTGACAATACTTATATTTCTAGGGGGCAAAACATTCTTTCAAAAAAAGCTCAGTGATATCAAGATAGAGAGTAGGAAGGGCTGCTGGATCCCTTACCCAAAATCAACCCTGGAGAAAGCATAGGAAGCATGAATTTGAAATATTAATGATGACCACAACAATAATAAAAATAAAAACAAACTCTGAGAAGTATGTGGGTAAAGTGAAGGCAGTCCTTAACTGGAAAATATGTGTGTATATGTATGCAGAAGAGAAGGGGTCGAAGCCTGGGGGAAAAACAACAGGAAAGTGCTCTGAGAAGGTGGCTGAAGGAATGCTTTGCATTCTGCTCTTGCCTCTCTCTTTTGTTGTCATGGGACAATCTTATCAGTTCCATTACCATGTTGGAAGCAAAACCCAATAAGGTGTTGCTATGAGTCAGGTAACACTAAGGCAAGCAAAAGCCTTGCTGGGGTGAAGAGTTGAAGAAAATGTCCAAACTTATCAGAACTTCTTAGGCGTTCACTTTTCCACACTCTCCCCTCTGAACTCGCAGTACCAATGACTCATAACCTCAGCAGACTTTCTCTGCCTATTGTCATTTATTTCTAAGAGGTTAAGGTAAATTCCTGAACAGCAGGTTTTGCTGATGGGGTAGCTGTGAAAGGGAGTGGTGCAGCAATGGAGTGCTTTGCCGTGGGGTTCATAACCTCCTGCCATAAGCTCAGCCAGCAGGCCAAGGACTAACGCCTGGTCTTTTGCTCTTTCCCAACAGACATTACCAGTTGCACTACCTGATAGTCCCAGGGGAGTATGGGCTTACTAGCCAAAGTGAATACAGCTGAAAAGCAAAACTACTCTCAAAAAGAGACGATTAAATGACATGCATTATTTGAATCAATATAGCTGGAATAGAAGGATCAAGAATTTTATAAAAGCATAATAAATATATAAACAATAATATATACATAATATACAGAAAAGGGTAATCAAAGAAGTTAGAGACATGAAGCATCAATAAGAAGTCATAAAAGAAGAAAAAAGTGAAAATGACAGGAGAGAATAGGTTACCTACAGCCAAAACACAGAATTGTAAACTGGAATGACAATCAGATTGAAGAACTCTCCCAGAAGGGAGCAGAGAAACATAATAAGATAGAAAATGTTAAAGGAAAGTTGAGATTTCTGGAAGTCAAAGGAAGTGACAACATGTAGATAATGGAGTCTGAGAAAATGAGACACAAAATGTGATTTGAAGCCTTTGCTTTTTATCACATCTGTACCTTGTCAAAGTAATAAGAATTTCTCCTAAAGAACAGTGCATATTTACTGTATTTTATTAATTTGTTCTTATTGTGCATTTCTTACCCCCTAATTTTCACTATGGTAATGTTAAGTTAACATCCAAAAGTCACAAGGAAATAATGCCTTTATAAACAACAAACAATGAATAAAAAAAGTCAGTTTTCCAAACTCATTGGCATCATCCCAGGTTGAATTCTAGTCTTTGACAACGTACACAGAAATATGTTTAATGGTATAATAACTATGTAGATACTATTACACCTTTTCCCACACCTAATTTTACATCTTCATTCCCATTTACTTGTATTTTTGTCACTTTTAGGGGCTCCTTGGTATTTCATCATTACAATATATCATAGTTCACTAATCATATAATTATTCCTGGATATGTATCTTATTTACAATTATTCAGTATCACAGGAGGTATTCGTGAAAAAAATACAATGGTATTTTGTTTTTAGGGTATAATAGCACAATTATTTGGTAAAAAAAGTCAAGAATAACTTTTAAAATTTTTTCTAAATTGCTCTACAGAAACACTAAATCCATTTCCAGTGTGAACAACAGTGTATACAGGTACCTGTGTCTCCAACCCTTGCCAATGCTGCACATCATCATTTTGAATATTTTTATTAGCTGACTAGGTATGTGATAACTTAGAGGAAAGCATTTTTAATTGCTAGAGATACTGATATGCACTGACTTTAGTCCAATGGTGATTTTCAAATGGAAAAACTGTTCTAAAAATGCATTAATTAATTATGGAAGAAATAAAACATTAAACAAAAGAACTTAAGCCTGGAGATTTCCCTCATTTCAATTAGTAGCATGTGCCAATAGCTAGAGTGATAAAAGTGCCAAGATCAATATGGAATAGATGTGTTCATCTTTCTTTTATATTATAAATAGTAAGTTATAAAACTTCAGCTATGTGGCTAATATAAAAGAGCTGAATTATTAAAAAATTCACAAATCAATAAATATGGTGTCTATAAAAGACAAACTATAAGAACAACTTTTATCAAGTTGACTTTCAATTAATGGTTAAAAATATACTGACCAGTTTCCTTAGAAAGCTAATAATTTGCAAAACCACTCTGAATCCGACAAGTTCTGGCAAAAGAAGTGCAAAACTGAAACATCCTATAAATGATTATGAGTTGCCAGGACTATCATCAAACTAACCCAAAACAAAATTTGAAAATGCACTTCATGAAAGCAAAATGTATCTAAGTTGAGGACATGCTCATGGTTAAGAAACAATCATCTGGATTATTTTCAAAATTGAAAAATTATTCTGTAGGCTGGATGGATTTGGATGCTGGAGAAGATGAGGGGCATGTGGGGATAGTGAGCCAGCTGACGCCACTGAACTGTACTGAGACTAATATGGAAGAAGTCTATGATATGGATGAGACACACTTGAGAGAGAGGAAGGCCGGCAGTTGGAGAAAGAGTACAATGGATGAGAATACAATTTTAGAAGCAGAATTGTAAAAACTAAACAACTAAATGCATGTTGAAGGCAAGGGAGAGTGAGAATTATTGGTGAATTAGAACATATACTCAGTCAGTTTGGTAGATCAGATATTCTAAGAGGCCCTCATGAAGTGAAAGAACCAGATCCTGCATAAAATACAATTTTTGCTGTTTCTTCATTCACAGGAATTAAGAGAAACATCCAAAGGTGAAAACAAAACAAAAACCACCCACGTAAAACTACATGTGCTGAAAGCAGGATAATGAACAACAAGCACACGCAAAAGTCAAGCCAAGGCAACTTCGAGAGCAAATGTACATATCAGCATTGAGGGAGAAGGAAGTTGGAGCCGAGCAAGACATCCCTGGATTAAATCAGAGAGCTTGGAATAGGGTGTAAGTGGTTCCAGGTCATCATTTGTTATCTACTTCCACTAGGCTAATAAAAATTCCCTTTGGAGAAAAGCTTCTTCAGTTTATTGTCTCCAAGTACCCCATAACTTAAGATAAACCAAAAATAAGCATATAATAAAAAACTATGAAGTCCAGAAAAAAAACCACCATGAGTGAGTCAGCAGAAACAGATTCTTACTGACAAGAACTTCAGATATGGAAATTATCAGAAAAAGAATGTAAAACAAATATGTATGAAATAGTTAAAGAAATAAAAGTATCACAAAATAAGTAAGCCAGAAGAAATTAAGCAAAGCTTACCAGATTTGAGGAAAAAAACCCAATGAAATTTCCAAAAGAAATTTTTGTAGAAAAGATAGATGAACTAAGGCAGTGTAAACATAGCAGAATAAGTAGTGGAATAGAAGAGAGATCTTAACAAAGTACCCAGAATGCAGCCCAGTAGTATCAGAAGATAAAAACTAATAATTGAGATGTTTAAAGCTATGGAAGGTAAAATAAGAAAATATAATCATATATGTCTAATTGGAGTTTCAGAAGGAGAGGAAAGAGCAGAGAAAGAGAAGATTTGAAAAGCTGAGAATTTTCCAGAACTGAAGAAATGCAAGAATCCACAGAAATAAGAAGCAGAATAAATGCCAAGCAGGATGAAAGGGAAGGAAGGGAGGGAGAGAGGGAGACAGAAAGGAGAAGGAAAGAAGAAAGGAAGGAAGGGAGGGAGAGAGGGAGACAGAAAGGAGAAGGAAAGAAGAAAGGAAGGAAGGGAGGGAGAGAGATCCATGTCTAGATACTAGGTTTTGAAATGGCAGAACACAGAAGATAAAAGATCATGCAATATGTTTCCTTTTTGTGTCTGGTTTATTTCATTAGCCAATGTACTCCAGGCTCACCCACGTTGCGACAAATGGCAAAATCTCATTCGTTTTTAGGACTGACTAATATTCTACCATATATACATACCACAGTTTATGCATTCATACATCGACAGACACTTAGGTTGTTCCCATATCTTGATTACTGTGAATAATAATAAACATGGGAGTGCAGATATCTTTACAAGGTCATTATTTCCTTTGGGAATATGCCCAGAAGAGGCATTGTGGCAAGTGAAGTAAGCCAGCCACAGAAAGAAAATTATTGCATGATCTCACTTATATGTGGAATCTTAAAAAAATAAAATAAAATTCGAAGATACTGAGAGAACAAAACAGTGGTTGTAAGGGGTACTGGGGCTGTGGGAAATGGGAAGATATAGGTCAGAGTATATAGAGTAGCAGATTGCAAAATAAACAAATCTAGAAATCTAATGAACAACATGAGGACTATAGGTAATAAAATTGTACTATATATAAGATTCATGCTGAGTATATTTTAGCTGCTCCTGCCACAAAAACAAAGAATGGGCAACTATGTGAGATGACGGATATGTTAATTTGCTTCAACATAACAACTTTTTATTATCTATATGTATCCCATAACATCATGCTGTATATCTTAATCATACAGAACAAAATCTATTTAAAATAATAAACAAATAAATAAAACAGCAGCATTATGATCAGCTCTCCAAAATTTTACTAACCAATGTAGCTTTCCTACATTTTAATGTTATTCTACAAGTAATATTAATATATTTTTATTGCAAAATATTTTGTAAAATACAAGATAGCATAAAAATCCCCCCTGACCCCCTATACTAGATTTTTTTAATGGTGCCATATTTTTTTTTTTATTGCTGACTTCCCAGAAGGACTTTAAACAAGCTGAAGGAAAAGAAAACAATACCAATGACACTAATGAACATATGAACAATCTGTCCCAAAGCCTAATTATCACTTATGTATTCTCAATGTTTATAATTTATTTTAATTTTTATTACTGAAAAATTTAATTTTTATTACTATATACTGAATCTCCAGCACCTGTAACAGTACCTGGCCCAGAATAGACACTCAATATTATTTAAATTAACAGTCAACTGAAAACTCTACCCATTAATATCGTCTTTCAGAAATAAAGGTAAAATAAATAAATCAGAAGGTTAAAAAATCTGAGACTTTTTTCTCTTCCAAAAGACTGTCATCAGAGGTACTTCTAAAGTATGTATTTCAAGAAGAAGGAGGAAGGTATGAAATGTAAGACAGAATGACCAGAAATGAATTAACCAGCATATAGGTAACTCTTAATAAAACTTGCTTTCAAAATATTATAACAACATCCAATTGATGGGCAGGAAAATATGACAGAACAAAAATTCTAGACATTATTATTATTTATTTTATTTATTTTTAAATTGACAGATGAAATTGCATGCACTTGCCATCTACAACATATTGTTTTGAAGTATACATACATTGTAGAATGACTATATCTAGCTAACTTAACATTTTTTTAAGGCTAGTCGAGTGAAGCAGTGAGAGTAGAGCAGTTATTTTTATGGTAAAAACACTTTACAACCACTCTCTTAGCATTTTTCAAGAATACAATATACTAACTATAGTTACCATGTTGTACGATAGAGCTCTTGAACTGACTCCTCCTATTTAATTGAAATTTGACCAACAGCTCCCCAACATTACCATCCCCTACCCCCACCTCCCCAACCCTTGGTAACCGCCATTCTACTCTCTACTTCTATGAGATCAAACTTAAATAGTGGCTACTGTTCCAAGCACTGAAATGCAATGAATAATGTCCAAACATGAGGGGGGGGCAGTGGGGAAGGGGTGTGAAGCAACCAAACAATTTTAAGACAAAGGCAGAAAACTAGGAATAGAGGGAACTTCCTCAACTTGATAAAGAACATCTACAGCTAATATCACAGTTGATAGTGAGAAACTACATGTTTTCCCCCTAAGATCAGGAACAAGGCAAGAATGTCTCCTCTCATCACGCCTACTTGACTTTGTACTAAAAGTCCTAGCTAGTGCAATTAAACAAGAAGAGGAAATAGAAGGTACACAGATTGAGAAGGAAGAATAGAACTGTCTTTGTTTGCAGGTGACATGATTGTCTCTGTAGAAAATCTAAATGAATCAACAAAAAATCCTTCTTGGAACTCATAAGTGATTTATAGCAAGGTCAAAGGATATAAAGTTAATACAGAAAAGTCAATTGCTTTCCTACATAGTAGCAATCAACAATTGAAATTTGAAATTTAAAAAAAACAATACCACTTACAAAGGTACCAACACATAAAATACTTCAGTATAACTAATAAAAATGTATAAGATCTATGCATGGAAAACTATGAAACTATGATGAAAGATACCAAAGGAGACCTAAATAAACGGAGAGATATTTATGTTCTTAGATTGAAAAATTCAACATTTTTAAGATGTCAATTATTCCCAATTTCATCTACACATTCAACACAATACCAATCAAAATCCTAGCAAGTTATTTTGTAGATGTCAATGACCTAACACCAAAGTTTACATGGAAAGGCAAAAGCCAACATAATACTGAAGAAAAGAACAAAGTTGGAGGACTCAAACTACTTGATTTCAAGAACTATAAAGCTATAGTAATCAAGACCGTAACAGCATGGTACTGGCAAAAGAACAGACACACAGATTGAGAGAACAGAACAGAGTCCGGAAACAGAATCACAGAAACACAGTCAACAGATCTTTGACAAAGTAGCAGAGGCCAATTCAGTGGAAAAAGATAGTTTTTCCAACAAATGGTGCTGGAACAACTGGACATTCATATGCAAAAACAAAAACAAACAAAAAATCTTTAGACATAAACCTTATACTTTTCACAAAAATTAACTTAAAATAAACCATAGACCTAAGTGTAAAATACAAAACTATATTACTTAGAGAAGAAAATGTAGTGAATCTTGGGTATGACAATATGTTTTTAGATACAACACCAGCATAATCCATGAAAGAAAAATATTCCTAAGTTGGATGATATTAAAATTTTAAGAACTTCTGCTCTGTGAAAAATACTGTTAAAAGAGTGAAAAGATAAGCCATAGCCTGGAAGAAAATATTCGCAAAACACATACGTGATAAAGGACTTGTACCTAAAATATACAGCAAATTTAATGTAACTACAGGAAAAAACAGAAAAATCCACCATTCTAGCAGAAGATTTCATAATGCATATATGTATATATGAAACTCAAGTGTCAAAGCATTGCAAGAAACAGGTGGTATTAAAGGCATGCTTTAACAACATTGCAATTAAATTAGGAACCAATGACAAAATGACAACAATAAAAGCAAAAATAATTCCTCATATGCTTTGAAAAACAAAATACACACTTAAATAACTCATGGTTCAAGACGAAATTAACATGAAATTATAAGGACTTAGAATGGACCTCTGGAAGGAGACATGACACTTTTTACATTGGTACTAATTGGATGGGAATAAGAGGGGTAGTGATGACAGTCAGGGGTGAGTGGAAGAAGTATCTATTGTATCTATTTTTGTGGCTTATAAATTCTGATCAATGTTAACATATTTACTGATCAAAAATAAATCCGAAATACAAAAATACTGAGATATAATTGATAATAAAAACATTACTTCTCAAATCTTTGAGGATAAAGCTAAATTTCGCAAGGTAAGTGTAGAGTCTTAACATGCTACTTACTGAAGCAGGCAACCACTTTAAGAAGTGAGCAAGACAGAACAATTTCTGGTAAGACTGATTAAGGAAACAAAAAAGATGGCACAAATAAACAATACTAGGGATGAAAATAAAACTATAACAATGTTATAAAAAAGGTATTTTAATAGCTAACATTAAATATTTAAACAGACATACTACAGATCCCGTAGAGACTGAAAAAAATAAGATAATACCATAAAATATTATACCAATAACTGGAGAACTTAGAACAAATGGACATATATTTAGAAATATATAAAATACCAAAAGAAGAAATAGAAAGCTAAATAATGTAATATGATTAAAGGAATTGAAAAAATCCTCCCAAATGAAAATACTGAGGCTCATATAATTTTACAGATGAGTTCTAAAAAAATCTCCCAAGAGATGGATCATTTCAATCTTTTACAAACTCTTCCAGAGAATAGGGAAAAAGAAAAATCCCCTCAAACTAATTTAAACTCATTATAATATTGATACCAAAAAATGACAGGGATAGGAAGAGAAAAATTCCAGCCAACTCACTCAATAACACAGATATAAAAATCTTAAAATAAATGATTTGCAAACCAAGTCTAGTAGTATATTAAAATAAAATATGTAATCACCAAGTTGTACAGAATGCAAGGACAGTTTAACATTTATAAACATTTATAATAAATGCCAAAAAGAAATTTAGATGAAAAGGAAAAATTCCTCAACTATTAAAAATTTACCAAAACTGATTCTAGAAAAAACTGGAAAATGTGAATCATCCTATTACTATTAGAAAAATAAAAATAGTAGTCAGGAATCTTTCCAGAAATGAAATATCAAGCCCAGATGGCTCTACTGGACAGTTCCACTAAATATTTATGAAACAAATAACTCACTCATACTGATTCTTTCAAAGAATAGAAAAAGAGGCACCATTCAGCAACTCAATTTATGAGGCTAGCATAACATCAATTTAAAAAAACATGCCAATGAAAGTCCAAAAAAGAAAAATCTCAGGTCAATTTCAACAATTATTAGCAAATTAGCAAACTGAACCCAGTGATATCACATTATGAAAAAACTGGATGGAACATAAGGTTGGTATAATGTTAAAAAATAACTTGTAATTTATCACATTAATGTGTTAAAAGAAAAAAGCATTATGAGTATCTCAATACACAGAAAAACATTTGATGAAATTCAATATTCAATGACAGAAACTTAGCAAAACAGAATAAAAAAGGCCATTCTGAACCAGATAAAAGGTATTGCCAAAAAACTCAGCAAATTTCATTCATACTTTATTACGAAGTTTTGAAATAACCCTTTTAAAATCAGAAAGGAAAGAATGTCTGCTACCATTACCTGTATTCACAAATGCACAAAAAGAAAGAAAAAAAATGAAAACAGAACTGTCTTTAATCATGAATATCATGAGTGTCTATACAGAAAATGCAAAATGAATGAACAATTATTAGAAATATGTTGAATAAAAGATCAATGTTAAAAATCAATTACGATTTTTATATATTGGCAAAAAATTATAAAACACCATTTTACAACTATGACAACAAATAAAAGATTCTTAGAAATAAGTCAATCAAAAGATGTGCAAAGAACTCTAAGGAAAAGTTATAAGCCTTTTTGAAAGATGTTAAAGAAAATCTAAATAACTAAGAGATAATATCAATGTGACAGAAAGTCTCTCCCCAGATGGATCTATAACATCAGTACAAGTCTAATTAAAATTCCAAGAAAAACTTTCAAGAAACATGACAAGGTGAATCTAAAGTGTACAGGGATGAACATAAAGCACAATGACATCCCTAAAGAAGAACAGATAGTGTGACATGCCCTATCTGGACCTAACATAATGTTACTGTAATTAACACAGTGTAATATTACCATAGAAAATGGAAGAAATTGACTAATGGAACAGAATTGAGAATGTAGAAACAGGCTCACATTAGACAGAGCTGGCATTGCAGTGTAGTGGGGATGTGAAAAACTGCTCTAAAAATTACACTGAGAAAATTAATTATCCATATGGAAAAAAATAAAATCAGACCCTACCTTACACAATACGCAAAAATCAACTGTCTCCATGCCTAGGTCTATATCCAAGAGAAATAATGCATATGTCCACACAAAAACCTGTACATGAATGTTCACAGCAGCATTATTCATAAGAGACAAAAAGTAGAAACAACCAAATGTCTATCAACTGATAAACAGGCAAATATATCCATACAGTGAAATATTATTCAGCAATAAAAAGGGAGAACTAATACATGCTATGACATAAATGAGCCTTGAAAACATACCAAATAAAAGAAGCCAGTCACCATATATTGTATGATTCCATTGATATGAAAAATATTAAATACTCACAAAAGGCACATTTTTATATAGACAGAAATTAGATAGTGGTTGCCTAGGGCTGGGGGTGTTGGGTGAAAATGAGGAGTTACTGTTAATGGGTGCAGATTTTTCAGGGGAGATGATAAAATGTTCTAGAATTGATTATGGTGACTGTTGCACAACTCTGAATATACTGAAAACCACTGAACTGTAAATGAGTGAATTGTATATGGCAATTATATCTCAATAAAACTGTTATTTTAAAAAATCAATTCTCAGTGAATTTAGAAGCCAAATGTGAAAGACAAAGGAAGATGACTTTATGACTTCAAGGTAAGGAAGGATTTCTTATATTTTTATGACTATAGGGGCACTCACTTGAAAAGACTGATAAATTAGACTACAATACAATTAAGTACCTTTGTTTCATCAAAAGACACCATAAAGATAATTTAAAAAATCACAAACTGAAAGGAGATATTTGCAACATATGTAATTAACAAAAGAATATTTTCTAGAACTTCTAAAGTATACCAACATATACAAGATAAACAACCAAATAAAAATGACTAAGGTACATGACCAGGCACTTCATAAAAGGCAAAATTTTAATGCTAAACATATGAAAAGATGCCCAACGTCATTAGTCATCAGAAATGCTAATTAAGGCCATTTTCATATCATTTTATTTGCAAAAATTAAGAAGTCTGACAATACCGAATGTTGGCAAGAATGTGTATCAATGGGTACTCTTACACACTACTGATTTGAGTATAAAGTGGTTAAACTCCATTGTAAATTAATGTGGCACTACCTAGAAAAGTTGAACCTTTTTATAAGCTATATCCCAACAATTTGTACAGAACCTCTTACACATTTGCACCAGCGACACAACCAAGAATGTACATAATAGCATATTAAAAACTACATAACTAAACATGTCTCAAATGGTCATTGCAATTAATTGACTTCTCTTCATACAGTGGGATATTATACCCAGCAAAATTAATTAACTAGGAAATATTTGCAACATATGTAATTAACAAAATTAATTAACTAGAGCTGCACAGAAGGCAATGGATGAATCTTAAAAATAAAATATTGAGTGAAAAATGCAAATCAGACTACCTACAATATGCAACCATTTTTATAAAGTTCAAAACAAGCAAAAGTAAACAATACTCTGTAAAGAGAATATATATGTAATAAAGCTATACTGAAAAAATTGTTATTTAACTATCCAATACACAAGGATAATGGTTACCTCTGGGGCAAGAAAGCCAGGAGTATGGGAAGGAAGGAGCACACAGGAAGGAACAAAAAGTTTAATCATGTTCTAATTCTTAACTTGAGTGATCACAGTTCATGATGTTCACTTTGTTGTATGCATTAGTACTTAAATATTATTTATGATATACATTCTCCATATGTACAGACACTAGACAGAAATTTTTAAAAACACGATGCAGAGGTTTTAAGCCCAGGTGACAATGAGAATGCTTCTAAAAATGAATAATTTCTTAAATTTTAATACAATAAATTTTAATGTTGCCTTTCTATTTTTAATATACTGCCTATCTATTTATGACAGAAATCCTATGACAATTTTTTTTGTTGTGAATATTTTACGGAGGACCCTCAATTCCAATTATGTCTTCAAATATCACATTGCTTCATAATTCTTTACTTTTGATTAGCATCTAATAAAGTTAATTAAAAATAATATATTTTCTTTAGAGCAACATAGTAATAGTTCCAGTGTACATTTTAATTGCTTATGGTTGATATTCAGGGCACCAAATTTATTATTTTAAATCAAACTGATCAAAATTATTTCTCTATTTTCATTATGCTGGACACAATAAATATATATATATTTGGATTTAAGTTTACAAATTCAAAGAAAATATATTATTTCAATTTATGGTCTTTTAGTCTTCTAACATTATTTTATAAATATCATATGCAATAAAATATTCTCTTCTTTTGTAAACAACTCCCATAGGAACTTTAGCATAAAAAATAATTTAACTTCACAAAAAAACATTGCTTTTGTCTCCCAAAGAAAAAAGTTAGTACCAGAAATAATCACAATGAGTTTGTTTCTAGCAAATTAAATACAATCATCAAATATCAATTAGCTCTGTTCTGAAGCAGGACAACTGGTGTGTAATACACACCATGGGTTCAGGCAGTAGCAGGGTCAGACAGTATGAACAGACACCATTAAAAAGAAATAAACAAAATAGTAAAAGGCAAGATCAGGAGGTTTGAATTCAGAATAGCCTAAGGCAGAGAATGTTTGAGTACCTCCAGGTGAACTCTCGCTTTGACGTAGGTCTCAGATCTCTGGAGACTTTTGATCCTCAGGTAGTGTAAAACCCTCTGCTCAGCTACGCCAGTCATTGGTTTGTCTGTCTGTGTGTCCATCCATCTAAACATCCACTACCCTGGTGAATCGTATTTTAAGGAGCTAGACCGTCTATATTAGTGAGCCTGCGGTGTTCATTTCTGAAGACTTATGTTCTTGTTTATACATGAGATTTATCAAGGAGGCAGAATTCTCAGAGGAAACTGTTTGGGACTGATTTCAAGAGAAGCAGTTTAAGCTCCTCATTTCCTCCTCACTGGAAATTCCTCCCCACAGCGAAAGGGCAAGGACCCCAACAAGGGCTCTGACACCATTCTCCTCCTTTCCCTTCACTTTCCTTCGCTAGTCACAAGCGGTTAGAAGTAGTTAAGCAGTACAGTATATATTTGGTCAGGTATTATTATAGCGGCTTCATTCGGGCTTCTGAGAGCAAGGTATCACAGAATTCAAAAAGCACCCATGGTTTTCATATGAATTATGGGTGGAGTGCAGGCTGGAAGGCTGAGGTGTGCCTGATAATCTCTGTGGGATATAGAAAAGGGCAGTAAAACACTGCATCTTCATCATTTCAAGGACCTCAATGCCAGAGGACTGGGTAAAAATTTGAAGAAGCTATCATTTAATTTCTTGGCTGGTTACACCATGTAGAAAAGATCAGGGTACTACCATATCCACCCATGCAGTTAAGGGGCCTTTTTAGATTTTTTTTTTTTTTTTTTTCTAACCTTTTAATTCGCTTGGTCCTTTCATTTTACCTAATACAGGAAGTACTAGTACGGACGGTCTGCATGACTTGTAGATGAGTGAGATAATGAACTCATTATAAGTACCACACATACCAAGAAGTGAGTATACCATACTGAGAAGGGCAAGTTGCTGCATATACACTCGTAACACTTTAATCTTATTTTGAAGACTTTGAAAATACTCCAGAACTATAAAGTAATTCAAGACAATTATTATAAACACCAATTATCATTGTAAACTAATATAAATGCATAAGGTTTAAGGGATTGGGGTTAATCTACAGGTGACCAGATGGATATCCTGTAAGTAATTTTGTAAAAAAAAAAAAAATCCTTACTGTCTGCTGTTTACTTTTATGGAACCTACACATTTAAATTTCCCTTACTTCTTTCTTTTTCTTCAAATTCTAAATAAGAGTTTATAATATATATGAATTTAGCTTAATTTATTACTATATATTGCCCATTTTAATGTTTTTATATAAATCACCCAAAATTTGTCCTCAATTGTATGTCCTTAAAACTTCACTGAGATATTTGTCAACTGAAAATATTGGGAGATAACTTTCAGTGTTGGCAACTGCCAGCTTATGAAGGCAAAGGGAAAAAAATAGTGTATGGCTGTTTTTTCAAATAATTTTGAGGGGGAAAAAACCCTGATAACTAGGTTTGGTAATACAGATTTCTGTCAGTTATGATATATAATCTAAATATATAATACACATTATTAGTTTATATTATTATTATCTGTGCTTACACATTTTTAAAATTGAAATATAGATTAAACATATTATTTCTGTTATATCTGGTTGTTGATCCCTCCTTATGTCAAAATTATTAGTGAGGCAAAACTTCAGACTCTTATTCATCTAGAACTTTAACTCCACCAAATTAAATGTCTCATTTCATTTTTTAATGAAATAAATACAAAGAATTAAATATGCATTTTTGAGATTTTATTAAATATATAGAAATGATGTTTTGAAAGTAGATATTCAGACTTCAAAGAAAGATTATGTATTAAAATCAACAGTAGAAAATATTAGGAAAATACTATTGTATCAATAAAAAAAGAATATTTTGAATAGGTTAAACATGCCAATTTATTTCAGAGAGATTAAATTTATATCATGCATAAAACTAAATATGTTCTATGTTTATTATCATTTAAAAACTGAAATTCATCTAGTTAAAATAAAGAGCATATTTTACTGTATAATTATATCCTACAATGTACAATGTACTTTTTAATGTCTTTTTGAAATTGATTTCAAATTAAGTCAAGTGTTACAAACATTATTTTATAGGTGATTTTTTGCTATGAGTTTATGAATAAAAGTTTATATTTTTATAGAGCCAAAGCTTTTAAAGTGTGGTCCCATATGCCATAGGAAAAATAGGTAGTTGATAATAGTAGAAAAGAGAAACAGTAGTTGATAATAGTAGAAAAGAGAAACATTAAGGGATACAGGTAAAGTCACATAAAAATGGGCGAGAAACCAGGTCTTCAGATTCCTGGGGGAGCATATTTTCTGTTTTTAACCTGCTGCATGTAAGCTGCAAATAGAACTTTCTTGACTCATAATGTCTGTGTTCTATCAAGTGGAAAATATTTTTTAAATCCCTTAAATAACTGAGAGATATTTAGAAATAAAGTCAGCAGATTTACTTTTAAAATAATTTTTAAATTGCCCTGATATACAATAAGCATGTTTGGCATATTTGAAGTGCATTTGTGTTTTTAGACTCTCGTTCTACTGCTAGTAGACATAGTTAAAATTAAAATCATTAGCCCACCTGTGATTCAGTGAAAATATTTCCTCTGCAACTTGTAAAGATGAGAAAGAGGCTTAAATTCCGCCAAACTCCAAAAGAATAGCTTAGCTCTGGAAGGAATTCTATACACAAGATTAAAATGTGGTACCATTATCTGATGTAGAAGAGGACAGAGCTTAACATAGAGGAAAGGCAAGAAAAACTTTAATTTGGTTAAAAATTATAAAACAATTAATACTTGGTTTCAAAACACACTACAAGGGACTAATGTCAAGAAAGAAAAAATACGTTACCTGCAAAAGAGTAATCTCTAGGTAGGAAAAACAAAAGAAACAAAGAAATAGAGTGAAAATATTTTTTTTAAAAAAACTTTTTACATGCCTATCTGGAGGGAAACAAAACTTCAAAAGGAGAAGTAGAACATGTTATGAGTCACATGAACTGGCAAACATTATGGCTGCATTTGTTTTTTGTGAGTAATGATGATGCTGCTAAAGATTCATAACTGATGTTGAAATTTCTAGTTTTATTTTAAAAGAACCACCCAAATCATCTAATTGAGAATAGGTCTTGAGGAAAGTGAGTAAAAAACTCATAGTAATTTGTTTTTAGATTAAGTGAAAATTAAAAGGGAAAAAACGTCTATAACACATTGACCTATTTTGGAAATTTGCAGATGAAATGTCTACCACACTTAAGATGGCTACATACGAGCATTAATTTTGTAAATAAAAGTAAATAATTAACAAAAGCACAAAACATAAATGTATGTATATTTAATAGACTCGAACAGAATTATAAATGTGGAAATAGTCCACTTGAGAATGACACTAAAAACTATCTTCTTTTTATTTATTTATTTATTATTTACCATTATACAATGTAGTTAATTGTCCTGGCCCTTTACCAATTCCTCCCTTTCCCCCATTCCTCTCCCCTTTTCTTATGCTCATCAACATCATATCTGTTCTCTTAACAAGTTCAAGGAATTATTGTGATTGTTGTGTCTTTTTTTATATTTGTTTATTTATTCATTATTATTTGCTCCCACATATCAAAACTATCTTCAAATAAAACTTTTAAAAATCATATTGAAAATGAAAAATATAAGTATTAAAAAGCCAACACAGAAGTATTATCCATAACTCACTCTAGTGCAACATCAAGGTTAACTAACAAGAGGACTACTTGTCAGGAAAATGTTATTTGTAGCATCTATAAACACTTTAAGTTATTGTCTCGACAGAATATTTCCAGGAGTGACAGGTAACCTATTTGGCCTTCGAAGAAGAGTAAAATTCAGGCTGAATTCTTTTTCACTAGAAACCTTCTTCTATGAAGAATGATATTCAAGTAATTGGAAAGCAAATTTTCAACACTCTCTTTGCTTATTGCATTTCTCCTTTCCAGGAAAGCAGAGTTTTGAGCTAGGTTTTCTGCCAGTTCTATATTAGCCACTATATCCAAACATTCTGTACACACTAAGGTCACAATTGCACACACATTATACTAGTGCCATTCTGAAAATACTAATGATTATGCTAACAACTATATGACACTACTAAAGCAAAGTATTTAGAAGTTTTGGTTGCTTAATTAAACAAAATCTATAACATCTGACATAAATAGTTGAATTTTTAAAATGAGCTACTGAAAGGGAGGAGAGTCCTGCCCCCTTAGCAGGCTGAAGCTGACTCAGTGGCTGCCTCAACATGATGAGCCCTCCCTTATTATTTCTTCTACCAACACTTCCCTCCCCTTACATGTACTTTTTTTGGTGCATTGTGTGAATTTTGTGCAACAAATTCTTTAAATGTATGCAGAAACTAATGCAGAAGAATCACATGATATGTGTTAAGTTAATACCATGTAAAAATCAGAATCACACTTGTAATTTAAGTGTGCAACAAAACATATGTCAATAATCTCATCCTAAAGAAATAAATTTGAAAAATGAGTAATATTATTTCGGCCTTTTTTTTCAAACACCAGATTACAAATGAGGAGACTAGTTTATATTCCTGTATTTTCACCAATTGTATAAAATAGTGTAATTCTTGGCAGATGTACGAAATTTGAAAGAAGCTCACGATAAGTATGCAAACTAAAGAAAATCCACTAAAATGCCATTAAGGCATTTCTGGTAAATATCTCCAATATAGCAGTACTGAAGCCTCCCCAGTCAACTTGACCTCAAAGGACAACTTTACTGACCAGGTGGGTCTCCTCAAAATGTCTTAAGTATCAAAATACCTTGCATTAATTATGCTTAGGGTACAGTGTCAGGAGAGAGAGTGTGGTTACCTTCCTTCTAATCAGCCTCACTTGTGAAAGCACCCTGGATGACTTTTACATCAGTACAGGAACCCCATGAGATTGTGCAACAATAACTTAACTTAGCATAATTTGTACTTTTGTACATGATCTTGTTACTTTCTGTTTTCGTTCCTCTACTCATAAGATGAATTCACCTAACGTAAAAAGAAATTGGGTGGGCAAGGTCAAAGCGAATAAACAGAAAAAAATGCACTGTTCATGGTAATATTATTTACCTCTAGTTATTAATATTAAATATACAATTGTTAATTTTTAATTATTTAGCCATTTCATTTTAAAATTACTTTCAATTACATTAACATTTTTGGTTTGTTTTTTAGCTGAGGCTCTTATAAGAGTTAACATTAAAAGGCTATTAAATATATTCAAGTGGATATTCAAAATAGATAAACAGTTGTATTAAAACAAATGACAAACAGACATTAGAATCATGATTAAAACAGACATCAGAACAATGATATAATATAAAATAAAAATCTTAAGTTAATTTATGAAAGTATTTAGACTGTCATTTTTAAGGATTCATCTTACTAAATAAAATGTTAAAACTCTTTTTAACTTTATATTCTTGCATATGGTAAAACCAGACAGTTACAAAGTTTAAGTAAAGTTATGCATCTTAGGTATTCAAAACTTAGCTACAGACACACTGATTCCAATCATAACAGTATTTAAAACAAGGAAGATAAGGTACCTAGATCAAAATCATAGATAGCAATAGATTTTTAAAACCCATAGAAAAATGGTGTAAGTAAGTTGACAGATGAACAACAAAAAATTAAATGTGGTTCCAATTAGTTTAACTTTTAAAAATAAATATGTGAATTAATTTTTTCACAAAATACTAAAAAACATCAAATCTATTTTGCAATTGACATTTTTGTCAATAAAATGTTCCACACAATTTAATGCAAAGCTCTTCTAAAACTATTCTGCGATTAAAAAGTTCTATCCATGTAACTACCTATAACTTCCACTAGTCAGTATTCAACAAGTTTCCAGTGCCTGCTAAAACTATCAGGGGTCTACTAGTTGCATGTTGTACTTAACCAGTGTACAGAATAAAATCACCTGATAGTATATGAGACAGATAACTTATGAAATTTTCTCCTTCTTCTTAACCTAAAAGTTTCAGAACTCATTTCATCCTTTCTCTCCCATTTAACCTCAAGCACAAGCTTGCACTCTCCCATCCTCTCACTGGATCATTACCTGCTAGGGAAGGACACATCCAAGCCAAAATAGATCTTGCCTCCAAGACAGGCTCACAGCCTTGAACTTTGGTCATGGTCCTGTTAGGCTCACCTGCCTGACTAAACCTTATTGTCACCCTCAATCTCTAATACTTGTCTGTCTCATAATCTGGGATTCGGATTCCTGACATTATGCATGTTCCTAAATTAAGGTTACTACCTGCTTCCGAAATCATTTTCGTGATTAGATTCTTGACTTTCTGCAATAATCCTTTTTACCTCTTGTTTTAATTACCTGAACTCTTGAAGGTCCTTCCCTGACTCTTGATCTGACTTCATTAACCTAAAACTGACCTATTTGAATTTCTGACCCATCATCTGACTCTCTTAATAATTTAATGGTCCATATTAATGCCTAGCTACCCAGGTTCTGGTCTCCTCCCTCTGTCACCCCCTAGAGTACTGAGATTACTACATTTATTCTCAGGCCATTTATTGAGCCATTTATTTCTCATTTATCCCGCAACAAACATAAGTAAGTACTAGAATGAAAATAACTACCTGCAAAGTGTTGAAACAGAAATGCACGTTGCCATGGATACAGAACTATATTTATGACCTATGCAGTTCCAAAACAAAGAACTAGCCAATAAGGACACAGAAACTTAACTAAGAATGTGATCAAAGAAATCAGAAAGTACATATTACTTTTATTAGCAGAAAATTATATAAAGGGTGTTTTGTTCAGTTTTTTGGGGGGTTGTTCAGTAAAAGGTGCTTTGAATGTGGTTATATACCATATACCAATTTTACATGTCATAAGGAAAAATCTTTCTCAGTTCTGTATGATTACAATTGAATGTGTGTACATATATAAAAATATAAAATAAAGTGGATGCTACTGATTAAAACGCCATGCATAATACAAACCACATTACTTAAGCAAAATTCTGCATTTCAATTCTACCTTTTAGAAAACGATTACATGTGAGAATTGTGTGTACATGTATTCTGCATGCTTCAAAATTTTACAAGAAGCATTACAGACTTATTTGAAATCCTTATAATGAATATGTGTTAATTTCTATTGAAATGGATAGGGTGCTAAAAAAAAAAATGGGATTAAGGTATCTGTTTTAGTTCACAAATCTGCAAGTAGCAATCAAGGTTAACACCCAGACCCTCTGATTTCACTTGCCTTCTCTATTAGACAGCACTGCATTTTCGCTAACTAAAGATTCTTGCTCTAGATCTCATAGAAATTTTACACAGACTGAAATGACTAGAGTACTTTCCTAAATATTTAATTCAAATCTTTAATAATCACTAGTAATTTTATTTTATTTTGTGAATAATTGCTAGCTGGATCAATAAAACTGATTCAACTAACATGTCAATATTAAAGAAATCCTAAAGAAATCTAAAATAACATTAGTGGAAGAAAAGCATGTTAGATTCTTCCAGATAGAGATATTTCCCATGTATTGGCAAATTACCTCTCTGAAATAATGTCATTTTATTCAAGTCTATATTTTAGCTTCTCCCACCAAATTTTATTGCCTCATAAAATTACATTTTAACAGGATGTTCAAGATTAATTAAGAAAGTTTTGACTCAATCCATCTTCTACAATTTCCACCAATATTTCAGTTTTCTATGTAGTTTCTATTTCTTAGAGTGTTCTTCTTAATCCTTCTTCTACTTATATTTTAAAGCTTCAATTCACTACTGATGTAGATGACTACATCATGGGGATTATTTAATGTACTCTCCATACTGATGAAACTCAGCCTGTGGACTATTCTTTACCTTGACATCACAAAAAAAGTGTCAATCTTTGTTAAAGCATATACGACCACCGCTGTGGAGTTTTCCCTATGCTACCTTAACTGTTTATCTCAATAATTAGTCCAGATGACACTTCTTGTTTTCCTAACCCTAAAATGTATACTCCTTTGTTGCACCAACAACAGAAATACCTTACTGACCATTCTTATAAGAACATAGTAAATGATGGTACCAAAACATGTTCTACGGGATGCAAGATAGCTGCACTCGAAAAGATCAGGTACAATGCAGAAATATCTTCTAAATATTTCCAAATTTCTCTGAGAATTTTCATTGTGAATTAACTAGTAAGGAATTTGTCCAAACCATTTATGAATCTAATTCTGTGGAACACCTCAAAAAAGTAGATGCAAATAGAAAATGAAAAATTAAGCCATTGCATTGACAAATTTCTTTTTTACAAATTGTTTCCACTCTGTTCTTTTTTAAATTTTAAAATACATACAATCAAACAAATCAAATGGTATAAAAGTAGTACTGTTTTCTTATTGAAAACATTACTACTTATGACCTCGCATCTCCAATCCACTTCACAGGGGGTAGGCACATTTAACTCTATATTGTCTGTTATTAACTCTACTGATAATTACTTTCATATCTTCATATATTTCATGAATTATTAATTTATTCACTACCTATTGATTTCCTGCTATGAAAATAAAGACTTAGCTTGCTTACACCATCTGCTATTTCCCTTCTCCATCTTCAAAATATAGTTGCATCACCATTTTTAATACCTTTATTGGTTACCTTTATAACTGTCAATAAAACAAACTTCTCTTTTCCCAGCAATTATAGATCTTTTAATTCCTCACTTCATATGATGAATATATTCATATTCATACTGCCTAGCCTTCATCTGGCCTATTCATTCTTGCAAGCTCTATTATCTAAGTTTTTACTTCTGTTACCTGAACTATTGTTAAGGTTGGTAACATTTATGTTGCATCTGGAACCATGAATATATTTTCTATGCTTTATGTATAAATTGATTTCAAAAGGCAAAGTTTAATACACAGAGTATAATTATTATTCAAAACACAACTAGATAATATATTACAGAACTACATTTTGCTTCTGGTAGAGTTTTGGGGTTTTTTTCTGAGGCTTCTAATTGTCTTTTTTTTTTTTTCTCCCTTACATTTTCTGCTTTTACTGCCACCTAACATTATTGAGAATTCTCAGGGACAGTATCTAGAGTCTTCTTTCCCTCATCCCACTTCTGTTCCAATCTGGACTGGATGATCTCTAGATTCATTGCACAGCTAGCCTCTAGGACTTCCCTCTTCTCCTCTCCTGGACTGGATACACTGTTCCTTGGATCCTTTGTATTTCTTTTATTTTATTTAAGAATATCCACAAGCAACTTCCAAAGAAATGTAGAAACATTCCATGTTTGTAATGTCTTTATCCAACCTCAGATTTCTATATATGATTGAATGTTGACTTATGTATAGAAATCCGGTTTGAAAAACTTTCCCTTTCATAGTTCTAATGAAGGCATTATTATCTTTTACCACTTATTATTGGAGATCTGATCTGATGCCAGTCTATTCTGTTCCTGTGTAGAGGACCTGATCTTCCTCTGGAAGGTTTTAGGATCTCTCCCTTATTCCTTCTGTTCTGAAATTTAACAATGACGTGTGCAGATGTGGGTCTTTTTCATTTGTTATGCTGGCACTTCTTAACCTTTTCAATCTTAAGACTTCAGTACTGTAAACTTCGTTACCATGTTTACATTGATAATTTATCCACTCTATTATCTGTTACTTAAATACTGAGCATTCTGGATTAACCATCTATGTTTAAGCTCTTTAAAATACATTTTTATACTTGTATTTTTGTCTCTGCTTATTGTTCTCTTTTATGAGAGATTTTCTTAATGCTAATTTTGGCAAACATTTAAAATTTTAATTTATAAGAGCCTTTTCTTATTCTTTTGATTGTTACATTTTCAGAGCAGCCTGTTCTTTTATGACTATAATAACATTTTTACTATTTCAGTTTTGCTTTCCTTAAATTTGCTTTTTACTCCCTCAAGTTCCTTTTTTCTCTATGGTCATCTGTTCATTTGATTAGTCTTTCTCTCTCATGCCTCTCAGGTAAGCCTTAAATGTCAGATGACCTGGAGTTGTCTGTTCACATTCAAGACCAAGAGGGTAAAATACAGATTGGAAGCTCTGTATGTGTGTGTGGCTGAGTTTGCATGTTGAGGAGTTTATTGCAGCCCAGGACATCTCCTTGGGCTGCCTAATTGCAGCCTAGCTGAGGCAGGCATTCATAACTGATTCCACATCAAGTGGGCTGTGGTGTGACTCGGCTTTCCCAACTTGGACTTTCTGCAAAGCCAGAGAAGACTACTAAACCCAAGTGTAGGTGCAACCAGGAAGTGGAGGAACAGGAAGGAAGTGCAGGGGTGGCCTGGAAGTGCAGGTCTGTCCAGGAAATACACAGCAGATGCCCTCTGGGAGCACCCTCAACCAAAATGAGGTGGAATTCCATAGATAAGTGCTCCAGACTCCCATTCTTTGGTGGGACAATTCTGCAGTACATTCTAAAAGTCTACCTAGGGGTCCTCAGTGGAATGGAGTCTCCCTTGCTCTCAGTATTAACTCACTCCAGAAGGCACCTTTTATTGCCTTTTCTCCCTTCCTGTCTCACTCTCCCTGTTCCCTCACTGCAGACTCCTAGAATCCTCTCCCCAGTAAACTGTCTCAGGCTCCATTTTCAGAATAACCCCAAACCAAGACAATACCAGGCAAAATTAAGCTCTTAAAAAGGTTCTTTGTAATACTATGTAAAACTGGAAAGAAAGTGGCAGGTTAATTTCTATTTATATGTCTATTTTTCCTTTATTTTGGTCTATTTCAATGGTCATTAGTTTTAAAATTAATATGCATCTAATTATTTGATGTAATATAATATGTAAATTAGCAAAGAGCTATACCAAGAATTCATATATTAAATGAAGTACTTTAATCATTATATGCACAAATATTTTAATATCTTTAAATGAATATTATTATGTATTAAGAAATCTGCCTTTTTTCCCTCTAAGATCTGATACAAGGCAAGGATAGCCACTCTCGCCACTTTCTCTCCACAAAATACTGGAAGCTCTGGCCAGAGCAATTAGACAAGAAAAAGAAATAAAAGGTGACCAAATTTGAAAGGAAGAAGTAAAATGATCTGTTTGCAGTATTTCGGGTAAAAAACCCTAAATACTCTAAAGAAAACCCTAAAGAAAAAAACTGTTTGAAATAATAAATGAATTCAGTAAAGTAGCAGAATTACAAAAGCAACATGCAAAAATCAGTGGCATTCATATAAACTAAAAACAAACTATTCTAAAAGGAAACTAAGAAAAAATCTCATTTTCAATAGCAATGAAAATAATAAAACACTTAGGAACAGACTTTACCAAAGAGGTGAAAGACTTGTACATTGAAAAATCATAAAATATTGATTAAGTAAATTAAAGAAGATATGAATTGATGGAAAGATATCCCATATTCATGGATTAGAAGACAATATTGTTAAAATGCCCATATTACCGAAAGCAAACTACAGATTCAATGCAACCTCTATCAAAATCCCAATGGCATTCTTTACATAAATAGAAAAAAAATCCTAAAATTCATATGGAACAACAAAAGATTTTAAACAGACAAAGCAATCTGTGCAAGAACACAACTGGAGGCATCATACTTCCTGATTTCAAAATATGTTATAAACCTACAGTAATCAAAACAGTAATGGTACTGGCATAAAAACAAACATATAGACCAATGGAACAGAATAGAAATATATCCACACATCTCAATCTACTGATCTTCAATAAAGGTGCCAAGAACACAGAATGGGGAAAGGATAGGCTCTTCAATAAAAGGTATTGGAAAAACTGTATAGCCACACACAAAAGAATAAAATTGAACACTTACCTATCACCATATGCAAAAATCAACTCAAAATGGATTAAATACTTAAATGTAATATCTGAAACCATAAAAGTACCAGAATAATACATAGGTAAAAAAGTTCCTTGACACTGTCTGAGTAACGATTTTTTGGATATGACCCCAAAAGAACAGGCAACAAAAGCAAAAATAAATAAGTAGGATTGCATCAGAATGAAAAGTTTCTGTACAGCAAAGGAAACAATCAGCACAGTGAAAAGGCTACAAAATTGGGGAAAATATTTGAAAACCATGTATCTGATAGGGGGTTAATATCCAAAAAATATAAGGAACTCATACAACTCAAAAGCAAAACAAAACAATTACCCCAATTATAAAATGAACAAAGGTGCTCGCTTCAGCAGCACATATACTAAAATTGGAGTAATACAGAGAACATTAACATGGCCCCTGCACAAGGATGACACACAAACTTGTGAAGCGTTCCATATTTTTCTGCTCTTTTCCCAAAGTGAACAATGCATCTTTACAGGTAAAGAAGTCTGTCCTTGTCTTCACAGTGGCAGCTTGATGTCTTTAAAGAATAGGACTTTCACACCAATTATAATTATTACATACTGCCTTGTGTCTTGTGAGTCTGGTATTCTGTAAGTCATGTTAAAAATGAGTGTGGCTTATTCATTTTCAGAGTTCACTTATTGGCTTAGAAGACAAATATACTACAAAAATTTAAAAGTTAAAAAATAAAATAAAATAAATGGATAAAGTACCTGAATAGACATTTGTCAAAAGAAGACATAAAAATGGCCAACAGGTATATAAAAAATGCTCAACATCAGTAATCATCAGTGAAATGCAAATTAAAACCACAATGAAATATTCCCTCACACTTAACTAGAATGGCTATTATCAAAAAGACAAGAGATAATAAGTGTTGGTGAGGATGTGGAGAAAAGGAAACCCTTGCACACTGTTTGTGGGAATGTAAACTGGTACAGCCATTATGTACAACAGTTTGGTGTTTCCTCATAAAATTAAAAATACTGCTACCATATGACCCAACAATCCCACTTCTGGGTGTAGATCCAAAAAAGAAATCAGGATCTTGAACAGATACTAGGGTACTACAAAAATTTCATGGAAAAATAGAATTAAAAGATAATACGAATCTTTCCATGAACTTTTTGAAGTACCCTCACATAATAACATTTGTTGTTTTCAACTTTTACACAAGCAATTATGATTTTGTTTTGAGTGCAAAATAGAAAGCAAATATTATCAACCTTGACAATGAAAGTAATTGTGCAGCTGGCAAGAAGAGGTAAAGGAAAAAGGGACAGACAGGGAAAGAAGAATAAGGGCCATGATATTCTCAACTTAGAAAAAAGTCAAGAACTAAAGTTAATGGAACAAGAAACAGACTTATGAGAACATTATTTAAAGTTATTAACATTAACAAACAGAAGTAAAAAATATTCATCATACAAGACTGGAAAAGAAGAGAAGGTGGCAGAGTAGGGTAGTATGTGACAGTTAAATCCTCACATTAATAGGAAGGTGCCAATAAATATCTAAAATCAACAAGTCAAGATACAGAGATATCAATATATTGTTCAATTATGGAAGCAACCAAAAGAAGAAATAAACAAAAAGTGGCTAGAGGAGGTCTCTTCTGGAGAGTAGACTAGAAGTAGTGAGATTTTTATCTCAAGCTCTACTGTATTATTTGTTACTACGAGTGTGCATATACTCTTCTGAAGAATAAAATATTAAAAATAGGTCATAGGTTAAAGAACAACAAAAATTTTAAAAGGAGGGAAATCTATCTTACGGAGGCAGACAAGGTACTGAAGAGAGCTTCTGTTAATTCAACTGACTGTGCAAGCCATGACTTCTTTTCCTGTGACAACCTACTATCAAAGACCTTTCTAGTTAGACTCATGGTGTCTCTCAAAGAGGGTAGCATTGTCTGCTTTCTGAGTTCCTTGATTTAGAGTTCCAACATACTCTGTAGACGCAATGAACAACCTTTTAATTCTGAGGCGTAAAGAAATGCCCCGAGGGTATGGCTGTCTCACACCTCTGACCATAGTGTGGAGAAAACATGTGGCAGCACTCAATACCAGTTAAATATCTTAACTTTTCTTACTCAAGGGATAAAATCTTCTGATTGTTCATCCTCAGAGTCTCCACCTAATAAAGGAGCAATAGAGATTAATTCCAAGGCGAGTTCAACCTCAAATGAGAAAGTTTATGAAATATAGTAAAAACAAAAAATAGGAAGAGGAAGTCAAAGGCCCCTGGAACATAGAACAATACTACTTTCTTTGTTAGAGCTGATGTATTTTTCCCCTTTGTGTCATTTTTATGAGAACAGATGCAGCCAAGTTCACACATTAACTTCAGAGGCAAAGCAGAAAAAAGGCTCTGTGTGTGTGTATTATGTGTATGCACACATGCATGTGTGCATGTTTTCCCTCTGGCTATCAGACATAGCTTCAAACAACCATTTTATTATTTTACCCCTTAAAAGTTAATTTATTGCCTGGAAAAGAGCTAAAGAGGTCCCTGAAGATGATCTCAGACTATGTTCCCTTTGCCAAATAACTATCCTTAATTATAACATCATACCCATTGGACACGGATAAAAAGAACAAGTGATGGTTCTGTGGTACAGCAGTACATCGTGACACAATTTCCACATTTGTCTTCATAGTTGCAACACTTCAACAGTATGGGAGTAGTATTTCCACACACTGAATTTGAAGTACCAAGAAGCACCTAACAAGTCTAAGATAAAACCACATCAATCTCAATGCTCACTACAAGGAGACCACAAAATTAAAGACATTCTCTATGCTGAACCCCATTTTGAAGATCTGAATATAACTTATGGAAAGGAACATTAAAACTATGTAGGAAAACTGTTCTAACACCAAGGAATCATTAGCATAATTCACTCCATAGCTGATTGAGGTGTCTTGTAGCAAAGAACTAAAATGGGGACTTTTGTGGATTATGTTCCTGCTTCTAATAGGCATGGCAGCCTCTGCTGGGAGAAATCATAAGAAGGTAAAAGAGTTTTGTATTTACTGAAAAACATTAAAGGAATAATGAAGGAGGAAAGTTGTACTCTTTTCAATTGGGAGAAAAGTATACAAGGGCAGTACCCGTGGAACATGCACACAACTACCACCCCTGCCCACTGCCCCCTCTCAGAATGGCCCATAACAACTCATTATTTCTCTAATACTGCACTAAGCACATTATTTTATATTTACGCTTTGTTGTCTTTAACCCCTCATGATTGTGCATGTCTTACTCATTTTTTCATCTTCAGTAGCTAGCAATGTGCCTAAAACTAGGGGGGATCCCAGTACACGTTTGATGAATATTCTTAAATTTTAATCATACTACCAAAATGGTAACCAGTTCTCTGAAGTCATTATTATTTGGAGACTTAATAAACATTTTCTGCATATTTTAGAAATTTGAAGGTTAAAAAATATGATACAGAAACAAGCAAAACCCAGCACTAAACATCCCTGCAGGATAGTTAAGTTTATTGATTTGTGTTGATTAATTCACTGATTAAACATCAGCATTTGGACCAGGTACCCTAGTAAGTTTGAGGGATGCAAAACAGGTAAGACATAATCCCTCCTCTGATAAATACAGTCATGTAAATAATAATGACATTACAGCAATCATGAGCTATCCTATACATATAACTTCTTTTGTTGGATGTTAGAAATTTTGTTATACCTCACAGAGATGGAAATAAGTACACTGACAATGCCATCCACCAAAGAACAAACAAAACCAACAAATTGCAATGACTTGGTGGCTTCCCTGAGAGTACAGTGAGCCATCAGGCACTCTCCTTGGAACCTAACCCAACTCTTAAGCCACTCTGAATCCTCAGAGGAGACCTACCTTGGCTTTCCTGTGGCTCTTATTGATCTGCCTTTATTAATTTAGCCATTTGCAAATATTTGCTGAGGTCATAGTCTGTACTATGAACCTTTTAGGGTATAAAGAAGTGAGGCTAAAGGATGTGGTCCCTTTTTTTCAGTCTATTTGGGGAAATAGAAAAAAGTAATAAATATGTAATAATACACTGGGAAAGGTGCTAAGAGGTTCAAAAACAATGTGTTCTGATGGAGAACAGCAGAAGAAGATACTGGGAAGATAACAATAGGGCCAGATTATGCAGGATATTGAGGCCAAGCTAAGAAGTCTGAATTTTATTCTAAGTACAGCTATGAAAGGATTTTAAGCAGGGGAGTTTTCTAATCCAATTTATATATTGAAAAAGATCATTGTGGCTGTTGAGAAGAACAGAGAAGGCCTGGATTAGGGCAGTGGGTAATAGTGAGTGAGGTGAATGGACAGGAGATCTATTTGGTGGCTGGATCTATAGTATTTACAGATGGGTTAAGAGAAAAGGAAAAGTCAAGAATGACTTCCAAGTTCTGGCTTGAGTACTGAGCGTATAGCAATGACATCTAAGACACAGGGAAGATGGAGAGGCAGAGGTTTCAGCTCTGGACACGTGAAGTTTGAGGTGTTTGTAAGCAAGCTGAGAGGAGGTGCCACGAGGCTGCCAGATATTTGAGTCCAGGTCTCACATGAGAGATGGGAACTTTGAGGTTATTAGCATATATAGTTGTTATCTGAGACCACTGAACCGCAGGTAGCCACTTAACAGAAGCATGAAGAGAGAAAAAAAAGAAGGGGCCAGACCCCAATATTTAATGTACAACAGGGGAGCTAGTAGAGAAAAAAGAAACTAAGATGGAGAAGCAGAAGAAGCAGGAGGAAAAGGAGGACTAATTGGGAAAATGTAGACATAAGTCAGTAGGATGAAGTGAAAGGGATATATTCAGTGATGAAAAGCTAGACCTACATGGTAAAAAGCAATGGAAAATTGGCTTGTCACAGAGTAATAAAAAAGAGGGAGCTAAAATAGGATTACAGACTGAAAAACAGTGATTATACTAAGGGAAATCCAACTTCTTCCAAGTAATTCAGTAAGCTCTTATATATCTACGAAAAATACGTAAGGAGTAGGTAAAATGTATTTCCTGGTAAATCCTATAGGAAAGTGTTTTATTCCATGTTTTCTTCTAAGAGAAGAGAAAAAAAGAAAAGAAAACATTCTAGAATATGAGGTAGAGCACACACTGTCATCTATAGAAGTTTTCCCAAAAGGTTTGTGTTTTGCTAATAAAAAACCATACATATTCAGAACTTATTCTAACTATGGTTTGGATATTAATTTGTAGTTTCACATGGAAATTCTATTTGAAAAATATGAAAAAAAATTGCAGTTATTAAATCTGTATAGTTAAATGGTACCCAACCTTCCAAGTAAACAGAGGAACCTTTATTTATTCAGAAATAGAAAATTTAAGCAGATGCCCATTATCTTGAACAAATTTCCTAATGGACTGAGATTATCATTTACCCTGAACTATTATTAGAACACTTTAAAAAATCACACTTTACTTTAAAGGGAAATTGGATCTATGTTCTAGATTTGTAATTCTCTTAAACTACTTAGTTAATTTGGCTCAAGAAAATATTTATCATTCAATAGTATATGGAGCAAAGACAATGCTGAAATCTACTTTCATAAATTTTTTTTTCCAGATCAATAATCAGATAACGGGAAATATTTTAATGCAAAATAAGTAATTGTTTTAAAATTATGTTGTTTTCCTTTTTTAAAAACATGATTTAACTGAATATACTTCATTACCCTGCAATGTATTTGCACATATTAACAACGCAAGAAGAATATGTAATAAAAAGACAGGATGCATCTTCAAATCCTTCTTGTCAAATTTTAAGAGATACTGAGCAACCAAACACCTCGCTAATAAGTCATGAGACTGCTGTTGTAATTAGCTGGTGATATTTTTTGACTAAGAATCTCAGATGATGAAACTGTTTTTCCTTGTACTGAACCAGCTTGGCCCAGACTAGCCTGTCCCGCAGTGACATGTATATTGAATACAAATCAGACAGCACAGCTTTAAATCTGTGTTGCAGCTCTCATTTCCAATTCGAGAACTGTACTATAATCATAAGCTTCTGGTGGATGAAAGGAAATCAGCTCTCTGAATATTAGCTAATGCCACATTTGCAAGTCCTGAAGAGATCTGTGCTGTTAAAAAAAAAATAGATCATTTCACATGAACCTATATATATGAATTGCTTTGTACTGCTCAACTGATAGAAGCAATGCCTGTGCTGGGATTAAACCCTTTTCATCATAAAACCTCATCTGGTTCGAAGTCCAAGTCCATCAAACCTTTTTCCTTTAAAGTCCCGCCTTTGATTCTACACCAATTTATTCAAACCGCAGCTGGGTGGCTGAAAACGAAAGGACAGCATCATTTAAACCAACCATGTTCCCAACTTGAAAGAAGGGCTATAATTAAAAAAATGGGCATAAAAGAATGGAAATGGGATAATATTTTTTAATGGTAGTTCAAAGGCCGACAGATGTCAGAGCCTTTGAAGATGTCAGTACACTGAGCAAGAAGTTGCCATAAAAGAGCTTGCCTGAGAGGTGAAGCAGCTTTTTAATGGCTGAAAAAACCCTTGCAGACACATCCTTGTGTTTTTAATTTGTCAGAGTTTCTGCAGTATTTTCTGATTAATGACACATGATTATAACTGCATAGCAGACATTTTTTTATACTTGGTTAAATGAATAGTTTATTTCACATTCTTTTAGAACTACATAAGAATAGGGACACTTTCCTAGGAAGTCCAAAACTATTCTGATTGCTTCACATATTTATGCTAATTTGGTGGGACTGGCCCAATTCAGAGTTACTATATGTTGCCAACTTTTGTTCTTTAATAGTCTGATTGCTAGTAACATTACAATTGACATGTGGTAGTTAGAATGCAATTCACTACAGTTTCATTCTTTTCATGTACATGGAACAATATGTGCCTAAATAATTAATTTGTGCACCAAGTCATGTCAAACTAAATTAATGTTTAAAAACATTCCTGAGCTCAATCTAAACAACCACAGCCTGCTCTAGGGTTCAGAAGAGAAAGAGTTGCTTCATGGAAATAACTGCAGCCATAACTACAATCTGATATTAATGCCTACTCCAGAAAAAAAAAAAAGAGCTGTAATGCCATGTGTAAAATGCTGGGAGACACTTTACTGAGATTTGGAGGAGGAACTTAGAGTATTTTCAAACTATTTGCCCTTCTGAATAGTTCTGACATGTCAATTTGATTTGTTCTGTGAAATTACCCTCACAATATTCATGAATGTTAACCACAAGTCTCTAGTGAGTAGTAGCAAAAAAAGGCTTTCCCACCAATGGATATGCCTGTAATTTATATCCATGATGAGGTGCAGGGGAGAGAGAGAGTTCACGGGCTTTGAAGTGGGGCAGATTTGGGTTCAAATTCTAGCCCTTTCACTTAAGATCTACACAGCTTGGGTCTATCTTCCCATCTGTAAAAACTGAATGACTGGCTATGAACTCCCAGACAGCATGTGAAAGTGTCTAGCCATAATATTGTGCTCAATTCCTTTTCTTAAACTAAATGATATAAAAAAAATTACAAATTAGGTCATTTCTAATTGAAAATGTTTATATTTCTATACAACAAAATCACATTTTAATGAAAATAACCATTCTTTTGAAAGTGGATGGTGAAATTTCCCACTGTTTCAGGACCAATAGCTTGTGAGTTCTGCCCCCTTCCTTGTGTTGTAATCTCACATGGCCATGACAGCCAAACCTTTTAGCATACACCTGTTTGCTTCTGACAGCTAACCTTTAGCCCACTCTTGCAAGGACACCCACAGAGGCAGCTCAGCAGATGGAGTACTAGGACTAGGCTGGGGTGCAGAAGAGGGAATAACATTCTCAGGCAGGATCAGGCAACAGACCTGGGAAACAGACAGGAGGAAGCAGCACCACCCAATCCAGAGAGACCAGATTTCTAAGTAGACAGGAGGACTACAATCTGACCCTAATGAAGCTGACCTGCAATCCTCTCACCTGCCCCCAGGTTTTCTTTGAGGACAGTAGCATCTTCGGGTTTATTTTCCTAAGGGAGGGTCTGTTTCCTCTTTCAGGTCCCTAGGTGACTATAGCTTTGCTATTACTAACCCTGAGCACAACTTCAAAGCAGGTAAAGTTTGCCTTAAACATCTTCCAAACTCCTTGTCTGCACTTACCCAAGTTTTTTCATGCCTACCTCCAACCTACCTCCAGATGTCCAAGTCTTCTGACTAAAACTCACCTATGACATCCCACAAGGAAGTTATCTCCCTGCAACATCCCTCTTTCCTTTTCTTTTATACTCTTTCCATCCACAAAAACTCCCATTTCTCCAGTGTAACAGATTTCAGCTTGATAAGAGCAGTTTAATTAGAAACAACTTCACAGTGTGGTGTCTACAACAGCTATTTTCCTCTTCAGCTCCATGTTGTTCTTCCCTTCCACGAAGACTTCCCTGGTTCTTTCAGGCACACTCAGTCTTTTTGCTGGGGGTACAGGGCAGATAACTAGATTACAGCAATTACCTCATCTGTAAAGCTCCACCCACTTGGTAAATACCTTCCAGGAGAGAGCTTTGTCTCATTTTTTATATACCTCCTCTTAGCACACCTCTGGTACATAAAGATATTCAAAAATGAGGAATGAACAAAGAGACAAATAAAAGAATCCCTGGAGATATATTTTCATCTTAAAAGAGATCATTTGTTCTTTTTACCATATATTTTTGTTCATTTAAATTCTAAAAGTGTTCATGAATTACCTACTAAAGTATTCATCTTACTATATATATTTGACCATTTTGAATTTTTAAATGCATTCATGAGTTATCTACTCAAGGCAAATGCACTAAATTATGAGTTACTCAGTCTGGACAAATTCTACTCGGAGACATTTCAAGCAATGTAACTGACAGATTCCAGGCACAGTGGTAAAATATTTGGAGTGGGAGCATTCTCACAGTCAAGTGACTCAGTTGGAGAATCTGGGCATTTCAGAGGAGATTCCACACAGCTTGTGGATCGCCTTATCTCCTGTCAGCTGATGCTAGATGTTTTCTCCCTCTGATCTCAGCTCCTCAAACTCTTGGCTGTTAAGACCAGGCAAAACCTGTTCCCTTTTTCCTGTCAGAATTGAGTTTGTGCATCACCAGGTGATCCTGACAGTCAATCCCTGCTTCTCTAAGTGAGGTGTGAAATCTTTCTTGGAAAAATTCTCTGTGGACCTGAAACCTTACTGCTCTCAGGGCAACGGTGGGCCTGGAGATGTTGGGCCGGGTGTGTAGTTGATCTTCCCCACACCACTCAATAAACCTGGCTTAGTGCTGCCTGCAAATCACGCCTGACTCTGTTACTGATGGCCCAAGTTGCTTCATTCATCTGGGTCTCTTGTCTCCCGTCTTTGAAATGAACTCCCTGGTCGCAAAGTTCACATTCAACTGCATAATTATACAACGTAAAGTCCACCTTCATAGACCGTTGTTCACCTGGTGCGGTAGTCCATTTATGTTGTATGGCCACAGCTCACAACTTGGAAAAAATTAACATTGATAGGGCTATTCAAAAATATTTGCCCATTTCAAATTCTCACAACAATCCAGGAGTTAGGTATTACTGTTTGGGGGTTTTTTTTCCTCCAGTCTCCTGAAATACCACTTTCTCATTGTTCCATTCCTTTCTCTCCTGACCCACTTTCTCTGTTTTCTTGTCCAGCTCTGTGTCCTCTACCTTCTCTTTAAGCAATGAGTGTCTTCTGTTCTCACTCTCTTCCCCTCTATAGGAGATCTCATCTCCATCCTTGATATCCATTAGTATCCGTGCTTGTGATTCCCAAATCTTTATTTCCAATGCGGATGGAGAGCTCTCTTTTGAATTCTAGTCCTATATTTCCACCTGCTTACATGGCACCAACACCTAAATGTCCTGTGGCACATCAAACCACACTCCTCTCTCATCCTCACATCGACTGCCACATCAACTTACCCCACTGCCACTGCCTTAGCTAAGGCCCTCATCAGCTCTCGCTAGGATGACTCAAACTAGTCACCCAGTCCCCAGTCTCACTGCCTTCTAAATGTTAATCCTCTGCTTGAAATTCTTCAGTGACTTTTGATAGTTGACAATTACATTCTCTGAACATTTTTACTGGACACTCCTATCATAAAATATTGAAGCATGCAATCCAGTGCATATGTGTATAAATTTATAACACTACTGTATTAATATATTACACACATTACAAAAATTTGCACAAAATAGGTATTTTTAAAGATGAAATACATATGAATAGAAGTTCCAGGTTTTTTCTTCTTATACTCTAATGAACCCTATTTTGGAAAACATTCTTCTAAATAATTATCAGATGAGGTAAAAAGTGTTGCAAGTAGAACATTAAAGTGGAGAAACGGAAGAGACATTGCAGAGATAGCAATGGCAGCACAAAGACAGTATAAACACCAAATTGGAGATGACTGGTCAAGGGGATCCAATCCAGACTTCTCAACATGTTATAAAGTGTTTTCCAGATATTGCTCATGCTACTCCTTCTGTTACAAATGCTTTTCCCATTCTAATTTGCAAAACAAATTTCTGCTCATTTTTAAAACTCAATGCATATGACATCTACTTTAATGTAACCTTTTCTGATCACCTTCCCTGACCCTACACCCCCACAACCCATGCTTACCATCTCTCCTTTTCTTGGGCTTTATCACATTATTGTGCTTTGCTGTATATAAATCTGAATCTCTGGAAGGCCTGAAAGCTGGGCCTGCTAGAGGAGGCCACAGAATATAACCTTCCATTTGCACACTCTCTCTGTCATTCTCAAAGAGATGCTGGTATTGTTGCCAGTTATTTACAAACCTAGTAGGCAGGCAGGCATACAGCCAAAGTTTTCAGACAGAAGAAAGGGACCGAGAGGGTATTAATTTCCCTGCATACCATGGAATCGAGAAGAAAGTTCCTTTAAAGGCCTGATTAAATCATCACACCAGTCAGGAGGTATGATAGGTAAAAGGGTGCCTTCACGGGGCCTTGAGAGCCAGGGGAACTTGTTCTTCTGACCAGAAATGTTACTACATCTCCTGGTCTGTGCAGCCTTCAATGTGCGGTCAGATGCACCCTTTGCCTATGTGAAAGGAAGGCATTCTTTACTCATATCTGTCAGTATGAATCATATTATCCTCCTTTTATGACAAATGCATGATGCCTGTTTCCCCACAGACTATAAGCTGAAGGGCAGGAACCATTACTTTTTTATATTCCCAGGTCCTAGCACAGTGCCTAGCACATAGTAGGAGCTCAATGAATGCCACTAAATGAATGAATATTGTAGTTGTGGAAAATGATGTTCAGAGATATTAAGGTTATCTCTTAATTAAGCTCTATTAACTCAGAATTACAGAGACAGTAAGTGCTAAAGACTGGCCGTGAACCAGCATCTCTGTCTTCAGATACAATAAGAAATTGGTAATTGCAGCCAGGTCCATGCTTTAGTTACTTTCAGCATGCCAAATTCAAATCTCTGCAATCTTAAGCGCACATCCGACTCCCTGTCTCGCACATCTCGAGCTGGATATTTAAGATGAGGCTCACACTTGGCTTGGCAATAACACCACTCTTTCTTCTGCTTCTGCTTCCCCCCAACCTTCCTCACAGTTGACACCATCATCTACCTAGCTGCTCAAACCAACATTCTAGGAATTACCCTTAAATCTTCTTTCCCTCACTCCCCATACCTAATCCATTGGCATGTCCTACTGACATCCAGAATGGTCCCGACAACCTCAGCCATCTTTTAAAAACATGAATCAGATCATGTCACCTTACCTCCCATCACACTTCAAATTGAACCCAAACTCCTCCCCAAGGCTTAAAAAACCCTGTGCCTGCTTCCCACCCTCCTCCATGCCTGCTGTACTCATGCCACACAGGCCTCCTTCATTTCTTGAACACACTGAGCTTATTCTCCTTCAGGGTCTGTGTACCAGTTATTCTCTCAGACTGTCCACCTTCTCATCCATCAGCTCTTAGCTGAGATACACCTCCCTTGGAGAGGCCTTCTCTGATGGCCAGCTAACACAGTCATTGGCCCCTGTATCGTATCTCTCAATTTTAATTCTCCATCTACCAGCTACTGCTATGTGATGCTCTCCTTGTTCATTTGGGTTTTTGTGCTATAATGTGTCTTCCAATTCAAGTGTAAGGTCCTTTAGAGCACAGTACTGGTCTCTCTTGTTCTTTGCTGTACCTATCACAGAAACCCCCTTGGAGCCATACAGGTCATGCCCTATACAATTCTGAGGCAACATCCACATACAACAGGATGTACCTCCTAAAGGTGTGCAGCCCTAGCCCCTGGGCCTGGCACAGAGCCAGCACTCAAAAAAATCTTTAAGGAATAAATGAATCAAGTCAAAGAGAGTCCATGTTATAGGGAATTTTCATATACACAATGTTACCTAATTTTTAATAGGAAAACTTAAAATAAATTTCACTTATACATTAATTGAAGAGTCACAGTTATAAAATTTTCAAGTCACAGAGTTCCATTTTGTCAATATTAATCTGGAACAGTGAGATTTCAAAGAGCAATCAGAATAGTTAACAATTATCATAATTTTCATGAGAAAATTTACTATGGTTATTCCTGAATTGAATTTTTTTTAAAACAAATGTCGACTTTATAGCAATAGAAGGTGACTTTTATTGCATCACTCGAAATGGCTATAAAGATGAAAGTACAAGAACGCATTTCCATGTTTTCCCCAAAGTCTGAAACACCATATGCATAGTCCAGACTGACTTTAATAGGGGAGCCTGTAACATACTGTACTTCTTGAACTCATGGCTTTTGTCTAACAATAGCACTGAGTAACTTTTGAATAACTCAAGAGCAAAAAGTTTTCAACCCTCACACTCCACTTCTCTTGTTAATAAACATGCCAACGTCACTGTATCTAGAGCCACCATAAATATAATTTGCCCAACAAGTAAGGATAACATTTACATTTTTAAAAATTAGTTTTTCAGGAAACATTTGGTGAATATGTGCATTTTGTAAATAACAAAACAAATAAGTTCCCACTTGCACCTAGAGATCTGGGGTTTGTTTCACTAACAAATACTGACTTAAGGAGCAACCTTAAGATGAATGAATTACCCATTTAATTTTAATCTTTTTAAAGACCTGCAACTTTCAGGTCTTTGCACTGGAAAATTCTCTTGTTCTGAGATGCTGGACCTGGCTTTACTGTTGTCTACGTGTTCACTGAAAGCTCTTGTGCAGCACACAATGTCAGTGTCAGAGGGAAAGACACACACGCCTTGAGACCAATGTTGCATTGCAACTGTCCCTACAGACAAGGTAAGAGACCCCAGATCCAGGCCACACAATTCAGCAAACTTCATTCTCTGAGGACATCATTAACTTATATTCAAATATTACTAATACTTTCAGGCTTTGACTTCATACCTAAGCAAAACAAATCAAAATGAACCAGAAAAATAACACACATTTTCAAACCCTGGAAATCTAATTGTGTACTGTTTCTTTCTGATTTCTTGTGATTTTTCCCAACCTCCCAATATTATAACTATCCAAAAGTACTTGAGAGATTGGAAAACAATTTAAAATAATTGTTAAAACAAGTGAAAAAAATTATTGTCACTGAATTTTTATATTTGTTTCAACTGAAAAACATCTCAAGTTTCACTTTAATCCACCAATTTCAATACTTTGGGGCTCGATTGGGCTTATTTTATTATCCAAAAGTTTCCACTTAGTGACAATATTTTTCAAATATTTTCTGCACATAAATATTAAAGTAGTTTGAAAACAGACTATTATTTTCACATAATACCTTGCTCTCCTCTTCAGATAGGAGTTTAAGATCTCCCCGACACCAATTTCTATCATTTTTGTCATGAAAAATGCTCAGGTGTTAAATATCTTTCATATCATGCTACTAGGCATGATTCCAATTAGTGCTGAATGGAAGACAAAATGACAGTTTAATAAGCTTCAATTTTCCAGCTCTTTGAACACTTGATGATATATCATCATTTTGCCAATCATTTGTTACGCTTAGGCTTCAACCTCTCTGTCATGAAAAATTACCTGAAATACACAAATGAAGGTATCAGGGATATCGTTCACAACTGAGAGTCAGAAATCTCGGAATAACTTTTCCAAGACATCAAGGAAGAAGAGCTACACACCCATTATTTCCTCAAAGACAATCTCTGCAACATTCTTAGTAATCTCATTGAGGCAGAGAAGGAAGAGAAATATGCTAAAATTAACTGAAGGCATTTTTCATTATGTCAACGGAAAGGACATTCAGCATGTGTAATAACGATTTATCTCTGGAGCATTAATTTTAAAAAATAATTCATCTTAAGATTTTTTATTTTGACCAAAATAGCTCTAGAATGAAGCCAAAGCCAAATCACATTAACATAAATTGTTTTTGAGAATTCCATAAAAACACCACATTTTCTTGGTTTTTTTTTTTTTTTTTTTTGTCTTTTTTGTGACCAGCCGCACCGCGCTCAGCCAGTGAGCGCCCCGGCCATCCCTATATGGGATGCGAACCCGCGGCGGGAGCGCTGCTGCGCGCTCCCAGAGCTGCACTCTCCCGAGTGCACCACGGGATCGGCCCCCACATTTTCTAATTATTCCTATATTTCTATGGAGAAAGTCTTCAGGTTTACACTTAATAAACCATCACTGACCACATTATTAAAGGTTTTGACTAGCTTTTGTCATGCAATAGGACCCTATTTAGGCTCCTTTAGGGAAAAGGATTGAATTCTTTGAGATTTAAAAATTCATTCCATAAAATGAATGAATCATATGTAATATTCCAAATTAATAGGTGAGAATGTACCTATAACAAACCATTCACAAAAATCCATACTTCATCAGTATTAAATGCAAATATCTGTGCAGTTTTTATAGAGATCAGTAAGCCCCACTGACCTAAAAGCTTGGTGGATTCTTACTCTGGGCAAATTTTCTTATTTTGTTAATAATGTGAAAACCAAAAGTGAACTAATTTCAAAAACATATTCATTTTTCCATTCTACAGATTCTGAAATTTGTGGGAAGAAAACTACATTCTAAAAAAAAATTAAGAAATTCATATCTCTTCTAAGTTTAATGTATCTCAAAATAAAAACATAGTCATGGTTTTTGGCTTTGGAGACAGATTGAAACTACTGGATAAAACTTGATTTGGATTTACCAAGTCTGAATTATGAATATCAGTATTTTAAAACTAGTAATGCATTAAAAATCCAAAACTGGAAACATAAAAGATTTATGCAGAATGAATAAAATTTAGAGACAATACACTCACACATAAGCAGGCTTGGGGACAGGGACTTTGCCTTGAGTGCCAGGTACATTAACTACCAGTTATGTGACCTTGAGCAATTTATTTACACTTTCTGAATCTTTTCCCATTGATAAAATGGAAATAACGCATAGTAATCTTCTGACCCAGCTAAGAGGTCAAAACACAAGTTTCTACATAGGAAATTTCATGCTCATAAGGTATTGAAGGTTGCAGGAGATAATGCCATGTAAAGGACCTAGCAGGAAGCTTGGCACATGGGAAGCACACCATAAATATTAGTTGTTTTTGTTGCTGCTACTGCTGTTGCTGCTACTGATAAACATTTACAAGCAAAAAAATACAGTCTTGTTCTAGGAGGCACTGCTTACTAAAACTGGAACTCAAGCAGCATTATTTAATTATGACTTTTCAGCAACATCAAGTATGACAAATCACTGAAAGAAACCCAAATTGCTATGAGAATCTCAGCATGGGGAACAAGGAGTACCAATGTCTCTCTCCCAAGCTAGGCAAAGATTCACACACAACCCTGTTCCTTTTTTGGCATGTCCAAGTCTCTCCAAAAATCTAAAATCTTTCTTGGAGGAGGGTAATATATAAAGAAAGAGACTGACTTCAAGATCAAGAAGCCCTGGTTTGCTAGTTCTGTGACCTTGGGCAAGATACTGTCCTTGAACGGCAGGTTCCTTATCTCTAAATTGTAAATCATTGGATGTGGTCATTTCTTTAGATTACTTACTCTGTCTATATTATTGCTAGCTACTTAAGACATCTGATATGACCAAAGCTTCATGTCAGGTGGAACATACTATATACAATGAATCGTGGTCCCTGGAAATCCTCCCAATGTTCACCACTGCAGAGTGATCACATTATACCACCTACTTAAAATATCTCCAACCTTTAATTACCTCTTCTTCAGAAAAATTTTTATATTTCTAAAGATATCAATTAAGTGCAGGAGAACAAAAAACAGATTTCTAAAGCAATCATTATTAGTTGACAAAAAGTTGCTTATTATTTTAGAATGTCCTTAAAAGGAATACTCTTTATCTAAAAAGTGGACCACATACCATAGAATGTGGTTTCCATGGTAACTGCCACATGTAAAAAATATGCACAGGACTAAAGATACACTGTATAATACTTCTACAAATGGATCATTCTTACAGAAATCAATTTTCTTGTCTCAGCTTGTATTTTTATTTTTTAAACTTAATATAATTTTCTCTAAGATGAAGACCAAGTAAAATTATTTATAATTGTTTCATTATAGGTATATATACTACTTTTGCACTTGCAAGATTAAAATAATTACAGAATTATTTTAATAATAATTTAGAATTATAATGGAAAAAGAAAGCTGGTGTCCTATGAAAAATGTAAGCGTTACCTGAAATAGTGTTTTCCAATATTTTCTCCTAATTAAGTACCTAAGAAATAATATTCTTATACATGTTCATTTATATAATAATATATAAATAATGCAAATATATTATTAAATTCATATGTAATATCACTAGACACACTACCATTGCATACAAATGAAACAAGACCTTCACATTAGTGCATCTATGTCAAAATATGACAAAGATTTTTGCCCCTCTATTTGGAAAGTTCTCTATGACTTATGCTTTTGGTGTCTGAGAAACAGAATTTTCCCCACAGGCTTTTAAAAATGGCCTAGTTAGGAAAACCTCTATTTATATTTACATGTATACAGAAAGTTCTTGGGCTATCTTAAATATAGACGTTAGATAATATTATAAAAATATTGTAAAATATTTTTACAAAATAAAAGTAAAATATTAAAAACATTTCCCACCAACCTTCTAATGCCTGACATTAAACTTTGTACACAGCAGCAAAACCCACTTAATACTTAAAACACACTTAATTCCACTCTGCTGTCCCTCTAATACAAATAACTCAGTATATAAGGGGATAAGTACTAAAGTGTGGTGTGTACACAGCTGGAACACCAGACAAGCACTCTAATGTGACGCTGTGTGTCACTAGGGAAAAGAGGGGAACAAAAACCAGGGTTACATTGACAGCAACAGCCTCATCAGGCTGGGAGAAAATACAGTCCACATAGTTTGTTTTTTCCAAGCAATCAGTCCACTTTGACCCATGAAATAAAAATAGTTATTACCTCAGAACCAAGCAAATGATATCAATGAATAAATATTGATGATATAATATTTTGGTTATGTAAGGAGGATATGAATCATTTTAGTACAGGTAAAATAAAATTTTGGCACATTAAAATAAAACCTGCTAATTATATTTTATGCAAGTACTTAAAGAATCTAAGATTTTTCCCACCAGATTTTATAATTTTAACATATAGAGAATATCATCAGTTATATCGGTCAATGTCCTTTATATGAAGCCCCATGTCATATATTTCTCTCAGAACTGAGAGCTAGGAAAAAAATGAACTCTTATGATTTCCTTCATTACATAATTATAATTACATAATTCATCCTGTTTCCCTCTTTGCTGTGGCTCCTAGGCAAGCTCAAAATTAAAACATATGCTTAATTATAACTTTTTTTAAGTATAGATTTTCTAATGTGGTTAATATTATTTATTGCTTAGTTATTATTTTCAGTTACATTTCAAATGTGTGTTTATTATAAAATGCTGACTTAAATCTTTTTTGAAAGTAGTTGGCATATAAAAAAATTAAAATGTTTTCAATAGAAAAATTCTACCAAAGCCCAAAGACCCTGTGTACAGGTATAACAATAATGTTCAGACTACACATATTCAAATTTAACAATAAAAGTCATCTTTGAGAATAATAGCCAATGCTTAATCCACCGTATGCATGCAAACATCCAGTCTATAAATGGAAATTTTTATCTTGTGTCCAATATGCGCAAATCCTTGGAAAATAAGTTTACTGAGATATAATTTTTAAAATTAAAATTATCTTATAAATATCTTTTTACAAAAACTTTTTTTAAGTAGGAGAGAGAAAGAAGAGAAAATACAGATTCCACATTTTAGAATCAGTGATAGGGTTCAGTCTCTTAATGTGAATCAATATGGTAAAATCAACAGGATCTGCCCATATATCATGCCAAAATTGTTCATATTAGACTCATGATTCTCATTTTAGGGAATCGAGAAAGGCATTTAGATGAAATGTTACGCATATCTGCTGTGATATATACAAATGCTAAGTTTAATATAGTTTCAGGTATTACAGATGACCTTCTACAAGTTTGCTGTATTTTATCTCCATGATACTCATGGTGGTTCACAATGGCTGCTGGTTACCTTGACTCCATGATCTGTCTGTACTGCAACAGGTCACACAGATGTCCTAAGACAGTGACACCACCTTTGGGGCATATCACACAGGTTCTATGTAACAGTCTGTATAGTATTTATACACACCTCTCATTTCAGCAACAAACATAAAAGATTAAGCAGTCTCTAAATGGATCAGGGTCCTAAAAAAGACAACTAAGAGATTAAGGAACTTATGTTCTATTTTTCTTCTAATTGCACATAATAAACTGCAGAAATTCTTTCATTATATTACATTTCAAAAGCAAAAGAAGAATTACATGTAGAACTGTCATGGCTAGAAGAATCTCTCTAAGATGATATTTTATAAATTTTCTTTATATTTAAAATGTGATTGAATCAAAAAAATCATTCTCCAAAATAATTTCAATAAGAAAGATCTAGTAAATGAAAAATATTTGACAATGAGGTTATACATTTGTATATGTCTTGATTTCTACTGATCTGGATGTTTTTTCTTAAACACCATTACCTTAGGTAGATACCAGACTGAAACATCTTGTAAAAAGGTAATACAGTTTAATGTGCATTTTAGCAAATGTATCACAACGTAATATATCATGCCACTGAAAATCAAAGTAATATAACAAAACTATAATACGCACATAAATAATTAGCTAACTGTGCCAACTAAAATGAAGAAAATGGTTAATTGTTATTATATCATTATTATATCTTATCATTCCTCTACAAAACAAAAATTATTAGAAAAACTAACCTATAATAATTCCATAGCACATTCACCAAAAGGGAGTTCCTAGTTGATATGATTCACCTTAAGGTAGGTAACCACACTTCACTATGATTTTCATATCAGCATACAATGTACTACATATTTGGAAGAAGCCAAAAATAGATTTTTAGGATATTGTGTTCATTTAAAAATCCAATGAGAGAGAAGCAGCAAACAAAGCCATAGTACTCAAAATAGATATTTCACTGGTCCTCTTTTAGTTAAGTATTTCAAACAGTCCTTTTTACAAAATGGCCTCCATTACTAAACTGGAGTAGCCAAACATTAACTGAAAATCAAATCTCTCTGGAACTAAAACAAAAAATTATACAATCTAATATTTAAGAAACACATGTTTGTTCTCCATCAAACTACAACACAATGACTTGAAAAATATCTCCTATGTTAAAAAACACATGCCTACTTTGTTTTTTTGAAATTTGTGAATGGCATTCAATATTTAAAAGGTATACATTACTTTATTTAGATCACATCATGAAGAAATATATTTTGAAAATTTAGGACTAATATGAAGGAAACTTGAATTAATATCCTCAATAAATAACCAAACATAAATACAAATTATTAGTATTTTGGTACACATAATAAAATTTTTAAAAATACAACTTATTGATAATAGTTTTTTAAAATTATATTCTCTAAAGACAACAAAGTACAACATACACAAAATTATTTTCCTTTTGACCAAGAAAGCATTTAGCCTAAGTTTCTATTGCTTACTGGCATTCCCACGACAGCAATTCTGGTTAGAAAAACGTTCCAAGAAAGACACAAAATACAAGAAATATACCTTAAGCTACAGCACTTGAAAAGGCAAAATAGTCCTTATACTGAATATTTCAATAAGAAGAAATTCAATTAATAACCTTATGATACTATCCCTGTATCTTAATTATACATACTCATTCTAAAATTTCCCTTTTGTTATCATTCAATGAACCGCACCCTATATGGCAGACACGACATATACAAAATCACAAAGATTTCCACTAAATTTGGCCTCCACTTGTGTTGACTTCCATAACAGCAACATAATAGTAGGAAGTTATGGAAATTAATGTATTTTATTGAATCCATTATTCAATTCTACTATGCAAACAGATCTTACCCTGACTCAGAATCCATATCCCTTAACATGGGAAGACAAAAGTAAGGTTTATCATTATGTCTGAAGGATAATATAACTTTTAAAATATTCTCAATAAATTGTATAGCTAAAAATCAAAATACAAGCATATATTTTGCAAAAGCTAGTGAGACTGGTAGCAAAAGTACAATACACATTGATTTAACAGGAACCACCTGACTATGCTCATACCATGGCTACCACAATGACTACCTTTTCCTATATATAATTTTCCTATAAATGTATATTATTAACAAAAAAACCTGTGCTGGGTATATTTATATTGCCCAGTTATTCTGTGAAAATAAAAGACAACTCAAGGTCAAATGAAAAATAACCAATAACTCCTATTCTTTGCCTTACCGCCTCCCACTCTCCACTCAAAAAATTAACATTTTATTTAATTAGAAATATTTTTTTCATGTAGATAATTATAAAATTGTTTAAACACATAGCATGACAGAAGGTTTATTTCGTTATTTAAAAATTATATTATTTTGAGAGTAATGATAACTAGAGGAAGAAGCTTATGTGTGGTGTGATTAGTATGGTTAGATTTCAATGGTTAAAGAGGTATTTAGACCTATTATATGATATGGTTTTATCCGAAAAGAAAATTATCTTTTTAGTGTTTTCAATTGTTCTTAAATTTTCCTTTAATAAAATTTCACAGCAATCTCCTCAAGAAGGTATACTAAAGGCCCTCGATTACATATACCCTAAAGAATGTATTGTACCACAAAGACACACACCCAATAAGATTTTTTTTCATCTGAAATTTATAAAGATAATTTTCCATGCTGACAGTGCACATTTCATCCACAAGTTTGAAGAGTCAAATGCTACCACAGCTGGGGGTTATTCTGCCAAATGGCTTCCAACAGGGGCTACAGAGATGGAGGCTAGGAGGCATGTATATGTGCATGTAGGAAAAGCAACAGAACTGATGGGAAATAGCCCTTCTTTGGAGTCATTTTTATCAATTACCATCTGAGTGATCTAATCAAATATAGAGTCTAATGGAAAAAAGCAACACTAGGAAGGAAAAGCAAATATTAAAACAGCTGCTTGATTACCACAGAGATTAAAACAAAAAGCAAGGAGTGAAGCTGATATATTTCATAGGGATTTGCTAAGGCTGAGGGGAGGGGTAAGGGGCAGATACCTTAAAAAAATCCATCATGAAAGGAACTGAGACAAGATTATAAAAAAGGAGCCAAGTTATAGCGCGCCATGGGATTTTTAATCTGGCTACCTGTGGTTTCTGTAGTTAAACCCTTATTCATCCCCAAAATGGGGGGGGGGGTGTAGGAGGGAGAAAACAACAAAACCACATTTAGATGTCAGTTTTGCAAATGATCAAACAGCGTGCATCAACAAGAATAATAAGAAAACATTAAACGCTGATGACTTTTTAAAAAGATACCCATTTTATCAAATATCATTGATAATTACCTGTGCATCTCGTTTCTTGAACTCTTGAATTTGATTTTCGTGCTCCATATTGGCAGCGCGAAGCTGTTTTTCCAGGTTTTCAATTTCCCGTTCATGGTCTCGGACTAGGCTATCCTTCTCTGCGTTATGCTGCTGTAATAGGTGCGTCTTCTCCTGTTCATGCTCCAGCTTCAGCTCTACTATCTGATTGGACAATGAGGAGGACAGTTCATCAACAGAACATCCTTGTCGTCATGACAACTCATGTACAGCTTAATTTTTCTCTAATTTGTCCAAGTTAAAAATTTTATTTTTGCGTCATTATTACCTCACCCTTGAAATACTCTCATTTGGGGTGGGAGGGATTTATACAAACCTCCTAATATTCAAGACAGTTGGGTATATTCAGTAAATCCTTCTGCAATCTGTTGACACAAATGTCTGAATATAGAAAAAAAAAAAAAAAAAAAAACAAATGTTGAATGCTAGATATTTCCTCCCCAAGAATTCGGGTATTAGTGATCAGCAATGGTTGTAAATGGTTAATAGTCAGTATGCTTTGCTTTTTGCTTAAACATATACATAAAAAGCAGCGATTAAATCAGTTAGTTTTCTTTATGATTTTCAAATAAAAGATTGGAGCTAAATACGCATCTGGATTATTGTATATACAGTTGTCTTTCTAAAAATAAAATGATAAATTTCAAAGCTCGATTATCTCGTTGTCAGCTACGGTATACCAACATAAACAGATGTTATGTGTTCCAGAAGGGCACCTGCTGTGCTGCAAGCTTGCGCCATGATTTCATAAAAAGCATTCTATTCTCAGAATCCTTTCCCAGTCCACTCCACACTGGAGACTGTGACCTTGGCCAGTCTTAGCCTCTCCCTGCTAGACTGAATGGCAGCCGGAGACCAAGGGCCTGGTTGCCGCAGCTTTGATATTAATCCTCCCAGACTGTGCACAATGGCACCCTACCTGGCCTGCAAACTATAGCCAGCCAGGCTGTCTTTGAAGCAGGTGATGAATAGGGGACTGCAGGAAGCCAGCTTCCCCAGTGAACTCCAGGCCACACAGCTGCTAAGAACAGTCACTTGGATTTTTCTTCAGTTTTGGTGGATTTCAGGGGGGAAAACTGCTGTTATCTAGAATATGTTGTGTTATTTTTGGCGTGAGAATCCATCTTCAGAAAAGCTAACAGTAGGAGCCTGCTCTAAATCGATCTTGTTTCATGCAATGAATCACCAGACTACCTTATCTTAAAGCTATAGCATTCATTTATCCAGCATGCATGCTGCACTAAATTTCAGAAATCATTTTCTTTTTAAATTCAAAAGTCTCTCTAGAATCAAAACATAAGTTAAATTTGCTTTAAAAAATAGGTTTCAAAATGCTCTCTTATTGTGATTTTGCTTAGTTGGATAATCAATAATAAATTTCTAACCATTCAGACATTTATTATAATATTTAGAAGAAAGAAGGCATGCTAACTCTTGAACATATGCACTTATTAGAAGAAAATAATGTACACATAGTATGGAAAAATATACTTTCCATCTGAAAACAAATATGTATTCTAGTGAATTTATATTCATTTAAAATTTAGGGGTGGTTTCCTCAATATTACTCTCCTATTGACAATATATGAAAAAAAATAGCATAAAAATTTTCTCCTAATACATACTATACCAAATAGTAAAGGAAAGTTTTCTTTGATTATTTAAAATAAATGTGTATGTTTTATTCTACAGTTTGCATGACTATAATGTTAATCCCAACAAAAGAGAGAATTTAAAATTTTATTGATATTATGGCATGTTTTTCAGGAAGCCAGGTGTATGAATCATTGAGTTAGAATATTTCTAGTTCTTGGACACTTTATTATTTCTACTCAGTGTTATACTATCAAGCACCATTACAATAAAATTATAAATATTAGTCAAAATCATTTAAGTATGCAACTACCTAAGGGAAGTAGAAGGAGGTAGAATGTTCTACTGAAGTCTTCTTCAAAACCTCAGAAAAACTGGAAGAATAAGTATGACTTAAAATTGATAGAAAGCAAAATATTTTATAATATTCTAGGAAAAAGTAACCAAATGACCTATAATTAGTGCAGAAGAATTACAGAATTTTCCCCCAAGAAAAAACAAAACACATGACTGGAACTAGTTGTGAGATCACTAGTAATGATACCACCTTGTTCTAGGCTCTAATAATAATGCACCACAATATCTTTCTAAACTGAGTCATTTGTTCTTACAGATTGCTCAGTGACCATACTCATGTTCAAATTTTAGTTTGTTTTTAAAAATCAGGGGAAAAAATGAAATGGTGTTAATGGAATTTCAAGCCTAAAAATGCAAGAGTATTTCAAAAAGTTCATATTTTTCTATAAAATTTTTGAAGTACCCTCATAGTTGTTCATAAATTATTATTAGTTTGTTATTTTCCCAAGGCCTGTTGCTGTGATTCTACTTAATGAACAAATCTCAAGGTTTCTGAAGCCTTTTAAAGCAAAATAGCTCGGGTTTGACTGCTCAGTCCAAGACTGCTTTTTGGCCGACTTCTAGATGCTAAGGATACTTTCTGGGCTTTGCCTAGTTTCCTCACTGTCAGCATCTTCTGGAAGCTGGGGTGTCTTCCCCAGATAAATTGTAGAGTTCAGAGGAAAAACCCTAATGTTCTAGGAACATCTTGATGGTGGTATTCGTAACCGCAAAGGCCATCATTGAGGTGGATCTGTGTTAAAATTCAAGGTTTTCCTAATCCCTAGCCCCTTCCATGTAAGTCAATGTTAAGAGTCCTTTGGACTTTCTGGTTTGGTCCTTTACTTGTGCACACATGTCAGAGGTAAACGTGAAGTAGCATACTGTCTTTACCTCAGACTACCACATACTTTAGGTTGATTGACAATAATGTCTAACAGAGTCATTGGTGGCGAGGAGGTGGTAAATTATGGAAAATGTGTTGGATGTGAAAGCAGACAGCACCCAAAAGGACAAACATTGAGTGACCAATGAGCCTCTAAGTTAAGGGGGGTCTAGACCCATAATATATGTATGCTACTAGTGGGAATGGGATGCATTATCACGAAGGACCCTGCCTGATTAAGTCTAGCTAAAGAGTTCCCTGTAACACAGAAGTGAAGGCTTCAAGTTCCCTAATCCAAAAGAGCTGAGCTGTGGGCCAGGTAACATTATTGGGTATTACCCACTCTATACGTACTAAAGCAGATTAGCATGTCTCCCAGGTACAATGAAAGTGATTAGTCCTTGTGCAAGCATCTCATAGTATCTGGCAGTCCCTTAAGATGCTGGGCTTGATGGCTTAGTGGTTTGGGGTTTGGGTGAGAAAACAGCTTTACTGCCTAGGAACTACGAGGTTGACCCACACAAAATTGCCATTTTTGTAGGTCAAAACAGGAGATGAATAAGGGTCCTGCTCCACCCACTATGCTACTCCTTAACACACTCTAAACCTAAAATTCAAGAGTGAAGTTTCAATGTTCTAAAGTCCCTGAAAGCATAGCCCTCCATCACAGACTAAATCATTCCACAGTCTGATGATACTTTCCCCATTCCAACTGAGGTTTCAGGTAAGTGCCCAAGGGCAGAAGCATATTCTAGGCCCTGAGAAAGACCAAGATGGAGCTGCTAGATATCCAAGTCCCTGGGAATCTTGTAATACATATTTAAGTCCTGGTAACTGTTTTACAGTGAAATTAGTGCTAGCAAATATTGCCTGAACACCGTTTCATAACTGTACAAAGAAAGAGACAAAGAGGATAGAAAAAGTCATTACTCCTCAGTACACAACACATGGAAGCCTAGCACATTTCAGTAATATACCTCCATATCAGAAACTCCAGCACAAGAAACATAAATTATAGAAGTGATAGAATGCACCACAGCACACTGAAAAGGAGAAATTATGATACAAAATACTAACTAAAATAACCTCAAAGGTAACCAAATTACAAAATCTATATTCTATAAGCCTTAGTGTAAGAAGGGGTTATAGCTACAGGAAGCAGAGCGAGATGTCCTCCATATTCTCTAGCTAGAGAAGGAGGAAGAAAGGCTGTGTACAGTTCAGAGCCCTAGAGGGTAGATCTGTTCCACAGCTCAATGATAACTACTGTAATTTTAAGTGAATAGAAACATGAAATCAAGAGCTTAGAGGGACATAGAGGCTACCTGGTACAATGTTCATCTTAATCCAGAAACCTTCCCTACAACACCGTGATAGTTGGTCATTCAGCTGCTGCTGAAATAATTTTAGCCACAGAATAACCGTATTTCAAGGCAAACAATGCCTCATACTGCACATGCTTGGCACTGAAACTTCTGGATAAAGATAGCAGGGGAAACTGGAAATTGTGAAAAGAACAAAAGCAAACGTTAAAAACAAAAACAAGAACATTCACTGGCAGCAAACAAACAAGGAAAGAGGAATAATATCTTGGCCACAAATTTCAAAAGGTGGTAGTCAAGGAAAGAAAGAGAAGATTCTCACATGATTTGGTGAGACATACTGTTTTGTCCCCATATCCCAGAAGTAGAACTGGTGAGTTGAAGTAATGCTGAGGAATATGTTCCAATACCACAATTTTGGAGAAAAACAGACTGAAGATGTATCATTTGCTTTCCTCTCTTCTGCCTGAGTGGGAGATAAGGGGGCAATTTTAATGGAGTAAAATGGCTGCTGGAGAGAGATGAATAAAACTGGGAAAGTAAAACACTGGAATTGATTCTCTCTGATAGAACACAGGCTTTAGACCTGCATAAAAAAAGAAAACACCCTCTGATGCATGGAGCGAACCCTGGTGTAGAACATTAATAAGTTGTTAAAAGACAGAGTAGATATCAGTTTCTCTAAGAAAACTTGCTCGGAACTCCAACTAAGCTCTCCTTTTCCATCCTTACAATGATCTCAAGACACAGAAAAGTGAATGCAACAAAATATCCATCCCCTCAAACTGAAACTCAGTGGAAGACAACAGGCTGAACATAAAGGCAGAGAAGGAGCCAAAGAGAATTCATGAATATTATACCAGTACTAAGAGTAGATTTGGACAGAGCTCAAGAATGATGAGGGAAAAAAGTGAATATAGCAAAAAAGAGGAGGAAAAGAAGGAAGAAAGAAAGGAAGAAAGGCCCATCATTCTGGATGGAGGGAAATGAACCTTAAAAACCGGAAACAATTAGAGTTGTAGGAGAACCTAAGACCATGAGTGCAATGAAAGAAGAACTCAAAGACAAGAAGATAAGACAACAGAATTAACTAAGGACCAAAATAACTCCATCAAAAAATCATTACTAAATTAGAAACAACAAGCTGAATAAACACTGCTGCAAATCGAATCACTGACATAGACAGAAAGCTTGCAAATCATAGTAAAGGCCCAGGAAAGAGATGAAGAAAAGATAATATGGGGGGGAAAAAGTGGAAAAGAAATGTATATATAGATACGATATTGGAAAATTTCCCTAAAATGAATAAAGAGCTGAACGTGTATATCAAAAAGGCACACTGTATACCAAGAAAAATTGATTCTGATGGAGAAAAAGAATGCCTCAAGAACATCATAACTAAGTTCAGACATGGAAGAACCCAAGGACTATGGTACCCAAACCACTCTTCAAAAAAAAAAAAAAACACTTGAGGATAAAATTCAAGCAACCAAGGGATGACTAGAGAAGCTGTGTTAAGAGCAATTCTTAGTGCCAAAAGACAATGGGACAATGTGTACAAAGATCCAGGAATGAAAAGATGACCAAAGAATTTTATGCCCAGCCAAGCAAGCTATTCTTCACAAATAAGAGAACACAGACGTTCTCAAGCACGCAAAACTGCAGTGAATATAACATCTATAAGCACTTCTTGAAAAAGCTACTTAATGATGAAATCTCAGTAGTCAATAGATAGATTAAAAACAAAGTACTCAGATAAGAAGTTGTGATAAAAGTCCTGGTGGGGAGTACATGACAGATTTAAATAAAAAACTAAGTCTATATAACTGCAGGAATTATGAATTCTCATAGAATTATAGAACAGAATATAAATGTTACAAACCTCAACAATGTATAAATAATACTACAACTGAAAAAATAGAGTGGTAGAGTGGGTAGAGTGAAGTGTAAGCAAGTGAGTTTTCTTTATATAGTAGGGAGTAACTACTGCTATCAAAATTGAGCCATAAAATTTAAAAATTACTCTAACCTCAATGTATTTTTAATCTTTATTTCTTAACACTCTAGGAAATCATCTCTTACATAGTGAAGAAATGTTTTTCTAAACTTCACATATCTTTTGGTTTCCCGTGTTTCTTCAACCAATTTCTTTTTTTTATTTAAGGAAATTTTCGGCAGTTTTTTATAATTATGCAGCTTATGAACATACACTTACTGAGAGAATTGAAAAATATATATCCACAAGAACACTTGTACATAAATATTCACAGCAGCTTTATTCATAATAAAAAAAAAACTAGAAAAAATTCAAATGTCCACCAATAGGTGAATGGATTCATGAAATAGAATACCACTCAGCAATAAAAAAAGAAACAAACTACTGATACATGGAAGAATTTAGAATAATCTCAAAAACATTATGCTCAGTGAAAGAGGCCAGACACAAAAGAACATATAGTAGTATATGATTCTACACTACAGTGTATGAAGAACATATAGTGTATGTATGTAGAACTTATACGGAATTCTAGAAAAGGCAAAGCTAATCTGTAATGGCAGCATTCAGATCAGGTGATGTTAGAGGGGGCATGACTGCAAAGAAGCACAAAGGACTTTCTGGGTAAAGGAAATATTCTATATCTTGATTGTGGTGGTGGCTATACGACTGTATGCATTTGTCAAAACAATAAACTGTACATTAAAATGGGTACATTTTATTGTACATAAATCATGCTTCAATAAATTTGACTGCAAACATTCCTTGTGGCACTGCTTCAATGTTACCTTGTCCAGGAATCCTTTCCTGATCAATCCTTCTCTAACCTCTGCTGATATATCCTCCTGATTAGCACACCTTGGATCCCTGTATTACAGTCTTTTTTAAAAAAAATTTTTATTGAATCAAAATTGATTATACATATTTTTGGGGTTCAACGTTGAGATATGTTGACCAAATCAATATTACTAGCATATATATTGTTACAAATCATAATTATTCTTTATGCCCCTTGTCCAATCTCTCCTTATCCCCCTCCTCCACTCCTCCCCCCTCTAATTACCTGAGATTTCTTCCCTCCTTCTGAAAGAATAACGGTTACACTGTTGATTTGTTGCCTAGATGATCTGTCCAATGCTGAGAGGTGTGATCAGATCCCCCGATATCATCATAGAGCAGATACTTCTTCTGTAACTCTGAAATGGGCTTTGTGGAGAGAGACATCCTCTTCTTTATCTATGTTGGTGACTCACCTCATGTCAATGCACTCCTGTGGCTGGTGGAACATCTGTGTGGTGGCTGCGGCATCCAGCTGCTTTTGTGGCAGCCATGGTTATTGTGGTGGCTGTGGTGGGCCACCCACATGGAGGTGATGTTTTTACATGCTCTTTGGTGCTGGCGGTGTGCCTGGTTGTGGGAAGGGGGTCCAGTTGTCTGCTCCATGCCTCAGGTCCCAGGGAGGGCCCCGAGGCACTGGCATGGTGTGCCTGGTTGTGGGAAGGAGGTCCATCCCTGACTCCATGCCTCATGTCCTGGGTGGACCCGAGACACTGGCATTGTTTCTGAGCTGGAACTAATTTTTTGTCCTTTGCTTACTTCTAAAGTGGGAGAACTTCCTTTTGGGACCAGTACTTGAGCTCTGTGGTTGAGCTAAATTGCTGCTTTGCTGCTGATTCCCTAGGGAAGGCTTTTTGTGCAGCCCAGGTTATAATGGTTGACTTTATAGGTACTTCTGGCTCTCCAGAGACTCGATGCACCTGGGTTGTGTAGTAACTCTGATCTGGGCCTGTGTCTTTTCATCAAACTGCACCCCATGCAATTCTATATTCCTGACCAGTCTCCTCTGAGTGGTCCTATGCTGATTGGGATGCAGATCAGCTGTCCTTGCTGTGCCCCAGCATTCCCCCAGTGGACTCATCTTCCCCACTGCCCCTGCTGCAAACACTTCCCATGGGACAGGCTGTGCACCAGTCCCTTGCGATGACTCACCAGCCTCTGAGTGGCTCCATTTTTTCAGTTGTTGTGGTTCCTCACTCCTATGTGGGTCCTCTGGAACCCTATTAGTGGTCTTGCTGGCCTGGGGGCCACCAAGGCCCTCTTCTCCCCTGCTGCCTCTAAGCAACTCCATCCGAAGGGCACAGCTGCAACTTTTGCCAGCTCCTGCTTTGTGTGTTCAGCAGCTCCAGCCTTAAAGCGGCCTAAGCACAAAATGGTCAGAGCAGTTTTTTCTTTCTCTCATCGTGGCTTCTCCTGCCTTCATGCACTCCGTAGGTCTCTCCTCCTCTTCCCCTGAGCTCTAGAGGCCCCAGCTTGGCTGTTGCTACTTTTTTATATGGTTGTAAATTCGTTGATTTGTGAGAGAGAGTGACGCTGGAGACTATCTATTCCTCCATCTCAACCAGAAGCCCCAATTTCAATTTTTTAATATTAAAATTAAATTTAATATTTTAATGAAAGAGGCAAATGTCTAACATGGTCCTGTATCTAAAAAATTGCTTTTGTTGATCTGTCTACTTATCTTTCTATTTATTTATCTCTCATAGAAATTCCAGGAATTATGCTCACTTAAGATTAACAACAGTCATTTCTGGAAGATAAGATGTTGGTAGAATTTTTTCTTTCTTTTTTGTGTGCAGTTAGTTACCATGTCAAATGACAACAGCTCCCTTGGGGGAATATTCACTTGTGGTGGTATTGCAAGAGTCTGTAACAAGGGACATGGTCTCCCTTCAAACAATGGGCTCTGGGTGTGTGAACTGACTTAGATTTAGAAACTTGGTGAAAGACCATGATTCTCCATTGAAGTGGAAAACTATCTAAAATTCACTCACCAGCTCCAGACTTCTTTCTTGACGTGTACTAGCCAAGTAGTACTCTCATTGGCTCTCTGTCTATCTCATCCCTCAGAGCACCATGTGCTATTCGCTATCACCACAGACCCCTGTGGGGTAAGATACCTTAATTGCCAGTCTAGCCTTGCTGTCCATTACAGTAATCACTACCATCTGACACTTCAGAGCCCCACGTGATGTCTGCCATTTTGGAACCCTACCATCCTGTTGAAAGTAGGCAGCCATTTCCATAGCAGCATCTCTACTGTCAGCCCTGGAATACAGAGGAAGCCACCCCACAGCTGCTCGGTGGTATCAGTGCCCCCACCACCAGTGAGTGTCCCCCTCAGCACTTTAGTGAAGGCAGTATCCTCCAGGCACTCCCATGGGGTGGGTTCTTTGCTCTAAAGTAACAAAACTACTCTCATATTCTCATTTTCCTGATACTGTGACTCTTAATACTATGCCAAGGCAGTTCCAGCATCTTCATCTCAGATAATGTGACTGGAATAGTGGGAAAAACCACTACCTTGTAAATGTGCTACATTTTGAAAAAAGAGAGATGAAGTACAGTTCATTGTGAATTCTATCAAAAATTATATTGATTATCAAACTAATAGTTCAAGGGACACTTTGCTTTAAATTGTTAGCCATTAAAGAACAGAGGTTTCTCTATAGGGCTTGCTAAGTGTACTATTTTCGGTGTTTTTATCTGCCAGATCTCAGTTGAAACTCAGGAAAGATTCAGATAGTCAAATGCTTCAAGAGGACTTTTTTTATGGATTAATGATGGTCAACTCAAGCCACACAAATTGAGAAAATTAATTTTCACTCTTACAGATGGCATTCAAAATTCTTGGAAAGAAACATGTCTTAACTATATATTTTAACTTATTTTACCTTAAGTCTGTTTCCCTAAAGTACATTCAGAAGAACTGAATCTAGTGCATCACTGCTTTAAATGAATATGAAATACAAAAATCATCCAGGTTTGCCACCAAGTATGGAATGTAGAAGGCCAAGCATGTCAACGAGTTTGTAAACTACGTGACTATGTCTTTACTTTCTTTTTTTTTACTTTCCTTACCTCGCCTACTGCAATGTTTCATAATTATTCATCATTTTGAATGGAACAATGCGGCATTCAGGAACAATCAAAAAAATAGAAACAGAAAAGAGCTAATTCGTTTTCCTCAACACCAAATTGACTCATCTCCCAGCACAGTCTCTGCCTTTCCTATGGCTTGGATGGATGGCTGGCCATGCTATTAAGAAGAGTCCTTTCATCTGTGCAGTAGTTTCCACCTCCTCTTGCCAAATTAAGCATGTTGCTCTCATAATTATCCCACCACTCTGCATCATTAATATTTTATTCTCCATTGGATCATTTTCCATTGGAACAAACAAACATATTTTTACTGTATCTCATTTTTGAAAAGCTTTTCCTTGACTCCACGTAGCTACCTTCCTTTAGCTACCACCCCACTTATCTGCTTCTCCTTCTTTCAAAATTTTTCAGAAAGATTACTCATATCTCATTCTCTCTCCATCCATATCATTCAGGCTTTTGATCCCACATTCTACTGAAACCGGACTTGTTGAGGCAGCTAAAGATCTTTTCACCAAGTCCAGTGATCAGTTCTCAGCCTCCATCTAACTTCCCCTCTTGGCATTACCTGAAACAACTGGTTACTCACTTCCTCCTTCCTGAAACACTTACTGCACATGGTTTACGGGAAATCACACCTTCTTAGTTTTTCCTTCTACCTCACTGGCTGTTCCTTCTCAGTCTCTATTGCTGCTTTCTCCATCTCTTCCATATCTCTATTGTTGGCATGCCCCTGGGCTCAGTCCAGGGCTTCCTTTCTTTTCTCTCTACCCCTGTTTCAGTGTCTATCATCACCCATTCACCCGGTTCCTCAGCTGGACAACATCTAAGCCACATCAGAGTTCCCTCTTTGCCTCACACTTCATTTCACACCCATTAACAAGTTCTACCTGCAAAATATATCCCCAATACAATCACCTGCCATCAGTCCCACCAGTCCTACCCTAGTCCCAGCCATGGTAATCTCTTGCCAGACTACTGCAATGGTCTCCTAACTAGACTTTCTGTTCCTCTCCTGCCTCCACTGCAATCAATGCTCCACATAGCAACTGCGGAGATCTTTTAAAACCAGATCTTGCTCAAATGCTCCAGTGGCTTCCTATCACACTCAGAATAACATCTAAACTCCCCACCACAGTCCACAGGACTTGATATAATCTGTCCTCTACTTAACCTCAGCTCTCTCTAGTTCACTCCATTCCAACCACATACCAACCCATTCCAATCTCACAGCCACTACATCTGCTCTTTCTCTGCCTGGACTGCTGTTTTCTCACTTGGGTTTTTGTATGGTTTCTTGTATGGTTTCCTCCTTCACTTCATTCAAGCCTTAAGTCACATATCACTTCATTAGAGTCCTTCACCGACAACCCCAACTAAAATCACACCTTATATAAAATAGCTCCTTTACTCTCAACCCCCCTAGCCTGATTTATTTTCCTTTATAGTAATTATCATTACCTCACCTTATCTTACATTATATTTTGAGAGAGACAGAGAAAGAGTGTGTGTGTGTGTGTGTGCACGCGCGCGTGCGCGTGTGTGTGTGCGTGTGTGTGTGTGTGTGTGTGTGCTGGCAGTAGTGGTGCTATTTCTCTCCTCTATCATAAAGACAAAGACTATTTGTTCACTGCCATAGCCTAAGCACCTGGAACAGTGCTTAGCACAAAGTATTTGCTCTATAAACATGTGTTAAATAATGAATGATTGGAAGGTATTGCTTCCATTTTATATTTTAATGTATCTAGAGACCGGAAATAAGTTAGCCATATCACTATCTACTAGGAAACAATTTTTAATGTAGTATCTCTAAAAGTAAATATATACACTTGATGCTGCAGTTACTGAAGAGAACTGCCTTCATCTCTGACCTCTTAATTTCCACTCTAGATAAAGGTGCCACTTATTTTAACATATATGAGAAAACTTTAAGGCCAAAAACACAAAAGAAAAGAAAAAAAAAAAAAAAAAGAGGAAGAGGAGGCCCTGCTGCAATGGCCTTTCACTATGGATCAATACCCGTTCTATGAATCCAGGATCCAAATACTCGGCCTGGGCCTATAAGCCCAGGCTCTGTAGCTTCACTGCCTGGGTCACTGGTCTGGCAGACTAACAGCTGGGAATCAGGCACCTTGCCTGTTGCCTCTAGAACCAATTTGTGAGTTGTAGCATAGCTGCATTCTCTGCATTAGGTGGCTAGTGAAAGAAATAATTTGAAAGACTGGGAGCATAATTTGATCAAGGATTGCATTTGTCTTGATCACCAGGAAGGGGCAGAGTGGCTGATATGTAGTTGGGGCTCAAAAATTACTCATTACAAATTGGAAAAGAAAAGCCAAGCAAAAAAGACTTTTTAAAAAGAGTATTACAGAGTGAGCAAGAAGAAGACAAAGAGAATAAAAGCAGCATACTGGATGTATAATAAATTATACATGTTTAGAAATCAATAAATCATATAAAAATACATTCTGAAGAGATTTGGGGGAAACCAACAAATTCATGGTCATTAATCTCATCTGGGATCTTAATACTGAAAAGAAATGTTATTAAGTTTTTCTAGTCGGATCAGTCTTGTTATCACCAGAACAATGTCAAACGGTTCTCACTTTCATCAGCTCTCCTGTCCTTGTAACTCCCCAGTCTCAGCAGATGATCCTGCCTCGTGTCTCACAATGAAAACCTCCAGTAATAAGAACCTCCTCATCCACCTACACGGATCTACAAACTTCTGTACACCATCCTTCCCTTTTCTTCTCACTAGTTCCACAGAGGCCTGTCCCTCCTCTCCGAGCCCAGCACCTCCACCTGTGACGTGGCTCCGACACACATAGCTCCCTCTTCTTGGGAACCTCTGCTAGTGAGTATCTTCCCTGTTTCTTCTATCTCTTGCTTTCTACTGTCTCCTTTTCCAGGGTGGACTAAACAGTCTCATTTAAAAGAGGCCTACAAAAAATGATTACATTGTAAAATGTTGAATATACTAATTATCCTGATCTGAGCAACACATATTGCACACAGGTATTGATACTCAATGCTGTGCCCACAGATATGTACAATCGATTATTTCAATAAATAAAATAAGTAAATAAAAGAGGCTTGTGCTTTTAGGTTATATTACCTAGATAACTAAAGACAAATATTTACAAATGAAAGAGTTGGGAATCACATGCCATCTGCTTTTTAAATAACCTAATTGACCTTAACTTAAAATTTCCCACTTGCTATGTTGCATCATTTCTGCTTTGTCTTTGCTAGCAAAACATTTTGTTTCAAATAACAGTAGCTTGTAAGAGGTTGGCCCTTCAGTGTTTTTTATAATCTTTGACAATGGCATTTATTCTTTCTGGAGAATTTGACCATTGTTTATCTGCTAAACTACATATCTCTTTAAAGGCTTTGTAGTGAAAGAGAAGATACGAAATATAAGATTAAAGAATGATAAGATGGAATTGCAAAAAAAAACCCTCCATAGTTCAGGAAATCCTAGCATGCCTGGTTGGTTGTTTGTTTCCAACTTGAATGAGGTTTGTTAAAAGACAATTAGAATTGTCTTTTTGTTCCAGTGGTCATACAGGAAAGAAACAGGAAATCTTGATGAAAGCTTGGGCTTTACAGGATATTTGTGTGAGTACTTATCCCATGTGTTTGTATTTTTCTTTCTACATCTGCATGCTTTAGGTCTGCATTTTGACTAAGATATTTTAAAATAGCACTCTGCTTTTTTTACTTCATTACAGTTCCCGACACAAGGCTTTCTATATGGGAGGAGCTCAAAAATTAAAACTGAAGAAGCAAACTGAGGCCCAGAAGGCACAAGTCATTCATTTCCTCTGAATGCCAATTCCCTCATCATAAAATGTAAGGATTAGACCTAAAACTTTTCCACCAATGCACCCTAGCAGCAGTGGAAATGAATAGTATCCCCCTGGGGCATCTGAGGGCACAGCCTGAAGCAGCCTCTGCAAGCTGGAAGTTCTTTGAAACGTCCTATTTTCTCTTAAAATTTCATGAGAACTTCGCATTTTACAAAACAGGAAAGTCTATGTTTGTTTTAATATGAATGTTACCTCAGTAGTACAACTATTTTGCTTTCCCACAAAACAATCCCGTGAACCAAACACTCCGTGAAACTGTGTGTAGCCTCACAGACACCCGGCACTTGCTCACTACCCCAGGGATTGCCTCACCTTTTGAGAAGAACGGGTCTGCGTGATCATCATCTAAACCCCCTCCTGGTGTGAAATGCTACAATCATAATATTTAAATTTTTACCTTTTAGAGAAAAGCAAGACAAAGTAATAGAAACACTGTCATGCATGTGTTTGAATGGCAACTGAGAAAGTAGGCAGAAGACCTGCTGTAAGGAGGTCCAGATAGACAGGTATGTGAGCAAATGAGTCTACGGTGGGACCAAACAAGTCTTCCTCTGTCAGGAGCGGGGCTGAGGCAAATGAACAGGGAATCACAGAATCTTGGGTTTGGAAGGGACCTGAGTGGTAGGGCAGCCCCCCAAGCGCACAGCCTCCCCCCACAACGCTCCTGACAGATACTTCAGCATGCTCAGGCTGGGAAACTCACTTTCTCACAAGACACACTGCTGCACATTTGAATAGTTGTTTTCTAAAGACCTACCTTGAAACAACTCAAAACATTCCTCACAGTACCATCCAAACACAGGTTCTACATCTGCCCCTTGAATTCTAGGGGAGTGCATTTAGATCGTAGGTCAAGAGCATAGCTCAAGTTCAGGTTCTGATTCTACCACCTGTGAACTGTGTGGGGTCCCGGCCAATTTCTTACCTGGATGTGCTTCAGTTTCTACAACTAGAAAATGGGAATAATTAACAGTGGTAGCAGCCTCACAAGATGACTGTGAAGAGAGGAAGTGGCTGAATACATGTAAGGCACATAGAGCAGTGTCTGCCCAGAGCAGGTCCTAACAACTGTGGGCTTTCATGATCACCAGCACACAGACCAAGCCTAGCATTTCCTGTAGCACAGACCTTAAACATAAAAATAACAAAGAGATACACAATCCTCCTTAGCCTTCTCTCCTCCTGGCAAAATATCCTTATTCCTTTAAATATTCCCTGTGACATAGTTCCAGACCTTTCTACATTCTGGAAACTCTCCTCGAACATGTTTAAGTTTGTCAGTGTCCTGCTTAAAATGTGATGACCAGAAATGACTTATTCCTTACATGACCTGATATGTAAGCAATGGACTGGGACCATGTCTGTTACCTCTTCTGTCCCACTGTCCCAGAAACCGTTCTCCCCCATCTGTGTTTCTTTCTGTCTTCCTAGCTCTTCCCCTAACACTTTTTGCAAGTGATTTTCTAAACTAAAGCATGGTATTTCATATTCAACCCCAATAAATGTAATCTTCTTAATTCCAGCCTGTTTAAAGCTTCAGAAAACTGATTTTCTTATCCTACATATTAACTACTCCTCTGAACTTTAAGCATCAGGAAATTTAAACTTTTTTTTAATCCCTTATCATCATTCAGTGACTGACAGACACACAAATCTCACTTCAGGTTCACACTAATCATTCGGAGATGGCCCTTTGAACTATCACTTAACCACATAAAGGCAGCAATATCCAAACCATATTTTCCCATATTGCCTTTATGATGGACCTTGTCAGATGGCTCGATGAAGTCCAGATACACTACATTGACTCCTCTTTCCTTATCTATGAGCCTGGCTACCCTGTTCAAAGAAGGAAATGAGCTTAGTTTAATCGGCTTCATTTTTAGTGTACTGGTTTGTAGAGACCACTACTATATGCCTATCGTTTCTCATGATAAATTTTCACGGTAAAAACCATAACAATGTGGAATGATCAGGGGGAATACTGAAACAGTTAATAGAGTTTTCTGCTGAAAAAAGGTTAACTAAAAAAATTTGTATGTTATCACAAGGATAAATATTCTCCTATAATGTACTAGCCCATATTCCTGCCTTCATCTTTCCTTAGTGAGTTACTGCCTGGGATCTTCACTATCAGCATTGATGTTATATACAGGCCTGTAGAGATAGGAAGAATAAAAATGGGTGAGATCTGCACCAACCTGAGATACACCTGTGTATTTATTTAAATTCCTGTTATAACCTACTTTTGTATTACCAATCACTTTTTCATGAAAAGAAAACTGAAAAATTGATGCAATAGTGCATGGCTTCTATTAATAGTATCAGTTCTTTAAAGCATTACTCAATATCCCTTCTCATGTTAAGTATTTTTGACTAAGACTGTACAAAGACAAAAATTTGGTAGATTTTTAAATCTGTTATTCTGAGAAAAGCCTTTGAAGCTTAATGTACTTCCAATATTCCTTGCCCTCCCTTAATATAAATGTATTTTTACATTTAAAAAGTGATACTGTCACAATGTGAGATAGGGGATACAGGAAAAGAATTAACTGTGATTCCATCAACTAAAAAATAATTAACATCATTGTTTAAATATTTCTGTCTGGTTTTTGAGGTTAAGAACAATTGGGCCAGAGGGTATAAACATTTTTTATGACTCTTGGTACATACTGCCAAAATCCTTTCCAAAAAGGCTACGTTAATTTATAATGTCATTAACATATATGCAAGTACCAATTTCACTAAACTTTTGCCAACTTTAGATGACACATCATTGTTAATTCTAATTTCCATTTTTATTAACACCAAGACTGAGGATGTTTCTACATGGTTGTTAATTCATTTCTTATGTGTTTCTCTCCTTTGCCAGGTCATTTAGTGGGACATCAATAATTTTTTTATGATTTATGCTAATTACTTTATTTGTCTGGTAATTATTTTATTTATTATAAATGTATTAATTTAATAAGGAGTCACTCTTTAACATATGTGCTACAAATATAATTTCTTCTATTTTTTTAACTTGAAATCATTTTTATTTACTCAAATGTGTTCAAATTTTCCTTGGTGGTTTTTTCTCATTGTGACCAACTTTAAAAAGCCAGAGTTGTGCCAAAACAATCACAAAATAAATGCAAGTAAGGCACTGAAATTATTTGGTTACACTTGTTTATAAATTTGTCCTCCACATGATTATCATCAAAATAAAAATATAATTTTAAAACTGTCATAGAGAACTCTTCAACCGCTTATACCATGTCATAGTACAATAACTTCCGATTAGTATTTGTGTTTTATGAAAAATTTTTAATTTGGTTTTTTTTCTCTCCCCTACTCCTTCATCAGTTTACTTAGCGGAATGGACATTTTCCCTCTCTTTATTAGTGCTTCTAATATTGATTTTAATCTAAAAAATACCTCAATTATACTTTGTAACCATAGCATAATAAAAATCCATATTCCTTACCCTTCCTTAATATTCTTATATATATTTGATTAATCACCTCTGTTTCCTGCTTATTCCTTTACTCCCCAATCCTGGGCTGCACTTCTTGATATAATTTTCTGCACCTAGTTTCTAAAGCTAGTTTCCCAAGCAACCTTCCTTCCAGCACTAAAGTTATGGAAAACATCCTCCATCGTTCTTTAGATAAAGTATACTTCAGTGGAAATACATATTTTTAAGGTGGCATGTGTCAGAATGACTGTAAGTTACCATCACATTTTAAAAATTTGCTATTTCATTCTTACATTATACTTTTTTAAAAAAAAAAAATCTGATTAAATAACTCCATTGCATTGGCTTTTGCAGTTTGAAAGTCTGAAATTATCCCTACTTTGGCATCTTTGAAAGTAATCTTCCAATGCTCTATGTTCTTTGTTTTTAAAGCCTCTTTTAGGCTTTCCATCTCAGTTATTTTTACACTGTATGTCTGTTCTATTTTCTTTCATTAATCCAAATTTATTATCCACTTAAAATGATATAGAATATAAATGCTCCATAATATTTATTCTATCCTATTGTTTCTTAGCATTCATAACTTTAATGTTTTAATTATCCAAGTAACACACAACACACGCTTGTGAAATTTCAAGCAAAAAAGTTTTTGAGCATACAATGAAATCTCAACAATAACCCATAATTCCATGCCCATTCTATAGACATGTGTAATCTTATAGAATATTTTTTACTGAATTTACACATCTAACTATATGATACAGACATATTTTTTAATTTTACATAAATGGGATCATAATATACAAAATGTTCTAAGGTGTGCTTTAGTCCCCTTAATAATATGTCTTAGAAATCTGCATAATGTTGGCTTCTACAGATTTATATCAATCTTTTTAATAAATTCATGGTGTTCTATAGTATGAATTTAGCATAATTTATTTAATCATTTGCTTTATTTACAAGTTTTTTTCATTATTCTATATAATTCTCCGGGAACACATATAAACATGTATCTTTTTGCACATGTGTAAATATTTCCATAGGATAGGTTCCAAGAAACGAAATTTTTGGATTGAAGACTATGAATTAAATTTTTAAATGATTAGAATATATAAATTCTATTTATATGTGAATATGTGTATATATATATACATGATTTTAAAAAACAAAATCACAAGATTATCTTATAATGCAAAGTAACAGGCCCTTGCCCCATCCCACTCCTGTACTGGTGGCAACTCTTCATAACCATTGCTGTTTTCCTTTCTCTAGTGGTTACTTCCACATCTCTCCGTAATATGATATATACCTCTTTCCTAATTTACCAAATCTATACATTGTTTATAGGTTTTCTATTATAACAAATGGGAATTTAGCTCATTTACACTCCCTTGCCCCCTCACTTCTACTCTTCTTGATACAGTTACATCATTCTTCTCAGTTCCTCCAGTGGTCAAACTTGTAACTTGAAAGAACATACTAAAACTTCCATGTTTTATTTCTTGACATGGGAAGAAGCTCAAATCCCCATTTTGTAATATTAACACCTCAGTGCTCTTACCCTTCCCCCTTGCACATTGTCCCTTTCTTCCACTTCCATACCTATGTCATCTTTAACTCTAGTGTAACAACAGCAAGGTTGATAATAGTTATGCTCTGTTCTGTAACCATAAACTAGTTCTGGAAGTTGGACACAATAAATTTCACCTTGATTATCGTGACTGTGTACATGTTGTTCAACGAATAGCCTTACTTTGTTAAGACTACATTTCGTTCCTTATTGGTCCAGTGTCATAACACCTGTGCTGCTTGGCGAAGAGTGCTTCTAGAATCCATTTCCAATGTTTTCCCCTTTTTTTTTTACATTTTCTAAGTTTTACAATCATAATATGTGTTGTAAATTGTTTTAAGCTCACTTCTAATCTGTGATGCTCCTTTCTGCAGGAGGATTATACCAGTGAGGTCATGTTTGCTTTGGCCAATGAAATGTGAGTGGATGTACCAATGTACTTACTCCTGAGTAAACTTTAAGAGCCAGTGTGTGTTCAACATGATTTCTTTTTTCATTTCCCAAGGCCATGTTTAGATAGTTTGTTCTGGAAACTGGATTCAAGATGACATAACATGAAGCAGAGCTGCAGTCAAGCCTCAAAGGACATGTGGCATGAGTGAGAAATAAACCTTTGTTATTCCAAGCCATTGAGATTTGGGATCATGCTTACCAAAGCAAAGCCAAGCGATTTATGCCTTAAGTATTCCATTTTCCTGAAGATTCAGTCTCAGAAGCCTCTGTTTCCTGATTCCACATGCACTGACTGTTCTGTACGCCTCTAGACAGCTCTCACCCTGCCACTTCCCCCACTGCACTTCTTATGGCTGGACCCCAAATCCTCACTGTCCTCAGTTTGGTCTCTTGTTTTTTTAGGGAACAGCCCTAAGTAACTTCCTAAGAAACGACACATGAGAAGTAAACTTTGTGAGTCCATGTCTGGAAGTGTCTTTATGCTTCCTACATGATAAATTTTTTGGCTGAATAAACCAATTGACCTCAGAATTTTGAAGGCAATCACTCTGAGGATCCAGTTTTGCTGTTCAACAGTCTGAAATTAGTTTGATTCTTGTTCCTTTCTAGGTGGTCTGTTTTTCTCTCTGCAAGTTTTAGCAGGAATTTCAAACTCATACGGCTACACGGAACAGGCCTGCAACAAACTATATGAAGCCTGTGTCTGTGAGACATATGGAGAGTGAAAAGGGTTGCAGTGAATCAACAACTACAAGCCTATATGGTGGAGAACTGCCTCTCAATTTCAGCTGATTGTTGCCATGGGAAAATGTGGGTGTACAGCTGCCAGATTTACTGAGGTTGTAAGACAAACCTGAAATTTGTATTGTGTATAAAATCAAGTGCATTTCAAACTGTGACAACTCATTCAAAACCTGATTTTAGAAACCTAGAGCTGGCCAAACACACAGTTTTCAGGGCTCAGTCTCACCTGAGATCAGCCAGTTTGCTACCTCTATACTTAGGATTTTCCCTTTATCCTCAGTGCTCCAGAATTCCACAGAGATGTATTTACCGAGTTTCTTCTCCTTCAGTGCTGTGAAAAATTCTTGTGTTGTTTTCTTAATAATTTCCCTCCTCTTACTTCTCTGGTCTCTCTCTTAGACTCCTAACTAGACAGTTATGTTCATTTTCCCTGAATGATCCGTTCAGCCTCTAACCAATTTTGTCACTCTGCCTTTTGTTCTATTTTCTGGGATACTTCATCAACTTGTTTTTTTGATGAGGTTAATAAAGTAGTGTAGTAGAACTGTTTGAGCAGGGGACTTAGATCCATAAATCCTGGGTTTGAATCATGGCTCTGCCGCCAAGGAGTGTGACCTTGGGCAAGATACTTATATTCTCTATGCCTCAGTTTCCTCAGCTGCTAAATGAACAAAATAGTAGTACCTACATCTATTGTTTTCAGTTTTCTATTTCACTGCTTTTTGCTCTTATGTCATTTTATTCATTCTGTTTGTTTTCAGTTTTCTATTTCACTGATTTTTGTTCTTATGTCATTTTATTCATTCTGTTTGTTTTCAGTTTAACTTGCTTATCTTTTTCTAGTTTCCTAAGGTAGAAGTTTAAATTATTAATTCAAAATCTTTCTTTTTTTATAACATAAGCATACAACACTATAAATTTCCCTGAAAGCACTACCTTTTCTACATCTCAAAAAGTACCTCTTTTATACTTTGTATAATGCTATGTTTTCATTTTCGCTCAGTTCAAATATTTTTTTATTTCCTTTGTGGTATAAAACCTTCATCCTTCTATATAATAAAGTAATTTTAAAGTAGCACCAAGCAAGAGTTATAAAAATTGGATATATCTTTTACACGTATCGTTGTTTCATTACTATTTAAAACTTTTAAATCAAAAGCATTTAGTTGGTTAAGAATACAAAATTAGAGCTAGATTGGAAAAATAAGTTCTAGTGGTCTACAGTAGTAGTAGGCATTTATAATTAATAATAATTTTACTGCATGTTTTCAAATGGCTAGAAGAGAGTTCAAATGCTCTCATCACAAACAAATGATAACTTTTGGGGATGATGAGTATGCTAATTACCCTGATTTGATCATCACCCATTGTATATACCTATTGAGATATAACTCTGTACCCCATAAATAAGTACAATACATATCAATTAAAAAATACATAAAAATAAATTAAATAAATAAAATGACAGTAAAAAAAGTCTAAATCTTTCTGAAGGTATCAGAGAAACATCATGTAGATGGTTTGGCAAAAGGGAAAGAATACCAAAGGAATCAGTAATTGAACTCTCCTTAAGACTCTGACCTTGAACAAGTCATTTCACCACCTAGGATTAATTAGAGTCATATAAGCAAAAAAAAAAAAAAATGTAATAAATAAACATGCACGCACGCACACACGCACACCCACACCCCCACCTCCCCCCAACAGAGGTGATAACTGGTGAGGTTTTCACTGATGATCACATTAAGAACACTGAAATTTCTACCTTCTAATATACAGATAATAAACAAATGTCGATTGATCAATACTCAAATCAATTCAACAATGAATTGTGCTTCTATTACTAACTCAATCATAGAAGCATAATGTAATAGAGGTTGAAAGAAATATAAGAAAGCTCCTGCTCTTCTGCAGGATGTACTCCTTTCTGGATAAAAATAGTTCTGTGTGATACATTAACATATAATACAAAAATGAAATGTATGAAATAATGAGACGATAAATAGTGCAACTTTAGACAAAGAAGAAATTGGTGTGGGCTGAAAAGGCCATGTAATGTTTGATGGAAGAGTTGGAACAGGAGGTGAGTCTTAAAGGATGGGCATGATTTGTCTAGACAGAATGGAGCAGTAGTACAGTCCGGATGATGAAAACGACAAAGACCAATCACAATCTTTTTTCTTCATAACTATTTTGCCTTTATAGCATCCCTGTGAAAGTAACTCAGCAAAGTATTTTTACCAGCGTTTTAAGATTAAAACAACAACATCCCTAAGGACACATATCAGAACAGATTTCCTTCTCACTGAATTCAAGTGAGCCACCAATTGCTATCAATCAGAAGAGGAAATAAAATTCAGCAATCAAAAAGGATTAATGAGTTTTTGATGTAGTATCTGCTTGATAGGGTATTAAAAATATAATAATTAAAAAATTATTCAGGTTTTAAGGTTTAAAAGGTTCCAATATTGTCTTCAGAAAAAAAATCCTTAACCTGAGTAACTAAGCTCATTAATGTTTTCCAGATGTTAAGGAAACAAGGCAAGCAAATTAGACAAACAAGTAAAAATCAATAGCCACCTTAAATATTCTGGGAATGAAGAAGAATGTATTTTTTAAAAGAAGAAAATAAAACTTTTTATTAATAAAAAAGAGGCAGAACACTGAAGGCAAAATCTAAACTCCTTAGGACCTGGATGTATGCTGCTTCTTCCCCCCGATCTCCTAACAGCTGGAACCTTTCTTCCTATAATCTGGCTAAACTGGTCTTCATTGTTGTTTTTATTTTTTAAACACTCCAGCTTTCTAAATGCTCAGGATCTTTGAACGTGCTGTTCCCTCAGACTGGAGTACTGTTCCTCCAGAAATCTCCTGGCCGGGCACCCTCTTTTCTTCTTCATATAAATCACTCTTCAACATTATTTCATTTTTTATTTATGGGCTGACTGCCCACCAAAATTTAAGCTCCATGAGAGAAGGAACTTAGTCTCTCTGTCACTGTTCACCCCAATGTCAATAATAGGACCTGGCACGTAGTAGGTACCCAACACTATTTCTTCAATAAATGAATAAGTCAAACTAGTGCTCTGACAGGAACAGAAGAACTCAAGAATCACAACAACTGTTTTAATTAACATTCAAATTAACAAATTGTCATAATAAACTTCAGTGGAGTGTTAAAATTCTCTGTTTCTGGATTTTATGGAAACGAATATTATTTTAAATATTTCAAATATATTGGTAAAACAGCTCTTAGTACTATTTTCATTATGCAGAGATTTGAGATAAAAAAGAGATGTTTAAAAGAAGGATTATATACGTATCAAAAAATTAAATGGCATCATCAAAATGAAATACCAACCTGCTGTTCGTATCGCTGTCTGACATCCTCTAGCTGCCATAAAAATTCCTTTGATTGTTTCTCACGAAGAGACTTGGATCTAGTTAGATCTGCTTCCACTTTTTCCATCTATAAAATTTTAAAATAAATATTAAATTTTAAACAAAAAATTATATTCCATGTTTTTGTAATATGTCCATTTGTTAAAAATGACAGATTTTTAAGTACTTCACCAAACATAATCATGAACTTAAAGGTGATATAATAATGAAACATATATCAATTTATTTTAATAAATTTTAATAATTTAAGAAGGATAGTTAAAACTCGTATGTAATGTTATAACAACAATGTAGTGGAAATATAATTTTGGATATTCAAATATTTGTCCAATAAGATTCTATTAAGCTGTTGGTATGTGTTGAATGGGAGAAAAAATTTCCAAATCATACATCTACTAAAGACCTATATCTAGAATATACAAAGAACTCTTACAACTTAATAATAAATGAGCAATTAAACCCAATTTTAAAATGGAAAAATAATCTAAATAGACATTTCTCCAAAGGAGACATATAAATGGCCAAAAAGCACATGAAAAGATGCTCCAAATCACTGTCATTAAGCAACTATAAATTAAAACAAAAATGACATACCACTTTATACCCACTAGGATGGCTAGAATCAAAAAGACAGATAATAACAAGTACTGATGAAGATGTGGAGAAATCAGAACCTTCAATAGTGCCTATGGCAGTAAAATGGTATAGGCAGGCTGGAAGACAGTCTGGCAATTCTACAAACGGTTAGGCAAAGAGTTACCATGTGACCCAGGAATTCCACTCCTAGGTAAGAAATGAAAACATACATCCACACAAAAACTTGTATACAAATGTTCACAGTAGCGCTATTCATAATAGCCAAAAAGAGGAAACAACCCAAATGTCCATTAGTTGAGTTAATGAAGAGGTAAACAAAATATTATTCAGCCATAAAAATGAATGAAGTACTAACACGTTACAACATGGAAGAACCTTGAAAGCATTATTCTAAGTGTCAGAAAAAACCACATATTGTATTATTCCCTTCAAATTAAATTTCTAGAACAAGTAAATCCAAAGAAACAGAAAGTAGATTAGTGGTTGCTTAGGGTGAGACAGGGAGTTAGAGGAGTATGCTAAAAGGTATGAGGTTTCCTTTGGGGGAGATGAAAATTTTTTAAAATTTAATATGGTGATGGCTGTGCACGTTTGTGAATATACTAAAAATCACTGAATTGTACACTTACAAGTGAACTTTTGATATGTAAATTATATCTCAACAAAACTGTTATTAAAAAAAAAAGTAAAAGCCAAAGACTCCACCACATCTATGAGGCTTCACATGATCCTACCCCAGTTACCCCTGTCAGCTCATCTCTGCTAGTCTATCCCAGCCCCTCCTCCACTCCAGCACACCTGCCTGCGTGCTGAACCTACAACATGCCAGACATGGACTCCCCTTGGGTCTAGAAACTTTCCCCCAGATAGTCACATGGCTCTTAAAGTCTTAATATTTTGCTTAAATGTCACCTTTGTATTGAGTCCTCTAAGAACATCTTATTCTAAATTTTAAATTGTAGTCTCCTCCCACCCCCCACTCCCAGCCCAGTCCACTTAGTCCCCCTTTCCTTGATTTGCTGCTCTTTTGTTCCATAGGACACATCACCTTCAGGCTTGCTGTATAATTCAGTTCTTCATTAGAGCTGTTTTTAAAGGCTGTCTCAGCCACTGTGATGTAATCCCTTGTTAACAGATGTATACCAACCATTTAGCACAATGCCTGGTACCTACAAAGACTCAATAAATACTAATCAAATTATAAACTAAATTTTCAAAACTTAGTGCCAAATTATTTCACACATACAAAATAAATAAGTGTTGGATCTAACTTTTTCTATTACTTTGTATGTGCTTTTGTCAGATGCTCTTTTATATGCAAGAGGAAAGAGATGTTCTTACAAACAGTAATGAGAAAGCTCTCTATGTCTATAACGTGAAAATGGAGGCTTTTATTCAAAATAGTGCAGTATTCTATTTGTCTTTCTACCGCTGCACATTTGGAAATATTAGGAAATTATTTTTTTCTGAGGCAATTGTCAGTTAATGTGAGAACAATTCTATCACTGGCTACTTTATTTATTATTTTGCTTCACTGGTATATTGAGCTGCTACTTTTAAAAGAAGGAAATTCTGTCATTTGCAACACCACGGATGAACTTGGAAGACACTATGTCAAGTGAAATAAGCCAGGCATGGAAAGACAAAACTGCATAATCTTACTTATATGTGGAATCTAAAAATGTCAAACTCGTAGAAGTAGAGAGTACAATGGTAGTTACCAGAGGCTGGTGGAAGGTGGGGAGACGCTATTCAAAAAGTATAAAGTGTCAGTTAGACAAAAGGAACAAGTTCTAGTGAACTATTGCACAGCATGGTGATTACAGTTAATAGTAACATATTATTACTAATAGTATATTTCAAAATTGATAAGTATATTTCAAATGTCTCACCACAAAAAATGATGTTAGGTGATGGACATGTTAATTAGCTTGTTTTAATCATCCATATTGTATACATATATCAAAATATCTCATTATACTCCATAAATAAATATAATTATGATTTGTTAATTTTAAAATAATAATAAAATAAAAATAAAAATTATTTTGGGTTTTAAAAATTCATAAGGATGAATGGAAGAGTATGCAAAAGTGAAAGGGGAAGAAAAAAGAGAAGGTAAATCAAGGAGAGTAGACCTGGTCTATTTAGTATATTTAGGACATATTTTCATATGAAATTGATTTCTTTTTACTTCAGCACATTTGAAATATTAAAAATAAGTAATAAAGTTTAAAATATTTAAAATATTAAACACTTACATATTTAAAATAAAAATTTAGAGCTTCGCATACTCAAAGTTGGTAAAAATAGAATAACATATCTAAAAACAGAATCATTTTCTGTAATTAAAATAGAAAACAATTTAAAACACATGAGAGCACTTTTATACCTAAACATTAAGAAAAATTCAAAGTAAAAAAACAATTGATATCATAAGAAAATGAAAGACATACTATTTTAGATTGTACTGACCGAAAATGCCAGACCCCACTCCATTCTCCTTCCACAATTTATCAAAAGTAAAAAAGCAAGTCATAAAGTAGCTAAACTTTGGATAAAAACACAGGGTTCTCAGTTGCCATAGATGCAAAAGATTCTACTTCATCACACATCATTCCATATTCCATTTGACTTCAAGTAAAAAGAAAAGAAGAAGCCAAGTCCTTTATTGTGGAACTCAGGCTTTAAGGAAACCTAAGAATAAAACTTGGTAGCTAAATCAGGAGCAGAAAAGGGCTTAGATGCATTTCTGTGACTGTTTAGTATTTAAAGAAGCAAAAAAGAAAGGTAATGAAGGTTGTCAGATCTTCCTGACATGATGACTCAGGCATTACTTTTTGTTCCATGTAAGAGAAAAGAGAAGTATCCACAGCTTAAACAATATAGGTCTTTATTTTTTCCCTCACATTACAAAAAGTTCAGAAATAGGCTGCTACATCAACAGCTCAAAGATGTCAAGGTTAAGGTTGCTGCAATTCAACCTCCCCCCAATAGTTGCAAAATGACTTCTTCAGCATTGAACATCTGGGAAGGGCAGCACAAAGGGTGAAGGGTAAAGGGATAAAGGCAAAGGGTACCTATTAGCTGAGTTGAATCTTTTTTATTTCCTGCAAGTTCCTTCCAAGAGCAAATTAATTATCCTGTTTTGCATCTCATTCAGTCAACCTGTACATTAAATGTCCAGCTCCATTGCTTTATATGAAAGGTAAGAGTCTGTAGTTTCAAAACTGTCTCATGTTGCCCTAAATGAGAGTTTTATTAGCAAGAAAGTATGAACGTATATTGCGTGAACATTTGGCAGTGTTTGTCAAATAGTCATGATAAATTATTGCTCTTTTTCTCTAGTAAAGTACTGTTGTTTTGCTACATTCAAATAATCTGACATATACAATTCATATTATACAATTATACAATTGTACACAAATATAAAATTCAAAATATTTTATTGTACTTAATATATATTTACATAAACTATAACAAATAACCCTCCAAATATTTTCTCATATACTCATATACTGAAATACAGACAGATACACAAATAGATACTTATATATATAGATGCACGGAGATAGATAGGCAGGCTAGCAGATAGATACAAATGGCAGAAAGACAGATAAACAACTATTTCTGCGCCTGGCTAAAAACCCAGTAGGAACCAATGTTCTCAACAAGGAAAATCAATTCACGCATTAATTAATCATATCCGTAGTTCATTTGTGAGAGAGAATCATTAATTGATAGAATGACAATATATCTTGTATAAAGGTTAGTGTGGGGAAAGACTGGTATGAAATGAAAGAGATATGAAATGTAGAAATATTTCTAGAAACATAAATACATTATAATTTACTAACACCATAAGAGAGTTTACCTAAATTAAATAAAATAAGAGACTTAACATATCCATTAATGAACTAAGTATTCTTCTCTACTCAGGGAATTGCCCCTTATTTCATTATTCCATTTGACAGCTTTCAGATCATTCAACCTTCATACTTCTTTAGAGGCATGTTTCTTTATTAATATAGGAAAAGGAATAAAATTAAATGAATTATTATTAATGTTTTTATGAACATCACCATTACTGCAGAACATCACCAATGTTTTGGAACTACACTTAAAGAAATTAAAACATTTTCATATATATTGAATGATAAATTCCTTTTGGACAAGTATTATTAACATTTTTTAAAATATTTTATTGAAATATAATATACACAGAGTAAAGTGAGCATAGATAAATTTTCTCAAACTGAACACCTCCATGTGACTAGCACTCAGGTCAATAAATAGTACCTCAGGTGTCATTACCTGTCGACACAAGGGTAACTTGCATTGACCAATTTTGCTTGATTTTGTTCCTAATATAAATGGAATCATATCATGCAAACTCTTTGTGATCTTTGTGGCTGGTTTCTTTCACTCAGCATTACATCTGTGAGAATCAAAACGAGCTGCAGATTCTTAATTTCAATTGCTGCATAGTATTCTGCTGTGTGAATATATCATATATTATTTACCCATTTTACTGCTGATAGATTTGTGTAGTTTCCGTTTTTTTGGATGTTATAAGTAAAGCTGCTATTAATATTCTAGTATATGTCTTTTTGTCAATTATATGAGGGTACTTCAAAAAGTTCATGGAAAAAATAGAATGATAATATGAATCTTCCCATGAACTTTTTGAAGATCCCTCCTATACGCTTTTCTGTAGAGTACACACTTAGGAACAGAATAGCTGGACATAAGGTAGGTATATATTCAGTTTTAGTAGATATCGCCAAAGTAGTTTTCCAAAGTGGTTTTACCAACTTACACTCACATTAGTAGTACACGTGAGTTTCCTTGTTCCACATCCTGTCAACACTTGTTATTCTCTGTCTTTTTCATTTAAGCCATTCTGGTGGAGGTGTAGTATAGTAGTATCACACTGGGGTTTTATTTTTGCATCTCCCTGATGACTAAAGAAACTGAGAATCTTTTTATATTGTTAATTGACCATTGTGAAATGAACTTTTGTGAAATATCTGTTCAAGTCTTTTGCCCATTTGGAGTCTGCCCTTTTCTTATTGGTTTGCAGAAGTTATTTATCTATTCTGGATGAGTCTTTTGCTCAATATCTGAATTGCAAATATCTTCTCCCAGTCTGGGGTTACCTTTTCATCTCTATACCTCTATACTGGTCTCTTTTGATGAAAAGAAGTTCTTAATTATGATGAGGTCCAATTTTAAAGTATTTTGTTTTTATGTCTTTCTGTTTCCTTTTTAGAAAATCTTCACCTATTGCCAATTATCAAAAGTGTTCCTACATTTTTGTCTGGAAATTTTATGCTTTTAGCTTTCACTTGTATATCTACAGTCTTTCTTGAATTAAATTTTTTACTGGGGTGAAATAAGGGACAAGATTCTTCCTTTTTTTTCCATATGACTACCCACTTGGTGCAGCGCCACTTGCTGAAATAATCATTCTTTCACCACTGCACTGCCATACCACCTTTGACATGAATCACACTGATCATACATGTGTGGGTCCATTTTTGGCCTCTTTTCTTCTATTCCATTGGTCATCTTGTGCCAAATACCATGCCGTATTAATAATGATAGCTTAATAGTAGTCTCAGTATCTGGTAGTGTAAGTTCTCCAGTTTCATTCTTCTTCAGGATCACCTTACCTATTTTTAACTCTTTCATATACCATGGATTCAGCTTGTCAGTATCCCTCACTTCCTCCAAAAAAGCACTGCTAAAATTTTGATTTTTAGAATTGTGTTAATTCCATAGATTGATTTGAGGAGAACTGCCATTTTTATAACACTGAGACTTCAAATCCATATACATGATATATCCCTCAACTTCTTTATTTACTCTCAATAACATTTTCCAGTTTTCACAATAAAGGCCTTGCACATCTTTTGGTAGATGTATTCTTAGATAAGTGAGGCTTTTTGATACTACTAAAAGTGGCATCTTCTTCAGATTTTATTTCTATGTGTTGCTGGTAAATAGAAATAAAATTGATTCTTATATCTGACTTTATATTTAGTGACTTTACTAAATTCATTACTAATAATATTTTAGTAAGTAAACATTTAAGAAACTTACAGTAACACAAAGATTCCATAATTGCAGATAAGTGAATAACTTACTGCCTTCTTAGATGTTCTTCCTCTGTGTTCTTCTAATTACTCCACTAGTTACACCACCTATTTTAATCACACACACCCCTATGCATTCGCCTATTATGCAAGCCACAAACATGTCTGTAAATAATGTCTCCATATTTCCAGAATCTGCAATAGTGGCTGATATAGAGCTATTCATAATTTTTTTATAAATGAATGAAAGAATAAATCAAGTCTGTTGAATGCTTTCACTGATCAGTAAGTCAATAAAAACAGTCAAGGGGTTAAAAAATAATAATGTTACTATTTTCACAAATCAGCCAAATGCGGAAAGAATGACATGATTTCTAGCCTGACATTCTAAGTATACTTTTTTTTTTGCTTATTTTGCTTCTACAAAAGAGATCAGTCATTGATGAATATTAGGAAAAAGCTTTACTTACTATTCAATTAAGCACTTAAAAATAAAAGTTAAGGTTTCTTTTAATTATTTGTTTTTTTTGCTTTATTTTGTTTTTCAAAACCAAATATTTATATATATTCTCTGGATATTGTCATTTAGAATTGATTATCACAACGGCCTCTACTTAAACAATTAAATACACTCTAAAATTGTACCTCTGCTACCTAACTCATTTGAAGACAAAATTTTTAAAAGCAAAGTGAGCAATTTCTCCATTATCATCAGAAAGTATCTAAGAGAAAATTCTTCTCTTTATATTGGGTCTTTTATTATATTAAAACTAGTTTAATAATCTTATTTAAAATTACATGAGCCAGCATGGGCCTGAAAGGACAACAGGACAAAGGTATAAGACGTAATGAATGGTTTGATCTTTTTGGTCTGTTTGTTATCCAGCTACACATAATGACACAAATATATCCAGTTGGCATTCTTCCTTCCTTGCAAGTTGAGAATGTTTTTCATTAATTCAACCTCAGTAATGGGATGATAAACTAAACTTAAAATCTCTAAGGAAATCAAGGAACTGTATAGCCACTTTCAATTGTGCTAGGAGCCAGAATCAACCCCACTAGTCAACAGCAGCAGTTTTCAACTAGGAATTTTGTTTTCATGGCAAACTAGTGAGTATTCCAGGTATGAAGTTAATACCATGTATCAATGATTGTTGAAAGAAAGAAAGAAAGAAAGAAAGGAAGGAAGGAAGGAAGGAAGGAAGGAAGGAAGGAAGGAAGGAAGGAAGGAAGGAAGGAAGGAAGGAAGGAAGGAAGGAAGGAAGGAAGGAAGGAAGGAAAGAAAGAAAATTTAAATCCAGATATTTAGCAGCAAACATTATTTAACAAGGATGTATTTTCAAGAGGAAAAAAATACTAGAAAAGTCAAGTGGCCCCAGGAGGAACTAGTTATCTAACATTCATGCAGTCAGTTTATAAGATTAAAAACTTTCACTTTAGAATTGCTGCCAATACTTCAAAAAACATAGCTGTCTTTTTCAGTCATTTATTGGTTTCACAGAGAACAGGTGAATAAGAACACTATTTCCTTTAAAAATGATTACGTACATACATAGAAATTATTCTAACTAATGCTACCAAATTAATTGCTGACAGCTAACCCTTATAATGAATTTCACCTTTGGAGTAAAAATTAGGTTATTACTCACTTTTAGAAAAAGTTCTTCAAAGTGAAACAGTGTGAAGCAATTTTTTAAAAAGTTTAAGTCTGTTTCGTTTTCTCTCATGGGCCTCATTTTTGAAATAGCAATTCTCTTTCTAAAACAAACTCAAAGCTTTTATTTTTTTATTCAAAATCCAATTGTCTCCTATCTGTAGCGGTTTACAAATGGAAAAAAGATGCCCTACAGCTCTGCTGGCTTTTACACAAAATATTTCTGTAGAAAGAGAAAAGCAGTTCAAAACAAGAACAGAAAAGGAAGACTGTTAAAAATATAAACTATGGAAAAAATCTAAAAACATTACAATTCTCCAAATAATGAACCTCCTGACTTATTTTCTTTTAGAATTTGAGCTATATCAGATTCACTTTTTAATCAACTGATAATCTGAAATAGAAGACTTCTAATTTACCATGTTTTAACACATGTATTTAACACATGCTGCTTAACATTTGTTCAAATTTGCCATATAATAATTACTTGACTAATTTGTGAATGAGCCAAGCTATAAGGATTCTGTAATAAATTGGGTCCCTTATTACTACCCATGTACCAAGGGTGCTTTCTCTGTTACAGAACCCTAATTGCACTTGGCAAAACTATGTGTAATTGAAACCACTAAAGAACAATTCTTCAAGAGAGGACAACCAAAAGAATTTCCTGGTTGGTGGTTGTCATCACTATCACTTTTCAAGGAGTCTGAATCTAGCACCACTGGACAGATCAGGTCTGGTGAGGGCAGCTCACCAAGACAGATACAGGAATAGGGTATGTAGGGGAAGGAGAGGGATCCCAGAGGCATGCACAAAATAGGGTCCTTTATCAGATCATTTATCCAGTCCATAGAGATGTGATACCGAGAAGGTAGGAACTCAGGAACTTTTTTTTTTCAATGAAACATAATTGATTATACATATTTGTGGGTTACAGAGTTGAGTATCAATACCTGCATACAGTGTGTAATGATTAAATCAGGATACTTAGCATATTCATCATTACAAAACATTATTATTACTTTGTGGGAACTCATGAACTCAAGGTAAAGAAGAGGGAGAGTCAAATGGGTCTGGCAGGATTGGTGAAGCAAAATAAAAGACAGACCACAAGCCAGGCACAGAAAGGATAGGAGGAGGGGCCAATTGAAAGGGTGACTCCAGAATCAATTTCACAAATACTCTTTCACCCTGGCTATCCTTATTTGATGGAAGTTTCATTTTGTGTCTGGGTAGGATTCTTAATATAATGGTTCCTGAGATGACATTATCTCCAGGGCTTTCAGTTCTGACATACAAATCAGAGATTCCTATTTTAACTTAAAAAAATTAATCATTTTCTACATTCCTTCAAATTTTGGGACATATATTTTCTAATATTTAACCACTAATAACATCACAATAAACATTCTTGAGCACATACCTTGCAACTCTGTATCTCTAAAAAATAAAATCTATTAGTAGAACCAACAGATAAATAAGCACAGTGTTAAAACAATCCCTCAGAAAGGTTATATACAACGTTACACTCCCACCTGAAATGTATGTCACTGCCTCTTTCCTCAGGCCTTCATAGATTTCCACCTATGTGTTAGTTGGAAAACAGCTCATTGCTGATTTAATTTGGTTTTTTTTTTAAATTTACTCATAAACATTTCTTATTGTCAATTTCTACAACAAAATACATCAGAATTTTTACAGGGACTGCATTTAATTTACAGGCCAATTTGGGAAGAGCTGCCATCCTGACTATTGAATCTTGTTTAAATCATTTATTAGTGCTAATACTCCTTTTAGGGATTTTATGGGATTTTCACCACACAGGACCATGACATCTGAAATATCTGGGCTTCCTTTCCAATCTGTATGTCTTTTGTGTGTGTGTGCATGTGCGTGTGTGTGTATACTACCTAGAACCTCCAATACAAATGTTGAATAAAAGTGGCAAAAGCAGATATTTTTGCCTTGTTCTTAGGAGGAAGAGTACTAAATCTTTCAACATTAAGTTTATTAGTTGTGAGATTTTCATAGATGTCCTTTATCAGGTTGAATAAGTTCATTTCTAGTCCTAATTTGCCAAGAATTTTTTTTTTAAATCATAAATGGGTGTCAGACTTTTTCAAATGCTTTTTTTTTTTTTTTTTTTTTTTGCCTCTTTTGGGATGATCGTGAGATTTTGTCTTTTATTCTATTAATATGATGCATATATAACATTAATTGATTTTCAAATGTTAAAACAACCTTGGATTCCTGGGATAAATACCAGTCGGTCATGGTGTACAATCATTTTTATCTGTTGCTGGATTCAGTTTACAAAAATATCATTAAGAGTTTTATTCTATGTTCATGTTAGATATTAGTATGTAGTTTTCTCGTGATGTCTTTGTCCGGCTTTGATATCAGGTAATACTGGCCTCACAGAATGAACTGGGAAGTGTTCCTTCCTCCTCAGTTTTCTGAAAGAGTTTTCAAGGAGTTAAAATTATATTTTCTTTAAATATTTTATGTAATTTATTGGTGGAGCCAACTATAGTTCAATTCAAACTTTCTATCTCTTCTTGAGACAGTTTTGGTAATTTGCATCTTTCTAGAATTTGTCCACTTCATCTAAATTGTATAATTTGTTGGTATAAAATTTTTAGTAACATCACTTTATAATCTTTTCATTTTCTATAGCATTGATAGTGGCATCCTCTCCTCATTCCTAACTTGTTAATTTGTATCTCTTCACTTGGCTTGTTTGGTCAGTCAAGCTAAAGTTTGTCAATTTTGTTGATCTTTTCACAGAACCAATTTCTGGCTTCACTGATTTTCTCTACATTTCTGTATTCAAACCTTTGCTTTCTCCTCTAATCTTTATTATTTCTTTTCTTCTGCTTGCTTAGACTGAAGCTTGCTTTTCTTTTCCTGGTTTCTTAAGGTGAAGTATCGGTCACTGATTTGAAAACTTTCTTTTTGAATACAGGTGTTTAAAGCTATAAATTTTTCTCTAAACACTGCTTTAGCTGCATTCCATAAATTTTGACATGCCATATTTTTATTTTAATTCAGTTCAAAATATTTTCTAATTTCTTTTGACCCATGAGTTATTTAAAAGTGGTGTTTAATTTCCAAGTATGTGAAGAAGTCCCAGATTTCCTTCTGTTGTTTATTTCTAATTTACTACCATTGGGGTCAAAGAACATACTTTGTATGATTTTAATCCTTTTAAATTTATTGAGATGTCTTGTGGCCAAGCATATGGTCTATCCTGGACAATGTTTCGTGAGTGCCTGCAGTCATTGGGTGGGGTGATTTAAATCACCACCCAAGCCTCAGACTCACCCCTGAGTGGCACGAGTACAAACACTCCCAAGCAAAGGCTTTGAAGCTTAACTGAAACTGGCATCCGCCCACAGAAGATGAGACAAGACTTTTGCTCTGAAACAAATTGGGCTGATAGTCTGCAAAAATAAAAAACTCACCATTATACTAACAGGGGCCTCAGAGATTACATCCAGTATGTACTCTTCTGTTTTTATATTCTTTTACCAAGCAGGATTTTGAGATTCATCCATGTTGTGGGTATCAATAGTTCATTCCTTTTTACTGCTGAGTAGTATTCCACCGTGTATTCCACATCTTGTTTATCCTTTCACTTTCTGAGATACATAAGTTTTGGGCTTTTGTGAATAAAGCTGCTGCGTCAATTCTTATGCACACATCTCTGTCTCAGCATGTCTTTATTTCTCTTGGTTAAATACATCAGAATGATATGACTGACATATGGTCATTTTATGTTTCACTTTTTAAGAAAATTGGCAATTTTTCAAGGACACATGTACTATTTTACATACCTACCAGCAGTGTATGAGAGCTTTAGTTACACCACATCTTTGCCAGCACTTGGTATTGTCAATCAATCTTCATCATTTTAACCATTCACAAGAACGTATTCTAGAATCTTAGTTTGCTTTTAATATGCATTTCCCTGATGAATGATGATGATATTGAGCATCTTTTTATGTGCTTATTTGTCATTTGTATATAGTTTCCTGTGAGGTGTCTGTTCCAGTCTTTTTGCCTATTTTTAATTGGGTTATTTGTCTTATTGAGTTGTAAAATTTCTTTTATATTTTGGATGCAAATTCTTGTAAATATATGTATTGTGAATCTTTTCAATGATTCTTCGGCTTGCCTTATTTCCCTTTATTGTTTTTTAATAGTGTCTTTCAAAGAGCAAGTTTTTAATTTTGGTGAAATCTAATGAAGCAATTTTAACTGAAATGTAATTTCTAGTTTACAGCATTGTGGTAAAAATATGTGTTCTCTGACATGTCAAGTTTTGCAGCTATGTTGAGGATTTCTTTATGGTCTACCAAGTTTTGTAACTGTTCCGTGAAAGTAAGGATTTGATGTGCTGCCACTAAATAGTAGGAAGTAGAAATATAGCTGTTATATAAACCGTTATTTAGACCTCCTATATGTTTGGTTTTTGTCCCCCTGATCTGTCAAAGAGGGAGAAAAATAAATTAATGCATCCCATGACTATCTGTCAATTTCTTCATGTATCCCTAACATGTTTTCAAATTTGAATTGAGTACTCTTGCCTTTAGCATGCAAAAGTATGTCCCTTTGTCCAATTTACTGACTTTTACTGATTCTAATTTGTATTATAGTATCACATTCCATCTTTCTTTTTATCTGAATATGTGACATATATTCATCATCCTTTTAATATAATTTTTACGGAACATTACTTTAGTTGTGTCTTTTATAAGCTGCATATTCATGGATTTAAGTCTGCTAATCAATACCTTTTTTACTAGAAAAATTTAACCTATTAATGTTTATTATTACAATGATATACTCTGTCTTATTTGGGGAATTTTGTTGTGTTTCTGTTTCTGTTCCTTTGGCAGTATCTCCTCTCAAGTTCTGTTATCTTCTCAAGATTTTTATGAGAATGTATATCTTGTTACTTTTATTCATGCCTATGTTTATATACTTCTAAATTATTTTAGCCCATATTTCCCTAATTTTAAGAATCTTACAAGTCTCATGTATTCATGACAAAGAGTTTTAGCATACTTTGCTCCTCCAACGTTCTCACTTATCTTTGTTAATGTAATTTAGGGATTTAGATTAAAGTAGTTATTAAATTTGTATTTTCTACTTTATATGCCTTCTTTTTCAAGAATCAACTAACAGCATTCTATTTTATAATCTGATTTGTAAAAAATATTTAAATTTGTTTCTACTGTGTTGGATTCCAGTGTTCTTTCCTCATCTTTTTATATGATGGTTTCCCCAGGTATGGGAAGTCTTCCACTTCATCTCTGGATTGGTTAATGTGTTCGTATAACTTTTCCCAGAAAAGAAATAAGTAGTAATATATTATGTAAGCTCTTATACACAAGAGAAGTTTTTTATTGTTTTTGTAAAACCCGTTGGTCACGTGTAAAATTGAGTCACAGCATTTTCTAAACTGTGCATTATTTCATCATTTTTTCTAATTTATTTGCCAGTGTCATCCTGCCTAGAAACTTGCAGGACATTCATTTTACTCTTGAGGTTCAATACTTTTCCAGGATGTATGCAGGTTCCATTGTATTAATTTTACTTGATATGTGGCCTCTTATAAAGGTACTATTCAGAAATTTTTTTTCTGAATTCTACAGTAGACCGTTTTCAGAAATATGCTTTTATTCTGTGAGTGCTAGATGCAAAGCCTTTTCCTTGTTCTACAGAGTGTTTCCACATGTCCCATGTTGTTTCCTTGTTTTTCTCTCCTTACTTACCCATGAATTCTGTGATCTGTTAATATTACATTATCAGCCCCAAGAAGTACATTTACTGAGTCAAAGGAGATTGTCATAGTTGCTTTTTCTCAGAAAGTTGTACTGTTGGCCTTAGCACTTTCAAACACCTAATTTTTAGCCTAAGATTCTTAACAATATACTTAAAAATTCTTGCTTGGGTCCTCCTTCTTCAATATTTTCTCTATTTTTTTAATTTTAAGCATATCAGAGAGCTTCCTGTGCAGTTCCATTGAATATTTGGACCAGATATACATGCTACGGCCTGGGCCCTGATCACAGCAGGGAGCTGGAAAGAGATGCACATCCAAGTAGCAGAGACTTTCAGTCTCTGCTTTCCAGTACAAACTCTCAGCAGGAATCCAGCTTTTGCCTCAGGTAGTGAGTAGAAAACAGAAAGAATGAGATCTCAGACCCTACTCTCAGGGCCCAAATGCACACAAATAGGTATGAGTGAAAGTCAGAATTGAGAAAATAATAGCAAAAATAAACACAGTTCCAAACAGTAAACCCTACAGGGCTCAGTCAGATTCAAACATGAAATCTTTCTTAAAGACATTTCTACCACCCAGTGTGTGCTTTGGACTCTTAAGGAACATGCCTCCAATTGAAAACAAAATCACCACCAAGTATTGCATTCTTTCTAATCAGGAAAACTTGAAAAGAAACTAAATATACATGAATAGGGAAGATGATAAATAAAATACGATATTCATACGATAAAATATATTTAGCATTAAAAGGATTATACTAAACATGGTTGGAGCACAGATATGTAATATTAAATATAAAAGGGCAAACAAGAATAATACATAAAATCTGTTCGTATTTATACAGTTTTTGTTTAGAAAAACAAAACTATTATTTACGCCTATAAAATATATATGCATGTTATATATATGTGTACATTATATGTGCATATAAAAGTATAAAATAGACTGAAATAATAAACACTAAATTAATTATAATGGTTTTCTCAAAGGTACAGAGGAGAAAATAATGTGCTTAGACATAAATAACAAAGCAAACTAAAACTTCACTTGTAATGTAAAACAGAGTGTTAACAATTATTGATTCTTCATGATGGATACCTTAATTCCTTTTATTTTTTAACAAATTTTTAATTTTCTCTCAAAACTAAAAACTACCACTTGTCCTGTATAAGAACTGGAGACAGCCTGTGTCCTACTGAAATGCCAGTTGAAAATAATTTGTTATAACTGATCAATAAAACATTATTTAAGGAACACAAAAAACACAGATATGGTTAACTTGAACCCTTGCTCTACAGAAACTGATCAGTAATGGGATTTTTCTTATACTCTGATCCATCCTCTGAAGGGGAGATACATTGCCGTTGCTACATTTGTAGAAGGAACTTTCAAATGATCTCATTCTGCCTTGCTTTAAGGATGAATCAAGAGGTAATAACTCTTTCACATTTTGAATCTCTGACCCAATTGTATGGGTAATTTTGATAAAGTTTTTTTTTTTTAAGTGAAATGTTTCTGTCATATTTAAGATGAGAATGTACCTTCCTACTGAGATAGTGACTTTCAAAAAGGATGGTATGGCTGCCTCCCTACCTGCTCTTTCATTTCAGCATAGACTTTTTCTGAGTTCAGTTCCACCTGTCGCTTAAACTCTTCCAGAGCAGCATCTGCCTGCTGGGCCTGCAACTTCTGAACTTCAGTCACACGAGTTAGTTGCTCCTCTTTTTCCCTAGAAAAGTTTAGAAAAGCTTTAGAGTTAAAATACAAAACAACTAGGCTTGAATGAAAGAACACTATTTCGCCCTCTCTAAAATAAAATTCACATTGGGCTGGCCAGTTAGCTCCATTGGTTAGAGCACAGCCTAATAACACCAAGGTCACGGGTTTGGATCCCCGCACTGGCCAGCCATGAAAATAAATAAAAAAACAAAACTTGGATTGCATTTTTTGATCCAAAGTCTATAAAACTTCACCTTAAAAAGTCAACAATAATTTGCCTCAGAAGAAAAAGAATATAAATACATAATACATATTCTGACGAGGGCAGTTTACTTTCAAAGATTTCCCTAAAAACAAAACTTTAAAACAATGTATCTCTAGCAACTGATGAATGAATAAACAAAATGTGGTATATCCATACAATGGAATATTATTTAGCCTTAAAAAGAAATGAAGTTCTGATATATGATACAACATGAATAAACCTTCAAACATTAAAATAATGAGAGAAGCCAGTCACAAAAGGTCACATATTGTATGACTCTATTTATGTGAAAAATCTAGAATAGGTAAATCCATAGAAACAGAAAGTAGATTAGCTATTGCTAGGGGCTGGGGAATGTGGGGAATGGGAAGTGATTGCTAAGGGATATGAGGTTTCTTCCTGAGTCATGGAATTAGGTAGTAGTGATGGTCGTACAACCTTGTAAATATACCAAAATCCACCAAATTGTGCACTTTATGGTGCGTGAAATATATCCCAGCTTTTTCAACAACCAATGTACCAATAGAAAAATGCATGTCTATCCACAGTTGGCCTGCAGGGTAGTTAACGCAGCAGAGCAACACCAGGGCCTGAAATTATTCTATTGGCCTCTAGGAGACTTGTCTAAAAGAACTGATAACTATCCCATTTCTTTATACCTTGAACTTAATTATACAGTCAAAAGGGTCCAACAAAACAAGAGAAATCTTTGCATGTTGCTAGAAGAAAAAAGTAAAGCCTTTAGTTTATAAATGTATGCAAGTTAATAACAGCTAGTTTTGAGTTCTGATTAGGTGCCAGGCACTGTGCAAAATTTTTATGTCTTCTCTCATTTACTCTTACAATAAGCATATATAAGATATACTGTTATATATACCATATAAATGTAATAAGCGTATATTATATTCTTACTATTAGAGAACAGAAAACTGGGACTTGGAGAATATTTCCAAGGCTCCATACCTAGGAATAGGTCAAGCCAGGATTCCAGTCCCAGCAGCCTGCTTCTACAGCACCTGCTGGTGCCTACCGTGCTATGCTGCTTTCCTGATTTTCCAGATGCCATAAGTAAGATTAACTTGGTTTGCTTTCCCTAAATGGGAAAGTTTACACATATATAAAACACTATCTTATTACTAACTGTAACACTGAAAAATGCTGGGGGATGGGGTAATATAACTCAGACAAATCAAATTTTAGAGAAACATCATAATGGGAGAAAAAGACATTTTCATACCCTGACGCTGTGTCTTTTAAGAGGCAGACAAAAAGTAATTTGAGCTTTTTGGAGTTACTCAGATCTCAGTTAAAAAACCCCTCTAAGACACAATAATTTCTGGGCTTTCCAATAAGAATACATATGTAATATGAAATATCAAAATACCAAACTTTCTCCCCGCAAAATTGAAAACCTTTCTCAAAGCTTAAGTAGCCAAAAGAGTGACAGGAAAAAGTGTCACCTAGTTTCCATTTCAACAGGACTATCCTATCCCTTTATAATGAGATAATATATGCATAGACTAGCATTTCCTCTATGCTCTCAACCGCCCCCTACCCCCACCCTGACCTCTATGATTGGTCATGGCGTTATCTGCAAATAAGCAGCTCTTTGTATATGGTCTGAAAGAACACACTCTGTGTCTTTTTTTTTTTTTCACTTTAAGTACCACCTGTGTCTATTTATCTTTTCACATCCACCCACACATCCATCCACCTGAAGATAAGAATAATTATTGTACCCCCATGACAAACAAAGCAATTTTTCTACTGAAATCCTTCTTCCTCCGTGAGTCTGTTTTATAGGCATAGCCACCATCTTTATGACCTACAGGATTTAATACTGCCCCAAAGTATGTGATGTCCTGCATAAGAACTAAGCCATTCCAGATTATGATGCATGCCAGATGTGGCTCTCAGTAACTGCATTTTACAACAATAGGGTGCAGGCTTCTGGGACTTAATATTCCAAGGCCTTAATATCAGTAATGCTTTTTGCCACTTAATATTAATACTGGCTCATAGACAATGGTAATTAATAACTGGATATCATACTGGAAACTGATTCCAGGGGCATCATTACATAAAAGACGGAGCACTCTGGTGGCTACAGAGAATCTTAATTTGATCTAGTGCATTTTTACCCTTCCTAATTATTCTGCCCAAGAAGCAGGAAGCCTTAAGTTATATGTAGGGTTTCCCTGGCACAAACATTGTTTGAAAATTCAAACATTTCAATATTAAAACAGCATATGGGAACAACATAAAGTCATGTAAATTGTATTGGCCACCATGGTCTAGGCCTGGGTTAGCAAATGGATACTCCCTGGTGTGATGTTTCCAATTGACTAGAAGGGGCTGTGTAGAATGCTCTATTAAAGGGATTCTGAGAGCAGGCTCAGAGGGAAAGGCTTCTGTGTTTGATGAATGTTAGCCCCATTGCAGGATGTTGGTGTTAGGGCAGTACAAGAGCTATTTCTCTGCCACTCAGAGATTACAGTGACTAGTTTATCCTACATTACTTTTTAATTTTTGAGGCCCTCCTAAAAGAACTTGGAAAGATATTTCATAATTAGTACTAAAAAGTATCAAAGATTTACCTTTGCTTCGTCAGTTTGTCTATAAGTAGAGAAGAAAGTACATTGGACAATATTTGAAAACTTTAAAAGTTTATATATCATATAATTTAAAATTATGTACCATTAATTACCCAAAAGAAAATTTGCTAACATATTTTGTAAAAATACATGACCTATGGCTGAAATACCAATTTTGTTCTATGCGTGCTGAAAGTCAGTTGTTTTATCTTTTTTGTGTAATAATTCACATGAGCCATTTAGTTAATGGAAACACTTTCAATTTAATAGGACAAATCTTTTCCTCTATATTATGTCATTCTTACCTACCAAGTTTAATTCATTTACTTTATAATTAACTGATGACCATATAAATCAAAGTTATAAACTTTAGCCATCATCAGATAGGTATGAGACAATTTTAAAATGTTAAAATAAAACATTTCACAGTAAGACACAATACTTGCAATTGATAACTTCTATCCTGATTTACAAATAGCACTTTGTTTATATTAAATAGCAAGCATGGAGAAATGTATGAAATCTCCTAACTAGTTTCCAGTCCCACCACACCAGCTGAGCTAATCTAATAGTAAAGCTAAATATCAAAGAAAGCCTCGCTCAATACAAATCAAAGTTTTTTGCCCAGTAAAACCATGACAAATACATTCAGCACTAATATTTAGGAATCCTCTGTCTCAATATAAATTAAACCTTTCTTAATTTAAATAAAGAGGTGATAATCATTTTAAAGAGGGATCCACTTTAATTTCTATAAGGTGATGAAGTAGAAGTAAAAACTTTGAGACTTTGAAACAAAGGTCTGCTCCTCACTATCATAAGAAAAGTGTTCTTTTTTACCATGATCCTAAAAAGTGCATTCTACAAGAAGCCAAAAAAAAAAAAAAAAGTGACTTTGAAGATTTTTTCAGTGGAACCGTGTATAAATGCATCATTCAAGTGCCTAAAAGCTGGGCCTCCATGAAGATAAAAAGGTGGGAAGAAAATTTGCTTTTTTGCTGATTTATTTATAAAATGCAGTGCATTTTCCTCATCTAAGTATAAAAAGGATAAAGAAAAAAGAAGCTACATTCTTAAACAACCACAAGCCAGCTCAGATTAAAGGATGTTCTGAAGTACACAATTATTCCAAAAAGGGCAATAAAATGTAGGGGACTAATGGACTACAGTTTAGTATTTCTTGAGCTTTACAAGCTAACATTTATATGTACAGGCCAACCTTAATTTGAAAATCTTCCTTTTGCACATTTCTGCACCAGTACTTTTGATAATGATGGCCATAACGCAACACATATTTATAAGGCTTCACATTACAGTACTCTTCATTTGCTGCCAGCTTGGCATTTCCATTGGAAACTCCAAGAAAAACAAAACAAAACAAAACAAAATCTTTAAACAAGTCTGAAAAACAGCTGGAAGAGTCTCCATTCCCTTTCCAGCTGGGCTAGAGAACCAGACTTTCAAGCAGCAGTGTTACCCACATTCACTGCTGCCAATTGGTACTTAAATTGATTAGACTGAATCAGTCAAAAACATTAAAAATAATACCTTTCACTTAGCATGGTAAATGAATAAACTGCTTTGGTCTCTTCTTCACTTGACTTCTAAGATTAGTAGTTTCTGCTAAATTATTATGAAAAATGTTAAAAATTATGGACATCTAAACATTTGATACTTCATGAATCAGAAAGGAAAGCCTAGCGAAATGGTCATTGGTATTAGTCTTAACACTGAAAAGATGGCAATACTCCCCAAATTAATTTATATACAATCAATGTGCACAGGGCCACAAGCCATAGAGTAAGGACAGCCTGTAAAAGACAGAAAAGGCAAGGAACAGATTCTTCCCTAGTGCCTCCCGATGGAACCAGTCCTGACAACACCTTCATTTTAGCCCCCTAAATCTCATTTTGAACTTCCGATCTCTAAGACAGTAAGACAGTAAATTTGAATTGTTTTAAGACACTAAGTTTGTGGGAATTTGTTACATCAGTGATAGAAAACTAATACTAGTGTTTACTAAATACAACATAGAGGGTTGTACAGGGTACCTAACATATAATATTTATTTAATATAATAAATGTAATATTTATATAATATATTTATTATATTATATTTATATTATATTTACATATAATATTTATATATTTATTATATTATATCACAGTGCTATGAGAAAAAAATGGGAATTGGTGATAGGATAAATTTAAAAGTTAAATCAAACAAAAGATCTGTAAGCATTATGTTATAGTCTTCAAGTATTTAAAGGTTTTGTTTTGTGATCGTTCAGTTACTTGAATACCTTTTAGTAGTATCATCAGGTTTAAAAGACAAACTAAAAAATATTCTTTTTCCAAAAGGGAATATCTATATTTAACAATGGCAAGTTTGAATGTGATAAGGCCCAGGGTGAAATTGCCCATAGACTATTTAGTTAACTTCAGACATCCGCCTCAACCAAGACACACCTGCTCAAATAAGCAAACTGTAGGTTTTGTTAGGGTAGAGAGTCAGTACAGTTACGAACCAAAACTTCTGGAGATGAATGACCAGTAAGACTTCCTGTGACTAAAGAAAATTTTGATTTTCCACGGTAAGTTCACATAAGATCAACAGCTGACATAGAAAAGAACTGTGAGTGGAGAATGAGGAATGAGGTGTTGTTAAAAAACCTTAGGAAGCCTCAGAAACTATCGAATACTTCAAAAGAAAATGCCACTTCACAGATAAGGTGACTATTTATGGGAAAGTTGTGAGGTTTTATCATAAGGAAATGATGCTGCTAAACATTTCCACACTGCTCGTATACTGGGTATTCCTGGTACTAGTCCAATTCAAAATACAGAGACAATGTGCTATCCTGAGTCACAGTGTGGGCAGTACATAAGATAATCATATAACCAGTCAAGCCTAAAACGCCAAATAATTTATAAATATGTCCTTAGGTATATATTGAAAGATAAAAAAGAGTGTTTCTAAGGATAAGTAAAATTATATTTAAATTAGATATTTTAAATGGCCGTGGCAAACCTGAGATTTTCTCCTTTCTTTTTCCTCCTAAATAAGCTCTGTTGAGCTTATAACAAAGTCATTCAACCTTTCACTGACTCATTCATCAAACATTGGTTAAGACCTACTATATGTTAAGTGCTAACGTACACTAAGGAGGAAAGCTGTATGAGAAACCTGTCTTTCTAAGAGGGCCCCATCAAGAAAAGGAGGAAAATAAAGAAAATACTAAGTATTGTAACAAGGTATGGACACAGGACCTTGAAGAAACAGAAACAGAGAGGGTTCAGACAGATCTTATTGCCCTCCATTTAATGGAAGAGATGGGTGTTTAGGAAGCAGATCTCGATTGTAGGAATCTCTATCCTACTGCAGTGGATCAGAATAACTTCTCACAAGCCCCTCAGGGATGAGCGGACCTAAACACTACAAGAGCAGTACAATAGAGCAAAGAAAGCCAGCACACTTCTCAGCATCAGAAGGAGATAAATCATAATCCTGGCTCAGATAGAGTAGCACTGATGACTACAGGTGAACAAGCAATAAGGCTCAAAAAAAACTGTGGTGACACAGGACTAAAGCAGAGATTTTTCTCATCCTACTAAGGAAAAAGCTCAAAAACGTATGGTAACAGCATGAAGAAGTCCTATGAAACACTCTTCTGACAAGGACCTTTTACTGTCAATGACTTAGACTTAGCCAGAGAGCTCGCCACCAGGGTCAAATTCCAGTCTTAAAGAACCATGATTGCTTGAAGCATGTTAGTTTTGAACAGGAATGAGAAATCTTTTCAGCTACCCCCAAACCTCTAAGAAGATATGGATTTCAGCTAGGAGGTCCATAACTCCTTCGAAGTCAACTGGATTTGAATCACGATTCAAAAGAACTGGTTCTGGCATCCACCCCTCAGCTTTCACTCTCAGTAACTCAGTTGTGTTCTAGGAGCTGAGAAAAGAGTCCTGGCAGCAAATTCTGTAATCTGCTCTGTCAAATACTACAGAAAATGTAAAAGAAGTATAGGAAATGATTCCTATCTTGGAGAAACTACACTCTAACTAAGGGAAGGAAAAAAAATTCAAGGAAAAAAAAATCAAATAGTAGTGCAAAATAACATATTTAATTTTGTGACAAATTTTAAATTCTATGGGAATACAAAGAAATGTAAAGAGGAGTAACAGTCTGTATAAGAAAACAAATCTCAGAAGATCAAATTTGTGTGTAAAGTAAAAAATAAAGCTAGGTAAGTAAATTTAATGAAAGATATAAACAGTTTAAAGTTTTACACAATAATTTTGTGCTAAACTTTCACCTTTAATATGGGCCCACAAATAAATCAAATGAACTCTTACTTAGCAAACAGAAAAGCAATTAATATTTTTATGGTAAAATAACAAAATCTTGAAAAAATGAACCTTAAAGATAAAACAGCTATGGCGTATAGTAAAGAAAAATTCCTTTAAAATCTTTAAATTCTTTAAACCCCCCCAAAATCCCAAATCTAACATTTCCTTTTATGTGTCCTATATTTAAGAAACTACCAATTAAAACTTACATATATAAATTCTATATCGTGTATGCAAAGCTTACATACATACCCACTAAAATTTTTTATTTTAGAGGCAGTATTATGTCAGTAAATAATAAGGAAATACATGTTCTTCCTATAAAATCCCAAATATTTCAGAATAGATGCAGGACGACTTCTTATTAGGGAGAGGAAGAAAGACAGTGTAAAGTCATTCAAACAGAATGTTAAGTAAACCAAAGCCAGATCAAAGGAATAAAGAAAAAAGGCTGAAATGTGAAGCTGAAATATTTATTTCCTTCAAAAACATCATCCATGCCTTGTCCCTGGGCAGTTCAGTATTTCAAAGTAGCTGAAAAATATTTCTCACTTATATTTATCACTATGCACAAATAGATAAAAATTTTAAGAAGGCAAATTTTCTCCTTATTTATCAAATATAAATGTAATATTTATCATGTGAGAGAAGTTTTTCTGCATTTAATGGATGATTTCTAAGTGCTGTGAAATGTATTTTAAAGTCACAGTAGATATTTTTCATTACTTTTAGTGAATGATATTGCTACAAACTAACATTTGCAATGTAACCATAATTTTTAAACCTTTGCAAATGATGAAGTAGAGTGGACATTTACTGAGTGCCTTCTCTGTTCATTACAGTTTAGGGCACTTCACATAAAACACTAAAATTTAGAAGAATTAAGTGATTTGCCCAAGTTCACATAATAAATGGCAGAACAAGATAGTAAACCAGCCCAGCTGACTTCAAAGTCCAAAGGAATTTCACCATATCATGCTATTTCTTTAAATATGTACATATATATTTATTTTTACTAAATAATTACTTGATATTAATTAATTGAATTTGCAATTAACTCCTTATTGTAATTTATCCTTACATAACAATATTTGCATAACTTTTAGAACATCTGGAAGCTAAAATGTTCATTAAGCATTTACTTAACTCCTATTATATACCAGAATCTGTGCTCAGTACTAGAAATACAAAAACAATCAAGATATTGTCTCTGCTTTCAATAAGGGAAAGAAGACAAACTCTATACTATTTTCAGTGTGATAAAAGCTACACAATGATATGAACACAGTGCTAAGAACAAAGACTCGAGGAACTCATTGTGCCTACAGTACAACAGAAAAGCTTCATCAAGGATTTGTCATTTTGTTAAGACCATCACTGAGAATGTTTAAGAGGTGTAACATATATTATATACATATGCATATTATATAACTATATCTTAAAATTATACGTACTTATAAAATGCACATGTATTTGTAAAATACATATTTGATATTTATAAAATATCTTCTATTTTCCTCGTTACCATCATACTTTCCATGGTTTGTATAACAGGAGAAAAACCTTATGCAGAAATTAGGATATAAGAAAGTAATGTGAAAGTTAACCAAAGGATAAGTAGGATTGGGTAAAAGAGAATAAAGGTTAAGGGCATTCTAACATAAAAAAAAAAAAAAAAATGAAGAAGCTGTGAAAGAGAAATACAGTGGTTAATTCAAAGAAGAAAACCATGGCCAGTATGAATGAAGTATAGAGATCAGAGACAGCAGGGCTTATAATCAGGTAGAGAATTACCTTTCCATACTGAAATTCTAGAGGTGAAAACCACAAATGTGCAAGGTGAAAAATACAATGGATGTGATTAAAAGCAGATAATACGCTGCTAAAGAAAAAAATTGGTGAACATGAAGACATAGCAATGGAAACCAACCAAAATTAAGCACAGAAAGAAAAAGAGAATGGTAAAAAAGAAACAGAGTATCAATGACAGCTTTCAGCAATCTAATATATGTGTACTTACAGTCCCTAAAGGAAAAGAGATAGAGGTATGACAGCAAAAATATTTTAAGAAAAAATGTCTAAAAACTTTTCAAATTTAATGAAAATTACACCTGCCGATCCAAGAACTCAAAGAACTTCCAGCACATGAAACACATAGAAAACTACAATAAGGTACATCATAATCAAATTTCCCACAACCAGTAATAAAGAAAAATGCATGTTAAAAGCAGCTAGAAAAAAAGACAAGTTACACAAGAACAAAACTAAGGATGACAGCAGACCTCTCAATGGAAACAACGCGTGCAAGAAAACACTGAAGCAACATCTTTAAAGTACTGAAAGAAAAAAACTGCCAATTTGGAATTCCTCATCCAGTGAAAATATCTTTCAAAAACAAAGGTGAAATAAAGACTTTTCAGATACACAAATGATGTAATAATTCATCACCAAGAAATCCTCACTACAAAAAACATAAAAGGAAGTCCTACAGGTTGAGGAATAATGACATCAAATAGAAATGTGGGTATACACAAAGGAATGGAGATCACTAAAAATGATTGCTACATGGGTAAAATATAAGATTTTAAAAATGGTATTAAGTCTCTTTAAAAATAATCCAGTATTTAAATAAAAATAAACATGTAGTGTGGGGTTTATAACATGTAAAATGCATGACAAGAACAGCACAAAGGTCAAAGAGAAGAAATGGCAGTAACAATTATAAGATTCTTATAGATGAACTAGTATAATATCACTTGAAGGTAGACTGTAATAACTTTAAAATGTATAGTCTGAACTCTAATGCAACCAATAAATAACAAAGCAATTAGTTGTAGCTAACAAGTTAATAAAGGAGATAAAAAGAATAATAATAGCTAATCAATCCAAAAGAAAGCAGAAAAAAATGAGAAGAAAAATGATAGGCAGATAGGACAAATAGAAACAACCATATGATTTAAAATTAACCAAATCATTAGTCATATTAAATGTAAGTTGTCTAAATAACCCAAATAAAAGGCAAAGATTGTAAAACTGGTTGAAAAAGCATAAGCCAAATACATGCTGCTTAGTAATAAAAATTCCAATAGGTTAAAATTAAAAGATATACAATACCAACACTAATCAAAAGAAAACTGGAGTGGTTATATTACTATCAAAGTAGATTTCAGAGCAAAGAATATTGCCAAAACTAAGATAATTTCACAATTATTAAGGTGTCAATTTATCAACAAAACACAAATGTTCAAAATATAGGAAGCAAAAACCCATAGAACTGCAAGAGTAAATAAACACCTGCATAATTAGTTATCTCTATCAATAATTGATAGGACAAGTAGACAGACAATGACAAACAGCAAGGAAAAACAGGATTTGAATAACACTATCAACCAACTTGACCTAATTGACACTTATAGTACATTCCACCCAACTACAACAGAATATATATTTCATTTCAAGAGTGCAGGGAACGCTTACCAAGATAGACCATTTTCTGGAACATAAAACAAGGATTCAATAAGTCATGCAATGCATATTCTCTGATCACAGTGAAATCAAATTTAAAATTAACAACAAAAAAGAGAAGACTTCTGGGAAATCTCAAATAATTGGAAACTAACACTCTTCTATCTAACCCATAGGTCAAAGAAAAAAAATAAAATGAGGAATTAGAAATTATTTTGAACTGATAAAAATGAAAACAAAATATCAAAATTAGAGAGATACTACTAAAGCTGTACTTAGATAAAATTTTATAGAATTAAACACATATTAGAAAATAATATATAGGTTTAAAAATAAATGGCATCAGTTTCCACCTTAATAAACTAGAGAAGGAAGAGCAAATTAAACAGAAAGTAAGTAGGAGAAAGGAAATAAAAACCAGAACAGATACCAATAATATAAGAACAGAAAAACATTGGAGAAAAATCAATGAAACCAAAAGCTGGTTCTCTGAGATCAATAAAATGGATAAACCTCTAGGCAGGAAAAAAAAAAAAAAGACAATACAAATTAATAATATTACAAATGAGAGCAGTTATGTCACAACAGGGTCTATATGCATTAGAAGGACAAGAAGCCAATACTACAAAAGAGTTTTCAATCCATATACAAAATTAACTAAAAAATTATCATAGTCCTAAATGTAAAACCTCAAACTATAAAACTTCCAGAAGAAAACCTCTGTGACCTTGGGTTAGGGAAAGATTTCTTAGATATAACACCAAAAGCACCACCCATAAAAGACCAAATAAATAAATTGAACTTCATCAAAATTAAAAACACCTGCTCTTTGAAAGAAACCATTAAAAGAATGAAAAGGAAAGCCAAAGTCTGGAAGAAAATATATGCAAACCATGTATCTGATAAAGGACTGGTAACCAGAATACATAAAGAACTCTCAAAAAGCAATAATAAAAATCAATCAACCCAATTAAAAAATGGACTAGAGATCTGAATAGACTCTCACCAAAGTAGATGTACATATGGCAAACAAGGACATGAAAAGCTTTTCAACATCATTAGTCATTAGGAAAATGCAAATAAAAACCACAATGAGATACTACTCCACAACAGTTAGAATGGTAAAAATTAAAAACACTGACCATATCAAGCTCTTGCAAAGATCTGGAGAAACCGAAAAAAAATAAAAATAAAAATAAAAATAATATATATATACTATATGCTTCCATTTATCTAAAATTCTAGAAATTAAAATATAATAGGAAATCAGTGGTGTCCTGGATATGATGAAGGCAGAAGGGATGGGCCAGAGGTTTGACATAGGAGAATGAGAAAACTTTTGAGGGTGATGTATAGGCTCTCATACACATCTTTTTTTGTGTTGGTTGTTTCGTGAGCATATACACATGTCAAAACATATGAAACTGTACACTTTAAACATGTAAAATTTATTGTATGTCAATTATAACTCGATAAAACTAAAATGGTCCCTAAATATATGAAACGGTTTATTCTCACTTATTATAAGAGTACTGCAAATTAAAACTACATTGAGGTACAATTTCTCACCTACAAGATTTACAAAAACTTAAAAACTATAACAACACATTCTACTCGGAAGACTGTCAGTCAAAAGGCACTGTTATATGTAGCCAGTAGAAATTTAAATCAGTATAACCTGCATGGAGGGGAATTTGGCAATATATAACAAAAGTACATATATGTTTACCTTTTGACCCCGTATTCCTACTTCTAAAACTGTGAATATATATACTCCAAACAATACAAAATACATATCCACTAGGTTTTTCATTACAGCATAATATTTAATTGCAAATACTGACAACCCGTATGCACATATGTAGAATAGTGGTTGTATAAACTATGGTTCATCCATACACTGGCATACTATGCTGTTGTGAAAAGAATGAGTAACTTCCAGGTTATAATAAAAAAAGCAATGTGTGAAAGAGTGTCCATACCTTTTGCGTAAGAAGGAAGAGGAAACAATGAGATTTGCATGGATCTGCTCCTTTGTGCAAAAACAAACATGGAGGGGCCGGCCCGTGGCTCACTTGGGAGAATGTGGTGCTGACAACACCAAGGCCACGAGTTCGGATCCCATATAGGGATGGCTGGTTAGCTCACTTGGGAGAGCGTGGTGCTGACAACACCCAGTCAAGGGTTAAGATCCCCTTACCGGTCATCTTTAAAAAGAAACAAACAAACAAACATGGAAAGGATCAAACAGAGACAAGTGAGACCCTATATGTATAGAGGAGTCTGGAAATGGAGATAGGAGGACAGAAGGAATGAGGGTGGGACGACACTTCTCTGCATATACCTTATAGTACAGGTCTGATTTGGGGGACCATGTTAACATTCTACTTACTAAAAAAAATCAAAATGAAATAAACAAGGATGGGAGACAGAAATCCTTAAATGAAATACAAACAGAAACAAATAAACCTTAACTGTATTTCAAACAATTAATAACATAATCACACTGAAGAGGGAGAGAAATAACCAAATTAACTTCTGAACACAGATGTTTGGATCATATGCTCTTAGGGTGAATGCTAAAAGGACTCGAAGGAGTATTAGACTTAAGTTACAGGTTTCTTTTTCACAGAGATACGATTTATCAATTCCAAAACCATTTCCTGGTATTCTAGATTTGAGCAAGTAAACTGAATATATAATGGAAGTCAGGTTTCCAACTGTCAGAGAGGTTAATAAAACAAAAGCATGAATCCTGTGGTAATTAATTGCAACTGAAATTAGTGCGAATTCATGATTTTTATATATTTAGCTAAATATACAAATAGAGACAGATGTATAAATATGTGATATGTGTATGATATAAAAATACACATATGTATATATATATAAATATATATGTGAGTATACATACAGATATACACACATATATATGTGTGTGTATATATTCGTTTCCTACCTCTGCCTGCTGAGAGGGGCTAAAAGCAATTTCTTCGAAAAGGAAAAAACACACTTTTAGGGAATTTCTAGGTATCTAATAAGAAATCATATTGAAAACCATGAACTAATATACTTAGAGCTTAACCACAGGGAGCATACTACATATAAAAATTTGTGGGATGTAACTTAAGCATTCCTTAAAACAACTTAAAACCTTAAATGCATAAGTTAGACTAAGAAAATCAATTAAAAATCTTTTTTGGAATATGCTGTTTTACTTAAAAGTACATATAATAGTACTCCCAATCTGGGACTCATCTGCAAATAGCCTGGAAAAGACATGGTAAAAGCATGAAACGTGAACAAGAAAGTTGTGATTATTTCAGGAGAGGAAGAGAGACAAAACCCATACCTACAATATTTTTTTTTAATAAGAAGGATCTGAAGCAAATACTACCAAACACTACCCTTTGCCAAATGCATACGTGCATGCTGGGTATGTTATGAAACCCTCCCACGTTCCCTAACTCTGCCCATCAGTAAGCACTTCGGCTCTTCCAGCAGACAGAGAACGCCTGCCGTCTTCGTGCACACTCACTCTCGTAGCCTCTGGGAGAAGCACATGTGAGTGCGCTGTTCAGCCCCATTCCCCTCTCATCAGAAACGGCCTGTCCTCACAATGTCCTCCTACACTGTGCAGAGGCTCCTGTGGGCAGCTCTGGCTGCTCCCTGGTGGGTACATTGAATGTAACGTGGGGAGGATTCCCAAGCCTCATGCTGGCCATACACCTAAACCACAACTTCGTCTGATTCTTCTATTTTTCCAAATTAGTTCTAAATGTGAGAAGAAAAGAGGGTGTTATTTATTGGCATCTATTCTCCTACAAATCAAAAATGTTACAAATTTTTCAGGTTTTAGACAAGTTTACACTGAGTTCATAACCCCCCCAAAAAACCTAAGTGTTCCTAATAAAGCAGCAATGTCATTCACTTTATTTTCATGAACAATCTTCCATAAAATTCCTAAGGAATCTATTACGTAATTTTTATTTGTAATTATTATTAAGTATGTCATTCCCATACTAATTCAGACTTTGTTAGTAAGAATCTGTGATAATTTTGACAGAGGAATATTCAAGTTCATCTTTATTTGTTCTAAGAAAAATGTCTCTTTTAAAAAAGAAATACATGGGCCAAACCCGTGGCGCACTTGGTAGAGTGCTGCGCTGGGAGCGCGGCGACGCTCCCGCCGCGGGTTCGGATCCTATATGGGACTGACCGGTGCACTCACTGGCTGAGTGCCGGTCACGAAAAAACGACAAAAAAAAAAAAAAAAAAAAAAAAAAAAAAAAAGAAATACATGTTGTAATAATATATATGCCACATTTAGTCTGTTTTTTAAAATAAACTTAAAACGATTTAAATACATTTTTAAAATACTTTTAAACTCACACTAACTAAATAAAATAGCTATATTTTATAAAGATGCAAGATCTCAGTCAAGTGTCTCTCTTGAGATGGAACTAACATAGACAAAGCTCTCCTGCTCATGGCTGCATTTCTCACAGCATCTCTGCTTCTTTCTGTGCATCTGCTCCATTTTCCTCTTGGCATCAATATAACTATTCAAAACTTCAGCTTGCATATGACCCATGGTGACTGCCTAGCCAATCTTCATCATAGTAACTTTCCAGATTTTCAGTTTCTGCAATTATTGGGTTAGTCTCTCTGTTTTCCAGTTTCAAGTTCCCAAGATCAGGGAGGAGGGGCAGTATAGTATATATCACAGTGGTTAAGAATAGGGGCTTCAGAGTCTAACACACGCAATTTCAAATCCCAGCACCTTCACCAGCTGTGTGACCTAGGCTCTTTGTACCTCAGAGTAAAATGAATTGGCTGCCTTTGGATCAAGTGTCCATCCCCAGACCCAAAGAGCGTGGCAGAGACAGGGAGGTGGTCCTATAGCAGAGAACGTGGTGGGCAGCTGTCAGAGCTTCAGGCAAGGGGAAAATAAGTAATGACATGGCTAGCATACATTGCCATCTATGAATGATTTGAATCGAGTCATTAAAAAAGCCCAAAAGGAAAACTACTTTGGTGACACAAAAGGTAAAAATCACCATTCTAGTAGGATAAGAGCATTGACTTAGACTCATAAGGACCAGGTGTGAGGCCCAGCTCAGTCACAGATTAGCTATGCAATACTGGTGAAATTGCTTAATCTCTTTGAACCTCAGTTTTTTCCCTTTAAAACACAGATAATAATAACCACATAGGATTCTTTTGAGGATACATTTAGAAAAGGTATATTAAAACCATTCTGTTAACTTTAAAACACTAAACAAAGTATTACTGTACTTTATTAGTTTATTTTACTCCCACCAAGATTATATTTATTACACATTTCCTTGCTAAAGTAAGTTTTGGTTGTAGTAAAAACTCAAGAAGCTAAATATATAAGTTGCTTTTAAAAAGTGGGTTTTGCAAACTCGATTCCTAAAGAAAGTCCATTAAACCTAAAAATCTCATGTTCCTAATTAACCCTACTGTGTAAAATAGTGTCACAAATGTCTCTGTCAATAAGAGGTCTTGACCATCTTATCATACTGGCTCTCATTTAAGCAATGTGCTCTCGTGAAAAGAAATGCAAGAGTTCTATGAAGACATATCTACAAAGAAATCCTTAATAGAACAGAAATTTCCTCCTCAACTGGAAGCAAGGTCACCACATATTGCTCTCTTCTCTTCAAGCTTTCCATTGTGCTTCTTAGAGGGAGGGATAAGTCAGCATGTTCACTAGAGCTAAGGAATGTTTACAATAAACTGGAAACTTTGCCTGCTCTGGATCTAAAATGGTTTCAGATGCTCAAGCAGAGTGGAAAAAAGAACAGCTGGGTCCCCCACCACTGCCACCACCACCATCAGCACCACCATTAAATCTTAAGAAAGCTATTTTTAAGAACAAAATTACATTTAGAGTTTCTAGGCTTTTTCTAAATTGTAGATAACACAAATTCTTATTTATATCAATACAAAACTGAATACATTTAAATTATCTACTAAAAAAGAATGTAAATTCTCGCTAATGCCTTCTAGTAATTTAGCCATAATCTCCAACTTAAAATATAATGGTTCCAGTTGCAAGAAAAGCAAACTATTATATTCCCAGTAAATTATTTAGAAAAAATTGTAAATGAAACATCTTTAACATATATTCTTAATTCTTAACATCTTTAATATATATTCTTATTATAGCCACAACCTGCAAAACGAATAAGCGCACATTATGGATATGATAAAACTTTCACGGTGAATTGGAACATTTCTACTAAACATGGTGAATCTCCCTTAGTAATAATTTCAAACACTACTACCATTCAAAACTACATGATTAATCATAATAGAGTGAGCTAAGGAACAATTAACTTCTCAAGTAAAGAACTTGAAATGTTTCTAATTATAATCACGTAGCACCCCTTTAAAAAAAGAAAAAGCCAAATCAAAGAATCAGACATCAAAAGGCCATTAGGTCTCTCGATATAGACCATTTCCAGACCTAGTTAACTCCACATAAAACCTCCTTTGGGGTGTTTTCATTTTTCACTAAAAATAGAGATATATGGTTCAAATTACAGAAAGTTTCTTCAAAGTTCCTGGACATTTGTGTATTCCACAGCTAAAATGAATAAATTTTATATCAAGTAATAAAAAACTAGAGGATTCTGATTTTAACATTCACCAATTTTAAAAGACTTGTTAAATTTCATGACATCAAACTCCTGGGACTATAATTTAGGGAGGAATAAAGGAAATTCAGTGAGGAAACAAAAACGTGTTTTTCAAGAATGGAAATGTTTAACATTCATTTATCTATTGTTTACTTTAATCTGATAAAATCTTTCTTTCAGAAAATCAGGTCTGTTTGCTATACTCCTAACCTCATGCTTGGACATTAACATGTCATCAGATTCATATCTTTGAAAGATTTTATTCCTTCTGGTAGTAAAATTCTCTCTTCTCCACCAGTTCATTTTCTGTCCTTCCTTCAAAACTTAGCTTATTGCCAAGAAATATTCAGGAATGTAATCCTCTCTCCAGAGTCACTTTGATCATATACCACTCTACCACCAATTCTTCAGCTATTCATCTGTTGGCAGGATTAAGGGTCCTCCTCAAGATAACCCCCAGTTCCATGACTTTTCTGGTCCGGCTGGGCTCATCTCATCAGGTTGATCACGTACATCCTGTGATCTCCATCTCTGCATCAGTTCATCATGCTCTTCCCACTTCCTGGATGCCTTCTACTATATGTAAGAATAAATCTATCAGGTATATAAGCCTTTGTATTCAGAATATAGCCTGTGAACCCTATCAGGAAGAGATCAATTTAATACAAGATTAACAGTTAACTTATGCAAATTTATTACTGATGAAACATTTTCTGAATCTCTTGAAGAAACCAGAGTATCTGACAGCTAATACCCAACATATCTGTGAGAAGTCACCATGACTGAGGATGTTTTTCCAGTATTTCAGATATGTTATTTGATTTTGCTCTCTTTATGATTTAACACACATGCTTACGTTAAGTCCAATATACTACTTGAGGTTAAATTACTTGAGGTTAAAGAAGTATTGCTTTCAGAATGGGCGACAATCTTGAACTTGTCCCAACTGTATTTCATTTGTAAGACTTGATTTCTTATCACTATCATTAGCACTACTTCTCTGACTTGCAAAAAATATTTTTTAAAAAACAGTTAAAATGGCTATATAAATGAGCTGCAACAGAAAAAGATGGCAATACTGGCATTCTGCAACAATGGCTAGCAGGTATAATAACCTAACATTTCTATTTTAACTCTCTGGGCATAAGGCAGTGATGTTTTTAATTTACTATTTTTTATGAAGATGATTATACATGGATGGATAATGAAGGTAAAATTCTACCAGAGTACATATTTCACTGATTAGCAGAAATTAATTCTGTTTATGAAGCCAGGCATAGGAGACACAGGCAAAATATCTCCAAACTAGAGAAGGGCAGCTCACCCAACTCCTTTCCCTAACTTGATAGAAATACTACTTAAGAACACCCAACTCTCTGAGTTATAATTCTATGGTTATCAGACAACACTTAATCCTCAATTTGAATTCTTGAACAGACTAGCCCACTAGAAAAAATATTCTTAGCAGATGCCTGGAAACTATATAATTCTCAATGACTATTCTCCTTTTCTGGGTTATAGCAGCAGCTGCAACTAGGGTAAAAGGGAAATGTGTGTGCCAACTGCCAGAGTATCATTTTAATGACCAATAACAGAAGCCAAGTACAAGAAGTTAGCTGTCTCAGCAGTTCTACTCCTAGGTATACACCCAAAGAATTGAAAACAGGTACTCACACAAATAATTGCACACAAATGTTCATAGTAGCACATTCACAATAACCAAAAGGTAGAAATAACCCAAATGTCTGTCAACAGTTGAGTAGATAAACAAATCATGGTATATACACAAAATGGAATATTAACCAGACATAAAAAGGAATGAAGTAATGACACATGCAACAACGTGGATGAATCTCTAAAACATTATGCTAAGTGAAAGAAGCCAGACACAAAAAGTCACATGTTGTATAATTTCACTTATATGAAATATCCAGAAAAGATAAATCCATAGACACAGAGAGAATATTAGTGGTTGAGCAGATGTGTGAGTTGGGTGGGAAATGTCAATTACCTGCTCAATAAGTACTGAGTTTTATCTGTAGTGACAAAAACGATTTGGAACTAGAGAGGTAGTAGTTGCACAACAAAGTGGATATACTAAATGTCACTTAATTGTTGACTTTAAAAGGATTAATTTTAGGTTATATGAATTTCACCTCGATTAGGAAAAAAAACACAACCTACAGCTGAAACTGTGGAGCATGGATCAAAATTCAAACGACTATGGGGCCAGATAACAAAAATGAGAAGAGTTAACCAAAGACTGCATGCCCTACATGCAATTATGCTTTCAGGTTGTTGGTTTTCCTTTAACGTTTAATTTTTGACTTTTAGTCTTTTCTTTTTTTTTTTTTTCTTTACTAGTCTAATAAAGATCTCTCTCATTTATTCATTTCTTTTTTAAAATTGGTTTTGATGATTCTCTACATTGTGTTTCCAATTGCATTGATTGCTCTTCTAGGCTTTCTTTCTTTTTTTTTTTTTTCATATTATCGTTGTTGCTCTTTATCTAGCTTATTCAGTTGAAGGATCAGTTCATCTGAGTCTAGATATCAATTTAGAGATACTCTACAACATGTGATGTGTAATGCCTTCATTATCTTTTTGTTTAAATATTTTGCAATTTTTACTGTGATATCCTTTTTAACCCTAACTTATTTAAAAGTAAAATTTTAAGTTTCCAAACATGAGGGTTTTTTTTTAAATGGTGCTTATTATTAATTTCTAATTTAATTGCACCAAGAACAGAAAACGTGGTCTCTATGACAATGATTCTTTAAAAGCAGTTGTGACTTCCTTTATGACTTAGTCCAAGCTGTATCCAATCAGCTCCAGCTACTTCTTGCCATGAGAGAAGATGGCTCAGTGCTGCCAGACCTTGCATGTTTTAAGAGAAACCAGCAACCTAAAATGTATATGAAATCTCCTAATTTTATGTCGGCAACTAATTCAAAAATTTCAAAACATTGTGCAGGCCAAATTACATATATGTGCCTAATGACTCAACCTGCAGCCCAGGAATTTGTAACAGCTGCTAGAAAGCTAGAACCTGAAGGAGACGATGAAAATGGACAAGAAAAAAGCACAGAAGAAGCAAAGAGAAGAGAAACATACAGGAGAAAATAACAAGGGAAAGAAATGGTTTATATGACATAATCCTAGAACTCTGCATAAAATGAATTTAAAAGTGAAATTTAAAAAGTAGGAAATAAAGATACGAAAATGTCATATAGCAATAAATGCCATAAAGAAAATTAAGCAAATAGTCTGAGGCTAAGATACACATTTGTACATCAGTGCTGTAAAGATGGTATAGAATGGTGGTTACTAAAGCTATAGTCTTGAATTGGATTGTCTAAGGAGAGAATCTAGAGTGAGACCACAGTGGGATGACCATGCAAAGAAGACTGAGTGGAAGGAAGAAAATCGAGAGAATGTGTCACAAAAATCAAAGAAGAAAATATTGTAAGGAAGAGAAATTGAACAAAGTCCAGATTGGAGATCACTGAGAGGAGTTTGGGAAACATGAGGCAAGAAGGCACACTGGATTTGGCTGAGGAGTAGAAGATGAGGAAATGGGGGAAATGAGCAAAATAACTCTTTAAAGAAACCTGACTAATGGCAAAGAGAAAGACAGAACCACAGATGAAGGAGGTGGGGTGAGTTTAAAAAAAAGGATTTTAACATGGATATTTACTCATGTCTATATGTTAAAAGGACCAGTGCAATTGAGAGATACCAAGGGGGTCTTGAATTAAACTTCAAAATGCAGAAAGATGCAGTATTTGTAAGAGGAGGCAAATAAATGGTGGGTGGATTGGTATGAGGAACACATCTTATAAATTAACAAAATACAAGAAGGCAGGGTTTTAAAAAAGGACATAATAGAATCAGATTTTGGCCTGGAGTCACAAGAATAGAAATAGCACTAACTTTACATGTGATTAGTGACTGGAAAGATGGAGGACGACCATTTACCAGTCTAAAAGTGATGGCAAAGATTTCACCATACACTCCATGAACAAACACTACCAAGAATAATTTTAAAAAGGGAAAAAAACTCAGAAGGAGTTTTCTGTGGTCTATTACATTAATAAAGCTTATATTCAATGGTGTGAAAATGAAAGAACACTCACAGCAGCAGAGAATAAGATGATTTTTCTGGAGTAAAAGAAAAAACCATTTGGGAGATCGTAAGTCAGCCTTTGATTCACTCATTAATTTTGCACAAAGTTAAGCATGTTACACTGCTCAGGAGGTCATACAGCTCCACATGCCTCACTCTACCCTCCTGAAAATGATGCAAAAGACCACAAAGCAAGCTGAGATCAAGGACTCTTTTTTAAGAAATCAAGTTTCAAAATCATAGCAAGGTCAGTGTGTACTTAGATTTTAGTCCCACAAACTAATCTATAATTGAATCTACAGTAAGTCAGAATAATTGATTCTAAAAGTGATGATGCTGACTAATAAATTTGTTCATTATGCAATTATAAAGAGGATGGAAGTATATATACCACATTTCAAAAATGATTCTACCCAAAAAGTCAGGATGAGAATAGTTCTAATCCTCATACACAAAATGACATCTGGGTAGCATCTCACAAATACTGTCACCCAAGTGCTCACTAAAATACTTAGAATGAGAAAGGGAGAAAATGTATATAAAACATCCCAATAACAATAAGACTAAGATAAACAGACAACCCAATGAAAGAACCTGGGAGGACTCTCCAATAAATATATAGTAAATGGAAATACATTGATAAAAAACAATTTATACAGTTCTACCTGAAAGCAAATGTGAATTAGCATCAGAAAATAGAACCTGAGAAAAATGGGATAAGAAGACACCTTCTAACTCCCTAAGTCAAAGATTCTATGTCTAAAAATATTTGGTTGCTGTGATCCTTCTATGATGATGCTTTTTTCTTCCATGATAATGCTTTTTTCCTGACTAACATCTATTGGTGTTTTATACACATCAGTTCAGAGCCAACAACTTCCAGAAAACATCTGGATTGAAATAAAGGACGAATGATGTTGGTGTACTATATGCAGGGAGCTATATAATCTCCACAGCTAAAGGAATAGAGATAGATGGATACGAACATAGGAAGAAATCAGAGTTCAAAATATACTGAGAACTACAAGATTGACACTCAGAAAATCAAAGACCCAGAATTATAGGTTATAAAAAGGTATACCATCAGTAAAGCAAAATCTCAATAGGTGATATTTTCCTCGAAACTTAGAATTTCACTGGCAGCTGACAAATGTTTTTATCCATCTGTGGATCTTCAAGAAAATATGAACATTATACAAGTCATCATGGGGCAGAGACAGTACAATCCATACCCAACATACATAGTACACTAATTACAGATAGTCCCTAAAAAAGTGCACATGCAGTAGAAACTCAGTAAGCGTTTGCTAAATAAATAAAACATCAAGACTAGACAAAATCTGCCTTGTTCAAGACTGAGCAATGAGTGAAGGAGAAAAACACCAATTGGAATCAGAATGCTACTGCAGAACCAGAGAGAGAGAACAACATTCTAGATACACAGAATAAAGACCAACTGTCAAAGTTACCTAATATAATATCCAGAAGAAATTATCAGGAAAAGTGTAAGGTATCTAAATGAAAAAAGACAGTCTCTATGAAACAGGGGTAAAGTCTTAAGAATAAGCTAACATAAAAAGAGAACAGAATAAGATTTAAAGGGAAGATGATTAAGATAAAGAAGGGATACAAAATAAGCAAAAATGCAGAATAGAATAAAAACTCATTGCAAGTGGCAAAGAGCAGAAATGCCAACCAGTGACATTATAAACCATCCTAAACATCCACTCAAAGGACAAAAAACAAAGATGAAAATGTGAGAAAGAAAATCAGAAATACGAATGAATGATAAAAGAGACACAAAAATGGATATGGAAGGATGATGTTAAGAAAAATACAAAGTAAAAGTTTAAATAAACTCACTAAGCTGAATTAATTTTTATGGGAAAATAAAAAATTTTGCCATCTTACTGAATCTTCGAATAAACAGATAAAAAGAAAACTACATCTAATATCATAAAAGATAAGAATTGTCAATTATAAAGACAAAGGGAAAGCCCCTTAACTTCTCAAGAGAAAAAACTACCCCAAATAAGAATCAAAATGGCACCTTGCACTATGCAAAAGTTAATTCAACACAGAATTTAGACCTCAGTTTAAAACCTAAACTATATAACTTCCAGAAGAAAACCTAGAAAAAATTTTTGTTATATAGGATTAGATCACAAAGGATTTCTGCGATATGACACCAAAAATTATGCTCTATAAAAGAAAAACTAAATAATTGGACTGCATCAAAACTAAGAGACTGCTTTTGAAAGGCACTGTTAAGAGAATAAAAAAAGAAACAACAGATTGGGAGAAAATATTTGCAAACAATATATTTAACGAAGGACCTCTATCCAGACTATATTTTTTAAAAACTCTCGAAACTCTATAAGAAATTAAACAACTCAGTAAAATAAAGATGTTGAATAAAAGATTCTGGGGTATAGCAGAGAGATCTGGGCCAGAGGTAAAAATGTGAGATTTACTCCACATAAGGTACTTGAGGCTAGGGGACTCAATGAAATTACCTAAAGAATGGGTATAAATAGAAAACAAAAGATGGTCAGGCCTTAACCAGGGAACTCTGAAATATAGAACCTTGGTTAAAAAAAAAGGAGGACTCAGCAAAGAAGACTGAAACACAGCAGACAGTTAAAAGCCATCTGATGCAATGGTACCATGAAAGCATAGAGAAGAAAGCATTTCAGTAAGAAGAAAAGGAGAACAGGAACTCCAAATAATAAGCCAATCTAACTTACAATAATAGGGGCAAAAATCCCATATAAACTTTTATCAAACTGTATCCAGCAATATATTAAAAAATATGCAATGTGACAAACTGATTTCAGGAATGTAAATTTTGCTTAACATTTTAAGCCCTATCAATGCATTTTATCATATTAAGAGGTTTTTAAAAAGTCATATAATCACTTGAATAGAGCAGAAAATCTTTGATAAGTTGTAACATCCATTCATGATTTTTAAAAAAACAAAAAATTATTGGCAAACTAGGAATAAAAGGTGACACCTTATACCCAATATAAGGTGCTAACCAAAAAACTTTAGCCAAAAATGTACAACATGGAGAGGATGCCCACATAAAACATTTTACTGGAAGCTCTAGCCAGTGCACAAAGGGGAGGGAGACAGAGAAAGCATAAAGATTGAAAAGGGAAGGAAAAAATCATAATTACTTACTGATTATATAATTGTCATGGTCCATAAAGAAAATCCAAGATAATTTACAAACTTTGAAAATAAATTCAGAAAAATTGCTAAATATAAGCATTCAATATTTTTTTAAAAGCCTTTCTGCCTAGATGTATCCATCAATTAGAAAATGTAATTATAAAAAAGATAAAATATATAATGGTAGCATAAACTATAGGGTACGTAAAAGTCTAGACTGTGGGATAGGGGTATTTCTTCACTCTACAAGAGCTCAAGACAACATGTATTCAGAGTAAGTAAAATGTTGTAACAGTATATAGCTCTATTTAACGTGATCACAAGTTATTTCAGTTTTCTTATTTGTGCTCTTTTGTAAATTTCCAGTTTTATACAGTAAATATGTACTAGGTTTGTGATGAAAAATAAAACTAAAAAGTAAATACTTTGAAAAGTTTTCTCATTGGACAATGTTGGTGTCCAGAGTTCACCTTCTGATGGTGATAGGTTTATTTAACCATAACATTCTATTAAAATGGTATAAAAAAAACAGTTCTCTTTTGGATTAGCCTAGAACTTGAATGGCAGTAACCAGGAATAAACTTTTTAAATAATTAAACTATAATATAATTCACCACTTTCTTGTTACATTCAATCCAACTTTGACATTATCCATCTAATTCTACTTAAATGGAATTCAAAAGGATTCCACATATGTCAAATATTTTCTTCTTGCTCCCCAACTCTATACAATATCAATGTTGTTAGAGGTAACATTGGAAGATATGAAATCTGACATATTTTGGCTGAATAATACATTATAAATTGTATTTGTTCCTAAGTTTAGTAATAATAATAAAGCACAAATATTGAAAATTTACAAATTTAATCAATGAATCTTTAAATATATGCATCAGTTAAAACTAGCACCACATCTTTAATATGCATCATAAGTTACAGGCTACTTTTAGGCTGTGGTAGAATAGTATTTATAATTAATAGTTCAAAAAAACTTTAAAAAGTACAAATTTGTTTCCCAAACAGAATAAAATTTCTTATCAAGGTGACCTGTAAAAATGTTTTCATTCACTTATTAGACACAGAAATCTTTACATTTACTATTCAAGTCTGCAGGCTTCCTGTTAGCTTCTTTCTGGATAGCTCCTTAATTCAATTTTTTCCATTTTAAAATAAATATCACTATTAATTCCTTAAGATATTTTTCACCAACCTTACAAACAAAATGACCAAGCCACAGTCCCTCACTTTGGCAATAATTAAAACTAAATTTAGAATTACACTATTCAGCTATATTTTAAACTTCCTACACAAGGCTGATTTAATCTAGCTCTCCCTTTCTACCAAAATTCAAAATTCAAGCTCCTGGGTAAACTGGAAGGCCGTCTGCTTTTAATGCAACTTTATCCAAATTTTTGCAGTAGGCATTGCTCCATTAAAAAACAAACCTAATCAAAATGAAGTCTACTACCTCTTTGAATAATCACAAGATTGTTTAGCATTCCATTTAAGTCTTCTGTTAAAATTAGTGTCTAGCAAATAAAAGTACAAAAACAATGTCATTAAAACTTTGCAGTTTTAATATCTTTATTCTAAGGCTTTCCTATTTGAAGACTAATCCCTGTTCCTACTAATATTATAAATGTTGATTTATAACAGCAAACAAGCAACCAAAGATAAATGAAGAAGATATAAACGAACCTTATAAGAAAACTTATCCACTCAAGTTTAAAAATACAACTTCTTTAAAAGTATAACTTTAGGGGTAAATAATCTGTTTTTCAACTGGAAGATTATAAATACTATGCATATTAAGCAAGAAAAAATAGGATTTTTAAAAAGCTATACGCCAGTTTGATGGAAAAATAACACCCCAAAACTATTTCATAAATTTCTTCATTTTATGCAAAACTATAGATAGAGGCAGGCAAAGAAGTGGTAATTCTGTATAAATAAATTATTTCGTAGAATGAGTTTCCATAAACCAGATCGTGAACATGTGCTGAATATCAGCAGCATCGAGAGCTGGCTTCAAAACAAATCAAATATAAATATAACTCAAGAATATTCTGAATTTAGAAAACATCAAGAACTTTTTAAAAATAATTCTATGGACAAATAAAATTCTACTTCGGCAATAGTATATAAAAATATGATTACACATCTTCAAAAAAAAGCTATCAATAAACAAAAATCTTTTTTTTTAATAAACAGAAATCTTTATTGGAGGAATGTAAAAAAATACATGAAAATATAAGGCCTTAAGAATTTCTCAGTTTTTTCTTGTAATACTTGCTCAATCAGCTTATAATCACCTTTTCATCAACTAGCAGGTCTATGAATCAGATCACTTGTATCTTAGATCCTCCTAAACAAATGAAGTTTATTATGATAATTATGTTCTCAGAACTAGAGGTTCAAAAGTGCACTAGAGTGAAACAAAAGTTTAAAAAGGCCTCCAATAAAGTCTTTCCTTTGTCTGAAACCAGTTGGAGGCCTCACCCACTTCAGCTTGTTCTTTGATTGAATAATCTAAAGTTCTCCTTGCTCCAGGGCTGCACATAGGTCTACTCTCCCCACATGTGTCTTACTTGACACAACATAAAAACCTGATGGAAACATATATCCAATAGAAATGTGCATATGTATTTACAAGAAGAAACATATAAGAATGTTCACAGCAGCACTATTAATAATATTCCTAAACTAGAAATAGCTTAAATGGATATTGACAGTAGAAGGGATAAATATATTGTGGTATATTCACTTTGAAATACTACTCAACATATAAGAATAAACAAACTGCAATGATATGCAACAGTAGAGATGAACCTCATGAACCTAAATGCTGAGCAAAAGAAGCCAGGCACAAAAAAAGCAAATTCTATATTTCATTCATATGTAGTTCAAAAACAGAAAAAAGAAGTCAGGATAGTGCTTACTCCTGGGGTAGCTTAGAGGTTTCTGAAATGCTGGTAACATTCAGTTTCTTGATCTAGGAGCTGGTTGCAAGGGTGTGTTCAGTCTAAGAACTTTTTGGTGTGCATCATATACTTCAATAGAAAGTTATAAAAACTACAGGACTGCATGATGAACACCCTCAACAAAGTTCTGTTCACAGAAAAAAAAACAAAACTGGATAGAGACAGAAAAGGGGTGGTACAGGTCAATATCAGATACATTATGAGTGGAAGACATATGCAGTTCATGGTCAACAGGGATAGTAGCAGGGTTTTTCGTAAGATTTAAAAGGATGCACTGAGTTCTGAAAGTCATGACCAGAGGGGAAAGAAGAATCACCATCTGGGTATGACAGTATTTCAAGTGACAGGAGTAGTGGGATTCCAGAAATGCTACCACGTACTTTCTCCTATGCACAGTTACATTTTTATTGAGTTGACCACATTTAAAATTTATTCCTCGATCTGTGGCACCTAAAAGCACCATTCAGCTTCTAATAGCATTTTTTTTCACTGTGTATAGTGAAAATAGTTCTAGGAGAATAAGATGTAGGGAAACATAGGAAGCACATGGAGAGCCAGACACATAAAAAAAGAACCCACCTGTTGCACTCCCTCCCACCATCCTTGGGAGGAAAAGAACATTCCAGTTTAGAGACTCCCTGCTGAGTGACTGCAATACTAAGTGACCATTTGGGCAGGTCACTTGAATCCCTGCCTGCTATGTGGCTACTTTTTCTTTTTCTCTCTGGTACCACTGGCCTAACCACAACTGAAAATGCTAGCTCTGAGGGTTCCACCGTGAAATCCTGTGCTGAACATCTTTCATTTACACCTTCACATGTACTCACCACACTTCTCAAATCTACATGATCCCCATCAATGGGCTCCTTTGCTATCTGGTTTCCAGTCGAATTCAGCAACGGGCTTGATAATCAGAGTATCATCTTCTTAGGAATTAAAAGAAAATGGAAAGGCTAAAGAGTTCTTAGGAGGGGGCTAAGATTTCCCCCCACTAATTCTCTTGGAATTCTAACCTAGCCTTGATCTTTTCTGTTCTTCCTTCCTTGGAGGCAAGGAAGTAAGTATATTTATCTTTAAAGATTCAAACTTAGCAAGATGATGGACAAAAGGATGATAATATAGAGAAAAGATAATTCCAAGAAAAGAAAAGGCAAAACTGGATTCAGTTCAAATAGACAACCTTGATATAGGTGGGGAAATAGGAGAGGATCCCCCCATATTCTGCATCTAGCAGATCCCTTGGCTGAAGTTTGGGTGTAGTTCAAAATCTACAGTTACATCTCTGGTCCTTTGTATGTCACCAGATAGGACACCTAATAGTCACCCAGCACAAATGATCCGGTTGCGTGACCCACACAGCACTTTCCTTAGCTTGCTTAGTCAATCCACTGGGCATTCTGGGCATTTATTAGGCAATACAATAAACCAAAGTGGCTAAAACAATTTCCCTAAAATTTTATTGAAATCCTCTTAAAATGTGCAGGTTTTACCCTTACAACTGAAATTGATAAAATTAGAAAAACTTCAAATTCAATTTGAATGTTTATACATTCGCAAGGCATGTTTATGACTCAAGTATTAGAAGGTACCACATGTGGGGAAAATAATTAATAGATAGATATTTATAAATAAATAAATATATACACACACACACACACATATAACAATTTTTTTTCTTTATTATTTTTTATTTATTTATTTATTTGTTCTTTATTATTATTTTTTTTTATTTTATTTTATTTTATTTTTATTTATTTTTATTTTTTTTTTAATTTTATTTTGTCGATATACATTGTAGCTGATTAATGCTCCCCATCACAAAAACCTACCTCCCTTCTCCCTCCCCCCCTCCCCCCCAACAATGTCCTTTCTGTTTGCTTGTTGTATCAACTTCAAATAATTGTGGTTGTTATATCTTCTTCCCCCCCCCCCCGGTTTGTGTGTGTATGTGTGTATGTGTGTGTGTGAATTTATATATTAATTTTTAGCTCCCACCAATAAGTGAGAACATGTGGTATTTCTCTTTCTGTGCCTGACTTGTTTCACTTAATATAATTCTCTCGAGGTCCATCCATGTTGTTGCAAATGGCAGTATTTCATTCGTTTTTATAGCTGAGTAGTATTCCATTGTGTAGATGTACCACATTTTCCGTATCCACTCATCTGATGATGGGCATTTGGGCTGGTTCCAACTCTTGGCTATTGTAAAGAGTGCTGCGATGAACATTGGGAAACAGGTATACCTTCGACTTGATGATTTCCATTCCTCTGGGTATATTCCCAACAGTGGGATGGCTGGGTCGTATGGTAGATCTATTTGCAATTGTTTAAGGAACCTCCATACCATTTTCCATAGAGGCTGCACCATTTTGCAGTCCCACCAACAATGTATGAGAGTTCCTTTTTCTCCGCAGCCTCGCCAGCATTTATCGTTCATAGTCTTTTGGATTTTAGCCATCCTAACTGGGGTTAGATGGTATCTCAATGTGGTTTTGATTTGCATTTCCCGGATGCTGAGAGATGTTGAGCATTTTTTCATATGTCTGTTGGCCATTTGGATATCTTCCTTAGAGAAATGCCTACTTAGCTCTTTTGCCCATTTTTTAATTGGGTTGCTTGTTTTCTTCTTGTAAAGTTGTTTGAGTTCCTTATATATTCTGGATATTAATCCTTTGTCAGATGTATATTTTGCAAATATTTTCTCCCACTCTGTTGGTTGTCTTTTAACTCTTTTAATTGTTTCTTTTGCTGTGCAGAAGCTTTTTAGTTTGATATAATCCCATTTGTTTATTTTTCCTTTGGTTGCCCGTGCTTTTGGGGTCGTATTCATGAAGTCTGTGCCCAGTCCTATTTCCTGAAGTGTTTCCCCTATGTTTTCTTTAAGAAGTTTTATTGTTTCAGGGTGTATATTTAAATCCTTAATCCATTTTGAGTTGATTTTAGTATACGGTGAGAGGTATGGATCTAGTTTCATTCTCCTGCATATCGATATCCAGGTATCCCAGCACCACTTGCTGAAGAGGCAGTCCCTTCCCCAGTGAATAGGCTTGGTGCCTTTGTCAAAGATCAGATGGCAGTAAGTGTGAGGGTTGATTTCTGGATTCTCTATTCTATTCCATTGGTCAGTGTGTCTGTTTTTATGCCAGTACCATACTGTTTTGGTTATTATAGCTTTGTAGTATAGCTTAAAGTCAGGTAGTGTTATGCCTCCAGCTTTATTTTTTTTGCTCAGCATTGCTTTGGCTATTCGTGGTCTTTTATTGTTCCATATAAATGTCTGAATAGTTTTTTCCATTTCTGAGAAAAATGTCTTTGGAATTTTGATGGGGATTGCATTGAATTTGTATATCACTTTGGGTAGTATGGACATTTTCACTATGTTGATTCTTCCAATCCAAGAGCACGGAATATCTTTCCATCTTCTTGTATCCTCTCTAATTTCTCTCAGCAGTGGTTTGTAGTTCTCATTATAGAGATTTTTCACCTCCTTGGTTAACTCAATTCCTAAGTATTTTATTTTTTTGGTGGCTATTGTAAATGGGCAGGCTTTCTTGATTTCTCCTTCTGCATGTTCACTATTGGAGAAAAGAAATGCTACTGATTTTTGTGTGTTGATTTTGTATCCTGCTACTGTGCTGAAATCATTTATCAATTCCAACAGTTTTTTTGTAGAGGTTTTAGGCTGTTCGATATATAGGATCATGTCATCTGCAAACAGGGACAGTTTGACTTCATCTTTTCCAATCTGGATGCCCTTTATTTCCTTCTCTTCTCTGATTGCTCTGGCTAGTACTTCCAACACTATGTTGAATAGGAGTGGTGAGAGTGGGCATCCTTGTCTAGTGCCTGTTCTTAAAGGAAAAGCTTTCAGCTTTTCCCCATTCAGGATGATATTGGCAGTGGGTTTGGCATATATGGCTTTAATTATGTTGAGATACTTTCCCTCTATACCTAACTTATAGAGGGTCTTTGTCATGAATGAGTGCTGAACTTTATCAAATGCTTTTTCAGCATCTATAGAGATGATCATATGGTCCTTGTGTTTGAGTTTATTAATATGGTGTATCACATTTATTGATTTGCGTATGTTGAACCAACCTTGCATCCCTGGGATGAATCCCACTTGATCGTGATGAATAATTTTTCGTATGTGTTGCTGTATTCTGTTTGCTAGTATTTTAGTGAGGATTTTTGCATCTATATTCATCAAGGATATTGGCCTGTAGTTTTCTTTTTTGGTTATATCTTTACCTGGTTTTGGTATCAGGATGATGTTTGCTTCATAGAATGAGTTTGGGAGATTTGCGTCCGTTTCAATCTTTTGGAATAGTTTGTAAAGAATCGGTGTCAATTCCTCTTTGAATGTTTGGTAAAATTCTACTGTGAATCCATCTGGTCCTGGGCTTTTCTTTGTTGGGAGCCTTCTGATAACAGCTTCAATCTCCTTTATTGTTATTGGTCTGCAGTATCCCACAGATTTTGGTATGATGTATAATTGTTTTCATTAGTTTCAAGAAATTTTTTGATTTCCTGCTTGATTTCTTCTTGGACCCATATGTCATTAAGTAGAATGCTGTTTAATTTCCATGTGTTTTATACTTTCCAGAGTTTCGTTTGTTATTAATTTCTAGTTTTAATCCATTGTGGTCTGAGAAGATACATGGGATAATTCCAATATTTTTGAATTTATTGAGACTTGATTTGTGACCTAACATGTGATCTATCCTGGAGAATGATCCATGTGCTGCTGAGAAGAATGAATATTCTGTGGTTGTTGGGTGGAATGTTCTGTAGATATTTGCCAATTCCAATTGGTCTAGAGTCTTGTTTAGATCTTGTGTTTGTCTACTGATTCTTTGCCTAGATGATCTGTCTAATATTGACAGTGGGGTGTTCAGGTCCCCTGCTATTATGGTATTAGTGTCTATTTCCTTCTTTAGGTCTAATAGAGTTTGTTTTATAAATCTGGCTGCTCTAACATTGGGTGCGTACATATTTATGATTGTTATGTCTTCTTGATGGATCAGTCCTTTTATCATTAAGTAGTGTCCCTCATTGTCTCTTTTATGGTTTTTAGTTTAAAGTCTATTTTGTCAGATATAAGAATAGCTACTCCAGGTCGTTTTTCTTTTCTGTTTGCATGGTAAATCTTTTTCCATCCTTTCACTCTTAGTCTGTGTGAATCTTTATGGGTGAGGTGGGTCTCTTGTAGGCAGCATATAGTTGGGTCCTCCTTTTTGATCCAGTCAGCCAGTCTGTGTCTTTTGATTGGGGAATTTAAGCCTTTTACATTAAGAGTTGTTATTGAAAGGTGTTGATTTATTCCTAGCATTTTATTGGTTGTTTGGTTGTCTTAGGTGTCTTTTGTTCCTTGCTTTCTGATTTACTGTTTGGTTTCTGTGTTTGTTGGTTCCTTAGGTCGCAGATAGCGTTTTTGTTTGCTTGTTTTCTCTTCATGAATGCCATTTTTATTATACTAGTGGGTATTGATTTTTCTTGGGTTTTTATGGCAGTGGTAGTTATTTTTCAGGAACCAAACCCAGTACTCCCTTGAGGATTTCTTGTAAGGGTGGTCGTGTGGTAGTGAACTCCCGCAGTTTTTGTTTGTCTGAGAAATATACTATTTGCCCTTCATTTTGGAAGGATAGCCTTGCAGGGTAGAGTATTCTTGGCTGGCAATCTTTGTCTTTTAGTATTTTGAAAATATCATTCCATTCCTTTCTAGCTTTTAGGGTTTGTGATGAAAAGTCTGATGTTAACCTGATTGGGGCTCCCTTATAGGTGATTTGACGCTTCTCTCTTGCAGCTTTTAAGATTCTCTCTTTGTCTCTGAGTTTTGCCAATTTGACTATGACTTGTCTTGGAGAAGGCCTTTTTGGGTTGAATACGTTTGGAGATCGTTGAGCTTCCTGGATCTGAAGATCTGTGATTTTTCCTATACCTGGGAAGTTTTCTGCCACTATTTTGTTGAATATGTTTTCAATGGAATCTCCATTTTCCTCCCCTTCTGGAATACCCATGACTCGGATATTTGAGCGCTTAAGGTTGTCTGATATCCCTCTCAGATTTTCTTCAATGTCCTTGATTCTTTTTTCTTCCTTTTTGTCTGCTTGTGTTATTTCAAACAGCCCATCTTCAAGTTCAGAGGTTCTCTCTTCAACTTCGACAAGCCTGCTGGTTAAACTCTCCGTTGTGTTTTTTATTTCGCTGAATAACTTCTTCAGTTCAGCAAGTTCTGCTACATTTTTTTTCAGGACATTGATTTCCTTGTACATTTCCTCTTTCAGATCCTGTATACTTTTCCTCATTTCATCATGATGTCTAGCTGAGTTTTCTTGTATCTCATTCAGTTTCCTTAGAATTATCACTCGAAATTCCTTGTCAGTCATTTCAAGGGCTTCTTATTCTATAGGATCTAGAGTTTGAGATTTATTAACTTTTGGTGGTGTACTTTCTTGATTTTTTGTATTTCTGGTATCTTTTTTTTGGTGTTTATTCATTGTGGCAGGGGGTTTCACAGTCCACCGGTTTGAGACTAATGACTAACTAGGATGTTGCTGTGGTTGCCAATTTCGTATGGCTCCCTCCATGACTGCTCAGTTGGCCTCTAGTGCCTTGTGTGTGTGGTTGCCTCGGGTCTTGGGCTTCTCCGGGGAGCCACCTTTCTGGTCAGCTTGGACTCTGCTGGGCTGCTGGATCACGTACCACAGGGTGTGTGATCTCTGTTGAGCTTTCACTTCCCGTGCAGGACTTCTCCCTGTTCCGTGTGCTCTGGTCCAGGCTGTTGGATCGTTCAGTGGTGACCCCACAGGGTGTGTGATTTCTGTCGAGTCTCCGCCTCCCTGGCCGCATGTCTCCCCACTCTGTGCGCACTGTGCTGGGCTGGGGCGTGTCTTCTGCAACCCTCGTCTATCAGCTGGGCCTTCAAGACCCTGCTCGGCACCACTTCGCCCAGGAAGTCTACCAGGTTTCTGATAGGCACAGACGACCAGTCGCTCTGGGTGCCTTTGTAGCACTGTGTAGATCTTTCTTGGGACTTGTTCACCTTTGTATCCCCCTGGCATAGACCGAATCTAGCGCCCACCTGCAGCCAGCTCTCCGGCAGGTTCGAGCAGACCTGGGAACTCTCCTACCACACTATTCCCAACCAGAAATTGGTTAGGCTTTTTTCCAAACTTGTGGCCACAGAGATGGTATCTGCCTCCCAGTAACAGGAAGTTTACCGGGGCGGGAGTCCAGGGTGTGGTGGAGTGACAGTCAGCCCGCCCGTACTTCCTTGCCCTCCCAACACTGGCTGGGGATGCCCCACTCCACCAGCCCCGTCAGAGAACCGCGGAGGGAGTGGGAGGGGAGGCCGGCCCGCAGGCTCCAGAAAGCCCCGCGCCAGGCCAAGCAAGTGGGAAGGCTCAGTGATGGCCGAGCCAGGTGGAGCTGCCAGCACCTGGGAAAATGGAGGCAGCCCCGGGGCAGTGAGTGAACCGGTGATGCAGGCGGGAGCTGGGTGGGTGTCAGCCCCCCAAACAGGGCTGGACCAAGGGTCACTCACAGTGCTGTGCCAGGTCAGGCGCTCACTCTCTGCCTCTGGTTTGTCGCCTTCCTCGTTCTCAGCCGCTGCCGCCTCGGGCTGTTCAGTCGCGGCGCGGCTCAGGCGCTCCCAGGAATCTTCTTTAATGCCGGCCTGAAACCTCAAATCCTGAATAGGGCAGCTGGCCGCCTTCAGCGCGGCCCCGGCCTCCGGGATCCTGTCTGCATCCACAGCAGCCCTGGCACTGTGTTCCCTGTTTCGAGACTCGCTTTTGCAGCTAAGAAACAGTTCTTTTCCTGCTCCACACTTCAAAGCTGTTGCCTGTAAGTGAGGCAGCCTCTCCTGCCGGGGGCAAAGTGGCGATCACCCCACACGACCGGCCACTAGCAGCGGTCCTCCCTTAAGAGATGGCGAGAGGAAGGTCCACAAGTTTCCCGGCTGCCTGAGGCCCAGTGGCCGCCTTTTCCACCTCAGCTACTCCGCGCCAACCGCTGCAGCCACCGCCATCTTGAAACTCTCCATATATAACAATTTAAATCCCAGTGTTTAAAAGTTAACCAATCCTTAAATTTATGTCTTCAGACATCATGAAACAGCAATTAAAAATTCAGTATTCCTCAGTATTCACTTCATGTTTCTGTTTACTCAACAATCTATGTTACGTCTACATGGAATAAAAATATAAAACAGTATAGTTTTTTCATTAGCACCTCTCTTGGAAATCACTTGTGAAAGTCTACTCTGACTTGGATGAAAGGATGGCACTCTGCTGAGACTAGAGCACTCCAGGAAGCTGGTGCTGGTACGGCTCCTCCCTGGGCTGCACCCATCCTCACAACCACAGACGCCACCGTCCCAGTGTCTGTGGTCCCTTACATGGACTATTATGTAGCTTCATATTTCTTATTTTCCTGCTTCCAATTTTTCACTCCTTAATTTTATGAGATTTTCATCCCTGTCAGGATAATGTTCCTAAACTACAGTTCAGTCATGAGATTTACCTACCCTGAAATGTCAGGATTTTTAGAAATCAAAATATGTATGCTACAATTGGATTAAAGTTTACAAAGTAAAATTGATAAAAGTGAAAGATGAATCTCATATTACATGAGAATTCCCACCAGAAAGAAACTGAAAACATATCTAAAGTGCATTTTCATTAAAAATATCCTAATTGTACACTTATTAGAAAGCCGTATTTCCTACTCTGTATTCCACAGGCCTCCTAATATCCTCTCTTAAAATGCTGTGGCAGGGTGTCTTTCCATTCTAGATGAGAAAAATTCCCACCTCCTTAAAAAAAAAAGAAAGAATTTCAATCCTGATTCCTATCCCTTTATTATATAAAAATACACAGAAGATTTTTTTAGTCAAAAACTCTGAATAGCCTTCAGATATTTTCAGAGACTATCTGGGTTTACTCCTTGCTCCACCCCTTGCTGACTAAGTGATTTGGGGCAAGTTGAAAGTGTCTCAGGACCCTGAGAAGTCCTAAGACATGTTTATTTAAGAATAAATGCAAAATGCAGAGAAAATTTTTTTAAATCCCATATGCTTACCAACTAGGATGAGCATTCAACATCAGACAACTACTAACGTTTTATAATTTTTCCTTCTAAAACATTTATTGGTCTCCTTTGTCTTTACTGTTTTCTTAAGCTAGAAAAGTAACATACAAATATTCTTATTGGAAAAAATTTAAACTACACATGGTCCCCAACTCACAATGGATCGATTAGCAATTTTTTGACTTTGTGATGTTGCAAAAGTGATACCCATTCAATAGAAACTGTGCTCTGAGTACCCATATAACCATTCTGTTTTTCACTTTCAGTACAGCATTCAATAAATTACATGATATCCACATCTCATTATAAAATAGGCTTTTAGAAGATTTCGCCCAACGGTAAGCTAATGTTCTGAGCATGTTTAGCCATGCTATGATGTTTGATAGATTATATGCATTAGAGGCATAGGATTATATGCATTTTTTGCATAGATTATATGCATTTTCGACTTAGGATATTTTCAAGTTATGATGGATTTATTGGGATGTAACCTCATCGTAAGTCAAGGAGCATCTGTATGTACAAAACATAAACAACATCCCTCCTCTCACTTCAAACATTAGCATATATATATATATATATCCAAGTCCTTTTTAATGCATTTATACACACTCACTACACATACACAGAGAGAATGTTTTCTAAGTTCATCCTTGTATCAAAGTTAAACCCTGGAAAGTTAAATTACAAGGAAGCAAGATGTTAGGACTATATTAGCTTAAGTCACCACAAAATGCCAAAGCATATCTTAATATTATGAGTTCAGCTTTTATTGAAGCTCGAAATAAGAAACAGTTTGCATTTTCTGCAAAAAAAACTATTAAAGATCCTATCCCTTATTAGTTATTCATTTTTGTTAGGAAAAAACAGATATGATCCTTTTCTTCTAAAATTTGGTGCCATGAGGGATCTTTTTGGGGTGACAGAAATGTTATAAAATTGAATTATGGTGATGGGTGCACCTGTAAATTCTGTAAATTTAACAAAAATCATCAAACTGTGCACTTAAAGCAAGTCAATTTTATGCTGTCAGAATTATAATTCAAATAAAACTGTTTAAAATAAACTGGTGCCAGGAAAAGACTACTTCTGAGGAATCTGTTCATATCCTTTTATAAGGCAATGGGAAATAAAATAATAAAGGCTAATACACATATATAATATAGCCCTTAATAATAATTATAAGAGCTAATACACGTATATAACAGACACTATTCTAAATGTCTTATATTAACTCTTCTAAGCCTCTGAACAATCTTAGGATGAAGATCTTATTATCCTTACTTTACAGATGTAAAAACGAAATTACATGGAAGTCAAGCACCATGCATAAGGTCACAGAGTTAGTAATTTGAGCTAGAATTTGGACCCATGACAGCGGGTTCCAGAGTCAATGCTCTTAACCCACACTAAACTCAAATGTTTCCCAAAACCCCTGAAAAAGTTCAGGTCAAAGCAATAGAACTTAAATACAGGTAGTTTTATTTCTGGTATAGTATCTACCTTTCTCTATATGTTCATGTTATATTTTAATTTCAATTACATGTCAATAAGTGTTTATACTTTAAGCCACTTAAGTCTGTTTTAGAAATAAAGACAGATATTTTACTCATCATTTCTTATAATAATTTCACTGCATCAATGTGTTATAAATACATGAACTATTTACTCGCTAAAATGAATTCCAATAGAAATTACTAAATTATTTCCTTTTCCTGTATTCAACCATTACTTAAATGATATAATCCTAAAAGCATTTCAAACTCATACTGCTCTCTGGATTCAGGGCTACCAAAAATCAGCAGCATCCTAAAAGTTCTGGATAGAAATTCCATGATGAAAACAAGACTTTGTATTTAAGTCCCTAAGATTTTCTTTTTCACCAAAACGAAAAGTTGGTTAGCTTTAGAGACATTCTATTACGCTTACCTCTGGAAGAAAAAAACACTGATTTTCATTGTGCACATACGAACAGAGAAAAAAATTAGGTAAAGGAGGAAGATGATGCAGTTTGGGCATTTGAGCTAATAGTAAAAGCTAACAGAGCAGCAAGATGATGAAGGAAGTACTCAAGCAACTCAGTTTTTAAGAGATGTTATTGACATAGAAGGTTAAGCAGACTGATTCTGGACTCCATGTAAATTACTAACTTTAACTCTTGAAATCGTGACTGAAATACTTCATTTTATCTCTTCACTATAAAATTTTTACAAACAATGCAGCAACCCCAACAATAGTTCAATAGTAGGCAAAATAACTATCTTATACTAACCAAATAAAAATAAAGTCAGGAATATCTGATGTTATCAAGTAAAACAGGAAAACCACACTTAATCTCCAGAGAACACCAGATAGTAGCCTATAAGAACGGTGTCCTTTGTAGCTGTGCAATACAAAACCTGTGCAGTTATGTACAGTGGCCATAGCAGAAACCTTGCTGTTTTGTTGAGCACTTTAAACCCAGAATGAACAAATTCCTAGAACAAAATACATGATTGGATGAGTTAATAAATCAATTTGATTAAATTAAATTTGATTAGATCACATACTAGGCGCTGAATGGCAAAAGAAGTATAAATAAGCGATGCCCTCAAGAGTTTACATACTTTATATGAAAGTACATGGTATGTCCACAAGTACAGAAATTTTTCTAATCCATATCTCAAATTCTGTATGAAACTGCAAACTGAGAATGTACAACTCCCTATGTATTTTAATTTTCCTACCACATACCCTAATAAATAGTCAAAATATGAAGGTACTTCAAAAAGTTCATGGAAAAAATAGAATTAACAGATAATATGAATCTTTCCATGAACTTCTGAAGTACCCTCATACTAGCACATATGTTTAATATAAAAGAATCAACTTGTGATATTTAAGTAACATAAACTCACTGTGAATTTTATCTGTTTCAAAAAAAGATATAGCTGTAGAATGGCACACAGGAAGACCTGAACAAATGGAAAGGCATATCATGTTCTTGGATGAACAGATTCAACACTAAACGATGTCATTTCTTCCTCTGATGAGCTATAAATGTACAGAAACATTAAAACTAATCAGCTTTTTAACTAGATAAATTAATTACAAAGCTCAAATGGAAAAATACAAACAAGCCAAAAAAAAAAAGGGTAGGTCCTAGAAATAAAACCCTGTGGCTGGAGAGGATATCCTACTAGACAATAAACATTATTTTTAAACTGCAGCCATTAAAAGCATATGCCACAGTGCAAGCATATGCAGACCTCTGGAACAAAATAGACGATCTGGAAATAAATCTAATGATAAAGGTACTGTAACACACAATCTAGTGAGTGAAAGGTTAGATTATTAAATAATTGATGTTGAATAATGAATACATGGTGTTACATGGCTATTGGATAGACATTTGACAATAGCCAAAAAACAACTAGATTCATACCTCACAACCTACACATTCCAAATGGATCATAGATTTAAATGTAGAAATCAAACCATATATGTACTAGAAGAATTTCCATCATGTGTTTTTCAACAGAGAGCTGGTTAAATAAATTATGGTATGTCAAATATATAAAAAATATAATGAGGGAGCTCTTTATGTCCTTATACGAAACTATCTTCAAGATGTATTGATAGGTAAAAGAAAAAACAAGAACAGAATGTATGTAGAGTATGAGGGAAAAAGACAATGGTAGAATATTTATGCTGGCATATGAAAGGATACACAAGGAGCTGGCAACACTGCTTCCTCCAAGGAGAGAAACTGTGTAGTTGCCCCCTGTATGTTCTTTTTCTGAATCTTTCAGATTTTAAACCATGGGACTCTATTACCTAGCTTTAAAAAATATTATAAAACCATAAAGGTACAATTAGCCACTTCATCACTTTTCCTTATAGCACACATTTATTTATGGCAAAATCTAGGCAATAACAAAACAGATATTTCTAAATATTTACATAATTAAGTTTCTTACATATTTACATTTTATGTTGTATAGATTTGCAAAAAGTCAACTAAACATATGTTCCAGGGTTATAAAGTAATTGTGAGAAAATTCAAGATAATAATGGAAAAGGAGGCAAATGGAATATCCAGAATTCATAACACACTTGCCTTTTTTTAACAAAACTGCATGATGAATTTGTATTAGCAATGTCATGAGGCCTCTGGCCAGAGGCTATGGCCCAGATTTGAATTTATCTCTCTATTTTTAAAAGCACAGTAGAAGACTTATTTATGCTGTATACATACACACACAATCACGTATATATATAGATGAATATACAGCAACGACAACCAAACAATGTGCTTTAGTTAAATAAGGGTTTGCTTCATATAGGGTCATTTATAGCTATATCATCTAAAGACCAATATTCTAATATGTTCTAGGGAAATTACCAGCACATATTTTCGATTCTAACTGAAAAACACAAAGGTTGTTTATATTACTGTCAGGGTTAAAAATATTTATAATGTTTACTATTTGACAATACAAAAAAATGTTAAAATGGATCAAAATAAATCTGTTTCAAAGCATTTTTGTATTTTACTGCAAAAGAAGAGTTTGAAAAAGCTATCAATCAAAAAAATGGTTTTGAAGGGTTTCACTGAACACTTTAAAACAGACAAATCATACAATATCTCACAACAATGCTTTATTATTTCTAATAGCACCAAAAACTTAGAAATCAAGTTTGGTAAATACAAAAATATTAAAAAAGAAATAAACCAAATGTATACTATCTACATCTGTTGTTGATGGATTTTAATTCTTCAAAAATATATATTTTTCGGTGTTAGTCCTTCAAAGAGTTACACCTAATTATTTTGTCATATATAGTCATTTTTCATTCATTAGGGACTACGAGGTCTGCCATGTACTTTACTTTTCTTTGAAAAATGAAAATGAACATATACAATTCACAACATTTACAGTTAGTTTCAAATAACTTTCAGTTACTGGAGATTATTAAAATTATTTTCTGCAATAAAAATGAAATAGGAAGTACAAATGATTAGTACACATATAGAACAAAAATTGAAAACAGTAGCAAGGCAGCAACATTAAACTAGTTTTATTTTTTAGAAACAATAGCAACAGGAAAATTAGCTTTAAGGAGTTAGGATTTAAAGTGAAAAATGCTGACTACAATACAAAGTGTCCCTCTTAAAGATATGCTCTTAAATATCAGCTTGAGATTTAGACCAAAGACTGAGTTGGCAGTTTCAACCACTTGCAGAGTATAACTATCAACTGCATCATCTTCTCATAGAACAATTCCCAGCCTTTTTCAATCCTTGACACAACTGTTATGTCAGAATAAAGTCACTCAATTTTAACATTAACATCTCAAACACATTATATATCATCCCAGTTCACAAGAAAACCCCCACACGGTTGCAAAATTCTATGATCTGAGAGAATCAAACAACCTGAGACTTGGAATTCATTAGGAGAAAAGGAAAGGTATTACATGGAAGGAGCACATCTAATCATGTCACAAGGTGAAAGAGAACAAGCAGGCTGAGAAAAAAAGCTTGGAAATAGAAAAGAAAGGGAGGGAGGAAAGTATCTCAAAACAATAAAAGCCATATACAACAAATGCACCACTAATATCGTTCCGAATGTTTTTTCCTTAAGAACAGGAACAAGACAAGGATGTCTACTCTCACCGCTCCTATTTAACATTAGTATTGGAACCACTAGTCAGAGCAATCAAGCAAGAAAAAGAAATAAAGGGCATCCAGATTGGAAAGAGAAAGTTAAACTGTCCCTGTTTGCAGATGACATGATCCTATATATAAAAATCCTAAAGACTCTACCTTAAAAATTTTAGAGCTAAAAAACAATTTCAGTAAAGTTGCAGAATACAAAATCAACACGCAAAAATCAGGAGTGTTTGTATACTCCAATAACAGATTAGCAGAAAAAGAAATCAAGAAAGCTAGCCCATTTACAATAGTCACCAAAAACATATCTAGGAATCAGCTTAACCAAGGAGGTGAAAGATCTCTACAACAAAAACTAAAAATCACCATTGAAAGGAATTAAAGAGGACACAAAAAGATTGAAAGACATTCCATTCTCTTGGATTGGAAGAATAAACATTGTGAAAATGTCCATACTACCCAAATCAATCTACAGATTCAATGTAATCCGCATCAAAATACCAATGACATTCTTCACAGAAACAGAAAATAAAAATCCTAACATTTATATGGAAAACCAAAGACTATGAATAGCCAAAGCAATTCTGAGCAATAAATAAATAAAACCAGACGCATAACACTACCTGACTTCAAATTATACTACAAAGCCATAGTAACCAAAACAGCATGGTATTGACATAAAAACAGACATTTGAACCATTGGAACAGAATAGAGAACCCAGAAATCAGCCCACATACTTACAGCCAACTGATCTCAGGCAAAGGCACCAGGAACGTACATTGGGGAAAAGACTGTCTCTTCAGTAGACGGTGCTGGGAAAACTGGAAATCCATATGTAGAAGAATGAAATGTACCTTTCACCATACACCAAAATCAGCTCAAAATGGAGAAAGATTTAAATATAAAACCTGAAACTATAAAACTCCTAAAAGAAACATAGGGTAAACAGTTCAGGAAGCAGGACTGGGCAAAGACTTTATGACTAACGCCACAAAAAGGCAGGCAACAACAACAACAACAAAAAACAAATGGGATTATAGAAAACCAAAAAGCTTCTGCACCACAAAAGAAACAATCAGCAGAGTGAAAATACAACCTAAAAATGGGAGAAAATATTTGCAAACTATGCATCTAATAAGGGATTAATATCCAGAATATACAAGGAACTCTAACAATTTAACAGTAAAAAAACAAGTAACCTGATTAAAAAATGGTCAAAGGAGCTTAATAGGCATTTCTCAAAGTAAGATATACAAACGGCCAACAGACACATGAAAAAGTGCTCAACATCACCAAACACTAGGGAAATGGAAATCAAAACCACACTGACATATCATCTCAGTTAGGCTGGCTGTTATCAAAAAAGACAGAGAATAACAAATACTGGCGAGGATGTGGAGAAAAGGGAACCCTCCTACACTGTTGGTGGGACTGTAAATTAGTGCAGCCATTATGGAAAACAGCATGGACGTTCCTCAAACAATTAGATATAGAACTGCCATATGATATAGCAATTCCCACTGCTGCTGGGTGTATACTCAAGTGAATGGATATCACCATGCTGAAGGGATACCTGTGTCCCATGTTTATCCCAGTTCTATTTACAATAACTAACATATGGAACCAAATTAAATGTCCATTGTCAGATGACTAGATAAGGAAAATGTGGTATATTTACACAATAGAATATTACTCAGCCATAAAAAAAGATGAAATACTGCCATTCATAGCAACAAGGATGAACTTAGAAAATTAGGTTAAGTGAAATAAACTCGGCACACAAAGAGAAATACCACATGTCCTCACTCATAAGTTGGAGCTAAAAAAATAAACAAATAAAAGAAAGAAAGAAAGAAAGATACAACAATCACAGTAACTCCTTGAACTTGCAAAAGGACAGACCAAGAACAGAGGCCACCGGAGAGGGAAAGGGGGAGGGAAGGGGAGGTTAGCGAGAAACTGGTAAAGGGCCACAAAAAATGAATACATTGTGAAATGATAAATATAGTAGTTATTCTGATTTGAGCATCACATATTGTACACAGGTATTTATATTCAATACTGTACCCCATAGATATGTGCAATCAATTGTGTTTCAATTTTTAAAAAATGAGAAAAAGTAAAAAATAAAAATAAATATTACACACACACAGACATTATGTGTACAAGTACATTAGAAGAAAGAGTGGAAGAAAATACACTAAACACTTAACAGCAGTTACGTATGGGGAATGGGATTCGGCATGGGAGGCATGAAGAAAAGAACTTTTACTTTAAAAAAACAGACTTGATTTTTTTAGAGCACTTTTAGGTTCACAGCAAAGTTGAACAGTTTTAGGTTCACAGCAAAGTTGAGCAAAAGGTACAGAGATTTCCCATAAAATATTTATCCCCACGTACACACAGCTTCTCTCACTATCAAATTCCCGCACCAGAGGGTACATTTGTTAAACTGATGAACCTACATTGACACATCATTATCACCCAAAGTCCATAGTTTACACTGTGGCTCACACTTTGTGTTATAATTTGTGTTCAAAATTCTATGGAAGTGGACAAATATACAATAACATGTATACACCATATAGCATTATGCAGAACAGTTTTATTTCCCTAAAAAAAAAAAAAAAAAAAAAGGGAGAATAACCAATGGAGGCTGGCATCTCTGGAGAGACAGTATAGGACCAAATACCTAGAATAGTTTATCTTTTCGCCACTCTTCCATCACAATTCAGTTAAAAGACTTTTCTTTCTCTTAAGAAGCCACCCATTACCAATCCATCTCACTAAGTATCCCTTATTATATGTTTTTTTAAAATCCTTTGCCTTATACTGCATTATCACATATTCATATGAATATGTTTAGAAATTCATATGTATATATATTCCTGCTTTCTCTGATATCTTCTACATTCAACATCCACAGAAGAAATAAGCCTTTATTAAATGAACAAAAGAAAGGATAACTGCATGTGCATGAACAATAACACATTCTAAATCTGAGATTTTTCACCTTTGTGCATATGTATTAAAGAAAAAAACTGTTAATAATAAAGGCAAAGTTTCTATACCATATAGCTGTCATTTAGCAAAATGGAATTGTCTCTGGGCCAACTGGGTCCAACACTACTCTTAGATTCAAAAGCAGAAGTAGTTGACTCTTGGAATATTTTCCTATGAGTAAACAGCCAGCTTACACTCAGACCTCACAATAACTTACTAGATTACTGCTGCTATACTGGGTGCTGTACTGTTAAGATAAAATTAAAGATATCACCTACATAGGGAATGGGAGAAATAAATCTACAGGGGAAATTTATTAAAAATTCTAAAACAGCTTTTTTTAACTCCAAGTAAAATCGAGTATTTGGGTGTTACTACAAAGTGTTACTTGGCTCATAAAATGATTATGTTGTATATAGAAAACTATGGAAATTTCAGGGCTATTTGACTATCTACCAGGCAACATTAAAAGGTACTATATTGCTTTACATTTAAACTCCCAATATCCCACTAAAAAATCTTCTGAACTCTAACTGCACTTATTGTTAACAACTTAATACCTGGTACTTCAAGTGCCTAACCTGGACTGTAAAATCATTAATATCCTTCTATCTTGATCTCCATCTTCTAAATCTTTTATTTCTTTTAGTATGATACTACAGTGTATAAACGCTATAGGTACTAAACGAATATTTGTTGATTTACTGTTATTTAAAGGGATTATCCCTTCCTTTAGAGATATAAAATACAAATCAACTAACCAGTGGAGAAAGTATAAAGAAACTGCAAAAGAACAGAGACAAAGTAGAACAAAAGAGAAAAACTGTGGTAAATCGAATAAGGCTCATGAAGAAGGCTTCTAATCAGTATTTTAAGGAGGAAAAAAATGAATTCATGAGGAATAAAGGGAGGGCAATCTATCCATTTAAAAAAGCAAGAATGGAGCTGGCTGGTTAGCTCAGTTGGCTGGAGCACGGTGTTATAACACCAAGACCAAGGGTTCGGATCCCCATACCAGCCAGCCCCACACAAAAAAAACTGAAAAATATGAATTAAATTAAAAATCAAGAATGCACTAGTTTTGTCATTGGAGTAGAAGGTACAGTTACATGACTAACGTTTAATGAATATTATCATTCTCTTCTGATTTCACATAATTCATACTTGGTGATGTGACCAAACAGGCAATAAGTCTCTGTGAAGATAAAAAGTCGGTATCTTGTGATGCCATAGTAAACAAATTATTTTAAGATGTTCTATTCAGCAACTGAGTCAATACCTTTTATTAACAAGCAAAGCAAGAGAGGGGAAATGGTTACACAATCTTCCCAGGCAGAATTTGATACTAAGATTGTTTGATCCTGGGTATTTTTGGCCTCTTTGTAAGTTACTTCTATTTGGAGGTTTGAAAAAGCAAGAAAAATAGAATTAGATGATTCTGTGGGAGTTATCTAGCTCAAGGAAACTTCTCTTAAATCACTTTCTTGAGTCAAGTATCCTGTTGACCTTCCTCCAATTAAAGTTGTTATCGCTCTGTACTGTAATTGCCAAATTTCTTGAATATCTTTCCAACTGGACTATATGGGAAGGGACCACACAGTGCCTGACACATGGCAGAATCTCAATATTTATTGAATAAATAAATTATTTCCAGCTAAAAACTGCAAGGTAAAAAAAAAAAACCTAGTGATAGGTAGGGCCTAATCAACTTAGCAAATGAATGGAGAATCTAATACTTTAAGGCATGTTTAAGTATTATATCATAAGACAAAGCTTCTCCCAAACAATGCCTATATAGTAATTCATTTTCAAATATAACAATTAGAACATTTTATTACCCAAATTTCTCAACAAAACCTACAGAGGGATTTCTAAATGTCCTAACTCCTAAATGTCATTTTCTTAAGAAAAAAAAAATCTGTTTTCATTTAAGAGGAAGAAAGCATCTGAAACCACTAAGTTCTATTTTCTTACAATCCTATCACTTAAAAACCGCTGAATTAATTTTTCTTTAAAAAAAAAAATAACTACTGCCTCGTAATAAAATTCCAAAAATAGAGATTCATCATGGAAAACCAACACGAATTAATCCACAACAAGGCTCTTATTAAAATATGATGTTTAGATTCTAGTTACTTAATTTGGCCCACAGTTTACTATAAAAGTAATAGTAATTTTTAAAATTATATATATTAAAGTTTACTTACTTCAAAGCTTCCTCAAATTTATGAATTTTCTTTTGAGCATCTTCTTTCTCTTTATTAAGTTCACTCTGCAAATCATGAACCTGCCATGACAAGAACACGTAAAATTTACTGGAAGACAAGTAAAGATTACTCAAAAGAGAAATACAATGAAACAGTAATCTCTAATCCATTTTAATATAAAATTAGATTTAGATATTTCAAGATAGAACTTAGTCAACCATAAACATTTACCATAGAATAATTTCAATACTATACTTCTAATATCAATTTTTTGTTCAAAGTTAATAATTGCTTGATTCCACCTGCATGTGGATTCTCTTAAAATAAACAGATACATAAAAAACTAAACAAGAAAGCAATCTCTTTTGATTTTTTTAAAAATCACATTTTAGCCAAAGAAAAGGATTCTCAAGATTCAAGAAAATACAAAGGTACTTCAGAAAGTTTAATTCCAAAAATGGAATTAAAAGATAATACAAATCTTCCATGAGCTTTTTGATGACCTCATATAATAACATGTCTATACTCCCCAAATACATAAGGGTTATGATGAAATAGTCTTCTTTTCCACTGCTGGGAATAATATGCATAACCATTTACTGAGTTTAGGAGGAATCTTCCCACCATGACTGTCTCTTCCCTAAACGCGGTATTCTTTGAGTAGGTAGGATGGCAGCATCAGTAACAAGTGCTAAATGACAATTTCTCTTCACAGACAGCTCTTCATTTGCAAATGCAGATATGTATACCCAGTGTGGACATTATAAGGATCTTAAAATATGAAAACTGGTACAGCTGGACCGAAAGGGAGGAGTAAAAGGAGCGTGGCAATTGAGTGAAGATGCACAGCCTAACTGGTAGGGATGGGAACGCCCACTGCAGACCTGCTGGCCAGCAGGGTGAGGCTGAAAGTGAAGCTGATGGATAGTAGGGTGAGAGCAGAATGACAAGAACAGCAACAGGACATATACACACTATGACAACCACCTCAACACTGAATCAGCACAGCCAAAAATATCTGGAGTTAGCTATCTATGTTAGCTTGAATGGGGGCCTATTTAACTAAAACCGTATAGTCTTCAACCTTTTCCTTTTATAATTCTCTTGTATTATTTCTCTTGGTGTTTTAGTAAAATAAATTAATAAAATCAACTGTAAACTAAAATGAGTGAGGACAGGCAGGTAAATTTCCATAATATCAAAAAGTTTCTACTGGCTGCTATGATGGCAATCATTAAATTGAGAAAAAAACTAAGACGCAGAGAAGAAAATGCAGGGTCGTCATGGGAGGGGGTGGACTATCAGTGGAACGAGGAGACAGAGGCCCCTCTCCCCCATATTGAAAGTGGCAAATTTAAAATATCTCATAAAGACTATTTTTCTTATTAGGAAGAGAATGAGCAACCACCTAGCAAATTTTTGCCCCGACATTTATTTTACTTTACATGGGAAAAGAAGAAGTCTGCTTCAAAATTTTACCAGGTTCAAGACTGAAATTATCGTCCCACTTATCTTGGATCCTAATATACATTACAGTGCTTGGCATGTAGTTATGCTAAATTGGAGTATGAACATTACTAAAGCTACAGAAGCACAAATCTAGTCTTTTTCAATGTGCAGAATCAAAGATTAAAAACCCTCAAAATAAAATTAAGAGATAACCTAACGTAAAGATTCTAGAAACATATATGTTTTAATACCAGTAAAATTCTTCCTTAAAACAAAATCTTGAGTGAAAATCAATATACCAACTTTTAAAAAAACCCAGAGAAAAGTTAATCTATTCAAATAGAAGGTTAGGGAAGGACAGCTGGGAAGAAAGTTAAAGGGAGAAACGTTAATATCTCAAGTGTTACATTCCATTGGTGTTTGTTTATACATATTTACCTATCCTTTTGCCTTAACTTTATTAATTAATTTTAAGTCTCTTGCAAATATCACACAGTTAGATTTGGCCCAAATTATACATCCTTCTTTTAACACAGGAGCATATGGAATTTATTACTATCACTAAAATATTCATAGTTATGCAATTTTTTATGCTTCCTGTATTTTAGGTTCCTTATTATATACAGCTTTTGTTGCTGTTATTGTTCCAAACTCCTCCATGTTCTGACATGATAGAGACAAAAAATTATTTTTTTGATTTTATTGGCATATAATTGGCAAATAAAAATAGTATTTATTTAAGGTATACAACACGGTGTTTTTTAAATTTATTTTTTAATTGACAAATGACAACTTGTACATATTTTTGGTACACAACATGGTGTTTATATGAAAACTCTGTGAGATGACTAAATCAAGCTAATTAACATATCCATCATATCACATACTTATTTTTGTGATTAGAACATTCAAAATCTATTCTCTCAGCAATTTTCAAGTATACTATATGTTGTTATTAATTATAGTTACTATGAACTTATTTCTCCTGCCTAAACTGAAACTTAGCATCCTTTAACCAACACCTCACCATTCCCTGCTGCACCTCCCCCCAGCTCCTAGTAACCATCATTCTACTCTGCTTCTATGAGTTTGCTTTTTTCAGATTCCACATAAGTAAGATCATGCAGTATTTTGTCCTCCATTGTCATCCATGTTATTGCAAATGACAAGATTTCCTTCTTCTCTAAGGCTGAATAGTATTTCACTGTCTTGTATTTTCTTTATCCATTCATCAATAGATGGACACTTAGGTTGATTCCGTATCTTGGCTATTGTGAATAATGCTGTAATGAACATGCAGATATCTCGTCGACATACTGATTTCATTTCCTTTGGATATGAACCCAGAAGTGGAACTGCTGGATCATACAGCAGTTCTTTTTTTAATTTTCTGAAGAACCTCCACACTTTTCTATAACGGCTGCATTCATTTACATTCCTACCAGCAATGTGTAAGGGCTCCCTTTTCTCTACGTTCTTGCCAACACTTGTCTTTTGGTTGTAGTTTTGTTTTTGCTCTCATAAAAGCCATTCTAACAGGTGTAAAGCGATACACTTCCTTGTAGTTTTGATTTCCATTTCCCTGATGATTAGTGATGCTGAGCATTTTTCATACACCTGTTGGCCCTTTGTATATCTACTTTTGAGACACGTATGTTCAAGTCCTTGGCCCATTTTAATCATCAGGTTTTTGTTTTCCTGCTGTTGAGTTGTTTGAGTTGTTTTTTTTTAATATTAACCCCTTATCAGATATATGGTTTACAAATATTTTCTCCCATTCTGTAAGTTGTTTCTTCACTCTGTTGATTGTTTTCTTGCCTGTGCAGAAGCTTTTCAGTTTGATGTAATCCTATTTGTCTATTTTTGCTTTTGTTGCCTGTGCTTTATTGTAATATCCAAGAAACCTTCGCCAAGACCAATATCAAGGTTTTCCCCTACGGTTTTTTCTAGTAGTGTCACAGTTTCAGGTTTTACATTTAAGTCATTAGTCCATTTTGAGTTGATTTTTTGTATATGGAGTGAAATAAGGGTCCAATTTCATTCATCTGCGTGTGAATATCCAGTTTTCCCAACACCATTTATTAATGAGATTCTCCTTTCCCCACTGCGTGATCATGTCACTTCTGTCAAGGAATTGACCGAAATGTGTGTATTTCTGGGCTCTCTATTCTGGTCTATATGTCTGTTTTTATGCCAGTACCATATTTTGATTACTATAGCTGTGTAGTATATTTCTGAAATCAGAAAGTGTGAGGTTTCCAGCATTTTTTTTTTTTTTCTTTTGGCTGTTCAGATCACTTTAGTAGCAGCATGGACATTTTAATAACATTAATTCTTCCGATCAGTGAACTTGGGATAGCTTTCCATTTATTTATATCTTCATCAATTTCTTTCATCAATGTTTTAGTTTTCAGTGTACAGATCTTTCACCTCCTTGGTTAAATTTACTCCTAATTATTTTTTGGTTGTTGCTATTGTATACAGGACTGTTTTCTTAATTTCTTTGGATAGTTTGTTGTTAGTGTATAGAGAAACAACAAATTTTTGAATGTTGTTGATATTGTATCCTGCAACCTTACTGAGTTAATTTATTACTTCTAACAGGTTTTGGTGGAGTATTTAGGGTTTTCTATATATAAGATTAGGTCATCTGTAAACAGAGACAAATTTATTTCTTCCTTTCCAATTTGAGTGCCTTTTACTTCTTTTTCTTGCCTAATTTCTATGGCTAGGACTTCCAGTATTGTCTTTAGGAGTGGAAACAGTGGGTATCAGTGTCTTGTTACTGAACTTACATTTCAGTTTCCATTGAGTATGATGCTAGCTGTGGGTTTGTCATATATGGCCTTTACTATGTTGAGGTACATTCCTTTTATAACTAATTTGTTGAGGTTTTTTAAATCATGAAAGGATGTTAAATTTTGTCAAATGTTTTTTCTGCATCTATTGAGATCAACATATGATTTTTATTCACACATTTATTGATTTTCCTATATTGAGCAATCCTTGCATCTCAGGGATAAACCTCACTTGTTCATGGTGTCTGATCCTTTTAACATTCTGTTAAATTCGATCTGTTAGTATTTTGTTGAAGATTTTTGCATCTATGTTCATCAGGGATATTAGCCTGGTTTTTTGTTGTTGTTTGTTTTTTCTTGTTTGTTTTTCTCTGTATTGATTTTTTTGGCTCATCCTTAGGTTGATTATCTAGTAACTGTATTTTTCAAAAAGAATATCCTAGCGATATACCTTCTGATGATTTGCACATCCAGAAATGTCATTGTTGCTTTCACAATGAAGTACAACGTGCATGTAAGATTCCTTAGGTCACAACGTTTTGGCCTAGAAACACAGCCCATGTTACTCTATTGTTTTACATTTGCAACTGAGAAGACTAAAGTCATCTAAGTTTTGCTGTTCCCTCCTCCTAGTCTGGACACATATATGATCATTCTCTCTGCAGGGCAATAGAAATGTTTTTTAATTTTCTATCGATTTTTATCTGATAGAATGAATCATAAATTTGCATAAGAGACCTTCTGAAAAGTTTTCTCATATTTTAAATTACTTTCGTGTAATTTACTCTAAGCCCTCCCTCAGAAACATCAATTGTTGTAAACTGGTTATGCCTTAATATGTATCACCTTCCTCAAAATTTTTGATTAATTGTCCGTTTCCTTTGCAGTCTGAAAGATAATGATGTTTTTCCTTCGTATCATTGATTTAATTTTTACATCTGTTCTACCACAATCAGCTCCTATGTGGATTTTAAATCTGCTATTGTGCTTTAGTTTCCTTACAATCCTTCTTACGACAATTACCTACATTTTCATTTCATCCTTTCCTTATGATATCTGTTCCTCATTCCTAGACATCTTATTTTCTTGTATGCTACTGATGAATTTCTTAATACTTTCTTCCAGTACAGCACATTTTCAGACAAATCTCCTTTCTCTGAGTCTTCTGTATAATGCTCTCTTTACTAAGCTCTATAATATTTTCCCACAGACGCCACTTTGGGTTTTTGCCCTACTGGTTCCTGAAAGGGGTTTACCAATCAGATTTGGTACTTGACAAAAATGGCAGGGGGCATAACCTTGCTTTTAATACATGTCTCTTATTGTAATCTCCTTCTCAGAGGTACAGCTGAAATCCACTTCCCACCAGGGTTTTAACGAGGTTAAACTGCTCTGCTGAGGAGACATTTTCTCCTCACCCCACAGCCTCCTCTTCCAATACTCTGAAATGACATGTTACATAGAAAACTAACAAGGAACCACCATCAGAGTTACTGACAAGTCAATAGTATTTTACATATTGGGATTGTAACTCCAATATAACGTGCTATTAATAGCTTCCCCTCTATTTCTTTTCTCCTTTTTTTCTGGGACTCAGAATTCTCTGCATGAAAACATAATTGAGATTTACCCCTTTAAGTGGAAAACTTCAAAAAATTAACCATTTTTTGAGAAAAATCTATGTAAAATTACATGGAAATGATGAGTACAAGCTCTATAATCAGATTGTATGGAATTTGTATCCTACTCCTTCACAAGTTACTTAAACACTCTGTGCCCCAGTTGCCTCCTCTGAAAAATGGGGACAACAAAAGTAAGTATACCAAAGAATTGTGATAAGTTAATAAATTACTCCATATAAAGCTCTTAGAACAATATTGAAAACATAATAAATGCACAACAAATGTGAAAAATTATCATTACCTTCTCCGATTGAATACTCTATATACAAACATTTTCTTGATGACTCAAGGTCATTATGAACACCCCAAATCAAAATGTGCCACAATATGAGGGGTCAAAAAGTTCATTGAATAGATTCATACTATCTTTTAATTCTATTGTTTCATGAACTTTTGTAAGTTCCCTCATCTAGTAATTCCCTTAGACTGTACTTTCAGAAAATGCCCCTGAATTGCTAAGCATTTTGAGTTCTTGCAAATGCTTTTTATCACTCGCTATTGAATCTTAACCTCTGCCAGGTTTTCAGCTGCCACTTCTTGATGCTGCTCAGTATGCTAACTCAAGTACCTTGATCTAATTTATTGCTTCTACCACTATGAGAACATTTTCTAAAGGCGGAATGGAACTATCTTGATGAGAGAATGAGGACCTCTCCTCTGAGTTAAACATGCATATCTCAATTCACATATTTCACGCTGGAGTTCTTCAAAGCTAGAAGCCATTTCTCATTTATTTTTATATCCCTAGCACCTAGCACAATACCTGGCCCACACTAGAATAGTCAATAAATGCTGTTCTAGGTTTGATTTTTCTTAAATAAATTTGTATTTTATGCTTAAGAGCCTTTTTTGGTTAACTTTTTAGTTTTTACTTATACTATAGATAGTTGTGGATGATAGACAATTAAACACCAGGTAAGTGGGAAATCACTGCATACTGATCTCAAAAAAAGAGACTAGAGATTAATATTCTTGTTGGGTTTTTAAAAATTCTTTATTTATTTTTACATACAAGAAAATTAAGGAACAAACAACTTAGAAAGAGATATGCTATTGCCAATCTTTTCTTTTTAATATACTAATGGTAGTGGGGAATAAAGCTTGAAATGATTTGCTTGTAATCATTTCCTTACTATATATTGTTAATAGCAAAAAATTAATTTAAAAGGTCAATTTAAAAGTGATAAATAATAAAAATACAAACCAGATAGTCAAATATACATAATATATTCTCAAACATCAAAATTTGCTGTAAATAATTGATTTAAGTAGCCCTAAGTACATTATTGAACATTTACTAAATATAATTTTCTACTCCGTTGTGTCCCAAGAATTTAAGTAATGAAGAAAGGAGTACTTGTATAAATAAGAATGGGCTTATGCTATATATCAGGAAATAGATATACTGTGGCAGACGTCATCGCATAGTAAAGAGCACAGAACTGGTGCTGACCCAACCATCGACCAGCTGAATAACTCCACCATGTCTCTTCACTTCTCTAACCTCTGCTTCCCAATATGAAAAATATGGGGGATTGGATTGGGTTGCATGACTTTCATAAATCTTTTCACTGCACAATTTCATTTTTAAAATCTTCAGTAAAGGCACATGTCTTCTTAAAGAAAATCATGTTCACTGTAGTTCAAAATACTACCCAACATATTACATGTAAAGTTGTGAAAATTTTAAATTACTTTAAACATAATTAAAAGAATTCTATACGAATGCTAAGCATTGGAATAACTACATTTTATGGTTTTGAACTCCATCAGACTTTATATCTCATTTGTTAAATAGTTACAGCAGAATGACTTTAAGTAGATATTTCAATTCTAGCACATTTTAGAATATACCTGCTTAACTCTGTCTCATGAATTTCTCTAGGTAAACAGTACTATCTTTTATTTCTGGTGCCTGTTTGGAAAACAAGCAATAGGTTATTTGTAGGAGGCAGGTGTTTCCTTGCTAGTAAAATCATTTAGCCTAACCATTTCCTGATTTAACAGATTAGGACACTTCATCAAACAATTACATTTAGTTTTACTACCTATTATTTGTTTGATGTTCAAAGATCTTAAGAGCAGGCAATAGCCACTAGAGATCAATAAAGACCATTAGATAATATGTGTGTGCTTAAATTAGGGACAGCATCTGATGCTGTTTCTTTACCTCAAAGACAAGTTAGATGGTATGCTCCCGTCCTGCTGCTTTCTTACAGGCATGAGGAAATAATGTCATTCAGATGGCATTTCCTCCTCCTGAACAGATATTCAGAACTAAGTTTTATACCAAAAGTTATTGAATTTGCACACCTGTAACACTGTCTTAACAAACAAAAGCCCTATACATCCCATTTAGCTATCCAGTTACACAGTCCAAGGCTATGTAAGATTTATGTCAGCTCTTTGAGCAGTCAAAAAGGATATTCCCTGAGGGGGGTACAAAACATCAAATCTTCAAGGCTTGAGATCACAGCAGGTTTAATAAAGAAAGAAGAACAGATGTCAATTTAAAAGGGGGAGATTATGGAATTAATTGTAAAACAAAAAGTGACATGCTGAGCAACATTTTCTCCCAATATAAATAATGTTAGGAACATAAGCAATATGAACAAATATGATTATTTTTTATTTTAAAGATTACTATTATTTTAAACAAGTCTTATTTACAATGAAAACAATTAACACACTTTACTTTATTAAAAGCTGGGCCAATTGATGCCTCATGGAAAGGGAATAGCTGTAGTTATGATGGCTAATAAAAAGGATTTAGGTCTGCTCCCTGAAGTGAAATAGAATAGCAATGGATGGGAGGTTACTGGATAAAGATGAATGGGGCGCTAGTGTTCCCTTTCTTATGTAAGCTCACCAGGGAGAGAGACTGATAGCAGAAATCTTAGTTTACTTATTGGCTAAATACCCAAGAAAAGGTAGGAGAAAGACTGTCTTTCTAGGTCTGTCTCTATATCTGACAGTCCTCAGTAGGATTTAAAGAAGTTTGGTTTGCATTTCCCTGATGATTAGTGATGCTGAGTGTTTTTTCATATACCTGTTGGCTATTTGTATGTCTTCCTTTGAAAAATTTCTATTCAGCTCCTTTGCCTTTTTTTTAAATTGGATTATTTGGGCTTTTGCTATAAAGTTGTCTGAGCTCTTCGTATATTCTGAATATTAATCACTTGTCAGATGCATAGTTTGCAAATATTTTCTCCCATTCTGTAGGATATTTTTTCACTCTATTGATCATTTTTTTTTTTTTTTTTGCTGTGCAGAAGCTTTTTAGTTTGATATAATCCCATTTGTTTATTTTTTCTCTTGTTGCCTGTGCTTTTGGGGTGTTATACATAAAGTCATTGCCCAGTCCTAAATCTGGGAGCGTTTCCCCTATGTTTTCTTCTAGGAGATTTAAAGTTTCAGGCCTTATATTTAAGTCTCACCCCAATCACATTGGCTATTATAAAAAAGACAGAGAATAACAAATGCTAGCAAGGATGTGGAGAAAGAGGAACCCTCCCGCACTGTTGGTGGGACTGTAAATTAGAACAGCCACTATGGAGAACAGTATGGAGGTCCCTTAAACAACTACAGATAGAACTTCCATATGATCCAGCAATCCCACTACTGGGAATATATCCAGAGGTTTGGAAAACATCAGGTAGAAGGGATACCTGCACTCCAATGTTTACTGCAGCTCTATTTACAGTAGCTAGGCAATGGAACTAACCTAAATGTCCATCCATGGATGACTGGATAAGGAAATTGTGGTATATACACACAATGGAATACTACTCAGCCATAAAAAAGAAAAATTCCAATATTTGCAGCAACATGGATGAAACTGGAGAAAATGATTCTAAGTGAAACAACCCAGGTACAGAAAGAGAAATACCACATGTTCTCACTCATAACCGGGAGCTGAATCCATAAATAAACGAATGAACAATAAAGAAAGACAGAGAGAAAGAAAGAAACAACAATCACAATAATGTGTTGAAATTTCAGAAAACTAGAGGTGGAAAAGGGGAGGGGAGGGGCAGAGAGAGGGGGGCTAATGAGGAATTGGTCAGAGACACAAAGAATGATTGTGTATTGTAATGACAAATAAGCTAACTATACTTATCTAACCACCACACATTGTACACAATTATTGAAAATCAACATTGTACCCCACAGGTATGTATAATAAGGAGAAAAATAAATAGTCAGTACTTGTATAAAAATAAAGAAATAAAAATGAATCAAATAAAAATAAAGAAAGAAGTTTGGGATAGGTCTATACTCATTTACAATTAGTCAGTACATGCCTTTCTCCTTGCCACCGGCACATCTATCTCACAGGTCAGATACCAGCTCTCAGGAAAAGGGCTAACCACAGAGTGTAATGCAGCAGGAGGCCAGGAAGGCATTCTTTAATGGACAGGAAGACAGAGATCTGCCCAAATAATGAACAATGGACTAACAAGTACACCCAGAGGATCCAGATGCCTTATACAGTGGGGAGCAAGTCTTATAATAATGCATGTTCTTCTTCTGGTAAATAAAATATTTATGAAGCTGCATGGCTCAGCAGTAGGAATTGAAAAATAATTCTTTATTCTAATAAAAGCAACATTTCCCCTTCCTGCTCAGATATCATTTTGTAGACATAAAATATACTTAAGAACTTGCATTAAGATATATTAAAACGGCAGCAAGAAGAAAATTTTTTATAATTTTAAAGAGCGCACGTGCGGGTCAATACATGTCAATAGAAATACTTTTCTAAATGACAGAAACATTCTTCTTCCTATACAATAAGCTCTTAGAAGGCAGAGTCTATATCTAACTCATGCTCAATGCCACCCCAGTACTTAGTATGATTCCTTGACCAATGTAATTATTTAATGGACATCTGCCGAGTAACTCTATGGGTAGATAAGATGTGGTGTTACAAAGTGTTTTAAGAATTTTGATATAAACCATGTTTAATTTTAATTTGCATGTATTTTCATTAGTAGAAGGGTTAACCTTTTTCTCATTTCCATTATGTATGTATTTACAAGTGGATTAATTTGGTAAATATTAGAACAGCAAGTAACTACAAAAGCAGCAATAAAACCTTTGCTATTTCAGCTACTCTCTTACTTTCCAGGTCTTACAGCAAACAACAATTTCAAAACTGAAGTTTGATACTCACAAATATATAGAACTCTGTACTTTATTGCCTAAGGTGTTAAGTGTGTCAATAGCCCCTGAGCTGTTATCAATAACAGGGATACCAATATATGTCAGTAGAAATCCTCACTATTCTAACTGACAAGAAACAATTAATCAATTTTTTAAGTAATAGCCAATTTTTTCATTGTTCTACATTCATTGGTTTGGTTACATATTTAAAGTTCTCACTGTATATATAATACAACAGAATACAAAATAACCCCCATCAATTATATAATATTTTTACTTTTTATTTAAATTTATTTATTTTTTAATTGGTGTGTATTAATTGTACATATTTATGGAGTACAATATTATATTTTAACATATGTATACAACATATAATAATCAAATAAGGGTAATTAGCACATTCATCATCACCAAAATTTATCATTTCTTTGTAATGAGAGCATTTGAGCTCCTCTCTTCTAGCCATTTGAAAACATATGATAAATTAATAATAATTACCTTCTTTTCATAGGTTCGTTTTAAATGAATTTTCTCCATTTGAAACTTATTCTCTTGATCCTGTGAATGATAAATGTTTATTTTTATTATACATTAAATTGCTACTAGAGTCAATAAAATTAGTAATCTAAAGAAATCAATTAATCAACTTGATGTTAAACTTTAGTTCAAAGTTTTGTACATTATTAAGAAAGCCCTACCTGCCCAATTTTCTAAGCTACAAGTAAAACTATGAGTAGCATAAAACTTTAGTTATCTGAAGATGTTACTCAAAAGTACCTACTTTACGGCCGACCCCGTGGCTCACTCGGGAGAGTGCGGCGCTGCGAGCGCAGCAGCGCTCCCACCCCGGGTTCGGATCCTATATAGGGAGGGCCAGTTTGCTCACTGGCTGAGCGCAGGCACAAAAAAGAACAACAACAACAAAAAAAGTACCTACTTTACAGTGTAAGATAAACTTCCCGACCCTTAGGATTAGGAGATTACTTTTTAAATGACCAACTGTTTCAACATGGAAATGATAAATCTGAAGTTTTATCATATACCAGTCCTAGGTACTTTTTGACCAAGAGAGAAAAGGAAAGATCTAAAAAGTACAAAAGAGAGAGACAGGGATGTAGGTGGGGGAATTATGAAGACTAGAAGATAATAACTTAAAAGGGGAAAATTATTCTAAAATGATAATATAATTAAATAGGGTTTTTACCAACAAATCTCAAAAAAAAAGATCTTTCAAACTAAAATTATTGTCCTTTATTCTCTAGATCTCATTAGCGTCTACCTTTGTTAAATAAAATAAAATGAAAAATTATGCAATAAAATAAAGAATCAGAATTGACTACCTGCATTTATGAGTTTTGTTTTTAATTGATTCTCATTTATACATATAAATCGAGAAAAGTAAAGGTGTGTTTTGGCCATCGTTCTTTGTGTAGAAATATAAAACTCACTCTTAATTGTTGGTTTCTTTGAAGTTCTGATTCCTGTAATTGCTGTTTTAATTGACAGATGTTCTGTTCTAATTCTTCAATCACACCAGATGTCTAGAAGGATTTTAAGATGAAGAATAAAAAGCAGAATATTGATTTTTGTACCATCCTATAACTTCTTGTTTAAAATATATGCATTTTTTCTCCCAAAAGGTCAATCAGAATTAAAATTTCCATAAATCTGAATGAAAAATGTCTTTAAAAGACAGTATAAAAGTTAATCTTTTAAAGTAAAAATATAAATTTAAATTCTGCACAGTATTTAATGTTGTGAAAATGTAACACTGATATAAAAATAGTAGGTTTACAGAAAACTTTTAAAATTTAATTATAAAGCTAAAACAGAACCAAGATTTCAAAATAATAATAATGTATTTAGTACTCTACAAAGTGTACTATTAACACAAATAAGTATTTCTTCTCACAATTTGTATGTTTCCTCCTTTAAAAACTTTGGTACATAAAAGGGTTAACTTATTTATTATTGCAGAATTTAGTTTATTAAATATTTGTGTTGTGCTACATATTAAACATTTAGCATTTTCAACATTTTAAATACCAACAAGAATTCTTGAAGTTTCAGTTATTTCAATAATAAAGTGAAAGAGACTAATATAAAATGTCAAATAATTAGCCTCTACCTGGCTATTTAGGTGTATATAAAGAGATACATGGCTATAGGTTGAATAAGGAAAATAATTATTTTGTGTGGATGTAACTACCAGCATTTTAATACCTTTGAAGCTGAAAGAGCATGTTCTTGTTTCAGAAGGTTTATGTCAGCATCATATTTGGTTTGTAATAGTTTCATGTTTTTCTCACACTCGTTTACAAGATGATCTTTCTCTTTATGCAGTGTGTTGCGCCTAAAAGCAATAAGAATGAAATAGAATTCCAATATATTTAGAACCAATCCCTAAAATGGAACTTTCTGATCAACTAAATCCAAATACATTATCTTTCAATAATAAAATAAGTATCCCCATTTTTATCAACTGTTTCTATCAGCACCGCACTCTCCCGAGTGAGCCACGGGCCGGCCCTATCAACTGTTTCTAAATGTTATGCTTGTATGTTAAAAAAAGACTTTAAAAAAATAAACAGTGGTATTTAGGTTAGAAACCTCCCAAGGTTAAATGCACAAGGTATGATTAATATTAGCAGATAATTTAGAGCTACTATCAGCACTTTATAGCTAAATCTGATGGATATCTGATTTCAGACAATACCTTGCCTTTACTTCTTGTAATTCACTACAAGTTATCTGGTAACATCTTTCAAGTTCTGATTTTTCTTGAATTAACTTCTGCCTCTGTAAATTACTATTCTCTGCTTCTCCAGTCAGCTGCTGCACACGGGCCTCCAGTTCTTTGATCATGTGGTTCTAAAAGAATAAGTCATTGTTAGGAAAGTCTCTGACTGACTTTACAACACCTTTGCATCATTAAGGAATCTGTAGAAAATACATAGCCTATAAGAATAAACCATAGCAGTAAAAATTAAACCAATCTCTAAATTAATCAGATTTTTTTAAAAAAAGAACGTTTTCTACCATAAAACTAAGAACACTTTTTTTCTTGGTGGCTGGCCAGTACAGGGATCTGAACCTGTAACCTTGCTGTTATAAGGATGCACTCTAAACAACTGAGCTAACTGGCCAGCCCCCAAATGTCCATTGTTGGATGACTGGATAAGGAAAATATGGTATATTTTATACAATGGAATACTACTCTTCCATAAAAAAGAATGAAATACTGCCATTCACAGCAACATGGATGAACTTAGAGAAAATTATGTTAAGTGAAAGAAGCCAGGCACAGAAAGAGAAGTACCACATAGCCTCATAAATATGTGGGAACTAAAAAATAAAAAATAAACAAAAAAAGAAAAAAAGATACAACAATCACAATAATACATTGAACTTTCAAGAGAAGAGGACAGAACTAAGGTTACCAGAGGTGGGACAAAGGGAGGAGAAAAGGAGGAATTTGTAAAGGGCCACAAAAATTGATTACATTGTTTAATGAAGGATATAGTAGTTATACTGATTTGAACACAACATATTGCACAAGGTATTGATATTCAACGTTGTACCCCACTGACATGTACAATCAACTATGTTTCAATAAAAAAAAAGAAAGAAAGAAAACATCACAGTTTTCATTCATTTAATGAATATTTACTTAGTATGGTAATATTTCAGAATGAAGGTACACAGCAGTAAATAAGACAAAGTCCCTACTCTCAGGAAGATCAGATTCTCTTTACACCTTTTTATAAGTTTATTATTTGTTAGGTAAGTACTTACCAATGTTCTTTGCTCTTCGTTTAAAGTTTTAAAAAACTGTAATAATATTTTTTAAAAGGAAATCATAACCCCAAAATTTTAACACAGGAGTTATCACCTAAGTGAAACACTTATTATTATATAAGTATACAGGAATATTTTATTACATAGTTGTTAGTGCACAAAATTTTCATTCATTTTGTTTTTTAATGTCTTTACCATTTTAGCAAAAGCACTTCTCCATTTTTCCACAGTACTCATAATTACTACCCAACTAAACAATTTCTCTGTTATTTGACACTTATTCTGAAATTTTCACTTTTTAGGACTGCAATTTAAAACTTGCATAAACGAGTTTATGAGCTTTTATGTACTTTATGTAAAATTAGGGTAAGCAAGTATTAGCTGAAGGGACAATTGATTTTTATGTCTTAACAAACTTCTGCTAAGTGTGAGTAATTAGGAAAGATTAATATGTCCCAGTCAATAATCTTTTTATACTCTTTCTAAGATAAACATTTACAGCAAAGTTTAAACATTAAATAATATTACAATCCCAACATCCTTTCATTTCATCCTTTCCTCATCATAATATCAAAAAGGTATATAAGTTAAATTTTGGCACAACAGCTTCTAAATCTATAAAATGGAAATCATTATATCTAACTTAAAAGCATGGTATATACATTAACTTTTTAAAATACATACAATTCCTGGCTCAGAGCCTGACACATACCAGATGTTCCAATTTCTTCTTCATGCATCCTATTCACTTCACCTCTTTATGAAAAAACCCACTACTTTAGGACTTCCTTTCAGAAGGTAGTTTCAGTTTCCTAGAACATACTCTAAATTCACCTTGCTTCCTACATATTAATTGACTAGAAGAAACAAAAGAATACATCCTCAGCCTTCCAGTTTTAAATGGGGGAATAAGATAACTTGCATTCCTTCTTCTCTTCAAAATTACCAAAAGAGACAAGACATACTAGCAACAGAAAGGCAAACCCCATCTTAATAAATCCTAGAAGACGAAATTCTATTTCTGGCTATGAAGGAGTAGCTTGCAGAAGATCACACTCCCACTGAGAACAACTGAAAACCCCAGAAATACATACACACACACACACAAAAATTGTAGGATGGCATCAAAGGACTTCCAATGCAGCTTGGATGTGAAGAAGTTCAGACAAATAAGTCAGCATTCTGTAAACTGCTTTTACACTAGAAGCATTTTTCAATCTTGGAGGATGAGGATGGGGCAAGGAAATCAGAGCAGTGGGTGGCCAAGGCAGCCAGAATTTGAAGAACCAAGATCCCTGAGAAAATAGATGCACAGAGAAATGGGCACCACACCAGCAGTTTTCTCCTCAAGGAATTTGTCAAATTCTTAACATTCACAGGGCAGGAAGTCAAGAACCCAAGTGAAAAAACTGAAGAGCACCCCAGAGTTTACAGCAGTATCACTGTACTTAGGAGTAAAAACTTATAGATTATCCTAGGAGATGGGCCCCTAGTAATATCACAGGCTTTCAGCTGGGACTTTTTTTTTTTAACTCAAGTCTTTTTCTTTTATTTTCTCTTCATCATCAGTTTCATCAATTTGAGGCTCCAGTATATTGATTAAAACTTTTTAAATTTTTTTTATTGTGGTAAAATACATATACCATAAGGATTGCCATTTTAAGCATTTTTGAACATATAATTGTGTGGAATTGATTATATTCAAAATGCTGTGTGACTACCACCTCTATATAGTTCCAAAACTGTTTCATCATCCTAAACATAAAATCTGTACCCATTAAGCCATAATTTCCCATTATTCTTTCCCCCCAGTTTCTGGTGACCTCTAATCTACTGTCTCTGAAATTTTTTTGTTCTTTTTATTTTTTCAAAAATTGACTCATGATAATTGTATAAATTTATGGAGTACAATGTGATATCTGGATACATTTATACAGTGTGCAATGATCACATCAGAGTATTTAGCACATACATCACCTCAAATATTTGTCACCTCTTTGTGTTGGGAACACTCAAAATACTCTCAATTAGCTACTTGAAGTTACACAGTAATTTGCTGTTGACTGTAGTTTCCCTATATTGCTATAGAACATTAGACCTTATTCTTTCTATCTCTCTATAATTTTGTATCCATTGACGACCCTCTCTCCATCCCCCTCCAGCCTCCCCTTTCCAGTCTCTAGTAACCACTAATCCTCTCTCCACTTCTATGAGATCATCAGTTGAGACTTGTGTTGAGGGCTACCACTAATTGAGGGCTACCACTAAGAGTGGAAGTGAGTCAAAAGTAGACTATAGATTACAAAGACTGCAACCCAGTTTGGGACAATTCAGTCCCTGAATGGATCAGGTGATTGTCTCCACACTAGCTGTCTCTCAGAGTTTAGGGTAGAACTTCTGTGGAAGAAAATAACATCATCCAGAGCCTTTGTTATTTATCATACACTTGTGGCAATGAATCAGAAAATACTAGGCATACCAAGAAATAAAAGCAAGCAGGTAAAAAACATAAAAATAGATATAGACATGCAGATGACACAGAAATTGAAATTATAAAACATCTGAGGCATTTGTTATCCTGATTCAAAATAAATGATGGTACCTCAAAAAGTTCATGGAAAAATTATCTTTTAATTCTATTTTTCCACGAATTTTTAAAGTACCCTCATATGACGAAGCACTGCAAACTGAAGATCAAACATAATTGTAGGAATTGTAGGAATTGTAGGAATTGTAGTCCAAGAGAGGATAATCCATGGCTGGAGATCTTAGGAAACATCACCAGAATGCAGTTATACAAACTAAGTGGCATACCATAATCTCTTGCTCGGTTCAATGGTAAGAGATGTACAGGTTATAACTATAGCTTCTTTCATCTCAATCTGGCATGAAAAAGAAGGGAGAAAAAAACAGGAAAGACTGGGCTGAATGAAAAATCACAAAAACCATTTTTGCAGAAAGCAATCTATGGATGAAGCAATCTATGGATGAATCTACAAGAAGACATTATAAAAGCCTTGCACTGGGCTACAGAGTAATAAATGCTAAAAGAATTCATTCCTATACATTCCTGCATACTAAAAAATTCTTTCTACTATGGAACATGACCTTGGCCCTATACAGCCAGAAACTGTCTTCAAATAACTGGTCAATGAGGAAATTTGTACATTTAAAGATGAGAAATAATCAAAATGGATCATCATAGCATCTATACAAATATATGATAATGAAGGGAAAGGCAGAAAAAACAAAAGTCAAATGAAAAACATTTACCAAGAAAATCACTTACATGTGACAGGTTAAAATCAACACCAAATACATCCAAAGGAATACTTTTCAAAATTTGCAAAAAGATTATATATCCATAAAAAGTTAACAAACCTCACCTCTTTAAAAAATAATAGATCAGAGAAAAACCATAAGATCTCAAGGAAGCTATGTTGGGTTACAGAAAACTAACATGAACACACAAATCTCAGGTAAAAGGTAAAGAGGCAAAAAGCATCAAGAAAAGAAATGCTACAATGAAAACATCTCAAAAAAATAATGTACATTGAAGGGACACAGTAAGAAACATGAAGGAAAAGTTTGTGGAAAGCAAACAAAATAAAAACCGGAATAAGCAAAAATTAAAAGGGCAAACAATTGGTATAGAAAAGAAAAAAGGGAGATGCAACATTTGCATAATTGGTGAACCTGAACAAGAGAACTAAAATGGTAAAACAGGAAAATATCTTAAAAGGCATTGTACAAGAAAACTACAAAAACAAACAAACAAAAAAAATACACAAATAGAAAGGATACACTATAAAACTTACACAGAATGAAGAATGCCAAGGCACATGGTAAAGTTATTGAACTTCAAGAAATGATCTTTTACAACATTAATCAAACATGTCACTGTTCCTCCAAAACTCTCCAATGGCGTCTTTCTTATGCAGAGTAAGAAGTGATTATCATGGCCTTTCTGATCTCATCTCCTCCACTCTCCCCTCCATTTATGATACTTCTGCCACAGTGGCCTTCCTGCTGTTCCTCAAAGTCATCATGCTACCCTAAGGCCATTATATTTACTGTTCCTTCTGCCTACAGCACTCTTCCTCTAGGTGTCGCTGTAGCTCACTTCCTCACTTATTTTAGTTCTCCACCTAAATATCACCTAAATCCTTCCACAGCCACTCCATCTGAATAACCAGATCTCTAACCCTCGTATTTCTCTGATCTCTTACTCTTTTCTTTTTTTTTTTTTTTCTTCGTTTTCTGTTTTCCACTAAAAAAGGTATAATCTCAAGAGGGCCAAGACATTGCTTTGTTTGCACTAGACCTCCTGTTTCTAGAACACTGTTTGGCCTCTAGTAGGTACTCAATAAACATTTGTAGACTATCAATATTTTTGATATATTGAAAAAAGGGTAATTAAAATTTCAAAATGTCCATTCCATTTTCAAAACTGGAGTGATTTCTGGACATATTATATAAAAATATTAGCATATCTTATAAGGTTATAATTGGTTTACAACGAGAAAATAACAAACATCTATTCAATATAGAATATACCAAAATGGGTTTTTTGTGTGTATTATAAAAAGTAGAGATATAATACAAGAAATTCAAATTAGAGCCAAAGATATCCCTCTCATAATAAAATAATTTTTAAAAATCTTAATGTAATCTTAATGTAAATATGAGATTATTATAAAATATTAGAAAATATCTAATAGCTATGGAAATAAACCTAAGCAAAAGAAGCTAAATTTACACAAATAAATAAATCTATAGACTTTGCCTAAAGAAAAAGGGTTTCTATCAGCCAGAAAAACCAGACAGCCCTCTTTCTACAATAAGAATAATGAAATACAGTGGAGATAAGAGAAAATGCTCAGCTAAACTATAAAACTTATTTTTTATGAGAGACAGAAAAAAAGAAATGAGAGGGAAAGGTATCCAACAAATCAGAGAAGAAAGTGATGGATGCTGAAACAATATTGTGACCTCAGCTGTCTATATATCATTGAACAGAACAGCAGTGATAAAGTAAACTTCAAATTTTAACTCAGGAATTATTAAAATAAAAAATTGTGAGATCTGAAATGAAGAGATTTATGACTAAAATAGTTAACTCATGAAATATACCTGCTTAAAAGGAGCAGAACTATGAAAAGTGGTTCCTTCTCATTGTCCTATTAGATGCTGTGGTTTGGATTGCTATCCACTCTTCCTGAAAATATGTATATCCTGTTAAGTGCTGACAAGTAAGTACCTCTGGTGACATGATACTGAGATAGGGTGACCCCCATTTTCATAACATACAAAATTCGCTTCTGTGAAACTGCTTGCTGTGTGACAAGGTAGATTGATTAAGTTTAAATAGTGTTTGAATTGCTTAGAAAATGTTGTCGTCTGACAATCCCCCTCAGTTCTTCAGCCCCCTTAACAGAAGTTAAAAGCTAAATATTAGCCTGCACTTAGAGAAGTTTAAATTTTGCTTGTTGTTCCCCACCCAAGCTGCCCCTACTAGCTTGTTTCAGCTTCTGTTATCAGCTTGTGCTAGGCCTCCCCAAACGCCCTCCTCATGCCAGGAGGGTATGTGTGTCTGTGTGTGACTATATGATAACTATAAGTGTGTGACTATTTGGTAATTTTAACTGTGTGATAATGTAAAAATGTGCCTTTAAAAAAACCCTCTAAACTTCAAGTCAGGGCTGCTCTCTTCCAAGACTTTCTTGGAGGGACAGTCACCAGCCGGCCAATAAACACCTCCTTTTAAATTCTCAATTGGGTATTCTGGTTCCTTTTCCATGTGGCAGCCTCACAACAATACTTGTCCATTCTTCTTTGTCTCCACCTGTTGGCAAGCCTGTAGGTTCCAACAGAATATAACAATGTTGGTTGGGATGTGGAGAAATTGGAACCCTTGTGCACTGCTGGTGAGAACATAAAATGGTGAAACCACCATGGAAAACAGTATGGAGTTTCTTCAAAAATTTAAAAATAGAACTATCAAATGATCCAGCAATCCCATTTCTCGGTATTTATCCAAAATATTTGAAATCAGGGTTTCAAAGAGATTTGCACTCCCATGTTCATTACAGAATTATTTGCAATAGCCAAGAGGTAGAAACATCCTAAATGTCTATGGATGGATGAATGGCTAAAAAAAATGTGGTATATACATACAATGGAATGTTATTCAGCAATACAAAAAAGAAAGAAATCCTGTAACATGCTGCAACTAATAAAAACCTTAAGGACATTATACAAAGTGAAATAAGCCAGTTATAGAAGGACAGATACTGTACAATTACAGTTATATGAAGTATCTATACTTGTCAAACCCTTACAAACAGAAAGTAGAAACAGAAAGCAGGTGGTTGCCAGGTGCTTGTGGGAGGGGAGAATTGGGAGTTGCTGCTCAATGGTTATAAACTTTCAGTCAAGCAAGAAAAAAACATATGGAGATCTGCTGTAAAACGTTGTGCCCAGAGTTAACCATACTGCATTGTCTTAAAAATTTGTAAAGAAGGTAGCTCTCGTGTTACCCATTTTTTACAATAAAAAGAAAAACAAAGAGAAAAACCCAATGGATATAACCTAACACCACAATAAATGTGAATACATGTAAATTCTTCCTCAGTTGAATACTCAAGGTTTCATGGACCACCACCGTAGTTTAATGAAGAAGATAACAACAGTCACCACTGAGTGCACATCCAGGCACTGTGCTAAGTGTTTTTCAAGCTTTAGGCCATTAAATTTTCTCCCCAGAACTATGAGGTATGTATTATTAACATCATTTTAAAGATGAGAAAATGGGGACTGCAAAATTGATTAACTTGACCATACTTGCCTTATTGGTAAACTGGTAAGCAGCAAAACAGAATTTGATTCAAGATCTCCCTGAACCAAAATTTACTCCACTATGTTATATCATCTCTAAGACTATGATATTCTGCTCATGGGATTAACAGAAGGTGAACTTGCAAAAATACCTCAGGAAGACATATCATTTCAAAACATAAGGTATACAATGAAAAGCTAAACTGTAACACTGGAACACTTGAGGTCTCTTTCTTAGCCTCCCAAATTATTGTTGCTATCATTATTCATTCCCAAGATAAGATTTTTTTAATTCTGTAATTTAAAGGCTGTAGTGTTTTCTACCTTGAATAATTTATGATAATAAAGGGCAGGCTAGAGCAATTCTATTCATTTCTCAGCCCTTATTAGGAATACTCATTACAAGAGAAATGAGACTCACAAACATGACATTATATAATCTGCTAAGGGAAGAGAGCAATAAAATAACAATCTGTTACCACAAAATGTCTCCTAAATATTCTACTGAAATGAAAACAGCTCATTATCCAGTGGTTTCTTCTCATATGCTGTAGTTAGCCTAGATTAAGTCAAAAGTCATCAGTTTTAAAACACAACAAAAATAATCTTTAAGAAATCTGTTTTAAAATATCTAATCACAATGCTCTAAGAATAAATCAATCTCTATCTCTTTTTCCCACCCCCCTTCACCCCCCTCTTGTAGTGATGATGTGGCTGGGGTAGTATATTATTATCTTCTGGCTGTTACATTTCAAACTGCATCGAATAACTCTAGATATAATGGTGACTAATGATTAAATCATTTTGCCTACAATATTTATGTAGTCTTTCCCCCATTTGAATAAATTAAATTGTCCATCCTGAATTTTATCATGATTTCCATAGGATGATTTTTCTAATTCTACAAGATTATGCTTATCTTTTTATAACAATTCTTACTCTAGCACAACATAAATATGAAAAGGACATTTCCAATTACTCCACCAATAATGGAAATAAAAAGAATAAGCCCCAGAACTGGTCTCTTCAGCACACTACTCAGCATATTCCCTTAGGCTCATACTACCTTTCAAAATGAATTTTACATATGATGTCTGTGCTAATAGCAACATACCTAAGACCAAACTTGACCATTTTGTCAAAGACTATTTCTCCTGAGAGTCCCTTAGCAAATAATTAAAAGAATGTACATTTATAATACAGTTACATATATACATACATATGATTATTATATATCTGACACCCACCCAATAGGAAAAAACAGTCTAATTGGTACTGTCTTTGAAGACTGACACAAGATTAGGAAGTCCTAGGGCTATGCCAAATAGAACAGTTACCAGAGAAAAGGCAAAAACTGGAAGTTGAGAAAAGGATTCAGAAGTAGAAAAACAGAATAGTAGCCACTCATGCTGGAAGACAAGGTAAAAGAGGAGTGAGAATAACAGCAGAAGAAACCAGATAAGGTATAAGCAGGTTAAAAAAAGATAATTCTGATACTAATTCTTCAAATACTGAGTACCTGCCAAGGCATAACCATTGTTAGAAGCTGGCATACTTTCTAAGATGCAGGGAAGTCTTATAAGATATGCAAAAGTGGCTTCTGAATTAAGATTTATATTTACTGGATAAATACTTTTGTACACACTGATACCAACCTTCTGATTTTAGGAAAGAAAATATGTAATGTCAGTTATTCCTTTTATTATTTATTTTTAAAGCATTTTCTGAACACTTACTATGTTTTACACATAGTTCTAGGCACAAAATAAATTAAAAACTTATAACATCAAGGGAAGGCCTAGAGACATATATGAAGTACCTAAAGAACAACAATATTCGGCCAAAATAATCTTTTTAAATTGAATACAAAGAGCTGAGGGGATGCAAAATGGTGGAGACCTCAAAATAGTACCAAAAAAATTCAAGAAAAAAGATGTTGATATAGAATCACGTTTCACACGCCGTAACAGACAGTGCGGAAGGGAAATCCAATGGTATAGAACAACAAGATCAGGGAAGAAACAAGTAACTGTATAGGAGATGGTAAACAGATTACCTTGGGTGCACAGGATATCTTCCCACATTAGGAACTCAAAGAGGGCTGGAACTAGTCTGGACTTTTTGAATCGACATGTCTTGTAAGAATAAATTATAATACGCACGAGATTAGGAATGCTAGTTCCTGATCATAGGAAAATGTAAAAAAATTGTATTTGTCGGATATGAAGTGACAGAAAGAGCAACTGGCATGTTACTGTAAGAGTCCAGGAATGAGGCAACAATGGCCTGGACTCAACTGGTAGCTGTGGAAACAGAAGGGAAGAGAGCAGATCCAAGAAAATTTTCAGAGAAACAAATATAATGATTCAGTAAAATACTAAACAAGGAAGATGAGAAGTATCAAAAATCATAAATCTTCCAGGTTCAAAATCTAATATGCCAAGAGAATGATGATGACAACTGGGAATTAAGAGAAAGTTTGGGAAAGGGTATATGTGAAGGTTAATTCTAGATGTCAACTTGGTTAAATGAAGGAATGCTGAGAAACCTGGTAAGGCTATCTTTCCGGGCGTGTCCATGAGGGTGTTTCCAGCAGAGATTAGTGTGAGAGTCTGAGTGGCTGGGAGTGAAAGAACCACCCTCAGTGTGGGTGGGAACCATCCAGTCCACTGGGGGTCCGGAGAGAACAAAAGACAGAGGAAAGAGGTGAGGCTCTCTCGATCCGCTGGAGCTGGGATACACTCTTCTCTCCTATCCGTGGACATCAGAGCTCGAGACTCTTCAGCTTTTGGGTTCCAGAACTTACACCAAGGACACCAACAGCTTCCTTGGTTTTGAGCCCTTTGGACTTGGACTGAGCCATGCTACCGGGATCCAGTTTATAGACAGCCTATCGCAGGATTTTCTTCATAGCCACTTGAGCTAATTCCCCTATTAAATCCCTCTCATATAATTATAACATACCCTATTGATCTGTCTCTCTGGAGAACCCTGACTAATACAGTATAAAATATCATCAACATAATTTTCAACAAGGTAAGTCTTAGGAAACATAAAATATCCTATTTGTACAATCTCTATTAGTATAAGATAGTATCAAAAATCAGGACTAGAAATATAAACGTTAGAGTTTTACATACAAATTTACTCTGAAACCCTGTAAGAATCAAAAATTTTAAAGGGTTGGTACGGGGCAACTATTTGGAGTCCAAAGTTCAACTCTTATGGCAAAAAGAGCAATGCATTTTATCTTATTTTATAAACTTCTTATGGAAATACGATGTATACACAAAAATGTGCACAAATATCAAGTATATATTTTGATAACTTTTTACAAATTGAAAATACCCATGAACCACTAGCCCCACTGAAGCCTTATTAGTCACCATCTACCCAAAGGTAACACTATTCTGGCTTCTATCACCAGGTATAATTTTTCCTTTTTTCAAATTTGTGTAAACATAATAATAGAGGATTATGGGTCAGGCTTCCTCATGCATATTATATGTCTGTGAGATTCATCAATGTGTAATAGTTTAATCTTTTTCAATACTGTATATGGCATTCCATTGTGCAAATATATCAAAAATAATTTATCCATTCTACTGATGAGTTGTTTTCCATTTTTGGCTATTAAAAATAATGTTGCTATAAACACTGTCACACATGTTTTATGGAACATATATGCACAGATTTCTTTTGGTTATATATCTTGCAGTGAAATTGCTGAGTCTTAAGATATGCATATGTTAAGCTTTAGTAGTTACTACCAAAGAATTTTTCAAACTGAGTATAAAAATTTAGAATCCCTAAAGCAGTGTATAATACTTCTAACTATTCTGCATCTTTGTCAAAACTTAGTATTGTAATTTATTTTTGCTAAATTTATCCATTCTTGTATGTTTATTTTTTATTTTTTTAGTTCTCACATATAAGTGAGGATATCTGGTATTTCTCTATGCCTGGTTTATTTACATTTCCCTAAGAATTGATGATTTGAGCATCTTTTCAATGTTTGTTAATCATTTGGATATCCTCTTTTGTGTAGTGCCTATTGAAATCTACTGCCCATTTTTTATTGGATTGTTTTTCTTTTTGGTCTTGATTTGTAGAAATTCTTTATACATTTAAGATACAAACACTTTATTGGATAAAGAAATTGCAAATATCTTCTTCCACTCTGAATTGCCCTTTCCTTTTCTTAATGATACCCTTTGGTGAACAAAAGATATTAATTTTAATATATTCTGGTTTATCACTTTTTTCCTTTATGGTAAACATTTTAGTTTCCTTTACCTGTGACTAGTCCAGACCAAGAAGGTATTCTCATAAGATTTCCTCTATAAGGTTTATTGTTTTATCTGCACATTTAAATCTGAGATGTTCCTAGAATTGGTTTTAAATGATGTGAAGGTTCAAGGTATATTTTTCTATATGGATATTCAATTGACCAAATTTATTGAAAGAAGCACGCTACCTACATTGAACAGCTTGGTTAAAGGAAAATAGATAAACTAAATATTTATAATCAATTTTCTTTGACTATAATCTTATATAGCCAGTCCCCAAAATTTTAAAGTGCAAAGAAAAAAATGATTTTAAGATTATTATATAATAATATACTTTGAGAGACAAAAATAATATTGCCTCCACCAAAATAAATACTACAGGAAAATAAAATTATCAAAAAAGGAAAAATATAATGTGTAACCTAAGTAGCAAATGAAAGAGTTTAAACATTAATTTATGAAAAAAAGTAAGCCAATGAATTCTTGCAATCAATAACAAAAAGACATCTGGAAAATCTCTAAGTATTTGAAAACTGATATACCTGCAGCTACACTAATGAGAAAAAAAAGGGAGAATATGCAAATTACTAATGTTGGAAATGAAAGAGGGGAAATCCCTAGAGATCAAACAAACATCCTTGAGATAAGAAAAAAAATATTACAGACAATTTTATACCAATGAATTCCAAACAGATGAAATGGACAAATCCCTCAAAAGAGACAAATCACTAAAACTGACACAAAAAGGAAAAGAAAATTATAATAACCCTAGATGCATTGAAAAAACTGAATTTATAATTTTAAACTTTCCCAAAAAGAAAAATCCTAAGCCAGATGGCATCATTGCTGAATTCAATCAAACATTCAGAAAATAAATAGTACAAATACTATAAAGTTCTTTTGAGAAATACAAGAGGGAGAAAGAAACATTTCTCAACTCATTTATGAGGCCAGATGTTACGATATTATAATACTATGATATTACAGCATGATAAAGAAATTAAAGAAAAGACAACTGAATACCAACATCCTCATGAATATAGAAGCAGAAAATCAAATCTAGCAATGTAAAATGATAGTACGTCTTGAACAAGGAGATTTTATCAGGAAAGCAAGGCTGGCTTAACATTAAACATCAATCAATATAATTCACCATAGTGACAGGATAAAGGAGAAAAGAAACATAATCATCTCAACAACACAGAATCAAAGCAATGAGTACATTACAATTAATAATAGGAAAAAAGAAGAAACAATGTAAATGTTCATCACTAAGGGACCCAGAAATTCCACTGGAGGTAAAAACCTCTCTCTTGATGGGCTACAGACAAATAAACTGTGTTTTATTCATACCAAAAAAAAAAAAAAAAGCTGCAAGGAGTATTGTTGAATGTGACATCCCACTCATAAAAGTTTAAAAATACATTAAATGGTAGAGATGGTAGTCAAAGTTTAACTAACAGTTTATTTCCAAAAGTAAAAAGAGAGGAATATGAATCAAATACGGCAACGTTTAATACTGGTGGATAGATGCTACTTTTCTGTTCTCTTCTAGATGATTAAAGTGTTTAAAAATTAAACATAAAGATTTAAAAAATATTGGATAGTTCATAGTATCACTGGGTAAGTGGGAAACTAAACTAAAACAATGAGCAAGAGCAGAGGGAAGCTACATAATCAGAAACACAGACAAAGTCACATCACAGAACCAATTGGACAGGAAGGACACCATTGCTACCATCTCTGAATATTAAATACCCCCAAACATACTGCTGGCACTACAAGCATACTGGATATCACCATCTCTAGAAACTTGATGTTATTGCCACGGCTACCTCAGCTGCTATTAAAATTAACTGCTTACTGCATACTGTCCCCTGCGTATTTGTTTCCTAAATTTTTCTGCTTAGTAAATTACTACAAACTTACTTAGTGCCTCAAAACAATATAAATAAACAATCTCACAGTTCTAGAGGTTAAAAGTATAAAATAGGTTGGCAGGACTTCTTCCTAATGAAGGCTGGGAGAATCCATTTTGTTGCCTTTTCTAGAGGCCACCTGCATTCCTTGTCTCATGGCCTCATCCTCAACTTCCTCAACTTGACAATGAGCACCTACACAAAACCTACAGCTAACATCATGCTTAATGGTAAGAAACTAGATACTCCCCCTGTAAGTACTGAATAAATTAATAAATGGGAGAGAAGAGAAAACTCCCATTCAGAAAAATTCCAAATAATTTTTATAGATACTCCACCCTCAATGACAGAGAGTATAATTCCTCACTTCTTAAATGTGGGCTGCAAATAGTAACTTCCTTCCAAGGAGTACAGGATGAAAAGGTGGGGAGTAACTTTACAATGGAGAAAACTAACAAACACTACCTCAACCAGGTAATCAAGGTTAATATGGATAAGTGACAAGTCATGTTAATAGTATGTTATTCTTGATATGCTGTGATGAGAACAGTACTTTACCTCTGTAATCTTGCTCTCTAAACCCACAGTCCCAGTCTAATCACAAGAAAAATATCAGACAAATTCCAGTAAAGGGGCATTTTATAACATGCCTGACCAGTACTCCTCAAAACTGGTCATGAAAAACAAGAAAAGTTTGAGAAACTATCACAGCCCAGAGGAGCCTAAGAAGACATAGCAATTAAATGTAATGTGGTATCGTGGATGAGATCCTAGAAAAGAAAAAAACATATAAGGTAAAAATTAAGGAAATCTGAATAAACTACGAACATTAGTGAATTATAATGTATCAATATCGATTCATTGATTGTAACAAGTGTATCAAAATAATGTAAGATGTTAATAATAGAAGGAATTGGGTAGGGGTATATGAGAACTCTCAATACTATTTTCTTAAATTTTCTGCAAATCTGAAGCTATTCTAAAAAAATTAAGTCTTTTTTAAATGTTTATTTTATTCAAAGTGATATACTAGTGGCTATTTTGGCATCTCTCCTTTATAATCATTGTGACGTTGAGAGAAGAATAGAGATTATAAAATAAAATTCTAGCTATCTCAGTGAGTAGATGAGTTGATCTATGAATTATCATATGTGACTACTAACAACAGCTAAAACAAAATATTTCAGGTATCTAAGTCTTTGGATACTCTTTAAGGTAGGGGTTCTCAACCTACCTTAACCATCCACACAGGTTCATAAATGGAATTCAGAGTGTCAGTGAATTTGGATGGAAAAAATAGAGTTCATCTTTATTTCCAAAACTCTAACTGAAATTTAGCATTTCGCTTCTATTATAAATGTAGTTATCAAACCAAGGTAGTACGAGAAATACTTATGACTAACAGAAATCACAAATATTTTTATAGTTCATTACATTGTTGTATAATCACTGAATATTGTTTACCCTCATCATTATTCAGAAATTACTAAACAGGACCACTGCTAGGTCTTGATATTAATTGCATTAATTTAGAAGCATATGAGGGTACTTAAAAAAGTTTGTGGAAAAACAGAATTAAAAGATAATATAAATTGCTCTGTAAATTTTTGAAGTACCCTCATATATATTACTTTACCACAATTTTGATATACTAACATTTTAACAACTGTATCTCAATACACTTTTTAGTCATATATTTCATTAATTTAAAAATATTATTCTGAGAACTGCATAGACTTCACCAGATTGGCAGTGGGATCCATGGTATGCAAAAACACTAAGAACTCCACTAGTAAAGCCTGGAATCTCATCAAAGCCACCCACAGATTTTCAGTGTGTCTAAACCCTGACATCAGTACAGCCATATCATTTTACAGCTTTCATTTCCCCAAGCATCTAATAATTTTGCTATAATTTTTATATTAATAAGTTTTAATACATTTTTAAAATCCAGTGTTTACATGTTTTAACCATGAGTTTCACATTAAAAAATCCCTGCCAATACTTAAAGACATAAGTCAAATAATCTATACAATTGTCCGCTTACAATAAATGGCTATAAAATAAAACAAGACTCAACAAAAAAGAAAAAAGTCTGAAAGAACAACCAAACAGAAAAACTGATTCTCAGTGACAGTCTCGTCTTTCATCTTAAGCCATACCTTGAACTCTTTCTTGTTTAATTATTAAATCAGGAGCTGCTTGGCAAGACCTGTCTGGTTTTGATTAGCCTTAAATTCAATCCTGCTGACAGACTCTGTCCACTTTTCTCCATATTTACTCTTATTACCTATGACAAGATCTGAATGCTAATTTTTAAATTCAACTTTTATTAAAAATAGAATGAAGTTTCTCTGACAGTTATCTCTTGGCTCCAAAGTACCATTTCTTTTTCCATCTCAAATTTGTAAAAAGTAAAAATTCCACTGTGGAAGATATTTCTCTCTTAATATGATTTAAATAATAAAATATCAATGCAGTAAACATTTAAGCAATTAATATATTTCACAAATTTCAACTTTAAAGTTATTTAATATATTTAATTCACTTTTAGGATGAATTAAAAATTTAGGCTGTTGAGATGATGAAACTGTATTTCAGATTTAAACTGGTGTTTTGTCCATTGCTTTTAATATCAAAGAGATAATTGTACATCCACGTCCATAGCAGCTTTATTCATAACAGCTGAAATGCAGGAGCAACCCAAGTATCCACCAATGGATAAATGAATAAACAAAATGTGGTAGAGACATACAATGACATATTATTCAGCATTAAAAAGAAAGAAATTTTGACACATGCTACAACATAGATGATCCATAAAGACGCTGTGCTGAGTGAAATAAGCCAGTCACTAATGGACAAATATTATATGATTCCATTTATATGAGATATTAGTCAAATTCACAGACAGAAAGTAGAAGGATGATTTCCAGAGGCTAGATGAAGGGGGCAAATGGAAAGTTATTGTTTAATGGAAACAAAGTTTCAGTTGGGGAAGATGAAAAAATCTGGAGATGGATGTTGGTGATGACTGCACAAAGCTGTAAACGAACTTAATTCCACTGGACCATAAATTTTAGAATGGTTAAAATGCTATATTTTATGTGTATTTTGCCACACACAAGAAAAAGAATGAGGGGGGAAACCTTGATAATAAATTTGTATCTTGAATATATAAAACACTACTACAAATCAATGAAAAAGAAAAATAACTGAATTAAATAATGGACAAAGGGATGAACATGCAACTTAAAATGGACAAGAAACATACAAACTAGCCATCAGGGAAATGCAAATTAAAATATCACATTTTTCAAGTTAGAAAAAAATTTAAAGTCTGATAATTCCAAGTGTTGACAAGAATGTGGACACAGAAATTACACTGTTAAATATATGCTCCAGTGATTTTCAAACTGCAGATCTCACCCATGTGAAATCAACATGTAAATCACAATCAGCAATTTTTAAATGAAATTAAACAAAATTAAAATAATAGAATATGTCAGAGTGAATGGTCAATAGTAAAAGTGAAACTTTTGTTTGAGTTGTAAATATGTGGGTAGGTAGGTGTTTATACATGTGCCTATATATGTCTGGACACAATTTATAAAATTTATTTCTTACTGGGAGTCATGATCAAAAATGTTTGATAGCCAATGGCTTAGGACAGCAGCTCTCAAAGTGTGGTCAACAAACTCCTGAGGTTCCCCAAGACGCCTTTAGTAAATCCACAAGGTCAAAAATATTTTCTAAAACTAAAAATCACTGGATTTTCACTTTCTCACAAGTGTACTGTGGAATTTTTCAGAGGCTATATGACATGTGATACCATAACAGAATAAATACAAAACCAGGTATGAGAATCCAGTTGCCTTCTGCTTAGCCAGAGGTTGAAAAGATTTACAAGAATGTAAAGTAATGGCACACTTCTCACTAAAGGTCTTTTCTTTTGTAAAAATGTAGTTAATTTATAGTATATTTCATAGTACTCTTTTATAGTTACTAGAATATTGCTATTTATGTTCACATGTAATGGTTTTAATTTTAAGTAAATTCATAAATTGAAATTTTTTAAAATGTAGTCTAAAAAAAAGGACATGCGTACTGGTCTAAAGACAGCTCCTAAATTTCTCTTTGAGCAATGTAGTGGCCATAACAAAATGGAAAACATGATCATTTACAAGGATGTATCATGGGCATATTAAGCCTTTCTTCTTATTAAGTCCAATGATATAATTTTCAATATTTTCATTTTTAAAAGTGACAATATAATTTAAACAAAAATAAAATAACATTTCTTATCTATTGTTCTGAGTTGAATTCTGTCCCCCCAAAAGATATGTTGAAAACCAAAGGCCAGTACCTCTGAATGTGACTTTATTTGTATGGAAACAGGATCTTTGCAGATGTGATCGAGTTAACATGCGCTCATACTGGATGAGGGTGGGCCCAAAATCCAATGACTTCTGTCCTTATAAGAAGGCCATGTGAAGACACCAAAGAGGCACAAGCAGAACACCAAGTGATGACAGGCAGAGATTAGAGTGCTGCACCTGTGAGCCAAGGAATGTCAAGGACTGCCCACAACCACCAAAAGCTAGGAAGAGGCAAGGAAGGATCTTCTCTTCTTCCAGAACCTTCTGAGACAGCAGGATCTTGCTGAAACCTTAATTTGGTACTTTTAGCCTCCAGAACTGTGAGACAATAAATTTCTATTGTCCTAAATCATCTGGTTTGTAGTAATTTGTCATGACAGCCCTAGGAAACTACCATACTGATCAAATTGGCAGAGTTTTTATTTCTTTGTTTTTAATTAAAATAACCATCATTGAACTCAAATTGTATAAGGGCACTCACATACATTTTCAGTAAGAGAGTAATTTCATTATGCAGACGTTAATTTTTTTTTACCATATCTCTTGTCTAAATTTTCAATAGTAAGCATGTATATCTTTTGCAATAAGAAAAACCTTTGCATTTAAAACCACTGTTGTCACCATTAGTTAACACTTCTGTAAGTTCTAGTTGATGAACAATAAATTATAATAAAATATTTGCTACATACAAGTAAAATGTTAAAATCTGCACAACTTTACATGTCTATGCTTAATTATTTTACATAAGAAAAGTATGAGACTCAGGAATAAATATTACAAATGATATTCTAAAGACCTCAGAGTTCTGTTTTCTTTATTAACTTCATAAGCTGATTCTAAAAGTACATGTAAAAGGAAAGGGCTTAGAGTAGTCAAGACCCTTCTGATGGACAAAGAAGGAGGACTTCTTCATCAAACATCAGTAGTAACTATGAAGCTATAATGATGATGACAGTACAATACTAGCAGAGCCAGAGAAATTAGCCAACCAACTAGAATAGAGACTCATATATAGAAGTTTGGTATACAACAGCTGGCATGACAAATCAAAGAAGAAAAGAATTATTATTCGAAAGTAAAGCTGGAAAAAAATAGTCATCCACATAGAAAATAATGAAATTAGATCCCTACCTTAGACTACTCATACACACAAAAATAATAACTCTAGAGGGATTAAGGAAACACAGCTATAGGAGCCATGCAGTGTACGCCCAACACCCATGTCAAAAGTTGCAGCAGCAACACACTATCTTGAAAGCAAACCCACTGCTAGAGTACATCCAGCCCTGAGGTAGAGGTAGAGGTAGCCCATTACCTCTCCCTATCCTTGAGACCCTACTATCATTTAACCCTGCCCACTGGGGTTCCTACAGTGCTACGACCCCAAGTGCACAGAGCCTGGATCCAACAGACTAACCAGGACCCAGGAGAAATTCCACCTACCAGGCCAGCACCCTCCCCAGGCATGAGCTCAAGCCCTGCCCTGTCAGCAGCTCTGGAGGTTGCGTTGCCCTTCAAAATTCACCTAAGCATAGCAAGCAGCCCCCAGCTTCCTTGTGCACCTCAGCCTAAACTGGCCAGCCACTCTAGAGGTGGCAGTGCCCTTCAGGACTCACTAACAGACAGCAAGTGGGCCTCCATTGTCTGTGTGCACCCAAGCCCAGTACAGCCAGCCACTCAAGACATGGCCCAACCCTTCAGGGTTCAATGCCACAAACCTGGTACGTCCCCAGTACCTGTGTACATCCAAACCAGACCAGTCAGCTGCACCAAAGGTGTCTCTGCCCTTTGGAAATCACTGCTACATAACAGACCAACTATCTGTGCTCAGCCACAGCTACGCTTGTCCCTCATAGCAGCCCTAGCCACTGCCCCACCCCCCAGAAGCCACTGCCACACAACAGGCTGGCCCTTCACACCCACACAAGGCCCTTACATCTGCCTAAGTGGTGACTCCACCACCTGGAGACACTGACACACAATCAGCAAGCCTGCCACACCCAAACATGCCCAGCCTCAGCACCAGTCAAGTGCCACTGCCCACGGTAAAACCACACTACCACCAACACAAACCACTTGAGCCCAGGCAACACAGGCAATCACAGTCATAACTGATGAGGACTATAACTGAAGAAAAATGGCACAGAGACCATAAGCTGTCCCCACCCAGAACTAAAGTCAACATATCACACATAACCAACATCCTAGAACCCATCTACAGAAAAAAATCTATCCCTACAAAACCTATGCCAAAAACTAGAAAAAGTGACTATTCTACTGGATAGGCAAACATCAATGTACAGACACAAGAAACATGAAAAGCCAAGGAAATGTGACATCCCCTAATGACCACAATAAGTTTCTGCCAACAGATCCCAAAGAAAAGGATATTGATGAAATCCCTGATAAGAAATTCAAAAAAATAATCTTAAGGAAATTCAGGGAGACACAAGAGAATACACATAAGCAATTCAACAAAATCAGGAAAACAATTCATAATCTGAATGAACAGTTTAACAAAGAGATAGATTTTCATTAAAAGAAAAACAAACAAAAATCTTGGAGCTGAAGAATTCAACGAATGAAATAAAAAATGCATTCAAAATCTCCAACAACAGATTAGGCCAAGCAGAAGAAGAAATTTCAGAACTTGTAGACAGGGCTTCTGAAACACCTCGGGATGGCAAAAAATTATTTAAAAAGAATGAAGAAAGCCTACAAGATTTATTGGACACCATTAAGCTAACAAATATTCAAATTACAGGCATTCTTGAAGGAGAAGAGAATAAAAAAGGCATAGAAAACCTATTTAATGAAATAATAGCTGATAAATTCCAAAGTATTGGGGGAGATATGAACATCCAGATCCAGGAAGCTTAAAGGTCCCTTTATTAGTCCTTCTTCTATTGCTTATAACAGAATACATGAAACTGGGTAATCTATAAAAAAAAAAAATTTATTTCTTATACTTTCAGGGGATGGCAAATCCAAGGTTTCAGGGGCCAGATCTGGTGAGGGCCTTCTTCTAGATGGAAACTCTATGGCATGAGCAATAGAGCTAACTTCCTCACTTGCTCTCATTATAAACCCATCAGAAGAATGCCCATGACAACCCATTAAACAGTCAACCCATTACTCCATGAGTGGATCAACCCATTCATGAGGGCACCATATGTGCCATCCAATCTTAAAAAGCCCCACCTTCCACAATCATATTGGGGGTTAAGTTCCAACATGAGTTTGGGGAGAAATTCAAATCACGGCAGCCCCCAGATCAATTTAACACAAAAATTTCCTCACTGAAGTACCTTTAGGTCAAACTGTCAAAGGTTAAACACAAAGAAAGAATTCTTAAAACAGCAAGAAAAAAGCATCAAGTAACATATAAAGGAATCCCCATTAGACCAACAGCACACTTCTCAGCAGAAACCCTACAAGCCAAGAAAGAAAGGGATGATATATTCAAAGTGCTGAGAGAAAAAAAAACTGAGAGCCAAGAACACTATACCCAGCAAAGCTATCACTCAGAAATGTTGGTAAAATAAAGTCTTTCTCAGATGAGCAAATTTATGGGAAGTCATCACTACTAGACTAGCCTTAGAAGAAATGTTTAGGGGAATCCTATACCTAGGAGAGGAAAAATGATAAAAAAAACATTATGAAACACATGAAAATATAAAATGTACTAGTAGAACAGATACACAAATTAGAAAGAAAAAGGAATCAAACCTTATCAATAAAGAAAACTACCAAACTGCAAAGATAAACAATAAGAAAGGAGAAAGGAATAAAGCATATACTGCAAAGATAACAATAAGAGAGGAGAAAGGAACAAAGGATATTCAAAACAATCATAAAACAGTCAACAAAATGAAAAGAGTAAGACCTCACATATTGATAATAAACTTGAAGGAAAATGGATTAAATGCCCCCATTAAAAGACAGAGACTAGCTGTATGGATTTAAAAAAAAAAATCCATATGTTGCCTACAAGAAATATATTTTACCTGTAAAGACACACATAGAATGAAAATAAAAGATGGAAAAGATATTCCACACAAACAGAAATCAAAAGCAAGCAGGAGTAGCTACGCTTACATCAGATAAAACAGACTTTAAATCAAAATCTATATAAAGAGACAAAAGGCATTACATCATGATAAAGAGATCAATACATCAAGAAAATAAAATTATTATAAATATATATGCACCAAACACCAGAGCACCAAGATATACACAGCAAATATTATCAGATCTAAAGGGGAGAGATAGACAACAAAACAATAATAGTTGGTGATTTCAACAACCCACTCTCAGCACTAGACAGAAAACTTAGACAGAAAATCTACAAGAAACAACAGATTTTAACTGCACCACAGACCAGATAGACCTAACAGACATTTATGGAATATTTCATCCAACAGCAGTACATTGAACATTCTCTAGAATTGATTATATGTTAGGCAACAAAACAAGTCTAAAAAACCAAAAGCATATCAAGTGTATTGTGTGACCACAACAGAATAAAACTAGAGTTCAATAACAAGAGGAACTATGAAATTATACAAATATATAGGAATTAAAAATATGTTTTTGAATGACCAATGGGTCAAAGAAGAGATTAAAAAGGGAATTTAAAAATTTCTTGAAACAAATGAAGACAGAAACACAACATACCAAAATCTATGGAAATCAGACAACACAGTACTAAGAGAAACATTTATAGCAATAAATGCCTACATCAAAAAAAAAAAGATTTCCAATAAATCACCTAACCATACACCTCAAAGAACCAGAAAAGCAAAAATAAATCAAACAAAAAATAAGTAGAACAAAAGAAATAATAAAAATCAAAGCAGAAATCAATAAAATTGAGAGTAAAAATATAATACAAAAGTTCAATCAAATGAAAATCTGTTTTTTTGAAAAGATAAAGAAAACCAAGAGACCATTAGCTGGACTAGCCAATAAATAAAAGAGAGAGAAAAGACCCAAGTGAATAAAACCAGAAATGCCAAAGGAGACATTACAACTGGTACCACAAAAACACAAAAAATCTTAAGAGGCTATTATAAACAGCTATGTGCCAACAAATTCAAAAGCCTAGAGGAAAGGGATAAATTCCTGGGCACATATGACCTACTGAGAATAAACCAAGAAGAAACAGAAAACCTGAACAAACCAGTAACAGGTAATGAGACTGAATCAGTAATAAAAAGTCTCCCAACCAAAATCCCCAGGACCAGATGGCTTTACTGCTACCAAACTTTTAAAGAAAAACTAATACCAATACCTCTCAAACTATTTCAAAAAACTGAAGTGGATGAAATTCTTCAGATTCATTCTACAAGGCCAGCATTACCTTGATACCAAAACCACACAAGTACACAACGAAAAAATAAAATTATTAGCCAAAATCACTGATGAACATAGATGCAAAAATCCTCAATAAAATAGCAGCAAAGCAAATGAAATACGACATAAAAAAGATTATATACCATGGTCAAGTGGGATTAACCCAGGTATGCAAGGATGGAGCAATACATGTAAATCAATAAATGTGATGCATCACATCAACAGAAGGAAAGACAAGTAATAATACTATCATCACAGAGGTAGAAAAAGTATTTGAGAAAATTCAATATCCCTTCATAATAAAAACTCTCAACAAATTAGGTATAGAAGGAAAATATCTCAACATATAAAGCTGCATATGACAAACCCACTGCTAACCTCATACTAAATGAGAAAATCCAGAAACATTCTCCCTAAGAGCTGGAACAAGACTAGGATTCCCATTCTCACCACTTTTACTCAACATAGTACTGGAAGTCCTACCCAGAGCAATTAGGCAAGAGAAAGAAATAAATGGCATCCAAATTGGAAAGGAGGAAGTGAAGTTGTTCCTGTTTCCAGACAACATGATTTTATATAGAAAGAAACCTAAAGACTCTATTAAAGAAGTACTAGACCTGATAAACAAATTCAGTAAAGCTGCAGGATAAAAAATAAAAATATAAAAGTCAGTAGCATTTCTATACACCAACAACAAACTTGCAGAAAGAGAAATCAAGAAAGTGATCCCATATACAATAACAAAAAAATAAAATAAAATACCCAGAAATAAATTTAACCAGGGAGGTGAAAGATCTCTACAATAAAAGCTATAAAACACTGATTACAGAAATTAAAGAAGATACAAAAAAATGGAAAGATATCCCATGTGCATGAATTGGAAGAATCAATATTATTAAAATGTTCATACTACCCAAAATGATCTATAAATTCAACATAATCCCCACCAAACTACCAATGAAATATTTCACATAAATAGAAAAAACAATCCTAAGATTTATATGGAACAACAAAAGACTCCAAATAGCCAAAGTAAACCTGAACAAAAAGAATAAAGCAGGAGATGTCACACTCTTTGGCTTCAAAATATACTACAAAGTTATAGTAATCAAAACAGCATGGTACTGGCACAAAAACAGATACATAGACTAATGGCACAGAATAGAGAATCCAGAAATAAATCCATGTGTCTACAGCCAACCAATCTTCAACAAAGGCACCAAGAACATACATTGGGGAAAGAACAGTTTCTTCAATAAATGCTGCTGGGAAAAATGGAGACTCATATGCAGAAGAATGAAATTAGAACCCGATCTCTCACCATATACCTTAGTCAACTCAAAATGAATTAAAGACTTAAATGAAAGACCTGAAAATATGAAACTACTAGAAGAAAATACAGGGGAAACACTTCAGGACATGGGACTGGGCAAAGATTTTATGAACATGACTTCAAAAGCATGGGCAATGAAAGAAAAACAAAAATAAACAAATGAGATTATACCAAACTAAAAACCTTCTGCACAGCAAAGGAAGCAATCAACAGAGCAAAGAGACAACCTGCATAATGGGAGAAAATGTGTGCAAACTACTCATCTGACAAAGGATTAATATCTAGAATATACAAGGAACTCTAACAACTCAGTAACAAAATAACAAATAATCTGACTGAAAAATGGGCAAATAGAGAGGCCGGCCAATGGCTCACTTGGGAGAGCGTGATGCTGACAACACCAAGTCAATGGTTAAGATCCCCTTACCAGTCATCTTTAAAAAAAAAAGGGGGGGCAAATAGAATTGACATTTCTCAAAAGAAGTCATATATATAGCCAATAGATACATGAAAAAATTCTCAACATCACTAATCATCAGAGAAATGCAAATCAAAACCACAGTGAGATATCATCTCACCCCAGTTAGAATGGCTATTATCAAAGACAGAAAATAACAAATGCTGGCGAGGATGTGGAGAAAGGGGAAATTTATATGCTGCCAGTGAGAATGCTAATTAATTAGTACAGTCATTATGGAAAACAGTATGGAGGTTCTCAAAACAGCACAAATAGAACTACCATACAATCCAGCAATCCCACTACTGGAAACGAAATCAACATGTTCAAAGGATACCTCCACCCCGATGTTTATCGCAGCTCTATGCACAACAGCCAAAATATAAACCAAAGCTAAGTGTCTGTCAACAGATGACTGGATAAAGAAAGTGCAGTACATATACACAATGGAATTACTCAGCCATAAAAAAGAATGAAATCCTGCCATTTGTGGCAACATAGTTGAGTTTGGAAAAAATTATGTTAAGTGTAATAATCCAGGTACAGAAAGAACAATAGCACATGTTCTCACTCATATATGGAAGCTAAAAAACTTGATCTCATACAAGTAGAGAGTAGAATAGTGGTTAGAGACTGGTAAGAGGGGGGAAGGGTGATAGGGAGAGGTTGGTCAGTATGAGATACAAGATTGCAGCTAGATAGGAAAAATAAGTTCTAGTGCTCTATAGCACTGTAGGGAGACTACAGTTAATTTATTGTGTGATTTCAAACAGCTAGTGAGAGGATTCTGGATGTTCCTAACACAAAAAAACACAAACGTTTGAGGTGGTAGACATGCTAATTACCCTGATACGATCATTGCACACTGTACCCAAATATAACATTGTACCCCATAAATTTATACAATTATCATGTGTTATAAGTTGTCTTGAGTCATTTCAAACATATACAAAAGAAGAAGGAATAGTATATTAAACCCCTTTATACCTATCACCTAAATCCAACCTCTAGCTGCTTCTTAACGAGAGCTTAGAGCAATCCACATGTTGAAGCTCCACTTGCACCAGCTGTCCCAGATATGCCTGAAGCCTCTAGAGGTCCCATGGTGTAATTCAACTTGCTTCTCAGATTTCTTCACTCCTAATTTAGGGTTCTGCTTTCTTAAACCTGCTTGGTAAGATTCAACTCATCCATCGCCTTTCCAACTCCAAAAATTGTGTTGTTCTCTTGTTCTCTTTTTCCATCTGGGTTTATGCCTTCTTCTTCATCCTATCCTATCATTTTTGTGGGAAGAAATGGAGGCCAAAACTGTGTTCCATCCTCCATCTTCAATATTGATTAACTTCTTAAACCAAGTCTTTCTTTTCTCATTTATATGTCTCTCTTATTATTCCCATATATTACATTTTTGGAGATATTAATTATCTATTGAGTACTTATTATGTAACTTCTTTTATGTATATTAATTTATTTAATATTTTCAACAATGCATATTACATTGTTCTACTGTTATCCTATATCACGGATGAGAAAAATTCACATTTGAAGAGCTCACATGAAACCTAACCTATGAAGGAATTGAGATTTGAACCCAAGAATGTCTGACTCTAAAGTCCAGGTTATAAACCACTTCTCATTTCTTTTACCTATGAGATAGGCCTTAGTGCTAGTCTAAGGGTCCAAGGTAAATGACTCTAAGATATATCTATGATGTGTCTGGAGAACTGACTCTTGTTCAAATTCGACAGCTTTAAATTCAAGAAAGTACTTGGACCAAGCCAGGTTAGCCTGGGAGGCTGTAAAGGTAAATGAGGACTGGTTTCATGCCTGGAATACAACACACAACTATTCCATGAAGTCATATTATAAATTAGTAAAAGGACTGATGGGTGCACTTGCCTTGGATGTTTGGAGCCCTGATTCACATGCAGACTAGCCAACCTGCAGAACTGTTGCAGGCTTATGGATCTCAGGACATCAGGTGAGCTTCTAAAAGGCTGAAGACATTGCCTCCCTCAGACCTACACTCTACAACTACGCTCAGTAAGGAGGCTCTTTTGGGGGGTCCTCCATCTTGCCTTAGAGAATGTCTCTGGTCTCTCTGCTGTGTAGTCTGACTATGGTAACCTCGTCTGCAACCTTTCAGTAAGGGAAATTTTGGATTTACCCATGTGATGTGCGTGTATGGTCCTTCAGTCAAGATGAGCTATTAAGAAAATTTGGCAGAGAGGTCACACGATTCCTATCTCCCTATTTGACTTCCATCATACAAGCATTAAATATTTTCAGAAAAACAATCAAGTCTTCAGTAAAAAAGAATGAGAGAGAGAGAGAGAGAGAGAGAGAGAGAGAGAGAGAAAGAAAGAAAGAAAGAAAGAAAGAAAGAAAGAAAGAAAGAAAGAAAGAAAGAAAGAAAGAAAGAAAGAAAGAAAGAAAGAAAGAAAGAAAGAAAGAAAGAGAAAGAAAGAAAAAGGAAAACGTAAGATCTCTGAACTGAAAGTCAATGAAAAAAAAAAACAAGAAGAAAGATTTGCAAAGACTTCTGAGGGCTTAAAAAACAAAAAAGTTTCATCAAACAATCCATAGACAAATCCCTCACATATAAATCTGCATCAAGTAGGATGGCAAAGTTTTTTCTTTTAATTCTATAAGATTTATATACAGTGTACGTTGGGGAAGCATGGGGACAAGGAAATTAAGAAGATAGTTTCTAAAACTGTCAAGTAAAGAAATAAAAAAAGACTTACTGTGGACTGTGTTTGGGCCATGTATTCACCCTCCATTTTATTCAGACGCATATTTGTATCCTCAAGCAGTTCTTGAATATTTTCAGTGTGTTGCTTTTGCAGATCAAACTTTTCCTTTTCCATTTCTGCTACAGCATGGTGGAGCTACACAATGAAACCATTAATAGACTCTTTCACTACTATGAAATAGACTATTTTGTGATTCAGAAAAAAAATGCTTTCCTATATTCTATTTATGGTGACCTGATGAACAAAAGATATAAAACCAACAAATAAGCATTCAAAGTAAAAATATCATATAAAGAACATAATAAGGAAACACTTAATTTTTTTCTTTACTTTCCTGAATTGAAAATTTTAATAGATAAACAAATATTAAAGAGAATTATCTGCCTCAGGTAGAAACAGTACATAAATGAGACAGATAGTAAAACACCTTAGCTAAACAACACTAGTATTAGTCTGAAATCAGAAAACAGAAACATTAATATGCTTATTGATTAGGAAAATTATCTGTCTGTATTATTCATTTTATTTGTATGAAGTTTTACACAATAGTAATGGTTTAAAAAATGCTTTTTCCCTTATCTGAACCCCCAACAAGAAACTACTTTTAGCCATTCTATAATCTACACAAAAGTGGACACATAGATCACATTTTTAAATCAAATAGAAAATGACAGGATGACTAAGGACAACTTTAAATTATACATATCATACACAAAGTGCTTTATTTACAAAGATTACTGGGTATACACTGTGGAAATGGATGAAGCTTTAAAATACCTATGTAAACTAAGGTAAAGAAAACAAAGGCAAATACGGGAGGTCCAGATAAGGTTCAATGGACAACTTCCAAAGGGGGTTGAATATCTGTGCTCCCGGCCTTGTAGACATTCCTTCACTTATCTTAATGGTAGTGGAATTCTGAGTTTAACTCCTCTTCTCTATACCCAACTCTAGGCCCACTCAATAGGTGGGGAGAGAAGAGTCCAAAATAGTCTAAATGATATATCTGACTCACTATCCATGAATAGGAGAGAGAGACAAGGACATGATACTGGCAGTGTGGACTTTAAAACGGGGAAGACTGAGAGAAGGTGGGAACTAGAAGCAGAATGCAGACAATAATTATGGTAACAGTACTTGGTAAGAGTCCCAGGAACGTTTCTTCTGGTTTCTAGCTGAACAGGGAGAGTTAGGGTGGTTCAGTAATAGCTAAATAGAAGACCCTTGAATTTCGCAAATTAATATATACAGTTTTAACTATTTGTAAGTGGTTCCCAAAATCCCTGAAATGTTTAAATTATATTTTTGCTGAAATATACATTTTAAGCCAGTGTTATGTCTGATATTCAAAAGTGAGTCACTTAGCTGGTAAAAGAACGTAGCCAAGCTCACAGGACCTCAATCTCAGTGTTCCTTCATAGCTGTTGATTGACATGCACAGTAACTCTGATAAAGGAATCTAAAGGAGTCACTTGGAATTTTGTGGTGATACTTTTATATATATTTGTGGTTATAGTGGTTTCCTCATGTTTATAGTCTCCCAAAGGCCCTAGGACATATGCCCTCTCAATATCAAAAATCTATAGTATTTAATAGCTAATCAATACATTTCTCAGGTGTATCTCACAATTTTTTTATAAGGGGACTGTGCCTGTTGGAGGGGTGTCTTTAACTCAGGCTGAGTCATTTAAAACTCACCCTAGGAATTTATAGTTGAGACTACAAGGGTAAAAATGGCACTGGCAAAAGCAAGCATGCTACAACTTTGGCTGATCTGTTTGAGGATCAGGTGTACCTAGTCTAATAATCTGATTACAGATAATTAATATGTATTCATTCAACAAATTTTATTAGTACCTAGTATGCACCAGGCACAATGCATCAATGAGAGCTTTCTCAAACCCAGAAATGAATTGGAATCCATGTCACATGATCTGAGAGGCTTCCTCCAAGGGATGAATTGTTTGTTTGAGCAGCAAATATTCTTTAGCATGCTATAAAGTACAAATTTTGCTAGGGTTTATGAAACCTTAAGGATGCCATCATGGCCCTGATAATAGGTTGATCCATATAAATTCCCAAGGAGATTCTTTACCCAGAGTTTGGCAATGGATACAGGAGATGTAAAAGCCCTTCCCAGCATCCTACATATTAATCTTTGACCATGTAGTTGGCCATACCCTAGTAGATCCAGAGGCACCAGGAACATGTTCCAAACAGGAAGAACAGTGTTATAAAAGCCCACAGTATAATGGTGCAGTCACTTTGGAAAATAGTCTGGCAGTTCCTCAAAAAGTTAGAGCTACCATATAACCCAGCAATTCCACTCCTAGGTATACACTCAAGAGAATTTAAAACATATGTCCACACAAAAACATGTGCACAAATGTTCACAGAAACATTATTCATAATATCCAAAAAGTGGAATTGACTCAAATATCCATCAACTGATAAATGGATAAACAAAATATGGGGTTATCCATACAATGGAATGTTGAATTAATTATTGATTCAATTTAGCAAAGTTGAAACTTAAAAACACTGTAAGTGAATGAAGCCAGTCACAAAATGACATATTATATGATTCCATTTATATGAAATGTCTAGAATAGGCAAATCTAGAGAAAGAGAAAGTAGATTAGTGGTTGCAAGAGGCTGGGGAAGGGAGAAAGAGGAAGTGAACGCTAATAGGTACATAGTTTCTTTCTGTGTACTGATTAGTGATGGAAATGTTCTGGAAATTACATAGTGGTGATAGCTGCACAACTTTGTGAATATACTAAAAAACACTAAATCATATACTTTAAGAAGTTGAATTTTACCAGATGTGAATCATAACTCAATTTTTTAAAAAGGCCAGTCAGATAGCTGGGAAAAGTTTTGTACAGCTAGTGCAAAAGTACAAGAAGGGAAATAGGATTGTGACAAAAGATGAGGCTTGAAAGAGCACCAGAGTCTTGGACATGAAGAGACTTGTAAATCCTAAGGCAATAGGAACCACTGATTTGAACATGGTGGTAAGGCCAACCAGATGTGTGTTTTAGAAAGACCAGTCTGGCTGCATTGTGGGACAGGGACCGAAGAGCCTCAGACTAGGGACAGCATCCAGTTACAGTGTGTCTAGGCAAGAGATGGTGGTCTTCGGACCTAGAAGGGACAATGGCGAATAAACTCAAAAGATGTAGAATGAACAGAACTCAGCAAATGATTACATGTGTGAGGTGAAACAAAAAGAAGAGTCTTTGAGTAGCTGGGTAGATGGCTATAGGGAAATAGAGAACAGGGAAAAAGGGAATAATACCCTTAGGGAGAGATTGTTTTAGCAACAAAGGAAGAAGATGAAATTTGAGGACAATGGAATTTAGATCAAGGAGAGATTTTAAATATGTAGTTAAATAACTGGGATTTAAGGTGAGAGATACAGGATATATATTTCTATTAGGGAGTAATATACACAATATGCACATATCACATTACCGTTTCTGTATAGAATATCTAACAATTTTTGAATGAATGACTGCATAAATCACAAAGTGAATCTATCATCTGCTTATTAATTTTTGGTATCCATTCTGTTTGCACCAGGTTTTCATCTCTGCCCAGATTTACATGGAATCATACTTCACAAAAAAGACTTTCAACCAGGTTTACAGTGTTTACACATCCACTATTTATTGTATAACTGTAAGAAAGATCTATTAATCCAGCAAAAAGAAAAGGATTCCTTGTCTGTTCAAATACCTTGCAGTTTAAACTAGGAAATAACAAACTAGGGAATTCAGACAAAGGGAGGAAGGGAGCCTGCTAGGTACACAAGGTATCTATAACAAGTACAACAATATGCCAGATTTATAGAAAAGATAAAATCAAAATGTGAGAAAGAGAAAACCACACAAATTGACAAAGTAAAACTAGAAAAGAGCTAACTCTATCCCTCCTAATATCTTTGCAGAGTTCCATCTTAATGTCTTCCCAGACTGGTCCTGAAGCTGCCGTCACCAGGACATATTTCAGAGCAACACTGTCAGCTTGGGAAGGCATTTATAAATTTCAATGAAACATTTTGAAATCGGACTAACAGAGAAAATATCAGTATGAGTTAACTGAAGATTGTTATGATAGAATATATCAAAAGAAGTAACATTTAATTTCTCTTAAATGTATATTGAAATTTGAGCTAAGGGCTCCCAAGTGAAAGTACTACATTACTTTGTAAGACTCATTCATAATGAGTATTTTTATTACATTAATCTTGGTGCTACTAAATTATATGAAAATATTTTTTCCTAATTATTAAATTAAATACTTCTCTAAGAATGATCCATCCACTAGTGATTATGTTTACAAAGCAAATTTACAGAGACTGGGAGGTGACAGTAAAGGGAGAGGTGGGTCAATAAGTACAAAGTTATAGTTAGATAGAAAGAATAAGTTCCGGTGTTCTATAGCACAGTAAGGTGATGATGGTTGACAATAAAGTATTGTACATTGCAAATTAGCTAGAAGAGAAGCCTTTGAATGTTCTCACCATAAAGAAATGATAAATGCATGAGGGGATGAATATGCTAAATACCAATCTGATCATTATATAACAAATATATATGTATTAAAACATCAAATTGTACCCCATTAATATATAGGATTAAAATATATGAATATAAAAAAATAATAAAATAAAACAGGTTCCAGAAAAAATACAACTTTATACTATAACTTCTATCTGGATTATATCATCTGAAAATCCAGGAAAGAAATGTTCCAATGGCTAAAATCCAAAATTAAAAAGGTTTCATTTCCAAAAATTGTCCTACTGCTATTTCTCAACTAATTTTGCTTAAAATCTACTGGTTATGACAAAAAAAAAATCTAGATCATTAATTAAATTCAGTAATTAATTAAAATTAGTCAAAAGTACTAGCATTTTCTAAATGAAAACTATTTTATAGACCATAGACTTCTAGAAAAAAACATACCAAAACATGAATCATAGCAATTTCTAGATAGTGTAGAATTTAGTTATTTTTATTTACTTTTTTTGTACTGTTCTGTATATTGTGTGAAATCCATTGTGTTTATAATTAAAGATGTTACTTTGAAGCATAAACTTTTATGTTTTCTATTACTATTTTATGCAGCTTACCTTTTTCTCCCAATCATTATTCAGAGATTCTGTACTTTGCTCACATATCTTTTTTAGCTCTGCAATCTGGTTGTCTTTAGTCTCTCTGATAACCTGACAGTCACGTATAAGGGTCTGAACTGTCAAAAACGAGGAAAACATAGTTAAACCAATTTTAGATAATACATAAGAGTTTGATGATATAAATATGGTGCACTAGTTAATATATAATTCAATTTTTCACTGTCTTCTCGATTCTCTGTTCTAAAGTATCACTTATTCTCTGCTCCTTTTCTCCATTTCTGCTACCATGGACAGGCTTGGTTGAATTCATCATTACACACTCCCTAGACAATGCTAACTGTGTGCTAGCCTCAAGTATCATTCCCCTCCAATGGGTCCCCTGTTGCTTTAAAGAGGCCTTTCCACAGTACAAATCCATTAATGTTACTCCCAGGCTTAAAATCATCCTACTGTTCTCCTCACCTAAAAGATTAAGTCTAAAAGCCTCTAACACAGAAAATAGTTCCTCATGATTCAACTATTCCCTGGCCATATCTCTTGCCAGTTCCATATTTTAAACCTGTATTGTACATAAACACACCAACCTATCTGCAGATTCCTGAGGACATATTCTCTTTTGTATCACTGCCTAAATATGACCATCTATTTATGACAATCATATCCTAGAATGGCCTTCCCTTTCTTCCTGAAAAACTCCTACTCCTCCTTAGAGTTGCAGTTCAAGTATCACCTTCTTTATGAACCATTCACCAACCAGACTACTCTCCTTGAAGGGACAGAAAGAAACTCTTTATCCCCATGAAACCTTGCGTATTTCTCTATTAAATCACTTATTACATGTAACGGTTTACTTGCCTATTTCCTCTTCAATAAGACTATGTTCACTGAGAAGAAAGACATTTCAATTTCTTATCCACAGGGCGTAACTGTGCCATACAGGCAAGTGCTCAAAAAGATGTGCACTGAGTGAATAAATAAAGGAACCCATCATTTCAATATATTGTGGTTACTAGATACTTTAAAATAATTTTCAAGGTTTATGTTACTAAAATGAAATGTTTTAAATTCTATAAAATATTTCCCTTATAAATCATTTATATTTCTATCTTCTCTAAAATTATTTAATCTGTCACTGATTTAAGTGAAAATTTGTTTAATATATTCATGTCACTGGATGCTAAAATAAATTCAGCTGTTTTTTTACTTGAATGTAATATTTTCCTAGCTTACTGAATATGTTTTTATTCATTTACTTCAAGTAAATAGCATATTTTTCATAAACATTTCCTGAGGAATTTCTTTCACTTGTATCTCAACCATACAACAAATAAGGAAAAGAAGAGAATGCAAGTTAACCTAACATTAGCCTTTACATCTAAACATACGTTATTTTACAATTCCAAAATTAAAGTAAGACCTGGTTGTAATTCAAAAAGCATTAAGAAACATTATTTCTAAAACTTGGGCATTTTTATTTATATTTTGGCAGCTGGCTGGTTCAGGGATCCAAACCCTTGACCTTGGTGTTACAAGGCTGTGCTCTAACCAACTGAGCTAAACAGCCAAACCGTAAACTTGGGCACTTTGAAAACTTAGGCATGTTTGAATTGCCTGGTTTGAATCAGGGTGAGAAAGAAAACCTGAAAATAAATTTAAAATATTCTTGTAACCACTGATAATATATGCAGAAAGAACTCGGGCAAATTTCTAATTACTTTTACCAACATTTAAGGCTAGAAATGAATCTAAAAATATATCTTTCATTGGTTTAGTTATATATATGTGATTGCCATCCGAAATTGTCAAGGGCATTACGTTCACCTGGATACTCTCAGGTTTGATGATTTAGGGAGATCCAGTAAGCTCCATATGGAAAGCCCTAAATGAAAACCTTCCTTTCTCCTTTCCTCTTACTCATCATTTAAATCTTATCATTCACTAAGTCCTGATTCATTCCTCAAAATTTCTTCTTCAGTTCCATTCTCACTACTCCCACTGCCCCTCACCCAGATATTCTGTGCAAAATTACAGAAGCACAGAAGCATAACATCTTTGAGTTAAAAGGGACTTGACATATTTATTCTGACTTCCTCATTGTATGATGATTAAACCAAGGCCCAGAGACTTCCTGATGTCATGTATCAGACACTGAATAGCAGTGCTGGGATTAGATCCTCCATTCTGTAATGAGTGGGACGCTCTCTCCCTCACTCCATTCTGCCTCTGACTGCTCTAACAGACTAGGCATTGTCCTTATCCACGTTCAACCATTACCAGGCTACTCCTCTTATAAAACATGAGATCCTAAAACTCACGCTCAAAAATGTTCTCTGGTTCCCCAGCATCTACAGGATAAAGTTCAAACTTTTAAATCTGAAATTCAAAGTCATGCTTAACCTAGCCCCTGGTCAACTATCTTTAATCTTTTAAAATCTACTTCTTAATGCATAAGGCATCCGCTGTGGCTAAATAGTTTTGCAGCAACCTTTCTACAACTTACCAATTTCAGCATTCCAATCCCAGTTACCTGGAACTAATAAAATCTTATAAAACTTCACAAAATCTTACAAAAGCTCTTTTCTTCATAAAATATTACCTGCACTCTCTCGTGTAATCACCTGCTGGTTTAGATGCTTTGAGCCATAGTCAATTTAACACTTCATTACACACTTTCTTTTCCTTCTTAATGAAAGTGTAAATGGAAAATGCTTTTTTAATTTTTTCTATCAATCACAATACTAGCATATACTATAAGATATAAAGTAGATATTTAACATAATAAATTTTACTAGATGAAAAGAAGTAATTCCCTTCAATTTTCTCATTAAAGCTAGTAAGTCCTAATTCTATGACTGCTCTTAACTGATTTATGGCAGCTCTACCCCAGTGAGGAGAAAGAGAGTTAAAAAGAGGGAGTGACAGCGACATACTCCTCAAACTCCTTGAACAAACCACCCACCGTTACCACCCCGTTGCTATCGCCGCTACACACAGTTTTTTCCCAGCCATATGGAAGCCCACATAAATTCGTCCACTGATGGAAGCCCACATAAATATTCCCATCTCACTATGAAGGTCAGAACTAAAATTTTACTTTCTACCATCACTAAGACAAAATGAAAATACTATTAAAAGATTTATATAACAATACAACATCACCTTTCTTTTCAAGCTTTCTAATAGCCTCCTCAGTTTCGCTTTGTTTTTTTCTGTACAAGGTTTTCAATTCTTCTATTTCATTATTCTTTCTTTCTAAAATCTGAAAATATATTTAAAATGTTTTAGTATACTTCACTGTTTTAAGTATAGAGCACATAATTTTTATAATGCAAGTCTCACATCTAATCTTATGTTTCCCCCCAAAACTGTAAAAATTATAGTGCATTGAGAAAATTATTAAATATACTAGAATAATTGATTATCTGAAAGAAATGTGTTATCTGTTCAGAATTTTCATGTATCAATTTTTAAGGAGAGTATAAATAATAAATAAGGTGATTCCCTAAAATATAATTCAGAAATTAAACTGTCATAAAGTGGCAGAGATAAGCCATCAGAAACTTGACACGTTGGTATAGTACAATTCACTCCACTGCACTGGAATAGAACATCTTCAGCTAAGCATGTCCCTGAATCCTCCCACAAGTGCCCTTCTATCATTTTAATTCAGAATAACAAGAATTCCCAGATATATGGAAAGATGACAGGTAATAGGCTTCTTTTATATATAGCTCTGCTAATGTAAATCAGAAAAATCATCTCAAAATGTCAAAAACTGCATGAAAATTATACATCTTAATTTTTATTGTCAGAAGTTTTGAATTTAATCACTTAATAAAATTTAATCATGATTTTATAGTTCAAAATACATCTATACTTAAAAAAACAAAACAAAACACAGAAATAACCAAAATCCAGGAAAGTTAGCAAGCAGGACAAAATGCTAATCAAGAGGGGGAAACCCAAATTAAGGCAGGAATAGGAATATTCACTTTTCTTACAGTTGGGGTATATTTCCTATATACCCAAAGTCAGTTAAAAAAAAAAGGGGGGGGGGATTGCTCACCAATGTCTAGCTAACTTTTTCTTTGTGTTTTTATTACCAGCATTTTACCTTTCCTTGTTTCAATCCCATCTCTAACACTAATTGGTGAATAAGAAAAGGAGCACATTTGACCCCTGATCTCCAAAAAAAAAGCAAAAAAGGAAAAGAATGTATGCAAATAGATAAAATACTAAATCTTATTCCTCCCCAATTCCTGACACTTAGAAAATGCCATACAAGCAAAAAACTGATTAATATACTTCCCAATTCTGGAATAAGACCAAGGATTTTATTTATATTTTACCTGATACTTCAAACTAGTTGCTTTGCTTTCTTTCTTTACACAGAATTTATTTAAAAAGAAAAGATCCTAGATAAGGATTTTATTATTAAATGTTTTTTTTATAATATATCTTTGCAACAGACATACCAAGAAGCCTATTTCAAACTCTATCACCTGATTTTACCAAATTTATCTTTTATATTCATTTATCTTATACATCAATCTTACACGTCAATGTATTCTATTTCATTTGGACATGTTACACTGAAATTATATTATTGATTCTCTAACATATTTATGACAGAGAACTGTTTTTATCTAAACAGCTTAAACTAATGTAAAATTCTAGTAAAAGAGAAATATTTGCCTTTAAATTTTTAATGGGGGAGAGGAGAGAAGAAGGAAAAGGATTCAATATTTTTTTCTCTAATATACTATCAGTGGTTTCCTTCAGGTTGCTTTGAAAGATGAGCTAAACATGCACCTAACTAAATATCAACATATTTTAAGCTTTTAAGAAAGCTTGCACATGTGATGTTATGGCCTCACCTACCAGCCTTTGTCTCTGTCACTCAGTTTTGGGAAGCAATTTCATAGACTTACTTTTGAAACAGTAAGTGCAAAATTTCTATTTGTATCAACCTTCATGTATTTTAAAAACAAATACATGATTACAACTAATTTTTTTTTTTTTCTGTCTTTTTCGTGACCGGTACTCAGCCAGTGAGCGCCCCGGCCATTCCTATATAGGATCCAAACCCGCGGCAGGAGCGTCGCTGCGCTCCCACGGCCGCACTCTCCCGAGTGCGCCACGGGCTCAGCCCACAACTAAATTTTTAATTATGATTAAAATAATGTATCAACTCAAAAATTCCATGTAAGATAACCATAAATGATGACCTTTGCTCTGCCAGTTAAAAAGAAAAATAAATTTTATTTAAAAATACAGATTGAAAGCTTGGAAAGCATAAATCCCAATGAGTGACTTATAAAAAGTTTCATTGTCAGTGCTAGCATTACAATGTATGCAATCTGTATCAAACAGAACCAAATCCAAGAGTTCCTTTTTAAATTAAAAAGGAAATTCTAATTACCAGAAAGCTGAGAGAATATTAGGAAAAAACAAATTCTAGTATTTATAGTTGATATCTTATTTCAAGTTTCACAAAAGGTAATGATAGAATGCAGATAGAGGACTATAAGAAGGCCAACCTTAAAACAATAGTTGAAGAAGAACCAAAAGATAATGTAAATATAAGGTTTCACATACACACATATGTTTAGCAAATGAAATTTAAAGATCAACTTTTGCTGGGATATTACTTTAGCAAATTCCATTTACAGCATAAACTATCTTAAAATACATAAATAAGTGGATCAATAAATGTATAAATGTATGGACCATCACAAGACCTAGAATACTTTAAATATTTAATATAAACAAAAGAATAATTGATATACTGTATATCCTACCTTCTGAACATCAGCATCATGTTTCTGCTGCAGTTTAAGCTTTTCTTCGTGAAATTTAGCTTCCATCATTTTTGTTTTCATGTCCAACTTCATGGAAAAATTGTAAAGGTGTTATTAATTACTTTTCCCTTTGGCAAAAGATACATCATTAAATTAAAATAGTATAAAAGAGAGTATCACTTTCCACGTTACCTTGTAGCCACAGGTTCTAGCCATCACATTATATATGCCAATATGTTGACTGCATTCTTTCAATTACTTCCAAATTAATTAACAGTCTTTAAAATAATTTTCACTTGATAACCAAAACTAACAATACTAAGTACAGATTCATCAGTTATCTCCGACCTTCCTCCACCAAAAAACAAGTCATTTTAAAATGACTTTTGACTTTTGCTGTTCCATTTAAATCCACACAGTACTTTATCCTTTATTATTTTTCATTTCAGTATCATCCAACCTTTTAATTTTTTTTCTTTGCTCACATCTACACACTCATTTAAAAATACTCTTATTAACCTACATATTTAAACATGACAATTTGAGAATAAATATCCACAAAAATCGCAAATTACTGATAAATGCACGTTTCTCTTAAGAGTTTTCCAGTTCTCTCTCCCAGAATCAACTCTCAAAGCAGTGACTTTATCTCCTTTTCAGTATTCCTTAACTCCTAACCACCCCAAACCAACACCACATGCAACAATGTTCTGAGCAAAGCCATCAAAAAGTAGCCAATGCTTGTAGATAATGAGTGCATCCTATAATTAAAACAACAGTCAGTAGTGACAGTTAAGAAAAGCAACATAAAACTAATGATCAATTAATTTGGTAGAAGAATTTGGCTACCTGGTTCCTTACTGTTTGAGAGTATATACATTAGAGTCTGACAGACCTCATTTCTCTCTAATTCTAATCCCACCACACACTAACTTTTGTGACTTTAGGGAAGTCAACAACCACTTTGACACTCTATTTCCTCTTCTGCTAATTAAGAAAAAATATCCTTACCTCAATGGATTGTGAAATTTATATTCAATGAAATAATTTAAGTGACCATACCCAGTAAAATGTATGGCATAACTTAATGTCCATTGTCAGATGACTGGATAAGAAAAATGTGGCATATATACTCAATGGAATACTACTCTGCCATAAAAAAAAAAAAATAGAATGAAATTTGCCATTCACAGCAACATGGATGAACATAGAGAAAATTAAGTGAAATACTGCATGTCTTCACTTATAAGTGGGGGGGGAGGGAGGGAGGGAGGGAGGGAGGGAGGGAGGAAGGAAGGAAGGAAGGAAGGAAGGAAGGAAGGAAGGAAGGAAGGAAGGAAGGAAGGAAGGAAGGAAGGAAGGAAGGAAGGAAGGAAAACAATAATACATTAAACTTCAAAAAAGAAAAGAGAGAGAACAGAACTGTGGTTATCAGTGATGGGAAAGGGGGAGGAAGAGGGAGACTGACAAGAAACTAGTTGAGGGTCACAAAGATCGATTATGTTTTGTAAACGTGAGTATACTAATTATCCTGATTTGATCACCACATATTGCACACATGTCCTGATATTCGATTCTGTACCCCACAAATATATATAATCAATAATAAATAAATACAAAAATACATCTTAAAAAAGATATCATATGGCATAAAGTAGGTATTCAAAAATATTAGTCTACAACCTTCAGGAAACTTTTCTTTTAAAATATTATAAATGTACTATCAAATTATTTTCTTGAAAATTTTTGAAACATACTTTATATTTTCAATTACTATTTCAAATACAAGATAAATAATGAATATAAACTTAACAAGGTAAACATGCATGATCAAATCAACATATCAAAATGAAATTCACAAACAAAAGTTAAGGTAACAAAGATTCATGACTTTTAAACATCCATGAATGGGGGAGAAGGAAACAGTTAGCCATTTACTTTGCAAAAGGAAAAAATTCTGAATGTTTCCATTCTCTTGCCTTTAAATCACATGATACTCTTTCCTCATTTTTGTAGAAAAAGGGCTAGGTAATCTAATTCCGTATGAAGTTACTTAACAGAAGCATTTTTGGAGTATATAAAAAAGGAATTAAACCCCAAAAGCAATAAGACAAAGCTGGCCAGGTAGAAGGGACAAGATTCATTGCCAGATCTTTCCATAATACCTCCTAGAGAAATTAACATACCCTCAGCTTCGGAGGGTCAACCCTAAATACCATGGAACTGTGCTGCCATACTCTAACCCATTGCACTTCATTTGTGCCACCTCAATCTTTATTGATCAAATTAGGAATAAACACCTGACACATGCTTAAGTAATCCATTAGCTAGTAAACAATCATTCAGATTCTCTCTCTCAAGAATCTGCAAACAGGAACAATTTGACTTTGACTTTTCCAATCTGGATGCCCTTTATTTTCCTGCCTGATTGCTCTGGCTAGTACTTCCAACATTATGTTAAATAGGAGTGGTGAGAGTAGGCATCCTTGACTTGCTCCTTTTCTTATCATCCCATTCAGGATGATATTGGAGGTGGGTTTGTCATATATGGCTTTTATGTGTTGAGATTGTTTCCTTACATACCTAATTTACTGAGTCATTATCATGAAGGGATGCTGAATTTTATAAAATGTTTTTTATGCCTCTATTGAGATAGTCACGTGCTTTTTGTCCTTGATTTTGTTGATGTGGTGTACCACATTTATTGGTGTGCATATGCTGAACCATTCTTGCCTCACTGGGATTAATACCACTTGATCGTGGTGTATAATTTTTTTGATATGTTGCTCTATTCTATTTGCTAATATTTTTTGAGGATTTTTATATCTATATTCACCAAAGATATTGGCCTGTAGTTTTGAATTTTTGTTGTATCTCTGTCTGATTTTGGAATAAGGGTGATGCTGGCCTCATAGAATCAGTTTGGGAGAATGGCTTCAGTTTCAATTTTCTGGAATAGTTTGCAGATAATTGGTATTAATTCATCTTTAAAGGTTGGGTGGAATTCAGCAGTAAAGCCATCCTGTGCTGGGCTTTCTTTTTTGGAAGACTGCTGATTTCTGCTTCAATCTTGTCACTTGTTATTGGTTACTCAAGCTTTCTGTTTCTTCTTGGATCTGTCTTGAAAGATTGTATGTGTCCTGAAATCCATCCATTTCCTCCAGGTTTTTAAATTTATTGGCATGTAGTTGTTTATAATAGTCTCTTGTGATTCTTTGTATTTCTGTGGTATTGGTTGTAACATTTCCTTTTTCATTTCTAATTTCTGTTATTTGAGTCTTCTGTCTTCTTTTTTTAGTTAAACTAGCTAATAGTTTGTCTACTTGGTTTATCCTCTCGAAAAGCCAACTTTTTGTTTCATTGATCTTTTGTATCATTTTTGGAATCTCTATTACATTTAGTTCTGCTCTGATCTTAATTATTTCTTTCCATCTGCTAATTTTGGGATTGGATTGCTTGTTTTTCAGGTTCTTGGAGGTGTGGTGTTAGGTTATTTATTTGAAATCTTTCTATCCCATGTTAAGAAAAGCCTAAAGACTCTACAAGAAAACTCTTAGAGTTGACAAATGATTTCAGTAAAGTTGCAGGATACAAAATCAACACACAAAAATCAGTAGCATTTTTATATACCAACAATGATTTAGCAGGAAAAAAAAATCAAGAAAGCTAGCCCATTTACAATAGTCACCAAAAAAATACCTATTAATCAACTTAACCAAGGAGACACAACAAGAACTAAAAATCTCTACAACAAGAACTAAAAATTACCATTGAAAGAAATTAAAGAGGACACAAAAAGATGGAAAGACATTCCGTGCTCTTGGATTAGAAGAATAAACACTATGAAAATGTCCATACTACCCAAAGCAATCTACAAATTCAGTGCAATCCCCATCAAAATACCAATGACATTCTTCACACAAATAGAAAAAACAATCCTAACATACATGTGGAACAAGAGAAGACCTTGAATAGCCAAAGCAATCCTGAGCAAAAATAAATAAATAAAGCCAGTAGCATAACACTACCTGACTTCAAATTATACCACAAAGCCATAGCAACCAAAATAGCATGGTACTGGCATAAAAACAGACACTCAGACCAATGGAAAAGAATAGAGAACCCAGAAATCAAACCACATACTTAAAGCCAACTAATATTTGACAAAGGCAACAAGAACATACATTGGGGAAAAGAGTGTCTCTTCAATAAATGGTGTTAAGAAAACTGGACATCCACACGTAGAAGAATGAAACTAGACTTGTACCTCTCACCATATACCAAAATCAAGTAAAAATGGATTAAAGGCTTACATATAAGACCTGAAACTATAAAACTCCTAAAAGAAAACCTTTGGGAAGTAGGACTGAGCAAAGGCTTTATGAATATGACCCTAAACGCACTGGCAACAAAAGGTAAAATAAACAAATGGGGTTATATCAAACTAAAAAAGCTTCTGCACAGCAAAAGAAACAACAGAGTGAAAAGACAACCTACAGAGCAGGAGAAAATATTTGCAAACTATATATACATCCCACAAAGGATTAATAACTGGAATATACAAGGAATTCAAACAACTTAACAGTAAAAAAGCAAATAACCCAATTGAAAAATGGGCAAAAGAGTTGAATAAACATTTCTCAAAGGAAGATATACAAACAGCCAACAGAAACATGAAAAAATGCTCAACATCACCCAGCATCAGGGAAATGCAAATCAAAACCACACTGAGATATGATCTCTCCCCGGTTAGACTGGCTATTATCAAAAATACAGAGATAACAAATGCTGGACAGGATGCAGAGAAAGAGGAGCCCTCCTTTACTGCTGGTAGGACTGTAAATTGGTGCACCCGAAATACTGCCGTTCACAGAAACATTGATGAACTTAAAGAAAATTATGTTCAGTGAAATAAACCAGGCACAGAAAGAGAAATACCACATGTCTTCACTCATAAATACCATATGTCCTCACTCATAAGTGGGAGCTAAAAAAAATAAAACAAACAAATAAAAAAGGAAAGTAAGAAAGATACAACAATCACAATAATACTTTGAATCTTCAAAAGGAGAGAACAGAACTGACGTTAGCAGATGTGGGAAAGGGGGAGAAAGAGGGAGGATAAAGGAGGAATTGGTAAAGGGCCATGGAAAACAATTACATTGTATAATATTGAATATACTAATTATCCTGCACACAGGTATTGATATTCAACTCTATACCCCACAGATATGTACAACCAACTATGTTTCAATTAAAAAATAAAAATAAGTAAATAAAGTAAAAAAAAAGAAAGAAAGAAAGAATCTGAACTAAGACAGCAAGATAGCTAGTTTGGGTAGCAAACGCAAGTAACTCAAGAGAAAGCAGATGAATCCAGTATACAGAACAAAGCAAAGCGAATACACAAACAGAGAAAAGATTAGAAACCACATAGCACCTGAAATATGAAGCAAGGAAACTTAGGCTCCAGTGGTCTTGATAACACTAGGCATACTTAATTCAAAAGGATGTGTCACTTTTCACTTTAGTAGCTTGATGGATCTCTGTTCTAGCAACTAAAGAGATTTATCTAAATTCTATCTTTCTGGTTATAAATTTTCACTTTGGTATAACATTAAATTTAAAGAAAAGTTACAATAACAGCATAAGAAATTCCCATATACCCATTACCCAGATTCACCAATTTACATTTTGCCCCATGTGCCTTATCATTTTATAGCTGCATCACCATCTACATATATATGGAGAGAGACAGAGACAGAGACAGAGAGAGACAGAGAGACAGAGAAAAAGAGATACATGCATATTATTTCCCAAATTATTTGTAAGTTAGAAACATCATTCCTCTTTATTCCTAAAAGCTTCAGGGTAGGTTTCCTTAGAACAAGGACACAGTCTTTCATAACCATAGCACAGTTGTCAAAATTAGGAAATAAAATATTAACACAATAATATTATCTAATGCAGGGTTTATAGTCAGGTGTTATAAATTATCACAATAATGCCATTTACACCTTTTTTTTTTCCTGATCCAGGATCATGAACTGCCTTTAGTTGTCATATCAACTATATCTTCTTTAATTTGGAATGGTCTTTTTTTTTTGTTTCTTGACCTTGACATATTTTAAGAGTATAGCCAGTTATTGAATGTATCTAAGTTTGGATTTGTCTGATGTTTCCTCATGATTAGATTCATCAGATTTTGACAAGAATGATACTAAAGTGATGTTGTGTCCTTTTTCATTGTATCATATTAGGAGGATGTTGGTCTGTCCCCAATTTCCAATGTAAGGTTTAATAACTTGATTGAAATAGTAAACACCAAATTATTATTATAAGACTAATGTTAAAAGAACGTTTCTCCACTGCCATCCTTAAAAATATTAAAAGTATCTCTTCTTTGAAATCTCTTGCCTTGATGCTGAGGAGTAGCTCTATATTTCTTTCCTGTACTCTAGGGCATGATTCATGATAAATCATCAGGATTACAACACAAACACAATTTTACTAGAATAACATACAAAGACAACAAAAGGATACAGTATTTAAATGTACATGTAAATATAAATATAAATATAGACATGTATATATGTGTGCATCTACACATACATATAAGTGTATGTAAAAGACAGTAAACAGCATTTCTTAATTTAGTTTAACACAAAAGACTGAAATTAAAAGACTGAATATAACAATTCTAATTTGTTCAACTTCCATGTAACCCTGACTCCAAACAACATTTAAGTTTTCTTTTACTAGGATCAGAATATACACTATCCATTTCAAATTTAAGACACCAGGATATCTACTTTAGACAATAACATAATAACTAATACCAAACTAACCTCCTACTGTTAATGACAATAAAATGGGATAAAATAGATGACGTAACTGTTCTCAGATACTGGACAACAGGCAGTGCAGCACAATGATTCACATAAATTAAGCTCCGCAATAATTCATGCTCTCTGCCTGGGTACAACTGGAGTCCAAGTAGAAGACCATAGACCCACTGAGCTGAGAAGGCAGAGGTCAGAGTTCAGAGCAGTTAAAGAAGCTGGAATCTTAAGCACAAGGGCACTAGAGAGGTCTGAGCTGCCCAGCAGAATCCTCCACCAGTGCTTGACCATAGGCTTATGGGCTGGGATGTGTGTGCATTTGATGAATAACAAAGTATGGCTGCTACAAGGTAGAGTATGTAACAGATACTACAGATTAAACAGTGCTCAGAGATATCAAAGGCCCTACCCAGCCAGTGAAAGCACCTTCCTAACAGCTTGTGAACACCTGGATCCAGCAGAATCTCCATAAAGGGCACACCTTAGTCCTACCCTAAACCTGCCTAAGAAAGGCTAGAATCAAGTTATTATAAGATCCTCAGAGTGACCGTTTGTAGGTTGGGTAAGATCATGTTGAAGGGGTTTGGTTAATATCTTCACCTTTCCACAGATTTGCCTTAATAGAATGTAAAACTAAGTCTACACAACTTAAAGGTGATTGACTCATAACTGAACAGCCTACAAGAACAGAAGAAAATCAATATTCTATGAAGAAAAACAACAGAATTCAGAGTCTCTATAATGTATCACCTACAATGTCCTTTACAGAGAAATTAATAAACATAAAAAAGAATAAAAATAAAATAAAATTATGTTTGCAGGCAAAAATAAAATAAAAGGAGATAATAAGACCCAAGATGACATTATTTAGCACAAAAATATTTAAAGCAGTTAATACAAATACCTTCAAAGAATTAAAGAAAAATATTATTTTAATGCGAGAACAAATCTCAGCAGAGAAGTAAAACTTATAACTGAGAATTACAATAATTGGAAGGAAAAAATGCACTATATTAGCTTAACAGAAGATTTAACATAGCAGAAGAAAGGGTCTGTAAATTTGATAACAGGCCAATAGAAATTACAGAGTCCAAACACCTGAGAGAAACAAGATTGAAGAATCAGTAAAAAATAAGCAATACTTTAGGAACCTGTGGTACAAAATTAAAGAGTCTAATATACATGTAATTGGAGCACTTACAGAAGAGTGAGACTGGGGAAAGAAAATATTTTTTAAAATAATGACCAAATAATTTCTCCAGTTTGATAAAAAATAAAAAACACTTAGAGAACAAGATGCTCAGTGAACTCTACGCAAGATAAATGCAAAGAAAACTACTCCTACAATATCATAATCAAACTGTGAAAACCAAAGATAAGGAGAAAATCTTAAAAGCAGCCAGAGGATGAGAGATATGACACACAAGGGAATATAGTAAGAATGACTGTTGCTTCCCATCAGAAACAGTGGAGACCAGAGGACAAATAATATCTTAGAAGTGCTGAAAGAAAAAAAAAAAGATAAAAGAAACACTGACATATCATCGCCAAAATTACACTACATGAAATTCTAAAATATGTTCTTAAGGATAAAAGGAAATTGTACCAGATGGAAACATATATGAAGGAAAGAAGAGTGCCAGAAATAGTGAGTAAGTGGAGAAATATAGAAGACCATTTTTATCTTCTCATAATTTCCTCAAAAGACAACTGAGTATTTAAAGAAAATATAATGACACTGAAAAATGGGGTTTATTATACATGTAGAACTATGACAACAATAGCAGCACAGACAAAGATGGGATTAAATTGGATTGTACTATATTAAAATTAAGATTTGTAAAGTGGGAATTAGAAAGTGGGAAAAGTTCTGTGCAAGTGGTACAATACTGACATTACATAGACCTTAATAAGGTTAAGGATACATATTTTTAGCCCTAGAAAAACAAAGAAAATATATAAGCTCTCTTTGCTCCACCATTTCGCAATGTGATACCCTGCCATCACAGAAGTCACCACCAAAGAAAGCCTTCACCATATGGGTTCCCTGGACTTTGGACTTACAGCCTTGGAAACTGCAAGAAATGTAGACAGCCCACACCTGGCAGTCTTGAGACTGGGCCACGGGCCTTAGCCCCACCCCCACGCCACATCCAGGCAAGCAATGGAGCTAGCCAACACCCAGGGTCCTGCAACAGGGGCCAGGCCAACCCCACCCACACCTGGAAACAGATCTTAGAATGTACTTATTAACCATGTGTGTTTCTTTGAGGTGTGTGACTTATCTACTCATGTCCTTCACCAAATTTCTGCTTAGATTTTTCTAATTCTAATACATTTTTAAGAGGTTTTTTTGCAATAAGGATGTTAATCTTTGTGTGTTTAAAAAAAAAAAAGTAGAGAGTAGAATAATGCTTACCAGAGGCTGGGGGGGAGGGGAGGAATAATGAGGGGGACAAAATAATAACTAATGGGACAAAACTGTTATCTACCCTAAGTGAATCATTGTGCAGTATATGCATTTATTGAACCAACACTGTACCCACAAAAATATAAATAAAATTTAATTTTTTTTAAAAAGAAAATATATAAAAAGAAATACAGCTAACTAGTCAATAAAAAATTAAAATGGAATAATTAAAAAACGAATAACTAAAAATAAGGCAAAAACAGAGTAACAGAGGAATGAAAAAGAAAAAAAGAAGAGGGTACCAGTGGAAACAAATACCAAAAAGGTAGATTTAAACCCAACCATACTGAACAATAATTACGTTAAATTTAAAAGGACTAAACACTCCAACTAAAAGACAGTATTGTTAGGCAAAATTTTTTTAAATGACCCCACTATAAGCTATCTACAAATAATCCTTTTTAAATAAAAAAGACATACCAAGCATATCTCATCAGGATAGAGAAAGATATCCTAAATATGTTCTGCCTAATAGCAAAGTTTTCATTGTATCCAGAATAGAAAAAATAATTTATATCCAGAATATGAAAAGAACTCTTAAAATTCAATATTAAGATGACAATTTGTTTTAAAGTGTTCAGCAAGACTCGAACTTAACATAAAAAGATATATGAATTGCCAATAAGCACATGAAAATATGCTCAATATCATTAGCCATACGGAAGTACAAATTGAAACAATCATAAGATCAAGCCATGAAAAGACATGAGAAACTTCAAATGCAATTGCTAAGTGAAAGAAGCCAGTCTAAAAAAGTCAACAATATGACATTCTAGAAAAGGCAAAATTACAGACAGTAAAAAGATTAGTGGTTTCCAGAGATTCAGGTGAAGCAGGAAGGGATGAAAAGGTGAAGCACAGAGGATTTTAATGGCAGTATGATACTATAATAGTGGATACATGCCATTGTGCATTTTTTAAAACCTATAGAATGGTACAACACAGAGTGAAGTGTAAACTATGGGCTGTAGTTAACAATATTGATTCATCAATTGTAACAAATGCACCACACTAATGCAAGATGTTACTAACAGGACAAACTGTAGGGGGAAGATGGTGAGCTACATGGAAATTTCCTGTACTTTCTGCTCAATTTTTCAGTAAACCTAAAACCACTCTTAAAAAAATCAAGTAATTTTTTTTAAAACTACGAGATACTACTTCACACCACTATATTGCTAAAATAATTTTTTAACTGACATTATCAAGTGTTGGTGAAGATATGGAGCAACTTGAACTCTCATACATTGCTTGTAGGAGGACAAAATGGTAAAACTACTTGGAGATTAGTTTAGCAGTTTTATCCAAGAGAAATTAAAACATAAGTCAATCAAAAACCTTGTACACTAATTTTCATAGCAGCCTTAGTCCTCAGAGGCAAAATTGAAAACAAACCAAACGTTGAGTAAAAGATTAATGGATAAACAAATCATGGTACTCATACAATGGCACATTACTCCACAATATTAAAATTTGTTTCCAAAAAAATGCTGATTCACACAACAGTGACGAATTTCAAATACATTATGTTAGACAAATGAAGCTAGATACCAAGAGTAAATAATGTATGATTCCATTTATCTTTCATTTATTGTTTTTCTAGACAATTTCATAAATTAATTATCTTTCCCTATCTTCCCATTCTTCAAATCCTGCGTCCTCTTTCCCTGGTTTCTCTAATTTGGTCTATTATCTCTGACCATTAATGAATATAGAACATTAAAAATCTACATACATATACCACATATGTATTTAAGACAATCTTTTTTATGGTAGAAAAAGGGATAACTATAAAACCTACATAATTTAGGGATAGAAAAAGTATATTCAATACAGACAGTTGCATGAAGTGTCTAAAAACATTAAAGGCAATAAATTACAGCTTTATACTCTTAACTTGAACTTTAAAACAATAAAGTCTCTGGGATCCATGTAAAACTCATAGAAAAGTTAATATATTAAACCATTATCAGCCATTAACCACCAAATTCAAATTATCTATAAAATTAGCAGGAATTTCATTGGAACAGAAGACAAATAAGTTTTGAAAGGTAAAGAGGGAATTAGGTGAAGCATACAGTAATTGGAATAATACAGAGTGATAGAGGTACATATAGAAAGATAGAAAAAATACTATTAATAGCCATTCAAAGGCAAAAATCCTTAGTTAAATGATTAAGAGATGCTATTACAATAAAGACAAAACATAACATAAACCATCCTCTCTAAACAATGTAAGACTGTAGTAGTAGTAGCAGCAGCAGCAGCAGCAGCAGCAGCAGCAGCAGCAGCAGCAGCAGTACTTGTCATCATCATCATAGCAGAAGGAGAAGCAACAGAATCAGCAGCAGCAGTAGTTATTGTTGAAATAGTAGCAGTAGCAATAGCAGCAGCCACAGTAACAGCAGCAGGAAGGAGTGGAATGAAGAAAAAATTGCAGAAGAAGAAAAACAACAATATTTGATTGATGACATATTGCATGCAAAGCACTGTTCCTAGCAATTTACATGCATTATTTCCTTTAATCCTCATAACCCTTTATTATTCTTGTTTTACAGATCAGAAAACTAAGGCACAAAGAAGTACCTGCTCAACATCAGACTGCCAGGAAGGTATACAAACCTGGATTCACACTCAGGAGTTTGTCCAGTTAATAAACTAAAGTTACATACAACTGAGTAGCTTTTAAAATATGAGGGTTCAATTATTTTAAACAGCTCAATACATAAACAGATCTCAATCTAGGAAAAGAAGATATATTCTCTAAATAAATAATCTTATGGTTTTAATAAGAAATGTTTGCCTAGGACAGAAAATATGGCACAACTGTGGAGGGAGGAAGAGACAGGCACACAATGCATAAATAGTACATTCTTCTAAAACATGCTGTGGTTTAACTTTTTTTCCCTAAAGGCATCTTTTAATTTTTGTGATTAATTAAGGGCTCCTACATCTTTAAGGCACATTATTTGAAGCTATATTTTACCTTGCTGTTTACTTAATAAACTTCATCAAATACAATTTAAGAGTTGCCCAGCAAAATTTGCTGCTTAAATATTTGAGCTTTCACCACAAAATATCATTTTTTCCTTATTATTTTTAACTAATAAACTTTTAAATAAATATTTCATACTTTCTGCTTCCTTTTCTTCATTTGCCTTCATAATTTGCCTTTCACCCTTTATTAAAACTGCATTCTCAGAGGTCACAATGACATCATTCTCATTTCTCATCCAAAGGCCCTTCGATCACCAAATCTTTGGGTGGACTACATGTTTTTCTCTTCAGCAACTTGCACTGTGATTGCCCTTCTTTCTTTCCTTGGTTTCTGTGACAATCTTCCTATTCTAGTTCTCCTCTCACTTTGGGGGATGTTTCTCTATATCTTTTGCATTGTTCAGTTCTTCCAGTTGCTTGGGCATTCTCCCAGATTTAGTGCCACAGTCATCTTCACTATGTATAAACATCTGCCTTTGGTAATCTTATTTGGATTTAACTCTAACCTCCCATGTGGATGAATCACAAATCTCCATCTGTAGGCCTCAAGTCTTTCCTATTTTCCAACTGCCTCCTAGACAGCTCTAGTTGTATGTTCCTCTAGCATATTGAATTCTACAATCGGTAAAAATAGTACCTTCTATGTACAAATAAGTCCCTTATCTTTGACTCTTCCTTTTACCTCGCCCTCAACATCCAATGAGTCACCAAGTTTAATCCCAGCATGTAGTGCCTTACTTCCTACTGTTACCAATTTAGTAGACAGAGTTCCTCATTAACCCTCACCTCAACTGCTAGAACAACCTCTCCACTAGTGATTCCCCACCTCCAATCTTTGGCCTTATTAATCCATCTGAGAAACTACTGCCAATTGACTTTCCTAAAACACAGTTATGAAAATATTCAAAACTTGAATGGCTCCCTCTGTCTTGTTGACAGCAACATACGTTTGATTTTACCACTGTCTCCTCCTTTTCTTTTCCCTTAAAGCTACACTAGCCAAGTGGTCTATGAGCTCCAGCTAACACAAGCTCTGGTTTTTTGCTTCCATGTCTTCTCTGCCTATTGAAATCTCACACATGATTCAACCCCTGGCACAAATGCCACTTCCTCCATGAAGTCCTCCTCAAGCAAACCAGACAAAAGCAATTTTTCCATTCTCAGTATACCTTACAACCCTTCATATTCTATATTGCCTTATAGTTGGTTACTACTATGCTCTTTCTTTCTCTCCTGGAAATGAAATAGAAGTTTTAGGGAACTTTCTCATAATGTTTGTTGAATAAAATAACTTAATTCTGTTGTCTCATTTGTATTCCCTTTATATTGTACATATGTACACTTACATGTCCACATGTACATATATATTAAAATTAAATTTTATAACTGAGCCTAAATTATAGAGCCTTTAATGTCAGGCTAAGGCAGAGTGAGCCACTAAGGAGTATAAGCAGAAAAGCCCTCTTTAAAACAATGCATGAGAAAAGTGAGTGCTCTCTTATGCCACTACTAAAATCAGCCATTGTTTGATTTCTCACCTATCAATTCCCTAATGCTAAAGAAGTTTTGTTTGGAAATGTAATACTCCTCTAAGCCATTTGTCCCCATCAGAAAAGTTCTATGGTGAGAATCAGTTGGGATAAATAGAAGTCTCACCTCATTTGACAAATTCCTTAGGCAACGTGACCAGAAGAATCTCATACAACTACTTGAACCAGCCCAGGGCTAAACAACCCACTTCTAGAAAAAGAAATAGAAATCCATGAAGAGATCAGGACTAACTTCACAGTAACAAGAGCATATGTCAAGCCATTGTATAGATAACGTTCTGCTAAAGCAAAGGAACTGAAATTGGATGGCTTCACTTTCTAAAGAACTTTCCCACAAGTTATTTTTAAAAGAATTTCTGAAATTTCTAGCTAGAACTTAAGAAAATTTATTTAGAAAGTCCATTAGGCCCCATTTCTCTGAAGTATTTACTTCAAAGAGTAGCTCTGAGGTTGAACATTCCTACCACATGAATAAAGCTGATGAAATGCTCACTTATTTAGTATGAAAGTATCTCCTTGGGAATAAACACATCCTTCTTACAGCATAATTGATTAAATTTTAGGACAATTACCAATGTCATCTGTTCATTTTATTCAACTGAATATTTACAAACTTTGAACTAAGGGTTTTTTTAAAGGAACATATTCAACATATTCAATGTTCTATTCACTCAGCTATTCAACATTCACTCCTACAGAAGAGCAGATTTCTTAATCAAAATGCTACTTTTTACTATTAGCAGTTTTACATGTGCAAATTTTGTTTAACATATGATACTGAAATTAGCAGAATACAAAAATTAAATATCCATAATAAACATTAATGACTCTATAAGGAAAAAAATATATTAAATTTATTTAAACAGGCATCATCCACACATTTTAAAATAGTAAGGAACTCCCTTTAATGTTGATCAACTACCTCAATCATGTCAAAAGGAACAAAATGTACCAGAAAAGCAAAATTTATTTTGATGTAGGGAATAATTCTACAAACTTGAAGATTTCAAAGAAGTATAATATGTACCATCATAATATTACTGACATATTTTTTGTTTGCCTTTATTTATTGTGCCTATGTAGCAATTAAATAGTAAGGCATAAAAGGTCTAAAATATTACTGATGTCAACCCTCTGTAATGCCCAGCTACTTCCAAAGCATTATCAACAACAACTGGAAGATGTATTTACTTAGTCACATGTTCTTTTTACGTTTCAACAATCACTCATCAAATTGCAAAAGAAGTGCTTCATAAAATAATCATCACTCAACTTACTCAGAAACCTAATTGTTAAAATCATCTTTCTAGAGAATTTTGTTAGTTACTAGTCAGAGGAAATTACCATATGTTAGTAATTAAGATTCTTCCTGATGAATATCTCCACTGTACCCTACTCTCAAAATATTAATTAGTGGAGCGCAGAACAAGATGGCTGACTAGGGTTGTCTGGGGCTCACCATTCCCCCAACAAAAAGAAACCAAAACAACAAATAAACAAATATATTTTGAATGAAATGACTGAAGAAATATGCTGCAGAGCACCAGGGGAGTGATGAAATTCTTTTGGAGCATGGAAAACCAGATAGCACCATACAGAGCAGAGCAAGGCATCCTGCCTCTCTCTGACTGTCTCCTCTAAAGGACTGGCTAGGAATCAGGTGGAAAAAAGGTAAGCTGGAAAAACCCCAGCTCTTCCCACTGCTGCCAAAAATGCCAACAATCCCTGCCACAAGAGAGAAACCCCAGGCATCACAGGCCCCAAACCCAGTTTGGAGATCAACTAGGAGTTTATGCAGCTGCATAGCCTCATAGTAGCAGCCCAGCGACAGCAACTCCCAGCCTTTCAACCTAAGTGGCTACGGCACAGCACCATCTTAAAACCAAACCTGCTGCTAGAGTACATCCTCCCCGAGGAGCTGGCAAAAACTAACTCCCTCTATCCTAAGTGCTCACATTCATTTTACCATGTTCACACTGTCACTAACTAGACCACAACCCCAGCTACCTGGGGCTTAGGCCACAAAGGAAGACCAGGATCCCAGCATCTAAACCCACATGTCACCACTCCCCCCACCTGGAGAACAGGCAGAAAAGTTCAGCAGGGAAGCCACCAATAAGCCACAGTTCACCACATTTGCACGCACCCGCCCTACACAACCCCCAGGCCTGTCAGCCCACATATAACTGTGCCAGCTTGACAGCCAGTCTGGTATTAGCTCCACCTCCTCCCACAGACCTACTCCACAGACCAGCTGAGCCCTGCTTCACCAGTGTACACCTGCTCCCTGACCAACAATGATTGGGCAGCTGCTCTGACTCCCCACATCAGGACTCTACAGAGCTGCTGGGCCCAGCCGTACCTTTGCAGGCTTGCTGCAGGCTCAACAGCTGATTCTGTGACTCTCCACGGACACGCCAGGCACTGCTGTACTAGTGTACACCTGCTCCCTGACTGACAGTGATCAAGCAGCAGATTTGCCTCTACATTGAGGCCCTCCACAAAGCTGCATTGGTGCGTTCCTACTCCTTGCCCAACAGCATACTGAGCAGTGGTGCTGCCTCCACCTGGCGGCCATCTACAGAGTGGCTGGGCCCTGCTGCACTATTGCAGGCCTACTCCAGGCTAGACAGCTGATCCAAAGGCCCTCCACAGAGCTGCTAGGCCCTGCAGCACCTGTCCACACCTTCTTCCTGCTTGACAGCACATCATGTGGTGGCTTGCCTCCTCCAGCAAGCTTCCATAAAGCCACCTGTCCCCACTATTACCACACTTGCCACCGCCTGGACAGTCAGTGGCATCCACTCAGACTGGTCTTCATAAAGCCACTTGACCCCTCCACCCTGCTCCCAGGCACACCTGCATCCAGTCCAAAAGCTGTTCAGGTAGCACACCAACCCCTAAGAGTGACAACCTCAGAGTTGCATGCCCATGCCTGGCCTAACAACCAGTCAGGCAGCGACTCTGCACCTCAGAAAGACCACCAAATAGCTGATTGGCCCTCTGCACCTGCACACGCCTGGCCCAACAACCAGCATGGAGTCTCCAACCCAGCAAAACAGAGACGACGTTGGCAGAAACTCCCACAGTCTAGGCCACTGGGGCATTTGCAGACATTTCACTGAAAAACATTAGAATGAAAGGAACAACACAGAGATTATACTAATGAGTCAATCCAAAATCAAAGACAACACAACATATCCAACAGACACCCTAGAGCACACATACAGGAAAAACTCAGTTCTACAAAATCTACTCCATATACTTGGGAAAATATACATGGTCTTTCTGAGGTGCAGAGTCACTGCCTGACTGGTTATTAGGCCAGGCATGGGAACACAACTTTGAGGTTGTCTCTCTTAGGGGGTGGTGTGCTACCTACTCCATTAAATGCACAGATATCAACATAGAGACCTACACACCAAAAAAAAAAAAAAAAAAAAAAAAGAAAGAAAAAGAAGAAAAGAAAAGAAAAAGAAAAAGCAAAGAAACATGGTACCCTAAAAGGAACACATAAGTCTACAATAATAAATTCCAAAGAAAAGAACACTTAAGAAATGCCTGCACAAAAGAATTTTAAATAATGATGTTAAAGAAACTCAATGAGATACAAGAGGACACAAACAATTCAGTGAAATCACAAAAACAATTCAAGATCTGAAGGAGGAATTTAACACAGAGATAGATATCATAACAAGGAAGCAAACAGAAATCCTGGAACTAAAGAATTCAATGAATGAAATAAAAAATACAACTGACAGCTTCAACAACAGACTAAATCAAGCAAAAGGAAGAATTTCTGAACTTGAAGATGGATCTTCTGATATTGTAGAGTCAATGAAAAAAAAGAAAAGAAATAACAATGAAAAAGAATGAAGAAAACCCACAAGATTTATGGAATACCATTAAGTGAACAAATGTTCAAATAATAAGTGTTTCAGAGGGAGAAGAGATGGAGAAAGGAACAGAAACCCTATTAAGTGAAATAATAGCTGAAAACTTCCCAAGTATTGGAAGATATATGGACATTCACATTCAGGAAGCGCCAAGGTCCCCAAATATACTCAATCCAAAAAGATCCTCTCCATGGCACATCAAAATCAAACTTTCAAAAGTAAATGACAAAGAGAGAATTATAAAATGATTTCAGCACAGTAGCAGGATACAAAATCAACACACAAAAATCAGTAGCATTTCTATTCTCCAATAGTGAACATGCAGAAAGAAAAATCAAGAAAGCCTGCCCATTTACAATAGCCACCAAAAAAATAAAATACTTAGGAATTGAGTTAACCAAGGAGGTGAAAAATCTCTATAATGAGAACTACAAACCACTGCTGAGAGAAATAAGAGAGGATACAAGAAGATGGAAAGATATCCCATGCTCTTGGATTGGAAGAATCAACATAGTGAAAATGTCCATACTACCCAAAGTGATATACAAATTCAATGCAATCCCCATCAAAATTCCAATGACATTTTTCTCAGAAATGGAAAGAACTATCCAGACACTTATATGGAATAACAAAAGACCACGCATAGCCAAAGCAATGCTGAGCAAAAAAAATAAAGCTGGAGGCATAACACTACCTGACTTTAAACTATAATACAAAGCTATAATAACCAAAACAGTATGGTACTGGCATAGAAACAGAAACACTGATCAATGGAATAGAATAGAGAATCCAGAAATCAACCCACACACCTACAGCCATCTGATCTTTGACAAAGGCACCAAGCCTATACACTGGGGAAGAGACTGCCTCTTTAGCAAATGGTGTTGGGAGAACTGGATATCAATATGCAGGAGAATGAAAATAGACCCATACCTTTCACCATACACTAAAGTCAACTCAAAATGGATTAAAGAATTAAATATACACCCTGAAACAATAAAACTTCTTAAAGAAAATATAGGAGAGACACTTCAGGAAATAGGACTGGATGCAGACTTCATGAATACGACCCCAAAAGCACAGGCAACCAAAGGAAAAATAAACAAATGGGATTATATCAAACTAAAGAGCTTCTGCACAGCAAAAGAAACAATTAACAGAGTTAAAAGACAACCAACAGAGTGGGAGAAAATATTTGCAAAATATACATCTGACAAAGGATTAATATCCAGAATATACAAGGAACTCAAACAACTTTACAAGAAAAAAACAAGCAACCCAATTAAAAAATGGGCAAAAGAGCTAAGTAGGCATTTCTCTAAGGAAGATATACAAATGGCCAACAGACAGATGAAAAAATGCTCAACATCACTCAGCATCCAGGAAATGCAAATCAAAACTACACTGAGATACCATCTAACCCCAGTTAGGATGACTTAAATCCAAAAGACTCTGAACGATAAATGCTGGCGAGGTTGCGGGGAAAAAGGAACTCTCATACATTGTTGGTGGGACTGCAAAATGGTGCAGCCTCTATGGAAAAGGGTATGGAGGTTCCTCAAACAATTGCAGATAGATCTACCATATGATGCAGCTATCACACTGCTGGGAATATGCCCAGAGGAATGGAAATCATCATTCGAAGGTATACCTGTTCCCCAATGTTCATCGCAGCACTCTTTACAATAGCCAAGAGTTGGAACCAGCCCAAATGTCCATCATCGGATGAGTGGAGACAGAAAATGTGGTATATCTACACAATGGAATACTACTCAGCTTTAAAAAAGAATGAAATACTGCCATTTGCAACAACATGGATGGACCTTGAGAGAATTATATTAAGTGAAACAAGTCAGGCACAGAAAGAGAAATACCACATGTTCTCACTTATTGGTGGGAGCTAAAAAGAAATAAATAAATTCACACACACGCACACACAAAAAAAACCGAAGACATAACAACTACAGTTCCTTGAAGCTGATACAACAAGCAAACAGAAAGGACATTGTTGGGTGGGAGGGGGGAGAGGGAGGAGGGAAGGAGGTTTCGGTAATGGGCCACAATAATGAACCACATTGTATATCAACAAAATAAAAGTTAAAAAAAAAAAAAAAACTAAAAGCTGCCAAAGTGTCAAGTCACATATAAGGGAATTCTCATTAGAATATCAGCAAATTTCTCAACAGAAACTTTATACACTAGGAGAGAACGGATGATATATTCAAAGTTCTGAAAGAAAGACCCTGTCAGCTGAAAATACTTTATCTAGCAAAGCTATCCTTCATAAATAAGGGAGAAATAATGACCTTCTCAGACAAACAAAAGCTGAAGCAATTCATCACTACTAGACCAGCCTTGCAAAAAATGCTTAATGGAGTGCTACAACTGGAAATGAAAAGGCAATAACTATTATCATGAAAACATTAAAAAAGTACAATAATCACATGTAGAGGTAAATTAGTAATTCAAACTCAGAAAAACCAGGGGAGGTAATGGTGCTATATTAATGCTTCAACCATGTAGTATGATGGTTTAAAGTCAAGATGGTCAAAAACAACAACAGCTACAATTAGTCACTAAGGAACATACATCAGATACAAACATATTTAAGGCAAGAAAAATATAATGGGGGGGAATCTAGAGTATTTTCATGCAACTAAAGTTAAGATGCTATCAGTTTTAAATGTTTATTATAACTACAAGACTCTTTATGTTAGCCCCAAGGTAACCATGAAAAAAAAGAAAACACAGCAGGCACACAAATGGGAAAAAGAAAGAAAACAAAACTTAGAACCACAGAACACCACCAATCCACAGAGGTAAATAACAAGAGAAAAATAAAGAAACCAAAAATCTACAAAACAACCAAAAAACAGTCAACAAAATAGCAGGAATAAGTTCTCACATATCAGTAATAACCTTGAATGTGAAAGGATTAAACTCTCCGATTAAAAGATACAGAGTAGCTGAATGGTTTAAAAAACAAGACTAAATAATATGCTGCTTACAAGAGACTCACTTAACTTTAAAGACATAGACTGAAAACAAAGGACTGAAAAAAGATAGTCAATGCAAACAGAAATCAAAATTGAGCAGAAGTAGCCATACTTAGATAAAGTAGACTTTAAATCAAAAATTGTAAAATGACACAGAACGCCATTACATGATAACAATAAAAAAGTTAATTTCTTAATTTATTAAGAAATTAAAAAGAAAATAAAAGAAATAAAAAAAGAGACATTATAACTGATATCACAGAAATACAAAGGATCATAAGATACCATCATAAACAACTATATGCCAACAAATTAATTACTTTTTAGTAACAAAAAAAATTGGAAACTTTACAAATACGTGGAAATTAAACAACATACTCCTAAACAACCAATGGGTTAATGAAGAAATTAAATGGGAAATTTAAAAATTCCCTGAGTCAAACAAGACTGGAAACACATCATACCAAAACCAATATGGGATACGGCAAAAGCAGTTCTAAAAGGAAAGTTTACAGTAATAAATGCCTAGATCAAAAAAGAAAAATTTTTATTAAATTTTTATTAAACAACCCAATGATGCACCTCAAGGAACTAGAAAAACAACAAATTAAACCCAAAATTGGCAGAAGGAGGGAAATAATAAAACTCAGAGCAGAAATAAATAAAATAGAAACTAAAAATCAATAGAAAAGATCAGCAAAATTAAGAGTTGTTTTTTTCCAAAGATAAACAAACTTGACAAATCCTTTAGCTAGACTAATCACTAATAAGTGTGAGCTAAGAGAGAAAGAAGGAAAGAAAGACCACGGTGGTATACTGAACTTGAAGAGGGAGACAACAGACCTCAGATTGCCAGGACGAGAAGGGAGGTTTGGAGGAGGGGCATTTTGGAGAAGTTGGGTGGAGGACATTGGGAATAATTGTACTTTAAGGTGGTGGGCATGCTGATAGCATTGATTTGCTCACCACAACTTGGGCACAGGTGCTGATAGCTCTTGCCCATGAATATGTATAATCAATAAAAAAAAATTTAAATAATATTAATAAAAGAAAAAAGAGAGAAGACAAATAAGATCAGAAATGAAACAGGAGACATTATAACTGATACCACAGAAATACAAAGGATTGGCAGATTTCCGACCAAGATGGCAGACTAGATGGTCCCGTGTCACCCCCTCCCACAATCAACTAATTTGCAACTATTAAAAAGCAACGACTGCCATGCTGGGGCGACTACAGCTCAGGGGAAGAGGAGGAGGGACCTACAGAGTTCATGAAGGCAGGAGAAACCGCAATGAGAGAAAGAAAGGATCAATCCAACCATTTTGAGCCCTAACCACTTCAAGCCTGGCCCTGTTGAGCACACAGAGCAAGAGCTGCCAAAAACCACAGCACTGCCCTTCATATGAAGCTGCTTGGAGGATGCAGGGGAGAAGAGGGCCTTGGTGGCCCCCAGGCCAGCAAGACCACCAACAGGGTTCCTGTGGACCCACAAGGAGTGAGGGGCCACAGACAACTGGCAAAAGGAGCCACTCAGAGGTTGGTGAGTCATTGCAAGTGACTGGCACATGGCTCGTCACATGAGTGTTTGGAGTGCAGGGGGTAGGGGAGACTGCCCACCAGGGCATACTGGGGCACAGCATAGACAACTGACCTGTCCCCCAATCAGCACAGGACCACTCAGTGGAGACTGGTCAGGAATACAGAACTGCAAGGGTGCAGTTTGCTGTAAAGACTAATGCCCAGACCAGCCCAGAACCAGAGTTTCCACACAACCCAGGCATACCAGACTTCACAAGACCCAGAAATGCTTACAAGGTCAACAATTAAAACCTGAGCTGCACAAAAAGCCCTCTCCAGAGAATCAGCAGCAAAGCAGCAAGTTAGCTTAACCACAGGGCTCAAGTGCTGGTTCCTACAGGAAGCTCCCCCATTTTAGAAGTAAGCAAAGGACAACAAAATAGCTCTAGTGCAGAGTTGAAGTGGTGGGAACAGCAAATAATCCAACAAAGAACTGAAAGAAAAAATAAAAAACTCATGGATCAGAGACAAAGTTCTGATATAACCAGTAAATGTCTTAACACCACCAAAGAACACCTAGAAGAAGGACCAGAAGCCCCCCAGGCTCCCTAGATGGGGTGGGGAGAGGGCCAAGGGCCTCAGACATGCACCCCCAACGTCTACATCCAGCACAGCAACGACCACCAAGCTGCTGCCAGAAGCGTCCTGGGCTCCCAAGCCAGGGCAGAGGGGTCCTAGGGCCTTAGCCATGTGCCCCCAACGTCTGCAACCAGCCCAGCGACAAACATCAAGCCACCACCTGAAGCACCTCAGGCTCCCAAACCAGGTAGTGGGGAGCCGAGAGCCTCAGCCATGCCTTCCCAAAGTCCACATCCAGACCAGTGACAACTACCAGGCCACTGCCAGAAGCACCTTGGGCTCCCAAGCCAGAGCAGTAGGTGGGGTTGAGTGCCTTAGCCACAACCCGTGACGTCCGCACCCACCCAGTGATGACCATCAAGCCACCGTGACAAGTGTCCCAGGTTCTCAGGGTCGGGACACCAAGGGCCTCAGCCACGCCCCCCACAAAGTCCACATCCAACACAGCCATGACTGAGCTAGTGCCGGCACCAGAAGCCCCCTGGGGTCTTCTGCCAGAATGAGGGGGTGCCACGGGCCTTGACCACACTCCTCCTCCTTCATCCTCCTTCCTCCTCCTTCCATCCTATCCCCCTCTCATTTCCCCTCTCCTCCTACCCACCAAATCCTCCACAACAACATCTTAGAATGTAAAAATGTAATAATGATAATAAATAAATTTTCTTAAAAACAGAAATACAATGGATCATAAGAGACTATCATGAACAACTATATGCCAACAAATTTGATAACAAAAGAAATGGATAAATTACTGGACAAATACAATCTACCAAGATTATTATTAAAAAACACAAAATGTGAACAGGCCAATAACAAGTGAGACAATTGAATTAGTAATGCAACATTAAGAGGACCATTCCATCAGGACCTGATGGCTTCACCGCCAAATTCTAATAAACATTTAAAGAAGAACTAATACACTTTTCTTCAGATTATTTCAAAAAATTGAGCAGGAGGGAATACTTCCTAATTACCTTTATGACGCTAGCATTACTCTGATTCCAAAACCTGACAAGGACACAACAAAAATGGAAATTACACGCCAATATCCCTGATGAACACAGATTCAAAAATTCTCAACAAGATATTAGCAAACCAAGTCAAACAGCACATTAAAAAGATTATTCACTATGATCAAGTGGGATTTATCCCAGGGATGCAAGGATGGTTTAACATATGCAAATCAATAAATATGATATACCACATTAACAGAAAAAAAGACAAAAACCATATGATTGTTTCAAGTGATACAAAAAAAGCATTTGACAAAATTCAAAATTCCTTCATTATAACAACTCTTAACAAACTAGGTATTGAGGGTATGTACCACAATAAAATAAAGGCTATATATGACAAACTCACAGCTAACATCATACTGACTGGGGAAATGCTGAAAACTTTCCCTCAGATCAAGAACAAGACAAGGATGCCCACTTTCACCACTTCTATTCAACATAGTACTAGAAGTCTCACAGGGAGCAATTAGACAAGAGAAAGAAATAACAGGCATCCATATTTGAAAGAAGTCAAACTGTCCCTGTTTGCAGACAACATGATCTTATATACAGAAAACCCTAAAGACTTCACCAAAAAACTGTTAGAACTAATAAACGAATCCAGTAAAACTGCAAGATACAAAATCACCATACAAAAGTGAGCAGCATTTCTAAATATACTAATAACAAACTACCTGAAAAAGAAATCAAGAAAAAAATTCCTTTTACAATACATAGCAAAAATAAATAAATAAATAAGATACCTAGGAATAAACTTAACCAACGAGGTAAAAGTCCTTTACAATGAAAACTATAAAACTCTTAAGAAAGAAATTGATGTAGACATGGGAGAAATGCCCTCACCCATCCAATGCCAAAGGATGGACACAGAGGAGACACGAGGTACAGTGAAGCAAGACTTAAATTATGGCCTTGCAAGGTTCAGGTGTCTGAAAGGCAGGCACAGACAAAACGGTTACATCGAGCAATTTATTCCCTAGTGCACAAGTCCCTCCCCCCACTTCTTCATTGGCTGAGTACTATGGGGTGCACAATATTCCTGAATGATGCCTAAAATTTATTACCCCCTTACAAGGAATTCCTTTGTTTGGGGGCTCAGGACAAGCCTGCAAAAAAGGCCTGCTAAAGCCCTGTGAAGGGAGAAACACCAGGGAATGAAGAAAACAAAAGGAGCTAGCAACTAATTAACATCTCAAGGAGAGCCTTATCTATTCAGCAACCCTCCAGGAAAAGGAAGAAAACAACAGGAGCTAGTAACTAATTACTATCTCAATAAAACACTGTCAGATAAATCATTTTTGAAAATGAATCACTTAGATTATTTTCTTACAGACATAAATAAATGGAAAGATGTTCCATGTTTGTAGTTGGGGAAAATTAATATTGTTAAAATGACTATTCTACCCAAAGTGATCTACAGATTTAATGTAATCCCTACCAAAATACCCATGACATTCTTCACTGAAATAGAAAAAAATATCCTAAAATTCATATGGAACCAAAAAAGACCCCAAATAGCCAAAGAAATCCTGAGAAAAATAAGCAAAGCTGGAGACATCACACTTCCTGACTTTAAATTTTACTATAAAGATATAGTAACCAAAACTGTATGCTACTGGCATAAAAACAGACACATAGACAAATAGAACAGAACAGAGCCCAGAAATCACACACCTACAGTTAACTGATCTTTTGACAAAGGTGCCAAAATATATATTGGGGAAAAGGCAGTCTCTTCAATAAACGGCACTGGGAAAACAATATACACATGCAGAAGAATGAGACTAGACCCCCTACCTCTCAACATATACAAAATCAACTCAAAATGGACTAAAGATTTAAATGTAAAACCCAAAACTCTGAAACTACTAGAAGAAAACATAGCGGAAACAATCCATGATAATGGGGCTAGGGAAGAGTTTTCTACAAAAGACCTCTAAAGCACAAGCAATTAAAGCAAAAATAGACAAGTGGAATTACATCAAATTAAAAAGCTTTTGCACATCAAAGGAATCTATTAGCAGAGTGAAGAAACAACCTACAGGATGGGAGAAAATATTTGTAAAGCATACATAGACAAGGGGGTTAATATCAAAAATACACAGGGAACTTAAACACCTCAACACCTCAACAGCAAAAAACAAATAACCCAGTTGAGAAATGGGCAAAGGTTCCTAAAAGATATTTCTCAAAATAAGACATACAAATGGCCAACAGGTCTACGAAAAAATACTCAACATCACTGATCATCAGGGTAATGCAAATCAAAATAACAATGATGCCATCTCACCCCAGAAAGAACGGCTATTATCAAAAAGACAAAGAAAACAACTGTTGGCAATTTATCAATGCATAATATTTTTATTATAAATGTTTCACCAAAAAAAATCTTTTCTGCATCTTGCTCTTCTCCCTGAACAATATCTCATAAAAATCTCTCTAAAATTATCTGCTATAGTTTCTATTCATGCATTTTAACTGCTACATACTATTTCATAGTGAGGATAAAACAAAATTTTTTCAACCATTCCCCTAATGCACATTCACTTTGTTTTCAGTGTTTTTCTACTACAAACAATTCCACAAAAAAATACTCTCCTGCATGCATTCCTATGCACTAGAACTTTGATTTCTATAGGATGGAGTCTCAAAAGACACGCTGATGAGTCAATGGATATATATATCTTAATAGATTTTGTCCTTCATTAAAGTTATAACAATTCACATTTTCACCAGAATAGATGTCTCACTACTATTCTAATCTGCATTTCCCTGGAAAACTACCATGTCTCAGCCCCTTTGCATATGTTTTCGACCCATATAAATCTGTTCATCTACAGATGCCCTTTCATAATTTTGATCCATGCTTCTGTCAGTCAGTAAGACCTCTGGGTATACTGTACACATTAGCATACAGCCTAGCCCAAATATTTTCCTCAAACCCATTATTTTTCTACTAACCTCTGTATTAGTCATGGTTCTCTAGAGAAACAAAACCAATGGAATATATACACATATATACACACACATACACAGCCTAGCAACATTTTGGTGAATGAAGGGCTGCATAAACGACGGTGATCCCATTAGATTATAATGGAGATGGAAAATTCCTATTGCCTAGTGATGCAATAGCCAATGCAATGTCTTAGCACAACGCATTAGTCATACAGGAACAATAGGCTGTACCATACAGTCTAGGTGTGTAGTAGGCTATACCATCCAGGTTTGTGTAAGTACACTGTACGATGTTGCTACAATGACGAAATTGCCTAATGACACATTTCTGAGAACGTGTCCCATCATTAAGCAATACATGACTGTGTGTACGTGTGTGTAGAGATACGAGGATATTTACTATAAGAATTGGCTCACATGATTATGAAGACCAAGAAGTCCTATGATACTCTGGATGCTGGAGAACCTAAAAAGCCAGTGGTATAATTCAGTCCAAAACTAAAGGCCTGAGAACTAAGAGCAACGATGTCCAAGGGAAGGAGGAGATGGATGTCTCAGCTCAAGTTCACAGAGTGAATTCACCCTCTGCCTTTTTGTTTTATTCAGGCCCTCAAGGGGTTGAATGATGCCCACCAACACTGGGAAGGGCCTTATGCTTTACTCAGTTCACAATTTAAATGCTAATCTCTACTGGAAACACCTTCACAAATCTACCCAGTAATAATATTTTACCAGGTATCTGGACATGCCTGGTAAAAAGCCCAGTCAAGTTGACACATAAAATTAGCTATCACAACCTTGTTTGTGATATTTTTTGCCATACAAGTACTTAATTTCACTTGAGTCAAATATTTCTACCATTTCTTTTACAGTTTCTGCATTGGGAAGGTTCTGGGGTTAGAAAGGTCTCCCAATTCCTAGATGTTCTGGCAAAATTTTTGTTTTGAAACTTTTTGTTTGGGCATTTTTAGGTTAAAATTTTTGTACATCCAGAAATTGTTTTTGTTTCTATTTTCAGAGGATGAAAACATTCAGGTAAATGACAAATTGTACCAGCATCATTTATTAAATAATACAATAAATTTATTGTTTAAATTTATTAAATAATACAATATTTTCTCTGTATTAATAATGAACTTCGTTATTACACTTTCATTTTTACTGGGATTTAGTTTTTGCTCTTGTAATGTCCTTTTTGGTTTGATATCAGGATTATGCCTGCCTCATAAAATGAGTTGAGAGGTATTCCCTCTCCTCTATTTTCTCAAGGAATTTGTGTAGTATTAGAATTAGTTTTTCCTTAAATTCAACCTCATGTAAATATGTAGTTGAAAAGGGAGGGAGTATTTTAGTCCTTTTTTTTTTTTTTTTTTTGATGATTATAGATATTCTTCTTTAGGAAACCAACATTTACAGGTGCTAGTTTTAAAAAATTACTTGCATTGTGAAACATGAAGCTTTTCATACTCTACCACATTACGTTTTATTGGTCTACGTTACACTTGGAATGGATCTCTTACCCATGCACAATTTTATAACACCATGAATTACTCATTTGGAAAATATAGGTTCAGTGAGTTATGTAGATTGAAATACTGAAAATGTCATAATACAATATCAAAATTTCACATTGGTTAATATCATGACCAATATCATCAGAAAAGTCTTAGTATTAGAAAGCTATCAAACTCACAGTGACTAATACAATTTTTTCAAAATTCTAACTTCCATTGAAAAGTCAAGTTTTAACATTAGCAACACATATCGTCATGAAGTGACAGGCTCTTTTCATTTTTGAGAAAATGTCTGCCAAAATATCCAAATCTGAATAACCATAACTTGTCAGTCAGTCATTCTTTCAAATAAAAATGGTATTCCACAGAAACAGCAGCTATTGCAACTCATTACTCAAAGACTCACAAGTGTTTTTCCTCTGAGCAGCCATCATACTTGGATATGCAGCATAAGTTCTTTATGCACAGTTCCATTTCATCACTCAGATATCAGAATGATGCATATTCAAGGTATAAGATTTAATAAAATTTACAATTTTTACTTCTTTCTTCATCAACAAAATTCTTAAATAAAATTGGTAGTTTTAGTCCTGTGAGTGTGTGGCAGTGAAGAATATAAAGTCTACCGGAACAATTTGGTGCCATTACCTTGATTTGGGCTAAGACTTTTTACCCAACATGGCTTTTCACCATCAGTGCAGATGTCATGAAAGTAAAAAACACAAATAATACTTAAATATTACTACAAAAAATAATTTTGACCTTATGAAAAAGTCTCAGGGACTCCAGGGTTCATTTACCACACTTTGAGAACCACTAACCTAGAGAAACTCTTGCACATGTATATCAAAATACATGTAAAATATCATTCATAGGATTCTTCTTTGTAAAAGCCAAAAATTAGAATAAAATTCATCAACAAATGGCAGAAATTGTGGCAGATTCATTTAATGGAAAGTAGTGCAAACAAACCTACTGTAACTATATGGCACAATATAGACAAATGTCTCCAACACTCTATTGAGCAAAAGAAGCAAGACACAGAAGAATATACAAAGTTTAGTTCTATTTATATGAAGTTCAATCTGGTAAAATAAAAATATTTTCATTTTTAAAGATGTAGTATCGGTGGTATTCAATTTAAAAATAAAGGGGAGGAAATTATCAGAAAAAAAAAACAGGACAGTAGTTACTTTTGGCGAAGATGGGAGTAGGATTGGGAAGTGTCAGGCTTCTGTGATATTGGCAATGATCTAATCCTTGCCTAGGTGGTATTTACAATAGCATTCCTTTGTATAATTATTTATTAAATTTTGTGTATCTGAATGCCATATTTCATAAGAAACATTTAAAAACACCAGTCCTCTCATTTATCATGTCAACTGTGGATTCCTTCATCTTAGACTTATTTATATTTTACATTTACCTAGCAGACACACAGAAAAGAAAAAACCCCTAAGTGGCATTACAAGTAAGAAAGAAACAACACCACTTTTTAAAGCAATAGGTGGAAACATTCAGTATAGGTGGAGGTGAAGTCCAAAGTAAATTTTCTATTTTATTTCACAAAAAGATTAATTTTTACCATCCGTTCTCTAAAAATTGATGGTTGCTCTGAAAATTGATCTCTTCTTGTGTTGTCTCTTCTTTCATTTTCAGTGACAATGGCTTTGCAAATGTCTTAATTCATGTCTGAAAACTTTTTTCAGACTACTAAAAAAAAAAAACCACTGCTTGATGATGTTCACTGTCTAACAATTCTGTGAGGTGGATATCAGAGGAAATGTGTTAGCAATTACAAAGACAAACTAGTCCAAGTATGTTTGTGAACGATAGGCTGAAGTTAAAATAAAGGATCACTGTCACTAAATATGTCTTTCCACAATGCTCAAAATAAATCAAAAATGAGAAAGAACATCTTAAAATATTTTACACGTATATTTTTGGCCACCAAAACAAATATATAATTCTTTAACTCTAATAAAATAATATTGCAAATATTACCCATTTAATATCTCAGGTATCTTCCATACAATTATGAATTTAAAATGAAAGTTGTGTTGTATAAAGTTTGATTTCTAAAGGCTAATTAAATATTTTAAGGCTTTCTAAAATAACAGAATTAAATTATGTTTATTAAATCCTGCATGAGAAAGATGAACGCTGTAATCTGTATAAAATTTCACATCACTCAATTCTCTACACTTACTGTATTCTGTAACACAGCATTTTAACCACCTAAATTTTGATTTTATACCATTAAGAATCGACTAACCTAGGTCACCATCAGTACGTACAGCATAAACCTCTGAAATGGATCTGAGATTTAAATACCAAAATAAGATTTCAAAACAGACAAAAATATGAATTAACATTTTTTAACCTTGGAATAAGAAAAGCTTTTGTAAGCATGTAACAAAAACCAGAAGCAACAAAAAAGAGACTTAAAGATTCGAATATTTAAAACAAAACTTCCATGCATTAAAAAAAAAAGTGACACGACAAAAGATATATATACCTGTACAAAGAAAAATATTTGCAAGCTATATGACAAAGACATGAATTCCTTAACAAATTGGCTAACAAACTGCTCTTACAAATCATGAAGACAAATAATTCAATGAAAATATAGAAAATTACAAGACTGCTCGCAAAAGTAAAATAAAAAAGACAAAAAACACGAAAATATGTTCATCATAATAAAATAAATGTAAATATCAAAAAACTATTTTCATCTCAAAGTTAATAAAAAAAGTTTATAATTCAGTGTTGATGACAAAATGGGAAAACTTTCTCATATACCGTTGATGTGAGTATAAATACCCATAACCTTTTCAAAAAATTTTACGATTTACCATAAAATTCACCCATCTAAAGAATACAGTTCAAAGGATTTTAATATACAAGAGAGCTGTGCAGCCATCACCACAATCTGACATCAGGACATTTCCGTCACCCTCCAAACCCCCCGCACCCATTAGCCACCACTCCCCTTTCTTTCCCATGTCTGAGGTCCTAGGCAAACATGATATTATTTTAAGAACAATTTGCCAATGTCAATGAAAAATGTAAATGTGTAACCCTGTGACTGAGCAGTTCCATTTCAGATTTTTATTCTGCAAGAAAACATACAACACACAAAGACATGCATGGGGTATTCCTGAAACACTGTTCTACCAAGATTTTCTCAGCAACCTGTATTCATCAGTAGCAAACTATATTAATAAAAGGTGACATAGAGTAAAATAAAATGTGTAACTATGAAAATAGGGCCATATTTCTGAAAAATGATCATAATATATATTTCAGTCAAAAACCAATAAAACAGTATACTGAGTATAGTCTATGATCTCATGTGCATAAAAAATGTATTACTAAAAGATTTTAAAGAGAATACACACTGAATTTTTAGCAATGATTGCCTCTGAAGAATTAAGATTAGGGATTGAGAAAATTAAGATTAAATATTTAATTCAATATTTAATATTTCACTTTAAAATAAGGCTGACTCATTTGAAAGAATGTTCTTTATTGTGTTAAAAACATTACCCAGCAATAACAAAAGCACTTTTAAACTATACTACACACAAGACACATCAGAGTTGTTTTATGTGGACATGCAAGGCTCTATCGAACTTCAAAACAGAAAATCATTTATCCTCATGCCCACAATTAAATGTTTAATGAAAGTGATTTGAGCAAGAAAGATTATCCTTCAAAAGGATATCTGTGCATTTCATAACATAATTATGCATTTAAATTTAAGGGAAAATCCAAGTTAAAAAAATATCTCTGAAAAACAGGGAAAACAAGGAAGCAGTAAGATTGCTATTTTCTATTTCAAAAGGAAAAATCTTTTAAAATCTTTTCCTGGAACTAACAAATTATTACAGAAAAATATTTGTTTCACATTAAAGATATAATTAGAATTACAATAGCAATCTAACCTGCTACCTTCCTTTGCCTTCAAATGACTCCTGATTATTTGACATTTTATTTTCACATAATAAATTTCTTCATTGTACCTTATAATAACATACAGTTTTCAAGAGGTTTCCAAGTATTCATTTTTAACTTTAGAAATTAAATTGCTTATCATAATAAGCTTATAAAAATCCATCAATTTAATTTTAACATGTAAGATATAATTTATTAGCCCAAAGAATATTTAGAGATGCATATAAAGATTATACCATGTATAAGATATGAGGATATTCTTCTGAGAATTATTTATATTAGTGAAAATTGTCAACAACCTCAATAACCAACAAGAGGGATAAGTAAAATTAACTGAGGATCCTTCCATAACATGAAATACAATACAGTCACTTAAAATAGATGCTTAGGAACAATATTTAATAGTATGAGAAATACTAAAAATATATAAAAACAACATACATAATATCATCCCAATTTTCTAAGAAAAAAATACATCTGTAGGATACACAGAGGGGGAAAAAGGCTATACCATATTTGTAACACTTTTATTTCAAGGTGACTTTATATCCTTCTTTACATATGTCTCTCCCAACATTTTGTCAAGAAAATCTATATAAAATATTTTATAATTAGAGGGGCTACTTTAAAGACAGATGAAACTAAGCTAGTTCTCACACTGTGGCAACTCAGCATGTACTTTTTAATATTTTATGATAAAAAACTTTATCAAAATAAGTCAAAAATGACTATGTAATTTCACAATGGGTTATTTTAGAAGAATATACAGTAGATATATTTTAAGATGTGGAATAAGTTGATGTTTACATGCAACTTTCTCAGTGATGCCACAAACATTTTTACAGTATGCCACAAAGAAAAACAAAAACATAAGGGTATGGAAAGAAATAAAACCAAACACATTTAAAAATGAATCTCTGATGCAATACATGATAGCTTTATATGGGTTTTTTTTCCCAAAACATATGTGAGTAGCATTGGTATGTTCACTACTGATCCAAGTTGTCATCATAAAGAGTAAAGATGTTATTTCATGAAACACACAAAAAAAAACAATTTTTTTAAGCCACCACTTCCTTTAAATTCTTTTAATTATTTTATGGTAAGCAGCCTCAATAGTAAGAATTACAGTTATACAAAATAAAAATAAAAATATTTGATAATGGCTCAGAATGATTTTTTAAATAATTAATGACAATTTTTAAAAAGGAAAGAACGAAATTTAAAATAAGAGCTCAAATGAAGGAGTGTCTGAATATAAGAAGTATTACCCCAAAACAGGCTTTGTAATGTTTTCATCCTAACAGTTTTTTTTAAAGGCTGGCTGGTCAGCTCACTTGGCTAGAGGGCGGTGTTATAACACCATGGTCAAGTGCACCAGCCAGCCATAAAAAAAAAAAAAAAAATTACCTAACAGTTTTCTTAAACAACAAGATTCCACACGGAAAAAACCCTGAGACTGATGTCAGCAATATGACAGACTAGAATTTTCTAGTGCTTATCCTCCCACAAAAAAAAATCAATTTCAACTATCCACATGTGAAAATACCTCACAAGAACTAAGAACATCAGGTGAAAGATTACACCACCTGGGTATAGCACAGAAATAAAAAATTTTTAAAAAGAACAACACATTGAAGAGGGTAGGAAGGACCGCCCCAGTAAAACCCAGTAAGAGGGAGGCACCGATGGTCCCCAGACTCCAGGCCAATACCTGGACCAAACCTCCAAGCCCACTTCAGGACCAAGTGAAATACCACAGCCCCAAGCTCCAGGCTTGCCCAGAAGACTCAGTCCCCAGGCCCCCACCATTGCCACAAAACTCCAGTGGCCCCAGGATCCAAACCAGCACCAGGCCAAGCCAACAACCGAAGCTTTGGGCCCATCCCAGCACCTGGCCAGCCTCTGTGACCTCACACTCCAGGCTGACCCTCTAGGCTCCAGACTTCAGGCCAGTACCCACTAACTGAGCCTGTAGGCACCCCCCACAACAGAACAGATCCTGCAGCCCCAAGTTCCAGGCCTACTCAGCAGACTCTGTCTCCGAACCAACTGCACTGCCAGGATGGCTCCAGTGGCCCCAAGCTCCAGACTGTCCCCAGCTCCAACCTGGACCCAAAATCCCAGACTTCAGGCCCAGACAGGCACCAGGCCAGCCCCCAAATTCCTGGTCATTAGGACAGTACCCACAGATCTAGCCACCAGTCCTACCCAGTGCCAGGCCAGCAGTTCTAGCCCCAGGGTCCAAGGCCACTCTAGGACTCAGAACCTGGTCAGCTCACACAGCCTCAGGCTTCAGACCCACTCCAGCTCTAAGTCAGCCCCTGGCCCCAGACACCAGGCTAGTCCCTGTGACCCCAACCTCCAGGCCAACCTCTATGGCCGCACACTCCAAGAGAACCAGGGTCCAGGCCCATCCCAATAGACCCTGATGACAGGCCAGCCTCCACAGACCAAGGCTCCAGATCCATCCCTGCAGTCCCAGGAGTCAGGTTGCACCCATGAAGGCCCTAGGCCCATCCCAGGCATGAGTTCCATCCCAGGATCTGCCCAACCCCTGTAGACTCAAGCTCAAACCCCACTGCAGTACCAGATCAACCCCTGTGGACCCATGCTTCAGGACAGTCCATCTAGATAAAGGCTTCAGACTGGCTCTCATGAACACAAGCTCTAGGCCCATCCCGACAGACCTAAGCAATGCATCCAACCAAGTGGATACAGGTTCTTGCCAACCAGGTGAACCAAGGTACTAGGCCCACCCATCTGCTGACCCAGGCACCAGGCTAGCCTGCCCAAGGACTTCAGCAGCAAGCCCACCAATGAAGCACACCAGATGGCCTGCCCAGAATCTCTGAATGGGCTGACCATTAAATGGCATTTTCAGAGAAAGCCAGTCTGCGAAGACTGTAATAAGTCTCTATTTCTTTAAATATGAACACATCAACATAAAACACTAAAAAATCAAGAAGATATAATGCCAACAAAAGAACTTAATAATCTCCCAGTAGCTGAACCCAAAGAAATGGAGATATATGAACTTCCTACAAAGAACAAACTACAAAGAATTCAAAATAACTGTTTTAAGGAAGTTCAGCAACCTTCAAGAAAATACAGACAAACAATTCAAATGATATCAGAAAAACAAAAAAACTACCAAAATGAAGAATTTAACAGAGAGAGAAAATTTTTTTTTAAATGCAATAGAAAGCATCAACACAAGATTTGATCAATCAGAAGGAAAAAAAAGATCTGAACTCAAACACAGGTTATTCTAAAATACACAGTCAGAGGAAAAAAAGAAAAATGAATGAAAATGAAGACAAAAAGCTTATGAATCTATGGGACAGCATCAAAAAGATTTCAAGTTATAAAAGTTGAAGAAGGAGAAGAGAGAGACAAAAGGATAGAAAATATATTTGAAGTAGGGAGAGTGTGGTGAAATATATTTGAAGAAATAATAGCAAAAAATTTTCCAAGTATGGGGAAAGAGATATGAGGCATCTTCAAAAAGTTCATGAAAACATTCATATTACCTTTAATTCTATTTTTCCTTGAACTTTTTGAAATACCCTCATATAAGTATCCAAGGTCCAGGAAAGTAAATGGTGTCCAATCAGATTTGATCCAGATAAGACTACACCAAGACATACTGTAATCAGACTGTCAAAAATCAAAGACAATGAGGGAATCCTGAAAGCTGCAAGAGAAAAGGAGCAAATCACATACAAAGGAGTTCCAATAAGGCTAGCTGTTGATTTCACAACAGAAACCTTACAGACCAGGAAAGAGTGAAGTGATATATACAAAGAGCTGAAAGAAAAATCTTCCAAAAAAGAACAGCATACACAACAAAGCTATGCTAGAAAAATGAAAAAGAGAACAATATTTTCCTAGAAAAATAAAATCTCTGGAAGTTCATCAACACTAGACCTTCCTTACAAGAAATGCTAACGGGATTTCTTCAAGCTGAAAGAAAAGGATGCTAGTAACACATGAACAAATAAAAAGATAAAAGCCCACTAGAAAAACTAAATACATGGTCAAATTCAGAATATGCTAATACTGTAACGGTGGTGTGGGTATAACTTATATCTTTAATATATAGGTTAAAAGACAAAACTGTAAAAAACAATAATAGCTACAACAATTTCTACAGGGATACCCAATATAAAATAATGTAAATTGTGACACTGGAAACATAAAATGTGGAAGATGAGGGGTGGAATAAAAGTGTAGAGTTTTTGTATGCAATCAAAGTTAAGCTATCAGGTGAATATATCCTGCTATAACTATAAGATGTTTTATGTAAGCCTCATAGTAACCACAAAGCAAAAACCAACACTAGATACACAAAGGATAAAAACTAAAGAATCAAACTATTCCACTACAAAAAAATTACCTAATCATGAAGGAAGACAGCAAGAGAAGAAGAAAAGAAAAAAACAAAGGACTTACAAAACAACCAGAAAACAATTAACAAAATAACAGTAGTAAGTCTTTACATATCAATAATTACCTTGAATGTAAGTAGGTTAAATTCTCAGGGCTGGCCAATTAGGTCAGTTGGTTAGAATTTGGTGCTAATGACACCAAGATCAAGGGTTCAGATCCCCAAACTAGCCAGCCACAGAAAAAAAAAAAAGTAGATTAAATTCTCCAATCAAAAAACACAGATATGCTGAATAGATTAAAAAATAAGACCCAACTATATACTGCCTACAGTAAATTCACTTCATATATAAGGAGACAAATAGACTAAAACTGAAGGTATAGAAAAAGATATTCTATGCAAATGGAAATCAAGAGAGGGCAAGGGAAGCTACACTTATACCAAATAAAATGGAGTTTAAGTTAAGTCAAACCCATAAAATGAGACAAAGAAGGTCATTATATAGTGATAAAGGGCTCAAGTCATCAAGACAATATAACAATTGTGAACATATATGCACATAACATCAGAACACCTAAATATATAAAGCAAATATTAATAGATATGAAGGGAGAGGCAGAATGTAATACAATATTCGTAGGGGACTCCAATATCACACGTTCAGCAATGAACAGATCATGCAGACAGAAAAATGAACAAGAAAACATTAGACTTGAACTACACTTGAGACTAAATTGATCTAAAAGATATATGAGGGTACTTCAAAAACTTTGTTGAAAGTTTCATATTATTAGCTTTTAATTCTATTTTCCCATGAATTTTTTGAAATACTCTTGTATATAGAATATCCCATCCAATAGCAGCAGAATACATATTGTTCTCAAGCAGACATGAAATACTCTCCATCACAGAAAAATATGTTAGCCCACAAAACAAGTTTTCACAAATTTAAGAAGACTGAAACCATATCAGTTCTTTTCTGACCACGAAGATATGAAACTACAAATCAATAACAGGAGAAATTTCAGAAAACTCACAAACACATGGAAATTAAGCAACCTGCTCCTGAAGCAAAGAATAAATTAAATGGAATATTAAAAATATCTAGAGACAGACAAAAATTTTAAATCAACATACCAAAACTTATGTGAGGCAGCAAAAAAATTTTTTCTAAGAGAGAAGGTGATGGCAGTGAACACCTGCATCAAAAAAGAAAAAAGAACTCAAATAACAACTTAATATTACACCTCAAGAAACTAGAAAAAGAAAAGTGAACTAAGCCTAAAGTTAGTAGAAGAAAGGAAATCATTTAGCAAAAATCAATTAAGTAGAGATTAGAAAAACAATAAAAAAAGATCAACGAAACAGTTTTTTGTTTTTTTGTTTTTTTGTTTTTTAAGATTGACAAAACTAGCAAGGCTAAAAAGAGAGAGAGATAGAGAGAATACTCCAATAGATAAAATCAGAAATGAAATAGGAGACATTAAAACTTATACCACAAAAATCCAAAAGATCATAAGAGAATACTATGGACAATTATTTGTTAATTAACTGAAAAGCCTAGAAGAGATGGATAAGTTCCTACATATACAAAACCTAACAAGACAGAATCATGAAAAAATATAAAATCTGAATAGACCAATAATGAGTAAGAAGATTGAATCATTAATAGAAATCCTCTCAATAAAGTAAAGCCCAGGACCTGAGGGTTTCACTGCTGAATTCTACCAAACATTTAAAGAATTAATACCATTCCTTCCCAAACTCATCCAAAAGATGAAGAAGAAGGAATACTTCCAAACTCATATTATGAGGCTGGCATTAACCTGATACCAAAACCACATAAAGACACTACAGGAAAAGAAAATCACAGGCCAGTGACCCTGATTAACATGGATGCAAAATCCCTCAGCAAAATGCTAGCAAATCAAATTCAATAGTACACTAAAATGACCATCACCATGATCAAGTGGGATTTATCCCATGGATTCAAGGATAGTTCAACATATGCAAATCTATAAATGTGAAACACCATATTAACAGAATGAAAAAACCACATAATCATCTCAATAGATGAAAAAAAAAAAAAACTTTAACAAAATTCAACATCTTTTCATGATAAAAACTTAATAAATTAGGTGTGGTAAAAATGTACCTCAACACAGTAAAGGCCATATATGACAAACCACTGTTAACATCATAATCAACAGTGAAAAATGAAGTCTTTCCTCTGAAATCAGGAACAAGACAAGGATGTCCATTCTCGCCACTTCTATTTAACATAATACTGGTGGTCCAAGCCAGAGCAATCAGGCATGAAAAAGAAATAAATTGGAAATGAAAAAGTAGGTTGTCCCTGTTTGTAGACAACATACATGATCTTATATGTAGAAAACCTAAAGTCTCCAGCAAAATAGGACTAATAAACGAATTCAGTAAAGTCATAGGACACAAAATCAACATACAAAAATCAGTAGCCTTTCTCTATACAAACTATTCAAAAAAGAAATTTAAAAAAAAAAACCCATCACAGGCGACAAAAAAACAAAATGCTTAGGAATAAATTTAGCCAAAGAAATGAAAACCGTGAAAAAAATTAAAGACAACCCAAATAAATGGAAAGATATCCTATGTTCATAGATTGGAAGAATTAATATTGTTGAAATATTTGTACTATCCAAAACTATTAAAGATTTAATTCAATCCTCATCAAAATTCCAATGACATTTTTCATAGAAATAGAATAAATAAATAAATAAATAAGATGTGAGCAACCTCATTCACTGCAGGAGGGGCGTAATTAGTACAAACCTGCCTGAGGGAGATGAGGCAACACTTCTCAAGAAATATAAATACGGGGCCGAGCCCGTGGCGCACTCGAGAGAGTGCGCCGCTGGGAGCACGGCGACGCTCCGGCCGCGGGTTCGGATCCTATATAGGGATGGCCGGTCCGCTCACTGGCTGAGTACCGGTCACGAAAAAAAATATATATATATATATATAAATACGGGTAAAGCCTATCCCCCAGTTATTCCAATTCTATGAATTTCTTCTTATGAGATCATTGGACTTGTACACAAAGATATATTTATAATATTGTCATTGGGTTATTAATTTGAATATTAAAAATTGTAATGTTTGAAAAAAAAAGAAATAGAAAAAAAATTTTTTAATTTGAGTGAAATTACAAAAGATCCTGACTAGCTAAAGCAATCTTGAGCAAAAAAAACAAAGCCACAGCATCATACTACCTGACTTCAAAATATACTGTAAAGCTATAATAATCAAAACAACATAGAACTGGAGTAAATAAAGACACACAGACCAGTATAACAGAATAGAGAGCCCAGAAATAAACCCACAAATTTATGGCCAGTTGATTTTTGACAAAGATGTCAAGAACACACAATGGGAAAAGAACAGTCTCTTCCATATGGTGCTGGGAAAACTGAATATCCACACACAGAAGAACAAAATTAGACCCTCATTTCACAACATATACAAAAATCAACTCAAAATAAATTAAACACTTTAACATAAGACCTGAAACTGTAATACTATTAGAAGAGAACATAGGGGAAAAGCTTCATAACATTGCTCTTGGCAGTGATTTTCTGGACATGAACCTGAAAGCACAGGCAAACAAGAGCAAAAATAGATAAATAGAATGACATCAAACTAAAAAGCGTCTACACAGCCAAGGAAACAACAGAGCGAAAAACAACCGGCAGAATGGGAGAAAATATTCATAAACCATGTATCTGATAAGGGGTTAATATACAAGGAACACAAACAACCTAATAATAATAATAAAACAAGTAACCCAATTAAAAAATGGCCAAAGGATTTAGATAGACATTTCTCAAAAGAAGATACACAACTTGGGTTTCAAGATGGCAGTGGATGCGGCGGTTGGCGCGGAGTAGCTGAGTTGGAAAAGGCGGCCACTGGGCCTCAGGCATCCAGGAAACTTGTGGACCTTCCTCTCGCCATCTCTTAAGGGAGGACCGCTGCTAGTGGCCAGTCGTGGGGGATGACTGCGACTTTGCCCCCGGCAGGAGAGGCTGCCTCACTTACAGGCAACAGCTTTGAAGTGTGGAGCAGGAAAAGAACTGTTTCTTAGCTGCAAAAGCGAGTCTCGAAACACGGAACACGGCGCCAGTGCTGCTGTGGATGCACACAGGATCCCGGAGGCGGGGGCCAGGCTGAAGGCAGCCAGTTGCCCTATTCAGGATTCGAGGTTTCAGGCCGGCATTAAAGAAGATTCCTGGGAGCGCCCGAGCCATGCCGCAACTGAACAGCCCAAGGTGGCAGCGGCCGAGAACGGGGAAGGTGACAAACCACAGGCAGAGAGTGAGCACCCGACCTGACACAGCACTGTGAGTGACCCCTAGCCCAGCTCTGTTAGGGGGGCTGACGCCCACCCGGCTCCCGCCTGCATCACCGGTTCACTCACCACCCCGGGGCTGCCTCCATTCTCCCAGGGGCTGGCAGCTCCACCCGGCTCGGCCGTCACTGAGCCTTCCCACTTGCTTGGCCCGGCGCGGGGCTTTCTGGAGCCTGCGGGCCAGCCTCTCCTCCCACTCCCTCTGCGGTACTCTGGCGGGGCTGGTGGCGTGGGGCGTCCCCGGCCAGCATCAGGAGGGCAAGGAAGTATGGGCGTGTCGACTGTCACTCCACCACACCCTGGACTCCGGCCCCCAGTAAACTTCCTCTTACTGGGAGGCAGATACCATCTCTGCGGCCACCAGTTAGGAAAAAAGCCTAACCAATTTCTGGTTGGGAATAGTGTGGTAGGAGAGATCCCAGGTCTGCTTGAACCTACCAGAGAGCAAGCTGCAGGTGGGCGCTAGATTCGGTCTATGCCGGGGGGATACAAAGGTGAACAAGACCCAAGAAAGATCTACACAGTGCTACAAAGGCACCCAGAGCGACCAGTCGTCTGTGCCTAGCAGAAACCTGGTAGACTTCCTGGGCGAGGCGGTGCCAAGCAGGGTCTTGAAGGCCCAGCTGATAGACGAGGGTTGCAGAAGACACGCCCCAGCCCAGCACAGTGCGCACAAAGGGGGGAGACGTGCGGCCAGGGAGGCGGAGACTCGACAGAAACCACACACCCGGTGGGGTCGCCACTGCACGATCCAACAGCCTGGGCCAGAGCACAAGGAACAGGGAGAAGTCCTACACAGGAAGTGAAAGCTCAACAGAGATCACACACCCTGTGGTACGTGATCCACGAGCCCAGCAGAGTCCAAGCTGACCAGAAAGGTGGCTTCCTGGAGAAGCCCAAGACCTGAGGCAACCACACACACAAGGTACTAGAGGCCAACTGAGCAGTCACGGAGGGAGCCATATGAAATTGGCAACCACAGCAACATCCTAGTTAGTCATTATTCTCAAACCGGTGGACTGTGAAACCCCCTGCCACAATGAATAAACATCAAAAAAAAGATACCAGAAATACAAAAAATCAAGAAAGTACACCACCAAAAGTTAATAAATCTCAAACTCTAGATCCTATACAACAAGAAGCCCTTGAAATGACTGACAAGGAATTTCGAGTGATAATTCTAAGGAAATTGAATGAGATACAAGAAAACTCAGCTAGACATCATGATGAAATGAGGAAAAGTATACAGGATCTGTAAGAGGAAATATAGAAGGAAATCAATGTCCTGAAAAAAAATGTAGCAGAACTTGCTGAACTGAAGAAGTTTTTCAGCAAAATAAAAAACACAACGGAGAGTTTAACCAGCAGGCTTCTGGAGGTTGAAGAGAGAACCTCTGAACTTGAAGATGGGCTGTTTGAAATAACACAAGCAGACAAAAAGAAAGAAAAAAGAATCAAGGACATTGAAGAAAATCTGAGAGAGATATCAGACAACCTTAAGCGCTCAAATATCCAAGTCATGGGTATTCCAGAAGGGGAGGAAAATGGAGATTCCATTGAAAACATATTCAACAAAATAGTGGCAAAAAACTTCCCAGGTATAGGAAAAATCACAGATCTTCAGATCCAGGAAGCTCAATGATCTCCAAATGTATTCAACCCAAAAAGGCCTTCTCCAAGACATGTCATAGTCAAATTGGCAAAACTCAGAGACAAAGAGAGAATCTTAAAAGCTGCAAGAGAGAAGCGTCAAATCACCTATAAGGGAGCCCCAATCAGGCTAACATCAGACTTTTCATCACAAACCCTAAAAGCTAGAAAGGAATGGGATGATATTTTCAAAATACTAAAAGACAAAGATTGCCAGCCAAGAATACTCTACCCTGCAAGGCTATCCTTCCGACATGAAGGGCAAATAGTATATTTCTCAGACAAACAAAAACTGCGGGAGTTCACTACCACACGACCACCCTTACAAGAAATCCTCAAGGGAGTTCTGGGTTTGGTTTCTGAAAAATAACTACCACCGCCATAAAAACCCAACAAAAATTGATACCCACTAGTATAATAAAAATGGCATTCATGAAGAGAAAACAAGCAAACAAAAACACTATCTACAACCTAAGGAACCAACAAACACAGAAACCAAATAGTAAATCAGAAAGCAAGGAGCAAAAGACACCTAAGACAACCAAACAACCAATAAAATGCTAGGAATAAATCAACACCGTTCAATAACAACTCTTAATGTTAAAGGCTTAAATTCCCCAATCAAAAGACACAGACTGGCTGACTGGATCAAAAAGGAGGACCCAACTAGATCCTACCTACACCCATAAAGATTCACACAGACTAAGAGTGAAAGGATGGAAAAAGATTTACCATGCAAACAGAAAAGAAAAACGAGCTGGAGTAGCTATTCTTCTATCTGACAAAATAGACTTTAAACTAAAAACCATAAAAAGAGACAATGAGGGACACTACTTAATGATAAAAGGACTGATCCATCAAGAAGACATAACAATCATAAATATGTACGCACCCAATGTTGCAGCAGCCAGATTTATAAAACAAACTCTATTAGACCTAAAGAAGGAAATAGACACTAATACCATAATAGCAGGGGACCTGAACACTCCACTGTCAATATTAGACAGATCATCTAGGCAAAGAATCAGTAGAGAAACACAAGATCTAAACAAGACTCTAGACCAATTGGAATTGGCAGATATCTACAGAACATTCCACCCAACAACCTCAGAATATTCATTCTTCTCATCAGCACATGGATCATTCTCCAGGATAGATCACATATTAGGTCACAAATCAAGTCTCAATAAATTCAGAAAAATTGGAATTATCCCATGTATCTTCTCAGACCACAATGGATTAAAACTAGAAATTAATAACAAACAAAACTCTGGAAACTATACAAACACATGGAAATTAAACAGCATTCTACTTAATGACATACGGGTCCAAGAAGAAATCAAGCAGGAAATCAAAAAGTTTATTGAAACTAATGAAAACAATGATACATCATACCAAAACCTGTGGGATACTGCAAAAGCAGTATTGAGGGGAAAATTTATTGCATTAAATGCTCACTTCAGAAGAATAGAAAGATGGCAAGTGAACAACCTAACACTTCACCTTAAAGAACTAGAAAAACAAGAACAATCCAAACCTAAAGTTAGCAGACGGAAAGAAATCATTAAGATCAGAGCAGAACTGAATGAAATTGAAAACCAAAAAACAATTCAAAAGATCAACGAATCAAAAAGTTGGTTTTTTGAAAAGGTAAATAAAATAGACAAACCATTAGCATGGCTAACAAAAAAAAGAAGAGAGAAGACTCAAATAACAAAAATTAGAAATGAAAAAGGCGATATTACAACTGATTCATCTGAAATACAAGGAATCATTCGGGACTACTATAAACAACTATACGCCAACAAATTTGAAAATCTGGAGGAAATGGATAAATTTCTGGACACACACAAGCTCCCAAAACTGAACCATGAAGACGTAGAAAATTTGAACAGACCAATAACAATAAAGGAGATTGAAGCTGTTATCAGAAGGCTCCCAACAAAGAAAAGCCCAGGACAAGATGGATTCACAGCAGAATTTTACCAAACATTCAAAGAGGAATTGACACCGATTCTTTACAAACTATTCCAAAAGATTGAAACGGACGCAAATCTCCCAAACTCATTCTATGAAGCAAACATCATCCTGATACCAATACCAGGTAAAGATATCACCAAAAAAGAAAACTACAGGCCGATATCCTTAATGAATATAGATGCAAAAATCCTCACTAAAATACTAGCAAACTGAATGCAGCAACACATACGTAAAATTATTCATCACGATCAAGTGGGATTCATCCCAGGGATGCAAGGTTGGTTCAACATACGCAAATCAATAAATGTGATACACCATATTAATAAACTCAAACACAAGGACCATATGATCATCTCTATAGATGCTGAAAAAGCATTTGATAAAGTTCAGCACTCATTCATGACAAAGACCCTCTATAAGTTAGGTATAGAGGGAAAGTATCTCAACATAATTAAAGCCATATATGCCAAACCCACTGCCAATATCATCCTGAATGGGGAAAAGCTGAAGGCTTTTCCTTTAAGAACAGGAACTAGACAAGGATGCCCACTCTCACCACTCCTATTCAACATAGTGTTGGAAGTACTAGCCAGAGCAAACAGAGAAGAGAAGGAAATAAAGGGCATCCAGATTGGAAAAGATGAGTCAAACTGTCCCTGTTTGCAGATGACATGATCCTATATATCGAACAGCCTAAAACCTCTACAAAAAAACCGTTGGAATTGATAAATGATTTCAGCACAGTAGCAGGATACAAAATCAACACACAAAAATCAGTAGCATTTCTTTTCTCCAATAGTGAACATGCCGAAGGAGAAATCAAGAAAGCCTGCTCATTTACAATAGCCACCAAAAAAATAAAATACTTAGGAATTGAGTTAACCAAGGAGGTGAAAAATCTCTATAATGAGAACTACAAACCACTGCTGAGAGAAATTAGAGAGGATGCAAAAAGATGGAAAGATATCCCATGCTCTTGGATTGGAAGAATCAACATAGTGAAAATGTCCATACTACCCAAAGTGATATACAAATTCAATGCAATCCCCATCAAAATTCCAAAGACATTTTTCTCAGAAATGGAAAAAACTCTCCAGACATTTATATGGAACAATAAAAGACCACGCATAGCCAAAGCAATGCTGAGCAAAAAAAATAAAGCTGGAGGCATAACACTACCTGACTTGAAGCTATTCTACAAAGCTATAATAACCAGAACAGTATGGTACTGGCATAAAAACAGACACACTGACCAATGGAATAGAATAGAGAATCCAGAAATCAACCCACACACTTACTGCCATCTGATCTTTGACAAAGGCACCAAGCCTATTCACTGGGGAAGGGAATGCCTCTTCAGCAAATGGTGCTGGGATAACTGGATATCCATATGCAGGAGAATAAAACTAGATCCATACCTCTCACCATATATTAAAATCAACTCAAAATGGATTAAGGATTTAAATATACACCCTGAAACAATAAAACTCCTTAAAGAAAACATAGGAGAAACACTTCAGGAAATAGGACTGGGCACAGACTTCATGAATACGACCCCAAAAGCACGGGCAACCAAAGGAAAAATAAACAAATGGGATTATATCAAACTAAAAACCTTCTGCACAGCAAAAGAAACAATTAAAAGAGTTAAAAGACAACCAACAGAGTGGGAGAAAATATTTGCAAAATATACATCTGACAAAGGACTAATATCCAGAATATATAAGGAACTCAAACAACTTTACAAGAAGAAAACAAGCAACCCAATTAAAAAATGGGCAAAAGAGCTAAGTAGGCATTTCTCTAAGGAAGATATACAAATGGCCAACAGACATATGAAAAAATGCTCAACATCACTCAGCATCCGGGAAATGCAAATCAAAACCACATTGAGATACCATCTAACCCCAGTTAGGATGGCTAAAATCCAAAAGACTCTGAACGATAAATGCTGGCGAGGTTGCGGAGAAAAAGGAACTCTCATACATTGTTGGTGAGACTGCAAAATGGTGCAGCCTCTATGGAAAAGGGTATGGAGGTTCCTTAAACAATTGCAGATAGATCTACCATACGACCCAGCTATCCCACTGTTGGGAATATACCCAGAGGAATGGAAATCATCTAGTCAAAGGTATACCTGTTCCCCAATGTTCATCGCAGCACTCTTTACAATAGCCAAGAGTTGGAACCAGCCCAAATGTCCATCATCAGATGAGTGGATATGGAAAATGTGGTACATCTACACAATGGAATACTACTCAGCTATGAAAACGAATGAAATACTGCCATTTGCAACAACATGGATGGACCTTGAGAGAATTATATTAAGTGAAACAAGTCAGGCACAGAAAGAGAAATACCACATGTTCTCACTTATTGGTGGGAGCTAAAAATTAATATATAAATTCACACACACACACACACACACACACACACACACAAAAAGCGGGGGGGGGAGAAGATATAACAACCACAATTACTTGAAGTTGGTACGACAAGCAAACAGAAAGGACATTGTTGGGGGGGCGGGGGGGAGGGAGAAGGAAGGGAGGTTTTGGTGATGGGGAGCAATAATCAGCCACAATGTATATTGACAAAATAAAATTTAAAAAAAATAAAAATAAAAATAAAAAAATAAAATAAAATAAAAAAATAGAAGATACACAAATGGCCAACAGGTATATGAAAAAATGTTCAATATCATTATCATCAAAGAAATGCGAATTAAAACCACACTGAGGTATTACTTCACATTTGTTAGGACAGCTGTCATCAAAAAAATGAAAGATAAGTATTGGAAAGATGTGGAGAAAAGGGAACCCGTGCATACATGCTGGTGGTAATGTAAATTAGTATAGTCATTGTGGAAAACAGTATAGATGTTCCTCAAAAAAATTTAAGGAAGAACTTCTTACCATATGATCCAACAATCTCACTACTGAGCATACATCCTAAAAAATAAAATTAGTATATTGAAGGGATATCTGCACTCCCATGTTCATTGCAGCATTATTCACAATAGCTAAGATACAGGATCAACTTAAGTGTCCATCCATGGATGAATGGATAAACAAAATGTGGTATACATACACAAGAAATATATTTAGCCTTAAAAAGGAGAAAAATCCTATCATTTGGGAAAATATGGATAAAATTGAAAGACAATATGTTAATAACCCATGCAAAGAAAGACAAATACTGCATGATCTGAGTCATATGTGGAATATAAAAGAGTTGAACTCACAGAAGTAGAAAGAAGAATGGTGGTAAACAGTGGCCAGGAGCAGGAAGCAGGTTGAGGAGATGTTAGTGAAAGAATGCAAAATCTAAATTAGATAGGAGGAAAAAATTCAAGATATCTATTGTATAACATAGTAATTATAGTTAATAACAATGCATTACATTGTTTCTGGTTTTTTTTTTTTTTCATTGTACATGTTTATGGGGTACAGTTTATTGTTTCAATACATGCATATCAGAATAGTTAGCATAACAATCACCTAAACATTTATTTCTTTGTGATTATAACATTCAAGATATTTTTTTCCAGCTATCTTGAAATACACAATACAATATCATTAGCTTTTTTTTTCTAATTTTATTTTTTTTAATTTTATTTTGTCGATATACATTGTAGCTGATTATTGCTCCCCATCACCAAAACCTCCCTCCCTTCTCCCTCCCCCCCGCCCCCCCAACAATGTCCTTTCTGTTTGCTTGTCATATCAACTTCAAATAATTGTGGTTGTTATATCTTCTCCCCCCCCCGGTTTGTGTGTGTGTGTGTGTGTGTGTGTGTGTGTGTGTGTGTGTGTGTGTGTGTGTGAATTTATATATTAATTTTTAGCTCCCTCCAATAAGTGAGAACATGTGGTATTTCTCTTTCTGTGCCTGACTTGTTTCACTTAATATAATTCTCTCAAGGTCCATCCATGTTGTTGCAAATGGCAGTATTTCATTCGTTTTTATAGCTGAGTAGTATTCCATTGTGTAGATGTACCACATTTTCCGTATCCACTCATCTGATGATGGGCATTTCGGCTGGTTCCAACTCTTGGCTATTGTAAAGAGTGCTGCGATGAACATTGGGGAACAGGTATACCTTCAACTTGATGATTTCCATTCCTCTGGGTATATTCCCAACAGTGGGATGACTGGGTCGTATGGTAGATCGATTTGCAATTGTTTAAGGAACCTCCATACCATTTTCCATAGAGGCTGCACCATTTTGCAGTCCCACCAACAATGTATGAGAGTTCCTTTTTCTCCGCAGCCTCGCCAGCATTTATCGTTCATAGTCTTTTGGATTTTAGCCATCCTAACTGGGGTTAGATGGTATCTCAATGTGGTTTTGATTTGCATTTCCCGGATGCTGAGTGATGTTGAGCATTTTTTCATATGTCTGTTTGCCATTTGTATATCTTCCTTAGAGAAATGCCTACTTAGCTCTTTTACCCATTTTTTAATTGGGTTACTTATTTTCTTCTTGTAAAGTTGTTTGAGTTCCTTATATATTCTGGATATTAATCCGTTGTCAGATGTATATTTTGCAAATATTTTCTCCCACTCTGTTGGTTGTCTTTTAACTCTTTTAATTGTTTCTTTTGCTGTGCAGAAGCTTTTTAGTTTGATATAATCCCATTTGTTTATTTTTCCTTTGGTTTCCCATGCTTTTGGGGTCGTATTCATGAAGTCTGTGCCCAGTCCTATTTCCTGAAGTGTTTCTCCTATGTTTTCTTTAAGAAGTTTTATTGTCTCAGGGTGTATATTTAAATCCTTAATCCATTTTGAGTTGATTTTAGTATACGGTGAGAGGTATGGATCTAGTTTCATTCTCCTGCATATCGATATCCAGTTATCCCAGCACCATTTGCTGAAGAGGCAGTCCCTTCCCCAGTGAATAGGCTTGGTGCCTTTGTCAAAGATCAGATGGCAGTAAGTGTGTGGGTTGATTTCTGGATTCTCTATTCTATTCCATTGGTCAGTGTGTCTGTTTTTATGCCAGTACCATACTGTTTTGGTTATTATAGCTTTGTAGTATAGCTTAAAGTCAGGTAGTGTTATGCCTCCAGCTTTATTTTTTTTTGCTGAGCATTGCTTTGGCTATTCGTGGTCTTTTATTGTTCCATATAAATGTCTGGATAGTTTTTTCCATTTCTGAGAAAAATGTCTTTGGAATTTTGATGGGGATTGCATTGAATTTGTATATCACTTTGGGTAGTATGGACATTTTCACTATGTTGATTCTTCCAATCCAACAGCTTGGAATATCTTTCCATCTTCTTGTATCCTCTCTAATTTCTCTCAGCAGTGGTTTGTAGTTCTCATTATAGAGATTTTTCACATCCTTGGTTAACTCAATTCCTAAGTATTTTATTTTTTTGGTGGCTATTGTAAATGGGCAGGCTTTCTTGATTTCTCCTTCTGCATGTTCACTATTGGAGAAAAGAAATGCTACTGATTTTTGTGTGTTGATTTTGTATCCTGCTACTGTGCTGAAATCATTTATCAATTCCAACAGTTTTTTTGTAGAGGTTTTAGGCTCTTCAATATATAGGATCATGTCATCTGCAAACAGGGACAGTTTGACTTCATCTTTTCCAATCTGGATGCCCTTTATTTCCTTCTCTTCTCTGATTGCTCTGGCTAGTACTTCCAACACTATGTTGAATAGGAGTGGTGAGAGTGGGCATCCTTGTCTAGTTCCTGTTCTTAAAGGAAAAGCTTTCAGCTTTTCCCCATTCAGGATGATATTGGCAGTGGGTTTGGCATATATGGCTTTAATTATGTTGAGATACTTTCCCTCTATACCTAACTTATAGAGGGTCTTTGTCATGAATGAGTGCTGAACTTTATCAAATGCTTTTTCAGCATCTATAGAGATGATCATATGGTCCTTGTGTTTGAGTTTATTAATATGGTGTATCACATTTATTGATTTGCGTATGTTGAACCAACCTTGCATCCCTGGGATGAATCCCACTTGATCTTGATTAATAATTTTTCGTATGTGTTGCTGTATTCTGTTTGCTAGTATTTTAGTGAGGATTTTTGCATCTATATTCATCAAGGATATCAGCCTGTAGTTTTCTTTTTTGGTTATATCTTTACCTGGTATTGGTATCAGGATGATGTTTGCTTCATAGAATGAGTTTGGGAGATTTGCGTCCATTTCAATCTTTTGGTATAGTTTGTAAAGAATCGGTGTCAATTCCTCTTTGAATGTTTGGTAAAATTCTGCTGTGAATCCATCTGGTCCTGGGCTTTTCTTTGTTGGGAGCCTTCTGATAACAGCTTCAATCTCCTTTATTGTTACTGGTCTGTTCAAATTTTCTACGTCTTCACGGTTCAGTTTTGGGAGCTTGTGTGTGTCCAGAAATTTATCCATTTCCTCCAGATTTTCAAATTTGTTGGCGTATAGTTGTTTATAGTAGTCTCGAATGATTCCTTGTATTTCAGATGAATCAGTTGTAATATCGCCTTTTTCATTTCTAATTTTTGTTATTTGAGTCTTCTCTCTTCTTTTTTTTGTTAGCCATGCTAATGGTTTGTCTATTTTATTTATCTTTTCAAAAAACCAACTTTTTGATTCGTTGATCTTTTGAATTGTTTTTTGGTTTTCAATTTCATTCAGTTCTGCTCTGATCTTAATGATTTCTTTCCGTCTGCTAACTTTAGGTTTGGATTGTTCTTGTTTTTCTAGTTCTTTAAGGTGAAGTGTTAGGTTGTTCACTTGCCATCTTTCTATTCTTCTGAAGTGAGCATTTAATGCAATAAATTTTCCCCTCAATACTGCTTTTGCAGTATCCCACAGGTTTTGGTATGATGTATCATTGTTTTCATTAGTTTCAATAAACTTTTTGATTTCCTGCTTGATTTCTTCTTGGACCCATATGTCATTAAGTAGAATGCTGTTTAATTTCCATGTGTTTGTATAGTTTCCAGAGTTTTGTTTGTTATTAATTTCTAGTTTTAATCCATTGTGGTCTGAGAAGATACATGGGATAATTCCAATTTTTCTGAATTTATTGAGACTTGATTTGTGACCTAATATGTGATCTATCCTGGAGAATGATCCATGTGCTGATGAGAAGAATGAATATTCTGAGGTTGTTGGGTGGAATGTTCTGTAGATATCTGCCAATTCCAATTGGTCTAGAGTCTTGTTTAGATCTTGTGTTTCTCTACTGATTCTTTGCCTAGATGATCTGTCTAATATTGACAGTGGAGTGTTCAGGTCCCCTGCTATTATGGTATTAGTGTCTATTTCCTTCGTTAGGTCTAATAGAGTTTGTTTTATAAATCTGGGAGCTCCAACATTGGGTGCATACATATTTATGATTGTTATGTCTTCTTGATGGATCAGTCCTTTTATCATTAAGTAGTGTCCCTCATTGTCTCTTTTTATGGTTTTTAGTTTAAAGTCTATTTTGTCAGATATAAGAATAGCTACTCCAGCTCATTTTTCTTTTCTGTTTGCATGGTAAATCTTTTTCCATCCTTTCACTCTTAGTCTGTGTGAATCTTTATGGGTGAGGTGGGTCTCTTGTAGGCAGCATATCGTTGGGTCCTGCTTTTTGATCCAGTCAGCCAGTCTGTGTCTTTTAATTGGGGAATTTAAGCCTTTAACATTAAGAGTTGTTATTGAAAGGTGTTGATTTATTCCTAGCATTTTATTGGTTGTTTGGTTGTCTTAGGTGTCTTTTGTTCCTTGCTTTCTGATTTACTGTTTGGTTTCTTTGTTTGTTGGTTCCTTAGGTTGTAGATAGCGTTTTTGTTAGCTTGTTTTCTCTTCATGAATGCCATTTTTATTGTACTAGCGGGTTTAGATTTTTCTTGGGTTTTTATGGCAGTGGTAGTTATTTTTCAGGAACCAAACCCAGTACTCCGTTGAGGATTTCTTGTAAGGGTGGTCGTGTGGTAGTGAACTCCCGCAGTTTTTGTTTGTCTGAGAAATATACTATTTGCCCCTCATTTCGGAAGGATAGCCTTGCAGGGTAGAGTATTCTTGGGTGGCAATCTTTGTCTTTTAGTATTTTGAAAATATCATCCCATTCCTTTCTAGCTTTTAGGGTTTGTGATGAAAAGTCTGATGTTAGCCTGATTGGGGCTCCCTTATAGGTGATTTGACGCTTCTCTCTTGCAGCTTTTAAGATTCTCTCTTTGTCTCTGAGTTTTGCCAATTTGACTATGACATGTCTTGGAGAAGGCCTTTTTGGGTTGAATACGTTTGGAGATCGTTGAGCTTCCTGGATCTGAAGATCTGTGATTTTTCCTATACCTGGGAAGTTTTTTGCCACTATTTTGTTGAATATGTTTTCAATGGAATCTCCATTTTCCTCCCCTTCTGGAATACCCATGACTCGGATATTTGAGCGCTTGAGGTTGTCTGATATCTCTCTCAGATTTTCTTCCATGTCCTTGATTCTTTTTTCTTTCTTTTTGTCTGCTTGTGTTATTTCAAACAGCCCATCTTCAAGTTCAGAGGTTCTCTCTTCAACTTCCACAAGCCTGCTGGTTAAACTCTCCGTTGTGTTTTTTATTTCGCTGAATAACTTCTTCAGTTCAGCAAGTTCTGCTACATTTTTTTTCAGGACATTGATTTCCTTGTATATTTCCTCTTACAGATCCTGTATACTTTTCCTCATTTCATCATGATGTCTAGCTGAGTTTTCTTGTATCTCATTCAGTTTCCTTAGAATTATCACTCGAAATTCCTTGTCAGTTATTTCAAGGGCTTCTTGTTCTATAGGATCTAGAGTATGAGATTTATTAACTTTTGGTGGTGTACTTTCTTGATTTTTTGTATTTCTGGTGTCTTTTTTTTGGTGTTTATTCATTGTGGCAGGGGGTTTCACAGTCCACCGGTTTGAGACTGATGACTAACTAGGATGTTGCTGTGGTTGCCAATTTGGTATGGCTCCCGTCGTGACTGCTCAGTTGGCCTCTAGTGTCTTGTGTGTGTGGTTGCCTCGGGTCTTGGGCTTCTCCGGGGATCCACCTTTCTGGTCAGCTTGGAGTCTGCTGGGCTGGTGGATCACGTACCACAGGGTATGTGATCTCTGTTGAGCTTTCACTTCCTGTACAGGACTTCTCCCCGTTCCGTGTGCTCTGGCCCAGGCTGTTAGATCGTGCAGTGGCGACCCCACCGGGTGTGTGGTTTCTGTCGAGTCTCCGCCTCCCTGGCCGCACGTCTCCCCCCTCTGTGCACACTGTGCTGGGCTGGAGTGTCTTCTGCACCCCTCCTCTATCAGCTGGGCCTTCAAGACCCTGCTCAGCACCACCTCGCCCAGGAAGTCTACCAGGTTTCTGCTGGGCACAGACGACCGGTCTCTCTGGGTGCCTTTGTAGCACTGTGTAGATCTTTCTCGGGTCTTGTTCACCTTTGCATCCCCTCGGTATAAACCGAGTCTAGTGCCCGCCTGCAGCCTGCTCTCCGGCAGGTTCAAGCGGACCTGGGAACTCTCCTAGCACACTATTCCCAACCAGAAATTCGTTAGGCTTTTTTCCAAACTGGTGGTCGCAGAGATGGTATCTGCCTCCCAGTAACAGGAAGTTTACCGGGCCGGAGTCCAGGGTGTGGTGGAGTGACAGTCGGCCTGCCCGTACTTCCTTGCCCTCCCAACACTGGTCGGGACGCCCCACACCCCCAGCCCCACCAGAGAACCGCGGAGGGAGTGGGAGAGGAGGCCGGCCCGCAGGCTCCAGAAAGCCCCGCGCCAGGCCAAGCAAATGGGCTCAGTGATGGCCGAGCAGGGCGGAGCTGCCCGCACCTGGGAAAATGGAGGCAGCACCGGGGCGGTGAGTGGCCTGGTGGTGCAGGCGGGAGCCGCGTGGGCATCCACCCCCCGAACAGAGCTGTGCCAGGGATCACTCACAGTGCTGTGCCAGGTCGGGTGTTCGCTCTCTGTCTCTGGTTTGTCGCCTTCCGTGTTCTCGGCGCTGCTGCCTCGGGCTGTTTAGTCGCGGCGCGGCTCGGGCGCTCGCAGGAGTCTTTTTTAATGCCGGCCTGAAACCTCGAATCCTGAATAGGGCAGCTGGCCGCCTTCAGTGCGGCCCCAGCCTCCGGGATCCTGGCTGCATCCACAGCAGCCCTGGCGCCGTGTTCCCTGTTTCAAGACTCGCTTTTGCAGCTAAGAATCAGTTCTTTTCCTGCTCCACACTTCAAAGCTGTTGCCTGTAAATAAGGCAGCCTCTCCTGCTACAATATCATTAGCTATTGTCACCCTAGGGCACTGGAACTTACTCTCCCTATCTAACTGTAACTTCCTAACTTGGTACCAGTCTGCCAACCTTTGCCCAGCCTCCCCTCCCCTTCCTTTCCCTGTCCCTGGTAACCACTACTCTACTCCCTATTTCTCTCTTTTTTTTCTCTCTCTCTCTCTTTTTATTTTTCTTAATTGACCCATCGTAATTGCATTATATTTACAGAGTACAATATCATATTTGGGTACATTAATGCTGTGTGCAATGGTCATTATCAGTGTCCTTAGTAGACCGATTACCCGAAACATCTGTCACTTCTTTGTGTTAGGAATATTCAACATCATCTTGACTAGCTATTCAAAGATACACAGTACTTTGTTGTCAACAGTAGTCTCCCTATATTACTACAGAACCCTACATCCCATTCTTCCTATCTTTCTAATATTTTATATTCACTGACCACCCTCTCCCATCTCTCCTATCCTTTTCCCCCCACCAGTCTCTAGTAACCACTATTCTACTCTCTACATCGATGAGATCAACTGTTTTAGCTCCCACATGTAAGTGAGAACGTGTGGGATTTCTCTGTGTGCCTGGCTTACTTCACTTAACATAATCTTCTCCAAGCTCATCCATGCTGCTGCAAATGGCAGATTTTGTTCCTTTTTATGGCTGAGTAGCATTCCGTTATTATAAGCACCACATTTTCTTTATCCAGTCATCCATGATAGGACATTTAGGTTGGTTCTAACTCTTGGTTAATGTGAATAGAACCATGACAAACATGGGAGTTGAGGTATCCCTTTGACTTATTTTCCATTCTTTTGGATATATGCCTAGTAGTGGGATTGCTGGATTATATGGTAGTTCTATCTGTAGTTGTCTGAGAAATCTCCATACTGTTTTTCATAGTGGCTGTACTAATTTACATCCCCACAAGCAACGTAGAAGAGTTCCCCTTTCTCTGCATCCACACCAGCATTTGCTATTTTCTGACTTTTTGGTAACAGACATCCTAACTGAGGTGAGATAATAATTCATTGTGGTTTTGATTTGCATTTCTCTAATGATTAGTGATGCTGAGCATTTCTTCATATGCCTGTTGGCCGTTTGTTTATATGTCTTCTTTCAAAAAATGTCTATGCAGTTCCCTTGCCCATTTTTTAATCAGATTATTTGTTTTTTTACCATTGAGTCTTTTATATATTCTAGATATTAATCCCTTGTCAGATGCATAGTTTCCAAATATTTTCTCCCATTCTTTAGTTTGTCTTTTCACTCTGCTGATTGTTTCCTTTGCTGTGAAGAAGACTTTTAGTTTAACATAATCCCATTTATTGATTTTTGCTTTTGTTCCCTATTTCTGAAGTATTATACATAAAGTCTTTGCCCAGACCTATGTCCGAAAGTGTTTCTCCTATCTTTTCTTCTAGAAGTTTTATACTTTCTGGTCTTAAGTCTTTAATCCATTTTGAGTTAATTAAGGTATATGGTGAGAGACAGGGGTCTAGTTTCATTTTTCCACACATGGACCTCCAATTTTCCCAACACCATTTATTAAAGAGATTGTCCTTTCCCCAATGTATGTTCTTGGCTCCTTTGTCAAAATCAGTTGGCCATAGGTATGTGGATTTATTTCTGAATTCTCTATTCTGTTCCATTGTTCTGTGTGTCTGTTTTTGTGCCAATACCATGCTGTTTCGATTGCTATCACTTTGTAGCATATTTTGAAGACAGGGAGTGTGTTATCTCCCATTTTGTTCTATTTGCTCAGGATTGCTTTGGCTACTCAGTATCTCTTGTTGTCCCTATAAATTTTTGAATTATTCTTCCTATTTCTGTGAAGTGTGTCATTGGTAGTTTGATGGGGATTGCACTGAATCTGTAGATCACTTTGGGTAGTATGGTCATTTTGACAATATTGATTCTTCCAATCCATGAGCATGGGATGGCTTTCCATTTTGTTGTGTCTTCTTTAATTTCTTTAATCAGCATTTTACAGTTTTCATTGTAGACAGCTTTTACCTTCTTGGTTAAATTTATCCCTAGGAGTTTTTTTTTTTTTTTCTTTCTTCCTATTGTAAATGAAATAGCTTTCTTGATTTCTTTTTCTGCTAGACTGTTGGAGGTATATAGAAATACTACTGATTTTTGCATGTTAATTTTGTATCCTGCAACTTTAGTGAATTTGTTTATCAGGTCTAGGAAGTTTTTGTAGAGTCTTTAGGTTTTTCTCTATATAACCTTATGTCATCTGCAAGCAGGGACAACTTGACTTCCTCCTTTCCAATTGGATGCTCTTTATTTCTTTTGCTCCAGTTCTTAGGAGGAAAGCTTTCAGTATGAGGTTAGCTATGGGTTTCTCATATATAGTCTTTACTGTAGCAAGATACTTTCCTTCTACACCTAATTTATTGAGAGTCTTTATCATGAAGGGATCTTCAATTTTATTAAATAATTTTTGTGTGTTATAGAGATGATCTTTTTTTCCCTTTGGTTCTGTTGATATGACATATTACATTTATTGATTTGCATATGTTGAACCATCCTGCCAAGGGCGAAGCTGCAGCACCGCTTCTCAGGAAGTAGGCAAGGCCACTACACAGGGCTGCAGCGAGATGTCCCATCCAGCCACTGCTCAGGTGGTGGGCATGGCTGCAAGGTAAGTCTGCAGTGAAGTGGCCTGTCCAGCTGCTTCTGGGTGATGGGCAAGGCCACTAGGCCAACCTTCAGTGAAGTGACCCATCCAGCCACTTCTGGGCAGTGGGCTGAGCCGCTAGGCAAGCCTATGTTGAGGTGGCCAGTGCAGCTGCTTCTGGGACTGTTGGCAAGACTTCTAAGTGGGACTCATCAGGATGGAACCACCTGGCCACTTCTCTGGGAGGGGTGGATGCACTTTATTTCCATCAGCCCAAGGGTGTATTTGCTAGGTTAGAAACCCATGAGCTGTTTTTCTGGGTTGGAGGCTCAAGCACATATAATTCAGTCAGTTGGCAGAGACAGGGAATAGTGGGGAATAGAGGGGAATAGGGGCTGGAATGCGGGGTGGTCCACCAAGAAGGGTCTAATTGTCTGACCTCTGGCCAGGAACATGGGGCTGCATCAATTCAGCAGGACCAGGGTTAGCTTCTCAGACTGCAGAACAGAGTCAGAGCTGCTATGAGCCCAGACTTCAAGCCACAGGGATCAGGACATTGTAGCCTCTCCTGTGAGTGTACTGGGATGAAGGCAGAGACCTAAGTCTGGGGAAGTGCTGTGGCTCCTGGCCCCAGAGCAGAGTGCGCTCCTGTATGGCTCTGGTATCAAGACGGCACCATCCTGTATTGGCTTGTCACAAGGGTGGGAGGTGAGGAGTGCACAGTTTGTGCTAGTGTTCTAGAGCAATGCAGTGTGTGTTTTCTAGGGCGCTCCCTACACCTGGCTTTGGGCTTGTCCTGCTAAAGGACCTGCAGGCATCAGTGGTAAGGACGGGAGTTGGTATGGGTCCTCTGCCTACCTTTTCACTGCAAGGGAAAATTGTTCCTGTGCTGATCCCAGTGTCAGAGATGTGGTGGCTGTGTGCCTCTCTCTTTTCTCTATGCCGCCATCCTAGACTTCTGTGCTCCACAGGGATCTCTCCAGTCTCCTGCTGCACTCCTACGTGTTCTCACCAATACTCCCTTCAATATTTAGCGGTCTCTTAGTTGTTCTGGTCCTTTTCTGTGGGAGGAATGTGCCCTGTGCACCTCCAGTCTGCCATCTTTCCCACAAAATCCAATGTATTATATTTTAAAAATCAATTTTTGAAAATTAGATTTTAAATGTTCTCACCACAAAAAAAATGATAACTATGTGAGGTAATTCATATGTAAATTAGCTCCATTGAGTCATTCCACAATGTGTATATACTTCAGAACATCATGCTATAAATAATAAATACGTAATTTTTATGTGTCTATTTAAAAAAAAAACAAAAGAAAGAAAACTCTGCATGTCTTAAATTGAAGCTATGCAGTGACAGAGAATATTACTGAGATCAGTTGCAATCTACCAAATTAAAATTTAAAAGAAAACATAGCCCTTCTTCCTCCATTACCAACAAAAATAAATGTATATGCTCATGATATTGCTTGGAATATCTAAGAAAAAATATGAAAATGTCTTTTGTGATATTTTATAAACAGAATAGTAGGAAAATTCTATCACACTGAAAAAAAACCACATTGAAAATGAACTTCAAAAATTCTTAAAAGCCTCCTCATTAAAACAGCAGAGAAATTAAAAATAAAATTATATAAATAAATTTATTAGAGTCCAATAATAACATTCTGCACATTTGTACATTTAAATGGTGCTTTACAATTTGCAAGTTACATAAATATTCATTATTTTCATTTGATTTTGATAACAATCCTGTGAGATCAAAAATTATCCCTTCTTTAAACAAAAACTAAACTAATATTCTTGACTTTCCTAGGTCATGCAACTAGACAGTGGTAAAGGTAGGTTAAGGACAAAGCTTTTCTGATTTCTAATCTAACAGTCTTTCACCATATCACACAGACGACCAAAGTGTCTCATTGGTGTCATAAGCTGAAATATAAATAATAATGATTTTTAAATTTCCCAGAATAAAATTTTTAAAATAAAAATTTAATAAATTAACATTTATTTAATGACTACTACGTGAAGTATATAAGTCCTTATAGACTATAAAATCTTCATAATAATTCTGCAAAACAGGTATCCCCCATTTTAGACAAGGAAACTTACATTCAGAGAGGTTAAGTATTTGCCCATTTTCACATAGCTAGTAAGTAGAAGAATCTGTATTTAAACCCAGGTATTCTTTACAGTTTATGCTTTTAACCAGTAAGCAATACTGTCTCTAATAATTCCACTTTAAAATGACCCAAGAAAGTAGTATATTATATCATATATTAGATATAGCATAGCTTAATTTAGCAGATAATTTAACTACTAGGACTGGTAAGAATAGTGAAACTAGAAAGACACATTACAAGAAGAGATAAAGAAAGGGTAGAAGGATTCACTGAGTACAAAGATACTGCTTCTAAAAACTGCTATTTCCTCTATCCCCCTGATCAGCAGGACTTGACAGTCAGGAGAGAGGCCTTCAGCACACCCCTGTCTAGTACAAGTGGAGGTGGGACATACAAGACGGGAGACGGACATTAAAAAATAGAAAGACAAACCCTGCCTACCTTGAATCATGATTTTATATTTGTACCAAAGAGAACCTCTTCCTACCATGCATCATTATTCTAACTAGAACTTGAAAACCCATATTACACAAAATATTAAAAATGTGTATTAACATCAGAAATATCCCAATCCTACCTCTTTCTCATGCATTCGATAGAGAAAATGATCATCATGGAGACTGCTGGACTTTCTCAGGCTGAATTTGGGAGTCACCTGTTGAGCGAGTGAGAGTTACTTAATACTTTTTCAGGCCTAGTTTATCCTTAACCCAAAAGTAACCTTCTAAGTTGCCTGAAGCCCACAACAAAATAATACTAACATTGGAGGAATAAAGTGATTATTCATTTCCAAGAGTTAGGATTAAAAAGCTTTTATGCTTCACCATGTGGACCTTCATTATTTTCTGTAAATAACTTAATGATTATTTTATTTAAAAATACCTGTCCCTAGAAAAGTCCAACAGAATTCTCACTTACCAGAGAAACTGGGATAGGTTTCTGTCTCAAGTACCGAGGATTTTCTATCTGAAAATATGACAATAAAATAAGGACTTATTAATTATGGAGTTGTAATTATTATTTGATAAAATATAGAATTAGCTGCTATATGAAGATGTTTCTACACGTCTCAATATTTAGATAATTTTTTAGAATGGGTGTTATATAATACATTTTTAATGGCCCCCTAACAAATGAAATATAAAACACAAACTCCTTTCTATGTATAAATGCACCTTCATGATCCCCTCACTGCCTAACTACCCAGTCTCATCTTCCATTACACTTCACCTCACATTTTATACTCTCAGAATCTTGAATGATTTATATTACCACAGCATCTTACGTCTTCTTGTACCTCTCTGCCTCTGTGCATTTCTCTCCCAACCCCTCCAACCCCTATTACATATTATATTATATAAGCAACCCCCTATTAATTCTTTCAGTCTCAATTTAATCACTACACTCCCAGACATGTCTGGTATATAAATCCTCAAACATACCTCCACGATAGCAAAGAGAATACAGAATTCATTTGAGACTCCCCTCACATCTACATTTTTGGGCTCATCTATCCTCCAACATGTCCTACAATCCAAGGACACCGAACAACTTATTTTATCTTAAAAGCAGTACACTCTTTCCCATATATGAATCTTTGTAAGCTGTGAAATCATTCTCCCAACTTCTTCACATGGTTAACTTATTCAAGACTCACAGTTTAACAATCATCTTGCCCAGGAAACTCAGTTCTCACTACTCCAGAAGTACCCTGGACACTTGTTCCCATTTATGATCTAACATCCACCTTCTCCAAAAGAGCGTGGACTCTGAAAACAGAGTCTATGACTGCTTTGTTCACCACTCTATCCATAGCATCTACCACGGTGCCCAACAAATACTCACTGGGAAGGAAGAAAGGACAGAGAAAGGACGGAAAGAAGGGAGGGAGGGAGGGAAGGAGGAGCAAGAAAACTGTACCTGATCCCCCCTCTTACCACTTCCTAAAGTATCCTATGTCCACACTCTCATATCCCACATATCATACTTATAGAGTATTTATTGGTATGTCTCCACATCTGTCTTTGAGCAGAATGAGTACGAGGATGATGTCTTCTCAATTTGTATCCCTGGAACCTAGTACAATATCCAACACACAGTAGCCTTTCAATGAAGTATCAATTGAATTAATATACTGCATGATAAATTAGCCACACCAGTTGTTATCTCAACTATTTCATTCACAAATAAAGTGACAATTAAAATAATTACCATGGAAGTCTAATTCCTTCACATCACAGGCTGACAATTTACTAGATGGATAACCTCACATTGCGCGAGAACACTAACCATGACTTCAACCTACGGTAGTGGTTTTTACCCTGGAGTATACTACTAGGATCAAGTGATAAACTTTTTCAAATATATGTAATTGGGCTCTCCTCCAAAATCCTATTGTGTTTTCAAACAGCTACCCAAAAGATTTATTACAGTTAACAATCATGGAAGATAAACAATCCACACCCAATTTGACAATAAAAGTAAAGATGAATAAAGAATCAATTAACCAAAGAATGTATTAAAAATAGAACTTGAGTAAATTGTTCAAGAGTCTCTATAGCAACAGATAAGATCTGAAGCACAACTATATTTTAGCACCTAGATTACGAGAAATATACAAAATGATTTTTTTTCACCCAGAGGCTAGATCCCATAAGGTAATGGCAACTGTCTAATTTAAATTTCTTTCTCCATCCTCCAAAGACCCATATAGATCAACAAAGACACCAAATAAAAACACCCATATCCATACCTACATCATAATGAGGAGAAAGTGAAGACCAAGCCCTGAATTAACATGTAAGCAGCCAATAAAAGATCCCAAATCAGAAGAATTAGATCCTGAGCCAAACCAGAGTGAAAACATGGAAACAAAGAAAGTGCCTCAGGGTCCTAGCAGTGGTGGAACACGATATCATTAAATATTGACCTGTCAAAAAAGAGTGGCCTACCTTACAGGGACGAGGCAAAAATCACAATGGATCAGAGTTCTGGAGACAGGGGTACAAGAGAAGGAGCTTGAAAAGTATGAAGAACAAGAAACAGCAGTCTTAGCAAGGGACCACTCACTTCTGGGGTAGAGTGCGGCACCTTGGAAAGAAGGCTGTCCATGATGAAGGGAAAGAAAAAAGAACCTGAAGATAAGGGCCCTACAGAAACAAGACAGGATCAAAGACTTGAAAGATGACATGCCAAAAAGACAACCACAATTATTTATTAAAGAAACTGAACTTCAGTGTAGCAGGAGAAGAGGGCCTTCCAAAACTAAGAAATAGAGTAGGTTATCCAAAATACCACTTTCTATATGAGCAATAGCTATTGCTTGATCAGAAAAATCAAACACAAATAATCATGAACAGAAAAAAGAATCCAATATCCATAAAAACTTACTATAAAAAATAAAAAATCACAATCAAAACCTGTTAGCAGAAGGAAACACTTTTTAAATAGAGGAAAACAGTAATACAGCCCTCCTTTTGATTTCCATGTCTCCAGCACTCTCATATATCAGGTATTTTGTACAACCCACTTAATGTAGCCCACTCTATACAGGTTAACTTTCATGAAAGATGTTAAATAGGAACTGACCCAGTTCGGAAAAAAATGTAAGAGTAAGATAGAAATCATCCAAGAAATAAAGACCAAATTAAAAGTTATATAAGGGAGAAAAGATAACAACAACTGAAGTAACAGCAAGAGACACAGAAGACAGAAACTGAAACTAAAATAAAACTAAGAAATGAAACTGAAATTAAAACATATATTTAAAAAGGGTCAGTCATCTGCACCCAGCCCGGCAATGACCAAGCCACCGCTGGAAGCCCCTGGTCTCCCCTGTGGGAATGAGGGGGGTGCCACTGGCCTCAACCCCTCCCCTCCTCCTTCCTCCTTTTTCCATCCCTTTCCCCTCTCCCCTTCCATCCCAACTGTTCCAGAACAACATCCTAGAATGTAAAAAATATTAATAAAATTACATTTAAAAATATAAATAAATAAATAAATAAAAATGGAATAAAGGGAGTAAAAAAAATAAATAAATTTGTATTAACAAAAAAAAAAGGGTCAGAGAGAAATCAATTTTAAAAAAATGAAAAAAATTAAAACAAAAAAAACCCAGCTAACAAGAATCCAATACATGTATAGCTGAATTTCCTGAAAAAGAAAATAAATTGAATACAAATAAATATTTTAAAATTATTCAGGGCTGGCTGGTTAGTTCACTTGGGAGAGTGCCACGCTGGTAACACCAAGGTCATGGGTTCGGATCTCCATACCAGTCAGCTGCCAAAAAAAATAAAAAGTAAAAAAATAATACAAATTAAATAAATAAATAAATAAAAATTATTCAGAAAACTTTCTTAAAATAAGACCTGAATCATCATATTGAATATTCTCACTCTTTACCCTGGAAAATTGACAAAGGACCATCAATTCTAAAACATATACAATACTTGAATAAAGAACAAAATTCAAGGTGATACACTGAATATGTTTCAGAGTACAATAAAATAAAAATAAAAATATTGAACTTTATGAATTTTTAAAAATAAAAATAATAAAAATTTATCGTGGGGTTTATAACATTAATAAATTAAATGAGGAAAACTACATAATCCTCTCAAAAGATGAAAAAGCATTTAAAAGTTCCACAAACATTCATAATATTTTTAAACATCTTGACAAAAGAAGAATAGAAAGACACATCCTAAACTTGATGAAGGTAATCTACAAAAAAAACTATAACATATATCATGAATCTGAAAGACTGAAAGCATTTCTTTTAATACTAGAACAATATAAGGAGTCCCACTATAAACACATTCCTTTTCAACACTGTATTGGAATTTCAAACAGCATTTTTTTTAAAATGGAAGAGAAGGAGAGGAGAGAGGAAGAGCAGGAGGATGAGGAGGAAGAAGGTGGTACAAAGATTAGAAAGAAAAGAATCTTCATCATTTGCATATAACTATCTACATAGAAACCTAAAAATAAATGTACATAAATAAATAAATATTAGAAACTAATAGCTAGTTTCTACATAATTAACAGAAACTGATTAAGAGTTTAGCAAAGTTGCTGATGCCAAATAAATCCATAAAAGTCAACTGCATTTCTGTAAATGTGCAAAAATCATCTAGGAGAAAAGATGACTTCATAAATATTTATAATCATAAAACATTTCATTTATAATCACAAAATATAAAATAACTAAAAATAAATCTAAGAAAAGATACACAAGCCATTTATGGAGAAAACAATTAAGTTTTATTGAAAGATACTACAGACCAAAATAAATAGAGTGTGAAACCATGTTTTGGGGTAGTGTCAATACCATAAAACATGTCAATTCCTCTCAACTTGATCTAGTGACTAAATGTGTTCCAAACCAAAATCCCAAAGAGTTTTTGGAAAGCTTAAAAAAGCTTATTATAAAAGATATATAAGTAAAGGGGAAAGAATAGCCAAGACATACCTGAAGAAAAAACTCAAGGTGGGGCAATTTACAAAGACATAATAAAACTGTAGTAATAAAGACAAACCAATAAAGCCAGAAAGAAACAAATATATATGAGAATGTAATTTGTGAAAGATTTATCACTGCAAATTATTGAGAAAATAAAGGTGTGTTCAATAAGTGGAAGAAAATAAAATCATATTGCTTCTTCACATCATATACAATAATTCTCCAATGGATTAAACACATCTTTAAAAGCAGAACTACAAAAACTTTCAAAAGACAACTTAAAAGAAAGAATTTATGGTCTCAGGGTAGAGAAGATTTCTTAAACAATAAACAAAAAAGCATAACAAAGAAAGAAATTAATAAATTTCATCAGTTTCAGTAAGGACTTCTCTCTAAAAAAGATACCACAAAGAAAGTGAAAAGACAAGCCATAAACTGGAAGATGTTTGCACTAATGATTAGTCTCCAAAATTTGCAAAGGTGGCCTTTAAAAATGAATGAAAAAAGACTAACAACCTACTAGAAAAAGTGGGGAAAAGCTTTAGTCGCATTTCACTGATGAGAAATTATGAATAGCTAATAAACAGGAAAATATGCTCAATCTGTTTAGAAATATGAAAAATATAAAGTAATACCACAATTAGGTAACATTTTACAATTGTGCACATTGGCCTACATTAAAAATTTGACAATAAAAATGTCCAAGATGTGAAACACTACTGGATGTATGAATTAGTACATTTACTCTGGAAAACATTTATTAAATAAAAGTGATAACAATGTACTTAAATATAGTGCCAGAGAAACAGGGATTTCTTTAGTAAATAACACAGTACCATATAAATATACACTGTTCCTTGAAAAACAGAAGCAGCAAATATCCAGCACACAGCAAAATGTGCTCAGTAAATATTTATTGTCTGAAGGTATACATACAAAAAATAAGCAACCATTCACTTATTTTTGGAATGCGGAAAACCAGTATATAAAGTACCTTCTTCAAAAGATACACACAGATCTGCAAATATATAAAACCTTAATTCCTGAAGCACAATTAAATATGAGAAAAAATAAAGGAAGAGGAAACAGAAATTCTCAAAGATGCTCAAGCTCTAATTAAGTTTAAAATTTAAAATCATAGCCAAGAAAGCCATCTGTGACTTATTTTTACCCAGCTCTACATTTGTAAGCAGGGTACAAAATATTGGTTTAGCTAATTACAATGTAGCATTTCAACTATGCAGAAGTAACTCCTATTTCATCCTCTTCATCTTTAAAAGCCGTTAAATAAAGAAGTTAAAGACTCATTCTATTATTATAAATTTCCTTTCTCAAGTTAACCAAAAGGAAAAAAAAGAAAAATATATACTCTGATTTTTAAAAGCAACAATGAACACAATAAACAAGTACTAATATTCTGTTGTTATTCATTTACAATACATTGAGCTTGTCTCATAACCACTTTAAATATGCAATGGGAAATATTCATAGTAAAGTATGTTCTTGAGTTTATTTGGGGGAAATAAGCAATCTATTTTCTGATTTTTTAACAGCAGCCAGATGTGCTTTGAAGATGAAAGTTCCCACTTTGTAATCCACAAGTAACATGGAGTTGAAGCAATCTGTAAACAGTCTTAACATTTACTTTTTTCATGCTCTTTTAGAAAACTTCTTGTCCTCTCATAATAACTCAAAAAAGAATACCACAACAAAGAATGTACAAAATGAAAGATAAAAAGGACTTATGTGAAACATTGAAGTCTAAGAAAATGTTATATAGAAAGCAAAGTGGAAAATAATGAACTCCCAACAGCAAAAATAAATCACACATTTGCACAATTCTTGTTTGAGAAGCAAACAGAATTATAATAATAAAATATACAATAATTTAAGCTAGACACGAATACAGATATAGGAATGATCTCTAATAAGAATTGGCTTATGACATTTTATTTTGTTTAGTTTTTTAGCATGGTTGTTTGGTTACAAAGGGTTTTTTGTCGGTTTTTTTAACTTATTCAAACTAATATAAGTAAATACCCCCTTAAGACTAATGTTGATCAACTAGAGAGGTTTTTTGTTTCCAGAAAAATTAAAAGGTACTTTAACTGTCTTTGAGGAAAGGACACTATAAAGCAATATATTAAGAACAACACAATTAAAAGAAATGTTTTTAAATAATAGTATCAGTCAGAACTGCCAAAACACTCCATCGCATAAAATAAGTTGTCTTCAATGCCAAATTAATTATGCTCCATAATTATGTTTGTAAGTCAATATTCTAAAATTTTTTAAATGCTTTTCTACAGAAATAATACTACAAATATAGGCCCATTCATTAGTTTACCCAAAACATGTCAACATTTAATGAGCATAAATAAAACACAGGTATAAAATACAGTCCACTGGCATAAAGAAAAGCAAATGAGCCAAAGGAACAGAATAGAAACAGACATACTGTCACCTGACTTCAGAGACAAATAAAACAGCAGAGTAGCAGGAAAAGAATCGTCTTTCAATAAATGGTAGTGTCACCTATATATATGGGATAAAAACTAATCTTTAACTCTCTCTCTTACTACATACACCAAAATCACCTTCAGATGGCTTGTAGATCAAAATAGGAAAAGTAAAACAATAAAGCTTCTAGAAGAAAACACAGGAGAACATCTTCAGGACCTTAAGATAGTCAAAGATTCTTTGAATAGAACATGAAATGGCACTAACCATAAAGAGAAAAACTGACAAAATTAACTGAACTAAAATTTAAAATTTCTGTTTATCAAAGACGCTAGTAAGAGAATAAAGAAAAGCCAAACAGCAGAACATATATACAATACTATTATATTAAAAACAAACAAACAAGGAGTTTCAAGATGGCGGCGGCTGCGGCGGCTGGCGCGGAGTAGCTGAGGTGGAAAAGGTGGCCACTGGGCCTCAGGCAGCCGGGAAACTTGTGGACCTTTCTCTGGCCATCTCTTAAGGGAGGACTGCTGCTGCTGGCCGGTCGTGGGGGCTCAACGCCACTTTGCCCCCGGCAGGAGAGGCTGCCTCATTTACAGGCAACAGCTTTGAAGTGTGGAGCAGGAAAAGAACTGATTCTTAGCTGCAAAAGTGAGTCTTGAAACAGGGAACACGGCGCCAGGGCTGCTGTGGATGCAGCCAGGATCCCGGAGGCTGGGGCCGCACTGAAGGCGGCCAGCTGCCCTATCCAGGATTCGAGGTTTCAGGCCGGCATTAAAGAAGACTCCTGGGAGCGCCCGAGCGGCGCCGCGACTGAACAGCCCAAGGCGGCAGCGCCGAGAACACGGAAGGCAACAAACCAGAGACAGAGCGAGCGCCCGACCTGGCACAGCACTGTGAGTGATCCCTGGCAAAGCTCTGTTCGGGGGGTGGATGCCCACGCGGCTCCCCGCCTGCACCACCAGGCCACTCACTGCCCCGGTGCTGCCTCCATTTTCCCAGGTGCGGGCAGCTCCGCCCTGCTCGGCCATCACTGAGCCCATTTGCTTGGCCTGGCGCGGGGCTTTCCGGACCCTGCGGGCCAACCTCCTCTCCCACTCCCTCCACGGTTCTCTGGCAGGGCTGGGGGTGTGGGGCGTCCCGACCAGTTTTGGGAGGGCTAGGAAGTACGGGCGGGCCGACTGTCACTCCACCACACCCTGGACTCCGGCCCCGGTAAACTTCCTGTTACTGGGAGGCAGATACCATCTCTGCGACCACCAGTTTGGAAAAAAGCCTAACGAATTTCTGGTTGGGAATAGTGTGGTAGGAGAGTTCCCAGGTCTGCTTGAACCTGCCGGAGAGCAGGCTGCAGGCGGGCACTAGACTCGGTTTATACCGGGGGGATACAAAGGTGAACAACACCCGAGAAAGATCTACACAGTGCTACAAAGGCACCCAGAGAGACTGGTCGTCTGTGCCTAGCAGAAACCTGGTAGACTTCCTGGGCGAGGCAGTGCTGAGCAGGGTCTTGAAGGCCCAGCTGATAGACGAGGGGTGCAGAAGACACGCCCCAACCCAGCACAGTGTGCACAGAGGGGGGAGACGTGCGGCCAGGGAGGCGGAGACTCGACAGAAACCACACACCCGGTGGGGTCACCACTGCACGATCTAACAGCCTGGGCCAGAGCACACTGAACGGGGAGAAGTCCTGTACAGAAAGTGAAAGCTCAACAGAGATCACACACCCTGTGGTACGTGATCCACCAGCCCAGCAGAGTACAAGCTGACCAGAAAGGTGGATCCCCGGAGAAGCCCAAGACCCGAGGCAACCACACACACAAGACACTAGAGGCCAACTGAGCAGTCACGGCGGGAGCCATACCAAATTGGCAACCACAGCAACATCCTAGTTAGTCATTAGTCTTAAACCGGTGGACTGTGAAACCCCCTGCCACAATGAATAAACACCAAAAAAAAGACACCAGAAATACAAAAAATCAAGAAAGTACACCACCAAAAGTTAATAAATCTCATACTCTAGATCCTATAGAACAAGAAGCCCTTGAAATAACTGATAAGGAATTTCGAGTGATAATTCTAAGGAAACTGAATGAGATACAAGAAAACTCAGCTAGACATCATGATGAAATGAGGAAAAGTATACAGGATCTGAAAGAGGAAATATACAAGGAAATCAATGTCCTGAAAAAAAATGTAGCAGAACTTGCTGAACTGAAGAAGTTATTCAGCGAAATAAAAAACACAACGGAGAGTTTAACCAGCAGGCTTGTCGAAGTTGAAGAGAGAACCTCTGAACTTGAAGATGGGCTGTTTGAAATAACACAAGCAGACAAAAAGAAAGAAAAAAGAATCAAGGACATGGAAGAAAATCTGAGAGAGATATCAGACAACCTCAAGCGCTCAAATATCCGAGTCATGGGTATTCCAGAAGGGGAGGAAAATGGAGATTCCATTGAAAACATATTCAACAAAATAGTGGCAGAAAACTTCCCAGGTATAGGAAAAATCACAGATCTTCAGATCCAGGAAGCTCAACGATCTCCAAACGTATTCAACCCAAAAAGGCCTTCTCCAAGACATGTCATAGTCAAATTGGCAAAACTCAGAGACAAAGAGAGAATCTTAAAAGCTGCAAGAGAGAAGCGTCAAATCACCTATAAGGGAGCCCCAATCAGGTTAACATCACAAACCCTAAAAGCTAGAAAGGAATGGGATGATATTTTCAAAATACTAAAAGACAAAGATTGCCAGCCAAGAATACTCTACCCTGCAAGGCTATCCTTCCGAAATGAGGGGCAAATAGTATATTTCTCAGACAAACAAAAACTGCGGGAGTTCACTACCACAAGACCACCCTTACAAGAAATCCTCAAGGGAGTACTGGGTTTGGTTCCTGAAAAATAACTACCACTGCCATAAAAACCTAAGAAAAATCTAAACCCGCTAGTACAATAAAAATGGCATTCATGAAGAGAAAACAAGCTAACAAAAACACTATCTACAACCTAAGGAACCAACAAACAAAGAAACCAAACAGTAAATCAGAAAGCAAGGAACAAAAGACACCTAAGACAACCAAACAACCAATAAAATGCTAAGAATAAATCAACACCTTTCAATAACAACTCTTAATGTTAAAGGCTTAAATTCCCCAATTAAAAGACACAGACTGGCGGACTGGATCAAAAAGCAGGACCCAACTATATGCTGCCTACAAGAGACCCACCTCACCCATAAAGATTCACACAGACTAAGAGTAAAAGGATGGAAAAAGATTTACCATGCAAACAGAAAAGAAAAACGAGCTGGAGTGGCTATTCTTATATCTGACAAAATAGACTTTAAACTAAAAACCATAAAAAGAGACAATGAGGGACACTACTTAATGATAAAAGGACTGATCCATCAAGAAGACATAACAATCATAAATATGTACGCACCCAATGTTGGAGCAGCCAGATTTATAAAACAAACTCTATTAGACCTAAAGAAGGAAATAGACACTAATACCATAATAGCAGGGGACCTGAACACTCCACTGTCAATATTAGACAGATCATCTAGGCAAAGAATCAGTAGAGAAACACAAGATCTAAACAAGACTCTAGACCAATTGGAATTGGCAGATATCTACAGAACATTCCACCCAACAACCTCAGAATATTCATTCTTCTCATCAGCACATGGATCATTCTCCAAGATACATCACATATTAGGTCACAAATCAAGTCTCAATAAATTCAAAAAAATTGGAATTATCCCATGTATCTTCTCAGACCACAATGGATTAAAACTAGAAATTAATAACAAACAAAACTCTGGAAACTATACAAACACATGGAAATTAAACAGCATTCTACTTAATGACATATGGGTCCAAGAAGAAATCAAGCAGGAAATCAAAAAGTTTATTGAAACTAATGAAAACAATGATACATCATACCAAAACCTGTGGGATACTGCAAAAGCAGTATTGAGGGGAAAATTTATTGCATTAAATGCTCACTTCAGAAGAATGGAAAGATGGCAAGTGAACAACCTAACACTTCACCTTAAAGAACTAGAAAAACAAGAACAATCCAATCCTAAAGTTAGCAGACGGAAAGAAATCATAAAGATCAGAGCAGAACTGAATGAAATTGAAAACCAAAAAACAATTCAAAAGATCAACGAATCAAAAAGTTGGTTTTTTGAAAAGATAAATAAAATTGACAAACCATTAGCATGGCTAACAAAAAAAAGAAGAGAGAAGACTCAAATAACAAAAATTAGAAATGAAAAAGGCGATATTACAACTGATTCATCTGAAATACAAGGAATCATTCGAGACTACTATAAACAACTATACGCCAACAAATTTGAAAATCTGGAGGAAATGGATAAATTTCTGGACACACACAAGCTCCCAAAACTGAACCGTGAAGACGTAGAAAATTTGAACAGACCAATAACAATAAAGGAGATTGAAGCTGTTATCAGAAGGCTCCCAACAAAGAAAAGCCCAGGACCAGATGGATTCACAGCAGAATTTTATCAAACATTCAAAGAGGAATTGACACCGATTCTTTACAAACTATTCCAAAAGATTGAAACGGACGCAAATCTCCCAAACTCATTCTATGAAGCAAACATCATCCTGATACCAAAACCAGGTAAAGATATAACCAAAAAAGAAAACTACAGGCCGATATCCTTGATGAATATAGATGCAAAAATCCTCACTAAAATACTAGCAAACAGAATACAGCAACACATACGAAAAATTATTCATCACGATCAAGTGGGATTCATCCCAGGGATGCAAGGTTGGTTCAACATACGCAAATCAATAAATGTGATACACCATATTAATAAACTCAAACACAAGGACCATATGATCATCTCTATAGATGCTGAAAAAGCATTTGATAAAGTTCAGCACTCATTCATGACAAAGACCCTCTATAAGTTAGGTATAGAGGGAAAGTATCTCAACATAATTAAAGCCATATATGCCAAACCCACTGCCAATATCATCCTGAATGGGGAAAAGCTGAAAGCTTTTCCTTTAAGAACAGGCACTAGACAAGGATGCCCACTCTCACCACTCCTATTCAACATAGTGTTGGAAGTACTAGCCAGAGCAATCAGAGAAGAGAAGGAAATAAAGGGCATCCAGATTGGAAAAGATGAAGTCAAACTGTCCCTGTTTGCAGATGACATGATCCTATATATCGAACAGCCTAAAACCTCTACAAAAAAACTGTTGGAATTGATAAATGATTTCAGCACAGTAGCAGGATACAAAATCAACACACAAAAATCAGTAGCATTTCTTTTCTCCAATAGTGAACATGCAGAAGGAGAAATCAAGAAAGCCTGCCCATTTACAATAGCCACCAAAAAAATAAAATACTTAGGAATTGAGTTAACCAAGGAGGTGAAAAATCTCTATAATGAGAACTACAAACCACTGCTGAGAGAAATTAGAGAGGATACAAGAAGATGGAAAGATATCCCATGCTCTTGGATTGGAAGAATCAACATAGTGAAAATGTCCATACTACCCAAAGTGATATACAAATTCAATGCAATCCCCATCAAAATTCCAAAGACATTTTTCTCAGAAATGGAAAAAACTATTCAGACATTTATATGGAACAATAAAAGACCACGAATAGCCAAAGCAATGCTCAGCAAAAAAAATAAAGCTGGAGGCATAACACTACCTGACTTTAAGCTATACTACAAAGCTATAATAACCAAAACAGTATGGTACTGGCATAAAAACAGACACACTGACCAATGGAATAGAATAGAGAATCCAGAAATCAACCCTCACACTTACTGCCATCTGATCTTTGACAAAGGCACCAAGCCTATTCACTGGGGAAGGGACTGCCTCTTCAGCAAGTGGTGCTGGGATAACTGGATATCGTTATGCAGGAGAATGAAACTAGATCCATACCTCTCACCATATACTAAAATCAACTCAAAATGGATTAAGGATTTAAATATACACCCTGAGACAATAAAACTTCTTAAAGAAAACATAGGGGAAACACTTCAGGAAATAGGACTGGGCACAGACTTCATGAATACGACCCCAAAAGCACGGGCAACCAAAGGAAAAATAAACAAATGGGATTATATCAAACTAAAAAGCTTCTGCACAGCAAAAGAAACAATTAAAAGAGTTAAAAGACAACCAACAGAGTGGGAGAAAATATTTGCAAAATATACATCTGACAAAGGATTAATATCCAGAATATATAAGGAACTCAAACAACTTTACAAGAAGAAAACAAGCAACCCAATTAAAAAATGGGCAAAAGAGCTAAGTAGGCATTTCTCTAAGGAAGATATCCAAATGGCCAACAGACATATGAAAAAATGCTCAACATCACTCAGCATCCAGGAAATGCAAATCAAAACCACATTGAGATACCATCTAACCCCAGTTAGGATGGCTAAAATCCAAAAGACTATGAACGATAAATGCTGGCGAGGCTGCGGAGAAAAAGGAACTCTCATACATTGTTGGTGGGACTGCAAAATGGTGCAGCCTCTATGGAAAATGGTATGGAGGTTCCTTAAACAATTGCAAATAGATCTACCATACGACCCAGCCATCCCACTGTTGGGAATATACCCAGAGGAATGGAAATCATCAAGTCGAAGGTATACCTGTTCCCCAATGTTCATCGCAGCACTCTTTACAATAGCCAAGAGTTGGAACCAGCCCAAATGCCCATCATCAGATGAGTGGATACGGAAAATGTGGTACATCTACACAATGGAATACTACTCAGCTATAAAAACGAATGAAATACTGCCATTTGCAACAACATGGATGGACCTCGAGAGAATTATATTAAGTGAAACAAGTCAGGCACAGAAAGAGAAATACCACATGTTCTCACTTATTGGTGGGAGCTAAAAATTAATATATAAATTCACACACACACATACACACATACACACAAAAACCGGGGGGGGGGGGGGGAAGAAGATATAACAACCACAATTATTTGAAGTTGATACAACAAACAAACAGAAAGGACATGGTTGGGGGGGAGGGGGGGAGGGAGAAGGGAGGGAGGTTTTGGTGATGGGGAGCATTAATCAGCTACAATGTATATCGACAAAATAAAATTTAAAAAAAAAAAAAAACAAAAAAAAAAAAAACAAAAAACTCTTATCTGGCATAGATAAAAAGCTCTCAGACATCAATAAGAAAAAGGCAGACAACAACCAGACAACAACAAATAAACTGACAAAGCTTTAAGTAGGCACTTCACTCTGAGAGGCCATCCAAATTGGCAATAAACATATTAAAAGGCACCTAACGTGATTAGTCATAAGGAAAAAAAACACTAAAGCCACACAATGCAATGTCACCAACCATCTCAAGAATGGCTACAGTTTTTCAATTAAAAAAAAGTAACTGACAATACCAAGTATTAGAGAGGAAGCAGAGCAGTGGGAACTGGCACACATTGCTAATGAGGATGCAAACTGGCACAAGCACTTTGGAAAACTGCTTGGCAGTATCTACGGTATCAGTTATCCTTTTGCTGCGTAACAAATCACACCAAACTTTCATGGCTTAAAATTTTATTTAGCTCACAATTCTGTGAGTCAGGAACTTGGGCAGCTCATCAACTGGGACAGCTCATCTTGGCTGGACCTACTGGTGTGTCTGCTATACCAGTATGACAGCTGCCCCAGGGTGACTGACTACAGTAGGTCTCAAGAAGCACTAAAATGAAGGCCACACTGAGTAAAATAGCCAGGCTTCCCACATTCCTTACAAGGGAGAAAAGAGGAACCAGAAAAATCTGAACTATCAAAGGATCAAGAAATATTTGATCCAGCTGCAAGATAAGGGAAGGATGAGTGATGAAAAGTAGTAGTTACCAATTTTTGCTTGAAACTGGTAATATTCCTTATACACCAATTCATTTTATATGCCAGGAGATACTGCATTTGAATATAATTGTTAGATCGCCATATCTACTGTTATGATTTCTTCTCAACATTTAACAGTGTTTTTGTCCTCTCATTTCTGTATCACACTGAAGGCAACACAGTTTTCCATTTTACTGTTCTTTGTAAAGATCTAGCTTCTGCTTCACTGATCAGTTCTAATGGTTTGGGAGTAATTTTGATTATTTCTTTTTTGTTTTGTTTTGGCTTGGTTTGCTTTTCTGTTTCATTAAGTTAAATAAGGGATCTTTGATTTTTAGTATCACTTTGGACACATCACATCACAGAATTTTTCATCAAATTTCATCATTATTCATTAAATTCTGCACTAAGTCTTACTACTGCTTTTACACAGTAGTGTTTCAGGAGTGTTTTGGCATTTTGTTTTTAATTTTCAGGTGAAAACATGCAGAGAGAACTTATCCTTTTAATATTGATTTCTAATTTTATCAAAATGGAGACATTTAATGAGAATTTCTTCATGCCCTAATTAGATCTGCTTTATAAATGCCCCATGACTTGGTAAAAAGACTATAAATTCATATCCCACTTTTTACTTGACCTCTATTCTGTAAGAATACTTTTTTTCACTCTTAAAAACTGCCATATCATTTTTACACAAAACATTAACCATAGCAATTTTCAACCATCTTGTATTAGTCAGGGTTCTCCAGAAAGAAAGAATCAATAGGATATGTTATAATTATATGAGAGGGATTTATTAGGGGAATTAGTTCATGCAACTGTGAAGAAAAGTTCCACCATAGGCCGTCTAAAAACTGGATGCCAGCAGCATGGCTCAGTGCAAGTCTAAAGGCCTCAAAACCAGGGAAGCCAGTGGTGTCCTTGGTGTAAGTCCTGGAACCCAAAACCTAACGAGTCTCGAGCTCTGATGTCCATGGACAGGAGAGAAGAGTGTATCCCAGCTCCAGCGGATCGAGAGATTCACCTTTTTACTCTGTCATTTGTTCTCTCCGGACCCCCAGTGGACTGGATGGTTCCCACCCACATTGAGGGTGGGTCCTTCCCACCCAGGCCACTCAAACTCTCATACTAATCTCTGCTGGAAACACCCTCACGGACACAACTAAAAAGATAGCTTTACCAGGTTTCTCAGCATTCCTTCATCTAACCAAGTCGACACCTAGAATTAACTTTCACACATCTCAAAACATTTTTTTAATTATTTCAAAAAGGTAACTCAAGGCGAATAATAATTTTAAGAAGGAAAAATTCTACATACAGAAACAGAAATTGTTAGTTGCTCTGAAAGGCTTCAGCTCTTTCACTCATCGGAAGCTACGGTTATAAATAAAAAATATACTTGCAGGTCAGGAGGACAAATGATTTCTTTCTTTTTCCTTAAAATACTAAATAAAACACAACAGTAATAGTACTGCCTCATGGCTGATTCTTCATGGGAAACAGCAGAATATATTCACTTTTTAAATTTTTTAACTTAAAATTCACCCTGTAGCTTTGCAAGCCTTAACAAATGCATAAAATGATATATATACAACCAGTTGAATACAATCAAAATAGTTCCATCAACCCCCCCAAAAAATTCCCTAGTACTATTCACACCCTGTGGTCCGATTCTACCTCACTCTTTAATATCTAGAAACTACTAATCTGTTCTCCATCCTTATAGTTTTGCCATTCCTACAATATCATATAAATGCAATAAAAAACCCATAGCCTTTTCAGCCTGGCTTCATTAATTCAGTATAAGGCATTTGAAATTCAACCAGTATACTGTTTGATTTGATAGTTGAGTGCTTTTTATCACTGAAAAGTATTCCACTGTATGGATGTACATACAATTTGTTTATCCTTTCTCCAGCTGAGACGCATTTGGGACTGCTTGCACTTTGGACAATTACAAAAAAAGGGGGTGCAGTTATAAATACTTGCCTACAGGGTTTTATGTGAGCACATATTTTTATTTCACTTGAGTAAATACTTAGGAATGCAATTGCTGGGTCATACAATAAATATATGTTTCACTTTTTTAAAAAAACTTCCAACAGTTTTCTGAACTAATATTCTGTATTCCACAGCAAGAGGTGAGAGATCCAGTTGCTCCTTATTCTCAGCAGCATTTGGCATTGTCAGGTTTTGGTTTATTTTAACCATTCTAATACATGTGTAGTGGTATCTCACTGAGGTATCTTTTGCCCCATTTTTTCATTAGGTTGTTTGCTTATTGTTGAGTTTTGAGAATTCTTTATATATTCTGAATAAAAGTCTTTTTCAGATATATGATCTACAAATACTTCCCCTAGTCTCTAATTTTGGAATCCAGATAAAACTGGCCTCATAAGTTGGGAAGCATTACCTTCTCTTCTATCTCCTGGAAGATATTGTGTAGAACTAATATTATTTCTCCCTTAATTGTGTGATTAAATTTGCAGAGAAACAATATGGGCCTGGAGTTTTCTTTGTTAGGTTTTTAACTACAAATTCAATTTATCTAATAGATATAGGACTGTTCAGGTTACCTATTTCTTCTCGAGTGAGTTTTGGTAGTTTGTATATCTCAAGGACTTTGTCCCTTTCATCTATATTGTCAAATTTGCACCCACAGAGTTGTCTGCAGTAATCTCGTATTATACTTGGAAGATCTGCAGGGTCTGTAGTAATATCTTCTCTTTCATTCCTGGTATTAGTGCTGGGGCTCAGAAAGCAACACCCCAAAGCGAAAGCCTCAGAAGCAGCCCCAAAAGCAAAGTTTTCCTCTGGCCTTCTCCTCCCCTTCTGTCTCTCAGTATCACTCTCCCCTGAGGCAAGCCACTGAAACTATAATTCTGAAGACACCTCCCCAAAACAATGATATAATAAAATTAGTTATGCCTTTTCTTCATATTAATCTGTGCTTATTGGGTGATCTTTTTTTTTTTTTCTTTTTTCAGAGAATCTTCAGGGGGTTGAAGGGAATGCCTTCCCTTGGCCCCTACATTAGCAAATCCAGTCTTCTTTTTATTCTTGGCCAGTCTGGCTAAAAGTGCATTGATTTTATTCATCATTTAAAGATCCAGGTTTTAGTTTCATTGATTTTCTCTATTGCTTTTCTGTGTTAAATTTCATTGATTTTTATTTTAATCTTTATTATTGTTTCTCATCTGCTTGCTTTGGGTTTAACTTGCTCTTATATTGCTAGTTTCTTTAGATGTATTAAATTAAGTTTGGCCTAAAAGTTTCCTCAGAGATACTGAACTGTAACCTAACTTGATGTGTAAACAGACTGTAACTTACTCTTGTAACCTAACTTGATGTGTAAACAGACTGCTACTACTCTTGTAACCTAACCTGATGTGTAAACAGACTGTTACTACTCTTGTATCCTAACTTGATGTTCAAACAGACTGTAACCAACTCTTGTAACAAGTAGCCAAGTCTCAGTCAATTACAGGCAGCCAACTGTTCAAACCATGTTCAAATAAGGCAAATGCCCAGCTATAACCAAACCAGCTGTTTCTGTACCTCACTTCCATTTTCTGTAAGTCACTTTCCTATTTCTGTCTATAAATCTTAGCCAACAATGTGGCAGCCCCAGAGTCACTCTGAACCTATTCTGGTTCTGGCAACTGCCCGATTTGTAAATCACTCTTTGCTCAATTAAACTCTGTTAAATTTAATTTGTCTAAAGTTTTTCTTTAACAAATGAGAGCTTAGATTAATGATGACGGACTTTATTTTTTCCCTTGTTGCTTTCAAGATATCTTTATCTTTCAACATTCTTACTAAAATGTGTCTGGGGGTGAATATCTTTTGTGTTTATCCTAACTTACAGTTCATTGAGCTTACTGGATATGTAGATGAATGTTTTTCATCAAATTGGAAATTTTTCAGGCATTATTTCTTCAAATATATTTTCTGCTCATTTGGCCCCCTCTTCTCATTCTAGTACCACCATTACACATGTCAGTGCATTTAATGGTGTCCCATATTTCTCTGAGGCAATGTTCATTGTCCTTCATTATTTTTTCTCTGTTCTTTAGCTTGCATAGTTATTATCAATTACTTTCAAGTTCACTGATTCTTTCTTCTGCCAATTAAAATCCACTGTTGAGCCCCTATAGTGAATTTTTCAATTCAGTTATTATATTGCTTAATTCCAGAATTTCCATTTGGTTCTTTCTTATAATTTCTATCTCTTTCTTGATAGTCTCTATTTGATGACACCTGGTCCTCATAGCTTCCTCTAGTTCTTTAAACGTGGTTTCCTTTAGTTCTTTGAACATATTTATAATGGCTGCTTTGACGTGTCTTTGGCTGTTAAATCTCGCCTCTGGGCCCTCTCACAGGTAGTTTCTGTTGCCTAATTTTTTCCTGTGTAGGAATCATACTTTCCCATTTCTTTATATGTCTTGCAATTTTTTTTTCTTAAAAACTGGACATTTTAGGTAATACAGGGTAGAAACTATAAATACTGATTCCCTTACCCCTCTCCAGGAGTAAGTTTTGTTGTTGCTTACTTGTTTATTTGTGTACTTAGCTGGACTATTTCAGTGAAGTGTACTTCCCCACAGTGTAAAGACTTTGGTGTCACTCCTCAGTGGATGCAACCTTGGGCATGTGCACAATCACCCCAGGATGGTAGTGGTTATAGAAGGGCTCTCTCTAACTATTTCTTTATTTTATCTTTCTGTTAAACTGTATGTCTAATTTGGTATCACACTCAGCCATCAGGCTCTACTAATTGCTGACTGATTTCTCAATCGTTTCCAACAATGCCCTTGGTCATAAATTGCTCCATAGTCTGATCCAATTAAATTCAGGCAAGGTAGCTGTTGAGGCAGTCTTTGAGGGTTGTTCTGACCCCAAGATGATTCTTCTTAGCTGTTTCTTTCCCTGGTTCTCTCTAATGAACTTGCTGGCCTGTGGTTTAGTTTATTGCTGTTAATTAAAAGGAGGTACCAGCCTCTTCTTATTTGTTTGCCACCAAAATCTCCATTATTTTCTAAAGCATCCTTAGGCTTGAACTTCCTCACACTGTTTCTAATACAGTCAGTTTCTTTGGGGAGAACTTCTAGTCTCACTGTTCTAGAATGCCTCTCCCTTTGTGCAAAATCTCTGAGCCACTACTCTTGGCACTGCACATAGGCAGTAGCCTCTAGTCTGCTTCTCTTGGTGTGTAATCTCTGCTGTACAAACAATCTGGAGTGAGAACAATTGGGGTTGCAGTATTCTTGACGTGCTGCATCTGAGGTAGAACTCTTGTCCTACAAGTGGGGGCTGAGTGGAAGAAAGGAGCCACCCCCTCCCAACAACCATTCAGCTGTGTTCACCAGGAATTTTGCCTCTTCAACTCAGACTTCAAGGGAATAAGAAATGTCCCCCCAATGGGACACTGTATCCCTTGAATGGGAGCTGAGGGGAGAGAGAGCACTCATAGTCACACCCACCAGGAATGAGCTGGAAGGATGGAGGGAGGTGAAAGCAAGTCATGGCTAAATTACGAGACTCTTGCTGTTCTTACCAAGTTGTAGTTGATTTTCTTGAACAAAAGTGTCTTTATTATCTCTAGGCCCTTAGGACAATTTCTAGAGACTTAATGTTTCTTTCTTATAGTTTTGACCAACATTGCACTTGTTTTGCTAGGGAGCAGGTCTGTGGACCTCCTCATGCTGCCATTCTAAAAATAGAACCCTCCTCTCTTCTTTTCTAACATAAATATTTTATGCTACAAATTTCCCTCTAAGTCCCACTTTAACCATATCCCACAAATTTTGATGTTGTTGTCATTCTAATTCAGTTAAAATATTTTCTAATTTCCCTTAAGACTTCTTCTATTACTCCTAGATTATTTAGCAGCACATTGTTTAATTTCCAAATAATTTTGAATTTTCCAAATAATTCCTGTTACTGATCTCTAGTTTAATTCCCTTATCATCAGAAGAATTTTGATCATAATCATTACAATTACGTTATGAGGTTCTAGAAAATGTTAACATTTGTTTGTTTCAGCCAGACTCTTAGGTCCATCTTTCCTTCTGTGGGCAGTGGATCTGACATTAGATCTATGTTCAAAGCCTTTAGGATGCCATTTGAGTCTGCCCATCACATGTACCCCCTCAGGGGTTGGTCTGGGACTAGGGCAATAGTTTAAATCATAGTTCAGTTTTCTAAGACTTTGCTATGATTTGTTGGGTATATTCCACACATGCACACATCGGAATAAGGCTGGGATTTGTGTTCATTCATACACAGACCTAAGGATCCCCTTCTCACTCTTTCCTCTCTCCCAACCCTCTCTGTCTTTGGGGGCTTCTTTCTCAGTCCTACCGCCCAGAATGACGAGGTTCCTTCAGAGTCTGAGTCTCCTGCGCTGTGTCACCATGCCACGCAACTGGGCCCACTCTCAGAGCAAAGCGGTAAGAGAAAAGGCAGAAAAAAACTACATAAAATGGCCCCCCAACATTCTCTGTATAATAGAGGAACCTTTTCCCTATTCAGCTATCCAGACAGATGAGCCCAAACTGCTGCTGTTGCACCGTAACAGTACAGTTCTTCAATTGGGGAAGGCCTCTGGTGAGAGCCAGGAAAGGGGGAAAAAAAAAGGTTTCTCCTCATACTCCCAGTCTTTTTCCCAGTCCTCTAGCCAAAAAAATAAAAAATAAACAATAGGCTTCTCTTTGAGCTTTTGCTGTCCACACCCACTACACAATCCCCAATTTGGCCCACGGTGGAGTCAAAGTTAGAAGTTAAAGAAGGAAAACAAAAATACAAACAGGAAACTCCGTGCCACTGGATCAGTCACTCTTCATTTTTCGACCTCTCTCCCCAATCAGCCTGTTATTATTTACTGTTTGTAGTCCCAAGGTGGTTTTTTGTATTTTGTCCAAAGTTTTCAGTTGTGGGAGAGCGATGCTGTAATAGACTTATTCCATCATGGCCAGAAATGGAAGTTCATATTTACTTTTAGAAGAAATAGATGTCAACTTTTCAAATAAACTCTGAATATGGTTTCACTCCCCAAATGCAAGCTTTGGGAAATTGTTATAAATATTTTTATGGCTTTGTTTTTTATGAGTTATAAATACTTAATATAAAAACATTAGAAAACATAAAATGCTAAGAAAATAAGCACTCATATTTTACCACATAGAAATTATCAGTTAACATTTTGAGTAGATATTCCAGACATTTTACACTCTAGAGAAAGAGAGAATATGTCTTATCCAAATGTTAATTTTTTTTTTATGTAAACCACCTCCATAACACTTTTTTATTTAGGTAACTATCCTAATCACAAAATCTGACACATTCACTCATTTGTGAAAAAATACAACTAAAAGAGATTTGTATCTGAGATACTACGGTGGCAGCAGTGGAAGTGGGGACAGCAACTGCAATCACATCCACAACCGGAAACCATGGTGAGAATCACACCCAGAATAAAGCCAAACTCATCTCTGAGACCCAACAAAGGTTCAAAGCTGAGTATGTGACAGACAAGCCAGATAAATATGATCCACATGATGTTGAAAGGCTGCAACAAGATGGTAACTGGGATGAAAGTACTTATCTCAGAGACATAATGTTGTAGATGAAGCACTAAAGAAGCTGATGAGAGATTTCAGTGGAGAAAAGAAATTTCTGTCAACAACCTTAATGAATCGTCCAGTCCCAGATGTTATTGGAAATGGGTGGTATGTATCTCCACAGTTATGATAAAGAAAGTAACAAATTGTTCTGGATCAGGATGAAGTATCATATAAAAGACCAGAAACCATGTTGGACAAAAAGAAGCTCACAGCATTCTCACTGGAATGTTATACTAAGAGAGAAAATGAGAGAAAACTGTAACAGTGACATTTACCCTGCTTGACTTTGTATGCTTTATCATCAACTGCTTTAAGGTTATTACCCTAAATACCTCTCAGAAAGTTATCTTTTATATGGCTTGGTTAATGAATGCTGCTTTCATTTTGAAAGCCTGGCTTTGTCCAGAGGCAATGACTTTGCTGATGTTTACAAGCCAAAATGAAGTCTAGGACTATGTCAGTGTAGAATACCTGCCTCCCCACATGGGTGAAACTGATCCTTTCAAGTATAGCTACCCACCACTAGTAGATGACGACTTTCAGACACCACTGTGTGAGAATGGGCTTTTTACCAGTGAGGATGAAACTTCAAGTAAAGAGGACAAAAAAAGTGATGGTGAAAGAAGCTTGGAAACAATTTCTAATGAAGAACAAACAGTTCTTCAAGGAAAGATTAACCCAACCAAATCTACTTCCAAAGCAGAAATAAATGAAAAGTTGATTCAAAGATAAAAGCTTTCAAGAAACCACTGAGTGCCTTTAAAGGGCCCTTATTACACATCAGAGAGTGGAAGAACAGTATTTGGAAAGTACAGAATCTGAACAGAAGAAAACTTTAATAGTGTTTACAAATGTAACTAAGAATACAGTACATTGCAGATGAGAACAACCACTCCAGAAAAATAGAGTCAAGCTTAGAAACAGCAGCTGTGAGCTGGTGTATCAGTCAATATAGCTGTGTCTCCCCATGGGGCCTTAACAGTCTCTGCCCAAGTCCGCTTTCTGATTATGGCCACAGAAACAGAAAAGTCATTTAGCACAGGTCCATCAGAACTGATTCAGTTCTGGAAAGAGGGTCCCAGAAACAAAGTGACAGTGCACAGGTTAAAATGCCAAACTGTTGAGAGCAAGTACACCAAACACTCTTAGGTTAAAAGATAATGATTTTAAGAAGTCATATAAGATCAATGAAGATATATATCTACAATTCAACACCTGCAGATGTAAAACAAACTGTAGTCCACCCTAAATACTGTACACAGTATCTCCCTGAGTATACACAGTGGCTTCCCCTTATATGGTAGATCTTTAGCCTGAATATGATATAATCCCAAAATATTTGTGTATGCTTTTTGCTCCTCAGCAAATAAATGAGGAAATAATTAGCCAAAATTGGAAATGTATTGTCCCAATGTTATTTCTTTAATGTTTCTTATGAAAATTATGTTGACTCACTAAAATATCCTTGATTGATGTTTGGTTAGTTGAATTAAATAACATATCTTGTTAACATTTATATGTCTATTAAATGTGACTAAGCAGAATTACTAAAAATTGACTATAATATCCAAAACATCTAAACTTTAGTACTTAATTAATCACATACATTTACGTTTGATTTTATTCTATCTTCATTTGGTTTTACTTAATCACATTTGCATGATTATTACTTTTGGTACTTTAAACAATCGTTTTATTTGCAATCTTGTCATTATCTGTTCATCACCAAATTTTTAAAAACCAACCTTCTTTTTTGTTTGCTGCCCTAAAAATCCATTCTTACATATTTTTTTGTATCATTACACAATATAAACATTTTTTGTGGCCTTTTACCAGTTTTCTCCTTAACCCCACCTCCCCCCACCCCTTTCCCACCAAGGACCAACATTTAGATTTAAATTTTTGTTTTCACTTGGGAATAGAAATAGATTATCCTTAAAACATTAATGAAGTATCATTAGCTTGATCTGAAAGTAACTTAAAAATGCAATTGCTGGTAAACCTGGCCTCAAATTTCATAATACCATTACTGTTTTTACATCTTGCCACTAATTTTGGCTTTACTGTATAAAAAAAAATTCCTAGAATTGTTGCCAGTGTAATTTCTCTAATGTTCTGGTGATTTTCATATATTTTCAGTAATTTTATTACTGTATTATTATTTTCTTTGTATAAATTGATCAAAAGAACATGTTTTCTATTTTAATATGCTTTAAAAAAATGATTACATTAATGAAGTAAATATCAGGAAAGAACAAAGTATAATATCAAAATGTTCAACTCAGTTTCTCTCCAAGATCACACTGCATAGTATAAAAACAGGCAGATTTCTAACCTAAATAGAAAAACACGAAATTGCCTAAAATAAAACTGTCTGAAACAGCTGAAATTACAGGTCATATGTTTCATAATGAGAATTATCCCAACTAATCTCACCTCAAAGCAATCCATTAATGAATGCAACATATCTCCCTTCTCAGTACCTTCCGTGAAATTACAATAGGGACATGAAGGTGGAGGAGAAGAAGAGAGGGAAAGAGAAGGAGCACGAGGAGGAGGACAGAGAGCAGGAGGAGGAGGAAAAAGAGATAAGAAAAAAGGATTAAGGAAATGGAAAAAACAAAAGAAGAAAAGAAAGAGACAACAAAAATCTGTATAATTAAGATCTCAAAATAAATATTATCAATTACAACATAACACTAACATAATTTTTTTAAATGGGAGTTGGTCTTTCTATGTACAGTCATTTTTTTTTTCAAGCCATCAGTCAGTAATGAATGTGAGTTTTACTGCTACAATTCAAAAGCTTAATGCATGTAAGCTTTCAAGTGTGTCAGCAATTTCTGTACCTATAAAATAGGAAAAAGGATTCAAATACCTGCTTAATTTGTCATGATTTTGATTTTCATTGAATGTTAATGTTATATACCCCACGTCTAGAAGAAAATTCACAAACATATTTTATATACCAGGATGAAAGTACTTATTACGACTTTTTCCTGTGACCTTAAAACTATACCACTTTAAAAAGTAAAGGAAGCTACAAATAATTCATAGCTAATATCAAAAAATCTCCAATATTCCCTACATAGACCTTAAGGTATTAAATTAATTACAAAATAAACAATAGAATCTAAAACCTGAAAAATCAAGTAAGACGTAATTTCTAAAGTTTTTTTTCAAATGGGCACATGCACACAATGTTCCACAGTGATGTGTGAGTTACTCAATGAAGACAGAATACTCCAAATCCCCCATCCATGCAACCATTCAAATTAACTTAAAAATAGCTAACACAGCACTACAATCCAGTCTGTGACTCAGAGTCATACATGAAACATATATAAAATATACTAAGAAAGCACATCAAAAACTAAAGGTTGAAAAGTTTAAAGATTAAGAAAAAAATGGAAAAAAATTTCATTGCTAGATTATATAAATAAATCTCTACTTGAATTATATATTCCTAGAAAAAAAATATTAACATACTCCTGGGATAAGAAAGAATACATTTGGGAAAAAAGTGTATTTTTTAACAAAGACTAGAAAATTCAAATTCTAGACCATCTAACACATCAGAATGAAAGTGTTGACAGAAATGCCAGCAACATAAATAAATGAACCCTTTGTCTAGAGCACAAAAATTAACTCTAGCTATTAACTGATCATTCAGAGAAAGTAAGAATAAGAACCTAGCCACGCATTCTCACACAAAACTAAAATCAAAGTAAAGTCTAAGCTTTCTAATAAGTCGAATATTTAAATTATTCTACTGTAATCAAGAGATATAGTTCAGCCTCATTAACGTATGTATGTTATAAATATATGAGAAAGCAACTCTTTTATATTTTTCACTGTTAGTACATTCTTTGAACAATAAAAATGTAAAACAAAACCCCAGACAGGCCTAATTTCAAGGCATTACCTGAAAATATTTTAGATATTTTAACTTTATTATACAAATGAAAGATTTAATCCTCTGACCAGTTAAATAATCGTGAAAAGTACTCTATGTGCTAAGAAATGTACGGCAGAAGTTCAAATGGCTACGGGCAAAAGCAAGTTTAAAAGAGCAGCTCCACAACTTTATTTTTCACTTTGATGTGGCTCTCTGGTAAAAGGAATTTGTCTTTCTGAGGGATTTCCTGCGTTCTTCTCCCACACTGTTAACAGGACTTCCCTCCAATGGCAACTTCCCCTACCCTTTCAGACATGAAAGTGTTTTCCTTTTGATTTATTAGCCTCCTCTCATCAATTGTACTTCTCTCTTCTCTTCACTAGCAAACTCCCAAAATTAAGAGGAGTACCACATATTTTCATTTCCTATCCATTAACCACCTTCTACTTGTGCCCATTAAACGAGCCGCCCATCCTCAGTCTCTCTACCCTCCACCAGCATTTCCACCTTCTACCTGTGCCCATGCCATGAGCCGCCCGTCCTCACTCTCCCTACCCTCCACCAGCATCTCCACCTTCTACCTGTGCCCATGCCATGAACTGCCCATCCTCACTCTCCCTACCCTCCACCAGCATTTCCACCTTCTACCTGTGCCCACGCCAAGAGCCGCCCATCCTCAGTCTCTCTACCCTCCACCAGCATCTCCACCTTCTACCTGTGCCCACGCCATGAGCTGCCCGTCCTCACTCTCCCTACCCTCCACCAGCATCTCCACCTTCTACCTGTGCCCACGCCATGAGCTGCCCGTCCTCACTCTCCCTACCCTCCACCAGCATCTCCACCTTCTACCTGTGCCCATGCTATGAGCCGCCCGTCCTCACTCTCTCTACCCTCCACCAGCATCTCCACCTTCCACCTGTGCCCACACCATGAGCCACCCGTCCTCACTCTCCCTACCCTCCACCAGCATCTCCACCTTCTACCTGTGCCCACACTATGAGCCGTCCGTCCTCTCTCTACCCTCCACCAGCATGTCCACCTTCTACCTGTGCCCACGCCATGAACCGCCCGTCCTCACTCTCCCTACCCTCCACCCACCATCCTTACTCTTGGTGCTCTCTAAAGACTGGAGCTGTTCTAGTCCCTGGTGAAGCCACCACGTCTAGCAGTGTGACTCCAAAATATGCCTCCTGTGCTTGAATCTCATGAAGCTTGTCGCCTTGAACTCCCCAATTACTCTTACCATCTCTTCAAACTCTACCAGTCTAAAATAAAACTATTAAGCCTCTAAAATGTGCTTCCCCCTTCTGACAGTAAATTAACCGACAGAAAGCTAACATTTCCATTTCTCAGAACCAAACCTGTAGGAGCCCTTCAGTTCATCCCTAAGAATCCTCTCAGTCCTTCGGTCCGGTCACTAAGCATTCTTTAGTCTCCTTCAAAGGTTTTTCCTTTCTATCCTTTCCATCTTCACAGCAATCATATTAACATGGAGTACACTATAAACACCTAGAAGATAATTGGTCCCCTTTTTCCATTTCTGCTCACATCCATTGTAACCTTCATAATGCCATCGAGTCAACTTTCATAAAGCACTGCTTTCATTAAAGACCATTATCAGTAAGAACGCTTTTAGGTTTGTTAAAAATAATAATCCCTAATGTCAATCGATAAATGAGAAATGGACCACTGATATACTGTTGGCTGAAGAAAATGGACAACTGACAGATACACTTTTGGCTGAAACTGGTACAAACCTTCTGTAAGGCAATGTACCAATGATGTAATATAACCTAAGAAAGCAATTAAATATGCATTAAAAGATATAAGGAATATTATTACAGCATTATTTACATTATCAACAAACTGGGAGCAATGTAGATGCTCAGAAATAGCAGAATACTTAAATAAATTATGGAACATCCATCCAAAAGGAAAACGAATGCTACCATTAATAGTCATGTTTATAGAATTCTCATAAATTTATATAAAATTTAAAATTGCACATAAGGTAGCATTTATAATATGACCCCAATTTTATTTAAATTGTCTTTAATTTTGTAAAACTACACAGAAAAAAAGAAGGAAAGACATATACGAGGGTACTTTATAAAGTTCACAGGAAATTTCATATTATCTTTTAATTCTATTTTTCCACAAACTTTTTGAAGTATCCTGGTATAACAAAATGTTAACAAATCTTTTAATGTTAAGATTTTGGAACATATTTTATTCCTCTGATTTTCTGTCTTTCAAATTACAATTTATTTTTACAATAAAAAGTATGATAAAATTATTTTAAATTCTTTATTTCCTGAAAGCATTTAAACAGCATATAAGTAAAGCAAAATGTGGAGGGGAATAAAGTCTCCAGGGCTCACTACTGCCTAAAATTTCAAAGCTAAACTTCTCAATTTAGCATTCGAAGCTCCAATACAATTCAGCCTGACAACACTGCCCACTAATTCATGCATAAATCCCAAAGACCCAGTCATGACAGCTCACTAACATCACCAATCTTTCCTCATGCCTATTTCTACCTTGAATCCCTACCTCCCCTCTTTTCCACCTACCTAAACACTTTCATGCCTCTCAGCCTTTGTACGTGAAAAGTGAAAACAGCTGTTGGAAACGGCTGCTCATCCATGAAGCCTCCCTGAGTTTTTTTAACCCAAATGACTTTGCTCCTCCAAGTTCTCCTTTCCCTCCCTGCCACCTCAGTATTCTACTTTCCATATAATTCATTTTGGTATTGTATCATGTACACCAGGATCTTAAATTATTATTTAACAATTTTATGTGTATATCTTATTTCACCAACAAGAAAGTTAGCTTATCAAGGACAGGGACTATTTTATCCTTCTTAGGAATGTTATTTCTCTTTCTTATACTTAAAGTCCTTCTCAGGGCCAACACAGTACTAAATATCTAACATCCAATATTCATTTAATAGAATTAAATTAGTTCAGATGTTATCCACATACAATGATTCTACCACATCAATACATACATAAAACAAACACTTTTTTTTCTATTCCATTGATTTCTATTCTTCTCATTATTTCCTTTATTTTATTGTGTGGATTTATTTTGCTTTTATTTTACAAATTTTTTGGTGATGCTCAGATCATTGGTTTCATCTTTATTTTTATTTTTTTCAGTATCAGGATGTAAAGCTATAAATTTCCCTCAAAGCACTGTTTTAGTAGCATTTCATAAATTTTGATATGTTGCATTTTATTACATTCAGTTCAAAATAATTTTTATTTATGTCGTGGTTTCTTTTTTGATTCATGGATTGTTTAAATGTGTGTTGTTTAATTTGCAAATATTGGGGGTTTTCCTAATTTTCTTATTGATTTGGGACTTAATTCCAATGTGGTAAACTCATATTTATTAATTCCTGTTTTATAACCCAACATATGGTCGATCCTAGTAAATGTACCATGTGCATTTTGAAAGAATGGGGGGGGAAAAGGTGTCAATTGTTGAGGAATATGTAAAATAATAAATGTGTATGCACCTGAAACCAGAATAAAAATTGAAATAATTAAAGGAAGAAACATAATGTCACAATCATAGTTGAACATCCTGACACCCCTTTCTCAATAATTAATAGAACAACTAGATATAAAAATTAGCAAATACATAGAAGAATTAAACAATATGATCAACTGTCTTGACTTGATACTTATAGAAAACTATATCTAACAATAGCAGAATTTACACTTTTTTTTTTACCCCAAGATTCCAACTATTAAGGCGAGCTTCAATGTCACTGTCATCCAGAGAAACAGGAGATTTTTTCGAATGTATTTCCTGAAATATAAAAGAAAAAAGGGAAGAAGGAAGGAGGGAAGAAATAAGGGAGGAAAGTGGGAGAAAGGAAGAGAAGGAAAGGAGGAAGAAAAAGAAGGGGGGAGGAAAGTAAGAAAGAAAGAAGGACAAAACACATGTCATTCAGAGTAATAAGGGGTTTATGTGCTTCTTCAGTAGTGCTATATTGGCCTCAGAGGAAAGCACTGTGTTACAACTGAGCTAGAGTTCTCAATTCTAATTAATGACTATTATAGCTGCTTAGGGCTATAAGATGCCTTAACAATATATTCACACAGTAACTAGATTTCAAAAAAAAAAAAAAAAAAATCAAAAGAATTTGTTAAAAATTAATCCAGACTCTTCTTTTTAAGTTTTCTTACAAAAAGTTTTAATTGTAGTATACCACAGTAGCTTTAAAGGGTGGGGGGTGGTGAGCACTTGAAAAGATAAATTATTTACTCTCATTAAAATTAGTTAAAAGCAAAGTTTTGTGTTGATGTCCAAGAGGATCTTTTTCTTAAATAATTCTCACTCATACACTAAATATAAAAAGAAATAAGCTTTGAATTCACATCACGTAAACACAATTATGATGATTCTTTACTTTTTAAAAAATAAAAAATTCACGCTTTTTCTTCCTGTATAATTTATTATATCACACATTTATCAAACCGGATTAAAACTGTAACTAACTAAAGACAACCTAAGATTTGTGCCCCAAATTGGACAATGATCTGAAAGCTCTAAAAACACAGAAAGGTAAATCTCTGTAAAACAGCCCAAAACATTTCTTTTGAAACTAAATTTGTTGGTACAGCATTTTCATGCTTTCAGAAAACCCTGTTACTAACAAATATACCCATTTGCCTGTGGTCACTTAAAACACGGAGTGACCAAAAAAATGCAATAAAATGTTCTTCATATTTTACTGAGTCTCCTACTTTCTATTCAACAAAATGTTAAACTTCCATTATTTATATATTATATTAGTATTTGTTATCAATTCTACTTTTTGTATGTTTTTCTTTGTGAACAAGAACTTCTTACATAAGAAAATGTACCTGCCTTATTTTGAGTAAATGAGATTGATAGTTACTAAATCATTACTAAGAATGCGCTGCCCTTTATATTAAATCTTTTTTGGATCCGAACTATCATTAAATAAAATGCAATGAGTTATGTTTAGAGCAATATGTGCCAACAGAGTCATGCATTACACACCATCTATCTTGTAACTAAAAGTGATATAACCCAAGACAGCCAGAGTTAGGCAATAAAGACTGTAGTCAGCAAGCATAGTTTTTCTCTTTCCAAAGCTACCTGAAATGCTCATTAGCACCTTGTTCAAATCTATGTTAAACAAATATATGCAAAATAAGTATTTATATTTCAACATATAAGCAGTTCACCTTCTAATAAGCACTGTTCTCTACTTCACTACAAGTTAATCCCAATTTCTTCTTCTTTAATCACTGGATACATAATCATACAGAGTTAAAGGGAAAAGGAAAAAAATAACCAAAAAAATGAAGCTTTTCAAAGTTATTCTTCTATGCACAGGAGAAATGACACCTCAGAAGCACTGAGAAAAGCAAAAGGAATACTATGGAATATATCAAACATAACCCTTTCCTTGACATCAAAGTGTTCACCAGAACCTTCAGATTTTATTCACTGTTTTTAAGCAATCATTGGAACTTTGACAATATGGAACTAAAACTTTGTGAAGTTATTTTTAAACAACAAACAAAAGTAAAATCTGATCTTACAAGTATCTTTGGGGTAATATTTTGTCCATCTTCTCCGTAAGTTGTACTCATAGAATGTGATCTCACTTGGAGCTTCCCACTATACTGTTCCCTAACAAGAGACAAAAAGGGAAATAATCAAACTTAAGACAATTCAGAGGATACAGAGTATCAAATCTATGCTTACCATTTTTTTCCTTTGGAAATAAGATGATGGTTCATATTAACAAATGATGTTTCAATAGCAAAGAAAAAAGATATATAAATAATACCTATCTGTATTTCTCATATTTTATTTCATTTAGATTAAATTATAAGTAAAATATCACATAAATGTCACATACTTGCTTATAAACATTTGCTATTTATAAGTGGGGCTATAACAACACATATAATAAATAATAAAAAAAAGTATTGAAACCTTTTCCCCTTTCTTCCCCTTTTCCTAAGTGTAGAAGAGAGAAAATAAAGCATATGTTCTGAGAGAAGATCGTTTTTAGAAGGTTAGCAAATTTTGTTGGATTCATGTTCCCATCAAGATGAAGTCTTAAAATACATAAAATAACAAAATCTTCGTGTAGCTTAAAGTTTCAATTAATTTGAAATCTTGTCAGAAACCACAGATATATCAGTCTTGTATTAAAAAAACACACCATGTTAATTCAAGTAAGATGTGGTAAGTGCAGGATAAGTAAGAAACTAGTTTAAATGGAATTCAACAAAAAGTCTCTTCTCTAATATAAAATATCATATAAAAATACAATCCCAAATTTCCTACTCTAACCTGGAGTCTCTCTTATATGTTTTTATTCAAGCTACTTCAGTGAAAGCTCTATGATTATGAATACCTATTTTCTGAACAGCTGCTTCAAGACACACGAAACAAAAACTAACCATCATATAATGAATTAAAGTCACTAACTTTCAACCATAAACCATATCAGGATTTCCTTCACAAATTGTGGGCCATACTAAATATTCCCAAAAGGAAGAATACTAGCTCAAAAAGACAATATTAAAACTAATGTATTTTTTGGTAGTAACACTGATAGAATAACATTCCATAGACTAGTTAGTAAGTAACGTAGAATGCGTGAAAAAGTATCCCAGATGTCCAAACAGTTAAAAGCAAATAAGAAAAATAGGCACAGTAATATTTTGAGAATAATTTCATCAGTCAACATGCTTGAGCTGATATAAGCATTTAAAACTCAGTATGAGAAAAAAGGCAACCTAATATATCATACTAAGCAGTGGCCTAGTCTTCTTTAAAAACAGATTAAAAAAACATAAAAAGAGCTATACTTAAAAATTGAACAATGCTTAAATATTAAAAGTAATTCTTCTCATAGAAAATATTAATAAAAAAGAAGCTAAAACTTTAATCTATTTATTGTACAGGGTGCATAAATAAAACAACACACCTTTTTAATTCACTTGTAGCTGTCCTCCTATACCAGTCAACCTCTTCACAATAAATTGTCAAAAAAAGTTATTGGATCCATGACTTAACCTGCCATATACTTTTCAATCATCTACAATCTAACTTCCACTCACCCTGAAAGTGCTATAAGTAAGGTCATCAATGGTCTCCTAGACACTCAAGCAAATGAGCTGAAATTTGTCCTTACTCTAGTTGATCTCACTAAAATATTAAGGACAGTGTTTTAAAGATGCTGTATTCATTGGCTCCATAGAATCATTCTTCCCCAGCTCTCATCATATCCTTCAGAAATCTCCTTTATAGTAACCTTCACTAGGTTTTCTTTTTCTGCCTACTCCATACATGCTGTAATCCCAGGGTTCTGTGTCTAATCTCATTTATTTTCATTTTACATGCTTTCCTTGGATGATCCAACACATTATTTGTTTTTCAAATAATAAGGAGAAGCTTTGCTTACCAAATCTACGTCTCCAGCCCAAATTGCTCTCTTGGCCTCCAAACCCATTACAAATACAAATTGAATAGCCCTGCTTCCAATTCAACATGTCCAAAACTAAACTCATTATGTTGCCCCTAAAACATGACCCAAAGAAGGCCAAGTAAAGCAGAGACATTGCAGAAGCCAGCTTCTTGTGAAGGTAGCTGAGCCAACTAAAGGAAAAAGTCAGTATCACTGCTTAAATCTGGCTGGCACAAGAAACATAGAACACTAGGCACAGAAGTTTCATTTCTTGCCTTCAGACTGTCTCCAGCTGGAAACACAATTAACTTGAACTCTAAGTACAAACACAACCTCAAATTCAGAGTGATGGGGTTGACGGTCATAGTGAACAGTGAAACAGAGGGTGGGAGAAAAGTTCAATCCTAAAAGACTCTTTATGAATAACTAGTACTGCCTGCCAAACAGAATAGAAAGTCCTGGTGCTTACAAAGACAGCCTACAATTGGTACAGGGGAAATGATCACAGTGAGTACTTGTGCCAATTAGAAAAAAAGCACTGTGGCTCGATTAATTTCAGGGTGCCAAAACTAACACAGAAAGAAAAAATTCAGTATATTAGTAAAATTCCCTGACATGCACTTTACTACTCTAAAGTAGTAAAACTATAGGAAATATAAATTTTCCCTTTCACTTTTTCTTAATGCTAAAATATTTCAACAGAAATGCAGAAACAGTCTCAAAGTATCTAGAGATATCCTGCAAAGCTTTCCTTTAGAAATAAAAGAGAGATAAAGACTTTCCCAGGCAAACAATAATTGAGAGATTCATCACCACTCAACCTGACTTAAAAGAAATAATAAGGAGAGTTCTTCAAACTGAAATGAAAGGACACTAATTAGCAGCATGAAGACACATGAAAGTATAAAACTCACTGGTAAAGTAATTAAATAGTCAAACACAGATTACTCTATTAATGTAATGGTGGTACATAAATCATTTTCAACTTTAGTAGAAAAGTTAAAAGACAGAAGTCTTAAAAATAACTATAACTACAATAATTTATTAATGGATACACAATATAAAAAGGTGAAAATTGGGACATTAATAATATAAATGTGGGATTAGTAAAAGTGTAGAGTTTTGTATGCAATCAAAGTTAAGTTGTTACCAGCTTAGAACAGACTGTTATAACTATAAGATGATTTACATAAACCTTATGGTAACACAAATTTTTTAAATGTAGTAGGTACATAAAGAAAGCATACCACCACAACAACAAAATAATCATCAAATCACAAAGAAAGACAATGAGAGAAAAAAATAAACAAAGGAACTAAAAATGGTCAAAGAGCAATTAAGAAAATGGCAATATTAGGTCCATAAATACATGAAAACTAAACAACAGACTGTTAAACAACTAATGGGACAAAGAAGAAATCATAAGGGAAATTCGAAAATATCTTGAGACAAATGAAAAGGAAACTACACATACCAAAACATATGGGGTGAAGCAAAAACAATACTAAGAGAGAAATTTATAGCTGTACAAGTAAGAGCTTACATTAAAAAAGAAGAAAAATCTAAAATTAACAACCTAAATTTATACCTTAAGGACTAGGAAGAAAAGAACTAGCTGAGCCCAAAGCTAGCAGAAGGAATGAAATAATAAAGATTAGATTAGAGATAAACAAAATAGGGAATACAAAAACAAAAGAAAAAATGGAGCCATGAGTTAGTTTTTTGAAATATCAACAAAACTGAAATACTTTTAGCTACATGTACTAAGAAAAAAAGAGAGAACACTTAAATAACTAAAATCAGAAATAAAAGAGGGGGACATTACGAATAATTTAACAAAAATAAAAAGGGTTATAAGAGAGTCCTATGAGCAACCATATGCCAACATATTAGATAACCTAGAAAATTCCTTGAACTACACAACCTAATACAAATCTGAACAGACCAATAACTAGTAATGAGACTGAATCAGTAATAAAAAACCCCCAATAAAGAAAAATTCAGAACCTTCACTGGTGAAGTCTATCAAAACATTTAAAGAAGAATTAACAGCAATCACCCTCAAACTCATCCAAAATATTAAAGAAAATGAAATACTTCTAAACTCATTTTACAAAAACAGCATTACCCTGATACCAAAACCAGACAAGGACACTACAAGAAAAGAAAATCTCAGGATAATATTTCTAATGAACATAGATGCAAAAATGCTCAACAAAATACTAGCAAATAAAATTCAACAGCACATTAAAAGACCATACATCATGATCAGGTGGGATTTATCCCTGGGATTCCAGGATGGTAAAACATATGTTAAGCAATATATGTGATATATCACATTAACAGAATGAAGCCGAAAGATTATATATCATCTAAATAGATACAGAAGAGCATTTGACAAAATTAAACATCCTTTCATGATAAAAACTCAATAAATTAAGTATAGAAGAATTGTACCCCAAAATAATAAAAGCCATAAGAAGATACTTCAAATAGTTCATGAAAAAATAGTTAAAATGTAACACAAATCTTTCCATGAATTTTTTACCATGAATTTTTTGAAGTACACGGATAACATATTCAATACTGAAAATCTAAAAGCTTTTCCTCTAAGATCATGAACAAGGTAAAGATGCTCACTTGTACTACTTTTATTCGGTATAGTACTACAAGTCCTAGCCAGATCAATTAGGTAGGAAAAAAATAAATAAATAAAAGGCATCCAAAATAGAAAACTCTAAAGACTGCATTTAAAAAAAAAACTGCTAGAAGTAATAAGTAATTCAGTAAAATTTCAGGATACAAAACCAACATACAAAAATCAGTAGCATTTCTGTATAATAACAACAAACTATCCAAAAAGAAATCAAGAAAACAATCCTATTTACAATAGCATAAAAAAGAATAAAATACCTAGGAATAAATTTAATCAAAGAAGTAAAAAACCCATGTACTGAAAACTACAAAACATTGACAAAAAAATATTGAAGATACAAATAAATGGAAAGATATCCCATGTTCATGGATTGGAAAAATTAATATTACTAAAATGTCCACACTACCCAAAGCAATCTACAGATTCAATGCAAACTCTATCAAAACTCTAATGGGTTTTTTCACAGAAATACAAAAAACATTCCTAAAATCCATATGGAACCACAAAAGACCCTGAATAGCCAAAGCAATCATGAGCAAAAAGGACAAAGCTGGAGGCATCACACTTCCTGATTTCAAAATGTATTACAAATCTACAGCAATTAAAACAGTATTGTACTAGCATAAAGACAGACATATAGACCAATGAAACAGAATGGAGAGCCAGAAATAAACCCAAGCATATACAATCAACTGATCATTGACAAAGGTGCCAATAACACACAATGAGGAAAGGGTAGTCTCCTCAGCAAACAGTGCCCACATGCAGAAAAATAAAATTGGGCCCTTATTTCACACTGTACACAAAAACCAACTAGAAATGGATTAAAGACTTAAACACAAGACCTGAAACTGTAAAACTACTAGAAGATAACATCAGGAAAAAGCTTCTTTACATTTGTCTGGGCAATGATTTTTTTGGATATTACCCCAAAAGCACAGGCAAGAAAAGCTACAATAAACTAACAGAATTGCATCAAACTAAAAATCTTCTGTACAGCAAAGGAAACAATCAACAAAGTGAAGAGACAAACTTACAGAATGGAAGAAAACATTTGCAAGCCTTATACCTGATAAGGGATTAATATCTAAACTATATAAGGAACTCAAACAACTCAGTAGCAAAAAAACAATCTGATTTTATAAACAAAGGAATTAGTACACATTTCTCCAAAGCAGACATACAAATATGAAAAATTCTTAATGATATAGTTTGGATATGTTTATCCCCTAGCTTTTGTGCACCCCCGGAGCTCATGTTGAAATCTGATCCCCAATGCGGCAGTTTGGGAGGTGTTTGGGTCATAGGGGCAGATCCCTCAGGAATAGATTAATGCCCTGCAATGGGAGCTGGGTAGTGTGTGACTTCTTGCTCTATTAGTTCCCACAAGAGCTGGTTGTTTAAAGGAGACTGGCAGCTCCCCTCCCTCTCTCTCTCTCGCTTCTTCTCACCATGTGATCTTTTTGCACCCACTGGTTGCCCTGCTATTTTCCGCCATGAGTAGAAGCACCCTGAAGACTGCACCAGATACAGCTGTCCCAGAATCGTGAGCCAAATAAAACTTTTTTTCTTTATAAATTACCCAGTTTCAGGTATTCTGTTATAGAGAAAACAGACTAATACATTCAACATCACTAATCATCAGGAAAATACAAATCAAAACCATAATGAGATATCACCTCACACCTAAAAAGATAAAAGATAACAGGTGTTTGCAAGAATGTGGAGAAAAGGGAGCCCTTTTACAATGTTGGAAGGAACGTAACTTGGTACAGCTACTCTGAAAAATAGTACGAAGGTTCCTCAAAAAATCAAAAATAGAACTACCTTATGATCCAGCAATCCCTCTTCTGGGTATATATCCAAAGGAAATGAAATCAGGATCTCGAAGAGATATCTGCACTCCCATGTTCACTGCAGCATTATTCACAATATTCATGATATGGAAGCAACCTAAATGTCCATCTACAGATGAATGGATAAACAAAATGTGGTATATATATATACTATATTATAAGCCTTAATAAAAAAAGAAATCCTACCATATGTGACAACATAGAAGAACTTGGAGGACATTTCGCTGAGTGAAATAAGCCAGTCACAATAGGATAAATACTATATGACACTTCTTATATGAGATGCCTCAAGTAGTCAAACCCTTAGAAACAGAAAGTAGAATGGTGGCTGCCAGGGCTTGCAGGAGGGGAAAATGGGAAGTTGCTGTTCAATGCACATAAAATTTCAGTTACAGAAGATGAAAAAGTTTTAGAGACCTGCTGTACAACATTGTGATTATAGTTAACAATACTGTGCTGTACACTTAAAATTTGCTTAAAATAGATCTCATGCTTTTACCACAATAAATAAAAGAAAAAGAAATACTATTAAAAATAAGGGAAACTTCAAAAATGTTTATTTAATTTATATTCTCAATGTGATTCAAGTGGACATTCCATATGTGAAAAGGGAATGAACAATCTGTGATAACAAAAGCTTGCTTACAAATGAAAAACATTTTAAAGTCACAATGAAAGAAGAAAATAGCAGATTAAATATAGCAGAAAATCAAATCAGTGAATTAAAAAACCAGTTCAAGGAATTCTCTGAGAAAATGAAGGAAAAAATTAGGAGATTAATATAATAAATGAAAGTGTAAGAGATGAAGAATATAGATCCAAAATTTCTTACATCGAGATAATATAAATTCCAGAAGGAGGAAACAAAACAGAAACTGAGGAAATAAAGAAATAGTACTGACAACGCCAATCAAGACTGCATCAGAGAAGGGCCTTACAGAATGAACTTAGGACATCACTTTTAGCTATGACAAAAATGTAATGCAATGAAAAGGACGGAAGCTGAAGGTCTGCCAGGATCTAGTTCAGAAACAACTAGAGATAGCCAGAAGTATGCCTACTGAAAAGTAAGAAGGAATCAAAGATCCCCACCTGAAGTAGGAGAACAAAGCCAAACTCACTAAGAAACCAGAGGCTGGGATGGACTTCCCTGCTTTTGAAAGGAAGCTGAAAATAAGTGTTGGTAGCTATGGCTTATAAGAAGCTATATGCCTAGGAAAGGCAAAGGACACAGTAGCCTCAAAACCATGACCTAAATCAAATTTATGCTGTCTCGGTAAATATTTGTAATATCCTTGTTATCTATTAAAGCCACGTAGTAAGTAGTCTCCAAATATCGGCCCAATGAATCACACCTCCCAATTTTCATGCTCTTATACAGTCTCCTTCTACACTGCATCCAGGCTCAGCCTATGACTCGCTTTACTCAATAAAATGCAGCTGACTGACACTCTACTAGTTCCAGGTCCAAGCTTTAAGATGGCCTGGAAGCTTTCTCTTTTCATAGTTGGATGCCCTGAGCAACCATATAAGTCTGGCTATCCTCCTGGAGAGGAGAGACCACATGCAGGGGCCATGTGAAAAGCCCACCTGGAGAGAGAGAAAGGAGAACTCCAGCCTCCATAGCTAAGCCCAGCCTGCTAGCCATCCCCACCACCAAGGTGCCAAATGAATGAGTGAGCTATCTTCAACGTTACAGCCTAGTCAAGTCCCCAAATGAGTGCAGGCCAAACAAAAATGAGAAGAACTGCCCAGTTGAGTCCAGTCAACCCATAGTCCTAAGAGATAATGAAATCATTGTCCTTTTAGTTATTAAATTGAGATGGTTACACAGTAATAAGTAAATAAAACAAAGTGGCTCCTAGACGTAAAGTACTGAATAATAAAAAACTAAAACATATAGCATCAGCTTTAAGAACAGATAGCTGGCAGAAGTTGGATCTCAAGGAAACTGGAAATGTTGGAAGGACAAAGGGGAAAGTGTTATTTGAAGCTGGAGAAAAAGTCAACCGATATTATGTAGAGATGGAAAGTCTGGCAACAGTGTCATCTGTGGTAATGTGGAAAATAGAAAATATACTTAATGAATTTGCATAGAATTTGGCTAAAGAGAATTCCAGGTAAAATACTGAAAATGACAAATGGTTTATTTTAGCTGTGTATGGAAAGGTAGAAATAGAGAGAAATTAAAGAAAAAAGATTAAGATTTCAAGCAGGATATAGAAGATAGATTTCCAACACAGGACTTGTGGGGTTAAACAACTATTTTTCATTCTCGGCTTCTTCAGCTAGCAAAAGACTGGTAGCAAGAAAAATTCTGAGGACAAAGATCAAATCCAAGGTTTTGCCAGTAAAACATGGACTCAAAGTCAAAATCTCAAGGATATATCTGTAAAATACTTTGTTAAGACCTCAGAAAGATTGTGGGCAGTGCCTCAAAGACCCTCTCAGCAAAACAAAAAGGCTTCTAAACACTTCCATAGTATACCTCTTAGAATCTCTCTGATAGATTGAGGGCTTCTAAGAATCACAAGGGAGCTGTACTATATAGCATACTGATTCTTGGACCAAAACAGAGAAGATATGTCTCAAAGAAATTTGTGCATATGGTGTTTATCTAATAGAATGGATTATAATTTGATACATAGAAAGCCACAAAGTTTTTAAAGAAATTATACTATCTTCACCTGAAAGAGAGTTCAAAATAAAAAGAGGCATTTGGTCTGAGAAAACTTAGTTTAAAGCAAATTATTTCCTATGGTAAAAGAAAGATAACACAGAAGACAAAGCCAAGAGCTCAAAGGACAGAGCAAATAGGAAGAACCACTCCCAGGAAGCAGCACTAAGCCTTAATCATAACAGAAAACATATGCCTGGCTAGGTTTCAGGATTGCTATAGGAAAGGGAGAGAAGGAGGGGGGATAGGGAATGATTGAGTAAGGGACACAAAAGTAATTGAGATTTGTAATGATGAGCATGCTAATAATATTGATTTGATCATCACATACTGTACACAAATACTGATAGTCAACTCTGTACCCCATAAATTTGTATAAATAAAAATAATAATTTTAAAAAGAATTGTTATAGATTATCATTGCTATGTGCGTCCCATTTTCCCTACTTTTTGAATGGGAAAGTTTATTACCTTTATGCAGTCCCTTTCTCACCACTGATTGTTGAATATGTGGGTGGGTATGCAGGGAGATAAATTCTTCCTTTAGTTCACAGGTCTTCAGATTGGAAGAGGACACACCAAGGAAGCCTCACCACACCTGTACCTTATTTTTAAGTTTACTGAGGTATAATTCATGTACAATAAAACCATTCCCATTTAAAATGTAGTTTGATGAGTTTTAACAAAAATATACACAGCTGTGAAACTATCACCATAAATATGCAGATTATTTCCATCACACTCAAAAATTCTTTTGAGCCCATTTAGGGGTAGCTCAATCTACCCTCCCTCAATTTCAGACAACCATATTTTCTAGAATCTCATATATATGAAATTAAATAGTATATACATTTTTGTGTCTGGCATCTGTCACTGAGGATGCTTTTAAGATTTATCCATGTTGTTGCATGTATCAAAAGTTCACTTTTTGTTGCTTAATAGTATTCCATTATATAGATAAAACATGATTTGCTCCTCTATTCATGTGTTAGTGGACATTTAGATTGTTTACACATTTTGGCTATTACGAATAAGGTACTATAAGCATTCAAGTATTTATGTGGACATATGTTTTCATTTCTCTTGACTAAATATCTAGAAATAGAACCACTGGGTCATATGATGTTACCTTAAAATATATAAGCAATTGCCAAACTGTTTTCCAAAGTGGTTGTGCCATATTATATTCCCATCTACAGTGTAGGAGACTTGTAGTTTCATCACATCATACCATACTTGGTCTTCTCAGTCTTTATCATTTTAGCCATTCTAATGGGAGTATAGTGTTATCACATTGTGCTTTATAATTTGCATTTCTTTGATAAAGAATGATGTTGACCAGCTTTTCATGTATGTATATTATTAGCTATTTACATTTTTGTGTGTGTGTGAAATGTCTGCAAACTCTTTTGCACATTAATTAGGCTGTTTTCTCCCTTTTCTTGAGTTGTCAGAGTTCTTTACATATTCTAGGCACAAGTCTTTTGTCAGATATATGTAATGAGAATACTTCCCCTCATTCTGTACATTGCCAAGTAATTTTCCAAGTTGTGTCTTTCTAAAAAGAAAGAGTTTTGATAGTCCAGTTTATCATTTTTTCCTTCTTTTTTTATATCCTATTTTAGAAAACTCTGCGTACTTCAAGGTCACAAAGATTTTGTTTTCTTCTAGAAACTCTATAGTTTTAGCATTTTCATTTAGGTCTACAATCATTTCAGTCTTTTCCCATGTAAATATCCAGTTGTTCCAGCAAAATTTGATAAAAAGAACTTCCTTCCCTCACTCAATTCCATTGTCATCTTTGCAAAAAAATCAATTGACCATATCAGTGGGTTCTACAATTCCTTTTGTCTTTTTGTTGTTTTTCAGTTTATCCATTTTTTTCTTTTGTTGTCTGTGTTTTTGGTGTCAAATCCAAGAAAAAAATCATTGCCATGTCCAATGTCATGATGCTTTCCCATGTTTCCTTCTAAGAGTTTCATAATTGTAGCTCTTATGTCTAGTTCTCTGATCCGTTTTTATTTAATTTATATATGATGTAAAGTAAAAGTCCAACTTTATCCTATTGCATGGGGATATCCATTTTTCCCATCACCATTTGTTGAAAGACTGTCTTTTTCCCAATGAATGGTATTGGCACCCTTGTTGAAAATCATCTGACCATATATGCAAGGGTTTATTTTTATTCTATTCTATCTCAATTTTATGCCAGTACCATACTGTTATGATTATAGTGTCTTTGCAGCAAGTTTTTAAATCAGGGAGTGAGACCTCCAACTTTGTTCTTTTTCAAATTTGTTTTAGCTATTCAATATCCCATGAGATTTCATATAAATTTTAGGATGGATTTTTCCATTTCTGGAAAAAAAAAATGCCATTGGTATTTTGTTAGGAATTGCACTGCATCTGTAGATCATCTTGGGTAGTATTAACATCCTAACCTAATTAAGCCTTCCGATTCATGGACACAGGATGTCTTTCCATTTATTGGTGTCTTTTTAAATTCTTTCAGAGATGTTTTGTAGTTTTCAGTGTACAAGAGTTTTGCTTCCCTGGTTAAGTTTATTCCTAAGTAATTTATTCTTTTTGATGTTGTTCTAAATGAGATTGTGTTCTTAATTTCCTTTTCATATTGTTCATTGTTAGCATATAGAAATTTAAATTTTGTGTGTTGATTTTATATCTTGCAACTAAGCTGAATTCATTTATTAGTTCTAACAGATTTTTGTGGAATTCATAGGTTTTCTACAGATAAGATCATGTTGTCTTCCTTTCCACATGGATGCTTTTTGTTTCTTTTTCTTGCCAACTGCTCTGGCTAGGACTTCCAGTGCTATGTTGAATACACACGACAAAGGGGGGCATCCTTGCCTTGTTCCTCATCTTAGAAGAAAAGCTTTTAGCCTTTCACCATAAGTACAATACTGTCCATAGGCTTTTCACATATGGCCTTTATTATTTGAGGTAGTTTCCTTCTATTCCTCACTTAAGAGTTATTTTCCTTTTAATCAAAAAAGGGTATTGAATTTTGTCAAATACTTTTTCTGAATGAATCAATTAAGATCATTGTGTGAGGTTTCATCCTGCCATTCTGTTAATGTAATGTATCACATTTACTGATTTTCCTATGTCAAACCATCCTTGCATTCCAGGAATAAATCCCACTAGATCATGATATACAAGCCTTTTAATATGCTGTTGAATTTGGTTTGCAAGTATTTTATTGAGAAATTTGAATCAATGTTCATCAGGATATTGGCCTGTAGTTTCCTTTCCTTGTAGTGTCTTTGTCTGCTTTTAGTATCAGGTTAATTATGGTCTCATACAATGAATTTGAAAGTGTTCCCTCCTCTTCAATTTTTTGGAAAAGTTTGAGGAAGGATTGGTTTTAACTCTTTTTTAAATGTTTGATGGAATTCACCAGTAAAGACACTTGGTTCTGGGCTTTTGTTGGGAGATTTTTGATTACTGATTCAATCTCCTTACTAGTTACAAGTCTATTCAAATTTTCTGTTCTTCATGATCCAGTCTTGGTATGTTGTGTGTTCTGAGAAATTTGTCCATTTCATCTAGGTTATCCAATTTGTTGGCATACAATTGCTCATAGCACTCTCTTATATTCCATTTTATTTCTGTAAAATCCATTGTAATGTACCCTCTCTCATTTCTGATTTTAGTTATCTAAGTCTTTTTTTCTTAGTCCATCTAGCTAAAAGTTTGTAAGTTTTGTTCATCTCTTGATTTCATTGTTTTCCTCCATTATTTTTCTATTTCCTATTTTATTTATCACTGTTCTAATTCTTATTATTTCCTTCCTTCTGCTGACTTTGGAATTAGTTTGTTTTTCTTCTTCATATCCTTTAAGTTTAGCTTGCTCCTCTTTTTCTAATTCCTTATAGTGTAATTTAGGTTGTTGATTTGAAATCTATCTTCTTTTTAACATAAGCTCTTATTGCTATAAATTTCCTTCTTAGCACTGCTATGACAGCATCCTATGTATTTTGGTATGTTGTAGTTTTGCCCTATTTTGTCTCTTAATTATAATATTTTATAATTTCCCTTGTGATTTCTTCTCTGACCTATTGGTTATTTAAGGGTGTGTTGTTTAATTTCCACATATTTGCAGATTTTCTACTTGTCCTTCTGCTACTGTTTTCAGTTTCCCTCCATTGTGATCAAAAAAGATATTCTGTATAATTTCAATCTCCTTAAATGTATTAAGACTTGTTTTGTAGCCTAACATATGTTATATCTTGGAGAATGTTCCATGTGTGCTTGAGAAAAATGTGTATTCTGCTGCTGTTGACTGAAGTGTTCTGTATATGTCTGTTAGGCCTAATAGGTCTATAGTGTTATTTAAGTCCTCTATTTTTTCATAGACATATGTTTGGTTGCTCTATGCATTTTCGAAAGTGGGACACTGAAGCCTTCCGATATTATTGAAGAAGTGTCTATTTCTTCCTTCAATTCTATGTTTACTTCATATATTAGGAGTTCCAATGTTTGCTGTATATATAATTGTTCTATCTTCTCCGCGAATTGATCCTTTCATTATTATATAAAGTCCTTCATTGTCTCTTGTAAAATTTTTACTTAAAGTCTACTTGGTCTGATACTATAGCCACCCTTGCTCTCTTCTGATTACTGTTTGTTTGCTATACCATTTTCCATTCTTTCACTTTCAACTTTGCATGTCCTTAGATATAAAGTGAGTCTCTTGCAGACAGCATACAGTTGCATCCTGGTTTGTTTTTTACCATTCTACCAAACTATGTCTTTATTACAGAGTTTAATCCATTTACAGTTAAAATAATTACTGATAGGGAAGAAATTACTATTGCCATTTTGTTTTTGTTTTTTCTTATGTCTTATACCTTTATTTTCCCTTGCTTCCTCCCTTACTTCCTTCTTTTCTGTTTAGGTGATTTTTTGTAGTGACATGATTTGATTCCCTTCTTATTGCCTTTTGTGCATATCTACAGATATTTTCTTTGTGGTTACTATGGGGATTAAATTTAAAGTTCTTAAGTTATAATCTATTTTAAACATCAATCACATGCAAAAACTACAGGTCTTCATATCTGTCCATGTATTTCTCTTTTTTATTTGATCAGTCTATCTATAATTAATCACTTTTATCTCTTCAAAAAATCAATGTTAGGTTTCATTAATTTTTCTTTACTGTTTTCTGTTGCATTGATTTCCTCTCCTATTTTATTTCCTGCATTCTACTGACATTGAGTCTACTCGGCTCCTATTTTTCAAGCTTCCAAAGGTGTAAACTTTGATCATTGATTTTAATTTTTTTTTCCTGACATAAGCATTAAAAACTCTGAATTTCCCTGTAAGCACTGCTTTAGCTGCATCCCACAAATTTTGATATGTTGTTTTCTTTATCATTTGATTCAAAATATTTTCTAAATTCCTTTCTGATTTCTTCCTTTATCCATGGGTTTCTTCAAAGTGAGTTTTAACTTATAAACATTTGAGGGCTTTTCTAGATGCACTATTATTATTGATTTCTTATTCAATTCTAATGAGGTCAGAGAACATATTCTGTGTAATTCCAAACTTTGGAGACCTTTGGAGATTTATTTTACGACCCAGCCATGGTCTATCTGGGTGAATATTCCATGTGCCCTTGAATGTATACTGTACAGTTATTAGATGGAATATTTTATAAATGACAATTAGGATGTAACAGTTCAGAGTCTTCTTCAAAATCTTCTACATACTTTTTGATTTTTTGGTCAAGTTGTTCCATTAATTCCCAAGAAAGGGGTGTTATCTGCAATAATGTTTATATATTTGTCTATTTCTCCACATACACACTTATAATCATTATAGCTTGCTTATGAATTGACTTTTTATCATTACAAAATGACCCTGTCTTTTGTAATTCTCCTTGTCATGAAATCTATTTGTGATATTTAATATAGCCATTCCAGCTTTCTTATGATTACTGTTTCCATGGTACATCTCTTTGCAACTGTTTATTTTCAAGCTTTCTTTCTATTTAAAGCTTGTCTCATAGATAATATAAAGTAGTTTTTGTTTTTCAATCCAATCTAATAATCACTGCCTTTGGTTTCAAGTGTTTTGTTCATTTACATTTAATGTAAATATTAATATGTTTCTATTTAGTCTGTCATTCTGCTATTGGTTTTGTCCCATACCCTCCTTTGTTCCTCTTTTCTTCTTTCCCTGCCTTCTTTTGTGTTCACTGAATACTTCATAGTATTCCATTTTAATCCTCCTAGTTATATGTCTTTCTAACTATATTTCTTTATATAATATTTTTAGTATTTGCTCTAGGTATGTGCTAACAAGTATCTAAGATGGCTCCCAGTTTTCTCCAATTCCCACTATTCATGCCCATGTGTGATCCCCTTGTCCTTGAGTGTAGACTGGAAAGTGACTTGCTTCTAATAAACAGAATCTGGCAAAAGTGATCAGCTATCACTTCCAAGATTAGCTTACAAAAAGATACTGGCTTTTGTCTTGCTTACCCTCTCTCGTTCACTTTGATAGAAGCCAGATGCCATGTTGTGGGCTATCCTCCGGAGAGGCACAAATAGGAAAAAACCGAGGGAGGCTTTTGGATGACAACCAGCAAAAACTGAGGCAGTCAGACAAATATCCCACAAAAAACTGAATCCTGTTAACCATATAAAGGAGAACAGAAGTGGATTCTCACCCAATCAAGCCTTCAGTTGGGATCACAACCCCAGACAATATACTTTGATTACAGCTTTAAAAGAGAACCTGAGCCAGAAGACCCAGCTAAGCCATGTCCAAAAGAAAATAAATGTTTTAAGCTGCTAAGATTTGGAGTAATTTGTAAGGCAGCAATAGATAACTAATACAGATTTTGGTACATGGATGTGACATGCAGCCTTAAAATGAGAAAACATCGTTGGAACTAGGTAGTGTGCACAGGCTACAAGGACTGTTAGTGTTCTCAAGACAAAAGTGACTTGAAGAGGCTGTTAGTAGAAATCTGAACTTTGAGGATGTTGCCAGTGAGGGCTCAAAAGGAAATGAGAAATATGTTACTGAAAACTGGAGGAAGTGGAATCTTTTTACATAGTGGTAGGAAGTCACACCATCACCTTCAGTAACATGTAAATTAGAAAATATTCCTGATAAACTGGGTGGGTGATATAGATAAGATTTACAAACAGAGTATATTTCCTGTTGCTTACAAATGCAAGAGGACAGTAACAATTAAATGAAGGACAACTAAAGAAAACATAACCAAGACTCCATGGTTTTAAAAATCTTGGCCTCTCCAGATGGCCAAAGATCTAAAATAAAAAGTGGAATCCAAGCAAAGTTTTGGCACTGCCTAGAGATAAAACCAAGGTTAAAACATGTAAAATGTTTTGTTAAGATCAAAGGTGGTACATCAGAGTACGATGCATTTATACACAGAGCTCGTTAAAAAGATGAAGGGTGTGCCTCACAGATTCTGTCAATCAAACAGGCCCCTAAAACTTAAGGATGCTGTCCCCCAATCTTAGAAGCAGTCCAGGGTAAAAATTATATATCTCTGAAAGAGATTAGATGTGGCTTTTGTCTAGTAAAGGAAACCCAAATGGGATGCATAGGAGGTCTACAAAGTATTCAATGAAATTATAGGCGAAATCACTGTCACCTTGATCTGAAAGAGACAATACAAAATGAAAAAGGGCCATTAGACCCTCTTCTTCTGGAAGGAAACAGGCTAAGAAAACTACTCAACTAAAAACACACACTATCTTTCAATAAAAAAGGGAGGAAAACTCAGAAAGTGGGATCCAGAGCCCAGTGAGAGGAGCCAAGAGCCATGGGGAATTATTTTCAAGTCTTGAGATTTAATTATGGAACTTCCAATATTTGCCCATTCAGATTTCAGAATTGTTTTGGTCCAGTAACTCCAGTGCATCTCCCATTATCTTCCTTTTTAGAAATATCTATAGAGGTAATCCTATGCTTATCTCACCATTTCATGTTGGGTAGTGGGAGCAGATGACTATTAGACAGTTCCCCAGAAAGATATACAAATGGCCAATAAGCACATGAAAAGATGCTCAGTGTCATTAGTCATTAGGGGAATGCAAATTAAAACCACAATGAGATAACACTACATACCCATTAAAATGAACAAAATCAAAACCACTGACAATACCAAGAGTTAATGAAGATGTGAAGAAACTAGAATACTCATACAATGGCAAGAGGGATATAAAATGGAACAGCCAGTTTAAAAAACATTTAATATTTTTTTAAAGTTAAAAATATACTTACAACACAACCCATCCCTAGATATCTACCCAAGAGAAATGAAAACCATATGCCCAAAAACTTGTAATGAATGTCCAGAGCAGCAATATTCCCAAAAGCCAAAAATTGAATACAACCCAAATATCCATAACTTGGTGAGCAGATAAACAAAATGTGGTATCCTCATCAATGATATATCACTCATGAACAGGAAGGTATGAACTACTGATACATGTAACAACATAAACCTCAGAAACAATATGTCAAGTGAAAGAACCAGACATACAGGACTACATATCTTACGACTCCATTTGTGATATTTCTAGAAAAGGCAAAACTATAGAAAGGAAATCATTGCTTGCCTTGGCTTGGGGTATAATTTCGTATTATAAAGATATCAATTCTTCCCAAATCAATCTACAGATTCAATGAATTCTCAATCAAAAATCTCAACAGGGTGTGTGTGTGAGAGAGAGAGAAAAAGCATTTGTAACCAGTGAGCTAAATCTGAAATCTATATGGAAATACAAAGCACAAAGAATAGCCAAGGCAATCTTGAAGAAGAAGAAGCTGGAGGGCCTATACTACACTATTAAAAATCAAGATTTATTTTAAGGCTACAATAATTAAGGTGATGTGGTATTAGCACACTGACACACAAACAGACCAATGGCAGAAACTAGAGACCAGACACTAATAAGATTTCCTGGTTTACCTGGAAAGAGTGCCAACTACAGCAGGGGGAATAAAATACCTTTTAATAACATAATGCTAGATCAAATGGATATCCATTGGGGGGGACCCCCACATGGAATTAGCCATGACCCCAACTTCACTTCATATGTAAAAATCAATTCCAGATGTACCACATACATAAACAAGAAAGGTGAAAATAAGAAAGCCTCTGGAAAATAACACAGGTGAGTACCTCCATGCTCTTGGGATAGGCAAAGCAGGAAATCTCAAACAGGACACACACAAAACACACACAACACAACAATAACTGACAAATAAAACTACATTATAAATAACAATGCTCAACAGAAGATACCAGTTTCTATCATTTGAATGCCTGTCCCCTCCAAAATTCATGTGGAAATTTAACTGCTATTGTAACAGTATAAAGAAGTGGGATCTTAAGAGATGATCAGTCCATGAGGGCTCTGACCTCACTAATGGATTAATGTTATTAACCCCAGAATGGGTTTTAGTTATAAAAGGGCAAATTCAGCCCATGTCTGTCTGTCTGTGTGTATCTGTCTCTCTCTCTTCCTGCCCCCTTCCCTCACCCTCTCTCTTTCTCTCTCCCTCTCACCTTCTGCCATAGGACAACACAGCAAGAAGGCCCTTGCCAGATGCCAGCAGCTTCACATTGTACTTCCCAGCCTCCAGAAATGTGAGCCAATAAATTCTGTTCATTTTAAATTACCCAGTTTCCGGTATTCTGTTATGGCAGCACAAAACGGACTAAGACATCAGTGAAAGTAAAAAATGCAAGCCACAGAGTGGGAGAAGACATTTGCAATTTCAACAAAAAAATAGTATCCATAATATATAAACACAAATCAGCAGAGAAAAGACAGACAAACCATTTTTCATACGTTAAAAAAAATGGTCAAAGATTTCAACAGGAACTTCACAAGAGGATATCCAAATAGTAAATAAGCATAAAAAAAGATGCTTGATATCATCAGTCATGAGACAAAACGCAAATTAGAACTACACATCCACCAAACCAGAACTGCTCAAATTAAAAGAAACTGACAAACCAAGTATGAGCAAGGATGGAGAGCCATAGGAACTTTCAAACCCTGATAGTGGAAATGTAAATTGGTACAGCCACTTTTAGAAAAGTCTTTGGCAGTAGCTACAGTAATTACACTTCTAAGTCAACACTCAAAAACAAAAAAAAAGTATACACATGTGCACTAAAAGACATGTAAAAGAATTTTCACAGTGGAATTATTTGTAATAGCCAAAAACTGAAAATAATTCAAAAATCCAACAATAGAATGGATATATAAATTGCAATATATTCAACACAGTAATTTAAAAAAATCCATTGCTAAGTGCAACAACATTGATCAATCTCATAACATAATGCTGAGCAAAAGAGTCTAGAAACAAAAGTGAACATACTTTATGAATCAAAACAGTTAAAACTAATCTGTGGTGACATAATGCAGAAAAGTGGTAACTTTTATGACTGGAAGGGAGCAAGAGAGAGGTTTCTGGAGAGCTGTTATATTCTCCATCTTGATCTAGAAGGTGTATAAATTTTGTAAAACTTCATTCACCTTTACACTTTGATATGTCTCACTGTACATGTTATACTTTGTGTGTGCTGCTGTTCATATGTTAAACTTTGATTTTAAAAGTTTAACACAAAACAAAGAATGAACTACAGCTATATCTATTAACGAGATGAATCTGAAAGAAACAAGTCTCAAAATAATATATGTATTATTTTGTATGATTCCATTTATATAAAGTTAAAAAAAAAAAGAGAGGCCAAGAAATGATGAACACAAAGTACAGGACAGTGGTTTCCTCTCAGGAAGAGAAGAGGAGGCAATGGAGGAAGGGCACCCAGAGGTCTTCTAGAGTATTGTAATATGCTATTTCTTGGCTTGGTTGAAAGAAATAGTTAATAAATAGAAATTAAATTAAAGAAATAGAAGTATTTATTTTATAATTGGTCTTTAAACTGTACCTGTACATGTTACACATTTTTTACATCTATGCTATGTTTCACCGTTGTGAAATATTTTGAGTAAAAAAACTACTGAACTACAACTGACCAGAAAACTAAAATGAGAAATCACTTTAGTTGTCACGTCTTCTCATTCATCTGAGCAGCAGGTAATATCGTTATATACCATCTGCAGAATAGTCTTCTTTGGGCATAATTGCTAAGTATTTTTGTGAAATACAAAAATAAATAGCAACAATTTATAATACTACAAAGTATTAAATAATGCTTAAAATTTTTTAAATGAAAATAACTTCCAATGCTCTATAATATATTTACTTTAATTTTTCAAAGGTAACTTTATTAGAAATAAAAAGAAAAACAAAGCTAAATGAAAAAAAAATGAGATGCTTAACAAAACTAAAAAGTGACCATAGACCTATAAACATTTTAAGATTTCATATTTCCAATGTCTACTTCAAAATAACGTATTTCATTTAAAAATTCAAAAATAAAAACCATCTTTAAAAGTCACACATTTAAATCAACATTTATTAACATATCTCTGTCTTGTAACACTCAGTATTTTAATTCCCTTAAAATTAAATTTCACAATACACTTACAAGCTTGCTGTCATCCTTTTTTGTTTATTTAAAGGACAATGAAAACTGTTCAATATTATCTGACAAAAAATAATTTGCTGGTGAAATAAAAAGATGCTATTACAAAGCCTCACTCAGTTAAAAGAAAGAACGTGACTAAATTTGTCAAAAATACGACTTACTAGAAAAAAAACTGACTTACTGGGGGAAAAAAAAAGCAGAACCATTATCTTCAAAGCTATTTCATCTCAGTTACATATTTTTGCCCCTTGGCCTTGCCTTGGCAAATACCTAAGAATGATATTTAATTAGCACATTAATATGAGAACTAACGAATAGCTAAGTGGTTTTACGAGTGTGTAAAATGCTATGCTTAAGAGTACTCTAAGAGGTAGTTTTCACTTCTCATTTATATAGTAATCTTATTTCTAGAGCACAAGGTTAAACATCCATCAAGAAGTGCCTATTGTATCAAAGATATCAAATTAATCAGATTTATTCCATAGTAAGTGTTCTACCCAAAAAACTGATGAAAAAGATTAACAGTTTCTCCTACACTAGGGAGAGCTCCTCTGAAACCCGAGACTGACCAACAGAAAAGCAGCATGGATGATCACCATCAAAGTAGGGAGATGCCGGTGAACTGCAAGTAAGCAGAGAAGAAAGGTCTCCTCTGTGGCACAGCCAGTTTATATGTGCCAATACCCAACCCTTAGAACTGAGCCCCTCCCCACTTCCCCACCTATACACACAACAGGACAGCAGTTCTCCATCTCTTAGGTGAGGTTTTGTAACATCCCAGCAGAAAACCCAGATCTAGATCTACACTGCCCAAAACAGTAGCCACTAATCATATGGGGCTATTTAAATTAATTAAGATTAAAAATTCAGTTCCTCAGTCACACCAGCCACATTTCAAGTACTCAACAGTCATATGTGACTGGTGGCTACCATATTGGATAGCACACCTATAGAACATTATTACCACCATCACAGAAAGTTCTATTAGACCGTGCTGCTGTAGAATATATCTTTGCACCAACATAGGGGCTATCCTCAAATAAAATGAATGTACTTTTTGTGAGTAATATTTAAGGACGTTTTGCTATGTGTAATCCTAATCACATTTATGCCAATAGGCATAAAGATTCCCTAAGAAGGAAAAGTATTGATTGGTTCTCTAATAAATTCATCCAACAATTTCAGGAGCAGGAACTATTTACAGTGTTAGTGTCATTTATATATAACAATGGAGCTTCACAAAATAAAAAGATTCTATTACAGTTTTTTTTAGTACTGACTAAAAAATTAAATCAGTTTTTTTAATCAATATACAATGTAGTTGATTTTCATTTCCCTCTACCGAATCCTCCCTCCCCCCGCCTTCTCCCCACTCCCTCCCATCAACATCATATACATTCACTTGTCTTAACAAGTTCAAGGAATTGTGATTGTTGTGTCTTCTTCCCCGCCACACCCCCCAGTTGTTTGTGTATTTATTTATTTATTTTTAGCTCCCACAAATAAGTGAGAACATGTGGTATTTCTCTTTCTGTGCCTGACTTATTTCACTTAATATAATTTTTTCTAAGTCCATCCATGTTGCTGCGAATGGTAGTATTTCATTCTTTTTTATAGCAGAGTAGAATTCCATTGTGTAGATATACCACAGTTTCCTTATCCATTCATCTGATGATGGACATTTGGGCTGGTTCCAGCTCTTGGCTATTGTAAATAGTGCTGCAGTGAACATTAGAATACAGGTATCCCTGGGTATATTCCTAGCAATAGCTGGATCATATGGTAGATCTATCTGTAATTGTTTGAGGAACCCCCAAACCATTTTCCATAAAGGCAGCACCATTTTGCAGTCCCACCAACAGTGTAGAAGGGTTCCTTTTTCTCCGGAACCTCGCCAGCATTTATCATTCTCAGTCTTTTGGATATTAGCCATCCTAACTGGAGTGAGATGGTTATCTCAGTGTGGTTTTGATTTGCATTTCCCAAATGCTGTGAGTGATGCTGAGCATTTTTCATGTGTCTGTTGGCCATTCATATATCTTCCTTTTAAAGTGAAAAATTTTTTTTTCACGCAGATCAACATAGTCAACCAGCAGTAGGTTTTCATTTTACTTGATCACCATCTGCTGGCCATTTTATTAAACTGCACATGAAATGCACTGAAATCTTAGCTATACTGGGGAGACGTTTTTAAAGGACATACACAATCCTAGCTTTTTGCTGCAACATATTACTGGAAAACCACATCACAAAGAGAATCACTGTAAAGCAAATCACATTTGCCATATGCAGGACTATAATTAGATTCTTCATTCCAAACTAAAATCTGGCATCAAATAACACATGGAAAAATTTCATTAAAGCAAAGATGCAAAAAGTATAGTCCTCTACAATTATTTAAAATAGGGTAATTATTCTTCAAGTCCTTTCTTATAGGTATGAACACATGTATTTTTAGATTACCCAACATAAGTTAAATATAAGATCTAATTTATATAAAATTAGCCTAAATCTGATATGATAAAAATAATGTACAATTAGCAATAATTCTGTTTGCGCATTCCTAAAATTTTTAAGCAATCTGGATGGCTGCTCCTTATAAAGTGTTATCTGAAGAAATCTAAACAAATACCTTCTTTTTTCATAAATAAATTTCTCTAAAATAAGCAGAAGCAATGTGTTTCTTCCACTGTGAAGCAGTGTTTAAAGGTCAGAGTGGATTCAACATTACTCCTCTTCACCCTCTCCTAGCATCTAAACTTTTAATCAAAATTTCAAGTAGAAATAATAAGCACTATTAAATCATTTTTTTTCATCTTTCCCTATTTCAAAATCTAACTGCACTTTGGTGATAAGCTATGAGACCACATCATACTTCATTGAAAAGTCATAAAAATGATTAACAAGCCATTAAAAAGAAGCTTCAAAACTTCTTCTGCAGAATTGTATAACAAGAATATGACCTATTATCTTCATGTTCTGTCTTTCAGATAAAGCATGAAAAGAATACAGAGATGCCATGAGCTGAAATCTAAATATTACTTAGGCAACTTCAAGTATATCAGGTGGCAAAATGTAAAAAATGGGGCCAGCCACTCTGTGTTCCTGGAAAAAGGGACTTCCCAAATTATTTAAATAAAGACTCCTACAAAGCCTCTATTAAAATACTATTACCACTCTTTTTTTGATACTGTATAGGACTCATAGTCAGAGCCTATCTGCATAGCCATTAATTTAATTTATTTTTCTCAGGGAACACAAAATGATTTTTAGTAACTAAAAATAATTAATGACCAATGGATTTTAAGAAAATATCCTTTAGGAGGATTATATGATTCAAGAAGCGAAAGAACAGTCAGTCAACCTAATAAGCAAGGCCATGGATGAACTATTACAATAACAATCACCACACCAATGGTGATGATGGTAGCGGCAGCTAACACTTAAGAGGTCCTGTATCAAAGGCTCTACATGCATTATTTCCCTTCATCCTTACAATTCTGAGGGTAGTACTACTACTATCTCCATATCACAAATGATGAAACTGGGGTTAGGAGAAATTAAGTAACTTGCCTGAGGATAGATGGTTGCCAAGTGTCACAAAAGTGGAATTTGAACAAAGGCAGACTGCCTCATTTCAGCTCAACCTAGAAATAACTAAGAACAAAGCAGAGCTGCCCGAGATTGCTGAGGCAGCACAAATGGGAAAAAAATAGATAAAAAAGAAATTTCTATATTTGCTGCATAAAGTACTTATGCCTACATGGTATACTAGAAAGAACACGGGGTGTGAAATCATAAGACCTGAATTCCAATACTGGATCTATCACTAGGAAAGTCACTTGGCCTTCCTAAAGCTGTTACCTTGAGCATAAATACAAAAGGACAATGACGTTCAACTTCACAGGATCACAGAGAAGATTAAACCATGTAACTCAGAAAAGACTTCTAGAATAGTACCTAGTATACAGTAGGAGCTCCAAAGATGGCACAACTTGCCTCACTTAAGTTTTTGCTTTAACAAGTTAGAAATATAAGTGGAATCCACAAACATTTAGAGTATTTATTGGGAAATCTTCATTCTTATGTTTAAATCTGAATATATATGCTATATGAAGGTACTTCAAAAAGTTTGTGGAAAAATGAAATTAAAACATAATACAAATCTTTCCATGAACTTTATGAAGACCCCTCACATAGTTAAATCTATTCATCTGCATCATTAATGTTAACAATGTGTATGCCCAACCATTTTAACAAGATGGTATTTTGGAAGGCAACTTGACAATATCTATCAAAAAACAAGTGTGTGATTATTAAAAATAACATACACACACATACAAAAAAATTTCTTAACATTATACTCCAGACTAGTCCCACTCACTAAAGGTAACCACCGTTAACATTTTCATGTACGACATCCAGAAACAGTCTCTGCACATTACATATATGTATCCATACAGCCTCTTTAAACACACATACACATACACAAATGGAAGTTCACTATACTTTTACGTACTTCTTTTTTACTTTACATATATTAAAGACCTTGCCATAATAACCCACATAGATATTTTTTTACCATTGAACAAGATACTAAACCAACTCATAATCCCACCAACAGAACAATTCCTCTTCTAGAAATCCATAACAACCCAAAACATATGCAAGTGTGTAATAATCGTTTTTAATATTGTAATTGATGATTTGGCATCTTGAAATCATAAGCCAAACTAACAGCCAAAGTTGTTTATATTCATTTTGTCCCTGTCTTTTTGCAGGCATGTGGCTATCATATTACAAATCCTCCAATCACAAACCCCAGCATCTGTGTTTCACTTCCTGCCAAGTAGGAGACATCCCCACCTAACAAATTCCCACCAATATAATAAAAAATACTCTTGCCCATGCTTTTCCCTCACCTCTTCTGCCTCCAGACCAACCCTGGTATTTCCCCATGAGTCATGGCATGCCTCCTCCTCTTGGGAGATGTAAGTAATAAACTCTTCTTTCAAAGGCAGCTGTCTCCATGTCTGTCATCTTACCATATCTGATTAAAGCAAATCTTGGGTATGTTTTGAAACAAGGTGTATATGACATATGTGTACTAGGATATTAACTAAGGCATTCTTTATAACGATAAAGAATTAAAAGCAGAAGAGAGGCAAAATTAGAGTGTATTAACACTATAGATTATTATCTGCAATTAAAAAGACTACATGGCACAGGTTTAAGACATAGTGAAAAAAAGAGCAAGTTTCAGAACAGTACATATAGTATAAGCCAATTTATAATTGTTTTAATTATAAAGGGGTGGGTGTGGGTGTCTATTGAAGAATGATATGCACCAAATTGCTGATGGCAATTGCCTCTCATGAGGAAAATAAGATAAAGAGGACATAGAGAGAAGGACTTTGACTTTTTACTCTATTTCTACACTGAGGTTTTTACAAGCATGTATTATATACAGATTGCATAATCTTCTAAAATGACTATAAAGACTGCATTAGTTATCTATCACTGTGTAACAAAGTATTACAAAATTAACAGCTTTAAACAACACACATATATTTTCTCATAGTTTCTGTGGGTCAGAAGTCCAGGCTGGGTCCTCCACTTAGGGCCATATATGGCTACAATCATGGTTTGACCAGAGCTGGGTTCTCATCTGAAGGCTCAAGTAGAGAAAAGTCCATTTCTTCACTTCCATGGTTGTCAGCAGCATTCAGTTCCTTACTGCTATATGACTCATAGCAGCTGCCTCTTCAAAGCCAACAAAAGGAAGGACAGCAAGACTCTAGAGCAAGTCTGCTAGCAAGATGGAGTTTTATATAATGTAATTAAGTCCTAGGATTGACATCCCATCACCACTGCCATATTCTATTGGTTAGAAGCAAGTCACAAGTCCTGCCACACTCAAGGGGAGGGAATTATATAAGGATGTGAACACCAGGAGGAGGATTGTGGAAGCCACTTTAAAGTCTGTCTACCACAAAACAATAAAGGTCTTTACCAGATCTCAATGGTAAGCATCTGAAGGATAACCAGAAAGGTAATACATATCGATATGCCTCATGATTGTAGAACTAATTAATCCATGTAAAGTATACATGGATGAGATCTAAGTCTATGATAGTTTCCTTAGTAACATTTTATGTCATGCTCCAAACTCAAAATATATCTAAAATATTTCATTGTCGAGAAAATGGGCAGATATTTGACATAAAAATGCAATAGCAGATCTATAATAAAACAGCAATGCAATTTGGAACAGCATTTTTTTTTAAAAGAAAACATGGGTAATAACATGATCTTAAACCAAGAAATATGAAAAAGGAAAGCAAGAGAACCAGGACAAGGGCTAGCTACATGATGAAGCTGTTTAGTGTGAAATGGTAAGTATACTAGTACATAATGTATATTTGGTGGAAAAAAGAAAAAATGACAATAAGCCAGATAAAATATGACCTCATAATACTTCTAACGAGTTCGGAGCCAGGCTACATAGCATATCCTACAGTAAGAATAAAGAAAAGGAAAGGTGCCAGCTCTGCTGAAGAGGGAGCCCTAACAGAAAGGCTTCATTCAACAGGACTCTGCATCTTTAATAATATAAAAAGGCCGGGACACAAACAGCATAATCTAAAATGCCATTAGAAATACTTCACATACAAAAAGGTCTAAGTAAAGCAGGATTTTATAAAGTGATCAAAAAAGAAACACTAAGGGGGAAAAATCTTTTAAGATTAAAGAGGTTTTTCAAAGGACAAGTTGAAGTGGTTGTAAAATTTATGAGGCAGCATTAAACTTCAGTTCTAAGTAACAATAAATTATTCACTATAAAAACATACATGTGTCAAATATTATAAGCCTCTTAAAGTTTTTAAAACAATTTCTTGCAGAACTGTTTAGATATATTAGGTCACATTAGCAGATACTTTTTCACTAGCACAGTATGACCACGCAGAGTAAAGGAGCAATTTTAGAAGAGAAATACGAAGACAGCACCATCAATAAACTATTCACTACTTCTGATCTGATATCACACATTATATATTTGACCTTATAACTAATTTTGCTGGCTTTAGCTAAAGGAAATGTTAGTTTTATTTTTTAAATGCCTTCATATGTGTAAAACTATAAATATCTGTTAATTAGCGTACATGTGAATTAAAATTTTTAATCAAACTTTAATTTTAAGATATGCCAAATTATTAAATTAAAAGAAATTTTTTTAAAAAATACCCTGAGAAGTTTTGTTTTTGCAGCCCTAACTGGCCATTAGCCTTAGTGTTATTCTGACTTTGACCAGAAAGATACTTAAGTATGTCCTTTCCCGCTCCTTCACTGTCATATTCGTCACAGTATGTGAAGGGCATTTCTATAACCTATGTCCATGCTTCCTTCAACATTTTCTAAAATTTATCCTTCCCTCAACTGTTCGTAAAAGTTAAAAAAAAAAAAAAAATCCTTTTGGGCCATTCCCTCTGCCACAAAATACCTGTCTCAAAGGGTTTTTGTACAGGTTAAATTAAATATGTAGCAGAGCCTAACACAATCCATTCATTCATTCATGGATGCATGCACTCACCAAATATGAATACTATGAAGTTGCTAACACCTGCTAGGAGATGGAAACACAGTGCAGATGAAATTTACACTCTAGCACGAAGGACAGGTATTAAACCTTTGCACACACATAACGAGTGTAACAAAGAAACACAGAGTACTATAGGAGTAAAAAACAGGGTCACCTAAACTGACCTGGGATGTCAGGTAAGGCTTTTTTGAAGTCATGATATCTGAAGCAGGGGTAGGACTGACCAGAATCACAAGACTGCCTGCTCTTCCGATTAATTACTTACTGTATTAGTCCGTTTTGTGTTGCTATAACAGAATTTATAAAGAAGAGAGGTTTATTTGGCTTATGATTCTGGGACAGCTGCATCTGGCATGGGCCTCAGGCTGCTTCTACTCATGGCAGAAAGGCGGCAGGCAGCTGGCGGGTACAAACAGATCACATGGTGAGAGGAAGCAAGAGAGAGAGAGAGGAGGTGCCAGGGTCTTTTTATACAATGAGCTCTCTTGGGAACTAATAGAGCGAGAACTCACTCAACTACCCCTCCTCCCCCAGGGAGAGCATTAATCCATTCATGAAGGATCCACCCCCATGACTCAAATGGCTTACAACTCTGTCACATTGGGGATCAAATTTCCACATGAGTTTTGGTGGGGATAACACATCCAAACTCTACTACTTAGTATATAACTGATAACCAATGCCTCATACTTAAGTAATTCTTTTGCATTAAAATGCCATTTAATTATAGGTGACCAACAAAGAGAAAATAAGTTATTTGTCAAAATTGTGGGGATTTTACTATGGTTTCATTTTCCAGAAAAGTCACGAGTGTAGTTGAAGGATACTATTAAATCTTCTCAATCTTATCCTATGTTGTATTTTCTCAATCTTTATCCTATGCTCTGAGAAAGAACAAGTCCATTCACCTGGAAATCTCAAGGCTATTTCCTATCCTGAACCTTTCCCTTATACACACCCCAATCTTTGCAAATACTTTCACCACTACACATGATCACTGTGTTAAAATTATCTGTGTACTTATCTCTCTCAGCCATTTATCGAAAACAACAGTTAAAAATCAAATGTCAGTAGGATTCAGGTAACAAGTGAGTGATTATGCTGCCAGATGTAAGGATATTCTTCATTTCTACGAAGACATAATCTCTCTCTCCTTCTTTGATCACATGATCCCTCTTCTACCTTTTTTCTATTTTTGATAAGTACAGAAATAGAAAAACAACTACTTCCTTTTCATATTAACCCTACTTAAAGAAAAAAGAAAAAGAAAAAAAGCTCATCTCAATAATGGATGCAACTGACCTCAAATTTACCATCAGGAAATAGCAAGAAATAGTGAAGTCATACTACATTAAGGGGGTCACCAGAATTATTTAGTTCCAAACTATGGCCATCTTCTGGAAAGATTGCTACGTCTCCAATTTTTAAGAGAATCCAGAAAATTAGATTTTGATATGAAATTCCCCAATTGTTAATCTTCACGAGTCATTCAAAAATCTTTAATGACACTGTGTAGGTCAAACAAAATAAATCTACCCACATGATTCATTCAGTGAAGAAAAACATCAGTTTTCAACCTCTGATCTAAGCTCCAAGACACAGGAAACTACTTTAGTCCACCTTAATACTGTAACCTTCATATTCATTACACCTAGAAAAAAACCCAGAATTTAGCACTGGGACACTTAAAAAAGTATTTTGGCAAACAACTGATAGATTTTGCAGCCAAACTAAGAATTGTATTTTTCTTTGTATATGGACCACAATCTCTTTACATTTACCTGCCTATAAGGCTAACAAAATTTTACAGTTACACATCTTCTAATTTTAAGTCTCCTAAGGATGTAGAAGTAAGTATTTAACACCACCTCCTATGGAGTCCTCTATTCATTTCTTTTTACTCTTTTGAATATGTCCCTAACTCTACCACCTCTTCCTTTTTGCTTCTCCATTTTAACTTGTTTCCCCTTTCTATGAAATAATTTCATATGGACTGGAGCTCTTGCTTTGTGTTCATCTGTTCTTGTCCACCATAATATCTCAGGTCTGCAAAACACATAACCAGACTATATCAACTATGAAGACATTTCAAATTACTAATAACACTTTTATATCTGATTAAGAAATAAATCAAAACAATTATAGTGGACAATAAAGATTACACTGTTAACAGAAACAAATTCCTAAAATTAAAATTACCAAGATAGTGATGAGGAGTGAAGTATGAAATATGGTACATGTCAATTGACATTGTCCAATATTTTAACATTTCACAGAACAATGCCAAAGGGAAAAAAATTTTTGACAAAAATCCAATTTTATGTCTATCTCTCCTAAAGGCCAAAAATCATATAATTTATAATTATAAAATTATGAAATAATGGCCTTTTTGTATATTTTGAAAATTTAGAAGTTTATTTTCATTTGCACTAAAAATCCTGTTTAAACTTAAACAAAACACAGTTGAACAGAGTTTATGTTTACATTCATTATTTTATTAAACGAAAATAAATACTGTTCAATAAGGGGAAAAGGAAAGAAATACAAACATAAGCTTCAAAATAATATGCAGGGTGTTATATTTTGATAATGTTCTTCATTCATGCTTGTCATAAGAGAAAACATATAATTGTGTTATTTAAAGTTTTTCAGGCACCACTTTCCAAGCAATGCATCATATACACAAAGTTAACAGATATTCATAAAAGTGGATAAAAATGTACTCTTGAATGGAAACGGAAAAGCAAAACTGTTATTTTTCCTACTCAACATCCATTCACAGCCTTCAACTTTAACAAAAACACAAAGTAAACCATCTACTCCCCACAACATAAAAAAATGAAAAATAGAATTATGAACTAGTTCCAAAGATAGGCTAAATGAGGAAACATTCAAAATCTCATTTCATAGCATACCTGTTGCCATCAGTTGGAGACTGCACCAAAGCGCTTTCTCCAGAAGAAAGTTTCCATGATTCATTCAATTTGTGTTCACTTGTCTCCAGCTCACCCTTTACCCAGTCTGGTAATTCCTCTGGGCTGGAACCTTTTGCTCGTGCTGGATTTGGTTCATCAAAATAGATGGACTGATTTTTTAAAAATTAGAAAAAATATTCTTTCAAAATGTACTATAATTAAACAATTAAAATTTCCATCAAGTTTGAAGTTTGATAACAGCCTTTCAAATACTCAACTTTAATTCAATTACATACAAATATACAAAAAAAGTATCACTCAATGCACAAAGAATTATGAAATATTAAAATACATAAGTAGATAACATTTATATTTTAGTTGTGCTGTACTGATAAGCAACAAAATTACATAACAGATAAATCTGGTAATAATTATTTGTATTACAAAATGGATATTAGCTTTATAAAAAGCTAAACGGAAAATTTTTTTAAATCATGCACTTCCTATTTATTTCTGTGATCATCACTCTGCACACACACACACACACACAAATCAGTGGACACAGAAATCACAATCAATACAAATCAGAATTAAAGGTAGGGATCCCCCACAAGGACCATATGATCATCTCTATAGATGCTGAAAAAGCATTTGACAAAATTCAACACTCATTCATAACAAAGACCCTCTATAAGCTAGGTATAGATGGAAAGTATCTCAACATAATCAAAGCCATATATGATAAACCCACTGCCAATATCATCCTGAATGGGGAAAAGCTGAAAGCTTTTCCTTTAAGAACAGGAACTAGACAAGGATGCCCACTCTCACCACTCCTATTCAACATAGTGTTGGAAGTACTAGCCAGAGCAATCAGAGAAGAGAAGGAAATAAAGGGCATCCAGATTGGAAAAGAAGAAGTCAAACTGTCCCTGTTTGCAGATGATATGATCCTATATATAGAACAACCTAAAGCCTCTACAAAAAAACTCTTGGAGTTGATAAATGTTTTCAGCACAATAGCAGGATACAAAATCAACACACAAAAATCAGTAGCATTTTTATTCTCCAATAGTGAACATGCAGTATTCTCCAATAGTGAACATGCAGAAAGAGAAATCAAGAAAGCCTGCCCATTTACAATACCCACCAAAAAAATAAAATGCTTAGGAATTGAGTTAACCAAGGAGGTGAAAAATCTCTATAATGAGAACTACAAACCACTGCTGAGAGAACTTAGAGGAGACAAGAAGATGGAAAGATATTCCATGCTCTTGGATTGGAAGAATCAACATAGTGAAAATGTCCATACTACCCAAAGTGATATACAAATTCAATGCAATCCCCATCAAAATTCCAAAGACATTTTTCTCAGAAATGGAAAAAACTATTCAGACATTTATATGGAACAATAAAAGACCACGCATAGCCAAAGCAATGGTGAGCAAAAAAAATAAAGCTGGAGGCATAACACTACCTGACTTGAAGCTATACTACAAAGCTATAATAACCAAAACAGTACGGTACTGGCATAAAAACAGACACACTGACCAATGGAATAGAATAGAGAATCCAGAAATCAACCCACACACTTACTGCCATCTGATCTTTGACAAAGGCACCAAGCCTATACACTGGGGAAGGGACTGCCTCTTCAGCAAATGGTGCTGGGATAACTGGATATCCATATGCAGGAGAATGAAACTAGATCCATACCTCTCACCGTATACTAAAATCAACTCAAAATGGATTAAGGATTTAAATATACACCCTGAAACAATAAAACTTCTTAAAGAAAACATAGGAGAAACACTTCAAGAAATAGGACTGGGCACAGACTTCATGAATACGACCCCAAAAGCACGGGCAACCAAAGGAAAAATAAACAAATGGGATTATATCAAACTAAAAAGCTTCTGCACAGCAAAAGAAACAATTAAAAGAGTTAAAAGACAACCAACAGAGTGGGAGAAAATATTTGCAAAATATACATCTGACAAAGGATTAATATCCAGAATATATAAGGAAATCAAACAACTTTACAAGAAGAAAACAAGCAACCCAATTAAAAAATGGGCAAAAGAGCTAAGTAGGCATTTCTCTAAGGAAGATATACAAATGGCCAACAGACATATGAAAAAATGCTCAACATCACTCAGCATCCGGGAAATGCAAATCAAAACCACATTGAGATACCATCTAACCCCAGTTAGGATGGCTAAAATCCAAAAGACTATGAACGATAAATGCTGGCGAGGCTGCAGAGAAAAAGGAACTCTCATACATTGTTGGTGGGACTGCAAAATGGTGCAGCCTCTATGGAAAATGGTATGGAGGTTCCTCAAACAATTGCAGATAGATCTACCATACGACCCAGCTATCCCACTGTTGGGAATATACCCAGAGGAATGGAAATCATCAAGTCGAAGGTATACCTGTTTCCCAATGTTTATCGCAGCACTCTTTACAATAGCCAAGAGTTGGAACCAGCCCAAATGCCCATCATCACATGAGTGGATATGGAAAATGTGGTACATCTACACAATGGAATACTACTCAGCTATAAGAACGAATGAAATATTGCCATTTGCAACAACATGGATGGACCTTGAGAGAATTATATTAAGTGAAACAAGTCAGGCACAGAAAGAGAAATACCACATGTTCTCACTTATTGGTGGGAGCTAAAAATTAATATATAAATTCACACACACACACACATACAAAAAAAAAAAAAAAAAACCGGAGGGGGGGTGGAAGATGATATAACAACCACAATTACTTGAAGTTGATACGACAAGCAAACAGAAAGGACATTGTTGGGGGGGAGGAGGGGAGGGAGAAGGGAGGGAGGTTTTGGTGATGGGGAGCAATAATCAGCTACAATGTATATCGACAAAATAAAATTTAAAAAAAATAAAAAATAAAATAAAATAAAGCTGGAGGCATAACACTACCTGGCTTTAAACTATACTACAAAGCTATAATAACCAAAACAGTGTGGTACTGGCATAAAAACAGACACACTGACCAATGGAATAGAATAGAGAATCCAGAAATCAACCCGCACACCTACAGCCATCTGATCTTTGACAAAGGCACCAAGCCTATTCACTGGGGAAGGGACTGCCTCTTCAGCAAATGGTGCTGGGATAACTGGATATCAATATGCAGGAGAATGAAACTAGACCCATACCTTTCACCATACACTAAAGTCAACTCAAAATGGATTAAAGAATTAAATATACACCCTGAAACAATAAAACTTCTTAAAGAAAACATAGGAGAAACACTTCAAGAAATAGGACTGGACACAGACTTCATGAATACGACTCCAAAAGCACAGGCAACTAAAGGAAAAATAAACAAATGGGATTATATCAAACTAAAGAGCTTCTGCACAGCAAAAGAAACAATTAACAGAGTTAAAAGACAACCAACAGAGTGGGAGAAAATATTTGCAAAATATACATCCGACAAAGGATTAATATCCAGAATATACAAGGAACTCAAACAACTTTACAAGAAAAAAACAAGCAACCCAATTAAAAAATGGGCAAAAGAGCTAAGTAGGCATTTCTCTAAGGAAGATATACAAATGGCAAACAGACATATGAAAAAATGCTCAACATCACTCAGCATCCGGGAAATGCAAATCAAAACCACACTGAGATACCATCTAACCCCAGTTAGGATGGCTAAAATCCAAAAGACCCTGAACGATAAATGCTGGCGAGGTTGCAGAGAAAAAGGAACTCTCATACATTGTTGGTGGGACTGCAAAATGGTGCAGCCTCTATGGAAAAGGGTATGGAGGTTCCTCAAAAAATTGCAGATAGATCTTCCGTACGACCCAGCTATCCCACTGTTGGGAATATACCCAGAGGAATGGAAACCATCAAGTCGAAGTTATACCTGTTCCCCAGTGTTCATCGCAGCACTCTTTACAATAGCCAAGAGTTGGAACCAGCCCAAATGTCCATCATCGGATGAGTGGATACGGAAAATGTGGTATATCTGCACAATGGAATACTACTCAGCTATAAAAACGAATGAAGTACTGCCATTTGCAACAACATGGATGGACCTTGAGAGAATTATATTAAGTGAAACAAGTAAGGCACAGAAAGAGAAATATCACATGTTCTCACTTATTGGTGGGAGCTAAAAATAAATAAATAAATTCACACACATAGGCACACCAAAAAAATACCGGGGGGGGGGGGTGGGGAGAAGACATAACAACTACAGTTCCTTGAAGTTGATACGAGAAGCAAACAGAAAGGCCATTTGTTGGGTGGGAGGGGGGAGAGGGAGGAGGGAGGGAGGTTTCAGTAATGGGCCACAATAATCAACCACATTGTATATCGACAAAATAAGATTTAAAAGAAAAAAAAAAAAGGTAGGGATCCCTTGATAAGGTGGGAACAAACAGCATGAGAGACATGGGATTTAGTTCTAGTCACACTATTAACAAACTGGGAAACCCAAGACAGGTCTCTAGGCTTTCTCATTACTTGTAAAATAAAGCCTTTCCTTATTATTCTATGTAATTAAATGTGAATAGGAAAACATGATATAATAGTCTCATATCTTAACATCTGAATGTGCTTCATAAAATGTTCTACCCTTAGTCATTAAGAAGACTGACATTAGTACATTTATTTCTCTTCAAGTGAGCCAGGCTTCATGACATATTTCTGAAGAAAACTTTGCACTAACTGAACACTTCTGGAACATTTCTCCCAATCCTACATAGAAAATCCTCAAGGGGCTATTCTCTAGAGAAGGGGACACATGACCCTCTATCCCAAATCAGACACAAACAGCAATTTCTTCTTAAATGAGATAGTCATTCCGATATCTAGTCAAATATTGTCAGTAACGACTATCCCAAATACTACCAAACTTAAGCAAAATGTATGGCCCTACTTTAACATACAATTGTAATAGTATTAAAACTATTGGCAATTTTCCACAAACAACAGGAAGTGTGAGGCATGCCTCTTGACTAAGTTTTGCTTTAAGTAAACTGATAAAATACAGAAAAATCTTAAAATACATTACATAAGAATTTTTCACTTCATTAAAAAAATATATATATACATATACATCCTAACAGCAACTGCCAATAACAGTCAGATTTCTCCAGTATTAAGATACCACACAAACCAAGGTATATTTTACAGTTACAAGGACCAGGACAGTGACAATCCATCAACCAAGTATCATAATAACTGCCTTTGTAACGAAACTGATTTTGATAATGAAATTTTAAAACATATAGAAAATCACTTTTAAACTCTGAGCAGTCACTCAATCCAACCTCTCATAAATATTTAAACAATGTATATGAGTTTAATAAACTAGAATTTACTGAAATACATAAAATATTACATTATAATCCAGTGAAAATTATTAGAAAATTAAAGCTCAATATAAAAAAAAACCTCATTTTCAATTTTTTAGAAATATTGTAGAATACGGAGGGAAGAATAAATCACTAAGGATATTCCCCTTATAGGCTAATATCTGTTTTCCACTGAAGGTAGAAAAAACTGAATCAGGGAGAAAAAAAGTTTTAATTAATATATTATCTAGCACATATAACTTAATAGTATTACCATTCCCAAAAGGGATGATAAATTAATACTCACTTTTAAAGAAATGAAACCTACCATGTATGAAGGTAAAGATTTTAGTGTCCCTGGTTCAGGTCGGTGTGTAAAAGGGCCTTCGAGCACTCCTCTCTTAAGCATATGCAATAACAGTTTTGCATACAGGTTCCGATTCCTCCTGCCCATTATTCCTGCACCTGTTCCTGAAGGCTCACACAGTTTTCTAATCCAAAGAGCACACCTTTGCCGTTCTACAAATACATAAGAACTATTAGAAACTTATTTTTTCAGAAAATAAAACATTAAATTACCAAGATCTATAATAGCATCTGCTTTAGTCTAAAACAGGGATCAGCAAACTTTTTCTTTAAACGGCCAGATAGTAAATACTTAAGGCTTTTCAGGCCATATGATCTCTGTTGCCACTACTCAACTCTGCCACTGTAGCATGAAAGCAGTCACAGACCATATGTAAACAAATGGCATGGCTGTGTTCCAATTAAACTTTACAGAAAAGGTTGTGGGCTGGAGTTGGTCCGTGGGCCATGGTCCGCTGACTCCCAGTCTGGAATTTAACTTGTTTAATTAGTTAACTGGTAACTGGGCAAGACAAATGCAAAGAAATATTTTCACAAAAATAAAATATCTGGATTACTATCAAATAAATTTATGAGATAAAATCTTGCTATAATTTTGCATCTCTAAAATAATTGTAATATACTGAATAACAACTTTCCATAATTCTAATTATACAAATCAAGAAAAAGATAAATGCAATCTCCTATTTATCCAACCACTTTCAATTTACTCTAAAATTAAATCTCAAAAGTTTTATTTATAAATCCAATAATTTCCAGGGATTTGTAGCTGATTTATTTAGGTTTTCTTTTAATATCTCTAAAAATAATTGAGTGCTATTTACAGGTATTTTTGTAAAATAATTATCCTTTTCAAATCTACCTTAAAAAATACAGCACAGTTTAATCCACATATAATGATCTATTGACTACATGGTCTTGTTATGACACAGGATTGTTTTAGGTCTCGTGAAAACTATTCTGATATTAATTTTATATCAGTCTAACTCAATGTGAGGATTATATATCTAACACAAATCATAAGTCTGCTCTAATCTCTTACTTTATAAAGGTCATATTCATTTATTGTTTTACCTATAAAAATCAGTAAGGCTGCTTTTACCACTTTGTGAATATCACTACAGGCATGAGAGCTATGCCTCTAAAAAACTTCTGTATTTTTTTGCTTTGAAAATTACATAATCCCAAAACAAACTACACGAAATATTGTGCATACTTTATACAAAAAAAAAGAAAGTAAAACTGATAAACTTTAGTAGTTTTTCAAACTACATATTTTCCACGTTTTGCAGAAAACTAAAATCTGTATAATATTCTAATGCCCAGAATTTAGTACAACAACTTGGTTAATGTAAAGAATTCATTCCTCTACTTAAAATGATTGGAAAAACCCTTATCAACAGTAGAATTTATCTGTAAGAATATGTAAGCTGTTATGAATTTCTAGTTCTTGATTGGGATGTGAGTTCCCAGGTGCTTATTATGAATTAATTAAAGAGGGCCATGGATGTACCAATACTGACAACGTGTCATAAACCAAAGATTATTAGTCAATTCTATATACCCAAATTCTGTTTTTAAAAGAAAATAAAATATAAGGATAGTCTTATTTGAAATATATTTATAATGGGAATTTTTTTTTTTTTTTCTCTTTTTTTGTCTTTTTCGTGACCGACACTCAGCCAGTGAGTGCACCGGCCATTCCTATATAGGATCCGAACCCGCGGCGGGAGCGTCGCTGCACTCCCAGCGCCGCACTCTCTCGAGTGCGCCATGGGCTCAGCCCTAATGGGAAATTTTAATACAACTTTTTCCCAATCAGCAGATCTAAGACAAAAAGAAAAAAAAGGTAGTAAATATCAGAAGAGGATGCAGTATAGAAATATCATTAAATACTAAATCAAATAATCATGAATGAGCCATGAGACATGAAATATTCACTTGAAGAATAGCAGAAGAAAGAAAAGGTTAAGGCCCAACAAGGCAAGAGAAGTGGGTAGAGGAAGACAACAAGAAAAGACCACACCAAGCTACCCTGGACTGGGAAAGGTTGCGGGCCCTAAAACAATGGGTGACCACAGAACACATAACTCACATATTATCCTCCCTTCTCCCAAAGCAGCTCCCTAGAATAAATATCCAATATTGAATCAGTTCCTCACTTTCTATCTAGAATCCACTCAGACACCTCAGAGAAATAGAGAACTTGGAAAAGGTAAAAGCCATGGTTTCTTGGCCCCACTCCAAACCCTCCAACTCAAAAGCAACCAAATCAGATTTACCTTTACAGCCAACCTTATACCTCCTATGACTTGGAGAATCTCCCTGACTCCCAAAATTCTCTCCAGTTGCTCTCTGATACCTTAAATTATCTGGAAATTCTCTAACTTGAGACAGATTTTCATTCCATAATTAGAAATAACAGGCCAGAAACTGCAAACAAGATAGCAACAAAAACTCATTCATACTTGATTTTGCTCAGTCAACCGAAAAGCATAAAAGACCAATAGATTCTTTTCTGCTTTGATCAATAAAAGAGTCAAAGTGCAAGTGAACAGTAGGCTCCTGAAAGACAAAACATTTCCACAGAAAGAGGAAAAAGATGTAGGAAAAAACATTTGTAGATAACTTTAGAGATCCATGTACTATAAGCTTATGACATGTGAGCGGTGATATCACAATAAGATCTTTCCACAGTTTAGAAGGATATAGTCACTAAATTTCTTTTTAGCCTTGAACAGCTCAAAGTTAACAATCCTATGTCAATGGCGAAAACTGTTACTAATGGAATTCGGCTTTCCTTCCATTTTTATAGTTTATTGGTGTGACTAAATAATACAAAGAAAAAAAAAATCAATCTTAAGAAACTAATTTTCAAACATGATCTTACCTGACCTATGGGGTAATTTTAGAACAAAGGGCTTCATATCTACCACAAAGTGATCAAATTCTGCATCCAGCTTTTCCCATTTTTCTTCTTCACTTCCCATTTCCATAATCCAATCTGAAAAAGATATAAAATTAAAATATTAAGGATCTGTATACTGAAAAGTATAAAACTCTTACGAAAGAGATCAAAGAAAACTCATCAGTTAAATATTAATTCTCCCCAAACTGACCTGTAGACTTAATATAATTCTAATCGAAATCCGGCAGCTTTATAATTATAATTTTATAATTATACATTTTTATAATTCTTTATAAAATTTTTATAATTATACATGAGCTGATTCTAAAGTTTATATGGAAAGGTAACAGGTACTAGAATAGCCAAAACAATTCTGAAAAAGAACAAAGTTGGAGGACTCACATTACCCTATTTTAAGATGTACTATAAAGCTACAGTAGTCGAGACAATGTGGTACTGGTGAAACGATAAACACATAGATCAATGATGGAGCAGACTAGAGGGTCCAGAAATGGACCAGTACACACATGGACAACTGATTTTCAACAAAGGTACATTCATGGAGAAATGACAGTTTTGACAGCAAATGATGCTGTAACAACTGGATATCCAGACGCAAAAAAAAAAAAAAGAGGAAAGAAACTGAACCTCAACCTAAACCTCATGCTATGTATAAAAATTAACTCAAAATGAATCACAGATCTAAGTGTAAAATGTAAAACTATAAAATTCTGACAAGAAAACATAAGGGAAATTTTTCATGATCTTGAGTAATGCAAAGATTTCTGATATACAAAATTAAAAGAACTATCCATAAAAGAAAAAGTTAATATATTGGACTTCTCAAAAAAAAAAAAAAAAAAGCTTTTTCTCTGCAAAAGACACCGTTAAGGGATTTGAAAAGATAAGCCACACTAGGAAAAAATATTTGCAAATCATACATTTTATAAAGAATTTATATAATATATAAAGAACTCTCAAAACTCAACCATAAGAAAACAAACAGCCCAATAAAAATAATCAGCAAAAAAATTAGTCCCTTTACCAAAGAAGTAACACAGATGACAAGTAAGCACATTGAAAAGATGCTTAACATCATTAGTCATTAGGCAGATGCAAATTAAAACCATAATGAGATACCACTACAAACACATCAGGACAACTTAAGTAAAAATTGCAAACAATCCCAAGTGCTGATGAGGATGCAGAACAACAGGAACTCTTATGCACTGCTGGTAGGAATGCAAAATGGTACAGCCGCTCTGGAAAACTGTTTGGCAGTTTCTAACAAACATACACTTACCATATGATCCAGAAATCCCACTCCCAGGTATTTACTGAAGTCAAATAAAAAATCCATATTCACAAAAAAAATGCAAATGTGATGTTCATAACAGGTTTTTTTTGGGGGGGGGGGCTGAAAACAGCCCAAATGTCCCTTAACTGGGGATCTGATAAACTGTGGTATATCCACACAATAACATAGTACTCAGCAACAGAAAGGAACGAACTATCAACAGCATGGATAAACTTCAAACGTATTATGCTAAGTGAAAGAAAAAGGCTACATACTGTCTAATCCCATTTGCAGGACATTCTAAAAAAGGCAAAACATACAGGCATAGAGAACAGATCTGTGGTTCACAGAAGTTAGCAGTGAGGGGGAAGTTGGAATACGAAGGGGTGGCACAAGGAAACTATTTGGAGTGTTGGAATTGTTCTGTACACTGTCTGTGGAAGAGGTCACAAGAACCTACACATGTATAAAAACTCATAGAACTGTATACCAAAAGGGTGAATTTGCTGGATTTAACTTTAAAATTTTTAATTCCCTTTAAAAAACTTAAAATACTGTTCTTCATATTTCTTCCTAATTAGAAAGAAAAACACTGAATGTGAAGATCGTGAAACCCAGAAATCAGAAACATAGGTTTTGACAAAATTTCATAAGTTAAAAATATATCTGCATTCCACGTGTTCCTTGAAATTGTGAAACGTCCTAGCAGGGATGTAGACGACTTTTACATTATGTATAATGTCCAATTTGTCATTTATTCAATTTACAAATTATATATCTTGGGAAAAGCTATATTCTGTCTCATAAGCTGTCTTGCTCCACAGACTGTCCTCCCCCCTGCTAAACCAGTTTCTAATATTTACCATAGTGTCCACCATTTATTATCAACCTCTTCATAGAAAGTTCTCTGTATACTGTCTCAGTAAGTAAACCCCAGCTGTCACTGGCTGACTTTACTTCCGTTACAGTCCTCACACGTGAACGAAGGTCTCTCGTTCTCTCTCGTGCACACATGCCCTCTCTGTAGTCTTTCCCTCTCTCCATCCCACCCTGCCCAAGAAGGAAATCATCGAGATCCATACTGCCATTTCCCAACTACTGCTCTTCCAACCTCAACTCCAAATTCCCCTCTTAGGAAGCTCCAACAACCTGGTTATACCACATACTCTCCATTCTCATCACTGTCGGCTTGCAAAGAAGCACCTCTATCTGATAACAGCCTCTTATCTTCTTAAACCCTCTCCTTATTCCACTAGATCTTTTCTTTATACTTAGCTAAACTGCGATCCTTTATGCCCTCCTCTGTTCTCTAACTAAGGGGCTGCTGCAGAAAAATGGCACTGCCTTGTAGTCGAAAAGCTTTCAACATCACCTGAACTCTCAGGAATCTTTTACTATTTCCTACCTGACAAAGCACCTTTTAAAATGTTTACCAGGTACCCTGAAGCCCCTTAAACAACTCCAGCCTCTGCTCACTCACAATTTTAAAATCTTACCTCTTCCTTCATGGAAAAAATAACAAGCAGGTGGTAACACCCCAAAATGCTATTCCCTCCACCTTTCAAACCACCTCATGAGTAAACATTCTTACCTCCTTGTTCCTGTTTCAGAAGCAGCATTAACTCTCCTTCTCTCTAATGTCAATATCTCTACCATTATCTATACAGTTACCTCTTCACTGTTTCAAATTTTCCATCTCTACTGACTCCGTCCCCCTCTGCACAGGCCTCATTCTAGCATTCCACTCACAAGTTCACTCTTCCTTTCTTCAGTTCAACTTCTATCCACATCTCACCGCCTGTGAATTACCTCTTCCATCTCCCTCATGCTACTGAAAATCTTTCAAAGTTCACCAGTGATCCGTTAACTGCCAAATCCAAAGAGCTATCTTCAGTTTGCATCCTATTTGACATCCCCATAGCATCTTCTATTTCTGGCAACTTCCAAATTAGAAAATCTTCTGCTTCAGTGGTTCCATTCACTCCTGGCCTCCTACTGCCTCTCAGATCATTCCTTCTCAGCCTCTCAATGGCTCTTGCTTCTCTGCCCAACATTAAATTAGGATTCTCCAGTCCTCCCTCCTTAGTCTCCTTTTAATCTGACTTTTCACACTCTCCCTGGGTGATCACATTCGGTACAATAACTTCAAGTATGACCCTCATGCCATATACCCTTAAATTTTATTTCTAACTTCAGCCTCTCTTTGCACCTCCAGACTCATATTTAACAGCTTCCTGAAACCATTCACTAATCTTCTGTTGGTTACCTAGATTTACATATCAAAAAAAAAAATTATTCATGTTTTTCCCCATAAACCTATTCTATCTATGTGATACTCTGATTGATGGCATCATCATCATCTGCTTCGTGTCTCAAGCTAGAAGTTTCGATGTTCCCATTCTCTAAACCCCCTTAAACCAACACATCAACAAATACATAGAAAAATCTCAAAATCTGCTTGCTTTGCTATTCTCACTGCTACTCTCACAGATAAAGCCCTGCCCACCACTTACTTGCACTACTGCAACAGCCTCATAACCTGTCTATGTACTTTCAATCTCCTCTACTTGAGTCAATTTTCCTAACTGGTAACAGAATAGTTTCCGATTCACAATGCTAAGCCTATCACTCCCTGTTTAAAAATCTCTCTTGACTGCCTAACACAACAGAATACTATCCAAACCCAAAGTTAGGCATGCAGGTGCCACTGCATTTAGGCCTCTCTCTCCCACCACACACACACACACACACACACACACACACACACACACACACACACACACACACACACACACACACACACACACACACACACACACACACACACACACACACACACTTCAGTTAACTACACCTACCACCAATGACCACTTCACTCTTGTCAAAATTAGCTCCTGACCATTCTCCATACACTCCAAGCCCTTATATGATCCCACAGCCTTTTCACCAGCTGTTCCCTCTGCCTAGGGTCAGGTAAATGCAGCTCAAATGGCACTTCTGAGTGAAGCTGGCCCCGTTTACCCTAGACTGATGTTGCTCCATTCTCAGAGCAAACTGCTCACATCTGTTTAACAGCATTTATCACGCTGGGGTTCTTTTACACATCTGTGTATTACTTACATGTATTCTGTCATCTATAAGATGCTCCTGGAAGGCAGGGACCATGACTTAACTTATACATCTTAGTAGGTGCCTAGCATATTACCTGGTACACATTAGGACCTGAGAAATTAATTGCTAAATAAATACTAAATAAGCAGATTAATGTCTCTCTTTTACATGACTAATAGTTTGCTTTTTAATGCTTCTGTTCTGAGTACCAAAGAGGTCTTCCACAATAGGAATGCTATATGCCGCTAATTCCTTTTACCAAAACTGGCCATCCTACTTTCTGCATTTCAGTAGAAGAAACATATTTTCAAATTCAAGACTTGGTTAAAATAAATTTGACTTAATTGTGTTTTCTGATTAGCTGGTTGTCTTGGGGTTTTGTTTAGTTTGGTTGGTTGGTTTTGTTTTACATTCCTACAACACATTCCATTAGTTTTGTACTTGGTAACAGAAGGCTATGATACCACTGCTGGATGTTAGATCATAAAGTTGAAAAGCAGCTATTCAAATGGAAGAACAAAACATTTGCCTGAGAGCATCCATAGCTACGGCTAAAGCAAAATAATTCCTCATAATCACTAACTCAACAAATCCTTTGACACTGGAAGGAAAGATTAGTGTTTAATGATACAGGAAACTAAAACTCAACTATTAAAGGACTCACCCAAAATCATGAAACTAAGCACAAAGCTCAGACTAGAACTCTGAAATCCCTAGCTCTCAGATCCATTATATCTGACCACTCAGCCATTTACATGATTATAAATCATGATATAAATCAGCAATATCTCCAACTAATAAAAAGTATTTTGAAAAGTACAAAGGCAATCTGAATTGCTCTAAGGACGTGCAGTACTGGAGTATACATTTTTTAAAAAACAATGAAGAGTCAAAGTGATATTTGGCAAAAGCTAAAAATCTGCTTCTCCTTATCCTTTATTTATTCTCCAATAAAATCAAAGAAAGGAAAAAGCAACAAGAAAAAAATTAACATTTCAAACCTTCAAGGAATTCTTGATACACAAATTATATATCATATACAAATTATACCTTAGTCCCAGCTAATCAAAAAGCTTTATCCCATTTATCAGAATTGCAGGTTTAGATTATTATAATTAAAAAATAAGTAAAGCTACATCTTTGGCTTAGGCTTAACGTACTTATAGTGTACCTACTAGTTATATAAATTGCTTCAAAAGTAAAAAAGAAGTAAATTGCTTTTTATTAAACTCACTGGCATTGTCTCTTTTAAACCTCTTTGTGGACAGACAGAAAATGGGCTAAGACCTTCTCAAGGTGCTTAGCAACCCCAGGAGTCAGCAAAGCATAAGCAAGCCACAAATATTCAAAGGTCTTGGGAAAAAAGGAGCCACAACTGCTAAGCAAAGAATACACTTCATACATATCCTGCCCCTCGCCAAATACAACAAACATATTCCTGTAAGTTGTGCAAATCCCATTTTGTTCAATTAATCCTATTTTAAATATATTGCAGATCATTAAAAAAAACTTGAAATGTGAACAAAACAAGAAGGTTTACAGGTGCACGTTTTATCTGGCTTGCACATCTGGATGTTTTGACAGGTGCCTTCCCTGACTGCCAGGAGCACGCAGTGCACTTTGGGGACATATTCCAGGGCACCCTCCTGCTTACCCTACCAGATAAGCACTATTTCCTTGGCCATTTCACGGAGGAAAAAGCTGAGGCTCAGCGGACCGAAGTCACTGATCTAGGGTCCCGCAGAAACTGACATCTAGGCCTGAACACTGTGCAAATTATCGTGCACCCCACTTTGCTGCAGCCTGACCGCTGTAGTGGCGCTCATGGCATTTCCTTTGCCGTTTCTATCTTATTTTTACTCTTCTTTAAATATTAAAGACTAATAATAAAAACAGCCGTGCAATGATTGGAATAAAGCTGTTCACAGTTACTTATGTCGTTCTCTTGAACACTTAAAAAAAATAAACTCACGGTCCAGCCCTGTGGCTCACTCGGGAGAGTGCGGTGCTAGTAGCACCAGGCCGCGGGTTCGGATCCTATATAGGGATGGCCGGTGCGCTCACTGGCTGAGCGTGGTGCGGACGACACTGTGCCGAGGGTTGTGATCCCTTACCGGCCAAAATAAATAAATAAATAAACTCAGAAACACCGCGTGGCTCCCAACACGCCGTGATGCTGGGCTTGGGCAGTTCCAAGCGGACTGTACCGACTGTTTGTACCATCGAACCCGCACTCTGGTTCTGCGCTAAGTCCAGCCGGTCCTGACTCTGTCCTGGGAGGGATCTGAAAACTCCCGCGCTCTTCCAGCATCACTTCCTTGGCCAGTGTGGGCCCCCCCAGGAGGGGCGGCCTGCGCGGCCCGGCGAGGCCGAGGCCGCGGTCCTACCTCGCCCCGGACACAGATTCCTCTCACAGCGGTAAACCCCGTGGTCAGACTTCGGGACGGCGTCCTGCCGACCACTCCCACCGGCTGATCAAACTTTCCTCAGAACTTTCCCACCCGTGCCCGGACTGGATTTCTCTCTGCCAGGGGCCCGGTGGCGGGCTGCGCCGAGACCCCCACACGGGGCGCGCGCCCACAGGCCTGGGGAACGGCCCGGGGCCTGAGGGCGACGCCCCTCCCCGGACCAGACCGCACGGGCCGGGCGGCCGCCACGCCGGGCAAGATTCCACTGAGAACCTGAGGGAAGGGGCGGGAAGGGGAAACCCGGAAAAACGACAACCTGGCGCCCCTACACGCAGGCTTTCCGCTCCGCCGCAGCAGCCGCCGCCGCCAAACGGCTTCAAATCCTGACAGGCCGCGGGGTCGCCGCCGCCCAGCAGGCCGGGGGGCGGGGACTTGCGCGCTCGCATTTCCCCGCCCCCCGCCGCCGCCGGCGCGCGGCGCCGTTGCCATGGCAACGCTCCCGGCTGCGGCTAGCACCGCTCCCCAGGCCAGGGGCCGGAACTTCCGAGCTCGCATTTCCCAGCCCTCCCGGCGGCGGCGCGTGTGCGGCGCCGTTGCCATGGCGACGATCTGGCTGGCCACGCAGTTTCTGTTTGCCTTCCAGCTGGGTGGCCTCTCGGTGGGTCCCAGGACTAAGCTTCCAAAATGACCAGACCGCTGTCTGGACGCTGCTGCCCTCGGGCATCCCACGCACAGAGCACCTTGTGAGCACTTTAGGGGCCATGGAGAAAGAACAAGTAAAGGACAAGAAAATGGATTTGCTGGAGGATGTTCACAGAACGGAGCACCCGTTATTTGGACAGATATCAGGGTCGAATGAGTCTGAAGAAAGGAGCATTTACTCCCTGATATATCTCACAGCCCAGAGGCGAATGAGGGCGAATTAAACAGGAAAATGAGCGATACCTTTTTTGTTTTGTTTTGTTTTTTTGCATTCGGAACTCTCCGAGGTCTTAAAAAAGTAAACTGACACCGAGTTCCAAAGATCCTGAAATAAAATAAAAAGGCTTTTTGTTTTTAACCAGTTCTATGAAGAAAAGCAACATCATGTGGAAAATGTAATTTTGCTCCTCCCAGGAAGCCTCATCCACCTCAGGGCAGCATCGCTATGTTATGGTGGTCTTTGGTCTTCTATCACATTTCTAGAGAAGCTCTGAATTATGTATTTTAAAATACCAGACAGGAACAAAATTTAAACTGTAAAAACACTGAAATGAAATGCAGTTTACCACCGTTTTTCATCTAATTTCACAACAGGATTCCTTCTGTAGTATCTTTGCAATACGCTCAGTGTGATGTCAAATCTAACGTAAGCACAGCTTGAAGCGTCTTTTTAATTTTCCATAAAGAAAATAGAAGATTCATTCATTTGTAACTAGTTACTTTCAAGCTTCCAGAGGGAAGCCATATTCTTGTCAAGGTGCTTTTTCAAACCCGTCCCACTGGAAGTAAACACCAACAGTTCTTCATCATTTCAGAAACAAATCACGCTAAGAAAAAGAAAGAGTACAGAATGCTTTTAAGAATGTTTAGTTTTCAAAAGCATATTTGAACGTGTTTATAGCTAAGGAACGATCCCAATCCAGACCACTTGCACTGAAAATCAGAAACCCAAACTTGTAATTGCAGGAATTTGTCTTGTCAGTGAAGACCCTCAAGATTCGTAACTACATGTAGTTATATTTGGTCAAAGGATACAAATAATTCAGCTAGATAAGAGGAATAAGATCAAGAGGTCTATTGGACAACAGGGTCACTATAGTTAATAACAGGATATAGTATTCCTGAAAATTGCTGAGTGTAGATTTTAAGTGTTCTTATCACAAAATTGATAAGTAGGTGAGGTGATGTGTATGTTAATTAGCTTGATTTAGCAATTCCACAATGTGTACATCAATGTTGTACATGATAAATATATACAACTTTTTGTTTATTAAAAGGTAAATAAAGATACCAAACTACAGTAATGAAAGAACATAAAATGAATTTGACAAATGGTGTCTAAATGAATATGAGCAGAAAAATGGGAGATGAAAAAGGGTGGAGACAAAGAAAAAATTTAACAAGGTCAAGCTCAACTTCAGAGGAAGTAAGTACAGCAGAAAAAATATGATTTGTCTTAAAATATTTTCTCTACTTAGGTGAAAATAAGATGAGGAAATCTTCCTTCCCACTTTTAAGACCTAGCAGATTGTCATTTTCATCATTTAAAAAACACATATACATTATATAATACATATTGTTATGCAAAGAAAAATATTAATATATGTATATAGAGTTTTTATTGTTATTTCTGTTACAATACATATGTAGCAGGGATCCCAGCTTGAGCCTGAATTGTGTTCACTTTGCCACTTGGAATCTCCTTACCTGAGAACCAACAACCTCTCCTAGGAAGTAAGTCATCCCAAAAAAATTGTAAACAGATCTGGTTCAATGAAAGTATGTAAACATTGAAGGGGAAATTGATTCTACATGAAGCACGGTGCTGGCCATGGATTATCGTCCAACACTCCTCCTCTTCTCATAAGAGAGGGAGTCCTAATCTTTTGGGTTGAGGAATCTTAAAAAGCTATAGAAGTTCTCTCCCGTATTCCACCACCACCAAACGCCCACATGTCCAAAAATGTGTTTACAAATCAAAGGGTTCCCACAAGTTCGAAAGTCTATCCGTGGAATCCAGATCCATTTAAACATTGAGAACAGAAGACTTAAGCAGCATTTATGTCCATACTTTCTGGAGACAGCAAATCAATACTGACATCATTGCCCCTAACACTGAGCTCCAGCAACCTTAAGGGCAGACATTAGTGAAAAGTAGCAACAGCAGGGATGCCTTATATCAAGCATCGGAGGCAAGAAATGAGAAAAATAATAATATTCTCACAGCTATGGAGAATTGGACAAAAGTAAATGATGCACACCGTATGGTAGTTCACTAGGATACAGAGCACCCATGAGATCCACTCTGGAGACCCCTAGAAATATTTGGGAAGATATTGCTGGAATCAGAGTCCATTCTGGGACCCCAAAGGTGAAGCCAGATAAATATTGTTTTTTAACTGTTGCAATGTAGCCCCAAGATTGTATGGCCTGAAAAATAGTTTCACATAAATATGTTATGGCCAAACACCTATGACAACAAATGAATATGATATTTATGTCTAGTTAATTCATGAAGGATAATAATTTGTCACCTTGATATACATTTATTGAAAACCTGGTAAATGCAGGTATCTTAAGGGAATGTTTTCTTCTGCTGGAAACACCTTGCTTTTCGCCTCGACTTAAACGTCCCTTCTTCAGAGAGGCCTTCACTGATTTTCAAGCTACCTCTTATTCTCTTTCAAAGCTCCACATTCTTTTTTCATCATTGCATTTATAAAAATGTATCATTGTTGGGGTTCAGAGAATGATACCCCAAAGTATGGCACGTTGGCATGCTGAGCACTTTTGAATTGAAAGAAATTGGAAGGCCATAGAAGCTGCTTCAGAACCAAGAACTTTGTGACCTTTTCTTGTTTCTTCCTCCTCTGCCTTCAAGCACAGGAAGGCACTCTCTCTGGAATTTCCTTGTCTGACTAAAAAAACTGCTTTCCAGAAAAAGTGAAGTTGTCTTAAGATCCCCTCCTTAGGAATCTCATCAAATAACCAGGAAGGATTAACTGCCTGAGAAGAGAAGAGACTGAAAGTTGTCATCATGCCCAGACAGACTTTTCGTGTATTCTTCCGAGAGCAGCTCTAAAAGATTACCTAAGAGACTTTATCTGCATAATAAGACAACCCTTGTTCACAGTGCAAGTCATCCCCTCACCTCCCTGTGACTTGTCAGTCCCATTCTGTTTCCAAAGAGAATCATTTATAAGCCATGTCTTGTCAACAGAGCCCATTTATTCTCCCTAATCTGGCTACCCCATAGCTCCCTAGTTTACAAACCTTCCATTCACTAGGCCAGGAAGACTAATTTTCCTTGATTCAAATCTCTTGGAAGGACAAGGAATCTGATTGGGCTAATTTGAATCAGGTGAGCCAACTACTTCAATCAGGTATGGTCAGGAGATTTGGCATCCCATTACCTCACCTTTGTGCTTGGCAGAGTGGGGTTGGCATTTCTTTCTCAGAGAAGGCAATGGATGAGTTGAGTTACTGCAACTGGTTCCAACTACAACAGAGAATCAGGAGTTGTGAGAACCAAGATTATTCTCTGCCCTCCGAAAGTTTACAATATAGTGGGAGATAATAAGATAAACCAAGTAACCTTATTTGGAATCACATTATGTCACCTGACTTAAAAGGTATATAAGTGATATAAGATATAGAGGAGAAAGCACTATTCTGTGACTATAAAGTCAGTAGAGGAAAATATATACTGAACCTTGTTTTTATCTTTGATTTTTAAAAGATACTGAAATTGAAACATTATATCAATTGAAAATATTATTTCCTAACAGCTACAAATGACTTAAAGTAGATTTGTTGCAAAAACAAATCACATTTTACCTCAATTTAAAAAAATCAAATGTTAGTCTCATTGATAATGAAAGTATAAACAGGACCCTAAAAAACAAATTGTTTTTCTTTCCTGTGCAGAAGTTAATTTTGCTATACTTCTCATGTTGAAAGGGATCTGCTTATTTTCAAAATATAAACTTAAAATTAAGAATTAGTCTAGATAATGTTGAACAATGTGAACTCAATTACTCTCTACACAAAACATGTACAATATGACCTTTTACTAATTAGAAAGATAATAATTTTACTAATTAGAAAGATTACTTGAACTAGCCCTGCATTTTGTTAAAAGTATCAAATCTGATAATTTGTTTTTATACTCTTGCTCTATAAAATTGTGGTAACTATAGCACAGACCTAGAGGTTACGTCTATTTGTATAAGCCACTGTTATTTGGGTTTTCTGTCCTATAAAGTCAAATGTAAACCTGATATAGTAACTTACTTCTCTTAACTTTAAATTATATACATATAAAACACATATTTCTTAAAGGCGTTCTTTTGATGCCTTCATTGCTCTGAAGATTAATACTGACTACAAATCTATACTAATAAATACACAAAGTAAGTTACAAAATAGTTTATAAAACATAGTACCAATTTACATACTTATCATACACACAGAGAAAGAAAATCAACCTATAAGAATATGAATAAAGTAAGAGTGATGCTTTTCCAGGTGAAGGAGTTAAAGATGGTTTAGTTCCTGTCATTTTTACTTCCTTAATACCCCTTCTCAAATGTCTACAAAAATAACTCTATTTTGGAAATTATTGATGTAAACACAAAATTATGACATTCACCATATTTTTCTCCTTTAAAACATTTTGGAGTCAAAGTTTCAGCAATTTCAATGTAAATTTATCCTGTAAGTTAAAGGATTGTGAGTAATAGACACATTTTTTTAAAAGTAAGTACAGAATACAAGGACAAATATTAGTGATCACTAAAATAGATTATCAAGCAATTACTTCCACTCATTATCAAAAATAACCAAAAGAATCAAAAGTTAGCTATAAAGAAAAATAAAATTTTTTTTCCTAGACTGGTATTTTTGAATTGCATATTTTTTCAGATTATAAAAGTTTTTATACCATTACGGGAAAATTGAAAAATGCTGAAAAGTTTAAAGAAGAAAATTAAAATTATGCATAATCCTACCATTAAGGAATAACCACTATTAACATGTCTATATATTTACTCAAATCTTATATCTATATCTACATATATCACCATTTTAAACATCTCATTATTTCATCATTCGGTTATAACATAATTTACTTAATTATTCTCCTGTGGTTGAATATGTAAGTTATTAGCAATTTTTTGCTCTTATAAATAATGCTGCAATAGATGCCCTTGACTATATACATCTTGCATGGAGTTTCCACTATCTCCATAAAAGAGATTCCTGCGGGCATAAAAAACCATTAAGGCTTTTGATCAGTACTTCCAAATTGCTTTCTAGAAGTGTTTTACAAATTTGCAATTCCACTCAGTCTATGAGAGTAGCTGTCTCACATTAAACATTTTTTTTCATCTGTGCTAATTGTACATAAAAAAGAAACAGCATCTCTTTAATTTGTATTTTCCACCATTAGAAAAGTTGAAATATTTAAATATCTCTATTTGTCTTTTCTTTTTATTCTTCTGCAATGTATCTCTTTTGTCCTTTGTCTTTTTTTGTGGAGTTTGACATGAGATATATATATGATACATAATATGTATTACAGATAGAGATAGAGAGATAGATGTAGGTATCTTCCATGTTTTTAATGTATATTATTTCAAAACTAGCAATGGCTCTGTATGCAGTACTTATGCATAAGCTGATATTCTAAAAAATCATATTTCAGTGATTCCCATTTTGCATTAAGATACTCTGCATGAAATACATGAGTTGACTCAACTATCTAGATGGAAAACAATTTATAAACACCAAAAATTATTATTATTACATAAACACATTACAGATAAATATCAGAACAATCCTGTAACCAGTAAATTCTTTAAATTGGGTAGGAAATGATTCAGAATATTCTATTTACTGACCACAAAAGTATAAACTATACCACAAATAAATGCAATATAAAGAGAGTAGAAAAGGAGAATTGAGACATATTTTCTTTTCTTCACTACTGAAAGAGCGGCTGCCTTTAGCCCAGTGATTCTGAATAACTTCCCCGGGAGAGAAGCAAGCAATATTCACTATTCCATCCCTGCTTCTGACTCTGTCCTACCTTCCTGGGGCAATTCATGCTAAAGGCTTAACAGAGGGCAACTGGCTATCTTTCTTCCCTGCCCTTCACTGATATACACATTACCCTAGCTGTGTCCATACAAACTAGCACCAACTGTTACGACACTTCCTAGCCTCACCTATACAGCAGTCTTTCCTACCAACCTGTTTTAACAGCAGGCTGTAAAATTTCAATTTTAGAGTTCAGTTCTTTCCTGGGAAAAGTCATGGCTGAACTAGCAGTGTAAGAACGATGCAAAAGACATAGTTCTGAAGTTGGATATCTGGTTCTGTTACTTACCAGCTTTGTGACCTGGGTAAGCCAGGTATACAACTTTCCTGAGCTTCAGTTTCATTATCTTCCTTATGGGACGATTGGGAAGACTGAATTAACGAGGTAAAATATATGGAAAAATTAGCCCAGTGCCTGACACAAGGAGATTAAACACAAAAGTCTTCTTTTCCTTCCCAACTGTTTTGTGAGCACTTTGAAAAGCAATAGATGCCACTAGGAGGCAGCAATAGCAAACAAAGAGCTAATTATCTCACACACACACACACACACACACACACACACACGCTCACACATACACACGCACACATACACGCACAAACAAATGTATGCACACGGACACACATTAACATACACAAAGAACATCCACATTCAAGCCACATACCCATGCATACTACACACGCCACAAGGAACACACACACACATAAGGGATGAACATGCTCACACACTTGCACACCAACCATTTACATCCTGTCTCTCTCACACACACATTTTGACACACACATGCACACACCCCAAGTGTTTTGGGGTTTTTTTCCTTTTCTTTCTTTCTTATCTTTTTAATCTTTTATTTAGGGGTTAAAACAGAGAATGATTCCCAGGCTAGTAGATAGGAAATGTCACTGACGGACACTAATTATTGAGTGGGGGCTCAGGATCTCAGAAATGAGATCCTACATACTGAAAGATTGGTCAATGTCTTAGGAATGAGGGAATTTATTTTCTATACCATAAACTTCTTGCAGAAATATGTTATATCATAAGAGAGATGTTAAAACATTGATACCTTTGCATTTAGAAACCCATCCTGCCATAACCCAAGAGAAAAAAGATGGTCATTGGAAAGCACCTCCAGGGGCCTACTTCCCTTGGGAGAAGACCTCCTTAGCCATATGCAACTTGTAGGATCCATATAGCAGGCAGTTGCTAATAATGTAATTTTACCTTGGAAAGACCAAATTCAGCTATGCTAGAATAGAGGACGATAACCAGCTTCTTAGGGTTCTTAATTTACTCTTTCTTCACTGGGTTATATGTGGTGGCTAGAACTTTCTGACTATCAGCCAGCAGGGGAGATCACTACACACTATGGCTGCGGAGAGCATAGCTGAACTTTGGTGACAGGCAACCTGGTGATCTAAGCATTTAAGAAAAAAAATTTTTTTGGAAAGTGGAGTCTAATTATGGGACCAAATGAACCACATAATTACTAAATAAGGGGGTTGCAACTGGGCAGTTTCTGTTGATGGGCTCCTCTAATCCAAATTGCCTCTTCGGTTTGCAAAAATAGCAGCTCTTTCTTTCTGTGAAAATGTCATTAAATTAGAGGAATCAGTACTATGGTCTAAGCTCTAAAGTCTACTCTGATTATTTTTCAGGGATCCAAGCCTATGCAGCAGCCTGAAATGCCTTCTGGTGAATAAAATGGCACAAAAAGCCATCCTCAGAAAACTTGCCATATTCCAGGAGCTTCTTTGTAGAATAGGCTGTGGAGGGAGGCAGCGTTGAAAAGGTACTGTGGGTTTAAAGTAGGAGTGCTGGGCTTGTAAGCTTTTGGCTTGCTGAATATCTGATGCTAACAAAAACCAGACCTATTTACTGTGTGTAGGATTAATTCAGACAATAGTACAGCTCATTTTGTTTTAATAATCCTTTTCTTTTATTTATTTTCTATGTTTAAGGTAATAAAAGTTCAAAATGTTAGCAATTGTTCAGTCTGAATGATGAAGATATGGATGCGAGATAGATTATCCTCAGTGCTTTTCTACATTTTAAAAAAACTTTTCCCCCAAACAAACCCCCTTTAAAAAAAAACAAAAGATGCAAAAGAATATAATTCCTACCCTTGCCAACTTCCTGTTAGTTCTCACAATAAAAGAAGCAGGTAGATAGAATCCATTCGTATTACTTAACTATTGCTGCATAACAAATTATCCCGAAACATAGAGGCTTAAAATAATGATGTTTATTATCTCACACAGTTTCAGGAATTTGAAGGTGGGTTAGCCTGGTGATTAAGATTCAGGTCCCTCATGAGGTTGCAGTCAAGATGTCGCTGTAACTGCTGTCATCTAAAGGATTGACTGGGGCTAGAAGGTCTCCTTCCAAGGTGGTTCACTCACATGACTGGCAAGTTGATATTGGCTCTCAGTAGGGTTGTCTGACCTCTCCACAGTGTTGCTTGAATATTCTCATGGCATGGCCGCTAGCCTCCCCCAGAGCTAGTTATCCAAAAGAGAGCAAAGCCAAAGCTGCAATGGATGGCATGACTTCGCCTTGTAAATCACTCTCCCTCATTTAGACAGTGTCCTATTGATTTCACAAAGCAGCACTATTCAGTGTGGGAGACCACACAACAGCATGAATACCTGGAGGCAAGAATCACTGCGGACCATCTTAGAGCCTGGATATTACATCATGCTAAGGTGATTCTGCCTGTAATTTTGATTAGAAGTGAATTTAATTGGTGATAGATAAGCTGAGGCGTGAAAGATTCCCTAAGGCTAGTCACAGATATTATTTTTCATTATTAGGAAACTTAAGCCATTAGGCTGAGAGACTTTCCAAGAGTAGAACCTCCCATTTACCTCTTTCTGTTGAGAACTGAGCCTTGCCCAATGCCAATGACTGTAGAGATGTTATATATTGCAATTCTTCACAGAAAGTCTTGATAATTAATAACATAAGATCAACAGCATTCTAACAAAGAAGCTGATGAACAGCCTAATACAAGAAAAGGTGGAAGAAATTGAAGCTACTGAACGGGGAGACAAGAGGTTGACAATGTTAGGCTGTTACAATACCAGTGTCTCCTTCATATGCTTGTTTTCAGGTGTGATGAATTAATCTATGCAAATTCCTTGTTTCATGTTTGGCACACAGTAAATTCTCAATAAATGTGAGCTACGTTTAAAACAGTACAATGTCAACTATTTATTCAGTGCCTTTTTAAAACATTTTGCTAAGTGTTTTGTCTTAATTCTCCCCAAAAGCCCTGATACATAGGTACCACTTTACCATTTCATAAATGAGGAAATGTACTCAGATAAGTTAAGAAATTTACAAGAACGAAGTCAGTATTCAAACTCAGGTGTTTATGATTTTGGAGACTGTGCTCTTAACAGGATGCCATGATAGCTCCTGTGTAGAAAGGTTGGCAACATTTTCTGTGACACTGCAGAAAGCACTGACCAGTTAATGTAAGCCACAGGATATAAATATTTTACTCAATGCAACAATCTTCCACCAAAAACTGACCACCAATTAAAAAGCAAACTTTCAGATAACCATCTTTAATGTGTATGTACCTAATAACAGCTCCAAAATAGATGACACAAAACCCAAGGTAATTAAAAGAAGTAGAATAATTTACAATTCTAGTTGAAAATGGAAACACTCTTGGGCCGAGCCCGTGGCACACTCAGGAGAGTGCAGCGCTGGGAGCGTGTTGACGCTCCCGCCGCGGGTTCGGATCCTATATGGGAATGGCCGGTGCACTCACTGGCTGAGTGCGGGTCACGAAAAAGACAAAACAAAAAAACAAAAAAAAAAAAAAAAAAAAAGAAAGAAAATGGAAACACTCTTCTCTTGGGAATTGATAGAACAAATTAGACAGAAAATCAGTCAGCATATAAAAATTTAAACGCACTATCAACAAATTGACCTAGTTGACATTTGTAAAGCATTATATCCAACAATGGCAAGATGCATGTTTTTTTTCAAGTGCATAATGAACACTTACTAAGAAAGAAAATATACTGGGCCATAAAACAAGTCTCAATAAATTTAAAATTATTTAAATCAACCAAGTATGTTCTTTGACCACAATAAAATTAAATCAGAAATCAATTTAAAAAGACAAAAATCAACAAATATTTGGAAACCATGCAGCACACTTTGAGATAATGTATGAATCAAAGAAGAAATCACAAAGGAAATTAGAAAATAATTTGGACTCAAGATAATGAACAGACACATATCAAAATCTGTAAAGTGCTGTTAAAGCCAGGCTAAAATAGAAGTTTATAGCTTTTAATGCTAATATTAGAAGAAAAAGAAAGGCCTAAAGTCAGCTGGTTCTTTGGGAAAAGTTAATAAAATTGGTAAAAACCTAGCTACCCCAATCAAGAGAAAAAAGACACAAATGACAAATTACAAATATCAGAAATAAAAGATGGGACATTACTACAGATACCACAGACATTAAAAAGGTCAATAAGGAACTATTATGAACAGTTTTATGTCCCCCAAATTCTACAACTTAAAAGAAATAGATGATTAAGGAAATTCAAACCAAAACAACGATAATATACTACTTTACACCCAGTAGGATGAATGAAACAAAAAAGACAGAAAATAATGTGTCAGGGAGCACGTGAAGAACTCTCACGCATTGTTGGTGGGATTGTAGAATGCTTCATCCACTTTGAAAAAAAGTTTGACAGTTCTTCAAAATGTTGAATAGAGAGTAACCATATGACCCAGCAATTCTAATCTTAGTTATACACCCAAAAGAATTAAAAACTTATGTCCACACAAGATTTGTACATAAACATTCATAGCAGCGTTATTCACAATAGTCAAAAGGTAAAAGCAACCCAAATGTTTATCAAGAGATAAACAAGCAAAATATAGCAGAGAAATACAGTGGACTATTATGTGGCCATGGTATATGAACACAATGGAATACTACTCAGCCATAAAAAAAGGATGGAATTCTGCTATTTGCAGCAACATGCATGAGCTTGGAGAAATAAGCCAGACAAAGAAAGAGAAATACCACATGTCCTCACTCATAACTGGGAGGAAAGAAAGAAAGAGGAAGGAAGGAAGGAAGACTACAGAAAACGCTGAACTCTCAGGAGAGAACAGACCTATAGTTACTACAGGTGGGAAAGGAGTGGGAGAAGGGAACTTAAGTAACTGGGCAAGGGACACAAAGAATAACTGTGATTTGTGATGATGAACATGCTAATAATATTGATATGATCATCACATACTGTACACAAATACTGATAGTCAACTCTGTACCCCATAAATATGTATAGTCAATGATGTTTCAATTCAAAAAATAAAACTAAATAAATAAAAAGGAATGAAGTATTGGTACATGCTACAACCTGGATGAATCTTGAAAACATCATGCTGAGTGAAAAAAAGCCAGACTCAAAAGGTTACATACTGTATGACTTATTTATGCAAAATATCCAGAACAGGCAAATCCACAGAGATAGAAAGTAGATTGCCAGAGGATGGGAGAAGGAGGAATGCGGAGTGACTTCTAATGGCTGTGGGGTTTCTTTCTGAGCTACTAAAAATGTTCTGGGATTAGATAGTAGTGATGGTTGCCTAACTTTATGAATGTATTAAAAACTACTGAATTGTACATTTTAAAGGAGTTAATTTTATGGTATGTGAAATATCTCAATAAAGCTGGTATTTTTTTTTAATGGACAAAAACACTACCAAAGCTCAATCAAGAAGAAATAGCCTTAAGTGTCCTCTATATATTAAAGAAATGTAATTCAAATTAAAAACCCCCCACAAAGAAAACTCCAAGCCCAGTGGCTTTACAAGTGAACTCTACCAAACATTTAAGGGAGAAATAATATGAATTTTAGAGAAACTATTTCAAAAACGCTGGAGGGAATTACTTCCCAAATTATCTTTCTCCTCTCAGGTGTGCCAGTGGGTCTACCTAAGAGATGGTGTCATCTTGGGGGCTCAACATTGGTCTCTGGGCTTGGTGGCTTGCAGGTTGGACATTCAGCCAAGGCAATATCTAGATCAGTCTGCATAAGTAGGAGGCCGTACTGTTGGGCCCATGCATGGGCTCCATGCTTGTTACCATGGCAACTTCATTCATGTGCCCATTGTGCCAGCACTGGGGTGGCTAGAGACCAGTTGCTGTCAACTGGCCAAACCTTTCTTCCTGTCTGGTTGTTTAGTACCTTACTACTGGGAATTAACATGTGCATGAAAGGTCTTCTTACTTCATGTTCGCCTCATTTATTTATTAACTTGTCTGTACTCCAGGCCTTTTTCTCCTCTCAGACTCTGATCATCCTATATCTTAGATTTATTAAGCAGGAGGACGGGGGGGACGCAGAGTGTGAAAAAGTAGTGAGTCAGCACCACAAAAAGAACCTGAATAAAAGAACACAAGCTTACCGAGTTCAAAGTCCGATGATAGTCAACAGTGTCTTTTAGGATGTATGGTCAGAGCCAATAATCTATGCTTGGGCACTTTGTCACCCACACTATGGCTTCTACAAGAAGTGTCAAAGAAGCACAAATATCTATTGATTATTAGGTGAATTATTTCACTTATCTTTCACCATCTTACACTTTTTTAAAAATTTAGGTTCCTGTTTTCTTCTGAAATCATCTAACACAATCCACCATTAAGAATTTGATCAATCACCTAAAACTGAAAAGACTTCAGGAAGAGGACTCCTTGCTGAAATGCACTGATCGAGTTATAATTTCATGTCAATATCATTAACATTCACTTATGGAAATTTTCTGTATCTTTTTCAGAAGTAAAACCAAAGATGTTCACTAAGTTTCCCAGTATACTTTCTAATAAGGACTCACCTAAAAGCCAGAATTCACTACTAGGCATGATTTGATTCATATATTTTCTTTCTTCGTGTAATAAAACCATACATTCAATGTGTGAAAGCTCACAGCTCAACAGGGTCCAATCATGATTATTAACTCATTCTAGGTGCTGGGTACATCTCTGTATTCCTAAAATACTCTAGTTTGGTTTTATAAAATACAATATCTGTGTGGTTTTTTGTTTTGGGTATGTGTGTTTTATTTTTATGTCTTATGTGTCCTTTCAACCTTTTTAAGCTGTTCCAAATCCCTCCTGAAAGCAGACATGGTAGAGCATACTAATAAGACTATACAGGCTATTAAAATGTTAAAGAGCTTCTATACCAGGTAGTAAGTAGCTGTTGCCCAAGTGCTCTGGGTGTCAACCACCAGACCTCCAGCTCCCCTCATAAGACCCCTCCCCCGCTTTCCTGCAGTCTAGTAAATAAAGGGGAACACTGGTACATCAGGGGTCTTCCAGCCCCAACCCTGCACCCCCAAACCCCAGTTCGGGACTGCCGTCCCTTCTGATTGGTCCCATCCCATACTGGACATATCCCTGAGATAGCTCATAAATAATAAATACTTAAATAAACAACCCTCCATCCTTCACTGGGTGTGAACTGGGCTATTGGACTTCAGAAATTCCTGATTAATATTTCTTAGTTGATCTGAGTAGGGAATGGTCATTGTTTATAATTTTTTAAAATTTTATTTATCTTTATTGACAAAAATTATATATATATATATATATATAATGCACAACATGTTGTCTTGAAATATGTGTACACTGTGGAATGGCTAGATTGGGCTAGCAACATAGGCAGTACTTCATATATGAGGGGTCTTCATGATGTTCATGGAAAGATTCATATTATCTTTTAATTCTATTTTTCCACAAACTTTTTGAAGTACCCTTGTACTTACCATTTTCCATGTGGTGAGAACACTTAAAATCTACTTTCTTAGCAATTTTCAAGAATACAATACATGTTATTAACTATGAAAATACTTCAAAAAGTTCATGCAAACTATTTGTATTATCTTTTAATTCTATTTTTCCCATGAACTTTTTGAAGTACCCTAGTATAGTCACCATGTTGTACAACAGATCTCTTGGTCTTGTTACCCCTAAATGAAATTTTGTGTCCTTCGACCAACATCTCAACCCACAAACACCCACCTCCAAACCTCTGGTAACCACCATTCCACTCTCTACTTCTATGAGTTCAAGTTTTTTAGATATCACATAAAGTAAGATTCTGCAGTATTTGTCTTTCTGTTCGTAGCTTATTTCACTTAACACAATGTCCTCCAGGTTCATCCATGCCGTTCCAAATGACAGGATTTCCTTCTTTTTTAAGACTATATAGTATTTCATCATGTATATATACCATGTTTTCTTTCTGCATTCATCTGCGGATGAACACTTACGTTGATTCCACATCTTGGCTATTGTGAATAATGCTGCAATGAACACGGGAGTGAAGGTATCTCTTCAACATACTGATTTCATTTTCTCTGTATCCTCACCAAAACATGTTATCTTTTGTCTTTTTGATAATAATCATTCTAACAGGTGTGAGGTGATATCTCATTGTGATTTTAATTTGCATTCCTCTGTTAGCGATGTTTGGGCATTTTTTCATATACCTGTTGACCATTTATTTGTATGTCTTCTTTTGAGAAATGTCTATTCAGGGCCGACCCCGTGGCGCACTCTGGAGAGTGAGGCGCTGGAAGCACAGCAGCGCTCCCGCCCCCGGTTCGGATCCTATATAGGGATGAGCGCGGTGCAGCTGGTCACAAAAAAAAAAAAAAAGAAATGTCTATTCAGATCCTTTGCCCATTTTAAAATCAGATTGTTTGTTTTATTGTTATTGAGTTATTGAGTTCCTTATGTTTTTTGGATATTAACCCCTTATAAGATTTACAAATATTTTCTCTCATTCCCTAGTTCATCTTTGCTCTATTAATTGTTTTCTTGTCTGTACAGACACTTTTTAGTTCGATATAATTCCATTTGTCTATTTTTGCCTTTGTTGCCTGTGCTTTTGGGTTCATATCCAAAAAGTTATTGCCCTGACCAATGTCACAGAGCTTTCTCCCATGTTCTCTTCTGGTAGTTTTACAATTTCAGGTCCACATTTAAGTCTTTAATTCATTCTGAGTTGATCATTGTATACGGTGTGAGATCCTTAATTTCATTCTTCTGCATGTGTGTAACAGTTTTCCAACACCATTTTGTTGTTGTTGTTGTTGTCGTCTGTATCATGACCAGTACTCAGCCAGTGAGTGCACCGGCCATTCCTATATAGGATCCAAACCCCGCGGCGGGAGCGTCGCCACACTCTCCCGAGAGCGCCACGGGCTCGGCCCCTAACACCATTTATTTTTTTATTTTTATTTTTTTATGACCGGTACTCAGCCAGTGAGTGCACGCCACACTCCCAGCACCGCACTCTCCCGAGTGCGCCACGGGCTCGGCCCCCTAACACCATTTATTGAGAAGACTTCCTTACCCCATTGTGTGTTCTGGGCACCTTCATGGAAAATTAACTGTAAATAGTTTTGTTTAGTTTCAGGCTCTCTATTCTGTTCCATTTGTATATGTGTCTGTTTTTATGCCAGTACCATGTTGATTTGATTGCTGTACCTTTGTCATATATTTTGAAATCAGATGGTTTATGTCTGCAGTTTTGTTTTTGGTGGCTGGCCAATGTGGAAATCCAAACCCTTGACCTTGTGGTCCAGTTTTGTTCTTTTTGCTCAAGATTGTTTTGGTTATTTGGGGTTTTTTGCAGGTCCATACAAATTTTAGGATTGTTTTTTCAATTTCTGTGAACATGTCATTGGAATTTTTATAGGGATTGCATTGAATCTGTAGATCACTTTGGGTAATACAAATATTTTAACAATATTAATTGTTCTAATCCATGAATATGAGATATCTTTTCACTTATTTGTGTCATATTCAATTTTTTAACTGATATTTTATAATGTTCAGTGTATAGGTCTTTCACCTCTTTGGTTAAACTTATTCTTAATTTTGTTTGGTAGCTATTGTGAATGGGATTGTTTCCTTGATTTCTTTTTCAGATAGTTTGTTGTTAGTGTATAGAAGCTACTGATTTTTGTATGTTGATTTTATGTCCTGCAACTTTATTGAATATGTGTATTAGTTCTAATATATACAATAAAAGTAATTATGAAATCATTTGCAACAAAAGGGGGGATAATATATTCTCCCCTTTTCCAGAGAAAATTCAGTGATCATCTGTAGGATAGGAGAATATGCGTTAGTTTTTGTACTGCTCTTTTTCCATTTCTAAAGCTGTTAGGTGGGATAAGGGGGAGGCCTGTTTTAAAATTAATATGTGACAGATTGAAAAAACAAACAAACAGTGGTTCTGAAGCTTTGTGCTTTGGGAGGAGGAAACCCAGAGTGGATGGCTCTTTTGTTCAGCAGAATCCTTAAATAGGGCTTTTTGATTTAGAAAGGAGAAGCACCACAACCTCTTGAACTTCACCTTCAACACACACACACACACACACACACACACACACACACCCACACACCAGAGTCTGGAAGGAAAAGGCTGAGGAAGAAAAAGTAAAATTATTTTTTAAGGTTAAGTAATAGGAATGCAGAGCTTTTAAACGGCAGCCTGGAAGGGAGAGGAGCCACCACGGTTTTGATAAAAGGAGCAGGAGCAGAGAGCATCTTGGAGAGGAGATCCGGCCCCCACCATATGGAATCAGATAAAGTCCTGACAAAGAAGCATAGGTGAGGAGATATCTACAGGGAACACAGATTTTAAAAACAGTAATGAGTAGTATATCGTGCAGATGGCAAAAGTAAATAACTCCTTCCTGGACTTTTATAAAAACGGGACTAAAGATTTGGAGCAGTAGCTGGAAAAAGATGTGCAGTAATGGAAGATTTTTTAAAATAGGTGATATTACCATATATTTGAATATTGATTGAAATTCTCTCATAGAAAGGAAAAAAAATGGATGAGCATTCATTGGAGGAGTAAAATCTTTAAGTTGGAGAAAGGAGACCCAGCGCATTGAGAGGGTTTGTCCCTTGGATGAGATCTCAAAGTTCATCCCTCATAACAAGACATAAGGCAGAGTACATGGTACAGATACAGGCAGGATGATGCATTTGATAGTGGAAAGATGAAAAAGGATCTTTTCTATTTTCTCAGTGAAATGAGGAGCAAGGTTATCTGCTGAGTGTGAGGAGAAGGAAGCTGGCTTGAGGAGGATTGAAAAGAGAAATAGCCACTTTGGAGAGCAGAGGAGTGAACAAACTAGAGGAATATGATGGGACTGCTGGGCAGAACTGAGGGCCTATGTCATGTCTGTGTTCATGAATGTCAAGGGGGACCCATTGGCATGGGAGTGAGTTTTGCTTTTTTCCCAGCAACATCCCAGGCGCAGGCATAGGAAGCAGGTGAAGCCTGGAGTGAGTCTGTCCAGCACGTGCTACGGGAGGACGGGGCAGGGGAGCTGAACAAATGCAGAAGAGCAACGTCCATGGTGGCTCATGGGATTTTAGTGGGGAAGACAAGGCTTTTTGGCGTTATGTAAACCTGACTTCAAGGGTTCAAATCCTGTTCTATTGACCTGGAAGTCCATGCTTATTTCTTTATGGTGATGCTTCTCAAACTTGAGGATGCATGAGAGTTATCTGGGAACTTTGTCATAAATGTAGATTTCTGGGCCATCCTCAAAAATTCTGGGACACAGCCTTTTTTCTTTGTAATAAGTAAACAGTTAATACTGATGTGGGGGGGGGGGGTCTGTGAATCTTCCCATGAAAAACACTGCATTGCAAGTGTTTTAGTGAAAGCACTTGAAAGTAGGATTAGGTAGAGGGGAACTGGGTTACTCAGATCATTGTTTACATTTTCCATTTCACAGCCATGAAATGATTATGTTCCAAATATCTGGGTTTCTTTGCATGTCCTCATTCATAAGTGGGAGCTAAGAAACAAAGAAAGAAAGGCCATAATAAAACATTGAACTTGCAGAAGGAGAGAACAGACCTATAGTTACTAGAGGCAGGAAAGGGGGAGGGGGAGGGAGGATATGGAATAATTGGGAAATGGACACAAAAAGTAATTATGATCTGTAATGATGAACATGCTAATAATATTGATTTGATCATCACACACTGTACACAAATACTGATAGTCAACTCTACTCCATAAATATGTATAAATAAAAATTAAAATTAAAAAATAAATTTAAAAGCACAAATATTTGGGTTTCTTAACCAGATAACATAGAAGGATAACATAAGGAGGCAATAAGTTCAGTAACTTTATTTTTTCACCTCCATTAGTTTCCTTGGAAAAACACAGATACGGGTATGGCATTTAATGTTGAATCTGAAAACCACTTTAGCATGGCTTTACATCTGATGCATCAGTTTTCCAGAAAGCGAAAGAACTGTGTTCTGTTGGGGGAGAAAAAGATAAACATTCTAAGAGAAACAATCATTTCTTAAATTTGTTAAATAGCTAAGCCAACTCAAATACATTTTACAAATGTGTGGAATAAATGTAATTATATGAATGAAACCACTTAGCACGAGGTTTAAGTGATGGGAGAAAACATCAGGGAAATCATAAGGCACCATTCCCAAGAGAGAAAATAAAAGGTTCTTTATAACTCTGACAGTCAAGATTAGAAGAAAAAAACTGCACCAGCCCTTTGTTTTTTTCTCCAATGCACTAACAGCGCTGCATCTGCCTGAGTAAGGGAGAACAGGCTGAAGAAATACATCAACAAAACTCTGATTTTTTTAAAAAAATTATCGTCTTCTAATATTTTTTCTGCTGATTTGTATTAGGTATTGTACTTTGTCAATTTCAGTATTTAACATCTCACCAGGGCTCTGCTATCTTTTGAACAATAACAATTTATTGAGTGCATTTCTGACTACTTGTAGTTGTAATTATAATAATGTCATGGTAATTTCATTGGCACGCATGACCCCATGTCATGCATAATATTTCTAATAATCAAACTAACCCTAAGACGTGGGTATTATTAGCTAGTTATCATTCCTTTCTCTCCCTCTACTGTCTGCTTCTCAGACATCTCTTCCGAGCTCCATTTACTCCCAACTGTCTTCTCCCAGCTGCCAAGAGGGGCCTGTCAGTGTTTTTGGAGCATTTCTAAACCTAGAGCGGACAATAGCTTTGGCCTTTTCTTTTCTATCAACAAAGATATTTAAATCCTAAACCTGAAACCTTGCAAGGTTAGCAGCTCTCAATGCTGGCCATTATACATTTCTCTGTCTCATACAAACATAATATCATCTTCCTTAGAATATTTTGCTCTAACGAATACTTTGTTCTAATGGATACTTTTCAACCTCTAGGAATTGCTGAAGGAAGGGGAAAAAATGTTAGAAGATCTATAGACCAATTACCATTTCTATGAGTTGCCTTGTAATTTGGGGTGAGTTCTTTATAATTTGGGATGAAGATGTGATTAATATTTTTATTATTTAATATACGACTTAGTATTATTATTATTATTTAAGCTTAACTTGGAATTATACATGATGGCATAATTCACCTTAAGAGTCATTGAATAAAACCACAACCCTGAGTTTTAAGGAAAAGAATTGGAAAGGAAGATGTTTATGCGAGTGAAATTGCTATAAGCAGCTCACTGCTTCGTCTGGTTGTTTCTCTCTGTCACCCTCTTTTAAAAAACTCAGTGGCCTAATTGATATTGCTTCCTGTAGTCATTATATAACACAAGTGCTGATTATGGTGAGGGGCAGGTGGAAGTCCTAGCCGAAAGATCCAACATAGTCTTACCCTTGAAGCATTTGGGTATTTCAATGGTGCCGTCTATGCACTGGGCTTCCTCTGTATAGCTACACTTCTTCTCCTTATTTTTGCAGAAGAAAGAAACCTTGTCACCATGTAGCATTCCATTCTTAAATTTTTCCTGGAGCTGCACTCTCTCTCCTTGGTATAGGACAGTAGCTTTTTTAACAGATAATTTACAAGATGCTGAAAGAGAAATTGTTTGTAGTCAGACTTAAAAGTTCAGTAAATCTTTCTGAAAGAAAATATAATGTTTGAACCAGTAGACAACACCTGAAACAGATTGGCCAAGACAAGAAGTTTCCATGACTGCACAGTGAATAATGTCACTATGATTGCTAATGGCAGTTCTCTATCAATAGAACTGTTACACATGGCTTCCAAGATGGCCTTTTCTTCCCATGCAGTAGACACATAAGAAGGTCACAGCAGAAACATCAGATTCTTGGCTTCAGTGAAAAAGAAATTCTGATAGATATTGCCATTTCCTGTAAGCTTACATGGCCGACTCAGATCCCATTTATTGAGCTGGTGCATCCATCAACCAGCCACTGTGAGTGTCGGCTGATAACAGTTCACAAGTGCTCCTCTCTCTGAAACATTGCCTTCAGTCTAGAGAAGCTACCTCTTCTACTGGGTTATGCAAACCAACCCCACTGCCACCCCAGGGTCAGAGAAGGGAGCAGCCAGTAGCCAGTGACTGACTGACTGACAAGGGGGTACAAAAAGCAGGTCCTCTTGCCTCTTGGTGGGTTAACTCTTAATTCATGGAGAATTCATGCTCCAGAGCTCCCAGGGGGATCACACTGAAGCTGGACTCTAGCTGAGACCACATTCTTGTTCAAAACATAGCCCCTAGATCAGCATCAGCATCACCTGGGAACTTGGTAGAAACACAGATTCTCAGGTCCCATCCCAGATCTACTGAATTAGAAACTCTGAGGGTGGAACCCAGAGATCTGTATTTAAGCAAGCCTTCCAGGAGATTCTGACACACAGTGAAGTTTGAGAACTAGCACCCTATCCTACCCTACCTGTCTCACTCTCTATCTTGAGACACTCAATGAATCAACTGACTTGAATCCCTGTCTTAGGCTCTGCTTCTAGGAGACTCCAACCTAAGACGCTAGTCATTCACCACTTTGCCTGCTGGGCCAAATTTCCTCTTTCTGCTTAAACTGTCCAGCCCACAGCAACTTGAGCACAGATATAATGCTAAGTTGTAGTTCTTTTTCATAAGTATGACACTGACTGGATGAAGGATAGACTCCTAACTCAAGAGGAACCCATGTCTCAGGGAAAAGATGCCAGCTGGTGACAAATCCTTTAGCTGAGAGGTCCTGGTATAGACTCAAGTCATGTTCAGGGTGAGTAAGCAGAGACACATAGAGATGGGAGAGGCCACTGAGATATGGGAAGAGTAGCAATAGTTCCTGACTTTCAGTTCCAGTTCTCAGGAGTACCAGTTGTATTTCACCTCCTCATCATCAATGTCCATAAAAACCTGTCGCCTTTTTACAATAAGCCCCAATTTTCTTGAATCAGCTTGAATGCGTGGTTTGTTTTTGCAATGAAGAGTCTTGACTAGAGAGAGCGAAGAAAAAAAAAAAAGAAAGGATGCTCATAGGCAAAGACTTAAGAGCAAATATAGGAAGCCCACATGATCTTTTACCATATTATCAATGCTTACAAAGAATCTGTTTATTTCGTACAGTGTAATATCAAGCAAGGTTCCTAAGCATGAGGCTTCCCCATGCACATGTGAGTCCTAAAGGCTTTCACGTGCCAACAGCTGTGAAGCAAGTCAGAGCAACAGGTGGAAAAATGATTGGAACAGGAAATGGCAAGTAAAGGTGATTCAGTAGATAAGTTCAGAGACCTTGTGGGACCTCACCCATATTTCCATACCTTTGCAACTTGGTGTTGCAGACCAGTTCCCCAGTTCGGTGCATTCTACTTCTTCTGGACCATCCAGGACATGTGCATCATGGCAACCATATGTAGCTTTATCCTTGTAATGAAGTGCTTGTTTTGCAGGATAGTTCACAAATCCATTGTCTGGTCTTGATGGGAATGGGCACTTTACTTCTAAAAATTCAGTAAGACATATTAGGAATAAATAGTAGTGTTGTCCAGTAGTTGTGAAAAGGCATGTTCCTTTTTCTTATACTCATGGAACTCTAGGTATTAAAAAGGAAACACTTTGAAGGTAAATTAATGACACGCTATTAAGTTCTTTGGGCTTTCGCATATAATCATAAGGTATTATTGACTGGAAATTTCATCTCCACACAGCCTAAGATGATGAATTTGAAAGAAAAAAAAAAGTCTGTCTCTTTTAACCAACAAACCATGAAATTAAAACACAAAGACTGCACCCCCATGCATATTTAGCATGCTATTATTTGGTTTTAAAATGCTAAGCCTAATTGTTATTATTGTCTGCAGACTATGCAAGAAGCCAGCACGAAACATGTCAGAGAAAAATGGTGCTGCTTCCTGGCCTCCTTAAGATCCTCAAGAGTAGAGCCCCAAATCCTTATCTCCATCTAGCGCAGTACAAGAAAGCAAGGCTGGAGCCAGGAGCACAATGTTCTTGGGAGCTTGTTTAATGAGGAAGTTAAGAGGACAAGCTCCAGAGTCAGACCACTTGGCTCAATTTTGGCTCTGCCACACAGTGAATAAAAAACAATCCATGAGTCTATAACAACACTAAAAAGACAGTAGATGGAGGGAAAGCTTTTTTCTATAAAGGAAAGCCACCTAATAAATGTAGAAGGAAAGACAGAATTAGAAAGTCACTGTTTTGTAGCCACCAACATCATAATTGATAGAGTCAAGGATTGTTAATGGATTTTAAAATGATTGCTAGAGAGTGGACATTCACGTGGTCTCAAAGTATCACTGACAGGTTGCTTACTAATCCCAAAGAAAAAGAGGTGTTTTTACCAAGAGGTGGTCTGGCACACCCCACCTGACCAAGGGATCAAAGTAAGCGTGACCAAGGATGGACCAACTGACACTATGTCTCTCCTGATGTGGTGGAATGTATTCGCTTGAATCTAAGCATGAGTAAATAACCAACCAAATTCAGATTATGAAACACTCTACAAGACAACTGACCTATACTCTTCAAAAATGTCAATGAAAGACAACAAAAGAGACAGAGGATCATTCTTAATTAGGAAAAACTAAAGAGACATGACAACTAAATAGAAGATGTGATTCTTAATTAGACCCTGCATAAAACAAAACACACGTGTAGGGGATACTTCTGAGTCCACTGCAAAAAGTTACATCTGAAATAAATGTCACATGATATTATTGTTAATTGTTTATAGTATTATAATTGTTTAAATTATTGTTGTTAATAACTCAAAACACGTTCAATGGCTTGGGTACAGTGATAATATGGAAGGTCCTTGTTCTTAGTACATTTATGCTGAAATATTTATGGGTAAGTGTTTTGATGCATACAACTTTTTTTCAGATAATTCAGGGGAAAAAAATCTGTCTATAGAGAAACAGAGGGAGAAAATGTCACAACGTGTTAACAGTTGATACGTCTAGGTAAACAAAACAAAACAAAACAAAAGAACCGATTGCTTAGAACTTGGAAGAATTAAGTCACATAACACTAGCAGGAGACCAGAACCTGGCCCAGAGTAAGTGCCCAAAAAGGTGCTAGTTACTATTGTTCTTTGTAGTTCCCCCATGCTAAAAATCAGTTATGTTTTGAATCATTCAATAGCTAATTGTAATATCCATCACTGGAGATGTTAGCAGTCCTTAAAATAACTCTTTGTGCCCATAATAAACTCTATAATTTGTCTACCTGTTACACTGACAAATTCAAAGATGGTAATGACAGGTCAAGTCAAAGGAAAAAGAATTTTCATAATTTAAAAAACAAAAATTAAATATTTCTGTGGTTCTTAAATTTAGGTAAAGATTGTAAAGATTTACAGCACTCGACTACAATCGAGTATTTACCTTAATCTCCCAGGATTCCCCATGTTAATCCTGGCTTCTCTTCGCCAGCCTCACTGAAATACTCAGCCATCTGTGGACACACCCTGTCCTTTCATGCCTCCCTGACTTTGCACCACTGTGCCCGTGTGTGGCACGTCTTCCCCTCATTCTTCACTCCTCCTCCAAGGCCCATTCTAAGGGTCACCGTCTCTGGGAAGATTTCCCAGGCAGCTCTGGAGAGTTAATTGCATTATATATCATTCCCCTGGGTCAGGAGCCAGGTCTCACTCATCTAGTATCCCCAGTACCTAGCACACTCCCTGGCACACGGTAGATGCTCAATAAACATGTGTCGAATGAGGTGATCTGAAACACTCCACAATAGTTGGAATTTTCAATACTTTTCAAATCTGGGTTTCCACACTACCGTAATTATTTTGTCTTATTGCACCTACCTCTGCATTCTGGTAATTTGGTCCAATTCCCATGTGCTGTGCAGGCAATTGTATTATTTCCAAACATGGCATGTTGTGGTAAACATTCAAAGACTGCTGTGTCCTGATACACGGAGTTGTTTCCAGCTGATGGGTTATAAACACTAAGTGTTGCAAACTTTGGTACAGGTGGTGGAGGGCAGGTTACGGCTGGAAAAAGAAAGAGCTATCATTTCTATGAAAACAGTTGAGGCTTTTAAACATACTCTTCCCAGAAAGAAAAAAAATCCAAAGATGAACTTGAGAAAATGAAAAATACTAGATCAAATACTAGAGTAGAAACAGTCAATTGTGAATGCAAAGTAAGAAAATATGATCCTTATACACTGTTGGTGGGAATGTAAATAGGACAGCCATCATGGAAAACTGAATGGAGGTTCCTCAAACAACTGCAGATAGAACTGCCGTATGATCCAGCAATCCCACTGTTGGGTGTATACCCAAAGGAACGGAAATCATCATGTTGAAGGGATACCTGCACTCCTGTGTTTATTGCAGCTCTATTTACAATAGCCGAGATATGGAATCAACTAAAATGTACATCAATGGATGACAGTATAAAGAAAATGTGGTATATATACACAATGGAACACTACTCAGCCATAAAAAAGAATGAAATTCTGCCATTCGCAGCCACATGGATGAGCTTGGAAAAAATAATGGTAAGTGAAGTAAGCCAGGCACAGAAAGAGAAATACCACATGAGAGAAAGAAAGAGAGATAGAGGAGGGAAGAAGGAAAGAAAGAAAGATACAATAATATGTTGAACGTTCACAAGGAGAGAACAGAGCCCTGGTTACTAGAGCGGGGAAACGGGGAGGGGGAGGGACTAGTGAGGAACTAGTTAATAGACACAAGGAATGATTACATTTTGTAACGATGAACATGCTGATTGTCCTGATTTGGTCATCAGACATTGTCCACAGGTATTGATATTCAACTCTGTACCACACAAATATGGTTAATCAATTATTTTTCAATAAAAAAAGAAAGAAAATATGATCCCCAAATCAGATGTCCAAACCAGTCAAAAAACTAAATAATTAAGTAGATTTAAGTCTTGCTACCACTAATTTGCCTTCTACAACAACACAATGGTTAAGTTTCCATAAAATCTTTGATCCAGAGCCTACATTGGAAGATGTTTCTGGAAGACAGAATCGGTGGGGGACATTGTTGGGGGACCATCTGAAATAATGGCTGGTGACAGCCACTTGATACAAAGTTGTTTGTAATATCTGAGTTCCATCGCTGGTTCAGTTTATTTGTTCCTATTGAACACCTCCTGCTTTTGGACTCTCTGTGTATGGAGACTATACAAGTAGCTTCAAGGACCCAGAGACATGGTAGTGGCTTGTCACCTCAATCTGACTAATATGGAGTTTCAACAAATTCAGGGAAAGTTAGAAGATAATAGAAGATAGTGCAGACTAAACATGATTTAACTTGAATGATCTAGATCCTTGCTACTCAAAGCGTGGTCCATGGACTAGCAGCATGGGCATTGCCTGGGAGCTTGTTAGAATGTAGAAGCTCAGACCCGACCCCAGACACAGAAGCTACATATGAACAAGATGCCCAGGTCATTCATATGTACGTTAAAGTATGAGAGGTACTCATTTAAATCAGATTGAGGCTGGGCTGGTTAGCTCAGTTGGTTAGAGTGCCACTTTGTACCAAGATCGAGGTTTTGGCTCCCCATGCCAGCCAGCTGCAAAAAATAAATTAGATTGAGGCTAAAACAGCCTTTTTTGCTTGTAACTAAAAAGAAAAAATTGAATTTACATAATTATATAAAGTCATTTAAAGGAGAAACTATTTACAGGAACCACGGTAATTCCTACTGCTGAGTAAAAAATTCTATTTATCCTTTAAAAAGCTTTCCTTTTTATAGTTTGGTTTTCCTTAAATTAGGATTTATTTGGAATTGCTTTACTTTTCCACTAGCTTTTGCTAGGACAGGCCTCAATGAAACGTTGAAGAACCATAGCTGTTGTGCTGAATGGACCTCCTGGTCAAAGATCAGACTTAAATAAATCCCGTTAGGGAACATAATAATGCCCCTCCCTACACAAGCAAAGCTCAGCTGACTGCCCAGTAAACCAGCAGCGCCTCTTGGAGGAATCTCAGTCAGTCCTACCACGCAAAGCCCTTTGATGGGCTCTTAGCTTACTGTGAGGTTACACCCCTTGTCTCCCTATCACTAGACTCACCCCCTGAGGGCAGAGCTCTCTTCTTTGGCATTATAGGCTAAGTGCTGAGAACAGGATCTGCCATGTATTAGGCCCTCAACACAAAATTATTGAATATGTGAATGAATGAATGAGGGTCCAGAGCAGGAGGAAAATGTTTGATCTCGCTGTTTGCAGAAGTTCTCCTAGTCAAATGGTAGCAGTCCCTGATGTCCAATGCCACACATATCCAAGCCCCTGCCAAAACACTGTGGAAACATCGATGTTAACAAACCCAGCAACGACCGGCCCCACCAGGTGGAGGATACAAACTGTGTTCACAAATAGAATGCCTCCCTTCTGTTATTCCAAAGTGGTTGTTTCATTGTCCAGAGCAGGATGAGATCAGGATGGACATTCCCCATAGTGGTGGCCAGCCGTCTCATCGAGCCAGGATTCAGGGGTTTCGAGGGTGTGGGACAGTCAGTGCTAAAACCAAGAAAGCTCTGGCTTAACTGATCTCTCTCCCCATAACTGGGACCCATAGACTCACGAGCACAGACAGGAAGCTCCTGACTCCATTTTCCTTCCTCAGTGCATTTAACAGAATTAGTCCCATTCAGGTAAAACCTGCAAAAGGAAAATTTAATCTCTCAAGTGGTAAGATCATCCATCATTTGCATTTCAAATGTTTTCTCCATTGAGCATTGCTTCTTATAATACCATTGACTTCTGTCCATATTATAATGCTGTTTTCCTGAGGATCTTTACACTCATCTAGGGCTTATCAAGTCTCCCAGCCAATGCTGCAGGTGAGTCGCTGGAGGGTTTCATAGCTGCTGAGAGTAAAAGCCAAACCCCTAAATCCCTCATCTCCAACCTGTTGGCAACTTAACTTTATGTAAAAACAAAAAGCAAAGAACCGTCACTTTTTCAGAATGACAAAAGTAAATCAAAATAAGTAACCACTGCTATTCATTTTCTTAGAGCCTACTGACACGACTGTGTAAAAACAATGTGGTCTATCACTAATGAAAATGTAACATTCTCTCCTTAAAGACATTTTTTCAAGGTCATTTGTCATTGGACCCACCCATAATTTGAGTTTCAGATGAAAGGGCTGTATTTCTCTTTCACACATAGTATGTCTTAATCTCTAATCCCAAACAAGTATCCTTAGTAAAATTTTGGCCTGATGTCCAGCCGGTGTTTTACGGACACTGTCACAGTGGTGTCTTTTCTCATAAGGCAGGTGAGCTATGTGACCAACCATAAGTGCTTTCTTCTTGGGGATGTTGTACTGCATTACATGCAGATTAAGAGAATTATGTCCTACATTAACACACTCCCAATCTTCTTGAAAGGATTCCCTTCTATAGACTACCAGGTTGGTCAATCAAATTATCATCATAACTAAAGCCCAAGACTTATTCAAAGTATATTAACCCTATGCCAGGATTTGGCCCAGAGATTATAAGGAATTATCATCCAAGTTCAATCATTTCAATATATCTTCTCAGATAAGAAATTTAATCAGGAACATAAAAATTAGATATAGTAGTGACTGCATATTTCATTAGTTGTTGTATTCTTCTCTCCTTACCCCAACCCTTAACATCACTGTAAATATACATAAGGAATCTTCATACAGCACAGCCTTATAACACCAAGGTCATGGGTTCAGATCCCCGTACTGCAGGAATCTTCAAAAAGTTCACGGAAGGATGCATATTATCTTTCAATTATATTTTTCCATTAACTTTTTGAAGTACCATCTTATTAAAAGCAAAACTGAAAATTATTTGCATTCGGCAAATCCAACCTAAAGGCTGGAAATAAAATATGAACCATTCTAGAAGTTTAGCTTGAGCACACAGAAATGTGCTCTGTTAGCTGCTTAGTTGCAAGGAAATCCTTACCCGGTGTTACAAGCAAAACTGATAGTGTTGGGATATTCAAAAGTTGTGTAGCGTACAGCTCCATGTTCTAAGATTCCAGCAAAAGGACACACTCTGGCTGCGATTCAAAGATAAAAAGGTTTATTTCTATTTATAGAATTTTCCATTTAAATAAAAATATATAAACTAATTTCCATCCTTTGATTCAATAACTCTACTAGTAACTATTCTAAGAAAGCAATTCAAAATAAGACGAATAATATATGCACCAAGATGTTCATTACAGTGTCAACTGCTAATAACAAAATGTCGACAGTCTAAAGATTCACTATCAGGAGAATGTTTTAGTTAATCATGGTAAATCAATAGTTGAATTATTAAGCAGCCAATGAAATATGAATTATGAAGACTATAAAGACATTCAATGTTTATGATATGCTGACAAATATAGAAAGATACAAAATTGTGCATAATCCCTGCAATGATGCAAAAATATACACATGGAAAATAACTTGAAAAATGACATTGTTAGTGTTCCAGAGTTACAGTTGATGTAAAGAAAAAATTTTCCTAATAATGGTATAGTGGTTTTTTATTAAAAATTATGTTTAGTCTTTTTTAATAAAAAGCACACTAAAGTCACTTGCATGAACATGTATAATTATGACAAAGGTCATGTTCATATAACCAAAATAACCAGAGCTTAGACAGGTCCATAATTTGGCTGCTTAACTTCTACATGTAATTGCCTGAAATTCAAACTGGTTGATTGCTCAATATCTGACTGTAAAAAATAATGCTAGCATGATATCATATAACCATGTTCCGAAGAATAAATAAAAGCAATCATTTATAATAATTGTATATAAAGATATATGTATATATGTTATATTTATATAATATATGTATATAAATTATATTATATGCACATGGGTATATAAACTAATATGAATATGTAATATGTATATTTATGTACATATATAATTAATATGTATATAAATCACCTTGTTAATTTAATTTAACATAATATATTTCATTTTTTGTTATGAACATAACATAATATATACATAATTTAGGTGAAATTTATATCCATTTCAGTAACTGTTAAGTCTGTTTTCATTTTGAGGCAAAGTCCAAAACTATGAAGATTCCCCAAGTTTTGTTTTTCCAAGTGTCTCTTTGGCTTCAGTTTATACGAGGGTACTGTAAAAAGTTCATGGAAAGATTTGTATTATCTTTCAATTCTATTTCTCCATGAACATTTTGAAGTAGCCTCATATTTTAGAGTATCTGCATTTGTCTTTTAACCTCTATAGTGTTTTCATCTCCTTTCATTACAGCAGGTCCCTTCATCAAACCTCCCCTAGTTCCAGGCTATGATTCTCTGGATAGCACTATTGTCCTTTCTTTCTTCTGCCATGGAGAACCTCCCAGACCTTCTTGCTTCTTCACAGCCCTCTACTCTGCAGCTTCTGCTGGTTCTCTGCACCCTGAGTATGACCAGGTAAGTTATTCCCCCAAAATGTCCAGAATCCAAATGAGGGGAGAGAATGTGAGAGAAGGTGCTGACTTACGTGTACATTTCAGGGTGTTGACGGGCCACATTCCTGTGAGAGGGCAGGTAAACCGTCTCATCCCTCCCTGGGACACATAGCCTGGCTGGCAGGAGTACACTATCTGCTCCCCTGGGTCATAGAACGTTTTTAATGGAACAACTGTTGCAAACGGTAAAATTTCTGGTTTGGGACACGCTGAAACAGAGTAAAAAACATATGGTTAAGAAATCTCTATTTGCATTTTTAAGCTCAGCTAGTGCAGAAATGAAAAACATTTAATGCTACCAATAATAAGTATACCAAGTTTCATGTCAAATACTTCATGTGCAATATCTCATCTAATCTCCCCAACCATTTGAAGTAGGTTCAATTATCCCCATTTTACAGGTAGGTACACTGAGGCTAAACTGGCTAAATACATTATGGAGGAACTTTAAGCATGGCAGTATTAAAGAGTAAGTATCAATTCAGTCTCCAGCATCCACTCTAACGAAAACTTAAAGTTATCATTGTTCATCCCTGACATATACTAGGGGGTTAGATGTATTAACTATTTTTTCCAACAACAGAAAATACTTACTCCGTCCTGCGATAGCCACATGGCAGAGAAAACTTGAGAACAAGATGAGCGCTGGAGAAGTCATTGTGGCTGATTCACAGTGGCACTGCTAAAGTGGCTTTCCGCTACCAAAAAGAGACATACAAATTTAAAAGTGCTTAAATATTAACCATTTTTTGGTGTACTTTTATCTCTGCAAATAAAAGATAAAGTATCATGATTTGAAAGGAACGCTAAGACCTACATTCTTTAATCATTTACTCTCCACTTCTGTGGGTCTGTTGTGAAATCTCTGGCAGATGGTTTCTGTCTTTGTGGCGTCTTTGTTAATGGCACTGAACAGTTCATTATTCCCTCCGACAGAATCCTGGTGATTTCTGATTGTCTGGGCCTTTCATTCTCTATCTTTTGTTTTGTGTATGTTGTAGATGGAGCACCAGAAGGTCGAAGCTTCTTTTCACCCACAGCCTTTGCATATAAACTTAGGACAATCAGCTATTCTCTGTGTCTCAGTCTCCACATCTCTAAAATGATGTTCCGGTTTCCACGTACACAAGTCCAAAGAACATCTTCAAAAAGGCATGTACAACTTTAAAGCCCCCAAACTGAGCCCAACACCTTCTCTCACAAAATGACTATTTCTTCCCAATTCCCCTTTTATCTGTAGTTGATAAAAAGGTCCCCCCGGTAGCTACTGTTATGACTTGGAGGTGTCCTTGAGTCCTTGACCACCTCTCATATCAAATCCACGAAAATTCCTGCTCATCCAGTCTTAATATGTCTTAGTTCTGTCTGCACAGATTTCTAGATCTGTTTTAGGAATTGGAAAGTTAATACTAAATTATAGGTTGGGGCTCAAAGAAGAAAAGGAGTTTGGTAGGAAGAGAGATTGGGCCGGCATTGATGATGTTGCTTGGGAGGGTTCAGAAGGGACCATCCATGATTCCTTAATTCTTTTACTCATCATTTTCTCTGAGAAACTGAATATACACATGGACAACGGCCAGGCCATTTACGAAAATAGAACTCTGACCCACAGTCTGTGGAGCAACCAGTCTAGCCACAACCTCGGCAGCAATTGGTTCAATTTCAGACCAGCCAGAGAAAGCCAAACACGTTCCTCTAAGCAATCACATAGGATGCTGCACTTCAGTGAGCCCACCTCCGTCTTTCCCACACCAACAACCTTCAGGGTGGACTTGAAACCTTCCTTTTTTTCTATGATAAAGTTTTCCCACTCTTCTGCCTAACTTTGAGTCTCTGCCAAACACAGGGATGAGGGCCAACTCCCTTGCTATAGCAAGCTCCGAATAAATAACCTCTGCTTGTTCTCATCTGGGTGGCCTTGGTCTGTATTCACAGGTCTAATGTTTCTTGAGACCCTGCAGCCTGAGAAATGTGCATGTCAGGCAGTGTGTTCATAAACTATGCTCCTAATGAACATCGCGTTCCATGATGAGAAGAAAAGTGTACTGCCACTAATATAAAATAATGACGATCCTTCCCCTTTCCAAGGTTCTGCTTTATTGCAGAGAATTTCCTCGACAGGTGGAAAAGAAAGAAAACTAATGAAGTCAAGGGGGGCCAAGTTGTTCTATACAATAAAGATCTGAGGTAGATGGGAATAGGGAGAGATAAACCAAACAGGTTGGGCATTGGGAAAAGAAAACTTGGGGAGAAGGCTGAAATTGAGAAGAGAATATTTTCAGCAGCAGCCACAACCTCAGTGATCGACACTGAGAGGAACAGAGATAGGGAGAGGGGTTTTTCAATGATGTTTGCTGGTGGCTGTACTCTCTACATAAGCGAACTTTCTAGAGGGGTGGAAATACTCTGTATTTTACTTTAGGAGGTTGTTACTTGAATACATGCAATTATCAAAAGTCATCAAACTAAACATTTCAGATCTGTGCACTTATTGAATTATACCTCAACTGAAGAACAATGCACTCCTTTTCAAGTCATGGGGCAGACATGAGCTGGGCAGCCACGGCGATCCATGTGAGAATGGCAGGCTGGCAGTGTCACAAGATTGACGACATACAAGGGATTCAGCAAACAAGCAAATACATTGAGGATAATGGGAGTCAGCTTTCTCACCAATGAAGAGAAGTAACAATTGGGAAAGAAGGAAAGTTGAAAGAGACCCTATGGTGCTGGATTGGAAATGGAGATATCTACACAAATATACGTAGACAGATACATAAATATAGATAGTCAGGTGTGTGCATGTATGTATGTGTGCATGCCTGTGAATGTACGTAATTTCTACCTCTGTCCACTAGGATAGCCTGGGAGCAGCAATGTATCCAGTAGTAACAAGCACACCTCGTGCCTAGATCTTGGTTTCTAAATGCAACTCTTCACTGAAAGACACCAGCTCTCCTAGGAAAATTGGCTGATTCTAGGATGGGGGCAAAGAAGGTACAGGATAAGTCTGAAATATCATGCTCTGAAGAACAGATCAGAGAATTATAGGGACGCGTTGAAAGGACAGAGAAGCCATTTGAAAGGGCTCTCACTTGTCGAATCTGGGACAATTTGTGTGTCTAAATCAGTAATGACAGTAATGGGTTACAACCCACTGAATAAAATAGGAATCAATGAATCCATGTTGATAGCAGTAACAGATTAACAAATTAATGAGGAGATAAGAAAGTTCCTCCTTGCAATAGAATGCCAACTAATTAACATACTAAGAATACTTGAATTAGAAAATTGCAATTTGGAAATCACCATGGAAATAATTAATTCTAGTGAGAAATAATCAATAGATGCTAAAACTAAAGGGTACAAGTGGGGTGAGATGCCATACAGCCTTAGAAGTGTCTCCACATAAAATAATTATTTCTCACAAAGGGGAAAAAGAGGAATTTATAGGAGAAGAGCCTGGAAGACACCATCTTAATCAAGTGATTAAAATTAATACCACCATTAAAGGGACAAATTGGCATTGTGTGTCCCCCCTCCCAAGAGGATGCAATGAGAAAAACACAACCTCACTTCTGCGATATTCCTGCCCCAAAGATCATAACCTGGGTAGCATTATGAGAAAGTATTGCACGCACCCAAGTTGAAGAACATTATGCAAAATGGCAGTCCTGTAATCTTCAAAAAGGCAGAGGCTGTGAAAGGCAGAGAGACTGAGGGAACCTAGGGACTCATGATAACTGGATAGCAATGTGATCTTTTTGCTATAAGAGCCAGTAGGGACATTTGGCAAAACTTGCATGGAGGTCTCTGGGTTGAAGTTTTTTGCTCTCTTTTTGCAATTTTCTGTGTGTTTGAAATTTGAAACTGTTTAAAAATATAACTAAAAAGAAAAAGAAAAAAGAATGTACACCCTTTTTGTGGTTTCCTTGCAAGTACTTTTAACAAGATACTGTTCTTAAACTGGACCATATGAGGCCTCAAATTTTATTTGCATTGTCCCCTAAAAAGTAATGCAATGGATAGAATTTTCTCAATTGTCTCTCCCTCTCTCTCTAATCATTGACACCAGCTTCTATTTGCCAGCTACTGAAATTTGGAAAATTATGTAAAATAATAGTACCAGGAAAATGAAAAAACAACTAAACCAAACTTAGTTTGACAGCTTTTGTGGGGAGTCACATGTGCTTATGGTTATAATTTTTACGTCTATTTTTTGGCAAGTAAAAATTTCCCTTATTTGTACAATTAAATACAAAGATAATGGATGGTAATCTGCATAACACAGAAATTGTGATTATTATTAGTCTTGAGTGCTTTGCCACTTGAATACGTCTGAGAACTCAAGATGTTCCCAGAATTCTTCTGAAAACACACATGGGTCTAATGAAAAGCTTTCTGCGAATATGAGATGCAATGTACCATTCTTTCCTTTTCTTTCTCTCTCTCTCTCTCTCTCTCTCTCTCTTTTTTTTTTTTTTTTTTTGGTGGCTGGCCAGTACAGGGATTGAGCCCTGGATCATGGTGTTATCAGCATCATGCTCTAACCAACTGAGCCAACTAGCCAGCCCCCAATTATTTTCATCTTGCAGTTTGTGTTACATTGTCCCATTTAACTTTAGCACCACGTGTTTGATCTGTTCACTGATGTATCTTCCTCTCCACATACTTCAACTCACACTCTCAAAATGAACCTATGATATTATCAAGGAGCTGACTGATAAGCAATGTTAAATGACATGTTATGACATTTTAAAGACACATTTAAAATTACTGTTAAAGTTTTATTTGGCAGAGCAAATGGAAAACCCATTAAGAAAAAAATCCAAGAAGTTTTGGCAAATCAAGTACCTGTTTTGTATTGTTGGGGTTTACACTCACCAGTGAGGATTAGCAACACTTGGATTTAATGTTACACTTAGTACGTTATATTTAATGAATCATGAACAGGAATACATTGGCATACAGACACTTAGGTTGAAGAATACATAAAAACATTTGTTTTACAAGAAACACAGGACTTTGTAATTGAAATTCTTAATGACTTTATATCTTTCCTACCCTAATTTGTAAATTAAACTATAGAGACCTGGACTCAGAGTCCAACGTTTTGTATTCTTGAAACTACATTGCATCACATGTTCAAAACGTATTTACTTTACAAGAGGAGACTTTGACCATAACATTAAACATTTAGCAACAGTTTAGATTTTTTTTAAAAAACTGCTTTCAATCTTCTCTCTTTCTGCGTTGGAATCCTAGCCAATATCCACCAACAAGGTCTCATGGAAAAACGCCAAGTACCTTTGCTCCTACAATAAAATGTATCAGGAACTATGAAGCCATTTGCAAAAGGGATAAGGGACTATGTGACAGGGCTTAAGCGGGTAATTAAATATGTCTAGAAATGTATAGTTAGCCTAAGTTAGCATTGAGACATCTCTGTGGATACTGAGATCCTCTACAGGTAAATAGCCTTTACCTTGAAAAACGTAGTATCTATACACTGCAATTTCATGGGGGGTTTTTTGTTTGTTTGTTTTTGCCTTTTTTAAAATTTATTTTTTCTTAACTGATTCGTGATAATTGTATATATTTATGGAGTACAGTGTGATATTTGGGTACATGTATACAGTGTGCCATGATCACATCAGGGTATTTCGCATATCTATCACCTCAAACATTCGTCACCTCTTTGTGCTGGGAACATTCAACATTCTCTCAACTAGCTACTTGAAGTTACACAGCAATTTGCTGTTGACTGTAGTCTCCCTATATTGCTATAGAACACTAGATCTCATTCTTCCTGTTTCTCTACATACACACTGCAATTTCTATCTTTATCTAGAGCAGTTATTCTTAACATTGGCTGCACATTAGAATCTCCCAGCTGTTTTTTAAAAATACCAAGGCCTGGGCCCTAGTCTAGAAATATTGAAACGTGATTTCTGGGAGTAGCATCCTTTTAAAAAGTGTCCACGTGATTATGATTGCAATGAGTTCAGACCCACTGATCCAGCTAGTCAAGTTCAGTGATAGGGTTCCACTACATACATTTTCTCTCTTGCCAAAGTGAGACTACTTTCTATACCTTGTGTATTACACAACTCCTGATCTGTTGTGAATTGCCTCCTGGGTTCCATTGATGCATTCATTCTTTTACAAACACTTAGGAAGCCCTTACTGAGCTGTACTTTGTGGTTGATACTGGAATTTCAGAAATAAACAAGATTTGACTATTGCCTAGAAGGATTTCGCAGTTTGCTAAACCTGAGGTACAATGCTACAAATAAAATAATAGCAGAAAGTGCAGGATACTTGTGTATCCCAGCATGTAAGGATGTAAAGGTAAGGAAGGGCATATTGCAGGTAGTTGCAAAAGCAAGGAGGCATGAAACAGCATGATATATCCCAACAGCTGCAAATAGTTGAACGTTGCTGGTGCAGAATATTTCTGGTGAGGAATAGCAGAAAATGAGGCTGGAGAGGGAGTAGGAACTAGATGAGGAAGGCTCTTGTGTGCCGTGTTTAGGAATTAGAACTCATCGTGAAGGCGGTGAGGGGGAAGAGTAAGGTCAGGTTTGCATTTTGGAAAGAATATTGACAGCAGTGTAGAAGACACGTTGGGGTAAGAGAGTGGTACAGGGAGAGAAAGAGATTGGAAGAAGAAAAACTGTAGTGTGTCATCACGTAAACCCATCGCAATTCCACCCTCCAAACCAACACTGCCTTCTGTGGTGTTGGCGAGTGAGAGACATTCCTGTGAAATAAACACTATGGAATTGGCCACATGTACACCTGACCATGATGAATCAGAGCATGTACTGCTCTCCTGAAGCGTGCAATGGAGGGAAGGATTGTTCACCCCAAACCATGGCCTAACCTGCCAGAAGAATGGAGTCCTGGCAGAGGGCTGAGGACATTACTCAGAAACTAGAGAGAATTTTGCTGAGCAGATTTGCCGACCCAGATATTTAGATTTTAGACTGGATTTGGAGAAAAGTGCCCAGATATAGCTGTACGGTCGAGTCTGTGGAGGAGAATGTGAACCAAATAGAAAGAGCAGAGTGTCTGGTTCTTCCTAAGATGACCCCATCAGAGAAGGAGGGCGAGCCCAGCACCACGGAGGACAGAGGTTTTGATCATGGTACATTTGGTTTGGAGTCTTGACTCTGCCTCTGACCAGCTGTGTCATCTTGGGCCAGTAACATTCTATGGCAAGATTTTTCTCAAAAATGGGGGTGAAAATAAAACCTCCTTCAAATGGTTGTTGTCAGGTTTAAATGAGAATGCACGTGGAATACTTGCAGAGTGCCTGGCTTACAGTGACTGCAGATGAAATTCAAGTCTCATTAGCATTTTCTTTAATATAAATGCCTCGGACGTCTTACACCAAAGCACTAGAAATGCCTACACGAATTGTGCAGTCTAATGGGTTTCAACGAGACTCAGTGAACTGGTACTCATTACTAGAAAACACACACACCCACAGAAGGACAAAAAGAAAGAGCTGCACTTCATGCCCTGCTGTAAAATGCTAGCGGCAGTGGTCTCCAGGCAATGGAATATGGGCATCTCACTCTCTTCTCTTTTCAGTATGGTGGATTTTTGTCTTATTTTATTTTTGCTGATTATTTAAATATTATTAATAGATAAGACAGCAAGCCTATTTCCTCATTTGGGGAAAAAAATAAGATATGCTTGTATGAAAATCCACAAACATAAAAGTGGGTATATGGGTGGCATGTGTTAAATGAGCATCCGGTGATACTTCTCACCCAGGCTCAGTCCCAGTGGGCAGCACAGTCATAGGTCTCTCCCACTCCGGGGACTCATCTTTGTATAGAAAATAGCACAGATGCTTCCCCAAGATGCAGTAGGGTCATGACATCACCCAACTCACAACCATTGATCACTAGAAATCCCAGCCAGTGCCTCCAGAGCCAGCCTCTGAGCTGGCTGGATCTTCTCGGCCCTCTGTCCAGTTCCCATGTGTGGGTCTGGTATCAGCCCCCGAACCTCTCCCTTTTCCTGCTTCACATAAGTCCTGAGTTAGGACAAGTTCAAGACAAAGGCACCATGGCACTTTGGAATACAAAGAAAAGAACACTGAGACCTTACACACAGGTGTCATCGACTATTTGGAAAAACATATTGTCAGAAATCCAAAGAAAGGATCAATATGATCTCATCACTAGAGGTTCTAAGAGGGAACGAGGCTTAACAGAAGAGGGCCTGAGAGTAAAAGGCTTAGATATGTTCACTAATGGCCTGATGTTGGAGAAAATGAGGAAGCAGCCAGAGAAACGAACATGACTTCCCAAGAAGTTCTCTGATGAGCTCAGACTTAAAAAAAAAAAAAAAAAAAGACCATGTTAAACAAAAAAGGATGGAGGAAGGGAATATTACATGGAATGAACTTGAAGTGCAGTATAAACCAAATCCACAAAATATCAGGAACTCAGCTGACCAAACTGAGTCCAGGATCACTAAAGATTGCAAATGTGCAAAGATGACTAAGTGGAGTCAGAATGGAAGGAGGAAGGAAGTAGGAGAGGCTGGACTTCATGAGAAGATGGTTCATATGCATGGGCATGATACTGTTCTCATTGTGAGAGCAACACAGCATCATTTAAATCAATCTAGAAAGCTAACATAGGAAACAAATAGAAAGCCTTTCATATTGCCACCTAGAGTTATTTCTTTTCAGCATTTATATACATCAAAATTAAAACCGGGATTACATTCATTACACAATTTTGTACTTTATTTTCATATCATAACCACATTCGCAGATCCTTATTTGTGTTTTCAAAGCTTGCTTTTCACATAATCTTCCATTAAGTAGATGCTGTATACATTAACCATTTCTCCACTTCGCGATACTAGGTGCTGTCTTTCACCATTGTGAATAGTGATACAGTTGAGAACCTCTTACAAAATTTTTGAATAACTGATTTCCTTAAGATAGAGTCCTAGATGTGGAATTACTTGGACAAAGGATAAAATATGTTTAAGGATTGTGATACATATTGCTTAGTTGCCTTCCAGAAAGGTGAGCCCAATTTATGTTCATACTCACAATGTATGAAGGTTCTAAACATAGTATAGGGTTAACAGCTGACAGAGAGCTCAGTTATTTAACTTTTAGTTTTCTTCTGGTTTACCTGGCAAAGAAAATTACACTCACACTGAAAAAGTAAATGGACATCATGAAGTTGGAATCTAAGCCCAGCTAGAAAATAACATAAGCAACTAGCTGTCCAAAATAAATTTGGGGGCTATAAACCCAGTAAAATATATCCCAAATTGCAAGAACTTATTATTCTGATCCTATGAGCATCACTGTCAGTAATCTTTATAGTATAGGTTGGTAAGGAAGGCAATCTGATAACACAAAAATTTTGTTTTAAAAAATATATGCAACATTGTGATACTGTTAGTATATGTACAAAAAAATGCTAGAAGTTAATGCACCAAAACATGAAGAGTACTTGAGTTAGAAGGAATTGTTTTTTTCTTTTCTCTATTTCTAAATTTTATGTAACATGTTTGTATTGTTTTACAGTGGGAGAAAAGAGGAATTTTTTAAGTGATGAACAGGAGAGATGCCTGAAGACACAGGAGGAAAAGCAACAGATTCTGACAACCCAGCATCACTGAGTTTGACATAAATCCACGGCCTGGTAAATGAATTGTTAAACAGATGGTTTGTGAGCATCTAGATGAACGGAAATGATCCCTAACAAACAACATGGGCTCTCTTCAAACATGTTGAAGATTACGACAAATTAAGCCCAATTCCATTTTTTGACATAGATTAGTTGATAAGGGGAAATACATTAGCTATAAAGTATGTCTCCTTTTAACAAAGCATTTGATGATTAATCTACTGGTATTCTTGGGAGTAAGATACTGAACTGTGGATGAGTATAAAGAACTGCTGGTTGACTTGGCAGCTGCTTGTACAAACTGTGTGTGAAAGGTTCTCCTCAATAGCTAGAATATGAAACCCTCAAACCCCACGGAATTTCATTAGCTCTAATAGGTATAGATTATATGAAAGTAAAAGTAGGGCTTGGAGAATAATTCACTATTTTATTTAAGAGAGCAGAAGCATAAATGTCTCCCATGAATATGATCTATTGCTATTTGTTTTAAATATAAATCTTTAAATTTAAAGTGAGCCTGGACACCTAACAATGTTGATTTATACTGGCCCTTCAGGAAGATCATAGATCTTAAGAAACATTCTGAAAATATCTAGATATGTGAACAAGCACGAATACATCAAGGACCTTTACAGCTGACTGTCCTTGTCACCGAGATCAAAATAAATCCAAGTTTCTGTTTAAACTGTCAAGAACATCCATGATTTTCCCCTTGTTTCCACATGTTCTCTCATTAATTTTTTGCAACATAGTATGCTACCTCCACCTATTTGCCCTGTTCCAAAATCATTGCATATATCTGCCAATATGCCAGAGCTGAGAACCCTCACACTATGTACATAAGAATGAAGGTCTTTCAAAATGTTCATGGAAAGATTTGTATTATCCTTTAATTCTATTTTTCCATGAACTTTTTCAAGTATCCTCATATTCTCCTCTATCCACTCACTCTATTATTTTGAAGTTGGTGATTTTGAAAACTTTCAAGAATAAAACTATAGAATTCTGTCTCCAGTCATATTCTACTCAATATTTTCAACAAATTGAATAAAGAAGAAAGCTCTACGAATTTTCAGATGCTGCACAACTGAGAAAATGCAGACAGAGTTGATCTCAAAAAGCTAAACACATCAGCCAGAACCCTCAGGATAAATTTCACAAGATCAATGTAAATCTCAGCCTGTAGGTTGTTTAAGTAGAGACAGAAGCAGTTCCAGCATGAAGAAATGCCAGATGTTTTCCTAGAGCACAAGTTTGTTTGACCCGCTAGTGAATGGCTGAAATGTAATTGCATTAGGCTGTGTTCAAAGCCTGTCTTGGACTCCAATCTTGAACACAATTGCTTCTTTGTACTGCCCTGGTCAGACCAAAGTGTGGCAGTTCTTGAGGAGCACATTGAAAAACCAGACCTCTCTGAAAGACAATGAAGAGCCTAAAGGTCATGTAATAGGATAATAATCCAAAGAATCATGGATGTCTACCCTAGGGCAGAGGAGACCAAGAAAGCTGTCCCCAGATATTTCAAGAACCATTACGTGGAAGAAAATTTAAACTTATTTTGAGTTGTTGGCTGAGCACAGACCTTGGATTAATGGGTACCAGTTATAGGAAAGAAGGGTTCAATATATGAAAGAATTGTTTAATAATTAAAGTCTTTCAGCAATGAAATGAGTTTCTTCAAGGAGTGGTGAGCAGCCTGTCAATGATAACAAGTTCTAGGCCCTTGAAGTTGAGCTGAGTGATCACACCAAAGAATAGATCAGGCCACTCTCCAGCTGAGACACTCCATGGCTCCCCACTAAAATCAGAACAAAGTGCAAACTCTTCACGCGGTCTGCAGGGCCCTGTATGATCTGGCCCCTGCCAACCTGTACCTGCAGCTCCTTCCTTTTTCCCACTTTTCATCCATTTGTTCATTTATTCTATGACTATTCTTTGAGGCTGACTATGTGCCAGCACAGCTGTGAACAAAGAAGACAAAACCTCTGCCCCGAAGTTGCTGACATTGTAGTGGGAGAAGAAAGACAAATAAATAAATAATAAACAAATAGATGAAGAATCAAGGGGTAAGAGCTATGAAGAAAGATAAGCAGGATAAAAGGAGTGGCAAGTGACAGAAGGAGGTGCTATTGTATCTTTTTGGGGGTGGGGCAGCTGGTCACTTAGGGGATCTGAACTCTTGGACCTTGGTGTTATAACACTGTGCTCTAACCAGCTGAGCCAACCAGCCAGCCTATTATTTTATTTTATTTTTTGCAGCTGGCCAGTAGGGCTATTGTAAGTAGGGGAATCAGGGCATGCCTCTCTGTGGAGGTGACGTTAGAGCGGAGGGGAGGAAGAGAAGGAGTGAGCCCTGTCTGGAGGGTGGTGGGCATGTCCAAGGAAGGGGCCAGGGAGGCTGGAGGGGAGCGAGCAAGAAGCACCCAGGTGACGGCAGCAGATCAGGTGGGGCCTGCTGGCCATGGTCAGGACTCGAATATTACTGAGTGATATGGGAAGCCACCAAAATGTTTAGCAAATAGAAGTGACATTATCTGAATGATGTTTGAAAGGGACCACTCTGGAGGCTGTGTGGGGAATATTTTGTACATGGGTATAATCAGGGAGACTAGGCTGGGTTTTCTTGAGGCAGTTGCTGAGACAGAGTTTGGGGTGCAAGAGGTTTATTAGGGACCAATGCTTGTGAAGGGAAGGGGGAAGAAACAAGATTGGGTGGAGGAGGAAGCTGAGCTGAAACGCAGACCCAGCAAGCCTGGAGAACCCAGTGGGGAGCTCTGGAGCAAGTATTACCCATCAGAGTCCTGAAATGGCTGAGCCTAAATGATCCTTACTTGCTCAGGCATGGGGACAAAGGTTGCCCTGGGAAGGGCATGACTTCAGGCAAAGCATCTCTCTGCAACTGAGGCAGACACTAAAGGGGTTGACAGCAGTACATTGTGTGCTGACAACACTCCCCACTGGTGGGCCAGAAGTCTGGGTGGTACATCTCCATGACTATTGCAGAGGTGGATGCAGAGACTGCTGGAACTTCTCCCTCATTCATTTTAGTCTAAGAACTTCACCAAGTTTTATCAGAGCTCATGGCTGCCCAGCTAAATGTTAAATTTTCCAGACTCCCTTGCAGCTAGGTGTGGCCATGTGACTATGTTCTGACCAATGGGATGTGAGTGGAAGTGATATGCTCAACTTCAAGGTTGCCTCCCTAAAGGGGAAGCTGCCCCACCTCCACAGTCTCACTCTTTCCCCCTCACTGTTGGCTAAAGTCCAGAGGATGGTAAGGAGCCTGCTTCAACCGTGAAAAAAAGGACAATACCTAAGGAATTCTCGGGTCACAAGATAGAAAGTATCTGGCTCTCTGGATGACTTCACCACATAACACCTTCTATCTCTGGGATACTGGGTAAGAGAGAATAAATAGCTATTATGTTTGAACTGCTGTATTTTTAGTTCAGCATATTAGCTAGGATGGTATTTTTTGTTACAGCATCTTAGCCAACAACCTAACTACCACAGAGGCAATTGCTATAGTCCTTGTTTGCACCAAGATGATAGCAAGGAAGTGATGAACAGGGATCAAATTTGGTTTCATTTGAAAAAAAAGTCATTGTGAATGGTGAGTGAGGTCGTGTGAGATTCCAGAAAAAAGCAAAGTCAAGAATAACCAAAATTTCAGGCTTCAGCGATTAGAAAAATAAAGATTCCATTTGTTGAGATGCAGAGATCTGGAAAGAGTTGATTTTATGACTGATACATGGAACCAAAAGTTCAGTTTTTTATCTGCTAGATTTGAGATACCTATTAGAGCCAAGGTGGATATAAAATTTTGGACTTGAAGAGAAACATATATGCTGGAAAGAAGAATCTGGGAGTATATAGATAGTATTTAAAACCAGTCTTGTTTTTTTTCTTGAAGCATAGCACTTGTTCTCTCTGTTTGGAAAGCTATTTCCTTGGGCATTTTCAATACTCTCCCCTCTCAACACTCAGGGTTCAGAGATGCCTTCCACCAACCTGGGTAAAACACCACCCTGTCCCCCACTCATTCTGCACCATGCTGCCTGCTTTATCTCCTTCATCATACTTCCCAACACCTAAAATTATCTTTACTAATTTGCTATGTGTTTATCGTCTGCCTTCCCATCTAGAGCACAGGTCCCTTAAGGGATGACTCTGTCTTTACCTGTTGCATCCCCAGCACATAGAACAGCACCTGACACACAGTTTCTGCTCCATAAATATCTGTTGACTGACAGATGATTGAAGCAAGAGTCAAGTAATGTGGTTGCTCAAAGCCATTTTCCTGGCAACACCCACCAACTGAAGATTTGCTTCCACTAACAAACCTCTCTTTGGTATATGCATATGCTTCCTGGAAAAGTTAAGCCTCATTCATATTGTAATATGAATGAATTAATTTAATTTAATTATTTATGTTGTAGTAGAGTAGCATTCAAGAAATAAACATTTTAGTTGAAATGGGAGGGATATCTTGAAGAGAAGTCAGCTAGATGACAGCCCGGATGACAGCTAGAACAGAGTATGAAATGAGAGCCAGTGTGACTGGCTCAAAGAGAGAAAGGGCATAAATAGGAAAGATGCAGAAGAGAAGGTGACTGATGGGGCTCAAAATACGACCACCCCGAAATATGACTGTAGGAGACCAGAATATGCCACCCTGACATATGCCTCTTTAGCATACACATTATTTTGAGCTGCTTATTTTAAGACACTGAAGTAGCTCTGAAAAAGTTGCCCTTCAGTATGGAAATTTACATCTACTAAGGAAATCTCCATCTGTAGGGATCTCTCCCTCTGCCCACCAGGGACAGAGGAACAACTAAATGACTAGAGACTCTTAAACAAAGGAGAAGGCATTGACTTTAATCTGCATAACAAACCTGTCCCTTGTTTTACAGTGCTCTTTCTGGACATCTTAACTGGCCTTTTCCCACACCCTTCTTTCTTTGTTCCAGAAAAAGGATGATATTTAAGTCAAAATTTAAACTCTTTCTTTGAAAGCTACTCTAGAGATTCACTCATTTCTCCTTTTCTCCCATGTGTTCATCCTGTATACATGTTAATAGACTTCTGTTAGTTTGTCTACTGTTAATCTGTCTAGAGAGTCCCAATTAAGAACTGTGAAGGGTAGAGAGAAAATTACTTTTCCTCTCCCACATGACCAGGGCTAATTTTGTTGTCATCATATCTCTTGAGGCCCTAGCAGCAGCTATGTGCTAAGCCTGAGTTAGAAGATCAACAATGCCACTGAACAGTGTTTCTTAAACTATTTCACACCAATTCAGTTTATTGTTTAATGCTTCCCATCAGCTAGTAGTGAGATAGAGCTTCAAGCTAAAATGGGGGAAGAAATAACTAAACCTCTTAACCCTTCCTTTCTTCCACACATAGATGTTACTCCTTGAGATATATTTATCAAACTTCATCATTTTTTGGTAAACATAAAACTCTCATGCCCTCATTTCATGTTATTTGAAAAAAATACCATAACTAAAACTAAATCAGAGCAATGGTCATAGAAGAAAAAAAATATTTCATATTGAAATATACATGTAAGAAAATAATCTAAGTGATTCATTTTCAGAAATGACTTATCTGAGGATGTTTTAACTGATTCAGTCCCAGCCTGAAAGTTGTCTGACTGGTCCAGCCCATTCCCAGAGAGCTGGGTCACTGAACAGATAGAGCTCTCCTTGAGATGGTAATTAGTTACTAGCCCCTATTATTTTCTTTGAACAGATAGAGCTGTCCTTGAGATAGTAATTAGTCACCGGGCCCCTGGCAGAGAGAAATCCAGTCCGGGCACGGGTGGGAAAGTTCTGAGGAAAGTTTGATCAGCCGGTGGGAGTGGTCGGCAGGACGCCGTCCCGAAGTCTGACCACGGGGTTTACCGCTGTGAGAGGAATCTGTGTCCGGGGCGAGGTCGGACCGCGGCCTCGGCCTCGCCGGGCCGCGCAGGCCGCCCCTCCTGGGGGGGCCCACACTGGCCAAGGAAGTGATGCTGGAAGAGCGCGGGAATTTTCAGATCCCTCCCAGGACAGAGTCAGGACCGGCTGGACTTAGCGCAGAACCAGAGTGCGGGTTCGATGGTACAAACAGTCGGTACAGTCCGCTTGGAACTGCCCAAGCCCAGCATCACGGCGTGTTGGGAGCCACGCGGTGTTTCTGAGTTTATTTTTTTTTAAGTGTTCAAGAGAACGACGTAAGTAACTGTGAACAGCTTTATTCCAATTATTGCGCGGCTATTTTTATTATTTGTCTTTAATATTTAAAGAAGAGTAAAAATAAGATAGAAACGGCAAAGGAAATGACATGAGCGTCTCTACAGCGGTCAGGCTGCAGCAAAGTGGGGTGCACGATAATTTGCACAGTGTTCAGGCCCAGGTGTCAGTTTCTGCGGGACCCTAGATCAGTGACTTCACTCCGCTGAGCCTCAGCTTTCTCCTCTGTGAAATGGCCAAAGAAATAGTGCTTATCTGGTAGGGCAAGCAGGAGGGTACCTTGAAATACGTCCCTAAAGTGCACAGCGCGCTCCTGGCAGTCAGGGAAGGCACTTGTGAAACATCCAGATGTGCAAGCCAGATAAAACGTGCACTTGTAAACCTTCTTGATTTGTTCACATTTCAAGTTTTTTTTTAATGACCTACAATATATTTAAAATAGGATTGATTGAACAAAATGGGTTTTACACAACTTTCAGGAATATGTTTGTTGTATTTGGCAAGGGGCAGGATATGTATGAAGTGTATTCTTTGCTTAGCAGTTGTGGCTCCTTTTTTTCCAAGACCTTTGAATATTTGTGGCTTGCTTATGCTTTGCTGACTCCTGGGGTTGCTAAGCACCTTGGGAAGGTCTTAGCCCATTTTCTATCTGTCCACAAAGAGGTTTTAAAGAGACAATGCCACTGAGTTTAATAAAAGATATGATCCAAATACATAGATAGCTATAAGCAATTTACTTAATTTTTACTTTTGAAGCAATTTATAACTAGTAGGTACACTATAAGTACTTTAAGCCTAAGCCAAAGATGTAGCTTTACTTATTTTTAATTCTAATAATCTAAACCTGCAATTCTGATAAATGGGATAAAGCTTTTTGATTAGCTGGGACTAAGGTATAATTTGTATATGATATGTAATTTGTGTATCAAGAATTCCTTGAAGGTTTGAAATGTTAATTTTTTTGTTGTTGCTTCTTCCTTTGTTTGATTTTATTGGAGAATAAATAAAGGATAAGGAGAAGCAGATTTTTAGCTTTTGCTAAATATCACTTTGACTCTTCATTGTTTTTTTAAAAATGTATACTCCAGTACTGCACGTCCTTATAGCAATTCAGATTGCCTTTCTACTTTTCAAAATACTTTTTATTAGTTGGAGATATTGCTGACTTATATGTAAATGGATGAGTGGTCAGATATGGATCTGAGAGCTAGGGATTTCAGAGGTCTAGTCTGAACTTTGTGCTTATTTTCATGGTTTTGGGTGAGTCCTTTAATTGTTGAGTTTTAGTTTCCTGTATCATTAAACACTAATTTTTTCCTTCCAGTGTCAAAGGATTTGTTGAGAGTTAGTGATTGTGAGGAATTATTTTGCTTTAACCATAGCTATGGATGCTCTCAGGCAAATGTTTTCTTCTTCCATTTGAATAGCTGCTTTTCAACTTTATGATCTAGCATCCAGCAGTGGTAGCATAGCCTTCTGTTACCAAGTACAAAACTAATGGAATGTGTTGTAGGAATGTAAAACAAAACCAACCAACCAGACTAAACAAAACCCCAAGACAACCAGCTAATCAGAAAACACAATTAAATCAAATTTATTTTAACCAAGTCTTGAATTTGAAAATATGTTTCTTCTACTGCAATGCAGAAGGTAAGATGGCCAGTTTTGGTAAAAGGAATTAGCGGCATATAAGCATTTCTATTGTGGAAGACCTCTTTGGTACTCAGAACAGAAGCATTAAAAAACCAAACTATTAGTCATGTAAAAGAGAGACATTAATCTGCTTATTTAGTATTTATTTAGCAATTATTTTCTCAGGTCCTAATGTGTAACAGGTAATATGCTAGGTACGTACTAAGATGTGTAAGTTAAGCCATGGTCCCTGCCTTCCAGGAGCATCTTATAGATGATAGAATACGTGTAAGTAATACACAGCTGTGTAAAAGAACCCCAGCGTGATAAATGCTGTTAAACAGATGTGAGCAGTTTGCCCTGAGAATGGAGCAAAATCAGTCTAGGGTAAACGGGGCCAGCTTCACTCAGAAGTGCCATTTGAGCTGCATTTACCTGACCCTAGTCAGAGGGAACAGCTGGTGAAAAGGCTGTGGGATCATATAAGGGCTTGGAGTGTATGGAGAATGGTCAGGAGCTAATTGTGACAAGAGTGAAGTGGTCATTGGTGGTAGGTGTAGTTAACTGAAGTGTGTGTGTGTATGTCTATGTGGTGGGAGAGAGAGGCCTAAATGCAGTGGCGCCTGCATGCCTAACTTTGGGTTTGGATAGTATTCTGTTGTGTTAGGCAGTCAAGAGAGATTTTTAAACAGGGAGTGATAGGCTTAGCATTGTAAATCGGAAACTGTTCTGTTACCAGTTAGGAAAATTGACTCAAGTAGAGGAGATTGAAAGTACGTAGAAAGGTTATGAGGCTGTTGCAGTAGTGCAAGTAAGTGGTGGGCAGGGCTTTATCTGTGAGAGTAGCAGTGAGAATAGCAAAGCAGGCAGATTTTGAGATGTTTCTATGTATTTGTTGATGTGTTGGTTTATGGGGGTTTAGAGAATGGGAACATCGAAACTTCTAGCTTGAGACACGAAGTAGATGACGATGCCATCAATCAGTATCACATAGATAGAATAGGTTTATGGGGAAAAACATGAATTATTTTTTTTTGATATGTAAATCTAGGTAACCAACAGAAGATTAGTGAATGGTCTCAGGAAGCTGTTAAATATGAGTCTGGAGGTGAAAAGAGAGGCTGGATTTAGAAATAAAATTTAAGGGTAAATGGCATGAGGGTCATACTTGAAGTTATTGTACCAAATGTGATCACCCAGGGAGAGTGTGAAAAGTCAGGTTAAAAGGGGACTAAGGAGGGAGGACTGGAGAATCCTAATTTAATGTTGGGCAGGGAAGCAAGAGCCATTGAGAGGCTGAGAAGGAATGATCTGAGAGGCAGTAGGAGGCCAGGAGTGAATGGAACCACTGAAACAGAAGATTTTCTAATTCAGAAGTTGCCAGAAATAGAAGATGCTATGGGGATGTCAAATAGGATGCAAACTGAAGATAGCTCTTTGGATTTGGCAGTTAATGGATCACTGGTGAACTTTGAAAGATTTTCAGTAGCATGATGGAGATGGAAGAGGTAATTCACAGGCGGTGAGATGTGGATAGAAGTTGAACTGAAGAAAGGAAGAGTGAACTTGTGAGTGGAATGCTAGAATGAGGCCTGCGCAGAGGGGGACGGAGTCAGTAGAGATGGAAAATTTGAAACAGTGAAGAGGTGACTGGATAGATAATGGTAGAGATATTGACATTAGAGAGAAGGAGAGTTAATGCTGCTTCTGAAACAGGAACAAGGAGGTAAGAATGTTTACTCAAGAGGTAGTTTGAAAGGTGGAGGGAATAGCGTTTCGGGGTGTTACCACCTGCTTGTTATTTTTTCCATGAAGGAAGAGGTAAGATTTTTTAAATTGTGAGTGAGCAGAGGCTGGAGTTGTTTAAGGGGCTTCAGGGTACCTGGTAAACATTTTAAAAGGTGCTTTGTCAGGTAGGAAATAGTAAAAGATTCCTGAGAGTTCAGGTGATGTTGAAAGCTATTCGACTACAAGGCAGTGCCATTTTTCTGCAGCAGCCCCTTAGTTAGAGAACAGAGGAGGCCATAAAGGATCGCAGTTTAGCTAAGTATAAAGAAAAGATCTAGTGGAATAAGGAGAGGGTTTAAGAGGATAAGAGGCTGTTATCAGATAGAGGTGCTTCTTTGCAAGCTGACAATGATGAGAATGGAGAGTATGTGGTATAACCAGGTTGTTGGAGCTTCCTAAGAGGGGAATTTGGAGTTGAGGTTGGAAGAGCAGTAGTTGGGAAATGGCAGTATGGATCTCAATGATTTCCTTCTTGGGCAGGGTGGGATGGAGAGAGGGAAAGACTACAGAGAGGGCATGTGTGCATGAGAGAGAACGAGAGACCTTGGTTCACGTGTGAGGACTGTAACGGAAATAAAGTCAGCCAGTGACAGCCGGGGTTTACTTACCAAGACAGTATACAGAGAACTTTCTATGAAGAAGTTGTTGATAATAAATGGTGGACATTATGGTAAATATTAGAAACTGGTTTAGCAGCGGGGAGGACAGTCTGTGGAGCAAGACAGCTTATGAGACAGAATAGAGCTTTCCCCAAGATATATAATTTGTAAATTGAATAAATGACAAATTGGACATTATACATAATGTAAAAGTGGTCTACATCCCTACTAAGACATTTCACAATTTCAAGGAACGTGTGGAATGCAGATATATTTTTAACTTAAGAAATTTTGTCAAAACCTATGTTTCTGATTTCTGGGTTTCACAATCTTCACATTCAGTGTTTTCTTGCTAATTAGGAAGAAATATGAAGAACAATATTTTAAGTTTTTTTAAAGGGAATTAAAAATTTTAAAGCTACATCCAGCAAATTCATTTTTTTGGTATACAGTTCTATGAGTTTTTATACATGTGTAGGTTCTCATGACCTCCTCCACAGTGTACAGAACAATTCCAACACTCCAAATAGTTTCCTTGCGCCACCACTTCGTATTCCAACTTCCCCCTCACTGCTAACTCCTGTGAACCACGGATCTGTTCTCTATGCCTATATGTTTTGCTTTTTCTAGAATGTCCTGCAAATGGTATTAGACAGTATATAGCCTTTCTCTTTCACTTAGCATAATACATTTGAAGTTTATCCATGCTGTTGTATGTGTATCATAGTTCATTCCTTTCTGTTGCTGAGTACTATGTTATTGTGTGGATATACCACAGTTTATCAAATCCCCAGTTAAGGGACATTTGGGCTGTTTTCAGCGTTTTCTTCCCCCCACAAAAAAACCTGTTATGAACATCACATTTGCATTTTTTTTTGTGAATATAGATTTTTCATTTGACTTTAGTAAATACCTGGGAGTGGAATTTGTGGGTCATATGGTAAGTGTATGTTTGTTACAAACTGCCAAACTGTTTTCCAGAGCAGCTGTACCATTTTGCATTCCTACCAGCAATGCATAAGAGTTCCTGTTGTTCTGCATTCTCATCAGCACTTGGGATTGTTTGCAATTTTAACTTAAGTTGTCCTCATGTGTTTGTAGTGGTGTCTCATTATGGTTTTAATTTGCATCTGCCTAATGACTAATGATGTTAAGCATCTTTTCAATGTGCTTACTTGTCATCTGTGTTTCTTCTTTGGTAAAGGGACTAATTTTTTTGCTGATAATTTTTATTGGGCTGTTTGTTTTGATATAAATTCTTTATAAAATGTATGATTTGCAAATATTTTTTCCTAGTGTGGCTTATCTTTTCAAATCCCTTAATAGAGTCCTTTGCAGAGAAAAAGCTTTTTTTTGGAGAAGTCCAATATATTAACTTTTTCTTTTATGGATAGTTCTTTTTTTTTTTTTTTTTTGTCGTTTTTTTCGTGACCGGCACTCAGCCAGTGAGTGCACTGGTCAGTCCTATATAGGATCCGAACCCGCGGCGGGAGCGTCGCCGCGCTGCCAGCGCAGCACTCTACCAAGTGCGCCACGGGCTCGGCCCTATGGATAGTTCTTTTAATGTATGTCAGAAATCTTTGCAGTACTCAAGATCATGAAAAATTTCACTTGTTTTCTTGTCAGAATTTTATAGTTTTACATTTTACACTTAGATCTGTGATTCATTTTGAGTTAATTTTTATACATAGCATGAGGTTTAGGTTGAGGTTCAGTTTCTTTCCTCTTTTTTTTTTGCATCTGGATATCCAGTTGTTACAGCATCATTTGTTGTCAAAACTGTCATTTCTCCATGAATGTACCTTTGTTGAAAATCAGTTGTCCATGTGTGTGCTGGTCCACTTCTGGACCCTCTAGTCTGCTCCATCATTGATCTATGTGTTTATCGTTTCACCAGTACCACATTGTCTCGACTACTGTAGCTTTATAGTACATCTTAAAATAGGGTAATGTGAGTCCTCCAACTTTGTTCTTTTTCAAAATTGTTTTGGCTATTCTAGTACCTGTTACCTTTCCATATAAACTTTAGAATCAGCTCATCTATAATTATAAAGATTTTATAAAGAATTATAAAAATCTATAATTATAAAATTATAATTATAAAGCTGCCGAATTTCAATTGGAATCATATTGAGTCTACAGGTCAATTTGGGGAGAATTAATATTTAACTGATGAGTTTTCTTTGATCTCTTTCGTAAGAGTTTTATACTTTTCAGTATACAGATCCTTAATATTTTAATTTTAAATCTTTTTCAGATTGGATTATGGAAATGGGAAGTGAAGAAGAAAAAGGGGAAAAACTGGATGCAGAATTTGATCACTTTGTGGTAAATATGAAGCCCTTTGTTCTAAAATTACCCCATAGGTCAGGTAAGATTATGTTTGAAAATTAGTTTCTTACGATTGATTTTTTTCTTTATATTATTTAGTCAAACCAAGAAACTATAAAAATGGAAGGAAAGCTGAATTCCGTTAGTAACAATTTTCGCCATTGACATAGGATTGTTAACTTTGAGCTGTTCAAGGCTAAAAAGAAATTTAGTGACTATATTCTTCTAAACTGTGGAAGGATCTTATTGTGATAGCACCTCTCACATGTCCTGAGCTTATAGTACATGGATCTCTAAAGTTATCTACAAATGTTTTTTCCTGCATCTTTTTCCTCTTTCTGTGGAAATCTTTTGTCTTTCAGGAACCTACTGTCAACTTGCACTTTGACTCTTTTATTGATCAAAGCAGAAAAGAATCTATTGGTCTTTTATGCTTATCAGTTGACTGAGCAAAATCAAGTATGAATGAGTTTTTGTTGCTATCTTGTCTGCAATTTCTGGCTTGTTATTTTAAATTACGGAATGAGAGTCTTTGTCTCAAGTTAGAGAATTTCCAGATAATTTAAGGTATCAGGGAGCAACTGGAGAGAATTTTGTGAGTCAGGGTGATTCTCCAAGTCATAGGAGGTATAAGGTTGGCTATAAAGGTAAATCTGATTTGGTTGCTTTTGAGTTGCAGGGTTTGGAGTGGGGCCAAGAAACCATGGCTTTTACCTTTTCCATGTCTCTATTTCGCTGAGGTGTCTGAGTGGATTCTAGATAGAAAGTGAGGAACTGATTCAATATTGGATATTTATTCCAGGGAGCTGCATTGGGAGAAGGGAGGATAATATGTGAGTTATGTGGTCACCCGTTGTTTAAGGGCCCGCAACCTTTCCCAGTCCAGGGTAGCTTGGTGTGGTCTTTTCTTGTAGTGTCTTCCTCTATCCACTTCTCTTGCCTTGTTGGGCCTTAATCTTTTCTTTCTTCTGCTATTCTTCAAATGAATATTTCATGTCTCATGGCTCATTCCTGATTATTTGATTTAGGATTTAATGATATTTCTATACTGCATCCTCTTCTGATATTTACTACCTTTTTTTTCTTTTTGTCTTAGATCTGCTGATTGGGAAAAAGTTGTATTAAAGTTTCCCATTATAAATGTATTTCAAATAAGACTATCCTTATATTTTATTTTCTTTTAAAAACAGATTTTGGGGGCCGAGCCCGTGGTGCACTCGGGAGAGTGCGGCGCTGAGAGCGCGGCAACGCTCCCGCCGCAGGTTCGGATCCTATATAGGAATGGCTGGTGCACTCACTGGCTGAGTGCCGGTCACGAAAAAGACAAAAAAAAAAAACAAAAACAGATTTTGGGTGTATAGAATTGACTAATAATCTTTGGTTTATGACACATTGTCAGTGTTGGTACATCAACTTCCCTCTTTAATTAATTCATAATAAGCACCTGGGAACTCACATCCCACTCAAGAACTAGAAATTCATAATAACTTACGTCTTCTTATAGGTAAATTCTACTGTTGATAAGGGTCTTTCCCATCATTTCAAGTAGAGGAATGAATTCTTTTCATTAACCAAGTTGTTGCACTAAATTCTGGGCATTAGAATATTACATAGATTTTAGTTTTCTACAAAACGTGGAAAATAAGTAATTTGAAAAACTACTAAAGTTTATCAGTTTTACTTTCTTTTTTTTTATGTGTAAAGTATGCACAATATTTCGTGATGTTTGTTTTGGTATTATGTAATTTTCAAAGCAAAAAAAATACAGAAGTTTTTTAGAGGCATAGCTCTTAACACCTGTAGTGATAGTCACAAAGTGGTAAATGCAGCCTTACTGATTTTTGTAGGTAAAACAATAAATGAATATGACCGTTATAAAGTAAGAGATTAGAGCAGACTTATGATTTGTGTTAGATATATAATCCTCACATTGAGTTAGACTGATATAAAATTAATATTAGAATAGTTTTCACGAGACCTAAAACAATCCTGTGTCATAACAAGACCATGTAGTCAATAGATCATTATACGTAGATTAAACTGTGCTGTATTTTTTAAGGTAGATTTTTAAAAGGATAATTATTTTACAAAATTACCTGTAAATAGCACTCAATTATTTTTAGAGATGTTAAAAGAAAACTTAAATAAATCAGCTACAAATCCCTGGAAATTATTGGATTTATAAATAAAACTTTTGAGATTTAATTTTAGAGTAAATTTAAAGTGGTTGGATAAATCAGAGATTGCATTTATCTTTTTCTTGATTTGTATAATTAGAATTATGGAAAGATTTTTCAAAATATATTAAAATTATTTAGAGATCAAAATTATAGTAAGATTTTATCTCATAAATTTGTTTGCTAGTAATCCAGATATTTTATTTTTGTGAAAATATTTCTTTGCATTTGTCTTGCCCAGTTACCAGTTAACTAATTAAACAAGTTAAATTCCAGACCAGGAGTCAGCAGACCGTGGCCCACGGACCAACTGCAGCCCACAACCTTTTCTGTAAAGTTTAATTGGAACACAGCCGTGCCATTTGTTTACATATGGTCTGCGACTGCTTTCATGCTACAGTGGCAGAGTTGAGTAGTGGCAAGAGAGATCATATGGCCTGCAAAGCCTAAAGTATTTACTATGTGGCCCTGTAAAGAAAAAATTTGCTGATCCCTATTTTAGACTAAAGCAGATGCTATTATAGATCTTGATAATTTAATGTTTTATTTTCTGAAAAAATAAGTTTCTAATAGTTCTTATGTATTTGTAGAACGACAAAGGTGTGCTCTTTGGATTAGAAAATTGTGAGCCTTCAGGAACAGGTGCAGGAATAATGAGCAGGAGGAATTGGAACCTGTATGCAAAACTGTTATTGCATATGCTTAAGAGAGGAGTGCTTGAAGGCCCTTTTACACACCAACCTGAACCAGGGACACTAAAATCTTTACCTTCATACATGGTAGGTTTCATTTCTTTAAAAGTGAGTATTAATTTATCATCCCTTTTGGGAATGGTAATACTATTAAGTTATATGTGCTAGATAATATATTAATTAAAACTTTTTTTCTCCCTGATTCAGTTTTTTCTACCGTCAATGGAAAACAGATATTAGCCTATAAGGGGAATATCCTTATTGATTTATTCTTCCTTCAGTATTCTACAATATTTCTAAAGAACTGAAAATGAGGTTTTTTTATATTGAGCTTTAATTTCCTAGTAATTTTCACTGGATTATAATAGTAATATTTTATGTATTTCAGTAAATTCTAGTTTATTAAACTCATATACATTATTTAAAAATTTATGAGAGGTTGGATTGAGTGACTGCTAAGAGTTCTTTTCTACTCTAATAAAATGACAGTAGTAAGTTGGAGTTTAAAAGTGATTTTCTATATGTTTTAAAATTTCATTATCAATATCAGCTTTGTTACGAAAGCAGTTATTATTATGCTTGGTTGATGAATTGTCACTGTCCTGGTCCTTGTAACTGTTAAATATACCTTGGTTTGTGTGGTATTTGAATACTGGAGAAATCTGACTGGTATTGGCAGTTGCTGTTAGGATGTATATGTATTTTTTTTTTAATGGAGTGAAAAATTCTTAGGTAATGTATTTTAAGATTTTTCTGTATTTTATCAGTTTATTTAAAGCAAAACTTAGTCAAGAGGCATGCCTCACACTTCCTGTTGTCTGTGGAAAATTGCCAATGGTTTTAATACTATTACAATTGTATGTTAAAGTAGAGCCATACATTTTGCTTAAGTTTAGTAGTATTTGGGATAGTTACTGACTTAGTATTTGATTAGATATCGGAATGACTATCTCATTTAAGAAGAAATTGCTGTTTGTGTCTCATTTGGGATAGAGGGTCATGTGTCCCCCTCTCTAGAGAATAGCCCCTTGAGGATTTTCTGTGTAGGACTGGGAGAAGTGTTCCAGAAGTGTCCAGTTAGTGCAGAGTTTTCTTCAGAAATGTATCATGAAGCCTGGCTCACTTGAAGAGAAATAAATGGACTAATGTCATTCTTCTTAATGACTAAGGGTAGAACATTTTATGAAGCACATTTAGATGTTAAGATATGAGTCTATTATATCATGTTTTCCTATTCACACTCAATTTCATAGAATCATAAGGAAAGGCTTTATTTTACAAAGGAGAGAGCCTAGAGACCTGTCATGGGTTTCCCAGTTTGTTAATAGTATGACTAGAATTAAATCCAACGTCTCTCATTGCTGTTTGTTCCCACCTTATCAAGTGATCCCTACCTTTAATTTCGATTTGTATTGATTGTGATTTCTGTGTCCACTGATTTGTGTGTGTGTGTGTGTGTGTGCAGAGTAATGATCACAGAAATAAATAGGAAGTGCATGATTTAAAAAAGATTTTCCGTTTAGCATTTTATAAAGCTAATATCCCTTTTGTAATACAAATAATTATTACCAGATTTATCTGTTATGTAATTTTGTTGCTTATCAGTACAGCACAACTAAAATATAAATGTTATCTACTTATGCATTTTAATATTTCATAATTCTTTGTGCATCCAGTGATACTTTTTTGTATATTTGTATGTAATTGAATTAAAGTTGAGTATTTGAAAGGCTGTTACCAAACTTCAAACTTGACGGAAATTTTAATTGTTTAATTATAGTATATTTTGAAAGAGTAATTTTTCTAATTTTTAAAAAATCAGTCCATCTATTTTGATGAACCAAATAATCCAGCACGAGCAAAAGGTTCCAGCCCAGAGGAATTACCAGACTGGGTAAAGGGTGAGCTGGAGACAAGTGAACACAGATTGAATGAATCATGGAAACTTTCTTCTGGAGAAAGCGCTTTGGTGCAGTCTCCAACTGATGGCAACAGGTATGCTATGAAATGAGATTTTGAATGTGTTTCCTCTTTTAGCCTATCTTTGGAACTGGTTCATAATTCTATTTTTCATTTTTTTATGTTGTGTGAAGTAGATGGTTTACTTTATGTTTTTGTTAAAGTTGAAGGCTGTGAATGTATATTGAATATGAAAAATAAGTTTTGCTTTTCCATTTCCGTTCAAGAGTACATTTTTTATCCACTTTATGGAAATCTGTTAACTTTGTGTATATAATGCATTGCTTGGAAAGTGGTGCCTGAGAAACTTTAAATAACACAGTTATGTGTTTTCCTTTATGACAAGCATAAATGAAGAACATTATCAAAATATAACACCCTGCATATTATTTTGAAGCTTATGTTTGAATTTCTTTCCTTTTCTCCTCATTGAACAGTATTTGTTTTCATTTAATAAAATAATGAATGTAAACATAAACCCTGTTAAACTGTGCTTTGTTTTTTAAGTTTAAACAAGATTTTTAGTGCAAATGAAAATAAACTTCTAAATTTTCAAAATATACAAAAAGGCCATTATTTCATAATTTTATAATTAGAAATTATATGATTTTTGGCCTTTAGGAGAGATTTATATAAAGTTGGATTTTTGTCAAATTTTTATTTTTCCCTTTGGCATTGTTCTGTGAAGCGTTAAAATATTGGACAATGTCAATTGACATGTACCATATTTCATACTTCACTCCTCACCACTATCTTGGTAATTTTAATTTTAGAAATTTGTTTCTGTTAACAATGTAATCTTTCTTGTCCACTATAATTGTTTTGATTTATTTCTTAATCAGAAATAGAAGTGTTATTAGTAATTTGAAATGTCTTCATAGTTGATGTAGTCTGGTTATGTGTTTTGCAGACCTGAGATATTATGGTGGACAAGAACAGATGAACACAAAGCAAGAGCTCCAGTCCATATGAAATTATTTCATAGAAAGGGGAAACAAATTAAAATGGAGAAGCAAAAAGGAAGAGGTGGTAGAGTTAGGGACATATTCAGAAGAGTAAAAAGAAATGAATAGAGGACTCCATAGGAGGTGGTGTTAAATACTTACTTCTACATCCTTAGGAGACTTAAAATTAGAAGATGTGTAACTGTAAAATTTTGTTAGCCTTATAGGCAGGCAAATGTAAAGAGATTGTGGTCCATATACAAAGAAAAGTACAATTCTTAGTTTGACTGCAAAATCTATCAGTTGTTTGCCAAAATACCTTTTTAAGAGTCCAGCTAAATTCTGGGTTTTTTCTAGGTGTAATGAATATGAAGTTAACAGTATTAAGGTGCACTAATGTAGTTTCCTGTGTCTTGGAGCTTAGATCAGGGGTTGAAAACTGATGTTCTTCTTCACTGAATGAATCATGTGGGTAGATTTATTTTGCTTGACCTACACAGTGTCTTTAAAGATTTTGAATGACTCGTCAAGATTAACAATTGGTGAATTTCATATCAAAATCTAAATTTCTGGATTCTCTTAAAAATTGGAGACATAGCAATCTTTCCAGAAGACAGCCATAGTTTGGAACTAAATAATTCTGGTGATCCCCTTTATGTAGAATGACTTCACTATTTCTTGCTATTTCCTGACAGTAAATTTGAGGTCAGTTGCATCCATTATTGAGTTGAGCTTTTTTTCTTTTTCTTTTTTCTTTAAGTAGGGTTAATATGAAAAGGAATTATTTGTTTTTCTATTTTTATACTTATCAAAAATAGAAAAAAGATCTAAGAGGGATCATGTGATCAAAGAAGGAGAGTGAGACTATATGTCTTCATAGAAATGAAGAATATCCTTACATCTGGCAGCATAATCAATCATTTGTTACCTAAGTCCTACTGACATTTGATTTTTAACTGTTGTTTTCGATAAATGGGGGAGAGAGATAAGTACACAGATAATTTTAACACAGTGATCATGTGTAGTGGTGAAAGTATTTGCAAAGATTGGGGCGTGTATAAGAGAAAGGTTCAGGATAGGGAATAGCCTTGAGATTTCCAGGGAGTCCAGGAAATCAGAAAAAATTTCTTGAAACTAATGAAAATAATGATACATCATACCAAAACCTGTGGAATACTGCAAAAGCAGTATTAAGGGGGAAATTTATTGCATTAAATGCTCACCTCAGAAGAGTGGAAAGATGGCAAGTGAACAACCTAACACTTCACCTTAAAGAACTAGAAAAACAAGAACAATCCAAACCTAAAGTTAGCAGACGGAAAGAAATCATTCAGATCAGAGCAGAACTTAATGAAATTGAAACCCAAAAAACAATATAAAAGATTAATGAATCAAAAAGTTGGTTTTTTGAAAAGATAAATAAAATTGACAAACCATTAGCATGGCTAACAAAAAAAAGAAGAGAGAAGATTCAAATAACAAAAATTACAAATGAAAAAGGCGATATTACAACTGATTCATCTGAAATACAAGGAATCATTCGAGACTACTATAAACAACTATACGCCAACAAATTTGAAAATCTGGAGGAAATGGATAAATTTCTGGACACACACAAGCTCCCAAAACTGAACCATGAAGACATAGAAAATCTGAACAGACCAATAACAATAAAGGAGATTGAAGCTGTTATGAGAAGGCTCCCAACAAAGAAAAGCCCAGGACAAGATGGATTCACAGCAGAATTTTACCAAACATTCAAAGAGGAATTGACACCGATTCTTTACAAACTATTCCAAAAGATTGAAACGGACGCAAATCTCCCAAATTCATTCTATGAAGCAAACATCATCCTGATACCAAAACCAAGTAAAGATATAACCAAAAAAGAAAACTACAGGCCGATATCCTTGATGAATATAGATGCAAAAATCCTCACTAAAATACTAGCAAACAGAATACAGCAACACATACGTAAAATTATTCACCACGATCAAGTGGGATTCATCCCAGGGATGCAAGGTTGGTTCAACATATGCAAATCAATAAATGTGATGCACCATATTAATAAAGTCAAACAGAAGGAACATATGATCATCTCTATAGATGTTGAAAAAGCATTCGATAAAGTTCAGCACTCATTCTTGACAAAGACCCTCTATAAGTTAGGTATAGAGGGAAAGTATCTCAACATAATTAAAGCCATATATGCCAAACCCATTGCCAATATCATCCTGAATGGGGAAAAGCTGAAAGCTTTTCCTTTAAGAACAGGAACTAGACAAGGATGCCCACTCTCACCACTCCTATTCAACATAGTGTTGGAAGTACTAGCCAGAGCCATCAGAGAAGAGAAGGAAATAAAGGGCATCCAGATTGGAAAAGATGAAGTCAAACTGTCCCTGTTTGCAGATGACATGATCCTATATATCGAACAGCCTAAAGCCTCTACAAAAAAACTCTTGGAGGTGATAAATTTCAGCACAGTAGCAGGATACAAAATCAACACACAAAAATCAGTAGCATTTCTTTTCTCCAATACTGAACATGCAGAACGAGAAATCAAGAAAGCCTGCCCATTTACAATAGCCACCAAAAAAATAAAATACTTAGTAATTGAGTTAACCAAAGATGTGAAAAATCTCTATAATGAGAACTACAAACCACTGCTGAGAGAAATCAGAGAGGATACAAGAAGATGGAAAGATATCCCATGCTCTTGAATTGGAAGAATCAACATAGTGAAAATGTCCATACTACCCAAAGTGATATACAAATTTAATGCAATCCCCATCAAAATTCCAATGTCATTTTTCTCAGAAATGGAAAGAACTATCCAGACATTTGTATGGAATAACAAAAGACCACGCATAGCCAAAGCAACGCTGAGCAAAAAAAATAAAGCTGGAGGCATAACACTACCTGACTTTAAACTATACTACAAAGCTATAATAACCAAAACAGTATGGTACTGGCATAAAAACACACACTGATCAATGGAATAGAATAGAGAATCCAGAAATCAACCCACACACCTACAGCTATCTGGTCTTTGACAAAGGCACCAAGCCTATACACTGGGGAAGAGACTGCCTCTTCAGCAAATGGTGCTGGGAGAACTGGATATCAATATGCAGGAGAATGAAACTAGACCCATACCTTTCACCATACACTAAAGTCAACTCAAAATGGATTAAAGAATTAAATACAAACCCTGAAACAATAAAACTTCTTAAAGAAAACATAGGAGAGACACTTCAGGAAATAGGACTGGACAGAGACTTCATGAATACGACCCCAAAAGCACGGGCAACCAAAGGAAAAATAAACAAATGGGATTATATCAAACTAAAGAGCTTCTGCACAGCAAAAGAAACAATTAACAGAGTTAAAAGACAACCAACAGAGTGGGAGAAAATATTTGCAAAATATACATCTGACAAAGGATTAATATCCAGAATATACAAGGAACTCAAACAACTTTACAAGAAAAAAACCAGCAACCCAATTAAAAAATGGGCAAAAGAGCTAAGCAGGCATTTCTCTAAGGAAGATATACAAATGGCCAACAGACATATGAAAAAATGCTCAACATCACTCAGCATCTGGGAAATGCAAATCAAAACTACACTGAGATACCATCTCACCCCAGTTAGGATGGCTAAAATCCAAAAGACTCTGAACAATAAATGCTGGCGAGGTTGCAGAGAAAAAGGAACTCTCATACATTGTTGGTAGGACTGCAAAATGGTGCAGCCTCTATGGAAAATGGTATGGAGGTTCCTCAAACAATTGCAGATAGATCTGCCATATGACCCAGCTATCGCACTGCTGGGAATATACCCAGAGGAATGGAAATCATCAAGTCGAAGGTATACCTGTTCCCCAATGTTCATCGCAGCACTCTTTACAATAGCCAAGAGTTGGATCCAGCCCAAATGTCCATCATCGGATGAGTGGATACGGAAAATGTGGTATATCTACACAATGGAATACTACTCAGCTATAAAAACGAATGAAATACTGCCATTTGCAACAACATGGATGGACCTTGAGAGAATTATATTAAGTGAAACGAGTCTGGCACAGAAAGAGAAATACCACATGTTCTCACTTATTGGTGGGAGCTAAAAATAAATAAATAAATTCACACACACACACACACAAAAACCGGGGGGGGGGGACATAACAACTACAATTACTTGAAGTTGATACAACAAGCAAACAGAAACGACATTGTTGGGAGGGAGGGGGGAGAGGGAGGTGGGAGGGAGGTTTCGGTAATGGGCCACAATAATCAACCACATTGTATATCGACAAAATAAAATTAAGAAAAAAAATAAAAAAGTAAAAAAATAAAAAATTAAACATAAGAAAAAAAATATTTTGCTAGCAAAGAGAAAGCAGAAATGATACAACATAGCAAGTGGGAAATTTTAAGTTAAGGTCAATTAGGTTATTTAAAAAGCAGATGGCATGTGATTCCCATCTCTTTCATTTGTAAATATTTGTCTTTAGTTATCTAGGTAATATAACCTAAAAGCACAAGCCTCTTTTATTTACTTATTTTATTTATTGAAATAATCGATTGTACATATCTGTGGGCACAGCATTGAATATCAATACCTGTGTGCAATATGTGATGCTCAGATCAGGATAATTAGTATATTCAACATTTTACAATGTAATCATTTTTTGTAGGCCTCTTTTATTTTATTTATTTATTTATTTTTATTTTTTCTTGTTGTTGTTGTTGTTGTCTTTTTCGTGACCAGCACTCAGCCAGTGAGCGCACTGGCCATTCCTATATGGGATCCGAACCCGCGGCCGGGAGCGTTGCCGCGCTCCCAGCGCAGCACTCTACCAAGTGCGCCACGGGCTCGGCCCTGTAGGCCTCTTTTAAATGAGACTCTTTAGTCCACCCTGGAAACGGAGACAGTAGAAAGCAAGAGACAGAAGAAACAGGGAAGATACTCACTAGCACAGGTTCCCAGGAAGAGGGAGCTATGCGTGTCGGAGCCACGTCACAGGTGGAGGTGCTGGCCTCGAAGAGGGACAGGCCTCTGTGGAACTAGTGAGAAGAAAAGGGAAGGATGGTGTACAGAAGTTTGTAGATCCGTGTAGGTGGATGAGGAGGTTCTTATTACTGGAGGTTTTTCATTGTGAGACACGAGGCAAGATCATCTGCTGAGACTGGGGAGTTACAAGGACAGGAGAGCTGATGAAAGTGAGAACCGTTTGACATTGTTCTGGTGATAACAAGACTGATCCGACTAGAAAAACTTAATAACATTTCTTTTCAGTATTAAGATCCCAGATGAGATTAATGACCATGAATTTGTTGGTTTCCCCCAAATCTCTTCAAAATGTATTTTCATGTGATTTATTGATTTCTAAATATATATAATTTATTATACATCCAGTATGCTGCTTTTATTCTCTGTCTTCTTCTTGCTCACTCTGTAATACTCTTTTTAAAAATTCTTTTTTGCTTGGCTTTTCTTTTCCAATTTGTAATGAGTAATTTTTGAGCCCCAACTACATATCAGCCACCTCCCCTTCCTGGTGATCAAGACAAATGCAATCCTCGATCCAATTATGCTCCCAGTCTTTTTTTTTTTTTTTTTTCTTTTTCGTGACCGGCACTCAGCCAGTGAGTGCACCGGCCATTCCTATATAGGATCCGAACCCGCGGCCGCTGGGAGCGTCGCCGCGCTCCCAGCGCCGCACCCTCCCGAGTGCGCCACAGGATCGGCCCATGCTCCCAGTCTTTTAAATTATTTCTTTCACTAGCCACCTAATGCAAGGAATGCAGCTATGCTACAACTCACAAATTGGTTCTGGAGGCAACAGGCAAGGTGCCTGATTCCCAGCTGTTAGTCTGCCAGACCAGTGACCCAGGCAGTGAAGCTACAGAGCCTGGGCTTATAGGCCCAGGCCGAGTATTTGGAGCCTGGATTCATAGAACGGGCATTGATCCATAGTGAAAGGCCATTGCAGCAGGGCCTCCTCTTCCTTTTTTTTTTTTTTTTCTTTTTTCTTTTGAGTTTTTGGCCTTAAAGTTTTCTCATATATGTTAAAACAAGTGGCACCTTTATCTAGAGTGGAAATTAAGAGGGCAGAGATGAGGGCAGTTTTCTTCAGTAACTGCAGCATCGAGTGTATATATTTACTTTTAATACTTCATTAAAATTTTTTTCCTAGTAGATAGTGATATGGCTAACTTATTTCCAGTCTCTAGATACATTAAAATATAAAATGGAAGTGAAACCTTCTCAATCATTCATTATTTAACACATGTTTATAGAGCAACTACTTTGTGCTAAACACTGTTCCAGGTGCTTAGGCTACGGCAGTGAACAAATAGTCTTTGTCTTTATGATAGAGGAGAGAAATAGCACCACTACTGCCAGCATACACACGCACATGCACATGCACACGCACATGCACACACACACACACACACACACTTTCTTTCTCTGTCTCTCTCTCAAAATATAATGTAAGATAAGGTGAGGTAATGATAATTGCTATAAAGGAAAATAAAGCAGGCTAGGGGGGTTGAGAGTAAAGGAGCTATTTTATATAAGGTGTGATTTTAGATGGGGTTGTCAGTGAAGGACTCTAATGAAGTGATATGTGACTTAAGACTTGAATGAAATGAAGGAGGAAACCATACAAAAACCCAAGTGAGAAAACAGCAGTCCAGGCAGAGGAAGAGCAGATGTAGTGGCTGTGAGATTGGAATGGGTTGGTATGTGGTTGGAATGGAGTGAACTAGAGAGAGCTGAGGTTAGTAGAGGACAGATTATATCAAGTCCTGTGGACTGTGGTGGGGAGTTTAGATGTTATTCTGAGTGTGATAGGAAGCCACTGGAGCATTTGAGCAAGATCTGGTTTTAAAAGATCTCCGCAGTTGCTATGTGGAGCATTGATTGCAGTGGAGGCAGGAGAGGAACAGAAAGTCTAGTTAGGAGACCACTGCAGTAGTCTGGCAAGAGATTACCATGGCTGGGACTAGGGTAGGACTGGTGGGACTGATGGCAGGTGGTTGTATTGGGGATATATTTTGCAGGTAGAACTTGTTAATGGGTGTGAAATGAAGTGTGAGGCAAAGAGGGAACTCTGATGTGGCTTAGATGTTGTCCAGCTGAGGAACCGGGTGAATGGGTGATGATAGACACTGAAACAGGGGTAGAGAGAAAAGAAAGGAAGCCCTGGACTGAGCCCAGGGGCATGCCAACAATAGAGATATGGAAGAGATGGAGAAAGCAGCAATAGAGACTGAGAAGGAACAGCCAGTGAGGTAGAAGGAAAAACTAAGAAGGTGTGATTTCCCGTAAACCATGTGCAGTAAGTGTTTCAGGAAGGAGGACATGAGTAACCAGTTGTTTCAGGTAATGCCAAGAGGGGAAGTTAGATGGAGGCAGAGAACTGATCACTGGACTTGGTGAAAAGATCTTTAGCCGCCTCAACAAGTCCAGTTTCAGTAGAATGTGGGATCAAAAGCCTGAATGATATGGGTGGAGAGAGAATGAGATGTGAGTAATCTCTCTGAAAAATTTTGAAAGAAAGAGAAGCAGATAAGTGGGGTGGTAGCTAAAGGAGTACGTGGAGTCAAGGAAAAGCTTTTAAAAAATGAGATACGGTAAAAATATGTTTGTTCCAATGGAAAATGATCCAATGGAGAATAAAATGTTAATGATGCAGAGCAGCGGGATAATTATGAGAACAACATGCTTCATTTGGCAAGAGGAGGTGGAAACTACTGCACAGATGAAAGGACTCTTAATAGCACGGCCATCCATCCATCCAAGCCACAGGAAAGGCAGAGACTGTGCTGGTAGACAGGTCAATTTGGTGCTGAGGAAAATGAATTAGCTCTTTTCTGTTTCTATTTTTTGATTGTTCCTCAAAACCAAAAATGATGAATAATTCCATTCAAAATGATGAATAATTATGAAGCATTGTGGTAGGCGACGTAAGGAAAGTTAAAAAAAATTTTAAAAAGAAAGTAAAGACATAGTCACATAGTTTACCAACTAGTTGACATGTTTGACCTTCTACATTTCATACTTGGTGGCAAACCTGGATGATTTTTGTATTTCATATTAATTCAAAGCAGTGAAGCACTAGATTCAGTGGGTGCAGACGGGGCTGGCTGGCCCGAGGGTGCAGTTGGGTGGGGCTGGGCCCGTGGGTGCAGTTGGGTGGGGGCTGGGCCCATAGGTGCAGTTGAGTTGGCCTGGGTCCGTGGGTGTAGTTCTTGGGGGGCTGGCCCCATGGATGGTGTTGGGTGGGGCTGGGCCTGTGGGCACAGTTGGGTGGGGGCTAGGCCCGTAGGTGCAGTTGAGTAGGCGTAGGTCCGTGGGTGTACTTTTGGGGGTGCATGGTCTGTGGGGGTACTTTGGGGGTGGCTGGTCCTGTGGGGGACTTTGGCAGATACTGGGCCCTTGGTTGCATTTCGGGAAGGCCTGGGCCAGAGCGTTCTGTGCCTGTGGGTGCAGACAGGGCTGGCTGGCCTGAGTGTGCAGTTGGGTGGGGGCTGGGCCCATAGGTGCAGTTGAGTTGGCCTGGGTCCGTGGGTGTAGTTCTGGGGGGCTGAGTTTGTGGGGTTACCTTGGGGTGGGGGTGCTGGGCTTGTGGGGGACTTTGGCGGGTACTGGGCCTGTGGTTGCATTTTGGAGCAGGCTGGGCCAGAGGGTTCTGTGCCCGTGGTTGCAGTTGGGGCTGGCTGGCCCGAGGGTGCAGTTGGGTGGGGGCTAGGCCCATGGGTGTACTTTGGAGGGTGGTGTATTAGTCCGTTTTTGTCGCTTACCAGAAAATACTTGGAATTGAGTAATTTCTAAAGGAAACAAAAGTTATTGCTTGCAGTTTCTGAGGCTGAGAAGTCCAAAGTCCATCTGGTGTTGGTGACAGTGACCCAGGGGTCTCACATTGGAAGGTGATGGAAACAGAGAGCAGAGAGAGCAAAAGGCAGACTCTCCTCTTCTTTGAACACCCTTAGAGTCACGCCCTGAGCACCATTTTTAATCCGTTCACTACTGCGAGGTCGTGCAATCCAATCACCTGTTCAGGGCTCCACCTTTCAATGACCATAATAGGATTTCCGACCCTCTTAACAGTCATAGTGGGGGCTAAGTGGCTAATACATAAAACTTGGGGGACACAATTCAAGCTTCAGGGAGTTTTTAGGGGGAACATAATTCAATCCACTTTAGGGGGTTTTGTCCTTGGGGGTACTTTGAGGAGGCTGGACCCGTGGGTGCAGTTGGTGGTGGGGTGGTCTGGTGGGTGTAGTTTTGTGGGGTTGGGCCCATGGTTGGAGTTGGGGGGTGGCCAGGCCTTGGGTGGAGTTGGGGCGGCTGTGCCCAAGGGCATAGTTGTGGGGAGCAGAGCCCATGGGTGCCCTTTGGTTTGGGATGGGGGCCGCAGGTGCGATTTGGTTGGGGGCGGAGTCCGTGGGTGCAGTTTTTGGGTGGTGGGGGCCTTGGATGTAGTTGGTGGGGGGTCAGCCTGTGGGAGCAGGGCCCATGGGGACAGTCGGTGGGGGCTGGGCATGTGAGAGCAGTGGGTGGGCCTTTGGGCCGTGCCGGAAAGTTGGGCGTGCGATGGGTCTGAGGGTGCACTTTGCTGTGCGCTTGTCCCGTGTGTGTAGTTGGTGGGGGCTGGGACCTTGGGTGCAGTTGGAGAGGGCTGGGCAATGAGGGGCCTGTGACCAAGGATGTAATTGTGGGGGACTGGGCCAGTGGGTATACTCTGCTGGGGCTGGGCCCGTGGGTGCAGTTAGGATGGTTGGACTCAGGTGTGTAGCTGGGGGGTGGTCCTGGTCTCCTACGTGCACCAGGGTGGGGGCTCTGTGCATGCGGGTAGTTGGTGGGGCTTGGGCCCATGGGGGTACGTTGGGAGGGGCTGGACTCGTGGGGTTTCTATTGCGGGGGCTAGCTGCGAAGGTTCCGTTGCCCGTTGGGGCAGTTTGTTGGGGGCTGGGTACTGGGAGTAGTTTGGTATGGGTTGGGTTTGTGGATGCACTTTGGTGGGCTCTGGGCCCATGGGTGCACTTTGGTGGGGGCTGCAAATGTGGCCGCAGTCATTGGGGCCTGGACCTGTTGACGCAGTTGGGTGGGGACGGGGCCTGTGCGTTCACTTTGTTTGTGGCTTGTCCCGTGAGTGCAGTTGGTGGGAGGTGGGGCTTGTGGATGCAGTGGGGGAGGCACTGGCCGTGGGTGCAGTCGTATAGGGGCTGAGCCCTTGGGTGTACTTTGGGGAGGACGTGTCCTTGGGTTTACTTTGAGGGAGGCTTGGCCTGTGGGGGTACTTTGGTTGGGACTGGCCCCATGGGTGCAGTTCAGTAGGGGCTTGGCCTGCGGGTGCACTTTGGTGGGGGTTGGTTAAGACTATTGATATAAATTTGGGGGTCATTGTCGTATAGCAGGTACTTAAAGCTATGAGACTAATTGAAGCTGATGTCGGAGGTAGGGTCTGATGGGGCTGGTTGGGGGTGGGTGGCGGGGGCCAGATAGTCCTCCTCAACCAGCCCAGTCCTCTTGTCAGGTTCTTGACTCCGCCACAGGAAAGAACTCAAGGGCAGACTCAAGGTAGAAAGAACCAGTTTAATAGAACAGAGAAGAAACATAGGTTCCATAGAGAGAGTGCAGCCTAGTTCCAGAGACCCGAGCCAGGCTCCTACCAAGTGTAACGCACATGTCAGTTCAGTGCAGACATCAGGTCTAACTCTAAAGCGAGAATGAAGCGAGTTCAGCAGAGAGCGCAGGTTGGCTCAAGAGCGCAAGCAGGTACCTGGTGAAGGTAAGTTCCGTGCACAGTTAAGCCGACACCCCTCAGCCAGGGCAGCGCAGGCCGCCTCCAGGACAGTCAGCAACGACCCCGCCTTCAGCCGGGATTTGGCGTCTGTGGTTTCTTTGCGTAAGGAACATTCACTGAAGGGGCTGGCTCCCAGTTATGGAACATTAGTCTTGGACACGCTGAATCCGTCTCTTCCTGGAGCGTGTTCGTTGGTCAGACCCTATTGCACGCACCAGGTACATTCAGGAATTTCCTGTCCTCTCTCCTGAGCAGACCCAGCCACTGGATTTGCATGAGCCTGCACCTTCTGGTCACATTTTCCCCATGTGGATGCTAAAAATAAGTCTAAGTGGCAACTGTAACTTTCCTCCAGGGAAGAACTCAGAGGAGGGGGCCTGAGACCTTAGGGAGTGGCTGGAAAGCCGGAGGCGTGTCCTGGAACCCAAGCAGGGAAGCCGAACACCTTCTGTGTCAACATCATCGAATGGAGACTGTGAATGTAAAAGAGAAGTCCCAGAACAGAAGCCAGGTGAGAGAAGGTGAGTAGGGATGCCTCGAGTGGGGTGACCTGTGAGTCGAATCTTCAAGACGGGGTAGAATTTGATCAGTAAGTGACGAAAGACAACATGTTAGATGACGAAAACAAAAAACAGAACAAGGGTGTGAGTGCAATTGGGGTAGGGCTGGGCCAGAGGGTGTTGTGGCCGTGGGTGCAGTTGGGGATGGCTGACCGTGGGTGCAACTTGCTGTGGTCTGGGCCCATGGGTACAGTTAGGATGGTTGGGCTCACGTGTGTAGCTGGGGGGTGGGGGGTCCTGGTCCCATGCGTGCACCTGGGTGGGGGCTGGGCCCGTGTGGGTAGTTGTTGGGGCTGGGCCCATGGGTGCAGTTGGGTAGGGTCTGGGCCTGTAGGTGCAGTTGAGTAGGCTTTGGTCCGTGGGTGTACTTTTGGGGGTGCTTGGTCCCTGGGTGTATTTTGGGGGTCACTGGTCCCGTCGGGGACTTTGGCAGGTATTGGGCTCTTGGTTGCACTTCGGGGAGGGCTGGGCCAGAGCATTCTGTGTCTGTGAATGTATCCTGTTCTTCTGAATGTATTCTAGAGAAACAGACTTAAGCTAAAATAAGTTAAAATATATAGTTATGACATGTTTCTTTCCAAAAAATTTGAATGCCATCTGTAAGAGTGAAAATTAATTTTCTCAATTTGTGTGGCTTGAGTTGACCATCATTAAACCATAAAAAAAAAGTCCTCTTGCAGCATTTGACTATCTGAATCCTTCCTGAGTTTCAACTGAGATCTGGCAGATAAAAACACCGAAAGTAGTACACTTAGCAAGCCCTATAGAGAAACCTCTGTTCTTTAATGGCTAACAATTTAAAGCAAAGTGTCCCTTGAACTATTAGTTTGATAATCAATATTATTTTTGATAGAATTCACAACGAACTGTCCTTCATTTCTCTTTTTTCAAAATATAGCACATTTACAAGGTAGTGGTCCTTCCTACTACTCCAGTCACTCAGTTGATCAGAGATGAAGATGCTGGAACTGCCTTGGCATAGTATTAAGAGTCACAGTATCAGGAAAAATGAGAATATGAGAGTAGTTTTGTTACTTTAGAGCAAAGAACCCACCCCATGGGAGTGCCTGGAGGATACTGCCTTCACTAAAGTGCTGAGGGGGACACTCACTGGTGGTGGGGGCACTGATACCACTGAGCAGCTGTGGGGTGGCTTCCTCTGTATTCCAGGGCTGACAGTAGAGATGCTGCTATGGAAATGGCTGCCTACTTTCAACAGGATGGTAGGGTTCCAAAATGGCAGACATCACGTGGGGCACTGAAGTGTCAGTTGGTAGTGATTACTGTAATGGACAGCAAGGCTAGACTGGCAATTAAGGTATCTTACCCCACAGGGGTCTGTGGTGATAGCGAATAGCACATGGTGCTCTGAGGGATGAGATAGACAGAGAGCCAATGAGAGTACTACTTGGCTAGTACACGTCAAGAAAGAAGTCTGGAGCTGGCGAGTGAATTTTAGATAGTTTCCCACTTAAATGGAGAATCATGGTCTTTCACCAAGTTTCTAAATCTAAGTCAGTTCCCAGACCCAGAGCCCATTGTTTGAAGGGAGACCACGTCCCTTGTTACAGACTCTTGCAATGCCACCACAAGTGAATATTCCCCCAAGGGAGCTGTTGCCATTTAACATGGTAACTAACTGCACACAAAGAAGAAAGAAAAAATTCTACCCAAATCTTATTTTCCAGAAATGACTGTTGTTAATCTTAAGTGAGCATTATTCCAGGAATTTCTATGAGAGATAAATAAATAGACGGATAAGTAGATCGACAAAAGCAATTTTTTAGATACAGGACCATGCTAGTCATTTGGCACTTTCATTAAAATATTAAATTTAATTTTAATATTAAAAAGTTGAAATTGGGGCTTCCGGTCAAGATGGAGGAACAGACCATCCCCAGCATCACTCTCTCCCACAAATCAACCAATTTACAACTATAAAAAAGCAGCAACAGCCAAGCTGGGGCCTCTAGAGCTCAGGGGAAGAGCAGGAGAGACCTATGGAGTGCATGAAGGCAGGAGAAGCCACGATGAGAGAAAGAAAAAACTGCTCTGACCATTTTGTGCTGCAGCCGCTTTAAGGCTGGAGCTGCTGAGCACACAGAGCAGGAGCTGGCAAAAGCCGCAGCTGTGCCCTTCAGATGGAGTTGCTTAGAGGCAGCAGGGGAGAAGAGGGCTGTGGTGGCCTCCAGGCCAGCAAGACCACTAATAGGGTTCCTGAGGACCCACATATGAGTGAGGGGCCACAACAACTGAAAAAATGGAGCCACTCAGAGGCTGGTGAGTCATCGCAAGGGACTGGTGCACAGCCTGTCCCACGGGAAGTGTTTGCAGCAGGGGCGGTGGGGAAGACAGGCCCATTGGGGGAATGCTAGGGCATAGCAAGGACAGCTGATCTGCCCCCCAATAAGCGCAGAACCACTCAGAGGAGACTGGTCAGGAATATAGAATTCCATGGGGTGCAGTTTGATGAAAAGACTCAGGCCCAGATCAGAGTTTCTTTGTGTGTGTGTGTGTGTGTGTGTGTGTGTGTGTCTGTGTGTGTGTGTGTGTGTGTGTCTGTGTGTGTGTAGGCCCAGATCAGAGTTTCTTTGTGTGTGTGTGTGTGTGTGTGTGTGTGTGTGCAGGCCCAGATCAGAGTTTCTTTGTGTGTGTGTGGTGTGTGGGTGGGTGTGTGTGTGTGTGTGTGTGTGTGTGTGTGTGTGTGTGTGTGTGTGTGTGTGTGTGTGTGTGTGTGTCCGTCCGGCCCTTGGCTTGGTGTTGCCTGCACTGCGCTCAGCCAGTGAGTGCACCGGCCAGCTCTATATAGGATCCGAACCTGTGGCCTCAGCGCTCCCAGCGCTGCACTCTCCTGAGTGAGCCATGGGTTCGGCCCCCAGATCAGAGTTTGTACACAACCCAGGTGCATCGAGTCTCTGGAGAGCCGGAAGTACCTATAAAGTCAACCATTATAACCTGGGCTGCACAAAAAGCCTTCCCTAGGGAATCAGCAGCAAAGCAGCAATTTAGCTCAACCACAGGGCTCAAGTGCTGGTCCCCACAGGAAATTCCCCCATTTTAGAAGTAAGCAAAGGACAAAAAATTAGTTCCAGCTCAGAAACACCGCCAGCGCCTCGGGTCTGCCCAGGACATGCGGCACGGAGCCAGGGATGGACCCTCCTTCCCACAACCGGGCAGACCACGCCAGTGCCTCAGGGCCCTCCCTGGGACCTGAGGTATGGAGCAGGCAACTGGACCCCCTTCCCACAACCAGGCACACCACCAGCACCAAGGATCATGCCAAAAACATCCATGTGGGTAGCCCATCACAGCCACCAGAATAACCATGGCTGCCGCAAAAGCAGCTAGACACCACAACCACCACACAGCTGGTCCACCAGCCGCTGGGGTGCATTGACGTGAGGAGAGTCACCAGCAGAGATAAAGAAAAGAAGAGGATCTCTCTCTCCCCAAAGCCCATTTCAGAGTGACAGAAGAAGCATATGCTCTATGATAATATTGGGGGACTTGATCACACCTGTCAGCATTAGACAGATCATCTAGGCAACAAATCAACAGAGTAACCATTATTCTTTCAGAAGGAGAGAAGAAATCTAGGTTTATCAGAGGGGGGAGGGGGAAGAAGAGGGGGATGAGGAGGAAGAGGGGGATGAGGAGGGATTGGACAAGGGACATAAAGAATAATTACGATTTGTAACAATATATATGCTAGTAATATTGATTTGATCAACATATCTCAACATTGAACCCCCAAAATACGTATAATCAATTTTGATTTAATAAAAAAAAAAAAACTGTAATGCAGGGATCCAGGGTGTGCTAATCAAGAGGATATATCAGCACAGGTTAGGGAAGGACTGATCAGGAAAGGATTCCTGGACAAGGTAACATTGAAGCAGTGCCACAAGGAATGTTTGCAGTCAGATTTATTGAGGCATGATTTATATGCAATAAAATGTACCCATTTTAATGTACAGTTTATTGAGTTTTGACAAATGCATACAGTCATATAACCACCACCACAGTCAAGCTATAGAATATTTCCTTTACCCAGAAAGTCCTTTGTGCTTCTTTGCAGTCATGCCCATCTAACATCACCACTGATCTGAATGCTGCCATTACAGATTAGCTTTGCCTTTTCTAGAATTCTGTGTAAGTTCTACATACATACACTATATGTTCTTTATACACTGTAGTGTAGAATCACAAACTACTATATGTTCTTTTGTGTCTGGCCTCTTTCACTGAGCATAACGTTTTTGAGATTATTCTAAATTCTTCCATGTATCAGTAGTTTGTTTCTTTTTTTGTTGCTGAGTGATATTCTATTTCATGAATCCATTCACCTATTGGTGGACATTTGAATTTTTTCTAGTTTTTTTGTTATGAATAAAGCTGCTGTGAATATTTATATACAAGTGTTCTTGTGGATATATGTTTTTCAATTCTCTCAGTAAGCGTATGCTCATAAGCTGCATAATTATAAAAAACTGCCAAAAATTTCCTTAAAAAAAAAATGAAATTGGTTGAAGAAACACAGGAAACCAAAAGATTTCTGAAGTTTAGAAAAACATTTCTTTACCACGTAAGAGATGATTTCCTAGAATGTTAAGAAATAAACATTAAAAATACCATTGAAGTTAGAGTTATTTTTAAATTTTATGGCTCAATTTTGACGCAGTAGTTACTCCCTACTATATAAAGAAAACTCACTTGCTTACACTTCGTTCTACCCACTCTACCACTCTACTTTTTCAATTATTAGTATTATTTATACATTTTTGAGCTTTGTAACATTTATATTCTGTTCTATAATTCTATGAGAATTCATAATTCTTGCAGTTATATAGACTTAGTTTTTTATTTAAATCTGTCATGTGCTCACCTCCAGGACTTTTAGCAAAACTTCTTATCTGAGTACTTTGTTTTTATCTGTCTATTGACTACTTGAGATTTCATCATTAAGTAGCTTTTTCCGGAAGTGCTTATAGATGTTATATTCACTGCGGTTTTGCGTGCCTGAGAAGGTCTGTGTTCTCTTATTTGTGAAGAAGAGATTGGCTGGGCGTAACATTCTTTGGTCATCCTTTCATTCCTGGATCTTTGTACACATTGTCCCATTGTCTTTTGGCACTAAGCATTGCTCTTAACACAGCTTCTGTAGTCATCCTTTGGTTGCTTGAATTTTATCCTCAATTGTTCTTTTTTTTCTTTTTTTTCAAGAGTGGTTTGGGTATCATAGTCCTTGGGTTCTTCCATGTCTGAACTTAGTTATGATGTTCTTGAGGCATTCTTTTTCTCCATCAGAATCAATTTTTCTTGGTATACAGTGTGCCTTTTTGATATACACGTTCAGCTCTTTATTCATTTTAGGGAAATTTTCCAATATCGTATCTATATATACATTTCTTTTCCACTTTTCCCCCCCCATATTATCTTCTCTTCATCTCTTTCCTGAGCCTTTACTATGACTTGCAAGCTTTCTGTCTATGTCAGTGATTCGATTTGCAGCAGTGTTTATTCAGCTTGTTGTTTCTAATTTAGTAATGATTTTTTGGTGGAGTTATTTTGGTCCTTAGTTAGTTCTGTTGCCTTATCTTCTTGTCTTTGAGTTCTTCTTTCATTGCACTCATGGTCTTAGATTCTCCTACAACTCTAATTGTTTCTGGTTTTTAAGGTACATTTCCCTCCATCCAGAACAATGGGCCTTTCTTCCTTTCTTTCTTCCTTCTTTTCTTCCTCTTTTTTGCTATATTCACTTTTTCCCCTCATCTTTCTTGAGCTCTGTCCAAATCTACTCTTAGTACTGGTATAATATTCATGAATTCTCTTTGGCTCCTTCTCTGCCTTTATGTTCAGCCTGTTGTCTTCCACTGAGTTTCAGTTTGAGGGGATGGATATTTTGTTGCATTCACTTTTCTGTGTCTTGAGATCATTGTAAGGATGGAAAAGGAGAGCTTAGTTGGAGTTCCGAGCAAGTTTTCTTAGAGAAACTGATATCTACTCTGTCTTTTAACAACTTATTAATGTTCTACACCAGGGTTCGCTCCATGCATCAGAGGGTGTTTTCTTTTTTTATGCAGGTCTAAAGCCTGTGTTCTATCAGAGAGAATCAATTCCAGTGTTTTACTTTCCCAGTTTTATTCATCTCTCTCCAGCAGCCATTTTACTCCATTAAAATTGCCCCCTTCTCTCCCACCCAGGCAGAAGAGAGGAAAGCAAATGATACATCTTCAGTCCGTTTTTCTCCAAAATTGTGGTATTGGAACATATTCCTCAGCATTACTTCAACTCACCAGTTCTACTTCTGGGATATGGGGACAAAACAGTATGTCTCACCAAATCATGTGAGAATCTTCTCTTTCTTTCCTTGACTACCACCTTTTGAAATTTGTGGCCAAGATATTATTCCTCTTTCCTTGTTTGTTTGCTGCCAGCGAATGTTCTTGTTTTTGTTTTTAACATTTGCTTTTGTTCTTTTCACAATTTCCAGTTTCCCCTGCTATCTTTATCCAGAAGTTTCAGTGCCAAGCATGTGCAGTATGAGGCATTGTTTGCCTTGAAATACGGTTATTCTGTGGCTAAAATTATTTCAGCAGCAGCTGAATGACCAACTATCACGGTGTTGTAGGGAAGGTTTCTGGATTAAGATGAACATTGTACCAGGTAGCCTCTATGTCCCTCTAAGCTCTTGCTTTCATGTTTCTATTCACTTAAAATTACAGTAGTTATCATTGAGCTGTGGAACAGATCTACCTTCCAGGGCTCTGAACTGTACACAGCCTTTCTTCTTCCTTCTCTAGCTAGAGAATATGGAGGACATCTCGCTCTGCTTCCTGTAGCTATAACCCCTTCTTACACTAAGGCTTATAGAATATAGATTTTGTAATTTGGTTACCTTTGAGGTTATTTTAGTTAGTATTTTGTATCATAATTTCTCCTTTTCAGTGTGCTGTGGTGCATTCTATCACTTCTATAATTTATGTTTCTTGTGCTGGAGTTTCTGATATGGAGGTATATTACTGAAATGTGCTAGGCTTCCATGTGTTGTGTACTAAGGAGTAATGACTTTTTCTATCCCCTTTGTCTCTTTTTTTGTACAGTTATGAAAAGGTGTTCAGGCAATATTTGCTAGCACTAATTTCACTGTAAAACAGTTACCAGGACTTAAATATTATTACAAGATTCCCAGGGACTTGGATATCTAGCAGCTCCATCTTGGTCTTTCTCAGGGCCTAGAATATGCTTCTGCCCTTGGGCACTTACCTGAAACCTCAGTTGGAATGGGGAAAGTATCATCAGACTGTGGAATGATTTAGTCTGTGATGGAGGGCTATGCTTTCAGGGACTTTAGAACATTGAAACTTCACTCTTGAATTTTAGGTTTAGAGTGTGTTAAGGAGTAGCATAGTGGGTGGAGCAGGACCCTTATTCATCTCCTGTTTTGACCTACAAAAATGGCAATTTTGTGTGGGTCAACCTCGTAGTTCCTAGGCAGTAAAGCTGTTTTCTCACCCAAACCCCAAACCACTAAGCCATCAAGCCCAGCATCTCAAGGGACTGCCAGATACTATGAGATGCTTGCACAAGGACTAATCACTTTCATTGTACCTGGGAGACATGCTAATCTGCTTTAGTATGTATAGAGTGGGTAATACCCAATAATGTTACCTGGCCCACAGCTCAGCTCTTTTGGATTAGGGAACTTGAAGCCTTCACTTCTGTGTTACAGGGAACTCTTTAGCTAGACTTAATCAGGCAGGGTCCTTGGTGATAATGCATCCCATTCCACTAGTAGCATACATATATTATGGGTCTAGACCCCCCTTAACTTAGAGGCTCATTGGTCACTCAATGTTTGTCCTTTTGGGTGCTGTCTGCTTTCACATCCAACACATTTTCCATAATTTACCACCTCCTCGCCACCAATGACTCTGTTAGACATTATTGTCAATCAACCTAAAGTATGTGGTGGTCTGAGGTAAAGACGGTATGCTACTTCACGTTTACCTCTGACATGTGTGCACAAGTAAAGGACCAAACCAGAAAGTCCAAAGGACTCTTAACATTGACTTACATGGAAGGGGCTAGGGATTAGGAAAACCTTGAATTTTAACACAGATCCACCTCAATGATGGCCTTTGCGGTTACGAATACCACCATCAAGATGTTCCTAGAACATTAGGGTTTTTCCTCTGAACTCTACAATTTATCTGGGGAAGACACCCCAGCTTCCAGAAGATGCTGACAGTGAGGAAACTAGGCAAAGCCCAGAAAGGATTCTTAGCATCTAGAAGTCGGCCAAAAAGCAGTCTTGGACTGAGCAGTCAAACCTAAGCTATTTTGCTTTAAAAGGCTTTAGCAACCTTGAGATTTGCTCATTAAGTAGAATCACAGCAACAGGCTCTGGCAAAATAACAAACTAATAATAATTTATGAACATCTATGAGGGTACTTCAAAAATTTTATAGAAAAATATGAACTTTTTGAAATACCCTTGTATTTTTAGGCTTGAAATTCCATTAACACCATTTCATTTTTCCCCCTGATTTTTAAAAACAAATAAACTAAAATTTGAACATGAGTATGGTCACTGAGCAATCTGTAAGAACAAATGACTCAGTTTAGAAAGATACTGTGATGCATTATTAGAGCCTAGAACAAGGTGGTATCATTACTAGTGATCTCACAACTAGTTCCAGTCATGTGTTTTGTTTTTTCTTGGGGGAAAATTCTGTAATTCTTCTGCACCAATTATAGGTCATTTGGTTACTTTTTCCTAGAATATTATAAAATATTTTGCTTTCTATCAATTTTAAGAAGCACTCATTCTTCCAGTTTTTCTGAGGCTTTTGAGAAGACTTCAGTAGAACATTCTACCTCCTTCTACTTCCCTTAGGTAGTTACATACTTAAATGATTTTGACTAATATTTATAATTTTATTGTAATGGTGCTTGATAGTATAACACTGAATAGAAATAATAAAGTGTCCAAGAACTAGAAATATTCTAACTCAATGATTAATATATCTGGCTTCCTGAAAAACATGCCATAATATCAATAAAATTTTAAATTCTCTCTTTTGTTGGGATTAACATTATAGTCATGCAAACTGTAGAATAAAACATACACATTTATTTTAAATAATCAAAGAAAACTTTCCTTTACTATTTGGTATAGTATGTATTAAGAGAAAATTTTTGTGCTATTTTTGTTCATATATTGTCAACAGGAGAGTAATATTGAGGAAACAACCCCTAAATTTTAAATGAATGTAAGTTCACTAGAATACATTTTTGTTTTCAGATGGAAAGTATGCTTTTCCATATTATGTGTACGTTATTTTCTTCTAATAAGTGTATATGTTCAAGAGTTAGCATGCCTTCTTTCTTCTAAATATTATAATAAATGTATGAATGGTTAGAAATTTATTATTGATTATACAACTCTAAGCAAAATCACAATAAGACATTTTGAAACCTATTTTTTAAAGCAAATTTAACTTAGGTTTTGATTCTAGATTTTCAATTAAGGATGAGACTTTTGAATTTAAAAAGAAAATGATTTCTGAAATTTAGTGCAGCATGCATGCTGGATAAATGAATGCTATAGCCTTAAGATAAGGTAGTCTGGTGATTCATTGCATGAAATAAGATTGATTTGGAGCAGGCTCCTACTGTTAGCTTTTCCGAAGATGGATTCTCACGCCAAAAATAACACAACATATTCTAGATAACAGCATTTTTTCCCCCTGACATCCACCAAAACTGAAGAAAAATCCAAGTGACTGTTCTTAGCAGCTGTGTGGCCTGGAGTTCACTGGGGAAGCTGGCTTCCTGTAGTCCCCTATTCATCACCTGCTTCAAAGACAGCCTGGCTGGCTATAGTTTGCAGGCCAGCTAGGGTGCCATCGTGCACAGTTTGGGGGATTAATATCAAACTGCGGCAACCAGGCCCTTGGTCTCCGGCTGCCATTCAGTCTAGCAGGGAGAGGCTAAGACTGGCCAAGGTCATAGTCTCCAGTGTGGAGTGGACTGGGAAAGGAGTCTGAGAATAGAATGCTTTTTATGAAATCATGGCGCAAGCTTGCAGCACAGCAGGTGCCCTTCTGGAACACATAACATCTGTTTATGTTGGTATACTGTAGCTGACAACGAGATAATAGAGCTTTGAAATTTATCATTTTATTTTTAGAAAGACAACTGTATATACAATAATCCAGATGCATATTTAGCTCCAATCTTTTACTTGAAAACCATGAAGAAAACTGATTTAATCGCTGCTTTTTGTGATATGTTTAAGGAAAAAGCAAAGCGTACTGACTATTAACCATTTACAGCCATTGCTGATTACTAATACCTGAATTCTTGGGGAGGAAATATCTAGCATTTAACATTTTTTTTTTTTCAATATTCAGACATTTGTGTCAACAGATTGCAGAAGGATTTACTGAATATACTCAACTGTCTTGAATATTAGGAGGTTTGTATAAATCCCCCCCACCCCAAATGAGAGTATTTCAAGGGTGAGGTAATAATGATGCAAAAATAAAATTTTTAACTTGAACAAATTAGAGAAAAATTAAGCTGTACATGAGTTGTCATGACGACAAGGATGTTCTGTTGATGAACTGTCCTCCTCATTGTCCAATCAGATAGTAGAGCTGAAGCTGGAGCATGAACAGGAGAAGACGCACCTATTACAGCAGCATAACGCAGAGAAGGATAGCCTAGTCCGAGACCATGAACGGGAAATTGAAAACCTGGAAAAACAGCTTCGCGCTGCCAATATGGAGCACGAAAATCAAATTCAAGAGTTCAAGAAACGAGATGCACAGGTAATTATCAATGATATTTGATAAAATGGGTACCTTTTTAAAAAGTCATCAGCGTTTAATGTTTTCTTATTATTCTTGTTGATGCACGCTGTTTGATCATTTGCAAGACTGACATATAAATGTGATTTTGTTGTTTTCTCCCTCCTACCCCCCGTCTCCATTTTGAGGATGAATAAGGGTTTAACTACAGAAACCACAGGTAGCCAGATTAAAAATCCCATGATGCGCTATAACTTGGCTCCTTTTTTATAATCTTGTCTCAATTCCTTTCATGATGGATTTTTCTAAAGGTATCTGCCCCTTACCCCTCCCCTCAGCCTTAGCAAATCCCTATGAAATATATCAGCTTCACTCCTTGCTTTTTGTTTTAATCTCTGTAGGTAAGCAAGCAGAGTTTTAATAATCAAGCAGCTGTTTTAATATTTGCTTTTCCTTCCTAGTGTTGCTTTTTTTCATTAGACTCTATATTTGATTAGATCACTCAGATGGTAATTGATAAAAATGACTCCAGAGAAGGGCTATTTCCCATCAGTTCTGTTGCTTTTCCTACATGCACATATACATGCCTCCTAGCCTTCATCTCTGTAGCCCCTGTTGGAAGCCATTTGGCAGAATAACCCCCAGCTGTGGTAGCATTTGACTCTTCAAACTTGTGGATGAAATGTGCACTGTCAGCATGGAAAACTATCTATAAATTTCAGATGAAAAAAAAACTTATTGGGTGTGTATCTTTGTGGTACAATACATTCTTTAGGGTATATCGAGGGCCTTTAGTATACCTTCTTGAGTAAATTGCTGTGAAATTTTATTAAAGGAAAATTTAAGAACAATTGAAAACACTAAAAAGATAATTTTCTTTTCTGATAAAACCATATCATATAATAGGTCTAAATACTTCTTTAACGATTGAAATCTTACCATACTAATCACACCACACATAAGCTTCCTCCTCTAGTTATCATTACGCTCAAAATAATATAATTTTCAAAGAACGAAATCAACCTTCTGTCATGCTATGTGTTTAAACAATTTTATAATTATCTATATAAAAAAATAATTCTAATTAAATAAAATGTTAATTTTTTGAGTGGAGAGTGGGAGGCGGTAAGGCAAAGAATAGGAGTTATTGGTTATTTTTATTTAACCTTGAGTTGTCTTTTACTTTCACAGAACAACTGGGCAATATGAATATACCCAGCAAAGGTTTTTTTTGTTAATAATATACATTTATAGGAAAATTATATATAGGAAAAGGTAGTCATTGTGGTGGCCATGGTATGAGCATAGTCAGGTGGTTCCTGTTAAATCAATGTGTATTGTACTTTTGCTACAAACCTCACTAGCTTTTGCAAAATATATGCTTGTCTTTTGATTTTTAGCCATACAATTTATTGAGAATATTTTAAAACTTATATTATCCTTCAGACATGATGATAGACCTTACTTTTGTCTTCCCATGTTAAGGGATATGGATTCTGAGTCAGGGTAAGATCTGTTTGCATAGTAGAATTGAATAATGGATTCAGTAAAATACATTAATTTACATAACTTCCTACTATTATGTTGCTGTTATGGAAGTCAACACAAGTGGAGGCCAAATTTAGAGGAAATCTTTGTGATTTTGTATATGTCGTGTCTGCCATATAGGGTGCAGTTCATTGAATGATAACGAAAGGGAAATTTTAGAACGAGTATGTATAATTAAGATACAGGGATAGTATCATAAGGTTATTAATTAAATTTCTTCTTATTGAAATATTCAGTATAAGAACTATTTTGCCTTTTCAAGTGCTGTAGCTTAAGGTATATTTCTCGTATTTTGTGTCTTTCTTGGAACGTTTTTCTAACCAGAATTGCTGTCGTGGGAATGCCAGTAAGCAATAGAAACTTAGGCTAAATGCTTTCTTGGTCAAAAGGAAAATAATTTTGTGTATGTTGTACTTTGTTGTCTTTAGAGAATATAATTTTTAAAAACTTTTATCAATAAGTTATATTTAAAAAAATTTTATCATGTGTACCAAAATGCTAATAATTTGTATTTATCTTTGGTTATTTATCGAGGATATTAATTCAAGTTCCTTTCAGATTAGTCCTAAATTTTCAAAATATAGATCTTCATGATGTGATCTAAATAAAGTAATGTACACCTTTTAAGTACTGAATGCCATTCACAAATTTCAAAAAAAACAAAGTAGGCATATGTTTTTTAACATAGAAGATATTTTTGAAGTCATTGTGTTGTAGTTTGATGCAGAACAAACACATGTCCCTTAAATATTAGATTGTATAATTTTTTGTTTTAGTTCCAGAGAGATTTGATTTTCAGTTAATGTTTGGCTACTCCAGTTTAGTAATGGAGGTCATTTTGTAAAAAGGACTATTTGAAATACTTAACTAAAAGAGGACCAGTGAAATATCTATTTTGAATACTATGGCTTTGTCTGCTGCTTCTCTCTGATCGGATTTTTAAATGAACACAATATCCTAAAAATGTATTTTTGGCTTCCAAATATGTAGTACATTGTATGCTGATATGAAAATCATAGTGAAGTGTGGTTACCTACCTTAAGGTGAATCATATCAACTAGGAACTCCCTTTTGGTGAATGTGCTATGTAATTATTATAGGTTAGTTGTTTTTCTAATAATTTTTGTTTTGTAGAGGAATGATAAGATATAACAATGATATAATAACAAATAACCATTTTCTTCATTTTATTTGACACAGCTAATTATTCTATGTGCATATTATAATTTTATTATGTTACTTTGATTTTCAATGGCATGATATATTACATTGTGATACTTACATTTGCTAAAATGCACATTAAACCGTGTTACCTTTTTTTTTTTTTTTTTTGTCTTTTTGTGACCGGTAAGGGGATCGCAACCCGTGGCTTGGTGTCGTCCGCACCGCGCTCAGCCAGTGAGCGCACCGGCCATTCCTATATAGGATCCGAACCCGCAGCGGGAGCGCCACTGCGCTCCCAAGCGCTGCACTGTCCCGAGTGCGCCAGGGGGCCGGCCACGTATTACCTTTTTACAAGATGTTTCAGTCTGGTATCTACCTAAGGTCAGTGTTTAAGAAAAAACATCCAGATCAGTAGAAATCAAGACCTACACAAATGTATAACCTCATTGTCAAATATTTCTCAGTTACTAGATCCTTCTTATTGAAATTATTTTGGAGAATGATTTTTTTGATTCAATCACATTTTAAATATAAAGAAAATTTATAAAATATCGTCTTAGAAAGATTCTTCTAGCCCTGACAGTTCTACATGTAATTCTCCTTTTGCTTTTGAAATGTAATATAATGAAAGAATTTCTGCAGTTTATTATATGCAATTAGAAGAAAAATAGAACATAAGTTCCTTAACCTCTTAGTTGTCTTTTTAGGACCCTGATCCATTTAGAGACTGCTTAATCTTTTATGTTTGTTGCTGAAATGAGAGGTGTGTATAAATACTGTACAGACTGTTACATAGAACCTGTGTGATATGCCCCAAAGGTGGTGTCACTGTTAGGACATCTGTGTGACCTGTTGCAGTACAGACAGATCATAGAGTCAAGGTAACCAGCAGCCATTGTGAACCACCATGAGTATCATGGAGATAAAATACAGCAAACTTGTAGAAGGTCATCTGTGATACCTGAAACTATATTAAACTTAGCATTTGTATATATCACAGCAGATATGCGTAACATTGCGTCTAAATGCCTTTCTTGATTCCCTAAAATGAGAATCATGAGTCTAATATGAACAATTTTGGCATGATATATGGGCAGATCCTGTTGATTTTACCATATTGATTCACATTAAGAGACTGAACCTTATCACGGATTCTAAAATGTGGAATCTGTAGTAATTTTCTTCTTTCTCTCTCTTACTTAAAAAAAGTTTTTGCAAAAAGATACTTATAAGATAATTTTAATTTAAAAAATTATATCTCAAAAACCTTATTTTCCAAGGATTTGCGCATATGGACACAAGATAAAAATTTCCATTTATAAACTGGATGTATGGGCCGGCCCCGTGGCGCACTCAGGAGAGTGCAGCGCTTGGGAGCGCAGCGACGCTCCCACCGCGGGTTCGGATCCCATATAGGACTGGCCAGTGCACTCACTGGCTGAGTGCCGTCACGAAAAAGACAAAAAAAATAAAAATAAAAATAAAAAAATAAACTGGATGTATGCATGCATACGGTGGATTAAGCATTGGCTATTATTCTTCAAAGATGACTTTTATTGTTAAATTTGAATATGTGTAGTCTGAACATTATTGTTATACCTGTATACATGGTCTTTGGGCTTTGGTAGAATTTTTCTATTGAAAACATTTAAATTTTTTTATATGCCAACTACTTTCAAAAAAGATTTAAGTCAGCATTTTATAATAAACACACATTTGAAATGTAACTGAAAATAATAACTAAGCAATAATTAATATCAACCACATTAGAAAATCTGTACTTAGGGCCGAGCCCGTGGCGCACTCGGGAGAGTGTGGCGCTGGGAGCGCGGCAACGCTCCCGCTGCGGATCCTATATAGGAATGGCTGGTGCACTCACTGGCTGAGTGCCGGTCACGAAAAAGACAAAAAAAAAAAAAAAAAAAGAAAGAAAGAAAATCTGTACTTAAAAAAAGGCTATAATTAAGCATAATTTTTAATTTTGATCTTGCCTAGGAGCCACAGCAGAGAGGGAAACATGATGAATTAGGTAATTTTAATTATGTAATGAAGGAAATCATAAGAATTAATTTTTTTTTTAGCTCTCAGTTCTGAGAGAAATATATGACATGGGCTTCATATAAAGGACATTGATCAATATAACTGATGATATTCTCTATATGTTAAAATATATAAAATCTGGTGGGAAAAATCTTAGATTCTTTAAGTACTTGCATAAAATATAATTAGCAGGTTTTATTTTAATGTGCCAAAATTTTATTTTAATTTATTGAGAATGCCATTATTCTCAAATCATAAAACAAAGCTGCTTTGAAAGATCCAGTTTTATAGAGGTTATGAATCAAAAGAAAGTATATTTTAAGTCATGGTCCTAGCAAATCCTAGTATTGTCATTTTATCATTGTCCCAGGAACACATACAAAATGTCATTAGGAAGTAAACGTTAGAAACATGGCTGAGATTAGAAATAATTTAGAAGTTAATTCCCTAAAATTAATTTCCAAGTGTGTTATTCTCTTTCCTATATCTGATTCTCTTCTCTGAATTTATACTATAAAAAACTCAAAAAGAAATGATAAAATCAAGTGGTAATTTGTTCTGGGAGTATAAGATATTTGTACCTGTACTAAAATGATTCATATCCTCCTTACATAACCAAAATATTATATCATCATCAATATTTATTCATTGATATCATTTGCTTGGTTCTGAGGTAATAACTATTTTTATTTCATGGGTCAAAGTGGACTGATTGCTTGGAAAAAACAAACTATGTGGACTGTATTTTCTCCCAGCCTGATGAGGCTGTTGCTGTCAATGTAACCCTGCTTTTTGTTCCCCTCTTTTCCCTAGTGACACACAGCATCACATTCGAGTGCTTGTCTGGTGTTCCAGCTGTGTACACACCACACTTTGGTACTTACCCCCTTATATACTGAGTTATTTGTATTAGAGGGACAGCAGAGTAGAATTAAGTGTGTTTTAAGTATTAAGTGGGTTTTGCTGCTGTGTACAAAGTTTAATGTCAGGCATTAGAAGGTTGGTGGGAAATGTTTTGAATATTTTACCTTTATTTTGTAAAAATATTTTACAATATGTTTATAGTATTATCTAACTTCGATATTTAAGATAGCCCAAGAATTTTCTGTATACATGTAAATATAAATAGAGGTTTTCCTAACTAGGCCATTTTTAAAAGCCTGTGAGGAAAATACTATTTTTCAGACACCAGAAGCATAGGTCATACAGAACTTGCCAAATAGAGGGGCAAAAATCCTTGTCATATTTTGACATAGATGCACTGATGCGAAGGTCTTATTTGATTAGTATGCAATGGTAGTGTGTCTCTAGTGATATTACATATGAATTTAATAAGATATTTGCATTATTTATATATTATTATATAAATGAACATGTATAAGAATGTTATTTCTTATGTACTTAATTAGGAGAAAATATTGGAAAATGCTCTTTCAGGTTAAGCTTACATTTTTCATAGGACACCAGCTTTCTTTTTCCATTATAATTCTAACATTCTGTAATTATTTTAATCTTGCAAGTGCAAAAGTAGTATATATACCTATAATGAAACAATTATAAATAATTTGACTTGGTTCTCTTCATGGAGAAAATTATATTAAGTTTAAAAAATAAAAATACAGGCTGAGACAAGAAAATTGATTTCTGTAAGAATGATCCATTTGTAGAAGTGTTATACAGTGTATCTTTAGTCCTGTGCATGTTTTTTACATGTGGCAGTTACCGTGGAAACCACATTCTATGGTGTATGGTCCACTTTTAGAAAAACCGTATTCCTTTTAAGGACAGACCTTCTAAATAATAAGCAACTTTCTGTCAACTAATAATGATGCTTTAGAAATCTGTTTTTTGTTCTCCTGCACTTAATTGATATCTTTAGAAATATAAAAATTTTTCTGAAGAAGAGGTAATTAAATGTTGGAGATATTTTCAGTAGGTGGTATAATGTGATCACTCTGCAGTGGTGAACATTGGGAGGATTTCCAGGGACCACGATTCATTGTATATAATATGTTCCACCTGACATGAAGCTTTGGTCATATCAGATGTCTAAGTAGCTAGCAATAATATAGCCAGAGTAAGTAATCTAAAGAAATGACCACATCCAATGATTTACAATTTAGAGATAAGGAACCTGCCGTTCAAGGACAGTGTCTTTCCCAGTGTCACAGAACTAGCAAACCAGGGCTTCTTGATCTTGAATTCAGTCTCTTTCTTTATATATTACCCTCCTCCAAGAAGGATTTTAGATCTTTGGAGAGACTTGGACATGCCAAAAAAGGAACAGGGTTGTGTGAGAATCTTTGCCTAGCTTGGAAGAGAGACATTGGTACTCCTTGTTCCCCATGCTGAGATTCTCATAGCAATTTGGGTTTCTTTCAGTGATTTGTCATACTTGATGTTGCTGAAAAGTCATAATTAAATAATGCTGCTTGAGTTCCAGTTTGAGTAAGCAGTGCCTCCTAGAACAACACTGTATTTTTTTGCTTGTAAATGTTTATCAGTAGCAGCAACAGCAGTAGCAGCAACAAAAACAACTAATATTTATGGTGTGCTTCCCATGTGCCAAGCTCCCTGCTAGGTCCTTTACATGGCATTATCTCCTGCAACCTTCAATACCTTATGAGCATGAAATTTCCTATCTGGAAACTCTGTTTTGACCTCTTAGCTGGGTCAGAAGATTACTATGCATTATTTCCATTATGTCAATGGGAAAAGATTCAGAAAGTGAAAATAAATTGCTCAAGGTCACGTAACTGGTAGTTAATGTACCTGGCACTCAAGGCAAAAAGTCCCTGCCCCCAAGCCTGCTTATGTGTGAGTGTATTGTCTCTAAATTTTATTCATTCTGCATAAATCTATTATGTTTCCAGTTTTGGATTTTTAATGCATTACTAGTTTTAAAATACTGATACTCATAATTCAGACTTGGTAAATCCAAATCAAGTTTTATCCAGTAGTTTCAATCTGTCTCCAAAGCCACAAACCATGACTATGTTTTTATTTTGAGATACATTAAACTTTGAAGAGTTATGAATTTCTTAATTTTTTTTTGGAATATAGTTTTCTTCCCACAAATTTCAGAATCTGTAGAATGTAAAAATGAATATGTTTTTGAAATTAGTTCACTTTTGGTTTTCACATTATTAATGAAATAAGATTTGCCCAGAGTAAGAATCCACCAAGCTTTTAGGTCAGTGGGGCTTACTGATCTCTATAAAAACTGCATAGATATTTGCATTAAGTATGGATTGTTGTGAATGGTTTGTTATAGGTACATTCTCACCTATCAATTTGGAATATTACATATGATTCATTCATTTTATGGAATGAATTTTTAAATCTCAAAGAATTCAATTCTTTTCCCTAAAGGAACCTAAATAGGGTCCTATTGCATGACAAAAGCTAGTCAAAACCTTTAATAATGTGGTCAGTGATGGTTTATTAAGTGTAAACCTGAAGACTTTCTCCATAGAAATATAGGAATAATTAGAAAATGTGGTGTTTTTATGGAATTCTCAAAAACAATTTATGTTAATGTGATTTGGCTTTGGCTTCATTCTAGAGCTATTTTGGTCAAAATAAAAAATCTTAAGATGAATTATTTTTTAAAATTAATGCTCCAGAGATAAGTCGTTATTACAGATGCTGAATGTCCTTTCCGTTGACATAATGAAAAATGCCTTCAGTTAATTTTAGCACATTTCTCTTCCTTCTCTGCCTCAATGAGATTACTACGAATGTTGCAGAGATTGTCTTTGAGGAAATAATGGGTGTGTAGTTCTTCTTCCTTGATGTCTTGGAAAAGTTATTCCGAGATTTCTGACTCTCAGTTGTGAGCGATATCCCTGATACCTTCATTTGTGTATTTCAGGTAATTTTTCATGACAGAGAGGTTGAAGCCTAAGCGTAACAAATGATTGGCAAAATGATGATATCATCAGGTGTTCAAAGAGCTGGAAAATTGAAGCTTATTAAACTGTCATTTTGTCTTCCATTCAGCACTAATTGGAATCATGCCTAGTAGCATGATAAGAAAGATATTTAACACCTGAGCATTTTTCATGACAAAAATGATAGAAATTGGTGTCGGGGAGATCTTAAACTCCTATCTGAAGAGGAGAGCAAGGCATTACGTGAAAATAATAGTCTGTTTTCAAACTACTTTAATATTTATGTACAGAAAATATTTGAAAAATATTGTCACTAAGTGGAAACTTTTGGATAATAAAATAAGCCCAATTGAGCCCCAAAGTATTGAAATTGGTGGATTAAAGTGAAACGTGAGATGTTTTTCAGTTGAAAGAAATATAAAAATTCAGTGAAAATAATTTTTTTTCACTTGTTTTAGCAATTATTTTAAATTGTTTTCCAATCTCTCAAGTACTTTTGGATAGTTGTAATACTGGGAGGTTGGGAAAGATCACAAGAAATCAGAAAGAAAAAGTACACAATTAGATTTCCAGGGTTTGAAAATGTATGTTATTTTTCTGGTTCATTTTGATTTGTTTTGCTTAGGTATGAAGTCAAAGCCTGAAAGTATTAGCAATATTTGAATATGAGTTAATGATGTCCTCAGAGAATGAAGTTTGCTGAATTGTGTGGCCTGGATCTGGGGTCTCTTCCCTTGTCTGTAGGGACAGTTGTAACGCAACATTGGTCTCAAGGTGTGTGTGTCTTTCCCTCTGACACTGACATTGTGTGCTGCACAAGAGCTTTCAGTGAACACGTAGACAACAGTAAAGCCAGGTCCAGCATCTCAGAACAAGAGAATTTTCCAGTGTGAAGATCTGAAAGTTGCAGGTCTTTAAAAAGGTTAAAATTATATGGGTAATTAATTCATCTTAAGTTTGCTCCTTAAATCGGTATTTGTTAGTGAAACAAACCCCAGATCCCTAGGTGCAAGTGCAACCTTATTTGTTTTGTTATTTACAAAATGCACATATTCACCAAATGTTTCCTGAAAAACTGATTTTTAAAAATGTAAATGTTATCCTTACTTGTTGGGCAAATTATATTTATGATGGCTCTAGATACAGTGACGTTGGCATGTTTATTAACAAGAGAAGTGGAGTGTGAGGGTTGAAAACTTTTTGCTCTTGAGTTATTCAAAAGTTACTCAGTGCTATTGTTAGACAAAAGCCATGAGTTCAAGAAGTACAGTATGTTACAGGCTCCCCTATTAAAGTCAGTCTGGACTATGCATATGGTGTTTCAGACTTTGGGGAAAACATGGAAATGCATTCTTGTACTTTCATCTTTATAACCATTTCGAGTGATGCAATAAAAGTCACCTTCTATTGCTATAAAGTTGGCATTTCTTTAAAAAAAAATTCAATTCAGGAATAACCACAGTAAATTTTCTCATGAAAATTATGATAATTGTTAACTATTCTGATTGCTCTTTGAAATCTCACTGTTCCAGATTAATATTGACAAAATGGAACTCTGTGACTTGAAAATTTTATAACTGTCACTCTTCAATTAATGTATAAGTGAAATTTATTTTAAGTTTTTCTATTAAAAATTAGGTGGCATTATGTATATGAAAATTCCCTATAACATGGACTCTCTTTGACTTGATTCATTTATTCCTTAAAGATTTTTTTGAGGGCCGACCCTGTGGTGCACTCGGGAGAGTGCAGCGCTGGGAGCGCAGCAGTGCTCCTGCCGCGGGTTCGGATCCTATATAAGGATGGCTGGTGCGCTCACTGGCTGAGCGCGGTGCGGCCGGTCACAAAAAGTCAACAACAACAACAAAAAAAGATTTTTTTAAGTGCTGGCTCTGTGCCAGGCCCAGGGGCTAGGGCTGCACACCTTTAGGAGGTACATCCTGTTGTATGTGGATGTTGCCTCAGAATTGTACAGGGCATGGCCTGTATGGCTCCAAGGGGGTTTCTGTGATAGTTATAGCAAAGAACAAGATAGACCCGTACTGTGCTCTAAAGGACCTTACACTTGAATTGGAAGACACATTATAGCACAAAAAACAAATGAACAAGGAGAGCATCACATAGCAGTAGCTGGTAGATGGAGAATTAAATTGAGAGACACGATACAGGGGCCAATGACTGTGTTAGCTGGCCATCAGAGAAGGCCTCTCCAAGGGAGGTGTATCTCAGCTAAGAGCTGATGGATGAGAAGGTGGCCAGTCTGAGAGAATAACTGGTACACAGACCCTGAAGGAGAATAAGCTCAGTGTGTTCAAGAAATGAAGGAGGCCTGTGTGGCATGAGTACAGCAGGCATGGGGGAGGGTGGGAAGCAGGCACAGGGTTTTTTTTAAAAAGATGACCGGTAAGAGGATCTTAACCCTTGGCTTGGTGTTGTCAGCACCACGCTCTCCCAAGTGAGCGAACCGGCCATCCCTATATGGGATCCGAACCCGTGGCCTTGGTGTTATCAGCACCACACTCTCCCGAGTGAGCCATGGGCCGGCCCAGGCACAGTGTTTTTTAAGCCTTGGGGAGGAGTTTGGGTTCAATTTGAAGTGTGATGGGAAGACAGAGGTTTTTAATCAGTAAGGTGACGTGATCTGATTCATGTTTTTAAAAGATGGCTGAGGTTGTCGGGACCATTCTGGATGTCAGTAGGACATGCAGATGGATTAGGTATGGGGAGTGACGGAAAGAAGATTTAAGGGATTTAAGGGTAATTCCTAGAATGTTGGTTTGAGCAGCTAGGTAGATGGTGGTGTCAACCGTGAGGAAGGTTGGGGGGAAGCAGAAGCAGAAGAAAGAGTGGTGTTATTGCCAAGCCAAGTGTGAGCCTCATCTTAAATATCCAGCTCGAGATGTGCGAGACAGGGAGTCGGATGTGCGCTTAAGATTGCAGAGATTTGAATTTGGCATGCTGAAAGTAACTAAAGCATGGACCTGGCTGCAATTACCAATTTCTTATTGTATCTGAAGACAGAGATGCTGGTTCACGGCCAGTCTTTACCACTTACTGTCTCTGTAATTCTGAGTTAATAGAGCTTAATTAAGAGATAATCTTAGTATCTCTGAACATCATTTTCCACAACTATAATATTCGTTCATTTAGTGGCATTCATTGAGCTCCTACTATGTGCTAGGACCTGGGAATATAAAAAAGGAATGGTTCCTGCCCTTCAGCTTATAGTCTGTGGGTAAACAAGCATCATGCATTTGTCACAAAAGGAGGGTAATATGATTCATACTGACAGATATGAGTAAAGAATGCCTTCCTTTCACATAGGCAAAGGGTACATCTGACCGCACATTGAAGGCTGCACAGACCAGGAGATGTAATAACACTTCTAGTCAGAAGAACAAGTTCCCCTGGCTCTCAAGGCCCTGTGAAGGCACCCTTTTACCTATCATACCTCCTGACTGGTGTGATGATTTAATCAGGCCTTTAAAGGAACTTTCTTCTCGATTCCATTGTATGCAGGGAAATTAATACCCTCTCGGTCCCTTTCTTCTGTCTGAAAACTTTAGTTGTATGCCCGCCTGCCTACTAAGTTTGTAAATAACTGGCAACAATACCAGCATCTCTTTGAGAATGACAGAGAGAGTGTGCAAATGGAAGGTTATATTCTGTGGCCTCCTCTAGCAGGCCCAGCTTTCAGGCCTTCCAGAGATTCAGATTTATATACAGCAAAGCACAATAATGTGATAAAGCCCAAGAAAAGGAGAGATGGTAAGCATGGGTTGTGGGGGTGTAGGGTCAGGGGAGGTGATCAGAAAAGGTTACATTAAGGGCCGACCCCATGGCTCACTCGGGAGAGTGTGGCGCTGGGAGCACAGCGGTGCTCCTGCCGCGGGTTCGGATCCTATATAGGGATGGCCGGTGCGCTCACTGGCTGAGCGCGGTGCGGGCGACACCAAGCCAAGGGTTGCGATCCCCTTACCGGTCACAAAAAAGAAAAAAAAAAAGTTACATTAAAGTAGACGTCATATGCATTGAGTTTTAAAAATGAGTAGAAATTTGTTTTGCAAATTAGAATGGGAAAAGCATTTGAAACAGAAGGAGTAGCATGAGCAATATCTGGAAAACACTTTATAACATGTTGAGAAGTCTGGATTGGATCCCCTTGACCAGTCATCTCCAATTTGGCCTTTATACTGTGTTTGTTGCTGCCATTGCTATCTCTGCAATGTCTCTTCCGTTTCTCCACTTTAATGTTCTACTTGCAACACTTTTTACCTCATCTCATAATTATTTAGAAGAGTGTTTTCCAAAGTAGGGTTCATTAGAGTATAGGAAGAAAAAGCCTGGAACTTCTATTCATATGTATTTGTATTTTACCTTTAAAAATACCTATTTTGTGCAAATTTTTGTAATGTGTGTAATATATTAATACAGTAGTGTTATAAATTTATACACATATGCACTGGATTGCATGCTTCAATATTTTATGATAGGAGTGTCCAGTAAAAATGTTCAGAGAATGTAATTGTCAACTATCAAAAGTCACTGAAGAATTTCAAGCAGAGGATTAACATTTAGAAGGCAGTGAGACTGGGGACTGGGTGACTAGTTTGAGTCATCCTAGCGAGAGCCGATGAGGGCCTTAGCTAAGGCAGTGGCAGTGGGGTAAGTTGATGTGGCAGTCGACGTGAGGACGAGAGAGGAGTGTGGTTTGATGTGCCACAGGACATTTAGGTGTTGGTGCCATGTAAGCAGGTGGAAATATAGGACTAGAGTTCAAAAGAGAGTAGCTCTGTTGTATAACCGTTTCCACTGTAGAATCTTTTATTTCCCTGTCTGTACCTTTTAACATTTATGGCATTATTGGTCCCCTTTTACTGTCTGAGTGGTGTTACATTTCCTTTGCTGACTCTCTACTTTTTTGTTTTTGTTGTTCACTTTGCTAGGTATTAGAGGAAAGGAAAATGAGACAGATTTTGCATTTTTCATCATCTTAAACTGGATTCCTCTGGACCAGTTTAGGTGGCATTAAGAGAAACAGTTTCTTGGAGATTTGAAAAAACTTACTTTTAAAATGATCTGAGCCTGTCACCTTTTGTTGAAGTGGCAGATGGTGGTGGAGAGGTGATGGGTATAGTTATTTGATAGTTTTTTCCAACTGCTGTTATTGTTCTATCCATATTTTCACATCTTCTTGGATCAATATTGGTAATTTATTTTTTCCCTTGGAAAAAATTTTATTTTATTAACATATTTAAAATCCCAATCTCATGTTACACACAATATCTTATTGTAATAGTATTGTTATGCTCACAAGCCATAGTTATGTCTCCTTTAGAATTCCTGATGTGTCTCTCTGTATCCCGTTCGTCTTGCTGTTTTAGAACAGCTGAGGCATACATACTGGAAATAACCATTAATCAGTTTTAAGCATTTTTCGTCATAGGCAGTTCTCCTTTTTTCTCACGTATTGGTTAATGTTTCTCTCAAATTTTTCTCTTTCTATTTTCCTTCTCTTCTTCATTCTTTGAGCTGCGAATGGTCCGTTAGCACTCTCACCAATTGTCTTTATCCACAGTGGAAGACATTTGCTGGACTTTGACTAATAAAGAGAGAGGATGTGTTTTTGTTTGAGACCCGAATTCTGCTACAAGCTTTTCAGAATGCCCAGCTGATGTTGAGTCAGCACCATCATTGTTCTATGGGTGCTCTCAAACACAAGCTGTCCTAAAAGGAATACATTTTTATCTGCAATGCTCACCATCAACTGGTAGATTTTGCGAAAAATCTTCAAGTTCTTTAAGTGAGAGCTCAATCCCCATATTTCCAGCAATGTGTCCAGGTTATTCATATCAATCTTTCCTCCTTGAGAGATAAAGTGTCAATAAAAATGACATCAAGATGTGGGGAAAAAAAATCCTTATTAACTTACATGTGTTATTACTTTAGTCATGAAGATACAAGGTCCAGAAAGACCTAGTCAAGGCTACAAGGAGGGTCAACATTCCAACTAGATGTAGAATCTCATCCTCTGACTATATCTTTTGTTCCTATCAACACAGTGCAAGTTCTAAAGATGGCTGGGTAAATTTTCCAGGGAACTGTGGCATAATATATTTAACATATCCATATATATTGGGAAAATATACATATGTGATTTTCAATTTAATAAAAATGAATTGGTATACATGAAAAAAGACAAATATTTAAGATTTATCTGCCTTCTCATCATACTTTGCCTCACTTTTAAGAGTCTTCATACCATCCAGCAACCTTTTTTTTTATACACCTTTCCTTTACCTTTCCTTCATAATTAATGTCAGAGAGCAATAATTATGGAGATTTGCCTAAACAATAAAAATTCTGCAATTCTCCTAAATCCTATAGTTTCAAAAAGATAGATGTTTTAATTATTTTCTGTGAAATTTACCTAAGTTGCTCCCGATTTTAGTAACAAACTTTGTAGAAAGACTTTCTTGAGGCAAATCTGTTCACTCTTGAATGAAAGGCAATGATTATTGACTAAAAATTTTGAAACATACATACCATTTGATTTATTTTTATCTCTGACTTCTTTTCTTACACCCTTTACTCTTCCATTTTACATCCTCCCACAAACTCTCAGACATATTTGTGCAGTCGAGGACAACAATGCACATGTCTTATCGGCAGGAATGAATGAAATAGCTAGTGTTTATTGTAATAAAAATCAGATGACCCAGATATCTTTGGCAAAAATCTAGTAATTCTAAAAATTTTCAAAAACGATTTTTAAAAAATCCTGGTAATAATGTAGTACCGTTTTAGAAGAAAATCTGACAGTCAAGCACTCTAAAACTCTTTGAAGGATACGTATATATTTTAAGTACTTACCATCAAATGATATAGTTTTATTACGTGCAAACAGTCCTCATCTGTGACCTCTACTTTCATGTCTTTCAAAGTGTTTTCTAGGTCATTGACATCTACCTGCTGTCCTAGAAAAAAGGCAGAAGTGATGACAAAAGAGAATTTGTGATGAACAGAAATTAGTGATTTCTTACAATCAAATACTGCTAGCTAGCAATATTTACACTCATGTACCATTAAGATAATTTCATGGTACTTAAAAAAATCTTGTACAATAAACAAAAAGTCCAGATTTATAATCACCTGGCTTAATTCTGTAAACAGGTAAAAATAAAATAGTAAATTGGTTTCTTTCTTTACAAAACAGAAGTTTAAATATTTCCCCTGATAGTTTTGAAATTAAGTATTTCCCCTGATAGTTTTGAAATGATCCTTATAGGAGGAGTACAATGTGAGGTACATATATTTCATTTAGAAAGTGACATAGATTATATGCCTTATGTTAAGTAGTTAACTATTAATTAAATAATACAATGTACATAAAAATGCACATTATGAGAGAGTATATTTTAAAAAATGGGGTCTCAGCCAGCCTTACCCTGATAGCAAAGCCAGACAATGACATTATAGGGAAAGAAAACTACAGGCCAATCTCTCTGAGGAACAAACTAGTAGATGCAAAAATCCTCAGCAAAATACTAGCAAAACGAATACAACATTGCATTAGAAGGACCATTCGCCATGATCACGTGGGACTTATGCCTGGGATATAAGGGTGATTCACTGTATACAAATCAATAAAGGTGATGCACCACATTAACAGAATGAAGGACAAAAACCATTTGATCATCTCAGTAGATGCAAAAAAGGCAGTTGACAAATTTTAACATCCTTTCATGATAAAAACTCTCAATGAATTAGTTATAGAAGGAGAGCTGGCCCGTGGCTCACTTGGGAGAGTGTGGTGCTGATAACACCAAGGCCACGGGTTTGGATCCCTATGTAGGATGGCCGGTCAGCTCCCTTGGGAAAGTGTGGTGCTGACAACACCAAGTCAAGGGTTAAGATCCCCTTACTGGTCACCTTTTTTTTTTTTTTTTTTTTTTTTTAAAGGAATCTACCTCTACTCAATAAAGGCAATACATGATAAACCCACAGCTAATATTGTATTCAACAGTGATTAAGTTGAAAGCTTTTCATCTAAGATCAGGAACAAGACCAGGATGCCCACACTACTTCTATTTAACATAGTAATGAAATTCCTGGCCAGAGCAATTAGGCAAGAGAAAGAGATAAAAGGTATACTAATTGGAAATGAAGCAACTAAATTGTCTTTGTTTGCTGTCGACATGATCTTATATATAGAAATCCTAAAGAGGCAGGTACAGCGAGAGAGATACCACATGCCCTCACTCATAAGTGGGAGCTAATAAAGAAAGAGAGCAAGGAAGCAAGAACATTAACAATAAAAAGCTGAACTTTCAAAAGGAGAGAGTAGAAATGTGGTTATTAGGGGTGGGAAAGGGGGAGGTGCAGGTGGGTTAGTGAGAAATCGGTTAAGGGTTACAAAGAATGATTATGTTTTGTAATGATGAATATACTAATTGTCCTGATTTGATGATCACATATTGTAGACAGGTATTAACATCCAACTCTGTACCCCGCAAAGATGTTTAGTCAATTATGTTTCAGTTAAAAAAAAATTCTATACTGAATTGGTAAAAAAAAAGACTCTACCAAAAAACTGTTAGAACTAATAAACTAATTCAGTAATGTTGCAGGATACAAAAATCAACATATAAAAATCAGTAGCATTTCTATACAGTAACAATAAACTATCTGAAAAAGGAATCAAGAAAACAATCATATTTACAATAGCTACCAACACAAACAAACAAACAAAAAAACCACACCTTAGGAATACATTTAACCAAGGAGTGGAAAGATCTGTATGCCGAAAACTGTAAAACATTGATGAAAGCAATTGAAGAAGACACAAATAAATGGAAAGATATCCTGTGTTCATGGGTTGAAAGAATTAATATTGTCAATAATGTCCACACTACCCAAAGCCATCTATAGATTCAATGCAGTCCCTATCCAAATTCCAATGACATTTTTCACAAACATAGAACAATTCTAATATTCAGATGGAACCACAAAAGACCTTGAGTAAACAAAGCAATGTTTAGGAAAAGAACAAAGCTGAATGCATAACAATACTGAATTTGAAAATTGACTACAAAGCTATAGTTATCAAAACAGCATGGTACTGGCATAAAAATAGATACAGCAATCAGTGGAACAGAATAGAGAGTCCAGATATAAATTCATATGTTTACAGGCAATTGGTTTTCAACAAGGTGCCAGGAACATACAACAGGGAAAGGACAGTCTTTTCAATAAATGATACTGGGAAAACTGGATAGCCACATGCAAAAGAATGAAATTAGACTGTTATCTCATCCATATCCAAAAATTAACTGAAAACGGACTAAAGACTTAAGTGTAAGACCTGAAACTTTAAAACTACTGAAGAAAACGTAAGGGACAAGCTCCATGACTTTGATCTGGACAATGATTTCTTGGATAGGACTCCTAAAGCACAGGCAGCAAAAGTAAAACTAGACATTTGGGATTGCATCAAATTAAAAAATTTCTTCAATGGCAAAGGAAACAATGAAGTAAAGAGACAACCCAAAATGAAGAATATTCATAAACCATACATCTGGTAAAGGGGGTAATACACAAAATATGTAAGGAAGTCAAACAACTCAATAGTAAGAAAACAAATAACTAGGTTAAAAAGTGGACAAAGGACCTAAACAGACATTTCTCAAAAGAAGACATACAAATGACTAACAGGAATATGAAAAATGCTCAATATCACTAATCATCAGGGAAATGCAAGTTAAAACCACAGTGAGATATCGCCTTATACCTGTCAAAATGGCTATTATCAAAAAGAGGAAAGATAAAAGTGTTGGTGAAGATGTGGAGAAAAGGAAACCCTTGCACACTGTTGGTGTGAGTGTAAGTTAGTACAGCTATTATGAAAGACAGTATGGAAGTTCATCTAAAAATCAGAAATAGAACTACCATGTGATCCAGCAATCACATTAGTCGCTATATATCCAAAGGAAATAAAATGAATATGTGAAAAAGGTATCTCTACTCCCATGATTCATTGCAGCATTATTCACAATAGTCAAGATACAGAGTAAACCTCAGTGTCCATCAGTGGATGAATGGATAAAGAAAATGTGGTATATATACAAAATGAGATACTATGCAGCCTTAAAAGAGAAGGGAATCCTGTCATTTGAGACAACACGAATGAACTTAGAGGACATTATGTTAAGTGACATAAGCTATGCACAGACAGACAAATTCCACATGACCTCACTTAGATGTGGAGTGTGAAAAGTCGAACTCATAGAAACAGAGTAAAATGGTTGTTACCAGAGGCTGGGGTGGGAATATTGGGGAGACGTTGGTCAAAAGACACAAAATTTCAGTTAGGAGGATAAATTTCAGGGATTTATTGTACAGCATGGTGAGTGTAGTTAAAAGCAGTCTTATATATTTGAAAATTGCTAAGGTAGGTTTTAAGTTTTCTAACCACATAAGGGTAAATACGTGAGGCAATGCATTTGTTAAATAGTTTGATTTAGCTACTCCACAATGTATACATATATCAAAACATCATGTATACCATAAATATATATGATTTGATTTGTCAATTAAAAAAGAAAAAATGGGGCCTCAAGCTTCCATAACAATTTTTATCTTGCATTATTTTATATGATAAGCCATCTTTTGACTTAAAGATTTAAAACTTTAAAAATAGTTTGCAGTCTTGGGAAGGGAAAATAATTTTGGTTTAATTAAGCCTTTTGGTTTAAATCAGCAGAAAATAAACCTCTGGAAGCTTTCTGTCTACAAAGTCTAGGATCCTAAAGTTTAGTCAATAAATTAGATATTTTTATGTATTTTATAGTGTATACAAGGATACTTTTAAAAGTTCATGGAAATATTAGTATTATCTTTTAATTCTATTTTTCCCACAACATTTTGAAGTACTCTCGTATATCTGGTATGGATTTCTTTATATTTACTTATTTTAGAAATTTAATTGAAATATATTGATCGTACATATTTATGGGGTACAAAGTTACATTTCAATACATACATATGATGTGTAGTGATCAAATCAAGGTAGTTAGCAAGGGATTAACTTGGCTTATTTAAGTTGGCACCATTTACATAGTCTGTAAAGTTCTCCTCAAATATTGCCTCTGCCTCATTCTTTTTCCTTCTCCTGGCATCCCAGGTAGTCAAATTCTTATATCTATTCTGTCTCTTAATCTCTCTTTCATATTTTCTACTATTTTTGTCTTTCTGTGTTACATACCTTATATAATGTAATTAGACTTTTTGACTTGTAATGTACTATTTGGTAAATAATCTTGCTGTTACCTGCTTATTCTTCCACTACTTGCTTTACTTTTACTTTTGCTTGTCTATTTGAATAGTCTTGTCTGACTATTTTTATTTTGTTCTGGATTGTCTTATTTCTGTTGAATGTATAAGTGGAGATATCACAGGAGATGGATGAAACCACAGGCCCTATTCCAGCCAGTCTTAAGAACTAATGGTTGTAGGTTTGTTAGACCAGCTACCAATTCTTGCAAACACAACTAGTCAAACTTAAAAAATTTTAGTGAAAGCATTCTTTATCTTTCATTTGTGAGTGATAGTCACTTTAAAAATTCTGTATTCCAGGGTCAGTGGTTTTCAGGCTGTTGATGGTGTGGTCCTTCATAATCTTTGCTTGGCTGGGAAACCGAATTGCCATTTATAATTTTTTTTTTAAAGATGACCGGTAAGGGGATCTTAATCCTTGACTGGGTGTTGTCAGCACCATGCTCAGCCAGTGAGCAAACCGGCCACCCCTATGTAGGATCTGAACCCGTGGCCTTGGTGTTATCAGCACCGCACTCTCCCGAGTGAGCCACAGGCCGGCCCATAAGCATATATTTTTGACTGGCTTTAGTGACTCTTGTTTGTCGTGGGCTCGTCCATGTTTGTCCAACTCTTACTTATCTTTATAAATAACAAATTTTTTTATTTGGAAAAACGGTGCCTATTTTGAGACACTTTTGACATATAAAAATTAAAATGGTAATAATACACGTAAGAGGATTTTTAAAAAATAAGAATCCCCACCCTCCCCAAAAATTCAGACTCCTTAATTGGTATAGGTGCCATCCTCAGAACAAAATGCCGTCTCCAAAACAGTCTAAGACTCTGAAACCCACCCTCCTTTCATTGCTGTTTTAGCTTTTTCCACAGTACTCACTAGTACTCCTACTATTTCTGTATCTTCCCTGATCTCCTAAACATGGAACCTTCCTCATGGGTTTTCTCAGAAAAAGGATCAAAGAATTGTACAATATCTCCTTAAAATTGTTAGACTAGAAATCAGTTCTACAAAAGTTGAATTTAAACCCTGGTCTAGAGCTGAGAATTATAACTAAAGATTTTCTTAAACTTCAGGATGTTAGACAGTTTATTGTAGAATTTAGGTTTTTGTTAGATACTGTCCTGGACAACCAGATTTATGTACCAACTAGTTTTCTTAATAGCTACTAGGACGGAGAAAACAATTAAAAGCAGCAGGGCAAGAAAGACAAGGACAAGATTTAAATAATCCAGCAGTGCCTAATACAGAAATTAAAGTTCAGAGGGTATTACATAGGGCCATTTCAGGAGCCCTTCCAAAAAGTATAGATTGAATAAAGATTCAAAATTATAAACAAGATGAAGATGAAAAATAGATTTCTAGAAACTTTCAAACAATATTCTGGGATAGATCTGATAGCTAAAGTAAAGGGAGACTTGTCCTTTCTGTGTACAAAACGACTTAGACCTGAATCAGATGAAATAAAACAACTGAAACGGAAAATTGCTGATTTAGAAAATATCTAGTATGAGGTCAAACATCTACTGAGAGCTTATAAACAAAACAAGCTAGAAATTAAAAACAAACATGACTACTCAGATAAAATAACTAGTCTTCCAAACAGAAATAACACCAAAAAGTCCTCTGTTCACAAACAACTGGGAATCTGTAGATGAGGACACCTGTATCAAGCAGAAGGGCCATTAAAAGGACTAATGCTTAACCGTATTAGCTAAGAGACAGAAGACAGCAATCCAAAAACTATCTAACGACATTGCTCCCGTGGAGATATAGGCTGCTGACAATTTCCTGTCCTTCCTCTGTGTACCAAAAGGGGACTGAATACAGATGGACAACAACACTTTTTCTGGTGGTTGTCACAGATGCCACTAAAACTGTCACTAATCCCATTACCATAAAACACCACATCCCTTAGGGTAAATGTTTAAAATTGCTTGAAAAACAAGAAAGAAGGCAAGTCGACCTGCCTTCAGCTGTGGGGCGCCCCCTCAGCCCCTCCGTCGGTTTGAAGGGTCCCCGTCTCGGTTTGTAGAGCCCCTTCTACCCCTCTAAGAAGTCCCCTCCCTCGGTCTGCAGGTTCCCTTCCCTCCCCGAGGTCCCCTCCCTCGGGGTGCGGGGCCCCCTCTCTCGGCCTGCGGTGTCCCTTCTTCCCTCCTCGAGAGCCCCTCCCTCAGTCCGCGGGGCACCCCTCGCCTGACTCCCCGACTCTGCTCGCCTCCACCCGCTCTGCCAACTCGCTCGCGCGCGGAGCGGGGACGGGGCGCGCACGCTGGAGGGCGGCGGCGCGGGTTCGCGCGCGTAGCGTACGCGGTGACGTCAGTGCTCTGGTGGTGGGGGCGGCGGCGCTGTCGCTGCTGTGTGTCCTGCTCTCCCGCCCCCGAGAAGCCGAAGCGATGGCCGCGGCGGATGCCGGCGGTCCCTGAAGGCGAGCGGGCATGTCAGGGCGGCGGAGCGGCGGGCACGGCAGTCAGGCCCCGGCGCCACACAAGGAGCCCGTGGAGGGGGCGTCGGCAGCGGGCGGCCGGCGGGGGCGGCGTGCGGCCTAGTGTCTCAGGTGAGGACCTTCGGGGCGACGCGGGGCGGCCGGCGGGGCCCGCCTGATTTAATTCTTGAATGATATTTTTGCTAAGTTTAAAATTCTAGGCTGGCTATTATTTTCTTTCAGCACATTGTTTACTGTTGTCCCCTGGCTTCCATTTTACTATTTTTAAATTTTTAGCCTAAATGCCATTGTGTTGAAGATAATCTACCTCTTTGCCCATTTTCAAAATTTTCTCTTTGTCTTTGGTTTTCTGCACTGCAGTGCAGGGATGGGAGATGTGTCTAAGTTGGATTACTTTTATTTATGCTGCTTGGGGTTCACTGGGCTTCCTCAGTCTGTAGCTTGCCACTTTCCTCAGTACTAGAATATTCTCAGCTGTTTTCTTCACATGTATTGCTTTTGCCTTATTCTCTGTCTTCTCTGGCACTCCGTTTAAACGTGGTAGATCTTCTCACTGTATTTATTCTGCTTCTTACGCGATCTTCATATTGCTTGTCTTTTTGTTTCCTTTGTCTGAATACTTGGTAGTTTCTTCTGACCTATTTTCCACTTCATTAATTTTCTCTTGAAATTTGTCTAATCTGCGTAAACATATACATTGATTTTTTACAAGAGCTCATTTATTTTTTGGTCATTCTTATCCTGAGTGGATAGCCCTTGGGGTCACTGCTTTTAAAGTATGAGGTGGCTTCCCCAGGCTCCCTTCTTAGGGCAGGTCCTGGGCTTTGGCTTTTTTCTGTCCCTTCACCCCCAGGCGTCCTAGATCACCGCTCGTATTCAAAGTTTTTTCTTTAGAATTAAATCAGCAAATGCCCTCAGACAAATAAGTTTTTTGAGTGCTGGGTTTATGTCTCTGGGTTCTTGTCTTCTTGATGGATTTTGGTATAGTAATTCCTTATTTCACAGTCAGTAATGTAAAACTATTTAACACTTATAAAGTGTGCACAAACTTGTGTGCCACAGTGGGTAGAGAATCTGTATCTAGTTTTCTCCCTTGTGATTTTCACTTCTCATCTGCTTCCTTCCTATATGTGGTTGGCATTGTCACTGTCATCACTACTGGCCTTCAAAGTCCTTTATTATATTTCTTATTCTCTTTTTACTTTTAGTTAAATAAAGATTAAATGGAAAGGTTTCTTTTTCTTTCTTTTTTTTTTTAATAAAAAGATGACCGGTAAGGGGATCTTTACCCCCAGCTTGGTATTGTCAGCACCATGCTCAGCCAGTGAGCCAACCAGCCATCCCTATATAGGATCTGAACCTGTGGCCTTGGTGTTATCAGCACCGCACTCTCCCGAGTGAGCCACGGGCCGGCCCAAAGGGAAAGATTTCTTAAATTTTTATTTTTACTTTTTTTTTTGGCGGCTGGCTGGTATGGGGATCTGAACCCTCAACACTGTTTTAACACTGCTCTCCAACCAGCTGAGTTGACTGACTGGCCAGCCCCCAAATATTATTTTTTTAAAAGGCCAGGAGAAGGAAAGCAAATGAGGAACATTGTTAGTGATTTCTTGTTTCAAACCTGAGTCTACGGATGATTTAATTTAGTCCATCTTATTCTTCCTCTCTGCCTCATCTGGGTCTCAAATTGTCAAGTCTCTCGTGGTGGTAGGTTTCATTTGGTCCTGACTAGGATTAGTTTAGAATCTGCTTCCTACTATGTTAGCCATGGCTAAACACTCTTAAGTTAAGCTATTCTTTTTACCTTTTACAATGCAGATGCCTGTTTCCCTAATCCAGAAAGACACTTGGCTCTTAAACTTTAGGCATATTTATTTTATTATTCTTGCAGTAGTTGGTGACTTTGGCCTGCAAAAGGGTTCACCTTCTCATCTCTCCATTCTGCTTGGTTCATTTAAGGGTAGCATTTTGACTTAGTGTAGGGCCACAGAGCTTGTGTTGTAGGGTTATTTGTCCTGGTGGCTGACTGCTCCCTATCAGTTTTTTTTCTCTGATCCCTGATAGACTTTCATGGGAAATCTTGCTTTGTAATTTGGCTATTTTTGTTTTCTACCCAAGGAGCACTCCTTTGCAGATTAAACTACTCTGAAGGATCTGGTGCACCAGTGAAAGCCTTTCTTCCCAGTTTGGTTTGTTAGCTTTGCCTGTTTTCCCAGTTTCTTGTGACTGTGTTAGGCTCCTTGCTTTCTTCCCACTCCCGGTATACCGGTTTTCTAGGATCTTACCTTTACTGGTTTTTTTGTTTGTTTTTTAGGCGGCTGGCCAGTATGTGGATCTGAACCCATCACCTTGGTGTTATAAGGCTGTGCGCTAACCAACTGAGCTAACTGGCCAGCCCGACGGTTTAATAGTAGATCATAGTTATACTACATTGGCCGTCAGATATGAAGTGTCGTTGCCCTCATAGATATACCTTGTGCTGAGGAATGCTCACAGTCAAATGCTCACAGTAAGAGTGGATTTTGGTTGCTTTTGAAAGTTTTAAAGATTTAATTGGTAATTTATTGGTAAGATTTAATTGGGATACACAGCTAAGAATGAGATTTTTATTATAGCCTTATCTTATTCTTTTAACATACCCTTTAAAATAATCTGCATATATTGCAAAAGTGTATTAGAATAGGAATAATCTAGCTTTGATCCTAGTGTCTGCCAAGAAGTTAACTTGTATGACTTGGGGCCGAGCCTACGGCGCTGGGAGCGTGGCGACGCTCCTCCCGCCGCGGTTTGGATCCTATATGGGTGTGGCCGGTGCACTCACTGGCTGAGTGCCGGTCACAAAAAAGACAAAAAAAAAAAAAAACTTGTATGACTTGGAAATCAGTTCAACTCTCTGGGTACTTCCAATTTAAAAATTAAATTTTTGATGAACTGCACAAAATGAGGGAGCCAGATTTGAGGTAGAGAAAATAAAATCCAAAAATTCCATTTAGGCATTAATAGTATTAAAGAATGATTAGTGGTGTTAAAATATAAACCCTCAGGAACAGAGGCTCTGTGGAACAAACTCTACCAAAATTCTTTTCCTTATTAAGCCCTTTGTTATGTATATAGGCATTTGGGAATTTGGGTTACACAGAATGAAATATAATGGTGGTGGAAAAATACCATAGGAGCAAGAAGTGCCTTGTTCTGCCCATTAAGTGTATTCTGAAGACAGCAATGAGGAAAATAGAGGGGGAGCATTTTTCTAAAAATATTCTCAAAGGAAGGATAATGTCTGTTTCCTAATCCTAATTAGATGAGGGAAATAAAGAAAGAGCTTCATTATTAAACTTCACTTTTTTAAAATTATGGTACAATGTACATAACATAAAGTTTACCATTTTTAACTGTATAAGTGTCATTAAGTACATTTACCATGTTGTGCAACCATCACCAGCATCCATGTTTAGAACCTTTTCATCTCCCAAAATGAAACTCTGTCCCCATCAAATAATAACTCCCCGTTCCCTCCGCTTCCCCAGCTCCTGGTTTCTATTTTCTGTCTCTGTGAATTTGACGACTCTAGGTACCTTATGTAAATGGAATTATATACTACAAGGGTACTTCTAAAGTTCACGGAAAGATTTATATCATCTCTTAATCCTATTTTTCCGTGAACTTTTTGAAGTACTCTTGTATTTGTTCTTTTGTGACTGGCTTATTTCACTTAGCATAATGTCTTCAAAGTTCATTCATGTTGTACTATGTGTTGGAATTTCCTTCCTTTTTAAGGTTGATTAATATCCCGTCATACTTTATCCATTCATCTGTCGATGGATACTTGGGTTACTTCCACCTTTTGGCTATTGTGAATAATGCTGCTGTGCATATGGGTGTACAATTATCTCTTCAAGTCAAGGCTTTCAGTTATTTTGGCTAAATACGTAAAAGTGGAATTGGTGGATCATGTTAAACTATATGCTTTTGTTAAAAGCTTGACTTCTGCTTAGGCCTTATCAGTGACAAGGGGTAGCCAGAAAATGGTAGTTCTTTTCCTTTTAGTTCACATTCTGCAAAAGCTTTAGAAGTCTTTGAAATTCTGTTAACATTTGCAGATGAACTAGTAATAATATTCAAATTGCAACTAATTTTGCAGGTAGTATTATTGGCCCAGTAAGTTGAAAAACAAAGCCATCATGAAACTTGGTGAGTTACATAGCATAGCCTTTTATTTTAACCAAAGGATAGGTTCATTTTAGAATGATAACAGCAAATAACTACCAAATTTGCTGTACTAGAAATTTATTCGAAAATGAGTATTGAATTTTATTTTAGAATTTTATTTTAAAATTGAGTATTACCTCAAATGTTAAGTCCTATGAAGCTGGTAATATTGCCCACATAAAGATAACAAGGTAATAAGGTGCTGGTATCTGTTGTAATGGATGTGATATGTATGATTAACAACTTTGCTTCTACAAAGGGTAAATATGTGACTTTTATCACATAAACTGCTGCCCAAGTTGGTGTTCATTTAGTTTCTGTTTTGCCTGACTCCAGAGGACTCCTAAGGATTAATTGTGAAATTAAAATGTAATCTGAAGGGCCTGCTGCTCTCAGGAGTTGGTGCCTCCAAGTTCAGGATATCTTCTGTTATATTAATTTACTTTAGTAGCCAGATTTAATGTTCAAATTTAGCAGAAGCTACTAGCATCTAACTTATCCAGTCTCCGTTATATTAACAATTGATCAGCTAGAAAGACACAAGATATTCCATCAACTTCTTTTGAAAAGTCATTTGACTTGCTTGTTTCTGGATAAGATGAAGGAAAAGACATAATAGCTGTACTGATATCTTAGTGTCCAAAGTTTTCAGCAGTTGAGTTCAACCAATCTGTATTGAGGCTGTATTGTGTTCAGGTGTTATGGGGGATGGAAAAAATCAATCAGATGCATGTATACTTTGGGGTACTTATAATCAGGCAAATATGGACTCAGATGGCTATGGCACACAGCTGGGGATGGATATGGTGATGTGAAGTTGTTATGAGCCCAAAAGAAGGATGTGTAATTAGTTTGTTCAGGGGTCAGATTGTGTGTTGCTCAGAAAGCAAAATTAAGATCGCTGTAGATAAACAGCCTAAGAAAAATGCTGATAAAATATTATTATGTGTAAGTCAAAGAATGATAGCACAATTGCTTGGTTTTGAAGCATAGCAAAAGAGCTTTTCTTTAAAAAAAAAAATGGAGGTTCTGTTTTAAAGATGGAGGTTGTTTTTTATTTTTATTATTTATTTATTTATTTATTTGAGAAAAGATGACCAGTAAGGGGATCTTAACCCCTGACTTGGTGTTATCAGCACCGCACTCTCCTGAGTCAGCCACGGGCCAGCCCTGGAGGTTGTTTTTTAAAGAATTAACTTTGATTAGTTAATATATTCATCTAGTACAAAATTCAAATGATTTCAAAGACACACAATGGAACATCTCTTCTGCATTTTCTTATCCACCTGATTTTCTTCCCTGGAGACAACTGTTAGCGTTTCTTATATCTGAGATATATGAGGTATTTGAGACATTCATATATCTGCAAATACATATGTATATTCATCCTCTCCATTTTTTTAAACTACAAAGACATGTATATCATATACACTATTGTATTTTGCTTTCTGTGCTTAAAATATTTTATGAAGTAGAATAAAAAGTGGAAAGGGAGGATTTACAAGGGGGAATCACCTGACATTTACTTCTCCGAAGATATCTGGTTCCCATGTTCATCCCTCTATTAAAAGATGCTCTTACTTAGCTGACTGCAGCTTCCTAGAAGACAAATCCAATGCACACCACTTGCCTTTTTCTTTTATTTCTTCCATTCGAATTTTTTTACTTGAGCTCTTTGATGCCTTTCATAATATTAATTTTTATTCTTTCATTGCGAGTCTGTATGTTCTCAACTGCTGCAAATTCATGCTCTCCAGGATTATCTTCTCTGCCTTTCCTAAGGATCATTATTTCTTTTATTTCTTTCTTTATTTATTTATTGTCTTTTTGTGACCGGCAACCCTTGGTGTGGTGTTGCCTGCACCGTGCTCAGCCAGTAAGCGCACCGGCCAGTCCTACATAGGATCCGAACCTGCGGCGGGAGCGCTGCTGCGCTTCCAAGTGCACCACGGGGCCGGCCCTAAGGATCATTATTTTATGGGCTTCTCTTCCTTCCCTCAAACCAGTGGGCTTAGTGAATATTTTTTCGTGGAATAGTACAGGATAGAATAGAAAATATCAGACTATATATCATACTGTAAGGCTAGCTATTGAAATCAGATAGGAGATAAAAGATGTTAAAAAATACATTATGCTGTCTTTTATACTTACCTACATAGTTAGGTGCTTTTTATTTCTTCATGTGGATTCAAGTTACTGTCTACTGTCCTTCAGTTCAGTCTGAAGGACCCCTTTTAGTATTTCTTACAGGGAAGGTCTTCTAGCAACAGACTCTTAGTTTTTGTGTGTCTAGCATAGTTTTGCCAAATAGTAGAATTCTTGGTTGAGAGGTTTTTTTTTTTTTCTTTTAGCACTTTGAGTATGCCATCTCACTGCCTTCTAGCCTCCATTGTTTCTGATGAGAAACCAGCTATTAAAATTACTGAGGATTCCTTGTGTGTGATAAGTTGCTTTTCTTTTGCTGCTTTCAGTATGGTCTGTCTTCAGCTTCTGACAGTTTGCTTATGATGTGTCTAGGTGTGGATCTCTTTGAGTTTATCCTACTTGGAGTTCCTTCAGCTTCTTGAATGTGTAAGTTAATGTTTTCCATCAGGTGTGGGAAGTTTGGGCCATTATTTCTTCAAATATTCTTTCTGCTCCTTTGTTTTTCCCTTCTTCTGAAACTCCTATATGTGTATGTTAGTAAACTTTATGGTGTCTCACAAATGGGTCTCTCAGACTCCATTCATTTTTATTTATTCTTTTTTCTTTCTTTTTTCTCAGACTAAATAATCTCAATTGACCTTCAAGTTCCTGATTCTTTTTTTTTTTCCTGCTCATATCTGCTATTGAGACCCTCTAGTGAATTTTTCATCTTCATTGCAATACTTTCAAACCCCAGAATTTCTATTTTGCTCCTTTTTATAATTTCTATCTATCTATTGTTATTCTATAATGAGACATTGTTCTCACACTTCCCTTTATTTCTTTAGTCTATAGAACTAAATGGTTTTATCTCCTGAACATACTTTAAATAGCTGAATTAAATCTTCATCTAGTAAGTCTAACACCTGAGCTTCCAAAGGAACAGTTTCTACTGATTGCTTCCTCCTCCCTCCCGCCCCGTGTATGGGCCATACTTTGTTTCCTTGCGTCTCCCATGAATTTTTGTTGAAAACTGGATATTTTAAATAATATAATGTAGTGATTCTGGAAATCAGATCCCCCCTTAGGGTTTGGTGTTATTGCTGCTTGTTTTAGTAGTTGCTGTTTATTTAGTGACTTTTCTGAACTAATTTTGTAAAGTCTGTGTTCTTTGTCTTGTGTGGACACTGAAGTCTTTACTTGGTTATCTCAGTGGTCGGCTAATGATTGAACAGAGGTTTCATTAAATGCCTGGAACCAATAAGCCTCCGAGTTTTTGCCAAGGGGCTATGTGTGCATATTAGGGCATGCCTTCAGCATTCAGCCAGCAGTTTACACCTCTGCCTTCACTCTCACTTCCTGCTGTGCAGAACCTCAAGATCAGCCAAGGTTGAGAGTTTAGAGCCTTCTCAGGTCTTTCCTGACCGTGCTCACGACCCTACACGTGTGTATGGTCTTCCACATTCCAAGAATATATTTTATAATGTTCCAGTTTCCCAAGGATATGTTGGAGTATTTCAAAGTTCCTAAGGACATCTTCTTCCTCAGCTTTTCCTGTTAAGCTTTTGATTAAGCCATTTTTCATTATTCATTGCCTCGTGCCGCTGTCATTTTAAAACAATTGCCTATAATTGTTTTCCAAAAACATCCTCTGGTGAGAAAATTTTAGCACCAAGTATACTGCACTCAATCAGATCAAATAAGCAAAGTTTTCAAGTGAGATCTTCCAGGGAACCACCAGACAGGTCAAATAATGACAATTGATCATGAATGACGTTTTGAAGGAGCACCAGCTCCATTCTGTTCCCTCTGGTACTGGGGATATGGGCTAATTTTCAGGTTACCACTGATCTGGACAGTGAGGAATGGTCTAAGGCAAGTTAAAATGATACAAATCGCACTGTTGTTACAGAAATTCAGCTATTTTTCTGGAATGTTTATTTATATGCTCCTTGGCTGCTAAGAGCCTTGTTTAAATTTCCAGAGTTCTGAAAACGTTGTTTCTGACCTTTTTTGCCATTTTTTGTTGTTGTTGCCTTTATGGAGTGATGAAGTTTCAGATGTCCTTACTCCACCATTTTCACCAACGTACCTACAGCATGGTTTGAAATCTCTGGTCTCAATGACCATGGATTAATTAAATATTTAATCATGGAAAATGATTAGGGGAAAGGAGTAAAAAGAGAAAGTATAATTCTCATAGTGGCTTTCCCAGATAAATACATGAAGTTTCAAAAGATTTTTCTATATTTAGTTTTCTCAAAGTTAAGGTTAAAGTTACAGCTATTTTAAACCCCTTTTCTTTATACAGGTTAAACACAGGCTTTGGAGTCAGAACAAAGTTCAAATTCCAGCTTTGGTTCTTATTAGCTTGGCCACCTAGGACATGTTGTATAACCTCTCTGTGCCTCAGTCTCCTCATTTATAAAATGGGGTAATAATAATAATATCTACCATATAATGTTATTCTGAGGATTAAATGTGAAATGCTGATCACAGATGCCTGGCAGCTGAATAGATTTTAGCTGCAATAATTATTACTTTTATAATGTTTTGCAAAGGTACACTAATGATTCTTGAATTGAGTCAACCTAAAGGTAGATTTTCTTTTTTGTTGTTGTTGTTTTTCTTTGGGTTTTTTTGTTTGTTTTTGCCATAAAATATTGAAAAGAAAATCTATTCCAGCATTTTGGAATACAAATTTGAGTTAAAAAAAAATTTATTCATTTTATTGATTTATAAACAAAATGTTATTTATCAGTCAACGAACATTTATTAAATACCTAGTAAATTTCAGGCACTCTACCAGGCACAGGGATGACAATCACAGTAAGATGTGTCCCCTGCCCTCAAGCAGCTGACATTCCAGGAGACTGACAAGTATACATGTGATTACATGCAATGTAACAAAGGCTGTGTTGTGATACAAGAACACAAGGGCTGGTGTGTGTGTGATGGGAATATGGTTTTGACCAGTTCCTTCTCTTAGATGTGAACCTTTTTCTTTGGCTCCAAAGCCAAGGAATTGGTCCCATTTTTTTTCTCCTGGGTTTTTTCAGCACCACCCTTTCCAAATTTTCCTTGTAGCTTTTGTGTTTTGTTTTGTTTTGCAGCTGGCTGGCAGGTACATCCAAACCCTTGACCTTGATGTTACAAGGTGGTGCTCCAAACAACTGAACAACCAGCCAGCCTGGTCCAATTTTTTTCTTGACTGGATGCATTAATCATGACTTCTTTTTTGAAATTTCTAAAGGTGAAAGACAAGCACCTTGAATTATGGAGGACACTATAAATACTGTTTCCTGAAGAGTGAGATCTTTCTACTGGTGAAGTCACTTCTAGGATTTTTGACCTAAAATTTTTTTTGACATACTTTTTCTTTGCTATCCATTTTTTTCTTTTCTTTTTATCTTCTCTACTTTATCTTTTAGTTTCCAAAGGAAGAGTACTTTACAGATTTTAAGTGTGATTTATATGCAAAGACAGAAAATGATGATTTTTTTTTTACCAAAAGTTCCTTATTACAAAAATGAATATAAACTTTTCATGTGGTTTCATGCATATTGAAAATGCAAATAATTTTAATTTCACTGTATTTTTCAGAATTCTCAACCATAATCCTCTGAGTACTGTTGAAGATTCACATCTTTTTAAATTGCCAGCATTAAAATATCTGTAAGTATCACAGTAATGTCATGAGTCACAAGATGACTTCTTTTCCTTTTTCCTTTCTTCAGAGATTAAATATTTTCACTTGAGCTAAAAAGTCGTAATTTTAATTTTAACTGGGTTATTGGGGGAAAAAGTTATTGGCAAAGGAAAGGACTAAGAGAGGATGTATAATGGGCAAGACAGCCAGCAGTGGAAGAGAGCAGAGTTGAAGAAAACATATAGACATGGAACAAGAGACGCATGTAGGAATATCATTTATACCAGAAAGCAAAGAGGAAGAACTGTATTTTATTTAAAAAAGGAAAAAAAAAAAAAGTGTAATCAAGACAGGTGAATGCAATTCAAAATGATAAGTAACATAATGGTTAAAAAAAAAAAAAAAGTAGAGGTTCTCTATTCAATCCCAAGGCTATTAGTTTAATGATGCAAATAAACAAATTTATTCAATAAGAGCTCTCTAGAGTTATCTTCTATGGCCAATAAACTCTTAAGGTTGTTTATAGAGAAGCCAAATTTGAAGTACTCATATGTCCTTGAAATGTGTTTTTAAGTACAGAACTTTTGTATTGGGGTTCCTATCATGAATGTTTGGGCTTTCTCCTTCAGAGACATGGGAGCAACACAAATGTCACTTACAGCAATTGAGAACACCATCCTGATGACTCTTGAATTGGAAAAACTGTAAGTTATTTTTTTCTTAGTTTTATTTTCACTTAGTTTTGGGGTTGTTTTATTGTTTTCTTAAGTCAGGTTTATTGAGGTATAATTTTCACATAATAAAATTTACTCTTTTTAAGAGTACACTTTGATGAGTTTTGACAAATGTATGTTATGCAACCACCACCACATTCCCAATATGGAACATTTCTCTCCCCTCAAAAAGTCCCCTCATGTCTCTCTGCAGTCAATCCTCTCCTCCCACTACCAGCCCCTGGCAACCACCAGTCTGATTTCTGTCCCTATAGGTTTGCTTTTTCCAGAATGTCTTGTAAATGAAACCATGTAGTTTGTGGCCTTTTGCTTCTTTCACGTACATAATCCTTTTAAGATTATGTTATCACCCATGCTATTGCGTCTATCTGTAGTTCATTCCTTTTCATTGTTGGGCAGCATTCCAGTGGCGTGGATATACCAGTTTGTGTATCCATTCATCACTTTATGCACATTTTGGTTGTTTCCAATTTTTTGGCAATTATGAGTAAAGCTGCTAAAAATACTCACATGCAGGTCTCTGTGTGAACATATATTTTCAGTTCTTTGGGGTAAATGCCTAGGGGTGGGATTGCTGCATCACATGCTAAGTGCATATTTAACTTCTTAAGAAACGGCTGAACTGTTTCCTACAGTGGCTATACCATTTTGCATTCCCTCCAGCGGTGTATAAGAGTTGCAGTTGCTCCACATCTTCACCTGATCCTTCTATTCCAGGGTTTTTAAAAAATGTTAGCCTTTCTACTAGTGGGTGTGTAGTCATTGCGGTGTTAATTTGCGTTTCTTTAACAGCTGATGATATTGAATGTCTATTCATGTGCAAATATCATCTTTACCGAGTGTCTGTTCAAATCTGTTCCCATATTTTGATTGGATATTTATCTTCTTATTGAGTGTTAATAGTGCTTTATTATATACTGTGGATACAAGTCTTTTTTCTCAGATATGTGTTTAGTAAATACCTTCTCTCAGGTTGTGGCTTCTCATTCTATTTAAAGTATCTTCGAAGAGCCGAAGTTGTTAATGTTTTAATTTTGTTGAACTCTAATTTAGCAATTTTTTTCTTGAATGGTTTGTGGTTTTTTGTGTCTGACCTAAGAAATCTTTGTTTAAGAACCCATTGTCTAATCCAAACTCACAAAGATCTTCTCCTATGTTTTCTTCTAGAAATTGTGTAGTTACATTTAGGTCTGTGATCCATTTTGAGTTAATTTTTATGTATGGTGTGAAGTATGTCATTTTTTGCAGTCTTTTATTTCTGTAGGGCCCTATTGTGACAGTTTCTTACACAACTCATCGCAGCTTACATTTTGCCATTCTCCCTCCAGTATGGCAAACTAAATAGAAACATGCTGTTGTGTTAAGGCTAGTTGAGGGGATTACACAAGATCAGTATGGAAAAAGGCCCTTCAGTTGCACTCTGCTGCAGTCATTTTTGTGAGGTCACTTCCTTGACTATCTTCACAACGTTGTCAGCAGATCCATCAGTTACTGCTGTAGCCTCATCATCCTCAACCTCCTGCAGTGTCTGACACAGTCGATCCCTCCCATGTTGGCTAGATGACCTTCTCGCTGCATAGTCAAAGTTGTCATCCACCAGCCTTTTCACTTTCTTACCCACAGTAGTGGGGTTCTATCTGCTTTTCTCCTGACCATTACTGGATGAGAAAAAAGTGCTGTCGTTCTCTGTAGCCATTTGCCATCAGGGACACAAAGAGATTAAAGCAGCTGCCACTGTGGAGTTCATTATTGAAAGTCCTCGGGAGTTTAGACATTTATATACAAGGTAAGTAAGCCAGCTCATTTGAGTCTTGACTCCTGTGTAATGATCCTTAATGTGTATTGAAAAATAATTATTCTCAAGTAAGGATAATCTACACCTCAGGTCATTTGCAGTCTCAAAAATTGGTCAGCATGCTTTGAAATCATTATTTAAGTTTGTCATCACTTGTATTATTCCTAGCTCATACTTTATAATGAATAACAATATTTCAATATTTCCTATGAAGTGTTCTTGCTAAAAATGTTTCCTTGTTATATTCAGGTTGATCATACAAAACCAAATTGAGGAGCATTCTGTAAAACAGTTGGCTTGAAGGCTTAAAAAATGTCAATGCCATGAAAGATTTTTAAAAGTTGGGGAACAGTTCTAAATTAAAGGAGACTAAAGAACCATGAAAACTAAATACAATGCCTGGTGTTTGATTGGATTCTGGCTTAATAAAAAAAAACTATGACATGACTTGGACAGTTGGGAAAATTTGTATATGGACTATATAGGAGACAGAGATATTCATATTAGATTTCACTGGGTGATAATAGTATTGGGGTATGTAGGAGAATGCCTTGGTTGTTATGGGATGCACACTGAAGTGTTTAGCAGTGACAGGTCATAATGTCTGCACTTACTCTCAAATGGTTTGCCCAGCAAATGTATAAACATACCCACACTGAAGACAGATGTGGTGAAGTGTCACCAATTGTTGAATCCAGGTGAAAGGTATACAAATATTCATTATACCATTCTTTCAAGTTTTCTGTAGATGTGAAATTTTCCAAAATAAAAAGTTGGGACAGGAAAGGAACAGCAAACACTTTGTGTCAGAGTTGAGGTTGCCGTAGATGTAAAATGCTGGATTATTCTTCTGGGTCCATTCTTTCTATATGAACATCAGAAGCTTCCACCAGACCCAAAGGAATATTAGTCACATGTAATTACCCTTCTAGGGGTTTGAAAAATGTGTCAGGCCAACTTATTGGATGCAGTTTTTTTGTTTTTGTTTTTGTGACCGGTAGGGGGATCGCAACCCTTGGCTAGGTGTCGCCTGCACCGCGCTCAGCCAGTGAGCGCACTGGCCATCCTTATATAGGATCCGAACCTGTGGCCTCGGCGCTCCCAGCGCCGCTGCGCTCCCAGCGCCACACTCTCCCAAGTGAGCCACGGGTTCGGCCCTTGGATGCAGTTTTAATCTAAAACTCTTTACGTTGTACTGCCAACTCAGTCTTCATGGACCTGAGAAACACTTCTGTTTTGACAGTCGTACCGTGGTCCTAATAAAGTCATTGTTTTGGAGGACTCAGAGAAGGCACCCAAGGTGGGAGAGCATGATTACTTTTCAGGCAGCCTCTGCAAGTTACTAACTAATTAACATTTATTGAGTACTCACCATGTGCCAGGCACTTTTCAGGTATTGATACATTTTTTCCTAAAAACTCATTAGAGGTAGGCGCTATTATAACAGAGAGGCTGAGCAACAGGGATTAAGCAGTTAGCCCGAGGTCACATTATTAGCAGAGCTAGGATTCGAGCCTCGTCTGGTTATGGAATCTGTATTCCTAATCACCATGCTATCCTGCTTAAAGTTAAGCTGGAGGACTTACTCCAGTTACGGAGACAGTTTTTATCTCCCTGAAACTGAACCCAGTAAACCATAATAATAAGCTAATCAATAGTTTGGGTACCTTTTTTGCTCAAATTTTTCTTTTGAAAAAATTTAAACCTACCAGAAAGATGAAAGAATAAGTACAATGGACACCCTTGTATCCTTTGTGTGGATTCTATTATTAACATACTCTTCTCTCTCTCTCTCTCTCTGGATGGACCACATAGTAGACTTTAGTGTAGAGCTCAATATTCACAGCTGTTAAGGCAAGACCTTTCTGAGTACCCAATGCCCCTTGACTCCTGAGGTTTTCCATCCTGTCATGGGAATAGACACTATTCCTAAGCCTGTGTATAATTCAATTATTCTTCTAATACTTTTGTTGTTGCTGCTTTTTCTTTTTATGGCTGGCCAGTACAGTGATCTGAACCCTTGACCTTGGTGTTATCAGCACCATGCCTGTCTAATGCTTTCAAGTGGTTTTTTCCTGGCCTTAAGTAGTTTCCTCATACACATGCACTGATCAGTACTTTGCTGAACGCTTGAGAGATCCCTCCGCATAACTCCAGCGTTCCTTCTCTGTGCACCTCTTTTCTCTCTAGTACTCTACTTTGTGAATTCTAGTCACCTCAGTCTCTGCCTGTGTCTCCCCCACCCTTGCACCATAGCCTAGAAACTCTCTCAAGGCAGTCACAGGGCTTACTTAGTTTATTTCCCATCTCTTGGAGATCACTGTCTGTCGTTGCCTGATGTCTAATGTCTTGAGAACTGTTGTTTTGTATATTTTGTCTAGTTTTTCAGTTCTTACAGGTGGGAGGTTAAATTGGTCCCTGTAACTCCATCTTGGTCAGAAATGAGTAATGTTCTTTAAATCTCTTTTGTTTGATCCAGGATCCAATCAAAGATCAGGTACTGCATGTTATGTCTTTGTTTCCTTTAGTCTAAAGCATTTCCCTACTTCTTTTTGGTCTTTTATGACAGTGTCACTTTTGAAGAGTCTGAGACAGTTGTCTTGTAATTTGTCCCAAAACCTGGATTTGTCTGTTTCCTCCTGATTAGATTCAGGTTAAATATTTTTGGTAAGAATACTACATAGGCAATGTATCCTTCCCACCTCATGACTTTAAATGGCCTATAATGCTGTTTGATCACTTGATTAAGGTGGTATCTTACAGATCTCTGCATTGTAAAGTTATTTTTTCCCCTTGGAAATTAATAAATAGTTTGTGGGGTGATACTTTGAGATCAGTTAAGATTCTACTGGTGAAAGCCTTTTCACCCAACTGTGAATCAATGATAGTCTGAATGAATTGTTGTATTGGTGGTTGCAAAATGGCACTTTTCTAATTCTGTCATTCCTTTTACATTTATTAGCTGGCACTATTCTGTTAAAGAAGAGCTCCCCACCCTTTTATCTTTGATTATCATTATGAACTAATGTATTCTTCACACTATGTTGTACCTTATTATCATCGTTATTCTTTTGAATGCTCAAATTGCCCAGATTTGGCCAATGTGATCTCTGTTATTGTTTAACCACATAATGCAGGTTTAAACTAAGCTGTTTTTTTTATGTCCAGAGTAATTTCTAATACTTACCACAGCCAACAAGAATTGAGAAAGGGACTCTAAAATAGGGGCTTATCCAGACTGTTGGAGAACTCACAGATCCCACTTTCAAAATGTACCACAAAGTTACAGAAATCAAAACCATGTGATAATGGCAGAAGAGTAGACATACATCAATAGAATACAGTCCAGAAATAAACTCACACATCACAGTCAACTGATTTTCAAAATGGGCACCAAGTTGATTCAATAAGAAAAGCTGAAATGTTAGCTCAGTGAATAACTCAACTAATAAAAATTTTGATTGACAGTTAGGACATGATTGTGGTAAAAAACATACACTGAAGTTAAGTGTTTCCCCTATACTCTTATCAGCAACTATCATCACAGAAAACTGACTTCTGTGACCGAATGTGTGAGAATTTCTCTCCACTGGCAAGCAAGCAATGAATCAATTCTGCAGTATACACCAGCTGGGTGCCCTCCAATCAATTTAGTTTGCATTCCCCAGGAAACTAACCTCAGATAGCACAGGAAAAGTTTTTCTTTCCCCAAATAACCTCATTTCAGAGACAAACGCAGGGGGAGTAGGGAAAGGCTATAAGTTTAAAAGGCTTCCCAACATTTTAAGGCTATTCCCATACACAGTACTCATCCTCCATTTCCAAGGCCAAACTCTCCTGCTGTTTATCCTTTCTTATTAAAGCTGAGCATTTATGGGCTGACTGATTAACTCAGATGGTATCAATCTCTATACTGGCCAATCCTCCCCCCAAAAGCTGAGCATTTAAGGACATCTAAGCATTTAAAAGCATGGGTTCTCACATCAGAACTTACTGGAAATGCAAATTATCAGGCCATATCCATATAATGAATCAGAACTCTGGGGCTGGGATCCATCCATCTACATTTTGACAAGCCCTCCAGGTGAAATGCATACTAAAGATGGAGAATTACTGGCCATTGCATATTTTCTTTTTATGGGCACTGCATTTTGAATGAGCAGAAATCTCAGCCCAGTCTGAGGTAAGCCAGCCTCAAATCCTTGGGTCAAATTAGCACGTGACTTTATAATTCCACTAACAAAAGTAAATTGCCACTGGATTAAAAAAAAAAATGAAACAAAACAGAAAATACACTCCCAGTACCCCCTCCTCCAAAAAACCTGAAATGAAAGGAAAGGGCTTTCAGTAGGGCCATGAAAAGAAATGGCTCCCCATTACTTCCCAACGAGTGTCAATTTCCTGCACTAGCCCAAACCTATCTTTAGCATCTAGTCCCTCAGGGAGGAGTCAAACAATCAGAGTGACTATTTCTCCATGATGAACATATTAAAAGAGAAGGTCATTGTTAGTAGCTAAAGAATAATATAATTTTTAGAATCTCGAAATATTAAGAAATCAAATTTTTTTAAACTGTAGAGTAGCCAAGTTACACAATATAAAAAAAAGTCCAATCTCATTAATAACTAAAGAATGTAAATCAAATAACAAAGAGATAGCATTTTCTATGTAAAATCCTGGCAAAAATATCCATAAGGTCAGGATGATGGGTAACAGGCATTGATATATATTGTCAGTAAGAGTGGAAATTGGTGTAACCCTTTTGAAGAACAATCTGTGTTAAAGAAAAAATTACTCTAACACTTTTTAAAACAGTAAGGAATACAAACTTTCCTGTAAGCACGGCATGAGCCCTGCATCCTATAAATATTGATATATTGCACTTTGATTTTTTTCTTAAAGTACTCTAATTTCTCTGTGATTTTTCATTTTACCCATTGTTTATCTAGGAGAGTACTGTTTAATTTCCACACATTTGTGAATTTTCTAAATTTCCTTCCATTATTGTGGTCAGAGAACATACTTTCTATGATCTTAGTCTTTTTAAATGCATTAAGACTTGCTTTGTGGGCAAAAAAAAAAAAAAAAAAAAAAAATCGTTACCCCACAAAATAATAAAAATAAAATTGCAAGGAATACTTTTTTCAAGACTACTGCTATAGGGGTATCACGACAGGGGAGAGAGATTGTATTCAAATCCAAATACAACAAGGACAAGTGGGGATTTACAGACAAGGAGTAGAGTGAAAGAAGGGGTCAGTGAATGGAAAATTCCTAACAGGGGACATCAAGGGTAAGGGAATTCTTACTAAACTGACCTAACAGGATTCTTGCTAAAGGCAGGCCAAGGATTTATTCATGAAAGGTGGGAAATGAGGAACTTCATCAGATATCAAAGGTGATCAGATTATCAAGGGTGAGATAATTTTTTTTTTCTGACCAGTAAGGGGATCGCAACCCTCAGCACAGTGTTGTCCGCACCACACTCAGCCAGTGAGCGCATCGGCCATCCCTATACAGGATCCAAAACCATGGCCTTGGTGCTACCAGCACCGCACTCTCCCGAGTGAGCCACGGGGCTGGCCCAAGGGTGAGAGATTGTGACAGCAGGATTCTTTGCTTAGACTGGGCCAGACAGGCCAATGACAGGATGGGGCCAAGTTTGGTCAAGGAGAATCTCTGTTGTTGGAAAAGTTTATCAAAATTAAAGATGCACATACCCTTTAGGATTAAAATTCCAATATGGAATTTATCCCATAAACAAATATTCACCAAGATATATGTATAAGGATAATCACCAAACCATTAATAATACTATCTAAAAGTTCACTGGTTAAACAAATTAAGGTTCCTACTTAAAATGAAGTAATATGCAGCTGAGTGTTATAATACCAAAGTCAAGTGTTCAGATTCCTGTACTGGCCAGCTGACAAAAACAAACAAACAAACAAACAACAACAACAAAAACCCAGCTGAAAAAAGAATGAGGTCTATCCTTTTGTGTTGATACAGAAAGATATGCAAAACACTTTAAGCCAAAATGGAAGGTATAGAACAATATCAGACTGTAATCCCACGAACAAACGTTAAAGATGAGGAGATAGATACTGCAATATGTACAAAATTTTTCTGCAAAGACACAAGAAATATTAATAGTGGTCAACTTTGGGGAGAGGACTAGGATGAAATAGCAAAAGGGCAGTCTTTATTTTTCATTTCACACCTTTCTATACAAGTCTGTTTGATAGGAGCTATTTAGGTGGAACCTCTTTCTATATTATTTCTATATTATTATTACTGGAGGTGGAACTTCTTTCCATATTATTTCTATATTATTATTATTGGAGGCGGAACCTCTTTCTATATTATTTCAATTTCTTACTCTGGGCATAAACTACACACACAAACACACGTGTGCATGCACGCATGTGTGCAAAATAAACTGTAGAGCAGGGAAAGAAGAGATGTTTTAATTGGCTTTGACTTTAATTTTATATTATTGTATTACTTGGTTATTTTTCATGCTTATCTTTTTTTTTTCTGGTGGCTGGCTGGTACTCTGGACCTTGGTGTTCTCAGCACTATGCTCTAACCAACTGGGCTAACTGGCCAGCCCTTTCATGCTTATCAAACACCTCCAAATATACTTGGTTAGTTACATTTCTGTAGTTTGTCCCATACCTTTGAGGGCGCTGAAAGGAAATCTGGAAGGAGATAAACTTGTGCCAGTAGCTCTGTGTAGTCATGACAAAGAAAGTAATAAACATGGGAAAGAGTATTTTCAAGTGTGAAATCCTCTAAAGCTTTTTGGTGTTATGAAACAAACAATAAAACAATTTAAAAATAATTAGTTTTACCTATTTTGATATGCTGGTGATTGTAGGAAAACAATACTTTTAAATAACAAAATGCTATATTTGTATAACAAAACTCTTCACTTTAATTGAAAGATGACAAAAGTGTAGCAAAATAAAATTATGATAAACTATCATTTCATAATTCCTGACATCTTATCACTTTTCCACTGTTCCTTACATAGTAGGCTATCTATAAATTGTACACATATACAACTAGAGTTTTAATGCCTGCCTTTTCATATTTCCAGTCATTGGCTTCCATTTCACAGAAGGAACATAATAAGTTTCTCTTTCTTGTTTTTTTCCATAGGACTACAAATGTAGAGTTCAAAGGAAAAATGTTCAAATGAAGAATTTGTCAAAAGACAAATTACAAGAAATTTAGTTTAAAGATCTCAATTGTCTTTACTGAGACTCTAGTTTCAAGCAATACTTCATTCTGTAAAATAGAATTAAATGTTCCAATAAGCAGAGCAGAAGGGGTTGGCTTTACGAACAGAAAGGCTGAAGAAAGTAGAAACAAAGAACAGAATGTATTACTACTTTTCTTATAAAGCAGGGACAGGGAAACAGAATAGAAAAATAACTGATTAGTTAACATCAAGCTGCTTCTTTTGCATAAGAATTAAAGCAGAAGGAGAGGCTATCCAAACAGCTTTAGTTGGTTAGAGCGCAGTATTGTTAACACCAAGATCAAGGGTTTGAATCCCCATACCTGTCAGCCTCAAAAGAAGAAGAAAAAAAAAAAAAAAAAAGGCAAAGGGAATCTCATTATCATGCTGATGGACAATTTAAACTGGACTGTTTGGGATACTGGCTGTTTGGGGGTTTGGTGATGTGGAACTTTAGCGTGGATGACTCCGTTTTGATTTTTAGTCTGGTCCGTTGAGGCCTAGTGTTCAGAAACTTAGTTTAAAACAATGGCCTCCTCTAACTTTTACTTAACACATTTTCCCCCTTTATATGCTATAGTGTAATTTGATATGTACATAGAAACAATGATATAAAATCCTCCTTAGACTGGATTTTAAAAATATAACCACTTTGGTTTTGTACATATTTCGGACAGAAAAGAATTTATTGCATTTAAAGTTTTAACGTTAAAAAGCCAAGAAACTATATTTTATAATAAAAAAACATTGCCTATTGCAAATACACACAAACAAAAAAGAGTCAAATTCTCACCAAAAGAATATAGCATAATCACATACCAATCATTAAAAACTCTATATCCCAGTGCTATTTTACTGTAAGATTTTAAGACATTATTACATATACGCATTGTGACATGGGTAGCTTTAAGGAAGAAGGGAAGAAAAATTCTTTTTCCTACTACCCTCCTAGGTTCTCTGGCTGAGGTCCTGTAAATTGGACTGAGAAAACAAGGATTAATTAGAGAAACACATGTATAAGTTTATTGACTTGTGTATCATGAGTATAACACATGGGGAACCAGAGATTAGTAATTCAAAGGTTTGGTTAGAATTTGGGTTTATTTTACCAAAAGAATAAATTTTAAGAGAAGTGACAAAGGAAAAGAACCCTGAGTCTTTAGGGGTAGCAAATTACGGGAAGGCAAATATATGGGAAACTAATGGAAGATAAAGGCTAGCTAGTAAAGTTCATATAGATTCCTCTGATGCTGCCTCCAGGCTGATAAGGGTCTAAATGACTAACTTTTGTCATTCCTGATAGAGAGGGGAGAGGAGACACCTTTGTACATTTATGTCCTGCTTTTAGGAAAATAGAGGGAGGGCAGATAGCTTTACTTTATCTGCTTCTTCTCAATTGCCTTCAGCTCAAAATAATCCTTAGGCCAAAGTGGAATATTGGGGTGGCATATTCTGCCAGTATATAGCATTCAGTCTACTGAATCCATTATATCCACATAATGATCACTCATTAAATGGAACACTTAGTATCACGAAAAAAATAATAATCCAGCTTATTACACTCGTTTAAAGGAAACATAGTCATCTCATGAGAAGCATTGTGTTTTTTAAAACTTCTAGAGAAAAAAATAAAAACTGCACATCCGAAAACAAAATAAAATATACAAAGCAAAAGAAAATAGTCAAACCAGAAGCCATTTAATTTTATAAGTAATGGAAAGGACAAGAACTTGAATATAAATTACCTTTCTAAAAAGTTATTTTAAAATCAAACCTTTATTTCCACGTAACAAACACCAAAAAAACCTCTCAATCACAGTAGCAATGCAATCAACACAGTTATGAAGTCAATTTATATATACTTAAAGCCTCCAAAGGTCAATCAGCTTAAGTTCCAAACATGTCCAGATGCAGTTTCCAAACCAGTATGGAGGTCAATATACACTGGAATGCATTTAACAACAGTTGTTTATACTAAGGTGTCCAACAAGCTTACACTTGACAAGCTGAAGTATAATAATCTGAAGTCCTATGCTGAAACACACACATAGGTTTTGCCCCAAAGCTCCTGCAGTAAGAAGTGAAAGGTGAAAAAAGGCCAGTCCAGGTGGTGAAATTTCTCATTCTGTAACAGAGGTATGAGAGTTTAACACTAGTACGCTGTCAAGTCATTAAACTTTGCACTCCAAATCTCTTGCTGAGGTCTGAGATGGACACAAATGCAAATTATTTTTATTATATAGAAAAAAAGAGGATCATTTGCTAACTTACTCTCTCCCATGTGTGTTCCTGCTATAAGGTGAAGGTGCTGAATACAGACAATAGCAAGGTCTACCGCTCTATCAACCATAAAACTTCCCTCTGTATCAATAAAAACTGCTTCACCTGCAACTCCTCCAAAACATTCTGGTATCTGCACATCTACTGACAACTGCATACTGTCAAGAAAAAAAAGTGAAATGACCAATCCATTATTAGGGTCATCTAATGCAGTGTTTTTCAAACTCCAGATAATGACCAGTTAAGTACCACTAAAAGTAAATGCAAATACTCTCCAAGGCAACAAAGATGTCTTAACTCTCTACGGCTCCAGATATATATGAATCAATTGATACCTGGATTAAGGGAAGGGAGTGCCTATAAAACCACTATGAAGAACTTTTTAATGGTTTTTAGGTCTCTGAGAATGGAATCCTTTCTTATTATACATAAATATACTTTCGAATATTTGACTTTCAAATATATTCTCAGGAGTGAATTAATAAAGTAGAAGACTGACTGTTTAACCTATGTTTAACAATGTGAAAACAAACATTTTTTAATATCAAAATAATTGTATCATTTTATCAAGATGCGATACTGAAGCACCACAAACGGTAAACTGATTTTTGTTTGATGCACACACACATAAAATTAAGAGCACACACACGCCTTTTTTTGGTCTCCTGACTATAAAACTAAGGCACAATACTCTATTACTTACATAAAATGTTAAGTCCACCCTTAAGAGCAGAACATTTTATTTTACCATATTTGTGTTCTTCCAACACCTGGTGCACCATAAATTTCTGTTGTTTTCATTAAGGGTACCCCGCCCCCAAGAATATTATCCAGTGCTGAACAGAAGGTAATTATGAAGCCCTGGGAGTGCTCCTGCTCAAGAAGTTCCAGCGCTGTACGCTTCTTGCCTGACTCAGATGTACCAGCATGTCTTGGTTTATTTGAGACATTCTCTTCTTATAATCTGCAAAGTTTCTAAGGCTTCCTCTTTAGATATCCCAACTTGTGAAAGCAAAATAAGGAAAATAGAACAAACCCTGATTTTTACAGATTTCACAGTCTAACATAATGGGTTGTCTTCGTTAATTTTAATTTTTAGATAACAAGAGTGAGGCTGAGTAGAGAAATATAAAAATATGAAATTCCATTAACTATTTAATTTTTCAAGTTAAAAAAGGCATTTTTTGTGTGATTTTTTAGTCACATAAAGATTTACCTATTGCCTCAAAAACAGAATTCAACTAAAGTATTTCTGGATACCTACAAGAGTATCTCAGGAGGTAGAAATAAAAATGTACTAGCAGTCAGTCCTTTTACTATCCCTTTTGGTCTTATGAAGCCATATTTATCTTGCTACCATAAGGTATACATATTATTTTTCAGATAAGAATGAGAATGGCTTAACTACCTAAAACAAGGTACAGCTTTAAGAAGTGCATGTGCATGTAGTATTCATAATAAAAACTTTTCATGGAAACACTGACATAAAAAATTCATGTATCACTCCAAACTACTTAATGAGAACAACTATTCGATGCACAAATATTTTAAGTAATACACTTATACATCCTCAACCACACAATTTCACTCCTATCTGATGGCTGGAGAAGAGAAAATAGCAATTACAAAACAAACTGCTAAAGAAATAATGGTGATGGGCTGGTGGGTTAGTTCAGTTGATTAGGGCATGGTGCTGATAACACCAATGTCTAGGGGTCAATCCTCGTACTGGCCAGCTGCCAAAAAAAAAAAAAAGAAAAGAAAAGAAAGGGAAAAAGAACGCTTGCATCAGAAACAGAAATTTTTCTTTAATTTTAAAAATTAAAAAAAAATGGGAGGACATCACTTATCAGTTTCATATATCAGTGCTTGATTTATTAAGGATATGAACTATAAAGCTGGTGCTAATAAAAGATAATGTTGGTGATAAGTATTTAAGAAATTGAAATCCTATTCAAGAGCTTGATGCTGGAGTCAGATTGCTTGGGTTTGTAAATTCTGACTGCACCACTTACTGTGTGACTTTGGGCAAGTTACTTTTTTGTGCCTCATACTCTTTTCCTCTATAAAATGGGAATAAGACAATACATATAAAAAGCTTCATAGAATACCAAGGCCACCCCAAAATGGTCAACAATCATTAGCAATTATTATTGAGTCCCTCACTTCTTTGGAAAAACAACTTGTTGAAAGAAAAAGAGCCCATCAAACTTTGGAGAACAGTCTGCAGTATGACTTAAAACTGAACGTTGGGTCTACAATATTTATTCCTTTTTTTCCCCTGGTGGCTGGCCAGTATGCAGATCTGAACCCTTGACCTTGGTGTTACAAGGCCGTGCTCTGACCAGCTGAGTAAAGGGCCAGCCTGCAGAAGTTAAACTCCTGAGTGGCGAGTTGAAACCTCCTTATTTTCCATGGTTAAAGGCAATTATTGAAAATTCTGCCCTATTTTCTTCAGTGACTAGCACAGGTCTGGCCATATCACAGTGTGATGTGCACAGCGAGAGTGGCTACAGCCAGCTTCATTTTGGGGTATCTCAGGATGCAGTGCTTCCCACCGACCTATAATCTGCAGTACTCTGGAATATGTTTTAGGTTTTTCAGTGAATTACAGAACAGAAGCGCTGTCTTTTTTCTACCGCTATTTCCAGGTTCTGGGAACTCTACTCCCTTTCTCGCTCAGTGTCTCTAGTCTTACACGAGTCCTGCATTTCTGGAATTTAATCCCCACCCTTTGTATTTTGAAACAACAAAAATAAGACAGCCTGTTTGGTTTCCAATTGTAGCTCCACTATCTTCTAACACAGTTATCATAAAAAGTTACTTAGCCTCCCCAAGATCACAGATCAGTCCTCTCAACTACCTACTGGACACACATACTGCACCACGCCAGAAGGTTCTTTTGAATATAATTGAGATAATCCTCAAAGCATCCAGCAGGCACCGCCAGAGAGAAAGCAATCAAGAAATGTTACCACGACCACAGTTCTCCTAACCAGACAGCTTTTAAGTGGAGTCAAGGCGCTGTTTCACGTCGCAGACGCGATCGCGGGAGGCCCTGAGGTGGGAGAACGAAGACCACGCAGCGCCCGTGGCGGCCGGTGTGCCTCAGTTTGTACTCGGTAGTCCTTACCTTTGCTGAGTTCGGAGGGTTTCACCTCTAGGAGTTCCTCAGCAGTCTGGAAACCTGCAGACACCAGCTTCGCTCGCACCGCTGGAGACAGCGGGAAACTCACTAAATCCCGCTGCATTTCAAAGCGGGACACCGACACAGGCACTAGTGCAAACCCAAAGCCGCAAAGCCTCGGCGCCCACACCTCGCACGCCCGCGCCCGGCCGTGCCGCGTGACGTCAGACGTAAAGCGGGAGGGGCGGGGCCTGCCGCCTTACTGCAGGAGGTTCTGGGCTTGACCGCTTTCCCGAAGCATGCAAAATGTCACACTTCGGCAGCATTTCCGTTGTGATTCCTGCAAATCCCATTTAGGGTTTCCCCATCAAATGTACACCCTTGACAGTAAAAAGATGGATGGAGTCCACAGGATGGACAGGCAGGCCCAGTGTGGCCGACACACCACATTTCCTCACCTCCGCCCCGGCCTGTTGGGTGAAATCTCAGGCACAATAGGAACGATCTCCCCGAGTGGGAGCAGCGGTAGTAACAGGTGCACACTGGCCAGCACACTGGCCAGTTACCGGGTTTTTTTTGGAGTGAAAAGTCCAGGAAACAGTCATATAAGGATTGACCTGATGCCCATTACAGAGTTCCAGCCTCTTGGCTCTTCTTGCCAGCCGTCCCCGTTGCCTGCCCGCCCACCCCCACCCCCACCCCCACCCCACCCGCGCCTTTCCCGCCCTCGCGAGGCATTGTGGGCCAGCCCCCGACCGGCGAGGGAACGCTCGCGCCGGTCCCCCGCAGCCACCAACGGCTTTCCGCGAGTGAAGTATGGAGGTTACTGAGACCGGTACAGCTTCACGACCACCTGGTTTAAGAAGTAGCTGGAAAAATAAGCAAGCAATGTCCCCACAGTGGGCTGGGCCTGGGCTCCTCGGGGCCTGAGAGGGAAGCGTTGGGTTACGCCAGAGTTCTCGGTCTGGTAGAGTTGCGAAGGGGCGTTCACGCCGTGGAAGTGACCGTTTCTAAAATACAGAATTTGGGGGGAATTGGAAGGCAGTTTGGAAGGTGATTGATGCGGTCTTTCCTTGCCTACGTCAGTGTGATTTATTTAGGAGAGTAACTTATTCGCTACCTGTTGGCGGTGATTCTTAGCCTTGACTTTTCTTCCCAGGTTAAAGGAACTCTCTTAATGTACTGCAAATCAGCCCTTCAAATACCTAAGATCTAAGGAAGGAAGCAACATATGTTGAGCATTTTAGCAAATCGCACGTGTTGCAAATGCTCAGAGCCATGCTACAAGGAAGTTGGGGACATAGAAGCTCAGAGCACAGTATTCTTGAAGCCAAAATTCAAGACGAGGACCCTTTCACTACCCTGAGGTAACTCTAAATTGTGAGCCCCTCCTGGAGAGGGAGAGAATTCAAGAAGTATTTGTACCCCGTTTGATAGGTCAGGGAAAGTCTGGTACTACTGGTCAAAATGTGGTTTGCCACTCAGTACCATTGCTTAACTTCTAATTGGATCTGCATCTGGGCACTCAGTGGGCATTACACACGTATTGTCCTCAGGGAGAATTCATGCTTATGCTTATAAAATAACCAGATTCTTAGGTGAAGACACGGTGTTACCACATTCAGCGATAGCTCTGCAGTAGTTTGGTCAAACTCAATGGAATTGGTCAGGTTTAGAATTTTGTTTCATTGGCAGTGGAGAGTTAAGAAAGGAGTCGACTCTGCGTGTAGCTACACAATTTGTTATTAGTATCTTCTGACCCTATAATAGTTATTTTCATCATCATTCTTAAGATTGCTTTAATGCAGTTTGCTCTGCAGTCATGCTTTTAAATTGGGGTCCAGGTTTATGAAGCCAGGCACCAAGAACTAAACAAATCTATGGGACGAATACAGAAAGTACACCTTCCTCCACTGTCAGTTTTATCAACAACAACAACAAAAAGTTTTTTAGGGAGGGAAGAGTTGAATGATTTAACTTGTGAGTCATTTGAAATGTTTTATATTAAACAAGCATTAATATATTGTGAATAAAGTGCAAAAATAAAAATAAATTTTAAGATAAACGTAAGACGTCAGAGATGGATCAGACTTATACTGGTCATATCAGAAGTTTCCCAAAGTCCCCTGGGAATATGTTTTTGTTTTCCTTTGCAATGTGGGGTTACTCCATGAAAAAGTTTGAGAGTCACTGCTATGGACGAATAAGTACGGGTCTCGGAGTCATACAAATTTGGGTTTGTTTCACATCTCTGGAAGTTACCAGCTGTGTGAGCTTTGGCAAGTTATTCGGTTTCCTCACCTACAGGTAGAATATTTCATGGAGTTGTCAGAAAGGTTAAATTAACATATATGAAGTACTTAGCATAGATAATGTGCATAATAAATTTTAGTCTCTTTCTCCATTTTTAAATATTCTAATGTGCGTATTCAGTTGAATAAATCCTTGTTGAATACCTAGCTCAGCAGAGTGCTAATATTGTGAGGCAGTTTTTAAAAAATGCCTACGTTGTAAAGTGCCAAAGTAGAGTGCTTTCACATTTTTCATTTTTTTTTAGATTTGATCCTTACAGTAATTCTGTGAACTGTTACTGGGGTTCCCATGTACGATTAGCCACCAAGGTCAAGAGTTCAGATCCCTGCACCGGCCAGCTGCCCACCCCAAAATTAGTACACGCAAGGTTGGATCACTGAAGCAAGATTAAATATTTTTAAGTGGTAGTTATGTGCCACATGACAGAGGAAGCAAACAAGACAGATTCTCTGCCCTCATGTAGCCTAAAATGTGTGAGGATCGTTATTGAGTATTTCTGATAGGTTGCATTTCTGAGTTGCCTTGCTCCCTAGATATAATAGTAGGAAGGAACTGTGGCTGTCAGTATCCACAGTTAATCTGTCAAAGTATCCCAATAATGAGATTTTCTTCTCTCCATTTCTGGAAGTAGAATTCCTGGGTCAGAGAGTACGCACATTTACATTTTGAATCCTATTGCTAACCCCAGCTGCACCCCTCCCTTCCCTGCCCCCACCCTCACCATGGTTCCACCACTTATACTCCTACTAACATCATATGAGGGCTGGTTTTCCCACCTCTACCCAGCACTGGCCTTTGGCAGTCTTTAAATAGTTGCTATCTTTTATTACTAAACGAGCTTAAAAATCTTTTCATATGATTTTATCTTCATATGAATTTATTTCATATGATTTTATTCACGTATTCTATCATCGTGATTATCTCATTTATATCCTTTGCCCACTTTCACTCTTATTTTTAATAGTGGTAAAACACACAAAATATAAAATTGACCATCTTAAATGTTTTTAACTTTACAGTTTGTCGGGAGCCATATTTAACAATAGCCGCCATTTTTAACAAATAACAGCCATTTTATGTAAGCCTTTCTCCTCCTCCTCAGAAAAGCCCGCGCTCGCCAAGCCAACACTCCTCCCCACCTCCTCTTCTCATACCACGCCACTATCACCCCCCTGCCTTTCCGCCTATCATAAGCTGCCACACTCTGTGACAGCCCGCCCCTTCTTCACTATGTATATAAGCAATTGCCTAACAATAAAATTTCGAGGCTTGATCAGAATTTTGTCTTCCCTCCATTCTGTGTGTCTCCTGTCCCTCCCCCTTTTCACCAGCTACAGGTAGTCCTCCTCGAGCCCACGTTCTTATCTATCCCGCAGGCCGGGACATTCTGGCGCCCAAACGTGGGGCCCGAGGCATGGAACAACGTTGCTGGCACCTACTCGGAAGACGCCTGGCCAGGCATACCCTGAGCTCCTGAGCTCGTTTCGAGCCCGTGGGTGATCAATCCTCGGGACAAGACTCGATTTTGATCGTCGCTGGACTAGCCGCCCCAGTGGACATCGGACCGGTGAGTAGGTGATTATCATGGGACAGGAATTGAGCTCTCACAAGCTCTTCCTTAAGGGGCTTAAGGATTCCCTCAAGATGCGCAGAATTAAGGCTAAAAAGAAAGATCTCTGAAGTTTTTTCAATTTCTTAACTGATGTATGCCCCTGGTTTCCTCAAGAGGGCACCATTGATCATAAATACTGGAAACGGGTTGGTGACTGTCTCAATGATTACTATCGTACTTTTGGCCCCAGCAAGGTCCCTGTGTCTACCTTTTCCTACTGGAATTTAATTAATGACATTTTACAAACCCATTCTCAGGACCCGGATATCAAAAACATAATACAAGTGGGGGAGACAGCCCTTAAGGACGGTTCTCGCCCCCCCTCAACTTGCCCCCCTGTCGTAATAGGCATGCCGGAGGGACTTAACAGCCATGATGCTGATCCCCCTGAAAAAACCCTTCAGACAATCTGCCCTGAAACTAACCCCTCTAAAAAGACTCGTAAAACAGCTCCAAAATTATACCCCTCCCTTACTTCCTTCGCCCCTCATAACGATCAACTCCCCCCCCCCCAGGACCAAGAGACCTTAGATGAACAGGCAGCTCATTATCATGATAACGAAGATTCCTGGCAGCTTACTGCGCCAGTTCTTCATCCGCTCCCCACCAACCCCCCCATCCCCTCCCTCAACCACTTCCTCCCTTTGTGGGCCCCCTATGCCCTGTGCCTGAGAAACTCCTTCAAGACAACCCCCTACAACAAATAAATTCTTCCCTAACCCAACAAATTTCCTCCCTCAAATCCACGCTTCAACAAAAACGACAACACCTCCAATTAGTCAAAGAAATAAAAGCCCTTGACCATGAACTTAGTTTGCTCCTTCTAAAAGATGCCACACCCAAAAAACGAAAGACACCCAGTCCACCAGTCTTAACTTTTCCCGTCACACGCAGCCACGCCCTCATAAATTCCAGTCAAGATAAGGGCGAAACCAAAGATCAAAATGATCCTGACACCCAAGACCCCCTCTCCACCGAGGAGGCCTCCGATACGGAGGAACCTGAGGTTGAAACCCTGAGTAACTTCCCCCAAGGACAAAAATATCGTAGACTCAATCTTAAACATCTTAAAGATTTAAAAGCTGCAGTTGGTTTATACGGACCCACTGCACCCTACACCCTAGCACTTCTCGAGGGCCTCAGTGATCGGTGGCTAACACCAAATGATTGGTTTTCCCTAGCTAGGGCCACCCTCTCCGGGGGCGACTTTGTTCTCTGGCGCACAGACTTTGTTGAAAACTGCCGGGAAACGGCACAGCGTAATACAGAGAATAAAACTTCTAAAACTTGGACTAGGGACAAGATGTTAGGGAGACCTTATCAAACTAATGAAATTCAGGCTGCTTTTCCCCCAGGATTGTTGTCCCAAATTCAGGTCGCCGGCCTAAAAGCCTGGCGCCGACTCCCACCCAAAGGGTCCGCCACCACTTCCTTGGCTAAAGTTCGTCAAAAACCAGACGAACCATATTGTGATTTTATTAGCAGACTAACTGATGCAGCAGAACGATTGGTTGGGGAAGGTGAAAACGAAAGTGCCTTCATTAAACATCTAGCTTACGAAAATGCCAACCCCACCTGTCAGGAAGCTATCCGCCCACACCGCGGCGGTTCTCTTGCTGATTATATTAAGCTTTGCTCTGGGGTTGGGGCCTCCCACACCCTCGGCCTTGCTATTGGAGCTGCCCTAAAACCCCTTGTTGCCGCAACAACCAACAAGGGACAACAATCCAAGACTTGTTTTACATGCAAACAGCCCTCGGGTTTCAATCTCTCTGATTGCCTCCAGGGACCTTCACAAAATAATTCCTATGACGTTGATGTCGGATTTGTCACCTTTTCCCATTGTCATACCATAACTAACATTTCCACCCCCATCTGCCCTTCTCCAGGACAGGTATTCATTTGTGGAGGCAACCTTGCCTACACCCTTCTCCCTACTAATTGGACAGGCCTCTGCGTTTCAGCGAGCCTTCTCCCTGACATTTCTATCATCCCCGGAGATGAGCCCGTCCCTCTTCCTAGCCTTGATTTTATAACAGGACACCACCGGCGTGCTCTCCAAGTCATTCCCTTGCTTATAGGCTTGGGGATTACAACCGCTGTGGCCTCCGGTGGGGCGGGGATAGGGGTCGCTGTTGACACCTATAATAAGTTCTCTCGTCAGTTAATTGATGATGTTCAAACCCTCTCTGCAACTGTTAATGATTTACAAGATCAAATTGATTCTTTAGCTGAGGTAGTTTTACAAAATCGCAGAGGGTTAGACCTATTAACTGCAGCACAGGGAGGGATCTGTTTAGCTTTACAGGAACGGTGCTGTTTCTATGCCAACAAGTCTGGCATTGTCCGAGACAAAATCAAGAAATTACAAGAAGACCTCATCAAGCAAAGAAAAGAATTGTTCGAAAACCCGCTCTGGACTAGACTTAATGGACTCCTCCCTTACCTCCTCCCTGTCTTGGGCCCCCTTCTTTGCCTCCTTTTACTTATAACCTTCGGTCCCTGGGCATTTCGCCATCTCACCAACCTAATTAAAAAACAGGTTGATGCTGTCCTTTCTAAACCTATCCAAATTCATTATCAACGGCTGGCATCAAAGGACGCGGGAGAAGACTACTAGGGCTCCTTCCCTACGGGGACGACATGATAACCAGAGGCATGTCTACCCTCTCCCTTTAGGGAGAACAGGGTATGAGCACCGGGGTGAGTGTAAAACAAAGTATTACAAGGGAAGGTCACAGAACTCCGACCTCCTCTGGGTTTCCCTGTGAGCACGCCTGGCTTGCATAGGGGTTGGTATCTAATCTATCAAAAATCAATTTCGGCTCTGCCCCTCCCCCCAAAAGATACCAAGAGCCAATGATGGTGGATTCAAAAAATCCACGGGGGAGCCAGGCCCCTACTCCCTCGCCCGGTTAATGCTCGCCTTCCCTTCTGTCTTTGAACAGAAAGGGAGGAGATGTCCGGAGCCATATTTAACAATAGCCGCCATTTTTAACAAATAACAGCCATTTTATGTAAGCCTTTCTCCTCCTCCTCAGAAAAGCCCGCGCTCGCCAAGCCAACACTCCTCCCCACCTCCTCTTCTCATACCACGCCACTATCACCCCCCTGCCTTTCCGCCTATCATAAGCTGCCACACTCTGTGACAGCCCGCCCCTTCTTCACTATGTATATAAGCAATTGCCTAACAATAAAATTTCGAGGCTTGATCAGAATTTTGTCTTCCCTCCATTCTGTGTGTCTCCTGTCCCTCCCCCTTTTCACCAGCTACAGGTAGTCCTCCTCGAGCCCACGTTCTTACCTGTCCCGCAGGCCGGGACACAGTTAGTAGTGTTAATTATGTTCACATTGTGCAACTGATCTCCCGAAGTTTTTCATCTTGCAGAATTGAAACTCTGTGCCCATTAAACAAGTCCCACAATTCCTCTCTCCCCACCCATCCACCCAATCCCTGGCAACCACCATTCTACTTTGTTTCTATGAGTTTGACGGCTCTTGATACCTCATATAAGTGTACTAATACAGTATTTATCTTTTTGTGACTGGCTTAGTTCCCTTAGCATAATGTCCTCAAGGTTCATCCATGTAGTATGTGTCAGAATTTCCTTTCTTTTTAAGGCTGAGCAAAATTCCATTGTATGTATATTCCACATTTGTTTATACATTCATCTGTGGGTGGACATTTGGGTTGTTTCCGCCTCTTGGCTATTGGGAATAATTCTGCTATGAACATGGGTGTATAAGGGTACTTTGAAAAGTTCATGGAACAATATTATTATAATATGAATCTTTCCACGAACTTTTTGAAGTACCCTCATATATCCTTTGGCTACTTTTCAATTGGGCTACTTTTATTTAAAGTATTTATTTGTTGTAGGTCTATTTTTTAAAAATTAGTATGAGGAACAAGAGCTAACATTTATTGCCCTGACTAGGGGCCAGGTGTTCTGCTCAGCTGTCTGATAGCAGAACCCATGCTCTCAACTGTTATGCTGCCTATTCTCGCTCATGTGCATATTCCATCACACAGGCTATTTACCTAATCTGTGTATTGCAAATACCTTCCCACTTTGTCATGTGTGTTTAAATTTTGTTTTATGAGGTTTTCTACTTTATAGAGATTTTCTGTATGTAAATCTAGTCAAATTTTATATTTAGTTCTGACTTTGGCAACATGCTTAGAAAGTGATTCAAAAGTATAAACAAATATTTTGTTTGTATTTTTTCTGCATATGGTTTAAATTGACATTTGAATATTTTAATCTGTCTTTTAAAAATATAGTGTAGGAGGGAGCATTTTTTCCTTCTTTTTAGTGTGAGCTTATTTTCTCAGCAGTCTTCATGTAGTAATCAACCCTTTCCCCCATCTATATGAAATGCTACCTTTATCATATACTTTTCTGTATTTAGGTCCTATAGTCCTAGTATAACACCGTGAGTTGTTATGTCTATTCTTTTAATATCCTGCTAGATTCAGTTTACAAGTTTTATGCATTTAGTAAGAGTTTTGCATGTTTGTTCCTAAGTGAGATCTGTAGCAATCTTTCTATACTTAACTAAGTTTTTCCACTTCTTTTGTGCTAACTCATGTTAGTATTAAACAAATGATAACCAAAAAATCTGCTCTCACGAGGTCAGCTATCTGTGAGGTCAGTGTACTTTTTTCACACATTATATCTGCAAAATTAGGATTAATTTTACAGTCTATGTTTTACTATTAATTGACAGGGGTTTTTTTTCTTAATGGAACGTGAAATAATGGTGTATCTTACAATGGGTGTCAGATTAGATGAAATATAAGTATTATGTTAAAGTTGATTATTCTAGATAATATCTAGAGAGAAGGGAGGAGGACAGGAGCAGGGCAGAGAAGGAGGCAAAAGATGGGAGAGTTGGCTCCTGAACCGGATTACCTGGGTCCCAGTCATGGCTCCACCACTAATTTAACTGGCTGTGTGACCTTGAGTGAGTTAACCCCTCTGTGGCTGTTAAAGAAAAAATTATTCAGTTGTACTTGTTAAAAGCACGGTAAGGAAGGCTTTATTAAGGACCATCACAATAGGTATATGTACTACTGCAACCCGGATCTTGCAGAGGGGGAGAGAGATGGGGCTCAGCTCCAGCTACAGCAAGGGCAGGTGGGAATTTATGGCTAAGGAGCAGTATGAAGATCAGTGGGTTGAAAGTCACTAAGAAAGATCAGGGGTAAGCCTTCCAGGGTGATTAGACATCACCTGGGGGATGGTGGAGCCTGATCAGATACTGAGGGAGGAGAGGTTCTGTCTAAACTGATTTAGCAGGGTCTTTTGCTAAAACTGGATTTTACGAGGAAGTGCAGAGATGGGCCTAGGAGAAGGTTCAGAAAGCTGACCAGAGTTTGGCCACAGAATCTTTGTCATGCTTCATATTCTTTATCTCTAAAATGGGGATGATTCCAGTTCCTACCTCAAAGTTGTGAGGATTAAATATAAAGTCCAGGTGATTTACTGAGTGCTTAGTAGGCTAAAGCACTCAGTAGATATTAGCTGGTAGTATTTCTTGGTTTGCTTTGGGGTTTTTTACTGGGTGGCCTGATTCACATGTTATAATTATGCTTTATAGTTTGGGCTGTTACTTTGCTATTTACTTGGCTTTATCCTCAAAAGAACTCCTCCAAGGTCAGTAATGCATATTTTACAAACCGAGGTCAGAGGCTAGAATCATATCTAGAGCCTTCCTATATGAACACTGGATTGCAGTCCAGTTCTTGGATTCCAAAACCCTTTATAACACACCCCGCTAGCTCACTGTTCTCCCCTTCGTGGAATAGGAGAAAATAGTGCAGGGCTGCTGTGGAGCTCCGGTATCCCGGGAAGGCGTGAAGGTGGCTTGCTACTTTTTAAAAAACTCTTTCACATCCGTTTGCTCAAGGGCTTTCCCCACAAGGAGATCCAAAGGCCTTTGGCTACGCCAAAACTTGGGAGAGGGATGGATTTTTGTCAGGAAAGTAGCCTGTTAGATATCACTTAGGATGGCGCGTGAAGGAGGAATTGGTTGAAAGCTGTCTCAAATGGTGCGGGGCAGTCGGCGAAGGAGCAGGCAGCTGCGCTCGCTGACCAGCCGGGCCTGCGCGGGAGGGCACGCGGGAGGTGGGGGATGTAGGTTCAAGAATCTGCATCTTGGAAGCACGTTCCTTGGAAAGATATGCATAACATCTCTATCGCCAGAACTCAGACATAGTACAAAAAAATTTTTGTTGCTATGTCAATAAAGCCCAGTAAGAGTTGTTTCACAATGACCCGAAACTTAACAGTGGTTTTGGCACCAGGGTGTAGAGCCGGGGTCAAAAAGGAACTGGTACGTATGTGGCAGGAGAGTTACCGTGATCATGAAGGTGGTTTCCCAAAGCGCGGTAAACGGAGCTGGAGAACTTGTAGTGGGGGCTGCGTTGGCAGTGTTGTGGTGGAAGAACAGATGCCCTTGTTGAGAGTTGACTTACGTGTAATGCAGAGAAGTTTTTACTAAGAACATGGACTCTGGGTTTTTGCATTTTCATTGTTCATTGTGATCAAGGATTGTTGACTGCTTATTATTGTTGGTAGGAACGCTATATGTCAGGTAGATTGTTTTAGGCTTACTTATATACCGTTAAACTTGATCTTATTTGGTTTTGTAAAAAGTAGTTGGTAAGGGGCTTTAAGTTATATTCTAATGTTGCTCACGTTTGAATAAGCACTTTTCTAGCCTTAGGTGCTTAAAAATCTTCTGGTACAAACTGTGACCTTACTCGCATGTATTGTACGTAGAACGCGTTTTTGCATTATTCGTCTTACTATTCTGTCACCGCTAGGCTGGTGGCTAGCACCTTAAAAGCTTATTTTTTATTTATTTTTGGTGGCTGGCGGCTCCGGGAATCTGAAACATTTCCTTGGTGTTAGGAGTCTGCGCTCTAACCAGCTACGTAAACCAGTAAGCCTAGCACCTTGAAAGCTTAAGTGCCTGTGAGCAAATGAGAAATGTGCACTACATACAGGCAATGCTTGAGAAGTGGTGTTTTTCATCATTAGCAGCACTCACAGAAATTTTAGAATACTTTGTGAATGGTGAAAATACTGGAGTAAGCAATAGGGCATTCAAGTGAAACTCCTCCAGCACAGCAAAAAGGGCCCGTTAATACCTGTGAAGTCAAAGCTACGGGGGACACAGTCATAGAGGCCTCAAAGCTGTGGCCAGCCTGGCGTTCATGGGTACTATGGAAGCAGCCAATTACGAAAGTAGTTCAGTAATGAGATACTGTATAACTGAGGTGGGGTTGGGTCACACTTTATTGACGAAGATATCTAGCAAAAGTGTAGTTACTGTGGTTTTTATTGCAGAGCCCTGTGGCTGAGAAATGCAGCACCAGGGCCATTGCCTGTCAGGAGTGAATGAGTTTAGCTCCCTGTAACTCAGGCGGTCCAGAGAGGCCAATAGTTATTCATGCTTTCCTGGCAGTGGACATGTAGACTCAGTTGTGTTATCGACTTGATAGCCACACCCTGCTTTATGAACATATATATCAAAACCCAACTTTTGAAAAATACTGAGTATACATTTCACCCTCATTATATTTCTGAGCAAGTCCCAAAGTGGAGTAGCAATTCCGACCTGGCACGACCGATTCTGAGCGCTCCGTCCCCAAACACGGTGGCCTCCCAAACTGCTCTGCACTGCAAATCCACCCCGGAATCTTCGCGTATGCCCGAAAGGCAAGTAATTTAACAATCTCTTCAGCCACACCTGCTGTTGTCTTTTGGATCAACGTGAGGGGTAGCTAGAGCGAACTCATCCAGTAGGGACTGTAGGGAAGGGAGCCTTGAAGCAGAGGGTGAAGTCGCTAATACAGGCAGAGATAACGGAGGTAGAAGCGCCGTGGTTGCCGGTTCTAGTGCGTTCTTTGCGCAGTAGAGTTTCTAGTGAATATCCAAATAGATTTAGCCTGATGTGTGTCATTTGAGCAAGCCTTGAAGTTGCGAACTGAAGACCTAAATAAAGAACTCAGAATGCAATGACCATGACTCTATAGGGGGTTGAGGATGATGGTAAGGTAGCAAAGTTGGCGATTTATATTTATTTACCTGGCGGGGGAGGTACCATGATCAGGAGGGTGCTTTTTTCCCAGGGTGAGGCTTCTTCATTGCACTGTGAATGTACTGAATTCTGCAATTGCTCGAAATATGGGAAATTCGACTGCATGATTTGTGGTAGTTGGGGACTGCATTTGTTCTTTCCCGTGATGAAGTGGGTTTTTTAATAATAGGCTATAAAACAACATTCATTATTTTCAGTAGGTTTTTCTTGGTATTTTCCTACGGGTCTTATGTGTCTGGAAAGTTAACTTATGGTGGTTTGCTTCTAGTGTAATTGAAGTTAATCCCTGTTCAGGTTCTAAAAGTTCGTTCTGGGATAGGCTAGCCAAGTCCGTTCAGTAAAAGTTCAATGCCAGCCGCCTCCGAGGCGGGAGGATGCCTTAGGTGGGATTTCTTGATTGGTTTGTCTGATGATTTGCCTTTCTTACTCACTTGTGTGTTTTGTATGTGGAGCCATCCAACTTTTGAGGGAACTGTATGATACGGGGCGAAAGGTCAAATACCTGATCCCTATGCTTAGTTCTATTTTTTCCACATGTAGATAAATTTGCTACTTTAATTTTTATTCCAGTTGTGGGATGAATCACTGAGGGTGTCTGTAGAGGAAGTTAAGATTTGAAATACCCAGGAGTGGGTGTTAGTATGTAAATGGTGAACAGAATTCATGCTGAGGTCCTCCCAACTAAGCCATAAGCATAACATGACATAACTTGCTATTTTTAGTGTATTTACTGGGGCTGTCATAACAAAGTACCACAGTTTGTGTGGTTTAAACAATAGAAATTAATTTTCTTACAGTTCTGGAGACTGGATATCCAAGTAAGGTCAAGGCATTGGCAGGATTGGGTTCTTCTGAGGGCTCTCTCCTTGGCTTGCAGATAGCCATCGTCTTGCTGTCCCTTCACAGTGATCCTGGCCCCTAGTGTGTCTCTCTTATGACATCTGTCACTGCCTTGTGGCCCCACTGTAAGGGCCTCATTGTAATTTAATCACCTCTTTAAAGACCTTATGTCCGTATACAGTTACATTCTAAGGTACTGGGGGGTTAGGCTTCAACATTTGAATTTTGGGGGTAGAGACACAATTCAGCTCACAACAACCATCTACATTATAATGGAAATACACCACTTGTTTTTATACCTGGAAATAGAAGGTAGACAGACTGGGGAGGAGTTGGGAGTGAATGACAGCTTGCTATAAAAGCTTCAGTTCCTATATGTTTAAAACAGTATTTTCTGGTCACTTTTGTTTGCTTAAGACCATTGTGATGCCATTGTCTTCTAGGATGCTGTTTGTATTCAGTGACACGGATAGTAACAGTTACCCAAGGAAATAAAGTTAAAGCACGCAACTTAACAGTACTTTACACATTTAATTCATGGATAAATTAAGAAAGCTTTACTTCTCAGTAACATATAATCCCTAAACTTCCTGGCTGGTGAAGATTCACTGAATTTGTCCGCCTTCTTGGCTTTTTCTTTTACCTTACCTCATCTCACTCATTTCACATCCTCTTGCTTCTCCACTTAGCCCTTAGTCATGCCCTTGATGTGCGTGTTTGTTTATTCATGTGGATGGAGCTTCCTTGTCTTACCCACTGTCTATGGAACACCAACATGGTGCTACTTGTGTGCCCTGCTAGACTATGAGCATTGTGATGGCAATGACCTAATTTTTAAGTGTCTTACACAGCACCTGTCACATTTGAGACACTTCGTAAGTTCCTTAGTTCATTTTGTGCTATAAGAAAATGCCTGAGGGCTGGCCAGTTAGGTGTTTAGTTAGAGCATGGTGTTGTAACACCAAGGTCAAGGGTTCAGATCCTTGTATCGGCCAGCTGTCAAAAAAAAAGAAAGAAAATGCCTGAAACTCGATAATTTCAGAGAGAAAGAGAGAGAGGCAAAAAGAGGTCCGAACTCGTCCTTTTATAAGAAACCACTCCTGTGATAATGAACCAACTCCCTCTATAATGGCATTAATTTATTCATGAGGGCAGTGCCCACATGAATTAAACACTTCTTAAAGAGCCTACCTCCCAACACCTCTGCACTGGGGATCAAGTTTACAAACACATGAACTTTGAGGGACACAAACTATAGCAGTAGGCCTACCACAAACACTTGATTGTATGACTGATGGTCAGGTGTGGCTGCCACATGTGGAAAGTTAAAATTTCTCTACATGGCTCTTATCATGCACAGTAACAGCTAATAGCTACAAAGAACATGCTTGGTGCCAGGCACAGTTCTAAGCACTTTACAATTTTTTTTTCTTTTTTCTTTTGGTGGTTGGCTGGTATAGGGAACTGAACCCTTGACCTTGGTTTTTACAAGGCTGTGTTCTAACCAAGTACTTTATACACATTAGCTCATTTAAATCTCTCAACAACCCTTTGGTTATCATTATCTCCATTTTACAGATGAAGAAATTGAGGCCTATCAATGTTGATTAATTTCTCTAAGGTCATACAGTTGAGAGGTGAAAGAGCCAGGACAAGAACTTCAGAGTCTGACTTATGACCCCAGTTCCTATCATACTATCTACACTCCCACATAATTATTTCATTTGTGTTCTAAACATTCAAAGTTAATACTCTCCTAATTATCTTTTATTTTTATTTTTGTTATTTTTTTCAGTTTAGTTTTTTCTCTTTAAAAAATTAAAAAAAATTTTTTTTTGGTTTTTTTCCCTTTTAATTTTTTTATTTTTTAGTATTACTTCCCAGTAGTCATCAATTTTCTGTCCTGGGAATTGGTGATAAATATATTCAGTTCTTTGATTTCAACAATAATGTTGAGGATAGACATTAATCTCATAGAATTTTAGTAATTGTTCCCCTAATCTTCTTCATTATTAGTGAAGGTGGGCAGATTTCCAAATGTGAAAGAATCTTAAGTTGCTTCCTTGCATTTCTGATTCAGTTAGAATAAACATGTTGCTCTCTTTTGAAACAGGATGTCTTGGGCTGTCCATCTTCCAGTTCCCTGTCCTGTTCCACTTGGTACATTAAGAAATGACTCCTTGGAAGCTCAGCTTCATGAGTATGTCAAACAAGCAAACTATGTGAAAGTGAAGACAATTCTTAAGAAAGGTAAGCACTGTGTTTAGATGGCAGATGCAACTTGGTCCACATTTCTAAATAGCATTCGGAAGAAACCCAGGGACATTATAAAACTATGAGGTATATAGGAACTCTTGCTACTGTCTTAGCTATTTCTCTGTAAATCTAAAACTGTCCCAAAATAAAAGGCTTTTTGAAAGGTCAGTACCATTATACTCTCCCCTCCACACTAGATACAGCTTCTTTTAGCTTTATAAAATAATAACCTTGCCTCCATAATTCTGAAACAATATTCTCTATAGAAAACAGAGTTAATCAAAATCTTCCAGTTACCATTAAAGACAAGGAAAGCCTGAGGAACTGTTAAGATTAGAGGAGACAAAGGAGGAATAACTAAATGCCATCAATATGAAATCCTGGATGGGAACTTGAACAGAAAAAAGACATTATTGAAAAAAGTGGTAAAACTCAAATAAGGTCTGTGGTTTAGTTAGTAATATTGCACCAGTGTTAATTTCCTAGTTTTGATAACCGCACTATGATTACTGTATGGATACTGTAGTAAGGGATGATGAGTGAGGGTACACCAGAATTTTCTGTACTATTTTTGCAACTATTGTATAAATCTAAAATTACTTTAAAGTAAAAAACAAAAACCTTCTAGTTATGGAATAATCTCCAAAATATATTATTTAGAAGAAAAAAAAATCAAAGTGCTGAAAAATGTGCTTCCATGCTACCCTTTGGGAAAGTACAGTGGAGAATGCCTGCATATGCATAATGTATTTTGTGAAAGAACCCCCGTGTAATTAGAAATAGTGGTTGCCTTTGAGAAGATTAACTAAGTGGTTTACTTTGCACTCTGAATCCATTTGTGCCTTTTGAATGTTGTAGTAGAAAAGCAAAAAGAAGAGAAAGGAAGGAAAATAAAATGTGATTTCAATTCCCCAGGACACAAACTGTAGTAGCAGTAGTAGTAGTAATGATGATGATGATGGTGGTGATCACAAATAGTTTATTTCTTGCCTCCCCATCACCCCAAATTTTTTAAAGTCATTTTGATGAACTTAGACTTATTAGAATCAATTCTTTCCAAAAAGTCAATATGGCATCTAATTATCTGGAGACCTCAACAAGACTTCAACAGAAGTATATTTCTGCTGCTTTATCTTGCTTTCAAAACCTCATTTAGATCTCTCAAATCCCATTAGAGATAGATGATCACATAATGTATTGCACAAACCAGGGCACTTTGAGAGTAAAAAGGGGTGCTAAAAATTATTCCAGGACAAAAAGGTTAACCATATGGTCATCCTAGTAAAAATTCACAAATCCTATGTTAGAGCATTCCTAAAAATTTAGTTTTAAGGATGACTGCTTGGAATACTTATTTCATTGTCTAAATCAACTAATCCTTTCTAAATACTTTCAGAGTTGAAACACAGCTTTCATTAACGCTGATCAAAAACTTAAATTCAGGGCCGAGCCCGTGGCGCACTCGGGAGAGTGCAGTGCTAGGAGCGCAGCGACGCTCCCACCGCGGGTTTGGATCCTATATAGGAATGGCCGGTGCACTCACTGACTGAGTACAGGTCACGAAAAAAAGACAAAAAAAAAAAAAATTTAAATTCAGAAATGATCAGCCTGGAAGCAATTTCACTTTTACAAAACAAAGTGTTAAACTGCACATACATACATACACTCAGCTTACTTTCCTTCAACTGCCTCCTCTCAAGAAAAATTAGACCTTTGTGGCAGGTCTAATTACAAGTCGAACAGAACCTGGCTGACCTACCCTGCACATCATTAAAATACAAGTACACAGTAGCTCCAGTTCCTCACAGGTCAAGAATTCTGCTTCCAAACACCGGACAAATGTGGAAACTTCTCCATTACAAATTTAGCCGTGGTGATCACTTAAATATAAATAGAGACAAGGACTGCCCTAAATTTATCCATATAAGTGGAATCTTGTTATTTGCTAACTGGTGCTGATTTTGGCATTCACATAATCCCACAGATGTACCCTTTCCATGATTAACTATATGATAATATAAGGAGAAATTAGAGCTGGAGAAAAAGGAATTATCAGGACAACTCTTTAAAGATCACAACCAACAGCCTATAATCTCAAATAGCAAAACATAATAATATCAGAACTCTACAGAGCTGATCTTATTCTCTTCCACCTTCCTGTAAGTACTGAAATTTAATATAATTTTTAAAATTTTAATAAAAAATATTGTTCATAGTCAAAGTCAGTGGATCCAAACTTTCTGATTAAGAAATTATTAATATGCAGATTACACAGAGCAGCTTTAAATCCTGTCTGACTGTTCCCATCTACCCTAGGTCTGAACCAAATTTAAAGTAGTTTTATCATTGGCAGTATATTGTACCACTCATGTTAGCCCTAGTTTTTAACAGCTGGCTCGAGCTACTAAGCTCCTTATTATAGACATTCCTGTCTCTCCCTGCTCCAAATCGCCCCAACTAAAATTTCTTTTCTACTGTATGTACCATTATTCCCTTAGAGGTTTTTTAATGTCATTGAGTACATGTAATAATTGTAGCCTTTCCTCAGAACTCAAGTAACATACTTGTTTATAATTTGGATTTTCTAAATTCAAAATCCAAAATATATAATGATGCTGATTTCACCTGCCATGGACAAAAACTGGTATGTTTAGCAGATAGTACCATACAGGATAGCTTCATATTCCATCTCAGAACAAAACCAGTCCTCTTCTATCACCAAATAAATAACTGTGAGACATCATTTCTGTTTTGCTCTCCCGTACACATTCCAAATAAACTAATTCTAGTATTAGCCAAAACAATGGAATTTTAAAAGAAAATGTCCCAGGAGGAAAAACCTATCCAGAAGGAAATGGAAATTCTGGGGATTATTGGTGGCATCTCACTAGTATATTTAAAATTCTTTTCAAATTAGAAGGTAGAAACATCACTGTGGTCAATTCCTCATAAACCCCGATTTTTCACTGTTGTTGCTATAATCATACAGTCTGATTTACAACAATTTCCACTATATTATTATAAAAATCAAAGCTCTCTGAAGCCAGAGACACCAGACACCTAATTGTCACGCTACCATTTGCTACCTCTATAACCTTGGGCAAATTACCAAACCTCTTTGTAGGACTGTTTCCCCAGCTATAAAATCCAGAATACACTATGGCATTACGGCATAGGTTGTGAGGTTTAAAGAGGTATAAAATAATAAGTTATTATTTTAAAGCACTGTTGAGGCCAGTCAATAACCCAGAGGAATAAACTTCACTTACTAAGTAAATTTAATGTTATGTAAATTGGTAGGAAAGACAATGGTTATCCATCTCAGAAAATAACTAGGAACTTGAAAACACATTACACTGGGTCAAGGGTAGGAGCATATCACACACTTGTCTAAAAATACACGTACATCTGTTTGACATATCAAATTTTCTGAATAATGACATCAAATTTTCTGAATAATTTGATTAGGACAAGAAAGGGCTGGTTTCCATAAAAAAACACTACACTGAAAAATTATTAACTTTTTAAAACTCCATAGGAGTAAGCAACCTTTTTTACAAATGCATCCAAAATACAGCAAATGATTCTTACGGCATTCAAAAAGGTAGGGAGATAATAGTTAAGAATTCCTCTGGAACCATAGTAATGGCATATTATTTCACTTACCACTGGCTGGTATGACAGATTCCTATCTATTCTGACGTTTTGACAAAAATTCTGCACTTGTTCACAGAAAACCATGTGCGTATACAATGTTTCACACAAAAGGAAACACAACTAGAAGGTTATTGCTGTAATTATACACAATAAAGTAAGAGTATAACTACCTATAACACAAACTTCATACTTGAAATCTCCCTCAACTAGCTTTATAGTGTATTACAGAGACTAACAGTTCAATCTAGATAACCCACAGCACAAGAGGGAGTTGACTCCAAGTCTGGACGTTCTTCTCAGACGTACTAAGCCTCTTTACCAACATATCTGCCTTTATTCAACCATTAATTCAAATATCTAAGCAACTTCTATGTGCCAAACCCTGACTCAATACTAGAAAAATAAATACAACAAGAAAGTCTTTGGGGCTAACTGGTTAGCTCAGTTGGTTAGAGTGAGGTGTTATAACACTGAGGTCAAAAGGAAGGAAAGGAAGGAAGACCAAGGTCAAGAGTTCCGATCCTGCACCAGCCAGCCGCCAAAAAAGAAAAGAAAAGAAAGACGTTGCATTCAAGTTCTAAGTCCAGTGAGATAAGATAAATTATAAGAAGGTAGTATACAGTAGGAGAGGTAGAACAGCACAGTGGCTAAAAGGCTGAGACTGATCCAAACTACCTGAAAGGTAGCTCTGATTTGCTAGCTCTGTGACCTTGGGTAAGTTTTTCATTTGTAAAGTGGGGATAATAACAGAACCTATTTTATGGGGTTACTGGGGAATACATGAGATAATAGTAACTAACACAGAGTAAGTGCTAAGTGTACTAAGTGTTGGGTGCTACTATTACTAAAAGTGCTATTAGTGAAATACGACCAAAGCGCGGTGGGAGCACAGAAAATGAAACAATTAATTCTGCCTAGAGAAGATGTCAGAGGTGATATCAAATTGGATCTTGAAGAATGAGTAGGAACTTGCTAGAGAAAAGAGCATTCTAGAAAAGTAGGAACATACATGAAAGCAAGAAAAATCAAAGAGCCTAGCATGTCCAGGTAACAACAGAAACTGCAGGATGGTAGGACAATGAGAAAAGAGATACAGCTGTTGCAACAGCACCAGATGGTTAAGAGTTTTATAAGCCAAGTTAGTGCTCTTAACAGGATGCCATGATAGCTCCTGTGTAGAAAGGTTGGCAACATTTTCTGTGACACTGCAGAAAGCACTGACCAGTTAATGTAAGCCACAGGATATAAATATTTTACTCAATGCAACAATCTTCCACCAAAAACTGACCACCAATTAAAAAGCAAACTTTCAGATAACCATCTTTAATGTGTATGTACCTAATAACAGCTCCAAAATAGATGACACAAAACCCAAGGTAATTAAAAGAAGTAGAATAATTTACAATTCTAGTTGAAAATGGAAACACTCTTGGGCCGAGCCCGTGGCGCACTCGGGAGAGTGCAGTGCTGGGAGCGTGTTGACGCTCCCACCGCGGGTTCGGATCCTATATGGGAATGGCCGGTGCACTCACTGGCTGAGTGCGGGTCACGAAAAAGACAAAACAAAAAAACAAAAAAAACAAAAAACAAAAAAAAAAAAGAAAGAAAATGGAAACACTCTTCTCTTGGGAATTGATAGAACAAATAGACAGAAAATCAGTCAGCATATAAAAATTTAAACGCACTATCAACAAATTGACCTAGTTGACATTTGTAAAGCATTATATCCAACAATGGCAAGATGCATGTTTTTTTTCAAGTGCATAATGAACACTTACTAAGAAAGAAAATATACTGGGCCATAAAACAAGTCTCAATAAATTTAAAATTATTTAAATCAACCAAGTATGTTCTTTGACCACAATAAAATTAAATCAGAAATCAATTTAAAAAGACAAAAATCAACAAATATTTGGAAACCATGCAGCACACTTTGAGATAATGTATGAATCAAAGAAGAAATCACAAAGGAAATTAGAAAATAATTTGGACTCAAGATAATGAACAGACACATATCAAAATCTGTAAAGTGCTGTTAAAGCCAGGCTAAAATAGAAGTTTATAGCTTTTAATGCTAATATTAGAAGAAAAAGAAAGGCCTAAAGTCAGCTGGTTCTTTGAGAAAAGTTAATAAAATTGGTAAAAACCTAGCTACCCCAATCAAGAGAAAAAAAGACACAAATGACAAATTACAAATATCAGAAATAAAAGATGAGACATTACTACAGATACCACAGACATTAAAAAGGTCAATAAGGAACTATTATGAACAGTTTTATGTCCCCCAAATTCTACAACTTAAAAGAAATAGATGATTAAGGAAATTCAAACCAAAACAACAATAATATACTACTTTACACCCAGTAGGATGAATGAAACAAAAAAGACAGAAAATAATGTGTCAGGGAGCACGTGAAGAACTCTCACGCATTGTTGGTGGGATTGTAGAATGCTTCATCCATTTTGAAAAAAAGTTTGACAGTTCTTCAAAATGTTAAATAGAGAGTAACCATATGACCCAGCAATTCTAATCTTAGTTATACACCCAAAAGAATTAAAAACTTATGTCCACACAAGATTTGTACATAAACATTCATAGCAGCGTTATTCACAATATTCAAAAGGTAAAAGCAACCCAAATGTTTATCAAAAGATAAACAAGCAAAATGTAGCAGAGAAATACAGTGGACTATTATGTGGCCATGGTATATGAACACAATGGAATACTACTCAGCCATAAAAAAAGGATGGAATTCTGCTATTTGCAGCAACATGCATGAGCTTGGAGAAAATTACAATAAGTGAAATAAGCCAGACAGAGAAAGAGAAATACCACATGTCCTCACTCATAACTGGGAGGAAAGAAAGAAAGAGGAAGGAAGGAAGGAAGACTACAGAAAACGCTGAACTCTCAGGAGAGAACAGACCTATAGTCACTGCAGGTGGGAAAGGAGTGGGAGAAGGGAACTTAAGTAACTGGGCAAGGGACACAAAGAATAACTGTGATTTGTGATGATGAATATGCTAATAATATTGATATGATCATCACATACTGTACACAAATACTGATAGTCAACTCTGTACCCCATAAATATGTATAGTCAATGATGTTTCAATTCAAAAAATAAAACTAAATAAATAAAAAGGAATGAAGTATTGGTACATGCTACAACCTGGATGAATCTTGAAAACATCATGCTGAGTGAAAAAAAGCCAGACTCAAAAGGTTACGTACTGTATGACTTATTTATGCAAAATATCCAGAACAGGCAAATCCACAGAGATAGAAAGTAGATTGCCAGAGGATGGGAGAAGGAGGAATGCGGAGTGACTTCTAATGGCTGTGGGGTTTCTTTCTGAGCTACTAAAAATGTTCTGGGATTAGATAGTAGTGATGGTTGCCTAACTTTATGAATGTATTAAAAACTACTGAATTGTACATTTTAAAGGAGTTAATTTTATGGTATGTGAAATATCTCAATAAAGCTGGTATTTTTTTTTAATGGACAAAAACACTACCAAAGCTCAATCAAGAAGAAATAGCCTTAAGTGTCCTCTATATATTAAAGAAATGTAATTCAAATTAAAAACCCCCCACAAAGAAAACTCCAAGCCCAGTGGCTTTACAAGTGAACTCTACCAAACATTTAAGGGAGAAATAATATGAATTTTAGAGAAACTATTTCAAAAACGCTGGAGGGAATTACTTCCCAAATTATCTTTCTCCTCTCAGGTGTGCCAGTGGGTCTACCTAAGAGATGGTGTCATCTTGGGGGCTCAACATTGGTCTCTGGGCTTGGTGGCTTGCAGGTTGGACATTCAGCCAAGGCAATATCTAGATCAGTCTGCATAAGTAGGAGGCCGTACTGTTGGGCCCATGCATGGTCTCCATGCTTGTTACCATGGCAACATCATTCATGTGGCCATTGTGCCAGCACTGGGGTGGCTAGAGACCAGTTGCTGTCAACGGGCCAAGTCTTTCTTCCTGTCTGGTTGTTCAGTACCTTACTAGTGGAAATTAACGTGCATGAAAGGTCTTCAAACTTCATGTTCACCTCATTTATTTATTAACTTGTCTGTACTCCAGGCCTTTTTCTCCTCTCAGACTCTGATCATCCTATATCTTAGATTTATTAAGCAGAAGGACGGGGGGACGCAGAGTGTGAAAAAGTAGTGAGTCAGCACCACAAAAAGAACCTGAATAAAAGAACACAAGCTTACCGAGTTCAAAGTCCTATGATAGTCAACAGTGTCTTTTAGGATGTATAGTCAGAGCCAATAATCTATGCTTGGGCACTTTGTCACCCACACTATGGCTTCTACAAGAAGTGTCAAAGAAGCACAAATATCTATTGATTATTAGGTGAATTATTTCAGTTATCTTTCACCATCTTACACTTTTTTAAAAATTTAGGTTCCTGTTTTCTTCTGAAATCATCTAACACAATCCACCATTAAGAATTTGATCAATCACCTAAAACTGAAAAGACTTCAGGAAGAGGACTCCTTGCTGAAATGCACTGATCGAGTTATAATTTCATGTCGATATCATTAACATTCACTTATGGAACTTTTCTGTATCTTTTGCAGAAGTAAAACCAAAGATGTTCACTAAGTTTCCCAGTATACTTTCTAATAAGGACTCACCTAAAAGCCAGAATTCACTACTAGGCATGATTTGATTCATATATTTTCTTTCTTCGTGTAATAAAACCATACATTCAATGTGTGAAAGCTCACAGCTCAACAGGGTCCAGTCATTCTTATTAACTCATTCTAGGTGCTCGGTATGTTTCTATATTCCTAAAATACTCTAGTTTGGTTTTATAAAAATACAAAATCTGTGTGTTTTTTTGTTTTGGGTATGTGTGTTTTATTTTTATGTCTTATGTGTCCTTTCAACCTTTTTAAGCTGTTCCAAATCCCTCCTGAAAGCAGACATGGTAGAGCATACTAATAAGACTATACAGGCTATTAAAACGTTAAAGAGCTTCTATACCAGGTGGTAAGTAGCTGTTGCCCAAGTGCTCTGGGTGTCAACCACCAGACCTCCAGCTCCTCTCATAAGACCCCTCCCCCGTTTTCCTGCAGTCTAGTAAATAAAGGGGAACACTGGTACATCAGGGGTCTTCCAGCCCCAACCCTGCACCCCCAAACCCCAGTTCGGGAATGCCGTCCCTTCTGATTGGTCCCATCCCATACTGGACATATCCCTGCGATAGCTCATAAATAATAAATACTTAAATAAACAACCCTCCATCCTTCACTGGGTGTGAATTGGGCTATTGGACTTCAGAAATTCCTGATTAATATTTCTTAGTTGATCTGAGTAGGGAATGGTCATTGTTTATAATTTTTTTAAATTTTATTTATTTTTATTGACAAAAATAATATATATATATATATAATGCACAACATGTTGTCTTGAAATATGTGTACACTGTGGAATGGCTAGATTGGGCTAGCAACATAGGCAGTACTTCATATATGAGGGGTCTTCATGATGTTCATGGAAAGATTCATATTACCTTTTAATTCTATTTTCCACAAACTTTTTGAAGTACCCTTGTACTTACCATTTTCCGTGTGGTGAGAACACTTAAAATCTACTTTCTTAGCAATTTTCAAGAATACAATACATGTTATTAACTATGAAGATACTTCAAAAAGTTCATGCAAACTACTTGTATTATCTTTTAATTCTATTTTTTCCATGAACTTTTTGAAGTACCCTAGTATAGTCACCATGTTGTACAACAGATCTCTTGGTCTTGTTACCCCTAAATGAAATTTTGTGTCCTTCGACCAACATCTCAACCCACAAACACCCACCTCCAAACCTCTGGTAACCACCATTCCACTCTCTACTTCTATGAGTTCAAGTTTTTTAGATATCACATAAAGTAAGATTCTGCAGTATTTGTCTTTCTGTTCGTAGCTTATTTCACTTAACACAATGTCCTCCAGGTTCATCCATGTTGTTCCAAATGACAGGATTTCCTTCTTTTTTAAGACTATATAGTATTTCATCACGTATATATACCATGTTTTCTTTCTGCATTCATCTGCGGATGAACACTTACGTTGATTCCACATCTTGGCTATTGTGAATAATGCTGCAATGAACACGGGAGTGAAGGTATCTCTTCAACATACTCATTTCATTTTCTCTGTATCCTCACCAAAACATGTTATCTTTTGTCTTTTTGATAATAATCATTCTAACAGGTGTGAGGTGATATCTCATTGTGATTTTAATTTGCATTCCTCTGTTAGCGATGTTTGGGCATTTTTTCATATACCTGTTGACCATTTATTTGTATGTCTTCTTTTGAGAAATGTCTATTCAGGGCCGACCCCATGGTGCACTCTGGAGAGTGAGGCGCTGGAAGCACAGCAGCGCTCCTGCCCCGGGTTCGGATCCTATATAGGGATGAGCGCGGTGCAGCTGGTCACAAGAAAAAAAAAAAGAAATGTCTATTCAGATCCTTTGCCCATTTTAAAATCAGATTGTTTGTTTTATTGTTATTGAGTTATTGAGTTCCTTATATTTTTTGGATATTAACCCCTTATAAGATTTACAAATATTTTCTCTCATTCCCTAGTTCATCTTTGCTCTATTAATTGTTTTCTTGTCTGTACAGACACTTTTTAGTTCGATATAATTCCATTTGTCTATTTTTGCCTTTGTTGCCTGTGCTTTTGGGTTCATATCCAAAAAGTTATTGCCCTGACCAATGTCACAGAGCTTTCTCCCATGTTCTCTTCTGGTAGTTTTACAATTTCAGGTCCACATTTAAGTCTTTAATTCATTCTGAGTTGATCATTGTATACGGTGTGAGATCCTTAATTTCATTCTTCTGCATGTGTGTAACAGTTTTCCAACACCATTTTGTTGTTGTTGTTGTTGTCGTCTGTATCGTGACCAGTACTCAGCCAGTGAGTGCACCGGCCATTCCTATATAGGATCCAAACCCCGCGGCGGGAGCGTCGCCGCACTCTCCCGAGAGCGCCACGGGCTCGGCCCCTAACACCATTTATTTTTTTATTTTTATTTTTTTATGACCGGTACTCAGCCAGTGAGTGCACGCCACGCTCCCAGCACCGCACTCTCCCGAGTGCGCCACTGGCTCGGCCCCCTAACACCATTTATTGAGAAGACTTCCTTACCCCATTGTGTGTTCTGGGCACCTTCATGGAAAATTAACTGTAAATAGTTTTGTTTAGTTTCAGGCTCTCTATTCTGTTCCATTTGTATATGTGTCTGTTTTTATGCCAGTACCATGTTGATTTGATTGCTGTACCTTTGTCATATATTTTGAAATCAGATGGTTTATGTCTGCAGTTTTGTTTTTGGTGGCTGGCCAATGTGGAAATCCAAACCCTTGACCTTGTGGTCCAGTTTTGTTCTTTTTGCTCAAGATTGTTTTGGTTATTTGGGGTTTTTTGCAGGTCCATACAAATTTTAGGATTGTTTTTTCAATTTCTGTGAACATGTCATTGGAATTTTTATAGGGATTGCATTGAATCTGTAGATCACTTTGGGTAATACAAATATTTTAACAATATTAATTGTTCTAATCCATGAATATGAGATATCTTTTCACTTATTTGTGTCATATTCAATTTTTTAACTGATATTTTATAATGTTCAGTGTATAGGTCTTTCACCTCTTTGGTTAAACTTATTCTTAATTTTGTTTGGTAGCTATTATGAATGGGATTGTTTCCTTGATTTCTTTTTCAGATAGTTTGTTGTTAGTGTATAGAAGCTACTGATTTTTGTATGTTGATTTTATGTCCTGCAACTTTATTGAATATGTGTATTAGTTCTAATATATACAATAAAAGTAATTATGAAATCATTTGCAACAAAAGGGGGGATAATATATTCTCCCCTTTTCCAGAGAAAATTCAGTGATCATCTGTAGGATAGGAGAATATGCTTTAGTTTTTGTACTGCTCTTTTTCCATTTCTAAAGCTGTTAGGTGGGATAAGGGGGAGGCCTGTTTTAAAATTAATATGTGACAGATTGAAAAAACAAACAAACAGTGGTTCTGAAGCTTTGTGCTTTGGAAGGAGGAAACCCAGAGTGGATGGCTCTTTTGTTCAGCAGAATCCTTAAATAGGGCTTTTTGATTTAGAAAGGAGAAGCACCACAACCTCTTGAACTTCACCTTCAACACACACACACACACACACACACACACAAACCGGGGGGGGGGGGGAGAAGATATAACAACCACGATTATTTGAAGTTGATACAACAAGCAAACAGAAAGGACATTGTTGGGGGGGGGAGGGAGAAGGGAGGGAGGTTTTGGTGATGGGGAGCAATAATCAGCTACAATGTATATTGACAAAATAAAATTAAAAAATAAAATAAAATAAAATACAAAAAAAAAAGCGTAAACTGCTTGGAATTAGGTGGAATTCAAGATATATTATTATGTTATTTTTTGAACAGCAAAGTGAAGTTCACTTTGTATTTTTATTTGACATGTATTCACTGTGCTAAGCATTTCAGAGATGATCTTAAAGGCTAGGTAAATATTAAATGTATTTTTAAATTATAGAGAAAGTGACTAAAATTCTGAATGAGAAAAGAAGTATTTTACTAAATGTAAGACCATCTAAATGTGAAGAAAGATTAGAAGAAAATGTATAGAAATTATAAAGCAATTTATGTTTAAATTGATGGGAGAGGGCTGGCCAGTTAGCTCGGTTGGTTAGAGCAGTGTTGTAACACCAAGGTCAAGGGTTCAGGTCCCAGTATTGGCCAGCTGCAAAAATAAATAAATAGATAGGAGAGGTTAATGGTTTTGTTTGTTTTTTCAAAATTTTTGTTTGTACGATTATATTATTTTCATAAGGAATACAATTTTTTTTTTTCTTTTTGGTAGCTGGCTGGTAGAGGGATCCAAACCCTTGACCTTGATGTTTAACGCTGGGCTCTAACCAATTGAGCTAACTGGCTGTCTAATATTTTAGAAGAATGATTTGTGAAAACAAATGATATCCAATTTAATTAAAGGAATGCAACACCAATTAAAAAAAAAAAAAAAGAAAGAAAGGAGAAGCACCACAACCTCTTGAACTTCACCTTCAACACACACACACACACACACACACACACACCAGAGTCTGGAAGGAAAAGGCTGAGGAAGAAAAAGTAAAATTATTTTTTAAGGTTAAGTAATAGGAATGCAGAGCTTTTAAATGGCAGCCTGGAAGGGAGAGGAGCCACCACGGTTTTGATAAAAGGAGCAGGAGCAGAGAGCATCTTGGAGAGGAGATCCGGCCCCCACCATATGGAATCAGATAAAGTCCTGACAAAGAAGCACAGGTGAGGAGATACCTACAGGGAACACAGATTTTAAAAACAGTAATGAGTAGTATATCGTGCAGATGGCAAAGGTAAATAACTCCTTCCTGGACTTTTATAAAAACGGGACTAAAGATTTGGAGCAGTAGCTGGAAAAAGATGTGCAGTAATGGAAGATTTTTTAAAATAGGTGATATTACCATATATTTGAATATTGATTGAAATTCTCCCATAGAAAGGAAAAAAAATGGATGAGCATTCATTGGAGGAGTAAAATCTTTAAGTAGGAGAAAGGAGACCCAGCGCATTGAGAGGGTTTGTCCCTTGGGTGAGATCTCAAAGTTCATCCCTCATAACAAGACATAAGGCAGAGTACATGGTACAGATACAGGCAGGATGATGCATTTGATAGTGGAAAGATGAAAAAGGATCTTTTCTATTTTCTCAGTGAAATGAGGAGCAAGGTTATCTGCTGAGCGTGAGGAGAAGGAAGCTGGCTTGAGGAGGATTGAAAAGAGAAATAGCCACTTTGGAGAGCAGAGGAGTGAACAAACTAGAGGAATATGATGGGACTGCTGGGCAGAACTGAGGGCCTATGTCATGTCTGTGTTCATGAATGTCAAGGGGGACCCATTGGCATGGGAGTGGGTTTTGCTTTTTTCCCAGCAACATCCCAGGCGCAGGCATAGAGGAAGCAGGTGAAGCCTGGAGTGAGTCTGTCCAGCACGTGCTACGGGAGAACGGGGCAGGGGAGCTGAACAAATGCAGAAGAGCAACGTCCATGGTGGCTCATGGGATTTTAGTGGGGAAGACAAGGCTTTTTGGCGTTATGTAAACCTGACTTCAAGGATTCAAATCCTGTTCTATTGACCTGGAAGTCCATGCTTATTTCTTTATGGTGATGCTTCTCAAACTTGAGGATGCATGGGAGTTATCTGGGAACTTTGTCATAAATGTATTTCCGGACCATACTCGAAAATTCTGGGACACAGCCTTTTTTCTTTGTAATAAGTAAACAGTTAATACTGATGTGGGGGGCGTCTGTGAATCTTCCCATGAAAAACACTGCATTGCAAGTGTTTTAGTGAAAGCACTTGAGAGTAGGGTTATGAGAGGGGAACTGGGTTACTCAGATCATTGTTTACATTTTCCATTTCACAGCCATGAAATGATAATGTTCCAAATATGTGGGTTTCTTTGCATGTCCTCACTCATAAGCGGGAGCTAAGAAACAAAGAAAGAAAGGCCATAATAAAACATTGAACTTGCAGAAGGAGAGAACAGACCTATAGTTACTAGAGGCAGGAAAGGGGGAGGGGGAGGGAGGATATGGAATAATTGGGGAAGGGACACAAAAAGTAATTATGATCTGTAATGATGAACATGCTAATAATATTGATTTGATCATCACACACTGTACACAAATACTGATAGTCAACTCTACTCCATAAATATGTATAAATAAAAATTAAAATTAAAAAATAAATTTAAAAGCACAAATATTTGGGTTTCTTAACCAGATAACATAGAAGGATAACATAAGGAGGCAATAAGTTCAGTAACTTTATTTTTTCACCTCCATTAGTTTCCTTGGAAAAACACAGATACGGGTATGGCATTTAATGTTGAATCTGAAAACCACTTTAGCATGGCTTTACATCTGATGCATCAGTTTTCCAGAAAGCGAAAGAACTGTGTTCTGTTGGGGGAGAAAAAGATAAACATTCTAAGAGAAACAATCCTTTCTTAAATTTGTTAAATAGCTAAGCCAACTCAAATACATTTTACAAATGTGTGGAATAAATGTAATTATATGAATGAAACCACTTAGCACGAGGTTTAAGTGATGGGAGAAAACATCAGGGAAATCATAAGGCACCATTCCCAAGAGAGAAAATAAAAGGTTCTTTATAACTCTGACAGTCAAGATTAGACGAAAAAAACTACCAGCCCTTTGTTTTTTTTTTCCAATGCACTAACAGCGCTGCATCTGCCTGAAGACCGTAAGGGAGAACAGGCTGAAGAAATACATCAACAAAACTCTGATTTTTTAAAAAAAATTATCATCTTCTAATATTTTTTCTGCTGATTTGTATTAGGTATTGTACTTTGTCAATTTCAGTATTTAACATCTCACCAGGGCTCTGCTATCTTTTGAACAATAACAATTTATTGAGTGCATTTCTGACTACTTGTAGTTGTAATTATAATAATGTCATGGTAATTTCATTGGCACGCATGACCCCATGTCATGCATAATATTTCTAATAATCAAACTAACCCTAAGACGTGGGTATTATTAGCTAGTTATCATCCCTTCTCTCCCTCTAGTGTCTGCTTCTCAGACGTCTCTTCCGAGCTCCATTTACTCCCAACTGTCTTCTCCCAGCTGCCGAGAGGGGCCTGTCAGCATTTTTGGAGCATTTCTAAACCTAGAGCGGACAATAGCTTTGGCCTTTTCTTTTCTATCAACAAAGATATTTAAATCCTAAACCTGAAACCTTGCAAGGTTAGCAGCTCTCAATGCTGGCTATTATACATTTCTCTGTCTCATGCAAACATAATATCATCTTCCTTAGAATATTTCGCTCTAACGAATACTTTGTTCTAATGGATACTTTTCAAACTCTAGGAATTGCTGAAGGAAGGGGAAAAAATGTTAGAAGATCTATAGACCAATTACCATTTCTATGAGTTGCCTTGTAATTTGGGGTGAGTTCTTTATAATTTGGGATGAAGATGTGATTAATATTTTTATTATTTAATATACGACTTAGTATTATTATTATTATTTAAGCTTAACTTGGAATTATACATGATGGCATAATTCACCTTAAGAGTCATTGAATAAAACCACAACCCTGAGTTTTAAGGAAATGAATTGGAAAGGAAGATGTTTATGCGAGTGGAATTGCTATAAGCAGCTCACTGCTTCGTCTGGTTGTTTCTCTCTGTCACCCTCTTTTAAAAAACTCAGTGGCCTAATTGATATTGCTTCCTGTAGTCATTATATAACACAAGTGCTGATTATGGTGAGGGGCAGGTGGAAGTCCTAGCCAAAAGATCCAACATAGTCTTACCCTTGAAGCATTTGGGTATTTCAATGGTGCCGTCTATGCACTGGGCTTCCTCTGTATAGCTACATTTCTTCTCCTTATTTTTGCAGAAGAAAGAAACCTTGTCACCATGTAGCATTCCATTCTTAAATTTTTCCTGGAGCTGCACTCTCTCTCCTTGGTATAGGACAGTAGCTTTTTTAACAGATAATTTACAAGATGCTGAAAGAGAAATTGTTTGTAGTCAGACTTAAAAGTTCAGTAAATCTTTCTGAAAGAAAATATAATGTTTGAACCAGTAGACAACACCTGAAACAGATTGGTCAAGACAAGAAGATTCCATGACTGCACAGTGAGTAATGTCACTATGATTGCTAATGGCAGTTCACTATCAATAGAACTGTTACACATGGCTTCCAAGATGGCCTTTTCTTCCCATGCAGTAGACACATAAGAAGGTCACAGCAGAAACATCAGATTCTTGGCTTCAGTGAAAAAGAAATTCTGATAGATATTGCCATTTCCTGTAAGCTTACATGGCCCTACTCAGATCCTATTTATCGAGCTGGTGCATCCATCAACCAGCCACTGTGAGTGTCGGCTGATAACAGTTCACAAATGCTCCTCTCTCTGAAATATTGCCTTCAGTCTAGAGAAGCTACCTCTTCTACTGGGTTATGCAAACCAACCCCACTGCCATCCGCAGGGTCAGAGAAGGGAGCAGCCAGTAGCCAGTGACTGACTGACTGACAAGGGGGTACAAAAAGCAGGTCCTCTTGCCTCTTGGTGGGTTAACTCTTAATTCATGGAGAATTCATGCTCCAGAGCTCCCAGGGGGATCACACTGAAGCTAGACTCTAGCTGAGACCACATTCTTGTTCAAAACATAGCCCCTAGATCAGCATCAGCATCACCTGGGAACTTGGTAGAAACACAGATTCTCAGGTCCCATCCCAGATCTACTGAATTAGAAACTCTGAGGGTGGAACCCAGAGATCTGTATTTAAGCAAGCCTTCCAGGAGATTCTGACACACAGTGAAGTTTGAGAACTAGCACCCTATCCTACCCTACCTGTCTCACTCTCTGTCTTGAGACACTCAATGAATCAACTGACTTGAATCCCTGTCTTAGGCTCTGCTTCTAGGAGACTCCAACCTAAGACGCTAGTCATTCACCACTTTGCCTGCTGGGCCAAATTTCCTCTTTCTGCTTAAACTGTCCAACCCACAGCAACTTGAGCACAGATATAATGCTAAGTTGTAGTTCTTTTTCATAAGTATGACACTGACTGGATGAAGGATAGACTCCTAACTCAAGAGGAACCCATGTCTCAGGGAAAAGATGCCAGCTGGTGACAAATCCTTTAGCTGAGAGGTCCTGGTATAGACTCAAGTCATGTTCAGGGTGAGTAAGCAGAGAGACATAGAGATGGGAGAGGCCACTGAGATATGGGAAGAGTAGCAATAGTTCCTGACTTTCAGTTCCAGTTCTCAGGAGTACCAGTTGTATTTCACCTCCTCATCATCAATGTCCATAAAAACCTGTCGCCTTTTTACAATAAGCCCCAATTTTCTTGAATCAGCTTGAATGCGTGGTTTGTTTTTGCAATGAAGAGTCTTGACTAGAGAGAGCGAAGAAAAGAAAAAAAAAAAAAGAAAGGATGCTCATAGGCAAAGACTTAAGAGCAAATATAGGAAGCCCACACGATCTTTTACCGTATTATCAATGCTTACAAAGAATCTGTTTATTTCGTACAGTGTAATATCAAGCAAGGTTCCTAAGCATGAGGCTTCCCCATGCACATGTGAGTCCTAAAGGCTTTCACGTGCCAACAGCTGTGAAGCAAGTCAGAGCAACAGGTGGAAAAATGATTGGAACAGGAAATGGCAAGTAAAGGTGATTCAGTAGATAAGTTCAGAGACCTTGTGGGACCTCACCCATATTTCCATACCTTTGCAACTTGGTGTTGCAGACCAGTTCCCCAGTTCGGTGCATTCTACTTCTTCTGGACCATCCAGGACATGTGCATCATGGCAACCATATGTAGCTTTATCCTTGTAATGAAGTGCTTGTTTTGCAGGATAGTTCACAAATCCATTGTCTGGTCTTGATGGGAATGGGCACTTTACTTCTAAAAATTCAGTAAGACATATTAGGAATAAATAGTAGTGTTGTCCAGTAGTTGTGAAAAGGCATGTTCCTTTTTCTTATACTCATGGAACTCTAGGTATTAAAAAGGAAACACTTTGAAGGTAAATTAATGACACGCTATTAAGTTCTTTGGGCTTTCGCATATAATCATAAGGTATTATTGACTGGAAATTTCATCTCCACACAGCCTAAGATGATGAATTTGAAAGAAAAAAAAAAGTCTGTCTCTTTTAACCAACAAACCATGAAATTAAAACACAAAGACTGCACCCCCATGCATATTTAGCATGCTATTATTTGGTTTTAAAATGCTAAGCCTAATTGTTATTATTGTCTGCAGACTATGCAAGAAGCCAGCACGAAACATGTCAGAGAAAAATGGTGCTGCTTCCTGGCCTCCTTAAGATCCTCAAGAGTAGAGCCCCAAATCCTTATCTCCATCTAGCACAGTACAAGAAAGCAAGGCTGGAGCCAGGAGCACAATGTTCTTGGGAGCTTGTTTAATGAGGAAGTTAAGAGTACAAGCTCCAGAGTCAGACCACTTGGCTCAATTGTGGCTCTGCCACACAGTGAATAAAAAACAATCCATGAGTCTATAACAACACTAAAAAGACAGTAGATGGAGGGAAAGCTTTTTTCTATAAAGGAAAGCCACCTAATGTAGAAGGAAAGACAGAATTAGAAAGTCACTGTTTTGTAGCCACCAACATCATAATTGATAGAGTCAAGGATTGTTAATGGATTTTAAAATGATTGCTAGAGAGTGGACATTCACGTGGTCTCAAAGTATCACTGACAGGTTGCTTACTAATCCCAAAGAAAAAGAGGTGTTTTTACCAAGAGGTGGTCTGGCACACCCCACCTGACCAAGGGATCAAAGTAAGTGTGACCAAGGATGGACCAACTGACCCTATGTCTCTCCTGATGTGATGGAATGTATTCGTAACAGTTTTTCGCTTGAATCTAAGCATGAGTAAATAACCAACCAAATTCAGATTATGAAACACTCTACAAGACAACTGACCTATACTCTTCAAAAATGTCAATGAAAGACAACAAAAGAGACAGAGGATCATTCTTAATTAGGAAAAACTAAAGAGACATGACAACTAAATAGAAGATGTGATTCTTAATTAGACCCTGCATAAAACAAAACACACGTGTAGGGGATACTTCTGAGTCCACTGCAAAAAGTTACATCTGAAATAAATGTCACATGATATTATTGTTAATTGTTTATAGTATTATAATTGTTTAAATTATTGTTGTTGGGCCGAGCCCGTGGCGCACCTGGTAGAGTGCTGCGCTGGGAGCGCGGCGACCCTCCCGCCGCGGGTTCGGATCCTATATAGGACTGACCGGTGCACTCACTGGCTGAGTGCCGGTCAGGAAAAAACGACAAATAAATAAATAAATAAATAAATAAATAAAATAAAATAAAATAAAAAAAAAAATAAAAAAAAATAAAAAAAATAAATTATTGTTGTTAATAACTCAAAACACGTTAAATGGCTTGGGTACAGTGATAATATGGAAGATCCTTGTTCTTAGTACATTTATGCTGAAGTATTTATGGGTAAGTGTTTTGATGCATACAACTTTTTTTCAGATAATTCAGGGGGAAATAAATCTGTCTATAGAGAAACAGAGGGAGAAAATGTCACAACGTGTTAACAGTTGATACATCTAGGTAAACAAAACAAAACAAAACAAAAGAACCGATTGCTTAGAACTTGGAAGAATTAAGTCACATAACACTAGCAGGAGACCAGAACCTGGCCCAGAGTAAGTGCCCAAAAAGGTGCTGGTTACTATTGTTCTTTGTAGTTCCCCCATGCTAAAAATCAGTTATGTTTTGAGTCATTCAATAACTAGCTGTAATATCCATCACTGGAGATGTTAGCAGTCCTTAAAATAACTCTTTGTGCCCATAATAAACTCTGTAATTTGTCTACCTGTTACACTGACAAATTCAAAGACGGTAATGACAGGTCAAGTCAAAGGAAAAAGAATTTTCATAATTTAAAAAACAAAAATTAAATATTTCTGTGGTTCTTAAATTTAGGTAAAGATTGTAAAGATTTACAGCACTCGACTACAATCTAGTATTTACCTTAATCTCTCAGGATTCCCCATTTTAATCCTGGCTTCTCTTAGCCAGCCTCACTGAAATACTCATCCATCTGTGTACGCACCCTGTCCTTTCATGCCTCCCTGACTTTGCACCACGTGTGTGGCACGTCTTCCCCTCATTCTTCACTCCTCCTCCAAGGCCCATTCTAAGGGTCACCATCTCTGGGAAGATTTCCCAGGCAGCTCTGGAGAGTTAATTGCATTATATATCATTCCCCTGGGTCAGGAGCCAGGTCTCACTCATCTAGTATCCCCAGTACCTAGCACACTCCCTGGCACACGGTAGATGCTCAATAAACATGTGTTGAATGAGGTGATCTGAAACACTCCACAATAGTTGGAATTTTCAATACTTTTCAAATCTGGGTTTCTACACTACCGTAATTATTTTGTCTTATTGCACCTACCTCTGCATTCTGGTAATTTGGTCCAATTCCCATGTGCTGTGCAGGCAATTGTATTATTTCCAAACATGGCATGTTGTGGTAAACATTCAAAGACTGCTGTGTCCTGATACACGGAGTTGTTTCCAGCTGATGGGTTATAAACACTAAGTGTTGCAAACTTCGGTACAGGTGGTGGAGGGCAGGTTACGGCTGGAAAAAGAAAGAGCTATCATTTCTATGAAAACAGTTGAGGCTTTTAAACATACTCTTCCCAGAAAGAAAAAAAATCCAAAGATGAACTTGAGAAAATGAAAAATACTAGATCAAATACTAGAGTAGAAACAGTCAATTGTGAATGCAAAGTAAGAAAATATGATCCTTATACACTGTTGGTGGGAATGTAAATAGGACAGCCATCATGGAAAACTGAATGGAGGTTCCGCAAACAACTGCAGGTGGAACTGCCCTGTGATCCAGCAATCCCACTGCTGGGTATATACCCAAAGGAACGGAAATCATCATGTTGAAGGGATACCTGCACTCCTGTGTTTATTGCAGCTCTATTTACAATAGCCGAGATATGGAATCAACTGAAATGTACATCAATGGATGACAGTATAAAGAAAATGTGGTATATATACACAATGGAACACTACTCAGCCATAAAAAAGAATGAAATTCTGCCATTCGCAGCCACATGGATGAGCTTGGAAAAAATAATGGTAAGTGAAGTAAGCCAGGCACAGAAAGAGAAATACCACATGAGAGAAAGAAAGAGAGAGAGAGGAGGGAAGAAGGAAAGAAAGAAAGATACAATAATATGTTGAACTTTCACAAGGAGAGAACAGAGCCCTGGTTACTAGAGGGGGGAAACGGGGAGGGGGAGGGACTAGTGAAGAACTAGTTAATAGACACAAGGAATGATTACATTTTGTAACGATGAACATGCTGATTGTCCTGATTTGGTCATCAGACATTGTCCACAGGTATTGATATTCAACTCTGTACCACACAAATATGGTTAATCAATTATTTTTCAATAAAAAAAGAAAGAAAATATGATCCCCAAATCAGATGTCCAAACCAGTCAAAAAACTAAATAATTAAGTAGATTTAAGTCTTGCTACCACTAATTTGCCTTCTACAACAACACAATGGTTAAGTTTCCATAAAATCTTTGATCCAGAGCCTACGTTGGAAGATGTTTCTGGAAGACAGACTCAGTGGGGGACATTGTTGGGGGACCATCTGAAATAATGGCTGGTGACAGCCACTTGATACAAAGTTGTTTGTAATATCTGAGTTCCATCGCTGGTTCAGTTTATTTGTTCCTATTGAACACCTCCTGCTTTTGGACTCTCTGTGTATGGAGACTATACAAGTAGCTTCAAGGACCCAGAGACATGGTAGTGGCTTGTCACCTCAATCTGACTAATATGGAGTTTCAACAAATTCAGGGAAAGTTAGAAGATAATAGAAGATAGTGCAGACTAAACATGATTTAACTTGAATGATCTAGATCCTTGCTACTCAAAGTGTGGTCCATGGACTAGCAGCATGGGCATTGCCTGGGAGCTTGTTAGAATGTAGAAGCTCAGACCCGACCCCAGACACAGAAGCTACATATGAACAAGATGCCCAGGTCATTCATATGTACGTTAAAGTATGAGAGGTACTCATTTAAATTAGATTGAGGCTGGGCTGGTTAGCTCAGTTGGTTAGAGTGCCACTTTGTACCAAGATCGAGGTTTTGGCTCCCCATGCCAGCCAGCTGCAAAAAATAAATTAGATTGAGGCTAAAACAGCCTTTTTTGCTTGTAACTAAAAAGAAAAAATTGAATTTACATAATTATATAAAGTCATTTAAAGGAGAAACTATTTACAGGAACCACGGTAATTCCTACTGCTGAGTAAAAAATTCTATTTATCCTTTAAAAAGCTTTCCTTTTTATAGTTTGGTTTTCCTTAAATTAGGATTTATTTGGAATTGCTTTACTTTTCCACTAGCTTTTGCTAGGACAGGCCTCAATGAAACGTTGAAGAACCATAGCTGTTGTGCTGAATGGACCTCCTGGTCAAAGATCGGACTTAAATAAATCCCGTTAGGGAACATAATAATGCCCCTCCCTACACAAGCAAAGCTCAGCTGACTGCCCAGTAAACCAGCAGCGCCTCTTGGAGGAATCTCAATCAGTCCTACCATGCAAAGCCCTTTGATGGGCTCTTAGCTTACTGTGAGGTTACACCCCTTGTCTCCCTCATCACTAGACTCACCCCCTGAGGGCAGAGCTCTCTTCTTTGGCATTATAGGCTAAGTGCTGAGAACAGGATCTGCCATGTATTAGGCCCTCAACACAAAATTATTGAATATGTGAATGAATGAATGAGGGTCCAGAGCAGGAGGAAAATGTTTGATCTCGCTGTTTGCAGAAGTTCTCCTAGTCAAATGGTAGCAGTCCCTGATGTCCAATGCCACACATATCCAAGCCCCTGCCAAAACACTGTGGAAACATCGATGTTAACAAACCCAGCAACGACCGGCCCCACCAGGTGGAGGATACAAACTGTGTTCACAAATAGAATGCCTCCCTTCTGTTATTCCAAAGTGGTTGTTTCATTGTCCAGAGCAGGATGAGATCAGGATGGACATTCCCCATAGTGGTGGCCAGCCGTCTCATCGAGCCAGGATTCAGGGGTTTCGAGGGTGTGGGACAGTCAGTGCTAAAACCAAGAAAGCTCTGGCTTAACTGATCTCTCTCCCCATAACTGGGACCCATAGACTCACGAGCACAGACAGGAAGCTCCTGACTCCATTTTCCTTCCTCAGTGCATTTAACAGAATTAGTCCCATTCAGGTAAAACCTGCAAAAGGAAAATTTAATCTCTCAAGTGGTAAGATCATCCATCATTTGCATTTCAAATGTTTTCTCCATTGAGCATTGCTTCTTATAATACCATTGACTTCTGTCCATATTATAATGCTGTTTTCCTGAGGATCTTTACACTCATCTAGGGCTTATCAAGTCTCCCAGCCAATGCTGCAGGTGAGTCGCTGGAGGGTTCCATAGCTGCTGAGCGTAAAAGCCAAACCCCTAAATCCCTCATCTCCAACCTGTTGGCAACTTAACTTTATGTAAAAACAAAAAGCAAAGAACCGTCACTTTTTCAGAATGACAAAAGTAAATCAAAATAAGTAACCACTGCTATTCATTTTCTTAGAGCCTACTGACACGACTGTGTAAAAACAATGTGGTCTATCACTAATGAAAATGTAACATTCTCTCCTTAAAGACATTTTTTCAAGGTCATTTGTCATTGGACCCACCCATAATTTGAGTTTCAGATGAAAGGGCTGTATTTCTCTTTCACACATAGTATGTCTTAATCTCTAATCCCAAACAAGTATCCTTAGTAAAATTTTGGCCTGATGTCCAGCCGGTGTTTTACGGACACTGTCACAGTGGTGTCTTTTCTCATAAGGCAGGTGAGCTATGTGACCAACCATAAGTGCTTTCTTCTTGGGGATGTTGTACTGCATTACATGCAGATTAAGAGAATTATGTCCTACATTAACACACTCCCAATCTTCTTGAAAGGATTCCCTTCTATAGACTACCAGGTTGGTCAATCAAATTATCATCATAACTAAAGCCCAAGACTTATTCAAAGTATATTAACCCTATGCCAGGATTTGGCCCAGAGATTATAAGGAATTATCATCCAAGTTCAATCATTTCAATATATCTTCTCAGATAAGAAATTTAATCAGGAACATAAAAATTAGATATAGTAGTGACTGCATATTTCATTAGTTGTTGTATTCTTCTCTCCTTACCCCAACCCTTAACATCACTGTAAATATACATAAGGAATCTTCATACAGCACAGCCTTATAACACCAAGGTCATGGGTTCAGATCCCCGTACTGCAGGAATCTTCAAAAAGTTCACGGAAGGATGCATATTATCTTTCAATTATATTTTTCCATTAACTTTTTGAAGTACCATCTTATTAAAAGCAAAACTGAAAATTATTTGCATTCGGCAAATCCAACCTAAAGGCTGGAAATAAAATATGAACCATTCTAGAAGTTTAGCTTGAGCACACAGAAATGTGCTCTGTTAGCTGCTTAGTTGCAAGGAAATCCTTACCCGGTGTTACAAGCAAAACTGATAGTGTTGGGATATTCAAAAGTTGTGTAGCGTACAGCTCCATGTTCTAAGATTCCAGCAAAAGGACACACTCTGGCTGCGATTCAAAGATAAAAAGGTTTATTTCTATTTATAGAATTTTCCATTTAAATAAAAATATATAAACTAATTTCCATCCTTTGATTCAATAACTCTACTAGTAACTATTCTAAGAAAGCAATTCAAAATAAGACGAATAATATATGCACCAAGATGTTCATTACAGTGTCAACTGCTAATAACAAAATGTCGACAATCTAAAGATTCACTATCAGGAGAATGTTTTAGTTAATCATGGTAAATCAATAGTTGAATTATTAAGCAGCCAATGAAATATGAATTATGAAGACTATAAAGACATTCAATGTTTATGATATGCTGACAAATATAGAAAGATACAAAATTGTGCATAATCCCTGCAATGATGCAAAAATATACACATGGAAAATAACTTGAAAAATGACATTGTTAGTGTTCCAGAGTTACAGTTGATGTAAAGAAAAAATTTTCCTAATAATGGTATAGTGGTTTTTTATTAAAAATTATGTTTAGTCTTTTTTAATAAAAAGCACACTAAAGTCACTTGCATGAACATGTATAATTATGACAAAGGTCATGTTCATATAACCAAAATAACCAGAGCTTAGACAGGTCCATAATTTGGCTGCTTAACTTCTACATGTAATTGCCTGAAATTCAAACTGGTTGATTGCTCAATATCTGACTGTAAAAAATAATGCTAGCATGATATCATATAACCATGTTCCGAAGAATAAATAAAAGCAATCATTTATAATAATTGTATATAAAGATATATGTATATACGTTATATTTATATAATATATGTATATAAATTATATTATATGCACATGGGTATATAAACTAATATGCATATGTAATATGTATATTTATGTAATATATAATTAATATGTATATAAATCACCTTGTTAATTTAATTTAACATAATATATTTCATTTTTTGTTATGAATATAACATAATATATACATAATTTAGGTGAAATTTATATCCATTTCAGTAACTGTTAAGTCTGTTTTCATTTTGAGGCAAAGTCCAAAACTATGAAGATTCCCCAAGTTTTGTTTTTCCAAGTGTCTCTTTGGCTTCAGTTTATACGAGGGTACTGTAAAAAGTTCATGGAAAGATTTGTATTATCTTTCAATTCTATTTCTCCATGAACATTTTGAAGTAGCCTCATATTTTAGAGTATCTGCATTTGTCTTTTAACCTCTATAGTGTTTTCATCTCCTTTCATTACAGCAGGTCCCTTCATCAAACCTCCCCTAGTTCCAGGCTATGATTCTCTGGATAGCACTATTGTCCTTTCTTTCTTCTGCCATGGAGAACCTCCCAGACCTTCTTGCTTCTTCACAGCCCTCTACTCTGCAGCTTCTGCTGGTTCTCTGCACCCTGAGTATGACCAGGTAAGTTATTCCCCCAAAATGTCCAGAATCCAAATGAGGGGAGAGAATGTGAGAGAAGGTGCTGACTTACGTGTACATTTCAGGGTGTTGACGGGCCACATTCCTGTGAGAGGGCAGGTAAACCGTCTCATCCCTCCCCGGGACACATAGCCTGGCTGGCAGGAGTACACTATCTGCTCCCCTGGGTCATAGAACGTTTTTAATGGAACAACTGTTGCAAACGGTAAAATTTCTGGTTTGGGACACGCTGAAACAGAGTAAAAAACATATGGTTAAGAAATCTCTATTTGCATTTTTAAGCTCAGCTAGTGCACAAATGAAAAACATTTAATGCTACCAATAATAAGTATACCAAGTTTCATGTCAAATACTTCATGTGCAATATCTCATCTAATCTCCCCAACCATTTGAAGTAGGTTCAATTATCCCCATTTTACAGGTAGGTACACTGAGGCTAAACTGGCTAAATACATTATGGAGGAACTTTAAGCATGGCAGTATTAAAGAGTAAGTATCAATTCAGTCTCCAGCATCCACTCTAACGAAAACTTAAAGTTATCATTGTTCATCCCTGACATATACTAGGGGGTTAGATGTATTAACTATTTTTTCCAACAACAGAAAATACTTACTCCGTCCTGCGATAGCCACATGGCAGAGAAAACTTGAGAACAAGATGAGCGCTGGAGAAGTCATTGTGGCTGATTCACAGTGGCACTGCTAAAGTGGCTTTCCGCTACCAAAAAGAGACATACAAATTTAAAAGTGCTTAAATATTAACCATTTTTTGGTGTACTTTTATCTCTGCAAATAAAAGATAAAGTATCATGATTTGAAAGGAACGCTAAGACCTACATTCTTTAATCATTTACTCTCCACTTCTGTGGGTCTGTTGTGAAATCTCTGGCAGATGGTTTCTGTCTTTGTGGCGTCTTTGTTAATGGCACTGAACAGTTCATTATTCCCTCCGACAGAATCCTGGTGATTTCTGATTGTCTGGGCCTTTCATTCTCTATCTTTTGTTTTGTGTATGTTGTAGATGGAGCACCAGAAGGTCGAAGCTTCTTTTCACCCACAGCCTTTGCATATAAACTTAGGACAATCAGCTATTCTCTGTGTCTCAGTCTCCACATCTCTAAAATGATGTTCCGGTTTCCACGTACACAAGTCCAAAGAACATCTTCAAAAAGGCATGTACAACTTTAAAGCCCCCAAACTGAGCCCAACACCTTCTCTCACAAAATGACTATTTCTTCCCAATTCCCCTTTTATCTGTAGTTGATAAAAAGGTCCCCCCGGTAGCTACTGTTATGACTTGGAGGTGTCCTTGAGTCCTTGACCACCTCTCATATCAAATCCACGAAAATTCCTGCTCATCCAGTCTTAATATGTCTTAGTTCTGTCTGCACAGATTTCTAGATCTGTTTTAGGAATTGGAAAGTTAATACTAAATTATAGGTTGGGGCTCAAAGAAGAAAAGGAGTTTGGTAGGAAGAGAGATTGGGCCGGCATTGATGATGTTGCTTGGGAGGGTTCAGAAGGGACCATCCATGATTCCTTAATTCTTTTACTCATCATTTTCTCTGAGAAACTGAATATACACATGGACAACGGCCAGGCCATTTACGAAAATAGAACTCTGACCCACAGTCTCTGGAGCAACCAGTCTAACAAGCCAAGCCACAACCTCGGCAGCAATTGGTTCAATTTCAGACCAGCCAGAGAAAGCCAAACACGTTCCTCTAAGCAATCACATAGGATGCTGCACTTCAGTGAGCCCACCTCCGTCTTTCCCACACCAACAACCTTCAGGGTGGACTTGAAACCTTCCTTTTTTTCTATGATAAAGTTTTCCCACTCTTCTGCCTAACTTTGAGTCTCTGCCAAACACAGGGATGAGGGCCAACTCCCTTGCTATAGCAAGCTCCGAATAAATAACCTCTGCTTGTTCTCATCTGGGTGGCCTTGGTCTGTATTCACAGGTCTAATGTTTCTTGAGACCCTGCAGCCTGAGAAATGTGCATGTCAGGCAGTGTGTTCATAAACTATGCTCCTAATGAACATCGCGTTCCACGATGAGAAGAAAAGTGTACTGCCACTAATATAAAATAATGACGATCCTTCCCCTTTCCAAGGTTCTGCTTTATTGCAGAGAATTTCCTCGACAGGTGGAAAAGAAAGAAAACTAATGAAGTCAAGGGGGGCCAAGTTGTTCTATACAATAAAGATCTGAGGTAGATGGGAATAGGGAGAGATAAACCAAACAGGTTGGGCATTGGGAAAAGAAAACTTGGGGAGAAGGCTGAAATTGAGAAGAGAATATTTTCAGCAGCAGCCACAACCTCAGTGATCGACACTGAGAGGAACAGAGATAGGGAGAGGGGTTTTTCAATGATGTTTGCTGGTGGCTGTACTCTCTACATAAGCGAACTTTCTAGAGGGGTGGAAATACTCTGTATTTTACTTTAGGAGGTTGTTACTTGAATACATGCAATTATCAAAAGTCATCAAACTAAACATTTCAGATCTGTGCACTTATTGAATTATACCTCAACTGAAGAACAATGCACTCCTTTTCAAGTCATGGGGCAGACATGAGCTGGGCAGCCACGGCGATCCATGTGAGAATGGCAGGCTGGCAGTGTCACAAGATTGACGACATACAAGGGATTCAGCAAACAAGCAAATACATTGAGGATAATGGGAGTCAGCTTTCTCACCAATGAAGAGAAGTAACAATTGGGAAAGAAGGAAAGTTGAAAGAGACCCTATGGTGCTGGATTGGAAATGGAGATATCTACACAAATATACGTAGACAGATACATAAATATAGATAGTCAGGTGTGTGCATGTATGTATGTGTGCATGCCTGTGAATGTACGTAATTTCTACCTCTGTCCACTAGGATAGCCTGGGAGCAGCAATGTATCCAGTAGTAACAAGCACACCTCGTGCCTAGATCTTGGTTTCTAAATGCAACTCTTCACTGAAAGACACCAGCTCTCCTAGGAAAATTGGCTGATTCTAGGATGGGGGCAAAGAAGGTACAGGATAAGTCTGAAATATCATGCTCTGAAGAACAGATCAGAGAATTATAGGGACGCGTTGAAAGGACAGAGAAGCCATTTGAAAGGGCTCTCACTTGTCGAATCTGGGACAATTTGTGTGTCTAAATCAGTAATGACAGTAATGGGTTACAACCCACTGAATAAAATAGGAATCAATGAATCCATGTTGATAGCAGTAACAGATTAACAAATTAATGAGGAGATAAGAAAGTTCCTCCTTGCAATAGAATGCCAACTAATTAACATACTAAGAATACTTGAATTAGAAAATTGCAATTTGGAAATCACCATGGAAATAATTAATTCTAGTGAGAAATAATCAATAGATGCTAAAACTAAAGGGTACAAGTGGGGTGAGATGCCATACAGCCTTAGAAGTGTCTCCACATAAAATAATTATTTCTCACAAAGGGGAAAAAGAGGAATTTATAGGAGAAGAGCCTGGAAGACACCATCTTAATCAAGTGATTAAAATTAATACCACCATTAAAGGGACAAATTGGCATTGTGTGTCCCCCCTCCCAAGAGGATGCAATGAGAAAAACACAACCTCACTTCTGCGATATTCCTGCCCCAAAGATCATAACCTGGGTAGCATTATGAGAAAGTATTGCACGCACCCAAGTTGAAGAACATTATGCAAAATGGCAGTCCTGTAATCTTCAAAAAGGCAGAGGCTGTGAAAGGCAGAGAGACTGAGGGAACCTAGGGACTCATGATAACTGGATAGCAATGTGATCTTTTTGCTATAAGAGCCAGTAGGGACATTTGGCAAAACTTGCATGGAGGTCTCTGGGTTGAAGTTTTTTGCTCTCTTTTTGCAATTTTCTGTGTGTTTGAAATTTGAAACTGTTTAAAAATATAACTAAAAAGAAAAAGAAAAAAGAATGTACACCCTTTTTGTGGTTTCCTTGCAAGTACTTTTAACAAGATACTGTTCTTAAACTGGACCATATGAGGCCTCAAATTTTATTTGCATTGTCCCCTAAAAAGTAATGCAATGGATAGAATTTTCTCAATTGTCTCTCCCTCTCTCTCTAATCATTGACACCAGCTTCTATTTGCCAGCTACTGAAATTTGGAAAATTATGTAAAATAATAGTACCAGGAAAATGAAAAAACAACTAAACCAAACTTAGTTTGACAGCTTTTGTGGGGAGTCACATGTGCTTATGGTTATAATTTTTACGTCTATTTTTTGGCAAGTAAAAATTTCCCTTGTTTGTACAATTAAATACAAAGATAATGGATGGTAATCTGCATAACACAGAAATTGTGATTATTATTAGTCTTGAGTGCTTTGCCACTTGAACACGTCTGAGAACTCAAGATGTTCCCAGAATTCTTCTGAAAACACACATGGGTCTAATGAAAAGCTTTCTGCGAATATGAGATGCAATGTACCATTCTTTCCTTTTCTTTCTCTCTCTCTCTCTCTCTCTCTCTCTCTTTTTTTTTTTTTTTTTTTTTTTTTTTTGGTGGCTGGCCAGTACAGGGATTGAGCCCTGGATCATGGTGTTATCAGCATCATGCTCTAACCAACTGAGCCAACTAGCCAGCCCCCAATTATTTTCATCTTGCAGTTTGTGTTACATTGTCCCATTTAACTTTAGCACCACGTGTTTGATCTGTTCACTGATGTATCTTCCTCTCCACATACTTCAACTCACACTCTCAAAATGAACCTATGATATTATCAAGGAGCTGACTGATAAGCAATGTTAAATGACATGTTATGACATTTTAAAGACACATTTAAAATTACTGTTAAAGTTTTATTTGGCAGAGCAAATGGAAAACCCATCAAGAAAAAAATCCAAGAAGTTTTGGCAAATCAAGTACCTGTTTTGTATTGTTGGGGTTTACACTCACCAGTGAGGATTAGCAACACTTGGATTTAATGTTACACTTAGTACGTTATATTTAATGAATCATGAACAGGAATACATTGGCATACAGACACTTAGGTTGAAGAATACATAAAAACATTTGTTTTACAAGAAACACAGGACTTTGTAATTGAAATTCTTAATGACTTTATATCTTTCCTACCCTAATTTGTAAATTAAACTATAGAGACCTGGACTCAGAGTCCAACGTTTTGTATTCTTCAAACTACATTGCATCACATGTTCAAAACTTATTTACTTTACAAGAGGAGACTTTGACCATAACATTAAACATTTAGCAACAGTTTAGATTTTTTTTTAAAAACTGCTTTCAATCTTCTCTCTTTCAGCGTTGGAATCCTAGCCAATATCCACCAACACGGTCTCATGGAAAAACGCCAAGTACCTTTGCTCCTACAATAAAATGTATCAGGAACTATGAAGCCATTTGCAAAAGGGATAAGGGACTATGTGACAGGGCTTAAACGGGTAATTAAATATGTCTAGAAATGTATAGTTAGCCTAAGTTAGCATTGAGACATCTCTGTGGATACTGAGATCCTCTACAGGTAAATAGCCTTTACCTTGAAAAACGTAGTATCTATACACTGCAATTTCATGGGGGGTTTTTTGTTTGTTTGTTTTTGCCTTTTTTAAAATTTATTTTTTCTTAACTGATTCGTGATAATTGTATATATTTATGGAGTACAGTGTGATATTTGGGTACATGTATACAGTGTGCCATGATCACATCAGGGTATTTCGCATATCTATCACCTCAAACATTCGTCACCTCTTTGTGCTGGGAACATTCAACATTCTCTCAACTAGCTACTTGAAGTTACACAGCAATTTGCTGTTGACTGTAGTCTCCCTATATTGCTATAGAACACTAGATCTCATTCTTCCTGTTTCTCTACATACACACTGCAATTTCTATCTTTATCTAGAGCAGTTATTCCTAACATTGGCTGCACATTAGAATCTCCCAGCTGTTTTTTAAAAATACCAAGGCCTGGGCCCTAGTCTAGAAATATTGAAACGTGATTTCTGGGAGTAGCATCCTTTTAAAAAGTGTCCACGTGATTATGATTGCAATGAGTTCAGACCCACTGATCCAGCTAGTCAAGTTCAATGATAGGGTTCCACTACATACATTTTCTCTCTTGCCAAAGTGAGACTACTTTCTATACTTGGTGTATTACACAACTCCTGATCTGTTGTGAATTGCCTCCTGGGTTCCATTGATGCATTCATTCTTTTACAAACACTTAGGAAGCCCTTACTGAGCTGTACTTTGTGGTTGATACTGGAATTTCAGAAATAAACAAGATTTGACTATTGCCTAGAAGGATTTCACAGTTTGCTAAACCTGAGGTACAATGCTACAAATAAAATAATAGCAGAAAGTGCAGGATACTTGTGTATCCCAGCATGTAAGGATGTAAAGGTAAGGAAGGGCATATTGCAGGTAGTTGCAAAAGCAAGGAGGCATGAAACAGCATGATATATCCCAACAGCTGCAAATAGTTGAACGTTGCTGGTGCAGAATATTTCTGGTGAGGAATAGCAGAAAATGAGGCTGGAGAGGGAGTAGGAACTAGATGAGGAAGGCTCTTGTGTGCCGTGTTTAGGAATTAGAACTCATCGTGAAGGCGGTGAGGGGGAAGAGTAAGGTCAGGTTTGCATTTTGGAAAGAATATTGACAGCAGTGTAGAAGACACGTTGGGGTAAGAGAGTGGTACAGGGAGAGAAAGAGATTGGAAGAAGAAAAACTGTAGTGTGTCATCACGTAAACCCATCGCAATTCCACCCTCCAAACCAACACTGCCTTCTGTGGTGTTGGCGAGTGAGAGACATTCCTGTGAAATAAACACTATGGAATTGGCCACATGTACACCTGACCATGATGAATCAGAGCATGTACTGCTCTCCTGAAGCGTGCAATGGAGGGAAGGATTGTTCACCCCAAACCATGGCCTAACCTGCCAGAAGAATGGAGTCCTGGCAGAGGGCTGAGGACATTACTCAGAAACTAGAGAGAATTTTGCTGAGCAGATTTGCCGACCCAGATATTTAGATTTTAGACTGGATTTGGAGAAAAGTGCCCAGATATAGCTGTACGGTCGAGTGTGTGGAGGAGAATGTGAACCAAATAGAAAGAGCAGAGTGTCTGGTTCTTCCTAAGATGACCCCATCAGAGAAGGAGGGCGAGCCCAGCACCACGGAGGACAGAGGTTTTGATCATGGTTCATTTGGTTTGGAGTCTTGACTCTGCCTCTGACCAGCTGTGTCATCTTGGGCCAGTAACATTCTATGGCAAGATTTTTCTCAAAAATGGGGGTGAAAATAAAACCTCTTTCAAATGGTTGTTGTCAGGTTTAAATGAGAATGCACGTGGAATACTTGCAGAGTGCCTGGCTTACAGTGACTGCAGATGAAATTCAAGTCTCATTAGCATTTTCTTTAATATAAATGCCTCGGACGTCTTACACCAAAGCACTAGAAATGCCTACACGAATTGTGCAGTCTAATGGGTTTCAACGAGACTCAGCGAACTGGTACTCATTACTAGAAAACACACACCCACAGAAGGACAAAAAGAAAGAGCTGCACTTCATGCCCTGCTGTAAAATGCTAGCGGCAGTGGTCTCCAGGCAATGGAATACGGGCATCTCACTCTCTTCTCTTTTCAGTATGGTGGATTTTTGTCTTATTTTATTTTGGCTGATTATTTATTTATTTAGATTGGAAAGGAAGAAGTAAAACTATCTTTATTCACAGACAATATGATCTATGTATGATTTAACTACAGAAAACTCTAAAGAACATTGTATTAGTCAGGGTTCTCCAGAGAGACAGAATCAATAGAATATGTTGTAATTATGTGAGAGGGATTTATTAGGGGAATTGGCTCATGTGACTATGAAGAAAAGTACCAGGATAGGCCGTCTTATAAACTGGATGCCAATAGCGTGGTTCAGTTCAAGTCCAAAGGCTTCAAAACCGGGGAAGCTGATGGTGTCCTTGGTTTTAGTCCTGGAACCCAAAAGCTGGAGAGTTTTGAGCTCTGATGTCCATGGACAGGAGAGAAGAGTGGGTCCCAGCTCCAGCGGATCAAGAGCGAGCTTCACCTCTTTCCTCTGTCTTTTGTTCTCTCTGGACCCCCAGTGGATTGGATAGTTCCTGCCCACACTGAGGGTGGGCCTTTCCTACTCAGGCCACTCAGACTCTCATAACAAACTCTGCTGGAAACACCCTCAAGGACACACTTAAAAAGATAGCTTTTTTTTTTTTTTTTATGAAACTGATTTCATTTAATTTTGACAGTTCTATCACATTTCTCACAGTTACAATTTTTTTTTTCCTCCTCGGAATGATGACATTATGTTGGGATACTGTGTTGGGAACTGTTCCCCTCAGAATCTTTTTATTTTTTTTAATTTTATTTATTTATTTATTTATTTATTTATTTATTTATTTATTTATTTATTTATTTATTTATTTTAATTTTATTTTGTCGATATACATTGTGGCTGATTATTGCTCCCCATCACCAAAACCTCCCTCCCTTCTCCCTCCCCCCCCACCCCCCTACAATGTGCTTTCTGTTTGCTTGTCGTATCAACTTCGAGTAATTGTGGTTGTTATATCTTCTTCCCCCCCCCCCCGGTTTGTGTGTCTGTGTGTGTGTGTCTGTGTGTGTGTGTGTGTGTGTGTGTGTGAATTTATATATTAATTTTTAGCTCCCACCAATAAGTGAGAACATGTGGTATTTCTCTTTCTGTGCCTGACTTGTTTCACTTAATATAATTCTCTCAAGGTCCATCCATGTTATTGCAAATGGCAGTATTTCATTCGTTTTTATAGCTGAGTAGTATTCTATTGTGTAGATGTACCACATTTTCCGTATCCACTCATCTGATGATGGGCATTTGGGCTGGTTCCAGCTCTTGGCTATTGTAAAGAGGGCTGCAATGAACATTGGGGAACAGGTATACCTTCGACTTGATGATTTCCATTGCTCTGGGTATATTCCCAACAGTGGGATAGCTGGGTCGTATGGTAGATCTATCTGCAATTGTTTGAGGAACCTCCATACCATTTTCCATAGAGGCTGCACCATTTTGCAGTCCCACCAACAATGTATGAGAGTTCCTTTTTCTTTTTTTTTTTTTTTTTTAATTTTATTTTGTCGATATACATTGCAGCTGATTATTGCTCCCCATCACCAAAACCTCCCTCCCTTCTCCCTCCCCCCCGCCCCCCCAACAATGTCCTTTCTGTTTGCTTGTTGTATCAACTTCAAATAATTGTGGTTGTTATATCTTCTTCCCCCCCCCCCCGGTTTGTGTGTGTGTGTGTGTATGTGTGTGTGTGAATTTATATATTAATTTTTAGCTCCCTCCAATAAGTGAGAACATGTGGTATTTCTCTTTCTGTGCCTGACTTGTTTCACTTAATATAATTCTCTCAAGGTCCATCCATGTTGTTGCAAATGGCAGTATTTCATTCGTTTTTATAGCTGAGTAGTATTCCATTGTGTAGATGTACCACATTTTCCGTATCCACTCATCTGATGATGGGCATTTGGGCTGGTTCCAACTCTTGGCTATTGTAAAGAGTGCTGCGATGAACATTGGGGAACAGGTATACCTTCGACTTGATGATTTCCATTCCTCTGGGTATATTCCCAACAGTGGGATGGCTGGGTCGTATGGTAGATCTATTTGCAATTGTTTAAGGAACCTCCATACCATTTTCCATAGAGGCTGCACCATTTTGCAGTCCCACCAACAATGTATGAGAGTTCCTTTTTCTCCGCAGCCTCGCCAGCATTTATCGTTAAGAGTCTTTTGGATTTTAGCCAACCTAACTGGGGTTAGATGGTATCTCAATGTGGTTTTGATTTGCATTTCCCGGATGCTGAGTGATGTTGAGCATTTTTTCATATGTCTGTTGGCCATTTGGATATCTTCCTTAGAGAAATGCCTACTTAGCTCTTTTGCCCATTTTTTAATTGGGTTGCTTGTTTTCTTCTTGTAAAGTTGTTTGAGTTCCTTATATATTCTGGATATTAATCCTTTGTCAGATGTATATTTTGCAAATATTTTCTCCCACTCTGTTGGTTGTCTTTTAACTCTGTTAATTGTTTCTTTTGCTGTGCAGAAGCTTTTTAGTTTGATATAATCCCATTTGTTTATTTTTCCTTTGGTTGCCCGTGCTTTTGGGGTCGTATTCATGAAGTCTGTGTCCAGTCCTATTTCCTGAAGTGTTTCTCCTATGTTCTCTTTAAGAAGTTTTATTGTTTCAGGGTGTATATTTAAATCCTTAATCCATTTTGAGTTGATTTTAGTATACGGTGAGAGGTATGGATCTAGTTTCATTCTCCTGCATATGGATATCCAGTTATCCCAGCACCATTTGCTGAAGAGGCAGTCCCTTCCCCAGTGAATAGGCTTGGTGCCTTTGTCAAAGATCAGATGGCAGTAAGTGTGTGGGTTGATTTCTGGATTCTCTATTCTATTCCATTGGTCAGTGTGTCTGTTTTTATGCCAGTACCATACTGTTTTGGTTATTATAGCTTTGTAGTATAGCTTGAAGTCAGGTAGTGTTATGCCTCCAGCTTTATTTTTTTTTGCTCAGCATTGCTTTGGCTATGCGTGGTCTTTTGTTGTTCCATATAAATGTCTGGATAGTTTTTTCCATTTCTGAGAAAAATGTCTTTGGAATTTTGATGGGGACTGCATTGAATTTGTATATCACTTTGGGTAGTATGGACATTTTCACTATGTTGATTCTTCCAATCCAAGAGCATGGAATATCTTTCCATCTTCTTGTATCCTCTGTAATTTCTCTCAGCAGTGGTTTGTAGTTCTCATTATAGAGATTTTTCACCTCCTTGGTTAACTCAATTCCTAAGTATTTTATTTTCTTGGTGGCTATTGTAAATGGGCAGGCTTTCTTGATTTCTCGTTCTGCATGTTCACTATTGGAGAAAAGAAATGCTACTGATTTTTGTGTGTTGATTTTGTATCCTGCTACTGTGCTGAAATCATTTATCAAATCCAACAGTTTTCTTATAGAGGCTTTAGGCTGTTCGATATATAGGATCATGTCATCTGCAAACAGGGACAGTTTGACTTCATCTTTTCCAATCTGGATGCCCTTTATTTCCTTCTCTTCTCTGATTGTTCTGGCTAGTACTTCCAACACTATGTTGAATAGGAGTGGTGAGAGAGGGCATCCTTGTCTAGTTCCTGTTCTTAAAGGAAAAGCTTTCAGCTTTTCCCCATTCAGGATGATATTGGCAGTGGGTTTGGCATATATGGCTTTAATTATGTTGAGATACTTTCCCTCTATACCTAACTTATAGAGGGTCTTTGTCATGAATGAGTGCTGAACTTTATCAAATGCTTTTTCAGCATCTATAGAGATGATCATATGGTCCTTGTGTTTGAGTTTATTAATATGGTGTATCACATTTATTGATTTGCGTATGTTGAACCAACCTTGCATCCCTGGGATGAATCCCACTTGATCGTGATGAATAATTTTTCATATGTGTTGCTGTATTCTGTTTGCTAGTATTTTAGTGAGGATTTTTGCATCTATATTCATCAAGGATATCAGCCTGTAGTTTTCTTTTTTGGTTATATCTTTACCTGGTTTTGGTATCAGGATGATGTTTGCTTCATAGAATGAGTTTGGGAGATTTGCGTCCGTTTCAATCTTTTGGAATAGTTTGTGAAGAATTGGTGTCAATTCCTCTTTGAATGTTTGGTAAAATTCTGCTGTGAATCCATCTGGTCCTGCGCTTTTCTTTGTTGGGAGCCTTCTGATAACAGCTTCAATCTCCTTTATTGTTACTGGTCTGTTCAAATTTTCTACGTCTTCACGGTTCAGTTTTGGGAGCTTGTGTGTGTCCAGAAATTTATCCATTTCCTCCAGATTTTCAAATTTGTTGGCGTATAGTTGTTTATAGTAGTCTCGAATGATTCCTTGTATTTCAGATGAATCAGTTGTAATATCGCCTTTTTCATTTCTAATTTTGGTTATTTGAGTCTTCTCTCTTCTTTTTTTTGTTAGCCATGCTAATGGTTTGTCAATTTTATTTATCTTTTCCAAAAACCAACTTTTTGATTCATTGATCTTTTGAATTGTTTTTTGGTTTTCAATTTCATTCAGTTCTGCTCTGATCTTAATGATTTCTTTCCGTTTGCTAACTTTAGGTTTGGATTGTTCTTGTTTTTCTAGTTCTTTAAGGTGAAGTGTTAGGTTGTTCACTTGCCATCTTTCCATTCTTCTGAAGTGAGCATTTAATGCAATAAATTTCCCCCTCAATACTGCTTTTGCAGTATCCCACAGGTTTTGGTATGATGTATCATTGTTTTCATTAGTTTCAATAAATTTTTTGATTTCCTGCTTGATTTCTTCTTGGACCCATATGTCATTAAGTAGAATGCTGTTTAATTTCCATGTGTTTGTATAGTTTCCAGAGTTTCATTTGTTATTGATTTCTAGTTTTATTCCATTGTGGTCTGAGAAGATACATGGGATAATTCCAATTTTTTTGAATTTATTGAGACTTGATTTGTGACCTAATATGTGATCTATCCTGGAGAATGATCCATGTGCTGATGAGAAGAATGAATATTCTGAGGTGGTTGGGTGGAATGTTCTGTAGATATCTGCCAATTCCAATTGGTCTAGAGTCTTGTTTAGATCTTGTGTTTCTCTACTGATTCTTTGCCTAGATGATCTGTCTAATATTGACAGTGAGGTGTTCAGGTCCCCTGCTATTATGGTATTAGTGTCTATTTCCTTCTTTAGGTCTAATAGAGTTTGTTTTATAAATCTGGCTGCTCCAACATTGGGTGCGTACATATTTATGATTGTTATGTCTTCTTGATGGATCAGTCCTTTTATCATTAAGTAGTGTCCCTCATTGTCTCTTTTTATGGTTTTTAGTTTAAAGTCTATTTTGTCAGATATAAGAATAGCTACTCCAGCTCGTTTTTCTTTTCTGTTTGCATGGTAAATCTTTTTCCATCCTTTCACTCTTAGTCTATGTGAATCTTTATGGGTGAGGTGGGTCTCTTGTAGGCAGCATATAGTTGGGTCCTGCTTTTTGATCCAGTCAGCCAGTCTGTGTCTTTTGATTGGGGAATTTAAGCCTTTTACATTAAGAGTTGTTATTGAAAGGTGTTGATTTATTCCTAGCATTTTATTGGTTGTTTGGTTGTCTTAGGTGTCTTTTGTTCCTTGCTTTCTGATTTACTTTTTGGTTTCTGTGTTTGTTGGTTCCTTAGGTTGTAGATAGCCTTTTTGTTTGCTTGTTTTCTCTTCATGAATGCCATTTTTATTATACTAGTGGGTTTTGATTTTTCTTGGGGTTTTTTGGCAGTGGTAGTTATTTTTCAGGTTCTAAACCCAGTACTCCCTTGAGGATTTCTTGTAAGGGTGGTCGTGTGGTAGTGAACTCCCGCAGTTTTTGTTTGTCTGAGAAATATACTATTTGCCCTTCATTTCGGAAGGATAGCCTTGCAGGGTAGAGTATTCTTGGCTGGCAATTTTTGTCTTTTAGTATTTTGAATATCTCAACCCATTCCTTTCTAGCTTTTAGGGTTTGTGATGAAAAGTCTGATGTTAGCCTGATTGGGGCTCCCTTATAGGTGATTTGACGCTTCTCTCTTGCAGCTTTTAAGATTCTCTCTTTATCTCTGGGTTTTGCCAATTTGACTATAACATGTCTTGGAGAAGGCCTTTTTGGGTTGAATACGTTTGGAGATCATTGAGCTTCCTGGATCTGAAGATGTGTGGTTTTTCCTATACCTGGGAAGTTTTCTGCCACTATTTTGTTGAATATGTTTTCAATGCAATCTCCGTTTTCCTCCCCTTCTGGAATACACATGACTCAAATATTTGAGCACTTAAGGTTGTCTGAGATCTCTCTCAGATTTTCTTCAATGTCTTTGATTCTTTTTTCTTTCTTTTTGTCTGCTTGTGTTATTTCAAACAGCCCATCTTCAAGTTCAGAGGTTCTCTCTTCAACTTCGACAAGCCTGCTGGTTAAACTCTCCGTTGTGTTTTTTATTTTGCTGAACAACTTCCTCAGTTCAGCAAGTTCTTCTACATTTTTTTTCAGGACATTGATTTCCTTGTACATTTCCTCTTTCAGATCCTGTATACTTTTCCTCATTTCATCATGATGTCTAGCTGAGTTTTCTTGTATCTCATTCAGTTTCCTTAGAATTGTCACTCGAAATTCCTTGTCAGTCATTTCAAGGGTTCTTGTTCTATAGGATCTAGAGTTTGAGATTTATTAACTTTTGGTGGTATACTTTCTTGATTTTTTGTATTTCTGGTATCTTTTTTTTGATGTTTATTCATTGTGGCAGGGGTTTTCACAGTCCACCGGTTTGAGACTAATGACTAACTAGGATGTTGCTGTGGTTGCCAATTTCGTATGGCTCCCTCCGTGACTGCTCAGTTGGCCTCTAGTGCCTTGTGTGTGTGGTTGCCTCGGGTCTTGGGCTTCTCCGGGGAGCCACCTTTCTGGTCAGCTTGGACTCTGCTGGGCTGGTGGATCATGTACCACAGGGTGTGTGATCTCTGTTGAGCTTTCACTTCCTGTGCAGGACTTCTCCCTGTTCCATGTGCTCTGGCCCAGGCTGTTGGATCATGCAGTGGCGACCCCACAGGGTGTGTGGTTTCTGTTGAGTCTCCGCCTCCCTGGCCGCACGTCTCCCCACTCTGTGCGCACTGTGCTGGGCTGGGGCGTGTCTTCTGCAACCCTCGTCTATCAGCTGGGCCTTCAAGACCCTGCTCGGCACCGCCTCGCCCAGGAAGTCTACCAGGTTTCTGCTAGGCACAGACGACCGGTCACTCTGGGTGCCTTTGTAGCACTGTGTAGATCTTTCTCGGGACTTGTTCACCTTTGTATCCCCCCAGCATAGACCGAATCTAGCGCCCACCTGCAGCCAGCTCTCCGGCAGGTTCAAGCGGACCTGGGAACTCTCCTACCACACTATTCCCAACCAGAGATTGGTTAGGCTTTTTTCCGAACTGGTGGCCACAGAGATGGTATCTGCCTCCCAGTAACAGGAAGTTTACCGGGGCCGGAGTCCAGGGTGTGGTGGAGTGACAGTCAGCCCTCCCATACTTCCTTGCCCTCCTGACACTGGCCTGGGATGCCTCCTGCCACCAGCCCCACCAGAGAACCGTGGAGGGAGTGAGAGGGGAGGCCGGCCCGCAGGCTCCGGAAAGCCCCACGCCGGGCCAAGCAAGTGGGAAGGCTCAGTGACGGCTGAGCCAGTCGGAGCTGCCAGCACCTGGGAAAATGGAGGCAGCCCTGGGGCAGTGGGTGAACCGGTGATGCAGGCGGGAGCCAGGTGGGCATCAGCCCCCCGAACAGGGCTGGGCCAGGGGTCACTCACAGGGCTGTGCCAGGTCGGGCACTCACTCTCTGCCTCTGGTTTGCCGCCTTCCCCGTTCTCGGCCGCTGCCGCCTTGGGCTGTTCAGTTGCGGCGTGGCTCGGGTGCTCCCAGGAATCTTCTGAAACCTTGCATCCTGAATAGGGCAGCTGGCTGCCTTCAGCGCGGCCCCGGCCTCCGGGATCGTGTCTGCATCCACAGCAGCCCTGGCGCCATGTTCCCTGTTTCGAGACTCGCTTTTGCAGCTAAGAAACAGTTCTTTTCCTGCTCCACACTTCAAAGCTGTTGCCTGTAAGTGAGGCAGCCTCTCCTGCCGAGGGCAAAGTGGCGGTCACCCCCACGACCGGCCAGCGGCAGCGGTCCTCCCTTAAGAGATGGCAAGAGGAAGGTCCACAAGTTTCCTGGCTGCCTGAGGCCCAGTGGCTGCCTTTTCCACCTCAGCTACTCCGCGCCAACCGCCGCAGCCACTGCCATCTTGAGCTTCTCTCTTTGCTGATTATTTAAATATTATTAATAGATAAGACAGCAAGCCTATTTCCTCATTTGGGGGAAAAAATAAGATATGCTTGTATGAAAATCCACAAACATAAAAGTGGGTATATGGGTGGCATGTGTTAAATGAGCATCCGGTGATACTTCTTACCCAGGCTCAGTCCCGGTGGGCAGCACAGTCATAGGTCTCTCCCACTCCGGGGACTCATCTTTGTATAGAAAATAGCACAGATGCTTCCCCAAGATGCAGTAGGGTCATGACATCACCCAACTCATACCCATTGATCACTGGAAATCCCAGCCAGTGCCTCCAGAGCCAGCCTCTGAGCTGGCTGGATCTTCTCGGCCCTCTGTCCAGTTCCCATGTGTGGGTCTGGTATCAGCCCCCGAACCTCTCCCTTTTCCTGCTTCACATGAAGTCCTGAGTTAGGACAAGTTCAAGACAAAGGCGCCATGGCACTTTGGAATACAAAGAAGAGAACACTGAAACCTTACACACAGGTGTCATCGACTATTTAGAAAAACATATTGTCAGAAATCCAAAGAAAAGATCAATATGATCTCATCACTAGAGGTTCTAAGAGGGAACGAGGCTTAACAGAAGAGGGCCTGAGAGTAAAAGGCTGAGATATGTTCACTAATGGCCTGATGTTGGAGAAAATGAGGAAGCAGCCAGAGAAACGAACACGACTTCCCAAGAAGTTCTCTGATGAGCTCAGATTAAAAAAAAAAAAAAAAAGACCATGTTAAACAAAAAAGGACGGAGGAAGGGAATATTACATGGAATGAACTTGAAGTGCAGTATAAACCAAATCCACAAAATATCAAGAACTCAGCTGACCAAACTGAGTCCAGGATCACTAAAGATTTCAAAAGGTGCAAAGATGACTAAGTGGAGTCAGAATGGAAGGAGGAAGGAAGTAGGAGAGGCTGGACTTCATGAGAAGATGGTTCATATGCATGGGCTTGATACTGTTCTCATTGTGAGAGCAACACAGCATCATTTAAATCAATCTAGAAAGCTAACATAGGAAACAAATAGAAAGCCTTTCATATTGCCACCTAGAGTTATTTCTTTTCAGCATTTATATACATCAAAATTAAAACCGGGATTACATTCATTACACAATTTTGTATTTTATTTTCATATCATAACCACATTCGCAGATCCTTATTTGTGTTTTCAAAGCTTGCTTTTCACATAATCTTCCATTAAGTAGATGCTGTATACATTAACCATTTCTCCACTTCGCGATACTAGGTGCTGTCTTTCACCATTGTGAATAGTGATACAGTTGAGAACCTCTTACAAAATTTTTGAATAACTTATTTCCTTAGGATGGAGTCCTAGATGTGGAATTACTTGGACAAAGGATAAAATGTGTTTAAGGATTGTGATACATATTGCTTAGTTGCCTTCCAGAAAGGTGAGCCCAATTTATGTTCATACTTCCAATGTATGAAGGTTCTAAACATAGTATAGGGTTAACAGCTGACAGAGAGCTCAGTTATTTAACTTTTAGTTTTCTTCTGGTTTACCTGGCAAAGAAAATTACACTCACACTGAAAAAGTAAATGGACATCATGAAGTTGGAATCTAAGCCCAGCTAGAAAATAACATAAGCAACTAGCTGTCCAAAATAAATTTGGGGGCTATAAACCCAGTAAAATATATCCCAAATTGCAAGAACTTATTATTCTGATCCTATGAGCATCACTGTCAGTAATCTTTATAGTATAGGTTGGTAAGGAAGACAATCTGATAACACAAAAATTTTGTTTTAAAAAATATATGCAACATTGTGATACTGTTAGTATATGTAGAAAAGAATGCTAGAAGTTAATGCACCAAAACATGAGGAGTACTTGAGTTAGAAGGAATTGTTTTTTTCTTTTCTCTATTTCTAAATTTTATGTAACATGTTTGTATTGTTTTACAGTGGGAGAAAAGAGGAATTTTTTAAGTGATGAACAGGAGAGATGCCTGAAGACACAGGAGGAAAAGCAACAGATTCTGACAACCCAGCATCACTGAGTTTGACATAAATCCACGGCCTGGTAAATGAATTGTTAAACAGATGGTTTGTGAGCATCTGGATGAACGGAAATGATCACTAACAAACAACATGGGCTCTCTTCAAACATGTTGAAGATTACGACAAATTAAGCCCAATTCCATTTTTTGACATAGATTAGTTGATAAGGGGAAATACATTATCTATAAAGTATGTCTCCTTTTAACAAAGCATTTGATGATTAATCTACTGGTATTCTTGGGAGTAAGATACTGAACTGTGGATGAGTATAAAGAACTGCTGGTTGACTTGGCAGCTGCTTGTACAAACTGTGTGTGAAAGGTTCTCCTCAATAACTAGAATATGAAACCCTCAAACCCCACGGAATTTCATTAGCTCTAATAGGTATAGACTATATGAAAGTAAAAGTAGGGCTTGGAGAATAATTCACTATTTTATTTAAGAGAGCAGAAGCATAAATGTCTCCCATGAATATGATCTATTGCTATTTGTTTTAAATATAAATCTTTAAATTTAAAGTGAGCCTGGACACCTAACAATGTTGATTTATACTGGCCCTTCAGGAAGATCATAGATCTTAAGAAACATTCTGAAAATATCTAGATATGTGAACAAGCACGAATACATCAAGGACCTTTACAGCTGACTGTCCTTGTCACCTAGATCAAAATAAATCCAAGTTTCTGTTTAAGCTGTCAAGAACATCCATGATTTTCCCCTTGTTTCCACATGTTCTCTCATTAATTTTTTGCAACATAGTATGCTACCTCCACCTATTTGCCCTGTTCCAAAATCATTGCATATATCTGCCAATATGCCAGAGCTGAGAACCCTCACACTATGTACATAAGAATGAAGGTCTTTCAAAATGTTCATGGAAAGATTTGTATTATCCTTTAATTCTATTTTTCCATGAACTTTTTCAAGTATCCTCATATTCTCCTCTATCCACTCACTCTATTATTTTAAAGTTGGTGATTTTGAAAACTTTCAAGAATAAAACTATAGAATTCTGTCTCCAGTCATATTCTACTCAATATTTTCAACAAATTGAATAAAGAAGAAAGCTCTACGAATTTTCAGATGCTGCACAACTGAGAAAATGCAGACAGAGTTGATCTCAAAAAGCTAAACACATCAGCCAGAACCCTCAGGATAAATTTCACAAGATCAATGTAAATCTCAGCCTGTAGGTTGTTTAAGTAGAGACAGAAGCAGTTCCAGCATGAAGAAATGCCAGATGTTTTCCTAGAGCACAAGTTTGTTTGACCCGCTAGTGAATGGCTGAAATGTAATTGCATTAGGCTGTGTTCAAAGCCTGTCTTGGACTCCAATCTTGAACACAATTGCTTCTTTGTACTGCCCTGGTCAGACCAAAGTGTGACAGTTCTTGAGGAGCACATTGAAAAACCAGACCTCTCTGAAAGACAATGAAGAGCCTAAAGGTCATGTAATAGGATAATAATTCAAAGAATCATGGATGTCTACCCTAGGGCAGAGGAGACCAAGAAAGCTGTCCCCAGATATTTCAAGAACCATTACGTGGAAGAAAATTTAAACTTATTTTGAGTTGTTGGCTGAGCACAGACCTTGGATTAATGGGTACCAGTTATAGGAAAGAAGGGTTCAATATATGAAAGAATTGTTTAATAATTAAAGTCTTTCAGCAATGAAATGAGTTTCTTCAAGGAGTGGTGAGCAGCCTGTCAATGATAACAAGTTCTAGGCCCTTGAAGTTGAGCTGAGTGATCACACCAAAGAATAGATCAGGCCACTCTCCGGCTGAGACACTCCATGGCTCCCCACTAAAATCAGAACAAAGTGCAAACTCTTCACGCGGTCTGCAGGGCCCTGTATGATCTGGCCCCTGCCAACCTGTACCTGCAGCTCCTGCCTTTTACCCACTTTTCATCCATTTGTTCATTTATTCTATGACTATTCTTTGAGGCTGACTATGTGCCAGCACAGCTGTGAACAAAGAAGACAAAACCTCTGCCCCGAAGTTGCTGACATTGTAGTGGGAGAAGAAAGACAAATAAATAAATAATAAACAAATAGATGAAGAATCAAGGGGTAAGAGCTATGAAGAAAGATAAGCAGGATAAAAGGAGTGGCAAGTGACAGAAGGAGGTGCTATTGTATCTTTTTGGGGGTGGGGCAGCTGGTCACTTAGGGGATCTGAACTCTTGGACCTTGGTGTTATAACACTGTGCTCTAACCAGCTGAGCCAACCAGCCAGCCTATTATTTTATTTTATTTTTTGCAGTTGGCCAGTAGGGCTATTGTAAGTAGGGGAATCAGGGCATGCCTCTCTGTGGAGGTGACGTTAGAGCGGAGGGGAGGAAGAGAAGGAGTGAGCCCTGTCTGGAGGGTGGTGGGCATGTCCAAGGAAGGGGCCAGGGAGGCTGGAGGGGAGCGAGCAAGAAGCACCCAGGTGACGGCAGCAGATCAGGTGGGGCCTGCTGGCCATGGTCAGGACTCGAATATTACTGAGTGATATGGGAAGCCACCAAAATGTTTAGCAAATAGAAGTGACATTATCTGAATGATGTTTGAAAGGGACCACTCTGGAGGCTGTGTGGGGAATATTTTGTACATGGGTATAATCAGGGAGACTAGGCTGGGTTTTCTTGAGGCAGTTGCTGAGACAGAGTTTGGGGTGCAAGAGGTTTATTAGGGACCAATGCTTGTGAAGGGAAGAGGGAAGAAACAAGATTGGGTGGAGGAGGAAGCTGAGCTGAAACGCAGACCCAGCAAGCCTGGAGAACCCAGTGGGGAGCTCTGGAGCAAGTATTACCCATCAGAGTCCTGAAATGGCTGAGCCTAAATGATCCTTACTTGCTCAGGCATGGGGACAAAGGTTGCCCTGGGAAGGGCATGACTTCAGGCAAAGCATCTCTCTGCAACTGAGGCAGACACTAAAGGGGTTGACAGCAGTACATTGTGTGCTGACAACACTCCCCACTGGTGGGCCAGAAGTCTGGGTGGTACATCTCCATGGCTATTGCAGAGGTGGATGCAGAGACTGCTGGAACTTCTCCCTCATTCATTTTAGTCTAAGAACTTCACCAAGTTTTATCAGAGCTCATGGCTGCCCAGCTAAATGTTAAATTTTCCAGACTCCCTTGCAGCTAGGTGTGGCCATGTGACTATGTTCTGACCAATGGGATGTGAGTGGAAGTGATATGCTCAACTTCAAGGTTGCCTCCCTAAAGGGGAAGCTGCCCCACCTCCACAGTCTCACTCTTTCCCCCTCACTGTTGGCTAAAGTCCAGAGGATGGTAAGGAGCCTGCTTCAACCATGAAAAAAAGGACAATACCTAAGGAATTCTCGGGTCACAAGATAGAAAGTATCTGGCTCTCTGGATGACTTCACCACATAACACCTTCTATCTCTGGGATACTGGGTAAGAGAGAATAAATAGCTATTATGTTTGAACTGCTGTATTTTTAGTTCAGCATATTAGCTAGGATGGTATTTTTTGTTACAGCATCTTAGCCAACAACCTAACTACCACAGAGGCAATTGCTATAGTCCTTGTTTGCACCAAGATGATAGCAAGGAAGTGATGAACAGGGATCAAATTTGGTTTCATTTGAAAAAAAAGTCATTGTGAATGGTGAGTGAGGTCGTGTGAGATTCCAGAAAAAAGCAAAGTCAAGAATAACCAAAATTTCAGGCTTCAGCGATTAGAAAAATAAAGATTCCATTTGTTGAGATGCAGAGATCTGGAAAGAGTTGATTTTATGACTGATACATGGAACCAAAAGTTCAGTTTTTTATCTGCTAGATTTGAGATACCTATTAGAGCCAAGGTGGATATAAAATTTTGGACTTGAAGAGAAACATATATGCTGGAAAGAAGAATCTGGGAGTATATAGATAGTATTTAAAACCAGTCTTGTTTTTTTTCTTGAAGCATAGCACTTGTTCTCTCTGTTTGGAAAGCTATTTCCTTGGGCATTTTCAATACTCTCCCCTCTCAACACTCAGGGTTCAGAGATGCCTTCCACCAACCTGGGTAAAACACCACCCTGTCCCCCACTCATTCTGCACCATGCTGCCTGCTTTATCTCCTTCATCATACTTCCCAACACCTAAAATTATCTTTACTAATTTGCTATGTGTTTATCGTCTGCCTTCCCATCTAGAGCACAGGTCCCTTAAGGGATGACTCTGTCTTTACCTGTTGCATCCCCAGCACATAGAACAGCACCTGACACACAGTTTCTGCTCCATAAATATCTGTTGACTGACAGATGATTGAAGCAAGAGTCAAGTAATGTGGTTGCTCAAAGCCATTTTCCTGGCAACACCCACCAACTGAAGATTTGCTTCCACTAACAAACCTCTCTTTGGTATATGCAAATGCTTCCTGGAAAAGTTAAGCCTCATTCATATTGTAATATGAATGAATTAATTTAATTTAATTATTTATGTTGTAGTAGAGTAGCATTCAAGAAATAAACATTTTAGTTGAAATGGGAGGGATATCTTGAAGAGAAGTCAGCTAGATGACAGCCCGGATGACAGCTAGAACAGAGTATGAAATGAGAGCCAGTGTGACTGGCTCAAAGAGAGAAAGGGCATAAATAGGAAAGATGCAGAAGAGAAGGTGACTGATGGGGCTCAAAATACGACCACCCCGAAATATGACTGTAGGAGACCAGAATATGCCACCCTGACATATGCCTCTTTAGCATACACATTATTTTGAGCTGCTTATTTTGAGACACTGAAGTAGCTCTGAAAAAGTTGCCCTTCAGTATGGAAATTTACATCTACTAAGGAAATCTCCATCTGTAGGGATCTCTCCCTCTGCCCACCAGGGACAGAGGAACAACTAAATGACTAGAGACTCTTAAACAAAGGAGAAGGCATTGACTTTAATCTGCATAACAAACCTGTCCCTTGTTTTACAGTGCTCTTTCTGGACATCTTAACTGGCCTTTTCCCACACCCTTCTTTCTTTGTTCCAGAAAAAGGATGATATTTAAGTCAAAATTTAAACTCTTTCTTTGAAAGCTACTCTAGAGATTCACTCATTTCTCCTTTTCTCCCATGTGTTCATCCTGTATACATGTTAATAGACTTCTGTTAGTTTGTCTACTGTTAATCTGTCTAGAGAGTCCCAATTAAGAACTGTGAAGGGTAGAGAGAAAATTACTTTTCCTCTCCCACATGACCAGGGCTAATTTTGTTGTCATCATATCTCTTGAGGCCCTAGCAGCAGCTATGTGCTAAGCCTGAGTTAGAAGATCAACAATGCCACTGAACAGTGTTTCTTAAACTATTTCACACCAATTCAGTTTATTGTTTAATGCTTCCCATCAGCTAGTAGTGAGATAGAGCTTCAAGCTAAAATGGGGGAAGAAATAACTAAACCTCTTAACCCTTCCTTTCTTCCACACATAGATGTTACTCCTTGAGATATATTTATCAAACTTCATCATTTTTTGGTAAACATAAAACTCTCATGCCCTCATTTCATGTTATTTGAACAAAATACCATAACTAAAACTAAATCAGAGCAATGGTCATAGAAGAAAAAAAATATTTCATATTGAAATATACATGTAAGAAAATAATCTAAGTGATTCATTTTCAGAAATGACTTATCTGAGAGTGTTTTAACTGATTCAGGCCCAGCCCGAAAGTTGTCTGACTGGTCCAGCCCATTCCCAGAGAGCTGGGTCACTGAACAGATAGAGCTCTCCTTGAGATGGTAATTAGTTACTAGCCCCTATTATTTTCTCTGAACAGATAGAGCTGTCCTTGAGATAGTAATTAGTCACTAGCCCCATTGCTTTCTTCATTCCCTGGTGTTTCTCCTTCACAGGGCTTTAGGGACCTTTTTCATGGGCTTGTCCTGAGCCGTCAGACAAAGAAATTTTTACAAGGGGGTAATAAATTAGGGTAATAAATCTTAGGTGTCATCTGGGAAGATTGTGCATTCTGTTGTACTCTCAGCCAATGAGGAACTGGGCGGGGGGAGGAGGGGACTTGCACACTAGGGAATAAATTGCTTGCTACAGCCCTTTTCTGTGTGCCTGTCCCATTGACAGACACCCGGACTTGCAAGGCTGTTATTAAAGTCTTGCTTTGCTGTACCTCGTGTCTCTGTGTCCATCCTTTGGCATTGGACAGATGAGGGCATTTCTCACAATACGTATTTTAAATTTTGGACATATGATATCAGTGAGAGCTTTGCACTGGCCTGCTTGCTGCAAAGCCTTTCTTTCCTTCCAATGTGAAAACCAGGCAGAGGAGGAGGTAAATTACCTTCAATGGAAGCCATCTTTGGTGGCTTTCTTTTCAAATGACCCCTGCTTGACTTCCATTGTACTGGAGACCTTCAAGAACACAAATTTCTCAGACCTGATCAACTGTCTTTGAGAACACAACTGTGGAAGAACCTCAAAGCTCTCCAAAGCCTTAATCTGGGTTAGTAGTCACTGTTCATTCAACCCAGCCTCTCTGGTTTAGTCCTCTGTCTCTCCAGACTACTCCCATTCTCTCTCCTAGTTGGAAGTGGATGGAAAGTGGGGAGGGGGGGAAGGAAAAGGGAATTTGTATGCGTGTTGTCTCTCTTCTCCAGTGTACATGTGAATTTTCATAGAGTAGCAAGCTCTATTTGTGGAATTTCCAAACATAAGTTCAGATATTCATGTTAATGCTAAAGGACTGTTGTGCAAGTGTGACAACCTAGAACTACAGCAGAACACTGGTGTTTAGAAATTATTTGAATACGTAATACATACATGTTAAAAATTATTCCTACAGTTCAAAATGTAAATAATGGGAGGTAAGTTACCTTTTCATTGCTGACCGCCTGGTTCTTGTCCTGAAAGTCAATTCCTGTTACCGCCTTTTTTGAGATCCTTCTAGAGATATTCTGTGCATATATGAACACTTTAATACCAATGTCAGCATATTATACACACTGTTCTAGTTAATGCTTATTTCACTTAACTATGTCTTGGTGATCATCTCCTATCTGTAGAAATGGATTTGCTTTACTTTTCAAACAACTGCATGGTATATCTAATATATGAATATATCACAATTTATTTAACTAGTACCCTGTCAATGGACATTTAGCTTGGTTCCAGTCTTCTCCTGTTATAAACAGTGCTGCTAGGAATATTCTTATATACATTTCTTTGTGCACTTGTATAAATATTTCCATAAGATGAATTCATAAATGTGGAATCACTAGATCAAGGGTATGTGCGTTTTTCATTTTAGTATATATTGTCAAATTGCCTTCTATTGGAATTTGGCAGAGATTCTAGAATTACCCTTCACTGAGATTGTTACAATTTCACGTCCCCTGCTAATGTATGAGACACTGGCTATTTAACTCATAATGCCTCAGTGGACATTTCCTTCAATGAACAGCAGGTGGCAGAACAGACCCTAATATGTGCGCCATAGAAACCTGAAAAGATTTGGAGTCTCATTTTGCTTACATAGATTCAGTAGATGAAATTGATGAACCAGTTGTACATTAATGAATCTCTAAGACAGAGATGTTTTAATTCATCAATAATAGCAGATGGTAGCTTGTGCTTTTTCTCTCCTTTACTTGAAAGAACACAAAAAAGATTCTCATCTTTTGCTCCATAATTCTTCCCCATTTCCCATACCTGTTTCCGTCTGAACAGAAAATGTGTGAACAGTATAGAGAACACAAGTTAGCGATAACAACTCTTGGAGTTGCATTTATGTGTGAAAAGTGACTTATTTAGTTCATGTTGTTACAACAAGGAAATGTATGAACATATGTATGTCACATAAGAATATTTCTTCAAGCAAATAGAAATGAATAATTAAAGTTGATGTATTTACTCTGATAAGGCTTCCTTTTGGCAGAACACCAGCAAACCAATTTCACAGCAGAAAAACATTATTTTTTTTCCTGGAGAGTGTGTCATTTGAACAGAATAAATCCAATTACAGTGGTCCCTGCTTTGTAACTTAGGAGTATACTTTTACGAGTTTGAATAGCTGTCCCCAACCCACAGCCCACACATGCCCAATGAAGAGAGTACATACTGACTGCTCACCTGTAAAGCTCCTCCTAGACTGGAGTGGGGAATGTTTTTTAATTAATCCATTATTTTCCCAAAAGGCAAACAGGTGGGAAGTTAATGAAATTGGTCTCCAGAGCCACCTATATAGGGTCAATACTTTTACTACTTTCTACAGTCTATTGTTGTTCTTTCTGAGCAAACGACAGATGTCTTATTTTCAAGTATCTAAGATGAGATGTACATAATTCTAGGGGAAAAATCATCTAGTTGCTGTAGTTGTTTGGAACATTAAAAGTCTTTAAGCTGAACAGGAAAGAGATGCTGCCTCAAAGAGGGAAAAACTAAGATTTATGAAGACCTATTAATTGCTAAATCTTTTCCAACTGCTGTCTCATTTAATGTTTATTACACAACTTTATGAGGCAGAAATTACTGTGCCCATGTTTCAGATGAGGAAACTATGGCTCAAAGTTAAATGACTTGCCCAAGTTAACACAACTACTGAGGGGCCAAGCAGGGAATTGAACCCAAGTCTATCTATCTCCTAGACCAGTGGTTCTCAACATGTGGTCCCCAAACCAGCATCAGCATCACCAGCACAACCTGGAAATTTCTTCGAAATACAAATTCTCAGGACCCAACCTATTCCTACTGAATCCAAAATTCTGGGAGTGGGGTCCAGCAATCTATTTTAATAAGCCCTCCAAGGGAATTTTTTTTTTTTTAGATAATTTATCATACACACATGTGGAGTACAATGTTGATTTTCAATAATTGTGTACAATGTGTGGTGGTTAGATCAGGATAGTTAGCTTATTCATCATTGCAATACGCAGTCATTCTTTGTGTCTGGTGACCAATTCCTCATCAGCCCCCCTCCCTGCCCCTCCTTCCCCTTTTCCACCTCTAGTTTTCTAAAAGTTCGGCGTATTACTGTGATTGTTGTTTCTTTCTTTCTCTCTCTCTTTCTCTCTGTCTCTCAGGATGCTGACAAGGTCCGGAGATCCCAGCGAGGAGGAAGAGCAAGAAGAGGAATTGCTGGATCCCCTAACAACAGTGAGAGCAGTGCAGGGAGCGGAGAAATGAGTAAAGGCCCGGGAGCGGCTAGAGCTCTGCGATCAGCGTGTGTCCTCCCGATCACAGACAGAGGAGGGTTGCACAGAAGAGCTCTTTGACTTCTTGCATGCAAAGGACCACTGTGTGGCCCACAAACTCTTTAACAGCTTGAAATAAATGTGCAGACTCATTCACCCCAGCCTTCATCACCTGGACATCAGGATATTTCCTTATGGTTTTTAACATGCCATTTGTTTCTAATTTGTGTAACTTATAAATTCATGTGAATCTCATGGATTTTGGGATTAGGTAAGTAGCTTCTACATAATTAGCAGTGATTCCATCTTAACAAAGTCCTGTGATCTCCAAAAATCAAAAACAAAACAAACTCCCCCAGGGGATACTGGTGCGAGTTCAAGTTTGAGAATCATTGTCCTAGATGTATTCTTCCATAACATCCTGATACCGGGGAATGATACGTGAGTGAGGGATCTAGCGTTCATAGAAGCACCATTGTGAGCCACTGTGATGGGTGTGTCGCATTTTATTTCTTTCAGTCCTCACAATAGCCGTGCAAGTTAGCTATTTTTTTTTTTATTTTACATTGAAGAAACTGATGCTGAGGATAAGGTAATGTGATTTGTTGAAGTTCCCAACACCAATAAGAGGCAATTTATACTTGAATCTATCTGATTCCACAGCCTAGACTCCTTCCATAATCTACTCGAAAGTTCTATCCTAACAGCAATATTGATTGGCTAAACATTTGTCTATCCTGAGGGTACTCTTCACACACATAATTGTAATAAGCTTGATTGTGTAGTTTCCCAGCCTAAAGCTAGATGAACTATCTAATCTAATGCAAGGCATGCTCCTAGAAGCATATTAAAGAGAGACAAAAGTAACATGCCAGGTGGAATAGTCTGGAAGAAGATGATTAAAAAAAAAAACTATGAAAAAGTGAATAACTTTTTAAAAAATTTAACTTTATATCACTTTATAATCAAAAAAAGCAATAAAGTTTAGTTACAAAAAGTTGACGATCTGGGGCTATTTTGTATAGGGATCAACGCTTCAACAATTCTTGAATTTGTCACTGCAATAATGGACATCATAATGACGATTGTAAAATCCATTGAATATACAATGAGTTTTCCATATAACAGTATGTGGAACGCATTTCAGAAAGATTTGCACAAGAAATGGCTAAAGTGAGAAATGTGTTGGCTCTTGAGGCACAAGCTACAGGTCACCTGTACGATTCTTCCATCCAGAATATTGTGTTCATCAGGGCTGCTGTTTCCTTAAACCAAGCTGACCTTGAACTCCTCAACCTTCCAGCTATGGTTTGAATTTTTATGTCCCTCCAAAATTCATATTGAAACTTAATCCCCAGTGCAACAGTATTAAGAGGTGGGGGCTTTATGAGGTGATTAGGCCATGAGAGCTCTGCCCTCATGTGCAGTGTTAGAGGCCTGATGAAAGGGCTTGCGGGAGCAAGTTTGGCCCTTTTTTCACTTCCACCATGTGGGGACACATCCTTTATACAAAATAGCCCTAGACTGTTTATAGGTAAACTTTATTGCTTTTTTTTTTTAAGTTATTCACCTTTAATAGTTTAATATTATTCTCACATGGCAGAAGGGACAACAAGGCTCCATCCTGGAAGCAGAGACCAGGCCCTCACCAGACACTGAATTGGCTGGTGCCTTGATCTTGGACTTCCCAGACTCCAGAACAGTGAGAAATAAATTTCTGTTGTTTATAAATTACCCAGTCTAAGGTATTTGTAGTGGCCAAGGAAAGGCTTCCTTTTACCCCCTGAAGGCTTGCTGAAAATCAACTGACAAAACTCAAATTAATTAGGGAGAAAAGGCATGACGAATTTTACTTTAATGTGCATTGCACAGGGAAATCGCAGGATGATTGCCCAATAACCCGGTGGGGATACAGATGCTTACATATCCCTCTTAATAAGGGAGGGGAATATAGGGGTTGTAGGAGTGAATGATTTTTAGGGGTATTCAATGGGCTTGGAGAACATACAATGGCCTGGGACAGTCTGTTGGTCCCGCAGGGCAGACAATGACTGGTAGATGATTCTCTTCAAAATACTGAATGGACGGCTGGCTGGTGAGCTCACTTAGCTAGACTGCAGTGCTGATAATACCAAGGTCAAGGGTTCGGATCCCCTTACTGGCCAGCCACCAAAAAAGAAAAGGTAAGAAATACTGAATCAGACCAAAATAGAAGACAATGGTTTGTGACAAAAGTCTGCCCAGGTATGTTGACAGATTTCAGTCCTTCTTCCTGCAATATGAGTTAAATTAATGAAAACTCAGGAACGGGACAAGAAATAATTATTTTCTTCTTTGGCAGGTCCAGACTTTAGACAGATAAGGGAACAGGAGGGGGCTGGGGGAGGTCGGAGAAACCTTGAGGCTGCTTGTTTATTCCAGCATGTCAAAGCGCCATCTTTTGGGGTAAAGGCCCCGATCTATTTTTGTTATAGCTACAGGAACAGACTAAGACACTTCCACTCCTTTTCTCCCATCTTGTTTCATGCAGCCCTGGGGCTCACCCTCCTGAACTCCAAGGTGGAAAACAGGGAGACTGAGGTCCTGACCCAGGTCCACTTATGGAAAAGGTCTGAAGCTGAGGTTGAAGTTATTCAGGCTCCAGAAATAACACATAGGAATTCTGGAGGAGCTGGCCCATCCCTTGATCCTGATACAGTAAAAGAGGCCTGTGAGACTGCTCTAGAAGAGACTTCAAATACCTTCTAAGCCATTGTTGCTACTGTGGGATTGGTCACATACAAGAGATTTCTTTTTGCTCACCGACTTATGCCAGGCTTTGATAGTTACAAACAAAAGATGAGCTAGCTGACCGTCAGAGTCCTGAATGTCCAGGAGAAGAACTAAGAGGTGTACAGATGTTCTAGTCCATTTTGTGTTGCTGTAACAGAAACACCTGAGACTGGGTAATTTATAAAGGAAAGAGGTTTATTTGGCTTACGATTCTGGGACAGCTGCATCTGGCGTGGGCCTCAGACTGCTTCTACTCATGGTGGAAAGTGGCAGGCAGCCAGCAGATACAAGCAGATCACATGGTGAGAGGAAGCAAGAGAGAGAGAGAGGAGGTGCCAGGGTCTTTTTATACAATGAGCTCTCTTGGGAACTAATAGAGCGAGAACTCACTCAACTACCCCTCCTCCCCCAGGGAGAGCATTAATCCATTCATGAGGGATCCGCCCCCATGACTCAATCAGTTTCCAACACTGCCACATTGGAGATCAAATTTCCACATGAGTTTTGGAGGGGACAACACATCCAAACTCCATCAACAGACAATTCAGGAAAGTGGCAAAATAGACAGGCCAGTAGGCTCTGCCCCCCAGCCCATGCTGCAAGTGCCCAGCCAGCGGTGAGCCAGAGCTGCTAATAAGATAACTCAAGAGTCTAACTCAGAGCTCCTGCTGGGTCTTGCCTGGGTCGTCAATGAAGTCTCACTAGGGGAAGCAAAGAATGTTCCTTCCTGAATCGTTCATCAGGCTGGACTCATTACTGGCTTCTCTATACTGGGACTGCAGCAACAGGATAGCAATTTAGTGTTGGCTGATCTAAAGTACATCAAGGCATGGTTGCTGAACAGATACAGAGACACCAAATTCAAGGAAATACCTTAAGAGGCTCAGCAATGTGGGTTTTGGTCTCTATACCAGCACCATCCGAACAAGCTGCATAAAAAGTGCAGATCACAAAGCAGCAGCATTTTCTTGTGATCGAACATGTGGAGTGAGGGAGAAAAAAAGCAGCAGAAGAGAGAGCCCTGCCCAGAGCCCAGCTCAGCTCCTGGTCCAGAAGTTACTCTCTGCCTCTCCTCCCAGCCCTGGCTCCACTAGCAACCCCTCTTCTTCAATGTGCTTATTAATATTGGTGTACAGTACCTACTACGTGCCAGACACTGTGCTAGATGCTTTCCATATTTTGTCTTATGTAATCCCCACCATTCTATGACATAAGTACTATTACTTCTCCCTTTCTCAAATGCAAAAACCGAAGCTCTTCAGAGGTTAAGTATCGTGCCCAAGGTCACGCAGCTGTCATGAGGCAGAGCCAGGATTCAGACTTGGGCATTCTGACCACAGAATCTGCCCTCTGAACCCCCTCACCTTTGCTATTCAAAGTGTGGTCCTGGGAACAGGGATATTGGCAGTAGAGGTAGGTGTTGGCCATCACCTGGAAGCATGTTAGAAAAGCAGAATTTCCAGTCCCTCCACCATGCCCAATGCTGAAGGAGAATCTGTACTTTAAGAAGATCTGCAGGTGATTCCTGTGTTTATTAAATCTAGACAGGGACCATGTGCCCTATGCCTGATTCCCACAGCGATGCCTCTTCTCCCCTTCAACTCCCAGTCCACAGCCACACCTGGCAGCTAAGTGCTGGGAACACATGGGGACCAAGGCGTGCTGGAGGGGAGGAGACAGATGTTCGGCCGGAGGGCGAGGATGCACACGTGAGCAGTAAGGTCCGGAGGGGTGCTGAGCTGGGCCCGTCACTTCCACAAACATGGAAAGGGCTTTATGACTACCTCCCGAGCCTGGCAGTGTTTCCCGATGGTAATGGGCTTGAGTGCTCACCATCCTAATATTTCTCTTCAATGCTTGAATCATTACCAAGATGCCACTGCCTACCACAGATAATAGTCGTCAGAACCCATTTGGTGCAGACCTTGCCCGTTTAATACACAAGCTGGAACTTAAACTCTCTGGTTGAGAATGATTATCCAGCCCTAGGTGCAAAGAGATGTGGTGTTGGGGTGGGGGTTAGCTCCCATCTGGTCCAGTGGCTCCTAACCCTGGGGTACATCCCAGGCCTCTGGGGCTCCTCCAAAACACATCTCCTGAGCCCCTCCAGATTCAATAAATCAGACTCTGTGGGGGGCCAGGAATCCTTTTTTAAAAAATGCTTTCTGGTGCTGGCTGGTTAGCTCAGTTGGTTAGAGTACAATGTTATAATACCAAGGTCAAGGGTTCAGATCCCCATACCAGCCAGCTGTCAAAATAATAATGAATAAATAAAAAGAAAAACTCTTTCCAGATGATTCTGGCATAAACTCAGGAGCAGCAATTGAAAGCAGTTATTTATATTCCAACTCCTCCCTCCTCCCAACCAAAATCCTGGGGACTAGGAGGAATCCGCTTTGTTCCTGGTTGCTCAGCCTGTGTTTGGTCACCTCCCGTGACTGGTGACTCTCTCCCTAGTGAGATGGCCCATTTTATTTTGGGTCAGCTCCAATGAGGAGAAGTTTTTTCCAGGCTCTGAGGCTGCCTCTCTGAAACTTCCACTGAATATCTCATTTCTGTGCTGTGAACAAATAAAATAAGTTTAATTTCTCTTTCACCTCCCAGCCATTCTAATATTTAGAGGCAAAATGGGAAGAGGAAAGATCATGGATTTAGGATTCTGTTAGGACTGGGTTCAGATCACGGCTCTGCCTAATTCATGTTACAACACAACGAACCCTGAAGACATTATGCTAAACGAAGTAAGCCAGGCACAAAAGGACAAATACTGCATAGATCCACCTACGTGAAATACCTGGAGTAGTCAAAGTCATAGAAACAGAAAGGGAACCGTGGTTACTGTTGGAGGGATGGGGACATGGGGAGTTATTGTTTAATGGGTGCAGAGTTTCTGTTGGGATGACGAAAAGGTCCCAGAATTGGTTAGAGGTGATGGATGCGCAACATTGTAAATGTACTTACTGTAAATGTACTTACACTTAAACATCAATAAATTTTATGTTATGCGTATTTTACTACGATAAAAAATTTAAAATAAAAAAATGCAGCTCTGTCATTTACTAGCTGTATTGTTTCTCTGAATTGCAGTTTTCTCTTCTGTAAAATGGGTATAATAATATCTACCATGCATGCTGATGAGAGGGTAGCATAGCTCTGGTTAAATAACATACCATATTTGTCTTCCCATGGAAAGTTGGAGAATAGAAATGTTTGTATGTGATGAGTGATGGGAAATTTGGGAATTTATAGTAGCTGGTGGGATTATCACTGTGATCAAATCAAAATGAGCAGTCGGAGAGGGAAGAATTCACATTTAAGACATCAGAACAAAAATGAGTTTTAAGATGAAATGCTGGACTTCAACAACATTTCAGCTTTTAGCGGGCAGTTGAATTATAGACCCAGACTCCCCAGGGGCTCTGGGCTGATTCTCCTCTGTGGTCGGTCAGGAAGTGAGCAGTTTGAGAAGCTCTGGTCAAGACCATGCTTCCCAAACCTGGTTGTCCTTCAGAACTGCCTGAGAAGATTATTAAACTACAGATGCTTGTTCCTCTCCCTTGAGCCTCTTATTTAGTCAGCAACTAGTCCAGTATCTGGATGTATTTTTACATTGCTCCAAGTGAACCTGATGTACTGCCAGGTTTGGGGACCACTGCACTGGGGACTTCTAGCTGCCTCCAAGTGCCCAAGTAGTTCAAGTGCTTGTGGAGGAGTTTTGATCTGAGAACTGGAAGATGGTCCTGAGGTCCCAAGAGGGCCCCCAGGGAGCTAAGAAAGAGAAGGCAGCCCTGACTTAGGTGTGGAAGTCAGCTGAGGAATTGTGTTAGTCAGTGTTCTCCAGAGAAAGGTAATAGTAGGGTCCTGTTTTTATGCAAGATTTGTTATGAGGAATTGGCTCATGCAAATTAAGGGGGCTGAGAAGTTCACCATCTGCCGTCTGCAAGCTGGATGTAATTTAGCCCAAATCTGAAGGCCTGAGAACCAGGCGAGCTGATGGTGTAAAACCCAGTCTGACAGCAGAAGATGAGATGAGACGTCTCGGCTTAATCTGTAAGGCAGGAAAAAGGGGACAAATTTCTCCTTCTTCTGCCTTTTGTTCCATTCAGGCTCTCCATGGATGGGATGATGCCACCCACACTGGTGAGGGCAACCTACTTTACTGAGTCCACCCGATTCAAATGATAATCTCATTTGGAAACACCCTCACAGACACATCCAGAAATAATGCATAAATCTGGGCACCCCGAGTCCAGTCAATCTGACACATAAAACTAACCATCAGAAGAATCAAGGGTGGAAAGTGGGTCTTGAGCAACTGGAAAGAGATGACGACACAAAGAGAGGGACACAGCTCCAAAGTTTTTTTTTTTTTTATTTTTATTTTTATTTTTTTCTTTTTTTTAATTTTATTTTGTCGATATACATTGTAGCTGATTAATGCTCCCCATCACCAAAACCTCCCTCCCTTCTCCCTCCCCCCCTCCCCCCCAACAATGTCCTTTCTGTTTGCTTGTTGTATCAACTTCAAATAATTGTTGTATCAACTTCAAATTGGTTGTTATATCTTCTTCCCCCCCCCCCCGGTTTGTGTGTGTATGTGTGTATGTGTGTGTGTGAATTTATATATTAATTTTTAGCTCCCACCAATAAGTGAGAACATGTGGTATTTCTCTTTCTGTGCCTGACTTGTTTCACTTAATATAATTCTCTCGAGGTCCATCCATGTTGTTGCAAATGGCAGTATTTCATTCGTTTTTATAGCTGAGTAGTATTCCATTGTGTAGATGTACCACATTTTCCGTATCCACTCATCTGATGATGGGCATTTGGGCTGGTTCCAACTCTTGGCTATTGTAAAGAGTGCTGCGATGAACATTGGGGAACAGGTATACCTTCGACTTGATGATTTCCATTCCTCTGGGTATATTCCCAACAGTGGGATGGCTGGGTCGTATGGTAGATCTATTTGCAATTGTTTAAGGAACCTCCATACCATTTTCCATAGAGGCTGCACCATTTTGCAGTCCCACCAACAATGTATGAGAGTTCCTTTTTCTCCGCAGCCTCGCCAGCATTTATCGTTCATAGTCTTTTGGATTTTAGCCATCCTAACTGGGGTTAGATGGTATCTCAATGTGGTTTTGATTTGCATTTCCCGGATGCTGAGTGATGTTGAGCATTTTTTCATATGTCTGTTGGCCATTTGGATATCTTCCTTAGAGAAATGCCTACTTAGCTCTTTTGCCCATTTTTTAATTGGGTTGCTAGTTTTCTTCTTGTAAAGTCGTTTGAGTTCCTTATATATTCTGGATATTAATCCTTTGTCAGATGTATATTTTGGAAATATTTTCTCCCACTCTGTTGGTTGTCTTTTAACTCTTTTAATTGTTTCTTTTGCTGTGCAGAAGCTTTTTAGTTTGATATAATCCCATTTGTTTATTTTTCCTTTGGTTGCCCGTGCTTTTGGGGTCGTATTCATGAAGTCTGTGCCCAGTCCTATTTCCTGAAGTGTTTCCCCTATGTTTTCTTTAAGAAGTTTTATTGTCTCAGGGTGTATATTTAAATCCTTAATCCATTTTGAGTTGATTTTAGTATACGGTGAGAGGTATGGATCTAGTTTCATTCTCCTGCATATCGATATCCAGTTATCCCAGCACCACTTGCTGAAGAGGCAGTCCCTTCCCCAGTGAATAGGCTTGGTGCCTTTGTCAAAGATCAGATGGCAGTAAGTGTGAGGGTTGATTTCTGGATTCTCTATTCTATTCCATTGGTCAGTGTGTCTGTTTTTATGCCAGTACCATACTGTTTTGGTTATTATAGCTTTGTAGTATAGCTTAAAGTCAGGTAGTGTTATGCCTCCAGCTTTATTTTTTTTGCTGAGCATTGCTTTGGCTATTCGTGGTCTTTTATTGTTCCATATAAATGTCTGAATAGTTTTTTCCATTTCTGAGAAAAATGTCTTTGGAATTTTGATGGGGATTGCATTGAATTTGTATATCACTTTGGGTAGTATGGACATTTTCACTATGTTGATTCTTCCAATCCAAGAGCATGGAATATCTTTCCATCTTCTTGTATCCTCTCTAATTTCTCTCAGCAGTGGTTTGTAGTTCTCATTATAGAGATTTTTCACCTCCTTGGTTAACTCAATTCCTAAGTATTTTATTTTTTTGGTGGCTATTGTAAATGGGCAGGCTTTCTTGATTTCTCCTTCTGCATGTTCACTATTGGAGAAAAGAAATGCTACTGATTTTTGTGTGTTGATTTTGTATCCTGCTACTGTGCTGAAATCATTTATCAATTCCAACAGTTTTTTTGTAGAGGTTTTAGGCTGTTCGATATATAGGATCATGTCATCTGCAAACAGGGACAGTTTGACTTCATCTTTTCCAATCTGGATGCCCTTTATTTCCTTCTCTTCTCTGATTGCTCTGGCTAGTACTTCCAACACTATGTTGAATAGGAGTGGTGAGAGTGGGCATCCTTGTCTAGTGCCTGTTCTTAAAGGAAAAGCTTTCAGCTTTTCCCCATTCAGGATGATATTGGCAGTGGGTTTGGCATATATGGCTTTAATTATGTTGAGATACTTTCCCTCTATACCTAACTTATAGAGGGTCTTTGTCATGAATGAGTGCTGAACTTTATCAAATGCTTTTTCAGCATCTATAGAGATGATCATATGGTCCTTGTGTTTGAGTTTATTAATATGGTGTATCACATTTATTGATTTGCGTATGTTGAACCAACCTTGCATCCCTGGGATGAATCCCACTTGATCGTGATGAATAATTTTTCGTATGTGTTGCTGTATTCTGTTTGCTAGTATTTTAGTGAGGATTTTTGCATCTATATTCATCAAGGATATCGGCCTGTAGTTTTCTTTTTTGGTTATATCTTTACCTGGTTTTGGTATCAGGATGATGTTTGCTTCATAGAATGAGTTTGGGAGATTTGCGTCCGTTTCAATCTTTTGGAATAGTTTGTAAAGAATCGGTGTCAATTCCTCTTTGAATGTTTGGTAAAATTCTGCTGTGAATCCATCTGGTCCTGGGCTTTTCTTTGTTGGGAGCCTTCTGATAACAGCTTCAATCTCCTTTATTGTTATTGGTCTGTTCAAATTTTCTACGTCTTCACGGTTCAGTTTTGGGAGCTTGTGTGTGTCCAGAAATTTATCCATTTCCTCCAGATTTTCAAATTTGTTGGCGTATAGTTGTTTATAGTAGTCTCGAATGATTCCTTGTATTTCAGATGAATCAGTTGTAAAATCGCCTTTTTCATTTCTAATTTTTGTTATTTGAGTCTTCTCTCTTCTTTTTTTTGTTAGCCATGCTAATGGTTTGTCAATTTTATTTATCTTTTCAAAAAACCAACTTTTTGATTCGTTGATCTTTTGAATTGTTTTTTGGTTTTCAATTTCATTCAGTTCTGCTCTGATCTTAATGATTTCTTTCCGTCTGCTAACTTTAGGATTGGATTGTTCTTGTTTTTCTAGTTCTTTAAGGTGAAGTGTTAGGTTGTTCACTTGCCATCTTTCCATTCTTCTGAAGTGAGCATTTAATGCAATAAATTTTCCCCTCAATACTGCTTTTGCAGTATCCCACAGGTTTTGGTATGATGTATCATTGTTTTCATTAGTTTCAATAAACTTTTTGATTTCCTGCTTGATTTCTTCTTGGACCCATATGTCATTAAGTAGAATGCTGTTTAATTTCCATGAGTTTGTATAGTTTCCAGAGTTTTGTTTGTTATTAATTTCTAGTTTTAATCCATTGTGGTCTGAGAAGATACATGGGATAATTCCAATTTTTTTGAATTTATTGAGACTTGATTTGTGACCTAATATGTGATCTATCTTGGAGAATGATCCATGTGCTGATGAGAAGAATGAATATTCTGAGGTTGTTGGGTGGAATGTTCTGTAGATATCTGCCAATTCCAATTGGTCTAGAGTCTTGTTTAGATCTTGTGTTTCTCTACTGATTCTTTGCCTAGATGATCTGTCTAATATTGACAGTGGAGTGTTCAGGTCCCCTGCTATTATGGTATTAGTGTCTATTTCCTTCTTTAGGTCTAATAGAGTTTGTTTTATAAATCTGGCTGCTCCAACATTGGGTGCGTACATATTTATGATTGTTATGTCTTCTTGATGGATCAGTCCTTTTATCATTAAGTAGTGTCCCTCATTGTCTCTTTTTATGGTTTTTAGTTTAAAGTCTATTTTGTCAGATATAAGAATAGCCACTCCAGCTCGTTTTTCTTTTCTGTTTGCATGGTAAATCTTTTTCCATCCTTTCACTCTTAGTCTGTGTGAATCTTTATGGGTGAGGTGGGTCTCTTGTAGGCAGCATATAGTTGGGTCCTGCTTTTTGATCCAGTCAGCCAGTCTGTGTCTTTTAATTGGGGAATTTAAGCCTTTAACATTAAGAGTTGTTATTGAAAGGTGTTGATTTATTCTTAGCATTTTATTGGTTGTTTGGTTGTCTTAGGTGTCTTTTGTTCCTTGCTTTCTGATTTACTGTTTGGTTTCTTTGTTTGTTGGTTCCTTAGGTTGTAGATAGTGTTTTTGTTAGCTTGTTTTCTCTTCATGAATGCCATTTTTATTGTACTAGCGGGTTTAGATTTTTCTTAGGTTTTTATGGCAGTGGTAGTTATTTTTCAGGAACCAAACCCAGTACTCCCTTGAGGATTTCTTGTAAGGGTGGTCTTGTGGTAGTGAACTCCCGCAGTTTTTGTTTGTCTGAGAAATATACTATTTGCCCCTCATTTCGGAAGGATAGCCTTGCAGGGTAGAGTATTCTTGGCTGGCAATCTTTGTCTTTTAGTATTTTGAAAATATCATCCCATTCCTTTCTAGCTTTTAGGGTTTGTGATGAAAAGTCTGATGTTAACCTGATTGGGGCTCCCTTATAGGTGATTTGACGCTTCTCTCTTGCAGCTTTTAAGATTCTCTCTTTGTCTCTGAGTTTTGCCAATTTGACTATGACATGTCTTGGAGAAGGCCTTTTTGGGTTGAATACGTTTGGAGATCGTTGAGCTTCCTGGATCTGAAGATCTGTGATTTTTCCTATACCTGGGAAGTTTTCTGCCACTATTTTGTTGAATATGTTTTCAATGGAATCTCCATTTTCCTCCCCTTCTGGAATACCCATGACTCGGATATTTGAGCGCTTGAGGTTGTCTGATATCTCTCTCAGATTTTCTTCAATGTCCTTGATTCTTTTTTCTTTCTTTTTGTCTGCTTGTGTTATTTCAAACAGCCCATCTTCAAGTTCAGAGGTTCTCTCTTCAACTTCGACAAGCCTGCTGGTTAAACTCTCCGTTGTGTTTTTTATTTCGCTGAATAACTTCTTCAGTTCAGCAAGTTCTGCTACATTTTTTTTCAGGACATTGATTTCCTTGTATATTTCCTCTTTCAGATCCTGTATACTTTTCCTCATTTCATCATGATGTCTAGCTGAGTTTTCTTGAATCTCATTCAGTTTCCTTAGAATTATCACTCGAAATTCCTTGTCAGTTATTTCAAGGGCTTCTTGTTCTATAGGATCTAGAGTATGAGATTTATTAACTTTTGGTGGTGTACTTTCTTGATTTTTTGTATTTCTGGTGTCTTTTTTTTGGTGTTTATTCATTGTGGCAGGGGGTTTCACAGTCCACCGGTTTAAGACTAATGACTAACTAGGATGTTGCTGTGGTTGCCAATTTGGTATGGCTCCCGCCGTGACTGCTCAGTTGGCCTCTAGTGTCTTGTGTGTGTGGTTGCCCCGGGTCTTGGGCTTCTCCGGGGATCCACCTTTCTGGTCAGCTTGTACTCTGCTGGGCTGGTGGATCACGTACCACAGGGTGTGTGATCTCTGTTGAGCTTTCACTTTCTGTACAGGACTTCTCCCCGTTCCGTGTGCTCTGGCCCAGGCTGTTAGATCGTGCAGTGGCGACCCCACTGGGTGTATGGTTTCTGTCGAGTCTCCGCCTCCCTGGCCGCACGTCTCCCCCCTCTGTGCACACTGTGCTGGGTTGGGGCGTGTCTTCTGCACCCCTCGTCTATCAGCTGGGCCTTCAAGACCCTGCTCAGCACCGCCTCGCCCAGGAAGTCTACCAGGTTTCTGCTAGGCACAGACGACCGGTCTCTCTGGGTGCCTTTGTAGCACTGTGTAGATCTTTCTCGGGTCTTGTTCACCTTTGTATCCCCCCGGTATAAACCGAGTCTAGTGCCCGCCTGCAGCCTGCTCTCCGGCAGGTTCAAGCGGACCTGGGAACTCTCCTACCACACTATTCCCAACCAGAAATTCGTTAGGCTTTTTTCCAAACTGGTGGTCGCAGAGATGGTATCTGCCTCCCAGTAACAGGAAGTTTACCGGGGCCGGAGTCCAGGGTGTGGTGGAGTGACAGTCGGCCCGCCCGTACTTCCTAGCCCTCCCAAAACTGGTCGGGACGCCCCACACCCCCAGCCCCGCCAGAGAACCGCGGAGGGAGTGGGAGAGGAGGTCGGCCCGCAGGGTCCGGAAAGCCCCGCGCCAGGCCAAGCAAATGGGCTCAGTGATGGCCGAGCAGGGCGGAGCTGCCCGCACCTGGGAAAATGGAGGCAGCACCGGGGCAGTGAGTGGCCTGGTGGTGCAGGCGGGGAGCCGCTTGGGCATCCACCCCCCGAACAGAGCTGTGCCAGGGATCACTCACAGTGCTGTGCCAGGTCGGGCGCTCGCTCTGTCTCTGGTTTGTTGCCTTCCGTGTTCTCGGCGCTGCCGCCTCGGGCTGTTCAGTCGCGGCGCCGCTCGGGCGCTCCCAGGAGTCTTCTTTAATGCCGGCTTGAAACCTCGAATCCTGGATAGGGCAGCTGTCCGCCTTCAGTGCGGCCCCAGCCTCCGGGATCCTGGCTGCATCCACAGCAGCCCTGGCGCCGTGTTCCCTGTTTCAAGACTCACTTTTGCAGCTAAGAATCAGTTCTTTTCCTGCTCCACACTTCAAAGCTGTTGCCTGTAAATGAGGCAGCCTCTCCTGCCGGGGGCAAAGTGGCATTGAGCCCCCACGACCGGCCAGCAGCAGCAGTCCTCCCTTAAGAGATGGCCAGAGGAAGGTCCACAAGTTTCCCTGCTGCCTGAGGCCCAGTGGCCACCTTTTCCACCTCAGCTACTCCGCGCCAGCCGCCGCAGCTGCCGCCATCTTGACCACCTGTGTACAGGATTCTCCAGCTCCAAAGTTTAGATTCAGCTCCACCTGAGCAAAAGCATGTACCGTAGCTCCACTGTACAGAATCTGCTTACGGAGATTGCTTCTGCAATGAAAATAATCATGTGCCTGACGTGACTGTATAATCACTGACTCCAGTGAAGGCTGGAAATTGAAAAGTGAAGAAGTTATGTGCTGAGTATAAAATTGGAGCACTAAAGGTCCCATTACATTTTTACATCTCAAAATCAAATTTGCATTAATTGTTTCGAGTTCCTACCCAGTGACTAGCAGGAAATTCAATGCGGAGAGACTCTTGAGGGTCTCACCCCTCCTCCACTTGGTCATAAAGTCCTTGGGCTTCTGTGGTGTTAGAAAAGCAGACAGGGGGTGGGCTGAGGCCTTAGTCCATGATCCCCACTTTCTCTCAAGTTGATCCTTGAGCTCCAAGATGCTGCAAGTAAGCCCTGGTCCCTGCCAAGATATGGTCCCCACTTCTCAGGCATTGCTACTCTGGGGGGTCTTAGCTACTCCCACCATAGAGGTCCTCTTCATTGACTGAGGGTACCCCCTGCAAGGGGTAAGTTCCTGTATGCATGGAGAGAGCAGTCATTTCCCTTCTGATCAGTTTCTGTCCGCCACACTCTTTCCAGCTGCTTCCACTTGGTTATCTCCACAGATCCCGCTTCAGTGAGCCTTTGGACATGCCATGCTGGCCTTTGCTTCTCAGGGGTGGGAGCAAGTGGAAAATGGAGAGAATAACCCCAGTGGGTAAATCTGCCCCCTCCCACTTTGGTAAGTCTCCCTGATCTTACTATGAAGCCCAGGGTTGTTTTTGGGAGAAGTGGGCTGAGATGCCTCCTTTTCCTTTCCATCGCCCCCAGCATAGAGTAGCCCTGCAGTCACAGGAACTGCATTGTCAAATGGCAAATGAACATGAAGTGGCCACACCTCACTCCACCCCCACTGAGAATGGGCCATTTCATAGAGCATCATTTTCCTGATTCCCCAGTTGCACCTGTTTGCTGTCACTGTTAAGAAAGACTGAATCTTGCCTAAAAAGTCATGTCCATAATACAAAGTCAGGCCCTAGGATTTACATTAATAAATGGCTGTAGTATAAAATACCCTGAAACTTCTGTATTGCTGATTCCACTCTAGATGTGTGTGAGTCAGGGTTCTGGGCTGCAAGTAATAGTAAGTAACTGGCAAATGTAGCAGAAGGAATGTATTGGAAAGATATCAGGGAGCTCACAGATTCTTCATGAAGGCTGGAGAACGAGGCTTGCAAAAGGCAGAAAACAGGGAGGCTGCCAAAGGCAGCAGGAAGCCCAGGCATGGTGCCTCACAGACAGCACCACTCCCGACACGACCACCTTGAATGATCTCCCCGCTACTCTCTCCTTTTTATTTTTTAATACATAGAGTTCTTTCATTTGTACAGTAAGCCATTGACTTTTTAAAAGTCATCTTAACCATTTTTAAGTGTACAGTTCAGTGGCATTAATTACACTAACATTGTTGTGCAACCATCACCACCAACCATCCCCAGAACTTTTTCATCTTTCCAAACTGAAACTCTGTGCCCACTAAACACTAACCCCCTATTCGCCCCTGCCCCCAGCTCCTGGCAACCACCCTTCTACTTTCTGTTTCTATGAATTTGACTACTCTGGGTACCTTGGAAAAGTGGAATCATACAGTATTTGCTTTTGTGAGTAGCTTATTTTACTTGGCATAATGTCCTCAAGGTCCATTCACCTTGTTGCACATGTCAGAATTTCCTTCCTTTTTAAGGCAGAAAAATATTCCATGGTAGGTATAAACCATATTTCATCTCCTTATTCATCCATCAGTGGACATGGGGGTTGCCTCCACCTTTTGACTATTGCAAATAATGCTGCTATGAACCTGGGTGTACATATCTGCTCAAATCTCTGCTTTCAATTTTTTGAATATATCTCGGAAGTGGAATTCCTGGATCATATTAAGAGTAATCTCCCCTTTGTTCCTATATCTTTATGCCCCTCCCTGAAGGTTTAATGTCCAGGGGGAACTGTAGCCAACATTTTCAGTACCCATGAACACTCTGTCTCAGTTCACTCCTCATTGTGGCTGCAGCTGGTGGGCAGGTCCCGGGCATGCTGGTTCTCCCACCTAAAGCACCCACCACTCCTCTGCCTGCCCTCAAAGAACTCACTCAGTCCTTAGTTTGCAGCCCAGAAGTTATAGGAGACTTAATCCCTGTCCAGTGACCGTCCTCAGCCAGTGCCCCAGCCTCCTTCTTGTTAAAAAACAGCTGTATTGATACATAGTTTACATATCATATAATTCATTCATTTAACGTGTAAAATTCAATTATTGTAGTATTCAGAGATGTGTACGATCATTACCACAGTCAATTTTAGAACGTTTTCATTACCCCAAAAGCAAACCCCATACCATCCTACTCCCTCAGTCCTCTCATCCTAGGCAACCGCTAATGTACTTCCCGTCTTTATAGATTTCCGTGGTCTGGACATTTCATACAAATGGAATCATATAATATCTGGTCTTTTGCATCTGGCTTCTTTCGGTTTTTGGATTCATCCATGTTGTAGCAGGTATCAGCATTTCATTCCTTTTTCTGGCTGAATAATATTCCATTGTATGGATATACCACATTTTATTTATCCATTCATTTGACTTCATCATTTTGGTTGTTTCCATCTTTTGCCTATTATGAATCATGTTATTGTAAATACTCTTGTACAAATTTTTGTGTGGACATGTTTTCATTTCTCTCAGGTATATGAGTAGAAGTGGAATTTCTCTAGCCTTAAATTTTTAAGGGTCAATTATGAGATTCATTCTACATTATTCCTCGTGGTCTCCAGTAGGATGAGCCCCAGTGCCCACACTGTAAGCAGCTTAGTTTCACAGCCTTAATTGGTGCTTCCTCCTTCTACAGCTCACCTTCTCCACTCCTGCAGACTTGCTCCCTGAAATCACTTCCCAAACCATTTCTGAAACCCAAGTCCTTGTCTCTGGCCCTGCTTTCAGGCAGCTAAAATTAAGATATGGAAGCTAATAATTGTCCAATCCTGTTCAGATACCTACTGTCCAGGTGTCAGGAAGAAGGAGCAGAAGGCCTCTTCGCCTTCCGTAAAGCAAGACAGGGCCCACTGCCCAAGGTGTTTTGATGTAAGGTAAGAAAAACAAATAACAACAACCAAAAAAAAGATGAAAGTCCACACAAAAAAAGACGAAAGACACCAGGTGATCACAGCAAGTGGAGAAAAAGGACTAGCATGTTAGATGCCTATTATGAGGGCCGAGCCCGTGGCGCACTTGGTAGAGTGCTGCGCTGGGAGTGCGGCGACGCTCCCGCCGCGGGTTCGGATCCTATATAGGACTGACCGGTGCACTCACTGGCTGAGTGCCGGTCACGAAAAAACGACAAAAAAAAAAAGTAGATGCCTATTATGCTAACAAGGACCCTGGATGCATTATCCTATTTCATTCCCAGAACAGCCCTGAGAGGTGGGTGCTGTCAGAGAGGTTGGAAGGTCGCTCAGGGTTATCCAGGTAAGTGGAGGAGCCCAGATCAGTAGCTATAGTGCTCCTGGCAGCAGAATAGTAATTCCCTAATTGCACTGAAGTGAAAATGTCTTTTTGGCTACACATGCTACTGCAAATGAAGCCAGATGCTGTTTTTTCAGTCCTGTGACCTTCCCATTCTTGGCAGGTGGTTTGTTCTCCTTTTCCCTGGATAGAATGTAATTTCCATTTGATTTTCAGCAATCTTATTGATTGAACATAATTCTAAATTTTTTCGTCCTTGACACATCACCTCCAATGAAGTCCTACAGGGCAGAGACCATCCTGCTGAAGAGGAAAGTCCAAGTCAGGGCAGCATTTCTTGTGTAACGAGCTGCTTTAGCTTATTCCTTGGTTAAAATCAAGCATGCCTCAGTAACGAACATGAAGAAACCATCCCCACCTGTGGCTTCTCCTGAGGCCTGTAGGTGATAAAGTCACTCAACACATGGACTTTGCAGTGAATCACTCACCTCAATAAAGGGATATACATTATTATTCCCATTTTACAGAAGAGGAAATTGAAGCTCTGAGAGGTTAAATAATCTATCAAGGTCACACAGCTAAGTGGGTTGCCTCTGGGAATTACATCTATATCTGTTTGACTCCAAAACCCTTACTCTCTCCTTTATTTTCCAGAGGATCCATGAAGTGCTATCAGGGAGCTACAGAAATGTCAATTACTTATATGAGTACAAATTCAAATAATAGACATGGAATTCAGCTTTGTAAAGTCCAGATCTTTCTATCAGGTGCCACTGATCTGCCAGTAGAAATCCTCACAAGAAAGGGCTTGAAGAGTCCAAATGCTTTGAGGCCCATCTAGGTTTTCCATAAGCCTAGGCAGCTGAGCAAGACTCCAGGGGCTGAGCCAGCCCTCCAGAGCATGCAGACTGTTAGCAAAGTGATGGTGTGCAGGAGCCCATGGCCACAGGCTTCTGCTTGCAGGCTCTGTACGACAAAGGACAAGAGAGTAGCGACTGTCATAACAACTCAATGTTGATAGAGTTTTTAATATACCTGGACATTTTCTACTGTTATTGCTCCAATCTGACAAAAAGTAACAAACATAGTGATCACCTGCAAAATTTTCTTCTTGAAGGTGATGTTTTGGTATATTTTGTTTTGTTTCCAGGTTTTATTATCTAGAGATAAAGAGATAAGATAAGAGATAGATAAAATAGGATTGATTCATGATGGGTTGACAATTGAGCTGGGTGATAGATACAGGTTTGATAAACATATGCTTGAAGAAATTCATTTTAAAAGTTTTTTAAAAAACTCATTGTGTTAGTTCCTATTGAGGACAGAGGCTGCTGGCTCTTGTTAAAAGATTCAGGAAATGTGCATGGCCAAGTGCTTCTCCCCTGCAAGGTTTCGGAAAGCATCACGAGATAATTTAAGAACACTCTCCTATTTCAACTAAATTAGTAGTGAATGGAAAGCAATGGGAATTACTTGGGTCCTTTGGATCTGGAATTTTCAAAGAACCCAGGCATTAAGACTTTACTAAAAAGCAATTTACAGATGGGGTGATGGAGAGCCATGTAAGTTTAAAATGTGAACTCCGAGCTAAAATGTTTATACTCTCTCCATGTGTTGTCTCTTGCTTCCTAATTCACAGTGACTGGGAGTGCGGGGAAGATATATCTGTCAGTTTGGGAAGAAGAATGGACTCCAGAGCAGGGGAGCTCTGAACTCACTTCCTCAAAAGTGCAGTCTCAGTAAACCTGAGGACTACCCTACCTTGTATTTGTATGAGACTTCATGAGTGTTTATTAAACACCCTTAATACATTATCTGGTTAAATTCTTAAGAAAATCCTAGAGTGGTTATGCATATCCCCATTTTTAGATGAAGAAATAGCAACTCAGAGAAGTTAATTTACCCAAGTTACCCAAACCAGTAACTGCTGGAGCTAGAACTTGAACCCAGGTCTTCATCTGCTTTGTGCCATGGCTATCAACACTGAAAGAAGGTTGAGGAAAAAACTTTAAAGAAAGAAACTGAAGCCTTGAACACCAAGACTCTGGGCAGTCTAGTTAGGAATTTAACTTCCAGTTGTAAATTGGGAGTAAGGAGGCGGTGAGGGTCCGTGGTTGAAAACAGACTTCTTAACATTCCTTCTACATTCCAACATGCCTTCTTGTACATATGCATGTATACACGTAGGACACATTTCTAGAAGCGGAACTGCTAGGTCAAAGGGCTTGATATATTTTAAATCCTGTATTATTGCCAAATTGCTCTTTATCATGTCTGTGACAATCTACAGTCCCACCAATGGCATACAAAGCCGTTTGGTTCCACACCCCTTTACTGAAATGGTGTGCTCCTCACACTTTCTATCTATGCCCAACTCTCAGGTGACAACGAGATTTGAATACGGTCTTAATTTACATTCATCTTATTGCAAGATAGGTTGAGGATCTTATATTTTAACTACTATTTGCATTTCTTTTTCTGAAAACTACTTGTTCATGACATTTGTCTCTGTTTTCCATTGGGCTTGTTATTCTTTTCCTTCTTGATTAATATCTGGTAGGATGTTTATTCCTACATGTTTTTATCATTTGGACTTTTGAATTAGCTTGTCTACTTCTAAAAAAAATCCTATTTTTACTGTGCTTAGTTACATTTATGGTTTAATTTAAGGAAAATTGATATTTCTATGTCTTCCTATATAAGAACAGGGCATGTCTTTCCATTTATTCAAGACATACAGTGGATTTAAACAGGTACATTTTTAAAAGATGGCTACTTGTGGAGCCCAAACAGAGAAGGGGCAAGAACAGAAGCAGGAAGATCAATTAAATGGTCCTGCAGTGGTCCAGGAAAGAGACGATGGAGGCTAGGCTAGGGTGGGGGCCGTGGACAGACTTGAGATCTGTCCTAGAGGTAGAGCCAACAGGACTTCCTCACGGATGACTGTAAGTGGGTCAGCCAAGTGCCTGCTCCACTGATGGCCTGTCAATAGTTACGCCTGTTAAAATATAGCAGATATTCCATCACCAAGCATCACAAGTAGGCAATCTCAAAAAATGGTGCCCCACTCGGTCCACGTGATACGCCCTATCCAAGACAGTATATCTCTTAGAAAAGTATTCTTTTCTAATTTTTGAAAATTTCTTGAGGGATTAAACAACCTCTGTTCTTTGCTGGTTCTTTAGCTCATGAAGTGGTTTAGCGAACTTCGTGAATCTGGCAGTAAAGTAAAACAGTAATGAAATGCTGAGAGACAGCTGTATCGCTCATGGATTTTAGCATCCTGGAGGCAGACCTAATAAATATTCAGCAGGTGATTGGTTGGGACACCCCGCGTGCGTCCTTTGCATATCCGTGCCAGATACTCTTTCACAAGCAGTTTTACGGGGCAATTTACAAATGTACTGGGTGCACTCTGCACCTGCCAGTATTGCAGCAATTAGCTCAAGATGCAAAATGATTTCTAAATTAAGGTTCTGGACTTGTAAAATCAAGAAAGCCAATGAATAATGGCACACATACCAGGACAAGTCTTAACTGTCCTGCCTGACACACAAATTAGGCGTCTATCCAACACGGAGGTGAAAAACAGTATTGGTCAACAGTTGAAGGTAGGTCAGAGGGTCAAGCTCAGTTAGTAAAAATCGCTCCCTTTCTCCTGCCAAACAGACAGCGCGCAGGTCGAGGGGTCGGGGACTTGAGGGCACACACAGTTAATGTGGCATTTCAGGCAGGTAAAACCTCAAACTGGTACAGGCTTGTACAGCGCGGGCACCGTGCCCTAGACACCCCGGGGGGTCCTGGGGGATGGGGACGGGGCGTCTGTCGTGTGCGCGGAGCGGGACGAGGACAGCGGGTCGGACCCAGAGCCCGCTCCGGGACTCGCGGCTCCGCTCGGCGGGCACGGGCGGCGCAGAACTCCGGCCCCGGAGGAGAGAGGAGCGAGCAGGTGACAGACGAGCAGGAGCGCGAGCAGGAGCAGGAGGAGGAAAGTGGGAGACGAGGAGGCCGAGCGAGAGCAGCGGAAGAAGAGCAGGAAGAAGCGGCGGCGGAGCGCGAGGGAGGGAAGGGAGGGAAAGAAAGCGGCGGCGGAGAACGGGCCCACCCCTCCCGGCTTCCTCCTCGGCTCCCAAACTCGGGCCGGCCCTCCTCGGGCCGCCGCCGCCGCCGCCGCCTGCCGGTGCCCGGCTGCCCCGAAAACGCGGTGGAACGGGCTCCCGAGCGCCGCGGCCACACACCCCTCCGGCGCGCGCCCCCGGCCCGCGTCCCTCCCTCCGGCGCGCGCCCCCGGCCCGCGTCCCCCTCTCCGGCGCGCGACCCGGCCCGCACCTCCCCTCCGGCGCGCGTCCCCGGCCCGCGTCCCCCTCTCCGGCGCGCTCCCGGCCCGCACCCCTCCTCCGGCGCGCGCCCGCGGCCTGCGCACTCGGGGCATGCGCGGTGGGCGGCGCCGCTCCGGGCCGCCTCTGGTGCCGGGAGTAGGAAGCGCGAGCGCCGGGCACCCGGCTGTCAGTGAGCGTGGGGCCAGTCAGCCGGCGAGCGGCTCCGGCTCCGGCTCCGCTCCGTTCCACGCCGCGCCGGCCCGACTCTCCACGGCCGCCGCCGCCGCGCCTCCTCACAGCGTCCTCGGCCACCCGCCCGCGCCGCCCGCCCGGGGTCGCCCGCCGCCCCTCCCCCGCCCGCCCCGGCCCTCGCCGGCCGCTGCTCCCCGGCGGAGGCAAGAGGTGGCTGGGGGGGACCATGGCTGACGTTTTCCCGGCCAACGACTCCACGGCGTCTCAGGACGTGGCCAACCGCTTCGCCCGCAAAGGGGCGCTGAGACAGAAGAACGTGCACGAGGTGAAGGACCACAAATTCATCGCCCGCTTCTTCAAGCAGCCCACCTTCTGCAGCCACTGCACCGACTTCATCTGGTAGGTGCGCGCGGGGCCGGGCGCACGCGCTGGCTCCCCGGACCCCTGTCGCGGCGCCCGGGGCTGGGGACCAACCCTTCCCTGGCCCGAGGTCCCGTCGCCTGGGAGACCCGCGCTCGGGGCCCCCAAGTCCGGGCGCGTCCGCTCCGGGGCTGACTCACTCGGAGCACTTGGAGAGCCGGCGGGAGTCCGAGCTCCCGCCCGAATGACATACGCGCGCCCGGCCGGCCCGGCCACTGACACAGGCGGGCAGGACTCCCAGGGAAGCCGCCGCCCCGCCACTCACTCGTGGCCCCGCGCGGTGGTGGCATGGGTCTCCTCCACCGGGCCGGGGCCCCCCACGTCCCCAGGCGCGCCGCCCTCGCGGCGACGGCGGAGCCGCCGTTGGCCTGGGTGTGAGCAGAGGGGAAAGGAAAACGGAGACTCCGGAGGGGCAGAGTTTCCCGGGAAACACGCCCAGGAGTAACGGGGGAGCGGCGGGGACTGCGCTGCGCGCGGTGCAAGTTGTTAGCGGGCCAGGCTGGGCGCGCTCGGGGGTGTGGATTTGTGCCTCCCATCGGGCTGGGACTCCACTGGAACCTTGGGTCCCTGCCTACTGTAGGCTGTATCTGCTGGGCACGGAGAGAGCGGAGAGGCTGCAAACTGTTGAAAGCTTGCAGTGGGGGCGGGGGAGTTAAAGCAGAGCAGGCAAGTGGCAGAAGGGCAGAGGGAGCCATTTAAAATAGACCCTGTCGCAAAAGAGCTAAGTAGGCATTTCTCTAAGGAAGATATACAAATGGCCAACAGACATATGAAAAAATGCTCAACATCACTCAGCATCCGGGAAATGCAAATCAAAACCACACTGAGATACCACCTCACCCCGATTAGGATGGCTAAAATCCAAAAGACTCTGAACGATAAATGCTGCCGAGGTTGCGGAGAAAAAGGAACTCTCATACATTGTTGGTGGGACTGCAAAATGGTGCAGCCTCTATGGAAAATGGTATGGAGGTTCCTCAAACAATTGCAGATAGATCTGCCATATGACCCAGGTATCCCACTGCTGGGAATATACCCAGAGGAATGGAAATCATCAAGTCGAAGGTATACCTGTTCCCCAATGTTCATCGCAGCACTCTTTACAATAGCCAATAGTTGGAACCAGCCCAAATGTCCATCATCGGATGAGTGGATACGGAAAATGTGGTACATCTACACAATGGAATACTACTCAGCTATAAAAACGAATGAAATACTGCCATTTGCAACAACATGGATGGACCTTGAGAGAATTATATTAAGTGAAACGAGTCAGGCACAGAAAGAGAAATACCACATGTTCTCACTTATTGGTGGGAGCTAAAAATAAATAAATAAATTCAAACACACACACACACAAAAAAAAAAAAACCGGGGGGGGGGAGAAGATATAACAACCACAATTACTTCAAGTTGATACGACAAGCAAACAGAAAGGACATTGTTGGGGAGGAGGGGGAAGGGAGGGAGGTTTTGGTGATGGGGAACAATAATCAGCCACAATGTATATCGACAAAATAAAATTAAAAAATAAATAAATAAATAAATAAAAATAAAATAAAATAGACCCTGTCAACAGATTAGACCTGTAACCTTGTTGATGAGGACAGAGGTCTTATTTAAGAAAAATACTGTAATGGCTAAAGGCGTCAAGAGTTCAGGTTGTTTCCAACGAACGCAGGCATTCTTAATGTGGGGGGCCTGAGCCTGAGGGTTTGTGGAAATTGATGGAAGGGCTTCAGGGGTTTCTGAACCCTGTAAAACTAGGCGAAATTGTGTTTGTGCATTCCCCCCCCCCCCCCCCCCGGTGAGAGCATTATAGCTTTCATCTGATTCTCAAAAGGTGGATGACCTCCCCCCAAAAGTTTAGAAAGCTGGAACTAAAGGAACTCCAGCTCCTCCAGCTTGAGTAGCAGTAGTTTTGTTTTTCTCTTAGGTTCTCTGACACCCTGACTTTTCTACCTCTTGTTTGTGGGTGTAGGAAGTTCCTGACAAGCCAGAACTGGGGCTGGGGTTCCTTAGTTCCCTCCTTTCCTAGGCTGGGGAGCTTCACGCGGTGACAGTGCCACAGAGTGCACCCTGCCGCTAGCCAGCTGTGTGGTCTATGTATCTTAGGGCACTAGGGTGAATATAGTATGGATAGCTCTATCTGAATCCATCACACCTGGGGAAAAACATCCCTACGGGCGAGTCCCACAAATGTGGTGCTAAGGTGCTTAATTTTTCCATTCCTTTTTAGATGGTTTGGATGGGGAACTATGAAAATTTATAAGAAAAATATTTACCGAATTTTCTCTAATAGTATTAACTTGTCCAGGAGAAAGTGGATATGCTTTTAAAACTGTATTATTTTCTGCATATAAACGATTGAGAATAAGGTTGGTCTTTCTTAAACCTGCTCATCTTAGCAGGTTTTGTTGAAATCATAGTGGCCATACTATTATGCTACAAGGAGGTTCTGCACTGTTTCCTCCAGAGAAGATCTGTGTAGTTTTTAGTGGATCAGCAGATTAATAGTCTCACATCTTTTTACCTAAATTATAAAAATATACTCATAAAAATTTTAAACTGTATAAAATAAAAAGTGAAATTGTATACCCTTCTCTCTTTCCATCTCCAGGGATAACTTCTGTTTAAAACGTCTATTCATTCACTCACTCACACATACCTAGTTTTTAAGAAGAGACTAAAGTTTTATATCATTCTGCCTTTGTTTTTTCACTCAGCAGTATATAGTGGATTTCCTTCCACGTCAAAACATCAGTTCTGCCTTATTCTATTTAGTGGCTGCCTGGTGGATATATCCAATTTATGCACTCTATTGATGGGTATTTTAATTGTTACTAGGTTCCTACTAGTACAAATACTGTCAGGAACATCCTTGGGCACTAGCATAGGTATTTCTACAATAGATACCTAGAAGTGTGTGTTTGTACGTTTTAACTTTTAATGAGTACTGCTGAGTTGCTCTCCAGAACAGTTCCAATTTACATTCTCGGTATTAGCATGAGAATGCAACTTTCCCTTCCCTCTTCACAGTGAAGATATTGGATAATATAAATCTTTTACATTTTTGCCAATCTGGTAGGTGAAAAAGGGCTTCTCTTTTCAATTTCCATCTCCTGGGTAATTGCTAAGTTGAAGTTTTTTTTTTTTTTCTAATGTGTTGTAGCTATTTGTATTTGTTCTGTGAATTGCCTTACTTTACCTAATATTTGAATTTCAGGGAATACACACCAGACAGATTAGAGAAGTGACTATGTACTTTATACATGTTTCTTTGCTTTGGTGAAGAATTTAGTTTCAGAGTTCTCTAAATAACGAATTCCCCTAGCGTATTTACAAATTTTAATTCATAGAAATCTTTCAAGTATAAATTTGTTTGGAACATGCTGTCTGCTTGTTACATTTTGTTTAGCATGTATCATCTGTATTTGACTTCTAGTAGGCATATGCTAATCTATTATATTTTACTGTTTCTTGTAATTAAGAACGATATGTTAGTTTAGGACAATTCTTTTAATCCTACAGATATAGTTACCCAGCATTTCCTATTTTGGCTCTTCCTAAGAATTAATCTTTCTCTTAACATCTGACCATTGTAGAGTATTTAAGTTTTTTCTTAATATTCTCTAACTTTGTTTTTCCTCTTGGTTTTGTTTTAGAGAGTGTCATTCTTACTCAGGGGAACTTATTCTCATTTATGCCTTTAGTAACACACCCTCTGGAAGTGGCAGTTGGAGTTTGAGATTGCTTTTTGTATTTCTTGTACATCAGAGTTTTCTCACTTTATGAGGCAGTATTTTCTAGCTATTAGTACATAGTGTGTTGCTTTGGTCAGTAGACACAATATCTGCAGCAAGTATATTTTTCTTTTTCTTTTTAAGCTAGACAGGTGCACATGCTCGAAATGAGAGTTACCTATTCGTGCAGTAATATAGCTTTAGATCTAAAGTAGTTGTCATCATTTTACTTAGTAATTGATAAGTAAGAATTGGAAAACTAAAGAAATACATGAATTTTAGACCCTAAACTGGGTTTGTACTCTATACCATTTAAAAAGTATTATATTTTACAGGCATGTGAAGCACAAAGATTATTTCCCACTTCTTCCCTTCCCTGAGATACAACACAAAGGGAAGCAGGAAACTTTTCTGGAGAGATGTTTATTGCGTTTTCCCCACTTTCCCTTAATGGGCTCTATGCCATTCTTATTTATATTGCAGTATGGGTGTGCAACGCTGAAAACTGATATTACCAGGGCCAGTAACACAGGAGGATCCCATTGTGATCCTGAAATAATGAAACGAAGGGACTTAAATGCCAGGGAGAAGAAAGAAGAATGTGTGGTAGATCTGGAAGCCATGATACGTTTTTCTTAAGGTCCTCAGAGGTAAAGACAAGCTGTCCCTTTCTAGCTCTGAAATCACCTTTGTAACATGACTTGGGCTTACCTTTTGATTTTAGATTTTTGGCTTAGTGTTCTATTTTTTGCTTTATGTCCCCAGTGCTCATTTCATCTCCATGACACTAGCATAGACCTGGTCCTTGCCCATATTCTTTTTTTCAGAGAAAGGACGAGGACGGGAAGTAGAATTGTGTGGCTTTGACACTGATGAAGTTGAGTTTCAAGTCAGGAAGTTTTGCATCCAGTCATTAGTTTCTGTCCTGTACTGACTGCTTCCAAAAGCAGTCATAGGACAGATAGACAGATCCACCATACTGCTCAAATGTTCCCTTCTTCTGGGGCAGTGGAGCTGAAACAGTGTTAACTACAACTTTCACTGGAAAAGGGGATGAGCCAACTGGATGTTTTTCCCTCGTAAGAGTTAGCAACACCCGAGCACTTCCATTACAGTGGTAGAAGCAGCCTCTCAAAATGTGACCTGCTTATTCGAAGTGCCAGTTACTTACATAGTTTGTTACATCTGGCTAACCTCCTTTTGTTTTTCCTGCTTCTTTCTATTCTTCCTCTTTTTGTTTGATGTCACAAATTGAAATGTACTACTAACCCAGGTTCTTTGATTAAGATACCCACCCTACAGAGACAGCATCATAATTAAGCCCTGCCAATAACCAGGATCTATGGGATCCCACTGGCTCTCAATGATCAACACTGGATTTTGAGGCATCTGCAGGGATGAATTCCCATTTCTGTGCTTTCAATAATGTCACTGCAGAGTGGTTTTGAATCTTGATTCGTTTCCCTGCTAAGAGCATACTGCATACTATACTACACCTTTAACTCCAAATGAAGCTCAGTATTTTTCAGTTGCTAAGGGTTAAACAGTCAGCTTCTCTTCCCCTTTGCTGATGCCGTTTCATTTTGAAGGCCAGTTTCAAGTTAGGTATTTTCCTCAGCTCACCTGAGCAGACTGGTGTTTTGTATTCCTCCTATAAGAATGAAAGTTGGTGTTTGAGGGAAGAAGAAAAAATGCATCTTCTCTGCACTGTGTGAACTTAGGGATTCCAGAAAATGAGACTGACTTAAGGGAGGGGACCTTTGAACAGAAAGGGGGCAGCAGGGATTTAGTTGGCAGACTTTCAGAAAAGGGATGTTCAGTTGTCCTCATCTGCCACAGAGCTGTGAGAGTCTAGGGGTGTGGACACCAAGTGCCAGGAGATAGAAGGGGGCTGAGGTCCGAGTCGGGCAGAATCGTGAGGTTGGCCAACTTGAGCAGAGTATCTGTCCTCGTGCACTGCATTGGCTACCTCTTTAACTCTCAGTGACCTCCAGCTGCCTGCTGGTTTTCAAAGTTGGTGCCAGAACTTTCTATCATTTTTTTGTCTTCAGAACAGGGGTTAGCACCTTGGCACCCATTTCTGATTGGTAGCCCATCCCCAAATTGGAAGCTGTGTTAACTAAAAGAATCCACAGAAGAGTGAGTGTAATTTGAAACTATTGAGGTTTTGCACTAATGTAAGGCCAAAGCATTATGTCAGCATCAAAGATGAAATTTGTCAGCAATGCCTAAAATATAGAGAAAAGTGCAGTAGAGGTGGGCAGTTAGAACTGCTCATTCAATAGTTTTTTTTTTTTTTTTTTTTTTTCTCCATAGGAATGTATTAATACTTGTGAGAAGTAGGGATGCTTGGATAAAACTAGGATTGGGTATTCCCAGTTGGTGCTGTATACTTGTGAACTGATTTCTGATTCATGGATTTCGGAATTGCCACTCTTACTTAGTACAGTAAGTAAAAGTGTTTTGTTAATTATTTCATTCACACACACCTACTCCCCCACCAGAAGCTGATGCGGTAGTGTGTGACATGGCTATTTATCCTAACAGGCAGTAGAAACCTAATACATGTTTACTTTTGCAGATCAATCTGATGTTTACATTTTTTCTCTGATTTTATGGTGAGGTGATTTCCTGCCCTCTGATCAGCATTTCACTCATCTAGAGCATTCACTCTAGATCAAATTATTTGAAGTTAGGTTTTTAGACACATTCACCCCTAGCGTGCCCATTTGTTTTCCTTCACACAGAGTCAGAGTATTCTGTTTCCAAAATATTAATTTCACAGCTTTCCTGTCAGGATGAAGTCCAACTCCTTAGCAGGACGTTTGAAGGCTTCAGACTTAAGCGTAAGGATGCTGTCCTTCCCATCCTGTGGTCACTGTGAATAAGTTACAGCTTCTCATAAAGTGTTTTCTTAAAATGTTTTTTCTGTTCTCAGCCCCTTTTGCCCAGATGAGATCTGTTTCGCCTGTGAGTCTTAGTCTACAGTTTATCTCAGGCCTTTCCCGACCTTCCTGCCATTCTGGCTGCTCTCCCCAGACAGGACCTTCTTACTGTGTAATCTCTCTTCTTCCCTGTTCCCTCTGCCAGCCTTGAGTGCATGGACTGAGTCTTGTTTCTCTCTGTATCTCCAGTGTTTAATGTAATGCCTGGCACTTGGTAGACACTATGTAAATTTTTGGGGGTGTGTGATTATATAAATATTAGGAGAAATATAATATGAATGTCCCTAACAAGAAAGATCACAGTGACTTCTGCCTGGCCAGTATTATTATTATTATTATTTTAAGGCTAGTTTATAATCCAAAGTTATGTCAACTGGGATAGACCTTTAGGTGATTTAAGAAAAAGGACTTTCTAAAGCTGCGTGTACTTATTAAAAATAGAGAGCAGAAAATTCTAATTTATATCCAGAATGAGTTGTGTGTAATGCTAAACCTAACAAATTCATACAGCAAGAATAAACCACTTAGTGTGCCTTCTTTCCATCTTTAAAAAAGTATTATCCAGGAATCAGGAGTGAATCTTATTGCCACAAATAAAACAAGAGCATATTACGGGTCATGGCAGGAGGGGGGGAAATGTCATGAGTACAGGGTGAAAAATTAAAACACTGTTTAGTACAGTCATTTAAATGTTCTATTTTACTTTGAGATTGCTAGTAGCTGAAGCCAGATTGTCATGTTCCAGAGGGAGGAGTAGCTCAGCTTCACTGATTCCATTATTTTTGAACTTCTTGTACCTGACAGGCTTTTGTGCCTTGATGTGAGAAGGAAGGATGAGAACGGCAGTAGCAGCCTGGAGTAGAATAGTTATGGTTGGATTATAATTGCTTTAAAGGTTTTATTCAATTGAAAAGGGAAGAAAAACTATTATTTATTAAATGGTACACTATGCCAGACGTAGCATTGGAGCTTTTACATTTTATGTACTTTTATTCCAAAAGTACCTCATGGGGAATATTATCCCCATGTTATTCTTTTATATACATATATATATTTTTTTTTTTTCTTGACTGCTGACTGGTACAGGGATCCGAACCCTTGACCCTGGTGTTATAGCACCGTGCTCAAACCAACTGAGCTAACCGGCCAGTGTATTATCCCTATTTTAGAGACTAGAGAGCTGAAGAACTTACCCAGACTGGTGGGGTGGGGCATGGGTTCGAATTCTAACAGTTCTTCAGAAAACATGCTTCAGAGCCAAGTGGAAACTTTTTTGGGTACTTACAAAACCTGGACTTATATCAGGAGAGGGAAAAATGATACCATTAAGGGAAACACTGAAACTCTTCTTGATGACATAGAGTTATTAAAGCTTCATTGTCCTCATTTGTCTCTCAGAAGTTCCATGACAAATCCTTTATTTCAGATCTTGTTTTCCACCAGACCATGAAACCTCATGTTAGACTTTAACCTAAGACGTGAACATTTCAGTATCAGCACAGTATTTACAGTCAAATCTAGTTGAAATTGCTATAACTACATAAAAAAATAAAACCTCTATTAAATTATACAAAGGGGAAAATGATTTCTGGAAATAGATTTTTATCAAGAATGGAATGGAAGGGAATGATTTGATTAACTGTCAGCACGAAATAAGAATTATTCAAGAGCAAGTCCACAAGGTCAGATTAGCATAAGGGCACTTCATCTTTCATGCCTTCACTTGTTGTGTCTCCTTCTCCCAACATCTATACATTTCTGTATTTGGTATTTTGAGAAATACAAGGCCAATCTATCTTGTCTGGGGTGACTCCAGTAGGTAGTTAGAAATAAATAATGAGGGTGGAAATATGGGACATGAAGGTGTGTTATAAATCGGTTTAGATCTGACTTGGACTCACATGGATGAGTAGTGGGCTAGGATGACATTCCAGTTAACAGCTGAACTCTGAGAGTAAAATTCCATTATAGAGATTATCTAACTCTTAATAATAATAGTTGATGTGTCACTTATCCTGTTGGTGAAACCATGACTCATATAGTGATATGTATAGTTGCTTGTGTACAGTATAGTGCGCAAAGTCTGCAACATAGGGATTTTCCTATGCTTGAAACACTACAATTAATAACAAGCCCTCATGGAGCTCTTACCATTAGACACTGTTCTAAGCACTTTTCATAAACTCATGTGATCTTCACAACAATTCTGAAGAGGTAAGCATGTTGTTATTCCCATTTTACAGAGAAGGAAACAGAGGCACAGAAAGGTTTAGTAACTTGTGCATGGTCACATCGTTAGAAATGGTGGAGCCAGGATTCAAACCCAGGCGGTATGGGTCCAGATGCCATGCTGTTAAGCCTCGTGTTCTGCTGCCTCTTCCAAGTCCCTTTTTCTTGAAGTTTTGTCACATAAATCATGCCATTAACTTAATTGTGGAGAAGAATGAAGAGTGGTGGAACTCAGTAACACTTATGTGCTTCCTGCCTATAGTGGTAGATGATGTCAAATACGTGGACCTCCATCCTGTGTCATGCCAGACCCTGCAGGGCATGGGACAGACAGCTTGGCATCAGGAGCTTAGAGTCGAGTACAGAGGACATACATGAAAACAATGAATCGTAATATTACACCTATTACATCTGTGAGATTACGTCCTAATCTGAATGAAATAGGAGTTGTTGAAGCGTTGGGGCAAGGAAGGAGACATTTTATGGACTTGTTAGGAAGTGGCTTTTGATTTGGGCTTTATTGGATGTTAGAATTTTCTTTGATTGGGAAGATATTCTAAGGTGAGGAAATAGCATGAGTGAAAGAGAGGGATGAAAGTGCCTCATACATTGAGGGAGTGGTATAGACCAAGAGGAGAGGCATACTATTTGAGATGTTGCCAGCACCGATCCCCAAATGGAACAGATTGGAGAGATGTGTATGGAGCCACTTAATGCTTTCCCACATGCTGGTTCTTCTGCGCTAAATACATTGTTTTCTCCTGAATCTTGTCTTTGTTTTTATTGTTACGTTCATTTTTCAGAAAAATGTTGCAAAAACAGGAGAGTAAAGCATTGTATCTGCATGGGAAACATACATTGTATCGAAGCTTAGAAAAGTAACCTTTTGCTTTTAGCAAGTGTACTGCTTTGACACCAGTTCTCTACTATAGTGAAACTGATATATTGATTACAGTATCATGTTGGAAATCCAGGTCTAACGGCATGGAAAATATGTTACTGGAGGTGAGACACTTGGTTACACTAGATGTACTCATGCACATTAATAAGGTTAAAAATAAAGAAGAATTAAAACATAAAATCAGCAACACTTTCTATTTTAGAAACTGCCTGCTGATTTATTTAGTCAGAATTCCTGGTTCATTATCAGTAGTTATTCCTTCCTTCCCCATGGGCTGATCAGGCTGGTGTGTTTTAACCATATCAGTAACCTGTGCAAGGAAAGTAAAGGAGTGCTGGTACCCTAGGTTGGAATGTAAGGTGGGTTTTCATCTGTGCTTCAAATGTGAGAAATAAAAGTTCATGTGATTCTTGTACTGCTACCATCCTGATGTGTATTTACAATGTGCCACTACTCTATGGGGAGCTGGCATTGCTGTCCCTGCTCTGCAGGAGAGAACACTGGGGCTGAGAGAAGTTAAGTTAGCCTGTCCTTGTCATGTGGCTGGTGAGTGATAGAACTGTGATTTGAAACCAGGCAGATTTAGTGAATGTGTTTTCACTGCAGTCATTTTTTAGTATCTGAAGCTTTGCAGATGAGTAGCCAACCTCTTTTACTCCTTTCATTTGCTTTCCTTCACTCACGTTGTCTAATAAAGTATGATTTGTGGAGCTGTTTGTGGTAATTGGAATAAAACTCTCACTGATTCCAGAATCTTGGCTCACACTTGTAAAGGCTTCCATTAACTTTCATTCAAGTTTGCCTTTAAGTTAAATAGCTGTAAATTTGTTTAAATTATTTTCCACCTTTTGTTGAATTAACGCATGCAACTATATATCCTCATGAATGGGTGATCTTAAAATGCAACAATGGGAGAATACTCATTTTTTAAAAATTTAAATATTGCAACTTGATTCTTAACTATTTACAATTTAGAGACTAGGTTAAAACATACTTGTGAAGGTTTTCTCTTCATATGAGGGTGGTTTTCTTAATGCAGTTGTAATCATAAAAAATCGTGCATGGATGATTTAAGATACAATAGACGGGTTACAAAATAAAATGATCATATTATGAGTCATTTTCCTAACAGTAATTTTTGAAATTTTCTTTTGAGTAAATCTAATTTTTCACACACTGAGTTTGTTTGATCAAGGAAGTGATTTTTGTTGCTTTAGTTTCACATTGGTTTCTTCAATTTGAGTGACTCATTAATATAGAAAATTTCTTTAGCATTCTTCCGTTTTAATTTTAAAATGAGGCTTTCACTTTATTTTCTCTCTCTCTAGACTACATGTATGTGACTTTAAAAATCAAATGGTCGTTAATTATAAACAGTTTAGAAGTGTACAGGGCTGGTTTTTATTTATTTTTAGGTCCTAATTCAAGTTTAGGGATAAGGGCTGCAAGATGCATTATCCTTTTCTTCCCTTTTTTTCTTATTTGTTCAATCAGGCACCACAGCACCTGCTGATATGCAGCTGAGTCGATGTCCATGTGATACAAACTAACTTCCAAATCACATTTTATAAAGAGTAATTATCGGGCCGGAGCAGGAATGGTTGGTACACTTAAGACTCACTGTGATGGTCTAAAATTAATCTAATGAAATGCTGCAGAAGAATAATTTAGAGGCTCTGGGCTTTTTAGTTTAATTTTTCAGTTAATTGATAATTTTAGGAATAATATGAATGCTTTTCTGGATGTTTTACTTTTCATTTAAAGTAAACTCTGGAAAAAATAAGGCATTCATGATATTAATTTTGATAGTATCACTTGTGCACAGATACTTTTGGCTGCCTTGCTTATTGGTGGAGAATTATGAAGGTCCAAGCTTTATCTCAGAATTATGAATCTTTAACTTTGGCTTTTGTTGCATATCTTATGTGTCCCTTTTATATCAACTCATATTTGATGTTCTGTATGTTTTGTCTTGGTTGCCTGATTCTTAGAATCTTTTTAAAAATTATTTCTTCTAAGTGGTGGAATATATTCATGTCAGATGGATGAAACTTTTGGTCACTAAGAAAGAACTGGGTAGTTCTCTTCTAAAACACTGGATCTTAACATTGCTTAAATTACATTGTACACAACTGTTGATAGTCAACTTTGTACTCCCCAAATATGTATAATCAATTATGCTTCAATATAAAATAAATTGGAAAAATATTGCTTAAATTATGATATATTCACAGGTGATAAAATCATGCTTGTGCTTAAATGCAGGTTAATAATCTGAATTCATATATATTTAAATACTTACCTTTGTTGACTTCCTTGGTGAATTCTATTGTCACAAGGTCAGGAGAGCCTTAGAATTTTAGAGCAAAAAAGGACTTTCTAGCCCAGGTCCTTGAATTTGCAGCTGTGGAATTGGCCATGAGAGTTAAGTGACTTGCTATAAACCCAACCACAAGAGAGTGACCACCTAAATCTCCAGCCCTCACCTCCCATACAGTGACACTGTGCCTACTGTGACATCCTCCTGGTAGTTCATGAATCTTTGTCCTTACTTGTACTCTGTAGTCTTGAATCTTAATTGCGATTGCCAGTGAGTACAGGTGCCTATCCCCTAGTCTGTGTATTTAAAAAAAAAAAAAAAAACGAGGGAATCTGCAAACAAATCAGACATTGGATCCCTTTTATTTTCTTTGAAAAATGGTAGTGCCTTTTAGAGACAAAAATGCATCTTGCTCTAAAGTCTGGGAGTTTTACTGAGTAAATAAGGATTGTATGCTTAGCTTTTATAATTGATAGATTAATAGCCTGGAAATAACATATAAAGGCCTTGTTTAAAATATGGCATTAAAAATGCTTAAGGCTTTTGGATTTGTGTTGGGTGAGAATTCACGGGCAAGGAAAATGACTCTTCTTGAAACTATATATTGTTTCTTTGATGTTTGTCTCTCTAATTTTAACTCTTACCATGATTCTTTGGGAACAGGCTACAGTCCTTGTGTTTCTTAGTCCACCATTGACCTTACCTTGATCTTTATACCAGAGCTGATTTTGTGTTTTACATATTACCTAAAATATATGTACAAATAAATTACTGTTTAGTTAATCTACAAATGCACATATTTTTAGTAGCTCCCTAAATGAGGTTCAAAAGGTGACAACATATAATTATAGAATTTGTCATTTGGTGGTTTTACCCTCTGTAGTATAGGTAACTCCACCTTTAGAATTGACATTATTTCTGGACAGTGGTATAAATCAAATAGAGAAATCAAATCTTTATTTCCTATAGTTTCAGTGCTGTTGATTTCAGGTTGTGATCTTGGAAATAACAGATACAGAAAATAAATACAAAATATAAAAAATGACAGATCTGATGATAAATTAATCATGGACATTTATGCATTCCTTTTTGAATACTTATTTTCTATCTAAATCCAAGCACAACATGAAAGTCTTATAAATGCTACTTGGAAAATTTTCCTTCAGATGCTAGATTTCTAAATTGCTTTAAAAATTAGCCCAAAATGATGGTTCCTTTTTTTTTTCCTTGGTAAATTTCCCTGGAGTACTTTTGGATGTTCTTTATTGCTGCTCCAAGAGTCTTTGAATGTTCAAAATTAGAAACTGAGGGTAGTTGTTGCAGGGATATTCTGAGGACAGTCAGAAAATAACACTGCTGGGTCAGCCCTGTGGCTCACTCGGGAGAGTGTGGCGCTGGGAGCGCCGAGGCCGTGGGTTCAGATCCTATATAGGGATGGCCAGTGCGCTCACTGGCTGAGCATGGTGCAGATCATACCATGCCAAGGGTTGTGATCCCCTTACCGGTCAAGAAAAAGAAGAAGAAGAAGAAATGCTGCTGATTTGCTCTGTATGAATAATTCTGAAAAGTTTTGAGAGAACTTTGCACCAAGGTCAGGTAGTTTCCATGACAACTTCTTTACTGCTTCTTTGTGCCTGTCATTTGGAAGTTATTGCCTTGCTTGAATAATGGCCTTTCTTTTCAAATAGTTCTGCTCAAAATTCAGTGGAAAAAATCTTTGAAAGGGATTAGGTGTGGGGGTGGGTGACTTGCAGTTGTTCCATGAACTCAGACTTACGCCAACCACATCTCATCCTGAAGTGATCAAACTATCCTTGGCTCTAACTGGAATTCTTTCTTGACAACCTCTTTCTTAAAGCTTTATAGGAAATAGTTTTTTCCCCCAAACCTTTTATTTTGAGCCAAGTTAGACATAAACAAGTTGAAAAAATGGTACAGAGAGTTACCCTATACCTCTCACCCAACTACCCCTGTGTTAACATGTTACATAGCCACAGTGTGATTATCAAGAACAGGACGTTAATATTAGTACAATATTATTAACTAAACTACAAACCTTATTTGGATTTTCACCAGTTTTTCCATTCATGTTCTTTTTCTGCTTCAGTATCCTAGATTGCATTTAGTAATTTTGTTCAGAGTTGTATGGGTGTAGCATATGTGATCATGCATTAGTGGGATCAAATGTCTTCCTGGATTACAAATTAGACTTTTTTTTTTTTTTTTTTTTTTTACTGTTAGTTGCATTGGAGTAATATTACTCTGGGTGAGCTCAGCCTTGTCAGTGTGGTTACTGGGTGGCTGTCACTATGAATTCATATTGCTTCTTAATGGTGGGAATCTTATTTACAAGCAGTAGGAATGGAAGCTACTGAAGGTCAAGAATCTCATGTATTTGCCTGAACTCTTAGGAGAGATGAGCTAGGAATTCATGGAGTTTCAGAAAGCTAGCTTTCCTGAAGCTAGCTAGTGCTAGTAGACTAGCACTGTCCAAGAGAATTTTGTGCAACAATGGAAATGTTCTTTAATCTGCACTATCTAGTATGGTAGCCACTAACACCATCTGGCTGTTAAGCACTTGAAATGTGGAACTGAAATTTTAATTTAATTTAATTTTAATTCATTGAAGTTTAAAGTTGAATGGCAACATGTGGCTAGTGGCTAGTGTATCAGAGAGTTCAGCTTTAGAGTATCCTTAGGGAGTAAAATTAGATCATATTTTTTTTAAACCTTTCACTGGAAAATAAAACACAGATACAGAAAACCACTGCATGGTTTAATGAATTGTGATAAGGCCAGTATTCCTGTAAGCACTACCCAGGCCAAGCAGTAGAACTTGGCTGGTCCTGCATGTGCCTCCTCCCTCTTGCCAGAGGAACCACTATTATGACTTTAGAATCATCGCTTTCTTACATTGCTTTTTAAGTTTTATCACCCAAGCGGTTATCCCTAGACGCTTGTCTACTCTTGCACTTTTTTTTGGGGGGGGGGGGCCTGGCTGGTCCCAGGATCCAAACCCTTGACCTTGGTGTTATAAAACCTCCTTCTAACCAATTGAGTGAACCAGCCAGCCTAAATCTTAGACATTTAAAAATATTTGAAAATGCCCTTAAATGTTTTCTAATCGACAAGTTCCTCCTCTACCTTTTTCTTTTTAACTTATCTGGGGGAGTATCTGAGTTTTTGGGCCTGTAGAGTTTCCCACAGTCAGAATTTTGCTGACTGAACAAATCTCCTGCACTTTGTCATATTCCTCGCTATTTTCTGCTCATCAGCAGCTTGATCTAGAGGTTTAATTGATCAGACTCAGGTCAGTCTGGGTCATATAGCTTTTTGTTTTAGGTCTTTTTCTTGTGGGGGCAGCTGGCCAGTACAGGGATTGAACCCTTGACCTGGTGTTGTCAGTACCACCCTCTAACCAGCCAGGCAGCCCTTTTAGATGCCTTTATAACTTCACATGCTTGTTGGTTGTATGTCTATTATTATTATTCTTTTTTGGGTAGCTGACTGGTACAGAAATCGAACCCTAGACCTTGGCGTTATCAGTACCACCCTCTAACCCAAGTTTTATGTCTATTATTAATGTGAAAAGAACACCAACAGAGTGCTTTCCATCAAACAGTGTCCAAAATTGAGAGCAGTTAATATAATTAAATTAGTTTATGTTAAATTTTGTAGTACACATATGTAACATGGAAACATCTACTGTTTGCTACTTGTGGGAAACCAGATTGTCAGAGGTCTTTCTGAATATATTCAATAAGATCAGTAGACCTCATGCAAATTTGAGTTTTTACCAAGTACTTCTGTGGGTAAGAGGTGTGTGTATGTGTGTGGGTATGTGTCTGTCTGTCGGAGGTGGTGAGTTCAAGGACAGGGTCTCCCATCAAATATCATGGTTGTGCGGGGCCCAGGATGAGGAAGCCAGGGAGCTACAGTAACTTTCCCAGTGTCACCTGGACTTGAACTGGGGTCTTCAGGCCCTCAGCCCAGTGCTCCCAGTGCAGGAGGGACAAGAAATCAGTACGTGGTACTAGGAGAGGGCTCTGCACCTACACATTGTTCTACTGCCTCTGAGCTCCATGACAAGGTGCTCTGGAGAGGGAGAAAGAAGCAGTTGCCAGTGACCAGCCCAGCAGGGAGAGTTAGGTGGGTGGGGAAGAATGGAGTCCCATTACAGGGATATATTTGAAGAGTTTTTTCCCTGTGAACCACTTGAAAGACAGTTGCTGACACAAGTCACTTCACCCCAAAGTACTTCAGCATGTATGTCCTAAGAACAAAAACGTTCTGCTACATAAACCACAATAGCATTATCAACACACACGAAATTTAACATCAATACATTGATATTACCTAATAGACAGTCCATATCCAAATGTTCACTATTATCCCAAAAATATCCTTTATAGTTTTATTTGTTCTGATCTGGGATCTAATCAAGGATCGTGTGTTACATTTGGTTGTCACATCTTTTTATTCTCCTTTAATCTAGAACAGACCCCAATAAATTTGGTCTTTCAATATGTTTTTAAAGCGTCAGGGCCAGTAGTTTGTAGAATTCCCCACAACTGGATTTATCTGATTGTTTCCTCATGATTAGACTTATGAGATCATTTTGGCAAGAGTTCTTCATAGGTGATCTTGTTTCTTTCCCTTACTTTGAGATCATATAACTGTCCTGGTCCCCAACAATCCTTCACCAATAGATTTAGCATCCATTTATGGCCCTTGCCTGAATCAATTATTACATTGGGGGTTGCAAAATAGTGATTATGTAAATCTATCATTCCTTCTACTTTTATTAGTTGGCATTCTACTATAAGAAAGAGCTTTTCCTTTCTCTTTCCCAGCCCTGCTCCCTCTCTCTCATTATCACTGTGGATTTCTTTTACTCAATGTGTTCTAATCCATTACCATCACTATCTTCATTGGCTCAATGTACCCCAAATTTGTCCAGTGGGAACCCCATTCACACTTGTGTCCTGTCAGCATGTTCCCATCAGTCCTTGAGCACCTTCTTCCCTTCTGGCACACACTTGTTTGATACTTTCTCTACCCCGGGTCTGGAATCAGCAATTTCTCCAAGGAACCCTGATTTCTTTTGGCAGAGAATGGTATTTAGAAACCAAGATCTGGGCACTTGGTGCTCATTGCTTCTGGGATGTCATTTCTTTAGGAGACACTAGTTGATACTGATAGTTCCAATTAAAGTCAAATTCTACAGGATTTTCCTCATCTTCCCCTATTCCATATTTGTATCTCCCTTCTCCTTCAAGGGAGAACTTACTTCCCAATAACATCAAAACATTTACTTGTTTACTCTGTCCTTCAGTCTTCAAAAAACTTCAGAAGTGCTGTACTATTGTGTCTATCTATCTTATGAACCTACTAAGTAAAAATGAAGATTTATCTGCAGTTCTCTTTGTCCTCAGAATATCGATGTCTAAAAGAACTAGAACATTTCTGATGGAAATATTCTATATCTCTGCTGTCCAATACAGTAGCCAGTAGCCACATGTGGTTATTGAGCACTCGAAACATGGCTACTATGACTGAGGACCTAAGTTTTTAACTTTAAGCATTTTAGTATAAGTATTTTAATTTTAAGTATTTAAATAAATAGCTACGTGTGGCTAGTGGTTACTATATTAAGTAGCACAGCCTTAGAATACATCCTACTTAGAGTGTACAGTCAGATTATTGTGAGCAAAAGTTGCTTAAACTAATTCCTTTTTCTGTATGATTATGATAACAATTTGATACACTTAATTTTACCTGCACTTAATTTTAGTGGCTTTTTTCATTCTTTTTTATTTAACCTTATTTTTTAAACTTATTTTTGTACAACACGGACATGGTTCAACTTTCAAATGTATATAAAAAGTAAATTCAGTAAAGTCTCAGTTCCATTCTCATCCCTGTTACCCCATTTACACCCATACACTAAAGTAATCATTTTCATTAGTTTCTGATTTATTCTGATTTTTTTCACAAAAATAAGGAACTATTCCCCTTTCTTACTTAGAAAACACGTAGAACACTCTTTGATACCTTGGGGGTTTTTGTTTGTTTGCCTAATTGGTTTGGTTTGTTATTTGGTATTTTACTCAACACTGTGTCCTGGAAATTACTCCATGCCACTACATGGAGATCTTCTGCTATTATTGTTTTTTAATTACTGTATTTGTCTCCATTGGGTGACTGCAGTACCATAATTTATTCAACCAGTCTCCATGGGTATTCAGGTTGTTTCTAATATTTTGCTACTACTAATGATGCTCCAGTCAATAACCTTGGCACAGTTGTTTTATATCTGTCGAGGAGATCTGTGTAAATTCCTAGAAGTCTTGCTGGGTTAAGCAGCAAATACATTCATAACTTTCTTAGACATTTACAAATCCCCTGCATGGGGCTTAGGCCCATTTGCCCTCCCACCGGCACCGTATGAGACACGTTCCTGAAGCCTCACCACCAGAGCGTGTGATCAAGCTTTTGAATGTCTGCCAGTTACATGGATGAGAAATGATCTCTCAGAGGAGCTAAGTTTGCATTTTGTTTATTATGAGTGAAGCCAAGCATCTCTTCATACGCTCAAGGGCCATCTGTCTGTCTGTTGCTGTGAGCTCTCTCTTCACATGTTTTGCCAGTTTTTCTATCAAGTCTTGGTTTTTTCCTTTTCCCATTTTTTTTTTCTTTTTTCTTTTCTTTTTTTGGCAGCTGGCCAGTATTCTTTTTCCCATCTTCTGGAAGATTATAGTCTTTTATCTGTGATATCTCTTGGAACTATTTCCCCTGAGTTTGATCCATTTTTTTACTCTGTTTATGGTGTTTTTTGCCATGCAAAGACTTTTTAATGTGGTTGAATTTATTAATCTTTAATGCGTCTGAATTTTGAGGCATAATTTGTTTCTTTTAACAAAAGGGCTTTCCCCATACACAGATCCCTGTTTTCTTCTAGGGCATGTATGGTTTAGTTTTTCATAATTAGATCTCTGATCCACTTGGACTTTATTCTGATGTATGGTGTATGGTATGGATACACTTGGGTATCTTTCAAAATGACTATCCAGATGTCCCAATACCATTTATTAAAAATCCATAAGTAAATTATTGTTTAATTTTTTAGATGTGATAATGGTAGTGGGATTATTTTTTAAAAACTGAAATACAGATAAAAGTATGTTATGTCCGAGATCTGCTTCAAAATAATTCAGGAGAGAGGGAAGCGGGTGGAGGTGTGGATGACAGATTATCCATCAGTTGTTAAATGGTGAAGTGGTGCGATGGATGATGGGGATTCAGGATATACTTTGGAAGTTTTCTGTAACAGAAAGTTCCTTAAACCCATGAGATGGGGAGATTTTCATAACACCTCACAGGAATATTGTGAGGATTCAGTGATATAGACACAGTGCCTGGCACACAGCAGGTCCTCAATAAAGGCTAGATCCTTTCCCCAAACACGCCAGAGGAGCAGCAGCCCACACAGCCCTGTAGTCACCTAAACCATCCTCTGCCAGATGGGCAGCATTTTGGACTGATTCCCACAGCCTGGCTGTGCAGAGTGTCCCTGCTAGGGGTGATCTCCAGACTGAATGATCCTCAGTCATTGATCTCAGTGTAGCCCATGGAGCCCCTGAGTGAGGGACAGAGGCTTCCCCAGCTCTGTGTTACCGCTGTGTGTAGGGCAATGCTGGGAACCCGGGGTCCCAAGGACTGAGTTTCAAGAATGAACAAAGGCACCCCGGCAGCAATGATCTCACCATAACCCTAGTGTGACTCAGGTTAACAGAAGACAACTCTGGCCCGGGTGTCCCAACACTGAGCATTAGAGAGATCGTTCATTTGGCTTTTGCAACTTCTGCTCCATGGATGGATGGAGGACAGGTTTTCCCGGGAGTCTCACTTTCCCAAAGGGAAGCCAGAGCACCTCCTAAGCTGCTTATCTCCCGTCTTTGACTTAATGACACCCCCCTCCACCAAAGGCTGCTCCATTCCTCCTTCTGTGGCCACCCCAGGCATCTTTACCCACAGATACAAAAGCACAGCTCTCTGAGCTCAAACTTCACAGCCCAGAGGAAACATTGAACATTTAATCATTCAAATACAAAACAAAAACTACAGTGGCTTGATTAAACAGCTGACTGACCAGTGTTGAAAACACCTAGCATGTATCGCAATTCGCAGCACACTTTTTAGGGACTTTGGAAACTCAGAATTGAAATAATCACAACTCTTCATTCCTTATACGTTCTCATCATTGGTTTGACCATGGCTCTCTTGTAGTTAGTTGGTATTAAATTAGATATTTTTAATGATATAACAAGGATCTAAGAAGCCACCGCCAAAACCAAAAACAAGGCTTTCGACAATATCCTTGACAACAGCCCTGCCCACCCCTCCCACTTGCATAAACCACCATCCTGATACCCTGTGTTCATCATTCCCTGATTCCAGTTTAATAGAGTTTTATTGTATCTGGAAGTATTCTGCATATTCCAAAAATTAATATAGTTTTTAGTTTCTACCTTTAAAAAAAGGGAATTATGATATATACAAATTATATATAAATATATAAATTATATATATATATGAATTATGATATATACATATATAAAATCAGGCTCCAGATATATATATATATATTTCTTTTTTTTTTTTACTTAATATTGAGAAATCATTTCACTTACTATTTTTTTTTACTATTATTTTGCTAAGACTTATTCTTATTTTTCATATTAACTGATACTTACACACACAGTAGTATCAGAGGTAGCAGATCCCAGAAACAGGAGAATAATTTGAATTTCTGTGGTAACCATTTGTTCCATTTTGCTCTGTAAAATCCTCCTCAGACAAGCAGGGGCTCCCGGGCTCATTATAGACCAGAAACTTGGGCCAGGAGGTGCAGCTAGTTCATGGTAGAGCTGGCACTTGCATCAACTCTTCTGGCTCCTACTCTGGAGCCATGATAGGCTGCAAATGCAGAAACAGCACCCAGCCATCTCTTTGAAAGGCTTTGCCCTCTGCCCTCCCTCTCCAGCCCCTCTGATCTTGGCAAAAGACAGGGAATCCTCATTTAATTAAATAGCTCAAAAACTTTAAGACATCCCAGGGGGTGTTGTGCCAGAAGGTAAAGGAACTCTTCAATTTGAGTATGGCAGATGTGTCTTGATTTGGCCAATAGGATATTAGCAAACGTGATGCACGCAGAGGCTTGGAAAGTGCTTGTAATTTGGAGTTTGTCCTCCCTTGCTGGTAAGATCACCATTTGAAGAAACCTGGTAGACATGTGAAGGGAGTGTATGAATGAACCCACATGAGATGGAGTAGAAAAAACAAAGAGTTTGAAGCCAGAAGATTTCTTTTGAAAAGAATCGTCCTAGAGGATGGGAGACCACAAGGAGAGAGAGGTCTGGCCATCCCAGACGTTGTAGCCTTCCCAGCTGAGACACCAGACATGTGAGTGAGGCCATCCCAGACCACCCAACTGAGCAAGCCCAAACCAGAAAAACTACCAACCAGCCTACAAAATCCTGAGAACTAAATCATGGTTGTTCTCAGCCTCTACACAGTGGGGTGGTTTGTTATGCAGCAACAGCTAACTAATATGCTGGGCTCCTCCCCACCACTATAGCTCTGTTTATCATGTCCCCTTGTCAGAGTCTCTATTTTAGTGGCCTCCCTGTACTCTCACTCTTCTAGGGCCCTGTCTTGCTTTGCCACCCCAACCTCACCATAGGGCTGGGGTCCTCCTTGTGAACTCCAGTCCCAAGACTAACATCTGTGGCCTCCACCTCGCCCCACCATGAAGCTGAGAGATAGCTATCATTCTCCCCACTTCTCAATAGAAATAACTGAAGCTCGGAGAAGTTGGCAAACATACTGAAGTCACACAGCCAGTCAGTGAATCTTCTGACTCCAAGCCCTTAATTCTTTCTACTTCATCTCATGTGGATTAATTTACACACTCCCTTCACCTGCCTCCCAACTGGCAGATGTCCCCACTGGTAACAATTTTTCTGAATTTCTGAATGTCACCTGCCTTGGATTTCTTACCTTGGCCTTATCTGCTGTTGGAACACCTGCTGCTGGATCCATGTCAGCTCTCCCAGATGCCAGCCACCTGCCAGTGCTGCCACCTGCTGACTGAAGCCAGCTCCCTGGATTTATGATCTGCCTGCCAGATTTGACTTCCCTCCAGAGCCTTTAACTCTCTAGGTTTATCCCCTCAGGCCCTGCCCCTCCCTCACCCCAGATCTAGCCAGCACAGCCCCTCCCACACTGCCTGTCACCTCCCCAGAGAGGAGAGTCAAACTCAGCTCCACAAGAGGAAGGGAAGGAGGTCAACAGCCACCCCGTGCAGCTCCAATCCGACTCTATTCTTGTGGATTTCTAGGCCACTTCACCAGGACAACCAAGTTTTTGTAGCTGGATCTTTGATCAAGGTGCTTTGTCTATTAGGTTAGATATTTATCTACGTATACATAAGCATTGAAATTGGTGAGGAGGAAGAAGTAGGTCCCGTCATCCAAAGGAAGTCACATGATCAAGCCCAGATTGAAGAGTGGAGAGAGAGACTCTCTCTCATCTTTTGATGAGAGGAGTGGCAAAGTTACATTGCAAAGAGTCACCTGTGCAGGGATGGGAGGGATTTATGGCTTTTTTTTTTTTTTTTAATGAGCTCAGGCAGGACTTTATGGAGATTCACTTCCTGTTCATTCCACAACCCGATTGAGGGGGGAAGTCGCCAGATTCCTTTAGTCCACTACCCTCTTACTGGTGGGCTCAGAGTTGAAGAAATGTCCACACTATCTTCTATTGTGCTCTAAGCATTTGGAATCATACCAGGAATTTCTTGGGAGGAAATTCTGATCCCCAAAAACAATTCTAGACAAGGGAGTTTACTTACTGTCTGACATAGCACATTGGTAACTTCTCAATTAGGCTATACTGTGAGGTTCCAGGACTGGGGCAATATGGGGACCAGTGAGAGGAAGACAGACTTGGGCTCCGTCAGAAGAATAAACTACCTGCTGTTCATTGCCATAGCCCCAACACTGTGCCTGGTACATGATGAGTGCACAATAGATATTTGTTGAATAGATGAATGAATGAATGAATAAATGGCAGAGCCATCCAACCAACAATCCTATCATTGAACAGCTGTTAGGTGGCCTGGACAAAACCACCAGAGAGGAATGCTATTGAGGAGATCATGATTTGAAGGGGGCTGGCTAGAGGACCATCTAACTCTGAGATTCTGCCATCCCAAGAGCGTCTCCTTATATCACTCTGTCTCACTGCAGAAACAATAGCTAATGTGACCCAGAGATGACCCAGTCTGATAAATCCAACTCTGAAATCAGCTTTGGAAGGTTATAGATGCTGAGGTTCAAAATACACATGTTCAGCAATTCCACTGCCAAGTGTCCCCCCCCAGAGAAACTCTCACACATGTGCAAAAGGAGATGGCTGTGAGGATGTTCACTGTGGCACTGTCCTTAATAGAGGAAAATCAGCAACAACGGTCCTGTCTTTCAGGAGGGGAACCAATAAATAAACTGGACTCTATTCATAAATTAGAATATCACACAACAGTTAAAATGAATCTCTCTATCTGAATCTATATCTATACTTAGGTCAATAGCTATGCTACTTGTATGAACTAGAAACCTCAAAAACAGAAGCAACTTACACTATCACTCCATTTACATAAAGCTTAAAGCCACATATAACAAGGGTATATTGTTTAAGGCTAAACTCATATGTAGTACGGCAAGCAAACATTTAGATAAACATTCGGGGGAATGACATTATCAATCTCTAACCAGTTGTTGCCTGTATGGAGGAAGAGCAGTGGACGGGAGGAATGGGGGAGGCATTCACTGTATCATGCTTTTTATTTCCTAAAAGGAAAGAGTAAGAGCCAGAGCAGCTACGGCCAGTATTAACATCTTGGAGATGGGTACTCAGGGGTTCACTCTGTTATTTTCTACACTCTTTCGGGTTTTATTTTAGGTTTTGGTTTTGGCGGCTGGCTGGTACAGGGATTGAACCCTAGACCTTGGTGTTATCAGCACCACACCCTAGCCACTGAGCTAGCCAACCCCTATACTCTCATATTTATTCATTCCACAAATATTCAGTGAGGACCTACTATGTGCCAGCCACTGTTTTAGGCTCTGGGGACACAGTAATGAACTAAGCAGACAAACATTTCTGCCCTCATGGAGCTTACATTCTCGATGTTTGAAATATGCATAATTCCTTGTTTTTATTTTTAATAAATGAGCATAATTCTCAATCACTGAATGAAAAGTAACCTGCCTTTCCCCAGTCTCCTCCAGTCTGCTCTTTTCTCTTCCCCAGGACCTGCCACTATTAACCCTCTCAGGCATTTTACCTTCTGTCATTAACCAAGTCCCCAAGTCTTCTACCATTCCACAGATGATAACAAGACTAGACTGTGTCCCCAGGACATGTCATCCCCTGCAGCAGCTCTCTCCCTCCAGTAGGACTTGGTCCTCCTCCATGCCCCACACCAGAACTGGCCATAGCCATCCTGTGACACACAGTCCCCACCCCCAGTCTGTGGAAAACCCACCACCTGAGTGTACTACCTTCTCCCTCCCTGACATTGCTGTCATTGTCAACTTCCTGGTCACACCCACCACCATTCACTGAAGACCCTGGGGACTGTCTCAGTCTTCTCCCCATCCCAATGCCTGCCACAGCCCTAGATTCCAACACCCATATAGACACATCCACCCCACACCCAGGCCTTCGACTCCTGGACCTCTGATCACCTACCCGTCCACCACAGCTACAGCCTCCATTGTCCTGTCATTCCCAGAACTGTGCTCCCCTGAAATCTTTCACCTCCCACCTCCCTTTCTCTGACTTGGCCTTCTTCCCTTCCATCTAGACCCCCATACCACTCCCTAAACACTCTGTGGCCTCAGAGAGCCCCCAGGCCTTCACCTCCATTTCCTCCCCACCTCTGCTCCTCCCAGCCTGGGCCCAGAGGTGATGCTCAGAGCCGCTCTTACCAGCTCCCTTCACACTTCCCCTGCAACCAAAAGCCCCAGGCCAGCACACACCCTGGACAAAAGCCACACTCTTCTTCATCTCTGGACTGGTCACCTCTGCCCTGGGAAATCAGGTGCCCGACATGGACAGTCTGGGTGCCAGCCATCCCATTCCCTCTCCCCTTCAGTGACTAGTCAAACCTCCACTTCTGAATCTCCTTACTCAACCCTCGCTCCTTAGTTCCTGGCGAGAGGATGGCCCCACCTTCACAGAGAAGTCCCAGCAATCAGGCCTGCTTTCCTACACCTCCCAGCCCTGCCTCCAATGCAGCAGGGGCACCGTCCTCACCTCTCCTCACCTCAGGAGAACAGGGTCCCCACCCCCTCCTGATCTCTCTCAGTTGAAGGTAGCACGAGCCTCTCACTTTCCTGGGGCAGAATCCTAGGTGCCTTGCCACCCCCCACCCCCAAACACCAAGTTCAGCCAATTTACCTTGAGCCCCTTACCACAGCTCCAGGGGGCTCTCAGCGTCCCTGACTCAAACAGCCCCTAACTGGTCTTTCCAACTCCAGATGTGATCCCCCAATAGTCCTCCAGGTGGTAGCCAAAGGGATGTTCCTAAAGCCCATATACCACCATCACTTCCCCCACAGCTTAAAAACCATAAAGGTTCCCTGCACCCACAGGAGGACACCCAAGCCCCCAGGTACAGTCCCCAGTGCCCTCTTCGACCGGCTCCATCTCCACAGCTCACATTCCTTGTCTTGCATTGAGGCTCCAGCTCACACCAGCACTCAGTCCCCTGTACACTTCTGACTTTCCCACCTCTGCGTTTCTGCTCAGGCTCTTCCCGTGGCCCAGGATGCCCTCCCCCTCCTCATGCTTCCCAATGCAGCGCAAGTGGTCCTTCCTCCAGGAAGCCTTCCCTGCCCATCCCAGGTTGGGTTTGATGCCTGTCCTTTATGTTCGCCAAACACCTACTACATCTGCCTCTATCCCTGCCATTACCAAATTGCTTTATAATCTCTTTTACTAAGTCTCTCCCCTACCTGACACATGGCAGATGACCTTAAAGAGACATCTGCACAAAACACCCAAAGGCAGAGGGATAGGCAGAAGGAACTCTGGAGATGCCAATGCACAGGCATGCTCACTCCCCACCAGTCATACCCTCCACAAGCTGGCGGTCACCAAAGATCCATCCATACACTCACCAGCCAGGTGTGGGGGCAGCCCCCTCTACCTGCAGTTGTTCAGGTCCACACCTGGGCACGATGTTCTAACACACACACCTTCAAAGGGGCTTCCTGTGCCACATGCCCCATTCCCAGAGGCCCCTGTGGCTAAGACCCCATCCCTCACAGTACCTCCCCAGGCACAGTGCCCCTGTGCCTGCCTCCCTGGAGCATCCCTTGGCCAGGGATCTTACTATGGGGCTTTCCATAATGCCTCGAAGGAAGATCAGGTCCAGCTCCACAGCCCCCATGGCATTGGGAAGAGATCCCAGGTTGTCCAGGACTTGCTGCATGGCTGGGGGAAAGGGGCGGCAGTGAGACACACAGCCACCAGCTGGGCTCAGAAGACCAAAACACACCGCAACACCTCCACCTGACCCCATGTCCCAGAGAAGATAGCCCCTCCCCGCAGCACTCGCCTCCCTGCCCAGCACAGGTGCCCCAGGCCCCTGAATGCCCAGGAGGCTTAGGAGGAGGGAGCAATTTCCCTGGCCTGTTTTCTCCACCCTAGGTAATGCCAGCCTGGGCAGGTGTGAGGCTCCAGGCAGCAGGAAGTGGACGCTGAGGTGGAGGGAGGAGAGAAAGGGAAGCAGGTGTCAGGTTCCAGGTCTGCCCTGACCCAGAGAGCCACAGGCTCCTCACTCAGCCTCGGGAAGAACTGAAGCCCCAGGACTCAACCACCTGCACCTGGTGGGCTCAGGGATGAGAGAGGCAGGGCTTGGAGCATGTCCCTGACTATAGGCACAGAGTCAAGCAAGCAGCCACAAGGTAGGCTGGGGCGAACGCAGCATCAAGTCCAAGCTGCACCACTAATCTGGTGTGATGTTGCACAAGTCACTGTCCCTCACAGGCCTCAGTCTTTCTCTCCTGTAAAATGGGAGGGTTGAAGTAGATGATGTCTATAGGCCCTTTAGCTGTGACAGACAATGACTTTAATATAAGAAATTAACATGGATGATAAGAAGTCGAAGCTGAGGCCTGGAACACTGGCAGGAGCTGGGGAAACAGGCACGTGGAGGCTTGGGATGGCTGTGGGCACCCAAGGGCAGAGGTCAGACCAAGTCATCCCAGGGATCAGCAAACCCTCAGCCTGGGACAGGACATACCAAGGACACGAGAACACCTGAAGCTGGGCCACAGCAACACCACCAAGATCTGAGGTAGGGGTTGCCTTCACCCACTGGCAAAGGTGGGAGCTCCAGGTGGCAGCAGGTTCTGGGGGAAGGAAGGGAGAAGCAGAGTGTGCCCAGCTGGGGGCAGAGATGGGCAGGGGGTATTATTACTCTGCCACCCGCCACCCACGCCTACATCTGTATAACAGCACCCAAGCCCTGGAGGAGGGGGGTAGATACACTCCCAGGCGCCCTCAGCACTCAGTGCTCCCCTTCTCCAGTAGGGAGTGGGGGTAGGGAGGAGAGGCACTGAAACTGGAGCTGGCAGAGATGGTTCAGGGACTCCCAGATGCACCCTGCCTCCTCCAAAAACAACATCCAAGCCTGCCCAGACCTACAAGGCCCTCAGTGGGCTCCGAAAGAGGCCAGGGCAGGGACCCTTCCCACTCTGCCAGGCTATGCTGGGATCCACCCTCCCCAGACATCCCCAGTCTGCCAGTTATGGGGGGAGGACTAAGCCAGGGGAGTTGGTGCCCTCAGCCCAGGCCAGCTCTCCAGCCGGGCCGGGCCCACGGACCCTTCGGGCTCCCGGGACCCCGCTCCTAGGGCACCCTCTCGATGCCCCAAAGCCCGCCGGGGGAGGGGCGGTTAAGGGGCCAGCTTTCCCCTCAGCCTCCTCGGCCCGCCCTTGCCTACCTTTCCTCTGGAGCTCTGCTTCCTCCGAGGAGCCCAGGGATACACCCTTCAAGGAGGCCCCGCTGCCTGGGCTGCCCGCCATGGCGACCCCCAGCCCCGGGGCTTCCGGAGCAGCCTCCGCCGCCCCCACCGGGCGCCCTCCCAGCCAGAGGGGGCAGCACTGGAGAAGGCAGGACTCGGGGGCGCCACTGCAGGACCAGGACCAGCCAATAGCAAGGCCCAGCCGGCCTGGCCGCCTTGCTGATTGGCCAAAGCCCCGACGGGCGCTGCCGGGTGGGGAGGGGGCTGACAGGGGTGGGAGGAGGGCGGTGGGAAAGAGAGAGTCCTCATCCTACGGACGGCCCGATCCCCAGATCCCCAGCGTTTTAGTACCAGTGGGGTGGGGAGGGGGCGGCTAAGAGACGGGGTGGGGGGCGGTAAGCGTGACGCCCCTTGAGGGCTGGCGCAGTGCCCAGAGACCCTCCTCTCGCAGCCAGCCGCAGGAAACCCAGGCGGGGAGGGGTCTTGGCCCCACCTGTTCCTGCCCTCCTCTTTTCTGGAAGTCCCTGCTCTAATACACCCCATGCCACCATCTCCCCATACCCTCCGACCTCTGTCCTCTGTCCCCTCTCCAGGCCCTATTTCCTTTACTAAGATTTTCTTAGTCAAAGGAAGCCCCCAAAACAACTCTCAGTCCTCCAGCAGGAGGTAATGGCACCACTGGGGCATGAGGCAAATACCTCAAGCCCCAAATATCTCCCCACTACCTGCCAGCCAGCCAGCCATACGGGGTGGGGGTGGGGAGGAGTGGCACCATTGTGGGTAGGGAAGGGTGCCCAAGCCCTTCTGACCCCACATCTCAGCAGCAGCTCCGCACCTCCCTCATCTCCCATTAGCTCTTCCCCCTTGGGCAAGGAGGTGATGCCCAGGAGGCAAGTCAGGCATCTTGGAACTGCGGAAGGGAAAGGTGAAGGCACATTCATGCAGCAGGACACGCGCGCGACACATTCCTGTCACGCCGCGCGACAACGCTGAGCACAGTGGTCTTCCTCGGCAGCCGGTGGGTGGGCGGGGAGGCGCTGGTGAGGAGCCACCACCCAGCCCAGGACCTCCCCGCGTCCCCACCCCCACCCCTGGCCGTCCGCTTCCCACTCGGGGAAGCACGGACTGGGACTGGTACCCACTGGTGTCCCTCGGCACCCAAAGGACGATGATGAAAGACAGCGGCCAGTGGGACCCGCTCGACTGCTCCGCCCCTCTTCCCGGCTTAGCCCCGAGTTCCAGTTGCAGGCGTGCCTCGCCTTTCCTCAGGGACAGGGAACCGGACAGCTTCGGAGAGACCACCAAGGAGCTGGACACCAATCCCCATAGGGCGTCGGGCTCGGGGCAACTTGCTGCTTTCTCTCTCTCTCTCTCTTTCTTTCTTTCCTTTTTCCTTTCCCTTTCTGTTTCCCTTTTCTTTCCGGCTGACCTTGGTAATAACACCGTGCTCTAACCAACTGAGCTAACTGGCCGCCCGCAAGGACAGCTTTAAAGACTCAAATGGTGGATACCTGCATTCCGGACTTTCAAGAAAATTTTGCAAAAGGGGGGTATGTCTTTGCGAAGGGGTTCTTCGTGACCCTATTTCAGGCGTTGGCGGGAGAGCTGGTGCGTGCCCCTGTCTACAGAATGGAAGAAGTAACTTGCTACCTTCCTCGGAATCCCATCTGGAGAAGTAAATAAAGGGTTCAACCCACTAGCCCACCTTCACCCATCCTCCGGCTCCACCCCAGACCTGCCAGTAGAAGATACTGGAGGCCCTGTGCCTGGAGACCAGCCTTCGTCCAGTGCTCCGATCACTCGGGGCCAGCCGCAGCACTTCTCCAACCTCAGTGTCTCTCCACATCCTGCAGTTGCCCTCTGCAGTATGCGGGGGTTATCCCTCTTCCTTGCTAACTGGACTCCTAAGATTAGACATTTCTAATCTGCATCCTGGAAACGTGCTTGGAAATCTCAGAAATGGGTTTAACTTGGGAATTCATCTTGGGTGCAGGGGACTGGTCCTCGAGTCCCAGGAGACTCAGCTTGCCCCTGACGTTCCCAGGTATATGTTTGGGTATTGGTGTAGGGAAAAGCCACAGAGGCAAGTCACACCGCTGAAAGCCACTTGTTTATGTGCCCTCCACATTTACCTAGAGAGAAGATAGTTAGTTGGCGATCCCTGACGGCAATGACTGGAATTGCAGGCTTCGGTCTCTGACCAAAGAGGCTCCTAGAGCATTGCTTCCAACCTTCCTCTCTTCTGCCTTCTGAGCCAGTAGACCCTCCTAATTTAACTCAAAGAGGAAAAGAGGATCCCTTCCCATTACACGCTCACCTGTCTACCTTTGGGCAGGAAATCACTGAGCGATTTGCATTTGGTTGGGAAGGGGAAAGATCTTGAATCCCTCCAGAACATTAATTACTGTTGGCCTTCCATATTCATGGGTTCTGCATCAGTTCAACCAACTGCTAATGAAAAATATTAGAAAAAAATTATGTCTGTTTTTTCCTGTCCCTAAACAATCCAGTATAACAACTATTTACATTGTATTAGGTATTATAAGTAAAGATGATTTAAAGTATACAAGATAATTAACATAGGTTATATGCAAATACTACACCATTTTATATTAGGGACTTGAGCATCCTTGGATTTTGGGATCTGTAAGGGTCCTAGAACCAATCCCCCACAGATACCAAGGGACTACTGTACTTCTCAATCAGGCAACTATTACCCCATAGCAACCTGCAGCAAACCTACTATTCAAGATCCCCAGGACAGAGTGGGAGCCCAGTTTCTAGCCCACCTGGGGAGGTGGAGCTCAACTCATTATTCTTACAGGCCACCTCCCCCCATTATTCAGTCAACAAGTATGTCTTGAATAAGGGCCTTGCTGATTGCCAGCCCCTCACATCTGTTCAGGACCTTACAATTGATAAATTGTTTGATTCTCACAACAGCCCTGTGAGGTTACAAATCGGGGAGAAATATTTCTTGATTCCAGACAAGGCACCAATTTCTGTGATACTGAAATAGATAAGGGCCCTGACCTCCTGGCGCTCACAGTCTGGGGTGGATGTCAGGGAGGGGTGTATCACATAGACAGAAAATGCACTTTCTGGTGATACAGTTGTTTTTGGTTTCTGTTTTCTGGTGGTACAGTTGGATATCACAACAGAGGTGCAGTAAGCGTTCTAAGCTGGGCCTCAAAGGAATAGGGGTGCTGCTGGTGGGAAATGGAGTTGGAAAATGGAAAAGGAAGCAGGTTTGAGGGGTCCACCGCAGGTATGGCGTTCCTCCCCCAAGCCCCACCCCAGGGAGGATGGGTCTGCCCCCTCTGAGGTCTGTAATTAGTTCTGTCTTTCTCCGTGCCTTAGCCCCAGAGGTCACAAGGATGCAGGCAGTGTTTCTGCTTCCCCTAGAATCAAGGTTTTCCTCTGGTGGATGTTCAGCCCAGAGCTTTGGGAGTCAAGGCACAGAGAAAAGTAAGAGAGCTGGTGGTGTGAATTTTCAGCAGTTCTGGCCGTGCGCTGAGTGATGTTGCACTGCCAATAATAGCCAGCAGGGGCCGCCAACAGCTGTCCCGAGTCTATCTTCCTACACGAACCCTCCCAGCGTCTCCTCCACCCCTGCAACTCGCCAGAGCCTTGCTCTGGAAACCTTTTCTACTGGCTATACCTCTCAGAAAAATAAAAATAAAAAAATTGGAGCCCTCCATAACAATATAGACAGACTGATAACTAGATGATACAGATAGCGATATTACATAGATATTTGCTTACAAATTATTATATCTGTGCTATTGAACTATTGTGCATATTAGAAACTATTCACACACACAAAAGAAAAATTTTAAAGATCAATCTTAAACTATAAATAGAAGTTCCAATATTTTCTTCCATACCCCAAAGGATTATCTTGGGCACCCCTAGGTGCACTCCCGCTTTGGAAGCCACTGTTCTAAAGAAAATGCTGTGTCTCCCTCCCCAGTCCCAGCCTCAGCAGGGAATCCAGGCAGGTGGCTTTCCATCCTTTCCAGAACCAAACCAAGGCATCCCTGGAAGACCAAGTGTCCTGGTCCTGCTCCTCTCACAACCTCAAGACAGCCTGAAGCCCCCTCCACCACCACCACAGCCACACACCAATCTGCCCTGCACTCACGTCAGATTGGCTGTTTAGAGGGCAAAACCTCTCTCAGAAGCAGCCTCCTTGCCCTTCTCCCCAACCCACCCCTGGCCCAACATTCACACTTCACCCTGCCTCCTGGTTTTACTCTGCCCACCACCACATCAGGGTGGGAAGTTCTGGAAGCAGACAATTCTAGGGCGAAATCCTGGCTCAACCACTTGTGTGTGTCCTAGGCCACTTACATAACCTCACTGAGCCTCAATTTCTTCATCTGTACAATGAGGATAGCAGCCTCCGTCTTGGGAGGGGACAGATGTAGAGTGGCCATGTGGGGAAAATATAGAAAAAAATGATCAGGGCCCCCTCAGATGTTCAGAATCTAGCCGAACATCTGGTGTAAATATGCGCGTGTGCACCCAGGTGTTCCTTGTTATTGTCTAATGTGGCTGCGCATGTGCAGTTCCGCCCAGTCCAGCACCTTGGGTAGGGAAATTGCAGACAGTGGGGCTATGGTAATGCCGCTCCTCACATCTTGGGATTGGATTCTGCATTCTTGAAGGTGTTTTGGATTGTGGACTTAAGTAAAAAGGACTAACGGTTCTGATACGTGGAGTTTCTACAGACGCTCTGGGAAGCCACTAGGGCAGCTGCTCCCAGCTCTGAATAAAGCCTATTATTTCTTCACCCACGGCGCCTGTTGTGAGGCTGTCACTGGGAAAAGGAACCAGAACACCCAATTGAGAATTTTAAAAGGGGGTCTTGATTAGCCGGCCGGTGACTGTTTCTCCAGATATTCTGGTAAGAGAACAGCCCCGAGTCTAAGTTTAAGGGGTCTTTTAAAGGCACATAGTCACACAGGCAAAAAAAATCATAAAATCACACAAAGTTATCATATAGTCATACACATTCCCTCCTGGTGTGAGGATGGAGAGGGTTTGGTGAGGCCTAATGCAAGCTGGTTACAGAAGCTGAGATAAGCCAGTTAATCACTAAGGGACAGCAAGAACTTCCCTAGGCGAGTTTCCTCCTTACGCTGTCTGGACACATCTGGATACAGCTCTTGATTTTATCAGCCAGGAGCAGCATAAGCAGGAAACAGCAAAGGCAGGCAGAATTCAAAATTTTTCTAAGTACAGGATAATTTTTAATTTTTAACTTCTATTAGAGGTGCTGAAGGGGTTTTCAAACAAAAACATTTTTCAAACAGTAAAAATGGCATAAGCTAAATCAATCTACCTTGTCGCATTCCCAGGACTTTTTCCTATTACCTAGCTCGTAGGCCTGCATGTGGAGGGTTTGTGACCCAGTCTGGACAACGGGCTCGAGGGGTCTGTGAGACCTAGCCCTAGCTTTAAAGGCCGTCACAGTGCCAGGCACAAAGATGTTCCATAAATGCAGTTCCCTTCTGGAAGTAGGTCTAGACAGGTTGTTGAAGTGGAAGGAGGCTGACCTCCAACTTCCAGGACAGTGACTTTTGGGTCAGAAGGGTGTCTTGGACACAGGGAGGAGAGGAATGTGGCCATGAGGGTGGGCAGGGCTTGATGGCATCAGAACGTGGCACCAGAGAGGCAGGGCATGCTCCCGGGGTTATGAGCCAGGTGATGACAATATGGGCAAGGGTGTGTTTGCCATTAAGGTATTTATGCATTGTCTCACTAGTCAGAGAACAAGACTGGCTTCCCTGGGCTCTAGGCCTCAACCTTGCCCTCCCCTCCTCTAGGATTTCAAGCTGCCAGCTGTTGCTACATTTGGGTCCAGTGCCCTTCTAAATTCAGTTCTTGCCATGACCCATTCAGGGAAAGGTTCCGAGTTTCTTAGCAGGTGACCTCTAGCTTTACTAGTAAATCTCCCAACTATATTACTAATTTTGAAGATAAAAAGAAGTTTACCTTTATTTTTGGCCGTTGAATTTCAATTTCATGACTGTAATAGCCTCGAAATATGTGCCCGAGTGTGGCCCTTCTACCAGTGGCATCAGCGTCACATGGAGGGAGGGGTGTTGAAAAGGAATGGGTATTTTCCCCAGACCATCCCAGACATCGTGAATGGAGGTGCTGGGGTGTAACTTAGGGATCTGTATGTTAAAATCGTGCAGGATGATCTGATGCTGAAGTTTGGGAGCCACTGATGTAGGCGGCACACTGATAGGCAATATGGATAAGCAGAGGGCACTCTTCTGATGTGCCAGTGTGGTGTGCTGGTCCTTCTACTCCCACCTCAGGTTAACAAATGATAAATGTAAAATGGACATTACCGCCCCAGAAAGCTAATTCTAAGTGAGAATTTACCTCTAGAAGTCACTTAACCTCTCCTGGCCTCAGACACTGCCTCTCAAAAATGAGTAGTTTATACTAGATGAGTTCTAAGCTCTAACAACGAGCAATAGAGTCAGTTCTAGATTGGATGTCGTGGTCAGGTGCGGGAGGCTAGGAATTTGCCCTTTTTAAGCCAATTTCTGGAATTGGACAGAGAGAGATGTGCCTGACGGCGCTCTAAAACCCAGATTCGAATGAATTTGCCCAGGTTTTTGGAGCCTCAGTTTCCCCATCTGTCGGGGCACTTGTTGCTAGGCTGCAGGAAAAGGAAATTAATTCTTTTGGTGGGGGGGCTGGTGGCTGGCCAGTATGAGGAAAAGGAAATTAAGAAGTGCAAAGAGCTGAGAAAAGCGCTGCAGCCCAGTTGGGAGAGAGACGCTCTTTCTCCTCCCACGCGGGACTCTTCCAGGTAACCTCCTCCCTCCGCCTTTTTCCGGCCCCGTGGATTGCGGCCCCTTTAACAGGCCTGACGAGTCGACCGCCTATTTCCGCGGCCGCTCCAAGGCACTCAGTAGGGGCTGGATTGGTCGGGCCTGGCGCGCGGCTTGCTCCTCCCCCACCGTCCTCTGGTTGGTGGCGGCGGGTGCGGGGTGGGTCCGTGGGTGGGTCCGTTGGTGGGGTGGGGCGGGGTGGGGCGGGGCGGGTCCGTGGGTGGGGTGGGGCGGGTGGAAGGCGGCCGGAGCCTTAGCTGAAGCCGGAGAAGCAGCGGCCGCGAAGCACAGGCGCCAGCGTAGTAGGATGAATCAGCCAGCGGATCCGAGATGAGCGCGCCGGGGGCCGGGCGGGAGCGGTGGAGAAAGCTTCGGCGGAGATGGCCCGACCTTCTGGCCCGGGGTACTGGCCGGGTCCGGCGGCGGGTGGCGCGGCGGGGCGCAGGGTTGGCCGCCCACCCTGCTGTCACCGCTCCGGGCTCGCCCCAGCGGGGAGGAACCATCCACAGCAAACTGAAGGAAAACGGCTCGCGGTTTAGGAATGGGGCCCCGGGCTCCTGCCGCCCCTCCGAAATGACTGGAAGTCGGGAACCGCAGTTACTTTTCCGTGAACCTGTCAGAGGTCGTCTGCGCCTCCGTTGTTTTCCTTCAACTCGTGGAAAACGCGGGTGGCCGTGGGATGGTTAGTGTGCTCGAGAGGGGAGGCAGCGGCGTGCCGAAATCCGGGGGATCGGAAGGTGAACAAGTGACATTGGGCTGAGGCCTAAGGCCAGGTGCCCTGTGGGGAGCGCGGGCGTGACGGTGGCGGCTGTAGCTGCCGGCTGGGGAGCGCTCAGATGGGACCGGGAGAGGGGACGGAGCGGCCGGCTGCGCCGCGCCACGCTCTGCCCAGAGCGCGCGGCTGACACGCGAGTTGGTGCAGGGGACTTTTCCTCTTCTGAAGATGGTTTTTGGAAAACTTAGCCCTTCAGTGGGTTGATAGTTAATTAAACCATTGGTTGTTATGGTTACGAGGCATCAAACGTAAGGGCAAAGTCTGTTTCCACCCTCGCTCTCTTTCCGGAGCTATGAGGTACTTTGTCACTACGTTTTATAGATGTTGCCCAGGGAGGACGTGCTTTTTTAGAGTTGAAGGAAAAGCGTGAGTCCTTGAGGGCGGGGGTCGTGCACTGTTCATGTTTGAAGTCCCGGCGTCTTGACAGCGCCACGGATCAAAGGAATGGGCCTTTTACATGTTTTGATGATTCTCATCAGAGGATTTAGAGGAGTCATTCCAGGAGCCAGGTGTAAGCTGGATGGGAAACAATGGGTGACTTTTATGTGGAAAACGATGAGGAGAAATGGAGGGGCAAGTAACACCAAGGTCCGGGGTTCGATCCCAGTACTGGCCAGCCACCAAAAAAAAAAAAAAGAAGAAAAGAAAAATGGAGAAGCAAGTAAGTAATCCTTGAACTCTGGGATAGGGAGAGTTTGAGGAGGCTACGTTTGTGAGTTTCAGACACTGGTGACACCGGTCGTATTGGAAGGGTGAAACTGCCATTTCCCAGCCCATAAACTATTTCAGTATTCTTTCATATTCTTCCAAAAACTGGTATTTGGTGTAAACGTATGAAAGACAAGCAAGCCTCCTGAGGTGAGGGGAGAACTTTTCTAGAGTCGGACTTTTCTGCTATACTGTTTTTTTTCTTGTTACGTGAGCCTCTGTGGGAATGTGAGTGAAGGCTTGGAGGGGCGAGATGTGGAGGGCTTAATCTCCAGGAAAAGTTTCTGTGCCTGAGAAGAAGGTGATTAACCAGCTGATTCAGATCAGAAAATGGTGGTAATTGAGTCCACAGACATGTAACCCAAGGGCTGGGACAGTCGAGGAGGAAGGAAAAGTTCAGGGGTTTGGTTTGGGCTGAATGTTGGGGATTTGAAGAGCGAGTAGAATGTCAGGTGTGAGTATAATAGAGACATAGCATATGCCAAGTATATTGTTTGTTATTAGAGATTATGTTATTAAAATGCTTCTGGAGAGGAAGCATGGAAGATTAGACTTTTAGATAGAATAAATGTATAGGATATTTTGGACAAAAAGAAATAGGCTGGAGTCAAAAAGGAAATATTCATTCAGCTAATTTTTGTTGAGAGTCTGCTTGTGCCAGAAACATTGTGGATACGATGGTGGAAAAAAGGGTGAAGAGTTTTCTGCGTGTCATAAGATTTGCCTTCCCTCCAAGCCAAAAGCTGCTGTTTTCTGGGGATTTTCAGCTCTTACGGGTGAAGTGCACAGAACATTACTTAATGTAAGAACAACACAGAGCAATGGAGAAGTTCTTTCCACTGATGACTTTGGTACCAAACGGAATTCAAATACCTGTTTTCTGTGTCAGGTTCAGTTTAAAACTGTATTCGTCCTCATGTCTATGGACCAGTGTGTTGATGGTAAGTGCTGTTCTTCTTTTTTCCCTTTCCCCTGTCAATGGTTCTGAAGACCAAGGTGTCCACAGAGCTGGTTCCTTTTGCGGACTGTGAGGGAGAATCTGTTCCAGGTCTCCCTCCTAGCTGCTGGGGTTTGTATTCATATCTGGAGAGAATATACTCTCAGTTTCTCAGTCCAGCGGTATGCTTCCCATGCATTGTTGTTAATGGAAGATGTTTCCTTGAATAGGTAGGAAAAGAATGAACAGAAAAAGTAAAAGAGTCATGGCAACCTCTGGGATATTTGAATACAGAAAACACTAGCTTCTAATTTCCAGAGCTACCAGCTTCCCGGTTTGCACAATTAATAAAGAAATAATGTGGGGTCACAGGCACAAACCATGAGGCATCTCTTCAGAATTTTAACTTCCTATCTGTCCAATCTTTTGAAAGATAATGCCAGTTTATTACTCTGAATGTGTTTTTTCCAAAAATCACTATGTGTCTAAACTGACTCCTAAAAATGAGAAAATGATAAATAAGTCAACAGAAAAATGGGCAAAAATATATCACTATCAGCAAAGAAGAATAAAGAATCCACATGCCAAATAACACCAAAGCTTTGGCTAAGAGCTCTCTGCAGAAACTTTCCAGGTACTGGAAGGGTGAGGGCAATTAGAAATTAAAGGGTCTAATGTGCTGACATGGAAAGAACTCTTAGACATACATTAAAAAGCACAAATCACTGAGCAAGAAATAAAGCATCAACTCATTGGGGAAAAAATGCGAAGGAAAGAGATTGGAAGGAAGGACGTACACCAAAATGTCAGGGTTATCTTATGGGAGGGAGTGATATTGGAGGTAGGGCCTGGGGGCCCCATAGTCAGCCTCAACCTGCCCAGTCCTCTTACCAGGTTCTTGACTCTGCCACAGGAAAGAATTCAAGGGCAGAATCACAGTAGACAGAACAAGTTTAATATAACATAAGAAATACAGGTTCCACGGAGAGAGTGCGGCACAGCCCAGAGTCTGAGCAGAGCCCACACCAAGTTTAATACAAAAGTTAAGTTCAGTACAGACATCAGGTCTAATACAAAAGCTACAAAAACATGCTTAAAATTCAGTACAAAGTGCAGGATGGCTCCAGAGGATGAGCAGCTGCTTGCTGCAAGCAAGATAGATACAAAGTAAAACATACACACTTCAGCCAAATGCAGATGCCTCCAGGAAGGTGAGCAGCAACAACCAAGCCTTCAGCTGGGATTCAGCTTTTATAGTTTCTCTATCTAATGGATATTCAGTTAAGGATGTGGTTCCCAGTTATATGCACCAGAATGTTCTGTGCTACCAACTGAGCACAGCCAGCCACTGGATTGCATAAGCCAGTCCCCTGTGGTCTCATTTTCCCCCTGTTGGTGCTAAAAATAGGTCTAACTGGCAACAGTAGCTTTCCTCCAGGGGAGAGCTCAGAGGAGGGGTCTGAGATCTCAGGAAGTGGCTGGAAACCCAGAGGCACGTCCTGAAACCCGAGCCCAGGGAAACTGAGCACATCCTGTATCAGTAGGGTGTGTGTGTGGGGTGGGGTGGGGTGTGATAAGAGGTATGGGGTTACAGATTTTCACATTTTATCCTATATACTTTTGACGAATGACACATGTTTAAAGGAAGCTGTGAGATTCCTTATATTCACTTTCAACTCTGTGGATGACTGAATCTTCAACTTTAACTCTGTCCCCATCCCTCAGCAACAACTTACTTTATATACACAATTTCCCCTGGAGAGGGGCAGAAACAAGTCAAAAGAAATACCCGTCTGCTCATGTGCCTAGTGGACACTTGCACTCAGCCAGAAGCCTTCTGGTTGCTTTATGCTCACCGATAATAAAAGATGCCTAAAGCTGAACTCATCTCCCTCAAACTGGCTCTCCTTCCCACCTGTTACGTTTCCACCTGTTATACCACTATCATTCTCCTCACTTTCAAGGACAGAAACTTTGAAGTTATATTTGATTCTTCTCTTTCCTGTACACCCCATCCCCCAACTCTTTAGTCAGTTACTAAATCCCTTCTGTTCTTTCTTTGAACTGCTCCCAGGATTTTCTTTGCACTCTTACCACAACCACTGTGATTCAGACCCGTTCCACACCACTCCTAGATTTTGCTACAGCTTTCTATTTAGTCTCCCTCTATTATGCTTCTCCCTTTAGATCACTCTAAATATGTATTCTAAGTTAACCCTCCTGTTTTAATCATTTATCTGTTTTGCTTAAAAATTTCAATGACCCGGGTTGGCACCGTGGCTCACTCAGGAGAGTCCGGTGCTGAAAACACCAAGGCCACAGGTTCGGATCCTATATAGGGATGGCCGGTTAGCTCACTGGCTGAGTGTGGTGCAGCAAGCCAAGGGTTAAGGTCCCCTTACCGGTCATCCTTTTAAAAAATGTTTCTTCAATGGCTCTCCATATCTCTTTCTGTAACTTTCAAAGCTCTATAGCTGATATTCAAGTTTTTTCACAATCATCGATTCCTTACGCAATTCTTTGCAGCCAATTGATGTAAATTTTGATCATTCCTGCAGCCATGGCTTTGCCTGGACTGTACTCCCTATTTTTTCTCTTTTTAACAAATTATAGCCACTCTTTAGACCCCAGGTAAAGTTTTAGCTTACCCATGCAACTTTCCCTGATCCCTACACCTCAGTGGTTAAAAATTCTGGTGAATTACAGCTACTGTCTGCATCTAATTTAGCACTTACTTATATGTCACCTCCCTTTTTATACCTAGTCCCTTTCTTCCCACCTATCATGTGCACATTCTGGAGACAAGGTCATACTTCTGTGACTCCCATAGTACTTCGCCCTGGATTGGGTACAAAATGGCTGTTATATATAGAAAGCCAGGGACAAAGATGTGTTCTCAACATAACTGAGGTGCTGAATAATGATAATATTAATGGCTACCGCTCATATGTATACTAGGCACTGATATTATATATTGACTCATGTAAATCTGACAATTCTATGAAATGGTAACTATCATAATCCCCATTTTATAGATGAGGAAACTGAGTCACCGAACTAACTATCTCAAGTTCACAAAGCTAATAAATGACAGACCTTGGTTCAAACCCAGGCAGTCTGGCTCCAGAATCTACTCTTAACCACTTTGTTGTCTCATCACTAAGGAGATGGGGAGAGACACCCTGCTGTAAAGAGTGTGGCTCAAAAATGGGAGGAGAGCAGAGGTTAAGAAATGTTATTGTGGAGATAAAGAAGAATAGAATTTTTAAAAAGAGTCAGGGCAATCACAAGTGAAAGCCTGGAAAGGGGGCACAACAGTAAGGAGAATGAGGATAAGGGAAAGTTGACAAGTAAAAGGTAAAATCAGAAAGTCGGTCAAAGTGGATTAGGAAGATGAGAAAGGCCTAGAAGACCTCAAGGAAAAGGCTGCCATGCCAAGCAGGAGGGAGGGAACAAATGAGGAAAGGCGATTCTCACATGACGGTGAAGGTGCCGTTGTAGGTCTTGGGCTCTAGCACAGGCACTCGGCGGAGCCTCTGCTCTGGGCTGAGACCAGTACAGGACAGTGTCTCGTCTCTGCAGACACAGAGCTCACATAGGTTGATGCTCTTGTTGGCATTCTTTTCTGGGGTGTAATTTTCAGAAGATTCCAATGGATGCTGAGTTGTAGTAAGTTCCACATCCAAAGGGGGAACTGCGACTGGAGTCAGGTTCGGATGCTGAGTCTGCACCTGCTGTGGATGTGGAGCTGTAGTCTTCTTCAGAGCTGTAGAATGTTCTGCCTCTGTAGTAGATACTGAAGTTACAGTTAACTCCAGGTCTAAAAGCCAAACTGCAACACTGGGTGACGTTGGTGGCCGAGCTTGATCCTGACCTGGTTTTGAAACTGTCACCTCTTGATACACTGGAGGTTGAGTTGCAACCTCCTTAGGTTGTTCTGGGGGCTGAGTTGGGGTCCTCTGCATGGTGGGAGAAGGTTTCAGATCTGTAGTAGGTTCTGTAGTTATGGTAAGTTCCAGGTCCAAAGGCTGAACTGTGATTTGAGTCAACTTTGGATGCTGAGTCTGGTCCTGGTGTGGATGTGGAGCTGTAGTCTTCTTCAGTGCTGTAGAATGTTCAGCCTCTGTAGTGGGTTCTGGAGTTATGGTAAGTGCCAGATTGAAAGGTTGAGCTGTGACTGGAGTCAGGTTCGGATGCTGAGCCCAAGCCTGGTCTGGACATGGATATGTTACCTCAGGGACTTTGCAGAAGGAGCTGTAGTCTTCTTTAGGGTTGTAGAATGTTCAGCCTCCACAGTGGGTTCTGGAGTTATGGTAACCTGCATATCCAAAGGTTTAACTGTGATACTGGACAGCGCTGGATTCTGAGCTTGAACCTGACTTGGTTTTGGAACTGTCATCTCATAATGCATTGGAGGTTGAACTACAACTTCCTTAGATGGCTCTGGAAGCTGAGCTGAGGCCACCTGCTGGGTTGGGGAGGATTCCACCACCACAGAGGGCTCTGCAGGCTGAGCTGGGACCTCCTGCAGAACTGGAGAGGGTTCTGCTTTCTCTGGGGGACCTAGAGGCTGAGGAAGAGACTTGTGATGCACTGGAGATGGTTCTACCCTCTCAGGGAGTCCTGCAGGTTGAGATGTGGCCACCTGCTGAGCTGGAGAAGGTTCTACCTCCTTAGGTGGCTCTGAAGGTGGAGCCACAGCCTCCTGGGGGACTGGAGAAGGTTTGGCCTCTTTAGGGGGTTTTAATGGCAGACCTGGATGGCCCACTTGCCTCCATGCCCATAGCAGCAACCACCCTGCTAGTGAAGGAAGCCGACAAGCTGACCCTAGGGCAAGATATAACCTGGTGGCACCTCACTCTGTGCAAATTCTTTTAGAGTGCTCCCAAGCATTGGCTCACCAATGCCCGCATCACTCAATATCAAGCCTTACTTTTAGATCAACCTCGAATAAAGTTTCTTGAGGCTACATCTCTGAATCCAGCAACTCTCCTCCCAGATGACGACCCAGAGGAACCCCTCCATGACTGCCTAAAAACTATATAGGCACTCCAGGAACTCTGACCTGACCTGACAGATGTGCCCTGGGAGGATCCTGATGAGATGATGTTCACAGACGGAAGCAGCTTCATTGCCGATGGGATCAGGTATGCCAGGGCAGCTGTAGTAACCCTGGAATGGGTCATTTGGGCACAGGCTCTAAACCAAGGGACCTCTGCTCAAGAAGCTGAATTTATAGCCTTAACACAGGAAAAGACAAGACTGTCAACATATACACTGACAGTAGATATGCATTTGCTACTGCCCACATACACGGGGCCCTTTATAAACAGAGGATTAATAACATCAGGAGGAAAGGACATAAAAAATAAAGAGGAGATCTTAGATCTCCTAGAAGCTATCTGGTATCCTAAAAAGGTGGCCGTCATACATTGCTGAGGACACCAGAAAGGTGACTAAATTGAAGCCCAAGGAAATGCCCTTGCTGACCAAATAGCAAAAGAAGCCACACTAAAACCAGTGGGGCCAACAAAGTCCTTGGTTGTCATACTGGCACCTCAATTACCACCAGTCCCACACTACTCAGAGGAAGAGGTCATTCGTGCAAGGGCAGTAGGCGCCTCAGATAATGATGCAGGATGGAAAGTTTTACCAGATCAAGGGATTTACCTACCCAAAGCTCTAGGTAGACTATTGATAGAACAACTTCACCAAGGGACACACCTCGGAGCTACTAAATTAACTGAATTATTGCGGGAAAGTTATTACATTCATAATTTGGACAAACTAACAAAAGACTTTATGAGACACTGTGAGGTCTGCTCCCAAATCCAGGACAAAAGTCTGAAGTACCTGCAGGAACCAGAGCACGAGGATCCAGTCCTGGAGGACATTGGGAAATTGACTTCACCGAAGTAAAGCCTGGACAATATGGGTACTGCTATCTCTTGGTATTTGTAGACACTTTTTCTGGTTGGGTAGAGGCTTTTCCTATTAAAACTGAAACTGCTCAGATAACACTTAAAAGGTTATTACAAGAGATGGTCCCCAGATTTGGCCTGCCTATATCCTTGGGGTCTGACTATGGTCCAGCTTTTACAGCCCATGTTTATCAATTATTAGCAAAAGCATTAAAGATAAATTGGAAATTACACTGTATTTATAGGCTACAGAGTTCAGGACAGGTAGAACAGATGAATAAAACTTTAAAAGAAACTCTTACCAAACTAAAACTAGAGACTGGCAAAAACTGGGTGAATCTCCTTCCCTTTGTCCTTCTATGAGCTAGATGTACTCGCTATATCAAAGGAATCACTCCTTATGAAATAATGTTTGGAAGACCAACCCCCTTGTTACCCCATCTCAGGGACGATTAAACTTGCTGAAATCACTAATTCACAATTTACTTCAGTCTGCCCAAGCCCTTCAACAGGTACTGAACCAAATTCACCCCTTGATTTGAGAAGCCCACCCACTGGCAAGAGAACTGACACCACACCCACACCAGCCAGGGGACCTCATCTGGGTTAAGTACCACCACCCGTCTACCCTTGAGCCCAGGTGGCAAGGACCCTTCCCAATCATCCTGACCACCCCAATGGCTGTAAAGGTTGCAGGAAAGAGCCATTGGATACATCACACCCAACTCAAATGAGCCTCCAAACCTGACTGATGGACCTGCAACAATTCCAGGAAAAATGGACGGCCCAACACACACCAGAAGACCCAGTGAAGATAAGACTCACTCATCTCCTTGATTGTATTAATTGTTTTTCATTATGTAATGTCTGTATTGGGGAGCCCACATCAACCTAAAACTTATACCTGAGAGTTAAATGCCACTAGTACAGGAAAAATTATTAAGACTGTCACTACCCCAGAGGCCCCAACCTTCCTAGTTGATCTCTGTGAATTAATGTCAGGCAGTCTCCAATTAAAAACCCAGACTACTAGCATCCAGGCTAATGGACCTATGGGGGGAGGAGTAATAGTAGTACCCCCCCACTCATGTGGCCACCAAAAATATGAACGGGGATTAAGGGGCATACAATTTTATGCATGCCCAGCAGCAGCCAGTCCCTCCTGCCGAGGGGAAAAACAATACTACTGTGCCATTTGGGACTGTGAAACTGAATTCTCTTGGACACACACAGACCCTTGGATACAGCTGACTAGATGACAAGCCGCCTCAGGGGACTGCTCTGTTAACCAGTATAACCCCATGAATCTAACTCATACTTTGGCATCCATATATGAATGAGACATGGAAGGCTGGTAGGACCTGGGGCATAAGGCTACATATTTCTTGAGTAGACCCTGGGGGAGAATTCACTATTCAATTGCTATGAGAAAGACAACTGAGCATCCCTATTGGCCCTAACCAGGATCTCCTACCCCTTCCCCCATGCTCCAAATACCCTAACCAAGATGTTCTCCCTCAACCACCACCCTCACCCCCTTATTCGACTCCCCAGGTTCAAACCCCCAAGTCCCTTAACTGAACCTCTAACTATGTTTTTACACATCCTCTCCTTAATACTTTAGACTCTGTCTTTATGTTTATTAATGAGTCTAACCCAAGTTTAACATCCAATTGTTGGCTATGCTTAAATCCTGAACCTCCTTATTATGTTGGGTTAGGTGTAAACAGCTCTTTAGGGGAAAGTAACAGAACTGTAAGAGCTCTAAGTCTATCTGCAATCACCATCCAAAAGCTTTGCTCATGGAGAAGGAAGCCCAAATTCACACTCGGTGGCATTAGAGACCGAGGGCTTTGTATTAAAACAAGCAACTACAATCTCCAGAGTTCCCCATATAAAACAACATACACAGATGTAATAGACATCACTAATGCAATCCATAGTCAACAAGAATCTAAATACCTTGTTGCCCCCTCCCACACTTGGTTTGCTTGCTTAACAGGATTGACCCCATGCATTTTTTTTTTTTTTTTTTCCGTGACCGGCGCTCAGCCAGGGAGTGCACCGGTCATTCTTATATAGGATCTGAACCCACGGTGGGAGCGTCGCCGCGCTGCTAGCGCAGCACGCTACCGAGTGCGCCACGGGCTCAGCCCTAGACCCCATGCATTTCTACCCAGTACTTCCTCACTCCTAACAAAGTTGAATTCTGTGCATTAGTCTACATCATTCCCCACATTTTCTATTATGAGGGAGAAGCAGGAAGACAACACCTTCTTGCTAATGGAGCTAAAAGAACCATCCCAGTTTTAGTTCCACTGCTTGTGAGCCTTGGTATAGCAGGATCTGCTGCCATTAGTACTGCAGCCCTCAACAAGTGATCAAAACTTCAAAGCTTTAAGCCAACAAATTGACCTAGACTTAGGGGAATTGGAAGCCTCTGTAAGCAGATTAGAAAGCTCCTTGGATTCCCTAGCTGAAGTAGTATTACAAAATAGGAGAGACCTTAGGTCTTTTGTTCTTTAAACAAGGGGGATTATGTTTAGCTCTAGGAGAAACTTGCTGTTTTTATACTAACCACTCTGGGGTAATAAGAGACAGCCTCTCCCAGATTAGAAAAAAGTTAAAAAAATAAAAATAAGAAAGGAACAAAGAAACAGAAGCCACAACTGGTACGAAATTTATTTTCATGGTCCCCTTGGTTAGCAACCCCCCTCACAGGCTTAGCTGGGCCACTAATTTTGATCCTGCTTCTCTCATCACTATAGGCCCATGTGTCCTTACTTGCCTCATGAACTATATTAGAAAGAGAATTCAATCAATAAAACTAATGGTATTAAGAGCCCACTATGATAAATTAAGTACTAATGAGTCTATGATTTGACTCTTGTACATAAAGCCAGTGGGGAATATGACAAGGTAGGTTGGTTTAGCTTATGACATTTTTACTGTTTGAAAGTGTTTTTATTCGAAAACCTCCAGGACCCCTAATAGAAAGTAGGAGTTAGAAATTGTCCTGTACTTGGAAAAATTTTAATTTCTGCCTGCCTTTGCAGTTTCCCACCTATGCTGTCCCTGACTGATAAGACCAAGAGCTGTATCCAGATGTAACCAGACAACCTAGGGAGGAAACTACCCCGGGGAAGTCCTTGCTGTCCCTGAGTGATTAACTTGCTTATCTTGGCTTCTGTAACCAGCTTGCATTAGGCCCTGCCAAACCCCCTCCCTCCTCATGCCAGGAGGGAATGTGTGACCATATGATAACTTTAAGTGTGTAACTATATAATTTTTTTGCCTGTGTGACTATATGGGGTATTTTTTGCCTTTACAAGACTCCTTAAATTTAGGCTCAAGGCTGCTCTCTTACCACAATACCTGGGGAAGCAGTTGCCAGCCGGCTAATAAAGGCCCCCTTTTAAAATTTCAATTGGGTGTTCTGGTTCTTTTCCAAGTGACAGCCTCACATTTGGAAGCCAAAGCGAGTGACAGCCTCACAACAGTCTGGAGGTTTAATAGTGGTATCAGGCAAGTTTAAATGCTGAGTTTGTTGGTGACCTGGAGGTAAAACTGTCACTTCATGATGCTCTGGAGACTGAGCTGGTTGCTCCTGCTGGGTTTGAGAAGGTTCCCTCTCCTCAGGAGACTCAGAAGTCTGAGCTGCCTGCTCCTGCTCACTGGGAGAAGGTTTGGCGTCCACAGCAGGCCCTGGAGGCTGGGCTGGGGTCTCCTGCTGGGCAGGAGAAGTTTCACCCTCCATCATAGGCTGTGCAGTTATGGTAATGACCACATCTGCAGGTTTGATTGTAACATTGGGCAAGTTATAATAATGAGCTTGGTCCTGACCTCAAGGTTGAACCATCACCTCATAATCTGGTGGAGTTTGAGCTCTACTCTCCATAGGGGACTCTGGAGCTTGAGCTGGGGTCTCTTGCTGAACCTGAGAAGGTTCACTCTCCTCGGGAGACTCAGAAGACTGAGCTGGCTGCTCCTCCTCACTGGGCGAAGATTTGACCTCTACAAGAGGTCCTGGAGGCTGGGCTGAGGCCTCCTGCTCGTTTGGAGAAAGTTCTACATTGTCAGGGTACTGTGGAGGCTGAGCTAGGGCCTCCTGCTGGGTTAAAGAAGTTTCAACCTCCTCAAGGGCCTCCTGTTGAGTGGAAAAAGGTTCTTCCTCCTCAGGGGGCTGTGGAGGCTGAGTTGGGTCTTGCTGTGGTGGAGAGAATTGGATCTCTTCAGGGGGCTCTAGGTTTTGAGACAGGGCCTCTTGCTGTAATTGATTAGTTTCAGCGGGCTCGGGGGTTTCTAGACGCTCGTCTGGGTACTTCTGGGATTCTAAAGGAAATTCAGGATAATCTATATCCATACTTGAAAGTCCATTATCACTGTGCAAGATTTGTTTCTGATGCTTAGGTTTGGGTGCAAATGGGTGTGGAATTCCAAGAATCTTTGGAAGCCGCGGATGCAGAGTTAGATCTCTCTTCAGGGGTGAAACAACAAACTTTGTTGCTTTTGAACTCTCACTATCTACGGTTCGAATCTTACTTTTCAGTCCAAGAGGCAGAACCAGGGCCTGATTCTTGTTGCCAGTCTTGCACTGGAACCACGTCTGGGAGCCTTTGTGGCCGAGCTAGCTTCTCACGCAGATCCTGATGCAGAACAGCAAACTGATCCGGCTCTGGGGCAGCTCTTGAGCTGAATCCCTGCCCAGCAATGGAATCAGCTTCTTGGCCACTTCCTGAGACCGGACCAACATCTGGAAGGCGCAGAGGATCCCAGGTAATCAAAGTTCCCTGGGGCTGCCAGGGGTGTAAACGCATGGGGTGATCCGGATGGCAGTTCAGAGGAGCACGAAGACCAAGGCTCAGTCAGCTCTGGGGGGATGGAGGTCAGTGGGACAGGGCACCTGGCCCACTCCAGAAGGGGAGCCACCTGAACTAGCATCCATAAGGGTGCAAACGTCAGAAGCCAGAGGGCCCAAAAGCGCAACTGAGACATCATATAAATAAATAGAATTTCTGAGCTACAGTGACCCAGACCAATCCTGGCTGAGCAACAACAGAACCCTTATGGCAGCCCCTGCGATGACCACGCCCTGAGCAGCCGTGGCCCCATCCCCGGCCCACCCTTCATTTATGACATCACTGCCACTGACAACCTTTACTAGGCTCCGGCCCACAAGGGTGAGCCTTGTCCCATAATCACGGGGCTCAAGCCTCCCTGTCCCCTGCAGAGGTGACAGTTACCTCCTGCTGGAACAGCCCCTCACATCCTTAGCGAGGCAGGATTTGGGTCACAGATCCAGGTGGCCTTGGGCCTCCAGCAGCCAGTTGGGGTGGGGGGCTGCAGGGCATCCAAGGGAGTCACAGGGCCTCTCCTCTTGGGATATTCAGAAGTGCTGCTGTGCTTCTGACAGCCTGTCTCCTCCTCTAACAAGCTGAAACCTGAGAGACCTTCTTCCCCTTAGCCATACTGCTTCCAAGAAAATGTCAATCTTAATGCCAAGATTAAGCCTTAACCCTGGTCTACATTACCAGGTAGCTGGATTATTCTACTAGTTTGTATATCCCTCTAACTCGTGTCCCTTCCCTCTTTCCCAATAACACCAGATTAATATTCCCAGGGCGGACAGGCTGCTGGAGCTGGAAGCTGTTTTAGGCTTGCTGACCTCTTTGCAGGGCCGCTCTCTCCAGCTTGTATAGAAAGGCACAGAGCCCACAGCTGGCTGGGGAAGGCAACTGAAAAGGCAGCTTAATGGCTTCCTGCTGGGTGAGATGGATTAGGGGCCTGTGGGGAAGGAGCCGGGCAGTGAGAAAGGCACTGGCCCAATGCCAGAGCCCCGTGGCCAAAGGCCCTCTGGTTCCAGGAGACCCTGGGTGTCTGGCAGGGGTCAGTATCTTTCACCTGGCTGAGGGGCTGGGAGAATGGGAGCCTAGCCAGGGAGACACACAGGGATGGGGCCCCCAAAACAGGGGGGAAGGAAAGGGAGGAGACATGCCTGGATGAACTAGTGGACTTCCAGAGGGAAAAGAGAGGAGGGACAGAGCGAACTACCCAGCCATCTTACTCATGTCCCCCTGCAGCCTCCTAGAGTGAAGACTTCATCCCCACAGTTCCCCAGGCAGGAGGGGAGGGGACAACACCTCCTACCCTCTAGTCGGTTCTCTGCTTTTCAGGGGACCCCAATGTGGAACAGAATGAAGGGGACCCACAGGGTCCCAAAGTTTCCACACAAGCATCCACTTAGGAGAAGAGCCCAGGTGGCCACTGAGACAAGCTGTGCAACTGAGGAACCCTGGGTGGTACCTTGGACTGTGACAGTCAGGGCTGGTTTCAGTCTGGCCCTGGGCTCCATGTGTGTAGTCTGTGAGGTGGGATCTCTGACCACACTGCAGAGTGGGATGACCACTGGGTTAGAAGTCAGGGGATCTGACTTCCATTCCTGGAATCTTGGTTTTGTCACCAGTCAAATATGGAGAAAAATCTGTTCCATTTATTATACATCATATTGTTAAGAGATGACGACACATACACTCTGGAAAGTGTATGCCAAGGTGTCATTATCCCTCGAGTGTATGTGTATGTGTATCCATCCTTTTGATGTGTGTTCCCAGGGAGGAGAAGGAACACATTGAAAACCAGGGACTGCCCTGCAGGGTGCTTTGCATCTCTTTATTATCTTCACAGGGATTTTAAGAGGATAGTATTGTCCCCATTTTACAGATGGGAAAACCAAGGCTCGATAGATTATGTAACTTGCTGAGGTTTACAGAAGCTCATATAATGAGGTCCTTAAGAGGCTATGTGGCTCCAGGGTCCGGAAGCATTATTTATATGCCCCTATGTTTAGAGCATGGATTTCTTGGAAGGTTTGATTCCTTCTCCCCACTTTGGTTAGGCTCAGTTAGGAAGCAGGCATAGATCCCCGGGCATCCCCACCCTCCTCCCCTCCTGGCAGTACAAAAGGTTAGGGAGGGTTTGCTAAGTGGGTGAGAAAGTCAGAAACAAGCCCAGATGACAAGATAAGGTACATATAGACACTGGGGACATTTCCTGGGGAGAAGGGGCTCCAGCGATCGGTATTTCCACCTCCAGGGCATCCCTGGATCTGTGCTGCCCTGTCTCCCAACTCAGCTGGGCCAGCCCCCTTCTTCGTGCTGGGTTTTTTCCCACAGCCTGGCAAGGGGCGTGCTGGGGTCCCAGGCCCATCCTTCCTGCTGGGCAGCACCCCATTCACCCCCACAAAAAGCTTGAGGGTGGAGAAGGAGGGGGACGTTCTCACTCCACAGAGGCCTCGGCACCCTTCTCCCTTTCTGGGGAACAAGAAACTTTCTAATGGCTTGGGCTCCTTCCCCAGCCCCTGGCCCCAGCCCTGGCTCCTCCAGACAAAAAGCTGCTTTACATGATAAGAGCGGGATGGCTTGGCCTTACCCGGTCACTCAAAGAGGCCATGGCCCCTGACAGCCAAGACACTGCCCCTTGCCCCACACAGAGGCCTCACTTAGTTGCAATTAGCAATTCTTTCCATATCCCCCATGAGGCGCAGAAGGACGCTCGCCCTCACCTCCTAAACCCAGCCATCGGCCTTCCCAAGCCTCCCCGCCTGGGCTCCCCTTCCCCCACCTCTCCCCCACCCCCAGTCCTCTCCTCACTGCCCCACCCCCAGCTCCTCCACGACCCTGTCAGCTTCCTTGGAGTTTTCCAAAGGAGGCACCCAGAGGGGCCAAAGCAAGGGCTCTTGGGGTGGGGGTGGGGGGTGCTGCTGGGGTTGCCCAGGCTGGGAGACCCCTTCCTCAACCCACACTGCCCCCTCCCGCCTCGCCTCCTACTTGCCACCCTCTCTCCAAAGCAGACTTAGACTTAGCTTTTGGATCAGTAGGAGGGGAGAGGAAAGGAAGAGAAGTTTTGAGAAAGAGACCTGGAGATGAGCTGGTGGTGTCTGGGCACCAGGTGCTTGGAGACGGGAGGAGGCTCTGTTTTGGATAAAGTCAGGGACTCACCTCTTCTCCCCTGGCTGGCCTGACGCTCAAAGCTGCAATTTGGGCTTCTCCTTCATTCAGAGCAGCCTCAGCGTAGGGCTGGGGACCTACAGTCTACCGATTCAACATGAGCCAGACAGGTGGCACAGGCTTGGAAAATGAAAAAGAGGAGATAGAATTCCAGAGCCCCCTTTAGGTTCACACAAATCCACTCCTCGGTGTCTGGTCCCCAGGGGAGTAGAGGGGCGGGGAGAATGTCGGGGTGGTCTGCAAGCCCTTGACTCCCACTAGTTTCCTCGAGGGTCCTCCCCTCCCTCCCCCAGGCCTCTGGTAGGCTTTTCCTATCCCCATCAGGGGGAGCCCTTGGCACAATGGGGGCCCTGGAGCACTCGGAGTGGAGGAGGTCCAGCTAGGTCTGCACTCCCTACACCCACAGGGCCTTCCTTTCCCCGTGGACCAGGGCTGAGCATTCCTGAAAGAGAAGATCTCATCCTCTAAGGGAATTCTGCCCTGGCCTTAAAGGGTCTACAGGAAGTGGGGTGAAATGTACAACACTGGTCCAAGCAGGTGATTAAGGGGCAAGGCAAGATACACGGAGTAAGGCTCCTCTGGGGTCTTTTCTGGAGGAGTCTGGGATTCCTGGTTGGTGTGTTGGTAGTGAGGGACACCTCCTAGGGTTTATGAAAGGAACAGGGCAGGGCTGACTTCTAGAGGCAGGGCAGGAGGCTCATGGTTGAGCTGAGAGGAGCTGAGTTGTTTTGGGTGGTCCTCTCCCCATTTTAAGTATTGATAGTACACAGTCCATGCAAATGGTGGGGTGTGGCTTAGGTTTAGAAAATGAAGAAGAAAGATCTGGCTCCTTTATACAGACCTTTGGTCGGCTCTCAAAACTCTCCTTGAAGCCTGGTCTCACATCTCAGAACCTGGGAGAATATGCAGATCAGCTCTTAGAGGAAGGGTGTTGGAGGCCCCAGCTGGTTCTAGGGAAGGAATCTCTCAGGATTATTTCCTGTGGAATTTGCCCCCCCACCCCTTCCCTTCAGAAATCCTCAACCTCTGTTTGGGAAGAAAAAGTGCCCTATAAATGAGTTGAAAGGATGTGAGTTTGCACCTAGAGGTGAGAGGGCTGAAGGTAAACTGGCTAAAAGGAGGGAAGGAAAGTAGGGCTCTAGTCCTAACCCGAGAAAGACACAGTCTCAGGCTCCCTCCTCCAAAATCTGTCCCCAGGAGATTCAGGGCAAGTCCTAGCTTCCAGGTCCCCAGAAGGGCCCAGGAGGCTGGCATCAAGACAACCAGGATCCTGCTTCCTTCCACTTGCTGAGGAGCTTGGGTCTCTGGACCTGTGAAGCCCTCTCAGGGCCACCCAATTCCCCTGGGAGGAAGGGATCTAATGGGGGTCAAGTGTTGGGAGCTCTGGGCAGGAAGCAGTTGTGAGCAAAGGCAGGAAACGCTCCTCAAGAGCTCTCCTCCCACAGTCAGCATCCTCTAAGGAGTTTGTTCACCATGCTCTGCCCTGGGCGCAGCAGGGAGGGAGGACCTGGGAAGGGGAGGGAGACTGGGGCAGAGGAAAGAAGAGGCAGGGGCCCTGATGCTCACTGCCCCCTTCTCTCCCATTCCTGAGCTGGAAATTTCCCGAGTCCATACAGGACCACCCCAACCTGGGGCATCTGGAGGCCTCCATGATCTGAAGTCCACAGGCCCTGGCTCCCTCTCCTCACCCTGGGAACACTAGACACCCCAGCCTCCTGCTTGACTTGCCATCCCCTCTCCTTTGCTGCTTTGGCCTTTGCTGTCCCCATGACTTTTCTCTCCAGGGCAGGACCCTCCAGGATCCTACACACCTTTGGAAATCCAGCTGGAACCTGCCTCCACTGAGAAAGCTTCCCTGACACCCTCTCCCCCAGGAGTTCCCACCTCTGGGCTCCTATATCACTTTGTTTTCACTTCTCAGAACACAAACCACATTTTCTCTTGTTTTAGAATTATTTGTATTACCCTGTCTTTCCACTGAGCTGAGAGCTCCCAGAGCAGCTCTGCCCCACAGAAATAGGATGTGAGCTGAGCCACGTATGCCATTTAAAATGTTCTAGTAGGGCTGGCCAGTTAGCTCAGTTGGTTATAGCACAGCCTTATAACACCAAGGTCACGGGTTCAGATCCCTGAACTGGCCAGTGCCAAAAAAAAAAAAAAAAAAAGTTCTAGTAGCCACATTCAAAAAACTAAAAAAAAAAAAAAAACAGGTAAAATTAATTTTAATAACATTTTATTTAACCCAATGGACTCAAATATTATTTCCATATGTAATCAATATAAAAAGTATTAATGCCATATTTTACATTTTTTTCAAACTGAGTCTTTCAGATTCAGTGTGTTTTTTTTGCACTTACAGTACATCTCAATTTGGATTAGTCTTGTGCTCAATTGTCAAATGTGGGTAGCAGTTCCTATAATGGACAGTGCAGTTCTAGAGAACACGGATGGAGCCACACATAGTTATTAAAAGTCCAGATCACATCTTGTGATCACTACTTGGGTTTGAATACTGGCTCAACCACTAGCTGTGTGACCTTAGACATGTCCCTTAACCACTCTGTGCCTTAACAATGTCATCTGTAAAATAGGCTTAACAACCTTAATAGAGTTGTTGTAAGGATTATGTGAATCTCTTAGAACAATGCCTGGCACACAGTAGGTGTTCAATGACGTTTAGCTATCTTTTTTTTTTTTTTTTTTTTTGGCTGCTGACCAGTAGCTGTCTTTATTTCTGCATGATGCTAACCTTGACCCCAAACAATTGTCTGCTGAAAGATTGAATGAAAGAAATACTCCTTTGCCCTCTAGTAGATTGAGGCAGAATTCAGCTGAGCAGGGTGAGTGAGTTTTATCTGGAGAAGTTGGAAAAGGACTGAAGAGAAGGCTGTGGGTGGCTGCCAGAAGGCTCTTCGGAGGACGAGACCCAGGCTTAGAGCTGTGCGCCGAGACCCAGGCTTACAGCTGTCCGCCGTGGAATTTGGAAACAGTGGAATTTGGAAACAGTAACAGAGCAAGCAGCCTAAGGCCTGATGATTCATTGCTAAAATGAAGTTCCTGGGGTTCAAAGATGGGAGGTTTAGAGGGCTTGGAGCCTTCAGAAAACGCTTCACAGAGCAGGGTGAGGTTTGGAAAAGTGAGCAGTGGGTGATGTGGAGTTTGCTGAGTGCTGATAAAAAGGGACTCGTTGGAAGAACGGGTCTGATTGGAGTCCGGCCCACTGCCCATGGTCATACCCTCCCTCCCCAGCGCAGGCCTCGGTGGAGAGAAAAGCATCTGAGATTTGCATTTTGACGCCACAGCGCCCTCTGCTGGACATGCGGGTCAGAGCAACAGAAGGAGTGAGCGGTGCTGGGATTGGGGTCTCGGTGACAAAATTCTGTGCAGGGCAAGTTCTGTGCCAGATGTGCTTTTTCCCATTCTCCAGACATTCCTGGGGAGGTCACGCAATGTATAGGAAGCTTATGCAAGATGAACAGCCTCTGAAGTGTAATTGCCTACTGGTTCACCTTTATTTGCTTACAGTGGTGTAGATAAACATGTACAAAATTGATTAAATTAACATGTTTAATACATGTTTAATGATTAAACATGTATTAAATTGATTTCACCTCCTAATCCTTCAGACTTGTAGGGCTGTGGGTTAGAGGAAAATAGTAACAATAGCATCTAACACTTGTATAGCCCTATTATGTGTCAGGTGCTATTCTTAACAAACATTATTTTACAGACAAGGAAACTGAGGCACAGAGAGGCATAAGTCACCTGCCTAATGTGACAAAGCTAATATATGAAGGAACCAGAATGACTGGGCAGTCTGGCTCCAGAGTGTGTGCACTGAATCACCATGCTGCCTCCTGTTTCTCTGAAATAATCAAGGCCATTTCACCCTTCCATGAGATATACTGAGTCCTGGTGCTCCATGAATCTAGACCGTCCTAGCTCTGTTTCTGATTCTCTGACCAATGCTAAATCATTTCTTAAAAAGCAGGGTTAACATTTACTGATGCATGTAAGGGAGCAAAAGTAACATCTTTTCCTCACCCATCACAGGCTTCATGGCTGACAAGGCTACAACAAATCACAGATTCACAAGAGAAAAGTATAACAAATGTCTTTAACCACAGTTTTATGTGACACAGGAGGCTTCAGAAATGAAGACCCAAAGACCCAGGGAAAACTGTGTTTTTATGCTAAGTCTGATGAAGGAAGTGGAAAGTTGTGGAGAAATGTGATTGGACAAAAAGGGGTATGATCTAATGGTAATAAACGGGGAGGTGGGAGACCAAGTGAGGCCTGTTTCTTCAGGTTCTTTGTTTCTGTATGACATCCCCCTCCCAGCCCCACTTGGCATAGGGAAGGACACCTCTCCCATGAGGGTCTATGACCTGCTTTCAGGGGAAGTAGGTCTAAGAATTCTTTTATGGACAGCTCTCACACGGAAAGGCCGGAGAAAGTCAGAGAGTAACCTCCAAGGTGCCATATTTGGGGCACTGTGTCCTGCACCCTTCTGGATTATCTCACATAAGCTCCATAATGGCCTTGTGAAATGGCTACTGTTATTCTACTCCTTTTACTAATGGAGAAGTGTGTTAGTTTTCTATTTCTGCATAACAAATCACTGCAATCTTAATGACGTAAAACAACATACATTTATTATCTCATAGTTTCTATGGGTTAGAAGTTCAGTCATGGTTTAGCTGGATCTACTCAAGGTCTCACAAAGCTGTACTCAGGATGTCACCCAGACTGTGTTCTCATCTGGAGGTTTGGGTATAGGAGTGAGGGTTCTGGCTTCTTGCTGGCTGTCAGCTGAAGGCAGTTCCTTTCCACATGGGCTTTGCCACTGTATCAGTCAGGGTCCTCCAGAGAAACAGTAGGACACACACACACACACATGCACACACACACAGAGATACTTATTCCTAGGAATTGGCTTTCACGATTGTAGAGAAGGGCAAGTCTGAAGTCCAGGCAAACTAGCAGGCTGGAACCTCTCAGACAGGATCTAACGCTGCAGTCTTATGGCAGAATTTCTTCTTTCTCAGGGAAACTTGATTTTGTTCTTAAGGCCTCACAACTGTTTGGGTGAGGCCACCCACCTTACTGAGGATAATCTCTACTTAAAATCAACTGATGGTGAATATTAACCACATCTACAAAATACCTTCACAGTAACACCTAGATTAGTGTTTGACTGAACAGCTGGGTGCCATAGCCTAGCCAAGTTGACACATAAAAGGAACCATCATGCCCAACATGGTTGCTTGCTTCACCAAGCCAGCAAGGAGAGCCTTTAGAGTGAGCTGGCTAGCAAAGGGGAGTCTTGTATCATGTAAGGAAGTCATGAGAATGACATCTCATCCACTTTGCCATATGCTACTGGTTAGAAGCAAGTCATTGGTCCTGCCCACAATCAAGGGGAGGGATACACAATGGCAGGGATACCAGGAGGTGGGAACATCTGAGAGTTTGTCTGCCATGGAAGCCAAGGCTCAGAGAGGCAAGGAGAGACCCAGGATCCTGCGGTGGTGACAGCTGTGGTCTGTTCAAGGCTCTATTGGAAGTCCCCTGCTGTGATCCTTGCTGGTTCCATTTCCACGTGCGGGCTCAGGTGTGTGCCAAAGTTCTGTCTCTTCTTCACACTCTTTCCTTGGACAACTCAGCCTCTTGTAGGTTCCACTGTCACAGGCAGGCCCAAGAGGCCAAATCCCGGCCTCCTGGCTCCAGACTGTCTGCTTCTCATCTGCCTGTTTCCACTTGGGTATTGGCGTGTCTCAAACACAGGGTTGTGGAAAGACCCTGGCCTGGTCTCAGCCTTGGCTCAGCCACCAGCTCTCTGAGGGTGCTGGACCTCTGCTTCTTGGTTTCCTGGTCTTCGACCTTCTCACAGTCACATCCAGTTCTCTCCGCATCCTGTAGCATCTACCTCTTCATTCTCTCTTGCATCTGCCCACTGCGCTCCATCCTCACCGTCTCTCAGAAAGCTCTCGGGGGTAGCTGTCTGCTGCTACTCACGCCTCCTTCCAATCCATTCAGCAGCTGGAATGATCATGTCCCCCCTCCTGAAAACCTTTCAATGGCTTTCCACTGCTCCTGGCATCAGAGGTGAGCTCCTTAGTCTGACTTGCCAGTCCCTGCGTGGCTGAGCTCTGGCTCTCATCTCCAGCCTCCCCTCCTGGATATGCAGTTGCACGAAGCAGGGATTATGCACCCCTGTGGCCCCAGCAGCTAACACCACACCTGGCACCCAGGAGGAGCCAACACATACCTGACAATTTCTGAATTACAGGGACAAACCTTTGAAAAGAGTGGGCTGAATCAGGTAACTGTTAAGTTCCTGCCTGTGATTCCTGTAATCCCTGTTTCATCCAGATGCACTTGTCCCAGATAGCCAGCCATTACTATAAACAGATTAGCTGGTTCCCCAACTGGCCACACCAGACCTTATTGCCACTTCCATGCCTTTGTTTCTATTCTTCTAATGATTGTCCTCCAGATTACATCCTATATTTACATACATGTTTATTTACATGTTTATACAGGGCATATTGTTTGTACCCTAAAAACTACAATGTGCATCAAAGTCTAAAGTTTACTTACTTGCTTTTGTTTTCCTCCTAAACCACAGAACACTTTCACTTCATTTATCATTTATGTGGTACCTTATCATGTGTCACTCATTCTTTTAATCTCAGTGGACGTCACTGTTACTGTTTCTGTCGTCAGTAGCTGTTTAGCTTTAGCTACGTATCTTCACTCCTCGTTTCTTCTTTTTAAAATTATTTCTGGTGTTCCAAGGCTGCGCTCTAACCAACTGAGCCAAAGGGCCAGACTTAACATTATGTTGGGGCTGGCGAGTTAGCTCAGTTGGTTAGAGTGCAGCATTGGAACGCCAAGGTTAAAGGTTCGGATCCCTGTACCAGCCAGCTCAGGAAAAAACATTAACTGAGATTTAATTCACCATTGTAAGTGTATAATTCAGTGGTTTTTAGTATATTTACAAGATTGTGCAACCATCACCACTATCTCATTCCATTATATTTTTATTACCCTGAAAAGAAATCCTGTACCCATTACTCCCTCCTCCCTGCAGCTCCTGACAACCCCTAACATACCTCTGTCTCTATGGATTTGCCTGTTGTGGGCACTTCATGTAAACAGAATCACACAATATGTGGCCTTTTGTGTCTGGCTTCTTTCACTTAACATAGTGTTTTCAAGGTCTGTCCATATCACACGTATCAGTACTTCACTCCTTTTTATGGCTGGATAATATTCCATTGTAGGAATATATCGGTTTTTTGTTTATTATTTTTGGTGGCTGGGCAGGACAGGGATCTGAACCCTTGATCTTGGTGTTATCAATACCTCACTCTAACCAACTGAGCTAAACAGTGAGCCCCTAAATTTTATTTGTTCTTCTGTTGATGGGTGTTTGGGCTGCTTCCACGTTTTGACTATTATGAATAATTCTACCATGAACATTTGTGTACAAGTCTTCATCCCTTCTCGCATCTAAGACCTTCCATCTGGGATCAATTTCCTTTTGCCTGAATTGCATCCTTTAGAATTTCCTTCGGTGAGGCTGATGGCAAACTTTCTTAGTTTTTACTTGTTTGAAAATTTGTTTGAATGATAGGTTGTAAGTTATTTTCATTCAGCACGTTCAAGATATTCCACTGGCTTATGGCTTCCATTATTGCTGTCGAGAAGGCTGCTCTTAAGATTTTTCCCTATATTTGGCATTCCAAAGTTTCCTTGTGATGTATGTGCAGGTGGATTCTGTTTTATTTATCCTACTTGGGACTCTTTGGACTTCCGGAACTTGTGAATTGCTGCCTCATCAGTACTGAAATTTTTTCAGCCATTGTTTTTTCACATCCAGCCCTTGCCACATTCTCTTATTCTTTCTTTCTAGAACTCTGATTAAATTATGTTATTCCTTTTCAATGTCTTTCAAACTCTTCTTTTTTTTGCACCTTGTTTCTGCATTCTGGGTAATTTCTTCTGCTCTGTCTCCCAGTGCCTCTCTGGGATCCCACTTTCTCTAGGCTTTGGCCTGGAAATTCATCTCTCATCAAATGTCTGTGATATTGTTGAGAAGATTTTTTTAAAAAATCCTTTATCCAGCATTTGCACTTGTTTTCAGTGGGAGGGCTGATGTGAATAACTTAGCCCATCATTTCTGGAAATGGAAGTCCCACCCTCTTCCGCATTCCCCCTGCTCTATGTGTGTTCTCCTTTCCCTGCTAATCCACGTTGGAGCCATTCTCCAGGGACTGCCTCCAGTTCCACCTCTTCCAGCAGCCCTTCCCTGGCCCATCCCTGTCGAGCTTTCCAGCCGCAGAACCAGAACTGATCATCTCTCATTCAGCAGCAGCACCTTGTGACTTCTCTTGCATTGTTTACTTATAACTTAGAGACTGATTTATTGTCTCCTACAGTGATGACCCACTCAGGGAAGGCAGGAATACCCCCCACCAGTGGCTCAAAGTCCCGGCGAATCAGGTGTGCTGGGGATGGGGGAAGATTTGGGTTCAGTAGGTCTGAAGCAGTTTTTGGTGTCTGGCCAGGCATCTTGCGGTGCGGATTAAAGCCCCTGACACATACTGTTACATTAAACCCCTATTTGGCTCCACGGGACCTCCTCCCCAGAGCTAGATGCTGTTAAAAGAGGGAGCTTGAGTCTGGAAACCCTGGGTCAGACATCTCCCTGGGACGGTACAGGAGGCTCGAAGGCAGTCTCATTATCCTGACACGACGATAGGTGGCAGCACACGCATTCACATTGCAGCCCTGGGACACATTTGTGCACTTCGGGGTCGGGTGGGAACTTAGCAAGACACGAAGGAATGTGACTGCCCCAAAGTGGACCCTCTTTCAGTCCCCAAGACTCAAAACAGGATATGGTGACCGACCTCCCCTTCAACTCTCTCCTTGTCCCTTCTCCCCCTGGGCCCCATGCTAAGGAGGCGCCTCGCAGAATTCCAGTTTCAGATCCAGTGTTGTTTCTTTGCCTGCCTAATTTTTTTTTTCTTTTTTCCCTATGTAAAGATGACCCGTAAGGGGATCTTAACCCTTGACTTGGTGTCGTCAGCTCCATGCTCACCCAGTGAGCCACGGGCCGGCCAGATCACTCACTTCTTTGAAGTGGCTTTTCTTTTTGCCTCTTGGCCACTTGAGGACTCTGTTCACTCTCTGCAGCCTTTTTCCTGCGCTCTCAGTGATGCTCTGACCCCTCAATGATTCTCTGATCCTTCCTGGTGCTCTGATCCCTCAATGATTCTCTGATCCTTCCTGGTGCTCTGACCCGTCAATGATTCTCTGATCCTTCCTGGTGCTCTGACCCCTCAATGATTCTCTGATCCTTCCTGGTGCTCTGATCCCTCAATGATTCTCTGATCCTTCTTGATGCTCTGACCCCTCAATGATTCTCTGATCCTTCTTGATGCTCTGACCCCTCAATGATTCTCTGATCCCTCACTTCTTTGACATGCCTGTTCTTTATGCCTCTTCAACCCTTGAGGACTCTGTACACTCTCTGCAGCCTTTCTCCTACACTCTCAAGCTTTTCCAGGCTGTTCTCCTGTGGTTAGGCAGTTTTTGATTTCTTTATAAATATTTGATGTTTAAGTTTGGGACCTAAAAGACTAGACTGCATAAGCACGGTAGTTTTTTCTTTCTTCTTAACCTCATCGATTTTTTTCTTGAATTTCTGTATCTAACAAATTTTTGAGAAAAATAGAGCTTCCCCAGTTTATTTGTGTAGGGTGAATTGTTGGATTCAGGTATAAGAGAGGGGCTATTTGTATTTTTTTTTTTTTTTCAAATAATCCAGGGGTGTATCTTCATCCTGCACATTTGAAAAAAGCAGTTTAATGAATGGTAATAATGTTGATTGTATATCATTTAGGTTTCCCTCGGATAGATAATAGGTAATTTAGTGCATGTGTAATTTCGCCTTTATCACTTAGGTCTAGCTGCTCATTCATATTTGCCCAGTTCGTTCCAGTTTTGTCTGAGGATGCCTTCTCTGGCTCAGTCATCAGCTCAGTGCTTGGGTACTGCTTCCAAGCTCTTAATACCTTCATGAATTTTCCTTCTGGATTCTTTAGGGATGCCTCTTCAACTGTAAAAAGAGAAGAGACTGCTTTTGAAAAGGAAGACTCATAGAGCAGCTTTTTGTCAGGCCACAGCTATACATCCCAGTCAAATAAATTAGGATCAGCAAACATATGAGTGCCATTTAGAGAGGAGGAAAATAAACCAACACTTAAATCTATGAAATAGCAACATCAAAAGGAGAAAAAGACGTCATTTGAAAAAGTGGCCACCTACTCAGAACATTCCATTCAGATTATTCCATTGGTCCCCAATGGCCAATTGCCCAGTACTCATGCCCAAGGCTGGAAGGCACATATTCCCCCAGTCAGCTGGCCTCTCTGCAGATCTTCCATGCCTCCTCACATTCAAGTGCCCCATACTGTCCTGCCTCATGTGCAGAGCAAGTGCAAGTCTTCCTCTCTCCACCTCTTTAGTGTGCTTCTGTTCTCACTACCATCACAGGTGACCATGATGAAAGAGTCCTCTGAGGGGAAAAAGGGCAGAGATGCTAAAGCAGAAACCCCATTCCTCCTACTAACAGGCCCTCATCTGCACATCCTTCTCCACCTACCCACCCAGTTCCTTCACTTGGTCCCTGCTCCTATATAGCATAGCCCCCATAACAGAAGGCTCCAGGGCTGGCCCGTGGCTCAGTAGGGAGGGTGTAGTGCTGAAAACACCAAGGTCTCGGGTTTGATCCCTGTACCAATCAGATGCCAAAAAAAAAAAAGAAAGAAAGTGAGGTCATATTGGAGTAGGGTAGGCCCTTCATCCAGTATGACTGCTGTCCCCATGAGAAGAGAATGATGCACACAGAAAGGAGAATGGCAAGTGAATAGATAGACATAGTGGAGAACACCCTGTGACAATGGAGGCAGGGGCTGGAGTGACATGTCCACAAGCCAGGGAATGTCAATGTTGCTGGCTATACTAAATGCTAAGAGAAAGACGTGGAACAAATTCTTCCTTAGGATCTCCAGAAGGAACCAACCCTGCTGACTTCTAGATTTTGGATTGCCAGCCTCCAAAACTATCAGAAAATAAATGTCTGTTGTTTTAAGCCACCCAGTTTATGGTACTTTGTTACTACTGCCCTAGCAAGCTAATACAAGTTGTTTGTGTTCTTTATATATTCTGGAAACTAGACACTTATCAGATGTATGATTTGCAAATAATTTCTCCCATTCTGTGGGCTGTCTTTTCACTTTGACAGTGCTGCCTGAGGCATAAAAGCTTTAAATTTTGATGAATAGATAAAAATTTAACTATTTTTCGCTTCCATCTGCTTCTCGTGTCGTATTTAAGAAACCATTGCCTAAGCCAATGTCACAGAGATTTACTCCTATGTTTTCTGCTTTGTGAAGAGCTTTGTGGTTTTAGCTGTTACATTCAGGTCTATGATCCATGCTGAGTTAACCTTTGTTGAAGGTAAGGAAGGAAGGAGTGCCACTTTATCCTGTGCACGTGGATATCCAGTTATCCCAGCACACAGGGTTTTTTGGCCCTGTTCATAGGGCTGCAGGTGAGGGAGGTATGGCAAGAAGGATGCCGACATCCTCCCTGGACACCTCTGTCTCTCTCCCTGCTTCTGAGCAGGCCCCCGGGACCCCAGGTAGCCAGGCCCTGCCCCCTCCCTTCTGAGTCTGAGGTTTTTCACTGGCTGGGAGAAGAGGGAGGCAGTCGGGGGTCAGTGTGCTGTGGGAACAGGTTCTAGTTCCTTTTTTTCAATATTTCAAGCCCTCCCTGCTTTCTGTGCCTAATCATGGAAAAACAGACGCAAGGAAGCTGGCCGTGCCACCCTAAGTGACTGCCTACCTGGAGGAAATGAGTCACATGAAGTGTGGGACCAGCCCAGCTGTCTGAAGTGCCACAAACCTCACCCTGAGGTTGCTATTTCCAGCCCCTAAATCAAGACTACCTTCCCTGCTTGTAGACAAGGAAGAGGAGCTGGGCTGGGGCCACCGGGAAGGGTTGGTTTGGTTTGGACAGTTTAATCCATTCAAACGCTGAGGGATTCCTCAAGCACAGCATGGTGAGTTCTGATTCAGGTGCCCGGGGGTGGGGGCCCACAGAACTGGGCCACCAGGGCTTCCTCCGTGGGACAATCAGAATTGGCAGTGATAGGATGATGTGTTGATCGGGATGGCTACTGGGGACCACTGACAACACAGGATTCTGAACAAACACTGCTTAGGTCATCAAGTACTGGGAAAACTCCCTGAGGAAAATGGGCAGGAAGAGCAGCTGCCCTCCAACCAGGTGGCTGTCCTGGCAGTCACACACACCGGGGAAATCGTGTGATCTCCAGCCACTGCTAATGGCCCTGAGGGGAGAGATCGCTATCCCTTAAGACTCAGCTCTGGGGTCATCCACCAGCTCCTCCTGGAAGCTTTCCTTACACATCCCCAGCCTGCAGCCCCACATCCCCCAGCTGGGTTAGGGACCCCTATACTGGGCTCCCATAATATTCTGTGCTCACCCCCATCCTAGCACCTATAAGCTGTTTGGAGCAATCATTTTACTTGGTATTTCCTGCAAGTGCCTGGCACAGAGTCATAAAAGGAGGGAACCTGTACTGACCAGTTGACCAAAAAAAAGGAGGGACTAAATCTTAACTGTCCAAATGTCTCTAAGGTAAAATAGGTAAAATAACAAAGGTGGGTGGAGGGAACAGGAAGGAAGGAGACAAATGTGAATTTTAGGATTGTGGATGTTCACTGGTGAGGGCTTTTCTCTCCATTGAGGATATTCCTTGGTTGTGTTAACTTCTTCGGGCCATAACTATTTGAGAGCAGAGACAGCCATGACCATTTTTTGTTTGGTTTTGGTCCCCTGATGGCCAGCAGGAGCTGGATATTTGTTTAAATGTAAATGTGGCTGCCCAGCCCAGGTCTGCCCTAGTTGCTGGGGTGGGGCCAGGCCAACCAGCAGCCCCCTCAGGCTCACACCCCACACAGCCCCTTGAGGAAGCCAGCTGCCCTGAGGGATTTAACAACTACTCACTTCTACTCTTGCACACTCATTTAGGCAGTGGCAATGGGGAGTTACAGATACCGTTTGTCCCTGGTGTGTGTCAGGCCCTGTGCTAGGCCTTTTACACATTCTTACCCTCCATCCAAGAAGTCTGGTACTGTGAGCTAGCATGCCTAGCTGGTGTCAAAGGGCACAATGACAACAAATTTAGTTAAAGATCTCTATTGCAGCAGCGCTTCCTTCCCTAAAATGAAATGTGTCCCAGTGAGCTGAGCAAAATGGCCTGATGTTATCAACAGAAGAGGGCTGAAGACAGCAGAAACAAGAAAGCAGCTCAGTCATTTCAAAGTTACTTTTCTTGTAAGGTGGGGACAGGAAGACAGAACAATAGAAAAATGACTGACTAGTTTACATCAGGATACTTCTGGCTGTCTCTTTTGTGTCAGGATTAAAGCAAAATGAGCTTCTGTATCACACTTATTGCAGATTTAAACTGTCCTGTTCAGGAAATTGCCTGTTACCTCTTTCTCCTGATTTCTCAGGATGTAGAACACAACCTAACTGACATGGAATTTAGCAGGGGTGACTCCATTTTGAATTTTAGTCTTGACTGTTGGAGCCTAGTGAAGGAACTTAGTCCAAAACAGCGGCCTCCTATAATTTTTATTTAACATTTGTTAATGGCAAATTGCAATTAGAACCCTCGGTGGTCCTGTGTAGATGTGTGTCCGTGATGCTCAGGCCAGACACTCACAGCCTGAAGGACAAGTGTGGCAGGAGAGTCCTCCCCTTTCAAAGCTGTTCCAGTTGTACTTTTCACTGCTGAGCTGGTAGATGGGGGACTGGGACAGGAGTTGTGTGGAGGGGCAGAGGGGCCTTGGCAGGGCCCAGGCCCTGAATGTGAATTGTGAGCTCCTGCTTCCTGGTCCCTGCAGATTCTTGGCACCTTCAGCTGCAGTGTCCCCATCACACCCTCAGCTCTGTATTTGAATCAGCCTTTCATTCACACCCCATGCCCTCCCAATCCCACAGGGCCCTGGCTTTCTGTGCTGCTTTTGGTGAGTAAACCACCCTCACCACCCACTCTGGATCCACCTGTCACCAGGCCCAGGTCCGGCTGCCTGCCCCTTTTCAAAAGCAGACCTTCAAAAGTCAAATGTTGGTGAATTTGGAAGTCAGCTTTTGTTCAGGAATACCAGTGAGCTGAGGAGAGATGTGAGGCTAACCCATCTCTCCAGTAAACCTGAAGGAGAATGTGTAGACTAAAGTCATCTCAAAGACTCAGATTTACCAAGGGGTTTTTAAAGAGGGGGCTGAGGGGATGATACATGGGAAATGAAAAGCAGGTGGGCAGGGGACATAAGCTGTGGGGGCTCCGTGCAAGGAGCCAGGTGCAAGGTCTCACCAAGACTCCCTCTGGCTTCTGTTCCCATCTTTGCTGTTATCTCAGGGTCTGGATAATACATGCCTCCTGGCAAGTTTGCAGCTTCAGGGTGGCTGGAAAACTACATTTATGTAAATAATATCTTGCCCCATAACCAAGGTCTTCTGCAGCCAGTTAAGCCAACTGTGCTCCTATCTTTGTGGGGGCCCAGCATGCAGTGGCTGCAAACAGCAGCCTTGGTAGGGTACACAGCCTGCTGCTTCTATGGGTTGCCCTAAGCGACTTTGGAGACAACCCTTTCCAATGGACGTTCATGTGTCTGACCTAGTGCTGTAGCTGATCTAGAATCCTGACAGGTATGTGGAGTGCTTTTGGAAAGCCCCAGGCCACAGTGGGCAGGGTTCACATTGGCCAAGTCATCGTCCATCCACACCAAGCTGCAGAACAAGGAGCATGTGATTGAGGTCCTATGCAGGGCTAAGTGCAAGTTCCCGGGGTGCCAGAAGATCCACCTCTCAAAGAAGTGGGGCTTTACCAAGTTTCATGTGGATGAATCTGAAGACAGGGTCATTGAGAAGCAGCTGATCGCAGATGGTTGTGGGATTAACTGCATCTCCAACCTTGTCCCCCTGGACAAGAGATAGGCCCTGCTCTCCTGGGGGTTTCCACTGTGCTGCTGCCTCCTACTCGTGCCCACTAATAAATCCTACTTCCTGTCCAAAATAATATAACAGATAACCATGGGAAAAGAGGGAACTCAGAGAAATGCATGCCAAGAAGAAAACTGTGTCCTTTTAAAATATGCCCATAGCCCTTGCTGTTTCAGGTCCCATCATGGCTTCAGTCCTGCTCACTGCAACACTGGGAGGGGAGTCTGGCTGGGGAGTGAGTTGGAAGCTGGCTCATCTGGCCACCATCTGTCCCTGCAGGTGTGTGATTCACCTCAGGAGCTGCTGCGTGAGTGGAAATGCTCTCAGTGGTGGAGAATGGACTGGACCCCCAGGCCGCCATCCTAGTAGATGGGCAAGGAAGGATCATGGGTTGGGAAGGACTGCAGAGGACAGCCATTTCATTGTTTTTTTTCTCAGTTTGAAATGAATGGACAATGTTTGGAAAGACAGGCCTCAGGCTGAGAAAAAGTTATAGCAGAAGCAGACTCCGAGTGATAGCAGAGGAGAGGGTTTGGGGAGGTCGGATAGCTGACCTCAATCTACCTTGTCCTCCCCAGGTTCTTGACTCTGCCACAGAAAAGAATTCCAGAGCAGAGTTTGAGTAGAAAGTGAAAACAGCTTTAACGTAAAGAATAAGAAACACACATTTCACAGGGAAAGTGTGGGCTGGCTCCAGAGAGTGAGTGGCAGCTGCAGCAAGTTTGATACAAAAGTAATGAATACATACTTCACAGACAAAGTGCAGGCTTGCCTGAGACAGTGAGCAGCAGCCAGCTAAAGGCAGGTTTAACCGAAAAAGCATGAAATACACACCTCACAGCCAAAGCATGGGCTGGCTCCAGAGAGAGTGAGCAGCAGCCCTGCCTTCTTCCTGGATTTAACTTTTGTAGTTTGGCTATCTATACATATTCACACTATCCAATGAATATTCAACTAAGGGGGTGGTTCCCAGTTATGTAACAGGTTATGTAACATAGACTTGCACATGCTCAGTTGGTCTCTTCGGAACATGCTCATTGATCAAATTCCAGCAAATACACTTAAAATATGCTAGGTGCTCTCTAGCACCTGCAGTGGAAGGTCATTCTACCGAGCATGCTCAGTCCCTGGAATTACCTAAATCTGCCTCCTGCAGTCTCAGTCTCCATATGCTTGTGCTGAAAATAGGTGCAACGAGCAACAGTAGCTCAGATCTCAGAGGAGGGGCTTGAGTCCTAGGGGACTGGTTTGAGCCCCAGGGGAGTGGCCTGAAACCCGACCCCAGGGAAACTGAGCACCTCATATCTCATGAGGAGATTCTGCCCTTTCCAGATCATCTTATTGGTGATAAATTAGTATTTATTTTTAAAAATTGCAAATTTAAGATAGGTTACCTGAAGACCAAGGATTTCCATTCAGCCCTTCAGCCCGCTGCCCTTAGGCTGTGATTTGGTCACAGTTTGGCCAGTGCATCAAATTGGTTTGTTGTTTCAGCTGCTGCTACTACTGCTGCTCCCTATTATTATTACTATTTAGTCCTGTGCTTTAAACTCAGTAAATATTTCCTGGCTCACTGAAGTCACCACTTGAAGAAATACTACATTTTTCATTCTCAGTATGACACTTTGGGGTGTAGTTTGGGCAGGTGTCAAGAGAACAGGTGTCTTGCCCAGCATCAGCAAGCTGATCAACCAGATGAGGAGCTGATGGGCTGTCCCCAGTGTGTCTCGCTGCTCCTCGTGGGCTCCACGCCATTCCCCTGTGGCTGGCACCATTCCTCATCCATGTTACTGAACTGCCAACACTGATTTGTGTTCAGATAGGTGGATTCTAGTTCATTCAGATTTTCTTTTACTAATATGTTTAACTTTCACTGACTTACTAAACGTGATTTATTAATGACTTTTTATTTGAAGATGGAGTGGGCGAAGCCTTTCATCTTCTGCGAATTGTACTTGTGTTGTCACTTGGAATCATGCAGCCATGGGTCTGCATGGGGTGAGACAGGGGTGTGGTGCTGGCTGAGCTGGAGGGAGCCGGGCAGCACACACATGATCCACAGGGGGTCAGGAGAGGGGAGGGCTCTGCATGTGACCGGAGATGTCACCCTACCCTTATGTTTTCTTAAATAAAGGCCCACGGAGGGCAATCTTGGGAAATCACTGCTCTCACACACTCTTCTTTATCCCATCCCTCCAGCACCTCCCTGCTAGCTATACAATGGTTGGGATTTTTAAAAGGAGAAACCGAAAACCTGTGTGAATTTTCCACCAGCTTGTAGGGGTGGAGAACTCCTTACCAAGGCAGGACACACATTCATGCATGAGTCTGAGGGCTTGGGACAAAAGAAAGGACGTCGCCCCTCAGCAAAGGTAGGCTCAGTGATCCAAATACTCTGACAACCTCAAAGACCAAAGACCAAAGATGGGGGCCAGAAGGTGGATGATCCCCTGTGGGCAGGAGGTCAAGTTTGTTGTAAGTGACTAGTTTTTGATAAACCAGGGGAGAGAGCACCAAAGCAACTGGTATTTGATTTAAAAATCTACACCCCTTGAGGATGACATATTTTTTAAGTTTCCAAGAAAGTGACTGTATTGGGAACTGAGGAAGAGAAGCCGTGTTCATCCTTTACTCGCATTGCCTCTTGTGGGACCACTGGCTCCCATGAGAGATCCCACCTTCAGTCCCGCTTTGCTTGCCCATGGCCCTTGTTATTTATATATAAATATTTAACTATTTACATTTTAATTTCTTACCATATGGCTAGAATTGCTTATGAATTTTAATAAGTTTCAATTAAAAAAATTATTCTACATGCAGTGCTGAAAGGTGAGAAAATAAGATTTGCAGGTGGCCTGAGGCAGGACGGTGTCACTCTGTGCTCCCCTCGGGCACCTCGCTTTCTTCTCCCCCATCAGGCATATCTATGAACACCGAGTCCTCTGTTTGGGCTGATGCAGGGAGCACCCTAGGATAAGACGAACAATGTCAAGGCTTTTACTCTTGAAAACAGCAACTAACAGGCTGGCCAGTTAACTCAGCTGCTCAGAGCACAGCCTCACATCACCGAGGTCCTGGGTTCAGATACCCTTACTGACCAGCCACCAAAAAAATAAAATAAAAATAAAACTTTTCATTATCTCCTCATTGTAGATATAAATTTTAAATTGTTCCCAATCATTTACTCTCTGTTCTTGTACCTCTCATCCTCATTAGAAGATGTCTTGTTGTGTAGCTTTTTGGCCGTGTTTTTCTGTTGGCTAGCATTTAGCGGTTTATATATATCCCTAAGCCAAAGAGGCTTTTTTAACTGGAAAGGCCTTTCTAGAAAAGAAAAGGGGAAACATTAATTCTGCATTTCCCCTGCTATCTCTGGGCACAGGAGTGAATCCTTCTCAAATTTACCTGAGAGTGATTTTTCTCTGAGTATTTCCTATACTGCAAAAATCTGAAAAAGCCCCTTGGGAGAAAACACATGCACAAGACAATTAGTCATGCCATTTTCCATGTCTCTCACAATGTACATCTCTGGTCTTATTAGGACTAAATGTGCACATCGGTCCATAATCACAATGAGAAAATCACCACAGACCAGGGACCTTCAAAAAGTTTCATGCATGCTGGGCTTCCAGAAGCTCTCTGTGTCTGTCAAAAGGTCCTCACAATGTCTCTGGGGAGAACTGTGTATGCGGCATGGAGTACAGGCAGGACTTTCAGCCCCATATACTCTCTTGACCAAGTGCTCTTGTGCAGTGAACAAAGCGCACAGCCACACTGGGCAGAAGTGTCTGCTGTCTCCAGAAGCATTTTACATCAGTCCCTTTCAGACTGTCTCACAAGCGTCATCCACTGGGCGGGGGGGGGGGGGGTGGATGAAATGCCTCTGTCTTCCTAACTGCTTTATCCTAGAATTTGAATCACATCAAGCAAATGCCTGGGTTCAACTAGCCAGGTTATCTACCCCATTGATTTTAAAACTGCAGGCTGTCACTGATGAGTGAGTGGGTGGTGGAACCAGTTTAAAGGACACTACTAGCACTAAAACACAAGATATTCTTTCTGAGTACAAACAGAATATGAAAAAATCAGAGTGCGTCATTTCAGAAACTACCTGTGTCTATATATGTGTGTACTGATTTATGATCTAAAATGTAGCTCTCAGCCCAAGCACCATAAAATCAATAGAGAAATCCCCCGCTAGGAAAAGAATCAGCCTCTTCTGACAATCACTGCAGTGAGACCATCGGGCAAGATATTTTCCCTTTTAACTTCTCTGTTTCCTTATAATAAAAGGAAGAGACAAACTACTGCCTGAGGTCTCTCCTAGTTAAACACTGTGAGGTTTGGATAAAAGGAATAGAGAGTGTGGGGCCCCAAATCCAGTAGGATAAGAAGGTAGGTTTTCCTGCCACTTTAGAGGAAGGACTCATGTATTCTACCTTCTGTGAGCCTTGAATTACCATGGTATCATGTGGCCTTCCCTATCCCCTCTCCAGAGCCTCCAAGAAGGCCTCTGGCCTGGCCTGGGCCCACTCCCCAGCAGAAGGAACAGGCAACACCAAAGCCTCTCCCCACTACCCTTTCTTGGCAGGACAGCAGGTGCATCCTTGCTAGTCACTGCTAACTCAGCTCTGCCTGGGGGAACTAATGTTGCTGGGGTCACGCAGAGCCCTGGGTTAAGGAAGTATTCTTCCTGCCTCTGGCAGTTTTCTCACTGCAAAATGAGGGAATTTAAATAGATAAATGTTAAGTTCTCTAGTTCTAAAATTCTAGTTTAAAAATTGCCAGATTAATACTTACCTTGGGGATCCTTCTGGTACTTTTCTATGACAATAAATCTGTTTTGGAAAAAAACAGGATCATGATTATCTCTCACAGTGACCACTATCTCCAAATCTTTATTCATTCCTTTTATTTATTTGAAGTCTTATCTACCTGGTGAGATAACTTTTTGGGGAACAGGAACGCTATCCTGTTAAATAGTTCTTTCATTCTTCTATACTACCTAGCTTGGGGTCTTGCATGCCCCTGGCACTTACTGACTCTTTAAACCTTCAATGGATAATTTCTAGCAAAAACTCGTAAACATAGGGAAAAAAAGGAAACATCTGTAACTTGATAAAAGTATCTCCCCGAAACCTAAACAACAGCATGGTTTTAAAGTCAAGAACAAGAGTAGGACACCTATTATGACAGCTACTATTCATCACTGTTGATTTGAGGTCCTAATAAATGCAATAAGAAAAGTAAATGGTGTATGAGGATTGGAAAGGAAGAGATAAAACTATCATTATTTGCATATGAAAATGATGGAAAATCTAAAAAGCCCAAGAGAAACAACTAAATATTTATTGGAAGTAATAGAATTCAGTAAGGTGGCTAGGTACAAAATCAAGCGATCAGTACACAGACCTCAATAGCTTTCCTATGTACCCCCAATAATTAATTAGGAAATGGAAGAATGATCCCATTTACAACAGCAATAAAAGTGTAAAATACCTAGGAATAAACTTTTTAAAAGATGTGTAAGATCTGTGTGATGAAAACACTAAAACTCTTCTCAATGATGTTAAGAAGATATAAATAAGTGGCATGAGATACCATGGTCCTAGAATGTTGTAAAGATGTCAACTCTCAAATTAATCTACAAATTCAATGCAATCCTATTCAAATCCCAAGACAGTTTTTTACAAAATTTGACCAGCTGACATTTGGTAGTGAAAATGGGCAAGAATAGCTATGAAACGTTTGAAAAAGAAGACCAAACAGCACGAGCTTGCCCTACCAAATATATACCTCAAAATGTTATAAAGCAACTGGAATTATGTAGTGTGATCCTGGTACTGGCACAGGAAAAGACAACTGGATCAACAGAAGAGAACAGAGTCGAGGTAAAGATGGTATTTTAGATCACTAAAGAAAGACTGGAAGGTACAATAAAAACTGCCTTAAAGCAATTGAATATTCATGAAGGGAAAATTAAGTTAAATTAGCTACCAAAAACCACACTAAGAAACCAAGAAACTAAACAAATTCCAGATGGATTGAAAAATGTAAATAATATAGTGCTATTGACTGTTCCGTGAAGTGACAAAGGCCTCTAATAAGATTCGCACCCCGTAAGCCACAGGCTAGGGCCGCAGATGCGACAGTATAGACGATGAATTCCCTACTCTTCACAGCCTTTGTCCCTTTCTCCACTGGACTGTCTTTTTCTTGCTGGTTTATAAAACTCTTTATATTAAATATATTAATCCTTCCAGTGGTTTTCATTGTACTTCCATGTTTCAAGTATTTCCTAGTGTTTCTTTTTTGTCTTTAAGGAGGCAAAACAGAGTGGCAGTGAGGTGCGCAGGCTTTGCAGTCAGGGGAATCTGGGTTCTGCTTTTGGTTTTGCAATGGTGGCCTTAAATTGATGTCCTTCCTCTGTAGAGTGGGATGATAATGTCCTCCTCACAGGACTGTTGTGAGGATTAAATCACATAATACATGGAAAACTCTTCATCCCATGCTCAGCATATTGTGCTAAGTTTGCTAGTGGTGTTGCAGACAAGGTGGGCAAATCTAGCAAAGGTTTCTGCTGTGATACAGGCTTAGAAAGCTCTTCTCCACTGCAAGATTATAAAAACTACTGCTTCTATTTTCTTCTAATATTTCTACATTTTCTTTTTTTACATTTGCTAAAATATGTTTAAGGTGAGAATAGGGGTCTGCCGTTATTGCTCCTTAAATAGTTAGGTGTTCTGTTAGCATCTATTCATTTTCTCCCACTGATTAGAATATTAAAAGATGACATTTCAAAAGTCTTAGGAACACACAAGTCTGTCTATTGCTGGACTCTGCTTACTACTTCAAAGAAACACTAGGTTGCATTATTCCTCATTGTGGAATTGACATGATGCCTCATCTCTCTCTTCCTTTGCACACCTCTACTGTCTACTACAGGTGAAACACTGTGTGCTCCCTGTCCTCACATAGCTTACCATCTAAGTGAGGAAAGGAAATAATGACAACGTGTAAATAAACACAGATATAAGGTTACATTGTATACAGAAACTAAAAGCAATATAGGAGTTGAAAGAAATTTCAAGAACAAAAAAGGCCACATGCCACCAGGAGATGCAGAAGGTACTGACTGGGCTAATGGCCAATGACTATCTTCCCACAGGCCTCTGCCAACAGACCCCAGCTGGTCCCTGCCTCCTAGGCTCAGAAATCAGACTCTGTCCTCACCAAGAGAGAACTCCCTCCTTCCGCTCAGAGCAGTCTCACCTTATCGATATCACAGGACTGACTGAAAATCAGAATGCTAGATTATGACTTGACAGAAATATATCTTATTCCACAGACAGAACACCTGTGTCCACGCAATCAGTGAATCACCCCTCTGGAGAGAGGGGCCTCCATGGCACACTGAAGCACAACCTGAAGGCTAATGTGAGAAAAGAATCAGAAAAGGAACCGGCTGACTCCAGTGTTTAATGGAAAGGGCTGAGGTGGCCGGACTCACCCATCCCCCCAGGCACAGCCTTGCTGGGCCGACCCCACGTCTGCCGCCTGAGGTGCCACCTCAACTCACACACAATGTCAGGTGGGCACTGCCCTTGCTGGACTCTTCCTCGCCTTGTCTGTGCTCTCACTACGGACCAGCCCTCTGTAGATGGACATGTTTTTCTTTAGATACGTTAATATGTCCAGTGTGGTTCTGCTCATGTCTGTAGACCAGGGACCTTACATCTCTGCTCTGCTCATTATGTGTGAACCTTGGATAGCCATCTTTTAAAAAATGGTTTACCACATTTTTAAGTTCTCAGGGGAGGGGGAATGCCTCACTATGGACTCCAAGAAATGGTGACAGATCTCATGGAGGGACTAGGCCCAGGAGGGCTGGAGTATTCAGGGATGGCTTCATGTAGAAAGAGGAACTTGAGGTGGCTTTTGACAGACTCACAGGACTTCCACAGGCAGAGTGACATACGGGAATTTTAGATGGGCAAAGGCACAGACACAAGTAAGAATGGGCCTGGTGTGATGGGTGTGGTGGGGGCTGCTTTGGCTGGAATGGAGGCTGCCATGATGGCAGAAAAGGTAAATGAGGTCAGTGAGGTTGGGCTGGTAGAGTCAAGATTGTCAGCTTCTTAAATCACTGTTTTCATATGCCAGGAGCTGCCTGCTGGGAAAATAAGCTATTTTTGTAACTGAACAAAAGGTAAACAGAGGCAAGCTCCAGGAAGGTTCCTGTGAATGCGACATGCCTTGGAGTAGCCTAATGCAGGATTTGGCTGCCGGGCTTTACCTGAGCCTATTTAGACAATGCCTTACACACTGGAGAAGAAGGATGTTGTGTCAATCTGATGAACCTCCAGGACAACACTGCTATCTGTTGGACCCTTCCTTTCTCCCCAGGGTGATGACAGCTCCATGAGGGCTAAGATTATACATCTCTTGTCATTTTAGTAACAGGGAAAGAACTCAGTGGCAGAATGAGGGTGGTTGGTGTGTACATAAAATTGCTGACATACTTTTAAGTTGGCAAAATTTCACTATCATATCAACTCTGGCCTTAAACTTCTCAAAATAGTGTAGTGGCTTGTTATTTTGGTTTTAATTCAACAGAGATCTTCTGGGAGTGGGGTTCTTGTAAGAATCCCTGGAATATGCTTTGCAATAAGAGAACAAAGCACACCTCAGTCTCAGTGACTGAAGAGGAATGTCATACAGTAGTAGGTGGGAAAATGGCTTTGATTTTCACTTTCTATTGTGGATTCAGATTCTATTGTAAAGACAGCATGTATTCTAGAAACCTGAATCAATTGTTGTTCTTACCTCAATGAGACAGAAAATTATAATCAAAATGATCACTACGACAGTCACAGATATTGCCAAGATGAGTTTGTTGTCATGGCCATACTCTGGAAAATATTTAGTGAGCTAAAAAAAACAAAAAAAAATCATTTTTATAAAACAAAGAGATAGGATGAAAGCTGGGGTGGCTGGGTAGCTCACTTGGGAGGGTGTGGTGCTTATAACACCATGGTGAAGTGAGGAAAGCTAACTATTCAAAACCTCATTCTTGGGCTGGCTGGTTAGCTCAGTTGGTTAGAGCATGGTGTTGTTAACAGCAAGATTGAGGATTTGGACCCCGGTAGACACCAGTTGCCATAAAAAAAAATTTTTAAAAACCCAAACAAAAAAACATAAAACCCATTCTTCCAGATGAGTAGCTTACAGGCTCTTAAAGAACATACTAAATCTAATGTGTTACATAATCTTACTATTAAGCATTTTCTTCTAGAATTTATCTTGTGTGTTAGGTCTGCTTTATTCTCTGAGCAAAGTGGGAGATCACTATCTTGGTCAAAGTTACATGACCAAGACAAGATATGGACTAGGAGCCTCTGGTCTTCCTGCTTGGGCACTTTAATGGCATATCCTAAATGATGGAAAATTCGGGGTCTCATGTTTCAGTAGTTGTCCTCACCTCATGTGACTCCTGGTCTTTCTGTTCACCCTGGGCTTCTGGGTTCTCACTGATGTAGTTCTCAGTTTTCCATTGGTCCGGATCCCATTCTGCCTTGGATGCCTTTGATTCCTCCTGCTCACTGAGAAGCTTCATCAGGAGGCCTGTTCTGGAGATGAGCTTGGCACAAGCCATTTGTACGTGGGGCTCAGAGCAGTCCATTTTCAAAGTCCGGATAACATGAGAAATAAGCCTTCTCATGTCATTGTTGGACATGAGGGATTGTAGGTGCTGGTTTAGCTGAAATTCAAATTGATCACCTGGGGATGAAAGCGATGGGTGACTGAAGTCTTTGTGCTTGAGGGGTAAGTCAGTCTCCGGGCTGTGGTATTTCCATTGTGTTTCACTGGATTGTTGAGCAGTTGGCACTGACTTTAATGCAGTCACAGGAGAATCTGCAGCAGAATTCTTGTGGTGCTCTGATCCCTCTTGATGCTCTGACCCCTCAAAGATGCTCTGATCCCTCTTGAAGCTCTGATCTCTCACTTGTTGGAAGTGCCTTTTCTTTTTGCCTCTTGGCCCCTTGAGGATTCTGTTCACCCTCTGCAGCCTTTCACCTACACTGTCAATGATGCTCTGATCCCTCATTCGGTGCTCTGATCCCTCTTGATGCTCTGATCCCTCAATGATTCTCTGATCCTTCTTGATGCTCGGATCCCTCAGTGCTTTGAAGTGCCTGTTCTTTATGCCTCTTTGCCCCTTGAAGACCCTGTACCCTCTCTGCAGCCCTTCCCCTACACTCTCAGTCATGCTCTGATCCCTCAACTGATGATCTAATCCCTCAATGATGCTCTGATCCCTCACTTGATGCTCTGATCCCTCAATGATTCTCTGATCCTTCTTGATGCTCGGATCCTTCAGTGCTTTGAAGTGCCTGTTCTTTATGCCTCTTCGCCCCTTGAAGACCCTGTACACTCTCTGCAGCCCTTCCCCTACACTCTCAGTCATGCTCTGATCCCTCAACTGATGCTCTAATCCCTCGATGATGCTCTGATCCCTCTTGGCGCTCTGATCCCTCACTTCTTTGAAGTGCTTTTTCTTCTTGTCTTTTGGCCTCTTGAGGAATCTGTTCACTCTCTGCAGCCTTTCCCCTGTGCTCTCAATGATGCTCTCATCTCTCATTTGATGCTCTGATCCTTCTTGATGCTCTGATCCTTCTTGATTCTCTGATCCTTCAATGATTCTCTGATCCTCCTTGATGCTCTGATCCCTCATTTCCTTGAAGTGCCTGTTCTTTACACCTCTTCGCCCCTTGAGGACTCTGTACACTCTCTGCAGCCTTTCCCCGATACTCTCAAGCTTTGCAAGGCTGTTCTCCTTTGGTTGGGAAGTTTCTAATTTCTTTAGAAACACTTGGTGTTTAACTTTGGGACCTAAAAGACTAGACTGCATATGCATGGCAGTTTTTTCTTTCTTCTTAACCTCATCGATTTTTTCTTCAATTTCTGAATCTATCAAATTTTCAAGAAAATAGAGCTTCCTCAATTTATCTGTGTAGGGTGAATTGTATTCAGGTATAAGAGAGGGACTATTTGTATTTTTTTTCAAATAATCCAGGGGTGTATCTTCATCCTGTACATTTGAAAAAATCAGTTTAATGAATGGTAATAATGTTGATTGTTTATCTTCTAGATTTCCCTTGGATAGATAAGATAATAGGTAATTTAGTGCATGTGTAATTTCGCTTTTATCATTTAGGTCTAGCTGCACTTTCATATTTGCCCAGTTTCTGCCAATTTTGTCTGAGAATACCTTCTCTGGCTCAATCGTCAGCTCAGTGCTTGTGTTCTGCTTCCGAGCTTTTAATATCTTCATGAATCTTCCTTCTGGATTCTTTAGGGATGCCTCTTCAACTGTAAAAAGAGAAGAGACTGCTTTTGAAAAGGAAGACTCATAGAGCAGCTTTTTGTCAGGCCACAGCTATACATCCCAGTCAAATAAATTAGGATCAGCAAACATATGAGTGCCATTTAGAGAGGAGGAAAATAAACCAACACTTAAATCTATGAAATAGCAACATCAAAAGGAGAAAAAGACGTCATTTGAAAAAGTGGCCACCTACTCAAAACATTCCATTTAGACTATTCCATTGGTCCCCAATGGCCAATTGCCCAGTACTCATGCCCAAGGCTGGAAGGCACATATTCCCCCAGTCAGCTGGCCTCTCTGCAGATCTTCCATGCCTCCTCACATTCAGGTGCCCCATACTGTCCTGCCTCATGTGCAGAGCAAGTGCAAGTCTTCCTCTCTCCACCTCTTTAGTGTGCTTTTGTTCTCACTACCATCACAGGTGACCATGATGAAAGACAGTCCTCTGAGGGGAAAAAGGGCAGAGATGCTAAAGCAGAAACCCGATTCCTCCTACTAACAGGCCCTCATCTGCACATCCTTCTCCACCTACCCACCCAGTTCCTTCACTTGGTCCCTGCTCCCATATAGCATAGCCCCCATAACAGAAGGCCCTACACAGGACAAAACAATATGTCTATTCTGGTTCTTTCTTTAAATTTGTGCAGGCATCTGGGGTATAAGTTAGATTTCTAATTTGCCAGCTTGTATGCCTATGTGGAATGTTCAATAAATGTGTGGAAGAAAAGCAGTTTCTGGATAAATATTACTAGAGGTCCTAAAATGAAGAAGAAAAAAAGCAACTTTGTCAGAAGCCTAGTACTTCACTTTCATTTCATTTCTAGTATTTCCAGCTTTACTTGGGGAACCACCCAAAGCTTCCAACTGCATGGTCAAGTGTACCATTGTGGAGCTGGGTTTCTTTCCAGAATTAAAAATATTTTTGGTGGTGGTGAGGGTGAGAAGAGGAGGGAAGGATCGTGAGAAAGGAGGAACATGGGACAGAAGACCCAGGCACTAGGGTACAGCACTTAACACCTCTGATCTTGCTTTTTCTCATCTGAAAAAGGAGATTAAAAATGCTTTTTCTGCCAACTTGTAGGGAAGAAGGAAATAATTTAATTGGTGAAAAAAACATTCTGAAAAACAGAAAACACTGTTTTTATATACACAGCAATATGTTATTATTTATTATTTGCCCCAGATCACTGGTTGAGACCTGTATTCAAGCTATCTGGACATAAAAGCAGTCACATTTGGGAAGTCATATAGTTAGTGCTGATAACAGAAAAACACTTCAAAAGCACCTGACTGTTCTGTGGACAGAAATGCTTGAGATCCAGAACAAGTTCAGAGTTGGACAGTCTAAGAAGGGAAGAACCTTACATTCCATTAGAAGGGCCAGGTAGCAATTTCTACTTATGGAACTAGAAACTCTAAGGCTCCAAATACAACAGCACCACTTGGGCTTTCTTATAAAATTACAAAAACAAACAAAAGAAAACCAGATCTACACCTGTCCCATAAAGCAGAGGGCACTTGAGACCTGATGCATGTAAAACCAGTTTACAAACTGTGTTACACTATATGAGTAAGTTATTGTTCAGTGACTAAGCACCAAGCAGAGAGCACAGCACACAGTGTATGGCCATTAATGTTATTTCCTTCCCCTTCCATTGCTTTCTACAGCAGAGAAACGGTTCTTTTTGCACATGGAACAGTTACATTATTAAATTATGTAATATTAGCTGAAAACCTGACTTTCAGCAAGGGAGTAATACAGAAATTTGGGGATTATGAACTAATGAATAAAATAAAGCAATTATATCATTAGAGTAAAAATTTATCAGCACCAATTAAAAATTAAAAAACAAATAATAATAAAAAATGTATCATCAGGTAATTCAGACTCACGACAATGTGTGGTGTTTGTCAGACATGTACTGTCACAATGCAGCTTGACTGTCTTGCAGACAACCTCAATATTATTTTTAAATTGGCAGAGGCAGCAGGCCAAATTTCTAGGTAAGATCCTATAAGTGGAAACACAGAGAATTAGGTTAATGGTAAAGGGGTTACTTGAGTAGGTAGAAGAGGCAGGCAAAGGCTATCACAGGGCTGTGCAAAAAGAAGTTCATGAGGTGTGTGGCCTGGACAGTTGGGTAGGGACCAGATGGCCAAAAGCTGCTGTTGAATATTGTAAATAGGAAGGAAGACAAGAGGTGCCCAGTAGAAAGGTAAGTATGACAGTGGACATAGAACACTGAGAATAAAAGTGATAGGGATCAGAATTAGGTGACACTGATCTAAAGTTTAATTCAGAAGTATCTCCTCCCATCTCAGAAGTCTCACTTTGGGATGAGAGTACACAGGGAGAAGGCAGACTTCTAAGAAGAGTCTGAATAAGCCCCTATTCTAGAGTCCCTTTCTCAATTCTTGGCTGTGGTAAGTATTAGAAATTACTCTGGACATAAAAAACACAGCTTAGTTTAAACCTGCATTATGTGGTTAAACAATAACAGAGATCACATATGCCAAATCTGGGCAATTTGAGCATTCAAAAGCATAACGATGATAATAAGGTACAATATAATGTGAAGAATACATTAGTTCATAATGATAATCAAAGATAAAAGGGTGGGGAGTTCTTCTTTAACAAAATAGTGCCAGCTAATAAATGTAAAAGGAATGATAGAATTAGAAAAGTGCCATTTTGCAACCACCAATATAATAAATTGATTCAGACTATCATTGATTCACAGTTGGGTGAAAAGGCTTTCACCAGTAGAATCTTAACACCCTGCAAACTATTAATTCCCGAGGGGGAAAAATAACTTTACAATGGAGAGATCTGTAAGATACCACCTTAATCAAGTGATCAAACAGCATTATAGGCCACCTAAAGTCATGAGGTAGGAAGAATACATTGCCTATGTACTATTCTTACCAAAAATATTTAACCTGAATCTAATCAGGAGGAAACAGACAAATCCAGGTTGTGGGACAACTTACAAGACAACTGTCTCAGACTCTTCAAAAGTGACACTGTCATAAAAGACCAAAAAGAAGTAGGGAAATGCTTTAGACTAAAGGAAACAAAGACATAGCATGCAAAACCCGATCTTTGATTGGATCCTGGATTAAACAAAACAGATTTAAAGAACATTACTCATTTCTGACCAAGATGGAGTAACAGGGACCAATTGAACCTCCCACCTGAAAGAACTGAAAAACTAGACAAAATATACAAAACAACAGTTCTCAAGACACTGGACATCAGGCAATGACAGACAGTGATCTCCAATGGATGGGAAATAAATGAAGTAAGCCCTGTGACTGCCCAGCTTACTGCCTTGAGACAGTTTCCAGGCTGTGATGCAAGGGTGGGGGAGACACAGGCAGAGACTTGCAGACTCCTTCATTAAGGAGATGGAGCTGAGAATCCAGGAAAATTGAGGTGACTAGAATTCACAAAGTAGAGTCACCAGCGAGAAAAGAAGTGCACAAAGAAGGAACTCGAGAGTTATTCAGAGGGATCTCTCAAGTGTTCAGCAAAGTACTGATCAGTGCATGTGTATGAGGAAACTACTTAAGGTCAGGAAAAGAACCACTTGAAAGCATTAGACAGGCATGGTGCTGATAACACCAAGGTCAAGGGTTCAGATCACTGTACTGGCCAGCCACAAAAAACCAAAGCAGCAACAACAAAAGTATTAGAAGAATAATTGAATTATACACAGGCTCAGGAAGAGTGCCTGTTCCCATGACAGGATGGAAAACCCCATGTGTCAAGGGGCATTGGGTACTCAGAAAGATCTTGCCTTAACAGCTGTGAATATTGAGCTCTACACTAAAGGCTACTATGCGGTCCATCCAGAGAGAGAGACAGAGAGACAGAGAGACTGAGAGAGAGAAAAGAGTATGTTAACAATAGAATCCACACGAAGGATACAGGGTGTCCATTGTACTTACTCTTTCATCTTTCTGGTAGGTTTAAAGTTTTTCAAAAGAAAAATTTGGGCAGAAAAGATACCCAAACTATTGATTAGCTTATTATTATGGTTTACTGGGCGCACTTTCAGGGAGATAAAAACTGTCTCTATGACTGGAGTAAATCCTCCAGGTTAACTTTAAGCAGTATCGCATGGTGATTAGGAATACAGATTCCATAACCAGACTAGGCTCAAATCCCAGCTCTGCTAATAATGTGACCTTGGGCAAACTGCTTAATCTCTGTTGCTCAGCCTCTCTGTTATAATAGCGCCTACCTCTAATGAGTTTTTAGGAAAAAATGTATCAATACCTGAAAAGTGCCTGGCACATGGTGAGTACTCAATAAATGTTAATTAATTAGTAACTTACAGAGGCTACCTGAAAAGTAATCATGCTCTCCCACCTTGGGTTCCTTCTCTGAGTCCTCCAAAATGATGCCCTTATTTAGGACCACATTATGACTGTCAAAACAGAAGTGTGTTTTTCGGGTCCATGAAGGCTGAGTTGGCAGTACAATGTAAAGAGTTTTAGATTAAAACCGCATCCAGTAAGTTGGCCTGACATATTTTTCAAACCCCTAGAAGGGTAATTACATGTGACTAACACTCCTTTGGGTCTGGTGGAAGCTTCTGATGTTCATATAGAAAGAATGGACCCAGAAGAGTAATCCAGCATTTTGCATCTACAGCAACCTCAACTCTGTCACAAAGTGTTTGCTGTTTCATTCCTGTCCCAACTTTTTATTTTGGAAAATTTCACATCTACTGAAAACTTGAAAGAATGGTATAATGAACATTTGTATACCTTTCACCTGGATTCAACAATTGGTGACACTTCACCACATCTGTCTTCAGTGTGGGTATGTTTATACATTTGCTGGGCAAACCATTTGAGAGTAAGTGCAGACATTATGACCTGTCACTGCTAAACACTTCAGTGTGCATCCCATAACAACCAAGGCATTGTCCTACATACCCCAATACTATTATCACCCAGTGAAATCTAATATGAATACCTCTGTCCCTTATATCGTCCATATACAAATTTTCTCAACTGTCCCAGTCATGTCATAGCTTTTTTTTATTAAGCCAGAATCCAATCAAACACCAGGAATTCTATTTAGTTTTCATGATTCTTTAGTCTCCTTTAATTTACAACTGTTCCCCATCTTTTAAAAATCTTTCATGGCATTGACTTTTTAAGCCTTCAAGCCAACTGTTTTACAGAATGCTCCTCAATTTGGTTTTGTATGATCAACCTGAACATATCAAGAAACATTTTTAGCAAGAACACTTCATAGGAAATATTGCAGTTTTGTTATTCATTAAAAAGTATGAGCTAGGAATAGTACAAGTGATGACAAACTTAAATAATGGTTTTAAAGCATGCTGACCAATTTTTGAGACTGCAAATGACCTTAGGTGTAGATTATCCTTACTTGAGAATAATTATTTTTCAATACACATTAAAGATCATTACACAGGAGTCAAGACTCAAATGAGCTGGCTTACTTACTTTGTATATAAATGTCTAAACTCCCGAGGACTTTCAATAATGAACTCCACTGTGGCAGTTGCATTAATCTCTTTGTGGCATTGATAGCAAATGGCTACAGAGAATGACAGCACTTTTTTCTTATCCAGTAATGGTCAAGAGAAAAGCAGATAGAACCCCACTACTGTGGATAAGAAAGTGAAAAGGCTGGTGGATGACAACTTTGACTATGCAGTGAGAAGGTCATCTAGCCAACATGGGAGGGATCGACTGTGTCAGACGCTGCAGGAGGTTGAGGACGATGAGGCTAGAGTAACTGATGGATCTGCTGACAACGTTGTGAAGATAGTCAAGGAAGTGACCTCACAAAAATGACTGCAGCAGAGTGCAACGGAAGGGCCTTTTTCCATACTGATCTTGTGTAATCCCTTCAACTAGCCTTAGCACAACAGCACGTTTCTATTTAGTTTGCCATACTGGATGGAGGATGGCAAAATGTAAGCTGCGATGAGTTGTGTAACAAACTGTCACAATAGGGCCCTACGGAAATAAAAGACTGCAAAAAATGACATACTTCACACCATACATAAAAATTAACTCAAAATGGATCATAGACCTAAATGTAACTACACAATTTCTAGAAGAAAACATAGGAGAAGATCTTTGTGAGTTTGGATTAGGCAATGGGTTCTTAAACAAAGATTTCTTAGGTCAGACACAAAAAAGCACAAACCATTCAAGAAAAAAATTGCTAAATTAGAATTCGTCAAAATTAAAACATTAAAAACTTCGGCTCTTCAAAGATACTTTAAATAGAACGAGAAGATAAGCCACAGCCTGAGAGAAGGTATTTACTAAACACATATCTGAGAAAAAGGACTTGTATCCAGAGTATATAATAAAGCACTCTTAACACTCAAAAAGATAAATATCTGATCAAAATATGGGAACAGATTTGAACAGACACTTCAGTAAAGATGATATTTGCACATGAACAGACACTCAATATCATCAGCTGTTAAAGAAACGCAAATTAAAACCGCAATGACTCCACACCTACTAGTAGAAAGGCTAACATTTTTTTAAAACCCTGGAATAGAAGGATCAGGTGAAGATGTGGAGCAACTGCAACTCTCATACACTGCTGGAGGGAATGCAAAATGGTACAGCCACTGTAGGAAACAGTCCAGCAGTTTCTTAAGAAGTTAAATATGCACTTAGCATGTGATGCAGAAATCCCACCCCTAGGCATTTACCCCAAAGAACTGAAAATATATGTTCATAGAAAGACGTGCATGTGAGTACTTTTAGCAGCTTTATTCATAATTGTCAAAAAGTTGGAAACCACCCAAATGTGCATAAACTGATGAATGGATACACAAACTGGTATATCCACACCACTGGAATGCTGCCCAACAATAAAAAGGAATGAACTACAGATAGACGCAACAGCATGGATGATAACATAATCTTAAAAGGATTATGTAAGTGAAAGAGACATGAGGGGCGTTTTTGAAGGGAGAGAAATGTTCCATATTGGGAATGTGGTGGTGGTTGCATAACATACATTTGTCAAAACTCATCAAAGTTTACTCTTAAAAGGAGTGAATTTTATTATGTGAAAATTATGCCTCAATAAAACTGACTTAAGAAAACAATAAAACAACCCCAAAACTAAGTGAAAATAAGTCTAAGAAAAAAAATAACTTACAGTTTTTCCAATTCAAGAGTCATCAAAATGGTGTTCTCAATTGTTTTAAGTGACACGTGTGTTGCTCCCATGTCTCTGGAGGAGAAAGCCCAAACATTCACGATAGGAACCCCAATACAAAAGTTCTGTACTTAAAAACACATTTCAAGGACATATGAGTACTTCAAATTTGGCTTCTCTATAAACAACCTTAAGAGTTTATTGGCCATAGAAGATAATTCAGAGAGCTCTTATTGAATAAATTTAAGTTTATTTGCATCATTAAACTAAGGGCCTTGGGATTGAATAGAGAACCTCTACTTTTTTTTTAACCATTATCTTTCTTATTATTTTGAATTGCATTCGCCTGTCTTGATTACACTTTTTTTTCTTTTTTAAATAAAATACAGTTCTTCCTCTTTGCTTTCTGGGATAAATGATATTCCCACATGCATCTCACGTTCCATGTCTATATGTTTTCTTCAACACTGCTCTCTTCCACTGCTGGCGGTCTTGCCCATTACACATCCTCTCTTAGTCCTTTCCTTTGCCAATAACTTTTTCCCCCAATAACCCAGTTAAAATTAAAATTATGACTTTTTAGCTCAAGTGAAAATACTTAATCTTTGATGAAAGGAAAAAAGAAAAGCAGAAGTCATCTTGTGACTCATGACATTACTGTGATACTTACAGATATTTTAATGCTGGCAATTTAAAAAGATGTGAATCTTCAACAGTAGTCAGAGGATTATGATTGAGAATTCTGAAAAATGCAATGAGATTAAAATTATTTGCATTTTTAATATGCATGAAACTGCATGAAAAGTTTATATTCATTTTTGTAATATGGAACTTTTGGTAAAAAAAAAAATCATTTTCTGTCTTTACATATAAATCACACTTAGAATCTGTAAAGTACTCTTCCTTTGAAAACTAAAACATAAAGTAGAGAAGAGAAAAAGAAAAGAAAAAAATGGATAGCAAAGGAAAAGTATGTCAAAAAACTTTTTAGGTCAAAAATCCTAGAAGTGACTTCACCAGTAGAAAGACCTTACTCTTCAGGAAACAGCATTTATAGTGCCCTCCATAATTCAAGGTGCTTGTCTTTCACCTTTAGAAATTTCAAAAAGAAATCATGATTAATTCATCCAGTCAAGAAAAAAATTGGACCAGGCTGGCTGGTTGCTCAGTTGGTTGGAGCACCACCTTGTAACATCAAGGTCAAGGGTTTGGATGTACCTGCCAGCCAGCTGCAAAACAAAACAAAACTAAACATAAAAGCCACAAGGAAAATTTGGAGAGTGTGGTGCTGAAAAAAAGCCAGGAGAAAAAAATGGGACCAATTCCTTGGCTTTGGAGCCAAAGAAAAAGGTTCACATCTAAGGGAAGGAACTGGTGAAAACCATACTCCCATCACACACACACCAGCCCTTGTGCTCTTGTATCACATCACAGCCTTTGTTACATTGCATGTAATCACATGTATACTTGTCAGTCTCCTGGAATGTCAGCTGCTTGAGGGCAAGGGACACATCTTACTGTCATTGTCATCCCTGTGCCTGGCAGAGTGCCTGAAATTTACTAGGTATTTAATAAATGTTTGTTGACTAATAAATAACATTTAGTTTATAAATCAATAAAAGGAATAAATTTGTTTTTTGACCAAATTTGTATTCCAAAATGCTGGAATAGATTTTCTTTTCAATACTTTATGGCAAAAAAACCCAAAAACAAACAAACATACAAGAAAAACCAAAGAAAAACAACAAAAAAAGAAAAGAAACAGGGAAAAAGAAAAGAAAATCCGCCTTTAGGTTAACTCTATTCAAGAATCATTAGAACAACCAGAAACAGGGAGCCACTCAGAGACCAGTGAGTCATCACAAGGGACCAGCACAGGGCCCATCCCATGGGAAGTTTTGGAGCACCGTCAGTGAGGGAGATGTGCCCAGCAGGGGAACACTGGGACACAGCAGGGACAGCTGATCTGCCCCCCAATCAGCACAGGACCACTCAGAGGAGACTGGTCAGGAATACAGAATTGCATGGGGTGCAGTTTGATGAAAAAACTCAGGCCCAGATCAGAGATTCTACAGAACACAGATCCACTGGGTCTCTGGAGAGCCGGAAGTACCTATAAGGTCAACCATTAAACCCAGAGCTGCACAAAAAGCCTTCCCTAGGGAAACAGCAGCAAAGTAGCAATTTAAACAACCACACAGCTCAAGTACTGGCTCCCACAGGAAGTTCCCCCCGTTAGAAGCAAAGGACAAAAAATTAGTTCCGGGCCAGGCACACCACCAGCACCTTGGGTTCCATCCAGTGACCTGAGGCATGGAGCCAGGAACCAGACCCTCCTCCCACAACAAGGCACACCACACCAGTACCTTGGGGCCCACCCAGGGACCTGAGGCAAGGAGAAGGGGACTGGACCTCTCTACCACAATCAGGGACACCATGCTAGGACCTCGGGACCTGCCCAACCCAGAGGCATGCAGAAGGGGACTGGACCCTCCTCCCACACCAGGCACAAAACGCCAGCACCTCAGGGCCCACCTGGGTATCTAAGCCATGGAGAAGGGGACCAGACCCTTCTCCCAGAACCAGGCACACTGTGCCAGTACCTCGGAGCCCACCCAGGGACCCAGGACATGGAGAAGGGGACTGGACCACTCTTCCACATCCAGGCACATGGTGCCAGTGCCTTGGGGCCTTCCCAGGGACCAGAGGCATGGAGAATGGGACCAAACACACCCCACAACCAGGCATACCGCCAGTGCCAAGGAGCATACCAAAAACAGCACCCCCCCATGGGTGACCCACCATAGCTACCACAATAACCATGGCTGCTGCAGAAGCGGCTAGACGCCATGGCCACCACACAGATGGTCTGCCAACCACTGGAGTGTATCCACACAAGAAGCGTCACCAGCAGAGACAAAGAAAAGAAGATGTCTCTTTCCACAAAACCCATTTCAGAGTGACAGAAGAAGCATCTGCTCTATGATAATATTGGGGGACCTGATCACATCTCTCAGCATTGGACAGATCATCTAGGCAACAAGTTAACAGAGTAACCATTATTCTTTCAGAAGCAGAGAAGAAATCTAGGGCAATTAGAGCGGGGAGAGGGAGGGCATGGGGGGAGGGGAGAGGTTGGACAAGGGGCATAAAGAATAATTACAATTTGTAACAGTATATATGCTAGTAATATTGATTTAATCAACATATCTAAATGTTCAACCCCAAAAATGTATAATCGATTTTGATTCAATAAATAAAAACAAACAAACAAAAGAATCATTAGTGTACATTTGCAGAACATTATAAAAATAATAATTATTATAGCTAATATCTATTCAGCTGCCAGGCATCTGTGATCAGCATTTCACATTTAATCCTCAGAATAACTTTATATGGTACATATTATTATTACTCCATTTTCTAAATGAGGAGATTGAGGCACAGAGAGGTTATACAACATGTAATAGGTGGTCAAGCTAATAAGAATCAAAGTTGGAAGCTGAACTCAGTTCTGACTCCAAAGCCTATGTTTAACCTGTATAAAGAAAAGGGGTTTAAAATAGCTGTAACTTTAACCTTTATTTTGAGAAGAATAAATATAGAAAAAACTTTTGAAACTTCATGTACTTATCTGGGAAAGCCACTATGAGAATTACAGTTTCTCTTTTTACTCCTTTTCCCTAATCATTTTCCATGATTAAATATTTAATGAATCCATGGTCATTGAGACAAGAGATTTCAAACCATGCTGTAGGTGACATCGGTGAAAATGGTGGAGTAAGGACATCTGAAACTTCATCTCTCCATAAAGGCAACAACAACAAAAAATGGCAAAAATGGTCAGAATCAACTTTTTCAGAACTCTGTAAATTTAACCAAGGCTTGTAGCAGCCAAGGAGCATATAAATAAATATTCCAGAAAAATAGCTGAATTTCTGGAAGAACAGTGCGATTTGTATCATTTTAACTTGCCTTAGACCATTCCTCACTGTCCAGATCAGTGGTAACCTGAAAATTAGCCCATATCCCCAGTACCAGAGGGAACAGAATGGAGCTGGTGCTCCTTCAAAACCTCATTCCCAATCAATTGTCATTATTTGACCTGTCTGGTGATTCCCTGGAAGATCTCACTTGAAAAGTTTACTTATTTGATCTGATTGAGAGCTACCTGGTGCTAAAAGTTTCTCACCAGAGGATGTTTTTGGAAAGCAATTACAGGCAATTGTTTTAAAATGACAGCTGCATGAGGCAATGAATAATGAAAAATGGCCTAATTGAAAGCTTAACAGGAAAAGCTGAAGAATAAGATGTCCTTAGGAACTTTGAAATACTCCAACATGTCCTTGGGAAACTGGAATGTGGAAGGCCATACACATGTGTAGGGCTGTGAGCACAGTCAGGAAAGACCTGAGAAGACCCTAAACTCTCAACCCTGGCTGATCTTGAGTTTCTGCACAGCAGGAAGTGAGAGTTAAGGCAGAGCTGTAAACTTCTGGCTGAGTGCTGAAGGCATGCCCTAATATGCACACATAGCCCCTTGGCAAAAACTCAGAGGCTTATTGGTTCCAGGCATTTAATGAAATCTCTGTTCAATCATTAGCTGACCACTGAGATAACCAAGTAAAGACTTCAGTGTACACACAAAACAAAGAACACAGACTTCACAAAATTAGTTCAGAAAAGTCACTAAATAAACAGCAACTACTAAAACAAGCAGCAATAACACCAAACCCTGGGGATGGGGATCTGATTTCCAGAATCACTACATTATATTGTTTAAAATATCCAGTTTTCAACAAAAATTCATGAGAGATGCAAGGAAACAAAGTATGACGCATACACAGGGGAGAAAAAACCAATCAGTAGAAACTGTTCCTTTGGAAGCCCAGTTGTTAGACTTACTAGATGAACATTTAATTCAGCTATTTAAAATATGTTCAAGAGATAAAGAAAACCATTTAGTTCTATAGACTAAAGAACTAAAGGGAAGTGTGAGAACAATATCTCATTATAGAATAACAATAGATAGAGATTATAAAGAGGAGCAAAACAGAAATTCTGGGGTTGGAAAGTATTGCAACTAAGATGAATGAGCAGGAAGAAAACAGAATCAGGAACTTGAAGGTCAACTGAGATTACTGAGTCTGAGAAAAAAGAAAGAAAAAAGAATAAAAAAAAATGAATGGAGTCTCAGAGACCCATTTGTGAGACACCATCAAGTTTACTAACATACACATAATGGGAGTTTCAGAAGGAGAAGGGAAAGACAAAGGAGCAGAAAGAATATTTGAAGAAATAACGGCCCAAACTTCCCAAACCTGATGGAAAACATTTACGTAGACATGCAAGAATCTGAAGGAACTCCAAGTAGGATAAACTCAAAGAGATCCACACCTAGACACATCATAATCAAACTGTCAGAAGCTGAAGACAGATCATATTGAAAATAGCAAAAGAAAAGCAACTTATCACACACAAGGAATCCTCAGTAATTTTAATAGCTGGTTTCTCATCAGAAACAATGGAGGCTACAAGGCAGTGAGATGGCATATTCAAAGTGCTGAAAGAAAAAAAAAACCTGTCAACCAAGAATTCTATTATTTGGCAAAACTAAGCTAGACACACAAAAACTAAGAATCTGTTGCTAGAAGACCTTCCCTGTAAGAAATACTAAAAGGGGTCCTTCAGACTGAACTGAAGGACAGTAGATAGTAACTTGAATCCACATGAAGAAATAAAAAGCACCTAACTATGTAGGTAAGTATAAAAGACAGTAGAACATATTTTATAACATCTTTTATCTCTTATCTGATTTAAAAGATCAATTACATAAAGCAATAATTATAAATCTATGTTGATGGACACAAAATGTATAAAGATGTAATGTGGGCAATAACAGTAGAAAGGAGATGGTGAGAGTGGAGCTATAGAGGAGCAAATTTTATGTCTATTATTAAAACTAAGTTCGTATTAATATGAATTAGAATTATAGTAAGATGTAAATGGTAATGCCCAGGGCAACTGCTAAGAAAATAACTCAAATATATATAGCAAAAGAAATAAGACAATTGAAATTGTACATTTGAAAATATCTATTTAACACAAAAGAAGGCAGTAATGGAGGTAGTGAGAAATGAAAAAAGACATAAGAGTGAAAACAAGTAGCAAAATAACAGGTAGAAATTATACTTTATCACTAATTGCATTAAATTAAATGGATTAAACTCTCCAATTAAAAGGCAGAAATTGACAGAATGTATTTTAAAAACATGATCCAACTACATGCTATCTATAAGAACTTCACTTTAGATTCGAAAACACAAATAAGTTTAAAGGAAAAGAGAAATGGAAAAAGATATATGATGCAAACAGTAACCAAAAGAGAGCTGGAGTGGCTAAACTAGTAACAGATAAAATAGGCTTAATACAAAAATTGTCACTAGAGACAAAGAGGGACATTTGTAATGATAAAAGGCTCAATCCATTAAGAAGGTAAAACAATTATGAATATATATGCATCTCACAACAGAGCCCCAAAATACATGAAACAAAAACTGACATAATTAAAAATAGATGAGTCGAAAACTATAAACCAATCAGACCTAACATATCTCAGAACACTTCCCCAAAAATGCAACAAAAAATTAGTAAAAGACATGTGCTTCTCAAGTGCATACAGAACATTCTCCAGGAGAGATCAAATGTTAGACCCTAAGAAAAGTCTCAATAAATTCAAAATGACTAAAATCATGCAAAGTATATTTTCCAACCACAGTGGAAATTAGAAATCACTAAAAAAAAGAAAATTGGGAAATTCACAAATACATGGAAATTAAACACAGTCCTAAATAATCAATAGGTCAAAGAAAAAATCAGAAGGGAAATTAGAAAATACTTTGACATGAATAAAAATGAAGGTGCATAATGGGGAAAAGATCACTTGTTGCCAGTGTTTGAGGGTAGGAGGATGGGAGGGATAAACAAGTGGAGCATAGAGGATTTTTTGGGCAGCAAAACTATTCTGTATGACTGCAATCATGAATACACGACATTATGTGTTTGGCAAAACCCAAAGAACTGTACAACACAAAACTAATGCAAAATTAAGTAAATAATAATATATCAATAATGCTTCATAATTGTAACAAATGGGGGCCAGCCTGTGGCTCACTTGGGAGAGTGTGGTACTGATAATACCAAGGCCACGGGTTCAGATCCCTATATAGGGATGGCTGGTTAGCTCACTTCAGAGAGTGTGGTGCTGATAACACCAAGTCAAAGGTTAAGATCCCCTTACTGGTCATCTTTTAAAAAATAATAATAATAAATAATAATAATAATAATTGTAACAAATGTGCCACACTAATATAACATGTCAATAGTTGGAGAAACTGCATGTGTGTATAGAGAGGGTATGGGAACTTTCTTTAAAAAAAAATCAATCATGGGCTGGCCCATGACTCACTCAGGAGAGCATTGTGCGGATAACACCAAGGCCACGGGTTTGGATCCCTATACAGGGATGGCCAGTTTGCTCACTTGGGAGAGCGTGGTGCTAACAACACCAAGTCAAGGGTTAAGATCACCTTACTGGTCATCTTTAAAAAATAAAAAATTTTAAAAAATCAACAAACTGGGCTGACCCATGGCTCACTTGGGAGAGCGTGGTGGTAACAACACCAAGCCAAGGGTTAAGATCCCATTACTAGTCATCTTTAAAAAAAAAAATTCAACCAACCAACCAAACAAACAAATAAATAAATACATAACATACCAACACTTCCAGGATGCACCTAGATCGGTGCTCAGAGGTACATTTATAGATGTAAATGCAAATATTAAAAAATCTCAAGTCAGTAACCTAAACTTGCACCTGAAGAAACTAGGGGGAAAAAAACATCAAACTCAACCCAAAAGAAGAAGGAAGAAAATAATAAAGATTACAGCATAAATAAATGAAATACAGAATAGAAAACCAATACAGAAAATCAACATAACTAAAAGTTGGTTCTTTGGAAAGATCAACAAAACTGACAGACCTTTAGCTAGACTGATCAAGAAAAGAGAGAAGACCCAAATTATTAAAATCAGAAATGAAAGAGGGCACACTACTACCAACCTTACAGACATAAAAAGGATTATAAGGGAAAGTTATGAACAACTGCATGCCAGTAAATTAGATAATCTGGATGAAATGGACACATTCCTAGAAAGAAACAAGCTACTGAAACTAACTTGAGAAGAAATAGAACATCTAAAATAGACCTATATCAAGTAAAGAGACTGAGTTAGTGGTCCAAAAACTTCTCACAAAGAAAAGCTCAGGACCAGACAGCTTCATTGTTGAATCTACCAAATGTTTAAAGAATTAACACCAAACCTTCATCAAGTCTTCTAAAATACAGAAAAGGAGAGAACATTTCCTAAGGCTGGTATTACTGTGATACTAAAATCAAAGACATCACAAGAAAAGAAATTTACAGATCAATGTCTCTCATGAATATAAATGCAAAAATCCTCAGCAAATACTTGCAAATCAAATTCAACAGAGTATATCAAATGGACTATACGCCTTGACCAAGTGGGATTTATCCCAGGAATGCGAGGTTAATTCAACATATAAAAGTCAACCAATGTAATACTCCATACGAATAGAATAAAAGAAAAAACCATGATGATTTCAATAGATACAGTAAAAGCCTTTTAAAAATTAGAACACCTTTTCATTATAAAAACATCAAGCAGGAATAGAAAGAAGGGAACATCCTCAAGCTAACAGAGCTTGACAAACCTCTATGAAAAATCCATGGCTAACATCATACTTAATAGTTTAAAATTGAGAGTTTTCCTCCTAAGATTAAGAACAAGGCAAGAATGTCCATTCTTACCACTTCTACTCAACATCATATTGAAGGTTCTAGCCAGGGCAATTTGGCAAACAAAACAAAAAAGCATCCATATTGGAAAGTAGTAAAAAGAAGTAAAAATATCTTTATTTGCAGATGACATGATATTACATGTAGAAAACTATAAAGAATCCATACACAGAAAAAAAGCTATTAGCTCTAATAAATGAGTTCAGCAAAGTTGCAGGACACAAGATCAATAGGCAAAAATTAGCTGTACTTCTACACACTAGCAATGAATACACTGAAAATGACACGAAGAAAACAATCCACGTATAATAGCATTGAAAAGAATAAAACACTTAGGAATAAATTTAACCAAAGAGGTGTAATACTTGTACACTGAAAACTACAAAGATAGCTGAAAGAAATTAAAGATCTAAATAAACAGAAAGACATTCTGTGTTCATGGATCAGAAGACTATACTGTTAAGATGACATAATTTTACAAATTGGTCTATGGTTTCAGCATAATTCCTATCAAAATTCCAGGTGGCTTCTTTCCAGAAACTGATAAACTAGTTCTAAAATTCATGTGGCAACTCAAGGGACCCAGAACAGCCAAAACAATCTTGAAAAAGAAGAACAAAGTGGGAGGACTCAAACTTCCCAATTTCAAAACCCCATTTAAATCTACAGCATCACTGTGTGGTACTAGAATAAGGACAGACATATAAATCAGTGGAATAAAATTGACAGTCCAGGAATAAACCCTCACATTTGTGGTCAATTGATTTTTAACAAGGATGCCAACACAATTCAATGTGGAAATGTTAGTCTTTTCAAATAGTGCTGTAACATCTGGACATCCAAATGCAAAATAATAAAGTTGGACCCTGTAAAGAAAGTAGAAAAGTTTAGTCAGGATGTCTCACCTTGCATCTGTTACAAATGGGCAAGATTCAGCACATTCACTAGAAACAAGTTATAAAAGTAGTATAACTGCACATGTGTGCCCATTTACTGATTCAGCATGATTGTTGTAATTATGTAATGTTTGGCTTGTGGCTGCTGTTGCGTACTAAGAGTATAAAGGTACCTGCTCTGAACTGCTGGAGGGCATAGCATGGAATGAATGGCAGAGCATGGAGGGTCAGTGGAGTAGAGCTTGAGCTCATATCTAGGTTAAAGCATGTCTGTGAAGCTCATATCTGAAGAATGAAGTATGTCTAACTTGCATAAAGCTGCCAGGGTCTTCTTTCAACTACCTGACTTACAGCCGGCACAGGAAGGGACAGAAGGATCTGAAGATTCCTGCTCGACAGACTCTTAAACCTCACACCTTATTTAGAAAACAATGCAAAATGTATTAAGGACCTAAATTTAAGAGATAAAATGGTAAAACTCCTAAGAAGAAAATATAGGACTAAATACTCATGACCTTGGGTTAGGCAACAGTTTCTTAGATATGACACCAAAATTACAAACAAGCCAAAGGAGAAACAGATAAATGTCATTAAAATGAAAAACTTTTGTGCTTAAAAAGACACTATCAAGAAATGGAAAAAACAACTCACAGAATGGGAAAAATATTTGCAAATAATATATCTGATAAAGTTCTAGTACCGAGAATATCTGGAATATATAAAGAACTCTTACAAGTCAATAAAAAGACAGCTCAATTTTACAACGGGGACAGGGTTTGAATACACATCTCTTCAAAGAAGATATACAAATGACCGATATGTACCTGAAAAGATGCTCCATGTCTTAAGTCATTAGGGAAATGCAAATCAAAACCATAATGAGACACTACTACTTTACACTCACTAGGATGGCTGTAATAAAAAAGACAGAGAATAACAAGTGTTGACAAAAACATGGAGAGCTCTCATACAATGCGGGTGGGAATGTCAAATGGTGCAGCCACTGTGGAAAACAGTTTGTCATTTCCTTAGAAAAGTTAACTTTGTGCCAGCCAACCACCCCCCCCCAAAAAAAAAAAAGCTAAACATTAGTCACCATATGACCCAGCAATTCTACTAGGTATGCACCCAAGAATTAAAAATATATGCCTATAGAAAAACTTGTACATGAATGGTCATAGCAGCATTATTTATAATAGTCAGAAAGTAGAAACAATCCATATGCCCAATAAGTGAATGCATGAACTGATATGTTATATCCATATAATGGAATATTATTCAGCCTTAGAAAGGAATGAAATACTGATACCTGCTACAACACAGACGAACCTTAAAAGCAACATGCTATGTGAAAAGAGCCAGACACAAACAGCCACATGCTGTATGTTTTGTTTATATGAAATGTCCAGAATAGGCCAACTTACAGGGACAGAAAGTAGATTTGTAGTTGCCTGGGAGAGAGAAATGGGGAGCGATGGCTGTTTCTTTTCAGGGTGATGAAAATGTTCTGGAATTAAATAATGGTGATTGTTGTACAATCTGGTGAATGTACTAAACATCACTGAATCATACCCTTTATAGTGTTGCATTTTATGGAATATCTCAATTTAAAAAGAACCATGTTGTAATACATAAAGCACCAGGTGTCAGGAGAACATACATGTTGGTAGATGGAAAAAAGAGAAGTAAAGATTCAGACTCTTCCTTCACCAAGGCCAAAATGAGTCAGTGGTAAGGCTGGGAGCCATGCAGCTTGTCCCTTGTGACCTCCCCTATTCTTCCATTTCTAGTATATTCTTCCATTTTTTAAACTACCGCTAACTTGACTCATAACACTAGTTAATATTCAACACAATAATATTACAAGGAGAAAGAATGTGTCACGTGACTGGTTAAGGATGTTTCCTCCATCTAGGGCTTTAAGTGTTCTCTGCTTTAAACAGAAAGGACATTGTTGGGGGGGAGGGGGGGAGGGAAAAGGGAGGGAGGTCTTGGTGATGGGGAGCAATAATCAGCTACAATGTATATCGACAAAATAAAATTTAAAAAAATTAAAAAATAAAAAATAAATAAATAAAAAATAAGTGTTCTCTGCTTTTTTCCTTTTTGTGGTGGAGGGGACATTAACACCTGTAAGTCAGTGGTGAGCTCTGTGCAAGTAGGCTCCTCCACTTCTGCATCTCCTCCTGCCCATTTTTCCCCAGCCATTAAAAATGACTGTAAAGCAAAATGTAGTGAAAACAATTTAGCCAAGTTTCTTATCCTTCCTCCAAAATTGTCTCCGTTCTCCAACCCTTCACTCTGTCTTAACAGCTCATTCACGGCCTTGTACCTATCAGCTCAGTGTTTCCTCTTAAGTTGGCAATACGATCCTTGCATTTGTCCCTAGTGAAATCAACATACGGGGCCTCTCTGTATTATCCTATTTCTTCTATTTTAGAGCATGCTTTTCTTCACTGAGGTTGTGCCTAGGCAATGGAGAGAAAGTATGAAGTGACTCAAAAGCTGAAATTTGGGGACTCTACAACAACTCTTTCTGTGAATCAAATGATATGAGTGTTTTAGATTCAGAGGGCACTGTAGTAGAGATTATTTCCATTGCTAGTTCAATTCTTGCATTTTATAGATAAACTAAGGTGCACTGACACCTAGTCCATGGCCTTATTCATATCTTTATGGGAGTGAAATGTGACAAACTTTTTGTTAGCCTCAAAGACTATCTCAACATCAAAGTTTAAGAGGAAAACTCAAATATTTTTGCATAAGCCTTTTGCTGTAGAACAATGGAACAGGATAAAAGGTAGCTCTTAAAATAAGGGGACATTTCTAAACCTGTTGGGTTTTTTCCCTCCAAATTCTTCTATACAGGTCCAGACAGACGGGCTACATTTCCTTTCTAGTAACTGAGGAGGCAGAGAACAATCGAGACTGACGCATGTCATGACTATCCTGAATGAACAGAAATCTTAACAGCTTTAGCAGAAAAATTGTCCAAAGCAGGCAGTGAAAATAAATTTAAAACAGGACAAACTCCAGAACTATCCATGCTAGAATCCCAAGGCAGGCGGGGAAAACTGGTTGCTTGGAGGAAGGCAGTCAAAGAAATAAGCAGAGTGACCTAGATCCTGTTCTGATATGTGTGAAGTCTGTGGGGATGGAGTAAGCCCTCTCCTTTATTCGTCTACATACATCCATGAGCCATTTTCATGACTGCCCACAGGAAGCTCCTCAACACAAGACCTCTGACTGCATCACATAAACTTTCTCAGGGGCAAAGTCTAAAGGATCTGAAATGGTGAGCCTGTATTTTAATAAAAGTTCTGAGAATAGCGTTGACAAAGGCTCTCTGACAGTGAGGAAGAAAGGACAAATAACCTCGCAGAAGCCTCCCTGGCAGTGAGGAACACAGAAGCAGCCAGGGCTCTGAATCGGGCAGACCTGGGTTTGAATCTTGACTCTGTCACTTTCTGGGTAAGTGACTGACTTAGTATCATTTACCTCACAGGGCAGTTTGAGGATTAAACGGAAGAGCATGTGTAAAGCACCTAGCATGGGACTGGGCACAGGGCAGGTGCTCAGCAGTAATGATGTCATATCTGTACTTGCCAGTAAGCAGAAACCCTGGGGATATCCAGAGGTGGCCTGGCCAGGAGCTCCAGAAGTGGGGAATTCTCAGGTGGAAATGGAGTCCTCTGCTCTAAAGGTCCTATTCAAGTTAGAAGCCAACTTCAAGATAAAATGCATAAAAAGCTGAATTGTCATCATTCAACTCCTATTACAAGGGAACAAAGAGCTTCATAACTTGGTTCTGCCACTTCTTAATGGTGTGAACCTAGAGAAAGTTGTCCAACATTTCTGAGCCTTAACTTGCTCATCTGCAAAATGAGGATAATAATGTCTACATCACAAGAACTGCTGGAAAATGAAAATGAGATACAGGAGAGAACATGTACCGAGCATTTACCATGTGCCAAACGCTATTCTAAGAACTTTAGGCATGTTCTCTCACTTGCATAAGTACCAATATAGTGCCTGGGACATAATAAGCACCTCATAAATGTAGGTATTAAAGAAATGTTACAGGGCAGAGGAAGAATTACTAAGCTTCCAAGAGAAGAAAAGATACCTTGTTATACAGGTGGGAAGAATAACATGCAGTGGGAGAAAAAATGTAAAATAGTTACTGGGTGTGACAATCTCAAAACTTTTGAACCATTACAAATTAAGCAGCCACCCTAAATTATTCCAAAGGACAGACCCAAATTGTTATCTTCATCTTAATGTTTATGCCTCTCTGACTCTGAGAAGAAGCTGCCAGGATTCCAGTACATACCAAAAGGTGATGAGCACTCCCTGAAGTGTGCAAACTTCTGTGTGTCTGCAACTATCTAAAGGAAACCAATGCTAGCGGACTGGGGGTGGGGAATGGCGTAAGAAGCAATAGAGTGTCTCTGTGACTGCAGCTCTATTTGCCTTCATAGTGTGGCCATATCTATCTCATTGATATTCTCAGCAGTGGGATAATAATTCAATGGGGGTATCGTTTGGATTTTCCTCTTATTCTCTCAGTGCTTATGTTCTTTGGTACAATACTGATGTGCCACACACAAGCCAGAGCATGCATGTGCTCTATCTGAATAAGGTACAGTCTTTCTACATCATAGAGTCCTTCAGTTTCTAAAATCATGGAGCTTCGATTGTTAGAATAAATTAAGCGACTAAAAGAATTTTTTAAAATAAGCCATCAGTCTGGACTTGTGTAAGTAAATGAAGGAGATGCAATTTAAAGTCAGGGAAAACAGTACACTTAACACTTAGGATTATCAACCACTGCTGGTTTTCCATAACATATTTCATTCCTGATTTCATCTGAGAGAGATTTGATTATTACTGCCATTCAAAGAGTGGCACCTTACTAATAAGCTCTTGGCACGTCTTCGAGGTGGATTTCAGATTCAAAATAGACTGACCCCACCACACTGCTGACCTGTTCCGTCAGTGCTTGTCAATATCACAGGGACTTCATGCAAGAGATTTACTGGGTTGTCATTACCTGGAACGTATGGGTGAATCCAGGTTTTGTGGGGCCTGAACATTATCTAATTTGGGAAATCCTCTCTAATAAAACATGCAAAATTATGAATACAAAAATTGCCAGGGCCCCTCCCAGGACCTTGGAAAGGGCCTGTGCAAGTGAGGAGACCAGAAGCTTAGGCTCCATTCAATTCATGATAAATCCATCTCAGCTGGCACATTTTTATGAACTTTTGTAGTTCAGGGAAAAGTGATTGTTTCAACTTGTAAACATCCCAGAACTGTGTCATATCAGTCATAAAATTACTGACATCTTCCCTTGGCAATCTGCCTTTGGAAAGAGATGCTTATATCTAATTATGGCAACTGTTTCCTGAAGCAAATTAGCTTTGTCTATTAGAAAGACTTGACCCAAAACAAAGGAGCCCAGCCCCCAATGTATACTTGGTGTATTGTGACCATTGTGCCAATCTTTGAAAGTAACTGTGAATCAGTTTGAGGGGCACAGCTCTATTCAGATCACATGATATGAGTATTAGTTTCCAACATGAGTTAGCTCTTATTTTTTCATCACCATGAAGCAAATGCCTATTTCTGCTGTTTAAGATGATAATAGAAACTCAAGATAAACAAGTTGGTGCCTCCACCATTATAAGTCCTTCCTAACCCACCACACATTCCCATGTTGTCATCCCTCTAGCTTATTATGATGCAGCACAGATCCTGGCATGGCCCTCATATGTTTTCCCACCAATATCCATCTTCCTCCTTCCAGTGTGAAAGTCTCTTGTGGACAAAGTCCCTGTCCTATTCCAATTTGGACCCCCAGCACTTAGTACAGTACCTAGCACAGAGTGGGCATGGCAACCAGTGAATGTTTTTGAATTAATTCATTAAGCTTCATTATTTGTGATTTTTTCCCTGTATTGCCTACATAACCACCATGAAACTTGGATTCTTATGAAGGATTTTCAGTGATATAAAATGCTTAGTAAAGGTGGTTTAAGACATTTGTATTGACATTACCAAAAGCTCTTGGTTGACATTTGTCTTGACGCTACCAAAACCTCTTGGTGGAGGGACCCGAGCCAGCTCTCTGATGCGCAGGGGAAAGCAAAGCAGATGCCCACTGTTCTTTCCCCAAGTCACACATCAGCAAATTGATGAGGAGACAGAAGAGGCCACCACAGATGGGCACATGCAGGAACTGGTCATCCAGCTGCACACACACCCTGAATCCTCCCTCTAACCCAAGATGAACTGTGTGAAACTGGGTTTCTGAACCACAAGACAGGTGGACTGTCCTTTCCAAAGTCAGGTTTAGAGGAAAATCTTCAACTGGCCATTTAGCTCAGTTGGTTAGAGTGTGGTGTTGATAATACCAAGGTCAAGGGTTCAGATCCCCATACCAGCCAGTCACCAAAAAAAAAAAAAGAGTAAATCTTCACCTTGAGTCAAAAATCCCCTGCAGGTCATTGAACATGCCCACTAGGATTTGCCTGTGTCACAGAGGAATCACAGACATCTTGAGCTGAAAGGGAGTAAAACCTTCAAAACTTTTTGTTACAGAGAAGTCAGGAAAGAAGTACATGGAATTAGACTAGAGCAATGTCTTTTCTTTACAGATATTTTTCACACTGTAGCTTAACATAAACACCATCTTTTTCCACACCTCAAAGCTTTGCATTGCCCACAGATAATTCATAACTTCAGAGGTATATAATTTGGAAAACTAACGTTCTGGGTGATTGGGGAGATGAGTACTCTGGGAGAGGTTTCTTGGAATTCTTTCTACTTCACCATTTACAAGAAACTGGCACTGAGAAAGCATCTGCACACCTTTTGCTCCCTGGAGGACTTTGTGTTAAGTTTTGTTCTCTGCAGCTACATGTTAAACATGCTTAAGCAGTGTAATGAATTGAATTATGTTCCCCGCAAACTCACTGAAACTTGAATTGGGTCCCCCAAGTCTGATGTATTAGAAACATCCCCACTGTGACTGTTAACAGTGTGGGAAATCCTATTATGGTAATTGAAAGGTGGAGCCTTGAAGAGGTGATTGGATTGTTGGATTGTGCAGTAGTGGATGGATTAAAAATGGTGGTCAGGGGGGTGGTTCTGAGGGCTTTATGTCTTTCTCTTGTTCTCTCTGCTCTCTCAGCTTCCACCATCTTGCAATATGAGATCCCTGAATCACTGTCACCATCACCAGATGGACTTTAGGCTTCCCAGCCTTAGAAACTATAATTTCATTTCCTTTATCAATTACCCAGTTCCAAGTATTTTGCTATAAGCAACAAAAATGGACTAGTACAAGCAGTTAGGAACTCTGCATGTGAGCAGAAATCTAAGTTAAATTCAGCATAGTTTCAAGGACCATTCATGTATCAGGGCAGCATCATAGGGCCTCCTAAAACAATACTAATTTCTTTTTTTCTTTCTTTCTTTTCTTTCTTTCTTTTTTTTTTTTTTTTTTTTTTGGCAGCTGGGACATACTGGGATCCAAACCCATGACCTTGGTGTTATTAGTGCTATGCTCTCCCAAGTAAGCTAACTGGCCCACACAATGATGCTAATTTGAGTGTTACTTGCTTGGTGCCTTTTACTGCCCATGTCAAAGATCAGTACCAAGGAAGGCAGAGCATGTCACATATGTTACACAAGCTTCTTGGCCTCTTTGTACCTTAGTTTCCCCATTTGAAAAAAAAAATGGATATTAAGACATACTTTTCAGCATTCATAATGGCTTATACCCAGCTAACCAAGAACTGTATAATGTTTTTATACATAAAGTTTTTTACATTTGTATCTTCTATTTCACTTACAGCTCATTTAAAAACTGAAACTCGTGCCACGCCTGAAATGTTCCGAAGCTCACTTCACTGATTAAGTTGCAACGAAGATTTCTACCAAAAAAAAAAAAAAAAAAAAAAAGACACAAGCCAAACAAGAAGAAGAAAAAAGACATTCTTTCAGAACATTTATCCTTTGGCAGTAATTCTGAATTTATATACAATGAAACATAATCTCAATACTTCCTCTATACACCAAAGAAATACCACTGTGGAAGCTACTGGCTTATAATTTATACTCTCATATTTACACATGTGGTGCATTAGATACAAAACAGTGCAATACTCAATAGATACTTGTGTTAAGTGATCTTTGTTTCTCTAGAACAGGGTTTCACAACTTCAGTGCTAGACATTTTGACATTTTGAGCAGGATAGTTCTTTGTTGTGGGGGTTTGTCCTGTACATTGTAGGTTGTTCAGCAGCATTCCTGGTCTCTGCCCACTATATGCAAGTAGCACACCCACAGCTGTGACAACCCAAAATGTCTCCAGACATTGCCAAATGTCACCTGCATGCAAAATCACACTGGCTGACAGCCATTGATCCATCACAATTCACTCTGATCATGTAATAATGCTCACACTAATCTTTGCTAGAGATGAAAAGGGTTTGCTGTGTAATTTTAGTAACTTACTACTAGTAAAATTTTAATCATATTTCAAAATGAACAGTAAAGAGGTTTACAATTTTTATAAAAATTCCAAATATAATAAAGTGGTATTTGTAACTTACAGAGACTTCAGAAAAGGTAGCGCTTCAAATGTGCGTCTTTCAATGGCCTGTATTTTATTACAAGATAGATCTCTAGAAAAAGAAAAGGAAAATATTGCCTTGATTGGCTATTGTACATAATTAGTAGGAATAAATAGTAGAGTATAGAGTGCTAATATTGAATATGAAATTTTTGTCTAGACTCTAAACCTTTGGACTTGTAGTTGAACTTTCAAGAACCCCTCACTTTGCCTGTACCTGTCCTAAGAGTCTCACCGTCATGATCCTCATAAATAAAATATACAATTATAGATTTTGATAGATTTTGGAGATAATCTTTCCTGAGCCCAGAAGAATTGACTAGATGACCTTTTATAGTCTCATCAAATTCTAGTTATCAGTTCAAAGTTTTTATCTGTATGTATAATTTCTAATATTAAAAGGAATATTCTCACATTCATACACCTTCCTGTTTTCATTCTGTTTTTCCAAGCCAGTTCAATAACTAGAAGAAATAAAAGATATCTACCAGCCAGCCACCCCCCCACACCAAAAAAGAAGAAGAAACAAAATATCACTTGAAAGGAAGTTAATCCTCTATTCAGAATTACACTTTCCATCATATTAGTAGAAATTTATTTTTGGCTTTATATTGCCTTAATATTCCATGAAAGAAGTTTTTCTAGTACATGGTGAGACAACAAAAATCAACATGGAACTTGGTTTTTATTTCAAAACACCCATTCTTGACCACGACTGACTCTCTTATTTCTGTTGATTCCAGCTTGTCCCTCACTTTTCACCTGGATGGGTATAACTGTTGTCTGACTTGTGTCTCCATCTGTGGTCTCTCCCTTTCTAATCCATCCTGCACAGTCACCAGATGAACTGTCCAGAACTGGTTCTCAAAGACCAGCATCACCTGGGAACTTACTGAAGATGCAAATTCTAGGCCCTCTTCTAGACCAACAGACTCAGCAACTGTGAGGATGGAGTCCAGAACCTATTTCTAACCAGGCCAAGTGATTCTGATGCATGCTCGTTTGTCTCAGAGCACTGCTGTGACAACAAGGGCCCCCATGGTGGCTCCCTTGCTTAGCATGCAAAGCTCTTGAAGATCTGGCTCCAATCTTCTATTCTCCCTCCTTGTACCCTACAGGTACACATGGCACTCCTCAAATACTTTCCTGTGTTTTCCCTTTCTGCCACTTTCCCTTTGCAAGCATAGAATATTCTCTCCAAGATGTCTGTCTGATGATACCCAAAGGCCCTTCAAGGTCCTGTTCAAACAGCACTGCTCTAAGTAACATCTTCCCTGACACAACTTGAAGTCTTCTCTCTTTCTTCTGTGTTCCAGAAACAATTTATACCTCTTAGTGCCCTTACTCATTTTGTTCTTTTTAATACAGTCATTTTTGCATCCCATTTCTTCAGAGCATATACTTGAAAGCATGGACTAGGTCTTGCTCATCTGCATTCCTCAAGATGTTTAAAACCAACACATGCTGGTTAAAAAAAATAAATAAAACCAACACATGGAAATAAAGCAAACTCAAAAATTTATAAAGTAAATAAATAGCTAGGTCATGAGTAGAAGAAGGACAATGACTATTTTAAAAAGAAATGTAGTTGTGCTGCTTCACGGCCTCTTCTGCTGCTCGGCAGCACTGTCACCCACTTAGTGCTTGTTGTATTGTGGTTTGAGCTTATGCGTTTCTTTACCCTGAGAGATCATGATTTCCTGGAAGGTACTGACCCTGTCTTTCTCATCTTTGTGTCCCCAACAGTGGGCACAGTGCTTGGCATAATATTCTTTTTTAGATTTTATTTATTGACTGGCATATTTTCTAATGAATTAGAATACATATGCCAACATGGGATAATGAGCTTAACAAAGTATTTCGTAGTAGAAGTAATGAAGGGCCTACTCCACTGAGCAGTTTTCTCATTTGTTTTTCTCCAGAATGTGTGTGTGCGGTTTGGGAGGCCAGATGGCAGCGGTGCCCAAGAAGACCAATATGAAAGTGGTCATCCTCATAAGGCATAGAAGGTTTGATAGTTCAAAGGACTATTTTTAGTGTCACATGAGGCTCTTTATACCCATCTTCCCTTAAGCCTTGTACAATTGAAAGAAGAATCTATTTGCTAAAGAGCATCATTAATTAGCTTAGTAATAATTAATGACATACACACCTCTGGATCCATTGAGAAAGGATAAAATTCAAGCTTTCACAGCAAACAACATAGTATGTCAAAACAGACAGAAATACTACATAAGAATTCCCTCCTTGGCAACAAGGCTGGAGAGATTTTTATTTTGTAATTAGTGAGGAGTCAGGGGCATTTCTGATATCCTTACTTAGTGTAAACATTTCTAGCTATACCATTTAACCATCATTTTAAAACATCTATTTTTAATATGAGTATAATAATTCCTGCATTGAAATTGTTAACAGCAGTGTTTTCTTGGTTCCTTCACCATTCTTCATATTACTTGCATAATTCATCTCTTTAGTTAATTAATATTTAAATGTTAATTTAGATTAAACTATCATAAAATCCTGGGTTAATGGCATTCAAATTAACATAGGTGGTCTATATTTTCTTCTCCTTTAGGCAACAATCTGCGGTTAAATTTAATTCCTCTAAACCAACTTTTTTGGACCTTTTTTAAAGGGAAGAGAGTAAATATTTTAGGCTTTGGGGGCCACATACAGTCTCTATTACATATTCTTCTTGTTCCTTTTCTTTTTCTATTACAGCCCTTTGAAAATGTAGCAACCATTCTCAATTTATGGGCTGTATAAGAACAGACTGTGGATCAAATTTGATCCTTGGACCACAGACTATACAAGCAGGTGGTATATGAACACTCATAAAACAATGTTCACACATGTGTCAATAATTGCTCCGATCTTATTACCACTTTTGTTCTTTAAGTGAAGGGTTTTTTTTCTATCTATATCTTGTCTATATAACTTAACAAATTGAAAATACATAGGAGATAGTTAATGCTAGAGATGGGCTGAGACCCTACACAGACTTACAGAATTGCAGAATTTTATTGCTGAAAGAAATTTCAGACATTATCTAATTTGAACCCCTTATTCATTTATAGATTACATAACTAAAAACCCATAAATAAATACGATTAACTAACTTACAAATGCTGGAGGGAGAGCAGGCCTTCAAATGAATCCTTATGTAATTCAGTCAAATGATTTTCACTGAGAATTCTGGAAAACAAAAAAGTTATTTCTGAGTCAAAATGCAAACTAACCACAACTATTTGCTACAGAGGACTAACTCATGTACGTGGAGGAAACAAGGGCAATGGTTCCAACTAAATACCCCAATTCTTACTTAATTTCAGGATGTTGATGTCTGTTCTGTTTTTATTCAAACCTTTTCTCCTTCTCCTTTTTGAGTCCATCTGTCTCCACCCTCCCCACCCCGACACCTACCTACCCTTCCCACCAAATTGTGTATTTTATGCCTGCCCTCGAGATCACTAAGTCCTTGTTAGAACCCAACTCTGGGTGGTACCAAGCTTGGCAGAACTGCCGTTTTCTCCTCTCTTTTCCCAAACCTTATTATGGAACCCCCACATGGAACTATGTCGGGGCTGCAAGTGATGCCATTTGACTCCCTGCCTCCCCATTATTGTTTTTTGAGAGCTCTAAAATGCATATAACTGTTCAGTTTAATAATGCTAAAGAAAATAGTCATGTTAACACCATCATGTCAAAAAAAAACACTGCTAGTGCCCATGAAGCCCCCAGAATGCCCCTTTCCAATCACAACCCTCTCTCTGACCTGTAAAGGTAACAACTATCCTTACTTTTAGAATAATTTCCTTGCTTTTCAAATGTAGTTTTGTCTATTATATATCAGCCATAGACAGCACAATTTAGTTTTGCCTCTCCTTAAACTTTATATAAATGGAATAATATTATGTGTATTATTTTCTATCTTGCTTCTTTCACTCAACATTCTGTTTGTAAATTCAAGATGCATCATGTAGCTGAGACTGGCTCATTTCAGTGCCTGTGCTGCATGTCCAATAAGGTAGCCACTAGCTATGTGTGCTTTGTACTTGAGAGTGGCTAGTGTGACTGAGGAACTGAACCTTTATTTTCATTAATTTTAATTATTTTTAAATTTAAAAACTGATACCCGATGCAGGTATTAGAAAATGTTGAATACGTTTGCAACAACTTGGGTATATGATGCTACTTTTTCAACTGCAAATTTTATGAAATCTCAATACAGACTAAGTATTTCTAATGAAAATTTAGCAACCAAATTGAGATTCCAAAGAGTTAGTATGGAAAAAGAGTGCAAACTCCCTAATTAATAATTTTATACTAATTACAAGTAGAAATAATAATTTGTTGTATGTTTTGAAGACAGTATAAAATAGAATATCTCAGTACGAGTGTATATAGCGATTACACATTGAAATAATATTTTGATTATATGGGTTTAAAAAGTATATTAACATTTATTTCACCTGTTTCTTTTTACTTTTATTTTTTAAATGGCTACCTGAAAAGTTAAGGTTATGTATGTGGCTTGCATTACGTTAATAATGAATAATGCTGCTTTACAATATTCCATTGTGTGACTATACCACAATTTATTTATTCATTCTACTGTTGATAGATACTGAGATTTTTCTTTGTTTTAGTTATTGCAAACAATGCTGCTTTGAACATTCTTGTACATGTATCCTGCTAACACATGTACCCGAGCTTCTCTAGGCTGTAAGGGTACAAAATTATTTTCCTAAGGAGTTGTGCTATTTTGAGTTGGCAGATGGAGAACATGCCAAGTCTCTACCTTTCCAACCTCTACCAAATTCCTAAAAATGATAGAACAGATATAATTTTAAAATCCACAAGCTTAGTTCAAACATGGAAGCAGCTCTACAAATGCTCCACTACCAGAGATGCCCTGGAGCCACCTACAGAGTTATTGGTTGGGGCACTGCAGTAGGAGCGGCCTGAGGCACATGAGCCCTATATCCTTCCTCCTCAGACAAGGCAGCAAAGGGTGTCTTTCTCCAGGCAGGAGCAACTGGTGTTAGAAAAGCACAGGGTTCCGGACCCTGGAAGGGGTGCACTCCCTTACTAGCCACATCCCACCCTCTCCCCTAGAGCTGTAAGCAGCAGAGTTCCAACTACAAAGATGAGTGGTACTCAGGAATGACTAAACAATGTGAGAAAGCTAACTCCAGTAAGGACAGAAAATAAACCCAAACAAACTTAAGAGCTTAAAGTCAATGAATCAGAGTTAACAGAGAAAGCACAGAGGACTTTAGGCGAGCAGAATTAATATCCTCAGACAGCTGTAAGCTGATAGTGCATCCATGAAAAAGAATCAACTAAAGATTATACAAATGAAAAAAATTCATCATTAATAAAAAACTCAGTATATGAATAGTAGAAAGAACAGTTGAGGAATAAATGAGAAAATAGAGAGATACAGCCAATGATTTCTCCAAAATGCAGAGTGGAGAGGATAGAAATGATCCTCAGACAAGCCTGACACCTGGGCCTACCCAAGAACTGTTATGGCTTTTGCTTCCCTTAGTCTTGCAGTAAAGACTGGGAACGTGCTGGGGGAGAGGGTGTTGCACTCTTGGGGCCCTGAGAATACATCAAAGACCCCGACCTCAATTTGAAATTCACCACTTTAGAAGGAACAGCAGTGATGGTCAGAATGTGTGATGGGGACACCAGGTGATGCTGGGATTGATTTGTCTTCTCACCTCGGTTAGCTAATGGTTTCTTATTTTCATGGAAATGATCCAAAAAGGAAAAACAAATCAACATGCCCAACAATGTTTATAGTAACCCTCTTCGTAACTATAAAAAGTTGGACAAAACCCTGTCTTCCTATATGACTTAACAAAAACCGTATGGATATACTACGAATGGTGTACAAAAAAGACATAGGAAATGATGATTAATAAAAGTCAAGACAAAAATGAAACTTGTATATACATTTTATAACTTTAAAAAATATAAACAGTGACAAGGATTCAGTAAGGACAGAGAAAGATGGGAGCTGATCCTCAGCTGTTTATGGTCCATGTCTTTTATGACTGGCTTGTGCCCATGTCAGACTGTTTGGTTGAAGAGTTGAATACCATGCTAGGACTGGGAGTGACTAAAAAGTATTTTAAATTTGTGGGTTTTCTTTCTGTTTGGATGAAAAGTTGTTTGGATGACAGGATAGTAAAAATTTTAAATAACAATAGTAATAAATTCAACCTAGAAGAAAAGTTTAGACTGAGAAGTGAGTCAGTCACCAAAAAATTACTCCAAAAAAGCAACATCAAATAAGCAACTGGAATGAAATACATTAATCTGCTGAATGCCAAATATTCATTTTGATTGAAGCAAAAAAAATTAATACTATAGGGAATCAGTTAAACCCAGATCTAAAATTTTCCCAAACCACGGAAATATCAAAACAAGGCCACCTTAGCTAAAACTTAACATCCATGTTTAAATTCTCACCAAGGCAATCTTCTAAACTTCACAATATTCATTCTTGATTCTATATAATGACAATTATTCTTCCTTCTGCTTCTGTAACTTCTAGGAAATCGAGAGGGCTCAGGGGGCTTTTCTGGCCTTAATTCTACATATAATACAAGCAGCAGGCCGTCCCCAAAATTGACTTACTCTCCTTCCCCTGCTTCCTCTCTCTCAAAATCACTTACCAGGACTTGAGATTATAACTACTATATTTATAAGTTATTTGCATATTACATATTTATAGCCCTTTGAGAGCTGGACATTTGGTCTGTTTGTTCCTTCCTGGGCCTGTATGCCTGGCACCTAGAACAGTTTCTGGCACATCAATTCTCAGATATGCTACTTTTATTTAAAACAAAGCATCCACGTATTATCACTCATGAGGCTAAGTACAGCTTTGCAGGAAAAGAAATTTCTTTCTTCTCCCCTACATGTTTTTGGCTCTTACTGTTTTATGAGACAAAATCCTTGGAGAATCTCATAAAAGCTAGGGATCCCTTTCCCCTCAAAAAACTGTACATTCTTGAATACATGCAAAGATGTTTAGGCAATTTCCATTTGTGTATCATCCCTTTAGGGCAGAGGTCTCTGAGAGGAATGAGTTGAATTCAGGAGGACAAACTTCGATGAAAAATAAAATTACATCTCTCTTTTCACAAACCTCTACTGAAATGAGCATTTTCTTCCATCATGAATGTAAGCAACAAACTACAGGAGATCAGCATTACACTTAATTTGTTCCCCAATAGAAATCACAGATATTTTCATGTCACACATTTGTTGACATGTCACAAAATATCGTTAATTCTCATCACTACCCTAAAAATACAATAGTTATTAGACATACCACTATGTCTTGTTATTTAATGCATTGAGCCATTATCCTATCATTAATCTTTTTTTTAAAATATTTTGAAAACTGTATTTCAATATCAGTTTCTTTGTTTCCCTACATGTTTTATCTTACGCATTTAAAAACATTATCCCAAGAATACAGGCTTCTGCAGATCACCAAAGAGATACATGCCAACAAAATAGTTTTGAGAAACTCTGCCTTAGGAATCCATAGATTACAAGCTAAGAACCTTTGTCTCACAAGGCAAAAATCTCAAGCTGATTTATAATGTAAAAACTTCTAAATTCATGCTTTAATAATTAATTTTTAAATTTGATATTTTTAAAAGTATGTGATATATATTTACATGGCTCAAAATTCAAAAAGTACATAGTAAATAATCAAAAGTTTTTCTTTCACCCCTATACCTCAGCCTTCCTCTTTCTCCAGCCCCCACAAGAAATTAAGTGTTATTTATTTCTTGTGCCAGAGAACTTTCATTTTTCTTACAAGTTTGGGAAATAAAATCTACAAATCAGATATTATTGTGGTAAAGATAAACTATATTTTTAAAGAAATTCATATATTAAAAAAACACAACTGCCTGGTTCTAGCATTTCTCAGACTATAGGGGGAGTATATTTTAAGGTGGCCTTAAACCCTCTTTTCTTAAAAATAAAACGCATAACAGTTATAGTAATTTAATTCAGAAATCATTTATGACTTTTCTACACAAGTTGAACTAATGCTATGACACAGAAACTGTTGTGAAAAATGCCAATTTACTTTGAATGTAAGTATTTCTTCCAAAATCATTTGTGTGTCCTAACTGATTCCTTATGCAAATCAGTAAGAAAACGATAAAACAATTCAACAGAAATATGAACAAAGGACAGAAAACTCAGAAGAAACACATTCAAATGCTCAATAAACACATAGATATTTAAATTCATGAGTAATCAAAAAATTCAAATTCAGATGTGACCCCTTTTTATTCACCAATCATATCAGCAAAAGATGGAGAATACCCAGCAGTGAAAGGGGTGGGGATGAGTGCCGTCATATTCTGTTGACTGGAGTGTAAGTCGGCAAATCTCCTGTGAGGGCAACTAAGATTTCATATCTGCATAGCCATCACCCCGACAATTCCATTCCAGGTATCTATTCTACGGAAATACTTGCCGATGTCCGCAAAGAAGCACGGACAAGGACGTTCAGTGCAGCAATGCGCGTAACAAGAAAACTGACCGTAATCTACGCGTCTATCAATAAGGGAATCACTAAACTGTGATACATCCATACTATGGAACATATGTACATATATGTACGGTTTTTTTTCTAGTTCATGCAAGCTTTTAAATGTCTTTTGGCAGCTCTCGGTGTCACAGCACAAAGGGAGAGTTGGCACTTAGCAGCACACTTTGACATAACTGTAGGCAGGTCCCAGCTGATACCTTCAGTAATGCGGATGGTTTGCTCTTCAGGAGCGTTTCACCGGATCAGAGGGGTGTCCCCGCCTCTTCCTCCTCTCCTGCCACCGCCCCCCTCCTGCCCCTCCCACGTTCAGCGCATGCAAACACCCCTAAATCACACATTAGTGACCACATCAGATTAATAGGAGGATTCTGCGGGTGCAACATACGCTTAGCCCCATAACATCCAAAGGAGGAGAGAAAAGCGATGCACAGAAGACAGGGAGCAAAGAAGAAGCGGAAGGAAGGGAATCAAAGCAGCGCGCTCCAGAGCCGTTCCCAAGCTTCGCCAGGAGGCTGCGCCCTGCTTTGCCACAGCTGCACTCACAGAATTTTAAATAAAGCAGATACCACCATCTTGCTTCCTGTTCTCCACTCTAAACTTATTCATTGCTTGGCCACACACCCCCTCCCGGGTGGCACAGGAACCCAGCTTGCTCCACTTATCTCCGTGCCCTGTTGCGATGCTTCTGAGGGCCAATAGCTAAGAAAGGAGTTTGCAAGGACCGGTGGGTGGCTCACTCGCGAGAGTGCGGTGCTGATAACACCAAGGCCACGGTTCGGACCCTATATAGGGATGGCCGGTTCACTCACTGGCTGAGCATGGTGCTGATAATACCAAACTAAGGGTTAAGATCCCCTTACCAGTCATCTTCTAAAAAAAAGAAAAGAGTTTGCAGAAGCACTCCCCAAGCACAGGAAGCTGTCCCACAATTCTCTGTGATCCTTCTGCCAGAAGAGGCATCCTTGTCTGGCGGATCCAGGAGCCTTGCTGGGGCTGGAACTGGTCTTCTCTAAGACCCCATGGCACAGATGGGCATGTGGGCAGAGGAGGAGTCGAAGATGACATCAGGGACATGGAAAGGAGCAGCGGTGGGGTAGACACAGCCAAGGCTGAGCTGCAGGGGGCAGAGATGTTTAGACGAGGAGAGGGAATCATCACTTCTCTGGTCTCAGCTCCCAGTGATTCCACCTACAGCACATTTCCTTTGTGCATCCCTCCAAGTGGTGGCGCTGGTTGTCTCCAGGATGCCCTTGGAGGAAGCCACCTGGAAGGTGCAGAGAGAGGAGCCACGGGGATTATCAAAGATGACAATGGGCTCCCATCTGCTGGTGTATTCATTTGCTAGGGCTGCCATAACAACAATGTGACTTACACAACAGACACATATTGTCTCACGCTTCTGAAGGCAATGAGTCCCAGACTAAGGTGTCCACAGAGCTGGTTCCTTCTGTGTACTGTGAGGGAGAATCTGTTCCAGGCCTCCCTCCTAGCTGCTGGGGTTTGCTGGCAATCTTTGCCCTTCCTTGGCTTGTAGAATCATCAGCTCAGTCTCTGCCTTCATCTTCACATGGTGTTCTGCCTGTGTGTCTCTGTGTCCAAATTTCCCCTTTTTTATAAGGACACCAATCAGATTAGATTAGGGGTCCAACCTATTCTAATTATGACATGATCTTAACTAATTATATCAACAACGACCCTATCTCCAAATAAGTTGCATTCTCAGGTCCTGGGTGTTAGGACTTCAACATATGAGTGAGTGTGGGGGAATAATTCAGTCTATAACAGTTTGGTACCTACTATGTACCAGGTACTGTGTGCATACTTTGGGGTATTACTTCTAACGCTATAACAGTTCTGCGAGGTGGGTGTTTTCATACCCATGTTACAGAGGATGAAAGCAGGGCTCAGAAAAGTAGAGGGTCTTGACTGAAGTTAGGCAACAGTAAGGCCATCTGAATGCATCACTCAACCATTGCTGAGAACCTGGGAGCTGGCCACTGCAGCACATCTCCCCTAGGATCCCAGACAGGAAACTGTCTCCCCATCAACTTTCTCCACATATACCACCCTGTTTAGAGTAGACTGGCCGAAGATCACTCAGTCCTGTCAGATTTCAACATGAATCACTCATGAGCTATGATTCTCCAGAGTCAACGTGGCAGGTGGTCTGTGGGTGTGGAGCCTCAGACGGACGTGGGAGGCAGGGTGTGTTGGGCTGGAGCTTGGCCCTCTTCTGCACATGCTGCCTTGCTTGGCAAGATTCTTCTTCTTCTGAGCTAGTTTGGATGCTGGGAATTCCAAGGTCCAGGGGCCACATCTGGTGAGGGCCTTCTTCATGGTTACCAGCTTATCACATGGCAAGAATGGCTCATAGTATGGCATATAATGCAGGAGTTTAAGTGAATGGAGTAACCATGTTAAGTATTAGGAAGGAAAACTATCTAAGGCATATCATGAAGTGAAAGAATAAGTTGTAGGATGCTACCATTTATGTAAAAAAAAAAAAAGATAAAACTGCACAACAAACCTATTTTGCTATGTGTACATATATGTAGGCAAATGCATGGGAAAAGGTCTGGAAGGACATATACCAAACTCAGAGTAGTGCTTACCTTAGGGATGAGGGATTAGTGCATGAAGAGGGTTTCCACTATACCTGTTACTTGATTTTTACACATAAGAATTAGTCAAGTATTACTTATATAACAGAAAGTAAATTTAAATTTTCTCTTATTTTAAAGAGGCCACCAAATTTAATTTTAAATAACCATAAGACTGCAATCAATAGAGGTTGATTTGGGATATGGAAGGGGAAATACCTTTTCTCAGAGGTATTAACCTCAAAATTCTGGACCAAGAAGGGACTTACAATGCATTTAGTATTTTGTATTTATATCTGGATAGAATATACTCACAGTATCTCAGTCCAGTGGTATGCTTCCCATACATGCTTATCAATGGAAGATATAGCGTTTCCTTGGAAATTTCTGTGAAGAAACACAGTTCACATCCATGAATAGGTAGGAAAAGAATGAACAGAAAAGTAAAAGTCATGGCAACCTCGTGGGGACATTCAAATATGGAAAACACTAGCTTCTAATTTCCAGAGTTACCAGCTTCCCGGTTGGCACAATTAATAAAGAAACATGAAGTCACAGGCACAAATCATGAGGAATCTCCTCAGAATCTTAACTTACTATCTGTCCAATCTTTTGGAAAGATAATGCCAGTTAATTACTCTGAATGTAAGTATTTTTTCTAAAAATCACTGTGTCTAAACTGACTCCTTCTACAAACCAATAAGAAAATGGTAAACAATTCAACAGAAAAATGGGTAAAAATATATCATTATCAGCAAAGAAGAATAAAGAATCCACATGCCAAATAACACCAAAGCTTTGGCTAAGAGCTCTCTGCAGAAACCTTTCCAGGTACTGGAAGGGTGAGGGCAATTAGAAATTAAAGGGTCTAATGTGTTGACATGGAAAGAACTCTTAGACATACTGTACAGCGAGAAAGCACAAATCACTGAGCAATAAATAAATCATCAACTCATTAGGGAAAAAATGTGAAGGAAAGAGATTGGAAGGAAGGACATACACCAAAATGTCAGGGTTATCTTATGGGAGGGAGTGATGTCAGAGGTAGGGTCTGGGGGCCCAGTAGTCTGCCTCAACCTGCCCAGTCCTCTTACCAGATTCTTGACTCTGCCACAGGAAAGAATTCAAGGGCAGAGTCACAGACAGTGAGAACAAGTTTAATATAACATAAGAAATACAGGTTCCACAGAGAGAGTGCGGCACAGCCCAGACACACCAAGTTTAATACAAAAGTAAAGTTCAGTACAGACATCAAGTCTAATACAAAAGCTACAAAAACATGCTTAAAGTTCAGTACAAAGTCCAGGCTCGCTCCAGAGGATGAGCAGCTGCTTGCTGAAAGCAAGATAGATACAAAGTAAAACATACACACCTCAGCCAAGTGCAGCCACCTCCAGAGGATGAGCAGCTGCTTGCTGAAACCAAGTTAGATACAAAGTAAAACATACACACCTCAGCCAAGTGCAGGCGCCTCCAGGAATGTGAGCAGCAACAACCAAGCCTTCAGCTGGGATTCGCCTTTTATAGTTTCTCTATCTAACAGATATTCAATGAAGGAGGTAGTTCCCAATTATATGCACTAGGATGTTCTGTGCTCTCAACTGAGCACAACCAGCCACTGGATTGCATCAGCCAGTCCCCTGTGGTCTCATTTTCCCCCTGTTGGTGTTAAAAATAGGTCTAACTGGCAACAGTAGATTTCCTCCAGGGGAGAGCTCAGAGGAGGGGACTGAGACCTAAGGAAATGGCTGGAAACCCAGAGGCACATCCTGAAACCTGAGCCCAGGGAAACTGAGCACATCCTGTATCAGTAGGGTGCAGGGTGGGGTGTGATAAGAGGTATGGGGGTACAGATTTTCACATTTTATCCTATATACTTTCATGTCTCTTAAAAAAGTGGGACTGTCTCCATGAATTACACACGTTTAAAAGAAGCTGTTAGATTCCTTATATTCAGTTTCAACTCTGCGGATGACTGAATCCTCACCCTTAACTCTGTCCCCGTCCCTCAGGAACAACTTACTTAATTTATATACACAATTTCCCCTGGAGAGGGGCAGAAACAAGTCAAAAGAAATACCCGTCTGCTCATGTGCCTAGTGGACACTTGCACTCAGCCAGAAGCCTTCTGGTTGCTTTATGCTCACCGATAATAAAAGATGCCTAAAGCTGAACTCATCTCCCTCAAACTGGCTCTCCTTCCCACCTGTCACGTTCCCACCTGTTATACCACCATCCTTCTCCTCATTTTCCAGGACAGAAACTTTGAAGTTATATTTGATTCTTCTCTTTCCTGTACACCCCATCCCCCAACTCTTTAGTCAGTTACTAAGTCCCATCTGTTCTTTTTTGAGATGCTCCCAGGATTTTCTTTGCACTCTTACCACAACCACTCTGATTCAGACCCTTTCCACACCACTCCTAGATTTTGCTACAGCTTTCTATTTAGTCTCCCTTTATTAAGCTTCCCCCTCTAGATCACTCTAAATATGTATTCTAATTTAATCGTCCTGCTTTAATCATTTATCTGCTTTGCTTAAAAATTTCAATGGCTCTCCATCACTCTTTGTGTAACTTTCAAAGCCCTATAGCTGATATTCAAGTTTTTTTCATACTCATTGCTTCCTAACCCAATTCTTTGCAGCCAATTCATCTACTAAATTTTGATCATTCCTGCAGCCATGGCTTTGTCTAGGCTGTATTCCCTATTTTTTCTCTTTTTAACAAATTATAGCCACTCTTTAGACCCCAGGTAAAGTTTTACCCAGGCAACTTTCCCTGATCCCTACACATCAGTGATTACAAATTCCAGTGAATTACAGCTATTGTCTGCATCTAATTTAGCATTTAATTATATGTCACCTCCCTTTTTATACCTAGTCCCTTTCTTCCCACCTATCATGTTCACATTCTGGAGACAATGTCATACTTCTGTGGCTCCCACAGTACTTAGCCCTAGATTGGGTACAAAATGGCTGTTATATATAGAAAGCCAGGGACAAAGATGTATTCTCAACATAACTGAGGGACTGAACAATAATAATAATATTAATGGCTACCACTCATATGTATGCTAGGCACTGATATTATATATTGACTCATGTAAATCTGACAACAATTCTATGAAATGGTAACTATCATAATCCCCATTTTATAGATGAGGAAACTGAGTCACAGAACTAACTATCTCTCTCAAGTTCACAAAGCTAATAAATGACAGACCTTGGTTCAAACCCAGGCAGTCTGGCTCCAGAATCTACTCTTAACCACTTTGTTGTCTCATCACTAAGGAGATGGGGAGAAACACCCTGCTGTAAAGAGTGTGGCTCGAAAATGGGAGGAGAGCAGAGGTTAAGAAATGTTATTGTGGAGATAAAGAAAAATAGAATTAAAAAAAGAGTCAGGGCAATCACAAGTGAAAGCCTGGAAAGGGGGCACAACAGTAAGGAGAATGAGGATAAGGGGAAGTTGACAAGTAAAAGGTAAAATCAGAAAGTCGGTCATAGTGGATTGGGAAGATGAGAAAGGTCTTGAAGACCTCAAGGAAAAGGCTGCCATGCCAAGCAGGAGGGAGGGAACAAATGAGGAAAGGCGATTCTCACACAATGGTGAAGGTGCCGTTGTAGGTCTTGGGCTCTAGCACAGGCACTTGGTGGAGCCTCTGCTCTGGGCTAAGACCAGTACAGGACAGTGTCTCGTCTCTGCAGACACAGAGCTCACATAGGTTGATGCTCTTGTTGGCATTCTTTTCTGGGGTGTAATTTTCAGAAAATTCCAATGGATGCTGAGTTGTAGTAAGTTCCACATCCAAAGGGGGAACTGCGACTGGAGTCAGGTTCGGATGCTGAGTCTTCACCTGCTGTGGATGTGGAGCTGTAGTCATCTTTGGGGCTGTAGAATGTTCGGTCTCTGTAGTAGACACTGAAGTTACAGTAAGCTCCAGGTCTAAAGGCCAAACTGCAACACCGGGTGACATTCGTGGCTGAGCTTGATCCTGACCTGGTTTTGAAACTGTCACCTCTTGATACACTGGAGGTTGAGTTGCAACCTCCTTAGGTGGTTCTGGGGGCTGAGTTGGGGTCCTCTGCATGGTGGGAGAAGGTTTCTGCTCTGTAGCAGGTTCTGTAGCTATTGTAAGTTCCAGGTCCAAAGGCATGGTGGGAGAAGGTTTCAGCTCTGTAGCAGGTTCTGTAGCTATTGTAAGTTCCAGGTCCAATGGCTGAACTGTGACTTGTGTCAACTTTGGATGCTGAGTCTGGTCCTGGTGTGGATGTGGAGCTGAAGTCTTCTTCAGTGCTGTAGAATGTTCAGCCTCCATAGTGGGTTCTGGAGTTATGGTAAGTGCCAGATTGAAAGGTTGAGCTGTAACTGGAGTCAGGTTCGGATGCTGAGTCTGCACCTGCTGTGGATGTGGAGCTGTAGTCTTCTTCAGGGCTGTAGAATGTTCGGCCTCTGTACTAGATACTGAAGTTACAGTAAGCTCCAGGTCTAAAGGCCAAACTGCAACACTGGGTGACGTTGGTGGCTGAGCTTGATCCTGACCTGGTTTTGAAACTGTCACCTCTTGATACACTGGAGGTTGAGTTGCAACCTCCTTAGGTGGTTCTGGGGGCTGAGTTGGGGTCCTCTGCATGGTGGGAGAAGGTTTCTGCTCTGTAGCAGGTTCTGTAGCTATTGTAAGTTCCAGGTCCAAAGGCTGAACTGTGATTTGAGTCAACTTTGGATGCTGAGTCTGGGCCTGGTGTGGATGTGGAGCTGTAGTCTTCTTCAGTGCTGTAGAATGTTCAGCCTCCATAGGGGGTTCTGGAGTTATGGTAAGTGCCAGATTGAAAGGTTGAGCTGTGACTGGAGTCAGGTTCGGATGCTGAGCCTGAGCCTGGTCTGGATGTGGATATGTTACTTCAGGGGGCTTTGCAGAAGGAACAGTAGTCTTCTTTAAGGTTGTAGAATGTTCAGCCTCCACAGTGGGTTCTGGAGTTATGGTAACCTCCACATCCAAAGGTTGAACTGTGGTACTGGACAACGTTGGATTCTGAGCTTGAACCTGACTTGGTGTTGGAACTGTCATCTCATAATGTATTGGAGGTTGAACTACAACTTCCTTAGATGGCTCTGGAAGCTGAGCGAGGGCCTCCTGTTGGGTTAAAGAAGTTTCAACCTCCGCAAGGGCTTCCTGTTGAGTGGAAGAAGGTTCTTCCTCCTCAGGGGGCTGTGGAGGCTGAGCTGGACCTTGCTGTGGTGGAGAGAATTGGATCTCTTCAGGGGGCTCTAGGTTTTGAGATAGAGCCTCTCGCTGTAATTGATTAGTTTCAGCTGGCTCAGGGGCCTCTAGACGCTCATCTGGGTCCTTCTGGGAGTCTAGAGGAAATTCAGGATAATCTATATCCATACTTGAAAGTCCATTACTATTCTCCAAGATTTGTCTCTGATGCTTAGGTTTTGATCTAAATGGGTGTGGAATTCCAAGAATCTTTGGAAGCCGCGGATGCAGAGTTAGATCTTTCTTCAGGGGTGAAACAACAAACTTTGTTGCTTTTGAACTCTCACTATCTACGGTTTGAATCTTACTTTTCAGTCCAAGAGGCAGAACCAGGGCCTGATTCTGTTGCCAGTCTTGCACTGGAACCACGTCTGGGAGGCTTTGTGGCTGAGCTAGCTTTTCACGCAGATCATGATGCAGAACCGCAAACTGATCCGGCTCTGGGGGCAGCTCTTGAGCTGAATCCCTGCCCAGCAATGGAATCAGCTTCTTGGCCACTTTCTGAGACCGGACCAACATCTGGAAGGCAGCAGAGGATCCCAGGTAATCAAAGCTCCCCAAGGCTGCCGGGGGTGTAAATGCTTGGGGTGATCCAGATGGCAGTTCAGAGGAGCGTGAAGACCAAGGCTCAGTCAGTTCTGGGGGGTTGGAGGTCAGTGGGACAGGGCGCCTGGCCCACTCCGGAAGGGGAGCCACCTGAACTAGCATCCATAAGGGTGCAAATGTCAGAAGCCAGAGGGCCCAAAAGCGCAACTGGGACATCATATAAATAAATAGAAGCTCTGGGCCACAGTGACCCAGACCAATCGGGTAACTGTTGCTCGCTGAGCGGGAACAGAACCCTTATGGCAGCCCCTGCAATGAGCACGCCCTGAGCAGCCGTGGCCCCACCCCTGGCCCACCCTTCATTTATGACATCACTATCACTGACAACCTTTACCAGGCTCCAGCCCACAAGGGCAAGCCTTGTCCCATAATCAAGGGGCTCAAGCCTCCCTGTCCCCTGCAGAGGTGACAGTCAACTCCCGCTGGAACAGCCCCTCACTTCCTTAGCAAGGCAGGATTTGGGTCACAGACCCAGATAGCCCTGGGCCTCCAGCAGCCCATTGGTGTGGGGGTCTGCGGGGCATCCAAGGGAGTCACAGGGCCTCTCCTCTCGGGATATTCAGAAGTGCTGCTGTGCTTCTGACAGCCTGAACTCCTCCCCTTCCAAGCTGAAACATGAGAGACTTCTTCCCCTTGGCTGTACTGCTTCCAAGAAAATGTCAATCTTAATGCCAAGATTAAGCCTTAACCCTGGTCTACATTACCAGGTAGCTGGATTATTCTACCAGTTTGTATGTCCCTCTAACTCGTGTCCCTTCCCTCTTTCCCAATAATGCCAGATTAATATTCCCAGAGTGGTGCTTTCATTACTTAGTTCTTCTGCTCAAAAACTCTTCTGCTCATATAATGTCTATTCATTACCAACACATTAAATTTAAACTTCTCAGCCTGGATGTTAATTTCCCTACAACCTGCTTCTGCCTGGCTCGTCCTAAACCTTCTCTCTTCTTCCTGTCAATCCCATTCTGGCCAATGCTGTAATGTTCTACTGTCCTCTTTGTTCTCTTCTCCCTAAACCCCATTCTCAACTCTGGTCTTTGGCTCATGCCATTCCATGCCAAGAACATTCTTTCTCTTCTCTGTCAATTCAAACTCTTCCCATCTTCTAAGGCTTTAAATTGTACTTCTTCAACAAGTCTTTCCCATATTTCTAGCCTGCAAGGATCTCTCTTTCCTGAATTCCTTTATTATTACAAGGGTACTTCGAAAACTTCATGGAAAAACGTAATTAAAAGATAATATGAACCTTTCCACAATCTTTTTAAAGTACCCTCATCTCTGCACCATCACATACATATTGACTTGTCACATTATCCAATTTTTCCTGTTAAGCATTATTTTCTCAATGAGATTAGACTCCTCCAAATATTAGGGGTTATGTCTTTGTTCCTCAGTTATGCCATTTGAAAATGCCATCTCTTACCTGCCAGGACCCTGAATGATACAGTCTCCTTTCTTGTCTTACTCTTAAATGTCTTGTTCTCTTTTCTTCCTAATTAGGCACATGACACCACAATATATCTTATTGGTTTTTCAGAGAACTGGCTTTTGGATTCATTGATCACTGTCTTGCACTATGTTTTCTCTTTTGTTAATTTTTATTTTTACCTATATTAATTTCCACCTCATAGATTTTTGTTTATTCCTTTGTGGTTGCTCCTCCCCCCACCCCACCTAGGGAGGGGTGCTTAGTTTCTTTCTGGCTTTCTGCTTTAATAATGAAGAAGTTTAATGCATCCTTTTAGTTTCATTATGAGGTTCTCTATTACTTTCTACTAGATAGCTTGTAATTGATGCAAGGATTATCTAGGAGTATATTTTTTAATTTTCTTTTCTTTTTTATTACATATAAATTTTAGAAATATGATCACATAATGTGTCCTCTAAGATGTTAAAGAGAATCTTTATCTTGTTAAAGTTTTTATTATGATCATATCATATTTTTGTAAATCTGTAGGTATATGAAAAATAATGTCTAGTCTCTAGAGAATAAACAGAGTTCTATATATATTAGGAAACCAAGTTTATTAGTTGTATTATTTAATTCTTTTATGTCTCTAATTGTATTTTGTCTACTAGATCTTCCCATTTTAAAAGATCTGAAGTCTGAGGTTTATAAAATTGCATTTTTATAAAATTCTTCTCGCATGACTAATATTCTTTGCTTTATGTTTAACTGTGTGGTATTTACAGGTTTATGACTGTTATAACATTCTTCATAAATTTTGCCTTTTGATATCCCTCTTATTTACATCCTTTTGGTGCTTTAAATCTTACTTTGTTCAATATTACTGTTGTCAGTATTGATTTCGTCTTGTTTGCATTTGCCTCGTATATCATTGCCCAATCCTTATTTTCAATCATCTTTATTATTTGATTGAAGTATATTTCCTGAAAACATCATATAGCTGGATGTTTGAAAACCCATCTGACAATTTTTCCCTTTAATTGGGAAATTTCAGTTTGTTCAGACTTGGTATACTGTATATACTTAATTATATATGTTTTAATTTATTTTATGTTTATTATTTGTTTTCCACTATTGTTTTCTTTTTTTTCTCATGCTTAGTATTACTGGTTTGTTCAATTGTCACTCATTATATTTGGTTTCTTCCTAATTCACTTTGAAGTTCCAGAGGAGTTTCTCATTCCCGTAATTCTTCCATTCCCTTTCCTCTCATTCACTATCATACTTACATATGACAACTATGACTGGCAACAAAATACTGCTTTATTCCCCCTCAAGATATCCTTTCTCATCAGATACTTTATTTCACCTCATCTCTTCCCCACCACACACACACAATCCCAGGAGGCCGAAACTGTGGGAAAACTCTTACTCCTTTCACCACTTCCCCCGATCTCCAGCATGAGATTTTTGGAATATCTTTACTTCCCCAACAATACGTTCCCAAGTTTCACAAACAATCAGCTCCCAGGTTTTCCTGAGGTAATTTAACACATATTAGAATTTCTCTTATATCATCTTTCTTCTATTTCAAGAGTTGTTATTTACCACTTATTACATATTCTACAACAGATTATTTTTGAACATACAGAGAGGAAGGAAGCTTCTGTTCTGGCGTCCCTGTACTTTCACCACCTCAGGAGCACGGACATTTCTGTTTTCCTCCTTCTTGGCCTTTTAAGAGTCATGGAAACTGGGAACACCCTCATGCTGGCCTTTACTGACCTTCATCAGGGTCTTCAGGATTTCAAGTGCCAAGCTCTTTCCAGCTGCTTTCCAGCTCTGTTCCCACACTCTGACACTTCTCTGGTGTTTCCTAGTCCATGTGGGAAAGAGTCCCATGACCATTTTTCCTCTAGGGCAAAATCAGAGCCCAAGGCTTGACATATCCCTAGCAGCCTGTAGAAAACAGTTCAACTATCAAAATGCAAACAGCCTGGAGATGGTAGGAAAAGGGACATGAGCCATATTCAAGTCTTCCTATTGCAGAAGCCCTTCCAAAATTTTGATTAAAGTAAACATAAAAGAACAAGAATAACATTATAGGTAAAGAAAATTTTCTCTTGTCACACAGAATGTTTTAATTCCTGCTAATAGATTCCTCCTCTGTTGAGGTGAATTTGGGATAATTTAATGGAAGAGAACTCCCTGAGGGCCTAGTTCTCAGTGGAAATCCCCAATTAAATGCCCTATGGTAGCGAGCCCTTTCATCTTGAGTCAGAATTTTCCCAGTTATAAACCAGTTGGGCAAACAAAACAACAGAAGGATAAAGTTGAATCCTCACCCTAGCAACCCATATACAAAGCCAGACTCAAAAACAGTAATCCCCTTCAAAGATCCTATCTTTTCTTCCACGATGAGCTTGGTTACCAATAATAGTCCAGTTGAATCAACACACATTTTCCATACTGTCCTGTCCTACAGCTGGTGTTGACACAGAAATTATTAGATGACAGGAATACTTTAAGTGATACAGATTAAAAGTCTACAAATTCTTCTCACCACAGAGTTAGCAACATTACTGACAACTGATATCCTTTTCTGGCCATTCTACTGGTACTTTGTGGGTACTCAAAAAGAAGTTTGTTGATTTACAGCAAAAAAAAACACCCAAGTAACCCAATTAAAAAATGGGCAAAGGAGCTAAATAGGCATTTCTCTTTTTTTAATGTTATTTTTTTTAATAAATAGAAACCATGTTTGTTACAGTGAATAATAAATAAGAGGCAATAATTCAAGATGACCACAGAAAGCTTTTTCACCCACAAAATAAAGGATAAACACCTTCACCACCAAGCCTTTGGGTAATTTTCTCTTTTGATCTTTGCTCTCTCACCCAAATTAGCATGCTCCTTCCAGAATGGAACTCTGCTTTCAAATTTTATACTAGTTGGAAGAGTAGTCTATCAGCTTTCCTTAATAATAAAATGGAGGTCCCTAACTTAGCTAAGGAACCTGGACAAGTCTTCCTTGATTTCAGCTTCATCCCAAGGTCCATGAATGTTTTCTTTAAAAAGCTGCAGGAGAATGAGGTAGAAAGACACGAAATGGAAACCAGAAGAAGGGCAAAGAGTATATAGCTCCCACAGCATCAATGGACAGCAGGCCTCCCAAGGCTGAGAATGCAAAAAGCAGTGTGACCCCCCACACAGCTGCAGGGAGTACATGCCTTCAGTTTCTTCTGCAACATGGGCCACAGGGCAAAAAATCTGGATGGCAAATGTCACCACGATGAAGGCATGCAGGGACCAGGGAAGCCGTGAAGCCAGGCAGACAGAAGCAAAGATGGCCATATTCAAGGACAGTGTGCTGGATATAATGGCAGCATTGGCACCACAGTCGAAGAAGATGAAGTGGCCTAACAGCATGAAGACTGACACGGCATAGATGGGTCAGTGCTAACAGACTCTGTCAGGGTCTTCAGCACCGGTGAAAAACCGTAAGTAAAAGTAATGAAGACTAGGGCACTCTTCAAGTCAGCCTGCCGGGTCTGCCCACTCTTCTTCTGCCCTTCACCTCCATCAATGAGATCAAACAAAACATACCCAATCAGTGAAGAAGTCAGGCCAGTCCCAAAATGCCAGTGGGGGGCCAGAAGACTCTCATCCATATACCACCATATAACCACAAAAACACAGATGCTGCACAGCTGCTCTATCACCACACTGGATTCAAATGCCACAGCCCGATATTGGTATTTCTGGGCACAGTTGGTTGTCCGGAGCTCCTCCAGGAACCTCCGGTCCACGTATTCATCAGGGAAGGGCTGTTGCTCATACAAGACTTTCTGCCACTTGGCCTCTTTGTTGTTAGTTACAGGTTCGGCACACATTATCCTTGCCCTCAAACTCAGGCCAGTTCAACCTCCCTTGAAGAAGTCCATGTGGCTCTCATTCCTCATGAAGTTTTGAAATAAGACCTCTCTGGAAATTACATGCTGTGCTGCGTTGATATTCTACCAGCCCGTCCTTGTTTTCAAAGTCAACAGTCCAGGCTAGGCCTGCAATAGATGAGTTTGTTCTTTGAGGCAGGACAGCACAGCCAGGTTCCTTATTTCTTCCACGGAGACCACGATGGGTTTTGCTTCACCAGCCAGCCACCCTGAGAACCCCTTTCATTGCAGGAGGGACCCCAGCTCGCCATCTCACGGCCGCCGCCGGCACTGGAGGACTCGCGGTACAGAAAAAGACAACACTCGCCTGCAGGGTCAGTAACGGGGCTGGGTGGCGGTAAGTCAGGGTGTCCCCAGTGCACCCTACTCACCCTCCAGGCCTCCCCCGCCCACCGCCGACCCTAACCCAGCTTTTGGCCTGCAGGGGACAGCAGAGGAGAAGGCCCAGAAACACTGACTCTCACATGGAACCCACCTGCCAGCGAGCTCCCAGGGGTGCACAGCTGGGTGAGGGCCGCCACCCACCTCCTAAATAGGCATTTCTCAAAGGAAGATATACGAATGGCCAAGACACAGATGAAAAAATGCTTAACATCACTCAGCATTTGGGAAATGCAAATCAAAACCACAGTGAGGTACCATCTCACTCCAGTTAGGATGGCTAATGTCCAAAAGACTCTGAACAATAAATGCTGGCGAGGTTGCAAGAAAAAGGAACTCTCATACACTGTTGGTGGGACTGCAAAATGGTGCAGCATTTACGGAAAATGGTATGGAGGTTCCTGAAACAATTGCAGATAGATCTACCATATGACCCAGCTATCCCACTACTGGGAATATACCCAGAGGAATGGAAATCATCAAGTTGAAGGGATACCTGTTCTCCAATGTTCACTGCAGCACTATTTACAATAGCCAAGAGTTGGAACCAGCCCAAATATCCATCATCAGATGAGTGGATAAGGAAACTGTGGTATATCTACACAATGGAATACTACTCTGCTATAAAAAGGAATGAAATACTGCTATTCACAACAACATGGATGGACTTGTAGAAAATTATATTAAGTGAAACAAGTCAGACACAGAAAGAGAAATACCATGTTTCACTTATTTGTGGGAGCTAAAAATAAATAAATACACAAACAAATGGTGGGGTGTGGGAAGAAGACACAACAATCACAATTCCTTGAAGGTGTTAAGACAAGCAAACATATGAAGTTGATGGAGGGATGGGGAGAGAGAGGGGGAAGGGAGGACTCAATAAAGGGACACAAAAATCAACCACATCGTATATTGATAAAATAAAATAAAATTTAAATAAGTAAATAATAAAAAAGAAGTTTGTTGAATTAATGAAATAACTACATTTGTATTCTTCTATGATTTGGTTATTGCTAGATTTTCTCATCAACATGGAGTATTATTTTGCTGTTAAGGAAAAAAGTACTTTTCAGAAACTAAATGACACGAATTAGTTCTTTTTCTTCTGTAAAGCATCATACATCATTGCTGCTAGGATGTTATTTTTATTCAGGAAATAATTGTTTTTATTATCATTTGAGCTTTCATCTTTCCTCTTCTACCTTCTTATAAAGGGTGTAGCAAAAGATTAAATTGTCTAGAGCAAATACTGCTAAATTCTTCTGCTCTGTGCAGTATCATTTCCATAGTCTCATTGTAATGTTTCCATCCATTTATTCTTTGTCTTACAGTTAACAGTAAGGTTGATCTGAAAAAGGCGATGAATCTTTTACAGGTGAGTAAGATATTACTAAAACATTTTTACTTGAATCCTAACTCTGTTACATTTTGCATGGTGTTTTCCCAATATTATATCATAAATTTATTAATGCTAACATTTTACATATTTATAATGAAATATTTGCATCCAACTTTTCTTCTGACTACAACTTTAAATTATTTAGGATTCAGCCATAAAAATAAATAGTGATGTTTGGGTAATAAATTATGTTTTCTGTGGTTTCTGACACTAATATGGTGATCTTAACCAGTGTTTTAATCAGAGGTCACAATTTGGCCACCCATGAGTTGAATCGAACTGCAGTCAAGTTTTGTCAGGTTTGGCAACACTAGCTCTACATTCCCTCACAATCATAGCTCATGTTTTTTCAGTGTGGGCAAGGCATGTGCTGTCCACTTCACCACAGCCAATTTCACTCACTTCCTCTAACTTGAGGCTCTCGTGAGCTTTTGAGTTAATAATTTCTGGTTGAAATAGTCAAACTAGGTAGACACAGCAAATAGGAAGATGAATATCTTTTACAAAAATAAGTCGATAGGGTTTCTTTAAATAGTAATCACATGATTCAGCATTAAAAGAAATAAAGACTAGATAAGCCTAAAGTACCAGTTATATAATCTGATTTTATTCCATGCTAGGATATCTTGCCACTAGATTTAGATCACTCACTCTTTTTATGAAGAATATAGGAATAAGTTCTGTCTCATTCTTCCTGAAACACTACTGGAATATGTGAGAATATGAAAGTGAGGACGGCATTATATGGGCCAGATTTTTAATTATTTCAGGTCATCCTAACGTTCTAAAATTACCATGTGTCAACAACCCTTTTTTCTTTCAAAGGAGACAGAGTTGATACAAATAAACTTAAATGTGTTTCTGGAAACTTGGGGATTGAGCTCACACCTAATGAAAGTTGAACTTGCTGAAGACACTGCCACTTAATGGTGAGTCTTACGGATGCCATCTGGGCTTTTTAGGTAGCCTGGTTTTGTGGCTGTGTGGAAAATTTCAAAATAAACTAAAAATGCCTGAAAGCTGTTAAAAGTTAATGCTAATACAAGAAAAGTTTCATCACTTATATTTTAATTTTAAAATCATCACCTTTCATCTCTAAGTTGCAATCAAAGTTAAAGGTCATCATTCACACCCTCAGGCTGCTGATCAGGTAGATTTGTAAAAATACATTAAAAAATAAATTAAAAGGACAAGAAAAAAGAGAGAAGGAGGGACAGAGCAGTAGAGAGACTGTAAAAAGAAACTCAATAACGTAGCTGTGTGTTTCTGCAGAATAGAATATGTAGTTTACCAACAAGTGGATGATTTTGTACACTGAGAAAAGGCTAAATTTCTTAACTATTAGGTGAAAGAAACCTCAAAAAATTCAGGAAAGTAAATTTTAATCCCATAACCCAAAGATAGCCACTGTAAATATTTTAGTGTATTTCCTCTTAGCACTTTTAGGATAGATGATGGGTAGAGGATATTGAGAGAATATTTACGTATATATCAATGTACTTATAACTCTTATATCTTCACACTGTGAATGTGTGTATTCACCATAGAATTGATAATGCAGATAAGCAAAAACAAAATCATCTTATTCCCACCTCAAAATAATAACTACTGTCAAAAACCTGAGATGTATATTTCCAGTTGTCTATTTATGAGTAATGTCCTTTTTTACATGGCAACCTTGTAAATAAATTTTTGCAAACATTCTAAAATTTCTCAAGATTAAATTCCTTTAAGTAAAGTTGCAAAATGTAAGATACTTATTTTGTCAAATTTCCTTCCAGAAAAATTATTGTAATTTGAACTCCTACAAAAAGCAGTTGAGAATGTTATTTTCCCTACATTCCTAATACAGAAAAAAGGGGGGAGGAAGAGCATCTCATTGTTAAGATTTGCATTTCACTCATGTACCACTGAGAGTGAACATTTTGGTCTATATATTAGCTATTTGCATTTGAAATGTTTCTTATGCAAAGATTTTTAAATTCTTTCTCTCTGAAGTTAAGAGATGTGTGCTATTTTTTGACTCTATTCCAAAATGTCCCATTTTTTATAGCTGATGGAAAAGTGTTTCAGAAAAAGTTGATGAAGGGCATAAAATCTCTCAAACATTGAGATAGAAGCACATTGAAAAGATTTAATCCTAAACCCTTATTTGTATTGTTAAAATATGAATCTTCCTTTTCTATGTAACTGAGTCCTTACTTATGCCTCCTTCAGGAGATCTGCAATGTACCAAGTAGTTACCTGTACTGTAATTTGACAGGAAGTGTTAGACTTTCTTGGATTTTTTCCTCCCTCATCCCCAAAGAAACAAAAAAGTATTTTTTAATACAAAGAAAAAAGTGAAGAGTGAAGGCTGTCAGATAAGGATTTCAAAAGCAGAGGCAAATAATTCGCAAGTACAGGTGACAAACATAACTCCTGTTTTACAGAATATTATGTCGTTCATCTTTAGCTCTAGCTTTCCAATTTTCTTTAAGAAATTTTGCTTGGTAGGCTTGTTCCCGACATAAAATTTTAAAGAGTTGGTTCAATTTTTTCATTCTTTTATTAACTGGACAATACTGAAGTTTTGGTGTTTGTCATGAGATCTTACAATAACACTAAGAAATTAATGATTTTTAATTATAATAAAACACATGCTCAGTAAAGAAGAAAACTAACACAGCAGCATGAATGCACAGTCCAATTTTTTTGTTTGTTTGTTTTTTGTTGTTGTTGTTTTGGGTGGCTGGCCAGTACAGGGATCTGAACCCTTGACCTTGGTGTTACAACACCACGCTGTAACCAACTGAGCTAACCGGCCCCCTCAATTTTAATCATTCTATTTTACTACATTACTTTCCTGTCCCTTACTTAGAAGGCAATGTTGATGTCAATAAGCTGGACACATCTTTAGAAAACATGGGGATGAAGATCACAGAAAAAGATTTCACGGATCTAACAGAAAGACTGCCAGAAGATGGTGAGCACTGTAATCACCCTTATACTTTTTAAGGGGTACTTATTCTTTCAGACTTGAACGTAAGAATTTCTCTAACCAGATTGTCACAGTATCAATGATTTTTCGAAAGCTTAGAGAAGTGCTCAATCTTAAAGTAAGAAAAAATTATTCTTTATTTCCATTAATCTAAAATTCAGTTTCTTCCCTTAAGAAAACCAAGCATTGTGTAAAATAAAGCCAAGACATTGTTAATCCAGGGAACGATAAGGAAGGAGAATAAAAAATGGAAGGGGAGGATTTACAAGGGGGAATCACCTGACATTTACTTCTCCGAAGGTATCTGGTTCCCATGTTCATCCCTCTATTAAAAGATGCTCTTACTTAGCTGACTGCAGCTTCCTAGTAGACAAATCGAATGCACACCACTTGCCTTTTCCTTTCTTTTCTTCCATCCGAATTTTTTTACTTGAGCTCTTTGGTGCGTTTCATAATATTAATTTTTATTCTTTCATTGCGAGTCTGTATATTCTCAACTGCTGCAAATTCATGCTCTCCAGGATTATCTTCTCTGCCTTTCCTAAGGATCGTTATTTTATGGGCTTCTCTTCCTTCCCTCAAACCAGTGGGCTTAGTGAATATTTCTTCATGGAATAGTACAGAGTAGAATAGAAAATATCAGACCATATGTCACACTGTAAGGCTACATATTGATTCATGAAACCTTATGATCAGGTGTGTGTGTGTGCGTGTGTGTGCGTGTGTGTGTGTGTGCGTGTGTGTGTGTGTGTGTGGTGTGATGTGTGTGTGTGTGCGTGTGTGTGTGTGTGTGTGTGGTGTGATGTGTGTTCAAAGTTCCTAGTGCAGCTTACAATCATAAGTTTTGAAAAACTGGCTTAAGAGATAGTAATATAACTATTCTATTCTTGATCTATTGTTCTTTCCACAAACATACTTTTCCTGGATGATTTCACTTACCTGAACATGTTTAAGATTTCCAGTCTCTTATGTCAAACCTAGACTTATCCCATGAGTTTCAGTCTAGGACATTAAAGTCCTTTTATCTAGCATGACTGGGACAAGTACTTGGTAAGATAATCCAAAAATACAATTAAAGTAAGGAATCATAAAAATGATATATACGAGTACATACATTAAACATTTTACTTGAATGAAAAAATAGGGCCAAGGCCATTTTTCATTTAGTATAGGCATGCTCTTTGGAGATTTTCTTACAAAAAATACTTATTTATCATCTACACTCCCAATTTCAGTTTCTTTTTAGAAGAACAAAGTGCTTTTTATAAAGAAGGAGAGAACAGACCTACAGTTACTAGAGGTGGAAAAACAGGAGGGAGAGGGGAAGTTAGGGAGTAATAGGGTAAGAGACGCAAAGAACGGTTACGATTTGTAATGATGAACATGCTAATAATATTGATTGGATCATTACATACTGTACACAAATACTGACAGTCAACTCTGTACCCCATAAATATGTATAATCAATTACACTTCAATTTTAAAATTAAATAAATTAAAAAATTTTTTCCAAATCATTCAAATTTGTTTTTATGGGAAAAAACTCCTTTTCCATTTATAGTTCATCAATTTATATAATGACTAAATTATCACCGATTTAATAAAAAGTAGAACAACTTATAAAGAAATCTGGAAACAAACTCAACAACTCAACCCATAAGAACACACATGCACCGGATTACTAAAAGTGTAGCTTACTAGCTGTAAAAGTGTGTCATGCCATTAGTATCAGTCTGCATGTAGAAATTCACAGATAGGAACTAAAAATGAACTTCAGACCATCAGGCTGGTTAAACTGAGGTCAATTAAGAGATCTCTTACATCAATAAATCCCTGTTGAGACAGATTTTCCATTGGCAATCCAAACTCAGCACATAAAAAGTAAACTAACTTACTTCTTTCTTTTTTTAAACAAGAAGTTTATTTAAACAACAAGACGCTTGACTTGAAGGGAAAACTATCTAGGATTCATTTTTTAAGAGTAATTTACCCCTACTTAAAGACAGATTGCCCTACATGTCACAGCTACGTATAAAAAAGTTATAAAATTGTCCTTGGTTTTACAATGATAAATGAAAAACATTAAAATTTTCCAATCGAACAAGGTATGGAAGGATTTTTATGTTGTTTTTTGTTGTTGTTGTTGTCGTTAAAACAGTGAGAGCAAAATAACTTACTGGAATATAAAGATAAGAGCTGAATGAGCATGCCACAAATGGAGAAAGGGGGTATTTTCACAGAACCAGTATTTTTCCCCATCCCATCTCCACTTGATGTCAATCAAAACATACCATTGGCCATTTAGTTAAAAAAAAAAAAATTGCAATATGCTTGTGCACATACACCAGTTACTTTATGTACAATAAAGGAACAGGGAAGGGGAAAATAAAAGAATAGCAAAAATTATACTGTAAAATTATACTGTAGTAGTCAGGATGTGATGGAACCAAACTGCAGTTTTCTAACTGAGAATGCATTGCTGGTCTGCAAGAAGAGAATTCTGGAGTAAAGTAGCAGGTTCCCTTTCTAGCAGACACCCCCTGTCTGCTGCTGCAACACATCAATTGTATCTTCATCTGTTTCATTGATTGGCTGCGCGTCAAATCGGAATCTGATCCGCCTCAGTGACAAGGCCTGTCCTTCACAATAGGCTTTCATTAGTTTACTAAGTGGCGTGTACCTCTTAATCTTAAGCTGCACGACAGAACCATCCTGCCGGGCCACCTTCAAATTGATATGATCGTTGTTCTCAGTCTTGACTCCTTCCTTGGGCTTTTCGTCGGCCATGGCGAGCGCCGGGGTCTCCTCAACTGCGCTTCACAAAGAGGTGCCAGATCCGCACAAGAACCACCAGGAGCGGCAGGAGAGGAGGCGGCGGCAGCGGTGGTCGAGGGGAAGCCTAATTCACTCCGTATTCGTGATTTTTAGAAATTTTTTCACGCCGCCATTACCCACGCACAGTTACCCCTGCAGTAATCCACGACTCATATTTGGCTTCTCATGCTCCTTCATTTATTCCTCTTAAAATATCCCAAATCTCTTAGGGGGCTGGCCCGTGGCTCACCTGGGAGGGCGTGGTGCTGACAACACCAAGTCAAGGATTAAGATCCCCCTACCGGTCATCTTAAAAAAATTTTTTAAATTAAAAACTGAAAGATAAAGTTGGAAAACATCACTTCATCTCAATGTTTTTCATATTCTCTTAAAACCAAAGGGATCTCTTCAGAAATACCTCTTGTAGTGTAGAATATTTATTGGAAATTCAGGATTCTTGTTTTTAAAACAGCATGTCTATGTATATAATTTTTAAAAAAATACTTCATTGTTTCTGCCTGTCCTATGTATGTACAACTTCACAGATGAATGTCTGTGAAATGCTCAGTGGTTGTTTTGTGGGAGGTAAGATTTAGACTAATGTATTTTCTTTTCCTTTTGAAATATAACACATAGAGAAAGGCATGTAAAACATGAATTTATAGCTTAACTAATTGTTATAAAACAAACAACTATATACCCACCACTAGTAACCCAGAGTCCACCCATGTGTTATCCTTCCCAACACTTCCAACTAAGTTTAATCATTATCATGATTTTATGGTAATCTCTCCCTTGCTTTCCTTCATACTTTACCACATAAATATGAATTTGCCTTTTCTTAAACTTTATAAGAATGGAATTGCACGGCATGCAACTTTTTGTGACTGGCTTCTTTTTAATAGTATTGGGGTACCTCATTATGAGTTTAGTTAATATTTTCCTGGTTATTAATGATGTTGAGACCTTTTTATGTGTTTATTACTTATTTGGGAAGCCTCTTTAATGGACTGCCTTTGCAATTATCTTGCCTGTTTTTCTACTGTGTTGTATTTTTCTTATTGATTTATGGAAGTTCTTTATATTTTCATAGTATAGGCAGTGAGGATTATTCTTCTTGCAAATATCTTTTCTTTGGCTTGCTTTTTCATCCTTTAGTGGTGCCTTATTATGAACAAAAGTTCTTTTTTTTTTTTTTTTTTTTAGGATCCAAACCTGTGGCCTTGGTGTTACCAGCACTGCACTCTCCTGAGTGAGCCACGGGCCGGCCCAAAAGTTCTTTATTTTAACATAGTCAAATATATCAATCTTTTCCTTTATCTTTTGTACTCTGTTAAAGAAATCTTTCCCTATCCTGAGGTCCTTAAGTTATTCTTCAATATCACCTACACGGCAGCGACTTTTGTGTATGGGATGATGTGGGAGTCAGGTTTCCTTTTTTTAATATGAATATCAGGTTTCCTTTTTTTAATATGAATATCTACCTTTTTTTTCCATTTATTGAAAACACCACCAAATACTGTCCTTTCTGCACTATTCTAATCAGCACCACACTTTGACCAAATAAGCTAAACAACCAGCCCGCCCCACTGTTCTATAGTGCCAACATTCTACAATCAAGTGTCGATATATTCTGGCTGCTCTATTCTATTCCATTAGCTGGTTTTATATCTTTGCACCATTACCATATTGATTTAATTGCTTTAGTTTTAAACTAGGACTTGGTATCTGGAAGAACAACTTCTCCTACCTTGCTCTTGATCAAGAGTGTCTTCTTAGCCTTTTGTATTTCTATAAAATTTTTAAATCATTTCCATAAAATTTTTAAATGAAAAATAAAACCTTCTGTAGTTTTCATTTGGATTTTATTGAATCTATAGGTCAATTAAGGAAGGAATATCTTTATAATTTGGGTTCTCCAGTCTGTGAACATAAAATATCTCTGCATTCATTTAGATAATCTTTAATTTTCTCAACAATATGCTATAATAGTCTATGTAAATGTGTTGCACTTATTTCAGTGGATTTATTGCTAGGTACTTTATATCTTATACCATTGTAAATTGTTTTTTTTTTTAAGATGACCGGTAAGGGGATGTTAACCCTTGACTAGGTGTTGTCAGCACCACACTCTCCCAAGTGAGCTAACCAGCCATGACCATATAGGGATCTGAACCCACGGCCTGGGAGTTATCAGCACCACACTCTCCTAAGTGACCCATGGGCCGGCTCTGTAAATTTTTTTTTTTAATTTCTTTTTCTGTTTTTTGCTGATACATTGAGATATTATTGATTTTTATGTAATGAACTTTTACCCAACTATTTTTCCATATTCTTTAATAAGTTATAATGGCTTATCTGAATATTTTTGTGGGTTTTATATATATATATATATACACACACACACACACACACATATATATATATATATATATATATCCAAACAATGACAGTTTTGTTTCTTTCTTTTTGATAATTATGCCTTTTATTTCTTTGTCTGATCTTACTGTACCAGTTAGGATTTCCAGTATATTTTAAGCATGTTTAATAGTGGGCATCTTTATCTCATTTCTAATCTCAAAGGGAAATATTTCCATATGTCATCACTAAGTGTGACTTTGCTGAAGTTTTGTTGGATTTTTGGAAATAACCTTTATCAGAATGAAGAACTTCCCTTCTATGTCTATTTTGCTACGAGTTTTTGTTATGGATGTTGACATTTAACCAATTCTTTTCTGCACCTGATCATGGCATATAATTGCTGAAGTGATCATATAATTTTTCTCCTTTAATCTGTTCATCTAGGTTATAGTTGATTGATTTTCACATATTAAACCAACTTCACTGAGACATATTTATCATGATGTATTATCACTTTTATATACTGCTGGATTCAGATTGCTAATATTTGTTTAGCATTTTTGCATCAATGTTTATAAAAGAAATTGGCCTGTGATGTCTCTTTTTTATTGTGCTCTCAAGGTTATGATAGCATCATAATACAAGTTGGAGAGTATTCCCCATCTCCAATTCTCTGGGCAAGTTTACGTACAATGGCATTATTTCTTTCTTAAATGTTAGGTAGAATTAACCAATAAGGACATCTGGGCCTGAATTATTATTTTATGGTAGATTGTGTCATTTCTGTTGTTGGAAAATTTTTAACTTAAAAATTGTAAGACTGCTTCTTCTTGTGTCAGTTTGGTAAGCTCTGTTTTTCAAGGAATTTGCCAATTATGTGGCACTCCCTCCCCACCTCCCCACCTCTACTAACTACAGTTCTGTTCTCTCCTTCTCAAAGTTCAACATATTATTGTGATTTTTGTTTCTTTCTTTCTTATTTATTTATTCATTTCTTAGCTCCCAGTTATTAGTGAAGATATGCAGTATTTCTCTTTCTGTGCCTGGCTTATTTCACTTAATTTTCTCCAAGCTCATCCATGCTGCAGCCAATGGCAGTATTTCATTCTTTTTTTATGGCTGACTAGTATTCCATTGTGTATACATATATTGCATTTTCCCGTAACTATGGTTACTAGAGACGAAAAAGTAACTAGAGGTAGGAAGGGGGGGAGCTTACCGATAAATTGGCTAATGGTCACAAAGAATGATTATGTTTTGTAATCATGAATATGCTAATTATCTTGATTTGATCATCACGTATTATACACGGGTATTGATATTCAACTCTGTATCCCACAAACATGTATAATCAATTCTGTTTCAATTAAAAAAATAAATAAATTTATTCCTAGCTAATTTTTTTTTGGTAGTTATTGTAAATGGCCTTGTTTTCCTGTTTTTCTGCTAGTCCATTATTGGTGTATAAAAACACTACTGATTTTTGTGTATTGATTTTATATTCTGCAACTTTACTGAATTGTTTATCAGCTCTAGGAGTTTTTTCGTAGAATCTTTAGTTTTTTCTATTTATAGGATCGTGTCACCTGCGAACAGGGACAATTTGACTTCATCTCTTTCAGTTCAAATGCCCTTTATTTCTTTCTCCTGCCTGATTGCTCTGGGAATACTATGTTAAATAGGATTGGTAAGAGTGGGCATCCTTGTCTTGTTCCTATTCCTAAAGGAAAAGCTTTCAGCTGTTCCCCATTCAGAACGATGCTGGTGGTAGGTTTGTCATATATAGCTTTTGTGTTGACGTACTTTCCTTTTCTTGGTTATTAATTTTCATTTTTTATATTTCACATGATATGTTAAGGCTGAATAGCATGCAAGAAAAGTAAAAAAAATTTAAAAAATTAAAACACATGAGTAAATATAATATTTACTTCCATGTCACAGATGGACAAACCAACCCAGCAAAGTTCAAGTGGCTTTCTTGGTTTTCCAGAATCCATTTTATATCATATCTTCCAGGCCAGTTTGCCTCAGTCTTATTGTTTTTCTTTGGGAAAGAAGTAAAAGAAAGCACAATAGTTAAACGGAGACATTTACAGTCTAGGATGAAAAGTATCCTAAGGAATGGATTTGGGGAGAAAAAGAAGCAGTGCCATTCAGAGATATATGTAAGCCTTTGGGCATACCCACCTCCTTTTTTTTGATTCACGAAAAAAAAATGCAGTTATTATGAGCCCATTTCTGCCACTGCTTCTTTTTCTCCCAAAATCAGATTCCTTAGGATACTTTTTATTTACTACATATAGGAAGGAGAGTAGTTGAACTAGTGGATATTATTTATTGTTTCTGATTTTAGAAGATCTAACCCCTGTATGGGACTCTGTGAGGCACAACTGCCTGCTAAGAATAATAAACGTGCAGTTTTTCCCTATTTTTTCCCCTAATAAAGAAGGTATCTTAACTAAGAACCTGACCAGATAACCTTTATTCCCTCTTGTAGCTGACAGTGTACCTCAAATCAGTACATTAGGAATTAACATGGCTTTTGACATTAAAAAACAAATTACGAGGCCACTATAAGGTACTTTACTTCTATACCTAATTGTTTGAGAATGATTATCATGAAGAGATGTTGAGTTTTGTCAAATGCTTTTTCTGCATCTATTGAGATAATCATATGGTTTTTGTCCTTGATTCTGTTGATGTAATGTATCACAGTTATTGATCTGTGTATGTTGAACCATCCTTGCATCCCTGGGATAAATTCCACTTGATCATGGTACATAATCTTTTTGATGTGCTTTTGGAATTGGTTTGGTAGTATTTTGCTGAGGATTTTTGCATCTATGTTCATCATGGATATATTAGCTTGTCGTTTTCTTGTGTCTTTGTCTGGTTTGGGTATTAGGGTAATGCTGGAGTCATAAAATGAGTTTGGAAGAATTCCCTCCCCTTCAGTTTTCTGGAATAGTTTTAGAAGAATTAGTGTTAGCTCTTTAAAAGTTTAGTAGAATTGAGTAGTGAGGCCATCCTGGACTTTTCTTCGTTGGGAGAATTTTTATTACTGATTCTACCTTATTTCTGGTTTGTTGAGGTTTTCTGTTACTTCCTGTTTCAATTTGGTGGTTATATGTGTTCAGGAATTTATACATTTCCTCTATGTTTTCTAATTTGTTGGTATATAGCTGCTTATAGTAGTCTCTAATAATTCTTTGTTTTTCTGTGATATCAGTTGTAATGTTTCCTTTTTCATTTCTTATTTTATTTGAGTATTCCCTCTTTTTTTCTTAGCCTAAAGACAATAGGTTCTCAGCTCAGTGACAATCCAATTACACAATCATTGAATTCTTTAGCTCCAAGATTTCTGTTTGGTTCTTATATCTCTTTGTTGAATTTCTCATTTAGATAGTAAAGGTTTTCTGATTTCATTGAATTATCTGTATTTATTCCTTTGCATCTCACCGAGTTTCCTTAATATCATTATTTTGAGTTTTCTTTCTGGCATTTTATAGATTTTCTTTTCTTGGGCCCTGTTACTGGAGAATTATTGTGTTACTTTGGGGGTGTCAAGTTTCTTTGCTTTTTCATGTTTCTTGTGTCCTTACGTTAATATCTTCCTCTTTCCGTTTTATGGGGTAGCTTTTGTAGATATGAAGTTTTTCCTGTAGATGTGTCCTATAGTGTTGGTTGGGTTGGATTTGGGGGCTTTGGTTCTGGGCGGGTGCAGTAGTGTAGCCTCTTTGGCTGTAATCAACATCAGCAATGTTTCCAAGTGCCTCAGTGCCTAGATAGCAGTGTTTGTGGAGGCAGTGGCATGGCTTTAGTGGGGGTGGCATCACTGGCAGTCACCAGACCGGCTGGTCCTTGGACCCTGGGGGGCAGTGTGGCATGCAGATGCTACACTGGTTTAGGGGGCAGGTAGCTAAGCAGCTGGTCCTCAGGTTCCAGGGGATATGTACATCAGCTCTCTCAGTATTGGGGGTGGTCTCCTCACTGTGCTGGAACACCTGGCCTCCACACTGTGCTGGGGTGCAGAGCACTGCATGGGGTCCTCCTGTGCCAGGTCACAGTTGTACCATTAGGTCTAACTAGTTTCATGATGTTGTAGCCTTTTGGTTGGGCATGTTGGAATGACAGCAGGGTCTCAGGAATGTGGAGATTCAGGGACTATTGAGCTCCAGGACAGAACGTACCCCAGCAGTGGCTGTGTTCTCAAAATGGCATTGTGCCATAGCTGCCTGGGTCCCTGGGACTGGAGGGACCTAAAGCAGGTCCTTCTCTGGAGCAATGCAGCTGCATGGACTCCAGGCAGCTCCCTATACTGGGTTCAGGACCTGTGAGGACTGTGGGGCTCTCCTGTAGCTAACATTGCAGGCATTCACAGTGACAATGGGGACTGCTGGGGATCTCCCACTTACCCTTTTCCCACAACAGGGAGTTCCTTGGCTCTGAGCCAATCTCAGCTGGGTTCTTCACTTCCCTCTCTATGATGACATCCCAAGTTTCTGTGCTTTAGAGGGTTTTTCTACCTTGTTGCTGAATTCAACTGTTCTCCATAGACACTCTACTTGAAGTGTAGTTATTTGTTGTTTTGATTTTTCTTTGTGGAGGAGATGGGCAAATAGGACCTCTAATCAGCCATCTTGATCTTGAGCCTGTCTTTTTTATTATATCCATCCTAGTTTTGTGAATAAGTCATAACTCATTGTAGTTTTAATTTAATTTACATTTCTCTAATGAGTAATGATGTTGACAATCTTTATATGTCCTTTCTGGTCATTTGTATATCTTTTTTAAATCAACTCAAATCCTTTGCCCATTTTTTTATTTTTATTTATTTTTTTTAACTTTTTTTTTTTACAAAGTGAGGTACTCTTACTGTGGATTGAGGTGTTAGGGAGCACAGGAGAGAACTATTTATTTATCGTGGGAAGATGAGGTATACACGTAGGAGGTGATATTTGTACCCAGCTTTGAAGGACGACTGGCTCTTGGCCAGGGGAATATACCAGCTGTAAGCACAAGTGATTACCAACCATTAGGAACTTTCACTTAAAAAACAAACTGTTACCGAGCGAGGGAACCGCTGCCCAATGTATTTAGAAGCCAATGCTATGGCACCGGTTTTGGGAAAGAGAAAGGCTTTACTGCAGGTCGACCAGCAAGGAAACAGAAGCAAAACTCAAATTTGTCTGTCTTATCCAGGGGCTGGGTGGGGTTTATTTATTTGTTTATTTATTTTGTTAGCTGGCCAGTGCAGGGATCTGAACCCTTGACTTTAGTGTTGCAACCGGTAGAATGAGGAAGTTTGAGGCACTGATGAACTCCGAATCAGTACTTGGTAATGAAGGTGCTGGATGCTGGGTTGTCCTTGTTGGAGGACCTCTCGATTCATAGAAGACACCTGGAGGGGAAGGTCCTTCTCTGTGCATGCTCAGCTTACATCCTATAAGACAGCTTGTGAAACAACTTGAGTTAGGGAAATGTAAGTAGTTTCAGCTGGTTTTAGGTGGTTGCAAAACAGTTTCTCAGGATGGGAAATCCAAAGTCCATCTGGTGGTGGCAACAGTGACCCAGAAGTCTCACACTGCAAGATGGTGGAAGCAAAGAGAGCAGAGCCCTTTGAGCATTTTATAGTCAGGTTTTTTTGTTTTTTTGTTTTTTGTCTTTTTATCATTGAGTCGTAAGTGTTCTTTATATATTCTAGATATGTCTTTTATCAGATAAGTGATTTATGATTTGCAGATATTTTTCCCATTCTGTGAGTTTTCTCACTTTCTTGGTGGTGTCCTTTGAAACACAAAAGCTTTCAATTTTGATGAAGTTCAACTTCTTTCTTATTGTGTCATCTGTGCTTTTGTTGTCATATTTAAGAATGCTTTGCCTAACCTGAGGTCAAGAAGACTTTTTTCTATATTTTATTCTAAGGGTTTTACAGTTTTAGTTCATACATTTAAGTCTATGATGTATTTTTATTTAATTTTTGTATATGGTATGAGGGAAGGGTCCATCTTCATTCTTTTGCATGTGGATATTCAGTTGTCTCAGCATCATTTGTTGAAAACACTAATCTTCCCCAATGAATTGTGATGGCATGTTGGTCAAAAATCAATTGACAGTAAATGTAAGGACTTACTTCTAGACTGTCATTTCATTTCCATGATCTGTATGTCTAGTCTTATGCTAGTACCACACTGACTTCTGGTCCATGATTATGACATCTCTATGCATTTATTTTGGTCTTATTTTATTTCTTTCAACAATGTTTTTTATATTTTTTGGAGTACAAGTTTTGTACTTCTTTTGTTAAAATTATTCCTAGATTATTTATTCTTTTCGATGTTATTATAAATGAAATTGTTTTCTTACTATTCTTTTTGTATTATTGATTACATTTCTTTTAAATTTATTGATATTTGGCCTTATAATACAGCACATTGTCATTTTCTATAAATATTCCTTTGTTCTTCAAAAAATATGCATTCTGAAATTATTGGCTGCAGTGCTGTCTAATATGACCATTAAGTCAAGTTTGTTAAATTTGTTATTCAAATTTCCTATAGCCTTAATGGTTTTGCTCTGCTTGTTCTAAAACTACCGACAAAGATGTATTAAAACCTCCCACATGATTTTAACTTTTTAAATTTCTCATTATAATTTTGCAAATTTCTTTGTGTTTATGGTTATTTTGAGACTATGTATAAGTACATACAAGTTTAAAATTGTTAACTTTACCTGGTGAATAAAACTTCATTACCTCTAGAAATGCTCTTCTTCTTAAAACCTATTTTGTTTGAAGCTAATATTACTATACTTCTTTACTTTTACTTAGTGTTTGCATCATATACATCTGTTCATCCTTTTACTTTCAACCTCTCTAAATCCTTATATTTCAGATATATAAAATTAGATACATAGATCACTTTTTGGTTGAGCTTTTTAATGAGAAATAATGCCCATCTTACTCAACTGTTCAAAGAACAGAAAAAGAAGAAACACTTCCCAATTTGATTTATAAAACTAGCCTAACCTTGATACCAAAACTTGACAAAGGCAGCATAAAAAAGAAAAATCATAGGCTGGTCTCTCTCATAAACAAATGCAAAGATTCTAAACAAAATACTAGCAATGAATCTATCATTTACATTATTACATTATCAATAGTAATTGTGAAATTACTGACAAATTTGGGCTTAAGTCTACTTTTACTCAATGCCTCCTTTGTACCATCGGTTCAATAGTCTGTTTCTTTCCATTCTTACCTTCCTTTTGGATGGATTATTTTTATTTTTTTCTGTTAATTTAGAAGTTGTAAAGGTTATCCTAGTAATTACAACATTCATTCTCCATTTATTGTAATCTAATATTATACTGGACTTTGTTCTCATCCAAGACAATACAAGGTTCTTAAAATATCTTAACTCCATTTATTCCCTTCCCAACTTATTACTTTTGTTTTATACAATCAATGTTTCTCTAGAATCACTTATATACTGTATTATCATTTCCTTTTGTCTCAACCTTTCCTGTAGTCCTAGATTCAAAAGGGCCACTGAGTGTTGAGAAGAATAAAATTATTTTCAACCTATGCCTAAACATTCTTATAAAATTTCACAACATCGAGAACAAAGAGAAGTTTATAAATAGGAGAAAAAAAATCACAGTACACACAAAAGAATAAAAGAGTCTGATTCATGTTCGCAACATTGGATTCAAGAAGAAATGGAAAAATATTATCTTCAAAGTTCTAGAGAAAAATAATTTCAAACATCTAACATTCAAGGCTAAGGGTAAAAATAGACATTTTTAGACATATAAGAACACAAAAGTTTACTAGCCACAGATCTTCTCTAACAAATTACTGGAAGATGTACTCTAATCAAAACAAAATGAATACAGGAGGAAGTAGAGAGATGCATAAAACAATGTCGAGTAAAAAATTTAAAAGAACTTATTTTTATATCTAAGTAAGTGTCAATTATACAAAAATATAATTTAATAGTCTAGACAATATCAACATTCTAGTTGGGGGCAGATGTCATAGGTAGAGAAAGCAGAAAGAACAGTCTCACTGTTGGTCTGTGACTGCTCTGTGTTCTACAGTTGATGGGAAGGTTGATCTGAAAAGTGTGGTGCTGAGAACAAAAGATTTTACAGGTGAGTTTCCATAACACTGAAACCTTAATGCTTTACAAGAAATTACATTTTGAATGTTACTTTCCCAGTAGTCTATTGTTCATATTAATTTTTCCATTTTACCCAGTTATTGTAAAACATTTCTGCCTGATAAAATTCATTTGTCTTGAATAATCTGTCTAAAAAAATAAATCACAGAAATTAATCTTGATAACAAGTCCTATGTACTGTAGAGACTTTTTTACATACATATGTCTTCTTGCCTGCATATAAACAGCTAAATTTCATGTAAGTGCATTAATAAATAAGGTAAAGTTTTGGAAACCTCAAGATAATGTGGTTTTGGTAAATGACCAATTATATATGTCAGTATACTATCTCCTGACATAATTATTTCTGTTGGCAATTCATTATCCTATTTATAACTAGATCTTATCCTACATATTATTCTTAACATTAAGAGATCCTTCATTACATTAATGTTAGAGGAACAGGTTTGCTTTGACTTCTGTTGACACACTGTATTTGCATGTCCCATTTTGCCTTTGTTCTTTAACCCCAAATTTAAAGTGATGCCATATAAAGTCTTGTAAGTATAAAAGAACATTCACAGATTCTAGTTCATATAGGTTAATGACATGTTTTTATGAATGTCTTTAAAATATTGAGTCATTAACTTATAAAATTTTTAACTATAAACAATACTCTGTCTTTTCAAAGGAGAAAGGTTGATGCTAGTAATCTGAAAAATGTTCTTGGAGACATGGGGGTAGAAGTCAATGATAAGGAATGTATGGAACTGCTAAAATTGCTACCAATTGATGGTTAGCTGCATATGTGTTATTGTGACCCCCAGAGAATTTAGTTTTTAAGTTTATATTTTAAAGTGATGTATGTTCAGATGTTACCTGCATCCATACTCCAGATCCTGTTTCCATATGAACAGTCTTTCTATTACTCTGTGCCATCTCAGGTGCAGAACTTAACCCCTGAAAGAATACTGTTATGTAAAACCATTGTTGATGAGAAAAGATGTTACTGATTTTATTAGTCCACTTTCTGTTGCTTATAATAGTATATCTGAAACTGGGCAATTTATAAAGAGATGAAATTTATTTCTTACAGTTTTGGATGCTGGGAAGTCCAAGGTCCAGGGAATACATCTGGTAAGGGCCTTCTTCTGAGTTGGATCTCTCTTTGGAGTCCCATGGCAACCAGGGTATATCACATGGTGAGAGAGTGACAAGAGCTCTTTCATGTGCTCCCTATAAAGCCACCATGATAACACAGTCCACACCTGTGATAACTCATTACTCCATGAATGGATTAATCCATCTATGAGGGCACAATCCTCATGATCCAATCATCTCTCAAAGGCCACAACTTTCAAATATTATAATTGAATTTCCCACCCTCTTAACATCATTACAGTGAAGATCAAGTTTCCAACAAATAAACTTTTGGAGGCCATATTTGACTCATACGCTCCTCCCTTAGCCCTCAAAATTCATAGGTAAATACATTCATTCCATCTCCAAAGTCTTCACTTGTTGCAGCTTAGAAGTCCAAAGTCTCATCTGTGAAATCAAACAGGTTATCTACCTCCTAGACACAATGGTGGAACAGCCAGCCATAAGAAAGAAATTCTCATTCCAAAATGGAGAAATGAGCCAAAGGGTAACAGGTCCCAAGCAAGACCAAAACCCAGCAGGGTGGGCATCAAATCTCAAAGCTGGAGAATAATCTCCCTCAACTCCATGTTTGGTACCCTCTGCTCACTGCTGTGGGGGTTGAGCCTCCAAGTCCTTGGGCAGCCCTACTCCTATGGCTTTCCTGGTCTCAGACCATGCTTTAACTCTCCAAGGCTCACATTGCACAATGCATAATTGCAGCTCTACAATCCTGGCATCCTGGTGGCAGTCCTATTTTCATGGCTCCACTAGGCTTGGCCCTGGTGGGGGCTCCCTGTTGCAACTCTGACCCCATATTTTAACTTGGCATTGCTCTAGAGGAGGATCTCTGCAGTAACTTTGCCCCTGTAACACGTCTCTTCCTGAGCCCCCAGGCTTTTCCATACATCCTTTGAAATAGGTGGAGGCTGCCACATGCTGGTATTCTGTGAGCCTGCGGTCTTAACAACATGAGGATGCTGCCAAGGCTTCTAATTCTATCTTCTGAAGCTGCAGGTCCAGCAGCAACTTGGGGCCAATTTAGCCATGGCAGGAGCAGCTGTGGTATGGGTGTGGAAGGAGCACCCCAAGGCATCCCTGGGCAGTGAGCTCATGAGGGCAACCTGGGTCTGATTCCTAAAACCGTTCTGTCTCCCTAGGCATCTGGGTCTGTGATGGGAGGGGAAACCTCAAAGGTCTCTGAAATGCCTTTAGGGTCTTTCATTCTCTTGATGATTCCTTCTTTAGGTACTGATCTCTTTAGCAAACAGTTGCTGGGCTACACCCTTGGTTTCCTCTCCCAGAGATACCTTTTCTTCTTTATGTGCCAGGCTGAGAGTTTTCCAATTTTTTACTTTCTGCTTCCATTTTAATTATAAATTCCAGCTTTACATCATGCCTTTGCTGCCATAACTCAGCAAAGGATTTTGCAAGTTTCCACACAGCTTCCTGAATGCTTTGCTGCTTAGACATTTCTTCTGCCAAATACCCTGGTTCGTTACTTTTAAGTTCCACATTCCAGAAAACACTTGGGCATGGAAAAATCTAGCCAAGTTCTTTGCCAGTTCATCACAAGGGTGACTCTGCTCCAATTTCCAATAAGCTGTTCCTCGTTTCCATTTGAGACCTCCTAAGAATCACCTTTACTGTCCATATTTCTATCAGCATTCTGATCACCACCAGTCTCTAGGAAGTTCCAAATTTTCCCTGATCCTTTTATCTTCTAAGCCCTCACCAGAAGCTAGGCTTTTTCTAGCCTGCTCCTCCAAATTCTTCCAGCCTTTCCCCATTACCCAGTTCCAAAGCTGCTCCCACATTTTTAGGTATTCATAATAAGCAACACCCCACTTCTTGGTACCAGTTTTCTGCATTAGTATATTTTCTGTTGCTTGTAACAGACTATCTGAAACTAGGTAACTTATAAAGAGATGAAATTTATTTCTTACAGTTGTGGAGGCTGGGAAGTCCAAGGTCCAGGGAACCATCTGGTGGGGGCCTTCTTCTGGGTTGGAACTCTCTATGGGATCCCATGGCAAACAGAGTATCATATGGTGAGAGAACAGCAAGAACTCTCTCATCTGCTCCTTCTAAGCCACCAGTCCACACCCATGATAACTCATTACCCCATGATTAATCTATTCATTAGGGCATAGTCCTAATGATCCAATCACTTCTCAAAGGTGATTTCCCACCTGTTAACAGTGGATTTCCCACACTCTTAACTTATGGATTTCCCACACTGTTAACACTGTTATAGTGGGGATCAAGTTTCCAACATATATACTTTTGGGGGACATACCTGACCCATAGCACTGATGATTTTGCAAGAGAAAGGATGGAGAAGAATTTACTTCTTATCTCTCAGTAAACATCACTAAAGTTCTCATGAGAAATTTCTGTCCTCTCCCAGATTCACTATTCTATATACTGCCACTGGGGATTCCCTTTTTCTGCCTGTTATCCCTCATAGTGCTAAATCTTGAAAATTTCCCTCTCTTCTCCTCAGTTTTTGGGAGGATGCCAAAACTTTCTCCCTTCTCTATTACAAATGTTGTTTCTTTCCCCCTTTAAACACAAAGGCCCAATATCTTCCCAAAGTGAGCTTTAAAAATCATCTTCTCAATAAAAGCCTATCTATCACTACAAGTAATTCTTATACCAGCTGCTAAGAAATTAAAATTTTCCGTATTGTTATACCATTTTGGAAGTTAGCAAAACCTTCAATTATGAGATTTGCCGTCAAGGACTAAGTAAATCCCTGGTGCTATCCATTAGGGCATTGACATGTCAAACTTTAGGAGTAAGAGGAAGTAAAGGAAAAAGAATGAAAATGTGATAGAAATAAGGTATGAGAGGAGTCAAAATTAAAACAGAAAAAGAAGGGTATATGAGTTTCAGCTTTTTCGTATATAAACCAATAGTTGCCTCGAGTGTCAAAGAGTAAGTAGATCTATTAACAACACCTAGCATTTATTTAGTCCTAATGATGTGCAAATACCGTCCTCACCACATACAATGATTACACATTATTTCTAGTTTACAGTGGAGGAAATGAAAGCATGGAAAGAGTAAGTAATTTGCTTAAGCCACATAACTAGTTAGCAGCAAAGCAAGAATTTAAATCCGGCTTTGTACCTCTATACCAGACTACCACTCTTACTGTAAGGAGAGCTTTGTTTGCTGCTTAATTTCATCATGACTTGAAGGTGAAAGAGACTCCATTTCTAAGGTCAGTTACACAAAGTCTGACACTTATATTCCTTTTGTGAATCAGTCTCTGTCCTGAACTGTGCCTTTTCTTACAGGTGATAAAGTTTTTCAGGATAGATTGCTAACAGGTTTGAAGTCTTTCAAAGGTGGGCAATAAATGTGGTAAGAAAGTATATAAAATTGAGATTCTCAATTTTTGTATTTGTCTTTTGTTCTAGTTATTATGTTATTAATTCCTCTGCCATCTCTCATATATATTGATTATTATTTTGAAATTTTGTAATTTTATTTTTATTTTTTAAAAGAAACATAATTGATTATATATTGATCATATAGTCTTGTGTGTGTGTGTGCACGTGTGCATGCGTGCATGCTGTGTAAATTTGACCCTAGGATCAGACTCAAAGGAACCAGGCCTAGGTATCTCCACAGCTGTTTTTCTGTGTACTCTTGGATAGGCCTAATTGAAGTTTTGGCTTTCACAGTGTTGAAAATAAGCATCATAATGCTCAGCTGTGAATTGTTAGTTTTATTTTTTCAATATAAATCATGTCACACAACCGCTAAATAAAATATCCAAAATTTTTAAAATAACCACTCATAGACCCACTATCCAACCATAACCACTTAATATTTTGAAGCCATATAGAGTTATAATATAAAAAATCTCATAAAGTCAAAATTGTTTGAAATCCTATTAGAAGATTATATAAAAGACACCAACATACTAATCTTGGTAAGTCCAACATAGTCACTTTTTCCTCCAGTGATGGAATAGACCACTATTCCTAGAGTTGAGTAATTAGATGGAAGTAATTGGCTTGAATAAGGGCCATGATATACAAAAAACATATCTAGTACTAGAATCTCACTGAGTTGAGATGCTCACAATATGACAGGCATAGGGGAAATTAGTCCATCTGATGAGTAGTAAACTGATGCTGCCTCTCTGAGGTTCACTCGACTGTGCTTGCTGTCTGTGGAATGGCAAGGAGAATCACATGCAATATTTATATTGTTTTACATCTATTTTTACTGGGCATATAATTTTAATTCCTATCAATTAAATGATCATTTGGTATAACTCCACCATGTAAAAAAACTTTTTTTTATCTGTGGCAACCAGCTTTTGTGTTGACAAAAGATAAGCAATTTTCTGTGGAATGATAATAAGTTGGTTTACTTACCCAATACCCTATAATAACATATTTAAATTCTAGGGTTTTTTATCTTTCCCTCTTCATTATAAGTAAGACTATAATGAACACTTGCCCCCTCTTTGGCATAAGCTTTTTCTATACTCCCAAAAGTGGAATTAGTGGACTAAGAGTTATAAACATTTTAAAGGATCATGATAGCTATTGCCAAACCACTTTCCAAATAGGTAATTCCTTTATTGTTATTGGTCTGTTCAAATTTTCTACGTCTTCACGGTTCAGTTTTGGGACAAATAGGTAATTTCAATCAACTCTCCCCAGCAGCCAGGCCATTGAAAGTTAATTTAACTCATCAGCATGATAAGTATTTTTCACATTGTGTCTTTATTGTTTTTTCTCATATTTCTGTCTCTTTCTTAAGGAGGAAACGTTGATGTCAGTAACCCGAACACAATTCTGGGGAAAATGGGGATCAAGCTCAAAAATAAGGAATTTAGAAGTGTGATACAAAATCAACCTATTGATGGTGAGCATTTGTAAATAGCTATTTTGCCTTTCAGGGGAGAGCTTAAAATCTTGGCATCATGTATAAGAATTTCGTAAATGAGGTTGATTTGAGGAGTTTAAGACATTTTTAGTAATCATGGAAAAGTTATTGAAACTAATGAAAACAATGATACATCATACCAAAACCTGTGGGATACTGCAAAAGCAGTATTGAGGGGAAAATTTATTGCATTAAACGCTCACTTCAGAAGAATAGAAAGATGGCAAGTGAACAACCTAACACTTCACCTTAAAGAACTAGAAAAACAAGAACAATCCAAACCTAAAGTTAGCAGATGGAAAGAAATCATTAATATCAGAGCAGAACTGAATGAAATTGAAAACCAAAAAACAATTCAAAAGATCAACGAATCAAAAAGTTGGTTTTTTGAAAAGATAAATAAAATTGACAAACCATTAGCATGGCTAACAAAAAAAAGAAGAGAGAAGACTCAAATAACAAAAATTAGAAATGAAAAAGGCGATATTACAACTGATTCATCTGAAATACAAGGAATCATTCGAGACTACTATAAACAACTATACGCCAACAAATTTGAAAATCTGGAGGAAATGGATAAATTTCTGGACGCACACAAGCTCCCAAAACTGAACCGTGAAGACGTAGAAAATTTGAACAGACCAATAACAATAAAGGAGATTGAAGCTGTTATCAGAAGGCTCCCAACAAAGAAAAGCCCAGGACCAGATGGATTCACAGCAGAATTTTACCAAACATTCAAACAGGAATTGACACCGATTCTTTACAAACTATTCCAAAAGATTGAAACGGACGCAAATCTCCCAAACTCATTCTATGAAGCAAACATCATCCTGATACCAAAACCAAGTAAAGATATAACCAAAAAAGAAAACTACAGGCCAATATCCTTGATGAATATAGATGCAAAAATCCTCACTAAAATACTAGCAAACAGAATACAGCAACACGTACGTAAAATTATTCATCACGATCAAGTGGGATTCATCCCAGGGATGCAAGGTTGGTTCAACATACGCAAATCAATAAATGTGATACACCATATTAATAAACTCAAACACAAGTACCATATGATCATATCTATAGAGGCTGAAAAAGCATTTGATAAAGTTCAGCACTCATTCATGACAAAGACCCTCTATAAGTTAGGTATAGAGGGAAAGTATCTCAACATAATTAAAGCCATATATGCCAAACCCACAGCCAATATCATCCTGAATGGGGAAAAGCTGAAAGCTTTTCCTTTAAGAACAGGAACTAGACAAGGATGCCCACTCTCACCACTCCTATTCAACATAGTGTTGGAAGTACTAGCCAGAGCAATCAGAGAAGAGAAGGAAATAAGGGCATTCAGATTGGAAAAGATGAAGTCAAACTGTCCCTGTTTGCAGATGACATGATCCTATATATCGAACAGCCTAAAACCTCTACAAAAAAACTGTTGGAATTGATAAATGATTTCAGCACAGTAGCAGGATACAAAATCAACACACAAAAATCAGTAGCATTTCTTTTCTCCAATAGTGAACATGCAGAAAGAGAAATCAAGAAAGCCTGCCCATTTACAATAGCCACCAAAAAAATAAAATACTTAGGAATTGAGTTAACCAAGGAGGTGAAAAATCTCTGTAATGAGAACTACAAACCACTGCTGAGAGAAATTAGAGAGGATACAAGAAGATGGAAAGATATCCCATGCTCTTGGATTGGAAGAATCAACATAGTGAAAATGTCCATACTACCCAAAGTGATATACAAATTCAATGCAATCCCCATCAAAATTCCAAAGACATTTTTCTCAGAAATGGAAAAAACTATTCAGACATTTATATGGAACAATAAAAGACCACGCATAGCCAAAGCAATGCTGAGCAAAAAAAATAAAGCTGGAGGCATAACACTACCTGACTATAAGCTATACTACAAAGCTATAATAACCAAAACAGTATGGTACTGGCATAAAAACAGACACACTGATCAATGGAATAGAACAGAGAATCCAGAAATCAACCCACACACTTACTGTCAGCTGATCTTTGACAAAGGCACCAAGCTTATTCAGTGGCGAAGGGACTGCCTCTTCAGTAAATGGTGCTGGGATAACTGGATATCCATATGCAGGAGAATGAAACTAGATCCATACCTCTCACCGTATACTAAAATCAACTCAAAATGGATTAAGGATTTAAATATACACCCTGAAACAATAAAACTTCTTAAAGAAAACATAGGAGAAACACTTCAGGAAATAGGACTGGGCACAGACTTCATGAATACGACCCCAAAAGCACGGGCAACCAAAGGAAAAATAAACAAATGGGATTATATCAAACTAAAAAGCTTCTGCACAGCAAAAGAAACAATTAAAAGAGTTAAAAGACAACCAACAGAGTGGGAGAAAATATTTGCAAAATATATATCTGACAAAGGATTAATATCCAGAATATATAAGGAACTCAAACAACTGTACAAGAAGAAAACAAGCAACCCAATTAAAAAATGGGCAAAAGAGCTAAGTAGGCATTTCTCTAAGGAAGATATCCAAATGGCCAACAGACATATGAAAAAATGCTCAACATCACTCAGCATCCGGGAAATGCAAATCAAAACCACATTGAGATACCATCTAACCCCAGTTAGGATGGCTAAAATCCAAAAGACTATGAACGATAAATGCTGGCGAGGCTGCGGAGAAAAAGGAACTCTCATATATTGTTGGTGGGACTGCAAAATGGTGCAGCCTCTATGGAAAATGGTATGGAGGTTCCTCAAACAATTGCAGATAGATCTACCATACGACCCAGCTATCCCACTGTTGGGAATATACCCAGAGCAATGGAAATCATCAAGTCGAAGGTATACCTGTTTCCCAATGTTTATCGCAGCACTCTTTACAATAGCCAAGAGTTGGAACCAGCCCAAATGCCCATCATCGGATGAGTGGATACGGAAAATGTGGTACATCTACACAATGGAATACTACTCAGCTATAAAAACGAATGAAATACTGCCATTTGCAACAACATGGATGGACCTTGAGAGAATTATATTAAGTGAAACAAGTCAGGCACAGAAAGAGAAATACCACATGTTCTCACTTATTGGTGGGAGCTAAAAATTAATATATAAATTCACACACACACACACACACACAAACCGGGGGGGGGAAGAAGATATAACAACCACAATTATTTGAAGTTGATACGACAAGCAAACAGAAAGGACATTGTTGGGGGGGAGGGGGGGAGGGAGAAGGGAGGGAGGTTTTGGTGATGGGGAGCAATAACCAGCCACAATGTATATCGACAAAATAAAATTAAAAAAAAAAAATCATGGAAAAGAATTCAGTCTGAAAGTAGGAAGAAATTTTATCTTTTGGCATTTCTACTCATCTGAAGTTATCTATGAGCAGCACTAAGAGGACATTCACAAGTGTTACCAGGCCACAAGTGTTACTAGGGAGAAACAAACTTGGGAGCAAGAGGGAAAATGAATAAATGAATAACAGAGAGCCAGAAATGATTGAGAAAAAATATCCGTAATAGGGAGTAGTAGAACATCATTAATATTTCCTCGAATATCTAACAACAGCATGTCACCACCATCTTGAAATAGACACAGAAGATGACAACATTAGAGGAAAGCATATTGGGAATAGATTGAACATGTGAGGCTGAGTATCCATGTCAGACGCTAGATTCACACACACACACACACACACACACACACGCCAATCTTTATGAGTGGTATCTTTTACCATGCTTATTAAAAAGTATCTGAAGACCCAAAAACTAGAGACATAGTGTATTTGTCATGGTCAAACCCTGTATTCAAGGGACATGGGCTGAATACTGTGATTCTTCCTCCTAATGGAGACTCAAACACTGAATATAAATTTAAGGTGAACACAAATAACTTAGTAAAATATTTTCATTTGGCTCTAGTTTACAGTTTTTCTAAGTTCTCTGTCATTGTTCAAATTTTTTATGCTTTGTATTACAGCTAGTGGAAATGTTCCTCTGAAAAAAGTGAAGGATGGTGTGTGATGGAGTTTGGATGTGCTGTCCCCACCAAAACTCATGTGGAAATTTGATCTCCAATGTGGCAGTGTTGGAAACTGATTGAGTCATGGGAGTGGATCCCTCATGAATGGATTCATGCTCTCCCTGGAGGAGGGGGAAGTAATGAGTGAGTTCTCGCTCTATTAGTTCCCGCAAGAGCTTGTTGTTTATAGGACCCTGGCACCTTCTCTCTCTCTTGCTTCTCTCTCTTGCTTCCTCTCACCATGTGATCTGCTCATACCTGCCCGCTGCCTGCTGTTCTTCTGCCATGAGTAGAAGCAGCCTGAGGCCCGTGCCCGATGCAGCTGTCCCAGAATCGTAAGCCAAATAAACCTCTTTCCTTTATAAATTACCCAGTCTCAGGTAATTCTGTCATAGCAATACAAAACGGACTAAAACAGTGTGAAAGCATTTCTAGGCAAGTTAAAAGTTACTGTAAACATTAAAGTCCTAATTCTGTAATGATTTTTTATCTTGTCTTTTTAGTTAATACATAAATTTATTAATATAGACTAATATCCCTGAATCTACCAATTAACAAAATAACTAGAATATTTCCAATATCATTGTATCAACCCATGGTTACTTTCTTGTCCTATTACCTGCCTCTCCACACTCTTCGAGATAACACTATTCTGAATTTTATATCGCTCATTCTAAAAAAATAGTTTTATCACCTATGTGATAACAACATAGTCTTTCATTTTGCTTGGTTTGACTGTATAAAAATACTATAGTAAATAATGTGCAATCTCCTGTAACTTGCTTTTTTAAGATAATTATGTCATGTAAGATTTTGTAGTTTATTGTTGTAGTTTATTCCTTTTCACTGCTATATAAGGATTATATTATTCAAATATACCATAATTTATTCATCCAATTTCCTGTGTATGTATATTTACATTGTTCTGCTTTTAAAAATATTCTTTTATATATAATTATTATAATTTTAATGTTATAAACAATCCCTGGTTCACATTTGCAAGTTCCACTACTTAAACATGAAGACTAAGGTATATTTAAGAATGGAACTTTTCATCATAGTATATATGAATATTCAGGTTATTAAAGTAATGCCAACTTGTACCATAAGTAGTTGTACTATTAAACCATAAGAATTTACACCCATGCATATGTATATGTTATCAAAGTTTGACAAGTTAGCCAGACTAGTGGATGTAAAAAGAAATCTCACTGAGGTTTAAATTTATCCTTGATTACTAATGAAGTTGAACATCTTTTTATATATTTATTGGCCATTTGTGTTTTATCTTCAATAAAATACCAGTCCATGCCTTTTGCCTCTTTTTCTATTAGGTTGTTTGTCATTTTTTTTATAGCTCTTCATACATATTACTAGATGTTAATCCTTTGTCAGTTACACATGTTGCAAATTTCTTCTCCCACAGAGTGTCTTATCTTTTCACTTTCTCAATGGTGCCTTTGTTGAAAAGAAGTTCATAATTTAAATGTAGTAAATTTTACAACTCTTTTTTTCAAGGTTGGCATATTTGGAGTCTTGTCTAAGAGAACTTTCCTTGCCTGTAGGTCATAAGCAATATCCTATATTTTCTTCTCAAAGTTGAAAGTTTTGACTTTCAGATATAAGTTTTTAATCCACACCTGGAAGTAATGTTTTTAAATGAGATGGAGATTGCATTTCAATCTTTCATTTACTGATAAATCATTGTTCCAGCATCATTTATTAAATGGTCCTTCCTTTCCCCTGTGATTTGTAATATTCACTCTGTTATAAATCAAGTTCTATATATGCTTTGGTGTTTCTGGGATATCCATTTAATTAATTACTCTGGCTTTATAATAAGTCTTTGTATCAGTTAGGTCAAAAGGTCTCACTTCAACAACATCCTACAATGTAAAAAATAATATTAATAAAATTTCATTTTCTTTTTTAAAAAAGGTCTCACTTTATTCATTTTGTAGGAATGTCTTGTGATTCTTGACCTTTTGCTCTTCCACAAAAATTTTAGAACTAGCTGGTCAAATTTTTTAAAAAAATCTCTATGGGGATTTTTTTTTTTTTTTTTTTTTTTTTTTGGTGGCTGGCTGGTATGGGGATCCGAACCCGTCTACTGGGATTTTGAAATTGCATCAACTCTGTAGATCAATTTGGTGAGAACTAACAGATTTATGATAGATTATTTTTCCAAGCATATGGTATAGATCTCCATTTATGTAGTTTGTCTTAATGTCTTCTTTTTATCCATAATATTAGCTAAAATATTTTTTTCTTTTTTCTTCATTGAAATGTAGTTGATGGTACATATCTGTGGGGTACAGAGTTGAATATCAATACCTGTGTGCAATATGTGATGCTCAGATCAGGATAATTAGTATATTCAACATTATGAAATGTAATCATTTTTCTTGGCCCTTTACCAATTCTTCCCTTACTTTCCCTCCCTCTCCCCCTTTCCCACCTCTGGTAACCTCAGTTCTATTCTCTCATTTTGAAAGTTGGACGTATCACTGTGATTATTGTATCTTTCTTTTTATTTTTTTATTTTTTTAGCTCCCACTTATAAGTGATGAGATGCACTATTTTTCTCTTCGTCTGGCTTATTTCACTTAATTTTCTTTAAGTTCATCCATATTGCTGGTGGATATCAGTATTTCATTCTTTTTATGGCAGAGTAATATTCCATTGTGCGCCCAGGGACCCTGGACATGGAGAAGGGGACTGGACCCCTCTTCCACATCCAGGCACATGGCGCCAGCCCCTTGGGGCCTGCCCAGGGACCAGAGGCATGGAGAAGGGGACCAAACACACCCCACAACCAGGCATACCACCAGTGCCAAAGAGCATGCCAAAAACAGCACCTCCATGTGGGTGGCCCACCACAGCCACCACAATAACCATGGCTGCTGCAAAAGCAGCTAGACGCCTCAACCACCATGCAGATTGTCCGCCAACCACTGGAGTGCATTCACACAGGAAGAGTCACCAGTAGAGACAAAGAAAGGAAGAGGATGTCTCTTTCCACAAAACCCATTTCAGAGTGACAGAAGAAGCATCTGCTCTATGATAATATTGGGGGACCTGATCACATCTCTCAGCATTGGACAGATCATCTAGGCAACAAGTTAACAGAGTAACCATTATTCTTTCAGAAGGAGAGAAGAAATCTAGGGCAATTAGAGGGGGGAGGGGGAGGGGATGGGGAAAGGGGAGAGGTTGGACAAGAGGCATAAAGAACAATTACGATTTGTAACAATATATATACTAGTAATATTGATTTAATCAACATATCTCAATGTTCAACCCCAAAAATATGTATAATTGATTTTGATTCAATAAATAAAAAATTTTTTAAAAATATTCCATTGTGTAAATATACCACATTTTCCTTATCCAGTCATCTGATGATGGACATTTAGGTTGTTTCCAACTCTTGGCTATTGTAAATAGAGCTGTAATCAACATGGAGTGTATGTATCCCTTTGACATGATGATTTCCATTCCTTTGGGTATATACCCAGCAGTAGAATTGCTGGATCTTATTACAGTTCTATCTGTTGTTATTTGAGGAATCTCCATACCATTTATGATAATGGCTGCACCAATTTACAGTTCCACCAAGTGTAGAAGTGTTCTCCTTTCTCCACCTCCTTGCCAGCATTTGTTATTCCTTGTCTTTTTGATAATAGCCAGTCTAACCGGGGTGAGATGATATCTCAGTGTGGTTTTGATTTGCATTTCCCTGATGCTTAGTGATGTTAAGCATTTTTTCATGTGTCTGTTGGCTATTTGTATATTTTCCTTTCAGAAATATCTATTCAACTCCTTTGCCCATTTTTTATTCGAGTTATTTGCTTTTTTACTGTTGTTTGAGTTCTTTGTATATTCTGGATATTAATCCTTTGTTGGATGCATAGTTTGCAAATATTTTCTCCCATTCTCCCATTGTCTTTTCACTCTGTTAATGGTTTCTTTTGCTGTGCAGAAGCTTTTTAGTTTGATGTAATCCCATTTGTTTATTTTTTGTTTTGTTGCCTGTGCTTTTGGTGTCATATTCATAAAGTCTCTGCCCAGTCCTACATCCTGAAGTGTTTCCCCTATGTATTCTTCGAGGACTTTTAAAGCTTCATGTCTTATATTTAAATCTTTAATCCATTTTGAGCTGATTTTCACGTATAGGGTGAGAGATACGGGTCTAGCTTCATTCTTCTCCATATGGATGTCCAGTTTTCCCAACACCATTTATTGAAGAGGCAGTCTTTTCCCCAATGTATTTTTGTGGTGCCTTTGTCAAAGATCAGTTGGCTGTAAGTGTGGGTTGATTTCTGGGTTCTCTATTCTGTTCCATTGGTCCACGTGTCTGTTTTTATGACAGTACCATGATGTTTAGGTTACTATAGCTTTCTAGTATAGCTTGAAGTCACGTAGTGGGAATACCTCCAGCTTTATTTATTTATTATCATTATTATTATTATTATTATTTTGATCAAGATTGCTTTGGCTATTCGGGGTCTTCTGTTGTTCCATATGAATGTTAGGATTGTTTTTTCTGTTTCTGTGAAGAATGTCACTGGTATTTTGATGGGGACTGCACTGAATCTGCAGATCTCTTTGTGTAGTATGGACATTTTCACAATGTTAATTCTTCCAATCCAAGTGCATGGAACGTCTTTCCATGTTTTTGTGTTCTCTTTAATTTCTTTCCACAGTGATTTGTAGTTCTTATTGTACAGAACTTTCACCTCCTTGGTTAAAATGATTCCTAGGTATTTCACTTTTGTTGGCAACTATTGTAAATGGGCTAGCTTTCTTGATTTCTTTTTCTGCTAGTTTGTTGTTGGAGTATAAAAAAAGCACTACTGATTTTTGTGTGTTGATTTCGTATCCTGCAACTTTACTGAAGTTGTTTATCAACTCTAAGAGTTTTGTTGTAGAGTCTTCGGGCTTTGCTATACATGGGATCATCTACAGACAAGAACAATTTGACTTTGTCTATTCCAGCCTGGATGCCTTTCATTTCTTTCTCTTGCCTGATCATCCTGGCTAGTACTTCTACTACTATGTTAAATAGGAGTGGTGAGAGTAGGCATCCTTGTCTTGCTCCCATTCTTTTTTTTTTTTTTTTTAAAGATGACCGGTAAGGGGATCTTAACCCTTGACTTGTTGTTGTCAGCACCACGCTCACCCAGTGAGCTAACCGACCATCCCTACATAGGGATCCAAACCCTTGGCCTTGGTTTTCAGCACCACACTCTCCCAAGTGAGCCACAGACTGGCCCATCTTGTTCCTATTCTTCATGATATTGTGGTGGGTTTGTCATATATGGCTTTTATGGTGTTGAGATAATTTCTCTCTATACCTAATTTGCTGAGCATCTTTATCATGAAGTGATGTTGAATTGTGTCAAATGTTTTTTCTGCATTTATTGAGATAATCACATGCTTTTTGTCCTTGATTTTGTAGAGTGGTGTATCATATTTATTGAATTGCATATGTTGAACCATCCTGGCATTCCTGGGATGAATCCCACTTGATCATGGTGTATAATTTTTTTGATGTCTTCTTGTATTGTATTTGCTAATATTTTATTGAGGATTTTTGCATCTATGTTCATTAAAGACATTGGTCTATAGTTTTCTTTTTTGGGGCTGTCTTTGTCTTCTTTGGGTATCAGGGTGATGCTGGCCTCAAAGAATAACTTTGGGAGAATGTCCTTGAATGATAGAGTTTGGATGTGTTGTCCCTGCCAAAACTCATGTGGAAGTCTGATCCCCAATGTGGCAGTGTTGGTAGCTGTTTGAGTCACAGGGGCAGATCCCTCATGAATGGATTAATGCTCTCCCTGGAGGCGTGGGGGTAGTGAGTGAGTTCTTGCTCTCATAGTTCCTGTGAGAGCTGGTTGTTTAAAAGACCTTGGCACCTCCTCTCTCTCTCTCTCTCGCTTCCTCTCACCATGTGATCTGCTTGTACCTGCCGGCTGCCTGCCACTTTCTGCCATGAGTGGAAGCAGCCTGAGGCCCGCACCAGATGCAGCTGTCCCAGAACCGAAAGCCAAATAAACCTCTGTTCTTTATATATTACCCAGTCTCAAGTATTCTGCTATAGCAACACAAAATGGACTAATACAGAAAATTGGTACTAGAGAAGTGGGTTGCTGCTATACAGATACCTGAAAATGTGGAAGCGGCTTTGGAACTGGGTGTTAGGCAAAGGTTGGAGGCATTTGGAGGACTCAGAAGAAAACAGAAAGACAAGGGAAAGTTTGGACTGTCTTAGAGACTGGTTAAATGGTGATGAGCAGAATGCTGATATAAATATGGACTGTAAAGACCATTGTAAGGAAGTCTCAGATATAAATAAGAAGGAGTTTATTGGAAACTGGGGCAAAGTTCAACCTCGCTATGAACTGGCAAGGAACATAGCTGCATTATGTTCATGCCCTAGGACTTTGTGGAAGTTGGAACTTAGGAGTTGTGAACCAGAGTATCTGGCAGAAGAAATTTCTAAGCAGCAAAGCATTAAGGAAGCTGTATGGCTACTTGTAACAGCCTATGCTGAGCTATGGCAGAAAAGGCATGATGTAAGGAAGAATTTAAAAGGGAAGCAGGGCGTAAAGATTTAGAAAATTTGCATCTGGCCATGTGGTGGAGAAGCAGAGAGGATTTTCAGAAAAAAAATCCAATGGTGCTAAGACAATTAGTGAAAAAAAAAAAAAAAAAGGGATTATCAAGAGAAGGGGAAATGGGCCCTGAAGGCACTGCAGAAGCCTCTAGGGCCAACTCTTCCATTTCAGGCCCAAAGGCCTAAGGAGACAAAATAGTTTTGGGGAACAGGCCTGAGGTGCCTTCCATGGGCTCACTGCCCAGGGTCACCTCAGGAAGCTGCTTCTAGCACCAGCACCCCAGTTACTTTGGCTGCTCCAGCCATGGCTAAATTGGTCCCAGGTGTGACTAGACACGCAGATTTGAAAAATACAAGCTGGAAGCCTTGGCAGCATCCACATGGTGTTAGGTCTGCAGGCTCGCAGAATGCCAGAGCTGTGGAGGCTTGGGATCCTCCACCCCAATTTCAAAGGATGTATGGAAAAGTCTGGGGGCCCAGGAAGAGATCTGTCACAGGAGTGGAGTCACCACAGACAACCTTTGCTAGAGCAATCCCGAGTGGAAACGTGGGGTTGGAGTTGCAGCAGAGAAACCCCATCAGTGCCGTGCCTAATGGAGCCATGAGAGCGGGACCACCATGGAGACCTCAGACCTATGGAGCTACCAGGGTGCAACACCAGCCTGTGAGTGCTAAAGCTTCACTTAAGACCAGGTAAGCCATAGGAGTGGAGCTGCCAGAGGACTTGGGGACCCAACCCCCACATCAGTGTGCAGAGGACATTGAACATGGAATCAAGGCACGTGATTCACCAGCTTTGAGATTTAATGCCTGCCCTGCTGGGTTTTGGACTTGTTTGGGACCTGTTACATGTTTGGGGGGAGCCTATTTCTCCCTTTTGGAATTGGAATATGTACCCTATGTTTGTCCCACCGATACATCTTGGAAGTAGATAACATATTGATTTCACAGATGGGACTTTGAACTTTGGACTTTTGAGTTGAAACAAGTTAAGACTTTGGGGATGAAATGAATGTATTTGCACGTGAAAAGGACATGAGTTTTGGGGGGTCAGGGGTGGAATGTAGTGGATTGAATTATGTCCCCCGAAAACTCACTGAAGCTTGAATTGTGTCCCCAAGTTTTATGTATTAGAAACTTGGCCCCCACTGTGAACATTAAGAGGGTGGGAAATCCTATTATGGTAATTGAAAGGTAGAGCCCGGAAGAGGTGATTGGATTGTAGGACCCTGTAGTAGTGGATGGATTAAAAATGGTGGTCAAGGGTGTAGTTCTGAGGGTTTTAAAAGAAGAGGAGAGTCTCTCTCTCTGCTCTCTCTGCTTCCACCAGCTTGCAGTGTGAGACCCCTGAGTCACTGTCACCATCACCAGATGGATTTTGGACTTCTCAGCCTCAGAAACTGTAAGCAATAAATTTTGTTTTCTTTTAAAATCACCCAGTTTCAGGCATTTTGTTATAAGCAACATAAACAGACTAATACACTTCCCTTTTTTTCTCTTTGTGTCCCTGGCCAGACTGGTAGGCAGTGTACTAAGTTTGAGAAGACTAGGGAAAAGTCAAATTATGTTCATAATGAACAAACCCCCAAGGCAGGAATAGGAAACTTCTAGAACTGCTGCCACTAAGTGAAGCCTGAAGCACTTTTGGGGGCCTGACTATACAACTAGCTAAGCCTTGGGTGACAGAGATATCACGGTAGACTAAAGACAGGACTTCTAACTCCTGTGCTAGAGGACTTACATTGCCATGAGATATGTGAGATCATGAACACTATGGTTTCTGCTTAAAATAATCAATTTTTTTAATTGCTCTTTTTAAATTGCTTTTCCCAATAATACTAAAGACTGCAAGCCAAGGAGAATTTCATTTTTTTTTTTTTGCCCGTCTTTCTAGGCTTAATTAATGAAATGGTGCCTAATCACCATTCAGTTAAGGCTTTTGGGTAAAATATTTTACTTGAACAACTTTCAACTCACTAATGAAAGTATATTAATACAGAATTTAAAACCAAAAACAAAAAACAAAAAAACTCCTCCTTCCCTGAAATCCCAAGTGTCAAGATGTTCTGATTCTAAAATTCATATCCTCATATACCACGAGGGTGCTGAATAAACCACATTGAAAACACATTTACTGTAAGACTGGATGGAGCTTGTGGGTCATTCTCTCTCTGGGTCTGAGCCTGAGCAGTGAATGACGTCATAGTTGTATGATGGAACAAACCCTTTACTGGATTCTTGATCTGACTGAAGCCTATAAGTGGTAAATAGCATGGCTTAAAAGTAGGGCAGTATCAGGATTTTGTAGGATTCTATGCTGAGTCCTTTTAAAAAAAATCTATGAGAAACTGAACAAATTTTTCTAAAGCAATGATTATTTTGAGCCATGAGGATGATTTCATAGAACTTTTCAAGTGCCTAAACTGCTAAGCCTCTCTTGAATTCCCAGCTCTATCGTAAGTTTCCAGATTTTGAGCACATATCACTAATTGAGTTCTTGATTTCCAGGCTCTGAGGTGAAGCTGGGAAAATTGATCAATTTCTAAAGAAACATTCAGAGACTTTTTTCTTCATGGTTTAATAGTATTTGTCCATTATTTCTAAGTCAACAACCTAGTTTTCTTGCCAGTGAACCACCTACTACAATCTACATTTTTTAGAAAGGCAAAAGATTTATACGATCTGAAGAGAAACAAGTATACAATCTATGTTTCTAAAAGATAACTGAAGAGATAAGACCAGCAAGAAAAGGGGAAGCCCTGCCAACCCAGCTTCTGGTACATAGGCTCTGTTTCTCAGACTATAAAGAAGTAGAAAGGGAGGACTAGGGAGTCCACAGTAAAGAGTCCATTCAGGAGGGTACAAAGTAGCATTGTATGCCACCCCCAGACCTACTTTCAAGAAAGGCCAGTGGGTTCATAAGAACTGACAGGGCAGGGATAGGTCTCCCAGAGGGAAACCCTGGGAAAGTCTACATACTACCAGGCAGTTAGCTAAGATATAAACAAGCAGACAAATATTCTATAAATGCTATATAACATTTTATTCTTTGTCAAAGACTTGAAATATTCTACTGATTTCATAAATAAATAAATTTTTTCTTTAAATAACTTTTTCCACGTATTTCCAACTGCATAGCACCATTTTTATTATTTAAGGTGTATAACTTGATGATCTGATATATGTATACATTGTGAAATAATCACCATAATCAAGCTAACTAACATATCCATCACCTCACAAATTAACATTTCCGTGTGTGTGTGGTGAGAACACTTAGGCTCTTAGCAAATTTCAAGTATATGGTACAGCATTGTTACCTATAGGCACCGTGCTATACATTAGATTTTCAGAACTTATTATCTTCCAACTTTGTACCCCTTGATCAACAAACATCTCCCCATATCCCCCTCCTCCTAGCCCCTGGAAACCACCATTCTACTCTCTGCTTCTGTGGATTTGACTATATTAGATTCCATGTATTAGCGAGATCATACAGTACTTGTCTTGCTGTGTCTGGCTTATTTCACTTAGCATTTATTTTTATATAGGATCAGAGTGGCACTATTTGAAGGGGAGCAGTGGCAAGAAATTTTGCTTAGAGATCTGGGAACAGTAAAGGAGCTCTTCCTGTGGCCTTTCAACTTTGCACATGCCTCTAACTTGAATTTGCATATGTCACCATTTCCTGAGGCCCTGTACTTTTCAAACTTCAGGCCTTGAGCTAGAAAAGCTGCAAAAGAATATAAGGAAATTAGTCTGTGAGCTGATCCTCAATTGTATTTTCTGAATTTCAGACAGAGTCACTGGCCACATGGCAGTTTCAAAAATTAAATCAAAACTTAAGCTGAATCCTCTAACAAAAGTACCTGTCTCCCACAGCAGGAGGTAGGTAATTAATGTATGAAGGTGATAAATACAATAAAGAATTATTAAGGTGATGAATATATTAAATACCCATAAAGGCTATGATGAAACAATTGGAAAGCTCTTCAGATATCCATTCTGTGATGAGTTTAGTTATAAAACAAAACATCTGAATTGGAGAGAAAGATTTTTTATGAGAAGAAAAGGATATAGGTCCTTTTTGATTAGAGAAATAAAGAGTTCTCCTTTTCATTCACCCAAACAAGAGGCTATTTTTGTGCCAGGACACAGAACACCCGAGAGGGCTCAAGGAGTTGTCAGGTATACATTGAGATATTTTCAGTTCCAGCTTAAAGGAGAATAAACTTACAAGGTCATAAAAAAGACCTAAATCACTAAGCAAGTCAAAGTGTAGGAAAAGGGTCTATGTCTCAAATATGGCTAGTAAAATGCAAACTAATAAATTAGCCATGACTAACCCTGGGCTAAAATTGGGAAGGGAGGTTTGTATGTGGCATTAGCTATAGGGTTTTCTCAGTCTGCTAACAACAAATTCCAGTTAACAGCCACTAGTGACTGAAGTGAGAGCCCGGTCTGTATTTTATCAGATCCTGAGAAGAAAGTCTTCTCTCCTCTCCCACAATTAGCCATCACTTTGCCACTTTGAGAGTATTTTTCCTAGTGTCCTTAACTATGCCACTCTAAAGAAATACATTACTGACTTTTTTAGAGGGAAGTGGGTAAGATAACCTCATAGCAGCCAAATGAACCCTTACCCTGCATTACAAGCTGCCTTTTGAAGTGGTGAGTTCCCTGTCACTGACAGTAGTCAAGCAAAGACCAGATACTATCACATGGAGAGGGAACTGCTACATTAGAGGAGAAGCTGGACTGGATTCACACCAAATCTAAGATTCTTGAATCATTTGAAACATTGTAAAATAAAAAGATTCTCCAATATTTGATCTAAGATAAGGTCTGAAATTGTGCCAAGAGTATTCTTTTTTTATTGTAGCTAATAAAAACTTTATATTGCCTGGCCTTCTACTTTCCTCTTGCTTCTTGTATTTCTCCATCTACTGCATCTTTTACATCATCCAACAGAAATCTGTTTATATTTAGAAATACAACAAATATAAAATAACCTATCTCAGTAAGGGCAAACCTGAGTTTTCAGATGCTCAATCAGGTAATAAAGAGGAAACACCAAAAGAAGAAATCAGCATTAGTAAATGTTGAGAAAATAAGACAAATTAGATAAAATTCCATGTTGAAAAGGTGACAACAGTGTATTTTGAGAGCTTATCACTGCCTTTTCTCCCAGGTCCCTCTTTGAAAATGAATACAACCTAATAAATACTCTGGAGGATACTAAATTAATAACCATAATAATTTTTTTGTTTAACTATAACATTTAGTATTTCTTCTAGTTTTACTTTTTTAACTACTTCTTATAAAACCACGAAAACTGGGCCAGCCCAAGGCCCACTCTTACTCGGGAGAGCGTGGTGCTGATAACACCAACGCCAAGGGTTCGATTCCTATATAGGGATGGCCAGTTAGCTCACTTGGGAGAGTGTGGTGCTGACAACACCAAGTCAAGGGTTAAGATCCCCTTACCGGTCATCTTAAAAAAAAAAAAAAAAAACACAACAACTAAAAAAATTCATTTTTTTAACACTCTTTGTTCTAAGAGTATCAAAACTAAAGGCATTTTAAATAGAATAAATTTATAAAATTATGATTATTGTAATTAAATTTTATAATTAAATTTACTTAAATGTAATTAAATTTTGTTTAAATTACCATACAAACAAATCCAGTTCTACGTGATGCATTTTTATGTTCCTAAACTAATAAATTACTGCAGAGCTATACAAAATATCCCCAAAGTATTAAATTTTTCCTCCTTTTCCAGATTTTACTTTCCTGAGAAAATGAAAGGTCACCCAGGGTTCCAAACTTTCTCTATTTCTGTCTCTATCTGTATCTCTATCTCATGTCTCACATGCTGGTAAAAATATAATTTGGCAATTAAAGTAGTCATGAAGTAATCATGGATGCCAAGGTTTCTCCATAAGGATATTTACCACAACGTTATTTATAATAGTTAAAAATTTGAAACAACTTACATTTCTAACAACAGGAATAGTGTAAGACTTAGGGCCTTGAGCTTTGGAGTCAGACTAGTCTGGGTTTGAATCTCAGGTCTTCCGCTTATCTGTGTGACTCGGGACAAGTTATTTAATCCCCCTGAGCCTTGGTTTTCTGTTTTGTAAAATGGAAGAAATCATCTTTTTAAGGGGAGTAAAGATAACTGGCAAGCACAGGGCAAAGGTGGACCTCGGTGGCCAACATCTTCTCACTGTCCATTCTGTAGCTATTGGCAAGTGGCAGTAATACATCCCTTAGGTAGTAAGACTCTGGACATATTGTGATGCTTGCAGTCACTCCAATCGATAAAAACTGATGAATGGGAATACTGTTTGCTGTTTCACGTATTAAATCTAAATCTTTTCATGTTTCTTCTCAGGGATGAAAATTTACCAGGAACTCTTCAATGCCAATCACAACACAGAGAAAAGAAGTTGAATCATTCACAAATGGAAGGTAATGAAAATCATCCTCAAAATTAAAATGTAAACAACAGTCCTTTAATATAACTGATCCTTCTTCTCTCAGAAGATCTGGGATTTCAAGGGTTGTCTATACTACTCTATCATTTGAGAAAAAAAAAAGAAAAAAAACTTTCCGTGGGTCGGGAGAGGGATCACTTTCAAACGGGCATCTCCCTAGAATTTAGACAGTCCTGGTCAAATTCCTGTATTCAAAGAATAACTTATGGGTTATTCTGTGTGGAAAAGAACAAATGAAAGGTCAAGTATAAACCAAGTAATGTAAGAGTGTAAACACAACTAAAGTCCCAGGATTTTTCAGAGAAAAAAAATTATAATGATAAAATGAGCTATACTGGCTACAGTTCATTCATCCAAACAACAAATATTTACTTAAAGCCAAAAATGTACTCGGCACGGGAAACACAACAAGTTAGACTTGGACACTGCCCTCATAGGAAGTCCAAAAGGGAAGACAGACAATTAAACCATAATTGTTGAATGAATCATTTAAATTACAATAGGACATGACTTATGACAGGAAAAATATAGAGCATAAAGAGACGTCTCCTAACTTGGTCGTGCGAGGGAAGAAGAGTCCCAGAGAAGGCTGAATATGGAGTAGGAGTAAATCAGGCAAAGAGCAGAAAGAAAGGCCCAGAGAAAAGGGAAAGCGTGATGCACAAGAAAAACTACAAGAAGTCAAGCATGGCTGTGTTTGGATTCTGGGAGGCTAATGCTTCACTCCTCTGAATTTAGAACCAATTGAAAATTGATTCAGGAGACAGAAAGGAATCAAAGAACCACCTTGATTGCTGGGATAGCTGGTTTGGAAAATACAAAGGATTGTCAAGATCGGATGTGCATTTTTAATTGTAAAACTGATCTAAATGCCTTGATAATGACAGTTTATGGTTTTATAAGACATTAACATTTCTAAGGAGCTTTAATATACATTGGTGCTCATTTTAAGAGATTTCTTTTAATCAGATGTGGTAAGACATGCAGACATGGAAATGACTGTCATGAAAGAAGTTTTTTTTAACTCAAAGATCCCAGAGGCACATGTCATACAGGGCCACATGAGGAAGCACCAGGGTCAGTCAGGAGGTGGCAGGGGCAGAATGTGGACAAGAGCCTTTATTGTGGTTTCCAGGAAAAGGAACTGGCAAGGCAGAGTAAGCAGGGTTAGGAATAGTGAGTTTGAATAGTTTCAGTGGACTCTGGGGTGTGGGGGCTGTCTCTAGTTGTCTGGTATCTGGGCTTGGGATAATTAAGGAAAGAACATAGCAGCCCTGAATGTAAGAGCAGAGAAGGAAGGTGTTTAGAGGATTAGCTGGTTTGTATATGAAAGGCACACTCACAAGCTAATAGTTTACTATCTACACGAGTTTACTAGTCAGCCCTGGGTGGGGCAGTCCCTCCAGGGCCAGCAGAGCCCCAAATGTCAAAGCATCAAACACAGAAACTAGAAAATGTTCCTCACAACTTTCCTGAGTGGTCAATTTCTTCATTCTACAAATATTTATTGAACACTTCAAATTCCCCAACATCTCCCATTCTCACTCTCAATTGATATACTTGCTTCCTACTTCTCTGAAGAAAACTGAAGCAATAGGAAAAGAATTTCCAGACTCCCAACTTCCTGTCTACCTCCCTACCAGCATCTATACCCATATACTCTGCCTTCCACCATTTTCGAACAGTTTGAGCAACAAAAGTAAATATATGTTTTATAAACCAAAGTAAAAAATAAACATCCAAAAGTCCATATGCTAGAAATAAATGACAGAATTTTTAATATTTTAACAAATTTTAAATGAAGAATTTTTAAATAGTAGCTGGAGAAGAAAATGTCACAATATTTTTTAAAATTGAAACATAATTGATTGCACATATTCATAGGGTACATAGTTGAATATCAATACCTGTGTACAATATGTGGTGATCAAGTCAGAATAGTTAGTACATTCTTCATTACACAATGTAATCATTCTTTGTGACCCTTTACCAATTTCTCACTAACCCTCCTCCTCCTTTCCCACCACTGGTAACCTCAGTTCTATCCTCTCCTTTTGAAAGTTCAACATATTATTGTGCTTGTTGTATCTTTCTCTCTTTCTTTTCTTATTTATTTGTTAATATTTTTAGCTCCCACTTATGAGAACATGCAGTATTTCTCTTTTTGTGCCTGGCTTATTTCACTTAACATAATTTTTTCCAAGTTCATCCACATTGCTGCAAGTGGCAGAATTTCATTCTTTTTATGGCTGAGTAGTATTCCATTGTCTATAGATAGCACATTTTCCTTACCCAGTCATCCATCAATAGGCATTTAGGTTGATTCCATATCTTGTCTATCGTAAATAGAGCTGTGATAAACATGGGAGTGCAGGTAACCCTTCCACATGATTTCCATTCCTTTGGGTATGTACCCAGCAGTGGGATTGCTGGATTGTATGGCAGTTCTATCTGTAGTTGTTTGGGGAACCTCTATACCATTTTCCATAATGGCTGCACCAATTTGTAGTCCCACTGACAGAGTAAGAAAGTTCTCTTTTCTCTGCCTCCTTGCTGGCATTTGTTATTCTCTGCCTTTTTGATAATAGCCAGTCTAACTGGGGTGAGATGATATCTCAGTGTGGTTTTGATTTGCATTTCCCAGATATTTAGTGATGTTGAACATTTTTTGAGTCTGTTGGCCATTTTTATGTCGTTCTTTGAGAAATGCCTATTCAGCTCATTTGTCCATTTGTTAACCAGGTTATTTGTTTTTTTACTGTAAAGTTGTTTGAGTGCCCTGTATATTCTGGATATTAATCCCTTGTTGAATGCATAGTTTGCACATATTTTCTCCTATCCTACAGTTTTTTTCACTCTACTGATTGTTCTCTTTGCTGTAAAGAAGCTTTGTAGTTTGATATAATCCCATTTGTTTATTTTTTCTTTTGTTGTCTGTGCTTTTGGGCTCTTATTTATAAAGTCTTTGCCCAGTCCTACATCCTGGAGAATCTCCCCTATGTTTTCTTCAAGGAGTTTTAAAGTTTTAGGTCTCATATTTAAGTCTTTAATCCATTTTGAGTTGCTTTTGGTGAACGGCAAGAGGTACAGATCTGTTTCATTCTTCTACATATGGATATCCAGTTTTCCCAGCACCATTTATAAGAGGCTCTCCTTTCCGCATCTTATGTTCTTGGTGCCCTTGTTGAAGATCAGTTGGCTGTAAATATGTGGGGTGATTTCTAGGTTCTCTATTCTGTTCCATTGGTCCACATGTCTGTTTTTATGCCAGTACCATGCTGTTTTGTTTACTGTAGCTTTGTAGTATAATTTGAAATCAGGAAGTGTAATGCCTCCAGCTATATTTTTTTTTGCTCAGGATTACTTTTGCTATTTAAGGTCTTTTGTTGTTTTATATGAATGTTAGGATTGCTTTTTCTATTTCTGTGAAGAATGTCATTGGTATTTTGATGGGGATTGCATTGAATCTGTACATTGCTTTGGGCAGTATGGACATTTTCACAATGTTAATTCTTCCAATCCATGAGCATGGAATGTCTCTCCATCTTTTGTGTCCTCTTTATTTTCTTTCAGCAATGATTGTAGTTCCCATTGTAGAGATATTTCGCCTCCTTGGTTAAATTTATTCCTAGCTATTTTATTTTTTTGGTGACTATTGTAAGTGGACTTGCTTTCTTGATTTTTCTGCTAGTTCATTGTTGGAGTAGAAAAATTTTACTGATTTTCGTGTGCTGATTTTGTATCCTGCAACTTTACTGAAATTATCTGCTCTAAGAGTTTTATGTAGAGTCTTTAGGTTTTTCTATATATAGGATCATGTCATCTGCAAACAGGGTCAGTTTGACTTCATCTTTTTCAATCTGGATGCCCTTTATTTCTTTCTCTTGCCTGACTGCTCTGGCTAGTACTTCCAGTACTATGTTAAATAGGAGTGATGAGAGTGGGCATCCTTGTCTGATTCCTGTTCTTAAGAATTCAGGATGATGTTCATTCAGGATGATGCTGGCAGTGGATTTGCTGTATATGGCTTTCATTGTGCTAGGATATTTCCCTTCTATACCTAATTTGTCAAAAGTCTTTATCATGAAGTGAGGTCAAATTTTGTTAAATGCTTTTCTGCATCTATTGAGATAATCATGTGGGTTTTGTCCTTGATTTTGTTGATGTGGTGTATCACATTTATTCACTTGTATATGTTGAACCATCCTTGCATCCCCTGGATGAATCCCACTTGATCATGGTGTATTTTTAAGGGAGAAATAACAGTGAGTTTGTATATAGGATATGATAGAGAGTGAAAAAAAATTGGTGTCAGAGACAGAGGGAACCCCTTCATGGGTAATTTCTTTGAATATGAGAGGGAATGGGTTCTGGCCCACAGTGGAGGGATTGGCTCTAGATAAGAGTACAAAGTTAATTTGTGGAACAGGGAGGAAGTCAGAGTATGTGTGTACATACTCTGTAGGGAGGTAGATATGGAGGTGGGAGTCTGCAGAAATTCTACTTGTCTCTTTTTCTTCCTAATTCCCCCCACCTAGCATTACTTTTTCTTTTTCCCATAGCACATATCACCATTTACAGTGGCATCTAATTTACCTATTTATTACATTTATATGAGGGCAGAGATATTTGTCTATTTAATGCACTAATGTATTCTGAGCACTTAAAACAGTACCTGGCACATAGAAAGCATACAATAAATATTTGTTGACTAAGTTACACCCATGAAAGAAAGCCTACTAACATGTTAGAGAAGTTGGGAGAAAATAGAAACAAGTCAGAGATGGTTTAGTCCAAGTTCTAGAGAAGCCTACCTTTTATCTAAAGAGAAAGCTATTACCTTTTCACATTATTATAGGGCAGGTATCATTATCTCTATAGGATTAATCGTTCATACAGAGAGATGCTGAGACTTGAATATGATATGAAAAAAGGTTTATTCTGGTGCCATTTGGCACAACTTTGTTCTAAGTTTATTTCCTGATTCACTAATTTTAGAAAACATGTCTAATTTTGGCTCCTGTTAGTACCTTGACTATTTCTTTAAAAAACTTTGGGTCTGTACAAACATACACAAATATATAATTTGGGTCCATATTGGTATATTAGTTTTCTATTGCTGCTGTAACAAATTGCCACAAACTTGGCAGCTTAAAAAAACACAAATTTATTATATCACAGCTCTGTATGTCAGAGGTCCAGGTGGCCTCAGTTGGTTTTTCTTTAATGGGTCTAACAGGGCCAAAATTAAGGTATTGGTCAGCCTGGGCTCTTATCTGGGGGCCTTGGAGGAGAATGTGCTTCCAATCTCATTCAGATTTTTGGCAGAATTCAGCTCCTTGTGGTTGCAGGGCTGAGGTCCCAGTTTCCTTGCTGTTTGTCAGCCAGGGACCTCTCTCAGCCACTTAAGGCTGCCTGCATTGCACATCATGTTGCCCCCTCAGTCTTCAAACCAGCAATGGTGGTTCAGGTCCTTCTCAGGCTCTGAATCTCTCTGACTTCTTCTGCCACATCTCTCTTGCTTGTAGCTATATAAGGGATCATGTAATTAGATTGGGCCCAGGATAATCTATCTTAATTCTGCAAAGTCTCTTTTGTCATGTACAGTCACATGTTCACAGGTTTCAGGGATTAGGGTATGAACATCTTTGGAAGGCCATCTCACCTACTACATTTGGTTTTCCATCAATTAGTTTATCCCAGTTCAAATCCCATGGAAGGATTCTATCCTTCATAAAAAATGTCTACTGAGTACTTGTTTTTCTCTCAACACTTTTTCAGAAAATAATCTCCAGTCAACTGCACTGTCTGTCCTAATCCCATTAGCATATGTATTTCTTCTTGAATAACTGTCCTGAATAACATAATTCCATTTTGTCAGCGTTCCAAGATGCTTACAAATTCTTCAACAAGGATAAAACTGGCTGTATTGATTTACATGGAATGATGTGCACTTTAGCTAAGCTGGGAATGATTCTAAGCAAACGTGATGTCAATAATGAATTAAGATGTGCTGATATTGATGGTGAGTACTTTGACTTCTCATTATTTTTCTCATAAAAGATTTTTGTGAATATGTATTTTTCTCACAGTGACTGTATAAACATGAGAAATAGACCTCATTTATTTGCCAAAAATGTGTGTGTGTGTCTATTTAAAGACATCAGTGAGGAATGTATATAAGTTATGATATCAAATTAATGATACAAATTAACTACTTAAAAAATCCTATGTGGAAATTAGAGTGACTGTCTCATTTCAATATCAAATTCAGGTTACCAATCATGATGTAAATTTTGGAGAGTGCCTTGACATAACAGATACAAAGACATGAATAATTTCAAAAGTGACATGTTGCCAAGAAAATCCAAGCCCTTTGTTTCTGTTTTAATCATAATAATACAAATCTTTCTTCCATCATTCCATCTATATTGAATTTTTATTTTTTATTTTTTTAAAAGAAGACCAGTAAGGGGATCTTAACAAACTTGACCTGGTGTTGTCAGCACCATGCTCACCAGTGAGCTAACCGGCCATCCCTATATGGGATCTGAACCCGTGGCCTTGGTGTTATCAGCACCACACTCTCCCAAGTGAGCCACGGGCCGGCCCCTATATTGAATTTTTAAATATCACAGCATTTTGCTGGAATTTTTAAAGCATACAGATAGTTTTTATTGATTATACTAACTAGGGATTAGTAGCACAAGCTGATATGTTATGTGGAAAATATATTCAGCATATTTTCTCCTCTCACCTCTCTCTACCCAATTGCCAGTGCCTCATTCAGTCAGCATCAGTTCCATGTGTGATTCAAAATCCCAGTCAATAAGGTATCACTTGTTTCCACTAATTCTGTGCAATTTTTCTAATATTTCATAGAAACACACATACCCCCTTAGTAGCACTCACTATCCTTTAATTTCAGAGGAAATGGGGTACAACTTGAGGATGTTATAATAGGAATGAATGATAGGGGTGGGTATGGCCTCAGGGGGAAGGAGTGGATTCCTGGCAAACACGGCAAGTCTCTGGGAAGACAGGACTACAATGTCTGGGAACCCCTGGCTTGATGTTTACACCCCACCATCACTTCTGTGGGCTGTGGGTGACTTGTGTAATGGTGCTAAGACAACCTGAAGAAGACCAGTGCATATCTGACCATATCCACAGCCCTTAAGTGCTCTAATTTTAAGTATTAAATAGTCCAGGATGTTTTAATTTTTAAATTTAATGTACAAGGGTACTTCAAAAAGTTCATGGAACAATAGAATTAAAAGATAATACAAATCCTCCCATGAACTTTTTGAAGACCCCTCATATATTCTGATAATTAAAATATATCTTATCCTTGTCCTAAGCCTTAGATTTCTGTTGCAGGAGATGGGAAGGTAAACTTCTCAGACTTTATAAAGGTGCTAACAGATAAGGACCGCTTCCTCAGAGCTGTGGGTGAGTAGAGATGTTACTGAATAGATGGCAGTTGAGAAGCTACAACTCACTACATAGTAAATAAACATTATTGATTTGCACTAAGGAGACAAATCAGGAAGGTGTAGTCTGGAATGCAATTTACTTTTGTACTACTTCTCCAAAACAATATTTGCTAAGTAAGTTGATACAGTTTTAGAATTTTAACTTAAATACATCAAGCAGGCACTGGCATTGTCTAAAGGTTTAATGCAGGAGACCCTGCCCTGTAGTCTCCAATGAGAGCACTCAGGAACTGACTAGTGTAGAAAAATTTGGTCTCCTGAATTCTTTACCAAGTATATACACACTTTGGGAGGCATTCCTTTTACAAAAGAAAAAACATTTTTTAGAGAAAAAAAGGTGCTCTCTCATGCAAATTTGGGGTATAAATAATTTACTGTTCTTGAAAAAATACCTTCTTCACACTGATAAAACCTCAACCCTCAGTGCACTGTTCATGAGTTCAACAACTGCCTTGGAAAATCTAACCACTATTTATAACATGTTTCCCAGGATAAATACATTCCAAAACCCAAGCATTGTACACAGTTTTGAAAATTCACCCATTCATAAGCTATGAACTGTCCTTAGGATAAAGTGAAGTTACGGTTTGCAAGTACTACTATAGTAATGGGGGCTTGCCTGCAAACCAGAGATACATTTTCAACAATTTCTTTGCCTAGAAGAACAAGACAATAGTCCTTAATATATAACTCATGTTTATGTTAAAAGTACTACTATATTTACTTGGAAGTTATTGAACTAAAAGTATTTTTTATATTCCATAACTAGTCTGTCTGCTCAGTAATCAAAATGGCCTTTCTACCAGATAGAACAGATTTTTAATGACTTACTGCATCTCTAGTCCCTGACTTGATATTATTATTACAAATACTCAGTAAAAAGACTGTCAGTTTATTTATTTATTTATTTTGATAAACGGTTTGTTCAGAAGGCATTTTCAAAGCTATCTTTTTTTCCCCTGCATAGTTCCAGAAAAGGAGGCCTGTTTAGATGTAGCTGGCAATCCAGGGATCCTACTGTTTGAGATCTTATCAAAGCTTGTAGAGACTTCAGCCCTACCCAGAAAGGCTGTAATGGAACTAGTAAGGTAAGTGGGAAGGAAAGGAACAAAAACTGACTTCTCAGAAGCACTTTTGAGGATATTAACACAGCAGTCACCTCTACTAACATCCAACTCACCAGGGTCTGGTCCAAAACAAAGGATTAGGTAACTGAAAAATGGCTCTCCTGCCACAATATGAGATCTTATTCCTTCATCTCCACAGTCCTGCCCAGCTCTGAAATCATAAGGCTGACCTCAGACCATCTCAGGGACCCACTGAAGGTCTAAGACAGCCAAGCAGGTTCAGCCTCTCCTAACTATGGCCTGAGAATCCCAGCAGAATAAGACTTTTTCCAGGGATGATTTTGGGTGGGCTTAGAAATCTAGTTTGGAATACAAGACTTTACTGCTCATCCTGGAACTACCAGGGGCTCTCAAGAGGGCCTCTGACTCTGAGATGAGGGTGACAGCAAGTTCAGACCTCCCGCGGTAGCCTTTAGACTAGAGCAGAACCAATTACACTTGAGAATAAAGGATGAGGAAACATTCTCACCCGAGTGTGTTTATTTATTAATAATAAATTTGTTGGTTAGCTAAACAGATAGCTATATTTAACAAATAGTGCTAAAAATAAACTTCCTCAATTAATTTTTTTCATTGTATTATAGAAATTAAACAAATGTTGCCATTATCAATCTTTTCAACTCATACGCCTTCAAAGCATTCTGGTATCCCACTTAGAGAAACAAAAATACAGAATTCCACTTACAATATAAAACTAATCTACTGTCCCTCAGTAGGTAGTCTCTTTATACCATTCTATCTCTCTGTCAGAAGGGAAACAGAAAGTGCACAGAATTCTACTTTTCATTCCAATTTAAAGATATTTATCGAATTCCTGCTTTTGGTATACAAATTTGGCACATTGCTTAGCCTCTCAGCCTCAGTTTCCTCATCTATAAGAAGGAGGTAATGATAATGATAATACCTACCTTATAGGGCAATTGTGAGGATGATGTGTGATAATGCATGTGAAGTGCTTAGCACATTATAAGAGCACGATAAATGTTTGCTGTTATTATTATGTGGAAGTAACTAAATAAGCATAGAATATGCATATTATCTAATGAGTATATACTATTATTACCCCCATGTTACATATCCAAAACTGAAGCACAGGTCAGTTAAATAACTTGCCCTAGAGGCAGTAGTGCTTAAATTTTAGCACACTCTGATTCCAGAACCCATGCTCTTATCCACCCCCCGTACTGCCTCTCACACCTGGTAAGCGCATGCTTAGGAAATGTTAGCTGATGTTAGTGTTTTTGTTATTGTGGTTGTGCTTGTTATTTATATAGTCATCTTGTTGTTGCCTGGTTCCGAAGGAGATTAAGTGTTTAAGATATAGCATTTGCATTTAAGGAGCTTAAAATATAAATAGAGAGAAAAGCCATAAATATCTGGATAACTAGCTAAATATACAGAAGTAAAATAATACAAAATATGTTATATAATTAATTGTCAGGTGAACAGCAGAGATAATTCATTTCGTTTCCTGAGAAAGCAGGTCTTGAGCTAGTTAACAGAATTGGATAGGTATTTATATAGCTGATTACATCATTTATTGAACATTTACTAAGTGCAAAGCTCTGAGCAAGCACTTACATACATTAGTTTTCCCCTGGATAGTAACTGGTCTCCCTGCTTGCACCTTTTGACTTCTCCCCTGCCCTGCCTGCCCCACAGTCTGCTCTCAACACTCCCTATGCCTCACTGATGTCTTGACTCCTACAACACCAAATGACCCTTTAAAAATTGTCAGATCATGTCACTCCTCTGCTCAAAACCTTCAAAACCTCCCATTTCCCTCAGAGGAAAATCCATAGTCTTTATGATGATTTATTGGCCCTCTATGTGATCTGTGCTTGTCTTACACCTCTTTGACTTCATCTCCTGTTACTCTGCTCAGGACATGCCGGCCTCCTTGCTGTTCCTCAAATACACCAGATGTGTTTCCACCTAAGGCCTTTGCACTTGCTTTTCGCTCTATCTGGAACGCCTTCCCCTGGGTATCCCGTGACACACTCTACTCACTCTCACCACCTTCAGGTCTTTGTTCAAATGTCATCTCAGTAAAGGAAACCAAAGGCCAAGGACTAAGGATATAAAATAGTCAAGTGGCCTGTAGAAAGTATCAGTAGATATTCTATAACTGTCACAAAAATAGGCACTCAATAATATTTATTGAATGAATATGAAATTAGACTTAAAATAAGTTTAGTCAGCATATATAACTTGCAACTTGAATTTGTTTTTCTTTTTGTCCTATGACACTTTTTATCCACTTATGAATTGCTTTTTTTTTTAAGCTATTTCCGAAGAAAATTCCAGGATACCAGTGCAGAAATACCATGGAGTCCCTATGTTATGGGTTATGGAAAAAGGAGACTTAAGCCAGACATATGCATACCTCCAAACTCAAGCATGGCTGCTTTTGCTAATGCTGCCAAGGTTGCAATAACAGAAGAAAAGGATTTATTTAAATTTCTTGAAGAGCTCAAGAGTAAGAGCCGTTTGTTCTCTCCACACTGTTTTGAAGGATTTATTTGTATATGACTGGTCAGAATACTAGAGGCCAAGTGCTGTAAGAGCAGGACCACTGTTCTGAGTAACAGGTCTCTGTCACACAGATAACATCTGAAAGCAAATGTACATCTTACCTGAATCCTCAGACACCTGGATGAAGCCTAGAGTCTGTAGGTGGGAAGGGGGAGAAGGAGAGTGAAGAAGGGGGGCCGTGGCCACTAAGGAGAAGCATAAATGCAGAGCAAAGTAGGCACCACATGTTTATCTTTTATGTGAATTTCTTCTTACATTGTTTGTGATACTATTTCTATTTTTATCTTTTTAGAATGCAATCCCCCTTCAGACAGTCCATATTCAAAAGTACCCATCTTTCCGTTGTTTCCTAATGTGGATGGGATGGTGATAGGAAAGCCATTCAAAGACATACAGAAATTAGAAATGCTAAGGAGAAAAGAGCCTTTGAGTTTCTTTGAGAACTATTTTTTCCATAAAAAAGACTGGAAAACACAGGTGAGATTTAGATTATGCCTCATTAGTTAATTTAAATACTTAGATTTTTGAGTACTAACTTAACAGAACTGATAGCATTTTTTTACAACAAATATCTTTAGTTGATATATTTCAAACCAGATTCCATAGCCATTTTCCCAAATTTAAGCCCAGGTGTAAATATTTAATTTAATTTCAACACATTGTTAAACTTACTGAAAAATACAATCCTAGGTTTGGGGTTGGGGATGGGGAACATAATAATAATAACAATAAAAAGTCCTCAGGTCCTACCTCCAATCACCCTCCCATCAACTCAGGGACCAGAAGCTGCATTTTAGACTCCCTTGGGATTATGTTCTAGATTGTGGTTGGTTCAAACACCATGGGATAAGCAGACCAGGCCCACAATCCAATGGAGCAATGCTGTGAAAGACGGACCATCCTGCCCTTGACTAGAACCTCATTTATGGTTCCAGCTGCACTTTCTGGCTCATTTCAAGCTCTGTTGCCTCTAATCTATTTTGCCCCTCCCAAGATATACTTTATCATCATGAGTTTTAATTTTTCAGGCAAGTATGCCCAAGTTTCTAGATATTCTCTTAGGATGCTCTGGCCTTACCCCAGGTTTGTCATAGGCCTGCCAGCCTAAGAAACAGGATAAAGATTTGACAGGGGGCCAGTCCACTCTGTGGGGCATCTCTGGGTTGCAAAGATCCATGTGCAGTTCACATTAGTATAAAATCCCTAGAATGCCCCTACAAACATAAGGTTTAAGAGTCTGAGGGGCTATCACTGTCACAAATGACCCCAAGTTCAGACTTCATCTTTATCTGTCCAAAGGAAGCCATAAGTGCAGGCAAATGTCACGGAAAAGATGAAACTAAAAGGACATTTACTCTTCTTTAAATATTTTTTTCTTGGTGGCTGGCCTGTATGGGGATCAAAACCCTTGACCTTAGTGTTACAACACCATGCTCTAAGCAACTGAGCTAACCGGCCAGCCTACCTCTTTAAATTTATGTCCCAATATTGAACCCCTCCACCTATGATGCCTATCTGTTCACTGTCAGTCTCTCCAACTAGAATATAAGGTTCACCTATGCAAGGACTTTGTTTCACTGAGGTATCCCTATCACCTAAAACACAGCCTGGCCCATAAGAGACTCATTATTTTTTGAATGAAAGAAAACTACAATAAAAATAATAGAGAGCACACTATATGCTAGATGGTGACTAATCATCTCAGCAGAGATAGTGTCAGTAGTTTCCTAAGTGGTCCCCTTGCTTTTACTTTTGTCTCCTTCAATCTATTCTCAACACAGCAGCCAAAGTGACTCCAAACCCTCCAATGGTTTTTCATATCAGTTAGAATAAAAACCAAAATTTTTATAATAACTTATAAGGTCCTAAACAATCTAAATCTGAGCCTTCCAATAATCATAGCCACTAATGGCTATTTAAATTTAAATTTAAATTAAATTAAATTACAAATTCATTTCCTTAGCCACACTAGCCACACAAAATGCTCAATAGCCATATGTGGCTAATGGCTACTGTACTGGACAGCACAGAAATACAGAACATTTCCATCTTTGTGGAAAGTTCTACTGGACATCACTGATCTAGACACTCAGTGCCTATCCAACAGTCTCATCTTTCACTGCTCACCCTCAGTTCACAGTGCACTCCACTCCATCTGCAAGGTCTCCTTATTATTTCCTCTTACATACCAGACACGCTCTCATCTCATGGTCTTCAGTTTTGTTATTCCGTCTGCTTCAATGCTATTCCCCAGACATCTGTATAATGCTCTCCCTCACCTCTTTCAGGTCTTGACTCAGATGTCACTTTAGGAGGCCCTCTCCAGCAGCCCTGTTAAAATCACAATTCCATAAGTAAAATATACCATAAGTAAAATATGGTATATATGCACAATAGAATACCAAAAAGCCATTAAAAAAATGAAATCTTATCATTCACAGCAACATGGATGAGCCTGGAGGACATTATTTTAAGCAAAATAAGCCAGGCACAGAAAGGTAAAAGACCACATGTTCTCACATATGCAGAAAAAGTTGATCTCATAGAAGTAGAGATTAGAATAGTGGTTATCAGAGGCTGGAAAGAGTAGGGGGAAGGGGGATACAGGAAGCATTTAGTCAAGGGATACAAAAATTTAGCTAGAAAGAAGGAATAAGTTTTAAGTGTTCTACAGCACTGAAGGGTAACTGTGGTTAACAATTTATTGTATAATTTCAAATAGCTAGAAGAGAGAATGTTGAATGTTCCCAACACAAACAAATGACAAATGTTTAAGGTGATAGACTTGCTAATTACTTTAATTTGATCATTGTACAATATATACATGTATCCAAATATCACATTTAACCCTATATATATGTACAACTATTATGTGTCAGTCAAAAAATTTTTTAAAAAACACAACCTCCAATGCCCTATCCCCCTTCCCTGAATTTTTTCCATGACACTTATTACCATACAATATATTACATAATTACTAATGTAGTACATCTAATATAGTACATATTTCTTTCTTTTTTAAAAAAAATAATTTCTTTTATTTATTGAATCAAAATTGATTACACATATTTTTGGGGTTGAACATTGAGAAATGTTGATTAAATCAGTATTACTAGCATATATATTGTTACAAATCATAATTATTCTTTATGCCCCTTGTCCAACCTCTCCCCTTCCCCCATTCCCTCCCCCTCCCCCCTCTAATTGCCCTAGATTTCTTCTCTCCTTCTGAAAGAATAATGGTTACTTTGTTAACCTGTTGCCTAGATGATCTGTCCAATGCTGAGAGATGTGATCAGGTCCCCCAATATTATCATAGAGCAGATGCTTCTTCTGTCATTCTGAAATGGGTTTTGTGGAAAGAGACATCCTCTTTTCTTTGTCTCTGCTGGTGACTCTTCTTGTGTGAATGCACTCCAGTGGTTGGTGGACCATATGCGTGGTGGCTGTGGTGTCTAGCCACTTTTGCGGCAGCCATGGTTATTGTGGTGGCTGTGGTGGGCTACACACGTGGGGATACTGTTCTGGGCATGCTCCTTGGCACTGGTGGTATGCCTGGTTGTGGGGTGTGTTTGGTCCCCTTTTCCATGCCTCTGGTCCCTGGGCAGAGCCCAAGGCACTGGCGCCATGTGCCTGGCTGTGGGAGATGGGTCCAGTCCCCTTCTCCACGTCCCGGGTCGCTGGGTGGGCCCCGAGGTACAGGCGCAGTGTGCCTCATTGTGGGAGAGAGGTCCATTCCCCTTCTCCTTGCCTCGGGTCCCCGGGCAGGCCCCAAGGTGCTGGTGTGGTTTGCCTGGCTGTGGGAGGGTGGTCCGGTCCCCGACTCCATACCCTGGATCCCTGGGTGGGCCCCAAGGCACTGGCTCAGTGTGCCTAGTTGTGGGAAGGTGGTCCGGTCCCCTTCTCCATGCCCTGGGTCCCTGGGTGGGGCCCAAATGCTGGCATAGTGTGCCTGGTTGTGGGAGAGAGGTCCATTCCCCTTCTCCTTGCCTGGGGTCCCGAGCAGGCCCCAAGGTGCTGGTGTGGTGTGCCTGGTTATGGGAGGGTGGTCTGGTCCCCTTCTCCATGCCCCAGGACCATGGGTGGGCTCCGAGGTGCTGGCTTGGTGTGCCTGGTTGTGGGAGAGAGGTCCATTCCCCTTCTCCATGCCTCAGGTCCCCAGGTGGGCTCTGAGGTGCTGATATGTTGTGCCTGGTTGTGGGAGGGTGGTCCGGTCCCCTTCTCCATGCCCCAGGACCGTGGGTGGGCCCCCAAGGCGCTGGCTTGGTGTGCCTGGTTGTGGGAGAGAGGTCCAGTCCTCTTCTCCATACCCCAGGACCCGAGGTGGGCTCTGAGGTGCTGGCATGTTGTGCCTGGTTGTGGGAGGGTGGTCCGGTCCCCATCACCATGCCCCAGTCCCAGGGTGGGCTCTGAGATGCTGGCATGTTGTGCCTGGTTGTGGGAGGGTGGTCTGGTCCCCTTCTCCATGACCTGGGTCCCTGGGTGGGGCCCAAGGTGCTGGCATGGTATGCCTGGTTGTGGGAGAGAGGTCTAGTCCCCTTCTCCATGCCTCAGGTCCCCGGTAGGCCCTGAAGTGCTGGCTCAGTGTGCCTGGTTGTAGGAGAGAGGTCCATTCCCCTTCTCCTTGCCTGGGGTCCCAGGCAGGCCCCAAGGTGCTGGCATGGTGTGCCTGGCTGTGGGAGAGAAGTCCAGTCCCCTTCTCCATACCTCCGGTCCCCAGGTGGGCTCCGAGGTGCTGGCATGTTGTGCCTGGTTGTGGGAGGGTGGTCCGGTCCCCTTCTCCATACCCCAGGACCGTGGGGGGGGCTCTGAGGTGCTGGCATGTTGTGCCTGGTTGTGGGAGGAAGGTCCGGTCCCCATCACCATGCGTGGGTCCCTGGGTGGGCTCCGAGATGCTGGCATGTTGTGCCTGGGTGTGGGAGGGTGGTCCAGTCCCCTTCTCCATGCCCTGGGTCCCTGGGCGGGGCCCAAGGTGCTGGCGTGGTGTGCCTGGTTGTGGGAGAGAGGTCCAATCCCCTTCTTCATGCCTCAGGTCCCCGGGTGGGCCCTGAAGCGCTGGTTCAGTGTGCCTGGTTGTAGGAGAGAGGTCCATTCCCCTTCTCCTTGCCTGGGGTCCCAGGCAGGCCCCAAGGTGCTGGCATGGTGTGCCTGGTTGTGGGAGGGGGGTCCAGTCCCCTTCTCCATGCTTCAGGTTCCCAGGCTGGCCCCTACGCACTGGTGCAGTTTGCCTGGAAGTGGGAGTGGGGTCCGGTCCCCAGATCCAAGCCTCCAGTTCCCAGGCAGGCCCCAAGGTGCTGGTGGTGTGCCTGGCCCAGAACTAATTTTTTGTCCTTTGCTTCTGACATGGGGGAACTTCCTGTGGGAACCAGTACTTGAGCTGTGTGGTTGTTTAAATTGCTACTTTGCTGCTGTTTCCCTAGGGAAGGCTTTTTGTGCAGCTCAGGGTTTAATGGCTGACATTATAGGCACTTCCAGCTCTCCAGAGACCTGGTGGATCTGTGTTCTGTAGAATCTCTGATCTGGGCCTGAGTTTTTATCAAACTGCACCCCATGCAATTCTGTATTCCTGACCAGTCCTGTGCTGATTGGGGGGCAGATCAGCTGTCCTTGCTGTGTCCCAGTGTTCCCCTGGTGGGCCCATCTCCCCCACTGCCCGTGCTGCAAACACTTCCCATGGGACGGGCCCTGTGCTGGTCCCTTGCAATGACTGACCAGCCTCTGAGTGGCTCCCTTTTTCTGGTTGTTCTGGCTGCTCGCTCCTGCGTGGGTCCACAGGAACCCTATTAGCGGTCTTGCTGCCCTGGGGGCTGCCAAGGCCCTCTTCTCTCTTGCTGCCTCCAAGTAACTCCATCTGAAGGGCACAGCTGCAGCTTCTGCCAGCTCCTGCTCCATGTGCTCAGCAGCTCGAGCCTTAAAGCAGCAGTGGCCTGAAATGCTCAGAGCAGCTTTTTCTTTCTCTCATCATAGTTTCTCCCGCCTTCATGAACTCCATAGGTCTCTCCTCCTCTTCCGCTGAGCTCCAGCGGTCCCGGCTTGGCTGATGTTACATTTTTATAGCTGTAAATTGGTTGATTTGTGGGAGAGAGTGACGCTGTGTACCGTCTATTCCGCCATCGTGATTAGATCCCGTACATATTTATTTCTTATACTTCATGTATACATATGTATAGCCACAGCTGTATCTATCATATCTATTATATGTTCTAAATATTATAATATATTATATCTAATATGCTATAAATGTTTATTAGACTACACATATTTATAATTATAATATACATGTATAAATATTATAAATTATATTACATCTAATCTAATACATCTTATCTAATGTACAACATATTTATAAATGTTCATTAGAACCAAGAAATGAAAATTTCACATTTCAGAATGAAAGTAATGGAGCTACATGAACACTACGCCCACCCATATATCCATTCCCCATCTCCCACCCCTCACACAGACTCCTGATGACCACATAAAAATACTGGATGAAAACAAATGACAAATATTCAAAAATGTCTTCAAATGAAAGGAAAATGTCCATGTTTCAGAGAGCAAGAGAGAACCTAAAGCCAGAATGACTATCTTATAAAATGACCTGGGAGTGGCCAGCAAAGAGGTGGCAGGTAGATCCCATAGATCCAAGCCATGATGGTGAGGGGACAGGAGATGTTGACTCCTATAGAAAAGGAGCTAGAACTGAAACCTCTACAAAACCCAGAATCAGGAAGGGTTGCACTCTCAGTGAAAGGAATAGTATAAAACTCAGTCCATAAGTCCAAGTTTGACCTGCCTAGAGCTCTGAATGAAGTAGTCTGTGAGAAATTTAAAACTCAAGATTGTAGAATGTATGAATATAGAATCTGAATTTATAATTTCCACATTGGATGAAATCTCCAAACTGTGAAATTACCTTATAAACTGGTTTCTGACCAGAGCTACCTTGGGAGGTCTGCCAGATACAAACACAAACATCTAAGTCCTAAGGTTCACACAACTCATAACAACAACAAAAAAAATCTCTTTTGTAGATAGGTTCACAAAAATTACAAACTATACAAAGAAATAATCTACTGTAAAAAAAAGTCAGTAGGTAAGATAAACAGGAGGAGTAACACAATAATTGGATATTACAATCCTAAAGATTATTAAAATAGTCTTAAAATAATCTTTAAAATGTTTTAGATGGTTAAGGAGATTTTTCAAAATTTACTTATTTACTATCATTGTTTTTTTACATTCAAAGATGTTGTGGAGCAGTGGGAAGGGCAGGAGGGAGGTAGGGTAGGGAAACAGAGGTGGAGGTAGGGGGAGGGGGAGGGCTGGCCCATGGCCAGCTCCTTAAAAAGGAATAAAATCCACAATGGGAAAAAAATATAAAAATGGAGAAAAAACCAAATGGAATTTCTAGAGATGAAAAACATTAAAATTATTTTTAAACACTGCTTAAACAGCAGATTGTGCACAGCAAAAAGATTGTGGACTGGAAGACAGTCCTGAGGAACTTACCTAGAATGCAACACATAGAGAGAAAAACTAAAGGAAACGTTAACAAATGTTGAGGGTAGAATGAGCAGTTCCAACACAAATATAAACAGATCCAGAAGGAAAAAATAGAAAGTGCAGAGGAGAGGCAATGTTTAAATAGGTAATGGCTGAGAATTTTCCTAAACTGATGAAATACATGAATTCTTAGATTGAAGAAAACACTCTGGAGCAAGATATATAAAAGTAAATCTAACTTGAAACATTGCAGTGAAATTGAAGAACACAAAGAAAACAGCTTAAAAGCAACCAGACAGCAAAAAGAGATAACTTACAAAGGAACAGAAAGTAGACTAACAGCAGACTTGGTGCATGCAAAACTACAGGACAGAAAACAATGAAATGCTATCCCCAAGTTGAAGAGAGAAAATAATTTCCAGATAAACTGATTTAAGAGTGAGGGAAAATAAAGATACTTTCAAACAAAGAAAACTGAAAGAGTTTACCTCTCAGAGCATTGCTAAAATAACTATTAAAGGATATATTTTAGTAAGAAGGAAACTAAACTTAAAAGGAAAAAGTGAGACGCAGGGAGTTAAATACACTGGCCTTGCTACTCCTTGAATAACAAAGTATAATGCTTCTCATCTCAACGCCTTTGCATTTGCTGTTCCCACTGCCTAAAAATGCTCTTTCCCCAGATATTTGCATGATTTACTCCCCTCACTTCAGGCCTCTGCTCAAATGATACCTCATCAGAGAGGCCTTCTCCTGACCACCTTATCTAAAATAACACCTTCCATCCCTCCGTATCCCCTTAACTTGCTTCATTTTCTACACAGCACATATCAGTATTCAACATTATATTATATATCTCTCTATTGTCTTATCTCCACTGGAAGATAAGGAATATAAGCACCATGAGGGCAGGGATTCTGTAATATTCAATGATGCATCCCCAATAGTCCTGAAAACAGAAGAGATACTCAAAAATATATTTAAATAAATTAATGAACAGTGAACAAAAAAATGGAAAACATGCATTTTGTTAATAAGACTTGACCATAAAAAATATTAATAATAATAATACAAACAGCAACCAGTTACAAGATATAATACATAAAATGACCTCATTTAAAATAGTAACAAAAGAGAGAAAATACCTAGAGACTTAGAGAATGCGAAATATCTACATTTAAAAAAATGTTAAGATGTTCCTGAGGGATGCAGAAGCAAATCTAAACAAACAGAAAGGAAGCCCATGATCTCATCTCAATTAAGAACATTTCATATCAGGCCAGCCAAAATAGCTCAGTTGGGAGAGCATTAGACTGAACAATGTTTGACATCACAAAAATGTTGCTCTTTCTTGCTTGATCTATAACTTTAATGTGACTTTTTAAATTTACCCAAAAGATTTTTATAACTAAACAATCTGGTTCATACAGAACAAATAAATAAGCAAAAACAGCCAAAATAATCTGCAGGAAAACATCATGAAGACAGAGACTAGCCTTACTAAATATTAAGGCATATTTAAAAGTCTCTAACAGTGTGGTAGCAGCAAATAGACAGATCCAAGGAACAAAATAGAAAGTCGAAAAATAAAGACATGTAGAGAGTTTTAATTTAAAAAAAATGTGACATTTCAACACAACAGGAAAAAGATAGATTATTCAATAAATAGGACACTGAGTAGGCATCTGAGACAAAAATGAGGCTCATACCTCATACCTTTCACAAATTCCAAATGAATCAACAATATTAATGTAAAAGTAAGAAATAGAGGGAAGGAGAGAAGAAAAGAAAATATTGAAGTACATTCTGGGAAGGCCTTCCTAACTGACAGAAAAGCCAAACACATTTTTAATAGAAAGATATTAATTCGACTGCTTCAAGATTAAACTCCACGTGGAAAAAAAGGTCACATTAACCACTCATAACACAAAAAGATAACTTCCCTAATATATCAAAGAACTTCAAATTGATTAGAAAAAAACTAACCTATATAAAAATGGGCAAAGGATATGAACAGACAGTTCTCAGAAACATGAAAGATATTCAACCTCACTCCTCATAAAAGATTCAAATTAAAACTACTCTGAGATATTATCTTTCTATATTAGATTGACTGAGATCAAAAAGCTGAAAAACACATGAGTGCACTCATAAATTACAGATAGAAGTGTAAACTAGTTTATTCTCTGCAGAGGAATTTTGGCAACCAAAATGACAGACCTCCTACTTTTGACTTAGCGATTCCATTCCTAGTGTACCATGTAGGGTGTACAGCTGTCCTTGTACATACTCCGAATGCCACCCATACGTGTAACTCATTACAGGGTTATTTATGCTATCAAAAGATTGGGGGAAAAGCATAAGTAACCATTAATAGGGAACTAAATTATACTTGACCCATAGGATAAAGTACTCTGCAGCCATTTTAATGACTTAGGAAACTCTTCGTGTGATGATACAGAGAGATTTCCAAATGGAAAAATCAAGTTACAAATCTGTATGTATAATATACTACCATTTGTGTAAAAAGCAAGGAAAACAAATGTGTATGTGTGTGTGTGAAAAAAAGGAAGAAAAACAAATGTGTGCGTGTGTGTGTGTATTTTTTTTTCTTGTAAAATGTCCTGAAAATGACATTGGTTGCCAAAAGAAAGGGAAACTAGGGGGGTGGGAAACAGAAGTGGCAAGGAGATGGCACATTATACTGATCATATTTTTGAATTTTTAACCACGCACATGTTTTACATATTCAAAAACATTAAATAAAAAAGGATAATAATTGATAGCATGAGGAGAATTAAACAAGAACTAAAATACTACGCCACCATACCATGGAAGATGAGCAAAGAGTACTCAGAATGAAAGCTTTGTAAGTTCCTTTTACTGTTCGGGTAGAGGTTTATGATATTCAACAAATCTATTATTTGTTACATTAATTATGAATGTTAAAAATGTGAGGATAATCCCTAATAACTAAAATCCCTAAACCAGTAGAGGGAGGGAAAAAAAGAATAAGAAAAAAGAGAAAACATGGAAAAATAGAAAGTCCGAAACAAGACAGGCAGAAAAATCCAAATATATCGGTAATCACAATAAAAGGTTAAACTCACCCGTTAAAAAACAAGGATTGGGAGCGGGTGCTGGGCAGCCCTGCCTCCTGCATGGAACTGGAGCTGTGTGGAGCTGACGACAAGCTGGCTCAGGAGGATGCACTGCTGGGCTCCACCCTGTACATGACGCCGCCACATCCACGTCATTGAGCACAGCGGTGCGCATCCTGGAGAACACGAGAATGTGTCCAAGGCAGAGAAATACACAATCCCACAAGAAGCGTGCGAGCAGAGGCAAGACTCAGTTCGCTCCTTCCTGAAGCGCAGCCAGCTAGGCCGATAGGAGGAAGGGGAGCGGGCACAGCAAGAGGCGAGGCCACCCAGCGGCTCAGTGAGCAGAAGGCCCAGGCCAGTGCCATCTCTGTGGGCAGCCGCTGTGAGGGGTGGGTGCCTGGGCACTACCCTCGCTGGGGCACCGTCATGTATGTAGGACTCACAGATTTCAAGCCCGGCTACTGGATCGGCATCAGCTATGATGCATTAGGGAAAAACGATGGCAGTGTGAATGGGAAATGCTACTTTGAATGCCAGGCCAATTACGGTGCCTTTGTCAAACCATCAGTTGTGACGGTGGGCGACTTCCCAGAGGACGACTACGGGTTGGACGAGATGTGACACCCAAGGAATCCCTTTGCTTCAGTTCATAACCTGGGCACTCACTGTCCTCTTTATGTGTGGCCATGGCCCTCTTCCCCAGACCCCATTTTAATTTCATTCACCTTTCCCCCACCATTGATTTTTTGAGACTCATGCATTAAATTTGCCAGAAACCTGGAAAAAAAAAAAAAAACACAAGGATTCAAAAATTTAAAAATTTAAAAAAGAAAAAGAAAGGAGGGAGCACTTCTCTGACTGTCAGATATTTCCCAGGTTGTTCCACACATTTGGCTCCCAATAAACTTTACAAAATTAAAAAGGGAGAAAAGAAAAAAAAAGAAAGAAAGAAAGAAAAGGAAGGAGGGAAGGAAGGAAGACAGGCAATGGATCTTTTAAGTTTAAAAAAAGGATTCTAAGATCAATTTTTTTTAATTTTCAGATAAATGTTCTTTAAAGTAGACACACCTAAAATATGACACAGAAAGCTTAAAAGGACAGGAAAAGATGTACCAGACAAATACAAATCGAAATAAGCTGGTAGCAATATACTACATATATATTATGAATATAGAATGGGAAAAATACATTTTAAGGAAAATATACTAAGAATAAAGAGGATATTTAATGATTTTTGCAAAATACAAGGAAGATATATAGCCTGAACCTGTATAAACCTAGCAAATTAACGATAAGGCAATAATTAGAATTACAAGGATTAACATTAGACATTTTTAAGGCGTATATATTTTTAAAATGTAAGGATAATTGCTAAATGAATAGGCAAATCTTTAATCACAGTGGGAGATTTTATCATGCATCTCTAGAAATTGATAAACAAAAATAAGTAAATCAACTTTTACAAGGAATTTAATTGTTAAGAAAGAGAGAAGTGGAACTATAGCCTGATGTAGAATCAGGGTATAGAAAAAGTTGTTTCAGGTCTTGTGGCCAGGAGGAAGGACCCTTAGAGATGTGATTCTCAGTCTTAGCTGCACAATAGAATCACTTGGGAGAGCCCAGACCATAACCCTATCCAATTAAATCAGATCTCTGGGGATGGGAGCCAGGCCTCAGTATTTTTTGAAGTTCCAACATGCAGCCAAGGCTAAAAATCACTGCTCAAGGGAAAGAAAACTGTAGGAGATGGAGGGCAGTACTGGCTACATAATTTACAGGGCCCAGTGCAAAATGAAAATGGAGGGCCCTTTCTCAAAACAATCAAGAATTTCAAGACAGCAATAGCAGAACCAAACACAGGGCCCTCCTAAGTACATGGCCCTGTGTAACTATACAGGTCACATGCCCATGAAGCCAGCCCTAGAGAGAAGAAAACTGAAGGGATAAAAGTAATAAAAGAATACAAGGGGAGACTCTGGCTTTTGAAATCAGGAAAACTCTCACATATAAGAGGAAAAGGGGAAGAAAAGAGAAAAAAGGATAAACAGAACAAAGGAGAAATCATAAGGTGGAAAGAAGAGTTAAGAGAATTCATTTCTTTTTTTATTTTTATTTTTTAGAGATGACTGGTAAGGGGATCTTAACCTTTGACTTGGTGGTGTCAGCACCACGCTCTCCCAAGTGAGCGAACCAGCCATCCCTATTATAGGGATCCGAACCCGTAGCCTTGGTGTTATCAGCACCACACTCTCCCAAGTGAGCTACGGGCCCGCCCCAAGAGAATTTATATTACGTAGCTTTAAAAAGACAAGATCTTCAGCCGAGGGAATCTGAAGGTACTGTTTTCCAGCAGCCACTATGAGGACTGTAATTGAGTTAGCAGCAAATGAAGAAAAGGAACACTGAGCAGTGCTGAGGGCCTGGATGAGATTAGGTAACATGCATTTTCAAAAAAAGTGTTCAGCATATTTACATGATTTCCACCAGTATTGTTCAGCAGCCCAGGAACAGGGAAAACAGATGGCTGGTTCCCAGTGAAAAGTTTGGAAGTAACAGAGGTTGTGCTCTGTGGAGGGTACATTCATTTTTGGTGTTTTGTGATGGCTTGGGAAGTTTGGGTCATGATGGAGTTGGCTCTCCATTCCACACATAAACCATCTGGTCTGTAATTCTCTTAATAATGATGAAGTAGGCTTCATCATTATTAAGAGAATTTACTAAATGCCCATTTACACATGGCACTATGCTAGACGATCTAAAACAACTGACAAATGGTTTAGCAATGGCCTTATAAATCATATACAAATCCTTTCATAACAAAATATACTTTATTATGTCTGTTGTATAATCCAAATTAAAACATATTAGTAATCTTCTTTTTTTTTTTTTTTTATTTTGTCGATATACATTGTGGCTGATTATTGTTCCCCATCACCAAAACCTCCTAATCTTCTTTTTTTTAATGTGCATAAAGGCAGCCAATATAAAGCCTATTGACCCTGCCTCAGGTTATTCAAATGACATCTTCGCCATTGATCAAATACTCAAGAAAAAGCAGACTTGGACAGTGATTGATGCAGCTGCTATTAAACCACACGTGAGTATTCATTGTTAAATGCCTTCCCAGATAGCAGTGACAAAAATATTTTCTGCTTCAATCCTACACCGTAAAACCAAGAGAACTTTTATCTGCTCTATTTCTTTAAAATGAGATAAGATCACTTCTCATTTTTACCCATTATAATCACAACGTTTCTTGCTGCATATTCAAAAGGATTCAAATATTAGTGTTATGATTCATCCTGCTAATCACCTATGTAGCTATACCCAGCATCATTTCTGGGACATTCATTTGTTTGATTCTGGGAACAGAAAACTAAATAAGGTAGGAAACTGCCAATCACAGTGAGTGATGTACTCAGGGAGTCATGGCGAGTGAAAGCCTCTTTATTATAGCAGCTAAAAGCTAAATAATAATAGCTTAAGTGTGCTACTTAAGTGACAGGCAGTGTGCTCACGTACTCTACAAGTACATATTCATTTGATTATCACAACCACCCCTGGAGGTAGGCAATATTTTCATTCCTTGTCATTTTACAGATATGCACAGAGAAGTTAAATGATTTGCCCAAAGGCACACAGCTAGGAAATAATAGATCAAGGATTATAAACAAGAGCAGCATGGCTCCAGAAAACACACTTTAAAAAAAAAAAAAAAAAAACCATAGAGTGCTTTAATGACACTGTTTTTGGTTTCTGGTTTGTTTTTTGTTTGGTTGGTTGGGGTTTTTTTGTTTTTTGGTGGGGGGGTTTGGCACCTGGCCAGGTACAGGGATCCAAACTTTTGACTTTGGTGTTACAACACCATGCTCTAACCAACTGAGCTAACCCGCCAGCCCCAGAACACACACTTATAACCATAACTCTGTGCTGCTTGTCTACTTTTGTGCCCTGACTTCTTAGCAACTTTTGTATCCCACAGAGATAGACTAGGTTGTTATTTATTTTATACCACCTCCCTTCTGCATTTGATACCTATGATCAAGGTCTCCTTGACATTTCTACATCCTTGGCCTCTATAATGCTGCATCTTCAGTTCTCCTTGTAGCTGTGTCATTTCCTCTCTCTTCTTTTTCTTGACTGTTCATCCCTTAAGTATTGATATGTCCTAGTTTTCTAGTCTTGTCCTACTGCTCTTATTGTATACACTCATTCATTCATTTGTTCAGTAAATATTTTTCCAGGAGTTCTGAGATGAGGAGATACCCCAGAGAAAAAAATCACAGCTCCTACGCTCAATAAGTTTGGAGTGAAGAGGGAAGACATGGAGAAGGAAATGAGTAGTAGTAATACATTGGGAAAAATGGAACTACAGGTGTTCAATACTCCATACCACAAGAACACAAAGGAGTGAACTCCCAAATTATGTCTCATTTGGCACATATTCACACTAGAGTAAATGGAGGCAGCTTATAGCCAGACCTCCAGCCCTAGGGCACCAGCTGCCCCAACAGCTAAGAAGCTTCAGAAGATCAGTAGTTTGGCATTCCCGTAACCCAGTCACAGCAGAACATTGGGGCTCTCTGCATTAGGTAAAAGAACAGGTAGGGCAAGTATTCCATAGGCTATCTCAATCCACCCTCCTTGTTTCAGCTGCCACCTATGTACTGTTAACTCTTAAATCTGCCACTAGCCTAGACTTCTTTCCTGTACTTCTATCTTATCTCACTGACCACTTGACTAACATTTCTACCTCTATTCTATGTCTCATAGCATATCAAACTCAACATGTTCAAAACCAAACACCATCTGCTCCATCAAACTGGCTGTGTCCTGGGGATTCTGGCTGGTACAGGAACCTAATACTTTGACTTTGGTGTTACAACACCACATTCTAACCAACTGAGCTAACCAGGTACCTCCTGTATTTTCAATTTTCTTTCTAATATTCTTATAAAATTTCCTATCTCATTATTTCCAAGTAATACATTTGATTGTCCATCAATTCCTAGGTCACATGTCCTCAAGAGGCACTACACAGGTATAGACTCAGTGCCTTTAAAGTAGCCTGGGAACATAACTCTTGGGACATCTATAATTGTGGTCCACAAATCAAAGATATTTTAAGATAACTATAGTAAGCTTCTGCTCTCTTACTGCAGGTGAAGAGAGCAACAGATACCTATCATTTAGGAATTGCCCTTGAGCACCAGAAAGAAATGCTAAACCTTTGTCGGAAGATCCGCGGGGATCTGATTGGGATAGACACTAAAAATGAGTCCTTTTATGACACCTTTTCTATTTATACATGGTCCTGGAATGTTTGCCAAGAATTACTTTCTCCTAAGGACTTAAAGCTGTATGATGCTCACATGAGTAGAAATTCCTTCTACAACTCTGGATTCTCTTCCTCATCGGATATCAGTGAATGTGACCCAGAGACAGGAAGAAAAAGAAAACGGAAAGGTTTCAAAGGGTTTCGACAATGAAATGTCCACGTTTTCTAAACAGCTCATCGCAAACTACTTTTTCACAGTTATCAAAATTATGGTTTCTTGATTTTGTCTAGTACATTCTTAGCAACTGGAAATTTTGACATCTTTTGTATTCTGACCAGTAAAAAAGTTTAAGTCATAAAATGGTTTCCCTTTCCTAAATCTTTACTAGTAAGTAGACCCTGTGCTGTTAGTTCCTTTAGCAACCAGCAGCACTCTGCTGCCCCCACATGGCTTAAAATTGCCTGAGCATCAGCAGGAACCAGGAAAGCTGGCATTCTGAGCTCCTAAGGGCCCTCCAAGCAATAAGCATGACTGTAAACAGGATTAGGTTTTTGATTGTTCATGAAAGAGGCCAGAGACAGCGGATGACAATGACCTTTCAGTTTCAGAGAATAAGGCCACCAGCCCCCAGGAAATCTTGATTAAATTTGTGCATTCCCAAGACTCCTCAGCCACACACCTGCACTTGGATCACTTCTACAAATAGCTGATCTCATCCGTCACATTTGTTGTTGTTGTTGGCTAATGCATTTAATAAAAGAACACACATATAACTATATTACAAGTTTAATTGTATTTGTAATTTTTTTTTTTTTTTGTGGCTGGCCAGGGCAGAATGTAATTTTTTATTATGGCAATTTACTATTTTAATCATCTTTAAATATATATCATCCATTACATTTTTATTCTTCTTAGCTCCACTCTTGGAGTTCTTAAGGCATTTTTCTATGGTTTTTGAGGCAGCTCACTCACAGAGAGACAGACCACTACTTTTGGACACAGGAAATTTATATCTACCAAGATTAAATCTATATTACCTTCCGATCTACTGTCAGGGTGGTGAAGTGTTTTATTTCCTGTGTCAATTATAATCTAAAAATGTAAGGGATGACATCAACTATCTGCAAGAGTTATCCAAGAGACTGGCTTGCAGGTGTGTGGCTAAGTCCACCACAATCAATATATAGAGCAAATGCTTTTTAAATCATCATTCTAGAAAAATATGATCCAGAAAAAGGAAAAAATATATTCAAAATTGATGAGGACACTGGCTTATAATGTAAAATTATAAAGTACCAGGAAAAAGCAATGTAGATAGTGAAGTCCCCCAAAATTATTTACTGAAATAGCCTTGAAGTAATTTTGTGAGTGTTACCTTGAATATTCAAGAATCCAAATATATTTGCTATTCTTTATAAAGTTAAAATGTTGGAGAAGAGAACTAACCTTATAGATAAGTAACCATATTTTCTAATCAAAAAACAAGATTTATGGGTTGACAAGAGACTTTTTTGTATGGCTGTGGGTGTAAGAGAGAATCTAGGAGATGTAATTTGGATGCCAAAATATTAGAATTCCTGGAATATTTCTTTGGGTCAATGGGATAACATTGATCAGATAACATTGACAGAATATTTTTAAGTAGATCTGTCCTGGAAAGTCTAAAACATAAGCAATACATTCTAAAACATAAGCAATACGTTCTTTCTATTAAGTTGTCACACACTGTTCATCACAGTATAAACTGGCACCTCTCTTCTGGAATACAGTACAGCAAGAAGTATTCATCCATTCATTCACCACCTATTTACTGAGTTGTATACTGTATGCTGGACCCTGTTCTAGGACCTGGATATATAACAGTGAATAGATAAAATGTCCTGATGTCACAGAGCTTAGTAATGGAGCTAATTATAACCACTGACTCAGCAATTCCACTTCTAGAAATTAATCCTAAAGATATCAAAATGATTTCATTACAAGGATGTTTATCATGTTGAATTTTTAATAGTAAAAAACTTAAAGTAGCCTAAATGTCCAATAAATCATGATATAGCTATACAAAACAGAGGGTCATTGAAATGATGCTGTAAAAGAATATTTCAAAGGAATAATGCTCCCAAGCTATCATTAAGTTAAAAAGCAGGCTACAACTGCTAAGAGGCATGGGGGAACTTTGTGGTGTTCTAAACTTGATTATGACAGTAGTTGCACAAATACAGATTTTTATGAAAACTTATGACACTGTACACTTAAAATGGATGAATTTAGTTGTATGTAAATTATACTTCAATGAACCCATAAAAAACCAACAAAAAAAAATAATAATAATAATAATAAAACCAGGGCGCAAGGGGCAGTTGGTTCTGAAATTATTTTAACTTAAAGTTATTTATATAAATAAATTAGAAAAAAAAGACTGGGAGGATATAAACCAAGGTGTTAATGGGTTAAATAAATGATTGGAAGTGGTATTTTCTTTTATCTATATCTTCTAAATATTCCATAATAAACATATATTTATTTTGCAATAAGAAAAAAACACACAAGCTTTTAATATTAAAGTTGTTAAGCTAGCTTATACAATTATCCAATTATCTAGGCTGCTACAAAGGCTGTCTAGGTTTTGTGAAACCTTAGGGAGAGCAAATTAGGACACCAGGAACCTTTCCCCAGCTCTTCAGTTCCAGAGCACATGCTTAAACAGTCCAGAATTCCCACTGATTGGAACTGAAAGAAAAGCATGAAACAATTAACTACCTTTATCCTCAGCTAACACTCAAGGCAATAGTTCAGAGAGTTCTTAACCTTTACAAGCTTTGAACCCATGCTGCCCAGTGAGCTGGAAGAGTTCTTACCACCAGAGAGATCCTTAGCTCCTCTGAAACAGTGTTCTCTGAAGTTACAGTCCAGTATAAAGGCTGATACCAAAGACAACTCGCAGCCATGTCTTCCAAATTTCTTCCGAAAAATTATTTTAGATGCTTCAAAAGATGGAGAAAAATGAGTTGTATAGGCCAACCAAAGATAGTTGTATGAAATTAAGTTTAGGATACTTCAGCTGATCTCACAAAAAGGACCCAAGCTGTTGACATTTTAAATGGCTCTAATTATTGGAACTCATACAGTAACTTTTTTTTTAAGATGACGGTAAGGGGATCATAACCCTTGACTTGGTGGTGTCAGCACCAGCTCTCCCAAGTGAGCTAACCGGCCATCCCTAAGTAGGGATCCGAACCCGTGGCCTTGGGGTTATCGGCACCACAGTCTCCCAAGTGAGCCGCGGGCCCGGCCCTAACATAGTAACTTCAAGTGAAGACAGTTAACTCTCTCCAAGAAAATATGCAGTGGGACTGCTGATTGGGAACACTAACAGCTTTTGCTGAGGGGAGAAAAAAGCCCCTAGAGGAGAGGACAATATGCCAAAAATAAATACGAAATCAACCACCCTATCTGCAAATAGCTGGCCTTGAGAAAAGATAGAAATCCTTGTACTTGTTTTGGAAAATAGCTTTTGGTTCAAAATGTTTCACAAGACCATGAGAAGGGCAAAAGTATTTTGTCTTCAAATAAAGTACAAGTTCTTTACTATCGTTTTAATAACTCGCACGTTTTTCTTCGTGATTAGAGAGGGTTTAGAACTTGTTCCCATTTCCTCCTTGGGAAAGTATGGAGTCGCTCATGGCTCCCCTCAGTTTTACTTACTGGAATCAACCGTCCCTGGTCCCCTGTGCACTGTGTCTAACGCTGCCCTCATCAACCCTCTCCTCCTCCTCCAAGTGGTGTTCATCACGGTTGTCTTGAAAGTCTTCTCAACTAACCTTATGCTGACAGTACGCTTCCTTCTAGATTGTTCTGAGACTCAAACCGTGGTAATTATAGAAATAGAAACGTAAGGCTTAAAATGTATTCATATAACAAACCGTACGTACGCACTCGTATGTACTACAGTCTGGATTGTACTAACGAGCCCGGGTATGGATGATTCACAAAGGTAGATGGTTATAAAAAACTTTAAACTTGTCCCTGGGTGCTCCGTCTGGCTGGACGGGCTCGTCTCTGCTTCTCGGAGTTCACTTCACGCCCCCTCCCGCGACACCCTCTCCTCCCGCACTATGAAGAGCTGACTGGAGAAGCTGGGAATTCCCTGTTTCCTCCCGCCGCCGGCTGCCTTCTTAAATCCTTCTGGCCATCAGCTCCACGGTGGGACCCTCAACCGAAGTGACTCAAGGTTTTTTTCTGTCTTACTTCTTGAGGGAAACTGAGGAACCTGTTAGAGGACCGCGGCGTTCACCTGGAGCTCCGGCGGAACGTCTCCCAGCCTGCACGTCCGCCAGCGCCTCCTCGGGGACAATCAAGTCCGGAGAGAAACGCCACCCTCGGGCCCCTCCCCGCAGAGACCCCCTTTCCCAGCTCAGGGGCAGCCACACCCAGCGGGGCTCAACACCGCCCCAGCTCCGTCTTTTCCCGCCCTCCGGAAGCGGGCGTGGCCAGCAGGACGCCCCGGCGTCACCGAGAGGAGGGTGTTGCCGGCTCCGGAGTCATGGCCGGCGCCTACCCTGAAGGCGGGCCCGCGGCCTTCGGCGGGAAGAGGCCGCAGTTCGGGAGCCGGCTCCTGGGCGATCCGGCGCGCGTCTTCCACCACAACGCCTGGTAACCGCCCTGCCCCTCGCCCGGCTTGCGGTTTGCCTCCTGTCCTGTTGCCCCGGAACGCTCCGAGGAGCCCCTGGCCGCCGGCCACGGGTCCCGCTGCCCTACCTGAGGCGCTGTCTTCCCGGGGACAGGCGCTCCCGGGCCAGCCACTCCCCCTAGGCGCATCTGGCACGTGAGGTCCCTAAGCTGCCCGTTTGGTTTCCTCAGGGACAACGTGGAGTGGTCGGAAGAGCAGGCCGCGGCGGCGGAAAGGAAGGTCCAGGAGAACAGCACCCAGCGGGTGTGCCCGGAGAAACAAGGTGCGCCCAGCTGGGCCCTCGGCGGTCCCGCAGCCAGCGGACTGCCGGACGCGCCGCCCGGAGAGGCCGGACAACCTCGGCCGCCAAAAGCCGCGGTACCGGCCTGAGAACGCGAGTCCAACGGCAGCGGGAGGGGATGAGTAACGAAGAAAACGGCTGCATTTGAGCAGAGTCCTGTCAGGGCATAGAGGCTACTTTGAGTTTTTGAAACTTCAATATGGCAAAATAAATGTTTTATGAATGAAAAGTTTAACAAATCTGGGGCCGGCCCGTGGCTCACTTGGGAGAGTTTGGTGCTGATAACTCCAAGGCCACGGGTTCGCATCCTGTATAGGGATGGCCGGTTTGCTCACTGGGAGAGCGTGGTGCTGACAACACCAAGTCAAAGGTTAAGATCCCCTTACCGGCCATCTTTAAAAAATAAATAAATAAATAATAATAATAATAATTTCTTCTTTAGCCAATGGGTTATTTAGAGTATGTTTTTAAATTATCAAATATATAGGGGTTTTAAAATTTATCTTCTTGAAGAATTTGTATTCTCAAATTTATAGATGCAGATCAAGCTTGTAAATTGAGTTCAGCTCTTCCATTCATATAGTGATTTTTTTTTTTTTTTTGTCTGCATCATCACTATTCCTAATTGAGAGACGTGTTAAATTTCTTCTGATGATTGTGGTTTTGCCTCTTTGTGTTTCTTTCAAGCTAGGTGCTTACAAGTTTGGAACTATTATAACTTCCTGGCAAATTAACCCTTTAATTTAGGAATTCATCCTATGCCTAATATATATTCTTGTCTTAAATGTCCTCTCTGTCTGATGTAAAGATAGCTTTACAGGCTTTCTTCTGGTTAGTGTTTGCCTAGTGTATCTGTTCCTCTTTTGACATTCAGCCAATTCCATAGCCTTATGCATTAGGTGTGTCTTTAGTAAACAACAAAGAGCTGAGTTTTGTGTTTTAATATTTTAAAATCTAATCTGACAAAATCTGTATTTTAACTGTAATTAACTCTTTTCATCTTCATTGTGGTTATTAATAAATTTGGACTTTTTAATTACCATCTTTTAAAATATTTACATTTGTCCCATTTTTTCTATGCTTTTCTCCTTATTTAATGTTTTTTTCTAATTGAGGGTTGTTTTGGCTGTTTTTATAATAACATTTGAATCCTCTCTACTAGTTTAGAATTTATGCACTCTACTGGTTTTCCTTGAAATTTTATCATGTTCATATAACTGATGAAAAATGTGTACGTTTATATCTACAAGATGTTTCAAAATATATATACATTGTGGAATGGCTAAATCAAACTAGTTAACATATGCATTACCTAATATAGTTATCAGATTTTTGTGGTAAGAACACTTAAACTCTATTCTTTTAGCAATTTTCAAGTATACAATACATGGTTATTAACTGTAGTCCCCATGTTGTACGATAGATCTCTTGAACTTATTTCTCCTGTCTAACTAAAATTTTGTTTCCTTTGACCAACATCTCTCCAATCCCTTCCCTCCCCCAAGCCCTGGTAACCACTATTTTGCTCTCTGCTTCTATGAGTTTGACTTTTCTAGACTCCACATATAAATGAGACGATGCGGTATTTTTCTGTGCCTGGCTTATTTCACTTAATGTAATGTCTTCCAGGTTCATCTGTGTTGTTGCAAATGACAGGATTTTCTTCTTTTTTAAGGCTAAATAGTGTTCTATCACCTGCATTCTTATTGAAAGAAAAGAACCATCAGACTGGAATTGTGTTCCCAGCAAGACTTTCTTTCAAGAATCAAGGTGAAATAAAGACACAGATAAAGACTGAGAGAGTTTATCCCCAAGATACCTACACTTAAAGAACATATATATATATATATATATATATATATATATATATATATATATTTGTTTGTCTGTTTGTTTTTCTATTGATAGATACTTAGGTTAATTCCATATCTTGGCTATTGTGAATAATGGTGCAGTGAACATGGGAGTGCAGATATCTCTTTGACACACTGATTTCATTTCCTCTGGATACATACCCAGAAGTGGGATTGCTGTATCATGTGGTAGTTCTATTTTTAATTTTCTGAGGAACCTCCATTCTATTTTCCATTATTGGCTATACTAATTTATATTCCCTCCAACTGTGTGCAAGACTTTCAGTTTCTCTATATCCTCACCAACACTGTTATCTTTTTTCTTTTTGTTAATAGCCACTCTAACAATGTGAGGTGATATCTCATTGTGGGTTTTTTTTTTGGGGGGGGGGGGGTATTGTTTTTTGGCAGCTGGCCAGTACAGGGATCCAAACCTTTGACCTTGGTATTATAAGAGCATGCTTTAACAAACAGAGATAACTGGCCAGCCCTCACTGTGGTTTTAATTTGCATTTCCTTGATGATTAGTGATGTTGAGTGTTTTTTCATATACCTGTTGGCCATTTATATGTCTTCTTTTGAGAAGTGTCTATTCTTGCATAGAAAACTGCTTTGCAATCATTTTTTCTTCTTCCTGAAGCACATCTTTAAATGTTCTTTTAGTGTGGGTATAGTGGGGATAAACTCTGTCTTTGTCTACTTCACTTTAGTTCTTGAAAGAAGGTTTTGCTGGGAACACAGTTCTAGGCAAATGGTTCTTTTCTTTAAATAAGAATGCAGGTGATAGAAGTCACTGGATTAAGACCCAGTCAGAGAATAACTCCCAAAGCTCTGCGGGAGAGATGAGTTTACTTTCTAAACTGAGGCTAACCTCTTCTTCCTTCAAATTCTCTCACGTTTTCCAGAACTATCTTAACTCTTCCGCATTTATGGCCCCCTTCCTTGAAAAACTAACGGAGTCAGACAACAAACCCGGAGGTACTTCATGGTGAAAGCAATCTCCCAGGAAGGAAAACCTGAGTTTCTTCTCTCTTCTACCTCACAGTCAGTTTTCTCTCATCCTGGGCCACTCTCTTGACATCAGGAAGCCTTGGTCTACTCCCTTTGTTTGGAGGTATTCATCATGGCATTCTAGGGTCTAATCATTGGCCCCCCAAAGCCTCTTCACTCTCTCTCCCAGAAGCCATCAGGGCCTCATGCAAATACAGCATCCCCCACTTCCCCCCACACTGTCTCAAACCTTCACCCCACTCGTGATGGTTAATTTTATCTGTCAACTTGACTGTGCCACAGGGTCCCCAAATATTTGGTCAAACATTATTCTGGGTGTGTCTGTAGGAGTATTGTTGAATGAGATTCACATTTGAATTGGTAGACTGAATAAAGATGGCGCTCCATAATTTGGGTCACCCTCATCCAATCAGCTGAAGGCCTGAATAGAACAAAAGGCAAACCCTCCTGCAAGTAAGAGTGAGTTCCTCCCACCTGACTGCCTCAAGCTGGGACATTGGCCTTTTCCAACCTTCAGAGTGGAACTGAAACATTGGCTCTACTGGGATCTCAAGCCTGAGGCTTTTGGACTGGAACTTACACCATTGGCTGTCCTGGTTCTCAGGCCTTTGGACTTGGATTGGAACTACACCATTGCCTCTGCTGGGTCCCCAGCCTGTCGACTGCAGATCTTGGGGATTCTCAGCCTCCATAATTGTCATGAAATTCCTTATAACTAATCTATATATAAAGCCCATCGGTTCTGTTTCTCTGGAGAACTCTGACTAATACACCACCACTGCATCCTGCCCTGAAGTTTTGCAGGTCAGGCCTCACAGTGACTCTCCTTCATAAGGGCCCATGTCCAGCCCTGAGTCCCGTGGACAGGTGAAGGGCCAGAACTTTCCACTATGTCCAGCCTGGAAAGCTCTTTCATTTCTGCAACATGAGTCCTGAGTGGTTGCAGAATCATTGCCAGTCACCTAACCCAGCCACCAACCAGCAGAGTCCACCTAGCTTACTCCCAGCTAGTACTCTACCCATGACAACTCTGGATCACATTCTCTCTTGGATTAAGCGTACCTGCTCCACTGAGTTGACTTTCTTTTCTATCAACCTCTTCACTTTTGGGGCCCAAGCACAGGCAGCTGCTTGCTCATGTGCACCTAGTGTTACGGCTAGAAAGGGAAGGGCTTGCTCCTACCAGCTCTGGTTCGGAAAGTCCCAGGAAAACCCCTGCCCAGGCCTAACTCCTAGTGCCCCTTCTCGAGGAGGAAGGCACCGTGATTGGCCTCATTTATGTTGTGAGTCCAGCTTTGTGGCCTGGGTGCAGGCAGAGACCTTAGCAGTACAAGGGAAAAGATATGCTGGGCAGACAAAAACAATAGCTGTTTCAGACCTAAAAGAAAGGCCTTCATCCAAGCTTACTTGGGTTGTTCACCGAGACAAACTGTTTCTTCCATTCTTTCACTAATCCCTGCATCCACCCACCTACCAATTCAACGGTTATGAAGTGCCTACTGTGTGCCGGGTAGTGCCCTGTACTAGGTGGATGTAGCTGCATGAGATTCAGATTCTGCCATCATTGGTCGACAGGACAGTGAGGACGGGGAAAGATTGATGTGTAAACCGTTGGAGTGCAGCAAACTTTTCTAAGAAAGGGATGGTCATGTCCCTATGTCCCTGGTCAAGAAGGGCTTGCTAGGAGGGATGGGAGAGATCAAAGGAGGTGGGTGGGTTGGGTGCTGGGGCTGCAGGGTCAGGGCAGGACCTGTGGGCTGCACAGGCTCCACGTGGACACCTTTGGGGACGGAGTTCACCTGGCCCTGCTGTGTGTGCTGGTGGCATTCCCAGGCACTGTGAAGCTGGTTGGAGCTTTCTAGACATAAATCAGCCCACCTTTCCCCAGCTCCTCATGGAAAGGAAGGCCCCAGAAATTTCCTCTGTCCTTCTGCCAGCATGTATCTCCCTCCTGAGGGTCTCTTAGGAATCCGGTCCCTAACAATTCTTCTCTTGCCCCTGCTCTGGTGGGCTTCATCAATCACCGTGGCTGGATGTCACTCATAGTGACTTCACTCTTTCCTAGGTACGTGACCTTGGACCGTCATGTAACCTCTCTGTGCCTACCTCATAGAGATAGGGGATTAATTAGTCAATATTTGTAGTGTGATTATGACAGCATCTGACCTGTGGTAAGTAAATGTTCACTATTGTGTTATCATTGTTATTATTCTGACCCAGTGGAGACCACAGTCTCCACCACAGCAGCACTTCTCATACCCCTGACCCTGCAGTCCAGATCCCTGGGGCCATCCCCTCAGCCTCTAGCTTGGGTTGGAGGACTGTCTCCTGCTCTCAGCACCTGGCCAGCCCCAGGTAGGATCAGAGCTGGTGCTGGGGTTAAGCCCCGCCCTCTTCTGCAGATTCTCTCTGCTGACCCCTAGCTCTGCCCCTTCCTCCCTGCATTGTTCAGAAGTACAGCAGCCCTGTCCAGGGACTTCCCTGGATCCAGACTGACAATAGCAGCACTTGACGACTATGCACAGTCAGAACAGCCTTTGGCCTCAGCGAGGGATGGGCAGGACCTCACCCTGCCCTCCCAACTGAGGAACGGGGTTTGGCCTGGGCCCTGAAAACTCTGGGGCATCCCTTTGGAAAGGCCCCATCCGGGGTTCCACTGAGAAAGAAAGGAGACCTGCTCTTCCCCTGCCTGGCCCCAAGGGATCTTAGGCAGAATTGGGGAATGAGAAGACTGGATGTGTGGTGGTCAAAAAAAGAAAAAGCCACTGAAAAGGCCCTCCTGTCCATCAAAATCCTTCTCACCTGCTTCTTGGAATTCCTTAACAGGTGACAAAGCCTCCCTGGAAATACACTGACACTCCTCCGGCCAGATCTTCTGAGATCAGGGCTCCGGGAGGAAGAGATATGGAGACCACCAGGCAGGTCTGGGAAATGGAGGCTGAGGTTTTGGGATATGGCTACAGCCAGACCCCCAATCTCTGTCTGTACCTCGGCAGCTGGGGACTATTGTGGGATGCATTTCTTGAGTCTCTGGGCTTCAAGCTGGACCTGAGTCAGCTGAGTTGAAACTGAGTGAATGTTAAGATCTATGCAGACTTGCGCTGAGCATTTAATGGGAGAACCTCAAATTCCTGCCTCGGTTTCCTAGGAAAGCCCAGGTCTCTGCCCCTTTGCTACGGTGACTGCGTGCCCTGGATAGGTCCTGACTTCAGATATTCCCAGAATGGACTCCAAGAATGTGCCCTGTGGGGCTTTGGGGTTCCCAGATCTGGGGCTTATAGGCTTCACTCTTCCCTATGAACTCACACAGTGCACTGGGATCCAGTGCAAACACGCAGCTCTCGTGCACACATCACACACTTGCCCACACACATGTACCCAACACTTGCCTGTCCCCTGCACAGGGAGCAGGCCAGGAGGACTGGGTTATGCCCCTTGCTTATCAGCAGCTTCCTGACTTCCTCTGCTGGAATTCTTGGAGACCTGGAGCCCTGGGAGCTGGCTCGTGCTGGTGCACGTGACTTCCAGAAGACTGCTCAGACAATGAGAGGAAATGCAGTCATCAGCTCACAGGAGACTGGGGATTCGGCCTGCAGCTCCAGGTCTCCACTCCCTGAGGTGCACCCTGCATCTCCCTCCAGGCAGCCCTCAGCTGTTCCCTGCAAGCCTGTGGACGCTGCCCAAGATGTCCCCTTTTGATTGCTGGAGACTGCCCATGACCCTTCTCACTCTGCTCTGCTGCCCAGGTGAGCCGGGGGCTTTGGGGTCCTGACTTGGCACGTGCACACCCAAGGGGTGGGGTGCCTGCTTCTCTGGCTCTGGGAGGGAGAGAGGTTCCTGGCCCCAAAGTTGCTGAGGCTTTGAACACAGAGGCCACCCTGCCGCAGGTACAAAATGCTGTACCAGCCTGGCTTCTGGTCCCCATGGCCCTGGGCAGTGGGTGGGGGCCCTGGCCTTTTGAACACCAGGTTGAGCAGACCCCCCGAGCTTGGTGATGTGGGATGTGGCAGGTCATGGAGGCGGAATAGTCGGGTGGGCAGGGCCTCCGGAGGTAAAGGGATGCGGGGGTTCAAGGAAAGAGGCGGGCATGTGCCCAGTAGATCTTCAGAAGGGGCCTGGGGACAGTAGGGGACAGCAGAGGGCATCTTCTGGCTGTGGCCAAAGTGAAAATGAAAACCCTTTCAATGGCCTAGTGTTTCTGGTCTTCCAGGGTCTGAGAAGGCATTCAAGGTATACACGTGGCCAGAGAAGCTGGCGGTTGAGACCATGGGGTCCCAGGAAGTCAACTGCAGCACCAACTGTCCCCAGCCTAAAATGGGTGGTCTGGAAACCATGCTAACCAAGACTCTGCTGGACCAACAACCTCAGTGGAAGGTCTACTTGATCTCAAACATCTCTGAGGACACGGTCCTCTATTGCCACTTCAACTGCTCTGGGGAGCAGAAGATGAAGGGTCTCCCCGTCAGAGTGTACAGTGAGTGGCTGCGCCAAGGGCCCCCTCCCCCCAGGACAGAGCTGGCATCTCTGAGTGCGCAGAGCTACTCTGCTACTGCTCCTGTGCACTCTCACCATGGCCCCAACTCCCAGAGCTCCCAGGTGACAAGGAATAGGACCTGGCCAGTGGGTTCCTAATCTGCTCACACCTTGATTAGACTGCTTGAGCTTGCCAGCTTCTCAGAAGCAAGGAAACTAGGTTTTGAGTCTTGCTCAAAGGAAGACGATCTAACCGTCTAGCAAAGGTTTATACAAATCCCGTGGTCACTTCCGAGCACAGAGTCCATAGTTTCCTTCCAGCTCAGTCACTGGAGTACTCCACACCCATGACAAGTAGTGGGGGCATCATCAGGAGAGCTGTGCACACTCTCCAGTGGCCCCTGCACTTCCCAAGAAGGCTGAGGTGTCACCCGGTGTTTTCATCTTCCCAGGAGGGCCCATGGCAAACGTGTGACCATCAGACACACCTGCCCAGGAGGCATGACAACTTCCCAGATAGGCCAGGATTCTCTCAATGTCTTGGCTCCAAGGGTATCAGTTGGGTTCTCCCCGTCCCAACATCAGTAAATTAAATGAATAGAAAGATGTGCTAAATCCAACATACTTTCCTGGAGTGAGGGTGGAGGTGAGAGGCAAGGTACTCTAATTCAGAAGGGAATCCAGGGTAACCTGTTTAATAGGTAAGGGATCATGGTGGTCATGAACCTGACCCTGGAGAAACAAGGCAGGTCTGACACCTCTTAAGTGAGGAACCTTACAGATCATAGCCTAACTCCAATGAGCACTCCCTTCGAAGTCTCTCTCAACATAATTATCCACTGTTTATTTATTTTTTATTTTTTGCAGCCAACTGGTATGGGGTCCACTGTTTAATTTTTGAAATGTGTATTTAATTTCTGGAGTGGAAGAAGACAGAAATTGGCTGTACGATTTCTTTGTAGACACCTGACCACCTCCTCCTTGTCCAATCTCGAAACCATCATGTCCATAAAACTACTGCCCGGCAAATCATTCACCCCGAACTTCTTCCTTCTTCCTCTTTACACATGAGCAGGCCAGGCCACAGCCTATGTCCTCCCCCACAAGTCCAGCCAGGGCCCTGAAACAGCACGCTGACAGGAGACAGCCCTGGAAAGTTGGGGCCTGGTGGGGCTGCACCCCCATCCTAACCAGACCTCCCTCCTTTGTCTCCTGTAGAGCTTCCAAAGAAGGTCTCGCTGAAGCTTCAGCCCACCTGGGTGACTGTGGGCAAACCCTTCACCATTGAGTGCAAGGTGCTCGACGTGGAGCCTCTTGAAAACCTCACCATCTTCCTGTTCCGTGGCAAGGAGGCCCTGCACAACCAGACCTTTGGGAGGACAACACCTGCCCCACAAGAGGTCATGGCCACACTCAACAGCACTGCTCACAGAGATGACAGCCTCCACAACTTCTCTTGCCAGGCTCAGCTGGACCTGCGGTCTCACGGCGGGGACATCTTTTACAGCATCTCGGAGCCCCAGGTTCTCGAGGTCCATGGTAAGGGGTTCCCACAGATGGAGGTGGGATGAAGGGGCACTCACTTTTGGCCCCTTGGGGGAGGAAAAAAACCCAAACCCCACTCTCAGCTGGCCTGGGATGCGAACATCCAGGACCCCACACTTAATTCTGAGGGTTCCCTCTTACTCGCCCTCTTCCCTGAAGCTTTCTCCAAGTCCCCAGTGAGCTGCAGGACCTTAACCACATCAGCCCGCTCTCTCTGGTGTTGGCTTCTCTCTACAATGAGAAGGTTGGCCTGGCTGAGCCCTGTCGTCCCTGGAGCTCCGCTGTTCCATGACTCTATAAGGCCAATGCATTTCCCATCTTCAAGGGGCTCAGTGTGAAGCTCACTCAGTTCTGCTTGAAGAGGGGCATGGCCCAGACCATGCCACCTTCCAAGCCCTGGTGTCCAGCAACCACATTTTGGTCCCAGGGCTGCAGACAGGGTGACGTCTGCCCTCATCATCTCACAGAGGTCTGGCTGGTGGCCTGGACCCCGAGCTACCTTTCTCCTAGATAATACTTTTGGGGCAGACACCATCCACCACTCATCTCTGCAAGCCAGGGTGACCTCTGGATGGATGAGTGAGCGTGGGGTGATGGGTGGGCCTCCACTCCTCCTTGGGCCCTGGCACCTGGGACCAGAGGACTTCTAAGACCACTGCCTCCTCCCTTCCCAGAGCCCATGCAGGACAGCTGGATGGGCATTATCATCACAGTCGTGTCGGTACTGCTGTTCTTGTTTGTGACATCCATCCTGTTCTGCTTTGCCTTCGGCCAGCACTGGTACCAGAAGCGCACAGGCAACTATGGGGTACGAGCTGCGTGGCGGAGGCTGCAGGCCTTCCGGCCACAGCCTGCATGAGCAGCGTGACCACCACCATAGTTGTTGCCTGAATTCAGTGTGGCTCCAGAGTAGTGGGCCAGCCATGGCAGAAGGACTGTGACAAGCAGCAGAGGATTCTGGGGACATTTCCTTTTCTAGCCTGAATACAAACACCTGGACTTAACTCTATGCCCTTCATATCTCCTGTGATTACACTCAACAGGCAGGAAGGGGACCAGGTATGGACTTCTCTCTCCAAAAGTCTCCCTCAGCCTCCTTCCCACCCTCCCTTTCACAGGGGCCTTCCAGAGCCTCTGCCAGCTCGTGCCCTGGGGAGCCCCTAGCTGACCAACCCAGGCACCAGACACCCACCCTCCCCAACCTTGAGTGACCCACTCCTACTGAAGGAGGGTGGGGGAAACACACCCTGGCCCTGCAGGGCAGAGACAGTCTGTTCCCTCCTGGCCCTACGGGACCTCAGGCCACTCCTGGTGGAGCAGGACATAGCACTGACCTCTCTTTTCTGCCAACAGAGCCAGCTCTCTGGGGTGAGCGGGGGGGCCCAAGGAAACTAGCTCAGCTCCAGGGCCCTGCCTATCCAGGCCTTTCCCCACCACTCTGGGCCCTCTCTCCACCTCGGGGTCCTTCAAAGAGCTGTGGAAACAGGAGCAGTCCCCTCCTGCTCCGTTATGAGGCAAAAAGGAGACCCCACAGCCCTCATCACCCAGGAGAGACAGAGAGACAGGGGAGGGAAGGAGTGGGTACAGCAGAGTCTGGCTTATGTGGCTTTCAGGCCCTGGCGGTGAAGCAGCTCTCACTCCAGAGTAGAGATCAGGCCTGTTCAGGACCTCAGTGGGGTGCAGAGGGGACTAATTCACCCCAGAGAAGAGGGCCTGGCTGGGGCTGAGAAGTGAGAAGGGCTGCCAGCCATAGTGTAGAGTCGCAGACAATACACAGGCAGTGGAAGCCCCAGGGTGAACCTGCGATGAAGCTGGTGCGGGTCCCAGGGCCAGTGTCGGTCCTCACAGTAGGCTCTCCACATCATAGTAGTCTGGGGAAACACCATCCTCATCTTCACACCCTCCTGCCTCAGTGGACCCCAACAAGGAGAAGGGAAGGGGACAGGCCAGTTGCTCATAGCAGTGATGGTAGGATCCGCCCCACACCCCCCACTTCCTGGCTTCCTGATCCATCCCTAGGCCTGGGCCCCACTGACCACCCACCCAGCCCTACCTGAAGCCGGGGGAACATCCGCACCCACTGTCCCTGTGGCACTAAGAGGTGGTGGGGGGGGCACAGCTCTCCTGAGATGGGGAGACAAAAGAAAGACCCCCATCAGAGGCCTAGGGGTGGCCTCTGGGGTTTCACCCTCCAGCCCCTAGCCAGCTCTTCCACCCCAGCCCCAGAGCAGGACCCTGGCAGAGCCCAGATCCCCCAGCCTCATTTACCCCCCACTTTTCCTGGAGGCAGGAGGGCAGTGCTGAATCCTGGTCACGTCCTGCAAGTGGGGCTGACATGCAGGAGGGGGAAGGAAAACAGCTGGCCAGGGTAGCAGGGGGCCCAGAGAGGGCAGTGGGAAGGGCAGGTAGTGATGGTGAAACACCAAAGGCCCTTCCTCCTGGGCTTGCATCTCCTCCTCCTCCTCAGACTCTTCCTGTTGACTCTCCAGGTAGATCTGGGGATTGTGCAAAAGGGGGAGGGGAACTGATGACACAGGATCAGGCTGTCCCTACCACCACTCCTCCATTCCTCTAAAGCATCTTCTCCAGATATGCTAATTATGGCTACCAGTTTCTTGAGCACTTACTACATGCAAGCAAGGTACTTTGGAGACATTTATTCATGGTTTGCAGGTGGGAAGACTGATGCTCAGAGAAGTTGAGCAATTTGTCCAAGGTCACCCAGCTAGTAAGTGGCAGAGCAGCCTCAGAGCCACACTCACAGGTGCGGCTTCCTCCATTCCGTCTCCTCCCTCTGCCCTGCCAGCCTGGATGGTGGGCACACCCCTTGCCTCCTCCCAAAGTCAAAATCCTACCCGGCTTTCAAAGGCTGTTCTCCACCAGCTTCTCCAAGGAGCCTTTTCCCATCCCCTAACCAGGTGTGCGCTCAGCTTTGTACCTCTCCATGTGCCATCACAAACAACGCTGCTTTGTATAAGTATCGTTCATTTAATCCTTTGTTTAACAATTATCGATTGAGCCCCTAAAAAGCGTCAGGCGCCGGGCCAGGCATTCATGATCCGTAGGTCAGGGCTACCAGCGTCCAATGGTGCCTGCCTTCCTGGGGCCTGAAGTCCAGTGGGGGAGGCTCTGCAGGGAAACCTCCTTTCCCGGAGGCCCCGGTGGTCTGTACTTTGGGACGCTCCCTCCCCCTCAAGTGGAGACTGACTCGGGGGCCCGAAACATCATAGATGCCCAACAGCCCTAGCTGGACAGGTGCGGGCTGGCTTCTCGCTCCTCTCTCCCCCAGTCCTTTTACTCGAGGGGGGCCCCATATGGATCCCCACCCCTGGCCCCGCAGGTTGGCGGCACCGGGGGGCCCCACCCCCACGCACCTGCGGGCGCGGCGAGTTGGGCCCCGAGTTCAGCGTCCCCGCCACCAGGCGACTCAGCAGCAGCTGCTGCATCTGCGCGTTCTGCAGCAGCATCAGCTCCAGCAGGTCTAGGGGGTGGGGTCAGCCAGCCCACGCCCAGCCTCCCCAACCCCAGCCCCCTCTGCCCCGACCCCGGGCCTTACCCCCGACGCCCAGCCGGAGGGAGTTCGTGCGGCGCGGACGCCGCCGAGATAATGTGCGCGCGGAGGGGGAAGTGGGGGGCGACCCCGGGGCCTCACCTGCCTTCACGCGGCCTGGCGGCGGGGGCGGAGGTGGGACGGCCCACGGAAGGGGCTGCAGGATGGTCACCCAGGGCTGGAGACATGGGGCGGGGGACACTCAGTCAGGTCGGCAGGGGAAGGAACGTGGGCACGTCACGAGCCCCAACCCCCCTCCCTGTCGAGTCTCTTCCTCTGGATTTGGGGTCTCGCTCCTCACCCCTCACCGCCTTCAAGGACTGCTCCCAGAGCCCGCCGTCCCCCCGGGAAAGGCAGGCCCTGCACCCTGCTCAGCCCTCACCGTAGGGGCTGCAGTGTCTGGTGCGGAGCCACCCCAGCTCCCGCCCGCCCCGGAGGCCATGGTCAGGGTTACCATGGCTACGCCCGCGACGCTGACACCTCCTCCCACGCATGCGCGGGGCCCGGGTTACCGCCCCCACGCTGTCCTGTCTCCTCCTCTCCCCTCCCGGCACCCCCAGGAGACAGTCTGTCTCTGGGATGTCCATCTCCAACTCCCCCAGGCATGGTGTGCAGTATCTCTCACCCTCGCCCACCCCCAGTTCTGGGCCTGGGGGCCCATGTTTGTGGAGCGAATAAGTGGCTGGAGAGGCTTGGTTTCCAGGTCCCAGAGCCCCACTGACTCAGCTGATGAGTTCAGCAGGAATAGAGATTTCACAGGAGCTGGCTTGTGGGCGAGGGCCCGGGAGTGAGGACGGCAGAGGACCTGCTCCCTGCCACTCTGTCAGAGAGAGGGGCGTCCTGCGGCAAAGAGTGGTTTCTGGAGCAGACCAAGGAAGGAAACACCAGACAAATTCACGGAAGAGGCTGGAGCCCTGGCCAGAAACACATGGCCGGCCCCTTGACTCTCCCCTGGCAGCTGTTTGCTTCCTGGTTCCTGGTGGAGAGTCGTGGGCAGTTCAGCACCAACATCCCCAGTACTGTCCCCCATTCTGGATAAGTTACCAAAGCGTGCATTCTTCTGACAGGAAGTCAGCAAGGTCTTCATTGCTTAAGAACAGGTGAGGTGGGGATCTATTTCGGCAGCAGTGACCATCCTAAGATAGGCCGTGAGCAGCAGTCAAGGAAAATCCGGACAGGAAGCTGGGATTAGCACCTCCGAGTTGCCCTTCCCCCCGCCCTCCCCTTCTGTTCAGCTCCCCTTCCTGGCAATCCTGGAGTCTAGAACCAGAAAGACCATTCCCACCTCCTCCTCTGCTCCTTAGTCCCTATCTCCAGGGGAGGAGTCCTGTGGGCAGTGCTTTAGGTGTCCCCATGGGTCTTATCACTTCAACTGCTCTGAACAAGCTGAGATCCGGGAACTGTGGTCACAGGCTCCCGGTGAGTGGAACACAGAGGCGTGTCTCTCCATCTCCACCCTCATTCCAGGTAGAAAGACAAAACCAACCATGGTGCTCGCCGTCAACAAACCCTGACCGAGGACGTGCCTGTGTATGCAAAGTGCATGTCTGCTCGCTGGGAACAGAGTGGCATCCTCACTGCATCCATCACTGTTGGGAAGTGAAAACGTACCCACTAAAAGAGAGCAGGAATACAAAACTCTGCAAAGTCCCCTGTGGGTGAGACATACAAAAAGTGATTGTGGAAAAGAGAGGACTCATCACCAAGCGATACAGTTCCAGGGAAGACGGCCCTGGATGGGGCCAAGCAGCGTGGGAGGGAGAAGGCAGTCCAGGCTGGGGACACAGTCCAGGCAAAGACACAGATGCAGCAATGGAAGGGCCTGCGATGACCCAGTGGGTCACACTCGCTAGCTGTGGTGGAGGAGCTGGGAAGAGAGCAGAGGTCCCAGTGGCCCAAGCAGGTACAGGTCAGACTGGAATGCCAAGTTATGGAATTTAGGCTTCACCATGTGGGTAGTGGAGACCTATTGGTGGATTTCAAAGAGGAGAGAAATAAGGGTGATGTGCACAACTGTGTTTTAGGAAGATTCATCTTGTTCCTCCCATCTTTATGTCAACCACAATTAGAAATAAGAAATATCTGATGGGGATGTGTCCTCCCAATGGAATACTATTCAGCTATTGACAGTTTGGTGTAGAGTATCTTTTGGGGGTGCATAGAATATCTTTACTGATGTGGAAATACGTCCAAGAGAGTTCAGGGAAAAAATCAGTGAGCATAGTAACATCTTATTTTTGTTTTAAAATCGTATGTATATGTGTGTGTGTATGTATATGAGTATGTGTGTGTGTGTGTGTGTGTGTGTGTGTGTGCGCGCGCGCGTGCAGGAAAGAGAGAGAGAGAGAGAACGCGTCACCCTCAGGCAGTAATGGTGGGGGGTTGGGAGATCAACTCCCAGCTTCCTGGCCTCGGTGGACCAACTCTGAGGTGTCCCGTGGGCTTCTGCCCCCACTGTCCCTGTGGGAGCCCTCTCAGGAACACACACTTCATGGCTCTTCTCCAGTCCCTCAGAGTGCTCCCCGGATTCTCCTTCCAAATAAACTACTTGCTCCCAAGTCCTTGTCTCAGTATCTGCTTCTGGGGGAATCTCAGCTGAGATATCAACCTCCTACTTTCTCCATGTCTGCCTCCATGTCTGCTGAAAACTCCTGGAAAAAGCATCTTTAGTAGTTCTATGATAGACTTGTGTTCAGAGAAATGACATGCTGAACTAGACAGTGAAGAAAATTAGTCTGGGCATGTTAGGTCAATGGATTCAACTGAGGCAAAGCTGGAGGCAGGGAGGCCCATAAGGAGGCCTCCAGCCTCATCCCTCTTGAGAAAGCCCGGAGCAGGAGGAGGTGGCCTTGGAAAACGGGCAGGAAGGGGTAATGATTCCAAGACCTTGGATGATTCAGGATTGTGTGTTAACCCAACACCAAGCTAGTATTTTGAAAAACAAGGCTGGGGTTAAAAACTGTCTGGCTCCTGGCATTCAGTTAGGGTTGTCAGAGGAAACAAGCATTTGCCATTTGAAAGAGAGCCCTGTACTTATTCGCCTGCAGTATTCTGCTTACAGAAGCTCTGTCATTGGTCCCACAGATCGGAGGAGGTGACATTCCCACCGTGTGCCCTGCCTGCTATTGTTTTCTCACAGATGATGAACACTCCCCCTATTTCCTTTTCCCTTTTTCCTCAGTGGGGACTCATGTTTCTATCTTTGGATTTTTATTGTTGTTTTTTAGTTTCCCAAGCAATATGTACCAAAAAGTCTCCCTTTTGTCTTGGTAAATCTATTTCGGGAAATACACTAAACATTGGAAAAGATTTATACTCAAATGTGTTATCACAGTGTTATTTTCAAGGGTTAAAAATTGAGCATTACCCCATGTCCAGTAATAGGGGATGGTTGAATAAATTAAGGCAATTCATTCAAAGGTATATTGTACAAGTCATTGAAAACCATGGAACTGGAAAATGAGCTAGCTCCTCTCTTCCACAGATGGAAACGAAGAGAAAAGGGCCCTTTCTAAGAATCCGAGTGGAAATGTCAACACTTACTTTTGGTACAAGTGTGGGAGCACCATGCAGAGAGTGACGAGCCAGCAGTGGGCCCTTTCCTTGCACCCATTTCCTAAAGAGGCACTAATTGGAAGCAGCTAGAATATGAGGGTTGAAGGAAAGGATCTAAATATTGCTTTGCAGAAGTATGTGACTGACTGGCTATGTGGGGGAGAAGAGGCCTTGAAAATACAAGGAAGAAATCCCATTTTTCTGCCTAGGGACTCTGACCACTGTTGCTGCAAATTATGGTTATCTTTGTGAGATACGCATGCATGGTTTTGTCCAACTGTCACCTGGTGGTACTTTGGGGACTTATACACACACACAGATCACACTGGTGGGATGCCCTGTGATGGGGACCCGGTTTAAAGGTCTTGCCCCTTTGGAATTTCATTATGCAATGGATTCCCAGAGCCCTCCCCTCCCAGGTGCCCTGGAATTGGAGTGCCACCAAGCATGAGGGAGCATTCTGCGGAGGCTCCCACGACATCATTCCAACCAAACGACTCAGGGAAGAAACTGACTGGGCAGGCGGGGGAATAGGGATGGGCAGGGGAGTGAGAAGACCAATTCTTATGGGTCAGAGTGAGATTTTCTGAGAGGCGGTTCTATTTCACAGAAGGGTTTTGTTTGTGGGCTCCTGAAACTCAGTCTAAACTAGCTTAAGTAAAAAGGGTAGGTTTTTTGGCTCGTGATAGGACAATAATGGAGCTGGTTTATAGTTGAACTGGCTGAGGGACTCAAGTAGTGTCTTCAGGTCCCTCTCCCCTTCCTTCCTTCCTTCCCTCTCCTGCATCTCTCCTTCTCTGTTCTCGTTCCCTCTTCCTACAGACAAGCTTTCTCCACAGGTGAGAGACACACCGCAGGTACTTTCAGACTTAACTTCGGTTACTCAAGACAAATTTAGAGACTCCCAAGGAGAGAGAAATTGTCTTTCTTTTGTCTCAGTACGTATAAATCCCAGGGAAGGACTATGATTGGCGCAGCCTGAGTCATGGGCCCAGTTTTGGACAAACCGCTAGGGCCAAGAGGATTGGCCAGATGTGGGTGACATGTCCATCCCTGTGGCAGGGGTGAGATGGCTGTCCTACACCCAGCAGCCCCACAAAATCACATATTTGGAGTAGGGGAGGAGTAGTTCCTCAAAGGAAGGAGGAATACTGTTACCAAGAGAGGGAGGCATTCATTCCCCTTGGGCTGTGGCAAAAAGTCATATTTAACATACAGCTTTTGTTTTTGAATCAGCCTCATCCCTAATCCAAATGACACGTTGTGCAAATTAGAAAAGTTTGCCCCTTCCTTTAGACATTTTGCTACCATTGGCCAGAAATTATCATTTTAGATATACTAATCTATAATGACTTCACATGTGATCAATGCCCAGAATTGTGCAGTGTGCAACCCATACAACTGAACATAGCAGCCCTGGCCCCTCATACATACTAATTATCTTCAATTACTCCAGTCCCTCATTGAGAAAGTCTAACCCCATAGAGCTTTGGGCAGTAGCAAGGCAGAGACCAAAGAAGCAGAGCCATTAATGGGAATGAAAGCTAACTCCTCTAGTGCCCACAGAGGGATCGGTGTCCTAACAAGGGGACAGTGACCAGGAGTTTCAGACGGTGACTAGCGGCAAAGCAAACCAGAACCACTGCGGGGCTGGGAGTGATGAGAGAGCCCGCAAGGAAACGTCAGAGAGACAACTTGGGAAGGATATGAGAAAAATGTTTGCTTTTCCTCTAAATGCTAGAAGAAGCAGACCCTTGCAAAGATGAGCTGGGGGTGGACAGACTACATTAGCGATAAAACTGCACAGGAAATGTTTGTCAGAAAGGTCAGTGAGCAAAGTAGGACAAGGAGCATGGTATAGAGAACACCAACACTCACACCTAGGTGTAGAAAACACACGTGTGAGTGGTTGCTGAGGCCCGGCAGGGGCTGAGATGTGGGAAGTCAGGCCTGGCAGGAACTTCTGAAACCACAGACAGGCCTACCTCCCCAGGAAGGGCTCGGTGAAGACTGAGGCTGTGTCCACAGAGCCTCAGCAGAGTTGCTGGGAGGAAAGAGGCCACTGGGCCCATCCCCAGGGCCTTGGGTGACTGCTCCCCAGGTATCCCTGTGCCCCTCTCAAAGGCCACTCTGTCCCAGGCTCAGCTCTCCGGGGGGCACCAGGCAGCAGCCAGGGCTCTGGGCTGCCAGAAAAGACAGTGGTAGGGAAACACAAAGGACTGCCAAGGATGACTGCTTTGGGAGAATGGACAAGGGAGGTTTTGGGGAGCAGGATTCACACAGGGATTGTCTTGCCAGCCCTCAGTCAGACCCTGGGGAGGGAGATGTGAGATGGGGCATTTCACAACAGCTCCAATAGGGGTCACCATAGCCCTAGAGAGTGGAGGGGGGAGTAAAGTGACTTCATCCCTCCCCCCACCACAATCCCTCCCTGCTCCCTAAGCTCTGAGGGGCAGATGTGTGACAGTGGGGTGTGGGTGGAGGGAGTGGAGAAATGCCCACCAGACTGCTGTGTGGTCCAGCTAAACATCTGGGCGTGTATAAGCATGTGTGTGTGTGCGTGTGTGTGTGTGTGTGTGTGTGTGTGTGCTGTGTGTGAGTGTGGGTGTACAGACAAGCATACACTCGATCTAAATCTAGCAACCACGATAGGTGGCACTGTGTTCACGTGAATGGGATCATGTATGTGTGAAAATCCATGTATGCACGAGCATGACTGCGGGCATGGGCGTGTGTACACACGGATAAAAGTACACTCGATAAAAGTCTGTCTGTGATATGTGGCATTTGTTTCCATGTGGGCATGAGTGTGCATAGGGGCACATATGGCTATATGTATATGTGTGTAAGCCATATATGTATATGCTCGAGGCTAATGTGAGAGTGGGTGTGTATGTACATGTGAGCTGTCAGCATGCGTGTGACTGCATAACCATAGTGGAATGTTTGTGTGAGTGTACAAAGGGTGGTTCATGTATGTGGCTGAGCACACAGGCACACAGCATCTGTGGGGGGCGGGTGTACATGAGTATGTACCAGAGTGGCTTTGTGTGAGTGTGTGAGCCCAAGTGTGCCATGGCTTGCTTCTGGGAATGAGTGTGAAAGGAGATTTGAGTGTGAGAATGAGGCTGTGTAAGTTTGTTGAGGACGGGAGAGGAACTGCCTGAGTGCACTCATATGTGTGTTCCAGTACCTGTGTGTGCACATGTGTGTGTGCGTAGGCGAGTGTGTCGCAGACGGTCACTCCTGGGTCAGTGAGGCCCCGGAGCCCAGGCAGTCCCAGGCTGAGCCCAGAGCACACCCAGCAAGGGGAGTGCAGCCAAGGCTCCCACCTGAAGATTGGCCCAGTCCTCAGGTTTCACTCATGACCCTGTGACATCAGCAGCAGCAGCTGTCCCCGCCGGCCCGGCCCCCCGGCCAAGTCCCCCAGAGTTCCAGCCCCAGCCTGAGGTGGGCACGGCGCTCTGGGCTTCTCAGCAACCGCTCTGCTCCCGTCCAACAGTGAGTACTGCGCCCCTCCACACCCCCCCGGCCGGGTACCCCAAGGGGCAGGCCACCCGGGCACAGGCCACCCTGGCCCCAACCCCAGCTGGGCTCCATGGAAGCCACCACGTTGCTGTGGGCACCACTGACCTCCTGACCACACCAGGCTCTCCGCCTGTGCCCAGCCCCCTCTGCCCTCTGCCTCTGCCGAATCTCCTTGTGCCTTGACCCTCACTCTGTCCCCAAACTTGCCTTGCTCTGTCCCCAAACCTGCCTCTCTCTGTTCCGCCATCTGCTCTCTCTGCCCCTGCCTGGCTGGCGTCCCTGTCCTCAGCAAGGGTCCTCACCCTGGTCACAAATAGCCCCGTGGCTAAGGCTCGGCTCTGGATGGGCACGGGTTGACCCAAGGGACAGGGACCAGGCTTCAGTTTCTTCAGGAGAGGAGAGTGGGGGAGCCAAAACAGTGACTCGGGCTTGGCCTGTTTGCAGGAGCTCAGAGGCAGCGGTGTGGGGGGAGGAGAGCGGCGGGAGGCCAGAGTGGGGGGTGGCAGGCGGCTCCTTTGCTCTGCTGAGGACAGGCATCTGCAAGATGCCAGCCGGGGACACATCCCAGGCTGCCCGCTGGGCTCTGCCCACCGTCTCTGCCCCTCCCCCGGCTCACACTGGGCACGGTTGGGCTCTTTCTGGAGAAGCCAAGAGCACTGAGTCCTGGGAAGGAGAGGGGGTCAGAGGAGTGGCCCCACATAGCAGAGGGGGATGTGGGAACCGGGATCCAGAAAGCCCAGCTTGAGGGGAAGAAGATGGGACCACAGGACTAAGGAGGTTCTGGGGGGCTTGGAGGGGCCTGTGGGGGGTGCTTAGGAAGAAACTTAGGGCCAGAAGGTGGGGTCAGACCGCAGCCCCCCTTCCCTCCCTGCTGGCACCCAGGACACTGGGAGAGAGGGTGGGCCATGGCTGGTGAAGGAGGCAGAACGGTCTGAGCAGAGTTGGGGGACGCAGTTTGGACGTACAAAGGGCGTAAGGATGGTGGGGGGGTTGTTGCTTACCAGACAGGGCCTTTGTTCAAAGGACTAGAAATCCCAGTCTAGAGAGCCCGAGGCTGGGTGGGGGCTACTTGAGGCTTTAGAAGAATGACTTTGAGTGGGTGGGAGACCCAAGCACTTTCCCCTCCACCCAGTCAAGTGTCCAGAGGTCCCGCCCCACCGCTGGGGCCAGGTCATGCCTGAGGGCTCAAGGCATCCCACTGTGGGGAGGTGGCCCTGCAGGGGGTACCCTAGACATGCCCCCCCATACCACCTGCACCAGAGGCCTGCTCAAAAACAAATCACCTAGAGCCTGGGAAGGTTACAGGTGGAAGGAGCCTCAGGGGCTACTTAATTCAGTCCCTAACAATGAGCAGGCTGAGGCGGGTGGCCAGAGATGCCTTTTTGGACCAGTCTGGCTGGTCTGGCAAGAGGAAGGGGCTGATAGAACAGTGGCTGGAGTCAGGGTCGAGGGTTGTTGTCACTCACCCATGACCAAGGCTGTGGCTGTCCCCCAGGGCCTGAGCTGGGCTGAGGAGACCCCAGTGGTGGCAGAGGCTGGAATCAGGTTTGTAGGGCTGTGGTGGGGGCAGAAGGGACTGGCTCTCTCAGGACCTTCCAGATTCTCCTGGGGTCATCCCCAAGTTCCCTGTCCATGGCCAGAAGCCTCACTCTGTGTGGCAGTAGTGTGGATAGCTGTGGTCAATGCACTAGCATTTGGAGCCACACCACCCATGTGGGACAACACAGAGGGCCAGACGTACCTGAGGGCCTTTGGAGCAGGGCATTTGAGCACAGCCCCACGCCACAGATGCACATGCCCCCCAAACCCTCTCTTGGGGGCTCCCCAACATCCCCATGTCAGCCCTTCTCCTGCCCAGGCACCTCCCAAGGGATTGTGCTGGGATTTTAGGGGGATCGGAGAAGATAACTAAGAGTCTTTCCAGGTGGCCCCTGGCCCAGCCTGGCCCTGCTTGTCATTTCTGGTTGGAAACCTACATGGGTTCCAGGCCTAGCCTCAGTGTCAAGGCCTTCGCTCACTGGGGTCTCTGCCCTGACCCCAGCCTGGCCCAGGGAAGCCCCGAGTTTGATGCTGAAGGCACGGAACTCCTACTCTGACGTGGGTTCTGACCAGGTCTCTGCCTCTGGGGGCAACTCCGGCCACCAGAACAGAGAAAAAGTGTGGCTAGTGGCAGGTGGGGGTGGCGGCGCAGCTTGTGTGTTGAGGGGTGGGGTTCAGAGAAGGCTTCCAGGAGAAGCCATAAGCAGAGAGGAGGGAGGAGACTGGAACTTCTGGAGATGAGTGGACGGGCTCTCTCCGGAAGAAAAGTCTGGCTCTGAGGCTTCGAGGGCAGGTAGGGAGAAGGGAGGGGATGGAGGATGCGGATGTCAACAACCGTGTCACAGGCTACACAAACCGCCAGTACCTGGACTCCTCTTACAGGGAGGACACGGGCTCAGGGGGATCCTGTCACTTACCTGGGGCACACAGCAAGTGAGTGGCTGGGGCTCTGTCCACAGTGGCCAAGGTCTCTGCTCCCTGAGGAGCAAACTAACTCTGGTGAAGGGCTGGGTGGGGTAGAGCTCATTCCTGAGATGTAGGGCAGTGGGTTCCCATGGGCAGCCCTAGGGCTGGGGCACGTGCTGGGGCTCTGGGAAGTTCTGGTGGCTCTTGCAGGGGTCCCCAGCCCTGCAGTGGCAGGGACAGACAAGGCCTCCCTGTGGCTCCATCAGAAGGTGCTTATGGGGGCTCGGGGATCCCAGGTTCCCTTGACCCCCAACATCCCTGCCCCAGGACTTTCATGTGCGCTGGCCCCCGTTTCTGCGTCATCAGCAGCAGCTATTTTTATTCCCTGCAGTTTTCGGTCAACAGCCCTTGGTGGGGGGGTGGGGCAGCTGGAGGAGTGAGAGGGGTCTTGAGGAGCTGCAGGGCAGTGGGCATGGCATAGGGAACAGTGTGCCCCTCGCAGGGCCTTAGGAACCCTAGCATAAGAGGTAACAGTGAAACCCCAGTAGTCACTGGACCCCTCTCAGTTTTTGAACTGGTGTTCAGACCAGGCACCCCCATCCACCCCATAGATACTAGAAGGTCACGGTCCAGTTTAGCCCAGAGTGGCAACGTAGCCTAGTGGCTAAGAGCCAGGGTCTCTTTCAAGAGCCCAAGGGCTGGGCTTCCAATCCCAGTTTACTACAGGAATAATCTCTTGTGAGTTACTTAACTTTCTCTGTGCCTCGGTTTCCTCATCGGTCGAAAGAGGTGATAACAACAGGAACATGGTGAGGATTTACATGAGCTTAAGGATGTGTGAGGTGCCCAGAACAGTGCTTGGCGTGTAGTCAGTGCTGCGTATTTAATAACTAATATATTATGGCTATTACTGGGCTGTGACCCTGAAATAAAATGTCTCATTGTGGGGATAAGAGGAGGGAAAGAGTTACAAGAAAGATGGCCACATCTAACTCTGGGCACCCTTCAGAGCTGGGGGTGGGGATGAGAGGGTAGGGTGTATTTTGTTCCTATCTGATCTCCTTTTATAAAATGGACTGCAAAGCCCCTTCCATGAGGGCCTGTGGTTTGCAGATGTGTCTGTGCAGACCTGTGAAGCCAGAACAGCAAAGCAGAGTCCCTCTGGCTCACCTTTTAGGCAGATCTGCCACCGACTCTTACCTTGTTTTCACAAGTTCTTGATCAGGCTAATTTTGGAGAGGGAGCTCAAAAGAGTAGCTGGTGAGAAACTGTGCCTAGAGCAGTTGCTGGGGTAGAGCCAGATTCTCAGAGAGAGAGGCAGGGCCAGGCTGGCTGGAGGGGCAGGACCAGTGGCTGTCACGAAGAGGACAGTTCATCAGCTCTTCCTGGAGACTTCAGATGGGAGTTAGAGAGCCACTCATCCAGTGCCGGTGACCACAACCCCAAGCAGGGAGGGCTCAAGCTCACCTTACTGGGATGGTTGGGAGTCGATGGAGGGAAGCGGGAGCCAGGTCAGCTCTAGAATTATCCAGGCCCAGGGTCAATTTTGAACAGACCTCTTGTCAACCTCTCAGTGGACTCAAGGCAGGAAAAGGGCCTGTCAGCCCTGGTCTGGGAGGGGCAGGGTGTGGTGCAGAGACAGAGAGAGGACAGAGAGAGGCAGGACATGTCCTGGGGGAGCCTGTCAGGAGGAGCAGGCAGGACGAGGGAGGCAGCTCCGTGTGCAGGGGCATCTGTCCAAGGGTGGGCGAGGTGGGTTCAGACGTGTGTGTAGAAGACGGTGTGCACACACCGCTTTAGGGAGGGGCCGTCAGGGTGTCAGGGTCACGGTGCTTGGGGCCTCCTTAGAAAGATCCAGGACAACAGAGGGCAGGAAGCTCCAGGCCTGGGTGGAACGAATCTGCCTCCCCACCCTTTGGAGCAGCTGGGAAATGACTCATAGAGGCCATGAGTGAGCAAATATGTGTGTGTGTGTGTGTGTGTGTGTGTGTGTGTGTGTGTGTTCGTGTGCACGAGGGGGCTGTAATGGGGGTTGGGGGGTATATGAGTGTTGATTGGTACAATTAAAAACCAAACCTTGAGGAAGGCTCTTTACCAAATGGTTGACCTGTAGTGCCCCCCCCACCCCCCACCCATCCCAGCTCCCCATACTAAGCCCCAGGAGGCCTGAGTGTGGTCCTGCCAGGGCCTGCCGGGCTCCACAGCCTGTGCTTTTCAGGGGCTTGGCTCAAGGACTCTGGCCTGCCCTTTGAAGAGGACAGACGGGTGAGGATCCCATCCAGGGGGCAACCCAGGTGGGACCCTCAACCCCTGTGCTGGCGGAGGGCAGCTGTGCCCAGCCCAGTTCCCCAAAGGGTGGGAGGGAGGCCGCGCTGGCACGTGGGCTTGGCAGAGAGAGGGCTGCATTCGAATCCTGGCTCTGCACTTGTTAGCTGGAATGGCGAAAGTGAAGCACTTGGGACAGGGCCTGGCACACGGTCAGCACCCAATGAACGTATCCATGATTACTTTTCGTCAGGAAATATTTTCTGAGCTTCCACACCATAGGCCTGCACACGTCAGCACGGCAGGTGATCGTGTGGAAATTTGGGGGCCTGAGGAACTAACCCCTCCCTCTCCAAGGAGACTCTTTCCCAAGCTGACTGAAGCCTGGAATTCCACATCTGGAGATAAATGCCTTTGACTTAAGGCTCAGACTTAGGAGGGGAACCCACTCTGGGGCCTTGCTTCTGGGGAGAAAAGGCTTCCAGGGCCGGCAGATGAGTGGAGAGAGGGTGGGCAGGAAGGGGGCATGGAGCACAAAACACAAACGCAGCCCATCTGTGGGTTTTATTTCCCTGAGCCCTGAGCCAACCAGTGGTAGAGGAAAAGGGTCAGGCTTGGGAGAGGAGGCAGAAGGTTGGAGAAAAACTAACCAGTGTTTCTGGAGAGCCTTTGGAGATTGGTGGGGAACAGGACAGATTGTAGAGGGAAGGGCTGCTGACCTATCCTAAACAGGAAACAAACCTTGGCATACAGTAAGTGGAAAATAAATGTGGCCACCACTATCGTCCTCACCCGTTGGGTAGAACAAGTGATCAGACTGGTTGAACCAGGCACTGAAGAAGGGAGGCTGTTCTGATCCAATGAGCCCCTCATGGAAAATACAATCAGCATTAGCCCCCCCTCGCCCAAGACCCCCCCAACCCCACCCCACACATCTGACCCTGGTTGGCTTCCGGAACTCTCAGGGCCCCTGAGTGTTCGAGGTTTCCGCTCTAGGCTCCTGGCCCTAGGCCACCCTCCAAGGCCTCTTGGAACAGATATCCTCTGCAGAGTGTTAGGCCAGGAGGGGAGGGCCACCCAGGGTGACTTCCTTCAGGCCCCAGCCTGCCAAGGCCGAGGCTGCTCTCCTGCCTCTCCAGGCCCGAAGTGCTGACAGAGAAATAACACAGCTACCCCCTTCCCATTCCCACCCCCACCCTGCCCCAGCTGAAAAAAAGCTGTAGCTTGAGACTTACAACTAGGGGGACATGGGGATCGATTTTTCATTTGTGGAGCTCAGCCACAGTGGGAACACAGGAATTTGAGAAGTAGGCCACCTGGATGCTCAGTGCTGTCTTTGGCCAGGACAGAAAAGTTTGGTTTGTTTCAGTCTCCCAGGAAATTCTGTGTTGGAGCCCCCAGTGCAGGTGAGGCTGGAGGGGGGCCACATGCAGCTCTGGGTAATTTACCTCCCAATCCAGAGGGAAACAAAGCAGCCAGACCCTGGTGAGTGACCAGCAGCTTTGCTGGAGATGAAGGGTGTGCTTGGTTGGCAAGAGGGGGGGTGGCAGGAGCCTGAGCAAGTCCAGCAAGCTATCCCCATCTCTGCATCCACAGGGATGTGATAGAGTGTAACAGGAAAGGCTATGAGGAGCGGACCACATCCATTCTCAATCTTCCAGGAGAATTTCTCACAGCAGCTTTTATATCCAGGCTGGCAGGGGCATGGCTGAGACCACTTGGGGGATTTCAGGCTGATGCCATGCAGTTGTGTAAGTTTCTGGATGTTTAAAGAACCCTCCCTAAAAGTATAGGTGTCCCAGAAGGGAAGGCTGTAGGAGCATATGGTAGGGGAGGGAGGTTGTCCTGACCAAATAATTTGGGGCAATCAGGTGTGAAAGATGGCCTTGAACCAAGGGAAAATCGAGATCCAAAAGACCTTCACAAAGACTGGAGGTGAAGAGGGGCAATGAACAAGGTGAACTTAAGTAGAGGTAGATTGAACTCCTACACCTGGATTTATATTAACTTTGTATCCTGCAACCTTGCTGTAATCATTATTAGCTCCAGGAGTTTTTTGTTGATTCTGGTTTTGTATGTAAATAATCATGTCATCTGTGAACAAAGATAGTTTTATTTCTTCCTTCCCAGTCAGTATACCTTTTTTTTTTCTTGGTGGCTGGCCAGGACAGGTATCTGAACCTGTGATCTTGGTGTTACAAGGCTGTGCTCTAACCCACTGATCTAACCAGCCAGCTCACCAGTCAGTATACATTTTATTTCCTTTTCTTGTCTTATTGCATTAGCTAGGACTTCCAATCCAATGTTGAAAAGCAGTGGTGAGGGGGGACATCCTTGCTTTGTTCTTGATCTTGTGAGAAAGCTTCTGGTTTTTCACCATTAAAAACAATGTTAGCTGTACGTTTTTTGGTAAATGTTCTTTTATCAACTTGAGGAAGTTTCCCTCTACTCCTATTTGGTGAGAGTATTTATCATGAATTGTTGTTGGCTTTTGTCAGACACCTTTTCTGCATCTATTGATATGATCATGTGATCTTTCTTCTTTAGCCAGTTGATGTGATGGATTACATTCATTGATTTTCAAATGTTGAACCTGCCTTGCATTCCTGAGATAAATCCTGCTTTATTGTGATTTATAATTCTTTTAAAACATTGTTAGGATCCTGTTAATATTTTGTTAAGTACACATGGATTTAAAAGAGAAAAATCAATTGCACAGTTTATGGGATGGAGAATATCTAATTAGGCCACAGCTCATGAGGAAATGACCCAGAGGTGACTGCAAACTCAAAACTGTGATTGGGCTGCTGAAGAAGTGATACCATCTTGGAATGAATGAACGCAAAGGGTGTCCAGGCCAGGGAGAAATGGCCTCTGTGGTCAGACTATATCTGGAATTGGGTGTTCCAATCTGGCTGCCCCACAGAGAGACAATGCTGGGCTGGACCCACTCCAGAGAAGAGCTGCCTCGCCCTCCAGCATCCTAACCCTCATCTCCTTGCCTGCAGACAGCTGGCCCCGGCCGGGCTCACTGACTCTGACCCTTCCTCCCCCACCCCCACCCCTGTCTGCTCACCACCTCCAGGCCCCCAGGAGGGCCTGGCTTTACCACTTCCGCCCAAACTTCCATTTCAACGGAGGTTCCGACAGGAATTTTCACTTGCTAAATGGGCTCCGGCCCCAGCTCCCGCGGAGCTGCGTTTTCATCTTGGCTCAGCCTCTCATTTATCATTCTCTAAAATTATCTTAGTTGCTTCCCTATTTGATGTCTGCCTCCCCACTCTGGAATGTAGGCTCAAGGAGGACAGGGCCTTTGCCACCGCTGTGGTCCGCCCTGGCACCCAGACCACAGCACAGCACGTAGCAGGTGTCAGAAAAAGTTTGTTGAATGAATAAGTATGTGATCCGGGGGGAGTTGCTGTTCTCTCTGGGCTTCAGTTTTCCCATCTGTGAAATGAGGGAGCTGGACTTGCTTTCTCAGGTCCTTGCATCTCCAATATTCTTAAATCCACTGGGAAGAGGTTGCCTGGAGAGCCCCAGGCCCTCAGCTACCACATCAGCTGAGGCTGGGGTGGAGGCTGGTGGAAGGAGAGTTGGAGATCTCATCTCGCTCCTTCCACTTCTGATTGTGGCCTGGGAGTCACATGGAGATCTGCCAGCATGTCACCTACTCCATGATGTGGAGCATTGTCAGTGCTTTCTCCCTGGCAGGAAGTCACCGTCCATACATCCCAGATATCCTTTCATTCCTCCACTAATGCCCACTGAGAACAACACAGTTTGTCCCATCTAGTGTAGACAGGTGGAAAGGGTGGGCAGAAGGAATGGATGCTCTGGCCAGTCGTGGCCCCCTGGCTTCCCTGCCCCTGTGAAAGGCTCTCCAAGGCTGCAGGATGAAGTCCAGACTCCCAGGCCTGGCGTCAAGCTCCATCCTACCTGTCCCCGATCCCCTAAACTGCATCTGTGCTCCCCGTGAGTGGGTTCCCTGTGTTCTACCTCTGTCTTTGCTCCAGCTGTTTTCTCTTCCTGGGATGTCCTTCCCCTCCATTGCCCTGTGTTCCTAAATTACTCATCCTTTTAGACCCAACTAAAAAGACACATCTTTCCTACCCCTTCTTGAAAGTAGCCACTCAGCCACCTGAACTCCCATAGCACAATCAGAACCCCTTCCCTTCCCTCCAGACTGCCAGCTCTCTGTGTGCAGGACGCCCAACTGCTGCATCTCTGTGTCCTGCTCAACGGCCAGCTGAGCCTCTGCCATTCACACAGAATGAATAAATGGGGGCCGAGCCCGTGGCGCACTCGGTAGAGTGCAGCACTTGGGTGCGCGGCGACGCTCCCGCCGCGGGTTCGGATCCTATATAGGACTGGCCCGTGCACTCACTGGCTGAGTGCCGGTCACGAAAAAAGACAAAAAAAAAAAAAAAAGAATGAATAAATGGATGGACGAACAAATGAATGAATGAAACATCAGAATCCACGACAGCCCTGGAAAGGTCTGTATCCAAGGCTCCATCTATTCAAAAATTCATTCAACAATGAATGAATATCGAGCACCTACTGTGTGCCACCTGGGACTGCCCATGGTGACCTAGACAGACACAGCTGCTACTTTCTCGGAGTTTCAGTATAGTGGGGGAGACAGAAAATAAACTAGACAACTAAACAAGTAATGACAAATTGTGATAAATGATGTCAAGGAAAATACCGGGATCATGATGGGGATTAAAGGAAGGAGAAAGTGTCTTGGAGAAGGGGACATTTGTGCTTAGAGCAGAGGGATGAGAAGGAACAGCCATGTGAATGGGGGGACGAGAGCTCCAGGGAGAGCTGGAGCTGGGAAAAGGCCCAAAGGCAGGAACAAACCCAGTGGTCAAGGAGCTGGAAGGAGGCCAGTGAGCCTGGAGCAGAGTCATGGGGGAGAGAGCAGGACACAAACATGGGGAGGGAGGTAGGCAGGGGGGCTAGATCACCACAGCCTGATTGGCCACCATAGGAAGTTTAGGTTTTATTCCATGTGCACAGAGAAGTGCTGGAGAATTTTAAGAGGAGAAACAACATGATTTGCTTTTTGTTTTTAAAAGATCAATGGCTGTTTTTAATGGACTGATTTGGAGAGTGCAGGAGCAAAAGCATGTAACAGGAAATAGGTTATTTCGAGATATTATTAGATATGGACCAGGGGAGATGGAAAAATGTGGAATGTAGCTGTGTTTTAGGGATAGTCTTAATAGAACTTTGCACAGGCTGGACATGGAAGGTGAGGGAAAGGAGAATCCAGAGACACACCCTGATTTTTTTTCTTTTTTTCATTTTGTATTTTGTTGTTGTTGTTGTCGCTCTGATTTTTGACTTGAGCAACCGAATGAGGGTGGTGTCGTTTCCTGGGATGAGGAAGAGTGTGGGTGAAAGAATGGAAGGACACGAATGTTTCATTCCAAATGGGAACCCTGTGAGCTATCCACACGGAGTGGTCCAGAAGGCAGTGGAATACATCAGTCTGGAGTTCAAAGGAGAGGTTTATCATGTTCCTAGGACACATAGGAATGATGTCACCTGGACCAGACTGAGCCCAGAGAAACTGTAGAGACTGGGTAGAGAAAGAGGGACAGCAGAGGAAATTGATGAGGAGAAGCCAGAGAGGTAGAAGGGAAACCATGAGCATGATACCAAGGAGGCTGAGAGACTGGAGTGTTCCAGAAGGAGGCTGTGGCCAACTGGGTTGAATGCTTCTGAGAAGCTGAGGGAGGCAAAGACAGAAACGTGTTTGCTGCACTTGGCAGCAGGAAGGGTGTTAGTGACCGGACAAAAGACATTTCTGGTGAATGGGGACGTGGAAGCCAGGTTGGAATGGGTTGGAGAAGGAACAAGAGGTACGGAAGTAGAGACAGCTGGCGTAGACACTTCCCAAGAAGTTTTTCTGTGAAGAGGAACAGAAAAATAGGGCAATGGATGAAAGGAGGTGTCAGCCAGAGGGTAGTTTTTTAACTACTTTAACTATCTCTGCCACTACTTTTTAGATGGAAGACCCTAGAGCCTGCTCATAGGTGGAAAGAGGTTGGAGGGGGGTAGAGAGAAAATAACTGGAGAACGAGGTCCTCGGGAAGCAAGAGGGGCCAGGGTCCTGAGCCCAGGGGAAGGCCTGGCCTGTGACAATGGGGATGATTCTGTCACAGCAGGATGGAGGAAGGAGGGTCTGGTGCACAGAAACGGTTCTGCAGATCTGACGGGGTATGGCGGTTCCTGCTTCCTCAGAGAGGGCTGAGGCAAGGTCACCATGGGGAGGACAGTGGGCGATGGAGGAAAGAAGAGAAGGCACGAAACAGTTGTTCTCAGAAGTGGGAAGGCGAGCCTGCCAAAAAATCTGCACTTCCAGGCCTGGCAGGATTGAGGGCAGACCCAGAGTTTGTAACCACAAATTCAATGGGAACCAGCCGGTCGTGTCTTCTGTCCGGTGACATTCAGCTGCTCAGGAGCTGATTCAGAAAAAGCATCGCTGGGGACATGTAGGCCGGGCGTTCCCCAGGTGAGTGTGGTGAAAGGAGAGAGAATGAACCCTGGGAGTCAAAGGGGTTTGTGAGGGAGAGATTATAATGACAGATCTGGTAGCTGAGGCTGGCTGAGGAGGGAAGTCAGGTCAGAGGGGTTTGGTGGTGAGGGAGAAGGTGCAGGGTCAAAGGACTGAAGGCGTCAAGACGCCCAAGGATGACAGCAACTGGGCATTTGGGCAGTGAGCTGAGAAGGTGGTAGGGGAGAGCTGGAAGCCGTGATATCGGAGGGTATGTGGTTTCTGGTTATGATTTAGGTTTGGGGTGCACTTAAAGGAGAAGGGGGCTGAGGTGTACTGTTCCTCTAATTCGTTCATTCATTCATTCATTAAGCTTTTACTGAGCACTAGGCACACTGGTGGCACAAACGAGGGGAGGGTTCCACCCAGCCAGGGAGTCCAGGGAGGGCTTCCTGGAGGAGGTGGTTCTTGTGTAGGTTGAGTCTGGAAGGGTGAATTGGAGCTTTCCAGGGAGACGAAGAGGACGGGTGCTCCAGGAGGCTCCAGGAGGCGAGCAGACCACAAGCAAAGGCACGGGCATGGGGGTGGGAGGGAAACAGTTTGGCCCATTTGTGAAAATGGAGTTAGCATGGCCAGAAGGTGGGCATGTGCGGGGCAAGGGCTGATGGTGAGATAGGAATGGGGTCATGGGGGGTCTCGGGAGCCACATGGAGGAGTTCTGGACTTACCGTTAAGCACTGGAAAGACACTGAAAGACTTAAGCAGGGACATGACAATTTGTGATTTAAGAAATGTAGATGGTGGATCGGAGGGGAGCGGGGTAGCATGTAGAGAGGCAGGTGGGAGGTTATTTGACAAGAGAAGGTGAGGGGAGCCTGAAAGCAGCAATAGCATGGAGGATGGAGGGGACAGTGATGCTGCAGTGGGGGCATCAGCAGGGCATGGGAACTTACTAGCTCCACCACTACGATGCTTTTGGCAGCCACTGACCAAAATCTGGCTTCAACTGGCCAAACCACTGAGGACATTTTTCCCCTCCCATAACAAGACATCCAGACATTCAAAGTTGGTGAGAGGGTAGGAAGAGAGGAATTTAGGATGAAGGACAAATTTTGAAGGAAAAGGTGTGTGTTGTACAAAGAAAACAGGGCTGCAGCCCAGGTCCTGGAGAAGTGTCTTCCAGGGTTGGGGAAGTTGAGGCTCGCAGAACAGCAGTGGGAAGGTGGCCAGAGGGGTAGGCCACGCTCTCACCCTCAAGAAGAAAGGTGGTGAGTGGTGTGAGATGCTCAGGGAGGTCGGCTGAGAAGAAACCACGGGGTCTGTCCACGGGGGCCTCTGCTGACTCAGGTGAGAGCAGTTTCCTTGAGTGCTGGGGTTGGGAGCCAGACTATGTGTCCCTGGGTGTTGGTGGTTCCACTGGGCACCTGTGAAGGAGAGAGTGAGCAGTATCAGGATCAGAGCATTGTGGTCAAGTGGGGGTTGCAAACTGTGGGTGCACAGCAGCTATGGGGTCCCTCTAAGCCACCTGGCAGCTCGGTTTCTTCTGTGTGGTGACAAGCAGAGTGTGGGTGCATATGTGGGCGGGGGATGGGGAGGAAGGTGGCAAGGTGCATGACAAGGCTATGAGGGTACAGCTGTGAGGGTCTGCGTGGGGGTGGCTTCAGGCTGGGTGTGTGTGTGTGCGTGTGCACGTGCACACCCATGCTCACGTTGGAGCCAATGAGCAGCTGAGGGACAGGGTCGGCAGGAATGAGCAGAGTCATCCCCGTGGAAACACGACTCCCTGGGTGCAGGGAGGGAGCAGCTGGGGAGCCGGGCATGGGGGCGTGGCCAGCTCTGCCCAATGGCTCCGGCCTCTCCCTGGCCCACCCTCTCCACCTGTTCTCAGAGCCTGGGAAGTGCCCGCGCTGGCCGGAGCAGGGGCACTGCTGCGGGCATCAGGGACTGCTGTGAGAGGGCTGACCTCCGGCGTAGCCCTGGGTGTCTTTTGGGTGTGTCTGGGTCCCTGTCCATGTGGGCCTTGCGGTGGCTGGCTTGTGTGTGGCTTGTGTGTGGCTGGGCTGCAGTGGTCTCCCTGTGCCTGCTGCTGATGTGGTCGTTCCCCAGAGCCATTTGCAATAAGTGACCCACCATTTCCCTTCCACAGGGAACAGGCTCGGGAGGGCTGGGCAGAAGAGGAGAGGTGCCAGTAGAGGCCCAAGTGCTGGCCTAGGAGACAGTCCACACCGTGATCACAGGCTTCAAAGGTCCCCGGTGGGTGCTCCTTTCCCCCGTCCAGTTCACTCAGGGACCACCAGCAAACACAGTCCCCAGGAGCTGCAGCCCTGCCCCCACCATTGGAACTGTCCATCTGGCCCCGTGACCTTGCCTGTGCCTCCTCCTCTTCTGTGCTGGCATCTGCAGCTCTCCCAACACTGCAGCCCCCCTTCCACACTCCTCGTCTTCCTGCTCCAGCTCCTCTGTCTGCCCATGGGAAGGCACTGCTGTGACACTCTTCAGGGCTCAGGGCCCTTCTTTCTTGACTCTGCAAGCCCAACACCAAGGACCCCAAAAGTCAGGAAAGGGGAATCCACATCCCCGCATCTTCCCTCCAGGTCAGGCATGGGAAATACAGGCAGAGGCACCATGTTCTTCTTTCCCATGCCCCTGGCAGACATCATTAATCAATCACAGCAAACTTTTTGCACTGAGTCTGGCTGCAACCTCAATGGTCTCCACCTACATTCCGGGTAGCCAACATCAGCCAATCCGGGTTGGCCTTCAAAATGAAATACATCTGCCAGTCCTGTTTTAGGCTGATCCCGCCAGGTCCTTCATCCTGGCGCATCTAGAAGTCACATAGGCACAGCCAGCTATGGTTCTCTCTCTGTCCCCATAGGCTGAAGCCACACAGTTCCTGAAGCTTGGGCCCAGGAGGTGGTTGAGGTCACTGAGACATTGGCCCCAAGTCCCAAGGCCGAAGAGGATCTGGCTGGTTGGCTGTCAGTCCTGAGGGTGGCTCACCCCACTGCTGGGGAGAGTGTGGCGTGGGGCTGGGGGTGATGCTCTGTGCCCAGCCCCCACGGAGCAGCAGCACCCAGGCCTTGCAGGCACATCTCCCAATCCCCCCATCAAGCAGGAGGTGAGGAGTGGGCAGTAGGCCCAGGGCTGGGTAACTACCCAGCACCCCGGAGCTGCAGGCTGCAGCTGCCCCGGCCGCCCACCACCCTCCTGGCCCCTGAGCCCAGGATGCAAGAATGGCTAGGCCATCTCTGCCCACCCTGGTGCCTCTGGGCCCTGAGTGCCTGCGCCCCTTCACCCGGGAGTCCCTGGCAGCCATAGAACGAAGGGCAGTGGAGGAGGAGGCCCGGCAGCAGCGGAACAAGCAGATGGAGATCGAGGAGCCTGAACGGAAGCCACACAGGGATCTGGAAGCCGGCAAGAGCCTGCCCCTTATCTATGGGGACCCCCCGCCGGAGGTTATCAGCACCCCCCTGGAGGACCTGGACCCCTACTACAGTGACAAGAAGGTCCGGACCTGGGAGGGCTGCCCCTATCACCCATCTGTCTGTCTGTCCCAAGGCCTCACAGGCTCTCTCTCTGCCTCAGACCTTCATCGTGCTCAACAAGGGCAAGGCCATCTTCCGCTTCTCTGCCACGCCCGCCCTCTACATGCTGAGCCCCTTCAGTGTCATCAGGCGCGGTGCCATCAAGGTGCTCATCCACTCATATCCTGCCCGAGTGGGAAGAGGTGGGAGGGCTGGAGCTGGGCAAAATGGGGTGCTTTGGGCCAGGAGACACTCAGGCCACCTCCCCTTCCCACCTGCTCCTTCACTTTCCTTGACCCTTCCCCACGCTATTCAGCATGTTCATCATGATCACCATCTTGACCAACTGTGTGTTCATGACCATGAGCAACCCACCTGCCTGGTCCAAGAACGTGGAGTAAGTCTCGCCCCTCCCTGAGCCCCCCAGCCCTGGGACACGGCCCATCTCAGGTGTCTGCACCTCTGAGCATATGCAGAGTAACACTGCTCTTGTCTTCCAGGGAGACACACGCTGTCACTGTTACCCCCATCAACACCTCAAGCCCCCCGGGGTGGCATACACTATCACTCTCGCCAGCATTCTCAGCCCCCTGAGTGGCATATTTCATGTCTGTGGCCCTCCCTCCTGGGAGGTCCGTCATGGCCACACACACCCTTGCCCTGGTGACATGCCCTGCCTGGCTGACCCTCTCCCCACCAGGTACACCTTCACAGGGATCTACACCTTTGAGTCCCTCATCAAGATCCTGGCCCGAGGCTTCTGCATTGATGACTTCACATTCCTCCGGGACCCCTGGAACTGGCTGGACTTCAGTGTCATCATGATGGCGTGAGCAGGGCCCGAGGGCATCCTGAGGCTGGAGTAGAGGGGAGCGGGCCAGGCCTCAAAGAGGACAGCAGACTGGCTGACCCTCTCAGAGGGGTGGGTGGCAGGGGCCATCGGTCAGCTGTGCAGACAGTGAGCTGCCCAGTTCTAGGAGCCACCATTCCCAAAGTCTGCCTGGGAGCTCTCCTGATGTCCCCTCCACACACCACGTTTAACTGCATGAGGCAGCCTGACCCACAGGTGACAGGCCCTCACCCATGGCGAGCTGGGCTGTCCTTGCCACCCCCACTCCCCAGCAGCAAAGCTCCTGTACTGTCCTTCCCAACTCTTGGGCCAAAGTAGGAACCTTGGAAGTGTCTGACTTGCCCCCCAGACCCATGTGATACCCCAGTTCCTTGGAAATCCTCATTCTGGGCCTGGAGAAGCCCTGATTTCTGCCTTGCCACCCACCCCCACTCTGACACATTCCCCTCACTGACCTCCCTCCAGGTACCTGACAGAGTTTGTGGATTTGGGCAACATCTCAGCCCTGAGGACATTTCGCGTGCTGCGGGCCCTGAAAACCATCACGGTCATCCCAGGTATTGGGGAGGCACGCGGACCCTCCCACCATGTCCAGGCCTGAAACTTGACAATCAAGTTCCGGGAGCCTGACCCAGGGTCACGACACTCCCAGGCTTTTGTTTGTGTAGGAGCCTTACCACAGCCTGGACACAGAAGAAAGGGCTCTAGGTGGGAGAAAGGGCATGTGAGAGGCAGCGCAGCAAGGTGGTAAAGAGCAGACCCTGGAGACAGACAGCCTGGGTTCATTTCTCACCTCTACCACTTCCCAGCTTTGATCTGGACAAGTGGCTTAACCTGCCTGTGCCTCAGTTTCCTGTACAATATGGATAATAAAAGTACCACTCATTGGGTTGAGTTGTTATGAGAATTCAATGCCTTAATATCTGTAAGGTACTTACATTCCTTGGCCCACGGTGTGTGATATGTAAGTGTGAACTAAATCACATAAGCAGACTGAGCAAAGCAGAGACCCCCGCCTGAGACACACACACAAAGGGACTCAGTAAGGGGAAGCCCAGCCCTGAGAGCTCAGGGACACACCACGCCCCACTGAGCAACAAAGCCAGGGTAATTCCAAAGTAGTGCATCAAGAAGCATGAAATAAATAGAATCCAGATCATCAGACCCTCAAAAAAGCACATGGAGAAACTGGAGATGGTTCATTAAAAGAGAGAAAGGGCCGGCCCCATGGCTCACTCGGGAGAGTGCGGCGCTGGGAGCGCCGAGGCCGCGGGTTCGGATCCTATATAGGGATGGCCGGTGCGCTCACTGGCTGAGCGTGGTGTAGACGACACTGTGCCAAGGGTTGCGATCCCCTTACTGGTCAAAAAAAAAAAAAAAGAGAAAGATGATCTGAAAAGAGACAGAGAGCAGGCTCTGGGAGGAGGGGACATTGTTAAATCCTAATGCTAGAAAGGACCTTAGTTCTCTTCCAGTCCAAGGAAGGTGGGAGGGGAAGTGCTTACCAAAGGCTTCACTGGGCATCGGCCGCTGAGACAAGGCAACAACGTCCTTTCTCTGTGCCAGGCTTCCGGCATCCTCAGGGTTCAGGAGGCTGCTGGGCATTCATTTCCTATATCAGGACAAGAAAAGGAAATGAACTAATATTGAAGCAAGAGGAACTATGATTACGCCTGTAAAATAAGTTATGGCTCTTCCATCGATGATGGAATCCATCCCTGGAACTCCACCGGAATTATTTATGCCTTGGTCTGTCTGAAGCAGCAGAATGCGATGATGTTTTCGAGTTAGTTGAGAGCTTCTCAGAGTGAACCCTGCTGGATCTTGGGTGTTAATCAGCATCATAAGAAAAAGGGTTCTATGGTCAAACAAGTTAAGGAAATGTGGTATTAAAGTTTTTGTTTATTTCTGCAGGCCTTTTCAGAGCCTTTGTTAGGATAATCTACACACGAGCAGAACATAGAAGGCAGCTTTTCTGAAAATTTACCAATTCCCCACCCCACCCCCACTCCCTTTTTAAGGTCACAGCTTGGAAGATTAGTGTTCCACAGAACACACTTTTGGAGTGCTAATCTCGTGACATTTATTAGGCTCCACTGTATCCCTTTTTGTTGCTCTATAGGTTGGGCGACAGCTCATCAAGTCTTATAGTCTATTCTAGTGGCTGAGATTCTGGGCAATTCGAAGACTCCAGGTTGAGGATGTGATCAGAGAAGGGTGGGGCTCATTTCAGAAGTCTTCAGGGAAGTAGTGATGCCCAGAAAGTCAAGCCTTGGAGATGGAGTAGGCGAAGGCTTGGTGGTGGGGGTCGGAGGGTCCATTATCACCCGGTCCTGCCCTCTGACAATACTCTTACCTGCTCTGTGGTCAGGGCTGAAGACGATTGTAGGGGCCCTGATCCAGTCCGTGAAAAAGCTGTCGGATGTGATGATCCTCACCGTCTTCTGCCTGAGCGTCTTTGCCCTGGTGGGCCTGCAGCTCTTCATGGGAAACTTGCGGCAGAAGTGTGTGCGCTGGCCCCCACCCTTCAATGACACCAACACCACATCGTACATCAATGACACGTGGTACGGCAACGACACGTGGAACAGCCATGAGCACTGGGCCGGCAACTACACCTTTGATTGGGATGCCTACATTAGTGACGAAGGTAAGCATGGAGGAAGGGCAGGCAAGGGAACCCGTCCCAGCCCCTAGAGCAGTCCCTGCCTCAGCTTCTTGTGAGAACAATAGCTGGCGAGGACCTGAGCTTAAATCCATCACTTACCAGCTTGTGCAACCTCTGACAAGTCACTGGATCTCTCTGGCCCTCAGAATCCTCACCTATAAAATTGAAATAACAATATCTTCCTCAAAGGGTCAGTGTGACAACAAGGACCAAATTGCTTTAAAAATCTTGATGCTGTCACTATACAAAGTAAAGGTCTACAGTCCCCCTTCCTCAGCCTGTTTACTCCCTGTTCTCCTTCATCACAATCTGCTCATACCCTGGCAGGCCACCACCAGGCACCCACACACCCATGGCCTATTTTTTTTCCTTCCGGTTCATCCTCAGTCTGTCCACATCCTGTTCATGTACCCTCCAGGCACACACAAAGGCACACACACATTCTCACAGCCACTACTAGTCCACACAGCATCTTCTTGCACACTAGGGAAAGGTACCCCTTCTTCACCCTGGCACCTGGACTCCAGCCCCCGCTCACCCATCAGTCAGGGTCCTGTGCAGGTACATGGCAGCTCCATGCACACACGTACATGTCCCATGGCTCTCTCTGTGCCCCTGCTGAATCCTGACTTTTCAGCCACGCTTGGCACTGAGCTGACCCTGCTTGGGGCTGGGCTCCCTGCAATGCACCTACACAGAGACCCTGGAACTTGGGGCTGTCCTTAAAGGAGGGGGGTGCCCAGAGAGCATCCATTGGGTGTATGTGGTGCACACAGACCTGTCCACAGGTGTGCAATGGGTATGTGTGCTCACAGTGTGTCCATGTGGGTGACATGCCTCCTATGTGGCTTCTGACTCCTAAAGGGAACTTCTATTTCCTGGAGGGCTCCAATGATGCCCTGCTCTGTGGGAACAGCAGTGATGCTGGGTGAGTGACGCTGGGAATTAGGGAAAAGGTGTGCCAGGGGTCTTGGAAGGTGGGGGCTGATTAGGGACAAGGACCTGGGATGGATGGGAAGTGAAGAAAACCTATGGGCATGGATAGAATACTTTCCTGTTTGGGGGACAAAGGCAGGACTAAGAGATTTTTTTCCCCTGGGGTCCCCCACCTGACCCCAGCTGTAACTATCCTCCCTCCCTAAACCCAGTCCCCCATCCTATCCCCAGGCACTGCCCCGAGGGTTATGAGTGCATCAAGACCGGGCGGAACCCCAACTACGGCTACACCAGCTACGACACCTTCAGCTGGGCCTTCCTAGCTCTCTTCCGTCTCATGACACAGGACTACTGGGAGAACCTCTTCCAGCTGGTACAGCTGCCCCCACCTGCCCCTCAACCCTACAGTCACTCCCCCTCTGTCTCTGCAGCCTCTTCAGGGCCTGATGGTGCCTATCCCAGGAGGAACAAGCCCCCTCAGGGCCACCTCATCCATGGGACCCCCCTCAGTGCCTTTACAGGTTCTCAGAGCCCTGTGACACTGGTCACCTGCCCAGAGCCCAGCTGCAGTTTTTCTTCTTTCCCTACTTTTGCTCTAAAAGTAGAGCTCTGGGCCTGGCACAGGAACCCCAGGCCTCACAGGAGCCAGGAGGGCAGCTCACAATTCGGCTCCGCCCATACACATTATTTCATTTCTACTGTCTGCAGGGCAGGCAAGTTGAGTCTGGAACGATAGGCCCGCTGATCCCTGGTGATGCTTCTAACACTGATGATGCTGATGACAATAACAACAGTAATAACAATAGCTTCTATTTGTTGAGCTCCTCCTGGGTGCCAAGCACTATAGCAAAAAAAGGATTCACGCTGGTCCCCAAGCCCACATTCACCATTTTTCCATCCTGGCTCTCTGACCTCAGGATGCCTGGGTGAGGTCTTCGGGGCTCTCTGAGCTGGAAGACCAGAAATGTCTGGGTCCCAAGTATATATTTTAAAGTTCCACAGATTGTAACTTAGTGCCCATATGGATGGCCATACCCTCCTTCACAGGACCTTCCCTACTTACCTGACCAGGCAATGGGCTAAAAGAGGTATTTACCATGGGACCCCATGTTTCTTTCTCCCTCCAACTCCCAGACCCTTCGAGCAGCCGGCAAGACCTACATGATCTTCTTCGTGGTCATCATTTTCTTGGGCTCCTTCTACCTCATCAATCTGATCCTGGCGGTAGTGGCCATGGCATACGCTGAGCAGAACGAGGCCACCCTGGCAGAGGATCAGGAGAAAGAGGAGGAGTTCCAGCAGATGCTCGAGAAGTTCAAAAAGCATCAGGAGGAGCTGGAGAAGGTCTGGACTTAGGGAGAGGAGGCTGAGCAGCCAGGGATCTTTCTGCCCCCAGCCTGGGCTGCTTGGCTACCAGCTTCTCCCAGGCAGGCTGAGGTTGAGGGAGGGGCTTGGGGGAAGGGGTTTCGAGGCAGGGGGAGCAGAAGGCCCCAGGCTGGGGGCTTGGGTGGAATGAGTGGCATCCAGACAATAGAAAGAGTGTTTCTCTGCTGTGCCTCAGTTTCCCCATCTGTAACAAGGAATCTGGAGTAGTTAAACCTAAGTATCTTTCCAGCTCAAATATTTATGGTTTGTGATTCTTTCTGGGCACTATATGGGTCCATGCTGATGGTCAGGCAGGTCCTGACCAGGCCCCAGCTGCCGTTTTCTCATTATCTCACCAAGTGTAGGGTGAGTCAGGGCATCAGATAGTTGAGGGTCTTCAGGGCTGAGGGTATTCAGTCACTTTGGCCCCTACTCTGTCACCCCCACCACCACTGAGGGTGGCTCCTTCCCCACCGGCACTAGGTTTGGCACAGGCCAAGAAGAGGGATTGCCATCCTAAAGCACTCAGGAAGCAGTTCTGAGAACCAATTAGTCCACCCCCCAGCTCAGAGCTGGACTTCATGTCGATCACCCTTGTGGTCTACAGGCCAAGGCCGCCCAGGCTCTGGAAGGTGGGGAGGCAGACGGGGACCCAGCCCACGGCAAAGACTGTAATGGCAGCCTGGATACATCGCCGGGGGAGAAGGGGCCCCCGAGACAGAGCTGCAGCGCAGACAGTGCCATCTCAGACGCCATGGAAGGTGAGTGCCCTGCACCCCAGACCCATCCTGCTCTGCCTGTCCTGCCTATCAGGCCACTCGGGCTCCTCAGGGGCACTGTGGGGCCTGGCTGGACTCAGCTTCAGGAGGACAGTAACTTAATATTGGCATAGAAAAAATGTTTGTGATAAATATAGTCCTCTCAACCTGGCCCAGTTCTGGCTGCAAGGCCAGGCCACAGCGGGACCTGGGGGCTTCCGGGAGGGCCTTTGGGACTGCCAAGGCAATGGTGAAGGACAGGCTAATAATACTAACCAGGAAGGCCCAATGTTCCAGAAACTGGAGATCTTGCTCCTCATGTGTTCTCTAGGTGAAAGTTAAAGGTCAAAGGTCAATCCCTGCCCAAGTAGAGTTCCATACTCTCCCCAATCCCTGTGCCACCCCCAAGTCTCAGGAGGAGAATAAGGACGCAGTAACGAGGGAAGGATGGATAGACACACACACGGATGGATAGATGGATGGATGATGGATAGATGGGCTGAAAGATTACTGAATGGAGAGAGACAGATGGAAGGGTGTGTGAATGGATGAGGATGGGGGAGAGAGGGAGGGAGGAAAGAAGGAAGGAAGGGAAGAAGGAAACACAGGAAAGAGGGAGGAAGGGAGTAGACAAGGGAGGGAGGGAGGCAGGATAGAAGGAAGGAACTCTGACACAGAGAGATCTGGTCCCCTCCCAGGCCAGCTTGACTTGTGCCAAGGAGTTGGGGGTCCTACAGGATCTTGCAAACCTTTAGAGGGCACCATGTCACCTGACCTTGTATGACAGGCATCCAGGTGTCTGTCAGCCCTGCCAGAGACTGCTCCAGGAAATGCGGGGCAAGGCTGGCCCAGGAGGCCATTCAGCCCTGCCGTTGCCGGGACCATCGCAAGAAGTTTCAGGCCTCCGACACTGTTTGGGGCACCTGCAGTAGCACAGGGTGGGGGTGGATGTGGGGGAAGGGTCACTGTCAAACTGGAATCGGCTGCAGCCCTGGAGAGAGGTTCAGTTTGTTAATTGCTGGGTATGGTCAGGGGTCAGCCACCCGCACCCCTGGGGTGAACCCACCAGGGTCTCCATGGGGCTGCCACCATGCCAGTCTCTTTTCTTCATCTATGAAATGGGAGACACTGATAGTATTTACCTCATACACTTGTGGTGATAAGTAAATGCCACCATGCCTAGGTCAGGGACACTTCCGTGGACCACAGAGGCCAGGTGGAGGAGCAGCTTCATCCCATGGTCCTTGTAGAGCCCCCATGGCTTTAGGGGTGGCGAGAACAGGGGGTGTTTCCAGGAAGCCACTCTGCTGGGAAAGGGAGACAGCTTGGAGGAGCCGACATTACAGCAGTGGAGAGGAAGGTCGGGGGGGATCTCAGGCCAGCAGCAGTGGGACCGGGACCCAACACCCTGCAGTAGCCTCCCGCCTCTCCGTGGGGACTCTGGGACCCAGCCAGAGATCAGGGCGTCTTCCCTTCCAGGATCACAGCCCTGGCCGCTGGCAGGAGGTGGGAGCCCAGCCCAGCTCACTGGGCGGCTGGGCTTTGTGGGGTGAGCCAAGAAGGCGGGGCTGGAAGTAGAGCATTGAGAGGCGGGGTTTAGGGTAGGGGTCGCTGAGGAGGTGGGCCTTTGAGGGTCATGGCATTGAGGGGCGGGGCTTCGAGGGGCGGGGCATTGAGGGTGGGGCATGTGAGCGGGCAGACCTGGAGAGTGACGCGTGGAGAGGCGGGGCTTGGAGAGGACCTCGAGGGCGGGGCTTGGGTGGGCGGGGCTTGCGGTGGGCGCGATTTAGAGGGCAGACTGCAGTGAGGGGGACGCCTGGGGGAACGTGGCGGAGTTGCTAAGGGTTGGGGGCTTGCGATGTGGACCGCTAAGGGGCGGGGTTTGGAAGATGGGACCAAAGGTGTAGGGGGAGGAAGGGGCACGTGAGGGGGAGAATCCTCGTCAGGTACATGTTACAACCCCACTCCCAGAGCTGGAAGAGGCCCACCAGAAGTGCCCACCATGGTGGTACAAGTGCGCCCACAAAGTGCTCATATGGAACTGCTGCGCCCCCTGGCTGAAGTTCAAGCACATCATCCACTTGATCGTCATGGACCCCTTCGTGGACCTGGGCATCACCATTTGCATCGTGCTCAACACCCTCTTCATGGCCATGGAACATTACCCCATGACCGAGCACTTTGACAATGTGCTCACCGTGGGCAATCTGGTAGGGAACGGACGAGGGAGAGGGTGGCCAGTGGCCATGCTGGGGTAGGATGGGAGAAGGGCAGCAGGGCCCAATGGGGCTGTCTGGGCTGTGTGGAAATATGGGACACTACTGGGGGGCACATGGGGACAGCTGGTGTTATTTTCCTAGCATGTGGGGGGCATGAGTTGATGTATAAAGGAGGTACATGGGGTGATTAACAGGATGTGGAATTGGGGTTTTAAGATATTTGGGGGCAAGGAGAGTGGGGTGAAGTGCTGGGTGTCTCTAAGATCAGGACTCCTGGGGTATCTGGAGTCCAGGCCATGCCCTGGAGGCGGGAGTGGGGGAGAGGGGATGTAGAGGTGGGGGTGTGGGTACTGGGTGGCAAGTCTCTCTACTTTCAGAGGTTGTCATGGGCCTGAAAGGAACCAAGGGACCTGGCAGTGGAGGCACATAGGTGTAGGCACCCAGGCCCAAGAGGTCCCCGCTCACCCTGGGAGCCCAGAGAATAGTCCCCACCCCTTGCCCATTGCCCCAGCCTAGCCAGGACAGCTCCCCTCTCTAGCTCTTCCCTGCTCCACTATTGTTGACACACACTGATCCGCCTGCTTATCCCTGCCCATTAGGAGCATTATCACCTCGTTGCCAGCCCCAGTAGAGCCTGACAAAGGGAAAAAGCTGCCTCCTCCTCCAGCCCTGCCCCACCCATCCCAATTCCCTTCACCGTTTTTCCTGGATGGCAAATGGGCAAGATGCTCCCCCACCCTGAGTGTGAGGGGAACCCAGGGAGAGTAAGATTTGAGGATAGGGCATGACCACGAGTGGGTGGGTAGCACAGAAATCAGACCCCGGACTCCCCAGCCTTTGAGGCAGGCACGTCTACCCAATAGAGGTGTTGGAGGCAGCCTAGCCAGGGTGGGCTGGAGGGGCAAGAGCATGCTCTGGGCTGGTGGCACAGCTGCTGGGGTGTGCGTGATGGGCCAGGCATGTCTGCCTACCCACCCTCTGCCCACACTATGCTGCTGTCTGGGCACCTGCTATGGCCAGGGACAGCTCCTGGGAGGGGCTCAGCATGTGCCTGGGCGGACTGTTGACTCAGGGCAGCTGGTGCCCAACAGGAGGGGGGCTGTGCCCAGAGAGCTTTGGGGGACTAGCCCTCAGACACCTGTGTCTGGGGTTGGGGATAGGGGCATCTCTGACCTTATTGATTTTGCCCCTTTTGGCCCCTGCCCTAGACCTTTGAGTCTACCAAGATTTGCTGGGTCCTGGGACGGGACCTGGCAGAGAGGCCTTAGGGCACAGAGGCAGAAGATGGAACTGAGCTCCCTGAGAACTGACTTGAGACCTGACTCGTCCGCATAGGGGTGGCGTGACTGAGCGAGCTGCTAACCTCGCTGAGCCTCAATTTCTCATCTATGGAACAAGCGTGATAATCCTCCCAGCTTCATAGAGATTGGGACACCAGTGAGGTCACGATGCACACCACAGAGAGCTCCATGAATGCTGAATATTATGATTGGGTTGAGGCCCCAAGAGATTAAGTGACTTGCCCATGGTCACAATGCCCTTTGCCTTGGCCACTGCACCTGTCACTCACTCACATACACACACATGGGCCATGGGTACCACTCCCTGTCCCTCTCAGGACTCTGGACCCCTTCCCCTCGGTGCCTGCAGCCTCTGCCAGGAGGTGGGAGTGGGTTAGGAAACTCCTGAGTGACAGGTACCCCACTCGCCCTGCAGGTCTTCACGGGCATCTTCACAGCAGAGATGGTACTGAAGATCATCGCCATGGACCCCTATGAGTATTTCCAGCAGGGCTGGAACATCTTCGACAGTATCATCGTCACCCTCAGCCTGGTGGAGCTGGGCCTGGCCAACGTGCAGGGGCTGTCCGTGCTCCGCTCCTTCCGTCTGGTACACGAGAGCCCCAGGAACAGGGACTGAGGGGTGGGGTGGGGGGGTGAGATATATAAGATATATAAGGGGTGAGATATATATAGACATGGGGTGGGAAGAGAAACCCCAGGAAGCCAGAGGGCTGGAGGTGAGGCCCTTCTGCCCTGTGCGTGCGCTTGACCTCTCAGAACCCTTCCTACTGTAACACAGGGAGAAAGGGAGCCTCCTCCTCATTACACAGGGCTGCTGAGGGACCACACTCACAGCCCCAGGAGCTGGCATTGGGTTTGATTCCTTAATGACCTGCAGGCCTGAAAACTGAGGCTCTGGAAGCTCATTAGGAGTGGGATTGGGATTTCTGCATCAGTGTCTCTCTACCACTCCATAAGAAGCACTTTTATTATTTCTTAACATTATTATAAGACCTTTCATGCATACACAAAAAGTACAGTCAGCACTCCATATCCACGGGTTCTGCATCCACGGATTCAACCAACCATGAACTGAAAGTATTCGGGAAAAAATAAATAAATAAATAAATAAATAAATAAATAAATAAATAAATAAATAAATAAAACTAAAAACCTATAAAAGGGTACTTCCAAAAGTTCGTGGAAAAATAGAATTAAAAGATAATACAAATCGTTCCATGAGCTTTTTGAAGGTCCTTCATACAATATAAGAACTATTTATAAAGGATTTACATTGCATTAGGTATTATAAGAGATGATTTGAAGCATACAGGAGATATGCATAGGTTATATGCAAATATTAAGCCATTTTATACCAGGGACTTGGGTATCCGTGGATTTTGGGATCCCCGGGGGGTCCTGGAACCAATGCCTGTGAGGATTCCAGGAACGCCTCCATAGAGAAAGTATCATTAGACTCCATGTACTTGCCCAGCTCCAACAGCCCTCCGTGTTCTACAATTCTTGTTCCCTCGGTTGGAGTGGTGGGGAGAGGGAGTATGTTGAAGCCAATCCCGACGTATAATTTTACTTGTAAATACTTTAGTCTGTATCTTTACCAGATAAGGATTTTTCTTTTGCTTTTTAACACATGAAAAGCAAGAGGTGGTAGGATGAGTCTCTCCCCATTTAGCAGAGAGGCAGACTGAGGCCTCGCATCACTCAGAGGGGTGTGGCCTCAAGCCATTCGAGATAGTTCACTCTCCTACAGTTGGGCCTCCCTGGGGTTCAGCCGGCAGTCCCCCGGCCTCGGTGACCCTCGCCCTCCCCCTGCCCGACAGCTGCGGGTCTTCAAGCTGGCCAAGTCGTGGCCCACGCTAAACATGCTCATCAAGATCATCGGGAACTCGGTGGGGGCGCTGGGCAACCTGACGCTGGTGCTGGCCATCATTGTGTTCATCTTCGCCGTGGTGGGCATGCAGCTGTTCGGCAAGAGCTACAAGGAGTGCGTGTGCAAGATCTCCGCGGACTGCAGCCTGCCGCGCTGGCACATGTACGACTTCTTCCATTCCTTCCTCATCGTCTTCCGCATCCTGTGCGGGGAGTGGATCGAGACCATGTGGGATTGCATGGAAGTGGCCGGCCAGCCCTTGTGCCTCACTGTCTTCCTCATGGTCATGGTCATCGGCAACCTTGTGGTGAGTCAGGCCGGCCGGGTGGCTTCCCGGCCTCGCCTGGGAAGTGTACAGGGCATGTCTCATTCCCTTCTGTCCTCTACGTCGGGCTGTCGTCTAGGGCTTTTTCCTAGTAGGTGAACTGTATGAAATTGCCGATACTTGACAGAATTTCTAGCTCCCCCGTCACCCCAGAAATGGCAATTATATATGGTTTAACCCAGTGGTTCTCCAATGTTAACCACTGCTTAAAAATCACCTGGGGGGTTCTTAAAACATAGATCCCTGGTCCCACCCCCCAGAGGGTCTGATTCAGTAGTTCTGGGCCGGGGCCTAGGAATCCGCATTTCTGACAAGCTCCAAGGTAACGCTGATGCCGCTGGTCCAGGGACCACTCTGGGAGTGGCACTGTTTCAACCTCATATTTTGGGGAAAGTGCTGTGATAATGAGTCAGAGAGACCCATGTTCCAATCCCAACTCCTTTGCCGTCATCTGTGTGCCTCGAACACATTATTGCTCTCTAGTTCTCTAGCGTTGCATAGAAGAAAAATGACAGGGACCTCATGGGGTTGCTGGGAAGACTGACTGAGTGTGCAGAAAGGCATGGCATGGGGTGGTACAGGACCCCGGGCCTCTTGGATTTCTCCCACCCTCTTAACTGCCCCTGTTCCAAGCCTGGGGCCAGGCTATGAAAAAAGAATCAGGCCCAGGAGTTGGGAGAATCCAGAGATGACATGGCAGCATCGTTCTGCCACTTTCAGTGGCTCGAGGCTTGGCATGTGGGGCTGGTGCAGGGAGGTGAGGGACAGGGGCAGGGGGTTGTGTCCAGCTGGCCAGCATTGCTGCGGCCAGGGCCTGTGGAGGCGTCTCTCCTCACCCTGACGACCCCAATTCCCCCTCTTCTTGGGGTGAGGGTGGGGCTCATTCCTGCCAGGGCCCCGCAGTGCTGTGCCCAGCTGCCCTGTGCAGTGGCCAGCGCTGCCCTGGGCAACTGGGGGTGTAAAGACACACTTCCTCATGTTCAGCAAAGGCCTGTGGAATCCTTGAGCTGCTGGGTCAGCAGTTCTCAGATATCGCTGAGCCCTGGCTGGGGGCAGGGATAGATGGGGGGCAGGGGATCATGGGACCGCTAGAGAGGAGAACCCAGGCTGCCCTCCCTGCAAAGAGGGTATTAGAGAGTGGAGAGAGAGAGCAAATGTGTCCAAGCTACACTTTGGGGCAGGACTGGGGTCGGGGGTAGCAGGCTGCCAGTCAAACTTTGTAAATGTTAAGTTTAGGGGCCTGGAGCAACTAAAAGAGTCTGCAGGGGGTTTCTGTCTCTGTGTGTGCAAACTCAAAAACGTATCAAGCCCCCACTCTGCCACTTACTGACTGGGAAAGCTTCAGCAAGTTATTTAACCTCTTTGGGCCTTAGTTTTCTCATCTAGAAAATGGGGATGACAATGGGGCAACCTACTTCACTAGGTGGTCATGAGGATTACGTGACATGCGTTCAAGTGTTTCACGAAGCACTAGGCGCACAAAGCCAGGGTAGCTCAGTGTGACAGTGTGCAGGGGGCAGGGGTGACTTAGGTCCCAGCCTTCAGCTCTTGGCTTGGTATCAGTCTCCTGCTCTGTGTGGTCTCCATGTAAGGTCTTTACATACGTTATCCCCAGTCCTTTTGACAGCCCTGTGACACAGGTAATGTCATTTCCACACTCTCGAAGAGGCACTGTCCCAAACCACACAACTGGTGAGAAACTGAGCTGGGACTAGATTCTGGGTCTATGTGACTGACTCCAGTAACAGTAACATCAATAACGGGAGTCATTGTAGTGATGATAACGTCAACACCATCAATGACAGTGATGACAGCTGACATTTGTTTAGCCTTTACCCAGCATTCTGAGCGCTTTACATGTATTCATTGACTTAATCATCACATCTACTCTCTCAGGGCTGTGCTATTTTTTCTCTGTTTCATAGATGAGGAAGCAAAGTCTCAGGGAGGCAAATTGGTAACGTGGAGGATTTGGGCCTCAGCGTTTGTGGCTCCGTAGTCTACAACCACTGCACTTCACTGCACTGCCTTTAAGTGTGACACACACACACACACACACACACACACCCCCCACTGACAGCCTTTTCTGGCCCAGCCCTATGGCTCTTGCAATTTGCCCAGAGGGAGTGGAGCAGCCCAGGGAGGTGGCACTATCAGCTCCTTGGGCACTGTCCCCTTCCACACTCCCTCTCCCAGGCCTCAGAGAAGCAGGTGTCTGCCAGAGGGCACCAGGCACCCTGCCAGGGAGTGTGGGGACTGGTGCCCCCTGCATTCACGGCACTTGGTCACTTTCTCTGGGTTACTGTGAAGAAGAGGGAGTGACTAGGTCATAGGTAACCTACCCCACAGAGCCCCCAGGGGAACATGATGTCTGTTCCCCTCCCCTCCACCAACACCACCACCCCTGCCTTGCTTGAAGCAGCTATTTCTGTCCCAAGCAGGAGCCGTGTGCAAACCCTGCTGACCCAGAGAGCAGCTAATTCCCATCTCAGATGTGTTTCTGGCAACTGGATGCCTCCCCCTGAGAGAGGGAGAGGAAAGACTAATAAATTCTGGTGGGGGGCAAAGACAGAAAAGTAACCAGGGGACATGTGGGGGGAGGGTGGAAATTCCCCCACACATTCTCTCAAAGAGAGTTTTAATATATTTTTTAAAGATATTATGTTAACATGATAGTTTAGACACTGGAGAAAAGACCTTGAGCACACTGGTGAGAGCCAGACAATGAGAAGATGGTCAAAGAGGGCAGATTTGCACATACAGACTCCCCTGCCCCTCTTGTCCATTAACACAACTAGCCCCACCCCAGTCCCCCCAGAGTATGAGCCTGGCCGTGCCTCTGGCTGACAGGAGCCAGGACCCCCACCCCAGCCAGGCTTCACCTTTCCACTGCCCAAGGATGGGTGGACTGGTGGACAGGAGGGCCGCTCATATTGTGTGAATGGTGCCCTCTAAAGTTGTGTGATGACTGGAAGCCTGGGTTCTAGTCCTGGCTGGGCGTAATGTCCTAGGGAAGTCAGCCCACCTCTGCAAAATGCTGAGACGGCCTCAGAATTAATCATGCTCTCCCCTGTACCTTGTACAATTTTCTGTTACTGCACACATAATAACAGCCAACATGTTTTAACATGCCTACTGTGTGCTCCACTTTGTACTGATCTTTCCATCTTCACAATGATGTGAGGAGTACTGGAATCATCCCCATTTTGCAGATGAGGAAACTGAGGCACAGAGCAGTGACACACCTTGACTCAGGACACACAGCTAGTAAACTGGGGCTCAGGGCCAGGCAGCACGGTTTCAAAGCCAGTGCACCCCAGACTCTACTGCCACCCAGACCTGTATTATTGCATTTGTCTGATCGGCTTTGTGTGTCTGCTGGGCTGTGAGCTCTGGGGTTGCTTGCTCCAGCACACAGTGGCAGGGGCTCGGTAAATGTCTGCTCACTGGAAAATAAAGTGTGTGTGTGTGTATATGTGTGTGTGTGTGTGTGTGTGTGTGTGTGTGTGTGTGTGTGTGTGTGTGTGTGTGTGTGTGTGTGTGTGTGTGTGTCTTAAGTCCCTTTCAGTGGGGATGTGAGTAGAAAACCAGGAGTAGAAAAGGGGTGAGTAGCACTGGGTCAGGCATCTGAGCACCAGGGAGCACAGGGTCTATTAAAAGTCCCACTTAACAAAGAAGGAAAAGAAGGCTGGCAAGGCTAAGGTTCCCAGTAAGTCCTGGCAGCTCGGAGACTTGGGCCCTGTTCTTTATTCTGCGTCTTCCTGGCAGTGGAGGTAGAGAACAGAGTCATGGAAAAGTCCCTGTCACCCAGTGGGACTTCCCAAAACTTGTCTCTGCCTTGGGCAGCAGAGTCCTATCATATGCCCAAGCCTCAGTTTCCACATCTGCAAAGGGGGTTGGGGCAGGGGGATATTACCCTCACCTCCATGAGCAGATGTGAGTGCCCTGTTAGGTGACATTCTCTGAAATGCCCAACGTGTGGTAGGTCTGACATGCAGATTGGAGGACCTTGGTGCTGGCCGTAGGTGGCACCCTCAGGGGCCCGGAGCTGAATGGAGCCCCTGCCACCCCCCACCCTCCAGGTCCTCAACCTGTTCCTGGCTCTGCTGCTGAGCTCCTTCAGTGCTGACAGCCTGGCGGCCTCAGACGAGGACGGTGAGATGAACAACCTACAGATTGCCATCGGACGCATCAAGTGGGGCATCGGCTTTGCCAAGGCCTTCCTCCTGGGGCTGCTGCACGGCAAGATCCTGAGCCCCAAGGAAATAATGCTCAGCCTCGGGGAGCCTGGGGGTGCCAAGGAGACTGAAGAGGCCGGGGAGAGTGCCCCCGAGGACGAGAAGAAGGAGCCACCACCCGACGAGGGTGACCAGGACCTGAAAAAGGACAATCACATCCTGAACCACGTAGGCCTGGCTGATGGCCCTCCCTCCAGCATCGAGCTGGACCACCTCGACTTCATCAACAACCCGTACTTGACCATCCAGGTGCCCATCGCCTCCGAGGAGTCCGATCTAGAGATGCCCACGGAGGAGGAGACCGACACCTTCTCAGAGCCTGAGGACAGCAAGGTGAGCCCAACCAGGACCAGCTAGAGGAGCTGGGGGCCAGGTAGGCTTAGCTTGCAATTTCTGTGCGACCTTGAGCAAGTCACAAATCCTCTCCAAGCCTCAGTTTCTCCATCTGTAAAAGAAGGGTAATGTTCCTCCCCAGTGGCATTGTTCTGAGCATTACATGAGACGCTTTGTGTAAAACACATAGTAAGCTCCCTGCAGATGGTGACTGTTGTTATAGTTATTAAGACGTTATCATCATCTGCCCCGCCTGTCCTAATAGTCTGGTCTCCTCCCTTCACAAACTGTCCCCAAACTCCAGCTGGGCCCCTCTTACCAGCAGGTGGCGCTCTTGGACAGGATGCTCTTCCCCGTGGCACCTCAGCTCCAGGACTGGGACCCAGGAGACCTCTCTTAAATCCCCCTGTGGGCTCAAAGTCCCTGTCAAGTCCTTGCAATTATCATCTATTTCTGCTTAGACCCCACCTGGCGCTGGTCACAACCTCCCCGGGACTCTGAGGAGAGGAGCCAGGGGGCCAGTAGGGGTTGGGGACAAAGAGCAGGGAACTGAAGTGCAGCCTCAAGGCAGGAGCCCTGACCCACTCAGCCATTTATGGGGCCTCCTGCTGCCTCATCCCCACGAGGGTGAGGAGGGGACTGGAACGCAGGGAGTGGTCACCCCCAAAAGCTGGGGCTGAGGCTGGGATCCTGCCCGGGCTTCCCAGGGGAGCTGACTCTGAGTCCCCCTCACCACACACCCTCAGCCCTGGGCCTGGCTGGGCACCAGAGCCTAGTGAACTTTGCTCTGAAAGCTCTTGACTCCTTATTGCCCCCAAATATGTGGCATGCTGACTTACCAGGGGGCCAAGTGCCTGCGAGCTATAAATACCCGGGGAAATGTGGCACTGACCTCGACCTCGGTAAGAAGAGCACAGGCAGGGGAGGGGCTAGAGAGCACCCGGGTCCCAGGCTGTGGGAGGGGAGGGGGCCTGGGGACTCTTTAAAGGGAGCCAAGCATGGCTCCAAGGGGATTGTGGGACTCGGGGCACACAAGTAGGGCAAGCGGCTCCGTGGATGCCCTGGGTGACCTAACACTCTGTGCCTCGGTTTCCCTTTCTGTCAACTGGGAACAAGGACCCCCCTGGTTTTCTGGTCAGCATTCTGGATGCAGAGCTGCCCTCCCCCATCCCCACCCCCACCAAGCTGCTCTCCGTCTTCCTCTTCAGGGGCCTCACCCCCACCACGAATGGGTCCCCTTGAAAACTGGAAACTGGGGCCAGGAGGCTGGCTTGGGACAGTACCAGGAGGAGGTGGGAGAAGGCCTGGCCTGGCCGCAGCAGCAGCCTCCCCACCCTGCCCCCACTCTGATCAGGTTCCCTTGGCTCTGGACTGGAGCTTTGGCTGGGAAAAACTTTCCATCCTTGCTACCTTCCTCAGCCAAACAGACCCCGGGGGTGGCAAGGTTCAGATACTGGGGGCCCCACACGCACATTCTCTTCGGGCTGTGGCAGCCCAGCTTCCTCCTGACACCTTATTATGCCCCAGTCCCCTCAAGAGAATCCTTAGGCCTCTTACTCCTCTCCTGGTCCCTTCCTGCCTCCCCACACCTCCCAGAACCCCAGCCGGGCAGAGCCACCACTGGGCCCTCCCAGCCCAGCTGCTGACCCCACGTCCTCCCTCACCTGAGGCCCTCATCCTCAAGTGTCTCCTCACACCCTTAGTGCCCCTTCCTAGGCCTCAGCCCTGCCCTGCTCCAAACATAAGTGCCATGAGGGTTCGCCTTGGTCAGTGAGGTTCTTCCACACAAGGCAGTGCTGACTTGACAATCCAGGGCTGAATGAATGAATGAATGAATGAATGAATGCATAGGTGAATGAATGAAGGAGTCGTCTCCATCCCCCTTCCTCCCTTCCCTTCTGGTCTCCCATCCTGCCCCACCTAGTGGGAGGATGCGGGGGTCTCTGGGGACCCGAGGGTCATGTGACCCTGTGGCCTCCGCAGAAGCCGCCGCAGCCCCTCTACGATGGAAACTCCTCCGTCTGCAGCACAGCCGACTACAAGCCCCCCGAGGAGGACCCCGAGGAGCAGGCCGAGGAGAACCCCGAGGGGGAGCAGCCTGAAGAGTGCTTCACCGAGGGTGAGGGCATGCCCGCCTGCATGCACGCCCCCTCGCCTGCTGCCTCCCCTGCCCAGCAGCCCAGCAGTCTCTGTGCGGGGCAGGCCATGCCAGGGCTGGAGGAGGCAGTACAGAGCTCGTGGCTTCCTCCCCTGGTGTAGGCCTGACTCCAAGCCAGTGCTCAGGAGTGCAGGCAGCTCTGCTAAGACTATGCTCCTCCTCATCATCATCTTCATCTTCACGGAGACAGCCCCGGATCAACATTGTTGTCCAAAGGGCCTGGGCTGTGCAGAGTGAAGGCTGTCTGGGCGAGGTGGGGAGGGTGGGGGCGGCTGATAGCCACGGTACCTGGGCTGGCGGCCTGAGCCCCTGTTTTCGGAACGTCTTTCCTCCATGTGTCCATCTTGGCAGCAGTTGATGCACGGGTGGAGTGGGCTGTGGAGGGAGCCCGAGCCCCCCAAGTGAGCCAGATGGAGCCAGGTGTTGGGAGGAGGTAGGGGCCCTGGGTCTCGCGGGAGCTTGCTGACTGCACCCTGAGGCAGTCCCAGGCCCGTGACACAGTGCCCACCCCTTGCCGTCCCTCAGCCTGTGTGCAGCGCTGCCCCTGCCTCTACGTGGACATCTCCCAGGGCCGGGGGAGGATGTGGTGGACCCTCCGCAAGGCCTGCTTCAAGATTGTCGAGCACAACTGGTTTGAGACCTTCATTGTCTTCATGATTCTGCTCAGCAGTGGAGCCCTGGTAGGCACCGCTGGGGTGAGGGGAAGGACAGAGGCAGGTGCCAGGCCCAAAGCAGGTCCCCCCAGGGCTTCCCCTTCTCCACGCAGGGAGGGATGTGGCCTGGACAATACCAAACCCATCCTAAAGAACTCATCTGTGCTTCCGTGATGTTGTAAAATGTATTACCTTTCTTAAAGTGACAGACAGGCTCCCCTTGTTCTGTGGGCTCTGACTTGTGTGTACCCCCTGCCGATGGGGAGGTGGGAGAGCCCTGGGAATTTGGGGTTAAGGTTGGCGGGGGAGGGCAGGACTGAAGATGTGTCACTATGAAACCCCCTAGCAGATGATTGGGATTAACCATAACTAGGCCTGGGGAAGGGGAACCGAGGAACTTCTCCCACCAGGAAACTTGCTTGTCCCCAGATGGGCAGGGGCAGTCTGGGTAGATGCCTACAGCCTGCCCCCTGGTCTGGCCGCCGTGGCAGACCCATGGGAACCAGCAGCATCAGGCAGGGTGGGGGATGTGGCTGTGCCCAGCCTCCCAGCCCTGGCCACCCGGTCATGTCGGTGCCCCCAGGCCTTCGAGGACATCTACATCGAGCAGCGGCGGGTGATCCGCACCATCCTGGAGTACGCCGACAAGGTCTTCACCTACGTCTTCATCCTGGAGATGCTGCTCAAGTGGGTGGCCTACGGCTTCAAGGTGTACTTCACCAACGCCTGGTGCTGGCTCGACTTCCTCATCGTGGACGTGAGTCCGCCCCACCCTGGCCTCACAGCCAGACCCAGCGGCTGTCCCCATGGCCGAGGACCTTAGGAAGGGCAGGACCTGCCCGAGGATGCACCCAGAGTCAGACTCCCAGATCAGTGCTGCCCCACAACAGTGGGCATCCAGCTTCTCAGACACCAGCTGCCCAGGGAGGGGGGATAAGGGACTGGGGAGACCTTCCTTTCTCCTGAGGGTAAAGGGAGCCATGGGGGCAAGGTGATGAGCAGGAGGGTCACTTGTGATCTCTGCCAATATGTGTGGAGGGCTTTCACATCCTCCTTGGTGGGCACACAGGCCCCGTGAGGAGGCGCATACACCATCCCTCCCGTTTACCATCATCCCCAGTTAGTTGATAACATCACCGAGGTGGAGCCCAGGCTCCTACAGGTGCTGGGACAGGTCCCAGGGCTGCTCTTCGCAGAGACAGGACCACCCACTAGGGAGGGGTCTGAGGGAGACAACCAGGAGCTGTGAGTCCAGGAAGAGCCCCCATGGGGGCCTGTCCTCAGAGGCTGTGTCCCTGGGCTGTGGGGGAGGACAGGGGCCCTGCACTCACTGACCCCCGCTCCTTTACAGGTCTCCATCATCAGCCTGGTGGCCAACTGGCTGGGCTACTCAGAGCTCGGACCCATCAAATCCCTGCGGACGCTGCGGGCACTGCGTCCCCTAAGGGCACTGTCCCGATTTGAGGGCATGAGGGTGGGTGCGGAGGGGGCCTCTGAGCAGGGCTGGGGATGGGGGAGCAGCCACCCCGAGGGTAGGAGGAGGCACAGAGCTCAGACCTGGGCTGGCGGAAGGCCTGGTTGGGGTCCTGGGACACCCTCCCACCCCAGCCCCATTCCTGCCCTCAGCCCCCTCTCCAGCATGCTCTTAGCTCCTCTTTGCCACCACTGGGGGGCAGCAGAGGCTGCAGCAGCTCCCAGGAGGGCAGCATGGCAGGGAGAAGGGGGGAAGGAAGGCAGGTCTGTGGGTGTCTGGGTGTCCCTTCCCAACCTTGGCCTGGGTTGAGGGCTCTGAGACCTGAGCACCTAGGAAGGTGCTTGCACCCCGGCTCTTGAGCCTGCCAGCCCTCCCTGAGCACGGGGTCATGCTTGGGGTCATGCCCTTGAGCTAGGGGTCACTTTGAAGAAGACCACTTGAGGCCCTTGAGAGTGGAAGTGACAGGTAAACACAGGGTTTAGGCAAGACGCCTGGGACTTCCCCAGCAAAAAGAGGTCTGCTGGGAACAAGACCCGCTCCAGAGGGACAAAGCCCTGTGAAGCGGTTGGTTACAGGCGAGCCGCGTGCTCAGCCCCAGTGGCTCGTGCAGGCCCTCGACCCCAGAGCTGGAGACCCCTCCCCACTGAGGGGAAATAACCTGCCCATGGCCACACAGCTGGTTGGCACCCTGACCAGAAATAGAGCTCCCCTGAGCACCACCAGGCTTGTGCCGCCCACTCTGTCTAGAGGCCATGAAACAGCTCCTCTCTAAAAAGGGACAATTCTCAGATTCAGCCCAGACTGAAATCGTTTGGTGGGCTTCTGTGACCAGGGTTGATGGGCGACAGGGCTCCAGTCTCGGAGTCCTGCTGCTTTAAAGAACCCAGTGGCCTCTTTTCTGTGCCCTTTCTGTGTTTGTGTCTCTAATGCTGAAAGCCGAGGAGCAAGGGGCTGGGTCACATGGGCTGAGTTTCCTATGGGGGCTGAGGAAAGAGTGTTTGTCTCCTGACTGGTGAGCCGTGACCAGGCCACTTCCAGAGAAGCCCAGTGCTTCCATTCAAGGCTGATGGCACCAGCCAAGCGGAGAGCCCTCCCCAACCACTAGGCCTGCAACCCCCAACCCTACCCCTCCCCACCCCCACACACACAGACATATATGCCAGGCATCCCCCCCAGGCCTGGCTCAGATTGGCCCTCCTCCAGGAAGCCCTCCCTGAATACCAGTGCCCGGCTCTGCTGGTCCCTGGTTAGTGTGTAGGGGGGGAGCCCCCTCTTGGAGGCCTGGGCAAGGCTCCTACAATGACCCCCTGGCCCCCAGGTGGTGGTGAACGCCCTCCTGGGAGCCATCCCCTCCATCATGAACGTGCTGCTCGTCTGCCTCATCTTCTGGCTCATCTTCAGCATCATGGGCGTCAACTTGTTCGCCGGCAAGTTCTACCACTGCATCAACACCACCACCTCCGAGAGGTTCGACATCTCTGAGGTCAACAACAAGTCCGAGTGCGAGAGCCTCATGCACACAGGCCAGGTCCGCTGGCTCAACGTCAAGGTCAACTACGACAACGTGGGTCTGGGCTACCTCTCCCTCCTGCAGGTGGTGAGTGTGACCCGCTGCCTCTGCCCAGAGCTCGGATGGAGGTGCTGCCCCGCTCTCTCCCGTTGTACCCAAGTCCGCTTTCGCTCCTTGTTAGGGGGCCGCCCACCCTGCTTCCAATGCTGTGGGACCCTGAGGTAGTGTCTACACGTCTCTGGTCTCTTTGATGGCTCTGGCAGGTGGCCTCGTGGGAGGCTGGGGAGGGGAGCGAAACTCCTGGATAATGGAAGCAGGAGCAGCCCCCGCCCTCACTCCCTGCCCACACCCTCTCAGGCCACCTTCAAGGGCTGGATGGACATCATGTATGCAGCCGTGGACTCCCGGGAGGTGAGGCGCGGTCCCTGAGGTGGGGCTGCTGAGCTAGCCGGGGGAGAGGACTCAGACCGGAGGGAAATGTCCCCACCCCGCCATACCACCTCCGCAGGGGTCCCCAAGACCCGGCAGCCTGGGGGTGGAGGGGTCCTGCCCATAGTGCTTTGGGGAGCAGGGAGAAGCCAGCATGAGCACCCAGCCCAGTCCCATCCCGTCCCGTGGCCCCTGCAGAAGGAGGAGCAGCCGCAGTACGAGGTGAACCTCTACATGTACCTGTACTTCGTCATCTTCATCATCTTCGGCTCCTTCTTCACCCTCAACCTCTTCATCGGCGTCATCATCGACAACTTCAACCAGCAGAAGAAGAAGATGAGTAGCAGCCCCGCCCCCGCCGCGCCCCCTCCCCGCCTCTGTCCCCTCCCCGCCTCTGTCCCCTGTGCCTTTGTATACTCACCAACGCTGCCTGAGCACCTACCGCGCTGTCGCTTGGGTCTGAGTCCCACCTGGGGGCCTTGAACAAGCGACTTGACCTCCCTAAAGCCCAGTGTCCTCGCCTGTAAAGGAGGTGGCTACAGCCTCCCCCGCTGGGTTGTTCTAAGTATGCAAGATATTGATGGAAAGCATCGGGCCCCAAGCCAGCTGCAAGGCAGCGTTGGTCCCCTCTGCTCACTCTCAGTCCCCCTTCCCTTTCCTCTCCTCATTCCTCCATCTCTGCCCCCCCAGGTCCTCTTCCCTCTTCCCAACAGGTCCCTCTGCAGGGGTGGGGGCTGCCTTAAAGGTGGTGCCTGAGAGAGGGGGATTTGGAAGATCCGAGAGAGAAGGGGGTCCCCACCCCAACCTTACAGTCCCTGTCCCATTATACTTTGGAGGGAAAGACATCTTCATGACAGAGGAACAGAAGAAATACTATAACGCCATGAAGAAGCTTGGCTCCAAGAAGCCTCAGAAGCCAATTCCCCGGCCCCAGGTACCACTTCTGTGGGCCCCACCTCCTGAAGCTTGTGCCAGGCTCCTGCCCGAGGGGGCCGACCGGGGTAAAATGCATCCTCACTCTGCCTGCCAGGCTGCGTCCCTGGGTGAGGCTGGGTCTACCTGCAGGGAGGGCCGCCTCTCTGTAGCTGCACAGAGGTGCTGTATACATGAACAGCAGCTGACGCTCAACTCCAACCACTGGTGACCCCTCACCTGGCCCTGCACAGCCTCCCAGTGTCCATCCATCTCCCCACCTGGGACCCTCAGCCTCTGGGGCAAGGGACTCTGCAAGGGGGAGGAAGAGGATGTCTATACACCCTCCGCAGTGGGCAATAACTTTGGGGGAAGGGTGAGGGGTGACTGAGGGATCTTGAAGGGAGACAGGGTCCCAGGGTGAGAAGGGATGCCCACGGACCCCACAAAATGACCTGGTTCTACACCTATCGGTGGTCTGATGGGTCACCCTTCCCTCCCCTGGCTGACTTCACCACAAGCCCCCACACCTCCTCTCCCTCTCCTCTCTCTGTCACGCTGCCATGCCATCCTGTGTCTCCTGCCTGTCCATGCCCCCTACATCCCATGTCCACACATGTATGCCCTGACACTCCCACCCACGCTGCAGAACAAGATCCAGGGCATGGTGTACGACTTGGTGACAAAGCAGGCATTTGACATCACCATCATGATCCTTATCTGCCTCAACATGGTCACCATGATGGTGGAGACGGACGACCAGAGCCAGCTCAAGGTGGACATCCTGTACAACATCAACATGGTCTTCATCATCATCTTCACGGGCGAGTGCTTGCTCAAGATGCTTGCCCTGCGCCAGTATTACTTCACCGTCGGCTGGAACGTCTTTGACTTTGTGGTTGTCATCCTGTCCATTGTGGGTGAGCGGGGCCAGGTGGGCTGGCAGGGAATGCCGAGATGATTCACTCAGGAAGGGCTGTCCTCGTGCACACACCTGCTTGCACACCTGGCACACTCACACACATTCACACATACACGTGTGTGTGCATCTGCCATTCACTGTAAGTGCACAAAGGCACGCGGGGGTGGGCTCACGGGCAGCCCGTCACTGCGCACACATGAACACAGCTCAGGGAACACACCTGACCAGTAGAAGCACACTCAGGTGCCCATGCACTGAGTGAAAAACATAAGAGATGGTTCCAGTTTCCGCACACACTGGAGAAGCGCATGGACATGCATGTTGTTACCATGGTAGCGGCTACCATTCGCTGAGCACCTGCCATCTGCCTGGCACTGCGCTGTGTGCTTTACAGGCATTATCTCATTCATGGCTCATGACGATGCCACGAGGTAGGGACTGTCATCACCCCTGTTTTACAGATAAGGAAACTGAATCACAAACAAGTTAAGTGACATGCACAGGGTCACACGGCTGTACAGCTGTTCTCTCTCAACCTCTCTCTCTCTCTCTCTCTCACGTGCACACACGCAACCCCCCTCCCCCACCATGGCATCTGCAAACAGCCTTGGGAATGGGCCTTCCCCAGATGCCATGAGCTTTGGCATATCCCACCTCCAGCTCTGTCAGGGCAGAGATGCAGCCCCTAGCCCCAGGACCCCTGGGAGAGCCCAGCCTCGTCCGTCAGGTCATTCGTGCTGCCCTCCGAGGGCTGAGCTGCTGCTGCTCCTTTCTGGGGCCCCCTGAGCCCCGCCTGCTCCCCGACAGTGACCCAGCCCCCCACCCCGAGGGCAGCCATGCTCACTAGCTCCTCCCCGCAGGCCTGGCGCTCTCTGACCTGATCCAGAAATACTTCGTGTCACCCACACTGTTCCGTGTGATCCGCCTGGCACGGATCGGGCGTGTCCTGCGGCTGATCCGCGGGGCCAAGGGCATCCGGACGCTGCTGTTCGCCCTCATGATGTCGCTGCCCGCCCTCTTCAACATCGGCCTCCTCCTCTTCCTGGTCATGTTCATCTACTCCATCTTCGGCATGTCCAACTTTGCCTACGTCAAGAAGGAGTCGGGCATCGATGACATGTTCAACTTTGAGACCTTCGGCAACAGCATCATCTGCCTCTTCGAGATCACCACGTCGGCTGGCTGGGACGGGCTCCTCAACCCCATCCTCAACAGCGGGCCCCCGGACTGCGACCCCACGCTGGAGAACCCGGGCAGCAGCGTCAGGGGTGACTGCGGCAACCCGTCCATCGGCATCTGCTTCTTCTGCAGCTACATCATCATCTCCTTCCTCATCGTGGTCAACATGTACATCGCCATCATCCTGGAGAACTTCAACGTGGCCACAGAGGAGAGCAGCGAGCCCCTCAGCGAGGACGACTTCGAGATGTTCTACGAGACGTGGGAGAAGTTTGACCCCGACGCCACGCAGTTCATCGCCTACAGCCTCCTCTCGGACTTCGTGGACACCCTGCAGGAGCCGCTGCGGATCGCCAAGCCCAACAAAATCAAGCTCATCACGCTGGACCTGCCCATGGTGCCAGGGGACAAGATCCACTGCCTGGACATCCTCTTTGCCCTGACCAAGGAGGTGCTGGGCGACTCTGGGGAGATGGACACCCTCAAGCAGACCATGGAGGAGAAGTTCATGGCGGCCAACCCCTCCAAGGTCTCCTACGAGCCCATCACCACCACCCTCAAGAGGAAGCACGAGGAGGTGTGTGCCATCAAGATCCAGAGGGCCTACCGCCGGCACCTGCTCCAGCGCTCCGTGAAGCAGGCGTCCTACATGTACCGCCACAGCGGGGACAGCGGCGGGGACGGCGCCCCCGAGAAAGAGGGGCTGATCGCCAGCACCATGAGCAAGATGTATGGCCACGGGAACGGGAACAGCAGTGCGCAGAGCGAGGCGGGGGACTCTGGGCCTGCCATGGGGCTCATGCCCATTGGCCCCTCAGACACTGCCCTGCCTCCTGCCCCACCACTGGGGCAGACAGTGCGCCCAGGGGTCAAAGAGTCTCTTGTCTAGCAGGCAGCATCGAGGTGGCCAGCTGCACCTTGGCACAGCCCCGAGCTGCCCTGTGGTGCCTGTGCACTGATGAGGGCACGGGGCTTTGAGTTTGGGACTGCCTCCAGCCCCCTCATGTGGGACAGGATTTGGCCACTCTGGGGCTGACACCCAGGCCTGGGCACCTGCCTCCCAGGCCATGAGAAATGGGAGTTGTGCCCAGGGCTCCACGCTGAGCCTGAGGCCCTGCCTCCATGGTCTTGCCTTCAAGTTGCTGTTACCCGCTCTTGGGCCCTGCCGCCCCTCATCTTGGCCTGGGGGAGGTCAGAACTTCAGAATCTCTGCCCCCCACTTGGCAAGGAGCCGGCTTACAATGGAGGGACTGGCTGCCCTCCTGTCCCCAGAGTCTTAAGGGCTACTGGCCTCTCCCCAGGAAGTGGCTCAGGCCTGCCAGCCCCAGCCCGGACAAAGATGTCTTAACCTCAGGGAGTGCAGACACCTGACCCCACAGCACTGCCAGCCCTCCCCGCTGACTCGAGGGTGCAGCTTCACCCTGCCAGCTCAGGAATTCCCTGGAAAAGGGAAATGTCACTCGTCCAGAAGTAGCTCCGCAAACCTGATTGGTCACTGGATCCTGGTGCGTCGGGCTGGGATTTTGACTCCTGACACATTTTCCCGGGCTGGGCTGTGTCCAGGTCCACGGCTCCCCTGGCTGGCCCTTAGGGGAAGAGCAGGAGGAAGAATTCCATTTGGAAACTCTTTTTCTAGGAAGCCTGCATGGATGGTACGGACTGGGTGCTGCCAGCTGGACCACTGCCTGGGCCCGAGCATCAGACCTGGGGTGGGGTCAGGGACCCCGAGGCTCAGTGAAAAGATGATCTGTGCTTCCTTCGCCCCTTCCTTGCTCCTCCACTTGCACCACCAGAGCTCTCTGTAGCCCTGCCCAGCCTCAGAGATCTCCCTCTGCTCATCTCTCCCCATGCCCATCTCTTCCTCCCTCCTCACCATTTTTTCCCTCCTCCTCAATGTGATCCTAAGAATGTTATGGTTGAGCTCAGGTTAGAGATTTCAAAACTAGAGCACACAGCAGGGAAGTCTCGCCCAGCTGGGGCTCAACCCTCCCACTTCCTGCTGCCTGGAAAGGCAGGTGGTACTTCTGCTGACACCGCTGATCTGGGCACAGCCAATCTGGGCATGGCAGTGCCAGGCCTCTGCTGGCTCCTGGAGAGCAGAGGCCCAGCATGGGAGAGGGGGTGAGGGACCTGCTCAGGGGTCACTGGGTTATTCACTTGTGTGCATACCTGTGGGACTGTGTGTCTGTTTGTAGGCCTGTGCATGTGTGTGTTCAAGTGTATGACCATATGTGTGTGAACCATTGTGTCCTGGTGCCTGCATATGCATGTGTGTCTGAGTATCTTTGTGTTTGTGTGTGTCAGTGTGCCCTGGCATGTCTGAAGGTCCATATGAGTGCAGCTGGTGCGTGTGTATCTTCTGTGCAGGACTGTTCGCGTGAGGGGGCCTGTATGTGCAAGAGCGGACCTGTGCTGTGCATGCGTGGACGAGTGTGAACACCTGTGGTAAGGTTTTCACTGGGAGCCTAAGTTCCTCTTCTTTCTCTTCTTGTTTCTCATGAACAGTTTGATTAAAACTCAGGAAGCAGCAAAGCCTTCAAAACAAGATGTGTGTGTGTGTGCGTGTGTGCGTGTGCGCGCGCGCGTGTTTGTGTGGTGTGTGTGTGTGTGCGTGTGTGCAAGCTCACACGTGTGTGCCCACAGGCCAGAGTCCTCCTTGTTGTCCACCCTGCTCTCCCCCACCCCATCCTGCCTGGGCATCCCTCTCTCTCTCCCATGGGTTCTTTTCCCCTTTCTGTCTCTTGTCATCATGCCGTGGTCTCAGCCGTGCTCCCTGTCTCCCACCTGTGTCTTCTCTGTGGAAGGAGGCCTCGACTCCTTCCATCCCTTCCTGCGGCAATTCTCTCTCCCTTTGGAAGGTTCATCTGATAGGGGCTCAGCCTCCCCCTGCCCAGCACCCTGCCCCTCTGCCCTTCCCTCCTGGGCCCTGGCTGGGCACGATCCCCGGAGCCTCAGAAACTTGTTGGCTTGGATATTCTCCACGGACTGTGTGCAGATTGCAGAGGAAGAGTAGAGGAGCAGAGTCCAGCCTTTCCCTGCCTGTGGCCCCCTCCCCTGCAAACCGACGCCCATTCCTGCCTTGTCCAGGTGGGAGCCAACCCCGAGCCAGGCCAGCAGATGGGCCCCTTTGTACAGTTCTTACAATAAACCGTCCCCTGATGCCTCTGAGGTGTGGGCTTCTCCCTTCTGTGCCTCCACATGTGGATGTGGACGGGGCTAAAGGCTGGCAGGGATTGGGGCCAAATGGGGAAGATGTAGGGAGCCTGTGGGGCAGGGAGGGCAGGGTTAAGGAGGGCCCAGCTCCACCCTCTGGCCAGTCCGGCTCTCTCCTGCCCTCCCCGCCGAAAGCCTCTTAGCTGGAGTCCAAGAAGCCAGACAAGGTTAGGGATCGTGTCCCTCCTCCCAGGACAGGCAGCACCCAGTAAATATGTGTTGGGACGACATGTCCCCAGCCCCTCCTCTCCAGAAGCCCCCTTCACTTCTCTGCCCCCCTCAGAGACCACAAGGCACCTGTGGGGCACACAGGCAGCCCCTCCCTCTGCTCAGAGGTACTGTCCCGCCAGGACTCTGCCTCTAACCCCAGAGAGCACAGAGTCACATAGACCTGTGACAGCACATCCTTTTGTAGCAAACTCAGCCCAAAAACCTGGTAGGTGAATTTAATTTTACATGTAATTTCATTTTCTATAACAACTTTGGACTCCCAGGGCTGTTTTCCTCCTAACTAGTAAACACCTAATTGTTTCCAGGATTTCTGCACCCCCTTTTCCATGGTTACCTGGCACCTGAGTCAGGGATGCAGAGAGGCCCTCACAGGCTTTGGCCCCCAACTGCCCCCAAGATGTCCCTCACCCGTTGCTGCAGCCCCTTCCCACCTTGCAGTTCTCTTTGCATATTGAGGAGGGGTGTCACGCATCCCTACACGGTTCTCTGAGCCCCCACCAGGGTACTGACCTCCCTCCCTGGGTGGGGGCTCCTGTCTTAAAGTTTCCCTAGATCTCGCCCAGGGCTCTCTCTGGCAGGAAGGACAGGAAGACTCGCAGGGTGCCCCAGCCCACCTTCTCCTGAACCTTGAAGGGAAAAGGCAAAGTACCAGGTGAGACGCACCAATAACAGACGTTTACAGCCCCCCAGCCCCGGTTATCAAGGCTACTCTGCCGAGGGCACGCCATGCTTCCAGGCACCTGGCCAGGAACTCCAGATGCCTCCCATACACACAGCCGCCCCGCGGAGCTCAGCTCTTAGGATTATTTCTATTTCACACAGAAGAAGAAACTTGCTGTCTGAGAGGTTAAGGATGGGTGTTGCCTAACTGGGGTGCAGCCAGCATATGGGGCCAGGAAACTCTTGGCTTCGTGGGACAGTGCCTCTCCCTACCAGGGCCTTCAGCACCCCTGTCCTGTAAATGCCAGGGCATGCATTGGTCATTGTGACCATCAAAATTACCCTGACATTTTCAAATGCTCCTGGATGGGGGGGCAGGAACATCCCTAGTTGAGAAACAGTACAGAGTCAGGATTCGAGCCCATGTCCTTCGTAGCCAGCAGGCCCCCTCCTGGAGCAGCAAGCCAGCAGACCAGGGGAAGGGTAGAGGTCTGAGCTCTTCTTTCCCAGAGGTTCTTCTCCCTCCCATCTTCCCGGTGTGGCTGGGGGTCCCTGTCTTCTAGCTTCCCCAACCCCTGTGCCCCTTGTCCCTTCCCCCCATCTCTGGTTTTGATACTATCTTCCTGGAAAGGGGGCTTTAGATGTTGGGGTGTGCAGCCCAGGGCAGCTGGGGGCAGAGGCGGGGGTGGGATTACGAGGCCTCCTGTTTGGGAAGCAAAGGGCATCATGAGCCCAGGACAAGGCCCAGTGCTGTTGTCATCAGCGAGGGAACAGCACGGCCCCAACTGTGACAAATAATCCTGGAAGCGGCAGGGCCCCCACTGCTTCCACCCTTCCTGAAAACGGATCCCTGCTGGGCATGAATGGGGATGAAGGCCAAGGGACACATCAGCATCCTTGCCCCGGGGGATGTTGATGTCTGAGAGTCTAGAGGATGCCAGCTGCCCCTGCCAACTTCCGTGCCCCCTACAGTCACCCCAGGCCCCAGGACCAGCTCCTGAGCAGGCCCCACACCACACAGCCCAGGCCACATACACGTATAAGTGCACACACATGGGCCCCAAGCTTTCCCCAGTTATCCTCCTGACTTTGGGGGGACACTGGCCCCAAAGTTAACCAAGGCCTCCATCACCAGGGACTTAGGAGTAGAGTCTGCTAAAGGGAGAGACCCCAGGATCTTGTCCCACTCTTCACGTTGCTCCAACCACCCCCATCAGCACAGGGGCCCGTGGTCCCCAGCTGACCTCAGTGATGTTTATATTCCTGGGCTGTTTGTTCTGTGAACTGAACATTTAACACCTTTTCGGGGAAATGTTTTTTCATTCAGAACATCTGGAAACAAGCAAGAACATCTGGGACTGCCCAGAACGAGCTGTCCCTTGGATGAAATCTTAACCCTCCTGTCCCTGATTTCCATAGCTTAGGTCCTGGCCTGCACCCCTCGAGAGTGGCCCCCCTCCTGTCAGATGATGCCTAGCCCCAGAACTAAAGGCTGGGGCACCCAGACACCCTGCCTTCCAACCCTGGCATGGGAGACAGGTCTGCGTCTCCCTAAACCCAGACAGACTTGCCAGCAGTGTGGGCTGTTTGAAAACTGGAGGGTCCTGGGGAGAGTGAGATGTGGACAGAGGGCACCGGGGATTTAACATCTCCCTTCCTCTCCTGGGAGCTAGGGGACGAGGGAGAGTGGGAGGGCAAGACAGAGAAAAGACGCTACCAGGAGACATAAAACTCGGAGTGGGTTCGGCTGTGGGGCTGAATTTGCAAGGCTGCCATGTGCAGTTGGCATCCCCCACAGAGCGAGTATAGGACCCAGGGCAGGGGCACAAAAGTGAGCTTAGGTGAGCTCCTGAACGCTGTGGCTTCATCTACTGCCCTGCAAACTGTCAGGACAGAGCCAGAGAGCCTGTTAGTTTCAGAACCTGAGGGGCCCTCTACACTAGCCTCATGTCCCCTGCCTAAGATCCCCTGGAGCTGTGACCAACACATCAGTGCCTTCAGAGTGCCACAGTTAAGAACTCCCTGAAGAAGCCCCTGATGGCTGAGTGGTGGGCTTTCTCTAAGTCCACCTCCTTTGGCAGCCCCCAGCGAACTCTCCCACAGCCTGGTGAGAGGGAGGCCTCTCACCATGGCCTGGACTAAATCTTTTCCCAGGAGGCTGCCACACTTGGCCTGCTCTTGCTCAAGAACCTCTGTGGCTCCCTTCCTCCACAGGGTCAACTTCTGACATGGCCACCTGCACTCCAGCCAAGAGGCTCTGCTCTGGGCCATTCCAAGTGCCCAGCCCAGGTCCATGGCTGCCCCCCACCCCCCATCCCCTGCACTGTCCTTCCTCAGAGTCCTCTTCCCACAGGGTGAGAGCTGGTCCAGGGCAGAGGGGCTGAGCTCCGATTCATCCAGAGGACCTAGGTTCTGTATGTACTTAGCTACATAGCTAGGAATGAAGATTCGCTGGGTTCTGCCCTTCAAGGAGCTGGCAGACTGCAGATGGGAGGTTGGCAGGCCCAGGGGATGACCACCAGTGGGTGGGGTCACAGGGAGGGAAGCACAGGCAGCCCTCAGAGGACTCAGAGGACCCCCTCCCGGGAGTATCCGCCTCGAACCCCAGCTGTGTTGCCCAAGTGAGCGACCTTCGAGCCTAGCAGCCCAGCTGACAGAGCCTTCCCTCCCCCAGGGTCCCCGGAGAGCTGGTGCCTCTCCTGGGTCCCCATTTGCATGGCCGGAAGGGGCCTGGTGAGGAAGAGGCGGGGAGAGGAGAGGCTACAGCCCCGGCAGTTACACGTTTCCCCCCCAGAAACTTGGGGTCAGGGCCGCAGCGGAGACCATGGCCAGGCTGGTGCTGTCTCCCATGCCGGGCAGCTGGCTGGTGCTGCTGCTGCTGTTGCTGTCAGGTATGGCCTGCGGCAAGGCCTGCTGGTGTGGCTCTCTGTCACCAGCTGTCTCTGCTCTCTCCACCCCCTTCTGGGTCTCTGCCGCTTTCTTCTTCTGTCTCCCTCTGGCTGCCCTGGGGCCTGGGTCTGTAGGTCTCAGCCTGGTGATGGGCTCAGGGGTCTGTGGCCCCAGCCCTCTCCTGCCTGGAGGGTGTCGGGCTGAGTTGGGCATGAGGAACAAGCCAGGGGAAGCAGCAAGGACTGTGGCAGAGCTGGGCCCAGGAGGAAGAGGGGTGGTGAGAGGCTCACCCCCAGGCCCTGAGGGCACAGCATGGTGGAGGCAGGGGAGAGGCTGACCCAACCACACCCTGGGAGATGCATGTTCCAGAAGTGATCCCCTCCTTGTCTGGAGGGTAGGAGAGCCCTCCTGGCTGGGACTTCCCTCCTATCTCTTTAGACACCTGCTCAAGGCCACACCTTCAGAGGCAGAAGGGAGACTGGGGGTGGGGCTTCTGGTGCCCCCACCCACTCCTGTCTCCCCAGTGGGGGACAGGGAGGGCTGAGGGGTCTTAAGCTGCTATCCTGGATGGAGGAAGTGTTCTGGGACCCTGGAGGGCTGGCAGGGGTAGGGCAGCCACCTCAGAACAGAGCAGCCCTGACGTGGCCCTCCCACTTCCTCCACCCACAGGTGAGACTGTTCCAGTAGCCAAAACAGAGGACCTGTACCAGAATCCTGAAGGTCAGTGACCTCGCCTGCCCCTTCTGAGGGCAAGTGTCTGTGGCAACACTGCTCACTGTGCCAGGGGCTGCACCCTGTCCCGTCTTTGCCCAGGTCTTCCCATCCAGGAACCCCATCCCCAGGCCTCTTTAGAATCCCCCTCTCTGAGGCCCCACCCTGGCCAGCTGTCATTGGGCTCCAGTCCTGGCCACCTCGGGGTTGTGCTACCCCCAGGAGTCAGAGCAGGGGAGCCAGAGGGGATTCCATCGAGGACTCAGGCCCTGTCTGTCTGGCTGGGGAGTCAGGCTCGGCCTCAAAATGAATGCTTTGGGCCAGCATTTGCTCTGTGAGGGGCTCAGGGATTCCTGGGGGCTGCCCACGGGGAGCAAGGCAGGAGGGAGGCTCCTCGGCTCCTCGGAGCAGGTAGGACAGCATTCTGAGCTGAGAAGGAGGATCCAGTAACAAAGTGCAGCAAGTCCCTGCAGGAGGGAGAGAGGGTGGAGGCAGAAACACAAACAGGGTATTGACCGACAAGGGCCTCAAGCACCAGGCTAAGGATTACGTCTTTGGCCCCTGGGGGCGGCGGGGACCCCCTGAAGATTGCAAGCCATGCGGGGCAGCCTGGGGAGGGACAGGCGGGGCACCAGGCCGGGCCACGGGCTGCCCTGCTGGCCTCCAGGCCCTGGGGCGAGACCAGGGCCAGTCTGCTGTGATGGTCGTGGAAAGGAATCAGAAGGTCCCAGAGCACTTCTGAAGGAAAATCAAACGGGTGAAGAGGCGGTCAAGAGGGGGCGTGGTGGTTTGGCCTGTGGCCTCTCACGTGGCTCAGCTCCCCCCCGACCTCCACCTCCTGACTGTCACACCCTGAGAAGCCAAGACAGGCGAGGCAGGCTGAGCCAGGTGGTCAGTGCCACCCAGAGTGGGGGCCTGTAGTCGGGGCTGGCAGTCAGGGAGATGCCAGGCAGGTTTTTGAGCCAGGCCTTGGCACCCGCAGGCAGTGCTTGTTCCCGGATCTGGCAGAACCCACGATTCATGGCCAGGAAGCGGGGCTCCACGGTGGAAGTGCAGTGCCACACGGACGGCTCCTCTGGCATCGTGAGCTGGCTCTTGAAGCGGGAGATGGACACAGAGCCACAGACACTGCTCCCCATCCAGGACCACATCCTGCAGACCCAGAACGGCTCTGTCTTCACCCTCACCATCCAAGGCATCCAGTTTCAGGACAACGGCATCTACTTCTGCCAGCAGGAGTGCACTGGGGCCTCCCAGGAGGTCTACCTGGGCTGTGGCACTGAGCTGCGAGTCATGGGTGTGTGCGGGGAAAACAGGGTGTTCTTGTAGCCCTCCACTGCACCCCCAGCCCAGTCCACCACCCATGGAAGGGGTCATGGCCCTGGAGCAGCCAGGAGAGCTGCTGGGAAGCAGGTCCTGAGGGGTGCACAGAACCTCCACTGCAGGCCCAAAGGGTGGGCTCCCACCAGCACCCAGCCTCATGGCGCCGCCCCCCACCTCCCCAGGGTTCAGCACCTTGGCACAGCTGAAGCGGCGGAACACGCTGAAAGATGGCATCATCATGATTCAGACCCTGCTGATCATCCTCTTCATCATTGTGCCCATCTTCCTGCTCCTGGACAAGGTGACCACAGGGGAAGGTGACCGGGGGGCCCAGGCAGTGGCCACGGGGCAGGCCAGACCTGGGCAGGGGCTCCATCCCCAGAGCCTGCCCATTGGCTCACCTCTTCAATCACTCCCTCCCTCCCTCACTCATCCATCCATTCATTCAGTTGTTCTTGCAGAGTGCACCTCACCCCCACCCCCGACCCCTGCCATACTCCCAGGCCCATCTCCCTGGCCCTCCCCAGCCTCGCCCAGCAGGGGATGGGCCTGGGGGGTGTTAACACTCTGTTCTCCATCCCTCCACCCCCACCAGGATGACAGCAAGGCAGGGATGGAGGAAGATCACACCTATGAGGTAAGGAGTGTATGGACTAGCAGCTCTGAGGCCTTGGGGTCGGTGGCCACCGTCTGCTGGGGTGGTCAGGAGGTGGCCAAGGCTTGAGCTCCATTTCATGTCTCCAGGGTCTGAACATTGACCAGACGGCCACCTATGAGGACATAGTGACTCTACGGACAGGGGAGGTGAAGTGGTCTGTGGGTGAGCACCCAGGCCAGGAGTGAAGGGCCAGACCCTCCCCAGGCCCCAGGCACGGCCTCGTGGGCCTCACTCTGACCGCTTCGGAGCTGCCTGGCTCCCAGCCCATCCCCTCATCCCTGGACCCCCAGTCGGCCTCCAAAGCTGACTCGCCAGAGCCACCTTCTGCTCCAGCGTCTGGTCCCCATCTCTTGCCAAAGTGTCCAGAGTAGAAGGGCAACAGGGCAGTGATTTGGAGGGCATTCTCTGGGGAGAGACTGGACCCCACCTTCTGGGGGTGCTGTGTGGGGATTCAGTCCCATGTTTGGGACAGAAAAGGCAGAGACTTGTCCGGAACCTGCAAATGGACTCAGAGCAGACTGGCTTCCTGCAGAGCCCAGGAAGGACCATGGCCCCCAACTGGGCCCCAGAGGGGCCACTTCATTCCTCTCTCCCACCCTCTCCCACCCCACGGGGCCCTTAGCCTCAAACTCATTCTCCCATGGAATAAACAATGTGTCTTGAGAAACCACAAACAGGCTGTGACATCTCATGGGTATGGGGTGGTTGGAGTGTCTATTTATGCATGTATGTTGCCTGAATGTAGCCCGTGGGGGCCCATGAGGGAATGGGACAGGGTGACTATCATGGGCACCCTCCCATCTCTCTGATGGACCAGGTGGAGGCTGTGGTCACACCCCCCTCTCTTCCCCAACTCTGGCCCTAACTGGGCCTGGAGCAACAGAAGAAAGGGTGATTTGGCTGTCCTCGCCCTCTGCAGGGCTGCCCCACCCTGCACCCCATGCAGCCAACAAGCAGCAGTTGAATCCCGCTCTGTAGGGCCAGGCTCTCAGCCCTGGAGGATCTTGCCCTCCCCTGCCTATCCCAGTCTTACTGTCCTTCAAGGTCCTCCCTGTAGGGAAGCCCTCCCAAAGCACCCAGTCTCAGCCCAAGCCCTGTCCAGACCGGCCTCTGCAGCTGTGGCTTAGCTACTGCCTCGTGCTACTCACGCTGGCCTTGGTTCTCCAGTTAAACTAGAAGCTCCCTGAGGGTAGGTGTTTCCCCTGCCTCTGTAAGACCCCCTCTACTCCCACCCCCTACCCTCCCACCAAGCCTGGAACTTTTTTTTAAGCTTCACCCACAACCATCAAGACAGAGATTCCTAAAGAGGGAGGCTTTGCCTGGTAAAATTGGCGGTTCTTAGGTGATTTCTTCAGACTTCCCCAGATCACATTGGACCCACAAAATGGTCCTAGGGTCCTACAAAGTAGGGCCCAACCCACCAGCTGCAGGAGTTACCAGGAGCAGCTCACAGCTGGGAGGTCAAGTATAATTAACCTGCGTGTGCAAAGCCTCCCTCCCAAGCCAGGCTATGCTCTACTGCCTGTTGACCTTGTGGGCACCCCAAATACCTGACTGCCATTCATGTTCTGGATTCAGGCAGGGGAATCTCTACCCTTGGGGAGCTGCCACTGTAGTTTGACAACAAAGGCCAGCCTGTGGGAAGCATTGAGAGAAGTGCTTGTTTTCACCAGAGTCTCCCTGGCATTTCAGGTGGGGCAGCGTAAGGCACCCACACCTGAGGTTTCAGGTCAGTCTCTCCAGCACTCCTGGGCTGGGCCAAGCCAGACCAGGCCCTATTCCCTCCCTGGTCTCTGGGCTGCCAGAGGGAACTGGCTTGTTTTGGCCTCTGCCTCCACTGAGCTGGAGCCCCCCCTTCCTGCTGCTTTGCATAGGGGCTCTAATTCTGTTCTCTACCTCCACAGGGACCTGGGTAGATGGTGGGGGCTGGGGGAGTCTTTACTTCTCCCCCAGGCAGGGTCTCCCCCTGCATGGGGCTGCCCTCAGCAGGGGGAGGGCTCGGCTTTACCAAAAGACTATTTAATACCTTTGAAGAACTGAGTCTCCCTAAGGCTTTGAAGTGCTTGTTGACAGAGAACCATTTTAGCAGTGAGGCCTGCCCCAACATCAGACACCCCCAAAGGGCATTTGCCTTCTTCACTGACGCAGAAGCCTTCCCTGGTCTGATTTTCTGTTTTAGGGGCTTAAACTTTGGGTGTCGTCGTCTGTCTCAGGGGTCCTGGGCCCCCAGAACTGACTATGGAAACACAGCTGGGTGATGATGTTGGGACAATGAATGACTCAGACCTCAGTTGCTTCATCTGTAAAATGGGAATCATAAAACCTATCTGAGGGCAAGGAGTTGAACAAGATGCTGTTTTTTTAAAAATTATCATACAATAAAATTGAGTTTGTTTTCTTTTGGTGTACAGTTCTACGAATTTTAGCACATGTAGAGATTTGTGCAACCATCACCGCAATCAGGATATAGAACATTAACCAAAAGCTTTTACCAGGCCCAACAAAGCTATATTGAGCCCCTCTTAAATGCCAATAAAATGTTATTGAGCACCTCCGTATTCATTCACATGATCTTGTTTAAGCCCCAGTGTAACCCTGGCCTGGAAGGAGGTGTCACTATCCCCATTTTACAGACAAGGAAATCAAGGTCCAGGAAAATGACTATCATTGGCCAAAAGTCACAAGCAGACCTTCTGACCCCAAACCCAGCATTCTTACCTACATCATAGCTGTGCCCTTGTTGGATGTTGTGGCAATAAGACTTTGAGCCAAAGGAGGAGGAAAAGGACTAGGGGGACGGAATCCTGGGGCAATTTGGCTGTCTCCAAAGGTCTGTGTCTTGAAGAGTTTGCCTTTCCCATTGTTCACAAGTTCAGAAGCCCCGAAGGCCACCCCTGGGTGCCTCCAAGCACCCCGAAGAGGAAGCCACTGGCCATCCTTCCAGGAGCCCAGCTCTGGAGCCACTCCTCCCGCCCTCTCCCTTCCCAGAATGCAGCTCAGAGGCCCCTGGGTGGGCACATGCTCCATTGTCCACTGGGGGAATCCAGCCAGGTCCCCCGGGACTCTGGTTTAAGCACAGGCTGGTTCCTCCTCTATTCTAGCTCGACTTCCGGCCCTCTGGCTGCAGGTGCTGCGAGGGCTGGGGTGATATGACCCAAGGGTTTGGGTGTTTTTCCTGCAGAATCAGAAATGAGAGAAAAACAATACAAACACAAAAAGCGTGGCTGTTTGGGTGGCAATGCAGGTAATGTTCATCCATTCTCAGGTGTCTGGTCTGGCTGGTCTTCTGCACCTGGCCTCAAAGGCCATCCTGGAACGTGGTGTTTGGGATCCCGGATTCTGTCTGCTCTCTTTAGTTCACCTCAAGAGCTGGGTTCAGAGCCCACATGTGTGAAATTCTGGCTGTGTCCTAGGTCTCCAAGCTACTCCTGGTATGAACCCTCTGGGCCTGTGGTTGACTCAGTTACAAACAACAATGACAAACCTTCCACTTGGGACACCCAGCTGCCCTCTCCAACCCAAAAGCCTTACTTGGAAACTTAGGTGACTACAGAGAACAAAAATGAACGAGCATTAATTCCTGAGTTCGGTCATAGTGTAGTTTGTGAAAACACATTTTCACATTAAAAAAAATTTTTGAGGCCGGCCCGTGGCTCACTCGGGAGAGTGCGGTGCCGATAACACCAAGGCCACGGGTTCAGATCCCTATATAGGGATGGCAGGTTAGCTCACTTGGAGAGCGTGGTGCTGACAACACCAAGCAAGGGGTTATGATCCCCTTACCAGTCATCTTTAAAAAAAAAAAAAAAAAATTTTGAAAAAGACCTAACGCCACTTTCTGCACGTGGCAGGAGGGGGAAGGCCAGGCACATCTAGGGTTCAGGTTCTGCGGCTTGTGCGTGTGGACAGAACGTTTGTGTGAACTTGGAATCAACATATTCATTCCGCCTTGTCTCCTTTTTCACTTCATTTTTTTCATGTACAAATTGCTGTACATTCAAAGTTCCTGTCCTTGTTATTTTAAAACAACTATGCTTCCAGGAGGACATCGAGACACCACATGGGCTGCCGTGCTCTTGGCAGCCGGTTGGACATTTGAGTTCTCTTCTTGGCGTAGTCCTTCCATTCGCTCGGTCTGCTCCGCAGACACTTGCTGAATTCCCAGGCCTGGGACTGTGCCAGCTGCCCCGTCCATTCCCTGCCTACTTTATTCTCACCTCTATATCTCAGCTATTTCCTTCATGGCATTTTTCCCAGTTTGAAATTTCTGTCTATATTTTACTCTTATGTATTTATTTGGTTGCTAATGTCCCTCTCCACGTAGACTGTAAGCTCCAGAAGACAAAAGATCATGTCTTTTGTTCATCTAGGTATGCCCGTCTGTCTGGCACCATGTCTGGTCTGTGATATGGACAACTATGTTGAGTTAATTAACACATGAAAAACAGAATGAGTAAATGAATTAACTAGGAATCCAGCCTCAAACAGCTTACAGTCCAGTAAGGGGAATCAGATGTCCGCAAATAACCATGGGACAAGGTAAAAGGAAGGAAAGGTAATTCCCAGCTGAGGGCACCCATCGGGAAAGCACCTCAGACTTCCCACAACACGGGACACACTTCAGTACTTACTGCTTCTTTTTTAGTGAGACTGTCTCCCTGGGGAATAATCCCCAAAGTGGAAATGACTTAGCACGCCCAGGCATGTAGACTGTTATGTACTTCCAGATTGATCAGAGATCGTTGACCAGTGTAGACAGCACCCCATCGATACAGAGGACCGCCTGCCCTCATCCTCCCCCCAGCCTTCCAAGGCCCTTCCTCCATGCTTGAACCATTTGGCTGCACCATGTGGCAAACTCAAGGGTCCAGCGAGATACAGGAAGTGAAAATATGATGTACACTGAAACGTGCAATACAAATGTGAGGGATGATGTGACTTGGTTCACTAAATCAGGCTACTTCGGGTTGTTTTTCTACCACTTTTCTTAGCATCTGTGGACACCTCACTCTGGGGCTGGAGCTCCTTGCGTTCAGTCCCCCCCACCTTCATTGAATATCTTCTGTGTGGGTACCTGATCCCCGCCCGGCTAGCTTCGCACTGAGGAAAGCTCTGTCCACACCTAGCAGTGCCACCATCTTTACTAGACGAGGCTTCTAAAGAGTTTGGCGTGGCAGAAAGACTGGGAGCCTTGGGTAGCCGTCACTTAGGAACTGGGAGACCCTGGATGAGCTATTTCATCTCTTTCAGTCTCAGGGTCCTCAGGTATGAAATAGGACTCACAGGCCCTATCACTCAGCATAGTGCCTGGCACATGGCGGGCACTCAGAAATGTTGATCTTCTTCCCCACCTGCCCTGGAAAAGCCCTTGGGAATCCCCACTTAATATTCTCTGCAGACCTTGACTCGATGGTCTGAGTGGTCACATTGGTGCTAAGACTCATGTAAAGGATCCATCCCCAAGACCAGGGTGAGTATGGCTCTGAAAGATGAGATTGCCCCCACTCCTACAGACTGGAACCTAAGAGGGGCTCTCGAAGCCTGCAAGAAGCCACGTTAGGATCAGGAACAGAACAGTGACCTTCCACGGTAGGTACAGAGAACCCTAGAGATGGTTAAGTCTGGAAATATGAAGGACTTCCAAACCCACAGAGAAATTCATGAATTACAAATTATAAAGGGAGTGTTCTTAAAAAAAAAAAAAAATAGGATGGTTGAGGGATTCATCCTGAGCCTTTGGAAGCTGACCAGAGATGCTAATCACAGCCTCTCCCACTGGCCACACCAAGGCCATTGCTGGGCAGTCGCTGAGCCTGGAGGAGCCAGGGGGCTGACCCCAAGTGGTGCCCCAAGAGTGCTGACTTCCCAGTACTGGAGGGAAAAATCCCAAGTCTAATTCAAAGTTATCTTCTACTAGCAATGAATTACAGATGTGGTCTCTATCACGTAAGGCCCTGGAAAGGTCCAAATTAGAGAAAAAGATCATCAGCTTCTACCCCAACACGTGTACCCTTCGGTTCTGTCCTCTGGGTCCAGTGGTTGCCATGGTAACCTTTTGTAAAGCTGTATCTCCAGGGGACTCCCAGAGTCCTCTGGGCCAACCTGGTTCTGGGGCGACCTCAGTTCTGAGGCGTTGAGAGGAGACACTCCCCTCTCCCGGCTGGTCTCACTGTTCTTGGCAGTAGCCTGTCTGTGGGAGCCTCAGCCACACCTCACTTGGGCATCTGGTGTGGCTACCGAGCAGTCCCCAGCCTGGCTCCTGCTGCCCTCACACCGAGGGGAGGCTGGAGACCTCTTCCACGGTCCGAAGTCCACATACAAGTCCCCAGCATTAGCCAAAAGCCTCTGTCATGGGGGTTCCATGATAGTGCCCCTTCCCCCAGGTGACAGAGGATGGCAGGTGAGGCAGAGGCTACGTGGGGCTTAGGAACCCTCCTCCAATTCCCACCTGGTTCCTCCTCTTTGGTGATGTTAAGAGCCCACCACAGCAAATAGTCACAGATACTTAGCCTTAGAAGAGCCATTTTGTAGAATACAGCTTTGAGCAGAAAGCTGGCCATAAACAAGTCTTTTTGTGACTTTGACTCATGGCATAGCTCATGGAAAAACACTCGAGAACTTGATGCCATCCACCTTAGGGAAACCAGATAGCACCTGCATTCATTCCAAGGATAAGTTGAAGAGTTACAGGATTGACCATGAGATAATGAATAGCCCAGAGTCTACAAGACTGCACATAAGAAGCCCCCTGATGGGAACAACCTCCCCCTTTGTTTCCCATGCTCTCCTTTTAAAAACCTTGCTGAAACTCCTGAGCCTTGAGACAATCTTAGTCTGGCTGTCTCCTCAAGCACTTGCTTATAAACTTTCCAATCCTTGCATCAACATTGACTTTTGAGTCTTCTGTTTCTGGTGAAGGGGCAGCCAAACTTGGTACCTGTAACAGTAGTGCTGGAAGGAGGAGAGAAAAGGGGTGTCCTGACTTTCCCCATGAGCCTATATTCCTTAGAGCCTGGATCTTTGATAACATCCCAAATCCTCCCACAGGCCTGCCTGGAGAACAGCTCCCACCGTCCGGGTGTCCTCCCAGCAGATGCAGAGTTGGGAGCACCTGTTGGGCAATGCTTCAGGAATGATGGGAGAAAACGGAACTCTATCTTCTGGTCCTTATGGGGGAGTGGCAAGACCCAGGCGTTCACATTCTAGGTCCCAGGGGTGTGAGTTTTCAATGTTGGTTGCCGAGACTGTAACTGACCACTTCTAGAAGGGTTTGCTTGTTCGTTCGTTCTCCTCCAGGGTTAAGTGCTAAATGTTCTTAGACTCTGGGCTGGAAGGCTTACCTGTAGGGGAATGCATTCTCTCCCGCTCTCATCCCTGGGGGCATTTGATGCTGGCGACCTGACGTAGCCCTCGCCCTGGGCCCCAGGAGGCTAGAAGGCACAGCCCTCCCTTCTCAGCCCTCGCCTGTCCCGCCGCAAGGTTTCCCACATGCACCCCGTGACGCTGGGCCATTCTCACCTGAGACTTGAGGGAGGACAATCTATCCCTTAGGGGAAGACAAAGTGAGGCCAAGTGACCCTGGCGATTAGGGGCAGGATCCCTGAACTCAGAGGGATTTGGGAGTGAAAATAACTGAGTGGTATCACACAGTCGGCTTTGGCAAAAGGTTGCTGGATGAGTAAATACGGGCAGAGCACGGCTGTGGAGGTCTGCTGCCTGGGCTGAAGTAGCTCGTGCACGTCAGTGTCCCTGCACCTCAGTCTCCTCTGTGCAGTGGGGTGATGCTGACACCTTCTTCACAAGATGGCGTGAGGGTCAAATGTGAGCAAGCACAGGCACACGTTCCGTAACCTGATCAGCTCCATACAGATATTGACCTCAGGAGAAGAGGAGGAGGAGACTATCGTGACTGCATTGGGCAGCCTTCAGTTCAGTGCTGGGGAGGACACTCGGACCTTCAAGGGCTCTTCCAATGTTGAGATTCTCTGACGGTTTCAGGGCTGTGAGAGGAAGCACTCATGGTCTGTGTCTGTCCTTGAGATTTCTGCTTCTTGGTTTGCATCTCTGTGGCAGATCTGAAGAACAGGGGCGATACCCCAAGTTTGGGTCCTTTGCCCCAGGGACCTGGGGTAGCCCCACCGCTCAGACAAAGGGGAGGGCAGTGTGTGGGACTGGTCCCCTCTAGTGGTCAGTATTAGCACTGCACCCAGCTGCCTCCGCCCGGCCCAGGTGATGGGATGGAGATAGGAGGCAGCAAAAGTGGAATCTGGGGCTCAACTGCACCCGGACACCCCAGAATCTGTTGATGTCCTTGGCCCCCTTTCTCAGCATATGCATTCTCTCTGGTGGGAACCATGCAGGGAGGAGGAAAGGGAGAGGATAAGAGTGGTAAGGGCACAGCTCTCAAAGGAACAGCCACCCTGACATTGCCCCTTTTGGGGGGACCAAGTGAGGCCCCCCACTCTGGTGGACAAGCCCACAATGACACATTGCTAGGGCTCACATGGACTCTGGCTACTCCCTTCTACCACCTTCCCCCTAAATAAAGGACAGATTGGATGATTTCTAGCTGATCTCTGGCTGGGTGACCCCAACAACCCTCATGAGGCTGGTGATAGTGGGGAAGGGAAGGTGACAAGCCGGGGGACATGACCCCAACAGGATGAGTGGGAGGAGATTTTAAATTATCCATCAGCATAGGTCTGTCAGTGGCCCCATGCATAAATGTACAGAGAAAATAGGTGGGGGCAGTGGGAAGAGAGAAGAGGCCAGGTATAAAAAGGGCCCGCAAGAGACCAACGCCAGGATTCCAGGCCCAGCTCCCCAAACCACTCAGGGTCCTGAGGACAAGTCACCAGCTGCAATGGCTGCAGGTAGGCGCTCCTAAAACCCCTTTGGGCATGGCATGTACTGAGGGGAGAGGTAGCAGCCCTGCAGATGGGATGGGGGCACGAATCCTAGGATCTGGGACTTCCGAATGTGTGTGCATCCATCTAAGCCCAGATGGTTAGCCCAGGTGAGAATGCTGTCAGCCCCTGGGGGGAGTGGGAGGAAAAGGAACAGACCCTGGGGCGGGAAGAGAGCTAGCCTCTTGCTCTCCGGCCCCTCCCTCTCCCTCCCGTCTCTCTCCAGGCTCTCGGACCGCCTTGCTCCTGGCTTTCGCCCTGCTCTGCCTGCCCTGGCCTCAGGGGGCTGGCGCCTTCCCGACCATACCCTTATCCAGCCTGTTTGCCAATGCTGTGATCCGAGCCCAGCAACTGCACCAGCTGGCTGCCGACACCTACAAAGAGTTTGTAAGCTCCCTAGTCATGGGTGCCTGGTTGGGGAGGCCTGAAAGGGGTGAACACCCCCCTGGGAAGTCATGGGAAGAAACTGAGAAGCTCAGAGTTGTTTTATGCAAGTGAAGATGCTATAGATGAGCACAGACTGAAGGAGTTCCCAGTAAAGCAGTGATGAGAACCAGTCACTACTCTGACTTTGGTGGGCGGCCCCTCCCGCAGGAGCGTACCTACATCCCGGAGGGACAACGATATTCCATCCAGAACACACCGACTGCCTACTGCTTCTCGGAGACCATCCCGGCCCCCACAGGCAAGGAGGAGGCCCAGCAGAAAACCGTGAGTGGATCCAGTTGAGGAACAGGGCCCCCCTCTTTGGAAGCAGTTCTCCCTTCTCTCCCCAGGTGGCCCCCCTGCACCCCTGGCCAGGGGCTACCTTCTCCCCCAGGCTGGGATGGCATGGGAGGCCCACAGGCAGTGGCCGGCCCTGCGGCACACCCACCGCCCAGCCCTTCCCTGCAGGACATGGAGCTGCTCCGCTTCTCGCTGCTGCTCATCCAGTCGTGGCTCGGGCCCATGCAGTTCCTCAGCAGGGTCTTCACCAACAGCCTGGTGTTTGGCACCTCGGACCGTGTGTATGAGAAGCTATATGACCTGGAGGAAGGCATCCAAGTCCTGATGCAGGTGAGGAAGATGCTGCGGGGGCCACTCCCCACCATCTGCCTGGGCCTGGAGCCCCAACCCCACCCCTGCTGGCTTAGCTGAGGTCTGGGGGCTTTCATGGGGCTGGGGAGGGGGAGTGGAGGGAGAGAAATAATGCGGTTCTCTTTTTTAGTGGTCAGGATTTGACCCAGGAGAACTCATTTCTCATTCCCCCTTTTGAATCCTCCAGGCTTCTCTCTGAGCCCTGGAGGGGAAGGGGAGAAATGGACGGCAGAGGGAGGGGACAGCTCCCAAGGACTGGGCCTCTGCTTCTCTCCCTTCCCTTTGCCCGCAGGAGCTGGAAGATGGCAACCCCCAGGCTGGGCAGATCCTCAAGCAAACCTATGACAAGTTTGACACAAACTTGCGCAGCGATGACACACTGCTCAAGAACTACGAGCTGCTCTCCTGCTTCAAGAAGGACATGCACAAGACTGAGACCTACCTGCGGGTCTTGAAGTGTCGCCGCTTTGTGGAGAGCAGCTGTACCTCCTAGGTTCAGGGCATCGCTATCACCCCTCCACAGTGCCTTCCCTTACCCTGGAAAGTGCCACTCCAGTGCCCACCGTCCTTGTCCTAATAAATTAAGTTGCATCATATTGTCTGACCAGGTGTCTTTCTATTATGGGGTGGAGGGGGGCAGAATGGGGCAAGGACAAGTTGACAAGACGACCTGCAAGGATCCTGTGGGGTCTATCCGGAACCAGGAACTCTCACTAACCCAGCTCTTCCTGAGCCGGAATGAAGCTGACACATCGCTCCTCTCTATTACACACCCAGTCCACTCACCCCAGCTAGGTGACCCCAGCTTGTTAAGCAAGGTCATAGGTAACCCCCACAAAATACTTAAGGGGGTTTCTTCTTCCCCTACCAGCACCAGCAACACCAAAACTAGCCCCCCAAGAGTGGGAAGAAATGAAAACAAGACAAGCTATTAAGCGCAGAAGCAAAATGCCCCAACAGGTGAGAAAAATCATAGAATTACTTTTGTGTAGAAATTTTAAGATGAATACTAATTAGGCCCAACTACCCTTGGAAAATGAGAACAATGCAAAAATGGGTTTTGGACAAACAGAACCAGAGTGTTTGGATCTGAACTGGGGCAAGAGAAGTGGAAGAGAGATCCTAAATAAGGGGTTGCAAATACAGGGCCAGCAGGTGCCAGGTAGATAACTATGTAAGTCACCGGGGCTGGATGTGAGGGGATAAATCGCAGCTGACGCTCAGCCTCCTTATGAGGGAAACGACGGGGAAGGGAGGGCAGGGGAACCAGTGCAATCTGAAGAACTCAGGCCCCAGCTGAGGGGGGACCCATCCAGCCTTACAGCCATTCAGGACTGCAGAAACAGGGCTGCCAAACATCTGATTCTTTGAGACAGCCAGGACATCCAGACTTTTACATGAAATCTAATTTGTAAGCATTGGCAACTAAAACATATTGAAAACATTTTAAGGGCAAAAACGAACGCAAACACATTTGGTCTTCAAGCTGTCAGTGAGCAACTTTGTTCTCAGAGCAGTGGGTTGGGATAACTTGGTATAAGAGAAAGAATCAGAAAGACTTGAACTGTATATAGTTTGTGCTCATGAACAAATTAATTGACCTCTCTGAGATAATATATTGCTTTACAAGGCTTATGTGATTAAATGAAATAATGTTTCTAAAGTGCTTGACATATTACAGCACTCAAAAAATTGTAGTTATGTTTACACTAAATTTTGGGGTGTTTCATGTTTTCTGATGGAATGTCTAAACGCTTGTTATTAAATCATATTCTGTTTTCCTAATGGCATCTCAGATGTTTCTTATTTTCTTTTTTTTTTTTTTTTTTTAAAGATGATCGGTAAGGGGATCTTAACTCTTGACTTGGTGTCAGAACCACGCTCACCCGGTGAGCTAACCGGCCATCCCTATATGGGATCCGAACCTGTGGCCTTGGTGTTATCAGCACCACACTCTCTCGAGTGAGCCACGGGCCGGCCCCAGATGTTTCTTATTTTCAAATGAACTTGAAAGGGCAGTGGTTCATGCTTTATAGTTAAGTTTTTTGTTTTTGTTTTTTGGGGGACGGCTGGCCAGTACTGGCCAGTATGGGGATCTGAACCCTTGACCTTGGTGTTACAAGGCTGCCCTCTAACCAACTGAGCTAACTGGCCAGTACTTATAGGTAAGTTTTTAGTCTCCTGAGCACCTTGGATCAGTGCCCAGTGACCTATAAATCAATACTTAAATGCTCAAATTAATTCTGTCATCCAAAAATTATTTTATGTGGTCAATAATTTTTATAATGCAAAGAAGAATCAACCACCTAATTAATTTTCTTGAGAAGTTCAGATTTTTATGTGCTATAATGAATTTTCTTTAAAATAGAACCATCTGTATTCATTTTGGGGTATTTTACATTTAGTAGTATTAAGTCTTTGAGGAGTGGTTGAAAGCAGGCATAATCAGAACTACGAAGCTCCATTTCTTGCTCAGGAAACATTCCTCTGCCTTAGAACATCTTTTATTGTCTGGCTTTAAAACGATGAAATTTTGAAGTTAGAAGGGCCTCTTAGGACATCCTAATTCCTTCTACTTTAGGAATTATTCTATAGTATCTGTTACAGATGGTATTGTGTAGCACTACAACCAAAGAAATCACTATTTCACAAGACAATTCATTCTATTAAACCACTCTGGCTTCAGAAAAGCATTTTTACATTAAATGTGTAGTCAATATCCCTGTAACATCCCTCATCTGCACTAAGAATTACTTTAAAATTTCATAGTCTTTAGAAGTTGATGTAATGAGTACAAATATAATCATCTCTTGGCTTGAATACATGTTTTAAAAGGAAACATGAGCCATCTTAATGTGTTTGTGGAATGAATATGACAGGGGAGTGACAACATCCAGTGCCTACACAGGGGTGTTACAACTAGTAAGAGGGCTCTAAAGTGGGGTTGTCATGACAGCACTGGACTGCAGGGGAGCCACACTCCAGAGAGAGACCACTTAGTTCCATTTGAATGTAGCAGAATCAACTCACCGCCACTGATTGGGAATTACAAAGACGCTAGCTAAATTGCAAAATTTTAGAATTCGAAAAAGACTTTAAAGACCATCTACCCTGGGGCTGGCTGGTTAGTTCAGCTGGTTCGAGAATGGTGCTGATAACACCACGGTCAAGGGTTCATCTGTACTGGCCAGCCCAAACAAAAAAGACTTCTACCCTAAACATTTTGATTTGCCAGTTGTTATTCCACCTTTCAGCTCTTCAGTTAGGCAGCAGATGGCAACCTGGGCTGTAACTTAAAAACGCCTGGGGTGTTTTCTGAACAACTCATGCATTAACCTCCACTCCCTGGAGATTCTTATTTAATTGGTCTGGGATGGGGTCCAGGCAAGAATCGTTTTAAAAGACCCCCAGGTGATTTGAATGTGCAAACAAGGGTGAGAACTACTGAGTTAGAGACCACGAAGATGAGATGCATATTCACAGCTATGGTGTAGGAAAAACAGGGCAAAAGGAGAAGAGCAACCTGGGCCAGTGACGGCGCTCTCTGCTTCTAATTCTAACCAGTCATTGAAAACATTTTTCTAATAAGCCAGTCACAAAAAGACAAATACTGTATGATTCCACTCATACAAGGTACTTAGTGTAGTCAAAATTCACAGAGATAGAAAGTGGAACGGTGGGTGCAGAGGGTGAGGGGAGGGGGGTCGATTAATGGGGACAGCGTTTCAGTTGTGCAAGATGACAGTACTGGTTGCACACAACGTGAAGGTATTTGACATTACTGAACTACACGCTTAAAATGGTTAAGATGGTAAATTTCATATTATATGTATTTTATCACAATTAAACATTTTAATAGTGTTTTCTAATGAAAAATCCTCCCAAGGGTAAGATTAGTGAGACTCACACAAGGAAGAGTTCATTAGGCACAACTCAAGTAATCCCTGATCCCTGGAATAATGTTTTTCTGACTCCATGTAATCTTTTGAACTTACTCAAACCTAAAATGACCCCTTCTGAATTTCTTCCATCAGCAGTGCTGAAACACACATAGTGAGTTTTGTCCCTTTGTACACATTTGAGAGAACTGACACCTTCCCCTTCCTTCAGAAGTCCTCAGAATTACAGGATCTGGGCGTCTGAGTCAAGGCAAACTGATACATTCAATGCCTTGCAGCTTCTTTAATTCAGAAGGCCCTGGCATGGCTGAGAAACACGTTGAGTAATATTAGTATTAGGGTTGCCAACTGGTCCTCGCTTACATGAGGCTTTCCCAATTTTAGCACTGAAAGTCCTATGTCCCAGGAACCCCTCAGCTCAATATAAACCGAGCTTGTAAGACTGGTCATCTTTCTGCTATTCCTAAATCTTAGGAAAACAAACAGGGGGAAAGTAGAGGAAGGAGGAGAAAAAAGACAAGAAAAGTAGAGAGAACATAATGGAAAAGAGAAAGGTGTGTATGGTATGGGTGACTTTTGATGACCCTCAGTGGTTGCCACGGATTACTGGCTCTTGCTTGAGCTTATTATTATAACTGTGGGTGTGATTGCCACCAGGATTACTAGTGTAATAACAAAAATCAACACTTTGAATACATGTATACAGCACCACGCTAGTGTTTTACAAGTACTATGTCATTTCTTTCTAACTATAATCCTATAAGGTACATATTATTATTATCCCTATTATAGTAAGAAGCCCCACTGAAGAGTTAACTTATGCTTTCTCAGGTCTAGAGAAAGATGCTAGAAAGTCACCTTGACCAGCCTTAAGACGATAAATTTTTGGAGTATTAAAGGTCACTCTTCCTCTGGAGATTAGCAAGGTAGCTGCAGTTGAAGTGTGAGCTGGTTGTTCTGTTGTTCAGAAAAAGAGTATGATCGAAACCTTTTTAGGGGCTGGGGCTCCTAGAGGCAACAAGGGCAGTGACCCTTAGAAGCTCTATTATGCTGGAAAAGAGATGTAGTGAGACCCTTTGTGCTTTAAGAATTGACAAGGGGGCTGCCAGACCCGTGGTTATATGGATCCCCAGGGAAGGAAAGGGAACAGAGGTTCCAAGTCTACAAGGGGAAAAGCCTGGACCAAATCTGAAGAGCCCTGCAGGATGGCTAATCCAAAGTGCCGAGCTCTAAGAAACTATAGCCCTGGAAACCCAAGCAAGGAGTCACCCACCGCTGGACCAAGCCCTGAGGAAGCGGATCATCCTCCCTCAGAGATCGACAGCAGCTGACCCGGGAACCTGGATCTGTAGAACCACTTGGTTTGATGGGACCGTGTAGGACCATCTGTCAACAGTGACACCCTGTGGCAGTGAGAAGCAAAGGCAGTAGCCAGCTAGGCCTCCAGGCTCCTAGCTGGAACTAGGAAGTCCAAATGACCCATTCTTCCCTCCCTTTTTGAATTAACTGCACCTCAGGGCACTGGGGCCATGAGGCGAGGTTTGCCGATATGGGACCACCATAGGCCTGATGCCCCTGATCTTGATGTTGAAATGGCTGGAGACCCCTGGACTAGGCTGCTCTATACTCCTCTCTCTTAAACCTGCTTCCTAACTTATTTCCCCCAGTGCTCAATTCAGGAAGGTGGATAATTTATATTAGACTCACATGATGAGAAAGCAAAAGCTGCTAGATTTAGTGGAAAAATTGAGGTTGAGAAGGTCATTTTGGGGGATGCAATTTCGCAGTCAAACAAGATATTTACAGCCCCCCTCCAGGAAGCCTTCCTTGATCCTTGATCCTGAGGTAGGCTTTCTTGTAACAATCTATGCTTTCCCAGTCATAGGCGTGAACACACAAATGTAATCTCCTGCTCATTTGTCTAGCTTCCCTAATAGACTCTAAATTGTGGAAAGCGGGGACAATGTTGTTCACCATTGCATCCCCACTGCTGTGTACGTGGTGAAGCCAAAGGGAGGTCTGGGAATCATGAAAGAATTTTTTCCCTTTAGTGTCTGATGCTGCGTTCTTTTTAGCTAGTATCTGCAGTTTGGAAGGCTGTGGATCTCTAGCTGGAATTGTGAACTTGAGTTTTGAGAGGTCAAATAGGCTGCTTCCACCTGCCCTGGGATGGGTGTTTATGCTACTAACTTTTCTTAGAAACTGTACTCCACATTACAAAATGCAACCATTTGGCTTAATAAAAGCTTTCAGCAATGATACAGAAGTGAAATACATTCAGATATCATAAATCGCTTTTATTTTTACCATAGCCAACACTTCAGTAAACATTTCATGACTGGTTTGGAGAAAAGATCTGGTTTTATGATTCCTAATGCCTTCTCCAAGGGTAAATACACTCTTTCCAAAGAACAGAGAAGGAAGCTGAATAATAAAGTCATATGGTAAACATTGTCACAAGAGGATTCCACTTGAAACTTAAAGGAAATAGTTTGCATAAAGATGTATTTCCTTATGGAAAGGCAGAGTATACATTGGAAGTCTAACCTAAGAGCCCCATATAGATTAAAAAAAAAAAAAAGTCAATTACTCTATAATGGATTATGAAAAGGAATTCAGACATATTTGGAGCCCTTAACTTATGAGGCCAGTTTCATGGAAAACTCTACCTTCCATTTTAGAGACAGAACACTGGACTAGGTAAGTGGCATGTCCGACCCAGTGTGGAATTTCTTACGATTTTTATACTCCCCCAAGGCCCACACGGATAGTTACTGAGTTGAAGCTTAACCAGTAGCCACTGACCCTTAATGATGTCATCATCAAGCTCAGCTCTGGGAGCTGGCATTCCAGCACCCCAGGTGAGGGGAGCAGGGGAATGTGGAGATGGGAACAGAGTTATTTCTATCCCCTTGTTTGGTACTCATCCCCTTCAAAGTCCTGTCCCTGGACTTAAAACTTAGTTCCCAGTTAGTCATCAGGAAACCATGAGAAATGAGTTTCTAAGATATTTCTGATTATCTCTTTACTCTGATGTTTGGAAGAAAAGGGCAATGGATATGATAAAGCAAGGGCTGGATCTTTTTTGAATCTGAGTGGACTGATTAAGCACATAGCAAGGAGCACTCTCACTAGCTGAACACTTAAGAATGAAATTCCTAGGGACTGGAGTGAACTCAAAGAAAGGTGAGCTTGTGGACAGACTGGATACAAGGGACATGGGGTCCTGAAAGAGTCGTTTTATGGCACAGCAGAACACAAAGGGTAATGTGGCCTCACATTCTGTTTCGTCTTTCTATGTATCTCCTCTTCCCTCCCTGGGAAACCCCAGCAATAGAAGTCTCATTCAACCAAATAGCTGTTTCTATCCAACCATTATGTGAGTTGCACTTTTCTGCTCGTTGAACAGCAAACTGGCTTTCCTCCTCTTTCTGCCTACAGGGTGATTTTCTCCTCTTTGTTTTGCAGGGCCGATAGTTCAAACACAGTGCTCCAGTGATTACATCCACTCCAAGGGCAACAATAATAATGTCGAGGATGGTAGAGCTGATTCGTTTAACCAGTCCTGCCAAGTACAAAAGACAGAGAACTGGGAGAGTTTGAGGGCAAGAGAATCATCCCATCCCAGTCGACCAAGGCCATTTCTCAGTCTCAACACCCCCTAGCCCAGTAAACTCTTTCTTTTTCTCATGCCTGGATAAGAATCCCAAACCCCTGGGGGATTTCCATTCCAGGCCTGCCAACAGGGCAGCAGCAGTCACCTTGAACAGTAACAGCAATGTCTTTGCTGGCAGAGCCCAGCTGATTAGTGGCCATGCAGCAGTAGGTTCCAGTGTGGTTGTGGGTTGCCTTTTGTGGCACTTCAAGGTCGAAGATCACCCCATTCCGTTTACACACCAATGCTGGAGCTGGGTTTCCCTTTGGGACGCAAGCAAGCATCTGCTCCATTCCTTCTACCTACCTCTGGTTGCCAGGGCAACCAGATTCCTCTAACCGTGGTTTGTCTGCAAAAAAGAGAGTCCCCCAAGTGTACCACACACCTCCTTACCTTCATGCTCGGCTCCCTCCTCCTCCCCTACCCCAAATGCTGTCCCCTCCACTCGACAGCTTTCTTTCCCAAGAGGAAGACTATCAGTTCCCTACTTTGAGCCAACTCTTCTTTCCTCCCTTCCCTATGGGCAAGGAGTTTGAGATGCAACCTAGAGTATTTTTATGGATTCAGACTAAATGATCACACTATTCTGTCAATGGTGGCTCTGGGGACCCTGCTTCCCATCTTTGCTTCTCAGTGGGTGAGGAGCTAAGTAGGGGTGAACTCAAAGACGAGGATTTTCATACTTTTCAAAATACAATTTTTACATGGGATTTTTGGAAATCTCTCTCCTCAGCATAAGCTCCAACTATCACTTCCTATGTTCTCCTCAGCCATAGGCCGAGGAGAACAACTAATGCCTGATCACTTTAGCCACGTCCCTTTTGGTCCCCAATTCCCCCCTCATCTTTTTCCCCACTCATTTTCGGGGGATAAGCCAATCTTGGAGAGTACAGTGGACTGAATTGTGTCCCCTCAAAGTTTAATGTGTTGGAGGCTTGGTCGCCACCATGACAGTGTTAAGAAGGTGGGAACTCCTATTATGGTAATTGAAAGGTGGGGCCCTGAAGAGGTGATTAAGTTGAAGGTTTAATGGTGGTCATCAGCATGGTTCTGAGGGCTTTAAAAGAAGAGCACATGAGAAGTTCTCTGTCTCCACTCAGCCATTTCTCAATGTGATCCCTGCCATCACTGAAGTCACCACCAAAGAAAGCCTTCTTCAGATGTGTTCACTGGATTTCAGACTGAAACTGTAAGTAATAAATTTTGTTTTCTTATAAATTACCCAGTTCCAGGTGTTTTGTTATAAGGAACAGAAATGGACTAATACAAGAGCTTTCATTTTTATTTTCTCCTCAGATTTTTTTTTTTTTTTTTTTTTTTTTTGAGAAGAATGTGGCAACTCTAATAATGAAGCTACTGGCCAAGAGGATCTCTGGAAAGGGGACACTAATAATTCTTGTTTTGACAAAAAAGATCAGGCCTCTACTCACATAAGACATGTAGCTGGATCACAGTAGTCTTAATCAACTGCTGACCCTGTACCTCTAAAGAGGCCTCGCAGGAGAAATTTCAGCCAACATCATGGCAGTAAGTAGAAGCCAGGAAGGCTCCCCAGGGGAAGGGTGGTCTGGGGCTCCCTGAAGCCGAAGAGTAGGGCTGGGTGATGTTAATACATGCCCTGAGCAGGTCATATTAACCTCTGTCCCTGCCAAGGGGTATGAACCTTCTATCTCCAGGACCAGTGGAGGAAAGTCTATAAGGAAAGGAAAAAGAGAACCAAACACATTTCTCAGAACTGACAACCATTTCTGTACTCTTGCTACTTGTGGTATCCCTTGGGGAGGTAGACATCAAGGGAAAGACTTTGGATACCATTACTGCCTCTGTAAAAGACGAATAAAAGGAGCAATAAGGTGGTTTGAGGATTTGAGAGCTTCTCTTACAACAAATACAGCATGCACACATTTGGCTATGTGCAAGGAAAACAATATCTTTTCATCTTACAGATTTCCTCCTCACCTAAAATAATTGTTCCGAGGAAGAAGTTCAAGCATCCACAATCACTCTGTAAGCAAGATGTTCTAAGGAAACTGAGGGTGAAAGCTGGATAGAGCTACTGTGGCAATGCACACCCCAACCTTCCTGCACTTACCAGAGAAAGATGAAGACTAATGTTTACTTGAGAGTGTACCTAGGAAAGGTTAGCATGGATACCCACAGTCAAATCAACAACAGTCAAATCAACAACTCATTACTGTATAAGTTTTCAACAGCAGAGAACCCACATGGGGAAAGGAAGAGGCAGGTCACTTACTGTAGACATGCACTGGCTCTCTTATTTTCTTTTCCATTGGACCCAGACATAAAAAGCAGGACAGCTCCTGATCACCAGTCTCCGTGGCCTGAATGGTGGCATTGGCCCATGCTGTGTCCCCATCCCAGGAGAGGAAGGGGCTCAGCTCCTGGTCTCCCAGGAACATATGGAACATAACTTCTTTGGCTGGAAACACATCAGCCACCTCACAGCTCACGGTCTCTGCCATCCCAACCTCCATAAGTGAAGAGAACCAGATCTAGGGCCTCTGAGAGAATTCTGCCAAGAAGTAAGGAAAAGGAAAGAAAGGAGAAAAGCCATGATAAATCATGTGTCATGTAGGACCCCACAATGTAGGAAGGGAGTGGGACTAAAAGGTCTCTTTCCCCCAGTGTTATGGTTTGAATGTGTCCCCTTAGAAGTATGTTTTGGGAACTTAATTTCCAATGCAACAGTGTTGGGAGGTGGGGCCGAATGAGAGATGTTATAGCAGCACGAAATGGACTAAGACACCCAGGGTGAGTTTAAAGCCCATGTAGGGGTGGAGCTCAATTACCATCACACCCTCACCCTAGACCCTGTGGGAACTTAGTCCTAAAGGCCAAGGCAAGATGGGCAAGATGAGCAAAATGAGCCCTGGGATTCCTTCCACACCTGGGCTGACTCACCAAAGATCTGGAGTACCATGATGGCTGAGCTGCCATGAAAGAGCCCTCCACCTTGTGAACTCAAATTCAGTTCTGCGTGGCAGGGGAAACTACTCCTGTCATTCTCCTTTTGGGCTCTGACACTGATGATGATCTCAGCTCTTTGGGAGGCTACAGCCAAGCTCACAAAGTTCTCTCTATACAGTTCTTGGTTACCCTGGAGAAGGGTAAGAGTGAGGTTTTCCAAGGGTGCTACACTGGGCACGTGGCACTTCACTGTAAATGCTTCATCCACAGCCACCCAGGCAGGCTGCAGCTCCAGATCACCTGCTCTGGTGGCTCTTTAAAAGAAAAAGGCAGGACTTGATGAAAGAGAGCTACCCACCTCTCTAGAAAGAAATGGCACAGGACAGGAAGCCTGAGATAATACAAATCACAGAAGGTGACTGCTTTCCTCAAACAACCTGATGAATAGTGTCAGCTTTCTGGCATCCCTGTCCTAGATGGGACAAGTTAGCCTTCTGGTTCTTCTGTTCATCAAAGGTGGCTAGAGCCATACTCAAGAAATGTGACTGTTGAGGGGAGGGTCCCTTGCTTTGATTGTTGCTGACATTCTCGGGAGCTTTTATCTCTTACCAGAGGTGCTTCAGAGGCATGAGCAGCTTCTAAGTGGCTCCTTAGTGTCACACAAAAACTATACCCTAGCTAACCAAATTCTTACCCACAGAGATCATACTTATCCTTACAGTCATATCTTTGCCAATGCTAACTGCTCACCTGAAAGACCTTCCTACCTACCCCATCAATTCAAATCCTAACCATTCTGCAGGAGGGCAGCTTAAGAGCCTCCTTTTTCATGGAAACTTCTCTAACCCAGCTCACAAAGATCCTCCTTTCTCCAATCCCTATTTATTCTAAGAACTTGTAGCCAATAATTCAGCACTAATTTTATACTTTTTTGGATCATTTAGATGTTAGCATCATTAGCATATGCTTCCTGTATCTGAACATATTCTCAAGCCCAGATGTCTGGATGCATGATGTGGTCTGCTCCTAATTTAAAACTCAGAAGAGTCAAGGGTTCAGATCCCCATACCAGCCAGCTGCTAAAAAAAATAATAATAAATAAAAATTTAAAAAATACAACCCAGAAGAAAGCCTACACGAAAGGGAAATGGAAATTATTGGCTCTAGGATCTTTGCAGTACAACAGAAAATTTTTTTAAGGGCCCTAATTCCTTCCCCTAAATGAAATCTGTTTATTTTTATTGTTTTCAATTAGCAATAATTGTGCCTCGAATAAACCTCATTGGCTATGGCACTGCCACTGTGCAAAGCTCTTCTTCACCTAGTAAAACATAGTCATGTTTCCCCACTCCTCCCTTCCTCCCCAGCCCTCAGCTCCACTCACGATACACGGTGATGTCAAGTCTTGTGTCCTTTTGGATCCCCACACAAGAGAAGAAACACTGCAAAATGGAATTCTCTGTGATCTCCTCTAGGAGAAACTCCTTCCACTGAAGTCTTTTGCCCACCTGGGTTTTCTTTAAGAAAGTCTCAATTCCACTGTGTCCTGGGTCTGGACAGGTGGTGCTGCAGTTGACCATTAGGGACTGTCCAAACTTCACTAGGGCCTGATTTGGCCAAACAGAAACTTCAAATAGCTCTTCTGTGGCCCCTGAAATGAATCACATATGCCAAAAACTCCTGTGAGGACCACGAGATCCAAACAAAACATAGAGCCTATTCTATCTAGTTATAAGTTAGCAGAGAACCTGCCCTGAATAAAAAGGTTCAGGGGAATGGACAAGACAAAGATCTTTAATTCACAAGTTAGACCCCCAATTCTGCCACTATTCCCTCCACCCATCTTCTTTCTTGAGATCTTGATTTCTCTATTAGTGTCACCATGGAAACTATGGATTTACTAAAAATCATGCCCAGAAAACCATTCTCTTCCTAAACTTTCAGAATTCTTAGAAGATCCCCAGGATTGGCTGCTGAGGGTCCTCATGGTGTTAGCAGACCACTGAGCAAAAGAATGTTTGTTATGTATACCTCAAAGCAATGTTTCCCTCAAACTATGGTTAAGGACTGTCTTCACCAGTATCACCTTGCAGGCTTATAAAACTGCAGATTCCAACTCTGAAGACTAATCGATTATGAACTTGAGAACAGAGGACCTGAAAATATGCTACAGAACAAGACAAGCCTCCTGGGGACCCTTATGCACACCAGATTTTGAGAACCACTAGCCTACAAGTGACTCCCAAGGTCACTCATTTCCCATGGAACTTTCTACCTCTTCTTCTCAGAGACCATTCCATTTTGCTTTGGTGCTAAGGCAATGGATGTTTCTGGATAATTACAAGTTTAGTCTGTTAGGGAAATCCCCTCAGGTACAGTGAGAGAAACATCAGATAGATTTCAGATGCCTGATGAAGGTAAAGTGCACAGTCTCCTGAAGGCTTCCCAATAGGTCCTCTTCAGTTAGTCCATATCCACCAGCCACCTCATCTCCCAAATACCAGTCCCCTCTGGGAATACACAACTCTTGTAGCAGTGTCCCCTGCTATGACTCCAGTTCCTTTCCTGCCATGAGGAGAATTCACTCCTTGAAACTGAGCTATGAGCCCCATCAAAATCCACAGTGAGCTATGGGCCCCATCAAGCTCATCATGACACAAAGAGTTGGCAACAAAGAAGTAAAAATATTCTCAAGAGGAGAAAGCACAGTCCTGGGGCAGCAGGGAACCAAGCAGAAGAAGGCATATTTCTTAGGGAGAGTTCTCCCTGCTGGTCTATTAATTTGGGTTATCCTCATCACAAGCCAGATACGCCTAAGGATTCCGTGTCCTAGTGATCCAAGAAATAGGAATCTCTCCAAGGGACCAGATGAATGAATGCTGAAGTTTTGCCCCACTCAGGACTTCCCATCCCCTTACTGACCTGCCACCTGTGCCCCCACAAATACTGGTTAAAGAAACTTTCCCAAAAAGACTCACCTGGGCAATAGATCAGGGACAGCAGGGCCCATACACCAAGCAGAACCATTTTCATCCTTATAAGAAGGGTCAAAAGCTAGAGAGAAAGAAAGGAGACAGCAGTGCTGGAGAAAGTGACCCTCCCCAAAAAAGGATATAGAAAATTCCTTCTTTGATATTGTTAAAAGTCAGCCTCTTTCCTGAAACATCACATAGTCTGGAAAAATTGCAGCAAGAATATCAGCAGTGTGGGTATACTAAAAGAATGTATTGCATCTATTTATTTCAGTTTGATTTATGTGCATAGCAAAAAGACAGGAAAAATATGATAAAAAAAAGTGAGGGGATATTTGATTATTGAGATTCCTGTATAAGCTTGCACTGCACTTATCTTTTTACTAATGTGTGCCCATCTATTAGAATGAGTCAATAGAAGAGTGTTAGCATGTGTATGAGTCTGTTTCTGTTGCTTATAACAAAATACCTAGAACTGGGTAACTTATAAGAAAATGAAATTTATTGCTTAGAGTTTTGGAGGCTGGGAAGTTCAAAGTCCAGGGAAAACACTGGTGAAGGCCTTCTTTGGTGGTGATTTCAGAGACACAGAGTATCACATCGTGAAAATGGCAGAGCAGAGAGAGAGAGACTCTCACATGCTCTCCTTTTAAAGCCCTCAGAACCACGCCCATGAATTAAAACACGGTCCTTACAATCTAATCACCTCTTCAAGGCCCCATCTTTCAATTATCATAATAGGATTTCCCGCCCTCAACAGTTATGGTGAGGATTAAACTTCAGTGAGGTTGGGGAGGGCATCCAATCTACAGCATTCCACCCCTGGCTCCCCAAAACTCATGTTCATTTCACATATGCATTCATTTCATCCCCAAAGTCTTAAGTTGTTTCAACTCAAAATTCCAAAGTTCAAAGGACCATCTGTGAAATCAAAACAAGTTATCTACTTCCAAGATACAATGGTGGAACAAACATAGGTACATATTCCCATTCAAAAAGGGAGAAATAGATCAAAAGAAAGGGGTAACAGGTTCCAAACAAGTCCAAAACCCAGCAGGGCAGGCATTAAATCTCAAAGCTGGTGAACCATATACCTTGCCTCCATGTTTGATGTCCTCTGCACACTGGTGTGGGGGTTGGGTCCTCGAATCCTCACGCAACTGTTTCGATGGCTTTCCTGGTCTGAGGCCATGCTTTGGCTCTCATGAGCTGGCATTGCATGCTGGCAGCTCCACAAGTCTGAGGTCTCTATGGCAGTCCTGCACCTATGGCTCCACTAGGCCTGGCCTTGGTGTGGTATTTCTGCTGCAACTCCAACCCCACATTTCCTCTTCAGATTGCTTTAGCAAAGGCTCTGTGTGGTGAATCCACCCCTGTGACAGAGCTCTTCCTTGGCCCCCAGACTTTTCCATACATCCTTTGATACTGGAGTGGAGCCTCCCAGGTCTCACAGCTCTGCCATTCTGTGAGCCTAGACTTAACATCACATGGACGCTGCCAAGGCTTCTGGCTTGTAGCTCCCAAAGCTGCAGGACCAGCCACACCTGGAGCCAATTCACCCACAGCTGGAGGAGCCTAAGCAGCCAGGGCGCTGATGCAAGGAACAGCCTCCTGAGGTGGCCCTGAGCAGCTAGCCTATGAAGGGTGCCTCAGGCCTATTCCCCAAAACCATTCTGTCTCCCTAGGCCTCTGGGCCTGTAATGAAGGAGGAAGTCTCTGAAATGTTTTCAAGGTCTTTTTTCCCCTTCTCTTCATAATCCCTTTCTTCTGTACTAATCTCCCTAGCAAATGGTCACTGGGCTGCACCATTGCATTTTTCCCCTGAAAATGCTCTCTGCTTCTCTACCACAACAGACTGAAAGTATTCAAATTTTTTGCCCTCTGCTTTTTTTTGAATTATAAATTCTGGCTTTACATTATGCCTTTTCTGCCATAACTCAACATACGCTGTTGCAAGTAGCCATGCAGCTTCCTGAATACTTTGCTGCTTAGAAATTTCTTCTTCAAAATCTTCAAGTTCCACATTCCATAAAACTTTTGAGCAATGCAGCCAAGTTCCTTGCCAGTTCATAACAAGTGTGATCTTTGCCCCAGTTTCCAAAAAACTCCTTCTTATTTCTGAGATCACCTCAGCACGGTGTTTACTTCCATATTTCTATCAGTATTCTGGTCACCACCATTTAACCAGTTTCTAAGAAGTTCCAAACTTTCCCTGATTTTCTTGTCTTGCAAACTCACACCAGCAGCTAGGCTTTTTCTAGACTGCTTCTTCAAATTTTTCCAACCTCTCCTCAACACTCAGTTCCAAAGCTACTTCCACATTTTAAACTATTTGTTAAAAGCAACACCCCCCATCTCTGGTACCAACTTTCCATATTAGTCCATTTCTGTTGCTTTTTTTTTTTTTTTTTTTTTCCAAAAGATGACCGGTAAGGGGATCTTAACCCTCGACTTGGTGTTGTTAGCACCACGCTCAGCCAGTGAGCGAACTGGCCATCTCTATATGGGATCTGAACCCGGGGCCTTGGTGTTATCAGCACCATACTCTCCCGAGTGAGCCACGGGCCGGCCCATTTCTGTTGCTTATAACAAAATATACAGAACAGGGTAATTTATAAGAAAACAAAATTTATTGCTCAGAGTTTTAGAGGTTGGGAGGTCCAAAGTCCAGGGAACATACCTGGTGAAGACCTTCTTTGGTGGTGATTTCAGCGACGCAGGGTATCACATTGTGAAAATGGTGGAGCAGAGAGAGAAACTCTCACATGCTCTCCGTTTAAAGCCCTCAGAACCACGCCCATGAACTAGGGCATGGTCCTTACAATCTAATCACCTCTTCAAGGCCCCACCTTTCTATTATCATAATAGGATTTCCAACCCTCAACAGTTACAGTGGGGATTAAGTTTCTGTGAGGTTGGGGAGACATCCAATCTACAGCAGCATGGAAACATGAAAAACAGAGTTCAGAGAGATGAAATTTGGCAGTGTTTATCTTGCACTGTCCAGTGGAAAGTGACCCTGAATCTAGAGAACATGGTCACTATAGCCCTGTTCTCTGATGTAAAGGAGAAATGTTTCATTAGGCCTCTGTCTCTTCATAACCTCTAAGAAATATCCCCTAAGATAATTCATTTCTTTCTGATCTGCCTCTATGTTCAGCAAACAAATTTTGGCTTACTACTTTGGCTGAGTTTAATCCTTTTTTTTTTTTTTTTTTGGTGGGTGGCTAGTATAGGGATCTAAATCCGTGACCTTGGGGTTATAAGGCTGTGCTCTAACCAAATAAGCTAACTAGCCAGCCTTAAGAAAGGTTTCTTCACTAGCCTTGTCCCTCTTCACAATTCCTCACTTATTATACATTATCTATACCTCACTTTATGCCAAATAAGATTTCTGAAGCTGTGTATATTAAAATGTAATTCATTTTGGTGAATTATTTCAATGATGTAATCATCACTATACTAGGGATTCCTTGAGGACAAGAGACTATAATTTATCTATGTTGTATCTCCAGCATCTAGCACAGTGCCTAGGATACTGTGAATATTTCATAAATTAATGGCTATCCTCTAATTTTTTATTTGAATTTGCATACATTGAGTTTTGTACAGGTCTACCTTTACCTCTATGCTGGTCTGAAAGACTTTTTTGGTCTTTTTTACACATGCATAAGATAACAAGCATATCAAAATTTATACTCCCAAGTGAACATTACCCTTCAAAATAACCACTTTAGGATGCTATAAGCTTATTCCAATGATGACACCATTATTCAAAACATTTTTTTTGGAAGTGATTTAGAACTGGCTTTAAGCTATACAAGAAAAATCCGTTTCCTCATTAAATTATCCTATTATTCTTTGAGCAAAAATGATATTACTCAGTCACCTTATCTGCCAAACTTAGCTTTAAATAATTTATCTCATTCCAAGGAAGATCTGTTAATACTGAAGATATTCTAAATAAAGCACAAGAGTTGTGAGTAATAACAACTCTGTTGGAAAAAGTACAAAAGCCACAAATGGGATTGCTTACATTCACACATTCTTTCTGCAAACAATTATTGAGCACCTACAACATGCCAGGCTCTTAGTAAAGTGTTGAAGATACAAGGATTTATCCTGTAACAAAGGAATTCCTGCAAGTCTGGTACTAAAGACAAATATAAATAAAAATAATAATACCCTGTGCTAAATGTTGTTATTTAAAAGGGGGGAGGAATAAACTGAAGATTAAAGGAGTTAATTAAGGTCAAGTGTTACACCTTACATAAGATTTAGAAAAAAACAGGGTTGGCTGGTTAGCTCAATTGGTTAGAGCGTGGTGTTGAAACAAACACCAAAGTCAAGGGTTAAGATCCTGTACCAGTCACCAAAAAAAAAGAAAGAAAGAAAAGAAATATCAACTGTTCATATCTAATATTATTATTTTGGAAGTGGTACAGGAAGGGCAGGGAAAATGGCTTTCCCAATGCTTGAAGAGCATTCATAACATTCATTTAGCTGCATATTTTTTTTTAAATATCAGTCACATTAATCTGTACACTGTAGAATCCAAATTAACTTTTGAAGTCCTTGAGGTAAAGTGTTCTCTTCATAACACCACCTCCAGGGCTAGGCACTCTACTTACTTCATTTCAATGACTCTTCCTCAATCACATCTTGCCTAATAATTTCTAACATTTAGTAAATACATACTACATTCCAGGCACTGGACTGAGCACTTTACTTTACATTATCTCATACCAATCCTATGGATATCCCCAATTTTACAGATGGGGAGATGGAGGCTACAAAAGGGAGACTTGCCTCAGATCACATAACTAGTAAGAGGTGAAGCCAGGATTCAAGCACAGGCATTTTGATTGTAGGGCAATGCTCTTAGTCCTTTACTGCTTCTGTACATTCCATGAATCCAGATTATTTGTGCTTTGATGGGGCCACAGTGTCATAAACAATTCCCCAGGGGTTAATCCAAGAGCTCCTTCTGTTTTTATTAATCGCTCTTTAGCTTGCTGATGTTACCTTCTTCTGCAAAGCATTAAACGTGCTGTGAATTTATCTCATAGACTATATTCTGCTCTTAGAGTCCTAGCTAAAAAAAAGATTACCCATCTCTGATCACTTTAAACCAAGCTAGTCGGTTTTCCCTTATAGTTGCTACTGGTATCTCTCTATACCATAAATAGGCATAAGAAAATAGTCAGGGGCCGGCCCGTGGCTCACTCGGGAGAGTGTGGTGCCGATAAAACAGGCCACGGGTTCGGATCACTATATACGGATGGCCAGTTAGCTCACTTGGGAGAGCGTGGTGCTGACAACACCAAGTCAAGGGTTAAGATCCCCTTACTGGACATCTTTAAAAAAAAAAAAAGAAAGAAAGAAAGAAGAAAGAAAACAGTCGGAAGATTTTTTTTTTCATACATATACTGACACATACTTTGTTCTTTGTTTCTTAAGGCCCTGCTCTCCCCACCACCCTCATATCCCCACAGCTTTAATCTTCCATCCTTGTTTTTATGTGGCACATTATGATCAGGTTCTGAAACATGAGATTTTATATTCATTTTGTTATGGAGAAAGAGAGTAGCATCCCAAGGGGAAACTTTTTTTTTTTTTTTTTTTTTTTAAAGATGACTGGTAAGGTGATCTTAACCCTCAGCTTGGTGTTGTCAGCACCATGCTCACCCAGTGAGCCAACCAGCCATCCCTATATAGGATCTGAACCCGTGGCCCTGGTGTTATCAGCACCGCACTCTCCCGAGTGAGCCACGGGTCGGCCCTGGGGAAATTATTTTTAAATCTTTTGAAATCCCTTTTGCTTATTCTGTAGATCATATCCCAGATTAAAGGTTTAAACTGTCTGAAAGTCGAGGCCTACACTCCAGCCACTGGGGGAATGGCTGCAGGAGCAGGGCAGGCAGTGAGAGGAGGGCGGCGATCACTGATAAGCTGCTGAATTGCTTTGCCTGCCTAGCGTGCTGAACTTCATTTCCAAGTTTGGGATTTCATCCACATTCAAGGCTTTCTTGCAATTTCTTATAAATACGAGTCACACTCCGACCTTGCTGCCTCTTCCCTATGCCTGGAATTCACTTCCTGCTCCTGGAACACTGCTCTAGCCAGTTCAACTTATCTCTGCAAATGAGGCCCACCCTGACCACCCCTTCTCACCCTCAGTGCCAGGATGGGGGGCACAGCACGCCCTCAGTCTGTGCTACTGTTTTCTCTTCCCACAGCACGCGTCGCCCTCTAACTCGCTATGCTTTACTCATTGGGCCTGAAATTCGTTGTTTTATTCACTCATGGCTCACACACACCTAAACGGTTACAGGCGTTCAACGACTACGAACGAACTAGATAAAATACGTGCAAATACTCGAGTGAGGGACTCTGCCCACCGCTTTGAGACAGGACGTCGTAAGGCCAGTTCCCGCTGGGAAGAGAGGAGCGTGTACCCTGAAGGCTTCCAAAGGCGGACGGTATTGAAATTTCTGATATTTTTAAATATGTGGATAAAACATTTCGACGAGTGCTCCTCCGGGTTTCCCGCCCACTAAAGCGTGAGGGACGAAGCCGCCATGAGCCAGACCTCACCGGCGTGAAAGGAAAGCCGCGAGGAGAACGCGGCACCAACCGAAGCAAAGAAAGAAGACCCAAATCCTCACTGAGCCGCGGCCGCTCGCACGCCCCTCGCCTTCGCGGGGCCACCCCTCTTCGGGTCGCTGGGCCGCCTCGCCAGCTCCGCTCTCTGAGGCCGGCCACGGGCTCAGACCGTTTGGTCCACTCCGCCGGGCGGCGGCGCGAGAGGGTGCTCCAGGCTGGGGGATTTTCCTGATCTGCCTAGAAACTCGTGACGTCTCCTCAAAACTTAGCAGGATTGGCTGAGACAAATGGGAAGGGCTGGAAGCTGAAACAACAGGAGGGGCGCGCGGGGAAGATGAGGGGAGGGGAGTCTGTATCAAGTTGGGCAGAGAGCGCATGTTTGACTCGAGATAATCCCTACTGAATAAAACCAAGTACAAACAAAAGGAAAAGTGTTGTTGCAGCAAGTAAGGGCTCTATAAGGAAAACAAGAGTTTGTGCTTGTTCGTCTCGTATGCCCCGCGCTGCAGGGACGCATTCCCGCCTCGGGCCGCGGCCCTTGTATGACCTTAGTTTCTTACTCCCTCCAATTCCTGCCGGGACCACTCACGGCTGCTCCCGGGCAGGCTGGGAGAAGGGTTCGGCTTGGCTTAGGCAATATTCGAAAAGTCCCTTTTTCGCGGCCCGCCCCCTCCGCTTTTATACCCCGCCCTCCACACACAAATAACATGCTTGAGCGACTCCCCGCGCTTCCCTCGCTGCCTTCACACGCGCCTGCGCTTCTGCTCGCCCCCGCCCGGGAGCTGTCAGCAAAACCTTCAAAATGGTGCGAGCAAGTCAGTCCTCCTCCTGCATCTCTCCACCCGGACCGCGTTCCTCAACTTGCACGTCAAACATCTTTCCAAGCCTCTGGAGGGTCGTTTCCTAAAACATCTGGCCTGACCTGGGACCGTGAGCCATGGGCTGAGTTCCTTGGTGCACTGAAGTTTGAGGATTTGAAAGGTTTTTTTTCAGGAGGACGATTATGTGCATCCACCATCTCATTTAACATAACTACCCTTGAGAGAGGCACTTCTGTTACCCCCATGTTCCTAACGGTCTTCAAAAAGTTCGTGAAAAGATTTGTATTATCTTTAATTACATTTTCTGCTAATATTTTGAAATAACTGCATGTGGAAGAGGGAACAGACTTGGAGAAGCCTCGGTGTTCTGTGTATGGTGGTGGCAGGCAGGGGAATTATTAATGTATTCGGCAATTTAGGTGTCCAGTGTTAAGTTTTAAGAACTGTATTTCTTGCCCTGCAATAATCTTTTATGCACCCACATTTTTCTTTTTAGACTTTGAGAGATATGGGCTGACTCCTTTGGGCTGTCTAGGGTCGCTGCCTTTCTCGTATGTAGCCGTGTCCTGACTTGCCTCCTTCCATACTAACAGTTTGAGGGAGAAAGCTGGATGGAATAGAAGCTTTGGAGCCAGAAAAACTGTCTATGAATCCCTCTTCAATACCTTATTAGCCTTCTGACTATGGGGACATTACAAAACCTGTAGTTTCCCTGTCAAAAGGAATGTCATTTAGTTTATGTGTATGAAAGTGCCTACCATTGTCTTTGACACCAAGTAGGTGTTCAATAAATTGTAGCCTGTGTTTTTCTTTCACAATCTCAGAAGAACCTTTCCTAACTACTCTTCCTAAAACTGCCTGGATTTATTTTTCTTTATATCACTTAGTACCTGATGTTAAGGTAAATATCCCACAGTGTCCTGGATCAGCTCATGTGGGCTAGCCTTCCTCTTCACTCTGTGTTTAGTGATGGGGGGATGGTAGCTTGAAAACAGCCATGGTGGAAGTATTTATATACTGAAATTGTTGAAGGTTATAAATCAGGGTTTTATTTTGTTTTTTGTGTAAAACTACATCTTTATTTTGCACATTTCAATTTCAGAACAAAATAAGCGAAAAGCCACAATACACAACATCCAACCCCATTTTCAAATTAGGGAGAGCATAGGGCTTGAGGCCCTTGTATCCGATTCTGCCTTAGACACAAGGACAGGAGAGGGAAAAAAACTAAAACACTAGACATCAGCAGAAGGAGCCAGGTGGGACAGGCCCGCTCAGGGCTGCTGTGGGAGTCATGGGGACACTATACAGAGGGCACAAGATTTCCAAGTAGAACTCCTAATTTGTTTTTGTTTTTGTTTTGAAAACTGGTTGTTAAACATTTACCAGCATATCACTGTATATATCTACTTGTTTGTCTGTTCACTGTTTTTTTCTCTAGAACATAAGTTACATAAGGGCATGATTTTTGTCTGTCTTGTTTATTGCTGTATCATTAGCACCTAGAACAGTGCCTGCACATAGTAAATATTTAGTAATTCAATTAGTTGAGAGTCTGTGAAGAGTGGTCATTTAACATCTCAATTTTCATTGTGCATCACAAATCTCCTTCAGAGGACTCAGCTTTGTGACACCAATCCCCCTACACTCTTGCTCATTTTCATTCTGTTTCTCCACCCCTTATCCCAAAAGGTGGTGATGAGAATGAGAATTTTTTGTTTGTGGTTTTGGTTGGGTTTTTGTTGTTGTTGTTGTTGATTTTGGTAGCTGGCCAGTATGGGGATCCGAATCCTTGACCTGGGTGTTGAGAATAAGAATTTGAATCTTTCCAGGGAAGACATCACCACTACCCTCTCCTGGCCGACAACCTCCATCGTCCTCCCCACCCTGGCATCCTCTATCAGAAGGAGAGAAGGAGGAACTATGTCTGTCAGAGACGTGCCCTCAACTCATCCCAACCCCAAAGAGCTCAAAAGGGCAAAGTGAGGAGGTCCCCTGGTACCAGCCCTCCAAAAAAGGTGTTTCTTTTACCTCTTCATAAAGTTCCCAGAAACTACTATTGTAGGGTCTGGTTTTAACAGCTTTAGATTTCTGGGAATTTTTAACTGATGGGTTTTTATTTTATCATCATGTATTTTAAGGAATATTCAATTTATCTGAAGTTATAAGGTAATTTAGGGCCGGCCAGTTAACTCAGTTGGTTAGAGCACAGCCTTATAACATGAAGGTCAAGGGGGTTCGGTTCCTGTACTGGCCAGCTGCCAAAAAAAAAAAAAAGTTATGAGGTAATTTAAAGTCTTTAAGAAAATAACATGCATGTCAAATTTTTCAAATTTTTAAATGTACAATTTAAATATGTGCAATTGACTGTATGTCAAGAAAGCTGGCTTTAAAAAGGGTTTATGAAATATTTACTATTCAGAAAACTATTTTTTCAGTATCAGTAATCAAAATTTCAGTTTCATGTGAGAATGTTTTAGCATTTTCAGAAACTTTTTTGCCAATTTTTCAATTTGCATAGCACCTTAGTATGTTATTTCTAGCAAAATGTATCTGTGGTATGGTTGCTCCTGTTGCTTCCCAACAAATTTCTTTAGCTCCTTTTTAGCATGTTCAGCTTTTGTGGGGTTTCTTTTGGTTTTTTGTCCTTTACAAATTCATATTCCTGGTTAATGCATATAAAATGTGAGGCTAGCTTACAGATTTATCATAGTAACCTCTTCAAGCCATCCTCATTTCTCTTTTGTGGCTCTGAATGGTTTTACCCATTTATGTTAAATATTTCTTCAAACTGCTACAAATCAACATCCTAATGACTCCTTGTTAGAAAACAGAATTTCTGCACTTAAATTTGGCAGTTTTCAGCTACTTATTTTTTTCAGGTACTTTGGAATGTCATTTACTATTTTGTCAAATGCTTACATTATTATCCATTTTTCCAATTCCTCAATGGCATATCAACCATAACTTTAATTTCTTCAGTTAAAAACCTAAATTTCAACATCTTTAAGGCTGTCAAAATAATCACATCTAATGAAAATAGCTGTATCACATAAAAATAGTTTTTAAAAAGTTTTGGTAATTTTATAAATTGGTCACTTAGTTGAATTTTAGCAAATGGACTTGTTCCAGCTGACCTATTTCTTTGTCTGAAAAAGTGCTTTCCCAAGGAAGTGGAGAAGTCATTCCTTCAAATAGATAATTGCTCTGGCCTAGGTAGTCATGGTGGTGGGGCTGGGTTGTAGAAGCAGCTGGTTTAAGCCTGACAAATCAACGGAAACCCCAGCTAGAGAACTGTCCTCTTCTGAAGCTGCATCCATCTCTTGATTGCTTTACCTGATCCCTCAAGACTCTCTATCCTTTGCCTGCCCTTTATTCTGGGGGCTGTCACCACCTGACTCAGTGGCCACTTGTTTATACAGGCTAAACAATTAGGATCACGGCAGTCTTAACCAGAATTAGAAGAACAAATAGATTAAGGGTTAAAATCAGGTGTTAGCAATAAGCAAATCAACCATGGCTGGCCCATCAGTGTCAAGGTGAGGATGAGATCTGGGCTAAGCCAATAAACAATGAATCCCGGAATCTAGAGAAAGTCACAAGTCAGTAAGTCCAAGAGACTGCGAGCATAGAGCTCAAGGACCTGGTAGTTGAAGTTAACTGTTAAGGTTAAGTTGGTTTCAACCTTCTGTCCTGATGTGTTAACTGCTGATCAGGACTGATTTGGCACAGAGTTCTGGGGTGGGGAGTGGAGGCCACACAAATATGGGTAAATGGAGAGATGTGATCAGTTTTGGTGTCCTGGATAAAACTGGCAGGGGGGATAGAATAGGATGGCCAATTAACAGAGAAGCCAGTTGGGTGGGTTAGGAAAGAGATGCTGAGGACCTGACCTAAGATGGGTAGGATGGATCTGAGAAGGATTTAGGAGATAAAACCAATAGAACTTAGTGACTAAGAATGAAGGGGAGGGAGAAAGAGAGAGAGAGGAGTGAAAGATGATTTCAGGTGACAGCAGAATGATAGTCTTTAAGGCTTCTCTGTTCTCTTCTCTGCTTTTGGTTGCAGGTGTCCTGCGCATCTGGTTGGGTCACTCCTTCTTCCTTGGCTTTCAGTTGCCTTCAAGACCAATTTGAATGTCTCAGCAAGGCAGGGTTGGCTGTTCGCCATGTCCTCATGCCCTTAACCAAGACAGATACAGGGGAGGAGAGGCAGACCAGGATGACAATGAGGAATTGATTTTGAACACATGGGTTTAAATGACTAAGGGAGCATCTAGCAGGGAGTTGGAAATATGGATCTGAAGCTTAGGAAAGAGGTGGGGGTTGGAGTTAGAGATTGAGGGTCATCAGAAAATAGACAGTAATTGAAGGGATGGGAGTAGAAAAGTATGTCTGGGTAGACCAGGTATAGAGAAAAAGCTAAATATAGTAACCCATAGAACAATGACATTTAGAGACCAGAAAGGGAGGGAGGATAAATCAGAGACCCAGTGGAGGCCCTTTCCTTATTGTTCCTCTGCTGTAGTGGTCTGTTTTTTTAGTTCTACCAGTAGTTCTGGGTCCAAATTCAAAAGGTTACCTCTGGGAGGGTCTGGAAGTGGCCAGGTCTCTGAATGTGCTACAATGCCACTCAGGTCTCTGAATGTGCTATAATCCTCTATCTCGCATGGGGAGAGAACTAATGGTAGGCTCATGATCCAGACCTTGAGATCCCAGGAGTGTAACCTGGGCTGGCTATAGACCTGAAGCCCACTACTTCTCCCCCTGCCCCTCTTTAGACTTTATTTTTTAAGAACAGTTTTATATTTACAGAAAAAAAATAAGCAGATAGTACAGAAAGTTCCACATACTCCTCCCTCCAGTTCTCCCTATTATGAGCAACTTTCATTAGTGTGGTACACTTGTTACAATTAATAAACAGCACTGATACATTATTATTGGATAATGTCTATAGTTTACATGAAAGTTCACTCTTTGTTATAACAGTTCTATGGATTTTGACAAATGCATAATGTCATGTAATCACTTCTACTGTATCACACAGAATAGTTTTACTGCCCTAAAAATTCCCTGCATTCACCTATTCACCCCTCTTCCCCAACCCTTGGAAATCACTGATCTTACTGTGTCTATAATTTTGCCTGTTATTGCATCCTTTTTAATGCCTCATAACATTGTCTCATATAGATTATCTATCCAATCCTCTATTGTCCGACACTGATACTGTTACATGGCTTAAAGATAAGATTAGAGTGGTAACAGCAATGGCAAGCCTTGGATTCACACAGCAGCAAATCAAACTTTGCTGACCTGGCACAGGATTCACTTGCCTATGTGCTCACACTTTGGGCAAATGAGCCTTTTAGATGTGACACACTATGTTGGAAACCAGAAGAAAACATCTGGCATTCTCTCTGATGGAAGAACCAAAGCAAAGCTGTAAACACCATCTGTTAATTTTTTCTTCCAAAGAAACCTTTCCAAATCTTGGGAGGTTCTCTTTGCCAACTCCTTGTCACAGCAGCACCAGAAGCAAATGAAACCACCGAGGTTTCTCATGATGTTCTGGGTTAGCAGGCTGGCCTCCCAGAGCTGAAGCCCACTTCTTGTATGCTGATATCTTGTATGCTCCCACTGTTCAGGCATTTTACCTGCTACATTGTGCTATGAAAATATATGTGTAAAAAACTGTGACCACAACGTGCACACAGAAGTGGAGCTCTCTGTCTTACACTTGATAATCCAGCAACACTGATTCTGATTCTTCTCACCCTGTAGTGCTCATGCCTTTGAGTCTTATTCTGTCTTCTTTGTCTAACTCAAGTATAACCTCCTCCAAGAAGTATTCATTAATCTCTTTCCCCAATTAAAGGCCTCTTCTGTTTCCCCACAGTACCTTGTGAATACCTTTATCTTAGCAGTTGTCACATGGGGAAATGATCTATTTATGTGTTTATATTTTTTACTAGCACATGTCAGGGATTGGCACATAAAAGCTGCTCAATAAATGCTTCTCAAATGCTTGGTATGGCATCTGCTGCATTACCCTAGCATCCAGTCCTTCTGCACTGACTGGCTAGTGCCTCGGGTCTGCCCTCACCACTCACCACTGCATCCATATGGAGATGGATGCTCCAGCTGCCTGGATGCTCCAGCTGGGCAGGATCCTAGTACAGCCTCAGCAGTGCTGCCATCCTGGTCAGTGTTTCCCACTATGACATGATTGACTATCCACATTACTTCTTCTAAAATTCTGACTTCCTGAGAGACATCCATATGGAGGAGTGATCCTTTGCTGGCCTGCTCTATGGGAAGCTCTGGACCACCTTGTTCTAAGGGCCTTTCTCTTACGAACTCTTTGAATGCCATTTTGCCTGCCAAACAGCTGTGCAAGAAGCCACAGAGCCCATGCTGGGGAAATTGTCCCTTTGACTCTAGTTCTATTAAATTCTTTATTATTAAATAATTTATGAAATTAAGCACTTTAGTTCCTTTAAGACTCTTTGAACACCTGTAGATGAAACAGGGTCTAGAGGTTATAGGAAAGTCCCTCCTCTACACTGTAAGGCTGGGACCATAGAAGTTCTCAATAAAAGCTGTTGAATGAAGTCCCTGAAGAGTGGGCACTGAGCAGAAAAAATATCAAGGAAAGAAGAGAGAAACACAAAAAGGCATTGCAAGCTGAGGGAACAAAGGCATGGGAATGCTGCCTCGATGGTTGCAAGTCCTGTCATTGGCAGCACATTAGGTCCTATGAGGGCAGCAGTGGGAATGCCGGCCCCTCCACCCCATCTCTATCGATTCTTCACCATTAATTCACAAGATCCTGAATTGTCCTGAAGTAAGACATCAGATCCCATTTGCCTACTGGGTGACCACTAAGAGTATCTCCTCCTTCAAACCCAAGTGTTCCAGGAAACATTTTGATTCATTAGGACCTACCAATCAACCTTCTTTTCTCTGAATCCTCATGACACTTGTTTTTCCATTTGAACACCATTTCTTTGCAATAAATAATAATAACAGCTACCTACCAACAAGTTGTGGTATATAGTGGTTAAACTCTTGGACTGTAGATTCTAGAGCCAGATCAGAACTATGTTGGAATCCTAGCACCATCACAGTGAGGGTGGGCATAGTGAGGGTGGGACTGAATCTCTCTCCCTTGATTTCTAAAATAGAGTTAAAAATAGTGTCTACCTCATATATGTGTTGTGATGATTAAATGAGCTAATGTGTGTAGTAAATGCTCAATAAATGTTAGCTATTCTCTGCCTATTGTATAGGAAATCTTCCTTTATCCCTACCATGCCTTAGATATCTTTATTTTCTCCCTAACATCTTGAGGATATTTTGTCATAGCAATTAACTCATTGTTGACTATCTGTTTATCATTCTCTCCCACTACACTCGAAGATCATTTATTTGTTCACACACATTTGTTGAGTAGGTTCCAACAATGATCAACAGAGACACACAAATAGGTACTGAAATACAAGTGCATGCATGTTCATAGCATGGAAAGCAACTGCTTTATGATTTTGGGGGGTTTTTGTGGGGTGATAAAAATGTTTTGGAACTAAAGGTGGTGGTTGTAAAATATTATGAATGTAGTAAATGCCACTGAATTGTTCACTTTCAAATACTTAATTTTATGTTATGTGAATCTGATCTAAATAAAAAAATTTTTTAAAAAGAGAAATTGAGTGAGAGAGTTCGATCCTGCCTTCATAGTGTTTATATTTTAGTGGGAGCCAGATCAGACAGTAAATCAGTAGACACATAAATGAGTAATTATATAATGTGATGATTGCTTGGTGGGAAGTAAAGTAAGGGGAGAGAGCAGAAAAGTTGAGGAAGAGCTGGGAGCAGAGAGGCTCTGAGGTGAGAAGGCAGCTTGGCAGTTTGAGAAACTGTAAGGAGACCATTTGCGTTGATGCTCAGAGAGCTAAAGGCAGTGATTTTAAATGAGCCCAAGGAGGCTGGCAAGCGCCAGGTCCTGCAGAGCCTTAAATGTCACTGGAGGGAGTGTGGCGTTCAATCTAAGAATAATGAGGAGCTGGGAAAGGTTTTAAGCAAGAGAGTAATAAGACCTGAATCATGTTTAACTGTTTTGTTTTTAAATGCACTTATTAAAGCTTGCCTTTTTTTCTAGAGTAGTGGTTTTCTACAAGGAGGGTTGTATCAGAATTACCTGGGAGGCTTATTTTAACACTGGGATCCATTGGATTGGAGGGGTGGCTGGCAGGGATATTTTGGAATAGATCCCCAGAGGATTCTGATTTTCTACCGCCCCTACCACTTCCTTGAGAACTACGGTTGCTCTAGAAGCTTGGAAGGGTTGAAATGGGCATTAACTGCCTTATCATGAACTCTTTACCCACCTTACAGGGGTGGGGAGGGGCCATGATTCAAATGACTGTAACTAACAATTCCAGTGGCCTTTTCCTAGACTGATAAGTAACCAACTTTTACAGAGAAAGAGAGTGGGATCTCTGAGAAGACCCGAGGCAGGAACACAGCAGCAGCAGGGTTTATCACTGAAGGAAAGATACAAGAAGATACAGATGAGAACTAATTTCTAAAAAGGGTTGGAGGACTGTATTATAAACAGGATCTGGGGTGCTATGGTGCAAGGTGGGAAGCAACCATTTGGTTGGAAATGGAAACATAAAGCAAAGAATTTTTAGTGAAAAAGTCTCTATCCTGGCTACTCAAAAGTGTGGTCTGAGCAGCAACAGCAACTCTGGGGGCTTGTTAGAAATGCAGAATCTCGGGCCCTGCCTCAGACCTACTGAATCATAATCTGCATTTATAAGAACCTCAGGTGTTCTTTATGCTCATTAAGTGTAAGAAGCACTGGTCTGTATCACGGGGTGGGAACCCCAGATTACCAGAGGGTAGGCTCCCTGGCACAGCTGAAGCACTTTCTTTTAAATGCCTCTGACAGAGGACAGTGGTTTCTGAAAAGGTATCGAATTTTTTTTTTTTTTAAAGATGACCCTTGACTTAACCCTTGACTTGGTGGTGTCAGCATCACGCTCTCCCAAGTGAGCTAACCAGCCATCCCTGTATAGGGATCCGAACCCGTGGCCTTGGTGTTCTCAGCACCACACTCTCCCAAGTGAGCCACGGGCCGGCCCTAGGTATTAAATTTTTGAAAATTAAGTCCTATATATACTGGAGAAAGACATTATTTAATTGCAAGGAGGTTTCTCATAATCCAAATTTCCTTCGCCTAGAAACATTTCCTGTGGAATAAAGTACCAGGCAGGCTTCCTTAAAGTGAAGTAGAGCCGTGTTAAAAATGTGCGATAAGAACTCGGCGCCTGGCCAACTCACTCGTTCACACAGCTGGATCCGGTCTGGAGCCGCCCATGTCCCTTGGCAGCTCTGACCATCAGGATGGGCTTTTAAAGAAAGTCCAGTTGGCAGCTGTTCTGCCCCAAATAGCAGCTCTAAATTGAGTCTTTAACGCTGAAAATGAAGAAAGGAGACTTGACGAAGGCATTGTCAGGGAGCGTCACCGGGTGACTCGCTGAGACTGCTACACCCGAGAGAGAGAAGCAACCGCCCACTCACTGTTGAAATCCTACGTGACCCTCGACCTCTGACCCCGCGCCTTGCTTCCGTGCGCAGCTTCCGCTCCCGCCCCTCCGGCAAAGGGCCGGCCCAATGGGTGTGGGCGGAGCTCTGAGGCCGGCAGTTAGGGGCGGTGCCTGGTGGGGGCGGGTCTCGCGAGGGGCGGGATTTGAGGAGGCCTTCTAGCATTGGGCTGCTAGGCAGAGGCGGGGCCTAGTGCTGGGCTGCGTTGGGCGGGGCAGGGAGTTAGGGACCGCCCCTGAGTAACTGGACTCCCGCGGCCAAACCTCCGGAGGCCGGGGGCGGCAGGCTGGCCCGCAGCAGATCCCGGATCCGGAGTCTCCCGTGCAGGACCGGAATTAGGATCGGCTCTGACCCAAACCGGGTCTGTGAGGAACTCGCGAACTCGGATTAGGAAATCCCGGAACCCGGATCAACAAACCCAGAACCCGGAATTAAGATCGGAAAGTCCCGGATCGCGGAGCACAGAGCGCGGAGCGGACTCGACGCGGTGCCCGGAGTCCGGATTGCTACACCGCGGGACGGGACGGAGTGATGTCTGGCCGTGGCGCGGGCGGGTTCCCGCTGCCCCCACTGAGCCCTGGCGGCGGCGCCGTTGCCGCGGCCCTGGGAGCGCCGCCTCCCCCAGCGGGACCCGGCATGCTGCCGGGACCGGCGCTCAGGGGACCGGGGCCGACTGGAGGCGTGGGGGGCCCCGGGGCCGCCGCCTTCCGCCCCATGGGCCCCGCGGGCCCCGCGGCTCCGTATCAGGTGAGGCGGGCGAGCGGCGCCGCTAGGGCGCCCGGGGTAGGGGGTTCAGGGGGCTTCGAGTGAGGGCCCTGGGGAGCCTCCTGGGCAGAGGGCACGGGGCCCTGCAGGAGGAACTCACGGGAGACAGAGGGGGTGGCCAGGGGCCCTCGGGCTGCGGCTAGGTGGTGGTGGATGAGTTGGGGGAAGAGAGACTGCGATGGAGGGTTTGCAGCAGTTGGGAGGGTCTGGGGCTTCCTTGGCACAGAAATTCTGAGTAACTGGGAAATGGAGGAGTTGCGGGAGCTAGTGAATGGCAGGCGGGTGAGTTGAGACGTCTAGCGTACGTTCTAGGGTAGGCCGTCCTGGAAAGTGAAGACAAAGTTTTGGAAAAGGGCCCTCACTGAGAAGCCAGGGTTGCCCTGCATTGGCCTTGGTCCCACTCCAAGTCTACCCTGTTTTTTCTAGTTGGGAACTGGCAGAGTTCTAGCGTGTCTGAGATGGCTCCCAGCTGCTAATGAGGAGGAACGAGGCCAGGCTTCCCACGGACATAGGAGACTGAGGGCAGGGCAAGGGGATTCCAGCCTGTGCAGGAGCAGTCTCTACTCCCTGGTCAGGCCCAGGAGCCTTGGCTCGGGATGACTCTGGGTTAGACCAGAGATGGTGGCGGCCAGACCTGAGGAAGGCCCAGCCCAGTAACAGATCATTCTGGGCAACTCTTCTGGGCTTTCTGCCTAGTGTCATAGTGTCCAGGAGTTGATTATCTGGAGGAGCAGAGCAGCTCCACAGAGCCCTGCTTGTCTGGGGCTGCAGGAGCATGTTGCTTCAAAGGGTACTGTCCTGACCCCTTTGGGGTTTGGCTTAGAAGAGAGATTCTCATGTTGCATCTTCAAAGGCCATTGAGAGGCAGAGAGTTATGGTCAGTGTGTGAGGAACTCAACCTAACTCTGCCAGTGGGACTCATCAATCCCCCAGTCCATTTCAGGTTGCCCCAGAATGCTTGGGAATTGGAAATTGTGCCCATCCTTTTTTCTGCCCCCTCCCCACTTTTGTTTAGCATTCAGGTTCTGACAACTCCATATCCCAGCCCATGTGCCCCAGCATTTGGCATGAGCTTCTTGCTAATTTTGTAAGGTGTGCCCTGGAGCTTCCTCTGTTCTCTCCTCATGTCTCCAGGTAGAGGTCCCAGAAGTGGATCCTAGAAAGCCCTCACTTTCTAAGGAGATGCTTAGCTGGGGACAGTGATTTTCCCCCTTACCCATTCCCTCTCCTTCCTCAAAAGAAAACAAAAGGGTCTGGATATGGAGTCCCAAGGACTCCAGGTGGGGCTCATCTTCCCTGTCTTGCTCTCCCGCTTGGGGATTGATGGACCCTGGGTGTCACTGAGGGGTCCCTGCATCAGTCATTCCGTGCCTTGGGCCTGCTAGCTGAGACCTGGCCTGGGAGCCTCTGTGGGCCTTTGGCCCTGGAGGGACCTGAAACAGACATAAGCCTCCCCAGTTTCCTTGGCAGGCAACCCATGGGAAATGTGCCCTTGGGAAAGCCCCTAAGAGGATGGATTCCACAGTGTTTCCTGGGGATTGGCCTTGGGCCTGTGGCAAGGCCAAGCTGCCTGACTGGGTAGCCCTGGGCTACTAGGTGTGGGGAAGTAGGAGATGGCCCTGACCCTGGGCTTCCCATCCCAGCAGCCTCTCTTCTCCTCCTCTCTCTTCCTTCTCAATAGGAAGCAGGAGAACCCAACTAACTTAGGCTGAGTTTGAGGAGGATCCCGCTTGCCCTCTTTCCAAGTCCAGTTGTATTACTTCTAGGACAAGGGACTTGAGATCTGGGGAACAAAGGGGTTCCTGTCTGTTAGGGCTCATGAGGTGAGCTGGAAGAGTGGGGACTTGAGGGCCCAAATTGGGCAAATAGGGGAGTTTGTTTAAAGAAGGGCAGTGATGACCCACCTCCCTCAGACAGTGGTTCTAGCTGTGGATCACAGTCAATTGAAGAGCTTAAAAAAACAAAAAAATGAAAGAAACAAAGAACCACGGAGTGCTGGATTCACTCCAGAGAGTTCAAAATACTTTCTACTCATCAGGAGGGGTGGTGGTGGCATGTTTTCCTCCAGCTGAGGCCCTTAGGCCCAGCCACCAGGAGCATCAGGGCGGGGCACAGCATGCTCAACTAAGCTCTAGATGTCTCACCTGGAGGCCGTAGCATCAGGCTCAGGCTCCTGCTCTGCTGTCCTGGGCCATAGTGGTAGAGTCAAGCATAGAATATGGCCTAGTGCTGGGCCAAGGGAGAGCAGGTTGCTGCATGCTTTTGGGGACTGAGCCAGGTCTACCTAGCCCTGTTGCAGATGGCAAGTTAGGGAGGCTGAGAGTTCTGGGCTGTGGGGTTTTGTTTTTTTTTCAAACTCCTGAGTTGTTTTTTTGAAGAGGGAGGAGTTACCAGCACTTCAAAGCGCAGGTGTGGAGCTTGGCAAGGCTAAGCCAAGACTGGATGAACTGTAAGCAGCCTTCCCCAGTGGCCCTGAGTGAGCTGGGGGCTGTGAGCCCAGGAAGCCTGGAGCAGATGTCTGGGTGGGGCCTATTCCAGGCCCTGCCTGTGCTGCCTTGTCTTGGGACTCCCTGGTACCAGAGCACCTGCTGAGGAGGAGTGGGTGGTACTGCAGGTTTTGTGAATGCCCTACCTAGTGAGTAGCTTCATGGGGACCACAGAGCCCTAGCTCACATTCTGCAGGTCCCACTGCTTCAGTTCTTCCTCCCCTTTGTCTCAGACACTGGGAAAAACATGAGTCTGGGATGTCTGTGGCCTGGGCTTACAGCTGTGACCACACTGAGTTTTTTCCCTACGATCTCTGGCCGTGGCTCATTAAGGCAGAGAAACAGGCTCTGCTGCATCTCTTCCTGATGGGGAGAGAATTGTGGCAGGACTGCTGAGATCCCAGAGCCCCCACTCTTGAACTCTTCATTCTCCCAAACACTTTCCTCCCACCCTGCTCCTCCTTTCCCTTTCCCCACTTCTCTGAATCTTTTCTCCCCATCTCTGCATCTGATCAAGAATCTGACCCTCTGTGTTGGGAGCATGGATTTAGTGCTAGATGAAGAGGTGAGGGAAAAGTCTCTTCTCCATCATGCTGGGGTAGTGGGGAAAGTCCTTTGATTTGGTGTGAGTCTCCACCCAGCCTGGCTTGGTTGGCTGGTTATGCTGGTTGCATAATCTGGGCCCTGGGGCCAGCCCTGTGAAGCTGCCAGGGACAGTGTGTGCGAGGCAGAGCTGCCAAACAGGCCTTGCAGGCAGCAGCCATGGAGAAGGGGGATGGGGGGTGGAAGTTACTCCCAGATGGGCTCCATAGAAATGTTGGGGAGCTGGGCCTTGGGTGAGAAATCTTGCAGGCTTCTAAACAAGCTATTTCCATCACCTGGATGCCTGCTGCTGATCCTATGACTCTGATCCTTGCAGCCCAGGATAATCTTTTCCCCATTCTCCAGTTTGGGATTGCTAGGGCCCAGATGAACCCGAGCCAGTCCTGGTTGCCAGGTGGTGCCTGGACCACAGGCAGAGTCCAGGTGCCAGCTGCTCTTTCTCCCACAGGCCACCCGGGAGCCAGAGCTTCCCTTTTGGGGTCTTTGGTGTAGGGGTCGGGGTGGAGCAGTACAAAGGTGAGAGAAGGGTCCAGTCCTGGGTTGTGGGTAGGGACTATATGGTGACCAGATGGTCTGTCTGCCTGAGGCCACCCCCTCACCAGTTGGGACACATACAAGCTGTCATCCTTTTGCAGCTTCTCACCTGGAGTGCTGTTGCCTGTGGGCTTGCAGCCCACTGGACTGCCTTATCAACTGCGGCCACAGCACCAGGCTGGCAATGGTGTGGCTATTGGGGCTCTGCCCATCAACCTGCTTATACCATACCACACCCGTCTGCCTGGATATGACACTGCCCCCATGCTTCCTGGGCTGCGCTTCTCCCTCAAGATGGGGGAAGGAGAAGGAGGGGGGTGCTTAGTGGTGCTATCAGGGGGCCATAAGAGTGCCTCAAAGCTGGCTGGTCCCAGGGAGTTGGGGCATAGCATGCTGGGGCTGGAAGGCAGTGATGGGCCCCCGAGAAGCTCCCCAGGCCCTCCCCTCTCCAGGCAGGATTCTCCTCCTCCCTAGGTGCTGGCATTCCTCATTCGCTGGCATAGCTGCCAGGGCGGTTGCAGGGGGCGGGGCAGGTGTGGTTTACACTCTGAGCTCAGGCACCCGCTCCCCTTTGTTCCTGGCACTCCAGTGGAGCCCTGTGGTGTGCTGCCTAGGGCCAGGCCTGGCTGAGGAGAGGGATGGAGGGCATGGGCTATGGGCTCCAGAGGGCCCTGCCACTGACCTGTGCACCCCTGTTGTCTCATTTCCCCCAGCGGCCTGGCATGTCACCAGGGAGCCGGATGCCCATGGCTGGCTTGCAGGTGGGACCCCCTGCTGGCTCCCCATTTGGTGCAGCTGCTCCACTTCGACCTGGCATGCCACCCACCATGATGGATCCATTCCGGAAACGGCTGCTTGTGCCCCAGGCCCAGCCCCCAATGCCTGCCCAGCGCCGGGGGTAAGACCATCTTGTTTTTCCTATCCTGCCTAGCCCAGCTCTTGTGGTAGCAGAGGGTTTCCTTCTACCCTAAGAGCTTCAATGACTGAGGAAGACTCCTGGCTCTCCCTGGGGAGGGTCCTGGGGACTGGAGGAGTGGATGTGGGTGTGAGTGTCCTTTGGACCGTTGACCTCTTAAATGGGTTTCTGTCCTCATCAGGTTGAAGAGGAGGAAGATGGCAGATAAGGTTCTACCTCAGCGAGTGAGTGTGTTGGGACGGAGGCCTACGAGGCCTACCCAGTGGCTGGCTGGGGGTGGGTGTCCATCTTCCCCAATCCTGGGATGGGGAAGAAAGGGAGGAAAGACCCAGAGCAGCTGCAGAAGTAAACTGATGAATCTCTTCTCCCCACAGATCCGGGAGCTTGTCCCAGAGTCTCAGGCATACATGGATCTCTTGGCTTTTGAGCGGAAGCTGGACCAGACCATTGCTCGCAAGCGGATGGAGATCCAGGAGGCCATCAAAAAGCCTCTGACGGTATGTGCAGCCCTGACCACCCCCCAGGCTTTCCAAACTTCTCTGCCTCTCCCTGGCCTTATTTTCCAGGGGCCAAGTGAGGATCTGTGTTGAGCTAGAGCAGGGTGTTTCACATGCAGGATACAACCCTTTAGAGCGTGAACTCAGTTTAATGTGTTGGGGCTAGCATGTTAAATGAATATGACATAGTAGAAAATATAAAAATACTTCATAGTAGTAAAGTACTTACCATAGTAGTGAAGGTATTATTTCATGAGATTTTTGTTTCAGATATTTATATATATGTATGTAGTTCCTGGGTCATGATTTAAAATGTAAATCTCATGGATCATGGTCAAAAGTATGAAAGCCACTAGACTAGAGGTACATAAGGGTAGTTCCTTTCTCCTACCCTGTCCCTAGAGAAGCTCTTTTCTTTTCTCTTTTGTTTTCTTTTCTTAATAATCTAGAACAGTCCCTTGAGTGGTGAAGGCTTTCCAGGGGACTAGGATGTTTTGGGACCACGATGGGTGTTTGGGTTTCATTTTAAATGAGCCAACACCAAGGTCAACGGTTTGGATCCCTATACCCACCAGTCACCAATAAAATAAAATAAATTTAAAAATTAATAAATAAAATATGAGCCAGAGGCTTCTGATTTGCTTGATGGTACCCTGCATGTACCTCTGTCATACCACTGATCTGGTGATGCATCTGTTTCCACCATAAAATTTATCAGTTCCTTAAAGGCCACATCTGGGATTTACTACTCCCAATTCCCAGTGCCTAACTAGGTGCCTGGCCCATAGTGCTCAGTATTGATTGTTGAATAAGTTGCGAAGATTGGGTGGCATTGTATTCCAACATGTTGTCCACCTCTAGTTGATTGTCTCTCTCTCTTTAGCAAAAGCGAAAGCTTCGTATCTACATTTCCAATACATTCAGTCCCAGCAAGGCAGAAGGTGATAGTGCGGGAACTGCAGGGACCCCCGGGGGAACACCAGCAGGGGACAAGGTGGCTTCCTGGGAACTCCGAGTGGAGGGAAAACTGCTGGATGATGTGAGTTGGGGATAGAGGCATCTGGAGGGGAGGAGGGCCTTGTGGGTTTAAGTCTGGGGCCAGACACTTGGGCAGTCCTGGAGAAGTCCTGCCATAGGGATAGGGCCCTTGCTCATGGTCATGCTTGGCATAGCTCCAAGCCAGTTAGAGGTTGATTTGTGTGGTTGTTACAACTTGTTTGCAGATGGCAGTCAAATGTCTTGAGGGAGTCCCTCATTGGCTAGAAGTGGGGCTCAGAGAGAACCTTTTCCCTGCCTCCAATCTGCCACTGTGCCCAGAGCCTCACTGCTCCCTTCAGGGCCCAAGAATCCCCAGTACTCCAGGGTTGAAACTATGCTCCTCTTTTTTGTTAAGCATAGCTTTAGGTTTAGGAGCTCAGCAGCACCCCCATCTTACACCCCTTTCCATTCCCAGCCTAGCAAACAGAAGAGGAAGTTTTCTTCATTCTTCAAGAGCCTCGTCATTGAGCTGGACAAGGAACTGTATGGGCCTGACAACCACCTGGTGGAGGTAAGCATGGACCTGGGGCACAGGGAGAACAAGCTGCCTATGGACACTGAACACAGGCTAATGTGACAGTGGGGCAGAGAAATGGCCTTGATCCCTTGGATGGCCAGGTGTTCATGCCCCTCACTTCCCTGCCAGTGGCACCGGATGCCCACCACCCAGGAGACAGATGGCTTCCAGGTGAAACGGCCTGGTGACCTCAATGTCAAGTGCACTCTCCTGCTAATGCTGGATCATCAGGTGACAGATGCCCTGGGGTCATGTCTGGGGCCACAGGGACTCGTCTTATGGCAGGGGTGGGGTGGAAAAGCACATTCCTATAAACCCTTACCATGTGTCTGCCCTATTTTTCTGCTTTTTCACAAGAACCCCTCCTGATTCCCCTTTGTCCATCCCCAGCCTCCCCAGTATAAATTGGACCCCCGATTGGCGAGGCTGCTGGGAGTGCACACACAGACCAGGGCCGCCATCATGCAGGCCCTTTGGCTTTACATCAAACACAACCAACTGCAGGATGGGCATGAGCGCGAGTACATCAACTGCAACCGGTACTTCCGCCAGGTTAGCCCAATGCTGCCATCCTCCTCTGTTCTGCTGCCAGCCCCTGCCTGTCTGCTGCTCTAGAGCTCCCCCCTCCACTCCCCCAGGCTAGTTCTTGGTCACAATCTTCAGACTGCTGTCCTTACTGGCCCTGGAATGGTCCACTTCCACCATGCTCTTTTTTTTTTTTTTTTTTAAAGAGGACCGGTAAAGGGATCTTAACCCTTGACTTGGTGTTGTCAGCACCACGCTCTCCCAAGTGAGCTAACCAGCCATCCCTATATAGGGATCTGAACCCGTGGCCTTGGTGTTATCAGCACCACACTCTCCCAAGTGAGCCACGGGATGGCCTTCCCCCATGTCCTTGAAGGCATTACCAAGCCTTTGGTACTCTCTACAGATCTTCAGTTGTGGCCGACTCCGTTTCTCCGAGATTCCCATGAAGCTGGCTGGGTTGCTGCAGCATCCAGACCCCATTGTCATCAACCATGTCATCAGGTAAATGGAGGAGGGGGATAGGAGGCTTTTCTAAGAGCAGATTCACCTTGGCTTGATCTAAAGCCAAAGAGAGAAGCAGCAGGCTGGTTTCTTGTTCCCCGAGTGTGTGCACACCATGGGCCCCAGGTAGGCAGGATGAACATAGCTATGTGCTTCCCCTTCCCTTTCTGTGTGCTACCTGCAGTGTGGACCCTAATGACCAGAAGAAGACAGCCTGTTACGACATTGACGTGGAGGTGGACGACCCGCTGAAGGCCCAGATGAGCAATTTTCTGGCCTCTACCACCAATCAGCAGGAGATTGCCTCCCTGGATGTCAAGGTGGGCCCTCTGTCAGGCATTTCCATACATGTAACACCTTGGGAATGGGATCTCTGGCTTAGTCCTTGGGTTAGGCGTGGGAACAGACCTGCAGGAGTAGGGCCAATCTGACACGTATCCCCTTCCCCCAGATCCACGAGACCATTGAGTCCATCAACCAGCTGAAGACCCAGAGGGATTTCATGCTCAGCTTTAGCACTGACCCCCAGGACTTCATCCAGGAATGGCTCCGTTCTCAGCGCCGAGACCTCAAGGTGTAGTCCTCTTTCCTGAGGGGGATCCCATGTGAACCTCTGGGTGATTTTTTCCTCCTAAGCACTGTACTTCCAGTTCTAGAGGCAGATTAGCTCAGGGGTGGGAATCATGCAATGGCTTTCCTCCTGGCTCACTACAGATCATCACTGATGTGATTGGAAATCCTGAGGAGGAGAGGCGAGCTGCTTTCTACCACCAGCCCTGGGCCCAGGAAGCAGTGGGGAGGCACATATTTGCCAAGGTGAGGCTCTGCCCTGTTTCCCCTCCTTTGGTTGTGAATAGCAGAGGCCTGAGCTGCTGCTGTTTCTCTTCTCCAGGTACAGCAGCGAAGGCAGGAACTGGAGCAGGTGCTGGGAATTCGCCTGACCTAACTGCTCAGGGATCTTTTCCTTTCTTCCCAGCCCTGGAGCCTGGAAGGGGACCACAGACACTTAGGGAGTGAGGGGTCTCCTGTCACCCTCTACTCTCCAGCTTTAGTTTCATAAACATAGCGATAGGCTTCCTTGTTGCTTGGTCCCCAAAGCCTTATTACTTTTCGCATTGGCTTTAATTGGGTTCTCAACAGATGCCTCCTCTGCCCCCTGCAGGCAGACCCAAGTAGGACTGCTGGAGGCTATGCTTTGAAGTAACTGAGACATTCTGGAACCAAAGGCCCCTGGGTTTGCATGTTTACAGACTCTCCCCCTGGGGCGAGTGTCAGAGCTGGCTCTGAAGAGCTGGGCAAGGAAGAGGAGGCACAGCCCAGACTCTTCTTAGCCTTTCTAAACCAAAGTTCTTTGCCATTCCTACAAGCCCAGCCTTGCTGGTTTTTTCCTTTCCTTTGGGTATTTGCACTATTTGGGGAGCAGGTTTTTCTATGTGGGAGCCACTTTTTTTGTACAGGGGTAATTTGGGGTTTTCAGGGAGCCCTATCTGGTGCCTCCATACTCATTTTCTTTCCTCAATCTATGCAAGCGGCTCCAGCCGCCATCATCTCCTGAGATGCCAGAGGGCTGCCTGCCTGGGGAGAAGCCTCCTAGAGGGAGGGGACATTCCAGTTCTCTTGCAGGTGTGTGCAGGGTGAGGTGAACAGGGAGACTGGGAGGATTGTTGTTGCCCTTTGGAGGCTGGTAAGGAGGGTGGGCCTAGGACTGGCAAGTGCCACTTCTGGCAGGTTTGGAAATTTCCAAATAAATCCTTTTATTACTGGTGCCCAGACTTGGTCACTGAACAGTGTAGCTGCTCATTAACAGATTGGACTCCTATAGGGCTTGTCCCACTGAGCTTTATTTCAGGGATCCACACAAAGGACACTGTTCACTTCCATAGTTTCTTGATGGACATGTTTTTCTCACTGTCCTTCTGCATGACCTGGAGAGAGAGTGAGCTTAAGTTATGAACTGGGCACACACACACACTAGCCCACTTCTCCAGAGCCACCATCAGCAAAAGCGGAAAGATGGAGGAAAGTACCTTGGCTACCGCCATCTCAAAATCCTCCTGAGTGACATGGACTCGCCGTTCCCGCAACGCATACATGCCAGCTTCTGTGCACACACCCTGAGTGGAAAAAGGAAGCTGAAGCCCTGTGGCTGTGTCCCCTCAGCCCTGAGTGTGGCACTTGAACCCAGGGCTTCCTGCCTCTGCCCTGTTCTCCTAGGGTACTCCAGTTACCTTCACTTCGGCCCCTGATGCTCCTGGCATGAGCTCAGCAATTTTTCTCAGGTTGATCCCCCGGGTCAAGTTCATTTTCCGAGAATGGATCTTCAAAATGTCCAACCGGGCCTAAAGATAGGAGTGGAAAGGCCTGAGCCCCACACCCCAGCCCCATAACCAGAGCCACTCCAAGCACTGCCCATCACAAACCTCCTCATTGGGGGGTGGGAATTCAATTTTTCTGTCGATACGCCCCGGGCGAAGCAATGCCGAATCCAGGATGTCAATCCTATTAGTAGCCATGATAACCTGAGTGGAGAAAGGGGGTGGATGAGCTGAGCCCATCCTTAGCCTGCACATCAGCCACCGCCTTCCCCTGGCTCATCCCAAGCCAAGTACCACCTCACCTTAATATTCTTGGTGGCCTCAAAGCCGTCCAGCTGGTTGAGCAGCTCCAGCATTGTTCGCTGCACCTCACTGTCCCCCCCAGAACCCCCCTCCAGCCGTGAGGAGCCAATGGAGTCGATCTCGTCCATGAAGATGATAGATGGAGCGTGTTCTCGTGCCATGACAAACAGCTCCCTCACCATTCTTGCCCCTGTGCAGAGGCCAAGTTGGCATTAGGGAGCTAAAGAGCTCCCCACCCCCTCACCCTTCTGCTTGCTTGTCATATTCCTAGCCATAGTTACCTTCTCCAATGAATTTCTGTACCAACTCAGAACCAGAGACACGAATAAAGGTACAGTCTGTATGATGAGCTACAGCTCGGGCCAGCAGTGTCTTCCCAGTGCCCGGAGGGCCGTACAACAGCACTCCCTAGAGGGAAACAGCAGGACTGAGGGTAGAAATCCAGACCCCTCATTTCATTCAGTGGACATTCACTGAGTGCTGGCTTTGTTCTGAATCAAAAAAATGAATATCACGGTCCCTTCTGGAGTTTATATCCAAACCACCTCAGTGCCCTGGAAACATCTCTCCCATAGCCACCCTTCAGCAGAGGGGGCCAGTCCAAGCAGGCTGCAGTCTACCCCACCACTTCCCCAACCCCTGCTCTAGGCCTAGGGCAGAAGGAGTAAGGACAGCATGACCTTCCCAGAGAAGCCCTGCTCTTCACCTTGGGCTGTGCAATGCCCAGTGCTTCAAAGAGCTCAGGATGCTTAACAGGTAGCTCGATCACTTCTTTGATCTCCTTGATCTGCTTGTCCAGTCCACCAATCATCTCATAAGTTGAGTCTGGCACCTTCTCCACCATCATCAATGATACCAGGGGGTCCACTTTGTTGGGTAGGATCTTGTGCAGAGTGTAGCTATCATTTCTTAGAGCCACCCGACAATTGGGTGTCACCTGGGTGAAGGGGTGAGTTTTAGGAAGTGGTGCAGTAAGAGCTGACCCCACCCCCCACCTTACCTACTATACTCACATCATTGATGTCTATGTTCTTGTCCACATCTACGACAAACTTGCCCTCAGGATGTACCTAAAGAACCATGAGCTTATGACTTTCCCTAATAGCCACCATATTACCAACCCTACCCAGAAAGACCCCTGAGAGTCTTAGAATAAGATGACAGAATACTGTCTTACATATGACATGCAGTGGGAAACAGGCTGGTTCCTGGGATCATGCTTCTTTTACCTTGACCAATACTTTCTTCTTATCCATGGCCCGGACTACTTCCCCCACATAGGAGCCCTGTTCCTGCAACAGCTGTAGCTCTTCCCGCAATAGGCGAACTAAATGGCAAACAGACACAGTGGTCACCTAGCTTCTCCTTTGGTGTCCCCTTCCCTAGGTCTCAATTCAACATGCATAGACTAAACATCATTTTGAAGTTTTGAAGGGAAGGCCACAGAAAAAGAGAGGGTCCAAATTCATGTCTTTAAGGGTGTTCTGTGGAGCTCAGGAGACAGAAGTACACATAGAACAACTACACAATGACAGTGGGAAGCGTCACCTTGGACTAGGAGAAACCAATAAGCACTGTGGTGAAGACAGTGCCGGGAGATTAGGAACAGTCACACCTCAAACTGCTACATGCGGCTTCCCATCTTCCCCTCCTCACCTTTTGCATTTAGCTCATTCCTCTGTGCCTGCAGCCTCCGGAGGTTTTGGCTCTTATCGTTCACAATCAGCTGTGGAGAACAAGAGACAAATTGTTACCCAAGGGCAGAAGACATCTTGGCCAAAATGTTCACAGGAGGGTAGAAGCTGAGGGAGGGACACAGGGCACATACATCTTGTTTCAGATTCTCCAGTATGATCCTAGTGACCCTGTCCTGTCCTCCCAGAGTCTTCCTGGAGCCTAGGGCAGCCATCAAAAAAGGATGCTTATCTAATACTGGTCCAAGAATAACAGACTCTAAAGGAGAAAAGTTAACAGCTGGCTTATGTAGTGAACTTGTAAAGAGGCAACATGGTACCTTATTTTTCAAGCATCCCTAATCCAAAAATGTGAAATATGAAATGCTCAAAAAACCAAAACTTTTGAGTGCCAACACGATGATGCAAGTGGAAAATTCTACACCTGACACGTTATTTTTTCCACTGTATCAATGATATGTCATATTCTTTACTATTAAGTACTTACGTGTGAATAACTGTAAGAAAATGATTGCTTATCCAGTACCATACAAATTAAGTCAGTGATGATGGTGATCCCAACCACAGATTGTCCACATGGACAGCTGAGATAGTGCCACCTTTACTTTATGATGGTTAGATATACACAAACTTTGTTCCATGCACAGAATTACTAAAAATATTATATAAGATTACCTTCAGGTTATGTGTATAAGCTTTACGTAAAACATTAATGAATTTCATTTTTAGACTTGGGTCTTCTCCCCAAGATACCTCATTATGTATATGCAAATATTCCAAAATCCTTAATCTAAAATACTGGTCCCAATCAGATGTATATTATTGTCACTTAAACAGAAATCATTTTTTTCATGTCATTAAATATTCCTTTGCAATATCAAAAAAAAAAAAAAAAAAAAATACTGGTCCCAAGCTTTTTGGATAAGGGATACTCAAACTGCATAGTGGAAAGATCTTTACGTCAGAAGTCTGAGTTCTAGCCCAGCTGCTGTCAATTAAAAGTGAGGCAATGCTAGGGCAAACCATTTAGAAGATTTAGATCCGCTACCAAGCTGCACATGGGTATAGCATTAGCTACCCTACTTCCTTTCTGGACTATTGATATGAACAAATGAAATCACATGTTAAAGCATTCAAAAATGGTAAACCAAATATAACGCCTGAAAATCACCTGAAGTTCAGAAAGTTTCCCTGTGTTCTCCCCATCTCAATTCCATTAATTACTTTTCTTTTTTCTCTGGTCTCCTATTTCTATGATTTAGCTCTTTAGGCACTAGGTTACTGGATTCCTTTCATTTAATTTCCATTGAATCAGTAATGTCTAGATGCTGTCCTTTCTCACACTCATTTCATCCTGCCCCAACCCCTTTCTGATAAATCTCATCTCCTGAGCCTATGTTTTCCCTTTTTAAGAAACTCTTCATTCAGGCTTCTTCCAAAAGGGATGATCTTTGGCTAAAGGTACCTTTTCTGTAAAAATCTGACTCTTGAAGATGTGTAACAAACTGCGACTGCTATTACCCTCAAAGGGGTGGAACAGAAACTGTTAACTTCATATACTTTTTATTGCTTGTTACTTCTTATACCTACACTTTTCTAAAATCTAAAAAGAAACAAAAAGAAAAAAAAAAAAGAAAAGAAAAGAATAAGCTTCTTCCACTGCACTCCCAGTGGAATTATACGGATTTTAGAAATCTGCTTCTATCAATCTTCATCCCCCTCCTTTCTCCCTCCACACTCCGTCCTCACCTGGAGTTCTTCGATCTTGGACAGGTAATACTGGCGGAGTCCGCTGCCTGCCTTCCCCTCTTCCAGCTCCATCTGAAGACACAGTGTAATTATTAAACACCGGGATGAACATCCAAGTAGTAGGTAAAGCCACTTCCAGAGCACGTCACCATAAGGCTTAATACCAGGCAGCTTTGTGCAGTAAAAAGAGCTCGGGTTTTGGAAACTTAAGATCTACTTTCTAATCCTTCACTCCCTCCCTTCGAACCCTCCATTTTCCCATGATTAAAATAAAATAATGACTATGCGCCCACCTCACGAGACTTTTAGGGAGATCAAGAGACGATAAACATGGGAGCGCTGCGCACTGTGTCAAGCGCTACCTATGCAAGCCCGAGGTGTTACCGCTACAGACGGAGCCAGAAGGAAGCCCTGTCTCGTGCGAGTCGCCGACGGGCCCGGGACCGCTCCCGCACCCGTTCCCATCGCTCCCCTCACTCACGCCGCTACCGTGTCTTCCTCTCTGACCCTGCCCTGGCTCCCCAGGAACGGTGCTGACACAGCAGATCCGGTTCCAGGCACGGCCCAGTCTCAACTGGTCCACCTATCCCGGACCTATGCGACCCTCCTGCCCCGGCCCGCTCCCCTCGGATCCCGCCCGCTCCGCATCCAGCCCCAGTCCCCGCCCGGCAGCCGCCGCCGCCGCCATACCTGCTCAGGTCCGTCAAGCGCCATCTTCCCTCTTCAGCCGAGACCGCCGGCATCGAGCTGCCGTAGCGCGCAGGCGCGGAAGCGGGGCTTGGGAACTGACGACCAGGGCCGAGAAGAGATCCGGGTCAATGGGCGGAGTGTGCTGCGAGACGACAGTAAAGAACGGAAGCCATGATGGGAGAGGCTACTCGAATTCAGGAGCTTTGGAAGTTGACAGACAGGGAGTAGGACTCCTGAATGTTGCTCCCTAGAAACTCGGATTTTATTTCTGTAGCCTGTCTTCCTGGTCCCAGCTTTCAACTGATAAGTCCTGGGAACAGAGGATAGAGAGAATTTACGGCCACGCTCAAAATGTCGGAAAACTTGGAACCAGGGACGCAGGGGGCTCAACCGGAAGCGGAAGTACACTTGCTACCTACACGTGCAGGTCCAAGTGTGGTGAAAACGGCGCTGGTTCGAGGTGAGTGTGTGGAGCAAAGCGCCAAGTGTGATTGCCGCGCGAAGTGGGAAACGGAAAGCAGAATCTAGTGCCCCGGCAAGAGACGTTCCCAGCTTCTACTTTCTCCCCAGATTGAGTGACACTCCCTTATTCCACCATGGGCAAGAAGGGCAAAGTCGGCAAGAGCCGGCGGGACAAGTTCTATCACTTGGCGAAGGAGACCGGTGAGTCGGGGTTCGCGCAATCTGCAGGGGAGCGAACGATCATAGCTCGGTTAGTCTTCTTTTTCCGAATGCTGGGTTCCATATCCGCGCAAGGGCTGGTGGGTTGTGAGGCCGGAGAAATCCTGCTGGTAAAGCGCTTCACGGACGACTGTGTTTTGTCGCCGCCTCCAGGTTACCGTTCCCGCTCTGCTTTCAAGCTGATCCAGCTCAATCGCCGCTTTCAGTTCCTGCAGAAAGCCCGAGCCTTGCTGGACCTGTGTGCTGCGCCAGGGGGATGGTGTGTAACACAGGAGCGGCAGGGGTTGCTCCTGGTGGCAGTTTTCTGGGTCTAGCCTTGAATAGCTTAAAATTGCGTTGCGGGGGAGAGCAGGATTAGGATCACCACCCCAGCCATAGTAATCCTAGCGACAGATTTCTCTACACCCCAGAGCATACAAAGTTCTCTTCTAAAGTTCGGGAGCCGTTTTCCTTCCTTGATTGCAGAGAAAAGGCTTGTAATGTGTACATATGACATGCTGTGGCCACTGCACTTGGCAGGGGCTCTTAACAGCAAGGGTGGAAGATCACATTGCCAAGGGAGGGAAAGGGAGAGTCCTAAGACTTTAATGTCTGTTCCTTTTATAGGCTGCAGGTGGCTGCCAAGTTTATGCCTGTATCCAGTCTTATTGTGGGTGAGTGACAGGCAATTTCTCCTGGGTGTTTTATGGGTTAGGCATATGAGGTACTAACTTGGTCTTATATTTCCCTCTTCCTTACTTGAGGCAACTCTATTTTTCTTATTTTATATTTAATTTTTTTTTATTATTATTGGTTATGAATATTCTTGGGGTGAGGCAACTCTTTAGAATACTCTGACCTGATCTCTTCCAGGAGTGGACCTGGTTCCAATCAAGCCTCTCCCTAATGTGGTGACTCTCCAGGAGGACATCACAACAGAACGCTGTAGGCAGGTAATAGGAATCTCTGTCATCCTCTCCCCTTAATATGCAAACATCCACATCCCCCAAATCCCCTAAAGCAAGTTTTTTTAATTGAGAAAGTGCCTGCATGACAAGGCCCATGATAATCCTAGTGTCCACTCCAGCCTCTATTTAGAGTCAGGAGTGAAGAAGGTGTTTGGAATTGGGGGAGGAACATAGATCTTCAGTGAAGTCCTTGCTAGTGGACTCACTATTAGACTGTAAGCTTCATGAAGACAGAGATGTATTATTTTTGTTTACTGTTGTATCCCCTAAGCCTGGTACAGGATTTGGCCTATGGTGGGCTCTCAGCAATTGATTGCATAGACAAATAGCTGAGTCATTGTCTCCATTCTTAACTATTTCTGTATTTTTGTTGCCATAATTCTTTTCTTTCTCCGTAGGCCCTGAGGAAGGAGCTGAAGACCTGGAAAGTTGATGTTGTGCTCAATGATGGGGCCCCCAACGTTGGGGCTAGCTGGGTCCATGATGCTTACTCACAAGGTACAGGAAGTGTTGGCGCTTGGGGATGGGAGTGCGAGTGAAGGTGGGCATGCCCTCTCAGGCTGCAGAGGTCCTCAAATGACAATCTCTGTCCCACAGCCCATTTGACACTGATGGCTCTGCGTCTGGCTTGTGATTTTTTGGGTCGTGGTGGCTGGTTCATCACAAAGGTTTTCCGTTCCCGTGACTATCAGCCCCTGCTATGGATCTTCCAGCAGCTCTTCCGCCGTGTCCAGGCCACCAAGCCTCAAGCCTCTCGCCATGAATCTGCAGAGATCTTTGTGGTCTGCCAGGGTGGGCATCACTTCTTTCTCTTGACACAGCCTCCCAAGTATAAAAGCACACCTTTTTAATATATTCTGTCATCTTAGGGTTCCTGGCTCCTGACAAGGTTGACAGTAAATTCTTTGACCCCAAATTTGCCTTCAAGGAAGTTGAAGTTCAGGCTAAGACTGTTACTGAGTTGGTGACTAAGAAGAAGCCAAAGGTGTGTTTAGGGAATGGGCCATTTTCAGGTCCTGGAACTCAGGGAGGTTAGGCCTGGTGGGTCCTGCAGATAGTCCAGAAGGACTTGCCCAACCTTCCTTCCTACCTTCCTAAGGCTGAAGGTTATGCTGAGGGCGACCTCACTCTCTATCACCGTACCTCAGTCACAGACTTCCTCCGAGCTGCCAACCCTGTTGACTTCCTCTCCAAGGCCAGCGAGGTGAGTCCCCAGACTTGAGAGATATAAGGGAGCCCCAGAAACATGGCCTGAGAATGTCCCCTGACTCCTTTCCTCCTCCCAAACAGATCTCACTAGATGATGAAGAGTTGGCACAGCATCCAGCTACCACTGAGGACATACGGGCATGCTGTCAGGACATCAAAGTGCTGGGGCGCAAGGAACTCAGGTATGTTGTAGGGTAGATATAGGGACCAGGAGCCCTGAAGGGAGGGAAAGGCCTTTGAAGACCATGATGTTGGATCTCTAGGAACAGGGTTCTGCTGTACTAGAAGTTTGGGGTGGGGGTCTGAACCTTAGGGGTAAGGGACAAAGAAGGGGATAATATCAGTAACAGTATTTCTGGGGCAGGTCCCTACTGAACTGGAGAACAAAGCTTCGGCGGTATGTAGCCAAGAAGCTGAAAGAGCAAGCAAAGGCATTGGACATCAGGTGAGAAGGGAACTAAACCAGGGTAGGTGTTGACTGGGTGTTGGGAAGAAGCATGAGGGAAAATAGCTAACCTCCTTGGACTGTTTTGTCAGCCTCAGCTCGGGAGAGGAGGAAGAAGGTGATGATGAGGAGTCAACAGCTAGGACCACAAGGCAGCCCTCTGAGGAGGAGGAGGAGGAGGAGGAGCAACTGAACCAGACTCTGGCAGAGATGAAGGCCGAGGAAGTGGCAGAATTGAAGAGGTGAGGGGAACTAGGGAGGAACTTGGGAACCCCAACACAGAATTCTTAGTGTGTGAAGATGGGAGATGAGAATGAAAGGCGTGGATAGGGAATCTTCAGAATTGTGCACGTTTAATACCTCAACCCCTCCCCTCAGGAAGAAAAAGAAGCTGCTGCGTGAGCAGAGAAAGCAGCGGGAACGTGTGGAGCTGAAGATGGATCTGCCTGGGGTTTCCATTGCAGATGAAGGGGAGACTGGCATGTTCTCCCTGCGCACCATCCGGGGTCACCAGGTGAGGTGGAGCTGGGGGCACAGATTGAGGAGACAGAGGGATCTATTTGGGTGTTTGGAGGTGGGGTTGGATGTTGGATGTCTTTTCAAGTGTGCTGAATGATGGCCTATAGTTGCTGTCTTTACCCATAAAATGATTTAAGGGGGACAGGAGGAAAAAATAAGAGTCTGTGACTCAAAGGCCAAAAAGAAACTTATACCTAAAATAATGAAACTAGGAAGATTTATGAGCATGGTAAAGACTTATCCTTGTAAAACTAGAATATTAGGACCAAGAGTTTAGGTTATAGTAGGTGCAGCCAGGGTACCTGGGTTATAATCATGGGTGAATATGTCTCTCTCAGAGAAGGGCAACGTTCTTTGGTTCCCTGAGACCACGTTAGCTCTTCGCATTAGCTATTGGATGATGCTTCTGCCAAAAACTGGAGAACAGGCTTTTCCCAATAAAAGCAGTGTTGCAAGCCAAGTGAGCTTTTGTGCCTCTCCTGTAGGAATGTCAACTGGGTCATCTTTGGTGTATGGAAGAGGCAGTAGAGCATAGCAGCCCTAGAGCAGATGCAGGCTCCGGTGTCAGTCCCAATGCCGCCGCTTGGAGCTGTGTGACTGAGTTGACTACCACTTACCCTCTCAGCTTTCTCATCTGTACAAACAGTAATAGCTAACTCCTAGAGTTTTTGTGAGGAATAAAAAAAAGATGGTGAGGTATAGTCCTTAGTATGTCATAAACATGAGATCAAGAGATAGTAGGTATGTATGCCGTGAGGAAAGTAGATTGTGAGGTTCTGACAACTGTTCAAGTGAAACAGTTGTTAGAGGTATGTTGTCAGGGCTCCTTTATTCAGTGGAAACAACATGTGTAGATGGTATTATTCTCAGGTGATTGAGGTGCCTTCTGAGAGTAATTTTTAAAGGGAAACCGATGTTTTATAACATTTGAAGATGTGGTGCTGTATGGGCTGTGGGTTAGTTTGCCATAAAACCTACTTGTCCTACCACTGAAGATAAGACCGATGAGTGGGATAGATTAGGGACCTGGCCTAGAATGGGATGTTTAAAAAGGCCAGTCACTTCCCTGAGTCTACGTTTCTCTGTCTTTAAAAGGAGGTAATGTACTTGCCACAGTTTACTTCCAAATGTTGCTGAGTTAACTAGGGTAACAGACACAGGGAAAGGAAAGCAATGTGTTCTTTTTAAATGCCTGACCTGGTTTCTGTTAAACTTCAGTTGTTAGAAGAAATAACACAAGGGGATATGACTGCTGCAGACACATTTCTGTCCGATCTGCCAAGGGATGACATCTATGTGTCAGATGCTGAGGACGATGACGATGCATCTCTGGATAGTGACCTGGATCCAGAAGAGCTAGCAGGAGTTGGGGGACATCAGAGTCTAAAGGATCAAAAGTGGTGAGGGGTGTGTGCAGGAGGGAGTGCCGCCACTCAGCTCAAGTCCAGAAGCAGTTGGTGCAGGTACTGCCAGAGAGGGAGTAGGGGGAGCAAGGCCTCTGGTCACTGAGCCTCTCCCCACTTCCCTTTGTGACTACAGTGTGCGATTTGCTGAAGTAGGTGATGATAAAGAGGAGGAGGAGGAGGAAGAAAATCCACTGCTGGTAGCATTGGAGGAAAAGGCAGTACGGCAGGAAGAACAAGCCAACCTGTGGTTCTCAAAGGTAAGAAGGCTGGAGGCAAGACTGATAGGAAATTGGTGTTCCCTGGGGAAAAGGTGACTGAAGAGTCCCTCACTGCAGGATGGCTTCAGCGGGATGAAGGATGATGCGGACGAGGCCCTGGAGATCAGTCAGGCCCAGCTAGTGTACGAGAGCCGTCGGAAAGGGCAGGGACAACAACAGCAGCCACCCCCGCCACCTTCTGGTTTAAAGACTGAGAGAAAGTCTCCCCAGTGCCAGGATGAGGTCCCTAAGGGGACACAGGCTTATAAAGGGACAGAGGCTGCCACTGGCCTTGGAGGAGAAGAAAGAGATGGCAGCTCAGACAGTGACAGCAGCAGCAGTGAGGATGAAGAGAGGTGAGTGTGGTTACAGCTGATGGGACAAGGGATGAAGAGGAAGTAGTGGTTTGAACCATTTCCTAGGTTGGAGTTCTCAATCTTGGGTGCAGATAGGGACTTTTAAAAGTACTGATGATTCTGATTTAACTGCAGTACAGCCTGAGTGGCAGGATTTCTGCAAAGTTCCCTAAGTGGTTTTAATAGGAAGCAGGGCTGTGGTGAGTGGTATGGAAATGGGGATGTTCACTCAGTCCTCCCCTCTTCCACAGTTGGGAAGCACCCCATGGTAAGAAGCAAAGACACAGGCCTAAGTCAGATGATGATGGCTTTGAGGTAGTGCCTATCAAGGACCCAGGTGAGAGCTCTGAATGCAGAGGAATGAGGGGAGATCAGTGCAAGTTTTAGTGTTGGGACTCAAGCTTTGACTTTACTCCTTCCCTCTCTAGCAAAACATCGGATACTGGACCCAGAAGGCCTCGCTCTGGGTGCTATTATTGCCTCTTCCAAAAAGGCCAAGAGAGACCTCATAGATAACTCCTTCAACCGGTAAGGGGGTCAGAAAATGAGTGGGTGATTTCTTTGGAAAGTCTGGGGTGGTTGGTTATTGGGCTGGTATCCTCTTCACCTAGGTATACATTTAATGAGGATGAGGGGGAGCTTCCAGAGTGGTTTGTACAGGAGGAAAAGCAGCACCGGACACGGCAACTGCCTATTGACAAGAAGGAGGTAGAGCGTTACCGGAAACGCTGGCGGGAAATCAATGCACGCCCCATCAAGAAAGTGGCTGAGGCCAAGGCCAGAAAGAAACGCAGGGTAAGTGGTGGGGGTCTGCCTAAGACTAACGGTGGGCATGGCAGGGATGGGGAAGAGGTTACCTGACTGAGGTCCCCTCCCAGATGTTGAAGAAGCTGGAGCAGACCAAGAAGAAGGCAGAAGCTGTGGTGAACACAGTGGACATCTCAGAACGAGAGAAAGTGGCACAGCTGCGAAGGTAATTGGGGAAGGACACCCACAAAGGTACAGCAGGATTAAGAAGAGCAGCAAAAAGCAAGCCTCTAACCCATTTTCTTCCCTTTATAGTCTCTATAAGAAAGCTGGGCTTGGCAAGGAGAAACGCCAAATAACCTACGTTGTGGCCAAAAAAGGTGTGGGCCGCAAAGTGCGCAGGCCTGCTGGAGTCAGAGGTCATTTCAAGGTGGTGGACTCAAGGATGAAAAAGGACCAAAGAGCACAGCAACGTAAGGAGCAGAAGAGAAAACACAAGCGGAAGTGAGCAGAACTACCCGGCCTCTGAGGAGACAGTGTAAGGACTAGGAGGCATGACTCACTCTGGCCACCTGGGTACCAGCCCTGCCCTCGCTCCCATTACAGTTGTCTGAAAAGACAGTGAGGTGGCGTACCTAGAACTCCCACAGCAGCCCTAAGCAGTCAGGAGGATGTCGTCCTGCCTGAGGATGGTCTCCCATGAAAGCACTGCTGTGTTGCTAGTGCTGCGACAGACCCCATGACCTTTCCATGAAAAATGTGGGGTACTGGATGAAACAGTCAAACTTTTTTAAATCACAGGGGAAGTTTAATGTTGGTGGTATTCACTGTAGTCTGTTCCTGAACGTGTGGGCCTCTCAGGTCTTCCCCCATCTTATTCCATTATTAGCTGAATAAAACCAGGATGATTGAAGAAATGTCTTTTATGACAGTTTAATAAGCATTTCCCTACACATAAGCATTCACACTATGTTCTACACTGCTCTAAATCATAATTTAGTATGTACCAACTCATTGTGAAGTAGAAATGACAAACAATCCAACAAGTCCCAGTAGTAAAACATTTACTAGAGAGCAAGCAGAAAGGAATGCACATCTTAAAGAAACCTTCACAAAGTCACAAAATTTGGAGTTTGTATATTTCTTTTCCTTTTATAAACAAGATAGAACAAAAACCATCAAAATCATTTCAGCAAAAGACTTTTCTACCATTGGGGCAGGTTTAAAAAAAAAAAAAAATAGACACTTTTAAAAGCTGTTGTTGGGTTTTTTGTTTTTTTAATTTTAAATTCAGCAACACCTCAGACCTGGAGCAATCCTGGAACTGTTTCCAGGATCTTTTCCCTTCAATCATAGTGGCTCTTGGGACTCTTCAAAGCCTACATCTAGAAGGCTTTTTTTTACACATCTCAGTGCTAGATACAAGCCACACTAGGGAACTTGAGTGTCAACTCTCATTTAGAATCATACACCTCCCTTTCTCTGCAAGTGTCCGGAACCACCAAATTACTTCCCAAACATCCCTAACAGCTCACTGGATTGGGTTTGCAGAAGCCAACTCCTAAAAAGACTGCCTGGCCACACAGCTAAGAAAAAGAATTTGACTTACAGATGTTTATAAGGTGACATTTTTAGTAAAAAATATAAGCTACATATAATATAAACCTAGAGTGAGTGTTGTGCCTGGTAAGGCCCTTTCTCCCAAAGTATCCTCAGCTTACCCTCATGACAACTCACCCAGAGCCAAAAGAAGCTTCCTAGCTCTTGCTGCTTCCAGGGACCAAAAAGCAGCTTCCCAAGAAAACATCCGAAAAATCATTCAGATGAAGGGGTAATGTCTCCAAGCTCCAGCTCTCCACTAAGGGCAGGGGGTCCTTACACTCTGGACCCCAACCCAGCCCTGAGACACTTAGTTACCAAAATTTTTCTAAAAATAAAATTAAAGACAACTGGATATCACACTTTAGCACATACCCTCTAACTGTCCCATCGACTTTTCTTGCGTTTGGGTGGCTCCGGGACAGCAAAGCCATCAGCTGTCTTATCTGTCTTGCTGTCCATCTTGTCCATCTTGTTGCTGTCCACCTTGGGGGGGTCCATCTTGCTCTCACGATTACAGCCTTCTTTCCTGCTTTCCCCATTCCGACCATCGTTTGGACTCCGGCTCTCCCCATGCCGGCCTGCACTTCCTCCATGCCTGTTCTCCCCGTGCCGATGGCCATCAGTATGACGACTGCTGCTTTCTGGGTAGCGGTAACCATCTCCATGGCGACCACCATCTCCATGACGTGGGCTCTCACCATGCCGAATGCCACTCTCTCCATGACTATGACGGCTGCCACCCCGGTTCTCAGTATATCTCTCTCGTTTCCCATTGCCCCCCCCAATCCCTTCTCGGCTGTTATTCCCTGATGGTGTGTTGTTGACTCCCTGGGCTCCAGCAGAAGGGTAGGTCACTGGGGCACTGCTGATGTTCCCAGTACTGCCAAAGCCTGGGATGCCCTTGGCAGCACTGGTGATGGGGCTGTCAGGACTGTTATGGCCCTGTTGTGCTGAATTAGTTGGAACAGAATTCAAGCTCCCTGCACTAGTCCATCCACTTGCCCCAGAAGCAGAGCTTCCAGCCTTCTGATTGCTTAAGCTGGCTGCAACAAAGTGACTCTTATACTGTGACTGAAAGAGAAAGAGACACCAGGAATAGGTAAGAGAGCAAGTTCAAGGAACTCTGAGCATACAGGTTGAGCAACCCAAACCCAAAATCTGAAACACTCCAAATCCAAAACTTTTTGAGCACTGATGATGCTTAATGGAAATGCTCATTGGAGCATTTCAGATTTTGGATTCTCAAATCTGAGATGCTCAGCTGGTAAACGTAATGCAAATACTCCAAAATCTGAAAAAATCCAAAATCCAAAACCCTTATCCCAAGCATTTCTGATAAGAGATACTCAACCTGTATAAGGGTGGTAATCATAAAGTATACAGAACCTCTAACTACGCTCTCTTGGCATTGTGACTTTAGTATCCTGATTGTCCACAGCACAGTCCCTTTTATTTTTGTGCCATGATGGAAAACTCAAGGATCTTTGTGGAGAGTTGGACCTCAATATACTGAAATTTACTTTTACAGCCTAACTGGCTAGAATAAAGTATCTATGTATATAGCAATTGAACATATTTATGGTCTGCAATCTACAATTCAAAAATCCAGAAATTTCTGAAAACTAAAAAAAAAAAAAAAAACTTTTTGTAAAGATTGGCAGCAAAACTTGTCTTAAACTGATATAAGGCTATTTAGTTTCTGTCTATTCAGCTTAGTGTGATTATTAATACATTTTGTTTCAGAAGTGAATTTGATTATATACAGTGTGGCTGCAGACACTGATGTTAATATATGGAATATGAATCACATTACCTTTCTTGAATATGAAAAATACATCCTGAATTCCTAAACAAGGGTTTCTGTGTCTATTAATCAAAAATGAAAAAATCTTGGGCCGGCCCGTGGCTCACTTGGGAGAGTGTGGTGCTGATAACACCAAGGCCACGGGTTCGGATCCCATATAGGGATGGCCGGTTTGCTCACTGGATGAGCGTGGTGCTGACAACACCAAGTCAAGGGTTAAGATCCCCTTACCGGTCATCTTTTTTTTAAAAAAAAAAAAAAAAAGAAAAAGAAAAAATCTTGGGACCAAACTGAAACATCTAGTTAATGATGCCAGCTAGCTAACTGTAAGGGTAGTTGTGAAAGAAATATAGGTTCAAAGTTCACAGATAACAGCATCAAACTTGTCTTAGCCCAAAAGATGGCAATTACTCACCCACATTACAAATGCCTTAACTCAAAGGTTGTTGAGACAGGATGAAACACAAATCCTGCTGCAGGACAATAGTCCTGGGCTCTGGATGTGACTGAAGTAGATGACCAGCACGAGGGGTCTCCCAAGCTCTACACTTACATCTCCAGGCAAGCTACTGTTAAGTTCATATTCAAAATCCAAGCAGAGAGAAGGCCCTGAATCTAGCATCAAGCCTACAAGCCCAGCTACCACCTTCGGAAGACTAGGCCCCTCATCATTGCCCAGGAGTTACTGTTGAAAGCTCTTTTAATGAAATGCTCATTGCAGACCTGGAAAGCTGCTTTCATTGCTGTCAGCCGATCTCCCATGGCTCCTGTGGAGGGTTTGTAGGCTTCATAATTGCTCATTACATTGTTGTTATTTCCTCGGTCCTAAAAAATAAACAAACTCACCCATAATGACGGAAAAGTACAAAAGCTCACTGCCAAAGACTGGGCCTCATTATATTGAAAAATCTAAAGTGGAAGCTGCAATGGGAACTAAATATTTTTAGAAAGTTACTTATGCTTTGTGAAAAAAGGTAGAGTAATGAAGAATCATTTAAAAATGCTTATGCCCCTCAACCCTATAATTCTATTTCTGGAAATCAACCCTAATAATCAGAAATGTAGTTAAATTATGTCCAAAGTTGATCATGTATTATTTACACACATACACAAACACATTCAACTAAGTAAAAGTTATGTTAAGGATAAAAACATCACCAGGATAGCATATTGTGACTGCTCAGGCTCTAAATCAAGACCAGTCTGAATATCGACTTCAACACTTAACAGCATGTAACCTTAGGCACCTCAGTTTTATTATCTGTACTTACATTGGGTTGTCATGAAGATTAATTGAGTTAATACGTGTGACTGCTTGGAATAGCCCTGGCACAAATAAAGTGCTCAATTAATATTAGCTGTCACTATCATCTGCATCATCATCACCATCACTGTAACGTGGAAACAGTATATTTATTTACCAAAGATGCTAAGTTAACCACAATGCTCCAGAAAAGTATACCGGCAGCTTTCTTCCCTGACTTAGGAATCAAAGTGACAGAAAACAGGCAGTTAAGAAAGCCAGTGAGGGAGTGCTCTTGTCACCTGGTTTGTGAGAAAAACTAGCTCTCATCTCTGATGCAATCTCCTAGAGGGTATAGGAATCATTCCTGAGTTTAGTGACAAGACAAAGCTAGAGCTTACACAGTAACCCTATGGCAATGTTTCCCTTGCAGCAGGCTTTTTAAAGCCAGTGTTGGAGGGCTTGTAAAAACAGACTGCAGGTCCCACTCCAGAGTTTCTGATTTACCAAGTTGGGGATAGGGGACTAGTTTGCATATGCTGCTGGTCCAGGGACCACAATTTGAGAACCACTGCTAATCTAATTTCCTGAACAAGCCTAGTCAGCCAAGTACACATTGATGCTTCCTGAATACAAAGTTAAGAACCAACACTGCATAGACTCAATCAACAGATTAAATACAAGCTGTCTTCTAGACGGGTTTTTAACTCACAGAGACTTTCTTAGGTAGACAGGAAATAGTCCTAACTTCATCCAGGACGTGGGACCAACCACAGAGGCACTACTATAGTCTGGACTCACCGTGTTCTCAGAGCCTAGGCCAGGCCGCTCCCTGTAGCCTAGGCCTCCTCCACCAATGTTCAGCTTTTTGCCTTTACCTCCTTTGAAGCGGGATTTCCGAAACCAAGCATTCTGCATTGAACATAATAATTCAAGGTTAAGCCAGGGGAGGAAGAGAAGGTCAGAAGGGAGACAAAGTCAAGTGGAAATTAAGTGGAAGGGAAGAACTTTTTGCTTCATCTTTAGACAATGCATTTATGGCAAGAGAGGAACTGTTCACAGGAAACACAAATTGACTTCTTTTTGGTAGTTTAATCCACCAAATTTGTCAGTAGGTTTAGATCCTTATCTAAGGCTTTCTTTACTACTCCTTTCTTAGGGCCTCCTGAAAGAGAAGTGATTAGATAAGCTTCAAATGCAGAGTAGTCATGGGGCCACTTCTAACTTCCTTGAGGAAAATTATTTTTTACACCTCAAACAATCTATACATATTATTAGACAAAAAACTTTGGAACTTTATTGAAACAACACACTGTAACCCACAAATACATACAAGTAAAATAAAATACAAAATTTGGAGCTTAACTTTAAAGAAATGGTGGGTTCAGAAGTGAAGGAAAAAAGCTATGTGAAATGAGGCTTATTAGAATCCACTCCAGGGGGCCGACCCGTGGCTCACTTGGGAGAGTGCGGTGCTGATAACACCAAGGCCCCGGGTTCGGATCCCATATACGGATGGCCGGTTCGCTCACTGGGTGAGCGTGGTGCTGACAACACCAAGTCAAGGGTTAAGATCCCCTTACCGGTCATCTTTTTTAAAAAAAAAAAAAAAAAAAAAGAATCCACTCCAGGGACAGACTCCCAGGAAGGACTGGTAGCCACACAACTCAATATTTTATTTACCCACAGAACCTAAAGGTTTTCATTGAACTTGACCCCTGCCAGAAGATTCCTCACCAGATTTATTCACATTCTCTTAAGAATACAAACACCTCTGGGGAGGCTTAAAGCTTTATCTGACAATCACACATTACAGTCAAAGTAAAGTAGAGATGTTCCTCCACTTGGAATTACAATAAACCCACTTAAGTTGAAAAAATCCTAATTCAAAAATGTATTTAATACATCTAACCTACCAAACATCATCGTTTAGTCTTGCTTATCTTAAATGAGCTCAGAACACTCACATTAGCCTACAGTTGGGCAAAATCATCTAACACAAAGCCTATTTTATAGTGCAATGTTGAGTATCTCATGTAATTTTTTGAATACTATACTGAAAGTGAAAAACAGAATGGCTGTATGGGTACTCCAAGTATGGTTTCTACTGAATGCATATTGCTTTCACAATATCACAAAGTGGAAAAATCTTAAAACAAGCCATCACAGGATGCCTGTACTTGAGAGGTAGGGCAGGCTTGGGAAAAGTGCTGAGCACAGAAAGCCTGAAGGACACACAAATTTTATTTTAGGATTGGCTCTCTATGCCCAGGAAAGGGGAAGGGAACGTTATTCCCCTCTCTCCTGCACTGCATGTCCTTTACTCCTGGGACCATACTATGTTATAATTAACATCTGTGTGGGATGACCTATGAATTTGACAAATACTTGACAATTCCTTATATCAGAACATGTTCTGAACCCATATGTAATTTGGGGACAACATGGATTAGAATGACTCAAGGTTTGATCTGGTAGAATGCCCCACTCAGTTTTGGACTGGAGTATACCTGGAACAGGGCAATTTTGTGGTCAGAGGTCTGAGGTATCAGTCTGTAAGGAACAGTTAAGAGGCACTATACAATAGTTTTGTTTTTTAAGATACCACACATTTTTAGCCTCCACACGACTTTGTTTGGAAAAGAGAAGACTTTTTTGTGGGAACAGCAGTAGAGAGAATAGCAGCCATCTTTGAGATTAAATTTATTCCTAAGTGTGCTATGGGGTAAGCAGGTAGAAATTACAGGGACAGATTTTAGCACAAAGGAGGGAATAGCTTTTCAACACAGATGTTGAAAAGAGAGGATAAGACAGACCAGATGAATTTTAATATCCCACGATTCCAAATCTGTACCTCCTAAACCCCACATAGCACCCCCCTACAACCACTTTCTTGTGAAGTTTCTGTTATCTGCCTCAAGCTTGCTCAAATATCTTACTTAGTTTTACAATCTGGAGCAATCTGAAGTGTGCCCAGCCCCTCACCTGCATTGCCAGATCTAGAAGTTCCTTGGAAACGTGTTGATTGGCTCCTTCCAAGTTACGCACAAGGTCACCAGCAAAATTGCTGTCCTTGGGGGTCAGTAAGGTATAGGCCACACCCTTCTCACCCGCTCTTCCAGTGCGGCCAATCCTGTGAGTATGGGTATCAATGTCTCGAGCCACATCATAGTTAATGACAGTCTTAATTGAAGGAATGTCCAGACCACGGGCTGAAATAAAAAGCAATTTATTCTTCACCTGGAGTCAAAAGATCAAAGTGACCAGAAAAGCTAGTGCTCCGAGAACCCACATTTCCCTTATCTAGGCAAAGTGTGTGGGTTTGGTGAGCTGAGATAAAGGCATGTTCAGTTCTGCTCTACAGCAAATGTCACTACCGGATTCTATGAAGTTGGGCTATCTGGTATAAGGGACTTGCATCTTTTGCCATCAATAACCTCCCATGACCTCTCTCATGTACCAGGAATATATATAAAAAAATAAAACTAGCATCAAATGTGTCCTGAAATTGAGAAGCTCTTTCCTTTCTGGGAAAAAAAATACTAGTTTTTGAGGGTAGCTATTAAAACTCGGCAGAACAAAGCTGAAAGTCATACTCCAAAAAAATTTCTGATCTTGGGTGAAGTAAGTATGCCCAACTGAATGATCAACGTAAGCTATCTACTATATTCACACACACAATAAGGGCACAGCCTTTTTCCCCCAAGTGTTCTCTAGCTGCAGGGATTCTTTGATCAGAGAAAAACATTAAGCGAAAAGTGGTAGCCAGAAATCCAGGTTGTGATCACTGTGCTGAACTGCTGCTCCCTGGGGAGTGGCCAGGCAGGCCAGGAGAGTCTTTCAGTCAGCCTGCTCAGACATTACAGGTCTTACATAGTAAGACACAGCACCTTTACAGCATAGGGACCTGAGGTTATTGCAAAACTCATACTCTACCTGCAACATCTGTGGCCACCAGGACTGGGATGTCCTTTTTCTTAAAGTCTGAAATGACCTTGTTTCTCTCACTCTGATCCATGTCTCCATGGAGGAGCCCAAGATTATGACCCTCCTGCTTAAGGTTATTGGCTAGCTCTTCAGCATTGGCTTTTTTAGTAACAAACAGAAGAACACTCCCTGAAGAGGTAAACTCTACCAGACGCCGGGTAAGCCAGTTCCATTTACTAGGCCCAGAATGGAGAATTTCCACAATCTGTGTCACATCTTCATTTGCCTGAGAAGGAAGAAATGAAACATGATTGTGACATTGGTGCCAAAAGGAACTTGAATAAGGAAGAGCATTAAATTTTCTACCTGCCTCTAGAAGAACCTTGAACAATCCCTGTTCTCCTTGGGCATTCCTTCAGCAAGTCAAGAGTAACTCAAAACTTACCTCTCCTCTCAAATCACCTTTCTCTACATCTCACCCTAGTGAGTACAAACACCCTAACTACATAGGAACTTTCTTTAAACAATAAACATGGCAAGCAACTTAAGGAATTCTCTAAGAAGCTTTAACTGAACTCCAAATCTCAATTCAGAGAAATTCTTCACATAGGGCATTATGTATAGGTAAGAAATGAAACTTTAAGTTTATTTTTGCCAGGCCTTTCAGGTCACCTATTCCATCCTGTGCAGGCCTCCTCCCATGATCATTTAAACGTCAGTTCCATCCTAACTCTCTGGTTAGTCTTCCAGGCAGTCTTTTCTGTTTCTTTAAAAGCTTTCTAAAAAACTTTTTATTATGGAAATTTTTAAACATTCAAAAAAAACTGCATCCACTCCCATGTACCTATGACCCAGCTTCAACAATTATTAACATTCTGCCAGTCTTATTTCATCTACAACCCTACTTGTATATTTTAAAGCAAATCTGAAACATGTTGCCTCATCTGTAAACATAATGACATTTTAATTTTTTATCTCAACGACAAGAAATTAATTCTATGTCTCCATAATATGAAAAATAAGCAGCCCTGCTGAGGGTTACCTCTCCAATATCTCCCTGCACCACTCGAATAGGGTCGATCAGGATGTCTCTGGCCAATTTCTCAATCTTTTTCCGAAAAGTTGCACTGAATAAGAGAGCTAAAAGGTAAAGTAAACTGTTAAAAAACCAGTATGACTTCTTCAATGAATACCCACTAAGCTTCCTTGACATTCAATATTCAAATTTTTTACATAAGCCCACCTAAACTGTAAGTTTAGTCTAAAAGTTGATTCACAAAAGAAAAAAGACTTGCCCTTATTCTACTTCTATTACTACATTTGTAGTTAATATATGAGTTATTAGCATGGTTCAGAAAAAGTCTCCTGATTTCAAATCAGCAGATCTGTACTGTAAACTGTCTCTACCCCCTGATACGACTGAATAAATTAGGGCAAATCATTTCATTTCTAAGCCTTGGTTTTATCATCTATAAAAATGAATAAGTTGTATCTGTTAATCTCTAAGGTCCTGTCCAGGTCAGATAAACTGATTATCTTCTCCTATGGTTCTCACCAACACGATCATACTTGATTCCATAACTATGACTGCATACAAAATAAATAGGTGCTCTGAGTACAAATGAGATTTAATAAAGCTGCTTCATACATACTCTGTCTGTCAGGACGGACATGACTTGCTATGGATCGAACCTGGTACTCTGAAAGAAGTAGAACAGTAAAATTAATACTATAATCCTATAATACAGTTTGGGAGGCCTAGAAAAAGCCATTTTAGTAAAAATCTTCATAAAAAGTTTTAGGAATTGAGAAAATTTTGAAACTGCTAGCCATACCATTCAGAATGAAACTCTAAGAAACTTTCCCTCCATTTAGTTGGGTTGGGCCTGGCAGGGTTCCAATCAGTAACAACAGTTATTTAGAATTTTCACACAGCTGGGTAAGTCAAGAACAAGAAAGCAAAGGGCTTTGAATAATTTGACATTCACCTGTCCAAGAACACAGACCTTGACCTCCACAAAGGTATATGAATAAAAATAAAGAATAGAGAAAATATTGCCCATGTATACAAAGGCACATTCAAATTTCCTCAACCCAATCAAGCCTAACATAGTTAATGTCTTAGCTACTTCTCCACAGTCTAACTCTATCAAGGAGTATTTTCAGTTAGCTTCCCTCATAGTGAAAAAAAACCTGGAAAATCTACAAAGACATGGAAAAAACTGCTATCGTGAGGATGGGGACAAAAGAAACCGGTATTCAAGGCCTACCAAATCCCATGTCGAACATTCGATCTGCTTCATCAAACACAAGGTAAGAGACTCTTTGAAGATTGGTAGCTTTCTTCTTCACATGATCAATCAGTCGACCCTATGAGATCCACAAAATGAACAGTAAATATTATTAGAGGCATTTACAAGGACTTTCTAAAGTTGCACTCTTGGTAAAAGTGCTAATTCTCTAGTCTACAACTGTAATAAATATTGATCCCACAGCCTTGAACTTTATGCACTACATAGCCCAATAGAACTGAAATTTTGAAAACTCAATTAGATTCTTCCTTTATATTAAAAGCAATTTAAATTCTGTGGGAAAGTAGCCAGATCATTTCTGTAAGGCATTCTACAATGACCTGATTTAAAGCGTTATTAATGGGTTTTAATGTTTAGACTACACTCTTCTGGGCAGTTCTGATCATACTCTGAACATCTTTCTGATTCTTGGTAACCATGGAGCTATTTTCTAGGAGGGCATAAAAAAACTATCTGAAATAAAGGGGAATTTGTAGCTACTAATGTGTACATCACAGATACTCTTAGTGGACTATTTCAGTCAACCAATCAAAATTAAACCAAAACCACAGACTGTCATTCATCAGGGTATTCTAATTCCCCCTGAAACATTTTAGGGGGAATTCCCTCCAAAACTAACAATGTTTTCCATACAAAGTGAGGCTAAGAAGCCACATAAACACAAGATATACTTACTGGAGTACACACGACAATCTCTGCCCCTTCCTGAAGGGCCTTGGCCTGCTCCCACATGCTCCCTCCTCCATACACAGCCACTGATCGGAGATTATATGCTTTCCCAAACCGCTTACATTCTGCATGGATCTACAAAGATGTTAATAACATATTAAACTGTAACATTAACAAATATCTCTATCACAATCCAAAAAGGAATTCTGAAAAACAGAGTATAATATCATAGAAAATAAAAATCTAGAACATACTTTAAAATCACAATTTTTATCCATAAAGGTATAAATAAATAGTGGAGTACCATTATCACACCTCAACAGGCTATCTAAAATCTTGCCTCGATTATTCATTTTTTTCACTTCTTCTTCCTCATACTGTCACTGCCTTTCTACCAAGAAAAATGAATTCACCCTGGAGAAAAACACCATGAGCTTATTAATAAAACAAATAAGTCCCATATCATAATACATTTTTTTTCTTAAAACAGTAGTTTTTAGGGAAAAGTATTTGGTTACATAGAAAATATGTAACACACGATACTTTCGAAAAGTTTTCTGGTAACACAACAATGTGAATATATCTAATGCTACTGATACACTTAAAAATGGTTAAGATGGTTAATTTTACCACAATTAAAAAACAAAAAAGTTTCGTGGTCATTCTGCCCACTTGACTGACCAGTCCCCTGCTAGTCCACATATGGAAGGGGATATTCTATACAAAGTACATACCTGCTGGCAAAGCTCCCTAGTGGGACACACAATCACCGCAATTGGTCCATCACCTGGTTCCAATTCCTTCTGGTCCATTATATGGATCAACATGGGCCAGATAAAGGCTGCAGTTTTTCCACTGCCTGTTTTGGCTATACCAATCATGTCTCTACCACTTAATGCTACAGGCACACCCTAGAGAAAAAATAAAGTATATCCAACTCTAAAATTTCAATTCTAAAGACGTACTAAGGAAATCCTGGGGAAGGACAAATGACTATTAGTGACATCCATTTCTTTTTTTCTTTTTAACTAATTTTAGTTTTAAAAGAGAAGTGATAAATCACAGCAAAATTGAGGGGAAGACATTCATTTCAAATGGAACAAAAATATCCTGGACTATGCATACTGGTATGAAATAGAAATATCTGACATTTCCATAAATTTCTTGATCTACAGGAAATAACGTTCTCTTCATGTGGATCAGACACCGTTTACAGAATATGAATGACTCTCCTTTGCTAGAAATACAGAAAAAATTGCAATCTAAAATGGAAGTGGTTGCTAAAATTTTAAAAAGTTTCTCCCCTTAAAAAGGTAGACTATCTCATTCATATACAAAAAATTCTCATTTTCTGTATAGGAATAAATAAATTCTATGTATGAATGGGAAACAGAAGCTATTCCTTTAACAGATGAGAATTTTCAGGTCATGAACAAAGGAATTCTAGTCGTTGATAGTGCTAAATTTGTCCACGCAGAAATCTTTTTTGTTAGGTTTGCCTAATAGATTATTTTCTTCACATCATACTTTCAAGGCATTTATCAAACATGAAAGAACCATTTCCTAGCTACGTAGCATCTTCTTAGAGTGATTAATTCACATTTGCACTTTAATTTTTAAAACTTTCAGAAATACTCTTGGATTTCCTATGTCTTTTTATTTCCTTAATTAAAGCAAAAGTTGAAGAGTAAGACACAGGAAAAGTATTTGGACATCTTCTATCCAATGTCTATGTCAGTATAGTTCTACACTAAACTGCCGCTTTTTGACTTATTTGCAAACTTCGATACATTTATGGAACATCATTCTACTTCATTTTTCTTTCACTGTGTTTTACTTACCTGGCACTGTATTGGAGTGGGCTGTGTGTACTCGGATTTCCGGATCTGGTGCATAAGCTGTTCGTCAAACCCAAAATGAGCAAAACTACTTCCTGGTCTAGGAGGTGCTGCGCCAGAGACCTAGTGGTAGAGACAACTCCCAGGAATGACTTGTGCTTCAACATAAACAGCATTTGAACTTCAAAAATACTTACCTGAATCTAGCATTTTAGCTTGACGATGAAGAAATGAAAATGTAAGTCTGTAGCCAAAAGTATACACTAAAAAGGCAAAACTTCAAATAAGATATATACCTCATATAAAAAACTCTATGATAGCTATTTCTGAGATAAGTCTGTCATATGATTTTAAATGATAGCTAAAAATCTCTTATATCAAAATTAACTTTTTCATAAAACACTTTAAAACAAAGAAATGAGAAAAGTCATTAATGTTCTTTTTTGCCATTTTGCATAAATATTAACCAGATGGTAGAAAAAAATAAAACTTCTCTTGAAATAAAAATGAAATCTGCAAATGAGCTCCAAATAAGACAAGTCTATACCCAATGGTGACAAAAGACATAATCTGACACCTCCATTTTCAGTTATGCTTGAAGAGTTAATGTCTCATTTAGTGTTGGTCCATCAACTTGTCTTGTCAAGCACTGTTCCAATGGTACTCAGATGAAGAACGGGGCTTATAACCTCCATGTGGTCTCCAACAGTGGTAACCTTTCAATGTTTCTCTAGTGATGCTCACATTTCCAATCAGGATTTCACTCAAAAGTTTTTTGGTTTTTTTGGGGGGGAGGTGTGGGGGAGCGGGTGGTGGGAGATAGGTAACCTCTTGGAAAACAGATAAGTACAAACACACACATACATATCTCTCTTGGAAAACAGGAGTTCAAACATCAAGTAGCAACTGGTAAGGCAGACAAAGGCCAGAAAGTTGTTCACACCAGAGTAGATACCAGCGTATGTTCTCTGTTTGTTCACTTAACTAACACTAGCAGCATCCTAAACAACATGGTCAACGTGCAACCCAAAACCTTTTGTTGGGCAATTTAACCTATTATTGTGAAATTAGCGCATGCATATATATATATATATATATACATATACATATATATATATATATATATATATATATTTTTTTTTTTTTTTTAAAGATGACCGGTAAGGGGATCTTAAACCTTGACTTGGTGTTGTCAGCACCACGCTCACCCAGTGAGCCAACCGGCCATCCCTATACGGGATCCAAACCTGGGGCCTTGGTGTTATCAGCATCACACTCTCCCGAGTGAGCCACTGCCGGCCCTATGCATGCATATTTTTAGAAGGTGTTAATTTCTCCTAATTTTTTTGAAAAAAGTACATGTATATAACTTGAGAAGCAAGTGTACCTTAATTTCTAAATATTCTAAGACTTCATATGTTGTTCACATCTATTGATCCTGTTTGTTCAGATCTATTGATCCTGTTTCCTCTTCTTGAAGATGGGGATTCCTATTGTTCATCACTAGCCCACTCAGCACAAAACATTCAAAACTGACCGAAAACATGTAAGAAAAAATGATCCTATCCTAAAATATCTGGACGACTAAAACAATTAAATCAAGACACATGAGGTAGAGATGGCAGCAGCAGCTCAGGGGGGGAGGGCAGGGTTTTCCCTCACATGAGCCAAAGGAATATAATTACTCTAGCAGACAAGGTTAATTCAAGGTTACCAGATAAGCAATAATACTAAACCCGGACTAATTAACATTAATACAAGAATTTTTTGCGTAATGATTGTCTTACCCGAAGATTGAGCTTATGCCGGAGATCTATTAACTGCTGTGGAGTGAGGTTGGTTATCTCTTCATGTTCGTTGTAAAAATTTTTTTCAAATGGTGGGTAGTCAATCTGCAGGTCCAATTATTCAAAGTTAGTCTAGAATTCAAGAGTCAGTCCTGTAAGTTTGATTTTAACACAGAATAACCTTTTACAAATATTACACAAGTAAAGCCAATCCAACTAGGCAGAACAAAGGAATTCATTTATTCTTGACATACATCCCCAAAAGTATAACCAATACCCTTTCCTATTACCAATGTCAATATAAACACCAACTGATTTCCTAAAGAAACTCTTAAGGACAACTCAGATTTGAACAACCTTGAAGTACACTAAGAAATCTCTATGATGCTGACAATCTTCAAGGACAAAGAAAATATTTTAGTCTATAACATCTAAGTATGTTTTGGATTAGGCTGGTCATCTAGCTCTAGGCATTTAAAAACATTTCTAGTATTTCCTTTGGAGATGGTTCTGCCTTTAGAGGGAGTTCTATTCTTTTTAAAAACATGGAACTGCTTATATAACTTAAAAAATGTATAGCCAAAAAAAATCCAGAATAGGCAAATATATGGAGACAGGAAGTAGTTAAACGGTTGCTTGGGGCTGAGGGGAAGAAAGGTGGAAGAGGAGAGGATGAAGGGCAGGGAGAGAAACTTAGATTGACTGTTAATGAGTATAGAGTTTCTTTCTTGGGTGATAAAAATGCTCTAAAACTCATTGTGGTGACAGCTGCATAACTCTGTGAACATATTAAACACCATTGGATCATATACTTTAAAAGGGTGAATTGTATGACATGCAAATTTTATCTCAATAAAGCTGTTTTTAAAAAAATGTATGGCCAAGCATGTCCAATTCCAAAGAGAGCAGTCAACTTCTGCTACTCTTTACAGTTTACTGTACTAAGGATATAAAATATAAACACATCACCACATGTAAATAAAGATGGCTAAATGATTCTTGTTTTGACATCATGAAATGTCCATAATTTTTTAAGGAGAATTTAAGCCTTCTATACAGTTGGACAAAAATTTCAATAATTCTGGATACATCCAAAAAAATTTGGTGAGAAGAGTGGCACTGTTTCACATTTTAGCAAATCTTTTTAATGTCTAACTTAAAAGAAAATAGCTCCTATTGAATTCAGATTATTGTGATAGGTTGTTGTAACTTAAGCTCATGAAGAAAATCTGGCCTCACAAAGATATGTAATTAGAAAAGGGAAGAAAGTGTTTTAATAGCCTTTTCAAATACTTGCAGATATTTATTCTTAACTTTTTTTGCTTGCTTGTCTTTGTATGGTGCACCAAACCCTTGACCTTGGTATTACAAAGTGGCATCCTAACCAACTGAGCTAACTGGTCAGCCCAAGACAGGCATTTTTTTGGTGACTGACCTGTATGAGGATCTGAACCCTTGACCATGCTCTAACCAACTGAGCTAATTGGCCAGCCCTTATTCTTTTTTGATGTCACACTAAAACTTGACAAGCTGTCATTTTCTAAAGATTATTTTCATTGTGTAATCTGAAACCACATCACTGAACTTTTTTTCACTCCATTACATTACAATCCATTGATCTATCAAACACACGCACACAATTTTTTTTTTGGCAGCTGGCCAGTATGGGGATCCACACTTGTGACCCTGATGTTATAAGGCTCTAACCAACTGAGCTAACTGGCCAGCCCTATCATATATTTTGAATGGAGCTTTTACTCATGACTGATTCTGTAATGTCATGCATTGGCCATTTGGAAAATATTGGTTCACTGAGGTAGTACACAGATCATCCAACTGCTGACACATTAAAAAAAAAAATCAGTTGATATTAATATCACACATTTTTTTTAAAAAAAAATCTGTTGAGGGCCGAGCCCGTGGCGCACTAGGGAGAGTGCGGCGCTGGGAGCGTGGCGATGCTCCCGCCGCGGGTTCGGATCCTATATAGGAATGGCCAGTGCAAGCGCCGGTCACGAAAAAGACAAAAAATAAATAAATAAAAAATAATAATTTGAAATCCTTTAAAAAAAAAAAAATCTGCTGATATTAACATCACCATCAATTTTATCACAATGGTCTTTAAGCACTGGGAAGCTGTTAAGCTTGCTGTGGTGGATTTGCAAGTTTTCCAAATTCTAATTTTTGTTTGAAAGTTTGAATTTCTATAATTGGTAATAAACACTTTCAATTGTTTTCCTTGAAGTGTCATTCATTTTCTCAAGTGAAAATGGTTTTGCATGAAAAAAAGCTAGTTCAGCTTACAACTCAAACGTGTTTTCTTGAGACATCTATCATATTTTGGTATGCAACAGAAATTCTTTATGTGTACTTTCCATTTTGTCACACAGAATAAAAAGACACGTAACTCAAGGATCAAGATTTAATAAGTAATAATTTTATAGTTTCATAAGTGCTTTCTTAAGTAAAACTGGCTTTTTTTTTTTTTCCTAAACTGCAATGCTCTGGCAGGGAAGAATATACTGACTACGCAAACAGCTTGGTGCCACTGAATTAATTCATACTAAGGCATCAGGAGTTTTACCAACCATTGCTCTTACACCATCAATGAAAATGATGATGCTATGAAAAAGGCAAACAGTCTTAACATTATTATGAAAATTCTTTTGATTTTGTAGCCTCCCCAAAAGAATTCCTCCAAAAGTCCTTGGACTACACTTTGAGAAACACTGCACTAGATCTAGAATCACTAAGGTATACAAGATGTAGCCTGATATTTAACCTGGATGAAATATTGATATTTTTTCAAGTGAGTGTACTAATGTCCTCCTTTCCTTTCCCTCACTTAAGGAACCTATAATTCCTGGCTCCAATTTGAAGAAACAGCCTCTCATCTGCCCCAGATCTGGGAGCAATAGTAAAGATTTACAGCAATTAAAAAACAAATGCAGGCACTGGCTGGTTAGCTCAGTTGGTTAGAGGACAACCTCCTAATACCAAGGTCATAAGTTTGCATCCTCCTACCGGCCATCTGCCCCCTCAAAAAAAAAAATGCAGGGCTGGTCAGAGCACTGTGTTATGACACCAAGTTCAAGGCTTCCGATCCCCATATTGGTCAGCTGCAAAACAAACAAACAAAACTTCAAAAAACAAATGCAGAACCAACAGACCATTTTGAAAGGAAGATCCTAAGTGTTGGTTCTGGAAAACAAGTATAATTGCTTGAAAAAAATTATTAAGATTCTAAAATCGAATGTGACCAAGTGATTTAGCTACATTTTTCAACAACAACATAGGCTGTGAAGTTTCATGGAATTTCTGACTCAACCACTTAGCAGAGATGACAAGATCCCAAAGCACAAATATTCTCATGACATTAAAGTACTCAGATAATGGGAAAACCTAAATATTAAAGCTGAGGAAAACTGTATCAGCTTGAAACAAGAATCAAATTCAGCAAGGAATACCATACCTCTGAATGATCAATGGGAGGAAGAGGATCAATGATTTTTTTGGAAGGTGCAATCGGATTTCCATCACTGTCATATTCCAGATTGTCTTCCTCCTCCTCCTGAACCACACCAGCAGTTGGGTTTTCTGCCATGTATCGAAAATAAGCTTCCTGCAGGAAAGCACAAGAACATAATCACACCCAAATACAATTGAGAATGTTTCTGCTCCCGTAATTAGTGCACACAGTGTACCAGATGACTGAGTTTAAATACCTACCAAGAAGGGCAAGACTTTTACTAGCAATGATTCCTTTAACAATAGCAGGATTGAAAAGGACAATCAGAAGAAATGAATGAGGCAGTTAGTACTATAAAATGATTTAACTTAAGAGGACTCACAAATCTGTCTGTTCCACAGCCTTCTTGGGGTGGGCTGTCTACCTATCCTGTCCAGAACTGTAGAACACATGCTGTGGCTTTATCAGTCCAAGTTTGGAAGTTGCCACTGTGTTAGAAAGGTCACAAACCTGGAAAGGGCTACTGCTCACTCTGGTTCTTACCATCCCACAACTGAACAATGGAAAAGAAAACAAAACAAAACACTAATGCTAATGGACAGTCATTAATGCCCCATCTTGAAATATAAGAATCACAAACAGAACTCTTAGAGAGGTAGAGGTTAGCTATTGCTAAAAGTCAACAACAGATCCCACACTACTCTACAACTTGATAAGAATAAACATTAATTTTGGATTTAACTTAAAAAAGCAAGTTGAATAAAGCTCATATTTGTTTTTGATGTCATAGTTGATCAAAAGTTCCGTCTTCAACATGGGGGAAAGCCATGTGAATCTTTATATTGCCAATTGGTCATACAGGTAGAAACGGAGCAAGTCAAATGACATTCCCAGCTGAAGGTCAGGAATGGCCATTTCAGTGAAGGCAAGCTCTAGCTTGTCCTCAGTACAGACTTTGTGGGGTAAAAATAAAAGATAGAAATACTGCATAGGAACTCACTTGGTCATCTTCCTCTTCAATGTCATCTCGAATACCCCTGGAAAAACAAGCGGAGAAACAAACTTCCCTGCAAATGTTCCACATACCCAGCTCCATACTTACAGCAGATTAGTGTTGAATTCCACACAGCACAGGAACTCTCAACACTAATAATAACAAAGCAGCAATAAGCACACTGTAAACTATCCACCCATCATGTATGTGTGGTTTCACTCTATTAGCTGCAGTTTGCATATCTTTTATTTCGGTGAGGGGGCTGGCTGGTACAGGGAATCAAATCCTCAACCTTGGTGTTACAACACTGTGCTTTAACCAACTGAGCTAAGTCCAGCCCCTGCATTTCTTTTAAATGGGATGATATGGTATCCTTAGGAACATCAATTACTAACAAGGATATAAGTAGTAAAAACTTTCTGAAGATAGATGTCAAAGGATCCTAGCCTTATCAACCCATACAAACACACTGTGAAAAACATTTCATATGAATAAGAAAAACAATTCCTGCATTTGGTATACAATAGGAAGAATGTCACAATTTTCTAATTGTCCCCCAGAATTTCTAGCTCTAGAGCAGTTCACATGGGGAAGGGGACCTGTCACTTGCTGCATCTCTCAGGAGCTATCTAAGGTATGGTTGCTTAGTTCCCAAAACCATCTCTTCTTAATCAGACTACCTAACTAGAGCATTTGCTATTTCTAAGGCAATCACAGCAAGCAACACCACCAGTGTAGGGCAGCTGGAAGAGGATACAAAATACGGTAAGCACCAGGGAGGGCTGAACCTCCATATGGCACAAGAACCTTGGGAAGGACCTGAAGCACTGATTGCTAAGCAGAGGGAGAAAAAAGTACAACTATGCCTGGTAGAAAAAACTTTAAGAGTATACTCAGCAACAGAAAGAGGAGACTTCTCTTTCCCAGAAAATAAAGTACTTCAAGTTCTAACTATGGTTGCTAAAGCATGATGTCTCTCCTTAAAAAAAATTAGATTTTATTACTAACAATAGTTTTTATGATATAATTACCATTACTTCTCATAATCAACCATATAGGCATTAACCTATTTTATATTAATTATGGGACAAAACTCAGAACAATGAACCCAAACTTTAGTAATTATACTCCTCTATCCCCTATTGTAATTCATTACTTGTGTTTACTAAGCAACTATTTATAGTAGAAGACCAAATATATTCTACCAAACATAATGCTTTTTTTTTTTTTGATGGGGGCAGCTGGCTGGTAAGGAGATCCAGACTCTCAACTGTGGTGTTAACTCCATGCTCTAAAGAACTGAGCAAACTGGCCAGCTAAAAAATGCTTTTTAATTACTGCAAATGCAGTAATTTTAAAACTTTAGCCATCTCTATTATCTATAGAAATATTCCATACAAAGATAACTTCAAGTAAAGACTTTTGTGTACTTTAATTTTTTTTCTTCTATAAACTTTGGGGGCATAGGCTTTGCAATACTTTAGCAATTTTCATGTAACCTTTGTGAGGGAGAAGAAAACAACTTACTTTACGTTTTTTCTTTCCTTGTCCTTTTCTTCCAGCCTCTTCATGTCTCTAGCTGCCTGATCCTAATGAAACAAAAGGCTGTATGGAATCACATCAACTAAAAACATCAAAAGGGAAATTTCTTTACAAAGAATTTTCAGATTGGAACAAGTACCACCATTGCTTTAGCTATGTGTTTTGACAAATGCATTTTGATGCAATTTCCATCAATTTGATTTTGCATTTTTTGACAACTATTTTTCAAAGAGAAATACCCAAAATGCTCTAAAAACTTGACTATACACGGATTGCATGATTTTAATCTGTAATATATGCCATGCCTGAAAAAATTAGCAAAAATGCTTGACTCACAAATACATAACTTTTGGTCACTTTTTTTTTTTTTTAAGTTAATGATATAATTATGACTGTAAAGGGCTTTTTTTTTTTTTTTTTTTAAAGATGACCGGTAAGGGGATCTTAACCCTTGATTTGGTGTTGTCAGCACCATGCTCACCCAATGAGCCAACCGGCCATCCCTATATGGGATCCGAACCCACGGCCTTGGTGTTATCAGCACCGCACTCTCCCGAGTGAGCCACCGGCCGGCCCTGTAAAGGGCTTTAAATTCAGACAAATCAGGCTTTCTCAAAGTGTAGCTTAAGACCATTTATATCAGATTACCAGTGGCACTGGTAGTAAATACAGATTTCTGGATCTGACTCTGGAACCATAGTTCACAACCTGGGACAATTTTACCTCTAGGCAACATTTGGCAGTTTCTGGGGATATTTCTAAGTTTCACAAGGGAGAGGATGTGGGGGTAACAGATAGGCATGCTGATGGTGAATGTGTATAGCTTTTAAATTTTCAACAGGCAATTCTTATACACAGCAAACTGACAATCACTGATCTAAATTAATCTTTCAATTTATACATTTGAAAATCAAGGTCAGAAGAATTAGGTGATTCTTCCCAAAGTTAGACATATTCCGCACAACTGTTTTTCACTATAAAGCAACATGAGTATTTCTGGCTACCTTTGATTTTTTAAAATGCCACTATGTATACGATAGTATGGTAAAGAGTTCTAGCAAATCAAATGTTCCCAATAAAGAGGAATTATTTTAAAAAGAAATATTACACAGAAACTGCTTTTCAAAGGATTGAGCCAGACAGAAGACATACTCGAGACTTACAAATTAAAGATGACATAAGCAATGGAACATAAGAAAGAGGTCACAACTTGTAGAACATTTCTTTTTAAGCCTACATAAATCTTTTTTTGGAACACTAGCTAAAAATAAATCTTCACCTAGTTCAAGCACTAGAAAAGTTTATACTTTCTAGAAAAGTTGACATCTGAGATCAAGAATTAGTGCAAACACTTAGGCAACCACTCTCTCTCCAAGATCAGACAATAACCAGTTTCTCTGTCCTAAAATATGCAGAACCCCTTTCGATACTACACCAAAAAGATACCAAGAATGACACTGTATCAAAAAGATTTAACCTCCAAATGACTTCAAATACTGAATGCCAAGCAAGAGAATCTGGGCCATTCTCAGGTACTCTCACTCAAAAAGAGCTACGCCAGCTTGCACTATCATAAATTAAATCTACATTTAAACCTAGAAAATCTAGAGCTGATTTTTCTTCTAATTCATTACCAGGGATCTCAAGAAATGAGACCAGATTCTCTGGGAAACATCCTTTTGGGAAATGACCATATCTCAAGACGATGAAAAAAAAAAAAAAAAAAAAAAATGACGTGTACAAGACATCTAAAACACGACAAATTATTTACTGCCTTTACTTCTAGAGTAAATCATTTCAACTATTTACTAATACCTACTATGTTGCAAGGCACATGTATGTTCTGAATAGTTAAGTGGCAAAAATACAGTGCTACAGGAACTCAAATAAGGAATGATACAGCATGAAGAATATGAGGTTTGGAGGTGAATTCTGGGTCTGCCATCTATTAAATGTATACCCTTCAGCAAGTAACTTGTTATAAATCAAAGGTGGAAAACTCAAATACCTAATGGATGCCAAGCTGGTAATAAATAAATGAAGAAAGCTAGCATAAGAAAAGTTGTATTTTTTTTGACACAGACATGCTTTGCTTACACGTAGTAAGTAGGCATATTCTTCTGAAGAAGAATGCTCTAATTTTTCTTGTAACACCCTTTTATTTTCTGATATTTGTTAGAGACCCAAGTTCAGAAAAATATTTCTCCACCATATGAAAACTTAGAATGAAAGCACAATGATAAATGGTTCTAATGGTGGCCTCGATGTCAAGACAACAGGGATTGACGGAACTAAGGTGAACAAGAAAAAACATGCCTTGTCTGAGGGGGGGAGCAAATGGAAGAAGTTAAAGCCAACGTGACTATGTGAATACTGGTGTCATTAATAGAAATAAGACAAGAAAATGACCCAGTTGAGAAAGAAAAGATGATGAATCCGGTTTAATGTGCCAGTGGCACACAACCATGTAAAAAAGTCCAAAGTGCTCTTTCAGCACAGCTGAAACCAAAGAGAAAGTATGAGACTAAAGACATGAATGATGCACACAGAAGTTAAACTTTAAAAGTGGGTGAGGTCACTAAGGAATGTACAAAGAGTGGAAATAGCAAATCAACATAGGTAACTGTAAAGGAACCTTTGTATTTGAGAAATTGGAAGAGGATCACAAGAAGAATGACAGACAACAGTCTGATGAATATTTAATATTTGTGGTGCAATAATGATATGATGGTTATGTTTTTCAGAGTTCTCTTACAGAAATACAGAACACTGAGGGATGAAATTCTATATCTGGGATTTACTTTAAAATAATCCAAAAAAGAATTAGAGGTGGGAAGTATTAGATAACACAAGACTGACCAAAAGCTATTAATTGATAAAGCTGGGTGAAGAGTATACAAGAATTCATTTATTATTCTACTCTGTCTGTGTTTTAAATTTTCTGTAATGAAAAGTAAATAAGTAAGTAAATAGAAACAAGAGTCAGAGAGATGGGAGAAAAAGGAATAAATGCAGAAATCACAAAAGCCTATCGAGAAGAGTTTCAAGAAGGAGGGGGTAGTGAGTTTTAATTTCTACAAGGAGGTCATGGATGTTATTGATAATGCTGATAATAAATAACATTTAAAACTACAAAATACAGAATTTATAATTTTAGCAAGTTCCTTAACTGCCTTACATAAATATGTACTTAATAAAATGCTAGATTGAATGTAATAATGTTCATTCATTTTAGAATATATTAAGATTAAAATAAAACACACACACACACATAATAAGCTACCATGTTTAAAGGTTACAGTGCAAATTTCTAGCCACCAATCAATTCTGAAAATACTAAAGGACAAGTAGAAATAGATTTAAGCAACTGTACAGTATGAGAATAAAATTCCTTTAAAAAAAAATGGACTAGAAAAATTCTGAATAAGGTTTGAAGTACTAAGTTAACCTGATCTATTTCTTGTTCCTGAATATTTTTTTAATGAAACAAAGAGTTGCATGATACTTGCCTCCACTTCAGCCATAAATGCTTCCAAGGGATCATCATCACTGTCAGAATCCACTGGCTTGGAATGAAATTGCTGGCGGGTTGGTGAGTTTTCAGCAGGAATGTAAGGTAAATCAACATTGCTAGAGTCTTCTTCCTCATCTTCAAAATATCTGAAAATTAAGATGCAGATTGGTGAAGTGAGTATTTAGTTTGGGGTTAGTGAATCTTTCATTTAACAGAAGTTTTTATTATAGAATATCTTACTATTAAGAGATTTATCCTATACAGGTCAAATTAGAGACCTCTAAGGCTCTGGCTAAGGACCTAATTATTAAGTATTATTTAATATATACAAAATTCTAAATACTGCAAAAAACCAGTCACAACAGATTCTCGATTTCAATAGTGTCTGTTCAAATCACATTCCTAGTTTTGTTAAAAGGGATGAATTTTCAGTACAAATTTAGTATGTTATTGTTGAATAGATACAGCAAATATTAAAGAGTTTGTGCTACGGAAAAAAAATGAGACCTCTGTATGAAACATTTATTCATTATAATTCTTAAAAAAACTTAAGAGATATTTTCATATGGCTAGGGACTTTCTTCAGAAGTTCTGGGTTATTTTTTGAGGACTGAAAGAAAACTTCTAGAATTAAAAATAAATGCTCAATATAAAATCATTCATCACACTACTTAAATATTCAGAAAGGACAACTTCAAAACTTGGAGAAAGTATCACTTTCTCTCTAACAAATATTCCAGAAAAGGTTGTCAATACAGCTCTTTATAAACTAAAACAAAACACTGTTCAGACCTTACCTCAAAGTTAAATAAAATAGTAGTATAACCAAATATGTTAAAATAAATAACTACAGCTTAAAAATTTAAAGCACTTCAAGTCTTCATTGGAATTATTTTAAAAGCTCTAACAACTGTTATGCTATACACACACATATACACACATTAATATAATTGTATATATACATACTATATATTATATCACTACACATAATGATAGTATATATACTGTACTATATGTACACTTGTGCACACTCACTTATAAAGTATGCTATATATACTAATGCAATAATATATACACTATATACTATATTATATGTAATATGTATTCATGTATATATAGTGTACATACACTAATACCTACTCACATATACACACATACACTAATGCATACTCATTTATATAACAGATTTTATGAAACTAATGAAAAAATATCCTGAACTGGTTAACTACTCTCCAGAATAATGATCTTTGACTCTGCTGAACCTTAAACACTACTTCTGTATTTGATTCCTAATATAACATACCAGCTTTCTAAAATGTTCTGTCTTTAAAAAAATTTTGAACTCCAATCTTCAGAAGCTTTTTTTAAAAAAATTAAAAGAAAAAGGGCTGGCCGATTAGCTCAGTTGGTAAGAACGTGGTGCTGATAACACAAAGGTCCAGGGTTCGATCCCTGTACCAGCCAGCCACCAAAATAATAATAATATATATTAAATAAATAAATAAAAATCTCAAGCAGTGTTACAACCAGGTTAGAAATAATAGCAATAAGAGATTTCCTCAGATTCAGCAAAGAGAAATTCAAAATTGTAACTGGTAAATATGTTTCTTGAGAACTGTGGGAAAAATCTGAGTAGATTTCTCTACTACTATAAGATGTTACAACATAGTAGTTGTAAGGACTTGGATGTTGATGCAAACGGTATTTCTACCAGTTCTGACAACTGTCCGTGTTTATGAAACAATTTATGTGTTGTAATAAAAGACTGCAGTAAAGACCACCAAAAAACACATGAATTCTATAAAACTCTTCAGCCATATTTAAGTTTGAGTGGCTTCAAAATCCTGCAACCATAACTTATTGAGCAACTGCCCACCAGAACACTATCTGGAAAGAAATCATAATTCACTGAATGAGTAAAGTATGCACACAAGTATCATATTTTTTTACAAATGAGTAAAGTTGACATTTAACTTATTACGAACAATATAATTCGGTAATAACCAACTGATGAAGTCATTATTATCTAGGAAACAAATAGTTTTTTGGACTCAATTTCTGCTGATGAAATGAATACCTGAAAGCCCAACCTTCGCTAAATTACCAGTAATTACCACTTACGCGTTTTCTTCATCAAAGTTGGCCCGTTTAGATCCAATCTTGTAGAAAGAAGGGAGCTGTGGTGGAACTGACTTTCCAAATCCAGAAGAAGAACTGGTTGCCCCAAAAGCACTGTGGGACTGTTGGGGGAGTTTGGGTTCCTCCTTCTTCCCAGCACTGATGGCAAAACCCCCAAAGCCAAATCCCCGCTTAGTGCCAGGGCCACCTTTATTCCAGTTCATGGTGCCAATGATTGATCTGTTAGGAATAAGATACATGAATATAAACTTAACTTTATAAAAGTAAACAGCCCCATGGGCTTTTATGTCTCTTCCAACCTCTACCTACAATTTTATTTTAATATTTTGCCTCTCAATTAAAACTATAATGCTGTACTTCAGATACACACTATGCTAACCTCCACCCACACTATGCTAACCTCCATCAAATGATTACATTTTCTAAAAAACTGAAGAAATTGTTACTCATTTTATTAGGATCTCAATATGATTCAGCTGGAGTTCAGTATGCAGGACACATGTTCAGAAAGACAGGCAGGGCCAAGATGAACAGCTTTGTAGGCAATGCTAAGAACATACCATACAAAACTGTATTTTGCCAGCTACAAAGAATTAATTTTAAGCAAAAGGGGACATGTTTCAGATCAGCATTTTAGAAAGACAGATGAGAGATAGTAGGAAATTGGAGGCAAGGAAAATGGTTAGGAGATTGTTAAAGAAATGAAGATGTGAAGTGACAAGTTCCTTAACTTGAAGAAAGTACCTGTGAGGAAGGAGAAAGAGGTGGTGGATCTGAGTTATTTTTTAGGCACCTATGAGGAAGAATCAATAGGGCCGTGTGACCAATAATTGGAATGAAAGCAAAGGAAAAATGAAGAGTCTAGAATAACCTTGGAAGTTTCTGGCTTTGAGGACTGAGTTAACGGTGGTGCCATTCAGAAATGGAAACCTAAAAGAAAAGTCAGGCTTGCAGCAGCAGGCAGAAGAGATGAGTTCAGTATCTATGGGAGAGCTAAGGAGGAAAGCCAAGCAGGGTCTGTAACTGTGGAGAGGAACGTGGGGTAGAGCTACAGATTAAAGACATTAGCCTTTGAGGTAAATAAGCTAGCAGAGAGAGGGCACAGAGAGTGAGAAAAGAGGTACAACAAATCTTATGGTATGCCAATATTTAAGAATGGGCAGAGGAAGAGAAACTTACATGGAAACTTGAGAAGAAACGGGAGGAGAGGAAGAGGAGGAGGGAGAGAAAGAGAGAGAGAGAAACACAGATGACAGGCAAAAAGAAATGTCCAATGTTAAAAACTAAAGAAAAGTCAAAAAGCCTCTGTTGGATATGCAACCAGGAGTCATCAGTGCGAGTAGGTTCAAGCAGCAGTAGGAGTAGGATTGAGGACTGACTGGTAAGTGACTGGCAGAGGATGAAGACTAGGTCAAGAGGAGGGAAGATTATTTTGTAGGCCATCTACCAATGATAGGAAGGAGAAAGTGAGGTTATTAGCTAGAGAAATCTTATTTTTTAAAGAACAAATGTAAGCATGTTATACAATAAAGAGGAAAAGCCAATTTAGAAAAACTGAAGATGTAGGGTGACAGAAAAAAATAATAGGCATGAGGTCCTGAGGAGATCCAAAGAGACAAGATTAAAACCTTTCAGAGGAGTAAATAACTCTTCCCCCCAGACTGGAGGGAAGGAAAAAAGGACGGGCATGGACATAAATTAATCTTACTAAATAATCAAAAGATTCTTAATACAAAAGAAGCAAATCAACTTCTGCCACAAACAGGCAAGGAGTAAGACCTTGGGCAGGTGAGAGTTGCTTAATGGCTTTCAGACCCAGCAAAAGCAATCCTTTCACTAGTTGATTTAGAACACACTGCCCATTTCCCCTAATTTATTGCCTCTAGCAAGACCAAACAATTGTGCTTTTTATATAGTCCACTGACTAACATGTCAACTCCATGAGGGTAGGAACTTTGCTTGTTTTGCCTGGCACTGTATCCTTGGTGCCTAGTGTGTGTTTAGTACTCAAAAATTTTTGTTGAGTGAATAAATATCATGTATCCAGGCTCTCCAAAATTCATCCCAGTATTTGTGAAAACCACTGTCTTGCATTATTACGAACCTTGTTATCTAGCCATCAACATTTCATGATTAAATCTAAGCCAGATCATTCTCAATACATCATTGATTACTCTCTTGACAACAGTTTTTCCTGCCATTAAACCATGTATATAGCTACTGAACCTTGACAGTCACACAGGTTTGAGAAATTATAGCTGATAGAAGAAGCAGAAAATAGCCACTCATTTCTATTTGGTTGTATGAAGTTCAATAAAAGAGAAAACAGAACCCTCCTCTGCATAGGCTATTAAAATTAATTTAAATTGTCTAAACACTGCTTGGAGAAGAGACATCTACTAAATAGTTAATAAGCAAATCAAAATATAATAAAACTATTAAAAAATTAACTATAATCTTATGTGTGGTTGTGTTCAAAGGTCCCTTTATTTGGTACACAGAGCCTGGTACATCAAGCTGACACACACACACACACACACACACACACACACACATCAAGCTCACACACACACACGTACATCATCCTTCCCACCAAGCTGGCAAACCTTCATAATAACTTCTTAAATTGATGACAGAAAAAGAAAGTGAAAACACCCACTAGCTTCAAAGGTCCCTTTATTTGGTACACAGAGCCTGGTACATCAAGCTGACACACACACACACACATCAAGCTCACACACACACACACACACACACGTACATCATCCTTCCCACCAAACACACACACACACATCAAGCTGACGCTGACACACACACACACACACACACACACGCACGCACATCAAGCTCACACACACACACGTACATCATCCTTCCCACCAAGCTGGCAAACCTCCATAATAACTTCTTAAATTGATGACAGAAAAAGAAAGTGAAAACACCCACTAGCTTCAGGGCATATACTATTCACTACATGGCTTCCTATACCCAGTTAAACTTCACAGATTTCACTAAAAACAAGCTCAACAACAAAAAACCACCTAATTTAAAAATGGGCAAAGGACTTGAATAGACATTTCTCCAAAGATATTTGACTGGCCAATAAGCACACGAAAAGATGTTCAACATCAGTAATCATTAGGGAAATGCAAATCTATACCATAATGAGATATCACCTCACACCCATTAGGATGGCTACTATTGGGGGGGAAAAAACCCAACAGAAAATAGACTGTACGAAAAGGTAGTGAGTTATCCCAAGTGACTGTTTACAGTGAGTTACAGATTGAACTTCTTATTCTACTCTTTTCCCCCTTCTCACTACTGCACTTGACTAGTTTTAAAAAACGAACAACAACAAAACAGAAAATAAGTGCTGACCAGGATATGGAGAAACCAAAATCCTTGTACACTTTTTAGTGGGAACGTAAAATGGTTCAGCTACTGTGGAAAGCAACATAGTGGTTCTTCAAAAGACTAAACATAGAATTACCATATGACCCAGCAATTCTTCTGAGTATGTAGCCAAAAAAATTTAAAGCAAAGATCTGAACAGATATTTGTATACCTGTGTGCATAGCAGCGTTTTTTCACAATAACCAAGAGATAGAAGCAACCCAAATGTCCACCGATGGATGAATGGGCAAACAAAACATGTTATGTCCATACAATGGAATATTATTCTGCCTTCAAAAGGAAAGAAATTCTGATACATGCTGCAACATGGATGAACCTTGAAGACATTATGCTAAATGAAATAAGCTAGTAATAAAAAGACAAATACTGTATGATTCCACATATATGAGATACCTGGAGTAGTCAAACTCAGAGACAGAAAGTAAAATGTTGGCTGCCAAGGGCTGCAGGGAGGGGAGAATGGAGTGTTATTGTTTAATGGATTCAGAGTTTCAGTTTTACAAGATGAAAAGAGTTCTGTATCTGGATGGTGGTGCGAAACAACGTAAATGTACTTAATGCCACTGAAGTGTGCACTTAAAAATGGTTAGTATTTTTATGTGTATTTTATAATTTTAAAGACAACAAAAATAAAACTATGAAAATTAAAGAATCAGAATTCCATTTGCCCGTGTTATTTTTTAGATTATTTTATCCAATTTATGAGGGAGTAACGATGCTGTCTAGACCTCAGTCTCTACTCTGAAACGCAAACATATTGTGAAAATTTGATTACATTTTTTCTCTTCAAAAAAGATTCCTGGGCTGGCTGGTTAGCTCATTTGGTTAGAGTGTGCTGATAACACCAAGGTGAAGAGTTCAAATCCCTGTATTGACCAGCTGCCAAAACAAACTGTAAAAAAAAAAAAAAAGAAATAAAAAATAAAAAAATAAAAAGATTTCTTTTAAAAATAAAACACCTAATTTGAAAAGAATTAGCTGTGTAATGGAACCATAAACAAATTTTAATGAGCACTTGCTTTAAGAACAACCTAGGTTGGGTCTTAGTAATAACCAAGAGCATCCATTGTTTTATACTAACCAATAACCACTATCCATTTTCTGTGATGTGCCCAGCACTGAGGGACACCTCTCATGTATATCCTCTCTTTCACTTCCACCTCCATTATTGTAATAACTTTCTATTATTTTTAAAGGCATTTTTATAAACAAGAGAAAAACAGTTACAGAAGAGTTTCAGACTTAAGTGTTGGTTTGAAGTTTTTCACCCTTGTATTTTCAGTTACATTTGTTTATTGTTAAATGTAGTTCTAAAATCTAAAACTCGCTAAGAAAAATTACTTTTATTCTAAAAGTAATGTCTTTTTTTTATCATACTACCTATAGCACTTTCCTTAGTACAGTATTTATTACATGTACTTATCACCATTGTTAAAATAAAAACAGTTGTTTAAATAAAGCAGCTATGGCTGGCTGGCTAGCTCAGCTGGTTAGAGTGCAGCCTTGTAACACCAAGGTCATGGGTTCGGATCCCCATGCCGGCCAGCCACCAAAAAAAACCAAACAAACAAACAAAAAATTAACTCAGAGAAGATCACAGATTTAATCATTAAAAAACAAATGTAAAAACTAAATAAAGCTGCTATGTTTGCCTAAGGGGGCAATATTACTTTTCTATTCTGAACATTATAAAATTCATTATAGGCATAATGCAAATAGTTTCTTAGACAGGTTTTAGCTGTTTTGCTTTATTAAAAGTCTGTATTTTACACACCTACATATGTAATTCTTAATACAGAACGGACAGTTCAGTATGAGCAGTAAGCATCACCTCCTTTCTTGGCCATGTTTCACCATACTTCTGCTTTGCCTTAGCCACCTGTATTTTCTCATCCTCCTGACCCTTCTAGGTATTCTCCGTCGCCATGTATCAAGGAGAAAAATACACATTTATAAGAATGTGGTGGCGAGCCCAAAGTCATTAAACCTAAAATTTGGTAAACTTAGGTTGTAACCCTGGATTTGCCACTACCCCCCTAGTGACCTCAACATTGATCTAACCTCTCATAGCCTCAGTTTGCTTATTTATAAACTGGAGGGTGGTTAGACTAGATCAGTGAATCTAAAATGAATTTCTTCAATGAATATTAATGAATGTACCTTATCTTTCAAGCACTATATGAAAAAGGAAAAGTTACAAATCTTTGGACTAGGTGAATTTTGAGTTTAACTAAAATTAGCTATACTAAAAATAGTAATTTTTTTGACTAGGAGAACCAGGCTGAAAGGAGAAAAAAAGTCTGGGAAGCAGGTAAGCAGTGGCCTGGTGCTGGAACAGATTAGGGCCATCAGCGGTGTTGAGAGCCTTAGAGTCCTGGGTACCTGAGACTCAGGTATGGGAGACATTAGAAGACGGTGGCAGGATGCAAAAGATCAACACACTCATTTCATCCATGTCTTTTCTTCTGGACTGATTTCTATTCCACATGCCAACTCTGACTGGTACTAGCCTTCTGGAGCTCTTTGTTGAGACAGACATTGAGGCGCATCTTCAAGTAGTGAAGGTGAATAAATAGTGTAACATGTCAGATAACATGCCATGAGCGCTTTAGAAAATGTATTTGGAGGTAGAACATCTGATTTTGAGTTCTGGCCATATGCTAGCTGTGTAATCCTGAGCAAATAACATTCTTTCCAGTCCATTCTCCTCATGTTTAAGGACATTACAAAGGATACAAATGAAGAGATGAATAGGGCAGGTATAGGAGAAGAGGTGCAGAGCTTCCATGCTCTCCCCAGGCACGCCACCCTCCAGGAACCTCCAAGTGTTCAGCTATCTGGAAGCCTATAATAATTTTCTAAGTCTCTCTGATTACTATCCACCCTTATACCGCCACGAGAGTGATAATTAAACCCAAATATACTGAGGGCCTATTTCATGCCAGGCACTGTTCTAGGCACTGAGGATATGTAATGAATGAGATACAGCCACAGCCCTCTGAGAGTTCACAGTCTAGTCCAGGAGAGAAAAACAAAATCATATAATTTCAGGTAGTAAAAGTGTTATGAAATGAAAGCAATCAGAGTGAGAGACAAGGTATCACAGACATGAGTCAGGCAAGGTCTCCATGAGGTGAATGACATTTGACAGCTACACCCCCCCTGCCCCTGGCACCCCGTAGTGTTCAAGAATATGTTTTATTGGAAAAGTCGTGGTGATGTACATCTAGAAGCTGCATTTACAGCAGAGAATATTCCGTAGGTGATGAGAAGTGACTCTATGGAGTAAAGTAAACAGTGAGACAGACAAACAGCAAAAAGAGAAAATGACTTTCTACTTCCTTTGGCAGAGTAGCATGGTGTGTGTTCACACCATGGAACTAGGGAAAGTAAAACTAAGAGACATGAGCATTCAGATGCTCAGCAAAAACAATCTTCTTTCAGGTTCTTCCAGATCCTGGCTCCAAACCTTCCAAACACACATTTCTGACTGTCACTCCCTTCAATTCAACAGCTCTCCACAGTTAATCAACCAGGCTGGAATGACCCTCCACTGTGGCAACAAACTACTTTTCCCATTCACATTTCCCACAGTTTTCCCACATGCATTCAGTTTTCCAAGAAAACCAAGCACTTTGGTGAATGTTCTTCTATCTACATGAATTCCGTCCCCACCAAATCTCACACTTTATCTACCTACCAAAGCCCATCCCATCCTTCAAAGCCCATCTCAGATACCAACTCCTAGAACAAAGACATGAATAAGACTTCCTCAGAACAGTTAACTCCCTCCTCAAACTCCCTTTCCAGTCTTAAAACACTCAATTTTTTTTTTTTTAAGATGACCGGTAAGGGGAGCTTAATCCTTGACTTGGTGTTATCAGCACCATGCTCTCCCATGAGAGCCAACCAGCCATCCCTATATAGGGATCCGAACCTGTGGCTTTGGTGTTATCAGCACCACACTCTCCCAAGTGAGCTAAACACTTAACGTTTTATATTAACTATTTGAGTTCTTGTTTTATTTCTCCAACTCTATATTATAGGTTTCACGGTTGAAGAAACAGGTTTATTCACTGATGGAGTTTGGATGTGTTGTCCCCTCCAAAACTCATGTGGAAATTTGATCCCCAATGCGGCAGTGCTGGAAACTGACTGAGTCACAGGGGCAGATCCCTTATGAATGGATTAATGCTCTCCCTGGGGGAAGGGGGATTAATAAGAGAGTTCTCACTCTATTAGTTCCCGCAAGAGCTTGTTGCTTAAAAAGACCCTGGCACCTTCTCTTTCTCTCTCTTGCTTCCTGTTGCCATGTGATCTGCTTGTACCCGCCCTCTGCCTGCCACTTTCCACCATGAGTAGAAGCAGCCTGAGGCCCATGCCAGACTCAGCTGTCCCAGAATCATAAGCCAAATAAACCTCTTTTCCTTATAAATTACCCAGTCTCAGGTATTTCTGTTCTAGCAACACAGATGGACTAAAACATTCACTTTTTGTCTCTTATGGTATGTTTTCTAGAGTAGATACTCATTCATGTTTATTCAATATATAGGAGACTCAAGCAGATCTACAACTCGGCTGAGGAGAAAAATTCAAAATGGCTTAAGGCCTACTTGGTATAGTTCTACACACTAAAATGCTATGACTTAGTAGAAAATTGTAACAGAATAGTAAAGTAGCACAGGCTATGTTCAAACTCTAGCTTTGCCACTAACTTGATGTGAACCTCAAGAAACTTATTTAGCTTCTCTGGACTTCAGTTTCCTCATCTGTAAAATGGTGAGAATGGTATAAAATGGTGTAAAATACCTCAAAGTACTGGTGTAAAAAACTGAGTTCATTGGGCCGGCCCATGGCTCACTTGGGAGAGTGTGGTGCTGACAACACTGAGGCCACAGGTTCGGATCCCTATATAGGGATGGCGGGTTAGCACACTTGGGAGAGTGTGGTGCTGACAACACCAAGTCAAGGGTTAAGATCCCCTTGCTGGTCATCTTTTTATTTAAAAAAAAAAAAAAAAAACTGAGTTCATTAACAAAAATACACTTAACAAAGCCTGGCACATAGTAAATGTTCAATATATGTTAGCTGCCATTATATTTACCATTGTTATTTCTCCATAAATAAATTTTTCTATTAGTAAATTGAGAATATCTGATCTCTTTCAACTCAGGAATTTCATCCCTAAGTGCTACAGGACACTAAAAATGTTGGCGATAATTATGAGCTTACAAGTGGGAGTAAGCTTCATAAGAGAGCTAGAACTCAGGCTAGGCACAGAATGGTGCAAGCGGGGTACAGATGTGCAAAGGAAGACTTCTAGGGAGTCTTTTCCACCTTCTAGGAAGGAAAGATAGAACCAGGAGAAGCTAGGAAGTGAGAATAAGCATGGAACATGAAGAAGACAATTTGGTTAGAATCTGTGTTTTGGACAATTGCGGAAGATATGATCTAAATGACTTTAGAAATAGTGGACTAAAACCAACTGATTATATAAACCACATTACTTTTTATTACTTGTATTTATGGAAGTGGGAGAAAGTTCTAGTGACAATGATTAGCAACTACTCTATCTAAAAATAATCTCACACACTATATACTGGTCAGCTCTTTAATGAGAATCTATATAAAACTCAAGAGTTTCATCACATACTTCTAAAGCCAAATATAAGAAATTACTGGGTTATCGTTATTTTAGAAGCATCCCTTCTCTGTTAGCTTAAAGAAACTAAGAGCTGGATTATGACTATCAATGTGATAAATCACAAATTTAAAGAACTGCACTCCTCCATGAATTATGCTAAATTATTACAATGTCAGATCTTATCACTCCTCTGCCCAAAATCCTCAGATGTTTCCTATCTCCTGCAAAGTGAAGGTGAAATCCTTATAATAGCCTAAAAGACCCTGTTCTGCCCACCCCCTTTCTTCCTTGGCCTTGTCTCCTACTACTCCCTCCTTTGCTTACAGTGCTCCAAGCACATTGGTCTTCTCACTGTTCCTCTAATGGGCCAGCTTTGTCTTCTTCAAGGCCTTTCAGTTTCCTGTTCCCTTGTCTGGAACATTCCTTTCCTCAGATATTCACATGGCTCACTCCCTCACCTCCTCCTAGTCTGCATTGTCTGTATACTTTCCTGACCATTCAATTGTAAATTGCAACAACACCTCCCCATCCCCCTTTCCAGCTTTATTTTTTTCCTAAGGTATTGATCATCTTCTGACATATAGTATAATTTATATATCTGTCTCTTCCCTTCACTAGAAAGTTAAGTTTCATGAAAGCAGGTATCACAGACCTATCCCTAACACCTAGAGCAGTGAGGCTCACGGTAGGCACCAATAAAAATTTTCCTTGAATAAATGAATTACACATTAGACTACATAATGCCCTTACTAGGTACAGAAAAACACATTTTTTTCCACCACTGAAGTCTAAAAGTTAACTTTTGTACAAAACACTTACTGCTCACCTCATATGTGCCAAAACTGGGCTTGGCGCTGAAAAGTTTAAGTGAATTAAGACAGAGTCCCTGTTCTTTAGGATCTCCTGGGTGTGTATATGGGAGAGGATAGATATGGAAACATCATTTACAAAAAAGAATATACAGGAAAGCTACAAGAAATCGAGTGACAACCTAAATGAGTGGAGGCAAAGAGAGAAATTCTCACTAAATTGATAAGGAGGCTATAATTCCCCAAAACTCTCGACTACTACGATAGTTTTTCCTCCTACTTTCGGTGCGTATGCTCGCAACGCCATAAATTGTTTATTCACATTAGATAGGCTCCCAGGCCGCAAAAAAGTTTGTGTGACTATCACCTATCTCCTCAAAGACCACCACCGGCTGTCTTCAACAGCCTTCAGATTTGGCAACTTTGGCCTATCGGGACCCCCAATTTGGGGGTCTGCATCTCCCAAACGCTGCCTACTTGGGTCAGAATCCGCCCAGTGGCTATCACTGCCTCGGAGCCCGGCACCCTGCAAATCCTTTCCCTAGCTGGGCGGGCGCCGCCTCCGGAAAGCCGCCAACTAGGCCTTGGTAAGAGTTTCCAGAAAAGCGGGAGCCGTGGGAGGGCTACGTAGCTCGGAAGGCTCCCTCACGGCCTCAGTCCGCACTCCCATCCCTCCCCGGCCACCTGGCCGCCGGTGCCCCGAGGCTCCGCAGACTCTTTGTTAAGTGAGGCCGCGGTTCCTCGGCCTGCGCTAGGCCCCAACAGTTGCCTCCGGTGCCCCCAAGGGTTAGCGGGGTTAGCGGCCCCACGTCCAGAGGCCCCTCGCACAAACCTGCTGTTCCGGTTGCAGCGACAGCTGCTACTACCTTCGGCGCGGAGAGAATCCCACGGCCCCAAGTACGCGCGGTCCGGACCCCGTCGCTCAGCGCTACTCCTTCTCCGCCCACTTCAACGCCGCCGCCGCCTCTCGGCCCGTTGCTGACTGGGGGGAGGGGAACGCACACCTGACATGCGCAGTGATGAGAGCGCGGGCCCAGGGGCGGGGCATGGGCCTATAGCTCCCGGAAGGTGGGAACTTAAAGGTCCAGAATGCCTCACAAGCTCCCGGGACACTCTGACAGAGAACTGCTGCTGGGTAAAGAGTGTTCACGGCCCATCTGGAAAGTGAGTCTGGGAATGAAGAAAGAATGGCACTGACAGGGAGCCGCCCAAAAGTCCCAAGAGAAAGGTTGGCTGGAAGCCACATTTACATAAAAATGTCGATCCCCTTAAGTCTGATCCCTTGCAAATACAACTCGAGCAACATTTTTCCGCTTGCCTCGAGCCACGTGGTCCCATAGAGCATGGCCACCTTTAGCTTCCGGAGCACCGGTTCAGTGTGTGACGTCAACTAGACTGAACCCAAATGGAACCTAGCGGCGGTTCCTGCCCAGGGGACGGGATTATGTAATTTTCCCAGCAGCCCCACCTCGCTTGAGTTGGGCGGGGGAGGAGGAGGGCTCCCGCTGTCTCCGAGGCTGCGCCCTGCTCCCCACGCTGTGCGCAGGCGCGGGCGAGCCGCACGCATTCTGCGTAACGGCCGGTAGAGGCTACGTGAAGAGTGGAGCGGAGTGACTGAGCTAAGCTACCTGGTCCGCCTGTGTCCCAGAGGCATCTAGGGCAGTAAAACCGCGGCGACCGCGAAGGTGACGGTCAGGCCCAGAGGCAGGAGGGCTAGAGGCGGGGGCCGCAGGAGCACTGGACCAGATGTTAGCCTTGGGTACAGGTAGGTAGCGAGCCATGACGTGTTAGTCGGGCCAGGCCGAGAGGGGACTCTGAGTTGCGTGGCCTGTAGCCCGGTCCAGTTTCTCACCCAATTCTTAAGTCCCGTCGGCGGTGACGTACATCAGTCTCCGTGCCTTCTCAGCTATCCCGACTTTCTTTAAACAATTTTTTTCAAAAAAAAAAAAAAACCCAAAAAACCCTCTGTCCACCCCTAAGGCCCATTTTCTGTTGGTCTTTTGGGGGTTGGGGTAATTTTAGAGCTTTGGGGGAACTTCCCCGCAGATCGGTGAGCAGGTGCCAACCAGAAGGGCAAAGTTAGAGGAAATTTACAGTGTGTAGCGGGAAGAATGGGTGGTAGACATTAGGAAGCATTGACTCTCCGTGGTGGGGAGAGACTAGACACGGGTGGTTTAACAGAAGCAACAACTTCTGGGCCAGTCTTCTCGGGAAGGTTTCTAACCTGAAACGTGTTTTTATCCAACACGTGTAAGGAGACAGGAATGTCTACATCTTTTACAGAAATCTCATATTCTGGCTGTTGTCAGAAAGGCCTCATCTAAAATGGCAACAAGAAATGATTGCACCACTTATTCATCTTTTGTTCTTAAGTCCGAACTCAGTCACTGAGAGACTACTAGGTGAGCTTGCAGAAGATAATCAAAGCAGACTTCCTGGTGCTTTTGCCCTGCCTGGTCTTGTGTAACCTGCTTCAGGAGTCTCAGAGGAGGGTGGCCCAGCAGGGAGTTGTGCATTCGAGAAATGAGTTGACAGATGCAGCAGAGACTTCTGAGAGGAAAGGCCAAGGCACAAATGGCTTGGGTAATTTTAATGTAAACAATCTTGAAGGAGCCCTGTTAAAGTGCTGAGTTATCTTAAATGCTTCTGTGATGTGAGCATTCCAAGTGGAAATTGAATTTGAAATTATCAGACCTTTTGGCAGGCCTTTAATAAAGTCGGCTGTACCAGTGTTAACCTTTAGTTGCTTCTATTTGAAAAAGTTTTAAGACTAGGATGTGAAAAGGAAAACACTAAAAATGAAGTTTGGGTTTTTTTTAAACTTTTAAAGGGTATTCATAAGGCACAGCAGGAGGAAGAGCGGGAACTAATATTTATTGTCTTCTATGTGCCAGTCAGTGTTAAAACTTGGCGCATATCACCTATAATACCCACCACAGCCAAGGAGCAAATGGTATCCTTTTTTTGCATGTGAGAAACAGGGAATTTTAAGTAATTAACCCAAGGTCATACATCTGGTAAACGGTAGAGCTGACTTTTAAACCGGCTCTAATTCCACCAAAGTATGTACTCTTTTTCATATATCTTCTACTTTTGACCAAATGTCACAACATGAGAACTGGGCAGGGATAGCCTAGAAAAATTAGAAGAGTAGCTTTGTTTAACAGGTAATAACTTAGAGGATTGATGACCCTTAGCACTAGTGGAAGCTGAAAATGTTCACTCTAGAGTTTAGAAGAATTCATTAATAAAAGATCTTTAAAGGAAGCTAGGGATGTTTGGAGACACATTACAAACTTCTTTGAGATTAGTATTGAGAAGGCAGCATGATTTCCCAGAAAATGTCCCCTGTGGTGCTATCCTCAAAGATTAGATACTGGAAAGGGTGTACTGTTGGCCTGTCCTTTGTGGCATTTCTCAAAATCATTTGTCTTTCAAAATTTATGATCTTTAATTCTAAGAAATTTTCTTGAGCATCCATGGGTTGCAAGGTATTGGGCAGTAACTTTTGGTATTAAACTGATTCCTTTAAGAATTAATGGTGCTATAAATACGATATTTAGAATATTCATTATCCCAGAGCACCCAGAATAGTACATATTCCCTTTTCCACCCTCTCATCTCCATTATTACTCAACTCCCTGCATTTTGGCTCCCATCCTTACCACTTCACTGCAGTTATCATTAGGGATAATGATTTCCTAATTAAAATTTGGAAATTTTTAGTACACATCTTATTTGAACTTTCTGTAGCAATTGAAACTGAGCTCTGCTTCCTCCTTAGAAAGGTGCTTCTCCTTTTATTTCTTTTTTCTTTATTTTTTTGGGGGGTGAGGGGCAGTCGGTTGGTACAGGGATCCAAACCCTTGAACTTGGTGTTATAACACCATGCTCTAACCAGCTGAGCTAACCGGCCAGCCCTCTCCTTTGAGTTCTATGTTATCTCTTTGACCAGTCTCTTCTTTTTCTCTAACATTCCTTCTTATGGTCCCATTCCAGTTCTTCCTGTTAAGGCCACCTCTTAGTTGTTACGATATGTTTCAAGATTTTGTTTTGGTTCTCTCTCTCTTTCTTTTTAACATAACTCTTAATATGTGATTTCTGAGCAATCTTGTCCATTCCCACACCATCTCTGTTTCCGGCACAGACCTGTATCCTGAACTCCTCCTGACTTATATTTCCAACTACTTCCTTTTCTCTCTCTATAAAATGGGTTATAACACCTTTTAGGGACATTGTGGAAATTAAGAGGTAAATGTTAATCCTCTAGCACTGCTTGAAATCACCCTAAACTTTTCAACAGGTACTAAATTTAATTTATTACCTTTCCCCCAATTTTTTCCTCCTTTATTGTTCTTTATCAATTAAGGATGGCTTTGTCCAGCTATTTATCAAGCTGAAACTTGGAATCACTGCAGATCTTTCTTCCCCATGTTTCCTATATCCAGTCATTTTATGCTGACAAGTATAATTCCTAAATATCTGTCAAATCAGTTTTTCTCCTCATACTCACCACTGCCAGTTAAATACTGTTTTATCTAGTTATCTCAGCTACTTCTGATTTTCCTGCCTCAAGTACCCTTCTATTCACTCTGCCTATAAACTGTCAGGGTTAAATCACAAATCTGATAGTGTCACTCTCCTGCTTAAAATACTGCATTTGCTTCTAATTATCTGAACTTCTTGGTGTGGTATTTAAATAAGGGCCATCATGGTCTGGCCCCTGCTGGCCTTTCCAGCTTCATGTCTACAAACCTTAGTGCTTTGTCATACCAAACTCCTAAAATGTGCTATTTCAGGCCTCTATGTTATAGCTGTTCCTCTGTCTACAGTGCCTTGAGTGCAGGAACCATGCAGTTTCTGGGTTTTTTGGCAGCTGGCAGATACAGGTATCTGAACCTGTGACCTTCGTGTTAAAAGGCTGAGCTCTAACCAAACAAACTAACCAGCCAGCTCTTATTTTATTTTTTAAGAATAATTTCTTTTAATTACAAAAGTACATCATAGTAAAATTGAAAAATTATAAAGAAAAAGACAAAATACCCATAATCCTACTGTACAAACTAGCTACTATTTATGTATACATGCCTGTCCTTGTAAACCTACTTTTTTAATGTGCATTTGTTTCTAAAGCAACACGGGTTCTAACTTTTTTGTAATGATTTTTAAGGGACAGTGAGTAAATTTGTTTTTTGGATGCAACCGTGTTTTAACCAAATAGTTTCAAAACTTTCACTATCATAAGTAATATTGTAACACGTGTCCTTGAAGCTAAACTCTGTGCACATTTATGATTATTCTGGAATCGTGTTTTACTTATCTTAGCATAGTATCTACCATGGTGATATGCTTAGTGAAGGTACATTTGATTAGATGTAGTGGGATCATTTTATGAACAGTAGTAAAAGCCAAGGGAGTTTTTATATTACTTTGCAGTTAGCCTCTTATGATTATTGAATCCTATGTAACAAAAGTTGTGTTTTATAAAGATGATGGTGGTTTTCAGGGAGTAGAAGTAGGGAGTGGAGGAGAGAGTTGAGACAAGGGAAACCATTTAGGATAATATTGTAGTGCCTCAGCAAGTCGTGATAACTTGGATTATGTTGGCTTTAGGAATCAAAGAAGGAAACACCAGTATTTGGTATTTGCTGATTAGATTTCAAAGGCTAAAGAAAGTGAAAGTGAGAAATTAAATATCTTGTTCTTTTCAACAAGTAAGATGGGGAAAATGGGATTGATAGTAATATAAAAATAGGGAAATTCAGATACCTGCTGAGTTTGAGGTGACTAAAGGATAGGTATCAGCACTACAGCCTATGAACTAAGAATGGGTTTCACATTTTAAAAGATGGTTTAAAAACAGGAATAATATGCAGTAGTGACCAGTATGTGCCCCACAAAGCCTAAAATATTTTTCTGACCCTATACAGAAAAAAGTTTATAGGGCTGGTGTTTAGCTGAGAGGGCAGGACTTTGTATTTTTGTGTCATAGAAATGCAGCCTAAATGGGTTTGTTTGTTTTTTTTTTTTTTTTGATTGTTGAAATCTAACTACTTTTCAAATTCCAGCGCAAATGTTCTCACCATTTTAGTGAAGAATCACCTGCTGGATAAAATGATTGCATTGTCCTCATGTAATTTGGTTACATACTTTTGTCACAGATATGGTTTCATTATATTTGTTAGTTCAAAAACTTGTTCAGATGTTGGAATACTAAGTGTTCTTTTCATAAAGGTATAAAATGCTGGTATTTTGAATCCCATCATACACGCTAGGAATAATTTGTTAGCAGAAAATTACTATTTTAAGTAGTAATAGATCACAGCCACCAGCTTACATTTGAGAAGCAGCCTGAGAAATAGTTCATAGCATGAATTCTGGAGGCAAAACTCTGGGATCAAATCACTTCTCTGTGTCACGTGGTGGTTGTATTACTTAGCATCTCTGAGCCTCATTTTCCTTATCTGTGAAATGGGGATATTAACAGTGCTGCTTTCTTTAAAGGGTTGTTATGAGGATTAAATTAGTTGCTTTTTTGGGGGGGCCGACCCCGTGGCTCACCCAGGAGAGTGCGGCGCTGGGAGCGCAGCGGTGCTCCCGCCGTGGGTTCGGATCCTGTATAGGGATGGCCGGTGTGCTCACTGGCTGAGCGCGGTCACAAAAAAAGGACAAAAAAAAATTAGTTGCTTTTTGTAAAGTATTTACAACAGTGCCTAGACTGTGATTTACCCGTTTGCTCTTATGATAATGATGTTCACACATGCACACACAAAGTTGATCTAAGGGTGAATGGCTTTCCTATTTATAGATTATTCTTGTTACCACTAACAGATAAATAGTCACCACTAGGGCCGAGAGGGTTCGGATCCTATATGAGAAAGGCCCGTTTCACTCACTGGCTGAGTGCCGGTCATGAAAAAGATTTAAAAAAAAAAAAAATAGTCACCTCTTATTCCTTACTTATACCCCCTTCTCAGTTGCTATAGAAAGCTTTTTGTAGGCCTTCAAAAATGCTTATCAAATACTCAGTGTAAATGGAAAGAGAATTTTAGAGAACCCAACCGAAAGAAATTAAATGACTTGTCTGAGATTTTGCAGATAACTAGTGACACAGTCCAGACTAGAACCCAACCCTCTTGACCTCACTTCATTGTTTTTTATATAATAATGCTGTCTGAATTGATAGTATTGAATAAGAGAAAAGCAGGGAGAGCTTTATAGATTTTTTTTAACTGTTTACAAAATCTGATCAGTATATATAGAATGGCAGTCCATTTTAGGGTTTTTTTGTTCATTTGTCTGTTTTAAGCTTATTTTTAAGGTGCAATGAAAGCCGTCCACGCTTTCTGTGTTGTCCTTTTGGTGTTCGGGAGTGTCTCTGAAGCCAAGTTTGATGATTTTGAGGATGAGGAAGACATAGTAGAGTATGATGATAATGACTTTGCTGAATTTGAGGATGTCATGGAAGATTCTATTACTGAATCTCCTCAACGGGTGATCACCACTGAAGAGGATGAAGACGAGACCACTGTGGAGTTGGAAGGGCAGGATGAAAACCAAGAAGGAGATTTTGAAGATGCAGATACCCAGGTGAGGTTCTTTTTTATTGATTTCTTGGGAAATCAGAAGGATAGGAAAATTTGTAACTAGCACTTTTCCCAAACATTAAAAGTAAGGCCTTGGTCTAGGGAGACCCTAACTCTGTGGAATCTTCATTTTTGTTCAGTAGATAGAGCTCTTCTTAATGTCTTGTGGCATGTTCCCACCTTTTGTATTGATACAATTGTGTTTTTCTCCTCTATTGAAACCTGGCTTGGAGAGTGGCTGGAGAATAGGTAATGTGTGTGGGTGAGAATTATATCATTTAGAAATTTGGGTTCAGGGCTGGCCAGTGAGCTCAGTTGGTTAGCACATGGTCCTGATAACACCAAGGCCCAAGGTTCAATCCCTGTACCGGCCAGCCACAAAAGCAAACAAACAAACAAAACCCAAAAGCATGGGAAGTCATCATTTTGGTGTTTCGGTTTTTATTCCCCCAGGTTTATTGAGATATAATTCATAAATAAAAATTGTATATATTTGAGGGGTATAACATGGTGTTTTGATACACTGTGAAATGATTACCACAGTCAAGCTAATTAATATATCCATCACCTCAGTTGCCTTTGTGTGTGTGTGTGTGTGATGAGAATGCTTAAGATCTACTCTTAGCAAATTTCAGGTAAACATCATTATTAAGTGTAGTCACCATGCTGTCTGTACATGAGGTTTCCAGAACTTGTTCATCTTATAACTGAACATTTGTACCTTTGTTAAAAACATGTAATATCTCTGTGTTCTGTGCTTGCTGCTTACATGTTCTGTTTTCCTCTACAAATGTTGCCCACAAAATGAGACAAAATTGCTAGTGACATATGTAGAGGAAAACATTGTGCCTCATTTTTGTAGGAGGGAGATACTGAGAGTGAGCCATATGATGATGAAGAATTTGAAGGTTATGAAGACAAACCAGATACTTCTTCTAGCAAAAATAAAGACCCAATAACAATTGTTGATGTAGGTATACAGGATTCTGAGTTCCAAACTAACCAACAAAATATTGTACTGTCATTAATCCCAGAAATATAATTAGTGACATATAGCTGGTGTTGGTGTAATAGCTAGGAAACAGGTTGACATCAGTTCTTCTGGTAGAAACCCATACCTAGAGAAGAACCTCTATTTTTTATTCTAGCCCCCTAGTTTTACTTATCAAAGAGTAAGTAAGAGGATATACATTGGATTTATTTGCAGTGGGACTTAGAACCAAGTTTAATACAGAAGGCTTTTTCCAACTTGTCACTTCATTTCATTGTCCTTATATTTCCTTAAAGAATCTTTTACAAATCTGACCTAGAAAACCAAAATGGGCATATTTTTCAGAGTATAACCATATTCAGTGACAGTTATCTAAAATATCCACTTCTGTTTATAGGTTTTCTTATTTTTCATCGCATGAATTAGACTCCATACCTCAGCCTCAGCCAACAGTTAATGGAATGATTTTGCCTCTTTAGGTTCCCGCACACCTCCAGAACAGTTGGGAGAGTTATTATCTAGAAATTTTGATGGTGACTGGTCTGCTCGCCTATATCATGAATTACATAATTGGGAAGAATAAAAATAGTCGCCTTGCTCAGGCCTGGTTTAACACTCATAGAGAGCTTTTGGAGAGCAACTTTACCTTAGTGGGTAAGTTAGGCCAATACAAGTCCAGCTGCTGGCTTGAAAACAATCTGGTAAGAACGATTTATTTCCCTCAATACAGGTTGAGATTCCCTTACCTGAAATGCTTGGGACCAGAAGTGTTATGGATTTTGTATTTTTTTTTTTTTGGATTTAGGAATATTTGCCGATACTTAAATTGAGCATCCCTAATCTGGAAATCTGAAATGTTCCCATTAGCATTTCCTTTGAACATCATGTGAGAGTTCAAAAAGTTTCGGATTTTGGAGCGTTTCAGATTTAAGATTTTCGAATTAGGGATGTTCGACCCATATAAGCATCTAGCTGCCTTCATGGACTGCTGAAGAGGAGGCATTTTTTTTTCTCCCAAGAATTCCATTTTTGTTAGATTTTATATGCTGAATAAATTGCATTTATGTTCCTCATATTTCGTTAGTCAACAGTGTAATTACTAAACAGCTTCTGGTTAGGATAATATAATCATTGTTATCAAAACAAGTTAATAAAATTCTGGCTGAAGCCAATGCAATTTTTACATTTTAGGTAGCTTGAGAAATGCTTTCAGTTCATCTTTTAGAAATTGGAAATCCCTCAGAATTTCTTGAGGTTCTGGGTTTAGTTTTGGATCCACTGGTAAGGTATACACTGAAGTACTTAGAGGAACCTCTGGTTGTGTAGTATATAAGGAGAAAGGTGGAGTCACCTCACATTCGCCTCTATTTGGCAGTTAGCACTTTATTTTTTTTTAATGGTAAGCACATATTTACCTGCTCTGCTCTTTAGAGGATTAATGTTTATGTGTTGTGCTAGGTACTTTGTATACATTGTTTTTTACTTAGTCTTTGTAACAACACTTTGTGTCAGTCGGATATAATTTTTATTTTTTTATTAAGGAGGGAACTGAAGGGCAAAAATGTTAAAACTTGTCTAAGCTATTAAATTGCAACCATGATATTAGAACCTTCCTTCCTGCTTCAAAATCATGGCTCCTTCTGCTGTGCCATAGTATTTCAGGTATTATTTGACTAAGAAATTAGAAAAAAATAAGCGGTCTATGGCTCGTTCCGCTTCCTCTTGCTTGTTTTCATTTGGTGTATCAATTTGTTTTACCTGTGTGGTTGAACAAATTCTTTTGCACATTTAATGAATCAAATGAAGAGAAAAACTATTGAAATTTGAGTTTTTTCTAGATCTAAACTACAACTCAATACTACACTTAAGACCCAGTTACCAGTTTGCTGTCGGAAAAGAACACTTGGTTAAGTTAACTCATAGGAGACACAGTGAAAGAGTGTTGAATAGTTTGTTATTAATGATATTTTTTATTCACTGCATAGTTTTTAATTTTTTAACTTTTGGCAGAGATATTTAAATGAATTTTGTCCCATTTTACATCTACTCAGAGATTTGTACTCCAAACTGATCATCATTAAACTAACAAGGACATAGAAGTAGTGCTGGAGTCCATAATTTTTTTATGGTGACAATCAGGAGTTTTAAAAGTAAAAAAGAACAGGGTTGGCTGGTTAGCTCAGTTGGTAAAGCATGGTGCTGATATTACCACAGTCCAGGGTTCCATCCCTCTACCAGCCAGCCACCAAAAAAAATTTTTTTAGTTAATTAAAAAGGAACAGTGTCAGTCTATTTTAATCCCTGTCCAAAGGAGAGTTCTGTAAGATAGCAAGGTATTGCTACCTTACAGCTGTGATCATTTTGGGGTCAGGGTAGAGGAGGGTGTGGTGATTAGGCCCCAACATTTTCAGTGAATCACCTTAAGTGGTTTTACCATTAGGTGATGATGGAACTAACAAAGAAGCCACAAGCACAGGAAAATTGAACCAGGAGAATGAACACATCTATAACCTGTGGTGTTCCGGTCGAGTGTGCTGTGAGGGCATGCTTATCCAGCTGAGGGTAAGTAGGGGGGTTCTGGTACAATGTATATCTTTCCTTATTTTTTTTTCCAGCTGTCATTCCTAAGCCTCTAAATTCAGTGTCTCATCCCTTCATTTTTGACTTATATTGAGGTCTAAAAATTATATTTCTGCTAACTGGCAAATGTGTTGTTGAATATATTTGATGAAACATTTGATTACCCCCCAAGGCCCTTTATAGTAGGTAGAAGTTGCAACTGTGTTAACTCAACCTCTCTCATTTCTTCAGTTCCTCAAGAGACAAGACTTACTGAATGTCCTGGCCCGGATGATGCGGCCAGTGAGTGATCAAGTGGTATGTGTTCTTCCCGCTGGTTTTCTGTGTCCTGACTGAATTCTTTACTTCTTAGAGCTTATTCTATTTCTGCCTGGATTATGTTTGGAGTTTCTGGCAACTTGTGTCACTTGCCAAAAAATTGGCCCTTTTCTGTTTAGAGAGATTATCTTCTGCCTCTCAATGTGCAAATGTCAGGGGGCCTTTTTGTGCTTTTTGGAGGGAAAGAGATAATGCTGTATCACCACATAGATCAGCTGAATCAACCTTGATGATAGAGAGAAAAGCAGTTGCCACAGATAGTTTGCCCTCATATCCAACTCTGCTCCTTGTATATGCTTTTTATCTTTGGCAAAAAGCTACATAGCTTCTCAAATATATTTTGCTTCATATAATACTTTTTTGGCTGAATAGGCTCAATTCACAATCTAGGGACCTTATTGTTTGTTGCATCCCTTTTCCTTTGTTAAATTAACATGTTAATTTGCAAGTTGTCCTCTTCATCAGAAATGTCACATTCTTCCTCCCTTTATTCTTTCAATAAATTGTGCTGGCTCCCACTGCTGTAAGAAATGTACAAGACAGTTTCGCTTATATAAATTAATAGAACAAGAGATTATATGTAAATTATATGAGTATGTGTCAACGTACAAAGTAGATAGTTTGAAGTGTAATTATTGTATTGAAACTCATTATTATTTTAAAGGTCTCCTTTTTAGTTATAAACCTATAAATTAATTTTAATTTTTCTAAGATAGCCACTGATGACTTAATTCACTAAATTTTAGAGCCCCATCAGTTAATATTCCTGTCATCCATTCTCCCACCAAACACCATCTTATTAGGTGGAAAGGAGGAAAGTTTGCTGTATCCTCAGCTGTCTTTTTATAGAATTATTTTTAGCATTTTAATCATTCTCAGTTCTTTCCTGGGATAGACGTTTCTTTTCTTTGGACCAGCCATCCTGTTATCTCTATCTCTTTTTCTTTCTGTGAAGAGAAATAGTCTCAACAAACATATGACTTGTTATATTTTCTGGATTCTGTTCAAGGTGTTGCTCTGTATAATTTCTGCTCAATGATGGAAAAGCAGAAAACTTTTTCTTTATAGTTGCCATCTTGCCAGGTCTTTCCCTATATTAACATTTCCCTTCTTCCACATGTAGGTAATTATTTGACTCAAACATTTTAAGATATAATTAATATGACAAATAGGGCTATGTTTTATCATATCAGACTCTTTAGGCCTATAACTTTATCTCTCTGGCCCAATGCTGAGTACTAATAGCTGTTTACCTGCCCGGGGTGTTTTCTGACACCAACAATCAATTCTCAGATTTTCTGGACACCAACTGGGTATCCAACAATTCAATTCAATTCTGACTACTATTTACCTGGGTTTAGCTTTAGATCCCGCAGGTTAAAGGGCTCCGTCTCAAAAGACTGCCCCCACTTGAGATGCCATCACAAGCCCCAGGCCACCCATACTACCACCTGTACCGACCTGTTGACTATAAATTGGGGTCCCATAGCCTCCAATTTGTTAGAATGGCCCACAGAACAAGGAAAACACTTTACTTATGTTTACAGGTTTACTTTAAAGGGTACAACTCAGGAATAGCCAAGCGAAAGAGAGCCATAGGGCAAGGTATGGGGGTGTGCACAGAGCTTCCATGCCCTCTCTAAGCACATCACCCTCCCAGCAAGTTGATGTGTTCACTAACTTGGAAGCCCTCTGAGTCTTGTTTAAGAGTTTTTGTAGGGCTCAATCTCCACCACTCTTCCCCAGAGGTCAAGGATAGGGCTGAAAGTTTCTACCCTCTAAGCACTTGGTTTTTCTGGTGACCAGCCTCATCCTGAGCCTATCTAGGGGCTACCCTAAGTAATCTCTTTAGCATAAACTCAGGTATGATTGTGAGGGGCTTGTGTGCATGACAAAAAATGCTCCTATCATTCAGGAAGTTCTGAGGGTTTGGGGAGCTCTGTGCAAGGAACCTGGGACAAAGACCAAATATATTTCTTCTTATACCATACCGTCCAATTTGGATCTTGTTTATTTCTGATATTTGAACTTGAGTACTCCTGTATGAACCTATGTTAGTATTCTATTGCTGTATAACAAATTACCACAACTTTAGCAGCTTAAAACAACAACTGTTTATTGTCTCACAGTTTCTATAGGTCATGCATCCTGCATGGGTTAGCCAGATCCTCTGCTCAGGCTCCTAACAGGTTGAAATCAAGATGTCAGCCAGGCTAGAGTTCTCTGGACCTTGGGGTCCTCTTCTTAAGATCATTCAGATTGCTGGCAGAATTTTGTTCCTTATGGTTGTAAGTCCCTCTTTTCTTGGGACTTGTCAAGTGAGGACCACTGTCAGCTCCTAGAGGTCCTTACCATGTGTCCCCTCCACCTCATAAGCCCTTTCATGCTTTGACTCTGTTCTTCAGGTGGGCCCAGTCCCTTTTAAGGACTCACTTGATTAGGTGGGCACATCAAAGATAAGCTCCCTTTTGGTTAATTCTAAGTCAACTGATTAGGGACCTTCTTCCATGTAACAACATAATTATGGGAGTGATAGTCCCGTTAAGTATGTACACTCACTTAAAGGGAGGATATATACACCAATGAGTGGAAATCTTAGGGGCCATTTAGAAATCTGCCTACCACAGAACCTAACAGATGAGCTTTGTTGTTTTTTAAAGCAAATAAAAGTAACCATGAATGATGAAGACATGGATACTTATGTGTTTGCTGTTGGCACACGGAAAGCCTTGGTGCGACTGCAGAAAGAGATGCAGGATCTGGTAGGTCAAGCTGTTTCAACTCAACTATGCATTTCAGTAAGAAATTGTGCCTGTTTATTACATTGATGTTCAACTTCATAGTATAGGATAATTAGTTAATTACATCACTTGAATATTGTTAAGTGCCACTTTGAAATAGGTTGATACATGTTCTTTTGAGGGGAAAAAAATTCTTCGTTCATAATAAAATGTCTTACTTTCAATTACTTCTTGTAGAGTGAGTTTTGTAGTGATAAACCTAAGTCTGGAGCAAAGTACGGACTGCCAGACTCTTTGGCCATCCTGTCAGAGATGGGAGAAGTCACTGAGGGGATGATGGACACAAAGGTAAATGCAATAGAAGACATACAAATCCAGACCTCAGCATTTGTAGGGTACTCTCCCTAAAAGTCACACTGTACAAGTTCTTCATTTTATAGCAATGCACTAGTTATGTATTCATTTCCCACACAAATATAAAAATACCTTCTTTAAGCAGCAGATTAACTTGTCAGAAGGACAATTTGATTAGTCAAGAAGTTCTTCTCTCTAAATTAAGAGTAAATTGTTCCTGGGACTGCTAATGACTTTCAGGTTTTTTGAAAAAAGAACACAACTTTAATCCTTTTCACCATGTCATTTAGTCTTTTTTTTTTTTTTAACTTCAATTAGTGTGGGAGAAGAGGGATATATAGAGGGCCATTTCTTTATTGGTTGTGTAATAGTAACAGCACATCTTAGTATCATAAAAATATAGCATAATTCAGAGATAGTTCTAAATGTAAGTTCAAGGTGATGTATTTGTGAAGAATTCCGTGGAATTATTTTAGATTTTATCTTCATGCTTGCATTCTTGTTTAGAACATTATTTTGGGACATATTTTCAGCTGATCAGTAAGAAACTTAATTATTGATGTGACTAAAAAAGGGTACTAGTTTCATTTTAGAGAGGTTCTTTACTTAAATTTTTCAAAAGCTTTGGTCTTAACATTGTACAGAAGTAAAGAGGATTGAAGGGTGAATATCTTTATAGAAAAAAGGAAATGCATCAAACCCTACTTTTAAAAAATAATTTTATTTTCTTTTTTTCAGATGGTTCACTTTCTTACACACTATGCTGACAAGATTGAATCCATTCATTTTTCAGACCAGTTCTCTGGTCCAAAAATTATGCAAGAGTATGTATGAGATACAAGTATTGAAATTAATTTTCCTCACTAGTTTTCTTTGTTGAAACACCTGCATGGTGCTTCTACAATTTCTCTTACCAAATGAGTGAGGGAAGTTGGTGACAGGCGTGCAAGTTTTCCTTTGTTTTGATTGCATGCATGTGAGAGGTCATTGAAAACCTATGGGAGATAAACAAATGACCTGCCCTACCCAAGTTTGCATGTGTCCCTGCATGTTTGCACCAGGCTGTCAGTGAGGTGGACGAGAATCTGTCAGAAAGACTGGCACTAAGAAAACACAATTGCTAGTCCCTTTTTTCTTTGTAGTCTAGATTTGTGTTTTGTTTTGTTTTGTTCTTTTTTGGGTTGTTTTGGCAGCTGGCCAAACCCTTGACCTGGTGTTATCAGCACCACCCTCTGCCAAGTGAGCTAACTGGCCAGGCTTTTTTCGTAATATTAATTTGTCTGCGATGTTTGACTTTCGTTTGATTGATGGCAAATCTGTGTATTTTGTGATTTATGGTTTTATTTTCTGGCTTCTCTCTTTGCAAAGTTGGATAATTATTTCCTCTCGTAGCATATTATCAAATGACTTCAATGCCTGTAGAGTTTCTGGCTTTATAGTAATATTGCTCAAGGTACGTATTCAGGGCTTGGATGTGTTCTTTGAATTCACAGCCCGTCTCAGGAGAGCATAGTTATTTAAGTTTTCCCCTTGGTGTAGAACTGATTCTGACCTAAATTTTTAGTTAAGGTTATGCTCTCATAGGCTGTGGTGTTGAGTACAATGAAAAGCCAATCTGAGGCTGGCCAGTTGGTTCAGTTGGTTAGAGCAGCGTTGATAACTCCAGGGTCACGAGTTCGGATCCCAGTACTAGCCAGCTGCCCCCAAAAAAGAAGAAGAAGAAGCCAGTGTGGCTTTTAGTTGTGTGTCAAGATGACTCAGGTCCTTGTGCCTCTAGGGAGTGTTGCATCATCCTTGCCTTGCTCAACTCAAGGCAATAACACTGGGGACAGAGTATCACATTGTAGCATTCATGGAGCCTTTTGTGTGTAGGAGGGAGGGCAGTAGAGAGTCAAAGATTACAAAGGAATCTTCAATGACAGAGCTAAATTATATATGCTATAGTAGATTATCCGTAAATTTATTCTGAGCCCAGCTCAAAAATAAGATCTTTCTTATAGAAAGATAGCATAGGAGTTGAAGTAAAACACAGAAATCCATCAAAATAAGCAAAAATGTTGTTTAAAATATGGGCCTCATACTTAAATATAGGTTCATTGCTGGCTACGCAGCTGAGATGAAATATACCCTGACAGGAGGGGACATCACTGGAGGTATTAAAGTATAGGATAAAGATCACTTGGGAATGCATCCATCAGATAGATGAATGGACCAGAATACCTGCAAAGCTCCTTTGGGCTCTGAGGTTATATTTGATTTGGGAATGCCGAGTCAAATACCATGCTGATTATTTGCATATATCTGTTCATCTGAGTGAGTTGGGTGATTTGTATGCACAGAAAATATCTTTTCTGTGTTCCTTCTTAATAGCCTTTTCTTTTATGACAGGGAAGGTCAGCCTTTAAAGCTACCTGACACTAAGAGGACACTACTGTTTACATTTAATGGTAAGTGTTTTGGGTCCTGTCTGGGTTCTTAGTATTCTGTGAGATGACCTTGAGGATAGTATTTTTCCCTTCTAAATGATAGCTATAAAACTGTTTTAAAACTAATCCCGTGACTGCTTATTGATTTCCGGGTTTATTCAAGAAGAGGAGCTTGTATATATTTTAATTTCTATTTCCTGCTGCATTTTAACTGCCAAAGAAACTTGGAGAAAGATATCTCTTAACATTAAAAAAAAAAAAAAAGTTGGGTAACCCAGAAGTATTAGTGTTGCCATTAACTCAGTAGGAAAATGGCTTTGTTTTCCAGTGCCTGGCTCAGGTAACACTTACCCAAAGGATATGGAGGCTTTGCTACCCTTGATGAACATGGTGATTTATTCTATTGATAAAGCCAAAAAGTTCCGACTCAACAGAGAAGTAAGACTCAAAGCCTTTATTATAAATTGGCACATTTTATTGTTTTTTTACCCCGGGATTGGGGTGGGAAGCTATGAGTGATTTCAATGATGACTTTTTGCTAGTTGACTTGAAAATGCCAATTTGGAGTAGTTTTATGAAAGAATGTGAAGTGGGATTTTGCTTCTCTTGACTAGAAGTGGATCTCTTATGAAACACTTTGTTTCTTGGGGAAAGGGCAAACAAAAAGCAGATAAAAACCGTGCTCGAGTAGAAGAGAACTTCTTGAAGCTGACACATGTGCAAAGGCAAGAAGCTGCACAGTCTCGGCGTGAGGAGAAGAAAAGAGCAGAGAAGGAGCGCATCATGAATGAGGAAGATCCTGAGAAACAGCGCAGGCTGGAGGTGAGACCCACTTCCTCATTTCTAAGATTTATAAGGGTGCCCATTAGTGCCACGTTGTCTGTTGAGGTAGTTCTGTGTAGGAATGTATGAGGCTGAAAGTTGAGCATTTTCTCAGAATTCGGGGCATATCGTCAGTTGATAGCACTAGAGAGAAGAATAAATAATCCTTCCTGTTCATGCTAGATTGAGTCTGTAAAGTTAGAAAATGGTCTGAATTATCCTTTTCCCCCAGCGTAGTTCCAGTTTGAAAGTTCCACTGTCATCTTTCAAGCCAAACACTGTGGGAGAAAGAAGTTAGAAATTTAATAGAGGCCAGTACATGTACCCTATGGTCTAAATAAACTTGTCATATAAAATTTTAAATTTGATTATAGAATTACAGAAATCTTTTTTTTTTTTCCTTTGGCAGCTGCCTGTACAGAGATCCGAACCCAGTTTTGTTTTGTTTTTTTACATAACTAAAATCTTAAACTCAAGAGCTTCTTAGGCTGTAGTATGTTTCAAATAATCAGCATGTTCGAGAGGAGAACTGGGCTGGCTGGTTAGCTTAGTTGTTTAGAGCCCAGTGTTGATAACACTAAGGTCAAGGTTTTGGATCCTTGTACTAGCCAGCCACCAAAAAAGAAAAAAACAAGGAGAACAAAGTTCTGGGAGATTTGAATTTTAATGAGAATAATATGGAGGATTAAAGAAAATTCTTAGGAGCGAAAGCAGCATGCTGCCGAGAAAATGTGAGCTGCTGTGTGGCGCTGGGGTTGCCAGTACAGTCATCGGTGCTGTTGAGTGAGGTGCCCGGGATACCACAAGCCTGCTCCTATCTTACCCTCTTTCTCATTGTTTTTTGTTTGATTTGGTTTGGTTTAGTTGATGGGCATTTTTCCCCTAAAAATGTAGCTCTGTGTTTATGCAGTCTTCTTTATAAATAAAAATGGCCTTTCAATGTACATATGTGAAGAATCTACACAGGAATCATTAATAGGTAATGCCTCTCATTTTTCTATGGAAAAGGAAGCTTTTTGTAGGGTTTGAAACTACAGTGGGTTAAAGGAAAATGGGGACCCAGAACTTATATTTTAAAAAAATATATATATTTTTAAACTGTTTATTTTTTTAGAGCCACGACTTTATAGTTCTGGCCTGGGTACCTTGTGAGATGATCCAGTGGACCAAATGGAAAAGGGGCCAAAAAAGAAAAAACAAACGATAGTCAATTTCCGACTTGAATGGCTCATTTATACAAATGAGCTGGACCTCCCTGCCACTCCTAGTATAGCTTTTTGTTTGTTTGTTTTTTACTATATTTAATTGGAAAAATATAGAGAAATATATGCACATAAGTGAAAATTAATTGCCATGTAAAAATAACAATTCTTCAGACAATCCTGATCCCTAAAGATAACTGCTATTAACACTTTATATAGTTCCTTATCTATCAAGCTATCTATCTGTGTGTTTAGTGTATGTATTCCTTTCTTTAATGTAGATCATTTTATAAATAGTATTCTACAACTTTTTTATATTAAAAATATAGCAGTCTTTAAGAAAGTGATGCCTTTCCATTTTTGTGCTTTTTTATTTCCTGAGGAAAACAACCTAGAAGATTTATACATATATATGTATATGCATGTAAAATATATTTTAAAAGATTTGCCAATAAGAAGTTGTATCAATTTATATTTTTACCAGTGTATGAAATGAGAGCTCCTCTTTACTAATATCTTTACAAAAACTAGTTGTTAGCAATTTTTTTTTTTTAATTTGTGATTCTGATAGTGGGGAAATGATATCTCATGTGTTTTGCATGTTTTTATTAAAGATGAACAGTTTTCACATGTATTGACTTTAATGTAAATGTCTCTTAAATATGTTAACATAAATATATTTCTTAATCATGATAATGTATTGTATATGTCAGTGGTTTTACACATGTGTATAATATGTAATATGTGAAATAGGGTTGGATAGTGCTGGGGAAAGAATGAGTATGGTGGAGTTAGGGAGTGAGATGATGGGCAGAAGACACTGGGACAGTACTTTGACTACTTTATATAGCTGTCCCAGAATAGTATAGCTTCTGAGATATATGCTGTTGCTACGAGGCCCTCACAGGAGGCAGCAGCATTGCCAAAGGCTACTTGATATAGCTGTCTCAGGACAGTATAGCTCTGAGATCTATGTTGCTTGCTTCTAGGCCCTCAAAGGAGGCAGCAGCATTGCCAAAGGCTACTTGATTCAGCTCTCTTAGGACAGTATAGCTCTGAGGTATATGTTGCTTGCTTCTAGGCCCTCACAGGAGGCAGCAGCATTGCCAAAGGCTACTTGATACAGCTGTCTCAGGACAGTATAGCTCTGAGATATATGTTGCTTGCTTCTAGGCCCTCACAGGAGGCTGCAGCATTGCCAAAGACGGTGGGCTCATTCCTGCCCTTGTGAATCCAAACTCAGAATTCATTTTCCCGTAAAAGCAGTGTTAACATTGATGGTTCAGTTCTTCAAGCAACTTACACAATAGCACAGCTATGGATAAAACGTTCAGTATTACACTGCTGTACAGGTGGATAGTTCTTTGTTATCTAGTGTAGGAACCTAACACAGTCAATAGTTTCCAAACCAGTAATTTACAAATCATCCTTTGAAACATAATGTGTTATAGTATCAAGACGTATACTTATATATGCTATGTGCTTCTGCTTCTGCTTTTCCTCTTCCATATTTTCTCAATCCTGTACCAGATGAGGAGTATATTTCTCAGAACATTTCTACCCCATTTGCCTAAAAAAATGAAGTTTGAGATTGCAACTAGAGTAAGCTTTGACACCAAGGTCAAGGGTTTGTATCCCTGTACTGGCCATCTGCCCCCCAGAATCAAATAGAATAAAATAATTTTCAAAATTAAAAAATTAAAATTAAATAAATCTTTAGTCAGATGTGACTACTAATGACCAACAGTGAAGTTATACTTTTAGCTAGCCTCTAAGGCTTCTCTCAGTACAGGTAAAAATAACCTGAAACTTCTTCCTTGTATATAACTTTTTAATTCCTAAATAAAAATATGACAAAAATTCCCAACTGAACATTATGAATCGAAATATTGTGCTCAGGTATGCCATATATGCTAATAAGAAGAGGTTTACAGTGAATAACCTTGTCAAACAAGATCCTTAAGTTTCCCAGAACTGAAGTACAAATCCATGGTAGATACAATGCAGATATGTATCTTGGCAGATGTATATTTATGATACAATGCTATCATAAATGGTATGATGAATGTTGGGCTAATGTTTCTTGGGTATAGAAAACAGCAAACCAGAATGACAAAGCCCGGTTAAATGTAGTTGTTAGTTTCTTTCTAAATTGAGATTTTAGTTACCTTTGCTTCATCTCAATTTAATTTTCATTTACCAACATAAGTATTGGCAATTATTTTTATTTTATTTTTTGTTTTGTTTTTTGGTTTTTTGGCAGCCAGCCAGTACAGAGATCTGAACCTTTGACCTTGGTGTTTTCAGCACCATGCTCTAACCAAGTGAGCTAATATTTTTATATCTATTTTCTGGAATGTTATTTATGGTGCAAGCCTAAGTTTTTTAATATTATAGGCAGTATTCTAGTTTTGATTTGTTTTTAACATGTGCTTAGAGCTTAGTCTGGATTCTCTCCCTCTCTCTAGGAAGCTGCTTTGAGGCGTGAGCAAAAGAAATTGGAGAAGAAGCAAATGAAAATGAAGCAAATCAAAGTGAAAGCCATGTGAAGACACCTGGAGATCTGAGTCCACATGCCACCTATAAGCTCTGAATTCACAGGAAACACAAAATCACCAGTTTGCTTCTCATCTTAAAGTTGATACTCCTGGCAACTGAGAAATCCTTATTTCATCATCTATTCCGTTTTCGGTTTTCAGTTTTATGGAGGTTGTAGATCCATTGAAAGGGCTCTGTTTCGCTAATTTTCTTCCACATAATCAAATTAACTTTGATTATTTTATAAAAGGAATGATATATGAAATCTGTGCAGTTTTAAAATGTTTTTTTAAATTATAATGAATCATCAGTGCTTTTAGTATTTTCATGTTTGAAGAAGTGAAATTCATAGGTAGATAATTAGATTGTTGCTTTTTGTTTAAACTAGGCAGTTGAAATGGCTATGAAGACTTTAAACCAAGATTGCACAAATATCTATTGGAATTGCACAATAAACATTGCTTGGTGTTTTCTTCTGTGTCTACATTAAACTTGTGAGAAAGTAAAATTTAGAACACTAGATTTGTGGTAATGAAATTTCAAGGACTCAAAACATAATGCAGTATATGTTTTGCAGGTGGAAAGTGCTGATGACAGTATTATAGGAAATCTGTAGGTATTAGGATACTGACATGTACATGGAAAATTCTAGGGACAGGTAGTACAGGAGCACAGTTTTCTCATTACCTGATACCACAAGATAATGACAATGTGAATGATGTATTTTAAGTGGTTGTCTGTTTGTTTTTCTTGAGTAACAAATGCATGAAAAAGTAACTGCTTCACCAAGATCAGATCATTGGTCTATGTGAAGTCACAAATGTTTTCCCTCTTGGTTGCTGCAACCTGTTGGATGTTCATGGAGAAGATCAACTCTGTTATGGCTCTGTACGTATCTTTGCTTCTCCCTCTGCTTATATCTCTTCCACAGTTGAGGCTGGGTATGTTCTTTCAAAGAAATAGCCATGACTTTGCATAAATATACTTTTAAAAATGAACTGTCCTAAACTGTTGAGCGTTCTTTCTGCCTTTTGAGGAGGAAACTCTTGGGGGAGAGTCCCATCTATCTGCACAAGCATTTAGCTTGTTCAGATATCTGCATTTTATAAATGCTTCCTATTAAGAAAGCATTTTTTTAAGTCACTGCTTGTACCAGGTAATTTTTGCTGGGGACAGGAAAGGGTGCGGTCTTTTGGTGGGCGTGGGGTGGTAGGTATTTTTTGTTGATGCTTTATGTGCAGGTCTGTTCTGAGGCAATAACAATAAGTTGCTGTGAAAACAGCATGTGTTGCTGCCTTTGTAACTGCATGGAAACTTTTCACATCGGTTTTTCTCTAGGTTAATACAAAAATGTGTAAACTGGCAGATGCAAATGTAATATTTTTAATAGTTCATGACATTAAGTTATTAAAAATAAAATGTAATTAATGCTATATAATTCTAGAATTAGCCTTGTTTTACAAATCTTTAAAATACATTTTAGAAATCAGAGTTGATATGCTTAACTATCTTTTGAGTAATAAAAGCTTTCTTAAAGTCAAACACATTTGGACCATGGCAGCTAATTTTGTAATTTAAGCATTCATATGAACTACCTATGGACATATATTAAAATGATTGACAAAATCTCAGAGTGCCGCCTTGACTTTTCTGGAGTTGTCCTACAAGAATGTAAGCCCAGAGGAAAGTTCTTAACTGTTCCATAAAAGTCAGCACGGAAGTGTTTTTCCTTCAAAACAGTTGGTCTTGAATATTCTCTTTGTTATCACTTATCACTGTTAGCATGTTTTACATTTTTAGAGCCCCATATGTTATTAATGGGCTTCTCTCTGTAGTCCCCTTCTTGAATTAAGACATCATTATCTCAGGTGAACCTGTGGCTTACTTGGGAGAGTGAGGTGCTGATAACACCAAGGCCATGGGTTCATTAAAAAAAAAAAAATCATTCTCTCTCCTATGAATGAGAGGGTAAAGAGAGGAGAATGTTGTTCACTGTCACACGTAGGGAAACCACTAAACCCTCCAATCTCACCTGCATTGTCTGGGCACTTAGCAATGCCAAAATAAGCACTGGACTGGAAGACAAAATCTGGTTTTTAGGGGCCAGCCAGTGGCTCACTCGGGAGAGTGTGGTGCTGATAACACCAAGGCCAGGGGTTCAGATCCCATATAGGAATGGCATATAGGGATGGCTCACTGGGTGAGCGTGTTGCTGACAATACCAAGTCAAGGGTTAAGATCCCCTTACTGGTCATCTTTAAAAAAAAAAAATCTGGTTTTTAGTGCCACGAAACCAAATTCCTAATCCTTTGACTATGAGCGAGTCATTAACCTCTTTGAGTTCTGGTCATCCTTCTGTAAAGCGAGGATAGTAATTGTTTTCCCTACCTACCTCACAGGTAGCTCAACACTGGGAGATAATATATGTAAAATTGTCTTATAAACCATTAAGCACTTTACAAATGTATCACTTAGGACTGTTCTTCAAGTAGTACATTTTTGCTTTACTGTCTTTTGCTTTTCTTTTTCTCAATGGAAACCAAGCAGATCCATTCAAAGTTCTCTAACTTTATCTGCAAAAACTGATAGGGTAATTTGGGGGGAAGAGAGGAGTAGTTTACGATTGTGTTTCCTTAGTAATAGGAAACCTTTCCTTGTCAAGGACCAGGTGTGAAACTCCTTGCTTTAGATGGGACTTAGACCAAAGAAAAACAGTGGCATTCTAATACTACCCGTCCAATAGGAATTGGCAATATGAAGACTTAGGGCCTTGTACGAGGAAACATTAGGTTTGGTGGGGAGAGGCGAAATATGGTACTTCATCCTCCCAGGTTCTCTTTCCTTATTTCTGCCTCCACTCATTTTGAATGATGTGAAAGGATAAGAGGGAGAAGAGTTATAACCATAGGAATGGCTTCCATTACAGACTACTAAGACAGAATAGCAAAAAGTATTTTCTGTTTCTGGTGTTTGGTGATCGGCAAAAGATTTAATTACGTATGGAGGAAAATATAATGTTTTTATCTTTGTGCAAGTTGAGTACCATTTTCAGCTCCATGGCCTGAGAATTAATACCAGTTTCAGAAGAAGACAAATGTTTTTTCTCTTTTGTTTTCCCAAAGGGAGAACCTTATCTATACCACTATACCACTTTTACATGGATATTAGTTTTTAATCCTTTATTGCTTTCTTCATCTTTTAAAAGTAACTGTTCTCTTTAAATTTACCTACTTGGTTTTAACCAAATAGTGTAACTTTTTTTATTTATTTAAAAGACACCCAGTCCAAGGTTTGATCCCTGTACCGGCCAGCCACCAAAAAACAAAAAAATAAAGGACACCCTGGCATTTTTTTAAGTATTCGGTTCCATGGGAATTATTTGGAAATCAGATACTGTTACATCTGCCTGGATTACTTGCTCTGTCAACTTACTTGAGGGAGAACTCTCAACTGCCTTCCTATTACATTTTAAATTGAAATGCTTGGGCCGGCCCGTGGCTCACTCGGGAGAGTGCGGTGCTGATAACACCAAGGCCCCGGGTTCGGATCCCATATACGGATGGCCGGTTCGCTCACTGGCTGAGCGTGGTGCTGACAACACCAAGTCAAGGGTTAAGATCCCCTTACCGGTCATCTTTTAAAAAAAAAAAAAAAAAAAAAAAAAAAAAAAAAAAATTGAAATGCTTATAAAGCTTTATCTGCGTATTTTTCTTGCCTCTACTATATCACGAAAGAAGGTGGTAGCAAAGCTAGAATTGAAGCCAGTTTTCTGCTTCAGGAGAAAGCTCTGGATTTGTGGGCGGAGACCTACATACTGTCCTAGTGCTTTAACAAGTCTGTTTCCTCATCTGTAAATGGACATTATCTTCTCTCTCCTTCCTAAAATGTCTGCTTGGAGGATCATACTAGATAATATGTATAAAGTGCTTTGAGATATAAAATGCTCTACAAATTAACCCTGTTCAATTTGTACACACCCTACACATTTTTCTGTTTCTCTCACGAGTATTCTTATAGGCAATTAGTTTTACCTTTCTCACAGTGAATTTATGTGATATCTTGAAGAGGCTAATGTACTTAGTTTAAACTGAATACTCAGGGCTGGCTGGTTAGCTCAGTCCATTAAGAGTGCTGTCTTGTAAGACTGTATTAGTCCATTTTTGTTGCTTATAACAAAATACATGGAACCGAGTATTTTATAAAGAAAAACAACATTTATTGCTTATAGTTCTGAGGCTGGGAAGTCCAAAGTCCATGTGGTGGTGATGACAGTGATTCAGGGATCTCACATTGCAAGAAGTGGAAGCAGAGAGAGCAGAGAGAGAGAGAGAGAAACGGACTCTCCTCTTCTTTTAAAGCCCTCAGAACCATGCCCCTGACCACCATTTTAATCCATTCACTGTGGCATGGTCCTACAACCCAATCACCTCTTCAAGGCCCCACCTTACAATTACCATAATAGGATTTCCCTCCCTCTTAACAGTCACAGTGAGGGCTAAGTTCCTAATACATAAAACTTGGGGACACTATTCAAGCTTCAGGGAGTTTTGGGGGGACACAATTCAGTCCACTACAAAGACCAAGGTCAAGGGTTGAGATCCCCACACAGCCCAGCCACAAAACAAAACAAAACTGGATACTCGGTTAAGAACAAAAAGCCAGGATTTTCAGTCCATCTCCATTCCACCAGGCTTCAAGTTTCAGAAAGCTCTGGAAATCTTGGACAGTCCATACCAATATAAGCAGGTGAAAAGCATTAGGGAGGGAGCTTGTGCATCCCAGGGCTCATAAGTCAAAAGCAAAGCAGGATAGACTTTGTAAATTTGGAAAGTTGACCTTTAGTTACGCATTAGTTTGTTCTGAATTATCTGGATTGGTATGTGGGAGGTCCTATCACAAGAAAAACTAAAACTAGTATAAATTTGCTCCTTGAAACTGTCACAGCAGTCTGGGCCAAAGGGTTCTCTAACTAGCTTTTGTGGGCATTCATGAAGTCGGTAAGATCTTTTAGCCTCTTGGTTTGACTTATGAGCCCTGGGATGCACAAGGACATCCAGTTAGAAAATGATGTAGCACCTGGGCTATTAGATATTAGAAGAGGTGGGGAGTACGTCCATGTTTATACTCCCCATAGTAATGGCTGAGGAAGTATGGCATCTTTTCAGGCACTGTCTAATACTCTCAATTCCAAAGACCACATGCGAAGGTCTTTTCAACTCAACACTGCCAGGAATTTTACTTCAATTTCTATCTTCGTGAATTTACCAAGTTTACTGTTGAGAGGGGCATCTTGTTTTGAGAATGAGAGAATGTAAGGGCAGTGCTTTGGAATGTTACAGGCACTCTACCTAAGATCAAAATGATGTATGTAAAATTGAATAAGACCCTCAGGTGCTTATCAGTAGGGTGGCAAAGCCCACATAGTTTCAGTGGTATAGTTCCATCAGCCCCTATTTGGGTGTAGCCGTAGCATATTCCCATCTTGGAAGCGAGACCAGTATAAATCTGTGTCAAGAGTCAGAGCTGGGACGAGCGAGTGTTCATTACTTGAGGTACATATTTCACTTTCTGGACGCCCCCTACCCCCAGCGAGGGGAGTGAGTCGCTGAAAAACCTAGTCTTACAGAAGGAGATCTTGCTTGATAGCTTCCTTATTTCTCAAGCCCTGCATAACTTGTCTTGGGCCAGCTTCCCATCAAGGCAAACCTTATGATAGGTTTCTGCAAACAGTGTCTCTCGGAGTTGTGGATGAGGAAGGGTTCAGGGACAAAAAGATCCGGAAGGGAAAAAATTATAGTTCTCATTGGGCTATTTTCCTCGTGTTACAGACAAGGAAACCGGAGCACAGAGAAAGGGTAGGTACCTCGTTTGCAGTCTGTCGTCTGGTGCCCGAGGGGGCCAAAGTGAGGAATGTCCTCAAGGAAAAGTGAGAGACGGGTTTTCCCAGTGAAGTCCTACCACATAAAATGAAAAAAACAAACAGAAACCCCCCTCAGAGTAGCCAAGTCAGCAGCCAGAGTTGGTTTGTCTTTTTCTAATTCTCTTGGCCCTTCAATACTGAAATCACCTACTTCCTCTCCTGCTGCGGGGGCGGAGGCTCTGGGGAGCCCGGTCCACACGGATGACAAGCTAGGTCTTAGGCTTCCATACACTTGGGGACACGGGTCTGCTCCGAGATCGAACAACCCAGGTAGGCGCTGCGCGGAACCAAATAACAGAGGACCCGAAAACGGCTTTCAGCACAGCAGAAGGCGGAGGCGCCGCACCCCAAGGGCCTCGGGAAGGAGGAAGAGCTTCCCCAGCCACGCGGGCCAGGCGGAGCGGGGCGGGGTCGGGCGGGGTCGGGCGAGGAGGGGAGGGGCCGGGCGGGGCCGGGCGGGGCCGGGCGAGGAGGGGCGGGGCCAGACGGGGCGGGGGCGGGGCTCTCCTCTGCCGGCCCTCCCCGGGTCCCTCTACTGCGCATGGCACGTTGCGTACCTCCCTCCCAGCAACCGGCCTGGCGGCTGCGCGGCCATAAAATTGAGGAGGCGGAGCTGAGACGGGGTCAGGACTGCTCGCTAACTCCAGGAACAGGTACCGGACTGGCGGGGCAGTCTGGTGCGTTCCCGGCACCAGTCCCTTCTCGCCCTGACGCCGGTCCTGTTTCCTCAGGGGCGGGCCTTCGTCAGAGCGGCCATCCCGGGCTGCCCCTCGCCTTCCGCGGGCTCCCTTGAACCCTCAATCAGGGACCGCAGCCCGAGAGCAGCATAGGCTTGGGCCTGGCTGGGAGACGCCGAAGCGGAGTCGCTGGGCGGGAGAGGCGAGCTCCTTTCCCTCCTTCTCTCCCTCCCGGGATTTGCAGGTGGGAAACCTGAGGCCGGGTGTCAGTTTGACACATGCTCAAGCCAAGTGGCGACAGATCCCAGTGCTGACCTCTTCCCGTCCCCCGCCCCATCCCATCCCCATCTCATCCCAGTCTGGACAGGCAGCGGGCCAAGCCCCTGTAAGGACACAAGATCCAGGTGACTCCCCAAATCAGCCAAAACGAAGAGCTTCTAATTGTCTTTTTGTTTCCCAAGACTGTTTAAGTGCCCGCAGTTGGGGTAAGTGACGGGGGTGGGGGTAGGGAAGTGAGCATAAAGGAAGGGGAGTGGTTGAAGTTGTTCGTGGTTGTCAGGAAATAGGGAACTAACCTCTCTGCCCAGCCTTCAGCTAAGATCCGAGCACTTTAACTTGACTCTGCCCAAAGAGGAAAAGCCGTTGGAATCGGTCCTTTTCCTATTGTAATATCTCTAGAAGCAGAACCATGTTCCAATATGTATTCGCGGCATTAATATAGTTCTTCATTGACCGATTCGTACTTTCTGGAGACACCCAAGACTGTTGCTTGTCCCTGAGAGTTGATGAAGAAGCCGAACTTGATTGCCTGCCTAAGGCCAGGAGCCTGTTAATTCAGCCATCAGTTACAAGTGCTGAACTGGTCAAAGTTGTCCCCCCTCATTTAACGAGGTTTCTTAGAGGTATTTTGTCCCAAAGGCAATGTTTATAGTTGTAACCTCAGACATGGAGAAAGTTTAGAAAACCAGTGACAAGTAGGGAGAAAAAAATTTTTTTAAGTCAGGGTCAATGTGTTCTCCTTTCTGTACCATTTGGCATCTGGTCAGCAGGTGGTATCTTCTCAGACCTCACTTTAACTCTCTGCACCCGGTCTTGAACCACCACTCTAGGCTTCTCTATTATCACTCTGGTTTCTAGAGCACAGGCTTTGGAATAGATTTAATCAGTCTCCTACCACTTGCCTGTTAAATGCTTTGGGGCATTTAACTTCCTCAGCCTTCTTAACTTCCTCATCTGTAAAACGGGGATGGCAATACTTTTATTGTGAGCTGATCTCCATGAAGCATTTAGTACAGTGCCTGGCACATAGTAAATTCTCCATAAATGTTTGCTGCTATTATTATTTTGGCGCTGGCCAGTATGGGGATCCAAACCCTAGACCTTGGTGTTATAAGGCCACAGCCTAACCAAATGAACTAACAAGACAATCCCTTATTATTTTTACTATTATTAATTTAATAGATACCTGGGGGCACAGGAAGATATCCTGGGAATAGATACCCTGGGAAGGCAACAATGAACAAGATTCATTCCCTGCTCTCAGAGTCTCTGTTCTAGTGGAAGAGATAAAACAGGCAATTAAGAGTGTGATAGGTGTAAGGGTTGAATGGGAAGAGGGGAGAGGGGGGTCAGAAGGACTTCCTATAGCACAGAACACCTGAGGTGAGAACTGAAGGACAGGACGTGGTCCAAGGGAGGAGGCAGGATCTTTAAAGTGTTTCATTTAGGCTCTGTCTCTTACCTGTCTACCAAGAGCCATGCCCTAAATAAGGAGCTATCCCAAGGCTTGCTTCTCAGCCTCTGCTTTTCTCTCACCATTTTCTCCCTTAGTGAATTTATGTCACTCTTATAGCTTTACCTGCTGACTCCCAAGTCCCCATAGGCATCCCTAACCTCTCTCTTAAGCAACAGTTCTTTTCTAACTGAAAGCTATATATTTCTTCCTGGGATATATAACTGCTTGACTTCAATATGATTTAAACACTTGAACTCATCATTCCACCAAAACCACTTGCACCTCTGAGCTTTCTTGTTTCTGTATTGACACACTACTCTTTTTCCCAATCACTTGGACACACAAAAGAAACTGGAATCGTAAGAGTTGTCCACAGGTAGGATTGGCTCCCTGATAGCGTAGTAAGTCTCTGGCATGGGAGGTTTTCAAGCAGAGACGATATATCCAGGAGTTTGTAAAAAATTACTCCAAAGGACGGAGGATGGATTAGATGACTTCTGGTGTTCTTTCTAACTGCTTTATAATTTCTTTATTCTCCCTCTCTCCTGTCTATTTCTTTAACATTCCCAATGCCACAGGCTCTTATCACCACAAATGTGGCCCACTATAATTGTATTCTAACTGGCATTCCTTTCTCTGGATTATTTTCACCCCTCCCCTCTCCCATCTCTTTGCACATTAATATTCCTTAGAATGTGACTTGTAACAAGATGTCTCAAATGTTAGTTAATATGATGGTTGACAGATCAGCAGCATTACTGTCAACGGAATTTCTTAGACCTACCAGGCCCCACTCCAGACCTGAATCAAAATCTGCATTTTAACAAGATCCTTAAGTGATTTGCATGCACAATAAAGTTTGAGAGACACTGCCTTAGAACCACTGTTGTGCTTTTGTCACCTTACTGTTCAAAACCTGCTGTGGCTTCCTCCTGCCTGCTACATAAAATCAATACTCTAGGATGCATTTCAGGCCTTTTCATTGTTCTCATTTACATGGAGTTCTGCTTCTGTAACTACTCACATTACTTGGAGAGTACATGCAAAGTGCTAAAACACTTCTCTGCACATTTGTTCAGTCATTCAGTGTTTAGATGCCTACTGTGTGGCAGGCACTATTCTAGAAGCTGGGAGATGTACCTGTGGACAAGACAAAATAAGCACTAAATAATCAGTACCTAATAGTATTTCCAGCTTGGAATTCCCATTTCCTGGGTCCACCCCGGCTCATAGCTTTCCCTTTGCTGAACAACATAAGTTGCCCCTCTCTCATTTCTACTTGTGTGTTTCCTTGCTATTTATCTTATGTGTCCTGCTTCCATAATTAGTTTGGAAGCTCCTTGCTTTCCCGGAATGTATCGTTCCTTACACCATTTTGTATCCCTAAGGCGGGGCACCAAAGCCCTATTAGAGGAGGTATCCACACATTTGAGGGTGATGAAATGGTTATCCTTTGAATCCTGTCTCCAGCATACACTCTGGGTTTTTAAGATTAGCTAGAAGCCCCATGCCTTTTTCTAGTCTGAGTGTACAAACCGCTCCATAATAGCTATTATTTCTATCAGTGCTCTGAATGTAAATAAGTATATCACATGATCCAAGTGCTGAGACTTAGAGACAGTTTGTTAAAAAATGTATGTATGGAATTTAGTCATGCTCAGCAAGACCGAAACTTCATTCTCACTATTCTTTAGGATTTCAATCATAGGTTTGAATACCAGTAGAATCTTTTAAATAATCATTTAAGTCTGCTTCTAAATAAAGCTATTTCCATGTCTGTTCATTAGTAATGTTGTTTTGCTAATGTGCATATGGTGTTAAATATTCTTGATAAATGCAGATATATCTTTTCAGTGATACATCATCTGCCCTCGCCTTCCACTTTGCTTTTTGGTTTGTTTTGTGGGGTTTTTTGGCAGCTGGCTGGTAGGGGATCCCCTTCTACTTTGACTTTACATTTTAAAGAAATTAGAAGGCAGCATTATGATTTTAATGTCACACAAAGTTCATTTGTACATGATTCCATCTGAAACTAGAGAAATCCTCCAAAATTTATGTAATATATATCCCTAGTCCTTAGGTAGAGCTACTCTAAACCATCTCAGATGATTATCTTTTTTGTTAACAAAATTCTGTCAGAGAAAATATAGTCTTAAAAATAGTAGCCCCAGCTACTATTAAAAAAAATAGTAGCCCCAGCTACTTTTGAAACTACTATACTACTACTATTATAAGTAAAAAGCAGCATCCCTCAGTTTCCCCTATCCCCATCCCATGTCTATTCCCTGTTAACCATTTCTGGTTTTAGTTCTTCCATAATTCTGCACAACATGCTCTGACTTGATAGAGGACTGACTAGGGAAGCTTATCCTCATTTTCCCAAAAGAATAAAGGTAGAGCCGAATCTCACACTACCCTGTCCTCTCCACCTCTCAACTTTTAATAGTTGAATCACTCTATTTTTGTTCTTGTTACCTTTGCAACCTTAACTAATGTATATAAATCTCTATTCTTATCAACTTTTAGCATTACTTTTACCCTCTTGGCAAGATAGGGAGGGTAGCTTCCTCAGGCATTCCTGTCTCTTCCCTTTTCCATCTCCCATCTTCTGACAACTGAAGTTTTACTTTCATATCACATCTGAAGACCTTCACATTCTGTTCTTTTTTTTTGTCTTTTTCGTGACCGGCACTCAGCCAGCCAGTGCACCGGTCATTCCTATATAGGATCCGAACCCGCGGCGGGAGCGTTGCCGCGCTCCCAGCACCGCACTCTCCCAAGTGCGCCACGGGCTCGGCCCCACATTCTGTTCTTTAACCTTAATTGTTTATCATGCTTTCTCTATAGTTTCATCCTAAAACTTGAAAGCTACTAAGAAGCAATTAGAATTTTGTAAGCACTACAGAGCCAAGTGGAATGCTTCACCCTAGTTCCATTGTCTTCCTTGTCATTCAGGATCAAGTGGATTTTTCTTTCTCACATTTGTTGCTCAATTGCTTAAAATTATACCACATTTAAGTTTGTTTCATGTTCAGACTTTGACTTTTTTAGTACAATTTTTCTTTTTTTTTTTTTTTTTGGAGTTTTTACTTGCCTTTCTGTTTTCTTTTTGGGATAAGAAATAGGCCACTTTCTACCCCGTCTCTGATGTCTTTCATCTTTTATACTCATTCTATATATTTAATGAAATAATTTTATTTTCTTCAACCCACAAACTTCATGTTCTAATTTTGACTGATTCTTTTCTTGACCTACTTCATAGCAGCCATCCTGAGATTTCTTTTCAATGGACTCACCATTTTTTGTATCTCATTACTTAATATTTTTGCCAGAGTACATCCTCAAGTAATTTCATTAAACAAATACAGGAGGTAATTTTGTTTTTAACTTTTTTCATGTCTGACAAGTTATTTTGCTCTTACACTTTATTGGTAGTTAATTTGAGTATAGAATTCTAGGTTCAAACTAATTTTTTTGTCAGAACCTTGAATGTCTTGTTCCATTTCTTCTAGCATTCTGTGATGTTTTTAAGAAATCTGAGGGCTGGCCGGTTAGCTCAGTTGGTTAGAGAGCAGTGTTAGTAACACCAAGGTCAAGGGTTCTGATCCCCATACTGGGCAGCTGCCAAAAAAAAAAAAAATGTCTGATGTCAATTTGACTCTTATTCCATTGCAGGTGACTTGTTTTTTTCTTCATTTCTTAATATTTTTCTCCCCTCTGTTTTCATAGTACTCCTACTTTCAGATGTATCCTCTTGCTTGATCCTCCGTGCCTTATGTTTTTTCTAATATTTTTCATCTCATATTTTGCTTTTTGGGGGGCCAGTGGCAGGCAGTAGCTGGCCCGCGCAGGGATCCGAACGCTTGACCTTGGTGTTATTAACACCACTGTCTAACCAACTGAGCCAACCAGCTCACTTGTTATTTTGCTTTATAATCTAGAATATTATTCTTTTTATTATTTTTTACTTCAGATATTATAATTTCCAATAATTTTTTCTTTCTGATTGTTTCTGTCATGATCTTTTTTGGTTTTATGGAAACAGTATCTTCTGGAACCTCTAAAGATACTAGTGTGGGTTTCTTTGTTTTTCTTTCTCCTAAATCATCTGTTTTCCCTGGAGTTGGGTGTGTGTGTGTGTGTGTGTGTGTGTGTGTGTGTGTGTGTGTGTGTGTGTGTGTGTGTGTGTGTGTGTGTGTGTGTGTGTGTGTGTGTGTGTGTGTGTGTGTGTGTGTGTGTGTGTGTGTGTGTGTGTGTGTGTGTGTGTGTGTGTGTGTGTGTGTGTGTGTGTGTGTGTGTGTGTGTGTGTGTGTGTGTGAAATGCCATAGACTTTTTCTCTGATTTCTGAGGATCCTTGATATTCACTTGTGTATGGGGATAAGGGAATAGAAAAGCTGACTGGGAGCTCTGTATATGTGACAAGGCTAATCATCTGGCAAGTGTGGATTTAGGGACACGTGGACATAAGGGGTCAGTTACGATGGGGGCTTCTTTTGAGCCCCACTTCTGCTCTCATTCCTACTGTTGCACTTTTGGTTCAGAGCCCCTTAGGATGGTCTGCTGGGCAGGTCTCCTACCATCTCCTTCATTCACATTCTAGCCTGTAGCTTTCTCCTCTATATTTCATGGGACAACACTTTTGTCCACTTTTCACCTCCTAGAAGTTTATTGGAATGTCACCTGTTAATGGCCCCTCTCATACTATCCTCTGATACAGGTTTATTATTTTTTATTCTTTTACTTTAATCATGATGGAACCTTGGGAGATAGGTGAGATAAATACATATGCTTAGTCTAGAAACCTAAATCAAGAGCTTGAATGTCTTCTATTTTGAAATCTCTAAAAAATTTCAAGGTCTCTTTTAGAAATGTACTTCATAGGATGGGCCCGTGGCTCACTTGGAAGAGTGTGGTGCTGATGACACCAAGGCCACGGGTTCGGATCCCATATAGGGATGGCTGGTTGGCTCACTGGGTGAGCATGGTGCTGACAACACCAAGTCAAGGGTTAGGATCCCCTTATCAGTCATCTTTGGGGAAAAAAAAAAAAAAAAAAAGAAATGTATTTCATTATTATTAGCCTCACTATCAGAGGGAGACGGATATCCATGTCCCAGGTATAAGAGAGATGTCATTAACCTCATTTTAGAGATGTTAAAGTTGAGATCCAGTGAACCAAAGTAACTTCATCAAGTTAACACAGATGACAAGAAACCAATTCATGCCGGGGCTATCTAACTTCAGAGTCTGTGCTTTTTTTCACTCAGTTGCCACCCATAAGTATAAATTTTTGACTTCAGATTACTTTTAGTGTGTTTAGCTAATTTTTTAGTGTTCTTGGTTGTTCTTACCATTTGCTTAATAACATTTTATGTAAAATTAGCTTGTTTTTTTCTAGACGTTAACCTTTCCTAATAGCTTCTGTTTTTCTAAATCTTTGTTTTACAGTCTTTGAAATGTTTTCAAGTTCTTTATGTGTCTTTGCTATTTTCTTACATAGGGAGTGAAGTATGCATTTGATAATTGCTGTTAGAGAAAGATTAATTTGGACAAGGATGAAGTAAATTTAGCAGAAATCCAGAAAAAGCAAAATTATTCCTGATTCTTAATCCAGATTGACTTTTCCTGTGATTATTCTCACCAAGTGAATAAGAAATACAGAGCATTTTTAGAACGTGCTTATTGGAAACAAAGTCACAAGTTTCCTAGAGCTTTAATGTAAAATATAAAGGCTATTCAAGTACAGTTTAGTAAAAGCAGTTTTATTGGAGGCAGAGTAGGATCTAGGCTTATAGCTATCCATTGTCCTGCTTTATTCCAGAAATAAATTTAGAATATTTAGAATAATTTTCTTTAGGTAGCTCTGTATTGGAGGTTCCCAAGACCACCCTCAGGTTGAGTAGTTCACTAGGAGGGCTCACAGGACTCAGCATTTAGTCACACTCATGGCTATGACTTTTTACAATGGAAGGATAAGAAGCAAAATCAGCAAAGGGAAAATGCACATGGGGTGAAGTCTGGGGGAAACCAGGTGCAAGTTCCAAGGGTCCTCCCCCAGAAGAGTCACACAGGACTCCCAGCAAGGGATTGTGACAATATGTATAAAATGTTGCCAACTTGGAAAGCTCATTAGAGATTCAGTGCCCAGTATGATCACTTAGGCAACCTCTGCCTGGTGTGTACCAAAACTCCAGACCCCTGGAAGGAAAGCAGGTGTTCAGCGTAAACCGTGTTATTTGTACAAATAGTTTAGGCATAGTAAGCCACTCTTATTTCTGGTAATGGTAGGAAACCTGAAATCCAAATTCCCAGATGCCAGCCAGAGGGTAACCATGTAAGCAGACTTTTTTAAGGATAAGCAGTTAGGCCTACTATATTAATTCTTTGATGCACAAGCCCAATCTGTAAGTATTATTATTATTATTATTTTTTTTTTTAAAGATGACCGGTAGAGGATCTTAACCCTTGGCTTGGTGTTGTCAGCAACACACTCACCCAGTGAACTAACCGGCCATCCCTATATAGGATCCGAACCTGTGGCCTTGGTGTTAGCAGCACCGCACTCTCCCGAGTGAGCCACGGGTCAGCCCTTGTAAGTATTATTTCTTCAAACTGGTCTTTTGAGAGATATGGGGGTAGGAGTGAGTTTAAAATTGTACTCTGACAAATACCAGGAATATTGCTGTTAGCTATAACCCACAGATCTTAACAAACATTTAGTAGTAAAAATTGAGGAGCCTAGTAAAGACTTATACCTGAACAGAAGGGCATCCTGCTTCTTTGCAAGAGTATGCCTAGCTTATGCTCATTGGCAGGCCCAAAATATTTTTAGAAAATGATTTTTAATATGCCATTGTGCACACACACAGTCTCTCTCTCTCTCTCTCTCTCTCTCTCTCTCTCTCTCTCTCTCTCTCTCTCTCTCTCTCTCTCTCTCACCATGGCCATGCCATTAAAGGAAGAAGAAACGAGTAGACCACCAGTGGCACCAACACTCTAACCATGAGGAGTTCCACTTCCAGTGTGTCCTTCAAGATGAACTCTTTCCAAATGTATATCTGAGGGGCTAAATTAGGTGACTTTGCCCAGTGAGATTATTTAACATAGGTCTGAACAGGTCAATTAAGAATTTCCAGAAAGATAAACGATGGATACATTCAGCTGGCTATATGCATTTCCGAGAGAGAACTAAAAAATAAGCATTTCTTCTAATAGAGTAGCTATTAGCTACATGTGGCCCTTGAGCACCTGACATATGAATAATGTGACTGAGGAACTGAAATTTTAATTTTATTTAGTTTTTCTTAATTTAAATAACCACATTGGCTAGTGGTTACTATAATAGAGAGTGCCGTTAGAGAAGATACCCTTGTAACTAAATTTCTATATACGTTTTCCGTAGGGTAAATTCATAAAAGTGGGCAAGCAGCAATTTTTAAGATCCTTACTGTGTATTTAACTTGAGATTTTCAGTTAGCTATACATTTGAGGAAATGTTCCAAGACCCAATCAGAAAAGCAGGAAGAGCCTGGAACTTCATCATTTTTTTCAGTGGTTCTCCTGACAGTGCAGGCTTTTGTTGTTGTTCTTGTTGTGGTGGGCTGGGGGAGAATAGTGGTGGTGGCAGCAGCTAGAACTTTAAAAAATATATAGATGTCCAAGGCCCTCCCCAGACATGCCAAATTAGTTTTTTCTTTTTTCTTTTTTTTTAAACAAATGAGGCAATTTATTAGCTCAGCATCACTTGTTCTAATGCTTCTTGTTGGCAGCTACCACCTGTCTGGCAATTCTGTCCAGATCCCACTGTCTCCGAGGTGTCAAGTTTGCAGCCCCCATCTTGGTCCTTTTCTAACATTTTCAGCCCCTCCAGGGCTTGGAGGGCCCAGTGGGCCATACTCTTGGAGTCTGCTGAATTGGCTAGGCATGACACCATTTCTTTGATGTCCCCAATAGATCTTGGTCACAGAGGCAACCCCAGCACCGCCTGGGAGGTATAGGTGCTGTGCTGTGGAAGCAGCTCATGTGTAAACCAATTCTCATCATAGGAAGCAAACTCTTTATGCTTGGCCAGCTTGACTGTCCACCCATTCAGGGACTTTCAACTTCCTGGACTTTTTGAGGAAGGCTGCCAGAGCTCTGATTTACAGTAACTCTGGGCTTCATGTGGCCTCTGTGCTGCCAGCCAGGAGAAAGGACTGAATTAGAAGTTTTGAAGGTGGGCGTCCAGGCATCCGTAGGTTTCTATAACTACACAAGTTAATTTGGAACACATCCTGGTTTGAGAACCAATGGTTCATATCATTAATGAAACTGTTGATGTGGTGGCCTACAACCAGTTCTTAGTTCTTTCCAGGTTGGCAGTTATATTAGTTAATACAGTGTTTTGAAATTGATTTTATTTTTTATTTACAATATTTTTTCCAGAGCATAAACCATTTCTTTTACAGATACCTCTCTAAACTTTGAAGGATTCTGCCCAATTGCCTTTAAGGCATTCTCCCAATTTACCTCCTTCCCCGCTGGGTATGATTTTCTTACCATCTCACTAGCATTAAGCTTTATCAGTCTTTAAACGTTTTTGCCAATCTGATAGGTGAGAGTAAATTTTTGTTGTTTTAATTTGTATTTCTTTGTTAGTTTGAGCACTGTTTCTTTTTAAGTGAATTTCTAGTTTTAAGCCTTCTGCATATTTACTATTGGGTTGTTTTCCTCTTTTATCAAGTTGCAGAAAGTTCTTTATACATTAACACTATTAACATTTAGTATGTAGTAAATGTTGAAAATGTTTTTCCTCAAAAAAAAAAAACCAACCCTACTTCTCTTTATTTACATTAATATTCTCTTTTCTTTCTGTTGTAGGCTACATAAGGATATGGACCTTGTTTCTTCTTAAATTTCTTTTTCATGATGCTTTGTGTTTTTTGTTTAATTGGTTTTTTTTGGCAACTGGCCAGTACAGGGATCGGCACCTTTGACCTTGGTGTTACAACACCAGCTCTAACCAACTGAGCTAACTGGCCAGTTGCTTTCTGTTCAATGTTACTAAATAATGTGCATTCTAATAATCTTTTTTTCAAATTCAATCTATATTTTAAGAATTTCGTGACGGAATAAATGAGTGATTCTAAATTGGAGGAAGGGAGGTGGTTTCTATAACAGTATCAGGGTCGGAGTTGAGAATGGATACAGTTTGACAAAGATCTACAGATGATTTTGAAAGACCTCCTGTCTCCCCTGGATTGAAAATCATTGCTTTGATTTCTCTGAAACAGTTCTTCTAAGGATTTCTGGAACTGTGTGCTCCAGATCAAGCCTTCTTCCTCCCAGACCCCCATTACTATTACCACTACCATAACCCCTGACAACCCCACACCACTTCAAAAAAAAAAAAAGGAAGTGTGGCAGGTTCTTGTCTACATTATTCAAAAGCATTTCTGATTCTTTAGCCATTTTATTTTTTAAATCAACTTTATTTGCGTAAAATTTACCTATAATAAAATACCGTTTTGTACAGTTTACTGAGTTTTGACAGATACATTCATGTAATCACCACACAATCAAGATATGGAACATTTCCATCACCCCAGAAAGGTCTCTTGTGCCCCTTTGAATTTGGTCTCTCATCTCACCCCTGGTACCAGGCAACCAATGATCTGCTTTCTGTCATTATATTTTTACTTTTTCTAGAATTTTGTGTAAATAGAAACAATATGTACATTTGTGTATGACTTTTTTCACTTAGCATAGTATTCTTGAGATCCATATTGTTATATGGATCACTAGTTTGTTCCTTTTTGTTAGTGAGTAGTTGTCTATTGGTGTCTGTACTACATTTTGTCTGTCCATCTAACTGTTGATCGACATTTAGGTTGTTTCTGGTTTAGGGCTATTGTGAATAATGTTGTTATGAACCTTCACGTACAAGTCTATGTGAAGCTTTTTTTGTTTTTTTTTTGGCAGCTGGTCTGTACGGGGATCCAAACCCTTGATCTTGGTGTTTTAACACTGTGCTCTAACCAACTGAGCTAACCAGCCAGACTTGATCATATGTTTTTATTTCCCTGGAGTAGATAACCTAGGGATGGAACTGTTGAGTGATAAGAAGCTACTAAACTATTTTCCAAAGTGGCTGTATTATCTACCATGGCAGCATGCTAGTAGACAAGTGTTTAAGACTAAGTCATGGCCATATAAACACTAAGAATGATGATCAAACGCACGATAAACAGACAAAAGAATTGAAGACAATTGCTTCTACTAAAGTGTCAATGGGGGGTTAGGTCAAGAGAAATTTAGAAACTAATTTAAATAAAACCATATAAAACAAACATCTCTTTGTAGAAGTCGCAGAATTTCAGAATGTACTTGGCCAAAGTACATCCAGGTTTATCATCACTGAAAGTTTCTCTAAACAAATCTTTAGAATCTAGCAGTTTATAGGTCTAGTACAGTGCTTTGAATGCTTTTCTTTTTCTGAAGAAACCCATAGTAATTTTTTTTAATTAGAAGGTATTTCTATAAAACATTTTACTAACTCAACCTATTTCTATTTTCCTTTTAGGTTTAAGTTTTTGAAATTGAAATAGGTCTACACATTAAGAACTCATGTCTTTTCTTGTAAGTAAACCAGAGCGAATTAGGGTGAGTGTTTCTATTCTTGCTTTACTATGTTTGTTTTCTGAAAAGTAATCTGTTTTGGCAGATATTGTAGGTATACTTAGGTGGTTTATTATGTGATGCTGGGAATCATATAGAACTGAGGGATGTAGGAAGTGAAGTAGAGGTAGGTACTCATATTGCAGCCTCCATTCCTGAGAGAAGAGCTTGCAGGCAGTGGCGGACCAGAAACACAAAATATACCCCCAGCTTGTCTGACAGAGAAGAAACAAGAAGGTGGCTTGTTTTATAAATATCGGTCATACAATAGTTAATGAGTTGATGGCTCTTTTTAGTGTAGATGTGTAACTACTAATGATGTCCCCATTTCCTCTGTGTTTTTGATGGGTTTGTGTATTTTTAAAACCAGTAATAAATTGTAATTACTGGAACACTTTTTTCTAAGTATAATCCTTAGTTTTAATTGAAGGTTTTTCGAACATGAAAAATTTTATTACTCCTCAAAATTTTATCAGCTAAAATGACCTCAAAAACAAATAGTGGATTTAGCTTCTTTACAAGCTCCTGTGATTTAATACAAGAGTATCTTATTTTATTTTATTTTTTAATTTGGAAAAAAAATTGTTATAGAGGACAGTGAATGATGTTGTAGTTCCCATTGACAATCCATGTTCTGCAACTTATTTCTGAATGTTACTTAGTCTTTTTTCTTATGTTTATGTATATTAAAATAATTTATATTAGAAAGAGTAAATTTCACTGTTAATTAAGAGGAAAAAGGGACTCTCTCCTTACACAGAACTCTACCCAGTGGAAAGAATGCCCCATGCCAAACTTTAACGCCAGTTCTTAAGTGAAATACCATCTTGATTCCATTGCTTTTAAGTATGAGCTTCTTTTCTGTTTCAACCTAGCCTGATTCAGGTGAAACCAGACCACTGCTCAGTGTGATGGAAATCTAATACTCATTTGAAATAGGCCAGTGAGGTGAACCATAGATTGGTCCTGCTAGTTTGGTCCTTGTGAACTTGGTAGAAAATGTAAGCAGTGATGTCTTTAGAAACTCTAATGGATAAAAGAATATGAAGCTTGCTGTGTTTCCTTTTACAAAACTATTAGAGGCTTGTGAAAAACTACTGTTTCATCCCTTTTTCTGTGTTATGAATTCCAATAATAATTTTTATTTATTTTAATTTATTTTTTATTTATTTATTTATTTTTTTTTTTTTAAAGAGGACCGGTAAAGGGATCTTAACCCTTGACTTAGTGTTGTCAGCACCATGCTCAGCCAGTGAGCGAACCGGCCATCCCTATATAGGATCCAAACCCATGGCCTTGGTGTTATCAGCACCGCACTCTCCCGAGTGAGCCACGGGCTGGCCCTCCAATAATAATTTTTAAATTAGCATTGATCAAAGGCATCTGTAATAGATAGCTATGGAAGGAGTAATATGGAACAAAAGGTAATTTTATATATAAGAAAGACAAATGTGCTTTGCTTTAGGGACAGTACTGTGTATTTCTTAATCAGTCAGAATTAAGAATTATTTATCAAATTAGGCAAAGAGGAATAGAGAAAGAAATCAATCTGTTGTTTTTAGTTGATTTCAAGATTCTTTTCAAAACTTTTCCATAGAAATGTGTCCTAACTGTACTGCATGATTCCGTATTTGTAGTTGTGTTTTTGTTTGTCTAAAGGCTGATAGCTAATTTGTAGCTTGGAAGAAATACTAATTCTCTTTGGGGTTTTCCTCTTTAGCGGTGGGTCTCGGAAAAGTTCATTGTTGAGGGCTTAAGAGATTTGGAACTATTTGGAGGTAAGTACAGTATGACATTTAGCTTTCACTTGAGGATAAATATCACTGCTCTTTTGTTGACTAAATCAACTCATAGAAATTAGCAATTCTAAGGACAGTGTAAACTATAGTTGTTGGATTTATTTGGCTTCTTTTTGAATCTGTGGTTTCCCAAAGATTTGAGGACTAATATGGCAGTTATTCTTGGCCTGATTGTTAGAAAGCCAGTATTTACTTAAAGGCACACATGTTTCTTCTAAGTATTTGTCCACTTAAAATACATATTCTTTTTTTTTTTTTTTTTTTTGGCCGTTGGACTGTACAGGGATCCACACCCTTGACCTTGGTGTTATAAGGCTGTACTGTAACCAACTGAGCTAACCAGCCAGCCCAATATTAATATTATTATTCTTACTTTTTTTTTTGCAGCTAGCTGGCCAGTGCAGTGATCAAACCCTGGACCTTGGCGTTATCAGCACCATGCTCTAACCAACTGAGCTAACTGACCCACCCCAAAAAAAATATTTTTAAAGGAAAAAACTAAGTGTTCAAAAGTCTCTAGCCTTGAAGATTTAAGAAAATAATAGGATGAAGATAGCAGTGATAAAATGCTGGTTTTACTGATCGATCTAGTTGACTCATTTTTTCATGGTAGAAATTATGAGACTTAAAAGAACTAAGGAAAAATATGTTGGGGCAAAAATATTAACTTCCTACTGTAAAACCTAAATGTTGGTTTCAGAAATAAACTGCTAAGTTTTAACAAGCCCAGGTATTCCCCTTTGGCCATTTCAAAGTGAGCCTGTGATCTCAATTTAGGGCAAAAATATATACATATTTCTTATAAAGATAATAGTAGTATTGCCCCATTTTTTGTGTCTGAATACTAAGATGCTCTTTTAGGATCCCATAGCTAAAGAAACAGGTTATCAGACTGAGTGCATTGATCAACTGCTCCAAAATACCCCCAGACAGCTGGCCAGTTAGCGCAGTTGGTTAAAGTGTGGTGCCAATAACACCAGGGTCCAGAGTTTTATCCCTGTACAGGCCAGCAGGGGAAAAAAAAGTCTACATAATACACCCAAACAGGGTTAAGTAATTGAAAACTCAAACTTCTAAGTTACTAGATGGTACCTATTAATTTATTTTTCCTAATGCATCCCAAAGGACTTCTAGAGTAGTAGTATTTGTCAACTTTGTCAAAGTGTTATGTTTTAGACAAATGGAAGTTTATAGAAAAATGATGAGTTTTTTTGTTTTAGCTATAAAGAATAAAAATTAGCTGCACAGTAAAGGAAAGGCTAATGGGACCAAAATACTATATTGTGATCCTGTTCTCATTTTCTTCCCATCATTAATGGGAGTAAAATGTTTAAAAGTAAACATTGGCATTGATGGAAGTTGACTTGGAAGTCCAGTATACAATGAATTAGTTACAAATATTCCAGTATATGTGAATTGAATTAATGGGTTTTGGTTTCAGTATCTTGAGAGTAGGATCTCTGACAATGCCTTAGTCTCTGATCTGAGGAAGGTGAAGAGGTTGTTCTATATAAAGTCTATATTAACAAGTTTTGTACAACTTGGAATTTGCCTTCTATCTGGAAGATTGAGTTAGATTTCCTTCAATTCATTCACCTGGCTTTTTACCTTTGGTATACTGTCTTAAGCAACTGCTCCTGCCATTGGTGTACTAGAAAACTGATGTTAAAGGAGGAAAAAATTCCTATTTTGATGAATTTGAGGCTAACTTATTCTGTAGGCAGTCTCCTCTAGCAATAAATTTGGATACTCTAATATATTTTAGAAGAAAGAATTTTCCTTGGTGACTAGAGTTACTTTTCTAATTTTTTATAGTTTAAGATATTTAGAACTACATAATTTACTTGGAACTGTATAAACACCCCAGTACTTTACAGTTAAAATTCTTCACTTTATTTTAATCACTTTGATACAATGGAGAAGATCAATAGCACATACATAATTTGCCTGATTTAAGAGCAGAATGTTATTTCAGTTATTCTTTGCTTTGTTCATTTTCACTAAGAGTAGCAGAATGCCAAAATGCCTTTGCTTTATTTGCATTCAGAATAGAATGTATCTTTTTAAAAAAAAAATATTTATCTGATTTGAAAAATCAAATTGGGTAATGGTCCCTCATTACATGTGTTTCTGTATGAAAACATTTTTTGCTTTTAAAAAAAATTTTTTTTCTCGTCCCTGTACACCCTGGGAAATGGCCAGCTCTTTAACTTTATAATAATGACTTTTGGGCTCACAAAGTGTAAGATCTGAAACCAGCCTATTCAAAATAACACTGTGTGCTGACGAAAAGTAAATGTATGTCCAGAATTGTAGCTGTTGTGTTAGACCCAGTAAAGAATACCCATAGAGTAGTAGCCTTGCCAAGTTTTGAAGAGCCATAGATCCATGTTTAAAATCCCACTTATCTGTAGCATTTTTACTGTGGATCTGTGTGTGTGTTTATATGTAGCACGGCACGCACTTTCTGCTATAATGACTTTTAAGTGGTTTCCATTCATAAATGTAGTCCTAAGTGCAATGATTGCTATTCTGAAAGTGGGTTTGTCTCTTGCTAAAAACCAAAATGCCAACAATCAATTTCTCTACTCCAGAGCAGCCTCCGGGTGACACTCGGAGAAAAGTAAGTGCCTTTCTAGGCTCTTTAGCATTGTGGCTGTTGCATGGAAATGACTTCTTGTGGAAGTTTGTTTTGCTGACTTCTCATTTTATGTTTCTGCTTATCTGTCGTTGAGTTTTATTTGTAGTGTAATTCTTTTACTCGTGGAGATTCAGGTTTCACCCTGGAAAGATTTTGATGTGTAGTTTCAAAACTGAAAAAGTCTCAGGTACTTTTTGTCTCTTCTTGGTTGGGGATTCCCAACCCTACCAATCACCCATCATCCCCTCCCCCCAAAAAGTAAGTTTCAACAATCTGAAATGTGGTTATCTTTTAGTGGCTGGTAGAACTAAATTTTCCATCCTTACCTTATTAATAATAGATTTCAATTCACAGAGATAATATAGACCTCATTCTAGATAATAAGGCAGGACCTCAAATTTCCTACCTTAAAAACAAAACCAAATTTAACAAGTATAAAACAGAAAATTTAGTTCTTTCATTGGCAAAAGCTGCAAGACTCTTGCCCTATTTCCTCCTCTTCTAGTTTATTTTACCTACGTAAATAGCACCAGATGTGCACAGTGTACCAAGCAATTTTGGAAAATGTGAATCAGTGTCATTTGAAGAGAAAGGATAAGAACCCTTTCCTAAGTAGACAGCTTTTTTTTTTTTTTTTTTTAAAGATGACAGGCAAGGGGATCTTAACCCTTGACTTGGTATTGTCAGCACTACGCTGTCCCAAATGAGCTAACCGGCCATCGCTATATAGGGTCCGAACCCTTGGCCTCTGTGTTATCAGCACCACTCTCTCCCAAGTGAGCCACAGGCCGGCCCTAAGTAGACTTCTGGTTACAAATGCAAAGGTTTGCGCCTTTTGCCAGCAGCCTCAAGGTTGATGGAAGAAAGTAATGTTGACTGGGAGTTTCTCTTTGAGTAAAGCTTTGGCTGTGCTTGTATTGTCTGCTCTTCAGGAGCACCTGTCTATCAGATCCAAGTGTTTTTCCCGTCAGGAGACCAAAAAAGTTTCCTGTGGGATCAGTTAGGTGTTTTTCTAGAATACAGTGTCAATTATACGCAATTTTTATATCTTCATGGCTGCTGATATTATATCAAAAAGTTATCCTGTGTGAAACCTGTGGGAAGTTGAATGTGTTTATTTGGTAGCATTTCATAAATATTGTCTTTGTATGCTCTATTGTATTTTGTTTTAAAGCTCTTTAAACAAAGTTATTTTGTGGTCATGTCTGGATATCGTAGCTTATGTATTTTTCAAATGCTTCAAAATGAATAAAATGCTTTTCATGGTAGGAGAAACTAAGAAAAGACTTTGATAGAATTAGTTTCTTTCTTTGAGTAATTTGAGATTATACATTACACTAATAAAACTGTGCCATGCTGTGTTTAAAGAGAATGGACTAAATATTTTATCCTTTTCATCTGAATGTAGACATTTTCTAAATCTGAAACAATATAAAGAACTAACCTGCCTTTTGTGTGGCAATATCAGGCCAGACCTCTTCCTTTCAAAATATTGCCTTTGTTTCTTGGTTTGTTTGTTTTCCTAAATAAACGTTGTCTTTCTCTGAGTTCAGACCTGTAGAATATCCACAAAGTAGAAAATCTCGGTATTAGGGTTGTTTCCAGTGAGTTGGGGACAGAGGGGTGGAGCCACAGCAATCACTAGACTAGTTCATTTCACGCAGTTCCCAACTGCCATAAACTCATATTCCCAATTACCCAGAGAATTTTATTTTCTAAAGCTAACAATTTTGAGTAGTTTTCTGTACTACTAGATAGTAGAAATATTTGTCAGGTTACTAACTAAGCACATCAATAATTTAATGAATCATTTCCTACTTAGGCTCAATAAGAACGTATCTTGCGTATAGTCTGGTAGACAGTATGTTTTATATGCACCAGTGTCGAGGAAAAGGGACATAGGGTAATAAAAGTATTTAACTGTAGTTCTTCCAAAGGGAGTTATTTGAAGTGGACTCAGCAGGACTCAGCTGTTCTTCATAGTCTCTTTTTCAAATCAGAGAAACTTTAAGGAGTTTGCTTGGAGATCAAAGGAGAGAAAACCTTCAAATACAAAGTAGTTGCTTCTCATTGGTCCATATTGTTACCTGCTAAAAAAAAAATGCAGTACTTTCTCACATGCGGGTATTGGATTCTGATCTACAGAGTGCTCCTAGTATCAGGGGATTCTGGTGGAAGCGTTGTATGAGGGGTGGCACTTCCAGTATAGGTTATTATGGTGAACCCTGTCTCCAAAGGAACTGGCTGGTAACATTTTTCCTGCTGTCCTCTTCAGTGCATGGGAATGACAAGGTCATGGGCAGAAAACCCCCTTAGTTCAAACTTCGCCTAAATGATTTTTGTTTTTCAAGTATGTGCCAGCATTGTTCTAGGCACTGGGAAATAAATACATCAGTGAACAAAACAGACAAGGTCCCTGCCCTCATGGAGTTTGCATTCTAGTGGAGGAAACAAGCAATAGATAGATAAGCTGTGGTGATAACTACTGTAAAGAAAGTAAAGCCAAGCAATACAATAAAGTGACGAGGAGCCTACTTTGCTTTGGCTGAACAGAGTCTTCTCTGAAGAGATGATATTTAAGTTGGTCTTTGTGTAATACTTTGTTTTACTAAAAAAAAAAATAGCCTTTCCCAAATTACCTTCCCCCCAATTTAATAGATATTAGGCACAGAAGTTTCCCTGGACAGACATATTTGGGAAGTGCTAGGTTAAATAAAGTGAAACAAGTTTCCTTACTACAAAGCATCTCAATGCCTTTAATATGAGAGTACACCTTGTGATTCTCCATGAGAAAAGCGTATGTCGCATTTCCTGACTTGACATGGGAATTTTTTCATGCATCGATTAACACTGCAACATCAGTGTTCTGTGGGACCTACTTTGGGGAAATCCTGCACTGACAACTCAGCAGAAAAATGTAGAAGAGACAGGAAGAGGCATTTTCACCTTGGAGAAAATCTACATAGCCAATAAAACACATGAAAAGATGTTCACCTTCATTAGTAATCAGGGAAATGTAAGTCAAATCCACAATGACATTGGCAAAAATTAAGAAATCTGAAAATACCAAGTGTTGGGGAAAAGATCAATAAACAAGAACACACATACATTGCTGATAGGAGTGTAAATTGGTATAATCATTTTGGAAAACAGTTTGGCATTATCTCATAAAGTTCATTGTTTAAATACTCTGTGACCTAGCAATTCTGTCTACTTCTAGGTATAAGCTTTAGTCAGGAGACATCCAAATGTGTTTATAGTCATAACAGCAGAACTGAAAAACAACCCAAAAAGCTCATCAATGTCGGAATGGAGAAGTTGAGGTATATTCATGAGATGAATATTATGCAACAATAAAAATGGATGAACTATAGCAAAATATAGTATGGCTGAATCTTAGAAATATAAAAAGTTGATCAAATTAGAAATGGAATTTCATTGTTAACAGGGCTCGATTTTGCTTGGCTATTTTCCTGTAACTGGCAGTGTAAGTTGTAAGGGGAGGCAGAGCCCCACATGGTTCCTTTCCCCATCGGCAGCATCCACTGTTTTGAAACCAGATGTTCTTGAAACATCAGCTAACAAGGTGGTGTATTAATTTCACTGGCCTGGGTCCTGTCTGTGCTGTGTACTCACATTTTGGTTTTTGGCAAATCTCTTAAACTCTTTGGCCCTCATTTTTGTTATTGCACATGGGGATGACATCTGCCCCATCTACTTCACTGAAGATCAGAGGCATAGGTCAGATGCAGTGTGGAAGTGCTCTGGAAAGTATATCATGGTCAGAGACCAGGTATAGAGTACTTTCATTTTTATGGGCTCCTGCAGAACCACATCCCTGATACTTGTTCTGGCACCACCTCGTCAGAACATTCTCAACTCTCACTCTCCTGGCCAGTGCTGAGCCATGAACCTTTCATGCGTTCACAAGGATCTTTTTCTGACCAGAGGTCAGGTTTATGAATGCCACATATGAAATATGAGCTAGCCTAAGTTTTATCCATTTCAGTTAGACACACATCTAAAGAAAGAGAATCTAACAAAAAGCAAAATATTCATAATCCCTAAATCATACAAATAAATTTGAGTCTAGAAGGAAACTGAGCCCATTAAGCTGAAAGAAGAGCTGTTGTCTGCCATGTGTTTTTCTTCCAGCACTCAGAGATTGCTGGACACATTTTTTTAGGACTTCAGAGGCCAGAGCTGTGACACCCACATCCTGAATGGCTGAGCTGCAGCTTCATTCACAGCATGAGTGGGCAGGAACGAGGGAGCAAGTCCCTTCTGCTGCCTGGGAGATGGCTGCGACCAGACAGCTCTGGTCCTTGCCTGCAGCTCCGTGCATTGGTGGTCCTCTCACTTCACTTGGAGATGTCAGGGAATGACTGGCCTGGGTGCTTGGTTTGCTAAAGATGGGGCTGCTTCCTGCCACATTTTCCGTAGAGCAAGATAGTGTTTGACCTTTTGGGATCTTGCAGTAAGGACTTTTAAAATAGGACCCTGATGCAGCAGGATATTGAGGAGAACCCCCACCTCTCCACCCCCTTTTCTTTTCTAAATGTGCCTTTCTTTCTCCAGACATCCTTTCCCCAGGTAAGAATTACACGGTTTTTAGCAAATGTCGATTGTTGGAAAGGACAAGAAGATTAAGAGCTGACTGGAATGGGTCCTTGTCCCCCCACAGTCCCCCATTTGTAGATAACACTGGCACTTGCTTGCTCTGATACTGGTGCTGATTACTACAATGAACATCTGATATTTCATTGCTCTTCAAATAGCGCTGGCGCTACTTCTTTGCCACCAAGTCAGGATTTGTATGTGTGTCTAGATGCCAGTCTCCTTGTGGGTCTGAATTATCATCTCCCCTCCACTTCCCACCCCCAGTTTTCTCTATTAACCTGTTTTTCTTTTTCTTTAGACCAATGAGGCGAGCTCAGAGTCGATAGCATCCTTCTCTAAACAAGAGATCATGAGTAGCTTTCTGCCAGAGGGAGGGTGTTATGAGCTACTCACCATTATAGGTAATGTCTGGGGACTGTCATTACTTTCCTGCTCCAGGGACTGCTGCAGCTTTCTCAGCATCCCCAGATGAAGTGCACCAGAGGCCGCCAGCTAGGTAGTAAGATTCATGATGACTAAACTGGCTTTTGTGGGTCTTTTTGTGTTTTCTTATGCCAAGACAGGAAGAGATCATGTTTTGAGGAGAGAAGCTCTTTCGCCATTTTTTTCTTGGTGGCTGCACACTCTAGGCCATAGTCAGTTAGAATGGTTGGCTGAGAAGGAACTAATAGGAGAAAAATCAAGAAATATCAGCCATGAAAGTAACAGCAGTGAAAATTTTAACTTGAATTTTCCTTTGAAATCAAGTCCTTTTTCTTTAAGGAAGAAAAGCCTTCATTGCTATTGTCCTTGTTCCTCTTTTCTTTTAGGCAAAGGATTTGAGGACTTGATGACAGTGAATCTAGCAAGGTACAAACCAACGGGAGAGTATGTGACGGTACGGAGGATTAATCTAGAAGCCTGTTCCAATGAGATGGTGACGTTCTTGCAGGTAATAACACATGAGCATGACACTTGGAGGGTGGGCTCTTGGTTCCAGTAGTAATTGCCAGGCATCTGTCACTCTGGTCCTCTGAAAGTACCTGGCAGGAGATGAAGGTAGACCAAATATTAAGAAGTTGTGGAAGCTTTCAGTGGAGAATCTTGGCACTCAGCACTAAGGATTGGGCTGTAATACTGCTCAACCCCATTTATATTCCCCTCTTTTCTCCAAATACTCCTTTCTGGCTCATTTATTTGTCAGAGAGTTTAAGTAACTTACCTGTGGTCACACACACTAGTAAGCGGCAGAGGCAGGATTCAAACCCAGGCAGTTTTGTTCCAGCTGCAAAGTAGCCTGCCCTGCAAAGTGGCTACCTTCTGGCTCTTAGCATCCTGTTTGCCCAAGGTTCCTTTCTAATGGAGAAGCAAGTAGCCGCCGTCTTGTTAAACTGAGAAGAGACTACAGGTCTATTAACTGACTGGACCAGATTCTCCTTCGTTGATGCAGGCTTAGGTTTAGGCCTGGGGCAGTGCATGTTCAGTTAGTTGCAGCCCCTCCCTGTCTTCATTTACGATGTTGCTCTGACTTGATGCTCACCTGATGGTGCTCTAGTACCAGCTCGTCCGTCCAGAGTAGTTTGGTGGCTCTGAGGATGGAGCAGGCCAGTCTCAGCTTAGTTATTTGAGAAAAAACATATGAGTTGTTCTCAAGTGTGTTGGAGTTTATGGTTCTTCTGGATTTTCTTCTGTAAAGTAGTGGACATGCAGAAGGTACAGCCCATCTGGGCTTAGCTCATGTCCCAAAGGCCAGGACCCTGGAGTTTCTGTAATTCTTTTATCCAGATATTCTTTACACTTCCTGTAGCTGCTGCTGAGGAAGGATCTGTCAATCTGAGCTTGCTGGAAAAATATCTTCTAATGTTTAGTAGTTGTCATTTGTTTTTTAATACTTTCTTGTTTCTATCAACTACAACATTTTCATTTATAATAGAAAAACATTTTTTTGTTTTCTTATTTGAAAGAGAAATTCTGTACATTGGCCCTTGAAGTTGAGCTAAGCTTATAACTTCGTAAGTCTCCAATCAACAGTTTGTTTTCACCATCTCTGAGGTGGTGAGCCAGGACCCTCCATTGTGTTGTCAGCAGTGTCCTTGTTGGGCGGGGGATTGTTTCTTGGGGCTCTTTAGGATTGGCTGGCAGGGCCACATGGAGGCAGAGCTAGCAAAGCAGTGTGGCTTCCCTCAGAGACAGCAGGACCTAATTTTTCCTGTAGTGGTGAGCACCAGGACTCTGAAAAGAGCACTCAGAAAGTACTAGGTCCCCATATTATTCATGCTGCCCCCTTCACGTTGAGCAACACTCTTCAGTGCCCTTTGATTCTGACTTCATCTTTACCATTGCTTTCAGGGGGAGCTTCATGTCTCTAAACTCTTCAACCATCCCAATATTGTGCCATATCGGGCCACCTTTATTGCAGACAATGAGCTGTGGGTTGTCACATCATTCATGGCATATGGTGAGTGGCAAGGGGTTCCTGGAAGAGAGGGGTTCTAAGAACTCTGTTTTCAGATTGCTTATGTGCTGTTTTCCTCTCTATTAGCCTTTACTACCTCCCCACAATTCTTTTCTTTAGGTTCTGCAAAGGATCTCATCAGTACCCACTTCATGGATGGCATGAACGAGCTGGCGATTGCTTACATCCTGCAGGGAGTGCTCAAGGCCCTGGACTACATCCACCACATGGGATATGTACACAGGTGTGTTCCTAGGCAGCCTCACCCTTTATTAGAGCAGGTGTCTGTGTCCCCAGGTCCTCAGGTAAATGAGGGTTGAAGGTACAAACACTTGAAGTGTTTTTTAGTTGGTTTTTTTTATGGCGCTAGCCAGTTCATTGCTTGAAATTTGACTGAAGTTAGTGAAGCCAGAGTTTAAAATCAACGATCTGGATTCTGACCTTGCGACTGACTTGGGGGACAGTCTTTTAGCCTGTCAATGCTGAAACCGTTGACTCTTTACTGAGCAGCTTGGTCCTGTGTATTGTGTGAAAGGAACATCTGATGTGGACCTCTGACCCCCGCCCCCTGCCTCATGTGCCCCAGAGTCAGTCCTATGCTGAGAGATTGCTTAGTAGGTGGTGTCAGGAAAATGAACTCATAGTAGGAAAGGTAATAAAACTGCACCCCTACATAAGTCCATGTACATCGAGGACTCCAGATGGATTAAAGGCCTAAATGTAAAATGTAAAAACTACACACTTAGATAGAAGGAAATGTGAGGAAATATTTTTATAACCTGAGGCATAGAACTTCTCAACATTTTAGAAGCACAAAGCATAAAGCAAAAAAATGATGAATTTGGTTATATCAAGATTAAAGATTTCTATCCAATAAAGGAAACCATGAAAAAAGTCAAGAAATGGATGACAGAGAAGAAGAAGATATTAGCTTTGTCTAAAACACAGAGGTAAAAAAAATGAAACACAGTGGAGTTTAATTACGTGGAAATCTTGCAAAGCAACAAGAAAAGGACAGCAAAGAATAGAAAAATGGGCAAAGGACATGAAGTTTATAAAAGAGGAGACTCCAAAGACTAGCAGTCATTGGAACAGACAAATGTTTAGCCATCAGAGAAAAGCAAATGGAAACAAGATGGCACTTTACCCACACGAGGCTGGCAGTGGTCAGGAGGGTGGGTAAGGCCAGTGCAGTGAGGATGTGGGAGCCTCCTGTCCAGGTGATGGGAGATGGCCCCATGCAGCCAGGAAGAGTCACGGAATCAGACCATCAGTGCTATCTCTGGGTGTTCATCCCAAAGGAACCTTCGTGCAGGACCACCAGGGAACATGTTTGCAGACGTCATTGTTCATATTTGTGCTAGTTAGAGGCAGCACGAGTGTCCCATCCCAGAAGAATTGAAAAGTGTTAGATCCCATCACAGAGTCAAGGTGGCAATTACAAGCAAAGATTAGGAGTATACACATAGCAACACGATGGATCTTGAAACCATAGCACTGAGTGAAAAAGGAAGAATGAGATGCATAACATGGTACCGTTAGGTAAATTTAAATTATATGCATATGGCTGGTTAGCTCAGTTGGCTAGAGCATGGTGCTGATAACACCAAGGTCCAGGGTTCAATCCCTGTAGTGGCCAGCCACCAAAAAAATAAAAAATAAATTATATGCATACAAAACAATGGTACACTTTAGAAGAATGCCTACCAACAAAAAGTACAGATTAAAAGCATTAGTAGGAAGTAGGGGGAAGAGATAGTCTATGAGCATAAAAGAGAGATTAACAGGGTATAAATGAGTTTTTAAATCTGGTGATATGTAAATGAGGTCATGCTATTTTCTCTTTTGTGTATGTTTGAAATTTTTCATAAAAACATGTTTTTTTATATATAAAATTCATATGTGCACATATAATACACACACACACACACACACACACGGCCAGGGAAGAGAGCTGACTGGATCTAGCATGTGAAGACCAAGGTTTGTAATGTGAGAGGCTCCTGCTGCCCGTGACACCTCCCCGCCTCCTATATCCCCCACAGAAGTGTCAAAGCCAGCCACATTCTGATCTCCGTGGATGGGAAGGTCTACTTGTCTGGTTTACGCAGCAACCTCAGCATGATCAGCCATGGGCGGCGGCAGCGTGTGGTCCATGATTTTCCCAAGTACAGTATCAAGGTCCTGCCTTGGCTCAGCCCTGAGGTCCTCCAGCAGGTCTGTGCACTGGGTCCTGATGAGCCCATCTCTCACCAACTCGTGATTTCCCAAGAAAACCTTCAGGAATTTCCCGGGATAGGGGCTGGTCTCTCCTTCTGAGTGGGGTTCCCAGAGGGAGGGCGGTTCCTGCCCATTGCAGATGGATGTGGTTCCCTTCTGTGGGGACCTCAGCTGTACATCATCTCAACTCCCTGCAGGGACCCGTCCCACTCCATGAGAAGGGTGAGCATTTTGGAAATAGTTGGTGCTCTCTAGATCCCCGTGCTGAGCAGACCCATGGGGCCCCGCACTTCTTGCTGATTACAGAGCACTGCCAAACATTTGTTCCTTGTAAAGCAGCAGTTAGTCTTCAGTAGTGTAGTCAGGAAGAGTCGTTAGCAGCTGGTCCCGATTTGGGGACAGGCGTTCTTTTCATCCCCTCAGTTTTTGCTCCATTCTTCTTTTTCTAAGAACAAAGACCAAGGCTACAAGTGGAGTCATCTGTGGCTTTTTTCTCCTGACAGAATCTTCAGGGTTATGATGCCAAGTCTGACATCTACAGTGTGGGAATCACAGCCTGTGAACTGGCCAATGGCCATGTCCCCTTTAAGGATATGCCTGCCACCCAGGTGAGCCTGCAGCCCACTGGTTTCTTTCTTGCCTGCCTGCCTGCCTTCCACAAATGTTTGAGTACCAGGACACTCAGGACACTGACCAGGGATACTAAGATGAAAGACAGTCCTTTCCTTCAACAAGCCCCACCCAGTGGGGAGATGGTTGTATAATTCTTTGTTTACTTCTCTGTGTGATAAATGCTGTGGTAATGGAGCCCAGCCCAGGGGACAGGAGCCCAGAGCAGGCCCACTTCCAGCACTGCAGTGCCTGGAGCAGGAGAGCAAATGGAGACCCACATACCATATGTCATTTAAAATGTATGAATCGAGCTAGCCAGTTTTTATAAATTTAGAAATTATGTTCTATTCTCCTATCTTGATAAATATACCTGAAAAGTTAATTTCTAATTTAGGATTCTCAGGTTTCTCAGAGTACTGTGCCACCACATTCCGGCCAACCCCTTTGGAGCCTCCATTCTGCAAATTCAACTTCTATTCATGCCCCCTACCAATGCCTGCCCTTTGGCCATCCCTAGGGCCTAGGGGCACACAGCCAGTGGCACAGTCTACCCTTGGGAGGACAGACCCAGGGAAGAGGCTTATCTAGGCATCATCACATCCAGGAAGTGGACTTGGAGGTATCTGGGCAAGGATTACCTGGGTCCCAGGCACCTGGGAGTGGGAGGTGTGCAGGCTCTGAGCAAGCCTCTCCCTTAAGCCCACAGTCTGCTTACCCTGTGGGGAGGGGCAGCTAGAGAATGGCCAGAGAGGAGCTCTCTAGAGCAGGGATCCAGGGAGGCTTTTGGGAGGAAGCAGCACTTGAATTGGGTCTTAAAGGCAAATAGCAATTAATTGGGTGAAGAATGGGAACTAGAAAGAGACATCAGGGCAGAGAGAACAGCATGACCCAGAGTCAAGACAGGACAGGATCTGGGGAACAGCAAGTAGTTGTAAATGGCACAGGTGCTCCTGAGGAGCTGCCTGGTGATGAGGCTGGAGAAGGAAGCAAGCGCACGTTGTGGAGGGCCTTGAATGCCACTCTTGGGCACTGGGTTCCTGTTTCAAAGCATGTGGAGAATTGTTGAAGGATTTTAAGCATAGGAATGATAGCATGAAATATATATATTTGATAGATCACTCTAACAGATGGATTGGATCTGATAGAGCAGTTAGGGGTGTGTGGAAATTTAGGAAATCTAAGTAAAATAATTCAGTAACACAGATGTTCAGGAAAGAGTTAAAAGGCTATTTAGGGTGAATAAGAGTACTGATCTAGAAGCAATACTGTCCAATAGAACTTTCTGCAATGATGGAAATGTTCTGTATCTGTGCTGTCCAATATGGGAGCCACTACCTACCTGTTGAGCACTTAAAATGTGGCCAGTGAGAATGAGGGACTGACTTTTAAACCTAATTAAAAGTAATTTAAATGTAGGGGCCGACCCCGTGGCTCACTCGGGAGAGTGCGGTGCTGGTAGCACCGAGGCCGCGGGTTCGGATCCTACATAGGGATGGCCGGTGCGCTCGCTGGCTGAGCGTGGTGCGGACGACACCGAGCCAAGGGTTGCAATCCCCTTACGGGTCAAAAAAATAAATAAAATAATAAAATAAAATAAATATATGTGTATATGTATTAAAAAAATTATTTTTTAAATAAAAAGTAATTTAAATGTAAACAGCCACATGTGGCTAGTAGCTACTATATGAGCACAGCTCTAGAGAAATTTCCAGGTTTCTGGCCTGGACAGCTTATGAGGCTCCTGAGGACAGCCTCGAGGACAGCCCCAAGGTGTAGCTGGCTCTGCATGTGTTGTGTTTGAGGGCTTTGGCACAGCTGCCCAAGCTGGGCCTACCCTGGGCACACTGCTGCTCTGCAGCCTGCCACAGCCACAACCCAGGATGTGACACTGCAGGTACCGTGCTGCAGGTACTGCACTGTGGACCCCTTTGGACCCATGTGGGCCTGGCAAACGGGCTGGCCTTCAAAGAAGGTGACTTGGCCTTCTCCATCCTGGGGGGCGGCCTCTACAGTTAGAGGAATTGGGTGCCTTACAGAGGGGGAGAGGAAACTGTGAGCCCCTTCCTTCCAGCCCCCGGGCAAGGGGGTACTTTTGCACAAGTCCTCCTCTCCTCCTCTTCATGTTGGCCTGGCTGGGGTGGAGCTGCCGAGCTGGTGACCCGCATTCCAAGGAGGAAAAGTTAGACTTACTCCACTTCCATCTTTTCTCAACTCCCAAAAGACACAATTGTATACTAGGAAAAGCGTATTTGTGAAGAGACTCCCTAGGCCTTCCAGGGACCCCCTGCAGCCCAGTCCCTGGCTCTGTCCTCCCCAGATGCTGCTGGAGAAACTGAATGGCACAGTGCCCTGCCTGTTGGATACCAGCACCATCCCCGCCGAGGAGCTGACCATGAGCCCCTCGCGCTCAGCAGCCAACCCTGGCCTGAATGAGAGCCTGGCCCCCTGCACACCCCGGCCCTCCAACGGCGACTCACCCCCCCACCCCTACCACCGAACCTTCTCCCCCCACTTCCACCATTTTGTGGAGCAGTGTCTTCAGCGCAACCCAGACACGAGGTATTCCCGCTGGCCTGGGACTGGGCTTCGGGAGAGCAGAGAGAGCTCTGGAGTTAGGCCAGGGTCTGAGAGGATGTGCCCCCCAGAAGTTCTGCAAGGGGCTGGCTTCCAGGAGGACTCTGGAGACCCCACAGCAAGAGGGGTCAGCACGAGGGTTTGCTAAGAAGCCAGCGTGGGTGGCTCTGGCTGTTGTCCTCAGTGAGCTGAGGGAAGTAGAGGGCCCTTCAGGATTTTGGAAGCTGGTCGCAGAGGTGAAGCTGGTCTCTCTTGCCCTTTTTCTCCAGGCCTACTGCCAGCACCCTCCTGAACCACTCTTTCTTCAAGCAGGTACAGTAGCACTTTCCCTTGGCTCCGTTTCCTCTTGCGTAGGTTCTTACTACCCACAGTCCCCTAGCTTTGGGGTCTTTTGTTATTACTCCTCCCTTTGAATTAGAGAAATTAGCAAGTTTCTGAAGCCACTTAAAGCACTGCTCCTTCCTCATGGAGTCTTGGCTCTGATGGCTCATCTGTCACTGGGCCACGGTTCCTTGCCCCATGATGTCCTGGGACCCAGAGCAACAGGATCCATCACCCAACTCTCTCCTCTCCTAGATCAAGCGACGTGCCTCAGAGGCTTTGCCTGAATTACTTCGTCCTGTCACCCCTATCACCAGTTTTGAGGGCAGCCAGTCCCAGGATCACAGTGGAATCTTTGGCCTGGTGACGAACCTGGAAGAGCTGGAGGTGGACGACTGGGAGTTCTGAGCCTCTGCAGAAGGTGCACATTCTCCAGCCCGGGACGTGGGAGCCTCCAGGGACCCCTCCTGAGGGCTGGCCACATTCCTACCCTCCCGGGTGCAGATTGGGTAGAAAGGACATTCTGCCAGGAGAGTTGGCTGCTTACTGATTAGGAAAGAAATTCCTGGAGAGACTTTTCTTCACTGCTGCTCCAAGGCTTTTGAAACACAAGGGAATCCCAACAACCAGGGATCGGGAAGCGTCAGAAAGCTGACATCCCCAGTCCTGTGAGCTTAGACCTTCTTGAGAAGGAAGGGATGCTGCTCTGGCCCTGGTGGCTGAAGTCCAAGCCCAGTGTTTAACTCCTCAGCCGAGGGAACTGTGTCACCTCTTCCAGCACTTGCTGTCCTGCCAGCCTAATTCCATTCTTTTCCTTTGCCCTCAGGTCCTATAGGTCCACAGGGCAAGTAATAAGCAGCCTGCTTCCCTTCCCCTCATACCTCTCCCTAGTAATTGAAAGGAAGGGTATTTCCGTGTTTTTAAGCACCAGGTTAAAGCTGGGGCAGTCCATCCTTATTCCTCTTATCACCTGGGCCCTGACACCTAAAACTTCCCATCACTTATCTGTGTAGCTCATTCCTTTCCCACCAAGAATCCATCTTCACGCCTCCTGCCAGCTGCCTGGTGCTGTCTCTGAGGGCCATAATGTCTTGCCTAGCCTGAGAGCTTAAGTCCTTATGCTGTGTTAATTTCATTGTCAGAAAAAATTAAAATTTTCAGAGAATCCATCAGAGAATGGAATGGTGCTTGCTTGAGTGCAGGGACCACAGCCCTGCTGCCTAGTGTTTGTGCCTACATGGGTGGCTGTACAGGCCAAGACCAGAGTGCTCTGCCATCTGAGAGTGTACCCTTGAGGGCTTGTGGAAGCACAGCAGTGACCTCTCTCACTACATAAACATAGCAGTTTCTTTTAAAACCCATAGCTGGCCGGCTGGTTAGCTGAGTTGGTCAGAGTGTGGTGCTGTTAACACCAAGGTCCAGGGTTTGATCCCTGTACTGGCCAGTCCCCTAAAAAAGAAAACACGTGACAGACTCGTCCCTTTACTATCTAAAATTTCGAGACTGTTAATTTTGATGGCCTCCCCCGTGGCCATCAAACCACTTTGGGGCTGGAAAGGTCTAAAGGTCAAGGTGCTGGAGACAGCCACTCTGCAGGACCACTTTGGGGCCTCTCAGGGTTGAGGCAGAAAAGGAGGTAGAGGGTTTTGTCGTGTAACCTGACTTTGGGTGTTTCCTTACCTTGGGTGCTAACACCTAGAGAGCAAGCAACCTATGGAACAGACCTGCCCCCTCCCCTGTCATCTTGGCTGGTGGCTGAGTGCAAGTGAGGGGCGGTTCTCCCCTGGGCCGCCTCCGCAGTGCTTCACAGGCACGTGTGTGCACGTGTGTGTGCACGTGCGTGTGCAGCCCCAGCTGGGTGCCTTCCCCCTTGCCAGCCCCTCAGGGTGAGCGGCCCTCTTCTAGGTGGGGCACGTCAAATGCCAGATTAAGGAAGTGCCCTTCCTCTTTCCTGAAGCTCTTTGAACCACCAAATGCCCCCACTTTCCCTTTCCTCAGAAATGTTAACCAACCCCAAGGGCTGGCCTGTTAGCGCAGCTGGTTAAAGAACGGTTCAGATCCCCCTACGGCCAGCTGCCCAAAAACACCAGTTTAAAAAGGAAAAGTGAAAAACCTCTTCATTTGGGCTGTTATAGGAGCCGAGGAGAAGGGAATGACACCGCCATGGGGGGGGGGCGGGGTTGGAGGGGACCTGAGGTGCCAGGTCACGATTATTTCCAGCCTCCTCCTTCCCCTGCTCAGCTCTTTTCTTTCAACCTCAAGTTCCCTTTTCCTAACACGTATCAGTTCTCTTGCCTTCCGGACGGCCTGCCTCACCTGCTGCCGGTGCAGCCTGGCCCCGCGCTGCTGTGCCAGCCGCCTGCAGCTCAGCCCCGCGTCTGTCCTGCCACGCACAGGTGCTGCACCAAGCAGCCCCTGGAGAACCTGATGACAGCCGGGGACGCTTGCCTCAGAGAGAGACACAGCTTCAGAGGGTCCTCCCTCCCCACCAGTGAGCCCTCGGGTCCAGGGCACAGGCAAAACCCAAACCTTCGCCCAAGACGCGAGGAGGCTGAGGGGAAAGCGAGCGGGCGGGGGCTGGGGAAGCTGCTGCCTCGCCGCTTCCCTGCCAGGCGCCAGGCGGGAGCTGTTCTCTCCCCTGACAAGTGTGTGGGCCGCGCTCCGGCGGGAGCCACCGGTTCTATTCCTGCCACAGCGTACAGCGTGGGAACACGCAGTGCTTAGGGCTGTGCTTCCTGAAGCAGCTTCCCCCCTGATTTCAGGCAAAGCCGAGCAGTCCCTGGTGCCCAGAAAGGCCCGGCCTCCCAGCAGAGGTCGCTGCCCTGTGTCCTCCCAGCGCAGCTGAGGCTCCATCCCTGGGAGCGACCATCAGCTGCCTCCACGTGCCTCGGGCTTGTAAAGCGGCAAACAGTAGTTCTGCTGCGCTGGCCCTGCGACTTGGAAGAAGCCCCTTCAAATGCCCCCAGGTTAAATGGGGTTCGGGTGCGCCAGGTTTGCTTGTTGGATGGAAATCTCCTGAGGGGGTGCCCCCCCAATTCTTGCAGGCACCGGTGTCCGCAGGGGTCTGGGGTTACTAACCCCACAAAATCCGGGCACAGAAACGCTTCGGGACGTCGGGCCTTAGGAGGACGGGCGCTCTGGGAACTCTTGGTTGCTGGGACGCAGGAGAACGAGGGTGGTGAGCTCTCCGCACCCCTCGTGCCGGCCAGCCGCGGCGAGCGGGCAGTGACGGGGACCGAGCGCGGGTGGCTGGGCCCCACCTGCGGCCCGGGCCTCCCAGCCTCGCGTCCGGGCTTGGCGGGACCGCGTGCCCGCCGCGCTGCCATCTTCCTCTGCGAGACGTGCGGGGGCGGCCCCTGGCAGCAGGAGGACTCCGCGGCTCAAGGGGCGCGGGATCCGAGCCGGTGGACCCTCGGCCGGCCTCCGGGGTCGCCCCAGCGGGGTCTCTCAGGCTGCAGGGCCCGCAGACAGCTGGGAGGGACGGGCGCCGCCGAGACCTGCACTCGAGGGCCAGCCTGGGGAAACTGAGGCAGCATAAGGCCCTGCCACAGCCCGGTTATCCCCATCCACCGCAGGGGCCGCGCCGGTAGCACCTTGTGTCCCGCAACCACAGCCGTCCCAACCTGAACTTGTCCCCGCCCCAAGGGGTGCGATGAGGGGCCCTCCGGCCCGCCGCCGTCCCTTCCCCTGGCGTCGGGAGCGGGCAGACCGGGCGGCAGGTCCCCCGAGGCCGGCGAGCGCGAAGCCCAAGGGGCGGTGCGGGGCCGGGAGCGCGGGGTCGGAGCTGGGGGCAGACAAAGGCGGGGGACGGCGAGCAAGGATAAGACAAAGCGCAGAGGGGGGTCGGCGGCCGCGCCGAGGCCCCGGAGGCGGCTCCGGGAGCGGCGGAGCCAATGGGCGGGCGCGGGGCGGGGGCCGGCGGGGGCGGCGCCGCGATAAGGCGGCGGCGGCGGTCGCTCGGGGACCACTGGCAGCGGCGGCAGCTCGCGCCCGCGCCCTCCTCGCAGCCGAGGCGCCCCCCGAAGACCGACTCCCGCCCGGCGGCCCAGGCCGGGGCCCGGTGAGACCCGCGGGCGTGCCGGGGGGAGGGACCCGCATCCGGCTCACGAGCCGCGGCGCCGAGGTGGGGGGGCCAGGACCGCCTCCCCCGCCGCCCGCTGGGTCCCGCCGCCCGGCGTCTCCGCGCGTCGCTGTCGCCTGAGGCCAGGAGGCTCGCCTCCGCCCTCCAAGGCAGGCCTCCGTCGGGGGCGCGGCCGAGTCCCGCTCGCGTGGGTCTGCAGGGGTCCCGTGTCTGGGGTCCCGTCCACGCAGGTCTGGGGCCGAGGAGCGGCGCGCGCGGGCGGCGGCTCGGTCGGGAGGGGCGGGCGGCCCGGCCCGCAAGCGCTGCCCAGGGGCGGGGCAGCCGAGCCGAGCGCCCGCGGGCTCGGCAGGGCGCTGGGCGGTGTTGGGCCCGGGTCAGGGGTTCTCGCCGCGGCCCCGCCCGGCCCCACCCTCGCCTGACCTCCCTCACCCCAGACGGGGTTCCTGCCCGCGGGGCGCACACAGCGGCTGCGCGGAAGCCCCCAGTCCCTGTTCCGCTCCCCGAGCTCGCCGCTAACTTTGTTCTCCCGCCCACACATGGTTCCACTCAGGGACCCCTGCCCCTTGGGGAGCAGTGTGGGGGGAGGTGGATGAGGGGCGGAAGTGGCAAGACCAAAAGCAACAGGAAATGACTTAGGGAAAGTCCCAACCACAGCCCCCCAGTCCCTGCCTGTAAACACCCCCCACCCCTGCAGGCTGGAGAAGGCTGGTGGGGCCCGACCGACCGACTTCCCCTTGCAGAACCCAGCGGGTGCCGCGTCTCCACTCGGGGCTTCCATCACCTCCAACGAGCCATGTTCCAGGCTGCAGGAGCCGCCCAGGCCACCCCCTCTCATGTAGGTGACCAGCCGAATGGGAGGGTCCCCCCAGGCAGGTGCCTGGCCTGGGGTGAAGGGGAGAGGAGCAATGTGTTTGCCTGCCACCCTTTGCCCCCTTTTGACTGCCATTGGGATCTGGGCTGGCGACCACTGCGGTGAGCGGGGGCGTCCCAGAGCTGCCCCTGCCCTGACTGCCCCTCTCCCTCAGGAGGCCAAAGGCAGCGGTGGCAGCAGCACGGTACAGCGCTCCAAGGTAGGGCCCCGAAGGTGGGATGCGGGGGGAGGAAGGGCCGGTGCCCGTCAGGCTCCTGGCTGAGTCTCCTCCACAGTCCTTCAGCCTGCGGGCCCAGGTGAAGGAGACCTGCGCCTCCTGCCAGAAGACTGTGTACCCCATGGAGCGGCTGGTAGCAGACAAGCTCATTTTCCACAACTCTTGCTTCTGCTGCAAGCACTGTCACACCAAGCTCAGGTGCGCCCCTGCCCTGCGTGCCCCTACCCTCGCCTTCCAGCCTGGCCTGGCCTGACCCCGTGTTCTGCCTCTGCAGCCTGGGCAGCTACGCGGCGCTGCACGGGGAATTTTACTGCAAGCCCCACTTCCAGCAGCTGTTTAAGAGCAAAGGCAACTATGATGAGGGGTTTGGCCGGAAGCAGCACAAGGAGCTCTGGTCCCACAAGGAGGTGGACCCTGGCACCAAGACAGCCTGAGGCCCCTCTGACCTTCCACTTCCTCCACAGAGAGCCTGGAGCTGGGCAGTGGGAAGGGTGGGAAAGAGGTGGGATCTGGACTTGGGTGGGGGACAGGGTGGGAAGGGGATGAGGCTTGCTCAGGCGGAGAGTTCCAGGGGCAGGGGTCTGCCCTGGGACCCCTTCCTTTTCCCTCAGTGGGCCGGGACTTGGGAACCAGGATTGGGGTTAGCTCACCACCCGACTTCCTGCTTTCAGCCCAGCCACCTCACCCCATGGCCCCCTGGTTGGCCCCCAAGCCCAGCTTCCCTATCTAGGTGCCTTTTCTCCAGCAAGGAGTCAGCATGCCCTCCTCAGGGTCCCAAGCTTCCTCACTGCCACCCAGGCCATGTGCAGCCCCCATGTCTCCCCATCTACCTCTGCCCTTAGCATGGTCCTGAGCCACGGAGACTGGGAGAAGGAGGTCGCAAGTGCCACCTGCTGGGCTTCACAAAAGCCACCGTGCCGGTGGGGGAGGGGGTGGGGAAGTGTGGCTGCCCTGCCCTGCCCCGCCCCAGTGGGGCCTGGGACCATCTCGCACCACCAACCACCAACCGAGCGAAGTGGAAGCTGAAGCACCCGCCGGGCTGAGAGCCTCAGAGACCGGTGGGGGGCTGGCAGCACCCATACTCCCCTCCTCCACTCCCTTGTTTCTTCCCGTTCTGTTGTGATCAAGCCTGTTTTAAACATGTTTAAACAGATCCTGACTCTGTATTATGTGGCCTGATGGGGGGCTTTGTGGCAGGAAGGATGCAGACTCTCATGGGGAGGGGAAGAGGAGATAGGGTCAGCCCAGAGCACCCTGGTCTTGATAGGGGAAAGGGGGGCTGGGTGCTAGGGGAATACCAGGCAGCTTGAGAAAAGGGGGTGCTGCTCTTCCCAGCCGGGGCTCCATGCTGTCAAACCTGGAGTGGTTTTATGACTGAAACCCCACTTTGCCCCTCGGCTCTGCGTTGGTTAAGACACCCCAGGCCCACCAACTCACGCATACACCCCCATCCTGATCCTGAAGAGGAGAGCGAGCGGGAGGGCCGGGCCTCGGCGTACATCAGTGTGGTGGGGTGCAGGGCACAACCCTCTAACAAGTCCTTGTCTGAGCCCCCTTCCCCCCTTCCGGCTGGTTCCAGCCGTTCAGCTCCCTCATTCCCAGCCCTTTGCCCTGGACATCAGCAAGGAACGGTGGAAACAGCAGACCTAGCAAGTGCTGAGGAAGGCTTTAGTGGCTGCCTTCTTCTGTCCCTCCCAGTCTCTGTGCCCTTTCCCCCTCTCCTTGCTGTTACCTTCTTGCCTTTTTCAAGCTCCGGGGAGTGGGGCTGTCCCACCTACTGTCCCAGGTGGTCCACGGAGAAGCTGTTCACCTGCTCCTAAGCACCCAGGCACACTGAGATGATAGGTCACAGCACAGCAAACAACGCAAGCTTGGAGGCCCACCCCTGGCCCCAGCGGAATCCAGGCAAAGTCTGAGTTGTCCTGTCCTGGACCCAACTGTCCTTATTTTCCCAAACTACCCTCGTAATAGGTGAGCTGGTGGAGCAAGAGAACAGACTCCTGGAGGATTTGCTGTCGCCACCCCATACAACTCATTGAGTTCTCTCTCAGGTGACTTCAAACCTATGGAACAGGGGAGGGAGCTGGACCTCAAGCTTTGGTGGCTGGTGGGCCACTATGCCACACTGAGATAGGCACTGCTCCTTGAGGAAGCAGAGCTAATACTCAATAAGCAGAAATGGCACCCTGAGTCTCATCCTTGGAGCATGCGGAGAGCTGTTCAGAGCCTGTCAGGGAAGACAACTTCCTGACCAGAGGTCTCAGATGGGGACAAGGGTCGTCTCTCCCTGCTCAGTTGAGCAACAGTGGCTGATGGGCCAGGGTGAGATACTGGAGAGGTGGCTCCTGGAGGCACCTGATCCCTGCCCTGTAAGGTTGAGACTAAGGGGAGTCCTCTGGGCCAGGAAGGCACTACTACATGCCATGAAAGTCTCAGGAACCCAGCTACTGGCGACATGAGGATCAGGAAGGCCAACAGGGCCACCTCACATTAGCCCTAATGGAACCACCCTCAGTGAAGGTCCTGGAGGGAGAAGGGAAGGAAAGGGGCAGCCCCTCCGAGCTAACAAGGGTACCCAGCCAGGTCATCCCCGGAGCCCTCTTCCTGGTGTCACTCTAAGTTGTCTTCTGCCTGAGGGGCCCAAGCTTGCTGCCAGGTACCATACCCAGCCCCTCCCAGGCAAACACCTACCTGTCACCACCCAACCAAAAGCACTGCCACAGGACCCCTCTGGTATAAATGATCCCTTTTATTGTAAGTAATGCAGGACACTGGCCTGGCTTTGCACTGCAAGCCCTCGGTCAAGATATAATCAAATAACTATGGCTGCAGGTTCTTCTGCACGATCCACAATTCAGACATAGACACAGAGCTGGGGTGGGTGGGAGGAGCAGGAGAGTGGCACAGTGTGGACTATCCCCAGCCCTGACCTCTCCATGCAGGGTTGGCCAAGGCAGACACACCCCGTGGAATGAGAAAATGGCAGCATGGTCCCTTCCCCCAGCTAAGCCTGGGGCTGCTAGCAAACTGCCTTTCAGAACCTTTGGGCCCATGCTATCCTAGAGCCCCACAACTTTTCATCTGGATTAGTTTAAAAAAAAAAAAATTAAGCAACAGCTTGGGCCTGAGGATGCTGAGCCAGCATGTCCACAGTTTTTGGCACAAAAATATCAGGGCCTTTTTTGTTTTCTGAGGTGCAGGGTTTGTTGGCTTGTTTTCAAATTCATTTTAAAACACATTTCCTGTGATGTAAGACCCCAGCGGGGTGGGGCTCTGTGAGAGCCTGAACCTGGGACACACAGAGTCGTCTCATCTTGTCAGCTGGCACCACACTCGTTTCCTCTTGGGGAACAGGGACTGGGGACAAGGGTGTGGGCCAAAAAGAATTCTACAGCCATCAGGATGGGGTCAGGGAGAGGCCGAGCTGCCACACAGCAGCTTTGGTCAAGATGAGGGGCCAGTCCCCACCCTGGGCAAGGACCGAGATGGAGGAAGGAGCATGTGCTTACTGTCTTCAGAAGGCAGTGTGGGGTGGATGGGGCCTAGCAGAGGCCCCTTGAGGAAAAGGGACAGAAACAGAAGAGCCCAGGCCCAGTTGGCACCATGCAACACACATTTCTGCAAAACCAGCTGCTTTCATTTTCTCTTCTCTCTCTCTCGAGGCGTCCATCACCTGTAACAGTCTAGAATTGATATATATAAAAACCATCAAATATGATCTGAGATATAAATTAACAAGTACAAGGCCTCACATTACATGATGTGAAAAGGCTAAAAACAGCGATAGAAACTACATTCATAAAAGTGCATCGTCAACACACAACGAAGGCTTTGGCTTGTTCTGTGCCCGTGGGGAAGTGGGCATGGCTGGCAATGAGCTGCCTGGCACTAATCCCCAGCTCCCTGGAGACGCCCATCCCCGGGCACTGGCTTTTTTTTCTTCCTGTAATGACAACTCCCAAAGAATCTGGGTGTTGAGAAGGAGGAGCTCTAGCAATAGGCACATTTTGGAGAGGAGGGGCCGGAAGAAAGGACCAGCGCCCAGGCTGAGGTAAATCTGGCCAACTCTAAGCTGCTTGGAGATACTGTTTCCCCGACCCTTGCTGCCATTCGTCTCCCAAGGGAGAAGAAAGAAGGGACAAAGAAGCTGAGACCTCATGGGGATGGGCAAGGCTGGCTAAGGAAGAACAGAGCTGGCAGTTTTGGACACAGTCGGCAGCATGTGGGCTTTCCCTTCTACCAGATGGAGAGAGCTCTGGCTTGGTGGGTCACAACTCAGACAGCCTGAAACACTCCCCTAGCTTTCCTGAATGGCCCACTCCAGGCTCAGGGCAATCCAGCCGGGCCAGTTGCCCTGTGTTGTCCACCTTCCTTTCTGCTCCGGTGTGGGGGCAGGTGCCAGGCCAGGAGCACAAAGACTGTTACCTTCAGCTCTTTCCAATCCAGCCAAGGCCCAAGCCCATAGCAGGGGTACTCAGAGCCCAGAGGGCACACAAAGTCTCCAGTTTAGAAACTGGGTACAGCATAAGAGTGACTCCAACTTGTAAAACAGAGACAATTGCATTGACAAAACTGGGTCTCCCCCCTCAGTAGGGGCAGTTCCACATCTCAGTCCCCTGCGTGGGGGAGGGGAGTCATGGGGGCAGGCAGGACAGGCTCCTCCTTCCCTGAATAAGGCAGCATAACATTTGCTTCATTCATCTTTGGTAAAGGACAAGGACTGGTGAAGCTGACCCGGAGTTTTAAGGGAGAGGGCAGCCTGGGCCTCTGCCTTCCATTGGCTGGGGGATGCTGGGCTTTACCCCAGGCTTAAGTGGGCTCATCCATCTCAGAGACACCCTGGTGGTCTCCAGACGTTGAGAGGAGAAACAAAATAACACTCTGAATGAAAATAACACTATTCATACCCTGGCATCAGTCCTATGACCCAGACCCTTTGGGCTTTGGCGCCGATTGCAGTGTCAGGACATGTCCCCGAGAGTGGGGCCCATGGCCACTTTGCACACTGTTCCCAGCTCCTTCCCCTCCACGCTGAGCTTAGGATGATGAGCTCTGGGGTTTAACAGGCTGGGAACTCCCAGTCCTTGAGGCTGCAGACAACCATCCTGACTCTGAGCCCCAGTGGTGGAAGGGCACATACAGATGCTGGCTGGACTGCAGCTCCATGGTCCACAGCCTTGCCTGGGAGAAGCAGCAACTTCGCTGAGCCCTGCAGCAGCCCCCTGCTGGTATAGCAGGGGGCAGCCAGCAGCAGCATGGCCTTGAGAGCTCAGTACACGAGCTGTGCAAAGTGGTGTGTGAGCAGCTCCTCAGCTGAAGGTCTCTGGCGAGCCTCCACAAAAATGCGCCTCAGGAAGTCCCGGCCATGTTCAGAGATGTGGGAGGGCAGCTGAGGATTGGTGGGCTGGGTGGCAATCTTGAAAATGGCAGCCATTGCTTCATACTCTGCCCAAGGTGGTTTCTCTGTTAGCATCTCCACCACAGTGCAGCCCAGGCTCCTGAAGAGAGAGGACTCCACGTCACCCCTGGGCCATCCCTGGGCTCCCAGCTGCCTGCACACTGTGTGAAAGGAGGTGCCTTTCTCAGAACGTACTGAGGCACAGGATGGGACAAGCTAAGGGTTGACAGCCCTTGGATCCCCAAAGTCAGGAGAGACTTCCAAGCACTCTTGGCCCTTGTCCACATAGGCTTCATCAAGGTACTTATCACCACCCACCCCAATACTCCTTGAGACTGGGGAAAAGAGAACCACTTAGCATTGACAGAGAAAGCTCCACCAAGAAAACGGTATTAGCCTCCTACTACTGCTGTAAAAATTACCACAAATTTAGTGGCATAAAAGCAACACAAATTTATTATCTTACAGTTCTGGAGGTCAGAAGTCTAAAATTAGTTTCACTAGGCTGAAGTCAAGGTATCAGCAGGGATAGTTCCTTCTGGAGACTCTGAGGGGAGAATCTATTTCTTTGCCTTTTCCAGCATCCAAAGGCTGCCTGCATTTCTTGGCTTTTGCGATAAAGCCTCCTCGCATTACTCCAACCTCTTGCTTCCACTGTCACATCTACTACCCACTCCGATCTCCTGCCTCCCTTGTGATTAGGACCCTTTTATAAGGACCCTGGTGATTATATTGGGCCTACCTGGATAATCCAGGATAATCTAGGATAGTCTCTCCATCTCAAAATCCTTAACTGAATCACATCTGCAAAGACCCTTCTGCCATATAAGGTAATAATTACAGATTCCAGGGATTAGGATGTGGACATCTTTGAGGGACCACTATTTAGCCCACCACAATAACTTTTCAAAGGGAGAAGCTCTCACGACTTCTGGGCCCTTTCAGAGTATGCACACAAAGTTAGGCAGAGCAGATGCAAGCCATCTGAGCACTAGAAGGAACAAATGTCTGCTCTTGTTTAGAGACTGATCCAGGCCTTCTGAGTGAATTCTACTTCTTTAAAGAATTCAGCGAACATGAGGAATATTTTCCGTGGCCTAAATTCCCAGCACTAATCAAGCGGTTTGCCATTTGGGGTTCAAACACAACCCGTTTTGTCGTATGTGCTAGCGCTCACCACACGTCTGCCTTCCTTCCGTAGCCCTCGCCGCTTATCACCTCAGGGCTCATCCAGTAGGGTGTGCCAGTGACCGAGCGCATGCCTGTCCCTGACATGCAAATGGTCTGCAGGCGCTTGCTGGCCCCAAAGTCCCCCAGCTTCACATTCCCAGCAGAGTCTCGGAGGATGTTGGCTCCTGAGGCATGAAAGAGCACAGGTTGCAACCTTGGACCCCCTTGCATATCCCACCATCCTCTTCCTTCCTTCCTAGGTCACTGAGACCTGCTGGGGAGTGCGGGGGTTACACTGAATTAGACATGAACTGCACACAGCAAACAGTCTAGGTAAGGGAAGCCTCAGATCTACAGTATGAAATGACCATCACCATGGCAAACATTCGCAGAGAACTTTATGGTATTTTCCCAAATTGCTCAACCAATCTTTACACCAATGCCCCAAGGAAGCACAGGGGTCCCACTTTTCAGAAAGTTCAGAATGGCTAAGTGATTGGTCCACCAGTAGTTAAGTAATTGGTCACTAAATGGTAGACTTGAACCCAGCTGTTGGAGACTCCATACAGCCTGACCCTGTTCACCTTTGATGTCCCGGTGGACAATCATGTTGCTGTGCAGGTACGACATGCCCTCCAGGATCTGCCGGGTGTACTTTCGGGTCACACTCTCCGTCAGAGCTCCGTAGGCCTTCAATTGGTCCTTCACCGAGCCCTACCAGCCACAAGGAGTCAGAAGAAGTCCTCTCAGGGCAAGGGTGTAGAGGGGGGCAGGGCTATTCCCAGCCCCCAGCACAGGACTGATTCATCCAATTCCCATTTGCAATATGCTGGACACTTTACCAGGAGCTGCTGGGCAGTTTGGAGAAGAGTATGAAACAGTCTTTTCCTCAAGCAACATTAGACCCCAATACAAGAGAAGGCAGGTCTGCTTACTGCAGGAAAAGGCTGTATTTCCTGGACAGAAGACCAGCCCTGCAAGCCTCAGGTTAGGGCTGGGCCTGGGACATTTCTCACCTCACACCATCACTGCAGCCCTCCTGACTCCAAGCGGGGCTATCACCTCATGTTGCTCCCTTGAGCCTTTGGAGCTTCAAGTGGTTAGACCCATGTCAAAAGCGACCCCTCCCCTGCAGCCCCAGCCCCCAGGTCAGGCCCTCTTTTGTGTATGTCTCACATGCATTCAAAGGGCACATACCCCTGGCATGTACTCCATGAAGATGGTCAGAGTCTTCTCAGCACGGTCCCGCAGACAGCCGTAGTACTGCACAATGCGCTCATGCTGCAAGTTCTTCAGCAACTGGATCTCACATTCCAGAGCACTCACCTCCTAGGGGAGGAGTCAGTGGTCACCTCAGCTCTCAGGACTCCAGTTCTGCCCACCTGGCATCAGCTCAGCTTGCCCTAGTCAGTGGCCTCACAGGGGTCTACCTTGGGAACTTCGGCTGAAGAAAAGGGGGGCTCTCAACTGTCTGGCCCTTGGCCACAATACCGGGCAGCCCTTGGGATGGTGGCACTCCCATGGCTGGAAAAAGGTAGACAGAGAGGTGGGAGAAGGGATTGTGGGTACATAGCTAAGGCAACTGCTGTATCTGTCCACTCAAATTGAAGTGTAGGCCACATCCAAAGCTGAACTCCAAAGAGAGGCCATAAATTTCCTCCTTTAGAACCAGACTAAATGAGTGAGCTCCATGGCTCCTTCTGGGCCAGGGGCTGGGGAGAGGTGTCTGTTTATTTGGGTGGGGGTTGGAGGGGGGCAGGGAGTGCTCTTTGTGGCACTGGTCATCACTCTCAGTTTGGACTGCTTGGGACTTTGGCACTGACTCCGTTCCTCATACCCAATCCCTCCCCCAGATGCTTGGTGCTCTTTGGACCACAGTCCCTTCACCCCATGGCCAGAGCCAGGGTGGACAGCAAGGGAACTTAGGAGGAAGAATGACGGGGGAAGCAACCTGTAGCATCTCAAGCAATCACTTTACTTTGTGCATTAAGTCAGGCATTTTTGTTGAAAGGGGGGAACTGTAAGTCAGACCATGGGAAAGGCAGTACCTTGCTTGTCTCAGGACTGTCTGGGTCAAATTGGACCTGCTTAGAGGCAAGTTCACGTCCCGTGTCCACGTCATAGCACAAATAGACCCTGCCGAAGGCACCCTGGCCCAAGAGCTTGCCCCGGCGCCAATTGATGGGAGCACTAGGAGCTAAAGAACAGAAGGAAGGAGGATTACTTCATGTACATTATTTATTGATACCCTGCCTCATTCTCCAGAAGCCCTATAATGAGGCCTCTGGCTCAGGTTCCCCCTCACCCAGCACCATTCCATCTCAGTACAGAATCTCCACCCCAATCTAGAGCAAGCCCAGTACCCTGGTCAATCAGACCTAAGATTAGAGTCCTGAGAAACAGAAGACTAGCTAAAGTCATGGTTAAATGCTCATCTGCATTGATCAAATACCTTTACTTCCAAAGCCCCTAAATATTTTAATATGGCAGGGATTGTGGCAGGGCTCTTCAGTTTAAACATGGAAAAACTGAAGAAAAGAGAAAAGAAATGGCTTGTCATAATAGTGAAGTAAGGCTTAAGGTCCTGGGGGGGGATCTGCTGCCTACTCCAAAGCTTTTCCAGTGTGGTGAGGATGGGCCAGAGCAACTGACTGCTGAGCCTAAGAGCCCAGTGGCCCGGCTGTCTTCCCACCCTTGCAGCTTGTCTGAGCAACCCCCTGGGAAGCCTTTCCTAGACAGGGATGACTCCTCACACTTGGTAGGCACGTTCCTTTCCTGCACAGAGAGGGCATTCTCGCTGTCCGCACTCCTCAGGCGCCCACGGGGGTCCAGGTATTGCACTGCCAGACCCATGTTCTCGCCGTTTGTGCTCAGGGAGCGGCTGGAGGGCACCAGAGTGAACAGGTTGCCTTGATGACGCCGTATTCGGGGAAATGTTCTTCTGCCTGAAAGGGTGCAGGGGCCAGAGTAGAACAAGTCAGACCCCTGGCCACAAGGCTGAATGTGGAAAACAGATCCTCACTAGATGTGACAGATAACACCAGCTCTAGGCCATCCTATCTGCCTTCCCAGCTGACTCAAGCCAGAAAGGCTGCTGTCCCAAGCACCCCAAGAATCAGGACAAAATCAGAAATTAGAAAGTAGCCTGCTTCAGGGGGCCCTGGCCAAAAGGAAGGAGGAACAGGGCTGGCCCTTGGGTCCCAAATCATTCCCGACACCAATCCATAGCTGAAGTCTCCATTTTCCTTGTGATCCTACTCTTAACCCCTCTGAAGAGGCTCCATCTGCTGCTACAGGGCAGGAGAGGGTGGTGGAGAGGTGGTGCCCCTGGAGTATGCCACGGACTCAGACAAAGGACAGAATTCCCAGTGGCAGCATCTTGGTCTACAAATAAGACCCTCTTTTTTTTTTTTTCCTCCTGTCTCCCCTGCCTCAAGTCTAGGGCATAATTCCTCAGAAACAGGAAAACACAGTTTCTGGAGGGCCAGGGCCAACCCCCTTGTGGTGGCTTTTCCAAGGTAGAGCTTTAAGCATGTCCTTTAACAAAGCAGCCTGCAGGGGGCAGCATAGAGGTACACTCACCATCATTGTAGTCCTTGTGGTGCATAGACACATGGTAGCGCCGGGGGTAGGTTCCACCTTTGACCCCTTTGTCATAGAGCTGAGTTTCCCGGTCTGAGTAAGACATGAGAATCACAGGTCAACATGAGTGAGCCACTTAACCCCTCAGGTGGTCTCAGACCTCAGGGCAACAGGCCCAAGAATTACATTATAGCCCTCACTTCTCAACTCAGAGCAGTTAAAAGCAGAACCATCTGTAGCCCCACCCAGACACCCTGTAGTGCCCATCCAGGCTCTGTGGAACTCACCTGAGTATTCCTGTCTGTTATCTGGAAAGCTCTGGGCTCGAGACATTCGTGATTTCCGGAAGGATGGGCTAGAGAAAACAAAAAACCACAAAATAGACCTCAGCACACTTCCAGAGCAGCAGAGCAGGACAGAAGGCTGGGCATCCAAGTGGTCTCCCTTTCTAATTCCTTCCCGCATCGTTAGGTGTTGGGAAGCAAATTTTGAGGGAAACAGCCCTTTTCTGAGCCCAGCCTCCAGCTTTCTCTACCCTCCCTTTGACAGGACCCTGATTGGTAAATCTCTCCTGCTCTACCAAACTCCGCCTTGGCTGCACAACCCTTTCCCTCTTTCTTCCCAGCTCTGTAACAGGTAAACAGATGCAAGAATCTTTGCCCAAAGCAGTAATAAAAATAGCAACAACAATGTAGTTTGCAGATTGCTGCTTTCTTATTTATTTCACAAAGTGAGCTTTTCCCCATTTAATCCTCCCAACCCTGTGAGGTAGGAAATATAATAAAAATACTATAATAGCAGGTACCTATTATTGCACAGCTGCTATGCTATTTCTAGTCCTCACAGATACCCTACAGATTAGGTATTAACATTCCTATTTACCTGCTCAAGGATACAGCTAGTAAGCAACAGGGCCAGACTTCAAATCCAGGTCTGTGACTACAAAGTCTACATTCTTGCTGCTAAACCAGGCATCTTCCTTTCAGACTAATCACCGCCATCCCATTTTAGAGATGGAGAAACTGAGGAACAGAGATTAAGGAACTTGTCTGAAGCCACTCAACTAAAAGTTGATGGAGCTGGGACTGGATCTAGGTTTATCTGGCTCCAGACCCCATGCCCTTTCCTAGATACCATGAAGGGAAGATGAGAGCCCTGAGCGTAAGTTAGACGTGGCCTCAAGGAAATAAGTCCAGATCATTAGGTTTCATTCCCAGAGAGAAAACAAAGCACTGTAGGGATGGAAGAAAAACCTGAGAACAGAGAAGTGGGTAAACTTAGCTATCTTTCCCAGCATCCACCTGAATGGCCTTTTCCCTCGTATGTGAGTGCCTTTTCAGAGGGCAACAGGTCAGAAATCCTCAAGACGGTGACTTTGGGGGATGGGGCGGACTGCCCCCTATTTCCCAACTACTTGACCTTCTGTAGTCATCCCTTCCCTTCCCCTCCAAGCTTAAGAGATAGTCCAAAGCCAGAGTCAGCCCTTTTCCTAGCAGAGCCCTCTGTCTATGGCAGCACCTCCTGGTACTTTTACCTGTGCCTTCTTGCTCCCCTGGTTGCAGAGCAAGCCCAAAACAAGGCTACACGTTGGAAACCAACAAGTAACTACGACTGTATTCTATGATATCTAGAGGGAAGACAGTGCTCACCAGTGTTCAAGTCTGTTAGAAAAGACATAGTACAAATTTGGCTATAGTTATAAGACCAGTACCCACATAAACAATTAATCAGTCACACAAACTGATTACAGTTACAGAAAAAGAAATCCCCAAATCTGCTCCGTAACCTCTCAACCATAACCCTAAGACCAGCCAGACATGATCAAACGTACTCTTGAGCTTAATGAGATTGAGGTGAGAGAGCGGCGGGATCAGCGCCAAGGCCTGCTCCAAACAGACCCTTGCCACCAGGTGAGTCAGCTCCACAGAGCTGTTTGGTATGTAAAGGACAGCACTTGTTTGCTCCCAAGTGTAAGAAAAAGATCACACACAAGCAGGCAGTGTGGCATGCTAGGCAGTCTGGATATCTTGCTTTCTGATTTTTAAATCCCAGTTTCTTATTCTACCAGAAACACTTGGAAAAAAAAATGAAAGTAAACCCATGTGTGAGAATTCAGTTTTTCCCCCAAAATTCGATGGTCCACTGTTTCTCAGTTCAGAACACAGCAATGAGGCCAAAACTACAAGAGCAGAATATATTATGTGGAAAGTTAAAACATGTAAACACTTAGAACAACACAGCAAGCACTTAATAAATGAACTGCTATTTAATGAGCTACTATTACATTCATTTAATCATGTAAACATAGCATTCTCATGGCCCTTAGAAAATTAAGGAAAGGGCTTTCCTAGAAGCATGATGTTATTACCTGGGCCAGTAGACCAATGTCTCAATCAGAGACACACACTAGCTAACTCTACTTCCTCAGCCTATCAGTTCCAAAAATGCCTACACATTAACTCCCAAACCACCCCCAGTCCCATACCTGTCTGCTGACCTGTCCAAGGATTGGCAGCTTCCCGACAAGGAATTTTCAGCACTGCTCAGGGGATCCAGCACCTGTAAGGGCAAGTCACACAATAAAAATAAAACTTCAGCCCTAGCCCAAGTCCCAGCCAGGTGACCTGGGCTTTATGACCCAGTCTGTGCCAGCAAATGGTCCTTTTGGTCAAAATATCAAAGTGCCCTTTCTCTTGCCATGCAGCAGGAAGAATGGATAGTAAGGTACATTCTCCTCCTTAGTTTGAAAGGGAAGTTTCCAGGAAGGAGAAAAATGCTTGGCTGGCATCCCAAGGAGCTGTGCCAGGACGGCAAAGCAGAGATGCTGCTTCTCTTGTTGGCATTTTCTTGGTTCATTAACATCAGAGCCTGGCACTGGAGATGGTACTACCCTGGAAAGGATTCCAGTGAGTTTGGGTGGGACCTTAATACTTCTGTTTACACTCCATAATTTACAATTTACAAAGACAAGTATTGCCTCATTTCACAGACAAGCATTACAGATCTTGAAAAATTAAGAGACTTGTCTAAAGTCATAAAACCAGTTAGTGCACAGCTGATGCCAGAACAAAAATTTCCCAGTTTCTGGTTCTGATGCGAAGTTAATAGGTACCTATATAATTAAAATATTTATCTGGCCCCTGGTCAAATATAGTAACAAAAAGCCTTCAAAATAGCCTTTTCTCCAACTAATCTCCTGAAGGTCTTCTCCTTCATTTTCTCTGTACAGTGGTAGGGGTGGGTGTGGGGTCTCCAATTTCACAGAATTCATTATCTGAGTTCCAAAGTTAAACATTACATAGAGAAATAGCTGGAAGAGAGGATTTTGTATGTTCCCACCACAAAGAAATGGTAAACGTTTGAGGTAATGGATATGGTAATTACTCTGATTTGATTATACAATGTGTACATGTATGAAAATATCACTTTGTATTCCATAAATATGTACAATTATTATCTATCAATTAAAAAAGTTACATAGGGAAGCAAAGTATTAGAATTATAAAAATCTGGGGTTGGCCAGTTGGCTCAGCCAGATGGAGTATGGGTGTTATAACACCAAGTTCAAGGGTTTGGATCCCCATATGGTCAGCTGCCCCCCACAAAATTATGAAAATTCATTGATAACTTTCATATAATTAGTTTCCAACTCAAATATCTTTACTTAATAGTACGGTCCATCCCCACCCATAATTTCAAATGCTTTAGGTTATACTGTCATATGTGATTTAAAAAGATCTGCTAGGGGCCAGCTTGTGGCTCACTTGGAAGAGTGTGGTGCTGACAACACCAAGGCCACGGGTTCAGATCCCTATATAGGGATGGCTGGTTGGCTCACTTGAAGAGCATGGTGCTGACAACACAAAGTCAAGGGTTAAGATCCCCTTACTGGTCATCTTTTTAAAAAACAAACAAAAAAGATCTGCAAATCAAGGCAAATTAATTACAAAGTAAAACAGCAACTGTTGCTGAGGATACACAATATCCCAAAGTGGATGAAACCAACATGGAAAAAAAATGCTCCCAAACCATCAAGTGCGTATTTGGCAGTCAGGCCAGTTAGAGGAAAAAGAGAAAATGGACAAGTATAACAACATGGCAGGTATGATGAAGTAGGAAGAATACTGAAGGTTCAAGAGAGGTCTTGGGAAAAATTGCTGAGTCTTGTGAATGCTTTTGTAAAAACTGACCATCTTTATGATAGTGCTGCAGAAGTCAAAGGGAAAGTGAAGGAAGTCACATTGCACTAGCATAACCCAAGGCATGGAGAAGGGGACCGGACCTCTCTCCCACAACCAGGCACAATGTGCCAGGGCCTCAGGGCCCACCCGGGGTTCCAAAGCATTGAGAGGGGAACCGGACCTCTCTCCCACAACCAGGCACACCAGGCCAGCGCCTCGTGACCCACCCAGTGACCCGAGGCATGGACAAGGGGAGCAGACCTCTCTCCCACAACCAGGCACACCATGCCATTGCCTCGGGGCCTATCCGGGGACCCAGGGCATGGAGAAGGGGACTGGACCTCTCTCCCACAACCAGGCACACTGTGCCAGCACCTCGGGGCCCACCCAGGGACCTGGGGCATGGAGAAGGGGACCGGATCGCCTTCCCACAACCAGGCACACCATGCCAGTGCCTTGGGGCCCACCTGGGGACCCAGGGCATGAAGAAGGGGACCAGACCCTCCTCCCACAACCAGGCACACCACACCAGCGCCTTGGGGCCCACCCAGGGACCTGGGGCATGGAGAAGGCGACTGGACCCTCCCTCCCCCAATCAGGCACACCAAGTCAGCTCCTTGGGCCTCACCTGGTGACCTGAGGCATGGAGAAGGGGACCGGACACACCTCCTACAACCAGGCACATGGTGCCAGCGCCTTGGGGCCTGCCCAGAGACCAGAGGCATGGAGAAGGGGACCAGGCACACCCCACAACCAGGCATACCGCCAGTGCCAAGGAGCATACCAAAAACAGCACCCCCATGTGGGTGGCCCACTGCAGCCTCCACAATAACCATGGCTGCCACGAAAGCGACTAGACACCACAACCACCACGCAGATGGTCCGCCAGCCACTGGAGTGCATTCACACAAGGAGAGTCACCAGCAGACACAAAGAAAAGAAGAGGATGTCTCTTTCCACAAAGCCCATTTCAGAGTGACAGAAGAAGCATCTGCTCTATGATAATATTGGGGGACCCGATCACACCTCTCAGCATTAGACAGATCATCTAGGCAACAAATTAACAGGAACCATAATTCTTTCAGAAGGAGAGAAGAAATCTAGGGTAATTACAGGGGGGAGGGGTAGGGAATGGGGGAAAGGGAGAGATTGGACAAGGGGCATAAAGAATAATTACAATTCATAACAATATATATGCTAGTAATATTGATTTGATCAACATATCTCAATGTTCAACTCCCAAAATATGTATAATCGATTTTGATTCAATAAGTAAAATAAATTTTAAAAGTGTGTATATATATATATGTGTGTATATATATATGTGTGTGTGTGTGTGTATATATACACATATATATATAATTCAGGAGGAGGAATTGACCAGGAAAAAAAAAACAAAAACAAAAATCAAGTCAAAAAAATTAACATGAATCATGCTTTGTTCATTCTAAAAATCAGCAAATAGATGCAATTATTTGATCTTTAATCTGATTAAAGAAAGAACAAAATAAACATCTTAGTTTCACTTTTCAAGAAAGCCCCAGTGTAATATTCTTGCACTACATACTATGGTTTTTTGGTCCCTGGTAAGAGGATTTATCTTGGACAGCCTGTTACCAGGAGCAATTCTCTTCAGCTAGAGACGGGCACTAGGGGAGGACCTTGGCAATCCCCAGCTGCCACCTTCCTTGGCCTCTTCCTAAAAGTCTGTCTTCACTAGGAGTCAAATTCTCCCATGACTTCCAGGACCAGGCAGGTAAAGTAAAAAGGTGAAATGGCTGGGGTACAGGACCATGGGGAGGGATAAAGACCAAAGGCAATTGACTTCATTTGCAATCTCTGGGATTTTACACCTAAGTCTCCTCTTGAAGAACTGCTGTTCAGAAGTGCTCCAGTTAGAGAAACCAGAAAGGACAGTCAGTAAAATGCCCAAGAAGGGAATATGCAACTAAAGGCACTTCAGGTTGCTGTTCCAAACGTGAATTTATCTGGACGGCAGGAACATAGAAGGGAGAATAAGATTGTAAAGGGCTTCTCATTGCCTATATAGTTTGAATAATGCGAGAAAAGTGACAAGAATCAGTTTTTTGTAAAATCACCCATGTGATGGTGCTGGCCCTGCTGTTGGATATTCTACCCTTAAGAAATTTCTCCTCCTCAAGACCAAATCCCAGAAATTTACATGAGCAGACCTTTCTCTCTGCAATCAAAGCAAGCTCATTGAAAAGATCAGAATGAAACCAGAAATCTCACCCTTGCTGAGTTCAGTAAGCCAAGTCGCCATTTTCATCAAGTAAGCCAGTGGGTAAAAAGCCAGCCATTTAAATGGGTGAGCCATTGTGGTGACACACCCTAAGGTTACCCCCCCAATGAGTCATGAGTCACCCTCCCCTTGAGTGCAAGTACAACCTGCGACTTGTTTCTAGCCAAAAGAAGAGGATAGAGTATTCATTCCCATGCTTATGTTATATTACGTAAGACTCCATCTTTGTAGACTGGAGCAGCAGATTTTCCTGGTGGCCTTGAAGAAGCTGCCATGTTGTGAGAGGGCCATGTGACAAGGAACTCAGAGCAGCCCCTTGCTAGGTGACATACAGCAAGAAAACAGGGACCTCAGTCGGACAACCACAAGGAATAATTCTTTAAATAACCACATGAGCTTGGAGGAAACCCAAAGCTCAAGAAAGGAATGCAGCCTGGCTGACACCTTGATTGTGGCCTTGTGTGACCTTGAGTGGGGGACCCAGCTAAGTCATGCTTGGATTCCTGACCCAGGGAAACTGTAAAACAGTAAATGTGTAGCATTTTAAGCCTCTAAGTTTGTGGTAATTTGTTATGTAGTAATAGGTAGCTAATACAGCTGTCTACCATCATAAAAGGTCACCTATCCAATCCTACAGTGTAATATGGATATGGTTTACTCCTCACCTTTCATCAAAAATAGCAAAACTAAAATATAGCCAATAAAAAACAATCTGTCAGTTTAGAATTGGTCATATGAAATGAAGATAGGTGGTTGTAAGGAAGTACGAAATAACAGAGTGGTATTCTGCAAGAGGACCAGAGGGAAAGTTTGTTAAGTGATCACCCCCCACAAAGGAGGCTAGGTCTTTGGTAGGAATTGATTATTTGGCCCCTAGAAAGGAATACTCCATATTTAGGCAGGACTGGTTTACAAAAGAGCTATTGGATGGGGTTCAAGTCCCTTAGGTATGCACCACTGAAAACCCCCAGTTATAACCTTGGTCTGACACAGGCCATGGGTACACCCAAGCCCCCCATACTCACACACTGCTCGCTGGTCTCTGGGATGAACTCCCCTTCACTGTTAATGCTGGTGTAGGACCCTTGCCGGGCAATGTGCTGCTGCCGCTCAGGCACATAGCCAGGAGGAGGTGAACTTCGGCCAGGGTTCTGAGAGCCTAAAACACAGAAACAAGGCTTTTAACAACAGAGCCCAGGATGTGTAGCCCTAGAGGTCAGGGCCTCCAGGGCCCAGTGTCTCAGATGAGTCATGTGACTCAGATGGGTCATGGCACCAAAGCCCAGCATGCTCCAGCTCCTGAGGCAAAGTCCTTTCCTAATAGGAAGGAAATTCCAGAGATGGAGGAGGCACTAGAGCATACATGACCATGAACCTTGGCACAAAACATGAAACAGAATACACCTATGAAACCAATTTAAGCTGGTAATCAGACCAGCTGCTTTTTAAAAAATCCTTGTATATAATTATCCCTTCACAACTGTCACTCCTATCTCTTTCTCCCTTAAGAGCACCAATGCCATTTCCTCCCATCCTAGGAAGAACCTAGGAAAATGACCAAATACATTGGCCTAGTCCTTTTACGCTTTGGGTTTCAGCAGCATTTTGAGGCTGGGGCCCAGGGAAAGGTAACTGGATATATCTGGGCATCTCTCTCTGCTGCCTTGTTCCTCCAGTCAGTGCCTCCCCCTACTTTTCTCTAACCTTATCAGGTAAGAAGGCCCTCCTGATAGTCTGGCCAGCAACCAGAGGCTGCCTCCTCCATTCCTACCCACTCCTGCACTTCCTGGCTAAAACAAGTAATGACATATTGCATTTATGTAGTACATTGCTTTTTGTAGGACATTCACGGTAATTACCTCATCTGATTCTCAACATGCCTGCAACAGAGGTTTGGCAAACATTTTTTTAAGTGCCTACTATGTAGCAGGCATTCTGCAAGGTACTTTTACATTTGTTACTCCACTTAATTCTTTCAACAATTCTGAGAGGTAAGCATTCGCTTTACTCAACAGAAGAGAAAATTGGAACTCAAGGAGATTTACATTTCTCAAAACAACAACAACAACAACAACAACAACAACAACACAGTTTAAGGAAGCAGGAATTATCCCCATTTTACAGATAAAAGAATATAAAGCCAATATACAACTACATCAGTTTATAGGATGGAACGGTTTATCATCCTAATATCACCAAATGACACAGGTATGAAGAGACACTTTACAAATCATTAAGTAAGGTTTTTGTCATAAGAGGTTTTGCATCTGACAAGTCACGTCTCCCTAGCCCATAACTTTTTATGACTAACTCTATTGCTTTCCATGAGTAGAAGAGACAAAATTGAGGCCAGAAGTTTGCATCTTTTTTCCTTCCTAAGCTCACCAGACAAGATCAGAAGAGCCAATCTTCAGAAGGTTTAAAGAAGCTTTAACAATACTCACACACAAATATTTCTAGTAGTTTCTAAACTTAAATATAGGGCTCTTATCCTGAGCACTTTTCCTGTTCTAGAGAGAACAGATTTATCCGTCACATAGAAAACCAGAAACAGGCGAACCCTCCACACCCTTATCTAACACTCCCACCGCTCCCCCATGACCCAGCAATTCCCAGACACCTCTGGTAACAGTAGAAGTACTGTCGCTCAACAAAGCAGGCTACTTTCCTTGCTGCCTGGTTTCTCCAGTCTAGTTCAGTGGTTGTAGCACTAGGTTTCCTGAAATGGAACTGCAGGCAAGATGCTCTGTGGGAATAGCTAAGGAAGAGAACATGTTTGGTAGCTGGAGATCTGGGGAAGAACCTGACTCATTCTACCCTGGTAGATGGGACTAGCCATCTGCCAATTCCCTCCTTTCTTGATAGAACCCTAGTCTAGATGAGTTTCAGAAGGAAATTGGGGTGGGTCCAAGTGCAGTGGTGTTTATAACTAACTGATCACAACCAGTTATAGATTTCATTTCTTCTCTACTTCCAATGTTTCAATTGACTAGGAGTGAAGGAAAATTTGTGATGTATAGTTTTAGATATTATCTATCTATCTATCTATCTATCTATCTATCTATCTATCTATCTATATATCTCCTCTTGTTCAAAAGCCCACGTGGAGCCTCAGCCTGTGGTCTGGAAATAGAGGTGGCACACTAGGGACTACGCAACTACTACAGAGGCTACTAAAGAGCCCGGTTGAGGCTCTTTGGACATCCCGGAAGAGAAGGTGGGCCTAACAAACTGCTGGGGCTCAACAAAACTCCCTGAGCCAGTGAGGCTCCTCCTACTTTTCCAAGGAGCCTCAGAAGGAAGAATAACACTTCATGGAAAAAAGATTGATTGGGAGGCTTGCTCTCTGAAACAATGTCTAAGGAGTTCAAACCATTATTTTCAATGTCATCCAAGAAACTGACTCCTCCATTCTCCACGTGAAGTCAGTTTGTTCATTTGGTTGTGCAGAATACATTTTAATAAATTCACCACCAAGAACACCTCTAATTTCTTCTTGGAGGCATCAATCTAGCTTCCCTACAAGAACGTGTCTTGGGCAGGAATACTAACATAGGCCCTTCAGTAATCTGGCTTCCCCACCTGACTCCAGAGGAAAGGGCAGAAACAAAATTGCTCTGAAAACAGGCATAAAATTTTGCTGGATTTCCTGCCTCAACATCTAACTCACACAGTAGAGGCTACCAATTCTGAGATAAAGCAGTACCTGAGCCATGGTTTTCAAATTATCTCAAATAGCTCACAGAAGAAAGAGTATGTTGGTGTTTTCTAAGCCCTAGTAGAAACTGAAGCTGCTCTGAGCCTAAATTTAGGGATATTGTGCCATGAACTAACAGAGCAATGAAATCAGCCAAAGCATTTTCCTTTCTTTTCTTTTCTCTCTCTCTTTCTAACACACTGTTACCTCTTGTCTAACCCTTACAATACCCCTGCAGGTGCATTATCATCATCCACTTTGTGCAGAAGAGAAACCTGAGGTGCAAGGCCATACAGAGACTCAATGGTAGGGCTGCAACTAGAAAACAGGCTCTGTGATTCCCAGTGCAGTTCAGCCCTGGCAACTTTGGGACCATAATTTATTTCCGAAGAGGGCAGGCATGCTGCTTAACACAGTGGCAGAAGGCAAAACTTCTTCCTGAACTGACCAAGCCACACACTCCCCATGAGCGATCCATACGGAAGATGGAAATTCTCTCCATGGGGAAATGTGACAGTCTTTCTGCCAGGCACAGGAGGGAGACTAACATAAGGAAAACATAGAGCTACGTTTCTCAAAGCTCAAATTCAGAGTTGTTTTGTCCATGATCAATTATGAGTCAGAGGCCAAGGATACAAAATGCCATTTGCAAAGACAAGATAAAGGTACGGGCAAATCTGGACCAAGGATAAGAAAACTACTCCACTTACCAGTGGCCCAGATGTCAAAGACCCATGTACCTGGCTCCTTCCTTTGCCATTGTAACACAAAATTCCAATGCATCCATGAAAAAAAGGATAGTTTTCTTAAGCCCTACCATGCCTCAAAACACAGAGCACTACTTAACCCTTTGCTTGCAAACATTAGCCTAGTGCCTGCTTCCCACTTTTGGGTTTGGATGACATTTTGGTGTCCCACAAGTTCTATGGCAATTGAATTCATATGTTAGCAATATGTGTTGGCAGCAGAATCAACCCAAAGGAAGCAAGCAAGGTTACTGAGAAAAGTCTAAGCTTTGGAATCAGATGAACATGGTATCAAATCAGGCTTTGCCACTCATTAGCTGAATGATTTATTAAACTCTCGCCTCAATTTCCTCACCTGCAAAGATGAGAGAAGTATCTACCTCATAACTTTTTTTTTGAAGTTATAAGTGGTGGCACAGGCACACCTCTACATGACACTACTTTATGGTAGGTACTCGGTAGAATCCCATTTGTTTCTTTCACTTTATGTGACAGATACAACAGGTTAGGCTCAAGATCCACTCCACACTTCCAGCATGCCTTCCTGTACTTCAGAAGCTAATTAACTAAAGGCTCTATTTCCAAGACTCCCTTTAGGCTCAGCCAATTAGATGCACTTGTGTGAGATTTAAAGGCTTCCCGTCGTTTCTGCTGTTTCTGGGCACCGTCACAGAAGCCTCTGGTTTTTCTGCCACAGCATTAGCAGGTCTCACACCTGGTCTCCAGCTTTGCCAATGTCGAGAGGTATGGGCATCACTGTGTAACTGCTGTGGCCCAAAGCCAAGGGACACTGGGCTTCTGGATTGGCAGCTTCACAATTACAGAAAAGAAGGAGCGCTGTGGTATGTCTTAACCCAGAGCCTGCTTCTCTCACATTCCCAATGACTAATAAGCCAGACTGTGCACTAAACCTCTTCTTCAAACTAGTTAAGAGTAGGTTCCCCTCTGTGCAACTAAACCCGACCAATACACCCTGGAATAAAAAGACATTAAACATTTTACATAGAATGAATTAAAAATGTCACCCATTCCCTCCCCTTCACCAGTTCCACTGAACTCTCCCTTGGTTTTGCAGGTGGGATGGGACTAGCTCACATGAAGCCAGCACTACAGACCCAGGAGGGCCTAGGGGAAAATAGCAAAGGTTTTCTGAGCTTTTATTTCCAGCCAGAGACTTTCACTTTTTCCAACCCACACAGTGGCCTGCAGAGAGCCAGCCTTGTTATCTGATGGGCAGCATGCCAGGCGCTATTGTGCACAGGCCCACAGCCTAGAGCAGGAAAGGGAAGTCTCCCTAAACCTATGGCTATCAGAGGAAGCAAATGGAAAAACCAGGAGTTGGCAGAACTGCTCCAGGGCATTTTCAGTTTTGTTTTTATCTTCATTTCAGAAATTGGGAGCCAATGAGGTGCACAATAGCAGTCAAGAACAAATGAGTCAGGGAGCTGAATTCCGGACCATAAGATTCACTTATGGTTACTTATCTACCAGCAGTGACAACAATGAGCCAGATGGCACAAAATACAGTGGTATGCAAAACAGCTCATTCTATAGGTCTCAGAAGGCAGGCACAGGCAGGGGTGGCAGGTTCTCTGGGACATCCTTCCCTAGCATTCCAGCCTGATCTTGCTCTAACCTCATCAGGCCATTTGTGCCTCAAGGGGCCCATCTCAGCACCAGGTGAAGCAAAAGAGCACAGTAGTAGCCCTCTGTTCTGAGTGGCCAGTGAAGGCACTGTACACATAAGGAGAAGACCTGAATGTAAGCTGCTAGCTGTCTGCATTCCTCCCAGGGCATGCCAGCTCTCTGCTAGCCTCCTTGACCCAGAGAAGCAGAGTCAGAGATAAACTCTCACCCTAGGATACAGCTGATTCTTTTGACTCAAAGCTGAAAGACAGGCTCTCAGATTCTGGCCCTTCTCATAGGAGAAACCTCATCAGGAAGCTGATGCAGTCAGGAAGTTGCCTCCACAGGGAGTTCTAGGGCTTTGGGTCAGTGTTAATGTGTAGGTCATTGCAAGTACAAAGAGATAGCTTTTTTTGGCCATCAACCATTTTCTAAAACCTTTTCTCTCTTGGGGGACAGATGAGATAGGAAGAGGAATCAAATAATTTTTCTTCCACAATGGAAAATCTTAAGCAATATTTCCCAGTATGCTCACACTGGACCAGGCTGTGCAGAACAGTGCTTCTTAACATTTTCATCCCGTAAGACCCTGTGAACATCCTGTATATTTCAACTTTCAAAATCCCCATTTTATTTTGAAGTTGCTGGTCTCATCTAGTATCATAGAAGAGGTTATAGCAAGAAGGAAAAAACACCTTCAGAAGTGACTGCCTCTGTGATTCTGGTTTCCACCCTTTCAAACCTATTCTAGGACAGGAGGTTTGTACTACACAGTCTCTAACTCTTGACTGGCCAGTTGTCACTATAAGTCATCTCATCCTTTCAACGTTCCTTGTTTTTCCCTCTGCCTGAATTTTCCCCCTTTTCTCTCAGAGTCAGAGGTCTCCTGTCTTCCTTGCCAAGGCATTTTTAGACCTCTACCTGGACTCCTTGATTCATCCCCAGCTTCCCCATGGTTTCCTCTTCACCACTTTCATCCCTCCCTTCATAAAGTTGCTCAGAACTCTAGCCCAAAAATATCCTAACCTCATTTTTGCTGTTCCTTTAAGCTGCCACTAGCCCCCCCTTTTTTTTTTTCCCCCAAACACTACCAAACTCCTTGAAAGAACTGACTGCCTCCACTCATCTTAGGGGTTGCAGCCTGGTTTGCCTCACTATGGCACGAAGTGGCAAGACAAGGAGAAAGAGTAAGAACAGAGGCAAAGACACTTAACAGTATGCGCCAGACCAAACAGGAGTCAGAATGTGGCAGGGAATGAGTCCCGTGGTTGAGGCTTGGCTACATGGCTTAAGGGCACCATCCAATGTATTACAGAAGAATGGTGCTTGAGCTGGCCTTCAAAGGTGGGTAGCATTTCCATAGGCAAAGATATGAGGGAGAACACCTACCTTCATGTAGGGAAATTCCATCTGTCTGCCTTGCAATCTCCCCACAGGGAGATTAACTCTTTTAGGTTAACTCATTATCCAGTAGTGGTTTTGTTTATTATTATTATTATTATTTTTAGCATGAACTAGTTTAAGAGATTAACTGGCTTGAAAAAAATTAGAATTCAAGGTATGTTTATTATGATTGGAAAAAACAAAGGGTGAACATGATAGCTGGTTTCAAATATTTGAAAAACTGTCATATGAAAGATTTTCTGTTATTTGTGTTGCTTAAGAGAGCAGTACTAGAATTAATGAGTAAAGTGAGAGAAGGCAGATTTTCAATTCAAGTAAGGAAGAATTTAAATAAATAGAAATGTGTAAAATTGGGGTTACCTTGTATTTCCCCATCTTTGCAAATGTTGCAGAATGACCTGCATTGCTGCAATCTCTCACTAAAGGTTCATAGGTATGTTAATGCTGATGGCGGAGGGAGAGGAGGAGGGAGAAGAACCAGTGGGAGGTTGAATTACTAAGGCTTACTCACCAGAGTTCTCCTATGACACCACTTGTACTGCTAGGACTTTTCCTGGTCCCTCATGCTTTAACCTTGATTCTCTTTTCTTCCTGTTTTCCTTTACTTCCAGAAGCCTTATACTGTACCAACACATAGCATATACTCAGATATTTGTGGATGAAATAGACAAGTTTGTCTTTCTTACCCTTGGTCTGTCCTTTCCAACCTGGCTAGTTCCATGTCAGGCCTCCTCCCCACACTCCTAATTTCCTTCCAACTTTTCTGGTCACTCCGTTCCTGTGTCCTTTTAAGGCTCATCCTCTTCTAACTGGCTACTACTACGTGTCAGGTTCCTAAGGCCCAGTCCTAGGCCCTCTTCTCTTCTCATTCCATACCCTCTGCTTAAGCATTCTCCTCTGGGCCCATGGTTTCAACTTGACAGTTTCTAAATCTTTTCCCTAGCCCTGATTTTCTCCCCTCTGAGCTAGAGATCTGTATATCTAATTGCCCATTTGATATTGTCTCTTGACTGTCTCAAAGCTACCTCAATAGCAACGTGTCTAAAACATTAGGTCTGCTCCTGTAGCACCTGAAACCAGGCTCTCCTCCAGTATTCTTGTCTTAGTGAAAGGCCGTGCATTTATCCAGCTCCACAAACAAGTAAAATTTACTGCCCTCTCTCAAGACCTGCAAATTCAATCCAATACCATAGCAGTTCTTATGCCTTTTGGTGTTAGCACTCCTTTATGCTTTAAAACCAAAGACACTTAACAGCTTTTATTTATGTGGGTTTTATCAATTGATATTTACTACAGTGACTCAGAAATTTTTAAAACACGATGATACATAAGCATACATTCCATAAGCCATCAGAGCAATGACATCACCTTAGGCAAATGACCTCTGGAAAACCCTACTGTACACTTGTGATAGAATGAGTATCATGTCTTAGCATGATTATGAAAACATCTTTGACCTCACAGACCCTCTGAAAGGATATCCAGATGAGAGTCCCCAGACAACAATTCGAGAACCATCAAAATGGCATGTTGTCAGTTTTACCTCTAAAAGTCTCAAATCCACCTGCGCCTTCCTCTCTCCACTAATATCACCAGCCTAATATAAACTTGTTTTCTCTCATCTGGACCACTGCATTAGCCTAATATGGCTCCTTTGGATCCATTCTTTCTCCCTCCAATCTGTTCTCCACACTGTAGCCAGAACAATCTTTTCAAAATATAAATCTGAATATGTAATACCACTCATTCCTCCTCTCTTAAAACCCCTAAATGGATTTTCACTGCTTTCAACATAAGGATTAAAATCTTTATCACGGTCCACAAAGCTCTGCCTCCCTCCCTAGCCTCATCCCCCCTCCCACCCCTTGTTCCCAGCTCTCCAGCAATCAGGTTTCTGTTTCTCAAACAAACCACACTCCCTCATGCCATCAGTCCTCTGCATGTCTAACAGCCTCTGCCTGGAACTCTCTTCCCTGCATCTCCTTTGCCTAACTCCCATTCATGTTTTGGGTAATAGCCTAAGGCTTTCTTGGCCCCAAGATCAGGTCCCACCCCTCAGTTATACACACTTGAAGCAACACACACCTTTCAATCACAGCTTGTAATTATATATCAATCACATTATGACAAGTAAATGTCTGTCTTCCCACGGGTCTCTAAGGCTCACAGGAACAGGGCTCATGTCTTTTTTACTTCCCAAGTTTCCGGCACTTGGTAATTATCTCTTGAACAAGTTAACAAAAATGCAGTTTGATGGGAAAGAGATAAGATAACATGATAAGCATTACAATGGAGATGGGTATAAGGGGCAAATGTTTTCAGTGGCTTCCCACTGCCTACCAAAAAAGGCTAAATATAGTGGAAGCTCCTTAGAGAATAGCCCAGGCATCCTTTCTCAGCCTTCTCTATTCTTCCTCCAAAGGCATTCAGCCAATCTGGACCTGAAGGACAGTGAGCTCTCCACAGGCACAGCTGAAAAGTCCTCTCTCCTCATCCTTGCCTATGGAAATCCTCCACAATCTCTCAAGGTCCAGTTCAAACAGCTTCTCCAGAGAATGCATTTCCCAGGTCATTCCAGCTAGAAATCCTCTCTCCCATTTCTTGGTTATAGAAAGGCTCACAGGCTCTGCCTACTTTTCTTGTCACATCCACCACACCCCCCACATACTCCAAAGCACCTGGGGTTCTTGGAACCTAATACGTAATTTTGTGAATGTGGCTGGCAGGTGCTCTCTCCTGTGCCAGGAACATCTGTCTCCCTTTATGCTCAGTAACTCTTCCTTCATATGTCAGCACTGATGTGAAAGCCCTTCACTCCTGGGCAGATTTGGTTATTGCCTCCTCTGTGCTCCTACCACCCTCACCTTTCCACCATGTGCTCCACTGCAGCATTCATCCCAGCCCAATGGCTGGTACATAACTCTTGCTGAATGAAGGAAGCCAAGATCTAGGTGTTCTGAGAGGCTGTGCTGCCCATTTTCTAGACAAATAGGACCAACTTCAAAGAAATAATATTGCTCTGAATTCTCAGCAGGGAAATAATTTCCACATATGGCTCCCTACAACATGCAAAAAGGATCCAAATGGCCCAGTATTTAGCCACTGCCTCCACACACAAATCACAGGCTCTTGCTTGGGTACAGGAGACTCAATTACTGCCCCTTTCAATCCTCACTGGTTACTGTACAAAGAACAATGCTGTCCCACCCTCATCCCCTCATTCTCTACAAAGACTCTGGAAAAAGAGGCCAAGCCAGCAATTTCCCAGGCTCCAGAGCACCCAGATTCCAGGGCCAGAGATGCTATGGATAGGGTCTCCCTGCTGGGGTGCTGGCTCTCTCTCCTCAACCACCTTACTGAAAACATATCCACCAATTATCCATAGAAATCTGAAATTCATATACAGACTTTCACACTACTAGTGCTTGCTTGGGTTCAGAAATTACTCAGTGAGGCAAAGTCAGTGCCTCAGTAATAAATTTCTCCTACAACTTTCAGGAGGCACATCACTCACAGACAAGCCCCGCAACAGGAACAATGCTCAGATCTCTGCAAGCTCAGCTCAGGATCTTCAGAGAGTAGTCCAGTTTGATGCAATTCTATTTGTATGGATAAGGGCAAACTTGGCTTCCTAGCAGCAGCAGGCATCTCAGCAACATCAGGGCAGCAGGCTCAACATAAATGTTCAATAAGGCCAGATTTCCCTCTTGATACAAATTCCACAATTCGAGAAATGGGCTTTCTCCCTGGACACTAGGAAATGGGATCCAGTGAAATACACAGGCTTGACTTAGACTCCTTTCCTGAGGAGGCTTGGCAGCAGCTACACAGCTTTCTTACTAACTAGCTGATGGTATAAAGTATGTCAACAACCTCCTGTCCTTCCCAGACAACTTAGTTTGACTCTTCAAGAGTTTCACTGGTCAGAATCTTCCTCAAAGCATAAATACTTCTAAAGAATTGTAAGCAAGAGGTTTGAGGTCAAGACTCAAATTTAGACCTGACTCCTAACTTCACAAATCCAATCTTTGGGGTAAGAATGGTCAAAAATGAGTGTTGATAGCCTCTGGAAGTCTTCAAGCAGATGTCTAAAAAGACCACTTTTTCAGCGATGTTTAAAAGGAATTTTTTTTTTTTTTTAAAGATGAACAGTAAGGGGATCTTAACACTTGACTTGGTGTTGTCAGCACCACGCTCAGCCAGTGAGCTAACCGGCCATCCCTATATAGGGATCCTAACCCATGGCCTTGGTGTTATCAGCACTGCACTCACCTGAGTGAGCCACGGGCCGGCCCTACCCTAAAAGAAATTTAATCACACCATTACATCATTATGTTGTAAGCTCCCTAAGGGCCAGGATATTTTCCCAGTCATTTCTCTATCCCACCTCTCCAAATAAAGGCATAGAGAATTACTCTGCACAGAGTAGCAGTCAATAAATATTTGAGATTGTTTAATAAATATTTGTTGATTTTTAAAAATGTGGGCTGATAAAAGAGATGAGAGGGGAAAAAAAGAGGTGAAATACTCACTGACTGAGAGGTGCCTGCTTCTGGACTCGGGAGGCTGGTAGATAGTATTTATATCCCCCGCGGACTGGGAAGCTTTGATCCGCACCTGCCTGGACACCCCTGAGTGGGGAGAGGAACTGGTCTGTAAGAGAAGAAGAAGAAGGCTGAGCTAGATCTTTAAGCAGGCAGGCATACAGAGGCCCCCTTGCCCTTCTCTGGGACTCCCCATACTCTCAGCCACATTCATGCTTTTACCACATAAGCTACCTGGCTTTTCCCCAAATCTCGCTCCTTAAACTGTCTTGGCAAATCATTATTTGTTTGGTGTAGTTTTACAGCTTCAGTGATAAATGAGCACTGAGGCCCGATGCCCCAGTTTACCAGGTAATGACCCAGACACAGGGTAATAACAAGCATTCTGTAATAACCTGCCAAACAGTCAAGAGAGTTGTAAACACCCTCTCATAAAATTCTCCAAAGAGCTTAGGAAGAACTATGGGAAATTATTTCAGCAGCAAGATCATCTGACAAGAGGGGCTCAAAATAGAGAATGAAAAAAAATAAAGAACAGAGAATGAGGGCAGCTTCCCTGCCCAATAAAATTCTGGTTGCTAAATGTGTATTTTATAAAGTAGCTGGATATGCTTTTTCTTCCCCAACCAGAACCACTCCCTGAAAATCAAAGTAAAAAGATCTCAGTTGCTTCAAAGTACCAGGGTTTATATGCATATTATGTCAGGATCATGTTCAACTTGGAAAAGCCATCATAGGTGCCATTCTGCCAGCATTCAAGGACCTCAGATCAGGGCCAGCAGCCTTACTGCATCCATCCCCACTTTTGCACTGACCTAGTCAAGCCACCATGTAAGCCCTAAAGAGAAAACAAAGCAACAAAGGGGGGCATTTGCACTAAGAAAGCTTAAATCAGAATCTTGAAGGTGAGGAAGTGATATCAGGATATGATTACAAATTAAGTGGAGTACAACTGAGAGTGGGAGCTCTGAATTTATAAACAATTTGGGTCAAAGTTTCTACTTGCTTCTCTATCTCCTCTACCTCCCATAAGAAAAAATAAAGTCCAACTTAAACAAATTTTATATCCTGTCCTCCAAGAAAAAGGCTTCCTGCTCTCAGGGGCAAGTTCAGCTGCCAAGCAGCCTCCTCCATGCCAGACTTTATCACACCCAGGGCTGTCTTGACAAACTGTCTTGCTTTAACGGGAAGTCAGAACCAAGGGGGAAGTGAATGTTCTTGCTGAAGCCTCCGATGTGCAATAGCTCTCTGCTGACAGTCAGAAAGGAAAAAACAGTCAAAGCCACATACTGGGGAAGCAGGCTGGTGAATGGCAAGGGAAGGCCACAGCAGCAGTCAGAAAGGGAAGAGCTGCATGAGGAACACCCACGGACACCTGCCTGGATGCAGTGCCTCACACACAGTGAGAATTCAATAAATCTTGGCAACAAAAACTTGAAATGTACCAAAGAACAAACAATCTAAATCCTCAATTTTAAAATCTGAAAGCTGAGACAGGAAAGTAGGTTCAACAGCCATCACAAGCATGAGTTTGTGAAAGGAAAGGTCAAAGTGTGGCAACAGGCTGGAAAGCGGATGAAGGCAATCAGTAAAGGTTTCAGGAGCAGGGCTTCTTATGCTTTAATATGAATCACCTGGGATTTTGTTAAAGTGCAGATTCTGACTCAGGAGGTCTGGGGTGGGGCTCAGAGTCTGCATTTCTAACAAGTTTCCAGGTGATGCTAATGCTGCTGGTACATGGGCCACACTTTGAGTAGCAGGTCTTAGGAGGTAAGTCCTGCTTCAATTTCAGGTAATGTTTCTCAACCCTAGCTGACCATTAGAACTAACTGTGGAGCTTTTGATGCTTCAGACCAATTATAACAGAATCTCTGGGGATGGGGCCCAAGAACTGATATTTTTAAAATTTCCCCAAGTGATTGTAATATTCAGCCAAGTTTTGAAAACCTTGACTTAAGGGGACAAAGAAGAATGGCATGGTAAACAAAAATGATGCTGTGCAAGGATTCAGGGAACCTTGAACAAGACTGAGAAGTGGACAGGAGAGGAAGGAGGAAAGTGGGACTTTACTCAAAAATAAAAAGACTGTCACAGAGTGAAAGGAGAGCCTAAAGGTATGAAGTGTGTAGCTAGCAGAACATTCTAAAGATAGCAAACAGAAGGTGGAGTTTGACCATTCCATGAAAATCTCACTGAAGGATTCTGTGGGTAGCAGTGTGCTGTGGCTGATACAAACAATATGAAAAATTACCAGGGAACCACATGCGTAAAGATTCACAGTGACTGGAAGATAGGAGATTAGCAGAAAAAGAAGTTATTAAAGTTGATACACAAATTATTTCAATAAAAGATTTGGTAATATAACACAAAACGAACAAGTGGATTCAACTATGCAGAGGGGAAAAAGGGAGAGGAATTGCTTTAGTTTGGTACAGGAACATAAGGTAAGAAACGGCATGCCAGGTCTCACCAATAGCATCCTGTCCAGTCCTCTAACTTAATGGTGGTAGCAAGAGATATTTGCACAAAAGACCATAATAGTTATGATAGTTGTGGAAGAATCCATGTAACTTAATTAAAATTTACAGCTTTACCATCCAAAACTTAATTTAAAAACTTTTTCAAATGTCTGAAGCTATACAACTTCAGAATAATACATACCATGGTTATCACCTTTATACAAATTCTTATTTCCTTTTTGTTCTAAGATAACCCCAATATTCAAGGGTTTCACCCAGATTGAGATTAGTTGAATAAATGTGTGTTTTCATTATCCATACTCTTAAATACTTTGAAGACTTTGATTATATATATGTTAAGGCTGTCTTTCTGACTAAAGAGTTCCAAGCTTTTTATACTATTCACATATAAAAGTGACCCTAACCCCCTGAAAATTTTTTCTTCTCCTGGACCTTTCCCAGCTCAGTTATCTTCTAAGCTTCTGGGAAATAGAATGATACAGCATCTCACAAGTTTTCCTCATGAACAGTATACTTTCTGTTTTGCTTCTAATGATATCCAACTGTGGAGGAACCAGGGTGAGGTTTTCCAAGGGCTGCAATAATTCTAAGATCCCTTTCCTGGTTTGTAACTGATAGGTCCTAGACTACAAATCAGAACATCTGGATTCCACACCAGTTCTATCATTTACTGAGCCACCTAGGCAAGTCACTCTAAGTCTCTGTTTCCCCAGGTATAGATGGGTGATAACAGATTATCTGCCCTGGACTGCTTAGAGTTATAAGAATTAAATGAGAGATGAAAACACCTTTTACATGTAAAAAATTATTTTTAAATAGAAGCCAGACAGAAGCTATTCTGCCCAACCAGTTTTATCTTCCAGCACTTGCCCCACTATTTTAGAACTCAAAATAATTACCCTTGATATTTTGAACTTAAATGGTAGGCACGATAGTGTCAAACTCATTGATGGGAAACTTGCGAAGTAGGCAGTATTTGGATGAGATGATTAGAAGTTTACTTTTATCAGAGAGAATCTGATGTAACAAAACAAAGTGGCTGAGTGTACAGTGGAAGATCTGGAAGTAGAAAACCATACGAAGGTCAAGAGCAGAAAGATAAATTTACGAGTTAGATGCACTTATGTTTAGAGAAGAAGTCTTTAACGGGAATAAGCTAAGAATTGATGGTCCAAGCCAGAGGCCTAGGATAGCAAGAACTACTGAAGGAGACAATAAAGTGTCTTCAAATGACAACAGAAACCAAGGATAGAAAGAGGCTCTTCAGACAGAGGCAGTTCTGTGACTACCAAAATGCAGGAGGTGTCAGATAAGAATAATTTGATTCCTAAGACATGGCCTTGGCCAGGGTGAGGTGGAAGGAGCATGACTAATATACTTTGGTGAGGGATGAAGATAGAAGATTAGAAACTGTCACAGAAGGTTCGAAAGAAAAGGAATCCAAAGAGAAGAAAGAAATAGTGCATTTCAAAACAGGAATAAGAAGGGAAGTAAAGGAATGGATAGCAACAAAATGTGGATGAGGCCATTGCTAAAAATGGAGGATACTCAAAATTGGGAAACAAAGTGGCTGAAAGTTAACAGCAGGCGGAGACACAGACTAAGTGATATAGTATCCTGGAGCAGTGTACTTAAAATGTGATCTTTGGTAGAGGTGATGGTTACACAGCATTGTGAATGTAATTCCATGCAACTGTATGCTTAAAAATGGTTAAAATGGCAAATCTCATGTTATATATATTTTACTACAATAAAAAAAAAAAGTGTCATCATTGGGCTGATGAAAGCCCACCAACTGTGGTATACTAGTCCTAAACCAGCTAAGTATAGAAATGGAGAGTAACCCTTTTAAAACTTTACAGCTATTTGGTAGAATGACTTTATGTCTATTGAATCAAATAAAAACTGTGGCTTGTATTTTATATGTTTATAGTTTATTTTTCCATTTCACTTTTCAGTTTTTGTATCTTAAAAAAGAACTAGTCCGTGACAGATTGGAAATTAAAACACAAAACTGATATTTCATCACAGGTAAAGAAGCACTGTTCTAGAGGTGAGGATTCCTGAGCACATACCAATTTTGGATAATGATTCTTCTGTTTACTAAGAAGCCGTTAAGTCCAGCTGAGTAAGTTCCCAAGGAAAGATTTCACCACCACCATTACCACTGTTAGTCTTAAACATAAAGCTTTATAAATCCAAAAAATAGGAGCAGCTTAAGTGTCCCAACAGGAGCAAAAATGGTTATTTTATTAAACTATGTTATATTTACTCAAGGGAATTATGCATCCTTATAAATTATAATTATGAAGATTATGCAACAGAAAACATTCACAACAGTGTTAAATAAAAAAATAATTAGAAAACTGCATGAATACCATGACAATATTTACTTAAAATATGTATACAAATGGCCAAGATTGGAAACGCATATGCAAAAATAAATCAATAAATGTGTTATGGTGATAAGATTATGTAAAATAGCCCTCTTTTTTAAAAACTTGACAAAAACTTACATTGACTTTATTATAATTTTTAAAATATAGGTCCTCAGAAAGAGAGGCATCAATGTGGCATTTATCTTATGCAATGCCAGGAGTGTCAGATCTCAGATGGTCATCTTCCAAACAGCTCTGGGTGTTGTAGCAATACCTGCAGCCACGTGCACCCCCTTAATGGATGGGACTGCTGATGTAAAGAACCAGTTGTCTATAACTTCTCATCAGGGAAGTGTAGGGATCACAATCACAGTCAGGGATGCTAGCTCCCAATCAATCAAATTATTATTTAACCAAACTCCAATTCCAGCTTCTTGTCAGGAAGGGGTTTGCTGAATATGCTCTCTGCTTGACAATTCAAGAAGCACCCACTGTGTTTTGTTAAGTAAATGTGTGGGAAAGGGGTTCCAAAACAATAACATAGTTCCTGCTCTTGGGGAGCTTATAATCTTTTGGGGTAAAGCTTACAAATATTCAACTAGAAGACAATTAATAAAAAAGCTATAAACTAGTGTACAAACTATATCCAACAACTCCAACTAAAGGAATAAGGAATAATCAAAATGGCCTCAGTCAAAAACACTAACCAACTTGTAGCAGGTAAATCAAACTGGATCTGGAAAAAAAAGGTGATAGCCTTGCACTGGCAAAGAGGAAGAAGGAAGAACTGTGGGGCTGCAGGAGTAGGGGGAGTATGCTGAAGAATGTGGAAAGATAAGTTGAAAGCAGGGACAGTTGGTGGTGAACCCTGGGTGCTTGCCTAAATTTGGATCTTACATGATAGGAAACAAGGAAGGGGGCCGGCCCGTGGCTCACTCGGGAGAGTGTGGTGCTGATAACACCAAGGCCACGGGTTCGGATCCCATATAGGGATGGCCGGTTGCTCACTGGCTGAGCGTGGTGCTGACAACACCAAGTCAAGGGTTAAGATCCCCTTACCGGTCATCTTTAAAAAAAAAAAAAAAAAAAAAAAAAGGAAACAAGGAAGGACTATAAGGAGCAAGTGAGTAACTTGAACAGAAAATGAAATAATAAGGTATATATTTTACCTCAGAATACTTTCCAAAACATACTCAGAACAGTGATACATTTGGGATAGAGAAGACCACTGCTCATACACAGGGACACTGCAATAATATTAGAAAACATCTTCTTTATTCTATGGTTTCCTAACTGCATTCTCCTATGCTTCCCCCTAATCACAGGACAGCCCAACCCCCCGTTTCTTTAGAAATGAATGGTCAGCATGAGCCCCAGTCCACCTAAACTCTCTCCTGGTACGGCACATCCATAGTTCTCATGCAGCCATGTCAGCTGTCCACAGTCGGCCGCCTTCAAGCGTAAGGAAAGGAAAGAGTGCCAAGAAACCTTCGGGAACATGCATCTGAAGAAAACTGGTAGAGAAATCAGTGATTAGAAGACAGATCCAGATTGCAAGTGTTCTTGTGAAATGTGGGCCCCCAGGGACCCTTCAGGAGAGGAAACTGCATATGGGATAATTCCCTAGTCCTGACGGTTCCCATAGAGTGACTGCCATTTGGTAAAGCAGCAGCAAAGTTACAAGAGGCCCTTCAGCCCATGGCCTTTTTCCCCATTGAACAGAAGGAAAAATTTGTTTCCTATATGTGCCCTTAAAGAAAGGCAAGGCTGTTGAGGAGTTGTGGGAGTTGGGTTTACAAAGCATGATAGTCTCAAATCCTTAACAGCCTTTGCTAATCAGCACCCCCACACTAATCAAATCTCTCTTGCTGGGATCAAAATCTAACTGAAAGAACATAAATATATAGAGAAAAGAATTTTCTCCTTTATCCTAAAGGGTTCTCCTTCTCCACACATTATAAGCCAAATACCATTAGCTGCAAATTTAACACTGACAGTACGGCTTCTCAGTGAAATCAAATGCTACCGACATAGTAAGTTGCACTTGCGCCCTCACTTTGGCGGTGGCTGAGGAACATAAAATTCTGTCAAGGAAGCAACACAAGGTCCCAAAGGAAAGGAAGCTTTGTCTTCAGCTGCCGGGCCATGACAGGGGCAACTTACATGATTTCTGTCCTGGGACAGCAGCAATATCCTAAGGCTTTTCATGCTTGAGCTTCTATCCAAAATGTCGATTGCTTTATCAAGATCATCTTGGTTTTTCAGCAGAATGGAGAGCTGTGACACAGGACAGAGAAATGGAAATCATAAAATACAAGTCTATCTCAATGCTTCAGTTTGCAAAATAAAAAAAAAAGAAAAATATGTTTGGAAGAAAACAACCTCATTGGATACTATGGGGTCTTAAAAGATCTAGTTGAAACTATAGAGGTATTTTTTTAAGCATACGATTTAATAATTTTTAGTAAACTTACGGAGTTGGGCGACCCTTACCACAATTCAACTTTAAAACATTTCCATCACTCCAAAAAGATCTCTTGTGCTCATTTACAGTCCCTCCCCCTTTCCCACCTCCGGCCCCAGGCAACCACACTAATCTATATCCTGTCTCTACAGATTTGCCTTTTCTGAACATTTCATATAAATGGAATCATACAACTCATATTCAATTCATAAAGACCCACAGTCTTTTGCATCTAGTGTCTTTCACTTAGTTTAATGTTTTTGAGCTCATCCATGCTGTAGCACATCTCAGTACTTATTGAGATATTTTCTGGGAAGAGCTTCCTCTCCAGAAATACCCTTTACCCCAAACCATCAAATCCTAAACAGTTATAGCCCCCATATTTCTTCCCAAATTAAGCAGGAGAATCATGTCCCATCCTATCTCCAATTGTGCTGACATTAACAGAACACACAGAAAAGGCAAAGGAGGGGTAGGGGAAGTGGGTAGAGGATGAAAACTGAAATAAGAACACAAATTTAGACAATATAGCAGGGTTTAATATCTCAATGTTTAAAGGCAAAGTCAATGACCAGAACCTGAAAACTATCTCCTCCATTTTCATTCTACTGAGGTATTAAAGAGAAGGTCCTTGACGATGCAGGTAAGTCTCACTCGTTGTTAAAAGCAGAGCACATTATGAGTACTAAGCATTAAAAAATGCAAAAGTATGCTTTGCCTAGGACCTAGCAAATGTCTAGATCTTATACATGTGTGGCAAATACAAAATCAAGCAAAATTCCAACTAACTTATTCAGTTCCCAATTTATAATACAAGGAGATGAGAACTCTAAATCCTAAGCAGGGAAAAAGCAAGTAGTAAAAACAGTATTTAAATTAAAATCTCAGGGCTGGTCAGTTAGTTTAGTTAGTTACAGTGTGGTGCTGATAACACCAAGGTCCAAGGTTTGATCCCTATACTGGCCAGCCACCAAAAAAAAAAGGAAAAAAAATTTTTTAATCTCAAAACTACTTATGGAGTGGGAGAACGTTTTGCAAATCATCATATTGCAAAAGAATTCCTTCCTGGGTGACATTCATCAAAGTAGGAATAAATAAGGACTGTTGGAGGCAGGGAGATGTCAACTTTAAAAAAACAAACTACAATTTTGCAAATGTATGATAAGAGTCTAGGACACAGAATATATAATGAACTCTTAAAATTCTACAATAAAAAGATAACCCAATTTTTAAAATGGGCAAAGGATTTGAATACAGTTATCCAAAGAAAATATACAAAAGGCCAGTGCACACAAAAAAGATGCTCAACATCATTAGTCATTAGGAAAATACAAATCAAAACCACAATGGCATAGCACTTCACACCTACTAGGATGGCTATAAAAAAAAAAAAGAAAAAGAAAAAGAAAGTGTTGGCAAGGATGGTAAAGGAACTGCAACACTCATATGTTGCTGGTAGGGATGTAAAATGGCGCAGCTGTTATGGAAATGCTGGGCAGTTCCTCAAAAAGTTAAACAGAGTTACCACATGACCCAGCAATTCAACTCCCAGGTATATACCTTAGAGAACTGAAAACATATGTTTACATAAAAACTCATACACAAATGTTCAGAGCAGCATTATCATAATCGCCAAAAAGTGGAAACAACCCAAGTGTCCCTCAACACATGGATACAAAAAACGTGGCATATTGATATAATGGAATATTATTCAGCCATGAAAAGCACTGAAGTACTGATACATGATACAACATGGATGACCCTTGAAAACAAGCTTAATGAAAGAAGCCAGACACAAAAAGCCACATATTACATGATTCCACTTATATGAAATGTTCAGAATAGGAAAGTCCACAGAGACAAAAAATAGATAAGTGGTTGCCAGGAGCTAGGTAGAGGGGAGAAAAGAGTGACTGCTAATGAGTATAGGTTTCTCCTTGGGGTAATGAAATATTGTGGAATTAGATAGTGGTGCTGATTGCACAACTCTGTGAATATACTAAAAAACCACTGAGGTGTACACTTTAAAAGGGTGAATTTTATGGTGGGTAAATTTTTCTCAATTTATCTGTAACTACAAAAATATAAGTAAAACAAAAACCTCAATAGTGTTTTCATTTTGGATTCTCAAATCCTGACAGGGCAGGGTTTAAAGGGCAAAGAAAAGAAAGAAATTGAGGGATTTTAAATAAACAAAAAGGAAAAAAAAAAAAATTAATAAAATGGAAATTAGTCAACCCCTGATCGCCGACATTAGTAGAATACAGAAAGAAATGCATGATCAAAAATAATTAATGAAGAGTGGTGGCAGTAGGAAGAAAAGCCTGAAACAGAAAGGTGCTACAGAAGAACCTCAGGAGGCTGCAGTTGCTGGGGACTGAATGAGAGAAAGCAGGGTCCCACCCCCCAAAGTGGATGTCTTTCCCCCAGCCTTCAGCATTTCACAGATTAAGAACAAATAGTGGCAACACTTAATGTTCACATGGTAGAAAGAGCAGCAGTGGAAGGAAAAGTTAGCAGCTAAGAAAAAGCCTAAAAAAGAAAGAAGCTCTTGGTGATAATGCGAGTATGTAATGAAACCACAGTAAACCCTAATGATGAAGACGTTGCTTATGCTAAAGCTACAGATGAATTTGCTTCTTACTTCAACAGACAAACTTCTCCCAAGATTCTCATCACAACATCAAACAGACCTCATGGGAGAAGAGCAAGACTCTGAACAGCTGTTCACAGTTACACCAAATTCACATGTTTTTTACAGAAGGGGACTGGCTTTGAAAAAAATTATTCCACAGTGCATCTCAAGAGATTTCACAGATCTGATTATTATTAACAAAGAATGTAAAACATCAAACGGATTTCTTTTGATTCACTTGCCAAATGGTCCAACTGCTCATTTTAAAGTGAGCAGTGTTCACCTTTGTAAAGAAATTAAGAGAAGAGGCAAGGACCCCCAGAACATGTGCCTGAAATAATTCTGAATAACCTTATAACATGGCTAGGTCATTTGGTTGGATATATGTTTTCACCTTTTTCCTCATAATCCTCAATTTATCAGAAGGCAGGTCATCACATTCCACAATCAGTGGGATTTTATCTTCTTCACATTTCACAGATATAAATTCAACTGAAAACAAAGTGGGAATTCAAGAACTTGGACCATGTTTTATCTTAAAATTAAGATTTCCTCAGAAAGGAACCTGTGATTCTAAATATGGAGAGTAAGAATGGGTCCATAAGCCTGGGGAAATGGATAAAAGTAGAAAATATTCCACTTATAAAGTACTGAGTGAATAGTACTGGATTTTGCTGAATAGGTCTATCTTGAACTTGGTAAATTTTTTGTGAGAGAACACCCTTTCCAAAATGAGGAAATTAATTTCCTCAATCTTCTTTCACGTCTGGACAAATTTCCAAGTGCCATGAATTGCCACTGCATGTTTATGTAGCAAACACAAATAAAAGTCATTGTAGTGAGGGTTTAGAAGTTGCAATCTAGGTTTCCTAAAACATAATTCTCTTAAAAAATAAAAATTAAAAGACTAATAATAATTATTTATATTTGGCTTCAGAATTAATATCTGCATAAACATTTAAATAAGGGAACATGCGACATCCTGGGCAGTCATTTTGTTGGCAAAAGAGTTTGAAAATGGATTTAGGGACATTTGGAATTCTTAATGGCAATATTAACTGGAAGAGAAAAGAATATTAAATCATCTAGAAAAGTCTTTACTAACTAAAGAACACCTTTAATGTTGATTAGCAAGCTGACCTTAACCTCCCTTCCTTATGCAATCACTGAAGCTTGAGCTGCACTATGTACAATTTTTTAAAGTTTTATGAATTTGACATTTATATTTTGGGGGTTCTTATATTCTATATCTAAAATGTATTAGTTTACATACTTTAAAATATTTGAATCTATTTTATTTATTAACTATAGTTAGTGATTTATTTTCCAAATTTGCTGTATTTCTAAAATTTATCCAAAAACAAAAGATCAGATGGTCTTATTTTAGTAAGCTGGTTGACAATACATCCAACGCAGTTGTCCATTTTGTAGGAAGGGGACCAGGGAGTGTTTAGGCAAAAAATTCAGCACCTGCAGATTTCAGCCCTAAACTATGATGAAATTTTTTAATTGTTCATCAAATCAAATAAAACTACATGGTGAGGATCTGACTCTCAAAGAGCCCTAATGTTGTCCCCTTTCTTGTCTTGCCCCCGTAACTCAATTCCCTCAAGATACACGCTCTTTACCAGGCATAAACAAACTGCCTTTCAGGCTAATGCTAAGTACCATCCTAAGCTGATTGTGACCATTAGTACATTTCTTGAAGTTGAAAAGCAGCCGAGTAACTGACATTCAAAAGAATTTCTTCCTGGGTGATGTTCAAAGTAGTAATAAATAAGGACTGTTGGGGTGGAGTGAGGAGGAGGAAGTTAATGAAATCATTGGAGTAGGTGCTAACTTTCAAAACAAATAAGCTATAATCAGGACTTAAACTCTGAGAGAAGAATCCAACATTTATGACTGATAGAGGATCTACCCACTGGTTTTCGACACCTCCCAATCCCTGCTAAACCCTCTGCCTCTTGTTAAGGCTGTACTAGAAAGAAAAAGATACCTCTACAAAATATATTGGAGACAATATAAACCGTGGCCCTGGTACCATACCTAATTTTGCCATGGACTGTTAGAGCTCCCTGCACTGAATGAGTAGGGAGAATAGAAACAGCTGTATAATCTTCTATGGAGTAAAAACAGAAATCCCAGAGTTGTTGGAATTAAGAAAAGGGGCTCCAAGAAATAAAAACCTGCAGATGATATTAGAGAAACAAACTAAAAAAGGCTCAGTTAAGCAGAGAGAAAAAAGGTAGGCAGCTGTCTCTCTTGTCCCTGCACCATTCATCTACCTTCTCACCTCATTGTTCATGTAATGTAGATCAAGAGGTTGCCCAAATACTGTTGTCACCTTGTGCTCCACATCTTCATATCTCACAGGACGGCTGAATGCTATAATTCTGAAAAGGAACAGGAAGATTGGTTAATTGTATATTTAAAATGTAGGGTTTAGAAAGCAATGGCTAGAGTACATGAGGGTACTTCAAAAAGTTCATGGAAAAGAGTCACACTATCTTTTAAATCTATTTTTCCACAAACTTTTTGAAGTACCCTGTATTTTCCCTTTCTTCTTAACATAGGATTCTCTTTTTTCTTTCACTGTTTGCCTTTCTCTCTATTGCTTCTTTTTCTTCTCTTATCTACCTTTAACTTTTTACCCTTCTTCTGAGCATCTCTCAGGTTTGACAATAGTAGCCACAAGCATAGCTCAGTTCCAACCATTCATTCTACCACTTCAGCTTGGACCTTTCTGCCAATGACGGCATCATAGCAGGCCACTGGATTTAAAAACTATGTTCTGAATACTCTCGTTAGAAAACAAACTAGAAAACCTAGAGACTGGAGCAGCAGTCCTGAAAACATGGTCTCAGCTCCTAAATGATTCAACCCCAGGACTTGAAAGGTCTTTTCCATTGTTCTTAGATGCCACAGGAATCTGAATACTGATTATCCTCAGAACCGAGACTTCCTACTGCAGAGTCACAGGAATTCCCCTTGAGCTGGTGATATGCCTGATCAGTTTTCTCAACCTGTAATATATCTGGGCTTGTAAGTAGTGTTGATATTGTAGCTTTTCTGAAGGGACTCATTAGGTCAGTTCAAAGAACAATTTCTATAAATAAGATACAGTAAGAACTTGTCCAAAGAGGTATTAAAATATGATTTGTAATTAAATATCCCAGCAAAATTAAAAAGTGGTGATAGATGAAACAAGATTGACAAAATGCTCTCAATGCTGAAGCTGGGTGACAGGTCCATGGGAGTTTAGTATAATGTTCTGTTCTGTTCATATGTGTTTGAAATTTTCAAAATAAAAAGTTTTAATGAATATATTAAGTTGAACTACATGAGACTGCTGCTGATCATTTTTGATGTATAAAAATGGCAATTTCTTTTGGATCCAACCCAATACTCTCGAACTTGAATAGAAAAATTAAGCAAAAAGATAAGTGAAACACAAGAGAATATGAGAAAGAAACTCACATACACATATATAAGAAATACAGGATTAAAAAAAAAAATCTTTAAGTGGGGAAGGTCTTCCCAAGCATAACATAAAATACAGAAGACAAAAAGGAAGAAGATAGACTTGACAACAAAAATTTTAACTTCTGATGTCACAATAAACCATCAAAGTTAAAAAACAAATATCAAACTTGGAGAAAATACTTACAAAAAAAAAAAAAAAAAAAAATCAATAAGATAAAGACCAACAACCCAACAGAAAAACAGGCAAAAGATGACACAATTCACAGAAGAGGTTTATTTTTTTTTTTGCAAGTATTTTATGAATGGCTTATAAACACATGAAAGGATGCTCAATGTGATTAGGAAATACATACTAAAACAACGTCCATCTCTTTAGCACACCTGGGCAGGACAAAATGAGGCTAGCGTGGGGTGGAGCAGCAGCCCTCAGCCATGGGCCTCTACACTTCTTCCCTCCTCCAGGCTGACACAAAGAAATGTGTGGTTCTTTCACATCTTCCCTGCTCATCCAGAGTGGGAAGTGGTATAAACAGAGGAAGAAGCAATAAGACACAGGAAAGAGATCTAAGCCACTAGGTTTTAAAATAAAATTTGACCAGATAACTTCTTTTATGTTCTTCCTGTGCCAGGTTGGCTAAAATCAGTGAGCAGCATAAAAACCTTCATCATCTGGAACTGAGGTATTCAATGTGGAAACTACTAGCCACATATGGCTATTTAAATTTAAATTAATTAAATTAAATTAAAAATTGGTTCCTCAGTCTCACTAGCCATATTTCGAGTGCTCACTAGCTACAATATGGCTGGTGGCTACTGTATTGGACAGCACAGATAAAGAATATTTCCATTGTAGCAAACCGTTCTATTGGGCAATGTTGATAGAATATTACTATAAACCATAACCTATCCTTCCACAAAGCCTAACATCTCAGGAAGATAATTCCTCCATAATCTTTCCCTCATTCATCACCACCTTTCATTTTTTGGAAATTATATTGCCAACTATACTGGTTTGTCTCCATTAGGAAATCCATTTCAATCCTTATTTTTTTTTCTGTCAAATCAACAGTCCCAAGCAGCGATACTGTTAGGTTCTACATAGATGCGCTGTCTAGATGGGGGCTTTTGAGAGAATGGCTTTTCTGAAGGCTTTTGAGAGAATGGCTTTCCATTAATTCCTAATAGCAAATCACTCCCCCACCCCCCTGCATCAGGGCCTCAGCAACAGTTCAAAAGGGGCCAGTCTTTCTGGATAAAATCCCAGAAGTCCACTCAGATGTTCCTAGCACACTAATGGAAAAGGATCAGGCTCAGAGGTAAACTCTTCTGCATTTGGCCTGGCAATGAGCCATTCAAAACCCGAAAAAGCAGTCCAAAAGTTTGGTCAAGATCAGAAACCAAGACTTCCAGATTTGGTAAGATCTAAGCTGCTGTCATCACATTGAATAATAGGCATTTTTAGGCCAGTGCCTCAAATAAGGGTCTAACACCCATTACAACCACCTCCATCAGTGTCTTGCCATTAAGATTTTCAAAGGGAAGGAGATCCTAATCCACAATCCTCCTCTTCTATCCTGCTGGAACTAAGTGGGAGGAGGGTCAGGGGTCTGGTCCTCACCCTTCCAAAGCAAAGGGAAAGTTAGCCCACCAGAATGGATACCTGGCATCAATGAATCGGAAAGTCTACTTCTTTCCTCTTTTCTGTAAATTCTAATTCTATAAGGGCCTACATTTAGATAGATACTCCCCATATTCCCCATAAAAAGTAAAGAAAGCCCACAATGACATTCTCTACAAAATCCTAAGACACAAAATACATGACACTAGAGCCGTCTGTCAGAGAGCAGCTTTAATTTGGCTTCCCCACATCAACTTTATAAAGTCCTCAGTTCCACACATAACAGTGAAATGCCATGGCTCATGGCTCCTGAAGACAGCTCCATAAAAAGAGAATGCAGAGTTTCCAAAATATTGATACCAACATTCTGCCACTCAGGGCTTCAAAAGGCCATTCCTGCCTGACCACCTTAAATATTTGTGGTTTCAATCTGGCAGCTTCTCTGAAACCAAATACATACACTTTTCTCAATGTAAGTCTGCTCACTATAACTCTGTACCACTTTGGGAACAGGGAATTCGGGAGAGTGTAACTGCATAATTAGGCTCCAACATAACTGAGCTTTTGATTTCATATCTACTTCTGAAAACTCTGATGCTCTGAGTTTGGCCATCCCTTCAAAACCCAGTCAGGTCAGAAAGTGTAAAAAGCAGCAACAATGAAGTGACAATTTAACTTCCCTGCTACTGGCAGGACACAGGATGAGCAGCTGGGGACAAAGCTCAGAAGACCTTCCTCCCTCCAGGCCTGGAATAGCCCCCTAGAACCTACCTGGAAGCAGCAGGACCCTGGCTCCACTTACCACACTTGCCACAATGTCTCCACCGGGCACCCTCTGACCACTTTGCAGGCTGTGAACATATCTTTTTAAGGAAGGACAGCAGCTCTAGATCTCCTCTGGTGCTAGTTTCAAAGTAGGCTAATAGGTGTCAGCTGCAGAGAACTACCAGAGCTACGTTCGGGGGTACTAAGGTCCTACTGTGGAACTCTTAATGTAGGAAGAACTCATCCTTATGGGTATGGTCTTTGCCTCTCCAAATGCTCAAAGTAAAGGAAAAGGGGGATATCAACATACAGAAAGGCAAAGAGTGGGAAATGAACATCAAAAGGTACACTTACATGCACACACGCACACACAGGGTCCCAAATATCCCATGACCAGAGTTCTGTATGCTTTTTAAATGTTTTTCCTTAAGTAACTTGAGAAATTAAGTGGAGCCACATTTTTCTCCACTGAGAACTTCTGCTTTGGCTTCTTCCCACTACATACACAAAAACAATAATAATAACTAAAATACTGGTGCTGTGGGTTGAATGTCCCCCCCCAAAGCACACTGAAACTTCATTCCCCCTGTTTCAGTGTTAAGAGGGTGGGAAATCCTACTACGGTAATTGAAAGGTGGGGCCTTTAAGAGGTGATTACATTGTGAGGATCATACCCTAATGAATGGATTAATCCACTGATGGTTTAATGGTGGTCATAGGCATAGTTATAATGGCTTTAAAAGGAAAGCAACTGAGAAGCTCCCTCTCTCTAGCTCCTGCCATATTCACCATGTGACACGCTGCTGCTGTGAAGTGTCACCTCCCACCAACAAGGCCCTCATCAGATGTCTTCCCCAGGCTTTGGATTGCCCAGCTCCAAAACTGTAAGAAATGAATTACATTTCTTTATACATTACCCAGTTTCAGGTATTCTGTTATAAGCAATAGGAATGGACTAATACAACTGTCAATGGAGAAAAGGACAGAAGAGTTTTGTAACATTACTTTCACTTCCCTAACGAGGTAAGAGTCAGAAAAACTGACTGAAAAACTCCCCCTTCTATGTTCTCAAAGGATCTGAAATCTTTCACAACTGATGAACTTGGTGCAACTTCCCATGACCTGGAAACATCATGAAGAAACTTCCAATTCACCAACCTGGCCCCTGATGTGGACAAAGCCAGGGCTATTCTACTAGGGATAGAAATGTTACCACCTTTCAGGAGAATCCGGACCTTACTCTAATGCCCACAGGCGGCACACTATCAGTGTGTCTGGTAGCCATGACTCTGAGTAGAGGTAGAGTCCTTATTTCCTCCCCTAGCAAAATGGCAGAACTCCCAGTAGTGGAATGGAGCAGAATAGTAAAACATCAGCAGTTGAAATGGATTCCAGTTCTAAGACCAGAAACAAGGTTAAACTGGTAGGCCAAGACAAGGGTGAACTTTCCCCTTTATGCTCAATCCATCCCATCACCCAGCCAGTGGTCCCACAGGGATTACAAAAGGGGAACAGCTTCCACAAGCTTGATGCTTTCTGAGAACTTGTGCACACATGAATACAACTACCAATCAGAAGGCAGACTTACCGCCTCTCCCCGTTGTGCTCAAACTTGATTCTGACATCACTCTGCCAAAAGAAATGACACACAGGTTAGAGGGTTCTCTGGAATGCGTTACACCTGCCATTCCCAGGTAAGCCTTGGGCAGTCTGTTAGCAAAATTAGGGAAACATGGCTCCTGGTCTAACTTCTCGACCCCGAAAGGCATTCCTTTCCAATGAGTTACAACTTCCAGTTCTAAACTCAGGGGCAAAAAAACTCTTAGGACAAGATCCCTAGGTGGCTGTCCCAGTTCAGTTGCTATGCTCTGACATACCATTTCCAGCTTTATACACTCCCTATTTCTATAACTGGCTCTGAAGTTTCTCCCACCACATCACCTCCTGACCAGAATACCTTTCCTTCTTGGCTGATGTGACTTACCAGAAAACTAAATCTTGCTACTGATACTTCCTAGCTACATTACCACAGACAAATTACTTATCCCCTATGAGTTTTTCTATTTGTAGAGTGGGGCTAAACATACCTTGCAGAGTTCCTCTATGAACAAAATGAGATAATGTTAAGTAAAATACCTGACACACAGTAGACATGCAATAAATGGTTTTTGCTGCCTGCTACTGTAGATACTGCTATCATTGATTTCTCATGGTCCTCCCAAAGCTTCTCCAATGGGGATAGATAGGATCCTGAACAAATTACAATATATACTGTCACCAGCTTTATCTAAAATGACCATCATGGCCTGTAAACTCCGGGACGGCAGGACTCATGTCTACTTTATTTCTATATCCCCAGTGCCAAGCAAAAGGAATGACATATAATATTTTGGCTTAATAATACTTGTTATGTGGATAAGTGAATTAAAGAACAGAACTGAGTGTATATACCAGAAATAAGAGGAAGTAGATGTATCAGAATGTTAAAGAACAAATCAAAGAGGAAGTGGTATTACAAAAGGCCAAACAACTTGAGGGAGTTAAAACAACAGGAAAAGGCAAGAGCTATTATAGAAAGAAAGAAGAGGTATAGAAGAAAAGAAAAGTAAGATTGTCAGGAAACCAGCAAATAATAAGAGATGAGGAGAGAAAGGTTTCATAGTCAATGAACAAAAATTATACTGAGAAAGACAAATCAATAAGAGGGCTTGGAAGAAAGAAGTTGGCTTAAGAGTATCTGAAGATGAGGAACACACAGACAGAGAAGATAACAGAAGAGGGAAAGAGTTTGAAGAGTAGAGTGGGTGCATAAAGGACTCCCTTTTCCCAAGGAATTAGAATTCTCTTCCAGTCCACTGAATTGGAACAGTGGTTCTAATTCACTCTAAAAATTACTGAGGACCCCAAAGAGCTTTTGTTTATGTGGATTATATCTATTGATATTTACCATATTAGAAATTAAAAGTGAGAAAATTTACATTTATTTTATTCATTTAAAAATAGCAACTAACAACTCAAAATGTTAACAAAAATATATTTTTATAAAAAACCACACTTTCCAAAAAAATTTAGCAAGAGAATGCAAATGTTTTTAATGCATGGCCTAAGACAGCTGGATTCTCACAACTGCTTCTGCTTCAATCCGTTGCGATAACATATCACGTAGCCTCTGGAACACTCCACTGTACGTTCTTAAAAGAATGAGGGTGAAAGGGCAAATACCTCAGTAGTATTACAAAAACAGTTTTGACCTCATGGACCCCCAGACCCTCTGAAAGGGTCTTGCAAATCTCCTAGGAGTCACCAGACGATATCTTGAGAATCACTAAATTAGAATACAAGAATAGCATTCTTTAATCCATTATTTTAAAGACAAGGAAACTGAGGCTCCAAGAGCTTAGTGTCCCTGGAAAGTGCATCGTACTAAACAGCAAACAACAAGGCTCCCCTAAGGAATAAAGCCTGTAAATGTGATAACTCTTCAAAATATAGCCGTGACATAGCTTTAATATAACATATGGACCACTTTATCCGTCAATAATGCATAATAGCTAACATTTACTGAGCATTTACTGTGTACTAAAAGCACTGTTCTAAGCAATTACATATATTAGTTAAACTAATCCTCACAACAGGTACTATTATTGTCCCTACTTTACAAAATGAATTATAATGAAGTTAAATAAGTTCTCCCAAGGTAAGGTCACACTGCTCATAAAGGAAGAGTCAGGATTCAAACCCTGGAAGCCTCACTCTGATCTACCAAGCTATGCTACAACTAAGTGTCACACAGGCAGATAAGGTTTATTTTAGTCATAGATGCAGGGTTTCAATGGGAACACTGAAAGAAGGAAACTGTCAAAAGATCTTTTGTGACCCTACTTTTTGGAAATCATGGAGAAAGAGATGGAAAGCTCCCCATATCTGGAGTAATAATGAAAACTAGGGTACCAATCATGCAGCAAGCTGGGAACCAGTAGGGGAGCCTTTGGCTGAGGTTGTGGGTGGATGGCAATGGAGGAGGTAGAACAGAAAGGCAGGGCGCCCCATCTGATCTGCATTCTAGGTAAGAGAGTGAGTGTGCGAGCACGTGTATACACATGAATACTCGTGTACACAAGTGGGAAGGTGAGGCAGTGCGATGGAGGGAGTTACTGTATGAATTCAAGGTTTATCTGAGTGACAGCAGTTTTTCCACTGTCTTCTTTTTGTCCTTCTCTAAGCAGTTTCCACAACAAGAGCCCTCCAAAGCATAGTGCCTGAGACATGCTGCCACACTGCGACATGCCGTCTCCAGCTTCCCACACTCTCTATTTCCACAACTAGCCCTGGAATATCCCAAGTGCTCACTGAAGTTTGTAGTCCTATCTGTCCCTGTAGGTGAGTTACCACATCTTTTCACCTGTGCCTGCCTATAGCCCAGCATACCTTGGTATAGCTCTCATTATTATTTTTTTAATTAATATATTTTATTTTAGAATGGTTTTAGATTTACAGAAAAATTGAGCAGATAGCACAGAGTTCCCTTATATCCTTCTCCACCTCACACACGATTTCCCCTATTATTAACATCTTAACAGTAGTATGGTATATTTCTTTTTGTTACAATTAATTACCCAATATTGACATATTAACTAAAGTCCATAATTTATTCAAATTTCCTCAGCTTTTTCTCCTGTTGATTTTTACCTTTTTTTCATTTTTTAAAATTGTGGTAAAAAACATAACACTCATTCTTAAACTGGAACAACATTACATTTAGATGCACCTATGAAGGAACCTCCTCAGACTCTTTATGGGACTGAAGGAACTAAATTTATTTCATCATGGGCCCAAGAGTAGTACCCAAGTACTATTCTACATGAATTTAGTCAGAAAGGGAATTAAACTTTTGTTGCAAACCACAAATCACTCCTACACAAGACCAACCAAGCCTGTGACTAGTGTGCAGTATAAACAAGATGACTTCTCTGATGCCATGACAGCCTTTCAGAACAGGATGCAGGTCCCTGACCAGCTTCCATGTACCCTATGGTGTGCCCAAATCTGCTGAGTTCCTAAATCTGAGTTTCCCCTGTCAGGCTGACCATAATAAGCCATGGATAAGGGAAGTTCAGATAAAGATAATCTGATTCAATTCCTTCCTGCCAACCATTCTCCTTGACCTCTCTGAGGCATTTCACACTGATCGCCAAGTCCTCCTCTGACTTCTGTGACTCTATCCCAGCCCAGGGAACCTACCACCACTCTAACCACTTCTGCTTCTTTGCTAGTTCCTCTTCTTCATGCCTTTCCCACCCCACCCTCCACATGTGACCATTCCTCGACATTTGGATTTTTGGCTTCTGGCTTTCCCTCTTCTCCTCACATCTTCACTTCAATGGGAATAAGCTTAATCAGTCAGCCTCTAAATAGAAGATACTTAAATGGCTATGTCCAGCCACAATCTCTTAAGCAAAGCTTCATCTCCGTACCTTCTACCTGTATTTGAGGCAGATGTGTAGTGTCAAACTACTTGCCTCAAATCCTGGCTCTGCAACTTCCTAGCTGTGTGACCTTGAACTTGTTGCTTAACCTCTCTGTGACTCAGTTTCCTCATTTGTAAGGTGAGAATGATGATAATATCTATCTCACTGTGTTATCAAAAAATTGAATGGTATTAATTGGGTAAAGATATTAGAACAAGATCTGATATATAATAAGTGCTCAATAAATAATAATACAGGTCCATTATCTTTTAGCCAAAACTCTTGGGGCCAAAAGTGTTTCAGAGTGCACATTTTGGATTTAGAAAGGTAGTATGGTACATGTTCTGTATATCATGTGACTCCCTCTGCAGGAATGTGGGGGACTGTCTAGGGCGGCACTCCTATGGCAGAGGCAGAATGCTCACAAATATTTCCTGCACTCCCCTGTACTTCTTGAAGTTAGTCTGGGGCTTTGTGCCTAGTTCTGACCAAGAGCTGGGAACGGAACTGAGTTCCATGCTCTCTTCCCTGGCAGCCACATGTCCCAGGACAGTGGAGCCCCCTCAGTCCAGGTCGATAAGTGACTCTGGAGAAACACTGACCTTCTGTCTCCTTGTACTAGACATATTATAAGTAACTGAGATTTAAGGTTTATTTGTTAAGACAGTACAAGCTAGTTATCCAAACTATTCTAATTTTTGCAATGAATAATATGAATATTCACAGTAAGTGGAAGAAAGAGGGACCATAAATAGCCCCATATGTTCAGGCCAGGTTTTGTTGCAAATGAGTTTGCTGCAAATTAAAAAATAATAATAATAACAAAATAAAATAAAAAGTAAAAACAACAAAAACCCTTTAGTTTGCAGCACTCTCTGGATTTCACACACTCTCAGAGTTTTTCCCACTGTATCTCAAACTCAACCTAGCCATATGTGTCTACATCAACTAGTCTGTCTTCTCAGTGTCACTATTTCTAACATTGGTACTATTGATCTCTTGGCTACAGAAGCTCAAATCTCTGACTTCTGCTTTATTCTCTCTTTCCTTTCCCCACTCACAGCCAGACAGCAAGTTCCAATTCTCCCTTCAAAAGCCTCCAGTATAAGACTCTGTTTCCCATTCTCCCCAACATCACCCTCATCAAGACCTTTTCCCCTTGCTCCTGAATTCCTAAAGCTGCTTTTGTACTTAGCTAATGCCTTCCAACCCACTCTATGTCCTTCTACAGTTCCAACCATCTCAACCATCTCTTTTACCTGTCCCTTCCTTGTTCAAAAAGTAATCAGTGATACCCATGATCTATGGGATAAAGTCTAAATTCTCCGCTATCATTCGAAGCAATCCAGGTTTTAGACTCATTCAGTTTACTTAACCATTTCACATTGTTTGTTCCCCACAGGCACTCTCCTCTCCAGCCAGATCAATGCTCACCCTGAAATATGTCATATTCATTCCTTCCCCTAGGCCTTTAATCATTCTGTTTCCTGACCACCTTTCCTCCTTTCCACCTAACTAAACTTTCATACATCCTTCATAGACTAGTTCAAGAGCCACCTCCACCTGAAAATGACTCCCTAACTCCTTCAGCCCAAACGCATCTTTTACTTCCTGCTGAGAAAAATAGTTCCAGTATACAAATTTTGGTCTAGGCAGTTTCAATTCCCCTGCCCACCACAGTCAATCTGGTGAGAGGAATAGTGAGCGTCACTCCCAGGAGAGGGACAGTATAGGCCTCCAGGTTGAGCTACAGATTCAGGAATTTGGCAGGGGCAATGGGAGTACCGACGATAACACCAAACTTAAGCAAAAATGACCTTTTCAAAGTCTGGACTCAACAGGTGAACATGTAACCCAACAGGGCTCTCAAGAATCCAGAATAATCAAACATGGTTTATCAAAAAAGATGTGTGAACTAATTTGACCTGGTAAAGGCCTCAGCCATCATCCCTCTGACCCTCTCTCTGATTCTGTATTGCTCCCTCTTCCTGTATTTGCTATATCTTTGATGGCTCCTCACATCCTTGAAACTGGAGTCCTTATTTTGCCAAAGATAGTAAATAAATGAAAGAAAAAAAAGGACAACAAAAATTAAAATTTTATTTGTAAGTGCGATCCAGGAAAGTCATAGGAGATCAGTGGAAGAGATGATAAAGCAACCTTCTTACAAAACATAATGCCAGGCTTGCGTGTTGCTTTATGTCTTATTTTCAAATTGGCCAGCCCATCTTATCAACAATCCTTGAAAGCGAAAGGAAGTCCTGAACACCCAGGTCTATCATAGTTATAGCAAAAGACAGTCTGCTCAATCACTGACCTTGCTGGGGGAACAGCTCCTGGAATTCTGTTCCTCCAGACTGATAGCCAAGGCCCTGCCCTGCTTGTGCCTACCATGAAGAAAGCAGTTTTTCCATTCTGAAGCACCCACTAGTGGACATCTGGAGGGATGCATCCAGATCCCAGGCTCTGATCAAGCATCTACCTACCATTTTGATAAGATTCAAGGGAAACAGGAATCCGTGGAAATAAGGATTCTATTTCTTCCTCCACTGGACTTTTCAGAAATTAGGCTAGCTCCAAAAGTTTGCAAAAGGCCAGACAGACAGACAATAATGACAGTCCAATAAAGGTGAAAACACATTAACCCTTTTAGTTCCATGGTACTATACATGGTTCTGGTTAGAAGCTTTCCCTAAAGCTCATACCCACAGTGCCAGAACATAATAGAAGTGATGTAATCACTACAACTTTAACTTTGTTTTACAATGTACAAATACCTTACATTCTGTTTATGATCTTGTAACACCTTAAGAGGTAGACACAGTGGGTACTGTGTCTTTATTTCAGATAGAGAAATTGAGGTTCAGAAAGGTTATACAACAGTGTAAAATTACTGTGACTAGGAGTCATGGGGTTTGCTTCCTGGCTCTACTCGATACCTTTCTTTAAAAGCTTTGTTAATCTTAAAGTATTACACTCATGATTATGGTTGCTAATGTTGTTAACTACTGTTGTTAAAAGCAATCTGTCAGTTGTAAAATTCTATATTAATAGATGATTAACAACTTTATGACTCCGATGCCAGTGTTCTTTTTACTACATTAACTGTCAGCCCTATAGAGAACTAGCACCCATTGATAAAGCACTGTGGGTTGATGACTGCTACAGGGATGTTGCACATCATAGCCTACAAAACAACCACAAGCCCCAGCCATACCTAGGATGTGCCATACATCTGAGAATGTTCAGTCAGCTCTAACCATGCTGTAGGCTTCCAGGGACCTAATGTACAGAAGGGAGAATATAGAGAACACAAAACCTACCATTTAGCAAATAGTTCATAGCTGAGCAGCTCATTGCCCATGTACTTTCATAGCTGTTCAGAATGCTTATTTGTCCTCAGATGCATTCTCTTTTTCAATTAGTTACCAAGCTTGTTTACTTAGGGAAGAGGATGTCTAAAGTCCTGCCAAGCAGAGATGTTAAATTAGGTTTTCTAGTTCGTCCAGGCCTCGGCCCCCAAACAATTCTGTCAATGAACCCACAGCTCCTCTGGCTTTCCTTGCTGTGCAAGCTTGAGCCCCAGGAGGCTGTGCCAATCTCAACGCTGCCTTTTTGCCAGCACTGTCATTCTTACAATGAAGGGCTGTTTGCCTCTGCTACCACCATTCCGCACTTGAATAAACAACCTTTCCTGCTAGCCAAAATACTTGGTTACTTTCAACTGGGAGTCTGCAATTTGAATCTTTAGCTCAATTTGACATTTCTTAGTCCAATTTGGCATTTCTTAGCAATTTAAATTAGGTTTTGATCTTTCATTCCTCTCTCCTCCTAAGCATGGACTTTCTGGTAGAAGAACTGGTAATGAAGAAAACTGTCCTATCCCAGGCCTAAGCTAACAAAAACAACAAGAATAATAATAGATGTGAATTCACTCTGTAAATTGTAAAGTTCCACATCAACAGATTATTAACATTGCCACGCTCTTTTCATTACACTAAGCTGTAAACATCTCTTCCCCGCACCCCCAAATCTCACCCCATCTTTCCTAGAAATACATCTGCTGAGACTTTCTCCCTCTTTCTGCTTTCAGAATTTTGCTGAAGAATACCCCTCCTGGTCAGAAGCTGAATGTCTGCTATACTTCCCAGGAAAGACCATTCTACAACCTTGACTTCCATTAAGGGGAAAAGCTATCTTGCCATTTTCATTGCCCTTTTACCCAATATTAGCATAAAATTTTGAGCTTCAATTTCTAACCAGCCATGCTAGTTCCACAAACTTCACATTGCCGTAGAATAGAATCTTAGGTAGGATTCCCATTGATGAGCTTATCATAATGTGTAGAAACTCATGACCTGTGTGGAAAGAATGAATGCACCAATAAATCTCTACACATCTCCAAGCATATACTTAATTTCTTGCCCAACAAATCAACATTCTCTTACATAGTATAAAAAGCTGTGCTGTCCAATACAGTAGCCACTAGCCACAAATGGCTATATAAATTTAAATTCAGTTCTTCAGTTGCTCAATAACCACATGTGGCTAGTGGCTACCACACTGGACAGCACATTTCTGCCATCCTGGAAAGTTTACTGGATAGCACTGATAGAGGCTGCTTATGAATAATACTGTTGTAAGAAATGGTGACTAGAGGCACAGAACATAGGTCATGAGTAACCAGTGCTTCCTAGAAATCCACTAAAACAACTTGTCTGGGAAATGAATTCCACTCTTCCAGCATGAGTAGCAGATTTAAAAGCACATTTTAGCTTTAAAGGGTAATTTGGGTCCTTACCAAAAATTTCTTTTTCTCACTGGCCCCTGCACATGAGCCTGTTGTTACTGTGGGGCTGTTCAGAAGGGCTGAGCTGCTGCTGTTGTGTTTTTTCTTTAAAAACAAAAAAACTGAGGTTAATAATTTGTATCCTCCATGCAACAGAAACGTTTGACAATACTGAAGTAAACTGTCGGTCCCCAGAACCAGTACCTCTTGTTAAGATTACTTTCTAACAAACAGTGAATCCTTTTTCACATCCTTCTACCTTTATAACCACTGACTGCACTCCAGTAACTCAGCAGCAGGCACGGTAAAAGATAAGGACTTTTAATAGCTTTTAGGCTCTTATAATAGCTTTTAGGCTCTAAGCAGGATTCCTAAAAGGTAATCCCCTTTCAGGGAACTATCAGGGACCACTCCACCCCTCCTTCTCCCAGTCTGATTCCTTTGGGACCTCCAACTCAAGAAAGCTTCCCCTTTCACCCACTTACTGATATCCATGCTAACAGTCCAGTTAGGAGAAAGATCAGCTAACCAGAGCAGTGTTAGCAAGCACACTCCTCATAGGAAGACAGGAAGGAAAGTGAGGTCATTAGGCTCAAGCCTGGTGGAAGGAATTCAGTTCTGGTAACAGCTCCTTCCAAAAGTAGTTCTGAACACAAATGTTACAGCAAGGAAGAACTCACATAATTAGACAGAATAATGTATGAAAATAGTACAATAATGAGTCCTAATCTGTTATTGTCCCAGTTCTGTAAGATAAAAACAACAATAAAAGCAGCTTTCTAAACTAATCTGTCTATTATAAAAAGAAACAAAAAGACTCCTCTCTCCCTATGGTCCCTAGTATTCCTTAAGGCAGGAAATAACTCTGGAAGGCTATATCAGAAAAATTTCTAGGCCCTTATACTTTCTCTAGGAACCAAGGATACTTCTGAAGAACTGGTAGAGAAGATGCAAATAAGGAAAGAGGAGATTAGCTGTAACATAAAGAACCACAAGAGAGAATGTCATGAACAAGTTTTCATCAAATATGCCCAACATGGCCAGCTGATATAGCCCTAGATAGGAAAAATAGCTATATAGGAAAGCTCCCCATCATTCACACCTCTCTATAGACCAAAGTACCTAAGAAACAGGGAGGTAAATGGCACTAGAGGTGAGAAGGTTGTCAACCACACACAAGTTTAAATGTTAACACAAATAGGAAATGTCTTCCTAAAGAAGCATACACTCTCAATAAAACAGGTACTCTCAATTACCCGAGTTAATAAGGGCAAACAACTATAAACAACAATAACAACAAAATCACTTATTGTTGCCTTTAGAATATGTGACATTTTAATAAATAAATTTCCCTTCCTAATTATATTTTATATAAACTAATATAAAATGAATTAATTTTTCCTGAGTATATACTGTAAGGTAGCTAAAAACATTCTGAATTAAGGATCATGAATTTGAATAAAATATTTGCCAAACAATCAGTAAAGGGAAAAAAATTATATGAATACTGTCCCCATAACAAGTGAAGGAATTATTCTTATTCTCCACAGGTGAAACACTATTCAAAAAGCTTTGGGACTCCAGATCATGGACCCACGCCTGTTTGGTATATATCACTTACCATTTAACAGACTGAAAGGAAGGGACCAACAGCATTCGAATCTGGTATCAGAGTATCCCTAGCTTCTTATATATTTCCCCTTTAAAAACCCCTCCTCATCAAATCTAGTTAAGCTGGTCAGGGCCACACACACCTGCCTATTTGGGTGACTTGTGTCCTTGTTCTTCATGGTCTCATATCCAGGCACCCGGGGACGTCGGCTCATCTGAAGGGCCACCAGATCCTTCATGATCGAGTTCAATGCCTCCTGTTCGTCTGCAATGAAAGAGAGCACATAGGCTAAGATGCTTATACAGACCAGCAAAGCACTTTCATAAATCATATGACTGACTAATACTTAGAAAATTCTACCAAGGTAAAATGACAGACCCTGTAGCTATAATCACATGCAGTTGAGGCCCCCCAAAAGTAGATAACTGAGGTCAGACTTTGACAATTCACATGTTAATGGATCCTTAACAGGATTTCTGGCAGCAATATTTACCAATTCATTGTGGGGAAGAGAGGTGCTCACAGAGCAATTCATCTATGCTAGAGAAACTCAACCAGGAAAAAACAGACAAAAAGTTGGAATGAAGAACAACACAGCACAGTGTAGTAGGGTAATGAAGAGATTAATTCATAGAGAGCTGATTATGGGACACAGTCAGTCCCAGACTTATTATTAAAGCATCATCATATGTAGAAAGAACATTTTAAAAGGTAGCAAACAGGGACCTCAGGTAGCTGCTTTGAACAGAACTTGTTTTACAAGCCTAGTTTTTGAATGCCTCGCCCCCAACCACCCCAACTCTTTACAAGTTTATGGGCCTTTTGCTTCCCATAGGGAAGTCAAAAGGCAGTTCTATTGTTTTTCTTCCCTAACTGATCAAGCAATACATTGTGTCTACGTTATAGGCATTACTTTTAGTCTCCTTTTCCTGAAATAGCATTAAGTACTATAGTTATCATGCATTGAAGACAACTGGCCAAACCCCAAACCCAAACCAGCCCAATTCTGTCTTGCAAAGTTCTTCCAGGTCCTTAAAGAGATCTTTGTCCACTCAAATAGTATTTGGAGATTGAAAAAAAAAAAACCTGTTGATCTGGAAGGGAACATGAGAGATGAATTGTTACATTTGCTTTGGTGACAAGTGAGTCACTCAGGGACTTGGGGCACACCTTAAAAGAAGCAAGTACAAAAGGCTCCCCCCAAAGAGAGTGCCAACCTTGTGCCCTTTTCTCATTGTCTTTTGGTAATATTCTAAGAAAAGAAAGAAGAGCATAAAGTATAGGAAGTAAAACTGCTCTAGTCTCTTCTCCCACACTATTTGCTCTGCCCTCTCCCTAAACCAAATCTGCTCAGGTGCCTTACATATCCTCTGAGGAGGTGCAGGAAATGAAGGACAAAGGTTCCTATAAAGAGGTTTTTGCCTGTTCAGTAAAGTAGCAAGATTAGATTTAAAACCTGCAGGGAAAACACCAAAAGAGTAGCTTCCCATATGAATCTACTTCAAAACATACACAAAAGTATGTATGACAGTGACACAGTTGTAGTACCGAAAGCATGTGGTAAAGGGGACAACAAATTGTGACAAACTAGTTATCTACAAAAAGACATTGTCATAATTGACAGAATTTATGTTTTAATGATTTATATTTTCTAGCAATTGCCCTATAGGCTCTTTAAAGAAAGGGCACTTGTTTGGTTTTTTGTTTTGTTTTTTAATCTCACAACAAAGGTTTAAAAACTAGAGCATAACATCTAAGCTCGGAAGATTGGCTTATATTCGTACATAATACAAGGATACTTCAAAAAGTTCCTGAAAAAATAGAATTAAAAGATTGCATGAATCTTTCCATGAACTTTTTGAAGTACCTTCATATACATAGGCTTATATAATAAATTGGCTTATATATTATTAAGTATAATATATAAAATTAATGGGGCAAACTGTAACAACAGATTGGGATCAATTTATGGAAGATTATGACTAGGCAGATGTTTCTGAGGACCACCCAGTAAATATTCCTAAGAGTAAAACGGAGTTTTCAGTATCAACATTAACCACCATAAGAACTGAGAATTTCAGCTGTCTCAACTCAGATATTGAACCAAGATGGATGTGAATACACATTCATACATACACACACACTTTTCAAGTCAAATACACAAGTATGACTGGAGAAAATGTTTCTAATTCTGTATGAGATGATGCTATTATAAGAGCTGGTTTATCAGTTGACAAATTCTATTTCCAGGAAGCTAAGCAATTCCTGGCATTACATAACGGATAAACTTGTTTGGCAGTTCCAGTACTGAGAACACACTACAGGAATGGTTAGGCACTATCACCTGAATCTGAGACAACTGACACAAGTGAAACAGGGTTATAGGATTTGATTTTGTGTCAAAGTTGAATACATTAATAGAGGCAGACAGGTTCTTCAACTGATACTTCAAACTGAGGACATGCATAAAGACAGGAAGTAAATTAAGTGGCTCTTTTAGGCATTTCTTCCTGGACTGAGATTTTAACTGAATTATCAGTACTCCTTCAGTGTGGCATTCCTTTAAAAATTAAAAACAAACAAAATTTTTAAAAACAAATAGCTTTCTTAGAGTGCAGCAGTCAGGAATATAAACTTTGGAGTCAGAAAGATCTGTTTAAGGAAGGCCTTGAGCAAATCATCTCAATTTCCTCATCTGTAAATGGAGATGATAAAAGTATCATTTCACAGAGCTGCTGTGAGAGTTAAAAGAAAAAGAAAACTTACAAATTATTTCTCATAGTACCTAAAACTTAGTAATGCTAAAAAAAAAAAGAATGCTGGCTATTATCATCATCAATGGGAAAAGGTCAATGGAAAAAGACTGGAGGCCACTTAATCTACCCTAATACTTAATTTTATTCCTGAATTTTTATTAATCATTAACAATAACCATTTACTGAATACTTATCATGTATTATACATTAAAAAGTTTTAAAAGATACTTCGAGGTGTTCAAACTCTCGGGGTAAAAAGATAAAATAACACAAATATGAGGTTACACCTAAAAACCCCAAAAAACAGCTTTGAATTAGACAAAATACCAACCAGAGTACATAAACACAAATGTATAAAAATATATATTTTGTAAATGTGACAAGATGTTGTATAGATGATTTTACATAATTATTAACAGAATAAAGATTCTTTCAGAAAAGCAAGCTGTTCCAGCTATATCAGAGAATTTTACAAAATGAACTGAGAAGGAGAAAGAACGTGAAGAATAAGCAAGTAAGGCAGAGGGTGGAAGAAAAAAAGGTCAGGGAATGATCTTCAGTGAGTAATCGTAATCAAGTAGAGTGCAAAGAAGGGAAACTGGCAAAAAGTGTTTTTTGGGGTTTTTGGACAAAACAAGAATGAACCCCAGAAACCAAGACCAAAGAAGGGTAGTGGCAGGCATAGGCCAGGCAGGTCTGATAGAGTGGCAGAGACAGAAACAAAATTTTAAAAGGAATCAAGAAGCTGGAAATTGAAAGAAAATTGGAAGTAGCAGAAATCAACAATTTATTTGTGAGCCATATAAGGCTCACATGTAAGTGAACAAGCTGAGGCAGGGGTAATGGTGTGCTATAACCTTGAAAAGATTTCCTGAAGATGGGGGTGGACTGATACACTTAAAAGCTACCAGGAAGAAGCAAAAAGAAGTTAATTCTGGAGATTAAGAGGTTAAGAATCTAGGAAGGGGAGGAGTAGTCATAGAAAATAGAAAAGAGGGAATCTAAGAAGCAAGGATTAGAGTTCAGGCTTAAAAAGTGGAAGTTCTTAAGCAGTTTTAAGCAGACAGGTATCCATAACTCCCCAGTGGCATGTATTTTTTCTTCTCCTGATACCATTACCTATAGTATGGGGCTGCCAGGCAATACACTCCTCTCTCTCTAGCTCCAGTAGGAATTCACTCTTCCAGACTGATCTATTACTTCTACCTAAAAGCAGGGTCTTAAGGCACTTCCCATTCATGAGTTTCCTTGGCTAAAAACCCAGAAAAGTTGCCAGAAACACCATGTCCTCCAATAAATATTGTTGTCCTGCATGACGTCTGTTTACTATGCCATACTCTCTCTTTTCAATACATACAACCCCCCAAAGTAATATTTTAATCCTTGTTTTCACTTACTAATGATGTTATTTCTTCATCTTGCCAATGCTCTACCCAGCTCTGCCAGATCATCTATCATAATGCTCACCAGGAAAGCCTGTGCTTCAGAATGTCTGAGTTCTTTCGCTTCATGACATTTCACATACTTTCATAGCCTCCATCCTGTCCATACCCATGCAAACATCATTTTACCTTAAGTATATGCAATAAGGCCCAATCCTCAACTTACAAGAAACTTTTCTCCTTCAAAAACATGGTTAAACCTTTTCTAGATCTCAAATTCCGATGTTTTTCTGTTTCTAGAATATAATAGGCATTCAATATTAATAGATGGTTCAAAATTTAAAAATACATTTTACAGGGCCGAGCCCGTGGCGCACTCGGTAGAGTGCTGCGCTGGGAGCGCGGCGACGCTCCCGCCGCGGGTTCGGATCCTATATAGGAATGACCGGTGCACTCACTGGCTGAGTGCCGGTCACGAAAAAACGACAAAAAAAAAAAAAAAAATACATTTTACAAAGTAAGCCATTGTGTCCTCAAAAGAATTAACATATATCACCACTGTATTTCATTTTAATGTTTGATAAAATTAACATAAAGGAATGCAGACTGTAGCATTATATGTGTCAACCCCCAAACTACATAATGGTCCTCTCTCTCCTATGTACCTTTACACACTTTTGACAAAGTATCTACAACACCTTGCTGCACTTGTTTACAGTTTTCGGTTCACCTTACCTAACTGTAGCTACTTGAGGACAGAATAATGCAGGTACAGGGCTTAATACTATGTCTGGCACAAAGGGGCATTCAACAAATAGGCAAAGAATAAATGAACAGCTTATATAGAACTAGGAAAACTGCTTATCCTCTCTGTATTCCCATAAATAATGTTCAGTTGGACAGATACTTATTTTATAAATGCCTTAAATTCAGTTTTAAAATCCAACTGTCATTTAAAAAGTATCAGAAACCTAGTCATAACATAGCCATGTTTATTTATTAAATTGTGATCCAAGATTCAATCAAAACAGTTGCTAACCATTCAGAGTCTACACAGGTGGACAGATTCTAGCCAAACAGAATTGAGACTGTCTAAAAGTGAGCCCCCAACAGCCTTGGAACCCTAGTGACACACACAAGGTATCTGTATGTCACAATGATTCTGAATTGAAACCAAGCTGTCAAACCAGAACTAGTCCATCTTTAATCCTGTACTCAGTTCTCTAGTTTCCTCTAACATTTCCAAGTTGTTACATATTTTTCAGTAATATATCCCACTAAATTTCAGATTGCATTTATGAAAAGACCAAATAAAAGCTAGTGAATTAGTCTCTGGTATTAGCAGTATTTGCACTATAATTACTAAATCTGGGAGATAATTCTAGTGTGACCAAGAAAAAATGATCAGTCAACCCCAATTTTTTTATAGCCACATAGAATCAAAGCCAATAAAAGAATATTTCCTATTATTTACAGAGATAAGTGTAGTTTCCACTAGAAATTTACTGGGGCTAACAGCCAATATAAAATCTGACTTTTTTTTTTTATTAACAACCCAAATTGTCAAACAGGGACTTAAAACAGCTCAGGAAAATATGACTGTTAACCAAAGAACCTGCAGTGCAGGGACTCAAATTAGTTTCAGTCTTTTCCTCACTGGGCTGGAGTTTAATAAGCGTAATTAAAACCATTAAGAAGTTTATGTTCCTCTTTTATCAATCCCTTGAGTTTATTTAGAACTACAGCAACTAAAGCTAACTAAACTGAAAATTCTGAATTTTCATCATTTATGTCACCAAGATGGAAATTTGTATTTAAGAGAGAGATTGTGCGTGTGTGTGTACATATATCCTCACTGAACCCTATACAAGCAAATTAAAGAACCAGATGTCTGGGAGAATTCAGTATTAGCTCTAATCCTGTGTCGAGGTCATCTACAAAAAAGAATGAGGGAGAAAATGGAATAGGGGTAGAGAGCGGGGAGTGCTGAAGAAAGCCAGAACAGTGGTTCTTAAACCAGTTTGCCTAATATACTGCAGCCACCAAGCAAGTTAATTCCCCTCTCACTGTCTCAGTTTCTTCATGTAAATCTGACATGGGGACAAAGGAGAAGATATTTAGTTCCTGGTCCTTTTTCTTTGGGATTCTGCACCCTACCTATATAAAATAGTTCCTTTCTTCCCCATCACTCTCTCTCCATATACTCACACACTTGAACTTTTTAAAAATGCCTTGAAATGTGAAAATAGACTCACATCTATTTTCATGTTAGATAATGAGATGCAGCCAACACAATCTGGCTGGGCACTCTGGTTTAGCAGTCAAGAAAGTGGTGAGTGGGAAGTCTGCACACCCTCAAGTATTTCACATCCCCCTTTGGGACTTAGGGCTGCCCCCACAAGACAAAAGGAAAGACTTATTAGAAAGACTAACACAAAATAGGTTCACAATCAATTCAAAGATTTAGTTCAAATTCTATTACACAAGATAAGTGTTCGAAGCCTGGGAGAACAAGAAGAATTCTCTGTCCCATTTATAGTAAATGTTCAATAAATATTTGTCGAATTATATATTTAAATACCAGGCCTTACTAGATTCCTTTTCTGCCTACTCTCATAAGAGACTTCCCCCAGAAGAGCAACACTTCTGAAGTAAAGCATGGAAAGGAAACAGTAATCCCAGCAAATGAACAAACCCTTCCCATACTGTATGATGGACAGCACGAAACAGAACAAGGCAATTCAGAGTGTAGAGATGGGTCACAAAAGAATATCTGGCCAATGTGACATAGCATACACTTAACCTCCTACAAAAATCACTCGAACTTGCTACAGGGTAAAGCAAACATTAACGTTCCTTCTTCACATGGGGTACTTTACAGAAGCAACAAATGCCTTTGCAAAGGATCCTTTCACTGAAATTTATCCCTTTATTATTTAGGACAATATCAAATATTTTGCAAAACTTGCGATTGGGAACAACAGCATCACACAACACATGTCCCGACAGGAGACGCAAAGTACAATTAAAATGTCATTTGCTTCTTAACTAGCCCAACGATCATTTGCTAAATTACCAAAATGGATACGAAATATAATTCGGTTCAAATGCTGCGTGCGGAAAACATTAAAACCTTTTCTTAGATTACATCTTCACAGCAGAAATTGTAAATATTGACAAAAAGGAAATGATTTCATAGAGATTCCTCTGTGTAGCGAATGTTTCTTTTTAAAGTTACATAATTTCAAGGACACCAAGATAAAAATAATAAATGTAATAAACCGCAAGCGGATTTTTACAAAAGCAGGACATAAATTATAAATGGCAGCACCCGACCAATTCCTAACCTCCAGCAATCTGCGTGAGGCACGCATTTCTCAACCGCGCTGCTGATAACAGAGACTGCAGTTTAATCACCTCCCGGCGATCCCCGCACGCCCTGCCCCCTGCGCTGGGGCGCGCACACGGCTCGAGAGCAAGCCCCAGGAACTCTCACAGGCCGGCCTGTGTGAGCAAAGGGAAGGAAATGACACAGGCAGGAAAAAAAAGCAAATCAAGGAAAAGACACAACAGCAGCTGGGCCTGCACCAGCCTCCAGCCCGGGCCCCACACTGCGCTCTCGCTCCCCCGCCCTCGGGCTCGCGGGCCGGAGCGGGCTGCCCTGCAGAGCACTGACCCTCGGTCCCACCGCCGCTTCATCGGGATGCGCCCGCGGCGACGCCCGGAAGAACGGCTATCGAGTGGGCTCGGCCAGCCAGGCCGCTCCGGAGTCCGGGGCGCCAGAACCCCCGCCCGGGCCGCGGCGCCGCGAGCGGGGCGGGCGACCGGCGGTCCGTAGCCCCGGGCCGGGCGGGCTGTACATGCCTGTCAGGCGGCGGCCCAGGGTCCTCCTCCCCTCAGCCGGGGCGGGGCGTCGCGAACCAGCGCGGGCACAGGCCGGGGCGGTGGCGACACTCACCCATGGTGGCGATGGCGGCGGCGGCGGTTCGGGCCAGGGAGTGTCACCTCCGCCGCCGGGGCTGCATGCCGGGGGCCCGGGCGGCGGGGACGGCAGCGGGCCAGGTTCCGCGCGGGGGGCGCGGGCTGCGCTCGGGGCCCCCGCCGCCTCCCCAGGCTCCGGCTCGGGCTCCGCCCGCGGCCGGGCGCTGTGGCATGGGCAGGGTGGCCCGCTACATCCCCGGCGCTCCTGGGCTCGGCCCAGCTCGGCCTCGGCAGCGCCTTTCGGCCCGCCCGCCCGCCAGTGCTTCAGTCCCGCAGTCTCTCCGTCCGGCCAGCGTTCTCCACCTCAGGAACGCTCCGAAAAACAAACCGCTGGTCGCGCAGGTCGCCCCCCTGCCTGTCACTCACGCGAGCACCCACCAATCCCAGGCAGCCGTTGGGCCGTCGCACCCACCCCCACTCGCTTCACCAGCCAATGAGGAGGAGGAAGCCGGCTGCCCCCGCTGCCCCCCGTCTCGCTCTCTCCAACACCCTAATTCTCAGCCGCCAGCTAATCATCAACACCGCACGATAAACCAATCCCGCCTACTCTCGCAGGATGCCAATGGGCGCAGCCAAGGCGGCTTCCGAGGCCTGTCTGCCGCCTGCCAATCACCGAGACAGCGCTCGGTTCCCTGCGCTGCTAGCCAATCATGAAGAAGGCTCTGAGTACCCGCCTCTGCGCATCCCTTGCTGGCGCTCTCACCGCCTCTCCCCGGGAGGTGCTGGTTGCTCCAATCACAGCTCTGGCATGAGGCTCCGCCCACATTCCCACCTCCAGTCAGTCACCGAAGGCTCGGCGGGTTCGCGGGCTGGCGCTGTTCCTCGCCGGCTACTTTCGGGGCTGGGGTTGGGAGAAGGCTGCTAGAGGGGCCCTTGGGCCTTCCGCCTTCCCGGTGCTCGGCCGCCTCCGCGGTCCGGGAGATTCCAGCAGCCGGCGTCCTGCCCCTCCGTGTGCCCAGCACGGGGAGCGTTATGAGCGGGGAAGGTCTGGCTGTGAGCGCTTCCCGGCTTGTGGCCACCTCTGCAGCCCACCCCGTTAGTCCTCCGGTCCTCACGCTGCGCTTGCCGGGAGGCAGGGGTGGCCTCGCCACTGGCCCCCTTTCCCTGGGTCTCCTACCTCCTGGGCCACACCCTCCGGTCTAGGCTGGAGTGTGGGTCCCCGGAAATCTGAGTTCCTCCAGAAGTTCTTTCGGGGGGGGGACCTCCTTTTACTGGTTATAAAAACAACACGAGCTTTTTGTAGAAAAACTGAAAAATGCAGAAAAGTATAAAAAATAAAAATCCCAGCCCACAGATAATTTTATCTATTTCCTAGCTGGATATACAACGTTTGACAAAAATAGATTCATATTGTTTTGTTAGTGTGCTTACATTTTATTTCGTGTTGCCCCGTGTCACCAAATATTGTTCCAAAACAATTGTACTGGCTGCATGATGTTTCAAAATAAAGAATGCCCATAATTAATTTCCCCAGCTTCCCATTGTTCAACAAGATCTTCAACCAAGATCTCCAGATTTCAAGTTCACCACAATTAGTGTGGGCTCCCTTCCTCTGGTCCCTGTTCCAGGGTCATATGTCCGACTCGAGAATAATCTTCCTCAGACCCATTTTCAATAGTCAACTAAACTTTTACTGGTGGCCTTGAGTGTTAAATCTCTTAAGAATTACCTTTGGCTCCCCCCTCCTTTTTCACATCCACCCCCCCAATATTTAATCAGCTCCCTGAGCTGTTAGTAGTTTTGTTTTGTTTTGTTTTTTTCCCCTCCAACAAGCTTTTAAATCTCTCATACTCTTACTTATTATAGTTAAGGAACTCCGATAAATTGGGTAGGGACCTAATCAACTATAATAATCTCTTTTCTGGGAAGAGGAGATAGAATAAAGGGAAAAGAAAAATTAATATATATTAGTTATTTGCTATATCCCAGACACATCATATTTAATCTCTCCAATAACTCTGAAGTAAATAATAGTATTGGTTAGCTCAGTTGGTTAGAGCACAGTGTAATAAAACCAAAGTCAGGGGTTCAGATCTCTGTACACACCAGCCACTCAAAAAAAAAAAAAAAAAATGCTATTCTCACTTAATTGATGAGAGTGAAGCTCAGAGAGGTTAAGTACCATGTCCGGTGGTGGAGGTCAGCATTCATACCAGGTCTGTCTGACTCCCAAAGGCCATGTTCTTGCACTAGGACAGTGTTTCTCAACAATTTTTTTTTCATTGTTCACCCCCACCAAGAGAAAATTTAAACTTTTCGGCTTTCCACACCAGCCAGCTAAAAAAAAAAAAAAAAAGAAAAAGAAAAAAATTAAATTCTCCCTGAGAGATTAAATACTGAGGAAAAAGATTTTGTCAGAGTTGAGCCTTGAAGGCCACATACCACGGTATAATGTAAGATTATTTTCCATCCCTTAAGAACCAGTTTTCATCCCATTGGGGACAGTATCTCTCCATTGAGAATGTATATAATAATAGACCAATGTGGAAGTCACCATCTGTCAACCTGAGGCCCAGATCTGCCCCTTAATTTTATTGACCTGTGAGATAAATTTTTTAAATGACACATTTATGCCAGTGGAAATCTCATACCCACTCCAGGGCCTGTATCTGAAGGTCTATTCTGCAGCTTCTCTTAGAATGTCTAATATGCATCTCCAATGTTCTATACAAGAACTCGATTCTTCTCCCCTCCTTCCCCCCCCAAATCCTACTCCTCTGTTTTCCCAATTGTTAAAGTATAAACCTAGGAGGAGTCTTCCTTAATCTTCTCTTTCCCCAACACCTCTATATTCAAACATTCAGCAAGTCTTTTCAACGCTCATTTCAAAATGAATCTGAATCCAACCACTTCTCACCACTACCAGCCTGGTCCAGGCCACTACCCTCTCTCTCTTGGACATCTGCCCTAGCCTCCTATCTGTTCTCCCTGTTCCCCTGTGGCAGCCCAACAAATGATTCACACAGCGCCAGAGGGATCCCTGTCAAATGTAATTCAGATGACATCACTCCCCTGCTGTCAATCCTCCAATGGCTTCTCATCATTCAGAACCCAACTCTTTGTCATGACCTGGCAGGCCCAACAGGAGCTGGCTTCAGCCATCCTCTCCTACCTCTTCTACCACTTTCTCCCTCCATCAGTGTCTTCCAGCCACACTGGCCTTCTTACCATTTTTTGAATCTACCAAACTTTCTCACCTCATGACCTTTGTACTTGCCATTTGTTCTGCATGGAGTGCTCTTCCCCAAGATGGTCCCATTTCTGTATTTCATTCAGGTCTGGGCTCACATGTCAATTCTTAAGTCATCCCTAACCACCCCATCCAATATAGCTTCTCTCCCCTCTGTCATTCTATATTCCCATATTTTGCCTTATTTTTCTTCATAGTGCCTGAAATTGTATATTTATGTGTTTGCTTTCCTCTAACTACAACAAACATAAGCTGTGTAGAAACAGGGATTTTATCCTGCTCACTGTTCTCTCACCAGCGCTTAGAATAGAGCCTCGCACATAGAGAACTGCAATACAACTACAGAAGTCTTTAGCTGAAAAGAGCCTTTTGATTTTCCTTCTACTTTTCTTACATCTGCCTTCTTTGTGGGCTTCATTTCCATTGTCTGTCCCTCAACCAGCCATGTCAAGCATTCCCACACAGCAGTTAGTTACCACATGCACTGAGGATTCCAGAATCTGAACTCTTTCTGGCTTGGGCAGGTCTTTCTTCTGAGCTCCAGAAGCATCCCTGCTTGGGAATCCCACAAGTACCTCAAATCCTACAAGTCCAAGGGTTCAGATCCCTAAACAGGCTAGCCGGGGGGAAAAAAAATCCTACAGGTCTAAAACTGACCGCATCATCATTTTCCTCTATATTTCCTCTGTCCATCTTCAGTCCCATCTTCAGTTCCCCAAGTTAGATATCTTTGAGTTATTGGAGAGCTCTTCCTCTCCATTTCCTTTCTCCCACAGCCAATCTTGACCATTTGTCCATCTATCCACTCCTCTCCCATCCCCAGTTCCACCATCCAAGTTCAAACCACACAAATCTTACTTGGATTACTCAGCCTAACAGCTTCTCAATGGGTATTCATATCAGAGTGATCTTTCTATAACAGATGTCTGATCTCGTCATACTCTGCTTAAAAATTTTATAGTTTCCCATCACCCTTAGGATAAGCTGAATATGTAAATGAAGGCTGCTACAGTTTGAATATTTGTCCCCTCTGAAACTCATGCTGAAACTTAATCCACATTGTAATAGTAGTAAGAAGGTAACTGACTATGGTATTTGAAAGATACAGCCTTTAAGAGGTGATTGGATCATGAGGGCTATTCCTTAATGAATGGATAATCCATCCATGAATTAATGGGTTAATGGATTAAACGGTTATCACAGAGTAGACTGGTGGCTTTATAATGAGAGGAAGAAGCACATTAGCATGCTCTTGCCCCCTTTGCCATGTGATGCCCTGCTCTGCCTCAGAAGGCCCTCACTAGATGCTCCCCCTCAACCTTAGACTTCCCAGTATCCAAAACTTTAACAAATATGAGGGTACTTCAAATAGTTCATGGAAAGACTTGTATTATCTTTTAATTCTATTTTTCCATGAACTTTTTGAAGTATCCTCATAAATTTGTTTGTTTTGTTTTGCTTTTTGTTAGCTGGTCCATACAGGGACCAAAACCCATGACCTTGGTGTTACCAGCACCACACTCTCCCAAGTAAGCTAACCAGTACACCGTTGTAAATTTCTTTTCTTTGTAAGTTACCTAGTTTCAGGTATTCTGTTATAAGCAACAGAAAACTGACTAAGGCAAGGTCCTTTAGTACCCAGCCCATTCCTTCTTCTCCAGCCACGAGTCTTTCCATTTCCCACCTCTGCCAACCCCATTGTTCAAATTCTATGCTCTGGCCACATGGACCCACTGGCCATTTCTCAAACATAACTCTCTCTATATCTCTTCATGTGCTATGTTCTCTGTATCCAGTGCTCCTCTCCTCCATTTCTGCTCCTGCCCCCATTTTCCAGGAAGAACTAAGCCTAAACATCACTCCCTTCAGGAAGCCTTACCAGACAGATACCTCCAAACCTGGGTAAAGGTCCTCTGACATGCTCCCAGAGCACCCAGTACTTTCTTCATCAAAGTACTTGTTGCATTCTATTGTAATTCCCTTTAACAGAGTAAGCATAAAGACAAAAGCTGTCATTCAAATTGGTATGCCCACCATCTTTCATAGCACATTCAAAAAACATAAATGTTATTGAATGAATAAGCCAATTTCAAATGAGAATGTTAGTAGTTGAATGCAATTTCCCTGACTGTGCCCTTTTAGTTATGTATTTTATCTTCTCTTTCTAGATTGCTTTTTCTCCTCACTCTTCATTTTCCCCATGCGAAGTTTCCCAGCTGGGCCATGCCTTCTCAAGGCTATCCCCCTGGTTTTACACTGAGTGGATACCCCTGGGTAAGCACCTGAGCCATAACCTGCCCCCAAGAATCACAACCTGCCACCAGTGCTCACGGCCTCAGAAAGTGCTGGTCCTGTGGGCTGGCTGGTTAGCTCAATTGGTTAGACTGTGGTGTTATAACACAAATGTCAAGGGCTCAGATCGACAAGCGGCCAAAAAAAAAGGAAGTGCTGGTCCTATAGGGGAGCCCAATCACACACCAGCTGCACACTTTCTTTTCTTCTTTGAAGAACATGGGAATACATGAACATATAAGAGGGAAAAATAAATATGAATGAAAGAATTCTCTTAGGGGATAGATCAATGGGCTTGGTGTAAAAAAGAAAAAAATCCAACAAACCTACCACCTGATTGATGAAAATTCTTTTAATTCTGAGGTAAAGTGTAATATACTCAGATTACCTATTCAACCAGTTAGTTTATCTTTGTTGTCAAGGAATAGTGTATATCTCATAGAAGATTTTTACAACTATGATGTTTTATAAATTGACATTTACTTCTAAATAAAAATTGCTTTTTCAATTTGAAATTCCACTTCTATAAATTTATCCTAAAGAATACCTTGCAAGTTCCCCATACCACCCAGCCACAAAAAAATAAAGAATGCTTTGCAAAGGTAAAGAATGTTCATTGCAGCACCTTTTGTAAAATAATCCAAATGTCCATTGATAGAGACTAGCTAAATAAATTACAGCACATTAACACAATAAAATGTTATGTAGCTACTAAAAAGAATAAAGAGACTTCTCTGTACTAATACCAAAAGGTATCCAGAATATATTGTGAGGTGAAACAAACAAAACAGGTCACAAAGCAAAGTATATAGGGTGATCACATTTCAGTTTCAAAAAATGTTCATTCATACCTATTGGGAAAAAAGCCAACATTTATTGAACACTTACTACTGCCAGGCACTGTTTTAAGTGCTTACCATATATTTACTTATTTTATCTTCAAAAAAGGCCTATGAAATAGGTACTATTATTATCCCCATTTTATGGGTGAAAAAACAGGTGTAAAGGGGTTAAGTTCTTGTCCAAAAATGCTAGCAATTGGCAGAGCCAATTTGTTCCCTAGCAGACTGGCTCCAAACGGTAGAATAATATAATACATATGTACAGTATGTTATATAAACATATATATATATATATATATATATGTTTTTGAAATTTGGAACATATTCTATATATAGCTTTGTATCTTTTTTTCCCATTTAACATTGTACAGTAAACATTTCTCTGACATAAAATATTCTTTGAAAAATAATTTTTAGTGGCAGCATAATATCTCATCATATGGATGTGACCATCTTATTTAACTAGCTCAAGGTCTCTTTACCATATCTGGAGGCAGCACAACAGGTTTGAGTAAAGGTTCATTTCACCCTTTCCCTATTAACTGCAGAGCACCACCAGGGGTCAGTGCAGAGCTGTCTTCATAGGAGCAGTTAGTGTGTGGTACTGCAAGAATGGCTTGATGTAAGAAAATTGGTTATGCAACAATCCATAATAATAAGTTCTGTCTATTAGAGGACACCTATTCACATGAGTAGCCAAGTTCCCTTTAACGGCGGGCTCCCTTAGTACAGATTTCTCAGATTAGAAATGATCAGATTCCTCCAAATTAATTTATATTCAACATTTCCAAAACAGAGCTATTTTATAAACCAAGGCCTATCAATATAAGATGCAGCAAGCCAGCCCATGGCTCACTCGGGAGTGTGGTGCTGATAACACCAAGGCCACGGGTTTGGATCCCATATAGGGATGGCCGGTTAGCTCAATGGGTGAGTGTGGTGCTGACAACACCAAGTCAAGGGTTAAGATCCCCTCATCGGTCATCTTTTTTTTGGAGGGGGGAATATATATATATATAAGATGCAGCACAAGACCTGGTCTCACCTGCTTGGTATGAGATCATCTGTGCATAAATACTTGAACTATATAATAGGTTTGGTGGGAAAATCAAATAAATAACAAATGAAAGTATCTTATAAATTATGAAGCAGCATATAAACTTTAAGTTGAGCTATTTTAATGATGTGCTATTCAGATATTTGGAAAAGCTGTTTCCTATAAAACTGAAGAATCCCAGTTCGTTTTACAATTATGAAATGAAGTATAAGAGAAAATTCTTTGGCATGATCATGGATTATTTCATTGGTTTTCTTCCCCCTAGCCCTTGCTCTCCAGCTGTTGAAATCATTGTAGAATTAGTAATCTCCTTTTCTGAGAAGATGAAGTTATCATTTATAGTCTATTTGGTTTTTAGTTCTTTTCCATCCTTAATTACCTGAGGCTCCTTCAGGAAAATTACACTGAGCTCAGGACTGGCATAAACAACTTATAAGTAGGTGGATAACAGGGATCAAAAAGCCACTTCAGGCCGGACATTCTTGACAGGCTCTGGCACAGGTTGGCCCTCCTGACCTTTCTAAACCCAGAACTGACTATTAGGAGCAAAACATACCAATGGCCCTATTTCCCACTAGCCAGGCTCCTGACTGAGTCCCTCACACCTCCTCCTGTTCCTGTTTCCTCTCCAGTTCCCAGTGCCCCTTCATTTGGCATCAGAGACGAAAAGGAGCTAGGGTTGGGCATTCTGGGGACCAAGCAGTTTGGTGTAGCCTTTCCTGAGAGCAGCCCAATCTGCTAATAGGTCCACTCTGACCAATCTCAGAACACACAGGGGCCCAGGCAAAGCAGGGCCTGAGGAGTCCCTTATCATTGGCACTTGACTTCCTACTGGGCTACAGCCTTAAGCTCTGTGATTAAAGAAGAGCACAGAGGCCACACAAAGAGAACAAAGATGTGTGCACAGTAGCTCACACTGCTCTAGGGCAGCTCCAGTAGAGAGCAGTCCTGTGTCTTCCCTCTGAGGTCTTATGTTTTAGAGCAGGATCTAATACAAGGCACCAATTGAACAGGTTGTGCTCTAGAAAAACATACTTCCCGGTACACAGGTGTTAGAGAAATATTAGCTGCATGAATGAATGACAGGTTATGGCTATTAGACCAGCATTAGACCATAGAGTGCCTGGATGCAGCTACATTTCTATGCCCAGTCAAAAAAATAAACAACAGTCCTGGGATTGGAGTAGTAGGAATAAGCCTATTCACCTGAAAGTTAGTCCAGAGGGTCCTAACAGTTGGATACAAACTCGGGAAAACTCAAGAGCCATACAACAGCAATGCAGCAACCAAGTTCAATCACTGTTATTATTTAAGAGCAGTTTCTAGTACATAGGGCCTCACAGCACTTACAATCCCCACAAAGGCCAACTACCTAAGGTCATAGTCTGACCAGACCCAGGAGGGTGTTGGGAGACTCATCCAGGTGGGCTCTGAGACACCAGCAGAGCCAACAAAGAGGTCCCACAGAAGTGTGGGATCCCCTTGGCCTCAAGGTCACAAGTCCCAGCCTTAGGCCTCCTAACCTGCTAGGCCTCCCACTGCTGCAGTCTCAGAGATTGCTGCAGAAGCCTGTGCTCCAGAATGGCAGCCACTTGCCTAGGAAGAAGGCCAGGGGCACATACAGACTGGTTACTCAATGTTGTCATAGACGTGAATCACATCCTGGTGGTTGCTGAGAACCTGGATGAGATGAGCAGCCTGCTCCAGGTCAGGGTCAGCCAGCAGCACCTTTGAGTTGGGGATGAACTCTAGTGTACAGGACACAGAACACAAGCCCAGGGAGTCCAGCTTCTTCCTCACTTGATGCAGTGAAGAGGCATCACAAATAAACTAGGAATAAAGGAAAGTCAAGAGGTGAGAAGCTGGGAGATAAGACAAGGCCAGACAGAACTTTGCAAAGTCCTAAATGGAATCGCTGTATCACTGGGTTTAAGCTCTTCACTGGCAGAGACAGTTCTCAATGTTCTGAATCCTACTCAAGTCCTCAGTATAGTAGGCCCTATCCAGTATGCACTTAATAAGTGTTGGTGCAAGATGTGAACTCTTTGTCTCACCTGTACCCTGGGCACAGGAAGGAAGGAACCGAGAGAGGCATGCTGTAAGGCATCTGTTAGGGCCCTTCTGGAAGCCACCAAACAGAAAGGCTCCATACTCACTTTAAGTTTTCTTATTTATTTTATTGGCAGCTGGCCAGTACAGCAATCCAAACATACTCACTTTAAAAATGTTCTTTTCTTCTTCGTCTTCAGTTTCCTTGACATCCTCAGCTCCTGCTTCAATTGCCAACTCCAGGGCACGCTCTAGGTTCACAGCTTTCTTCTCTCTGTCCTCCACTCCAACCACGACCACCCCCTTTTTGTCAAAGGAGTGACGAGCTCCTTCAGCCATCACTCCCCTAACAGGGAAGGAAATGGGCCAGAGTGAGTGAATGACTTTAGACACTCAGCCTCCATAAAATACAGCTTTCTAACACTCTCCCTTTCCTACCCATCCTATGGAATAAACACAGACATGGAGCAGCTCTCTTCCTGAAAGAGAAAATGCAGCTGCTGCTGGGTAAGGGAACAGTCCAAAAATATCCCCACCCTCTATAATCTGCTCTGATTAGAGCTGGGAGGATGCAAAGACTTCACTCATTATTTCCTGTGTCATTAAGACTCCAGTCCTGGGGGAACATTTTAAGACCTGGGCATTACGTGGCTACAGATGGAACAAAGATTCCCTTCTTCACATGATGAACATGTCTTTTTGATCCTGCCTAGTACAGAACACATTAAGGGAAATTCAATTATCCCATTGGATTCTGCTAAGAAGGAAGTGTGTTTAATACTTGAAACACCATCAGGGATCAACAGTATTTGCCTTGCACAGAATTGGAATCTAAAGGTTCCATCCCTTCCCGCTCCCCACAGACACACACCTACCCATTCTTGTTCAGAATATGTCTTATGTCTGATTGGCACTTGGAGCCACTGTTAGATAACGCTTCAATGAGCAGAGAAGAACCACCAGGGCCTCGAACCCCATACAGCAAATAAATGTCCTTAGTTTTCTGCAATAAACAACACAAGTGCATTTTCCTGTTTCACAATTCCCTCCCACATGTCAGCCCAGAACCACAGGCACCACGAAGTTGACTCCATGGGATGGGATCTCTAGGATGGAGCCTGGCCTCTCAAGTCTTTATTTTTCTCCCCACCCTCTGAGAATAAGCCCTTGGGACCAACTTTTGAGGTAATTAAAAGTACTATCAGGCTGGCCAGATAGCTCAGTTGGTTAGAGTGTGGTGCTGATAGCACCAAGGTCCAGGGTTCGATCCTTGTGCCGGCCAATTGCCAAAAAATTTTTTTAAATAAAATTTTTTTTTAAACTATAAGAAAATAAAAATACTACCCTTACTTAGACTGGAATCTGTTTGTCCGCAATCAGCCCCCTCCCAGTTTTGCTTATTCCCTTCCCCTCCCTTGCCAAGTCCCACATCTATCGCCTAGTCACTCCCACCAAGACTCATCCTCTTATACCCCATTCCACATGAAACCCACTTGTGACGTCTCAATGCTCCTACCTCTGGGCTGCTGAGTACTACTGCAGAAAAAACATACATCTGAGTATTGCCATAGGAGCCGCTGAAAATAGCATGGTCTCAAAATTCAAACAAACAATCCAAAACTCTAGTGACCAATTTCATCTGTCCCCCGCTCCCCCCCACACACACTTCTACTCATCCCTTGTCCATGCATTTGATCTTCACTACTGTCCCTGAGTACCTTGCTCTGCACCTTTCCAGGAATTCTCAAGAGATAACCTTTCCCTTCCTCTTTCACAAATAAAATAAAGGGTTACTGGGTGGGGGAAAAATCCTGTGTCCACCACTTTATCTGCACCATGGCCTACAGGAAGGTAGTACATATAATGGCTAGAGCACAGGCTCTAGAGTCTATCTGGTTTCAAGTTTGTCATTTCCTGTGTGACTTGAGTCAAGTCACCTAACCTTTCAGTGCTTCAGTTTCCACTTAATGTTGTTTTGAAGACTCATTGAGATAACGCATACAGAATTCTTATCAAAGTACTTAGCCTTATGTAAGCACTCAACAACTATTAGTTGTTACTATTATTATTCCTCAGATCCTTCCCACTTGCCCCGGAAGAAAAGATGTTCCCTCACCTGAGCTCAACATCACTACGCTTCCCATAGTCATTATCACCCCCACCTCTTTGTACTGGCTTCTCTTCTTTAGGACATAAACATCTGAAAAGGAAAAACAAACTCTTCCTCAACCTAATATCAGGGCTTTCCCCACATTGTGCCCCTTCTTCTACTCCATCTCTTCACAACTCAACTGAGCAGTCCTTGGCTGTATGATTCTGTACACTGTCTATCCATCCTATTCCCGATTGTGTTCCTACAACCAATGGCCAAAGACAGACAGCCCCAGATGCCTCTCGGTTGAGGATGTTAACCACAATACTACCATTCTCTCTGATAATTTAAGAAGTGTTCAGCAGCCTTCCAGACATGAACCTGTGAGGCTATAATCAATAACAAAAATGTCAAACTGAGGACACACCTCCATTTTCAGTGCTGTGTCAATTGTTGATTTGGGCATGTGCTTGCTGCGACACACCTCTAAGATGTTGGCCAGGTTGCTGTTGAACTCAGGGTTGGGGCCTCCCTCTGGATAAAGAGAAAAGAGTGAGCTAAGTGAAAACAGTCTTGAACTGTTTCCTTACCCATCTCATTACAGCATGGGAGAAAAAAGGGACTTCCCCGCCCATCCCCCTTAGCCAAAATAGTTAAATTGGTCCATTTCTGTTGCTTATAACATAAATACCTGAAACTGTATAATTTGTAAGAAAATGAAATTTATTGCTTAAAGTTTTGGAGGCTGGAAAGTACAAAGTCAAGGGAACATATCTGGTGAAGGCCTTGGTCATGACAGTAATGCAGGTGTCTCACATGGCAGAATGGTGGAGCAGAGAGAGAGAGACTCTCACTCGTGTGCCCTCCTTTTGAAGCCCTCAGAACCATGTCCATGACCAGGGGCATGGTCCTTACAATCTAATCACCCCTTCAAGGCCCCACCTTTCAATTATCATAATAGGATTTCCCACTCCCAATAGTTACAGTGGGGATAAGCTTTAATGAGGTTGGAGGGGGACAATCTACAACATTCTGTCCCTGACCCCCCCAAAATTCATGTCCTTTTCACATACAAATACATTCATTTCATCCCAAAACTCTTAACTTGTTTTAATTCAGAAGCCCAAAGTTCAAAGTCCCATCTGTGAAATCAAAACAAGTTATCACTTCCAAGGTACAATGGTGGAACAAACAAAGGATACATATTTGAAAAGGGAGAGATAGGCCAAAAGAAAGGGGTAACAAGTCCCAAACAAGTCCGAAACTCAGCAGGGCAGGCATTAAATCTCAAAGCTGGTGAATCATGTACCTTGACGCCATGTTCAGCATTCTCTGCATACTGGTGCAGGGGTTGGGTCTCCCAAGTCCTCAGGCAGCTCTGCTCCTGGACAGGCTTTCCTGGTCCTCAGCTATGCTTCAGCTCTTGCGGACTGACATTGCACGTTGGTAGCTCTACAGATCTAGGGTCTCCACGGTGGTCCTGCTCTCATGGCTCCTCTAGACATGATGCTGATGAGGTTTCTCTGCTGCAACTCTGACCCCATGTTTCTGTTTGGCATCACTCTAGTGAAGGCTCTCTGTGGTCAATCTGACCCTGTCTCCCAGGCTTTTTCCATACTTCCTTTGAAGTTGGGGTGGAGGCTCCCAAGCCTTCACAGCTCTGGCATTCTGTGAGCCTGCAGACCTAACACCACATGGATGCCACCAAGGCTGCTGGCTTGTATTTTCCAAAGCTGTGGGTCAAGCCACACCTGGAGCCAATATAGCCCCAGCTGGAGCAGCCAAGGCAGCTGGGATGCTGGTGCGGGAAGCAGCTTCCTGAGGTGGCCCTGGGCAGCAAGCCTGCGGAGGGTGTCTCATGCTTGTTCCCTGAGACCATTCTGTGTCCCTAGGCTTCTGGGCCTGTTATGGAAGGGTGGCCCCAGGGACTTCTGCAATGACTTCAGGACCTTTTTCCCGCCATCACTTGATAATTCCTTTCTTCTGTACTAATCTCCTTAGCGAACAGTCACTGGGCTGCACCCTTACCACATTTTTCACTTGAAAATGCTCTCTGCTTCTCTCCCATGTGGCCAGGCTGCAAATTTTCCAAATCTTTATGCTCCATTTAATTATAAATTCTGGCTTTACATCATGCTTTCATTGCTGTAACTCGGCATAGGCTGTTACAAGTATCCATGCAACTTCCTGAATGCTTTGCTACTTAGAAATTTCTTCTGCTGAATACTGTGGGTCAGCAACTTTAAGTTTCACATTCTGTAAAACTTTTGGGCATAATAGAATGCAGTCAAGTCCCCTTCATATTGGCCAAGTGTGATCTTCGCCCCAGTTTCCAGTAAGTCCCTTCTCAATTACATTTGAGACCTCCTTAGAATGGTCTTTACAGTCCATATTTCTATGAGCATTCTGGTCGCCACCATTTAACCAGTCTCTATGATGTTCAAAACTTTCCTCACCAGCATCTAGGCTTTTCCTAGCCTGTACCTCCAAATTCTTCCAGTTTCTCTTCAACACCCAGTTTCAAAACCACTTCCACATTTTCAAGTATTTGTTATAAGCAACACCCCACTATTCTGGTACCAATTTTCTATATTAGTCTATTTCTGTTGCTCATAACACAAATACCTGAAACTGAGTAATTTGTAAGAAAATGAAATTTATTGCTTACGATTTTGGAAGCTGAGAAGTCCAAAGTCCAGGGAACACATTTGGTGAAGGCCTTGGTGGTAACGGTAATGCAGGGGTCTCACATGGCAGAATGGTAGAGCAGAGAGAGAAAGAGAGACTCTCACATGCTCTCGTTTTCTTGTTGTTTTTTTTTTAAAGATGACCGGTAAGGGGATCTTAACCCTTGGCTTGGTGTTGTCAGCACCACGCTCTCCCAAGTGAGCCAACTGGCCATCCCTATATAGGGATCCGAACCTGCAGCCTTGGTGCTATCAGCACCACAATCTCCCACGGGTTCGAATCCCATATAGGGATGGCTGGTTAGCTAACTGGGTGAGCATGGTGCTGACAACGCCAAGTCAAGGGTTAAGATCCCCTTACCGGTCATCTTTTAGAAGAAAAAAAAAAAAAAAAAATATATATATATATATATATATATATATATATATATATATATCCTTTGCTCTTGCTCTACTACTTTGAGCATAATTATTGAAATGCTCACGTGACACTGCAATCATGCTCACTATCTCTAAGGATAGGGACTGTATTCTCATCTTTGAATTATCAGTGCCTGACACAAAATAAACACTCAGTAGTGGTGATTGAACTTAATATCAAGAATTCAGAAGAAAAGGAAGCAAAGAGAAATATCAGGCATGAGTTGTAGGGGTAAATTAACATTAACCAAGTGATATATGTTCTGTAAATTACCTCAAGGTGGGCATTACCACTGTTTCACAGAAAAGGAAACGGAAACTTAGCAGTTAAGCCACTTGCTCAAGGTCATTAGTTAGTCAGTGACAGAAACCAAGTCTTCCTGACTCCAAAGTCCATGGTTTTTACAGAATTTTTTCTCCACTCCTACAGGTGGCTCACACTAAATGCAAAAAACAAAACCAAAAAAAAACCCCCCAAAACAAAAAAACACAAACATTTTTAGGGTGGCTGCAAAACTGAGAAAAGACATGGTTCAAACCTACTTTCGAAGGAAATGTGTCTCAGGAAACCCAAATGAAGCAAACTGGGGCCTAGGTCACCTATATGCTACCAGGGGCAACTGCAGAGATCTTGGTTTGTCTTTTCAGGAGAGACACACATCTGACCTCTTAAGATCTGTTTCTATTAAGTACCCAGATAAGAAGTTGAATGAAGTCACTTTTACCATCTTATCTTCTCAAGAACAGCTCCCTCTCTGACAAGCTGGCAGACGCTAGTGGGGACAACTCACGTAGGTAGATGTTTTGAGGGTTTTTATGAGATGAGCAACGGTGGGGACTGGGGAATGAAAAGAAAACGAAGAGCCGAAGGGTCAGGGTGGGCCCACCACGACCCCCGGCACAGCTCCACGTGAGGCAAGCGAGGCCTGGGGCACGGAGAGAACAGCGGCGGCCAGCGGTGGGTGATAGTCATGTTCTCACCTTTAACCGCCAGGCGGATGTTCAGACAGAGTTTGGCGAAGATACGACTCTTCTCGATGTCCTTGGGACCCTTGATATGGCGGACTTTAGACCACTTGTTGTGCCCGGCAGGGGCCGCTGCGGAGAGGTGCAGCGCTCTGCCCGGAGCGGGGCCGCGGCCCGGTGGCTCAGGCTGGGAGGGCAGGGGAGCGCGCGGAGTAACTGTCCGGACCCCGGGGCCTCGGGCCCGCAAGCCTCGGGCAGCGGCCCTGCTCAGACTGGCGGCGGCCCAAGCCGCCATCGGCTCCGACCCTGGGCTGTAAGCTACAAATAACAGCGACCAAGGTCAGTCTGTCGCATCCGCCGCCGGAACAAGCAGGTCCGGACCCTGTGGCCACCTCTGCCCGTCACCACAGACCCAAAGGCTCAGACCCGTCCGGAGCAGCCCAACCGCGAATGACCCTGCCGCGTCCCCGCAGCAGCCGGGAGGAGGGACTCTTGATGGCGTAGCACACTTCCTTTCCCGGGTCCATTCCAAAAACACGTCCCCACCGCCCGCAAAGTCCGTTCCGCTGCCGCTGGGGACTTCCTCCTTTCTTGCCCTTGCGTAGAGCGCGGACAAGGCGGAGTGATCGCGGGGTTCGGTCCCATCCGGCTGCCTGGAAAGCCCCGGCTTTTATTTCCTGCAATGATATAGTAGAGATACGTCTGAGTTATGGAACTGATTTTGCTTCCAAATTGTTCCCCAACTCTGAGAAGATCCAGAGTGATAAATATTTTGTTGTTGTTGCAAAGGAATAGGTAGTTCAACCGCCTCATTTTACAGGTAAACAAACCGCCGCCAGCGAAGTGACTTGTCCAATCATTTAGTCCCTCTGAAAGTCTTCTTTCCTATCTATCATTAAGGATGCTACTACTTCATTACCAACATGAGAAGGCTGAAAACACAAAATGAGCTCTTGGATCTCTAAAGTAATAAAGTCTTATGTAGATAGCAGCAGTAGTTATAGTGACTAAGCCCCTAAATGCAAGAGATGGCTCAGGACAGATTCATATGAGTCACAGGCCTTTCGAGAGAGGGAGAATGATCAGACGAAACTTGTGGAGCCAAACTCCCCTCTTGATTTTTCCCTCTGCTCTCCCAAAAGGGAAAACCGAAGGCCATTAGGGGAAGACGGAGAAGAAACAGAGAAGTAGCAGCTGCTGAAAAACTGTAGTGGCTTCTCATGCTGGTGAGATTAAGTCCAAAGGGCTTGGTGTGTTAGGCAGAGAAGCAGGACAGTGTCCTGAAGCAGGACAGTTTAAGCTTGTGGCCTCTGGAGTTAGAGTGGGTGGATTCAAACCCTGGTTGTTCCATTTCCTAGTGTAACCTTGGGCAAATTTCTTTACCTTTATATATTTGTTTCCTTACCTGTAGAATGGCCTTGTGAGGAGTGTGTGTGTGTGTGTGGTGTGTGTGTGTCTGTCTGTCTGTCTGGCCGGGCTCCCATGGTTTGTACCATAAATACATCCGTGGGGCCTGCTCTCCGCCAAGGAGAAGCCCGGACACGCTGGTTCAATCCAGCCTCTGGGCTCCCAGCTTCATGAAGCCCTTGGCTGCCTTCTCCCGCCTCCGCTCCTCATGCTTTTCCCCTGCAGCGCCTGCCAGCTCTCAGTCTCCAGACTCCTACCTGTCCTCATCCCACAACTCCGGCCTCAGCTGTGCGCTGGGAAGTGCGGATAAGGGCAGCAAAAGTGTTGCCTTGTTGGGTTCCGGGCCACCCTGGTTACACTCGCTGGCCAGCCTCATGCTCTCAGGTGGCGGCTCTGGGGAGCTTGGCTCTATTGTAGGAAATTCTAATAAAAAAATATAGCCCTTACCTGCACAATTCTGCAAACGCTTGCTAAAACGGGAAAACATATCTAAAAGTATTTTAAGTGAAGCAGCTTTTAGAGGTCAAAGCAGAACTAGACACACATTCCAGGGGCCAGCCGGTCTCAAGGACTAACCAGCCCTCTTATCTTCAGGACACCTGGCAGAGCCCAAGTGAGTTTAAAAAAAAAAAAAAATTGAACAGTCCCTTATCGGAATGCTAGCCTGTTGAGCCTGACCATGAATAAAGTCTTTGTCCAAAGAAAGTGTATAAAAACTCCAATGTAAGGGGGGGGGGGCGCTTTTCCGAAAGGCAAAGGGCCTCAGCTAGCTGAAAAATAAAAATCCTCTTGCCAGATTGCAGCGTCTCTTGTCTTGTGGTCTTTGTGAAGTGAGCCACCCTTGGCGTGGGATTTGTGCAAAGTGCACGGGTCTTACATCTTTGGGGGCTCGTCCGGGATTGGCTCGCTCTCCCTGGGACCAGAGACTAGAGAACGGTGGATTGCTCGAGCAGCAGTTACCGCGGTCATCTGTCTGTCTGCTGTGTCTGTCTTTGTGTCTTTGTTGTCTGCTGTAATCTGGTTTCAGTTTTTCGGTGGCTCCGGGAGGGAGTCACTGGTCTGTTTAGCTTTTCGGTGGCTCCAGGACGGAATCACCGGTCTGATTTTAGATTTTCTGAGGCTCCAAAGCGGAGCCATCTGTAGTGGTCAAGCGGCGGGGCAGACGTGCCGGCACACCGCAGCCACAGGAGTCCTGGAGGATGCTCCAGATTCCTCTGCAGGAGACGAACAGGTTTGGCTGCACGGGAGATCTCTAGGAAGGAGACCCCTCCCGAGTTCTCTGATAATCTGGTTGTTGCGCCCGTGGCAGGGGCACGTCAGTGTTTTGGTTTTTGTTTGTCTGGTTGCGTGTGCATGGGGACTGATGACTTTCTGGGGCGACGTGGGGCAGACTGTCTCTACCCCTTTAAATCTGACTCTGTAATACTGGACTGACGTGAAGGCCAGGGCTAATAATTTGTCTGTCTGTTTGTGTTTAAGTAACTAAGTTTGTGACTTTTGGTCATTAAAGACCTGATGACTGAAGGAAATTATTTTTTCTCAGTTTCTCCTGGCAAGCTTGAAAAAACCGAGCATTGTAATTAGCTAAGTCTCTGGATAAAATTTGTCTATCTGTGCACAGAGTTCTGCAAATGTTATAAGAAAAACTCACCGTTGGGCCAACCCCGTGGCTCACTCAGGAGAGTGCTGCACTGGGAGCACAGCAGCGCTCCTGCCAGTGGGTTCGGATCCTATATAGGGATGGCCGGTTCACTCATTGGCTGAGCACGGTCACAAAAAAGGACAAAAGAAAAAGAAAGAAAAAAAAGAAAAACTCACTGTCTATGGCATTTCAACCAAGATAAAGAAAAACCTGTTAAAAGAATCAAGGTCACTTGGAGATTCTGTTTTTCTTATACAACGGAGCCAGTTCTAGCTAAATGCAAACATTAAACTAAAACAAAAAAAAAAAAAGTAAAAAGACTTTTTAAAAATCACACTGCTATGAAAAATGTTTTTGAAATTATCTGCTTGGGTTTACTGGTCAAACAGGGTTACATTTGTCTTTAGTAGAGGTTTTAAGGTTAAAGTTATAAGCCCAGCTAAAACAGAATGATCTTTGATCACAGGATTTTTAAATAAATGAGGTTAATTTAATATTGTTGGTAAAAAAGGAAATCAGTATGCAGAAAAAGAGGATACTTCATTGTGAAAAAGCATCTTGTGTAGTGAACTTTTGTCCTAGAGCAAAATGACTGGTTATTTAGGAAGTGGGAAGTATAGGACAAATGAAAAATCTAAAGCATGTCATCAAAGGTCCGAGTAAGTGGTAATAATGGTTTGTAAACAGCGAATTTATAAAAGAATTTTATGTATGATTAAAATGATTATACTTAAAGGGCAATTAGCTAAGTTTTTCTAAAGACTAAAACTTGATATTAAGGTCAAATAACTTTGAGAACAATGGACAAAATAAAAGGTTTTCAAAACTAATAAAAAACCTGATGAGTTTATAGAACTACTAATTAAGATCAAGTAAAGCAAAAATTAAGTATACAAAGTTAAATAATTGATAAAAATGTTTTGTAACTTGCATTGTTGTTCTTTACTTAAATGTTTTGTTTTAAGGAATTTCTTCTCTAAGCTATCTATAACTTACAGCAATTTGATAAAATGTACTTTATAAACAAAGATGAAAATATTTGCCTTTTTCCTCTTTGATTCCCCCAAAATTTGAAAACTATTTGTGAGTATCCTTCTGATTTTTATAGTATAAAATAACATGTCTACCTGAGAATAAGTCTTCCCAGCACTGAGGCATCCATACAAAGAAAAGTAAAACCTTTTCAATTAGAAAATTGATCTTCAATGCTTCCATGAGGAATGTTTTGATCGAAAAAGGGGAAATGATGTCTTGTCTACACAAGCAGTTCTCTAAAGTTTCATAAACTTGAAGGAAGAGACTCATGACTTGGATAAGACATCCTGTTCCTAAACAAAGGATTCATGTAAGTTCTTAAAATTCTTGATGTACCAATTAATATATAGCTTGCTAACTCTTGTAAGCCACCTGTTGTAAATCAACTGTTAAGACAATAGATAAACAAATGCCCTTAATCCTCTGCGCCACTCCAGCTGGGTAACAAGAGCTATGTCTTCCATCATGTCAAATAGTTCCATTCCACATTAACCCCTACTGCGCCCTGAAAACAGCTTGAAGCAGTCAGATGAGTCGGCGGCCCACTCCATAAAAGTGGAAAGAACTATTGACAATGGGGAATTGTTAAAATAAACAGGACTAAAGCCATTTTGGGACCTAAAGCAGCCTGGGCTACAGGGGGAAAAGATTTTTTTAAAAAAAGGACAGTTTTTTCTCTCTCTACTCTTGCTTCCCATCCCCTGGCTTTCTTATCTCACTTACTAAGTAGAAAGGCGAGGCTGAGAAGCTGGTTGGTACTTTGCAGAGCTAACAGTTCTTTCTTTAAGTCTTGTAGAATTTTGGAAAATGATCAAAGCCAAGCAACTGGAGGCTGACCTTGGGCACTAGCCAAGTACACTGGCACAAATCAAAATCTTGCAGGGTCCTGAGATGATGGCGAGAAAACCAGATGAGGCCTAGCCAAGACCTTGTACCTGACTCACAAACATGGACCCCTCGTAGCTCACGTCTCCTGCCCCCCCCCCTTTTTTTTACCCTTACGCCAGGCCCCAGTGCCCAAGAACCCTTTATGGTCTATGTTCCCTTTACCATAAGTGCTTTAATAAGCCACAGGGCCTAATTTCTCTCTTGGAGTCTGTCTTTTATACTCATCAGCCCACCTGGGATGACTGTCAGCAGCTCCTCCAGGTCCTGTTCACCACCGAGGAGAAACAACGGATCCTCCTGGAGGCTCAAAAGAACGTTCCAGGAGACGATGAGCGACCTACCCTCCTCCCTGATGTTATAGATGCAGGATTCCCGTTGACCAGACCAAACTGGGATTTCAACTCGGCAGAAGGTAAGGAGCACCTGAAAGTCTATCGCCAGGCTCTAATGGCAGGTCTCAGAGGGGCAACAAAACGCCCCACCAATTTGACTAAGGTAAGGGAGATAACTCAGGGGCCCAATGAGTCTCCATCAGCATTTCTAGAGAGACTCACGGAGGCATTCCATTGGTTTACCCCGTATGATCCTGGTAGTGAAGAGCATAAGGCTACAGTGACGGTTGCTTTTATTGACCAGTCTAGGAGGGACATCAGGAAAAAACTGCAGAGGCTTAAAGGGTTACAAGATAAGTCATTAAGAGAATTAATGCAGGTGGCTGAAAAGGTTTATCATAATAAAAAGTCAGGGAAAAAAAAAAACTGGAGCCCTGGAAAAGGCCTATAGCATATCTATCAAAAAAATTAGACCCAGTAGCCTCAGGGTGGCCAGCTTGTCTAAGGATCATAGCGGCAGTTGCAGTCCTGGTGAAAGATGCTGATAAATTGACTATGGGACAGAATTTAGTAATCTCAGCACCTCATGCCTTAGAGAGTGTTGTCCGCCAGCCTCCCGACCGCTGGCTCACAAATGCTCGCATGACTCATTATCAGACTCTGTTACTGAATTCAGATCGGGTTACTTTTGCTCCACCGGCGAGCTTAAATCCAGCCACATTGTTACCAGACCCGGACTTTGACCTCCCCATCCATAACTGCCAACAAGTGCCTGCTGAGGCACATGGATGGCGGAAAGACTTGTCAGATCAGCAGCCTCTGACGGATGCTGAAGCCACCTGGCTTACTGACGGCAGCAGTTTTCTGGAAGAAGGAGTACGAAAGGCAGGGGCCGCTGTAGTAGATGGCCAGAATCTGATATGGGCACAGACTCTACCTGCTGGGACGTCCGCCCAGAAAGCAGAGCTCATCGCCCTCACGAAAGCCCTTGAACTAGGAGAGGGCAAAAGAATCAACATCTATACGGACAGCAGGTATGCCTTTGCCACTGCTCATGTGCACGGTGCTGTATATCAACAACAGGGTCTGCTGACCTCTGGAGGAAAAGAAATCAAAAACAAGGCAGAGATCGTACCCTGCTGGAGGCCCTTCACAGACCGCTAAAAGTGAGTATTTTACACTGCCCGGGCCACCAAAAAGGGGATTCCCCCATCGCTAGGGGAAACAACTTGGCCAATTCAGAGGCAAGGGCGGCAGCCCACGGGTCCCCAACTATTTTGTTAGTTGACGTCCCTGAGCCAGAAAAGCCCAAATTTAAATACTGGGCTGAGGACGTAGCAATGATCTCAAAGGACTCTAATAATCACTTTGATCAGGAAACAGGGCTTTGGCATAAAGTGTCAGGCAAGCCTATCTTGCCACAAGAACAAGCCCGCACCACAATCAAACAAATACATCAATGGACATATCTGGGAGTGAACAAACTGGCCAGGACTGCCCTGAAGACAGAATTTTATATCATAGGGCTAAAGCAATTAGCAGAGCAAATAGTTAAAAGCTGTGTACCTTGTCAAAAAGTAAATGTCTGCAAAAATACAGCGGGACCTGGTAAGAGACTCAGGGGAGACAGACTAGGGGTAAATTGAAAAGTAGATTTTACTGAAGTCAAGCCAGGCAGATATGGTTACAAGTATCTCCTAGTCTTTATAGACACCCTCTCTGGATGGGTAAAGGCCTTCCCAACGAAACAAGAAACAGCCACTGTCGTGGTCAAGAAAATCCTAGAAGAAATCTTTTTCGGAGTGCCCAAGGTAATCAGGTCCGACAATGGACCCGCCTTCGTCACCAAGATAAGTCAGGGAGTGGCCAGACAACTAGGGGTCGATTGAAAATTACATTGCATTTACAGACCCCAGAGTTCAGGACAAGTAGAAAGGATGAACAGAACTCTAAAAGAGACTCTGACTAAATTAACCATGGAGATTGGCGTGGACTGGGTGTTGCTCCTTCCCTTAGCCTTGTTCAGAGTTAGGAACACCCCCTCCCAGTTCAACCTGACCCCCTTTGAGATACTCTATGGTGCCCCCGCCCCCTTGACTTTACTGGGGGATGCTTTTGAACCCACTTGCCACAGTAACAGTGACTTATATGCCAGGTTAAAAGGACTTCAAGCAGTGCAGAAGGAAATCTGGACGCAGTTGGCAGCCACTTACGAGCCTGGGACCCCCGAAGTTTCTCATCAGTACCAGGTTGGGGACACAGTCTACGTCAGACGACATCGTTCCCGGACCCTGGAGCCTCGCTGGAAAGACCTTACTTAGTGCTTCTAACAACCCCAACGGCTGTAAAGGTAGACGGGATCTCCGCTTGGATCCACACCTCGCACGTGAAACCTGCGCCGCCAGAGAACCAAGGGGGGGGGGGGGGCGTCACCTGGAGAGTCCAGAGTGCTGCAGAGCACCCCTTAAGACTGAAAATAGTACGGACACCCTAACTGTTGTAAGATGACTACTCTCTTGTTTTCCTTATGTCTAACCATTCTCTTCCAGGGCGCCAAAGCTTCCAGCCCACATGCTCCTAGAAAGTTAACTTGGTATGTTATAAATAAGGTAAAAAATACAACCTGGAACTCATCCAAAATCACCGTAGGAACAGGGACATGGTGGCCTAACCTGTACCCTGACATACAAGTATTTCATGATTGAAATACGCACTAAAAAAAAGGGGGGGGGAATATTGTAGGAAATTGTAATAAAAAAATATAGCTCTAACCTGCACAATTCTGCAAACTCTTGCTAAAACGGGAAAACATATCTAAAAGTATTTTAAGTGAAGCAGCTTTTTAGAGGTCAAAGCAGAACTAGACACACATTCCAGGGGCCAGCCGGTCTCAAGGACTAACCAGCCCTCTTATCTTCAGGACACCTGGCAGAGCCCAAGTGAGTAAACAAAAAAAAAAAAAATTGAACAGTCCCTTATCGGAATGCTAGCCTGTTGAGCCTGACCATGAATAAAGTCTTTGTCCAAAGAAAGTGTATAAAAACTCCAATGTAAGGGGGGGCGGCGCTTTTCCGAAAGGCAAAGGGCCTCAGCTAGCTGAAAAATAAAAATCCTCTTGCCAGATTGCAGCGTCTCTTGTCTTGTGGTCTTTGTGAAGTGAGCCACCCCTGGCGTGGGATTTGTGCAAAGTGCACGGGTCTTACAGCTCCTGACAGCCCTGCTCCCAAGAGCCCTCGGCTTCTGAGCTACTCCAGTCAGACTCCAGGGATTTGTGGTCTGGGTTGCTGACCTGCCCAGCACGGCTTGCTTGACCCCCGGCGCTCCAGTCGTCCTGCTGGGTCAACACAGACTTGGCCTCCTGCTCTGGGCTGTCCCAGTCTTCATCATCCCATCTGTCGGCAGTGCTGCTGACCTCTGTTGCGTCCTTGTCCAGTGTCTCATAGTGGCCTGAGGTGGTGGGGGTGGCAGGGACGGGTGGGGGCCAGGGCAGGAAGTCCATCGGGCATGGGTCTCTGGGGGACATTGGTCTCAGCTGGGGCAGCTGTGGGGTGTGTACGGATCAGCTTGGAGGTGACTGAGAAGACCCCAGGGCCTAGTGAGGATTAAATGGGGTAATGGACACAGAGTCATACGGGCATTGCTTTTATGTTAACTATCATAGTAGAACCTCCATCATCTCAGATCTACTCATTTTTCTAGTCTCATGTCCTGATGCTACACTCCCATGGGAGGGAATTACTTACTGTACCCTGAGTACAAGCTCTTTATCACCTCTTTGCTTCTCTCTGGAGTATCCTTCACTGTCTCACTGGTGAAATCTTTATCATGCTTCAAGACCCAGTTCAGCTATCACCTCCTCACCGAGACCCTCTTACACTCCTTTGAATTTTTAGTAGTAGTTCACTTATGAATTTTTTTATTGTTTATTACCCAAGCTACTTATGATGGGCCCAGCACTCTTCTCCTTGTACTTTGCAGATTAAAAACACCAGATTGCTCCTATGACCTATGTTCAACCTCATTTCACCTTGCTAATTTTTTTCTTCCTTCAAGATTCAGCCCAGGCATTATTTTCCACTTGAGGAAGATACCTCCAATTTCTCTATTTGGGTTCAAATGCCTTACTCTGTGGCCTTCATGCATGCCTGTACCTTAGCATTTACCTTTTTCATATCAAAACATTTGTCTGCCATGATACTAAATTCTTTGAGAGCAGGACTGTAATTCCTGTGCCCAACACTGTTCTTGTTTTTTAAAATAACTGCTTTATTGACATAGTTCACATATCATACAGGTCACCAATTTAAAGTATACAATGGTTTTTAGTATATTTAGAGTCACCACAATCGATTTTACATTTTCACCATCCCCCAAAGAAGCCCTGCACACATCGGTAGCCACTCCCTTCCCCCCCCCCAATTCCTGCAGCTTAGGCAACCACCAATTTATTTCTGTCTCTATAGGTTTGTCTCTTCTGGACATTGCATATGAACAGAATCATACACTATGTGGTCCTTTGTGATTGGTTTCTTTCACTTAGCATCATGTTTTCAGGGTTCAGGTTCGTCCATGTTGTAGCATATATAAGTATTTCATTCCTTTTTATTACAATAATATTTCACTCTGTGAACATACCATATTTCATTTATCCATTCCACCTTCAACTATTATTTATAATGGTGCTATGAACATTCATGTACAAATTGTTGTGTGGAAATGTTTTCATTTCTCTTGGGTACATACCTAGGAGTAGAATTTCTGGGTCATATTATAACTGTCTGTCTAGCCTTTTGAAGAACTGCCAGACGATCTTGCAAGACGGTTGCATCATTTTACATTCCCACCAGCAATGCATGAGGGTTCAATTTCTCCACATCATCACTAAATGTGTTATTTCTTTTTGGCTACAGCTATCGCCATCCTACTGGGTGTGAAGTGGTATCTCATTGTGGTTTTGATTGTGTTTCCTTAATGACTAATAACATTGAGCATCTTTTCATGTGCTTCCTAGCCATTCATATAGTATTCCTCTTTGAATTTAAAAATACAGTTTGTTATAAATGTTACTTTGAGTAGCAAAAAGCAAATTAATAGAATTTATACTCACAAGTAAGTGTAGAGTCCAAAGCAAGTTTTGACACTACCCTAATTCAATCAATCTAAGCCCACCGGGGCAAACCTATAGTCCAGGTTTACTGACTCACTGCAACAAGGGAGACTGTACACCAGAGGAACAGCAGGGTGTCACACCAAACGAAGGAAAAGATGGTTATTATAGGATTATGGGGGTGGGGGAGGGTAGGTGACATTTAAATGAAATACAGTTTGATAGGCTCAAAGAAACAGAGATGTGTAAAAACAGGGTCAGCATCAGCTCTGGGCTGCAAAGTGGACCCAGGAGATCAGTTTTCCCAGAAAGTACAAAGTTAAGATAAATGTGGAATATTGTGTTCAGAAACCTGTGCTCTGAAGCTCTATACCTGGGGTAGAAATCCAGGTTGCTTCTCCATGTCAAAGTGGCTTAGCTCCTCCAAGCAAGACTGTGAGGCTTCACTCTCAGATATAGTTTTAAACAGGAAAACTTTGTCAGCCTATGATTTGAGAGAACAAAGTTTCTCAGTAATGGTTTAAAAATATACTTACTCACAGAAGGGAGTTGTTATGATATTTTAAGTTGTAGTGTGTGCTTGGGCGAAATATTTCCTGTTAACTTTGCAGTTGGTTTCATCTGTGTCTATCTGTGATGAATGGCAGATTTTTACTTTCTGTCTGAGCTAATATTTACTTTCTCAAGATAAATTCACAGGTGACTGAACTATCTCTAGAGGTCTGGTTGTCATTCATCAAAATCACTTAACAATGAACCTTGGAAGCTAAAGGCTGAAGGTATCATTCTATTAGTTTGAACATGTGTTGTCCAGTACTAATAGCTCTCCACAAATGAGATGACATTTGTTATTATTCCAGATACTTTGCCAATTTGCTGGTGTGGCAGAGACACTACTATTTATTCACTACTTTATTTCCTCTTCCAGAGTACATAGGAAGACTACATTTCTTGACCTTCCTTGCAGTTAGGTTGGAACCACATGACTAAATGTGGCAGATATGGGAAAGAGTGAATAAGCTTCCAGGCCTATCCTGAAAAACGTATCTCCCTCCCCCTCCCCACACCCCAAGCAACCTGCAGGCAGGCCACATGTTCTAGATGATGTAGCCACAGGTTGGAGGAAGGCTGACCAACCTCCAGAGGACTTTGCAAGCAAAAAAATAAACTTTTGTCATGTTCAGTCTGACACTTGGGGGTTTGTTACTGCAGTATAGCCTAGCCTGTCAAGATAAATACAGTATTACTTTCCCAGCTTTCTCTTTAAAAACCAGGAGAGCAGGAATCATGTATTTCCCATAAAGTATACATTATCCAACCATATAGCACAGTTCCAACAGTGCCAGCAGGCGCTCATAAAGTTTAAATTCTCAAGAATACATACTTCTTTTCACAGACCCACGCCGTTCCTTTGACATGGTAGCAGGCACTTACTGAACACTGGCTACCCAATCAGTTTGCCTTTCTTCTCTTCCCTTAAAATGGCCCAACATGAACGAAGAATAAACATAAAAATAAATGGGGGGGAGTATTTCATCCAAGATGCACAGCACTTCAATAACAGTGGGATAGGAACCCCTTCCCCATCCTACCATGCTGGGGCATAGGTTTGGGAAACTAGGTTGGCCTTGGAAATTCCTGGTCAGCCTTCAGAGCCTGGTGTCCAAGCCCAAGAGATCTGGGAGTTCTCATTTCTTTGTCCTCTTTCACAGCCAATAGATTACTGAATCCTGATAACTCCATCTCTTAAATCTCCTCACTTGTGCCCTGTCTTCTTCACCCCTGCTGCTCCTGCCTTAGTTCAGTCTTTTGTTTTCTCATCTTGGCTATTATAATAGGTGAACTGACTCCTTGTATCACACCCTGCCAGAGGTACTTTCTTCATTCCCTGTCCTCCTAAAATGCAATTCTGATCATGACTTCCCTCTCTGTAAATTTTCCAGTCTTATACAGGATTGTTAAGTTCTAAAATTTTTGCAAAGCACAAAAGACTGTCCCAGATCTGGCTCCTGCTTACCTCTCTAGCCAGTTCCCCCCATTTCCTGTACAAAACCCCACATCTACTTGTAATTCTGAATATGACCATACTCTTTCTTGCCTCTATAGATTTGCACATGGATGTTCTCTCTTCCTTAAAAAACATTCCCTATTCCCTGAGAACTCCTAATCAGTCTTCAAAACCCAGTTCAAGCATCCTTCATCTTGTGAAGTTTTCCCTGATCCCCTTTTGCTTCCACCCAGGCAGAGGTGATCACCCCCTCCTCAGGACCACAGCATATGTATGTATGAACATATATACCCCTTGCATTGGGTTGAACATCCCCCCAAAACTTAGTCTCCACTGTGACAGTATAAAGAGGGTGAGAAGTCCTATTATGGTAATTGAAAGGTGGGGCCTTGAAGAGGTCATTATATTGTAGGACCATGCCATAGTGAATGGATTAATAATGGTGGTCAGGGGCATGGTTCTGAGGGCTTTAAAAGAGCACGTGAGAGGTGAGTCTCTCTCTGCTCTGCCATTTGTGACCCTTGGGTCACTGTCGCCACCACAAAGACCCTTTCCAGATATGCTCCCTGGACTTTGAACTTCCTAGCCTCCAAAACCGTAAGCAATAAATTTTGTTTCCTTTATAAATTATCCAGTTCCGTGTATTTTGTTATAAGCAACAGAAACAGACTAATACACCCCTGTTATTGCACAACATTGCAGTTATTTATGTAGATGTTTCCTCTGGTAGATTCTGAGCAATGTGAGGGTCACAGCCCCAGCATAGAGTAGGTAGTCCACGTTTTGTTAACTGAATAACAAGTGAATGACCAAACAGGAGATAAAAGGTGAGGAGTCAGCCTGTCAGAGTGTAATGGGCTGGAATGCAGTCTAATCCCCCAGCCAGTGTCTCTGGAACATGACCACAGTGACAAAATGGGAAGAACTGAATTCATCACAAGAAGAAATTCAATCTATACATGTTCAAATTTTATTACAAAGTATGATGGGCAGAAAATATGGTATTTCTTATACAGGAGGCTGAAACAGAATGAAAAGGTGGAAATTAGGTTTAATGTACTTAGGAAACATGAAATAAGTCATAGATATAACACTCCACTTTCAGGTGCCTTTGAAGTGGCCTTCAATGGAGATTCCCCATCGTGGTTTCACAGCACAGTGTTAAAATTTTATTACAAGCCCTATGGACAATCAGTCCTGTGAAAATATTTATAAAAGAAAAATGGTTACAGTACAGTTCTGCAAGGGGCGGCTTCCTCTCCACCTGACCATGGGATGCCACAAAACCTATAGTATAGAGGGAAAGTTTAAATATATAACAAGAAAGTAAGTTCAGACATACTAGGCTAAAGGGCACAGAAATGAATTGGTTAGTGCTTAACATTTCAGAGAGCAAGAAATCTCCATTTTCTACGCAGAGGTTTATACAATCATGCTACAAATTCACACTGTGTACATGGGGTGGGGTGGGGGGTGTCACTGACAGAGGGGTCATAAAATATACAGGAACCAAAGCAAGTGATTCATACTTGACGAAAGCAATTCAAAGCTTCAGCTGAACAATTTTCATGACAAACTGTACGCCACAATCAACCCGAGGTGAGAACATTTCTTTTAAATAATAGATATTGCAAGTTCATATTCACTGGGTTGTCCCAATGGTGGGTGCTTTTAAGCTTTCCAGCTGCTACACAGACTGTCAACATCTTTCTTCTTGGAATTCAAACTTTCTTTAGCTTATTTGTTTCTGGTTCGATATACCAGTCCAAGCCTCTTTGGGAAGGCATCTGCTTTGGGAAGGCATCTGCTTGTTTCCATATTTAAAAAATGACATCCAGAAAGTAGCCTAAGGAGGACCCGGCCCACCCTGCGTGACTACATATTTGACTTTGACCATTAACAGCACTGACGACTGTGGGAGGAGCAGAGGGTGCAGGCGGGTTAGGTGGGCAAGGCTCTGCAACACCAGCCAGGGCAGAGAAGACAGTGCTCGCAGAGCCTAGCCCAGGGTCCACAGTGACTTTGCTCAGCTCAGCTCTCTTCCCAAGAAGACCTAATCTAAGTGCCAAGCATGACCCTCCTTCCTCACCCTGGAGTGCACACAATAAAGGGAAAGTCTGGTTCGAGGCTTCTACTTCAATGGTATCCCCTTCCCCAAGCCAGACAGTCGAAGGAGCTGCTATACTGTCAAACTGGGGAAAATGGAAAGACAGTACTGGGCTGCCCTCCCATGTCTGGTAAACAATGCAGCTTTTCTATATCCTTAGAGCAAGAATTCAAGGCCCAGGTTGCAACAGGGAGAAGGTTCTACTGTGGAAAAATAAGGTGAAGAGAAAATAAAAAAACAAGAGGGAGGGAAAGTCTGCATGACTGTTTTCTATCTGCTGCTTCTGCTCTGTACAAACCTACAACCAAAAAGAGCCATGGTCTAAAACGGTCACAGGACTCCCAAAGCCTGCATATTTTTTTTTTTTTTTTTTTTTTTGTCGTTTTTTCGTGACCAGCACTCAGCCAGTGAGTGCACCCGTCAGTCCTATATAGGATCCGAACCTGAGGCGGGAGCGTCGCCGCGCTCCCAGCGCAGCACTCTACCAAGTGCGCCACGGGCTCGGCCCAAGCCTGCATATTTTTACCACCAAACATCACCTATGGCTGCCCTGCTGTAGGGGGTCTCTATGCCTTGAGCTGTCACCCTGTTCCCACAGTCACCCAGCATCATAGATGCCCAATTAATGGTCCAGGAAGGCTGACCCAGGCTGAGGGCCTGGTCTCACTACACAGCCACACAACAGACAGTCTGAATGCCTTCTCACCTCAGACCTTCACTGCCCTCTAAAATTTCCTCCTTTAATCTAAATGAACACTAACCATTGATATTCTCCCATATCCTAAATCTCCTAAAATTTCAGCCATTACTATCATCAAAATCTTATGGGATCCTGAATTTTTTGTTTTTTCCTGAATCTTAGTCAATTCTTTGAAAGCCGATCCTGGTTCTGATAAGTCTCACCCAATTATCAAATATTTTCCCTCTTCAAGTCCTAACCTTGCAGGCTAGCTCCTCCCTGGAAGGACAGGGTTACAACTCTCCTGAGTGTAAATACAAAAGTTCCAAATGATTTGGATGCACTCACCAGCTCTCTGGTGGTAGAGACCAGAGGCCTAATTTATTCATCACTTCCACCCTTCCTCAAAGTAGTCCAGAAACACACAGACAGCTTTAGCTCTGCCTACCAAGAGCAAGTGAAAGGGCTATCGCCAGCTGAGCCTGAGCCCATAGGTGCCTCCACAGGGCCTTGCTAGTGAAGTCCTAGCAGCTGCTCTTCTCACACTGGAGATGAGAAGATCCAGAGCTTCCCACCAGTCTTGCTGGCTGTCAAATGAGAGCCTAAACAAATCAAACAGAGACTTGATTTTGTAACCACATCAGATCCGTGCCTCCTGAAGCACAACTGGCTAAGAGGCTTTCTAAATCCCGAGATTACAGAAATCCCCTTCTCAGCCACGAGGCTATCTGGCCTATGGTGTAAAGAGAGGGTAAGAGAGCTGGGACTTCAAAAAGCAGCCCAGCAACGTGAGCATGTGTATGTGTGCTTAGGGAGGCAAGGGGTCTCATCTGGGTCCCAGATGGGATGTCAGAAGGAGGAGAACTGCACTACAGGACCTAAAGAAGGATGATAGGGCTGGGAGTCCAAAGGGCAAAGGAAAAAAAAACATCAAAAGTTGTTAGTTTGTAAAGTAAATAGCTACCTTATCCAAATCGATTCTAATTACTATTATTAACTGTTTCTAAACTGTTTTCTGGTTCTAGTTGACAAATGCTCCCATCATTCAGAGCAGGCTGAAGTGCAGACCAGGAAAGAATCTTCCCTCAGAACTCAGGGGAGGTAAGCCCGGCTCCAGCAGGATCAGCCCCTTCTCCCACTCTGACTTCCATTTCAGACCCTCTTCCACAGGAAGGAACTGATGGCCTCCTAGAGCAGGCAGCCATCGACTTAGACCTGCTATCCTTATAAGAAGGGCCTTGTAACCATTATCAGACACAACTAAAAGCAGAGGAGGGTTCTGACCAAGAACTGCTCACTTTCCATCTCCAAATAATACAGTACGAATCTGGTGGCAAATGCAGGAGAGTCAACCTCAAACAGGTCGCCAGCTAAAGAGTCCCAAAATCACAACGACAAAGTAAAAAGGGAGAAGGGGAAATACCCTGACTAAAGAAAGAGGCTTTTCCTTTGGCACAAGCCTCTGTGTAGTAAAGCAAAGACCTATGACTTTTGGCATGCAAATACATCTGCTTCTGAAAAATAAGACTCAACCAAAAGAGTTTAAGGGCCTAGAAGAATACAATACAATTAACTGTTTTATTTCTCAAGCAGTGAGAAATAAAACAGAGCGTGATGAACCAGGAAACTCTTCCCCAGAGCATGCCCCAACTCTGCCTGTACAAGGACTCATCTAACACTGGAATCACACACAAGCCCTTGCCATGGAACTCATGTAACGGAAACAGACACCTGCAGCCTATAAGTCAACACAGACAACTGCAGCCTACAAGTCCAATACTGCTCAGAACCTAAACTGGGGAGGGGAGGGAATGACAGTCTGAGCAGAGGACTTAACTGGCTACTCCTGGGGTCTATAATTCTTTCACAGCCATCTATTTACTTAAACGCCTGGGATTACCACAGCCAATTAGTCCATCTCTTACGAGAGAGGCCAGTCTCCCACACTCTAATGATCTTGTTCAGGCTCCGAAGGACAGTCTGTGTACCTCTATCTCCCAAACACTCTAAGGATCTTGGTTCAGGGTCCGAAGCATAGTCTATGCACCTCTAAGAAGACTCTTTCACCTCAGAGCACTCAATCCAGAGTGGCCAATGTACCACCAGTTACAGTAAACTCCACAAATAGAAATGCCAAAGTTCAGCTGAGAGATCATTCTTGCCTATCATTCAAAACATGAAACAGAACAGCCTGGGGCTTATATTTGGAGGGAAAAACAGACTGAAACTATGTATTGGAAATATGCTCTAAGTTCAGCTTCCCTGAAACTATTCCCTTCAAGTCTGGCACCCCAATCAGCCGTCCATCCCAGCTCTACCACGTTCCCAACAGGTGCTAGTGGGGTTGGACAGAGGTACTTTAGGGTGTAACAGAAGGCTTCCTATGTCTGTTTTGGAGCCCAAAATGGCCTCAAGAAGAACCAGGCTGAGAAAAGGTGTGATGAGTCAGTAGACATCAGAGCACCAAGGTGGTTTGGGACTCCTGGTCAGGAATGAACCACTCAGGCAGTGATCTGAGAAGGCAAACTGTTCATGGGGTCAAGGGCCCAGTACCAGCTCCGGGCACTGAGGGAAGAGAGGAAGGTGCAAAGAGGGAGGACTATGAAACAAAGGAAGAAACCAGAAAGGTAAATTCTTCTCATAAAAAAATTAGCTTGATAAAAAATATACAAAGTTGAAATTTGTTAAAGACACTGATACTAAGAGGAAAGACAACTTCAAATTGGTATTTGTTCCCACTTAAGTGCTAATGTGGACACGGCCATGGATAAGACATGGACTGCTGCACTGGGCAGCAACAGATAGAGACATGTGGGGCAGATGAGTACAGACACAGCCAGTGCTTGTACTACTAAGTAACACAACAGCTGACAAACAAATATATAGAAATTTTTAATTAAGGAACCAAAGCAGAAGAGGAAAGGAGAGAAAATTTTAAAACTCAGCCCTGGGCTGAGGAGACGTCACACAGCACTGAGTCCGGCACAGAGAGGGATGGGGTGACTGGCCGGGAACTCCTAGAGCAGCTTCTGGATGCTTAACAGTGGATGCAAAGCAACAAAGACATACTGGCCACTGGAAACATGTTTCTTCTTACTTTGGGGGTGGGGCAGAAGCAGGAAATATACAAGCCTCTGCCTCCTGGGCATGGCACCACCACTACACTCTGAGTATCTCCAGGCAGTTGTTGTAGCAGATGGCAATCCAGTCGGGCTGAGTTGATGCCCACTGCACGTTGTTGATCTCTCCTTCGGCTGTGTAGGCCAGGATAGGGTCCTCGATGGCCCGGGGCATTTGCTGGATGTCCCAGATGAGAGCCTGATGGTCATCCGCTAGGAAGAAAGGCCAGCAAGCACGGTCACAACTAAGGTAATGAGGACAGCTATTTTTGCATTTGGGGAGCAAGTCACAATTTACAAAGCATTTGCTCACCAAAACCCTGTCAGGGAGTGTCATGCGACACAACTAGCCAGTTGTTGTGCTCTGGCTCTGTCGGAATCCTGCCGATGTTGCCAATTGTGGAGCTCTTTTCCTGCCCCTAATCCTGCCGACTGGGCCAACTGTTGAGCTCCGGCTGGGTCTGGAGCTCACAGACCCCTCAAGCTCATTGTCCAGATTGGGTCACCAACCCCTCACACACCAGACTGGGTCGCCAGAACCCTCACATGCCAGGCTGGGTCACCAGACCCCTTACACGCAGGTCTATGAGGTAGGTAGCTGGCAAACAGGTCTTTGGATGCCGTAGGTTGGAAACCATGACCCGCGGCCAGTGACCGCCTGAGGCAGTCCCCAGCCAAACCACAACGCTGCGCATGCGCACTAACTCCACCCATACAGAATGTTTACTGAACCACCCCAAACCAGCTTTGAGGCGAGGGGAGCCTGATTAAATTATTCTATTTTCCGAACAGGGAGGTTTTATTTTAAGCCCCCATTTTACAGATGAGTTAACCGAGAATCAGAAATGTTAAGGCATTTGCCCCAAACCACACATCTATGCAGCCAGCGAATGGCAGAGCCAGGATTCAGATTTGGGCCTTGATTCCTTGTCCCAGACGTCCTTGGGCTCCATCCTCTGCACCAGAGTTAGCACATTAGAACTTGGAACATTAGAACTTAGATGCGCACCTCACTTGGGTCAGGCATCAAAAAAGAACAATGAGATAAAAAAGATCCCAAACTACGATGTCATTTTCAGCCACTGAAAATACTTGAGAGGGTAAAGATCCTCTAAGATGATTTGTTTTTGTTTTTGTTTTTTGTGGCTGCCCAGTATGGGAATATAAACCTGTGACCTTAGTGTTACAAGGCTGCACTCTAACCAACTGGGCTAACCGGCCAGCCTGGTGATTCAATTTAATGTGAGGGTTTTTTTCTGTTTTATGAACATTTATACTTCAGTGAGGTGTTATACAGATGACTGAGATAAAGTGCTCTGTGTATATGTAGTACTAAAAAAAATTTTCCAAGTAAAGGGCTATGAGAAACACCAGAAAGAAGGCAATCATTTAAAAATATATATATAAGCACAGGAAAAGTGACTAGAAGGAAATATATCAAAATGAGACAGTGGTAATATTAGAATGACAAGGTTATGAGTTAAGTTTACTTTTCTCTAGTTCCTAAGTGATCTGTAATGTGGTCATATTACTTTTATAATCAAAACAGTAAGCTCTTAATGTAAACAAACCAAAAAAAAGGCAATGACCTTCACAGCCAAAGTGTCCCTCGATTCCACCACGCATCCTGATGCGAAAGCCAGTCTCAGACACATGGGAAATCTGAATAAACTAAAGCCTAATGGGCCAGGCTAAACCATGGGCAACACCAGCCTCCTACCAAGGCCACATAACTGGGCAAGATGTAAGATCCCCTCACTGGGGACAATCTATGTCAAGAGATATGAGGAATTGTTTTAAAAACTTAGCCCCTCAGGCCGGCCCGTGGCTCACTCGGTAGAGTGCGGTGCTGATAACACCAAGGCCACGGGTTCGGATCCTATATAGTGATGGCCGGTTTGCTCACTGGCTGAGCGTGGTGCTGACAACACCAAGCCAAGGGTTGAGATCCCCTTACCGGTCATCTTAAAAAAAAAAAAAAAAAAAAAAACTTAGCCCCTCTACAGCTCCAAGGTCTTTTCCTCAATGTTCAACCAAGCACAGCTCCTTCAGCTAAAGGGACTCAGGACAGGAGCAACACACAAAACAATGCGAGCTGGGCAAGAGCAGCCGGCTAGGAGGAGAAGATGGGGCTTACACTTGGCCAGTCCTGGTCTCCATGAACAATGGATGACACCTTTCTTTTTTCTTTCACCCACCCTTCCCTACCCACACCCCTGGAAAAAAAGAAAACAATAATAAAAAGGCAGACCATAACCTGAGGTACAGAAAGTGGCAGCAGGCCCCTGACTATTCCTCAGTGAAGACATACAGGCAGCAGCAGAGAGCCAAAAACAGCAGAAGCCTTGTGCTTCTCAAATTAATGCTAAAAAAGCAGAAAACACCAAATGACATTGCTGCTTTGGCTCCATAATGAACAGGGTTCTTTATAAAGCTTCTGATTAGTAAGGAGACGAAAAAGTATGTTAGAGGGAAATCTGATGCACTGAAAAAGAACACCATGGGGCTAGAGTAGAATCTTGTCTGTGCAAAATAATGGGGGATGTATTCATATTTGGGGGATACATGTATGCATGTATACCAAAAGGGTCTGAAAGGAGATACACAAACTGTTGTTAGAGGTCGCCTATGGAGAGTGGGACAGAGGTGAAAATGATATAGGAAGGAGAAAAGATGACTTTCTCCTTCCTATTTGATATACCTCTGTATTGTTTTCACTTTTAATAACACACTTACATTATTTCTAGAATAAAAGCACACTAACGACCTGCATATTTTTAAGGGGTACTTTTTCTGGCCTGGTAAACGGTGAAATGAGAACTTCAAGTCATATGCCACTGACCAGGCAAGGCTATGCGGGGTCCTTTAATGCATCCAGAGCTCACTGCAGATTTGTTATAGTGAAGCCTGAAAGGCCCCTGGGAGATGTCAATCTTGGAAGTCCCAAAGTTGCTGCTATATCCAAGAGGGATGCCTCTCCTTCCGCATATTCCTGGATCTGAGTCCCCTGTGCCAACCTACATTTTGAGGACGAGGGAGGGGACAGCAGGAGGCACAGGCCTATAACTGATACACGATGTAAGCAGTACATGGGATATGCGCTAATATCCACTGAAGGTACATGATCACCTGGCATTGTGGACTGCTTCAACTTCTCAAGTATGGGGAGGTTCCCAATTGAGTTGCTTTGTGTAAATCTCTCAAAACTGTCCTTAGAAAACAGTAAGGACTATAATTCTAAGGAGCCAAAAGTGGTAGATTTCAGTAACCCCACCCCCACCCCATTACTTTCTCCCCATCATGGTTACCTGCAGTACAGATGTGGCAAGATGAATGTGGGGCCCAAGCAATGCCATTGACACATGCTCGGTGGTTGTTTAACCTGGCGACAGGTGTGCAGGGAACTCGGACATCCAGAATCACCACCTGCAAAAATACAAGCAAAAGGCCCAGGAACTTCAGGCTGTGACAGAAAAAACAAACAAACAAAAAGCACTACACATGAAAAAAAATTTTTTAAGCATAACTTTTTCATTGGGGGATTTAAAGAATATTAGAGACCAAATCTTTTCAGGATTGAGGAAAAAGAAAACAAAGGACACGGGTAGTTTACAGTCTGCATCCTGAGCACCACCGGGCCATGAGACTGATAGGGAAGGGGAGAAGCAGGAGCAGGCAACATGAGTTGGGATACTCCACCAAGTCCTGGCAGGTGTATGTGATAAGAATTGTGTGCATCTCAGCTGGACAGCATGCAAGGCCCACCAAGGCAGAATTTGGAATGTAAGAAGTCTGAGGCACTAGCTTCACCAAACCAAGGTTAACCCCTGCATCATCTCCACCCCAATTTACCACTTTTATCAGATAACAGGCTATGGAGAGAACTCTCCTTTCTACATCTGTTTACTAAAGCTGGATGATGACTCTGTCCAGACTACAGAAGAAGTAAACTGCCAGTCTTTTCACTCAGCACCATACACACATAAGAAATGGTTTACTCTCTAGACACTACTTTTCTTGGCTCCAACTCTCCAAGTATTAAAAATTCTTAACACATAGTCCTTATTCTAGATCAGGCTTAATCAATCTCGGAACTATAACATTTTGGGTAGGATAATTATTTGGTGGGGGACTGTCCTGTGCATTGTAGGATGTTTAGCAGCATCCCTGGTCTCTACCCACTAGATGCCAGTAGTACTACCTGCCTCCCCCAGAGTGTGACAACCAAAAATGTCTCCAAAGACATTTCCAAAGATCTTCTGGGGGCATAACTGAGCCAGCAGCTGAGAACCACTCTTCTAGGTATACTAAGCAGTGCTAGAAGTAGATGGCTGGGCCTATGTCAGCCTGAGCGGATGGCTCACCTCCATTCCATCCATGGCCATGGTGGCCAGGTAGTTAGGGTCCTGCTTGTTCCAGCAGAGGCGAAGCAGCGGGTGATGCTGTGGGTCTTCATAAATGATGGTGCTGTGTTCCAGGTGGCGAAGGTCAAACATCCTCACTGAGCCATCGGCGCCCACAGAGGCAAACATGTCCCTGCCACCACCAGCCCGGCTAAACGCAATATCATAGACCTGTTGGTGAATAAGAAGCTTCAGTCATATTCAGATCCATTACTTCCTTATCCTATAGCAGGGAAATCTGCCATTGCCAGTTCATCTAAACCCCAGCTGATGACAAAGAAGCAGATGATGAAGCCCAAACAGTGTCAGTAAGCACTGGAACCCAAGAGCTCTAACATTAATGGCTCCCCAAAGAGTGAAGATCATTCTGCTATAGAAATTGGCTGGCTTCTTCCCATATTCCTGCTTTCCAAGTCTTCATCCTCCTACTCCTGTGATAAAATAAAAGGCACATACCTTGCTGAGCAACACAGCATAAATGACTCTGAGCAAGTATTCTGTATGCTTAGGCTCAGTGGAAGCCAGAGCCAGTGGCTGTCTTCTGCCACACTACAAGTCTAAGACATTTATTTCCCAAGCATTGGTGGTTTTCACTTGTGTGCAATCAGGGACAGGTCCATGACCACATTAGGGCTCAGATCATCAATTTGAGAGGTGGAAACAGCCCTCCTGTGGCCTCTTAATACCAGACAAGCTGGTTCTGCTGTGAAACTTCAACCTGAGACTCACTTGCAAAAAAGAGGTAACAGCAATTTTGAATCACGGGAGGCTCAGGTGTTCCTATATTCACAAGTATGTTCAGTATCACTCTCTTGTCTTAGAACGTGTTTTGTTTCTTCTCCTAATTGGTTTGTACTCATAAGTGAATCAATTTAGATTTTGAATCATTTTCTGCATCTATTGCATTTAATGTCTGCTGCAAATATTGCATATCACTAATATCTATAAGGAAACAGAGAGAACAAAGGAGAGCTTCAGAGAAAGAGAGGGACCAAGAGAGACAGAACAATCCAGTCCAGACAAGTGGAAAGAGAGACAGACAGGGAGGAAAAAAAAAGCCAAACAAAGCCCATCTTCTGGGGCCAAAGATAATCATGACACCTGACTTCTGGGGAGACATCAGTGGAATTTCTCACTAAATATTGCAGCTCCAGCCTTCCTGAGGTACTGCCTACTGAGGGACACTGCCAAGTGGGCATCTATTTCTATTCAACCTCATAATTTCCTTTTTCTCTGGCTGACTATGAAGAAATTATGCTTCTCTTTCTATGGCAGGAATTAGGAGTGGTTCAAAAGGGAACTGGGCCAGTCATCAACAAGGTGTTGCCCAGGTCTGACATGCCTAACAGATCAAGGCTTTTGCTAGCACTGTCCTGATACTTTAGGGCAGAGGCATGTTTATCAATATGTGTACCCTGAGATGCTGGCTCTCGGTAACCCACAGAGACGAAGAAGCCACAGGAGCCCCTGGGCAGTGTGCGAGTGTGTAAAGCTCTCTCGGCTTTAAGTGACTGCTCCTTCATCCATGCTCCACCAGTGTGGTTCAACAGGAATAAAGAGAAGGTGACAACTCCCAAAAGTACTAACCCCTCCTCTATACTGATCTGCCAAGCAGCAATGAGAGCCTCCAAACAAGGCTTTATTTAGACAGAGAGAAGTGGATGAGAAAAGCAACTAGGAGGTATTACTATTTCTCTCAGAGCAACCATCCTCGGGTTCATTACATCAAGGCCAGGATGCTAGTCCAGGGCCTGTTTGCTGTTAAGATCCATTCCTGGCCTTGCCTCCTTCTCTTTTCTGTATCACAAGAGAACTGATTCCTACAGGCAGTGCTTGGCAGGGTTCCAGGGCTACTGGTTGCTTCTGGCTGGTTCAGCCATGGGAGGCCCTGGTGGGAAACTGGATGGCAGGAGGCAAGGAGAAGCTAAGGTATTTCTCCTCCCCTCTCTCTGTTCCCAGAAGCATCTCTGCCTGGTAAACCCAGCCCCTGGGCTCTATAACCCTGCCTCCTCCCTTGGCTCTTTCTGCTTACAGGCTTCCTGCTGCTCCCATTCTCTAGATTACCTCACTGCTGCCTGTGTGGCTTCCCAGCTTTACCATCATTTGTATAAGTAATCCCCTGGAGTAAAAACCCTCAGTTTAAATACTTAGAGTAGTTCCTGTTTTCTGGGTTGCACCTAATAGAGAACAGCGGCTAAGTTGTTACATAACTAAAATGTAGCAACCTGTTCCACTTGATGCCAAGAAGGTTTCCAGAAGTTCCTTACTGGTCTTCTCTGCAAGACAAACTCTTCATTTGACCCTTGGTTTAGCAGCAGTCTAGTCCAGCAATCTTGTAACAGATCTTACCCTTAGGAGCACAGAAAGCCAAAGAACAACCCCTTACTAATAATGATAACCTGATCACCACTTTCCTACTCTGCTGACAACCTCAAGTTTCTGACCTAAGGTCAAGACATTCTTTTTATCCGTACAGATATTATTACCCCTAATTATTCAGGGTAATGTAGAAAAGAAAAGGAATCACTACCCACAGGAAATGAGAAGACCAGGAGCATGAAACAGCTCTAGGAGAAAATTTATGACCATTTTCTAAAATCACCCAGAAGAATGCTTTGATTAAAACATAATCACAAACAACTCTCCTCAGCTTTTCCAATAAATATAGAAGAAACATCATCAAAGTAAAATAAATATATTCACTTCTAAATAGTATTAAAAGTATAAAGATTGAGTGAACATACTAGAATTTCATAAAACATCTGTAGAGAAAAATTAATAATTAAGTTTGTCTGTCAGGAATTTTTCCCTCTTCCTGTTTCCTTTACCCCCAAAAAGCTAATGTTTGGAGATGAGTGTTACTCTAAGGTTATTTTTTTTATCACATCAGTTCCCAGTTAGTCTATAAAAACCTTCATTATTAAAAAGCAGCAACCTGTGGCATGAAAAGAAAAATGATAAACTGTAGGATAAGTCGTTTATATCAGTCAAAAAATGCATCCTTTACAGTGTTTTCTGCTATTTTGACACATTATTATTTTCAATTTAGACAAGAAAATGTTGGCATTACACTGATTTTATATGTAATTTGCAAAACAGTAAGAGAACTGTTCACACTGAAGGCACAGAAAGCATCTGAGGAAAGAAGAATAGGAAAAGCATCTTTACCTCTTTGTCATGGGCAATCAGCTGGGTCTTCACGTGGCCAGACACAAGATTCACTCGTCCCAATACCTGCCCTGTCTCCAGCCCCCAAATGGTACAAGTTGTGTCAATGCTTGAGGTACCTGCAAACAACCAGCTCAAGTCAGGGGCTGATGGGAGTGATGCTGCTTGTGAGCTTCCCTCCTGTGCCTGCCTGACTGCTCAGCCCAGGGGACAATCCACCACAAAAACTTCTTGAGCATAGGAAGGGTACCAAGAAAGAGGAATAGGATGTATTCAATCCTCACCAGAGGACCTTATATTTTAACTGGAGAGACAAGATATACAGACACGGAAAGCCCAGCTCCATATGAGGAATTAATAACCACATTCCATATTTAGTCTATCTCCCACTTGGCCCTGTTCTAGGATGATGCACATACCCCAGGCTCCTGGTGAAAAACTGGCCCCATATTACATGTGAGAAAATGTAGCTTTGCTCCTTCCAAGTGGAATACACACTCCCTAACTCCCTTACCTAAAAGATAAGGATCCACCTCATTCCAATCAAAGGAAGTCAGGGGAGCACAGAAATCAGAGTTCTTGTTATTGTTTAGCAAACACTCCAGCCTGGTCTCTGTTTCACCAACCTGAAGGAACAATAATTTTTAAAAATCAGCCATTGTTATTCTCACAGAAAGTCTTAAAAGCCCTGTTTAGACAATATCTTAGTAAATATAAGACATGAAGGAAAAACATTTTTATCATTAAGAGAAATAAAACCCAGAGGAACTCCGTGAATTCTACTTCTGTCTAAACTTTTTCCTCTGCTGAGCTTTGCTTTTTTTTTTTTTTTTTTTTTAAAGATGACCGGTGAGGGGATCTTAACCCTTGGCTTGGTGTTGTCAGCACCACGCTCTCCCAAGTGAGCTGACCGGCCATCCCGATATAGGATCCGAACCTGTGGCCTTGGTGTTCTCAGCACCACACTCTCCCAAGTGAGCCACGGGCCGGCCCTGAGCTTTGCTTTCTTAACTTTCATCACTGCATCTTTCTAGAGGAGAGGTCTTCCCACCTCACCCAACCCAGAATGTCTGCACCTTGTCTAGCTGGGCATTGTACTCCCAGGCTATGGGGGATACTGCTGCTGAGCTCAGTGGGGAGGGAGGGGAGGCTCCAAGAACCGCTTGCATACTTTGCTAGAACCAATGGACTGGTATTTTGTTTAATTTACTCAAAAATATCTTGGCTGTAAACAGAATAAGAGGTCCCAAGTATCCCCACCTCCACTGAAGGCTGTCATCTTCACATCAGGTTAACTGAGCCTCAGGTTTCCAGGGCTGATTGTAGCCAGCAGCAAGACTTCATAGAATCTTGGCTAGATTTACTAGAAAATCTGCTGAGCTAAACAAGGTCAGTCCAGATAAGTTCCACTTGCTTCTCCCCTGCTACAGTGACACTCACTGCCTCCAACCCATCTGTTCTCTGTGACTCCACACTGCTAACAGCTGACACTGAGAAAGCCCATTTGTCTGGCTGCTAATCAAGCATCTGCTTACCCTCCACACACGGAGATAGTCACCACTTGTCGCCAGTAGGTCTGGATAGACGCCTTTTGTGTCAGGGATCCACATGAGCTTTGTGGTGGGATACGGATGGTCAAAAGTGTTTCGGCAAATAAACTCCGAGCTCTCCTCATCTAAACCAACAAGCTGAACCTGCAACACACCGAAGTTGAGCCACATAAGCATTTGTTTTTCTGGAAGAGTACCAAATACATCAGATTCCTGGTCAGTGAATACAGAAGTTTTGACACTGTCCTACACTTAACTGCAGAGTCAAAAACTATTACAGCAAGAGAGCAACTAGTCCAAGCATCCAGAGAGGGAAACCCAGACTCAGAGGGTTTCAGTTATATTCAACACGGCAAAGCCAGGAACAGACAGAAACAAAATTTGAATACAAATTTTCTGACTCCAAGTCCTGCATTCTTGACCCAAACCCATGTAACTGCATTATCTCCCCAGCCAGTTACACCACCCCCAACAAATCCTGAAGAATCTGAAGATGTGCAGGGGTGGTTTCAGGTGCCACAATGGCTGGAAGTGCTGTGGGCATCTGGTGCTCAGGGGCCAGGACTATCAAACACCCTGTGCAGTCCCACACAACAAACTAATGTCCCGCCTAAAAAGCCCACAGTGCACAACCTTCATCACCCCCCCAACGTCCACACTGGCTAGTTACATGTTTACACGTAGGGGTGTGCTAAATGAGCATTCATCCAAACCACTGTGACTGGCAGAAAAGTAGGTACCACTGACAAGAAAGTCTCATCTGCTTCTGCTTCTGGCCACTTTTTCTTAGAGTCAATTTTAGACCATTAACTTCTGCCCTTAGCTTTCAAACTCAATCTGACTCAAAGGGGAATGACACTAACTACACATTTGCTTATGAACTTCCAACTGGAAGATGGAATTGTGGGAATCTTTGGTAAAAATCCGTAATGAGAGGAAAAGCACTAACCAAAGAACAGAAAAACAAAATTTCTTCGACTCTTGTCTTTCTGACCTAACTTAGTCTTAGATACCAGTATCTTCCTGGCTTTTTTTCCCCAAACCAATTTAGGTATACTTGCATACAATGAAATTCACTCAAGTGTACAGTTCAATGACTTTTGGCAGATGAACACAATTGTGTAACCCCCACAATAACTAAGACAGAGAACATTTCCATTAACCCAGAAAGTTATCTCAGGCTCCTCTGCAGTCTCAACCCCCTACCCCTAGCCCAAGAAACCACTGATTTATGGTTTTGCCTTTTCCTATATCATATAAATGGAATCATATGGTATTGAATCTTTTCAGTCTGGCTATTTTCATTTAGCATGATGCTCTTGAGATTCATCCATGTTCTTGTGTGTATAAGAAGTTTCTTCTTTTCTTACTGCTGAATAATATTGCATTATGTGAACACCCTATAATTTATCCATTTAATAGCTGATGAACTTTTGGATTGGTTCTAGTTTGGGGCCATTATAAATATTGCTGCTATGGACATCTATGTACAAGTCTTTTTGTGGACATGCTTTCATTTTTCTTGGGTAGACAACTTTAAGAGTAGAATTGCTGGGTCATACGGTAAGTCTATGTTTACTTTGTTCAGAAAAAGCCTGCCAGACTTTTCTAAAACAGCTGTATCATTATGCATTCCCAGTAGCAATATATGAGAGTTCCAGATGCTCCATATCCTTGACAGCACTTGGTATTGCCAGTTTGTTTGGCTTTTTTTTTTTTTTTTAAAAGTAATTCTAATAGGTGTGTAGTGGTATTTTAATTTGTATTTCCCTAGTGACTGATAATTTGAGCATCTTTCCATGTGCTTATCTGACATCCATGTTTCTTCTCTGTTGAAGTGTCTGTTCAAATATTTTGCCCATTATTTCAAAATAGACTTTATTTTTTAGAGTAGTTTTAGGTTCACAGCAAAATTAAGCAGAAAGTAGAGAGAATTCCCATATATTCCCTTACCCTATACAAGCACAGCCTCGCCGACTATTAATATCCTGCACCAGGGTGGTACATTAGTTACAGTCAATGAACCTACATCAACACATTATCACCCAAAGTCCATAACTTACATTAGAGTTCACTCTTGGTGTTGTACATTTTATGGGTTTTGACAAATGTGTAATGACATGTATACAGCATTACAGTTTCATACAGAATAGTTTTAATGCATTTTTTATTGGGTTGTTTGATGTAGCTACTTCCAGGTCTTTCCTACAGATTTACAAATAAAGATTTCCTTTACATAATATAACAGTATTATACTATTCTGCAACTTGCTTTCTTTATACAATATATCCATTTTCTTTTTTGTGCTGGCACCAATACAAATAAATCTGTCTCACTGTCACAACCGTACAACATTCCACAGGATAGCCAAACTACCACTTATTTAATTAATCCGGATGGACAGTTATATATCCCATTTTCCCTATGACAAACAATGCCTTGTGAATATCCTAATCATGTTTTTCTGCATCAGTAAAATATTTCTGTAGGGCAAAGCACCACTTTCCAAACCACCCTCTGATTTACACTCCTACCACAAAACTACACAAATGCCTGTTTCTCTATACCCTCCCTAATATGGGTATTATCTGTCTAACATTTGCCAAATTGACAAGTGCAAAATTATTCCTCATTATTTAACTTTCACGTCCCTAATTGTGGAGGGTACTAACATTAATAAAGCACATATATTTCACAGGGCCTTAACCTTTAGCCTAGTAAGGCCACAGCCCTTAGATTAGAAGGACCACAGTCCTCAGATTAGAAGGACCACAGGGACTAAGATCCTGTGCAGGGGGACGTCTTCCACAAGGAAAATTCTCAGCATTTTGGGGTCTCTTACATTGGTTAACTTCTCTACATTTCATTTATCTCATCTGTAGGAGGAGGATGATAATAGTTCAGAAGGTGGTGCTGAGGACTGAATGTACTCAGTAGATTATGAATTGGAAACCATAAAAACTGTGCCTTGACACTTCCAGTCAAGATGGCGGAATAGACAGTCCCTAGCGTCACTCTCTCTCACAAATCAACCGATTTAAACTATAAAGACATAACGTCAAGTGCATACAGAATGGGGAGACGTCCAGCGGAGGAGGCAGAAGCTCCACGGAGACCACATCCCCTGCAGGGCCACCGTCGCACGATCCGGCAGATAGGCTTCACCGCCGCCACCCAGCTCCATTCCCAGCCCAGCCCAGTGTGCACAGAGTGGGGAGACGTCTGGCAGGGGAGGCAGAGGCTCAACAGAAACCACACACCCTGTGGGGCTGCAACTGCGTGATGAGCAGGTCGGCTTCACTGCAGGCACCCGGCTCCATTCCCAGCCTGGCCTAGTGCGCTTGGAGCAGGGAGACATCCAGCAGGGGAGGCGGGAACTCCACAGGGACCACACCGCTGCTGTGCATCCAGCAGCCCAGCCCAATGCGTACGGAGCACAGAGACGTCCGGGGAGATAGAAGCTCCGTAGAGTCCACACACCCTGTGGAGGGGCCACCGCCGCATGATCCAGAAGCAGGTAGGCTTCACTGCTGCCACCCGGCTCCATCCCAAGCCCGGCCTAGCGCACAGGGAGCAGGGGGAAGTCCAGCACGGGAGGTGGAAGCTCAGCAGAGACCATACACCCTGCAATACCACCCCGTGATCCAGCAGCCCGGCGGAGTCCAAGCTGACCAGAGAGGTGGCTCCCAGGAGAGGCCCAAGACCCGAGGCAACAACACACATAAGGCACTAGTGGCCAACTGAGCAGTCACTGAGGTAGCCATACCAAATTGGCAACCACAGCAACATCTTGGTCAGTCAATAGTGTCAAACCTGTGGACTGTGAAACCCCCTGCCACAATGAATAAACATCAAAGAAGAGATACCAGAAATACGAAAAATCAAGAAAGTACACCACCAAAGGATAATAACTCTCAAGTACTAGATCCTAGAGAACAAGAAGCCCTTGAAATGACTGACAAGGAATTTCGAGTGATAATTCTAAGGAAACTGAATGAGATACAAGAAAATTCAGCTAGACATCAGGATGAACCGAGGAAAAGTATACAGGACCTGAAAGAAGAAATGTACAAGGAAATCAATGCCCTGAAAAAATGTAGCAGAACTTGCTGAACTGAAGAAGTTATTCAGCGAAATAAAAAACACAACGGAGAGTTTAACCAGCAGGCTTTCGGAAGTTGAAGAGAGAACCTCTGAACTTGAAGATGGGCTGTTTGAAATAACACAAGGAGACAAAAAAAAAGAAAAAAGAATCAAAGGCATTGAAGAAAATCTGAGAGAGATATCAGACAACCTTAAGCGCTCAAATATCTGAGTCATGGGTATTCCAGAAGGGGAGGAAAAAGGAGATTGCATTGAAAACATATTCAACAAAATAGTGGCAGAAAACTTCCCAGGTATAGGAAAAATCACAGATCTTCAGATCCAGGAAGCTCAATGATCTCCAAACGTATTGAACCCAAAAAGGTCTTCTCCAAGACATGTTATAATCAAATTGGCAAAACTCAAAGACAAAGAGAGAATATTAAAAGCTGCAAGAGAGAAGCATCAAATCACCTATAAGGGAGCCCCAATCAGGCTAACATCAGACTTTTCATCACAAACCCTAAAAGCCAGAAAGGAATGGGATGATATATTCAAAATACTAAAAGACAGAGAATGCCAGCCAAGAATACTCTACCCTGCAAGGCTATCCTTCCAAAATGAAGGGCAAATAGTATATTTCTCAGACAAACAAAAACTGCAGGAGTTCACCACCACATGACCACCCTTACAAGAAATTCTCAAGGGAGTACTGGGTTTGGTTCCTGAAAAATAACTACCACTGCCATAAAAACCCAAGAAAAATCATAACCCACTAGTATAATAAAAATGGCATTCATGAAGAGAAAACAAACAAACAAAAAGGCTATCTACAACCCAAGGAACCAACAAACACAGAAAACAAACAGTAAATCAGAAAGAAAGGAACAAAAGACACCTAAGACAACCAAACAATAATCAATAAAATGCTAGGAATAAATCAACACCTTTCAATAACAACTCTTAATGTAAAAGGCTTAAATTCCCCAATCAAAAGACACAGACTGGCTGACTGGATTAAAAAGGAGGACCCAACTGTATGCTGCCTTCAAGAGACCCACCTCACCCATAAAGACTCATATAGACTAAGAGTGAAAGGATGGAAAAAGATTTACCATGCAAACAGAAAAGAAAAACGGGCTGGAGTAGCTATTCTTATATCTGATAAAATAGACTTTAAACTAAAAACCATAAAAAGAGACTATGAGGGACATTACGTAATGATAAAAGGATTGATCCATCAAGAAGACATAACAATCATAAATATATATGCACCCAATGTTGGAGCAGCCAGATTTATAAAACAAACTCTATTAGACCTAAAGAAGGAAACAGACACTAATACCATAATAGCAGGGGACCTGAACACCCCACTGTCAATATTAGACAGATCATCTAGGCAAAGAACAGGCAGAGAAACACAACATCTAAACAATACTCTAGACCAATTGGACTTGGCAGATATCTACAGAACATTCCATCCAACAACCTCAGAATATTCATTCTTCCCATCAGCACATGGATCATTCTCCAGGATAGATCACATATTACATCACAAATCAAGTCTCAACAAATTCAAAAAAATTGGAATTATCCCATGTATCTTCTCAGACCACAATGGATTAAAATTAGAAATCAATAACAAATGAAATTCTGGAAACTATACAAACACATGGAAATTAAACAGCATTCTACTTAATGACATATGGGTCCAAGAAGAAATCAAGCAGGAAATCAAAAATTTCTTGAAACTAATGAAAATAATGATACATCATACCAAAACCTGTGGGATACTGCAAAAGCAGTATTGAGGGGGAAATTTATCGCATTAAACGCTCACTTCAGAAGAATAGAAAGATGGCAAGTGAACAACCTAACACTTCACCTTAAAGAACTAGAAAAACAAGAACAATCCAAACCTAAAGTTAGCAGACGGAAACAAATCATTAAGATCACAGCAGAACTTAATGAAATTGAAACCCAAAACACAATACAAAAGATCAATGAATCAAAAAGTTGGTTTTTTTAAAAGATAAATAAAATTGACAAACCATTAGGATGGCTAACTAAAAAAAGAAGAGAGAAGGTTCAAATAACAAAAATTAGAAATGTAAAAGGTGATATTACAACTGATTCATCTGAAATACAAGGAATCATTCGAGACTACTATAAACAACTACACGCCAACAAATTTGAAAACCAGGAGGAAATGGATAAATTTCTGGACACACACAAGCTCCTAAAACTGAGCCATGAAGACACAGAAAATCTGAACAGACCAATAACAATAAAGGAGATTGAAGCTGTTATCAGAAGGCTCCCAACAAAGAAAAGCGCAGGACCAGATGGATTCATAGCAGAATTTTACCAAACATTCAAAGAGGAATTGACACCGATTCTTTACAAACTATTCCAAAAGACTGAAACAGTCGCAAATCTCCCAAACTCATTCTATGAAGCAAACATCATCCTGATACCAAAACCAGGTAAAGATATAACCAAAAAAGAAAACTACAGGCCGATATCCTTGATGAATATAGATGCAAAAATCCTCACTAAAATACTAGCAAACAGAATACAGCAACACATACGTAAAATTATTCACCACGATCAAGTGGGATTCATCACAGGGATGCAAGGTTGGTTCAACATGCAAATCAATAAATGTGATACACCATATTAATAAAATCAAACACAAGGACCATAGGATCATCTCTATAGATGATGAAAAAGCATTTGATAAAATTCAACATTCATTCATGACAAAGACCCTCTGTAAGTTAGGTATAGATGGAAGGTATCTCAACATAATTAAAGCCATATATGATAAACCCACTGTCAATATCATCCTGAATGGGGAAAACCTGAAAGCTTTTCCTTTAAGAACAGGAACTAGACAAGGATGCCCACTCTCACCACTCCTATTCAACATAGTATGGGAATTACTAGCCAGAGCAATCAGAGAAGAGAAGGAAATAAAGGGTATCCAGAATGGAAAAGATGAAGTCAAACTGTCCCTGTTTGCAGATGACATGATCCTATATATCGAACAGCCTAAAGCCTCTACAAAAAAACTCTTGGAGTTGATAAATGATTTCAGCACAGTAGCAGGATACAAAATCAACACACAAAAAAAATCAGTAGCATTTCTATTCTCCAATAGTGAACATGCAGAAAGAGAAATCAAGAAAGCCTGCCCATTTACAATAGCCACCAAAAAAATAAAATACTTAGGAATAGAGTTAACCAAGGCGGTGAAAAATCTCTATAATTCTACAAACCACAGCTGAGAGAAATTAGAGAGGATACAAGAAGATGGAAAGATATCCCATGCTCTTGGATTGGAAGAATCAACATTGTGAAAATGTCCATACTACCCAAAGTGATATACAAATTCAATGCAATCCCCATCAAAATTCCAATGACATTTTTCTCAGAAATAGAAAGAACTATCCAGACATTTATATGGAATAACAAAAGACCATGCATAGCCAAAGCAATGCTGAGCAAAAAAAGTAAAGCTGGAGGCATAACACTAACTGACTTTAAACTATACTACAAAGCTATAATAACCAAAACAGTATGGTACTGGCATAAAAACAGACACACTGATCAATGGAATAGAATAGAGAATCCAAAAATCAACCCACACACCTACAGCCATCTGATCTTTGACAAAGGCACCAAGCCTATACACTGGGGAAGAGACTGCCTCTTTAGCAAACGGTGCTGGGAGAACTGGATATCAATATGCAGGAGAATGAAACTAGACCCATACTTTCACCATACACTAAAGTCAACTCAAAATGGATTAAAGAATTAAATATACACCCTGAAACATTAAAACTTCTTAAAGAAAACATAGGAGAAACACTTCAGGAAGTACGACTGGACACAGACTTCACGAATATGACCCCAAAAGCACAGGCAACCAAAGGAAAAATAAACAAATGGGATTATATCAACCTAAAGAGCTTCTGCACAGCAAAAGAAACAATTAACAGAGTTAAAAGACAACCAACAGAGTGGGAGAAAATATTTGCAAAATATACATCTGACAAAGGATTAATATCCAGAATATACAAGGAACTCAAACAACTTTACAAGAAAAAAACAAGCAACCCAATTAGAAAATGGGCAAAAGAGCTAAGTAGGCATTTCTCTAAGGAAGACATACAAATGGCCAACAGACAGAAGAAAAAATGCTCAACATCACTCAGCATCCAGGAAATGCAAATCAAAACTACACTGAGATACCATCTCACCCCAGTTAGGATGGCTAAAATTCAAAAGACTCTGATCGATAAATGCTGGCAAGGTTGCGGAGAAAAAGGAACTCTCATACATCATTGGTGGGACTGCAAAATGGTGCAGCCTCTATGGAAAATGGTATGGAGGTTCCTCAAACAATTGCAGATAGATCTACTGTATGACCCAGCTATCCCTCTGCTGGGAATATACCCAGAGGAATGGAAATCATCAAGTCGAAGGTATACCTGTTCCCCAATGTTCATCGCAGCACTCTTTACAATAGCCAAGAGTTGGAACCAGCCCAAATGTCCATCATCGGAGGAGTGGATACAGAAAATGTGGTATATCTACACAATGGAATACTACTCAGCTATAAAAAAGAATGAAATACTGCCATTTGCAACAACATGGATGGACCTTGAGAGAATTAAATATTAAGTGAAACAAGTCAGGCTCAGAAAGAGAAATACCACATGTTCTCACTTATTTGTGGGAGATAAAAATAAATAAATAAATTCACACACACACACACACACACACACACACACAAAAATAGAAACGGGGGGGGGAGAAGACACAACAATTACAATTCCTTGAAGTTGACACAACAAGCATACAGAAAGGACATTGTTGGGTGGGAGGGGGAAGCGGGAGGAGGGAGGGAGGTTTCGGTAATGGGCCACAATAATAAACCACATTGTATATCAACAAAATAAAATTAAAAAATAAACAAACAAAGAAATAAATAAAAGAAGGACCACAGTCCTGAGATCAGGCTGTAGCTTAGTAGGATCTTTATCTTAGTAGGACAACAGTCCTTAGCTGTTAGAAGGGCCAAAGCCCTTTAGTTTAGGCTGTAGCATATTAGGACCACAGTCCTTAGTTGTAGCAAGGCCAAAGCCTTGTAGTTTGAGGAATAACATAACCTTTTAGTATTGCACATAGAAATGCTAAGCTTGGGAAAAAACAGAAAACTTTCACAGGCCTAAAAAGTCTCTGGAGTGGATATGAAAACTGTAATACAGCAAAAGTGCTTGCTCTAAGGGCAGATGCCCTTGGTACAGTTAAACCTAATTATGAAAGAATATGTGTGTTAAAAGCTTCAAGGCTACTCTGCCAATTAGTGGTTGGTTCCACATTTCACCTTCAACTGCTTCTCTAAGTTTCCTAGGGAACTAAGTGTTGCACATTTCACCTTCAACTGCTTCTCTAAGTTACCAAGGGAACTAAGTGTTCCCATAACGATTATCTCATTGGTTCTTTTGTATGTCACATAGCTTAGTTTTATGACTCCTTTGATGGTAAATTGCTTAAACTGTTTTTAATTTGCACCTGTTTTAATGAAAATTGTTATGTAGCCAGTTTGTTTATGTTATCACTATGACCGATTAGCCACCTGTGTTCTTTTCTGTAACTTCCTTGCCTGGGAAATAAAAACCGAGAGAAACCTAGTTCAGGGTTATTTCCCAGGAATTCCTTCTCTCTTGAAGAAGTCGCCTGCTGGGATTTAACCCCTTCGGGCCTTTCACTGCTCAGGAAAAATGGGCTTTGAGTAATCCTTTGCGTCTCCATCTCCACCCTGGGGAAGAGGTGACATTAATTTCTAACAAAGCTGAGCATATTCTTTTAAGTTCACTAGTCATTACATTTCATATTCTTTGCCTATCTTTTCATTGGGTTTTCTTTTCATTACTGATTCATGCAAACTCTTCATAAATGAGGGTCATTAGTACTTAGTTCATTACAGACATCGCACCTATTCACTCCTACACTGCACATCTTTTTAACTTTGTGTTGTCTCTTCCTCATAAGAGAAGGTTTAAACTTGTATAGTGTGAAAAATGCTACTTTTTCCCTATAACTTCCTGTAACTTTGGAGTTTCTAGTCATGCTTAGGAAGCTTCTCCCTACCTAAGATTACAAAAACAGTATCCAGTACTTTCATCATTTTGTTTTTTAAGTTTAGGTCTTTAGTTTCTGATCTTAAACTTTATATATGGTGCATGACACAAATTTTAACATTATCCAAATGTACATCCAGTCTCTACAACATGTATAAAATATACATGTAGTTTTATTTTAAAAATAAGGCTATATGATTATTTTCACTTAAAATATTTCAACATCCAGGCTGGCCAGTTACTCAGTTGGTTAGAGCACGGTACTGATAACACCACGGTCCAGGGTTTGATCCCTGTACTGGCCAGCTGCAAAAAAAGAAAGAATAAAATATTTGAACATCCTTCTATAGAAATCTTTTATAGAGTGCCTAGTATGACTGGACATGGGTCTGCTGTTATTTTTGTTTAACAGCTTTAATGAAGTATAATTGCATACTGCATATATTTAAAGTGTACAACTTAGTAAGTTTTGACATTATGAATACAGCCATGCAGCCAACACTATAATAAATATAATGAACATATTTATCACCTCCAAAACCAGCCTACTATTATTTAGTCAATCCCCAATATCTGGATGTTTAGGTTGTTTCTAATTTTTTGTTATCATAAACAGTACTCTAATCAGCCTCTTGTGTATCTAGATCTTTGTATACAGGTTATTTCCTCAGGATAAGTCCTAAGTGGAACTGTTAGGTCAAGGGATATGATAACATTATTTCATTACTGCATATTAGGTATATCATGAGTTGTACTCACATTTGTTTTCACAATGCCCATTTATGAACATTAAATTTTAAAATATACAGTCAGCCAGAGTGCCCAGTTAATCTTTACTGTCGTCCTCCTCATTTACTGAACTCATCATGGTTATGGGCTATTTGGGGATCACTCTGGCTCCTCAGTCGAAATGGAGGGATGGAAACAAAGACAGAAAGAAGACTATGTGGCTGTTGCTCAGGAGAACAGGGAGTGCACCCATTCAACAAGGCTTGACACAAATGTCTGCCAGATTAAAAAACTGTGTTAACAGTAAATGAAGCCACCATGAAATGGAATGACTGTGCAGAGTTCCCGAACTGAACTAAGAGGCTCCTCCACTGTCTTTCAGTAACGAGCTCCCTCCGCCGTCTCATGTGTGATAGTCAATCCCTCCTTCTCTAAAAGCATGAAAGGGAAGAGGTTTGCCTATCAAGGAAACACATGGAAGAGCAGTGTTGATCCAGTATCCAGTAGGTGAAGAATATAACGAACATTCCTCCTATCATTTCCTTCAGCTATTGGGCTAATATGACCAACATCCCTATAATGAATCATCCCACCCAAAAGCAACGCTTAACCCACCACAGTAAGTACAAATGACTAGCTGGTGCTTCCCAACTGAAGTATGTGAAACCAAAGTACCTGGAAAAAAGACATCCAGACTATTCAAAATTAGAAATGTAGGTTTGTTAACTCAAGAAGCCAGACAGTATTGACTCCTAAGTACCTGTGTAAGATTTAAGACATATCAGGAGTAAAAAAGAAAAAGAAAAAAAAAATGTGGCATATATGAAGCATGGATGATGTCGCTATCTGAGAGTGAACGGCCTAATGATTATTAATCCCAGTGGTACTGTCAGAATTAGCAGGGCAGCTTTAAAAACTATGCATGCTTGGGACCCACTCTCTGCAGACCTGGGTATAAGCTTTTTTCTTTTTTTTCAAAGAAAAGTCCCACACGTTATTCTAACATCATACCCCATATATAAAGAGAATTGGGAAGATGAAGGCCAAAAATAGGGCTACCCCAACAAACCCCTTTGGGAGGATAATTTACTTAGCCCAAGACCCCATTCTCTGAGCACTGCATGCCCACAAGATGACCCATTCTCTCCCTAGATCACTGGTTCTCAACTGTGGCTCTATATTAGAATCCACTGAGAACTTAAAAATTAAATAAATAAATAAATAAATAAAAATCCCAATGCCTAGGCAACATCCCAGACCAGTAAATCATAATTTCTGGTAGTGGAACACAGGCATCAGTATCTGTAAAGTTCCCAGTGGCATTAGAGTGTAGCCAAGGTTGAGAACTAATGTGCCAGACAGACATAGCTGATTGAACTGGTTGAACATCTGGGTTAAACAGATGCGCTCTTGGGAATTTGGACTTGGAATCCAAATGCTACGTAAGTCTTAGCCTGAAAGGGGAAAGGGAAATAGAAACAACATGCATAGAGATGCAAGGAAAGCTGGCATCCATAGAGAGTGAACAGAATAAAAAGTGTCAAAGAAAAGAGGCAAAAACAAGACATGCAGTGCAAGAGAGGGATGGTGCAAGAGAAGAGCTTTCCACTGCCTGGTTCCAGTCTCCCAAGAGGCCTGAAGGACATCCTTGTCATTCTCCAACTCCTTTGAATGAATTGCTCCCTTTCCTTCAACTACCTTGAGTGGGTTTCTGTTTCTTGTGACCAGAGAACCTTACATCAGGCAAGTAAAATAATAAAAACAGAGACAGTCTCTGTTAGAACAAAGTCAAATTAAGCTAGTTTTCATGTGTTTCAGTGTAAAAGCCCTTCAGAGTTTAAGAGAACTGATAACCAAGGCAATGACTGTAAGAACTTTCTACAGATTCACAGTACCCTGAAGAAAATGCAAAGCTTCTTTGGAATACCTTAGGGTGTGCCTAATTCTACTGTGTATCATCTTTCTATACCCAAAATCAGGGTAAAGGATTTCAGGAAGGGATGTTTCAGAGTTCGTACTGTATTTAAGAAGGATGCCAGATAAACTCAGATATTACAAAAGAATGTAAACTTTGCCTACTAGAGTCCAACATATTGTGTACTTCATAATATTTCTGACTTGAAATCATTGCTTTCCAAAATTGGTTTTCTTCAACATTTCAAGATTGTAACATTTATGTAAGACAGTCCTGTTCCACCTGAATATTTCAATTATGCAACATAGTCTCACTTCCCAAAGACTTTACATGTTTGCACAAAATTGTGTTTTAGCCTCAGCCAAACTGATTCTAGCTCTTCTACTCCAAGTTGTCAACCAAATATTGAGAGGAATAACAATTGGTTCTCATTGTTACTCAATTTTTTGTTCAGATACTCAGACATTTAAATTTAATGATGAGGGGGCTGGCCAGTTACCTCAGTTGGTTAGAGTACAGCGTAATAACACCAAGGTTGAGGGTTTGGATCCCCGTACTGGCCAGCTGCCCCCAATAAGTAAATAAATAAATAACATTATGAAAGAGAATGTAAGTTCTCTGTGAATATTCCTATAATATAGAGTAAAATAGTAAAGCTTCCCATTAACTCCACCCCAATTCTACTTATTGACCTCGAAAAATTCTACTTACTGACAAAATTCTACCTTGCAAAAGTTTGATGTATATCTTTACAAATGTTTTTCCATGCATTTCTCTGTGTGTGCACATACAAAGGTACTTCAAAAAGTTCGTGCAAAAACAGAATCGAAAGATAATACAAATCTTTTTACCAACTTTTTGAAGTACTCTCCTATGTACAGTGGTGTTTTTTTTAAAAAAAGCATAAATAGACTTAGGACCATAAAATTTATTCCGCAACTTGCTTTTAAAAATGTATCTTGGAAGATCTTCCCATGCCAGTACAAATAGCTCTACCTCATTCTTCTACAGCAGATATATTCAGCACACCATAATCTATCTAACTATTCATAGTTATTTTGGTTATATCCCATTGTTTTGCTACTATAAACAATACTACAATGAATATCCTTATTCATTTATCTTTGTACACATGTGCAAATGGCTTTCCTGGATAGATTCCTAGAAGTGTAATTGTTGTATCACATTTTAAATTCTGTCAGTCTTCAAAAAGGTTGCTTCCATTTACTTTCATTAACAGTATATGAGAGCATCAATTTCCCCAAACCTTTTAAAACACTGAAAATTATTGAATCTTTATATTTTTGCTACTCTAGTGGATAAAAAATGACATTTCATCATCATTTTACTATTGAAGCTAAGCATATTTGACTATTTTTAGTTCTGAATAACAATAACTGCTAATATGAGTGCTTATGATGGACAAAGTATGAGCACTATTAGTGCTTTACATGCATTACCTCATTTAACCCTCTCAGCATCACCATGAGGTAGGTACTATTCTTCCCGCTTTCAGAAGAGAATGCTGAGTAAGAGTGAGGTTAAATGTCTTACCCAAGATCACAAAGCTCCATTTTTTATTTTATTTTTTTGGTGGCTGGCCGGTATGGGATCTGAACCCTCAACTTCTCTCAGTCTTTATTCTTTTTTGGTGGCTGGCTGGCTGTGAAGGGGATCTGTACCCTTGACTCTAGTGTTACAACACCACACTTAAACAACTGGGCTATAACCAGCCAGCCCTATTCCCCCCGCCGCCCCACAGAGCTGCATTTTAAATACAGGCAGTCCCATCTCATAATCCAAGCTCTTCACCATTATGCTGAAATACCAGCTTAGAACATTTGCCCAGTATTCTACTGGATTCTATTTTTTTTTTTTTTTTCTTACTGATTTGTAGGAACTCTTATAGATGGCTACTGTCCCTTTATCTGTAAGATCTTTCCTTTGAGTAAATTAGTCCATAAAACTATAAGGAGGAGGTGCCTACTTGGTCAATCTTTGACTACACTTTCAATTTCTTCCACGATTTTAAAATTATTCATGTTTTCCACTTAAAGGTTTGGTACTTTGCTTTCCCTTAACTCTATTGGTTTCATCTAAATGTTTGACTGTACTGTTACAAATTTTTAGCAGCACTCTCATTCTTTAAACTCCTCTCCCCCTACTCCATATTTCAACCTGTGACCATGGGAAGGATGAGATTCTTCTTCTGCTTCCCCCAGGGGAGAACACTGACCTTGAGGGGTTCTGTTATTCCACCCCCACCCTTAACTAGCTCCACCCGGTGAGGGGAGAATGGCTAAAGAGATTGGCTAAAGCCTGAGACAGGAACATGGGCCTGACCACTCCACCTCAGACATGCCCACAGCTCTCTTGCTCTTGGTCGTTCTGCTGCTACAGGGACAGGCAAATGGGTCTCTCAGAATGAGTCTGGCCATCCTCCATTCCAGCCTCTCTCAACCTGCAGCTGGGTGGGGGACGTTGGATCTGTCCTTGCATTAGAGGTGGAAAAGCAGAAAGTCTCACTGAGGCTTCAAAGCCAGGCTGCATTTTTCAACTTAATTTACCAGGCAGCAGCAAACACCAGGTTAGAGGTGCTTGTTCAGTCATTAACAGTGATGCTAGGTTTACCCTTTGGCTATTATTATTTTTATATAATTTTGTTTATAAGAAGCCAATGGAAAAGGGGGTGAGTGGTAGAATTCAGACACCAGAGTTCTACCCTGAACCCCTTACCATTATATCCTCTATCATTTTCTTACTCAGACTTCCAAGTTTTACCTATTTTTGATTTTTCAATTGGGTCTATTTTATTCTTTAAATGTACTTTCAGATTGTAGGAGAATTATAAAGTATCATCATTGTATAAAATCAAATAAAATACAGGTATTTATATTTTAAAAGTTAATAACTCCCCCATCTTCAAGACATCACATTATTAACTTGCTGTGTGTTGCTTCTATACTTTTTTATATGGCCAAACACATAAACGCACAAGTGTAAAGTTTTCCCTCAACTTTTTGAAAAATAAGATACTACAGTCAAGGCTATGAATCTTATTAATTTAACAAAATAATGGCCATCCCCCAGGTCAATACATAGATCCAACTCATTCTTTTAATCAATGAACCTTATTATGTGGCTCAATGACGCCTCCAGTGGTGCACATTATTTCCCTTTCTTGCCACCACAACTTATATGCCCTTGTACATAGGTGTTTATGTACTGCTGTCTTTATTTCTGGAAGCCAAAGTCCCAAGAATGGGATCTTTGTATTGGAAGATATGTGCATTCTAAATTTTAATAGACACCGATTTATTTTCCAAATAGGCTGTAGCAATTCACACTCCTACCAGCAGTGTATAGAGGTGCTCATTTCCCCAAAGTGTCAACAGAACTGGAAGCAGTAACGTAATTTTTATAAATTTAAAAGGGAAAAATACCACAAGTTCAATTCTCGTTTCCCTCAACTACCTGTGAGGTTGAGCATCTTTTGTTTATTGATCACTTGCATTTCCTCTCCTACAAATTGGCTATTCATACCCTTTGTCCAGTTTTCTATCACACTAAGTGACTTAGCTCTTATTCTCTGCCATGTTTTGAAACTATTTTCCCCTGGCTATCATTGTCTTCTGACTTTGTCCATGGCATATTTTTACACAGAAAATTTTTTATTTGTATGTACTATAATCTGTTGATCTTTTCCTTAGTGGACTTGGGATTTAATGATTAGCTTAAAGACTACCTTCTCCCTTGATCATCCCCATTGCCCAAGGACAAATTTCCTAGTCAATTTTCTTCTAATATTGTTTGTGAGCTTTTCTTTACATTCAGATATCTGATCTAGAATTTATTTTCATATATGATATGAATTAGAGGGTTCAAAATTTTTCTGCCAGGTAGACAGCCAATTATGCCATACAATTTAATTTTTTTCCCAGTGAATTAAAGTCCTATCGTATCACATACTGCATGTCTACATATACTCAGATCTACTTTGGAACATTCTATTCAGTTATGCCAATCTCTCTGGCCATAATCATACCAATTCCAGTATGTTTATTCTAATCTTGGAAGGACAAGTGTTCCCGTTTTTCAACGTTTTTTTTTTTTTCGCCCCCTCTAAGTTTCTGTGTTTGTGTTTTCGATATCAGTATACATTTATTCTTAAGACTCTGGAGACAGACAGTACTCCAGTTCTGGCTTTGGTTTTATCCATTATGTGACTTTGGGCAAGTCACTCAGCATAAGGGAGCTTCAGCTTCCTCATCTTCCCATAAGTTTTGATATGTACTATTTTTTCCAATCAGTTGATTTCCCTTAACTTAAAAAAAATTTTTTTAATCTATGGTCAATTTTTGTAAACTGGGTTATCTTTTTAACAAGTGCTTTTTCTGTTGGATGGTAACTTCTACATAAAATAAATTGTTAATTTTCTAATCCTCTATAGCCTCAGTTTTTTCTACTTCATTTAACAATTTCCAAGGTACAAAGTTCCCATTAGTAATCAAATTCCCATTTTGAAAAAAATTTTTTTTAAGTTTTAAAAAGTTTTTGCTGTCTATTTAAATCTTATATTATTAGGTACATAAAGACTTAGGGCTTTTTATTTCTTCTCAGTGGTTGTATTTTTAACAAAGTAAAATATTTCCTTTTGTTCCGGTATTTTTTAACTTGACTTTTATTTTATCTGATGTTAATATTACCATCCCTGATTTCTTCCCTATAAAAAGAACTCCTGATTTTTGTTGTTGTTACTATATGCCTAGAGTGTCTTCATTGATTCCCTTCCCTTTCTTCCTCTTTTTGAAGTCATACTGAGTAAGACTTAAATTTTTATTAATGCTAACTTTTTTACTAGGTAATATAGATAACAAGGTCCCGAATTTGAAAGGCACAAAAAGCAATTAACAGTGAAAATTAAGGTCCCTATGTCCCAGTTCCCCTCCCTGGAGAAACCAATGTTACCAGTTTCTTGTGCATCCCTTCCACACACAAGCATATGGGGGTGGGGGTATAACACACAAGCAAATATGGGTGTGTGTGTGTGTGTGTGTGTATGCATAAACATTTTTTTACACAGGTGACAGTTTACAGTACACTTTTCTGCACATTGCTTTTTCAACCCAATATTTATTTTACAATGTTCCAAATCCGTACATATAAAGCTGGCTCATTCTTTTAACAGCTGTGTGAATGTAATTTATTCAACCACTTCCCTAATAATATTTTGATACTTTGCTCTTACAAATAACGCTAAAATTAATATCCTTGCACTTAAGTCATTTCAACCATGTGAGTATAACTGTATCATGAATTCCCACTGTTGGAATTCCCACTAGTAAAACTACCAGGTCAAAGATAAGTTCATTTTAAATTTTGATAGCAACTGCATCTTGACCTCCACAGAGAATATACATACACACATACACACAATGTATGTTACCAAGGTTTTTTATTTTTCCTAGCTGGCTGAAACTTTATTACCTTTCTTATGAGGTTCAATTCCTCATTTGTTTAAAAATCATTTATATACTCTTTGCTGGAAACTATTCATATCTGTTTCCCTTTTTCTATTAGGTGATTGGTCTCCTGTTAACTTGCAGATTTTTATATACTAAGAGATTTGTTCTTTGTCTAGGATGTTGCATGTATTTTTTTAGTTTGCTACTTATCTTTTCACTTTGTGGGGTTGGTTGGTTGGTTTTGTCACAGAGATTTTATCTTTATATAGTCTGGTTTATTTCTACTTTTATGGCTTTACTGCACCAAGATTACAAAATTCTCCCATGTTCTATAGTTGTATGTTTACTTTTTTATTCATCTGGAATTCTGGTATAAAGTTTAGGTAGGGATCCAATTTAATTTTTTTCTAGTCTCAATACCACTTATTAAAAAATTTTTTTTCTTCACTCATACCATACCATCTGCTGTGGATTGAATTACGTCCTCCCCAAAGTTTAATGTATTAGAAACTTAACCCCCACTGTGACAGTGCTAAGAGGGTGGGAAATCCTATTATGGTGATCGAAAGGTGGAGCACTGAAGATGTGATTAGATTGTGAGGACCATGCCATAGTAAACAGATTAATAAGTTGATGGTTTAATGGTGGTCATTGGTGTAGTTCCAAGGGCTTTAAAAGGAGGAGTGAGGAATTAGCTCTCTCTCTGCTCCACCATTCTATGATGTGAGACCCCTGCATCACTGTCACCACCACAAGGCCTTCACCAGATATGTTCCCTGGACTTTGAACTTCCCAGCCTCCAGAACTGTACGCAATAAATATTGCTTCTTTACAAATTATTCAGTTCCAGGTATTTTTTAAATAAGCAACAGAGAATGACTAGTACATGATCTTTAGCACAGACTAAATATCCTTTCTGAACCCTTCTGTTCATTCATCAGTCCTTTCAGTATCAAACTGTCTTAATTACTACAGCTTTATAATACATTTTAACTCCTGGTCAGTAGTTCCCCACCTCCCTCATTACACTTCCTTTTCAGAAGTTTTCTGACAATGTATGCATGTTTGTAAAATGCATTTATAGGAATAATCAGTTTGCCTGGTTCTAAAAAAACACTTTTTAAAAAAAACAAGTATTTTAAACAGAAATCACATTAAGTTTAGGGACACTGACATCTTTAAGATGCCAAGCTTTACTATCCAAGAACATTTCCATTTTTCAAGTCTTGTTTTGTGTTTCTCAGCGTTATTTTTTCCATATAAAACTTTACATATGTTTAACTATATTCCCAGGTATTTATAGTAGCACGATCTACTATAGTTGTAGATTTGTAGACATTGCTCCGTTGCCTATGTCATCAAATGTGGCTAGCCAAATTTCTTTTTCCCTCTTCAAGAGGACTTGATCATTTTGCCTTGATGTCCAAAAGGACTCCTTCTTCATCCATAAAGTGTAGAAATTTTCCTAGGAAATGTTCCAGTGCCAACTGTTCTGAATGTTCTGTGCCAGTTTTTTTTTCTTTTACTTTTTTTTTTTTGACATACAGTTGTAACTCATCACTTTGAATCTTTATTTCTAGATTCTTCTTTAACCACATATTTGAGTTTTTTGTTTCATTTCTTTGGTCCTTTTCTTCAGGGACACCAATTATACCTAAGTTAGGTCTCCTTCATTTTCTGTATCTCTTATATTCTTTCTAATTGTTTATTTCCATTTCATTTTTCTAATGTCCCCCATATCCTTTACTGTGTTTTCAGCAGTACATATTCATCTTTATTCTATTTCCAATGTAGCTTTTAATTCTGTGATAATTTTAGTTTTCTCTTCCACTACTTTCCTGGGCTCTACCAGCTGATGTTCCATTTTTTCCTGTTATCATATTTTATTTTACCTGAACTCCTGTATCTCTGCTTGGAGTTTTGCATTTTCTTTTCTTCTCTTCCTCCCCACCCCCCACCAACTCCTCCTGTATTTTCTTAAGTTCTCTGAATTTACAATGGCAGAACTGGACATTATTTTTCAACTGAGGTAAAAAAACATTTTTCTTGTGTGGGTATATTTTCCCCTTCTTTCTTATAATATCTTTCTACAGCTACTGTGCTGGTTTCTTTTGAATGAGGCAAGTTTTTTCCAGATGATATGAGGGAGGTTCCCGAGGGACAGAGGCCAGGGCCATGTTCCAAGTTGTCAGAAACATGTGGAGCCTTTGCATCTCCTCAGCCAACAGAGGTAAGGTGTCACCAAGCTGATCACAATTCAATCTCTCTTCCAATCTGCTTCATCTAACACTTCTAGAGGAAGTGGCACATCTGTGTTCTCCATGTACAGCTTAGCACCCCTCTTAGTGTCAAATGGGGTCTGGGGAAGCTCCTGTTGCCAGCCTTTGAACCCTCTTCTCACTGTCCCAAAGGACAGAATTCATCCATCAACATCCTATTTTGGAGAACTGGGCTCTTCTGATTTTGGAATCCGCAACCACAGATCTCCTTTCTCACCATCTTCCTACATTCATTTGATCTCCATTACACTACCGTTCTTCTTTCCATATTGTAGGAACATAAGGAAAAATTAAATCCGACTTTCGTCACCTTCTGTCAACATTTAGGTAATTTTCTTTCTGCCTTTTTCTCCATAGTCTTCCCTATCCTCCTGCTAAACCTCTTTTATCTCCTACCTCCACTGCCCTTATGCAACCACTTTTTCACAACACTACCTTAACATGTGAAACAAATGCCCGTGAAGAGAAAAGGCTGTTAAGCAAGATCACTTTTACTCATTTTTAAACTGAATATTACTATGTCTGTCTCCTAAGGAGCAAATGTGGAATATAAAATACTCCTTGAAGGCATGACCACATCTTCCCTTTCACTACTTTTATGAATAACAACATAAATTACACATCATTTATACCCTATATATTTTTTTAAAGTGACATGTCTATCTTTCTTGTTATTACAAGCTCCTTGAGGGAAGAAACTGTGTATTCCACTTTAGCATACACATGTGAGTACGGAACATGAAGGTGAATACATGTGTGTGTAATTTTTTAATAAGCCCCCAAGTTATCCAAATCAAAACACTCCAGACATTGGAGCATTTCCCCATAATTGTTAATATAACCAAAATCAGCTAAAGCAACATTCTAAGAACATAAACTAGCTAGCTTTTTATTGTCGTTTCCATTTGTCTTCACTTTAAGCCTACCTGATTGATTATTGTGGACAGTACTCACAGTTACCTGAGGTTCTGCCCTATCAAACTTTAAGACGAATTCTGGCACAGCATCCCTTTGGCTCCTGGCACAGAGGCTGACTAGTCAGCTCTGGCAGCAAGGCCTCAGGAAGGCCAGACTACCTACAGAACATTTCCAATAAGTGTGTGTGAACAAGTTTACAGCAAAAAGCAATAAAGTAGCAGTACTTTTAGCCAGTAGTCCCATAGGGGAATTAGTCCTCTCACTGTCTAGAAAGAGAAAGGAAGAAGTTAAAACTAAGAGTTTTATGTTTTAAATTCCCCTGCTCATACATCTTGCCAGGGACTGGTGGAACACTGCAAAATCCTAACTATCTACCAAAAATATTGATGTATACGTACTAAAGCATGTTCTCTTTATTGCTACCAATCTCATGTCTATTGACAAAGGCTACAGAAGGTTTCCAAAGTATTGTCACTGTGCCTAAAACACATGTATATGTGTTCAATACGTATTTGTTGAATTAATGAGCAAATGAATGAGAATCCTGAAAGGTTGCCACAAATATTGAGGAATGAAAAATTATATACCAGAGTCAAAATAATTATGTACCAAACACATAAAGTAACAGCACAAAAAATCTCAGAGCAATCAACACAGGCTAAAAGACAAGCGTTCATCCCAAGTGTATTTCAAGTACAAGGTGACTGTACCCAGACTCACTACCAGTATTCTTTAAAATGCATCAGGTATACCTACAGTCTCTCTCCTCAGAACCTCAAAAAATTTTAGAGCACAAGTAGTCAGTTAAATATTAGGGCAAAATAAACCCCAATTACCCTGACAACTTTATTCAAAACCAACCCTGAAACATGCACCTAGGTGGAACTGCTACCCATTTTTCCCCAGAAAAGAAAGGAAATACCACCTGCCTAGAGACCACAGACATTGTCAAAACTCAGGAGAAATGCCAAATTCTTATATCAGAGTTACTGTGGGTAAACCAGGTAAAACAAGAGACAATGAACTTAAACTACCACAAAATACATGGTGTCTGACTACAAGAAGATGCTAGACCACAAAATAGGCTGGCCCAAAGGGGATCAGGAAATTTTTTTCCCCTAGGTCTACAAAAGGCAGGGAATGAACATAATGGCCTTCTGAAGTACCTTTCTGACCTAAAGTCCTGATTCCTCTCTAGAAAAAACAAAATTCAAATTTACCTAACATCTGTATAATTCCCCTTGATTATACTTCAATTACAGGTACGGTAATGATGATGATTAAATAATAGCTAACATTTCTCTATGGCTTACTCCATGCCAGGCAGAGTTCCTAAATCCATTACATATATTAACATTTAATATTTATGATAATCTGATAAGATAGATGTACTTATTAATTATTATCCTCATTTTACAATGAGGAAACTGAAAGCACAGAGGATAACTTGACCAAGGCCACATAAAACTGGGAAGTGGCAAGACTAAGATCTCAACCCAGGCTATCTCAATCTCAAAGAGGCTATCTGGTAACAGATTTTTTCAGAGGTGAATGTGGATGGAAGGGCAGAACCAACGTTTAGGAGCATGCAGATGCAAAAAGATGGGATTCCTGCCTCTGGTCAGTGGATGCCAACCTAACTCCAGGGCGATGTTCTCAGAGTGACATCTAAATTACTTGTGTCTCAATCGCCTGTCTGTCTGTTAACTGCAGGGGTGGAGTCCAGGAATGTGCAAGTCCCTCAGAGGATTCTCTCACACTAAAATTTAGAGAACCATTGATCCAATACCAATGCTGCTGTATCCCCCAGCAGAAACCACAAAAATAGAAAGTAAAACACAACAACCAATAATGGGGCTTTTTATTTCAGATGTAGTTGATAGAATCTGTTTCTTTACTCTGCAACAATTCCCAAGTTTATTCACATGATGGATCACCTGAAAGCCAAGTTCTTGAAATGTTAGCAAATTCATTCTATGGACCAACTAGGAACAATTTTATGATGGGAAAACCTGATTATATTAATACAAAATTTAAAAAATTATAATCATGTTTTCTTAGTCAATATCTCCACACTAAAAAAGATGACCATTTCTGGGCTTTTTCATCAATGTTCATTTGCTGCATCCATTTATTTTGTTCTCTGCCGGCAGTCACTATCCACGGTAAGCAGGAACCAAAGCTCTGAAAATTCCAACCAATAATTTTAAGTTCCTCTAAATTATGAAGTCTGCCACCTCCGTGGCAGGGTATTTTCAAAACAGCCTGAGAAACACTGCTTTAAGGTGGGATTTACCGCCCATCAGCCCCTAGACACAGATTCTCTACAGCAGAATTTAACTTGGGGTTGATAAACTTGAACGGAAAATTACATTCACATTTCCACTAACCTCTAGGTGAAATTTAGCATTTCCCTCCTGGTGGCATGAGTATCTATGACTTTCTCACTAATAGAAATCACTGATTTTTTTTCATATCACATCTTGAAATGATGTTTACCCTCATTGCTACTTCAAAATTACAGCAATAACCATACTAAATGGTATAATTTAATAAATTAATGTAAAGGCATGTATTACTATATCACCACTTTTTTAAAAATGTTTTTGATATCTGTACTTCAATATAATTGGTTTTCTCCATAATCCTGTGTATTTTATGCATTTGAAAACATAATTATGAGAAGGGGTCTACTGGCATCAGATTACCAAAGGGGTCTATCCATAGCACACACACACAGAATCCCCCAGACTTACAGGTAGGTAGAGGCACAAAAATAGTTTTAAGACACTGCACTGTCAACATCATGTAAATGTGTTAAGACATAGTTAACTGCTTATTTTATTTCTACTGGAATTATTAGTTTGCATTTCACTACTAAGGCCATATTTCCTGTGTACCTGGCAAAAAGGAGTTCTACACAGTTGCTAAATGAGGACAAACTTTGAGAGTTCCTGCCTCTGAGGTTTGACAACAATTTTTCCACTGATTACACCAGCAGTCTAACTGGGACTCAGTTTTTCCTCTCTTGGAAATGGGGTGACTACTGCTTACTCAACGACCCTTGAAGAACTTGCAAGAAAAAAACCATCAATTTGTGTCAAAGACTCAAACCCTTTGAAAGACAGTTTACTTTTTAATTTTTTTACATGTATCTTTAAACAATAGTTCTTGTGGTCTTAATTTTACTAATATGGTGTCCACATTTGGACCCTGAATTTCATTCCCAGTTCTGACATCCACTACGGGCCATCAGAAAGAAACAGGCATCAGAGAAAACAAAGCTATGTCTTGCTTGGGCAATGGGTGGACTTAAAATAAAGATCGGGGCATACGCCCTGGGATTTGTTTGTAAACTGTGTATGTGTAATGTCTGGGCAGTGAGAGTCCACCGCTTTCAGCAGTTTTTCAAAGGGGACTCCAAAGAAGTTAAGACCTACTCTAGAGAAACAGGTATGCTCCTGAAAAATGGTAAACTTTTAAAAAATGTGCCAATGTTTTTATAGGAACTTCATGTGTAAAACAGAACGTGTCTCCTACAGCAAACTGTGGATCAGAAATCATAAAACTGGCCTGTGCAACATCTCACAGCTAGTCAGTGGATCAGACAGGACCCAATCCTAGACCACTTGGCTTCCTTCCCTCTGCACCAGGCCTGTCACTGTCGACAGTTTTATTCTTAAATCTGACGTTCAAGGCGTTAAGCAGGAGTACCGGCTTTAAACACCACTAGCCAGAGCTTTCAGTTGCTCTGATCAATTTCACAATTTTTACGCTAACACAACAAAAGGAAGAGATTAAGAGTTAAAGGAAATTCTTTCCACTGTTTTATTCAACAGCTTTCAAAAATACTTATGCTGCACTGCCAGATTAAAAGTTTCCCTTTACTACCAGTGCTTCTTTGAAGGATTCTCAATTAATGGATGTCCGGCAAGACTTACTACTAAACGTTATACATCTGTATTAGTATGAAAAGAGCCAAGAAAAAAAAAAAAAAGGCCAGTGTCAACCTTCTCTATTTAGAAAACAATGGCGGGATCATGCCACGGGTCTTGATTTCCAAAAAGAAATTGCCTTGGAGAGAATGAGTATCAGCAAGCAATAGCAATAGCAATTCTGGCTGAAGGGCTGGGGATCCATGAGTAGTACCTCGGGGTGGGAGTAGGAGGCGGGGAAGCTCTTGGAATAAAAAGCCCTAGCAGAAATCTACTGTGGCCAGGAGCGCACGACCACCAATTAAAGCGCCTGCTTTTTGCTTCACAGCCATCACTCCCTCGTCCCTCCCTCGTCCCCCCAACTGAAGCAGCGCAGCAAAAGTGGAGAGAATGGGAGGGATAAATGGGGTAGCTTTGGGTGGCGTGTAAACTCGAGGTTTAAACCTGTTTCCACCACGAAACAGCTGTCTGGCTCGGGCAAGTCATAACACTGTGCCTCACTTTCCCCACCACACTCCCGACAGGAAGGCTGACAGGATTAAATGACACACCGAGTGCCGAAACCCTCCGCACAGAACCAGACACAGAGGAACCGATCCGAGGCGCTAAGGCAAGTCCGCAGGAGGGTTCTGGGATCTGGGCTCCGGCCCGGAAAGGGCGCTCCCGGGGCCCGCTCCCCGTCAGCTGGGTTCCGAGCCCCTGTCCGGCCCACCTTGTTGTTGTACTCCTCCACGAAGCTGCCCAGCGCCAGGCGAAAGCGCTTGTCTGGCCGCACGCTCCAGTTCATGGCGTAGACCGTCCACGGCGCTTCATACTTGTAGATCTCCTTCCGTTTGCCGTGCAGGGACATGGTGGCCGCGGGGCCGCAGTGCGGGCCTGGTGGGCTGCCGCAGACGGGGCGCGAGTCGGGCGGGGAGCCGGACCTGGGACCTAGGAGCCCGAAGGAAGGCGGGGCGGGGGCGGGCAGGAACGGCCTAGCCCGGAAGCTGGGCTGCGGCGACAAAAAACGACAGCCAGGCCCGACCCTCAGTTTCGAACCAGCTTCTGCTCCTACAACCACCACCTTCCGTTTGGGATGCGGCTCCGCCCTCCCGGAACGGAAGTCACGCGACCCCGCCAGCGGTGCCGGCCGTTGGCTGCCCGACACGTCCTTTTGAATCGGTTCCTTCTCTTCATTGGTTGTTGAGGCCGTAGTATCTGAAATCTCCTCGCTATTGGTGTAAATGTCTGACATGCCAACTACTCGCCCCGCCCAACTCCTGGAGGGGAGGTGCTTTTGCAGCCTCAAAGGTCATTGGCTGACTAAGATGTCTGTCAGGCAGATAACGGCGCAGTGCGGGAGAGTGGGGGCGTAGGTGGCCTAGAGGCGAGCCAGCGGGTCAGCCGGCCGCCAAGTTCTAGGCCAAGTCTTTGAGAATGAGCGCTGTCTCACCTGCCCTGACTTACCTGTGCTGCTCCTATTCTGAGCGGCCTCTCCACGCTGTCGAGCAAAATTAAAATTCTGCTTTAATGGTGGACCCACTGCATTTCGGGGCACTGAGTCCCGTGGCCGAGCAGCCTGCCCTGAGCCACCTTCCCGCCCCACTCGTCCCAAGGCCCTTTTTAGCCCGGAGAGCTGTTCTCCAGTGTCTCCAGGACAGACCTCGGACATACGGATGTGCTCAGGACCAAGCCAGCTGGAGACAGGCCTTCCCGCGCTTTCCTACAGATTCTAGAAATTTTCCTGAATTACAGGATTGGTCTTCAGTAGGCATCAACCCGAAAAGCCTGGCTGTGAATCCCATCCTGTCCCTTTCCCGCCGCGGATCCCAAGGCAAATCCAGCCCTAAATTTATCTGTGCCGTGAGTGTGAAACAGAGAAGGGTCGGAATCTAGATAACATTTTTATATAATTTAAATGGTTTCCCATTCTCTGCTTTCAAGAAAATTGAAGGAAGTTTGTACTGAATTGTTAAATGATATCATTAAGTACAATTTTTAGTGATAAATGTGATTTTAACAGACAACTCCAAGAATTCAAAGGATTGAGGGATAATGCTATATATATCCATCCCCCTTTAATCCTATACTTCTGTGAACAAGTTTTCTTTGCACTTAAGTTTTTTGAAAAAGTCAAGAAAAATAGGTACAAAACTGTTGCTGTACCTTTTCTTATTCTAATAAATAAACAATGATATTTATCCACAGACATAGGAACTAACTGGGTGGAAAATCCCCTCTTTTAAGGCATGCATTTCCAGTAAAGTTTTAGTTTTTGTAAAAATTTGAAAATATGTTTATGTTGTTTTAAACTGTACTAATAAGTGTAACACTTAAAGCTTTATTAAGGTTACAAATATTAATTTAAATATTTCAATGTGTATACATATTTGTGTTGTAGACATATGATAGGGTGATCAATAATAGACTTGCATAAAAATAAGTTACAAGCAGGATAAAACTGCAAGCGGGGGGGATAGATGGGAATTAAGAAAAGAGAAAAAGGAACAATGTTAAAGACAGGCTTGTTCTTGGGTTTTTAAAATGGATGATGGTGGCTCTCAAATCACTATGCTATTTTTTTTTTTTTTTTTTTTTGTCTTTTTTGTGACCGGCACTCAAGCCAGTGAGCGCACCTGCCATTCCTATATAGGATCGAACCCGCGGCGGCGGGAGCGTCGCTGCGCTCCCAGCGCCGCACTCTCCCGAGTGCACCACGGGCTTGGCCCTCACTATGCTATTTGGACAGAAATGGATCAATATAAATGAGGTATAAAACAGGTTTATAAAGTGCCAATATTTATAACACACTGACTTTATATCCTTTGCAACTATTTAAACGCATTAGTGAAATATTTCAGATGTCAACTTAAAAACGTGGGAGGGTGGATCTACATTTTCGGAATTCTTTTAAGGAATACTGGAGCAAAAAGGACTGGAGACCAATGACCGGGTACTTTTGGAAACAGTCCTTTTCAGCAGAGTGGTTAGTTACACATGCTCTCAAGCCAGACCGTCTAGGTTGAAATTATGTTCTCCTTTTCTTATTGTGTTGGGCATGATTTTTTTTTTAATTGAAGTCTAATTTACACATACAAATGCACATGTTTTCACAACCTGAAAACACTCATGTAACCAGCACCTGGATCAGGAGACAGAACAATACCGCACCCCAGAAGTCCCCTTCATCCTTCACGCTCCAATAAGTTTCTTAGTTTCTCTCTCTGCTACTGATCCTAATCTTTAAAATGGAGATAACAATGCTGACGCTTTGAGGTTATTTTGAGGATTAGATGAACTAATATCTGCAGAGCAGTCAACAGGGTATCTGGCAGAGGGTGAATGCTATGGAAGCATTGGCTGTTGTCACAGTTCCCTTTGGACACCAAGCCAGCACCTCTGTTTCCCTTCACCCCAGCCTGGCTAACAGCCCCAGGCTCTAGGGGCTCCTGGGCCCCAGTGGAGCCACCTTCAGGTCCCCAATACATGGGATATGGTGGAGGCTGAGCTTCCCACTCCTTGTGAGAAGGTCTTGGAGAACACCACTGCACAGTCAAGGACCTGATGACATTCAGATAAGTTACACACCCAGCCTAACATGAAATGTACAGACTTTATTGGCTGTGTGAAACTGCACCCAAAGTCATCACAGACCTGTCAGGTCTGGAGGGGCTGAGGGCTAGAGCTGTGCCCGAACATGTCCACCACAGAGGACACCTCCATCTCCAGCTGGGTCGGAGGCTCTCTGCAGGTGGTCTGACCACATGCTGGGCCATGAGGTGGCAGATGGTCCTGAGCTGGGAGGTGATCACATGCAGCCCAGAGCAAGCCTCTCACGTAGATCAGAAATTCTCCTTTCTTCAATGATTCCTCCATCCTATAAGTTACTTCCATGCCTGAGGGTCCCCCACCCTCCACCAGGCTTGTTGTCTAAATGGAGTCCCAGAGGAGGCTGGGAAAGGTCACAAGCCTCTTCACCTTTGCCATCCTAGGTCACGTGGGTCAGCAGTTTGTAACTACTCTAGCAGAATGGTTTTCAGAGGTCCGTCTTGGGGGCTGTCTGCCTTCCCCGAGATCCTTAACTCTCACCTCACCCACCTTCAATCCCTGCATGGTGTTTTTTATCTTGGGTTTCAGTGGCCCTAACTCCTTGCATATCCAGGATCTGAACCATGTCTCTGGAACTCCAGTTGCTTGGGAATAGTGCCAAGGTGTTCAGGGAGGGAAAAGAAGCGGGGACCACAGACCAGTCCCTGTACCTCGAGGGGATGCAGAGGTGAGACCAGGGGTGACAGGAGCCCCTCAGGCTTCTCCTGTTCTGAGGAAGGTGTCAGAGTTTTGTCCATTGCCATGATAGGGTGAGGCATCCTGGAGGAGGAATTCCTGTTCTTCGGTGTATATTTGTCCAAGTCACCATAGCTTGGGGTCTGGGAAGGGCAAAAAAGAGGGACGCACGCAGTGTGGGGAGTCCCCCAAGCCAGGCTGGAGGTTGATCTACCCTGACTTCAGGGATGGGAATGGGCAATAGCTGTACCTGCTCTTCCCACACCTCATGTCCTGTTGCCATTGCACCCGCTTTGGGGTCTGTGGTCACAATCTGGGCTTTGCCACCACCCTGTCCAGGCTGCCCTGTTATGACTCAAATCATAAAGGAGGACAGCAGAAGCGACGCCTGCTCTGGAGCCATAGAGACTCTGGGCCTAATGCCACACTGAGACCAAGTTGGGGATGGGGAAGACATACAGGCTGCCTCCAAGTAAGGCTCTAAGGCTTCCCTCACCTCTCACCTGTGCAGGGGGCAGCCTGGGCCCTGGACTCTGAGTCTCTGAGGCAGTAGGAAACAAGCCCAGGTCGTTGGAGGCAGGGGCTTCCAGAGTGTAGCTGGGGTGGCACTGGGGCACCGGCTGCTGAAGCAGCTGCAGGATGCGGCTGAGGTCTGAGGACATGCGAGACTCCAGCCTGCAAGACAGAACACCATGGTCAGGGTCAGGGTTGGCGAGAGCAGTTCAGGTCCTCAGGGCAGCTCTCAATTTTGCAGCCTGCATGCTGATCCTGCCAAATGGAATGGCAGCCTGGGGCCTACTGAAGGTATCTCCCTATTGGCATCCACAACCCCTACCCAAATTGCCCTTAGCACATCCCTGACCCTGATAACACCAGTGACCAGGTGCCAAGCACACATCATTCAGTCCTCCTAACAATGCTTTTACATGGGTATTCTAATCATCCCCATTTCACAGCAGGGCAACTTGAGGCTTGGAGCGGTTAAGTAACTGCTGGTTACTGAGCTAGAATTTGAACCCAGGACTGTTCTGTCCCTAAGCCCCTACTCTGCCACCACAGTCCTGCCATCCACGGGCCACAATCCCTTTCCAAGGGCCCATGGAATTTATTTCTGCACGTGGTTGTACCCCTCCCCCAAGAAGCTGTGTTGGCATGTTTACTGGGGGAAGCCATCCAAGGAATTGTGCTTAATGACATAGGACTACGGAGACCTGCAGAAAATGGGCCCGCCATTCTAAAACCCACCAGGCACCACCACATCAGTGATGTCTTGGAGCCACCAGGAGGGGGCACTCGTGCCTAGCCCACTGCTAGGTCTGCCCTCTGCAGCTGCCCCCAGCCCTGGCCCGCAAGACACTCACCTGTTCACCTGGGTCTGGAGCTGCTCCAGCCTGGAACCTAGCTCCTGACGCCAGCAGTCTGGGTCTCTTTGAGGGTTCAGGGGGCTGTGCTTTGGGGGCATTTGCTGCAGCAACTCAGGCCAGAGGCCAGATGTACCTGAGATGCTCAGGGAAGGGGCTGTACCTGAAGGAGGGAAAGAGCAGCCTGAACTCAATCTAGCTGGTTCCACAGGCCTGTCCCTTCCCAGCACAGCCCATATCCCTCCCCCTACCTGCCATGGGAACACAGGGTGTAGGGAGTGGTTCTCCTTACCTGGGTGCCCTGAAGCATGAGGTCCTGCCCCCATGGAGGTCTGGCTTCCAGGACCCAGGAAGCTGTAGCCCTGGGAGGGGAGCTGGGGACCAGCTTGGAGGGAAGCTGGCAGAGTGGGGACTTCTAGCCCTGGTCTCACTGCCCAGAGAGCTGCAGCCCAGTGGGTCCCCTGATGCCTTGGTGTAAAACCCAGGGGGCTGGCTGATATCCACCCCTGGGGGCAGCATTCCAAGCCCTCACTTTCTGGCTCAGAGGACACAGGCCATTAGAGTTGGGAGATTGGGGAGGAAGCAGGCAAAGCCCTCCAGCCCTGAGCCTAGGGAGGGGAGGGAGCCCTCTCTACTCATGGAAGGGCTAGGAAGGCCTCTTCCAAAGGGAGGCAGGATGGAAAGGACACAAGCAGGGACACAGGCTGGGCAGGGCCTGTGGGGTGGGGCTGGGAAGACACTGGTGTGAGCAAGGGCTGGCTTTGCTCACCTGACTGGTTGTCATTGAGGAAGAAGCCCTGATGATCTTGGCTGCCTGGAGCCTGTTGGGGTGATGACTGGAGACCCCCGTCTGCCTTGTAGGGAACAAGAGCATCAAGTAACAGGGTAACAGAGACCAAAGCTGGTCTGGAGCCTCTTTGTTCTTCCCTGCCTCCCCCCTCTCCCCCCCCGCAGCCTTTGTCACAACTAGGTAAGAAAATGGTGACAGGTGGCCGGGCACACCAGCAATGCTCTGGGCAGCTTCCTGCAGGTTCTCTCCTGTGACGTTGGGCAGGCAGGTGAACAGAGGCTTGGAGACAATGACCTTGACTTTGAACTGGGCAGCCATGTGGAGGTCTTGGGAGAAGGTGCCTTGAGCAGCCAGATTTGGGGTGGAAGGCAGAAGAGTTGCTCGTCCAGTCCCCCCTTTCCTGAATGCCCTGGTGCCCCCTCCCTCAGCATGGGCCAGTGGGGAGTTAGATCTGAGGAGGCTGGGTCTGGAACCCCTGATCCACTCAGGAGTTGCCCTCAGCAGTGTTCTTGGCAGCCCCCCTCCTGTTATCATGAGATGGGGGCACCTGGGGGCTGCAGATGTCCCAGGCTACAGAGACCACATCCCTCCTGCCCTGGTGTCCATCTAGGACACTTGGATGAGCACTTGGTCCCCCTGATGCCTCCCAGAAGCTGGGTCACCCCAGGGCAGGGTCCCTACTAGATGTTTCCTGTGCAGATCAGGTGGGAAGGGGAAAGACTAGGGGAGGGGGAGAGTAGCAGAGGGGACAGCATGGGGAGGGTTGTCCGCAGCAAGAAAACCTGCCTCAGCACTACCCTCCAGAAGCTGAGACTGAGGGTGGGGGTGACAGGGAAGGGAGGTGCCGAGGCTCTGTGCCCTGCCTTGGCCAATGTTCCCTGCCAGGCACACCCTCCCCTCCTTCCCACTAGCTGATTCCAGACCCTCTCCTGCATGAAGCTGCTTCTGGCACTCCCAGAGTCTGTACTGGCTGCCCCACTCCTTGGCAAGCTTGAGCTCTGCAAAAATTCGGTCTCTCCTGCACACCCTTGTGACTTCTTTGGTCATTTGATGGTGCAACTCTTTATTTTTCCTAAGTTGTTTTAATCTCCTCCACTGAGTGATAAGCTTGAGAGAAGAGACAGCTTTATCACTTCTTTACACCCCCGTGCCTGGCACCGTGAGCCCTCTGGATGGCATACACCCTCCTTTTCAGCTTGGGACAATACTGGGGAAATCCTGGCTTTGGAGTCAGATGAACTTGAATTCACATTTTGGTTCTGCCATTTACTAGCTATATGGCTTTGGCCAATTTATTTATCCTCTCTGACTGTGAGTTTCCTCATCTGAAAAATGGGGACCATAACACCATTTGCAAGGAGAGAACTAAATGAGATCACATAAAAGAAGCCCAGCACTTAGCACATAGACAGCTAGCCAATAAATGGTAGTTATCATCATACTTAGCATTATGTTGGCTGTGGTAGGCCTAGAAGAAATTACGGCCAAGGATGCAGGATGGGGTGGGAAAAAGGGTGGGGACCAGATGGGACCCCTTAGGGCTGGAACGGCTGCAGAGGGCAGACCTAGCAGCAGGCTAGGCCATGCCTTCCGCAGGCTGCCTGTGGTTACCATACTAGCTGGCTGAGAACCACCACCCACCCTGGCCCGCCCAGCCCAGACTCACGTCCCGCAGGTTGAAGGTGACCTCCAGCTTACTCCAGAAGCTGTCCGCGAAGGTAGGGTACATGTCCAGCACCTCCAGCAGGTCTGCCCGCTGGATCTTGTGCAGGTCGCAGTAGGTCAGAGCCCGCACATCTGCACTGGACTTGCCCGGCCGGGCGTGAAGGCTAACAGGCTCCCCAAAGATGTCATTCTTCCCTGCCAGCCAGAAGGGTTGGGGTTCCTCCAGGGTCTGGCTCCAAGTTCCCTTATGAGGAACCTCCCTAAGGGTTCCTTGACCACGAACTACCCCCCAATCCCCCTAGGACCCTGTCAGGCTGGGGTCTGGTGCTCAGGATCAAGCTCTGGGGACAGGACTGGATGTGCTGGCTGCAGGAAAGGAGGCAAGGTGGGGGGAGTGTACCCTCCCCCTGTCCTCTGAGCTCCACAGAGATCCATTCAGAGCCACTCCTGTCCCCAGCATGTGGGTCCAGGCCCCTCAGAACCATCCTCCACATCAAATCCCCCCTCCTTTGCCCACATTCTTTGGCACTGTCCCCATTCCCACCCAGGAGACAGTAGGCAGGAAGGGACACTAAAGTCTCCCTGCTCAACCTCTTCCTGCACTTTTCAGCCTGCTTTTGAAGCAGGGTACAGGGAACCCAGGGCCAGGAACACCTGGCTCCCCTAGGGCAGGGCCTGAGGCCTCTATCTCTTTGTCTTCCCATTCCTCATTGTGGAGCCAGGTAACCAGCATGGCCCTGGCAGGGGAAGCCTGGGGAAGTCACTCCCTCTCTCTGGATCTCAGTGTTTTCACCTCTAAAATGGGTATCACCCTATCTGTCTTGCCTACCCTACTGGGCTGTTCAGAGAAGCAGATAAGGTGATCTTTGAGAAAGTGCCTCAAAGGCCAGCCAGTTAGCATAGTTGATTAGAGTGTGGTGTTATGACACTAAGGTCAAGGGTTTGGATCCTTGTACCAGCCAGCCACCAAAAAAGAAGAAGAAGAAGAAGAAGAAAAGTGCCTTGAAAAGCCAGAGGTACCACACTATTTCAGTGGAGGGCACTGGGAAGACGGATGTCACGGGGTAGATGTGGGTGGATACTCAGGGTGTGTAGCCAGGATATTGGGCCCTCCTGGTGCCAGGTGCTGTGTTAACCACAGGATAGAAAACATGAATAAGATGCTATTCTACCCACAAGGAGCCCCCCAGATCCCTGCAAGATAGGCATATGAGCAGCCAACAAGTTTACAGCATGATCTATAGAACAGGGGAGAACCAGGAGATATGGGGCCATGGAGGAGGGAGGGCCTCCTTCTGCCAGGGTGGTTGGGGCAGGGAGTGGGGGGCTTACAGAGGAAGTGAAATGGAGGCTGTGTCAAGAGACTCAAGGAGAACTGGGCCTCCAGGAGAAAGGCAATCTGGGCAGAAGAAACAGCATGTGGCCAGTACTGCTCAGTCAGGGTTGGGGACTGGAGAACCTAGAGCCGGGGTGCCATGGACCATGATTGTTTTGACTCCTGCCCCCCAAGGGAAAGTGCAGCCCCCTCAGCCTGGCAACACTGCACAAGGAGCACTGATGGCTTAGCACAGACAGAGGGATGGATGGAGGCCAGAACATGCTCCCCAAGACAGCATGATCAGAGGTCATTCACAGAGGTGGGGACTGAGGGATAGAGAGCAAAGGGACTTGCCAGGGTCACCCCTGAAAGCCTGAAGCCTGAAATCTGGGCAGCATTATACGTGATGGTTTTCCAGTAGATGAAGGATTATGAGCTAATGTCTATTTATACTCAGGACAAAATGAGAGGATTTCATGTCTCTAACTGAACCTCAAATTGGACTAGCTTCTTAATTATTAATAATTATTATCCCTCCCACGTGGATGGCACTTCCAAGGTAGGCTGGGAGGGAGAGAAGGTCTCCTAGAGGAGCCTGTGTTTAAGCCAGACTTGAAGGGTGACTGGGGCCTGTCAAACAGAGGTGCAGGGTGGGGCACTCCAAACAGAGTGGCTGCACGTGCAAAGTCACAGAGGTATGACAGAGATGGGCAGATTTAGAGAACTATAAAGAGTTTGTATGGCTGGAGCATGAAGTACCAAGGAAGGGTGGCATGATTTAGGGTGGCCAGACTGGGGAGTGCTATGGTCTGAATGTTTGTCCCCTCTAAAGCTTATGTAGAAACTTAATTGCCAATATGGTATTTGAAAGGTGGGACTTTTAGGAGGTGATTGGATCATAAGGACTATGCTCTCATAAATGTATTAATCCATTCACGGAGTAATGGGTTAATGATTTAATGAGTTATCATGGGGGTGAACTGGTGGCTTTCTAAGGACAGCAAGTGAGCACATTAACAAGCACTCTCACCCAGGCTTTGCCATGTGGTACCCTGCATCACCATGGGACTCTGTAGAGTTCCCACCAAGAAGACCCTCAATAGATATGTTCACTGGACCTTGGACTTCCCAGCCTCCAAAACTGTAAGAAATAAATTCTGTTTCTTTACAAATGATCTGGTTTCAGGTACTCCGTTACAGAAAATGGACTAATCAGGGAGAACTGTGCAGGCCACACACAGGGGTTTACATTTGTCCCATGGATCATGGGAAGCCATCAAAGGATTTTGAGCAGAAGAGGAGTATGCACAGATGTGAACTTCAGGTCACCGGCAGGAGGTGGAAGATTGGATCATGGAAGTAGACCAGATGCAGGGCTGCGGGAAAGGAGCTTCTGACACCTGCCCGGGAAGGACATGATGAGGGCTAGAGCCAGACAGGGGCAGGGAGACAGTGTGGGACAGAGACGTATCAATGAGGGAAACAGAGAAGGGTTCTGCAGCTGACTGGATGGATGCTGGGCGGCAGGGCAGAAAGGGAGAAGGACGCTCCCTTGGCTGACTCCAGCCCAGGTGATGGTGTGTAGTGCCCAGGGATGGGGATGCTGGAAGGAGCTGCTTTTGAGGGAAGGTGACGGTTTCGGGTTGGGATATGTCAAGTTTGGTCTGCCTATGGAATATCAGGAAGAAATGGAGTACTTCTGTCTAAGAAGAGATTGGGGCCCGAACTGAGCTCTGGGGGTCCTTGTGGCACAGGTGGAGGCTGAGGCTGTGGGAGCAAGGAGCTGGCCCCAGTGAGGGTGTAGGGTGAGGAGAAGAGAGCAGAGCACCAGCACGTGGTCACCACCGACCAAGGGCAGGCCAGAGGGAGAGGAGTGGGCAAAGGAGTCTGAGGGAGACCTGTCTAGAGGGGGTGGAGGAAAACCAGGTCACAGAGACCGAGGAGAGTAAGGCTGAGAATCGAGGAGAGGACTCTGTAATGCTTAGAGAGGTAAAGTGACTTGCCCAAGGTCACACAGCAGGTACTTGGCAGAGGCTGCTTGTGACCCAAGGCTGTACACCTGCTCAGTGCCCACATACTTCCTCCAAAGAGTCCAGCTATCCCTGCAGCTGCACTGAATGAAACTGGGGTACCCAGTCAGGGCACCCCCCTCCACTCAAGATAGATCCTTGGACTGTCACCCTGAACTCCACAAGAGTGTTAGAAGGTAGGAAAGAGCCCGCCTGGACCTCTGAGTCAGACACACAGCCCTGAAATCCCTGTTTGGCCACAGCAGGAAAATGGGCAGACGCACGCCCATTATGGCAGAGGGTTTGTTTAAGGATTCAGTGAGCTGGAGGGAAAGTTCTCCGTGGCACATGCTCAGCATATGGCTGGTCAGTAAAAGGTGCAGCGATCCTCACTGGCAAGAGGATGGTCCAGGCAGGGCATCTCCAGCCCTCCCCACCCCCAATCCCTCAATACGAGCCCGGTCCACCCTGCCTGACCCACCTAGAATGGCCACGACCACGTCGTCGCGCAGAATCTCGATGGAGCCGCGGGAGATGAAGTAGAGCGTGGAGAGCACGTCGCCGAGGTGCACCAGCGTGTCCCCAGGCGGCGCGTGCGTGGTCTTGAACTTGACGGCCAGCGCGCGCAGGCAGCCCTTGCTGGCGCCGCTGAAGGCCGGGCAGTGCTGCAGCAGCGCGCGGTGCAGGTGCATGCAGATGTCGGCCTGCAGGCACTCGGGGAAGCCCTTCAGCACCTGCGAGGCGGGCGGCCGAGTCCAGCGGGGCGCGGCCGGGGGTGGGGTGGGGTGGGGGAGCGGGTGGGGAGGGCTCCGGGGGTGCCCAGGGCGTTACCCGCTGCCCACAGAGCGGCAGGGGCTCACCGCGTTCATGTCGATGCCGTTGGTGTAGGACCAGGCGTGCTGGAAGTAATCTTCGAGGCGCTGCCGCAGCGGGTTGGGGATCTGGTGGAAGCGGATGAACTCCTTGACGCGCAGCATCTGCGTGTGGTAGCGCGCGGTGCCCGAGTACAGGCGCTGGATGATGGCCGACACGTTGCCGAAGATGCTGGCGTACATGAGGGCTGGGGCGGGGCCGGGCGGTGAGCCCCACGCCATCCCTACCAGGCCGCACCACCCCAAGGCCTGCTCCAGGCCTCCTTCCCCCTGGGAGCCTCTTGGTGAGGGACCTCTCTGTCCAGGGAGAAGCCAGAAGTGCCCAGGGCAGTGGCAGGGCACATACGGGACAAAGTCCCCTGGGCTTCCTGCCTTCCTCCCACTGCCCTGTGCCTCTTGGCATTTTCCTGAGCCCAGAGGCCAAACTCCTGCAAACAAAGAACTAGGGCAATGGGATTTTTTTTTTTTTTTTTTTTTAGTTCAAGTTTGTTTTCAAGTTGTAAAAATACAATTAGGAGAATATTCTTGGTCTCTTGTTTTCACCCATTTATTTCTTGTTGTTTTTGTTTTTCTGGGCTTTCACATCTCTAAATACTCTGAACGTGAGAATTTAATCTACGTGTAAAATTCCACACTGCCTCTTGTGTTCCTAAACCAGGTGTCTTGGGAGGCAGGAGGCTCAGTGCAGGGACTGAGAGCAACACTGCCCAGGAGGAGCTGGCCATCTGGACTGGGATTGGGATTGGGGACTTCCTAGCTGTGTGCCCTCTGGCAAGTTAGGACCTTTGGTTCCTGCTCTGTAAATTGGGCTCATAAGGGAATGAAATGTGGGCTTCTGTGAAGCTTTTAAAGCAGTGTTTGGCAGGGCCGGCCTCATGGGCATGCAGCCTGCACAGTCCACTTGGCCTGTGTCAAGAACATTTGCTTTAATGCTCTGCTATCACTGTCTTGAAATTCTTAATAATTTTTTAACGAGGGGCTCTACATTTTCATTTTGCACTGGGCCCAGCAAACGAGGTAGCCGGTCCTGGTGCCTGGCTTATAGTGAGAGCTGTGTGGGAGTTAGATTCTGTGTATAACTGATGTACACATATGCAAAAATTCTTTGTGCTGCATACTTCAGATCAGCATACCGCATGCAATGGGACTGTATGTTATGCTGTATCCCATTACAAAACTCAAAATAGAATTGTATGGGTAAGACCCCTGGCATGACCTTGCACTCACAGCCAATGAGCATGACGCAGATAGAGAAGACCTTCTCAGAGTTGGTGTTGGGTGAGACGTTGCCGAAGCCCACGCTGGTGAGGCTGCTGAAGGTGAAGTAGAGGGCCGTGACGTACTTGTCCTGCACCGAGGGGCCTGAGGCTGGGTCACTACCATTGTAGCGCTTGCCGAGCTGCACGCCCAGGCTGTCCAGCCAGCCGATCTTGGGTTCCAGGTAGGGCCGCTCCACATTGCCGATGGCGTACCAGATGCAGGCCAGCCAGTGCGCAATGAGCGCAAAGGTGCACATGAGCAGGAAGAGCACAGCCGCCCCGTACTCAGAGTAGCGGTCCAGCTTCCGTGCTACACGCACCAGCCGCAGCAGCCGTGCTGTCTTCAGCAGCCCAATCAGGGTTGTGGTCTAGAGGAGCAGGGAAAGGACACTAGGAGGTCAGCCCTTGAAAGGGTGCACTCAGGCCTGCATTTGTTCACTTGTGCATATGATCACACAGTGATCAACAAACACTTACGGAGAACCTGCTCTGGGCCAGGCACTTGGCAGTGGGGCATCGTGTGGGCCCTCAAGGAGCTCTCAGCCTAAAACTCAAAATGGTGTTCTTGTTGCTAGGACAAAAGTCCAGCGGGAGCACGGAGGAAGGGGAGGTCAAGTCTGCAGAGGCAGGTCAGGGGAGGCTTCATAGAGGAGGTGACACATGAGCTGAGTCTTGAGAGACCAGGCACAGTCTCTAGGCAGACAGGAGGGAGAGGGAAAGGGCATCCCTGGCACAGGGAGCAGCACGAGCAGGGGCGTGGAGGTGTGAAGTGGCACAGCCCATGTGGGAAACTAAGCGTGGCACCGCAGCCTAGAGCATAGAGTGGGAGATGGCAGAGCAGTGAGAAAGGAGCCCGGGAAGGGGGACGGGGGCTGCTCTGTGGGTCTCAGGGTCTGTAAATGCCTTGGCTCTTATTCCGTAGGCCTTGGGGAACCATTGCAGGTTCTGAGGGGGCAGTGACAGGGTCAGGGAAATTATCTGAAACCGCTTTGACTGCTGTGTGGAGGAAGGGAGGCTAGCAGGTGTGGGGCTGGGGCAGAAGTGAGTAAGAAAGCCACTCAGTGTCCAAGCAGGGGTAGGGGGATGGAGAGGAGGGCAGACAACTCAGGATGGGTTTGCTGGGGGTGGGAGCAAGGGGGCTTGGGAGTCCCCTCTGGACAGGCTGGGCTGATTGGGGGTGTGACTGGGACCCAGAAGGCAGAGTTGATTTGAGTGGAAAGCTGACCCTGAGAAGACGGGGCAGGAGGACAAACTGGGGCTAGAAGCTATGAGAGGAGCTTGAAAATGCTCTCACGTCACCTATGAGAAGCAGAGTGGGCATAGTAAAGAGGCTGGGGAGCAGGAAGGGGGTCAGGACACATTGGGGCAACAGCCTGTCGATTCCCTTTTTAAGTCCAGGGTGAGTGTGGTTTAGAAGTCTCCCTGAGGGGCTGGGACTACAGGATCCTGTCCCAGAAGGGGCAGAATTCTGCTGGCAGCCTGCTCTTCTCACCTGGGCCTGCTCAGAGAGATGGGGCAGAGGGATGGCATCCAGGCTGGGGGCATAGCCTCAGCTGGTCCTTCTCCAGGGCTGGGAGATGACAGATGTCTGAGTCCCTCTTCCCACCTCCACCTGCTTTGGCAAATGTGCCCAATCCTAGGTACTCTCTGCACCCAGGGCTGTGAGGCAGGGAGGCCTCAGGGCTAGGGTACAGGGGACAGCCATGGCTCCTGGCCTGAGTGGGGTTTGCTCACCTCATCAGAGCCAGTGCGGAAGATGAGCAGGTCGAAGGGGATGGCAGCCACCATGTCAATGAGGAACCAGCCCTTGAAGTAGTGGACAGCGATGCGGCGGGGGTGGCTGACCACCTCGTCATTGGTGTTGACATAGGTAGTGCGGAAATTGATGACAATGTCCACGACAAACATAATGTCTACGATGAGATCCACCACGGTGAGTGGACTGCAGGTGTAGCCGCAGGCCCCACGCTGTGACTGGTCCTGGTTGCTGAGCAGGAAGGCGGCTGAGTAGGGCGTGAAGACAGCCGTGTAGATGACGAGCAGCAGGATGAGCCAGTCCCACACGGCCTTGAAGGGGCTGTAGTGCAGGATGGTCCCACGGTGGATGCGCGGCGCCTGCAGCTTGTACTCTGGCAGCACGTCTGCTCCCAGGGACAGGACCTGGGGGTGGGGCATGGGTGGTCAGTGGGGGGTGGCCACTACTGGTGACACAGGTCTAGGGCGGGTGAGGCCTAGGAAGGGATAGGTGGGAGAGGGTGAGGACAAGGCTGTGAAGGGCAGAAGGGAAGAGGGAAGGATGGATGGGGGGATGTAAGTGGAGTTAAGTTCCTGAGGGAGGAAGTGCCGAGAGAGGAAGTGGGGTACAGGAGGAAGGGTGCAGCTCTGTCCCATGTTGATCACAAGTTTGAAGCTTATAATCTCCCACAGAAACAGGCCATCCTGGAATGGGTGGAGACAGGGCAGGAGAAGGCCAGGCCCGGGGTCATCTGTGGACATGTTCCAGAGAAGAGCCCAGATTGAGGGGGTAGCTAGGTGGGCCAATCCTCTCTGATAGGCTTGGGAGGCCCCCTGTGGTTGGGGTTCCTGATGGGGACAGTTCATCCCCAAAATAGCCTCCTTATTCCTGAGGATCCTGGGGAGGCTGGACTAGTGAGGGTCCTCCTTGGGTCAACTCTCAGAACCTTCCACGGAAAGAGTCAAATTTGGGGTTGTGGTAGCCAATCTGGATCCTTGACAGGTCCTGGGCACCAAGGGGCCCCCCACTTCTTCACACATGTCAAATGCGGCTTTTGAATCATTACATTCAGCTGAGCCCCTGCCCTTTGTCCCTCCCACCCCTGCCTCCAAGATTATGGCCAACACAGGACCACTAGGGCCCAGCGCAACGTGCTAGGCTCTGTCCAGCTGCCAACAGGAGAAACAGCTGGGGCATTAGGAAGGGCATGGGTTTTGAGGCCAGTGTTCCCAGGCTGCATCCCAGATCTGATATTTGCTATATGCATGCCTTGGGGAAAGTTTTATAACCTCTGTGAGCCTCAGTTACCTCATCTGCAAAATGGGATAACAAAGGGCAACAGACTTCATGCGGTTGTTGTGACTGAACTATTTGTATCTAGATGGCACATGCTACTCTACACGGTAATTCCTCCTCCAGCCTCCTGCTCCCTTATCCTGGGTCAGACCCTGCTCCAACAAGGATAGAGCCCGAGGGGTGTCCCACTGATGGGGTCTGGTGGATGGTTCTGATAAGAAAATCTGCAATGTAAGGTTGTGACTTTGCAAACCAGATCACTGAACAGATGGGATCACATCAAAGGGCTGGTTTCAATCAGAGTGTCCTTGATCTGACATCCAAACTCTTGGCAGGAGTCACAGCGTCCCCATGCTGCAATGACCTCCTGCTCAGCCTTCAGGCCTCGGATCATCCTTCCCCTCTCCAGGAAGCTCCCTCTGACTGTATATCAACCAGGACCCTCTTTTTCAATTTTCTCCCTGCCCCTGGGTATACCCCTGACCTCACTGTCCACCGCACTATAAGCTTGGTGAGCCTCAATTTCCTTGCCAGGCCACTCATCCCTGTGCACCCAGCACATGGACTTCTGACTGCAGCAAACTGAAAGGGCACTGAATGCTTGAACTCTGATCCAAAGGAGCTGTGCCCTCGTGCCCATGACATCAGAGCTGCTCCCCCTCCTTCCCGGGGCTGCTCAGGACCCACCAAGATGAAACACCAAGCATATGTCACTGCCAGGACCTCCCCTAGCCCTGTCTGTGGGGAAGTGGTGGCGGGGGGTGGTTTCCAAGTCTGCTGAGAGGAGAGTGCCGGGTTCCTCAGCTCCTCACGGCCCACAGACAGGGAAGCCATCTCCCCGCCACACTGACTCCGTTGTCTCCCACTGCCTCCAAGGCCAGCATGAGAGCCCTTCTATGGCAAAGTCCACCCTGCCCAGTGTCACCCAGAGCTGCAGTGCCATCAGGATATAGGGGCTCCAGCGTGAAATCCTTCTGGGCCCTCTAGGCCCTTTGAGTTCTGGAGAAGGCCAACGTGACTTCCCTGTTCTGGCCAGGCAAGCACTCTCCTCTGAGCTGTCTGGCACTTCCCCCCAGTTAGGACCCACGTGGTGGTGGGGTAGTGAAGTCAAAAGGGACTGGGGTGGAGCAGGACAGGAAAGGCAGGTTAGGTGGGAGCAGGTACCATGGGTCCCAGCCAGGCCTGTCAGTCTTCAAGGTCAATTGTCCAATCCAACAGCCTCCCATCATGGCAGCCACCACCAGCAGCACCACCCTAAGAGGCCCTGGAGTGAGCGGCCGGGGGGACTTCCCAGGGTCAGGCCATTGGGCCACTCTGCCTGACCTCAAAGGGCTTCAGATGAAAAGGGGCAGGGAGGAAAAGAGCTGCTCCCTGGCCCCCCATGAAGGGACAGCCCCAGGGAAGCTGGGGGCTCCTCCCATGCTCTGCACCCCCTTGCTCAGCCCTGGCCTAGGCCCCTCTCCATGGCCTATAGCTTCGTCTGCCTCCTTTATGTCAAGTGGGTCTCAGGGACCATTTAATCCAACTCTCTCCTCCAGATGAGAGCCCTTAGGGCCAGAAGTAGGGGGGAAATCTCTTGACCAAGGTGACACAGAGATTCAACACCAGCACCCTGGTCACTGGAGCCTTGGGCAGAGCTCTTTGCATTTCCCTCTGGAATTGTCAGGCCGTCAAGCCCCATGAGAAGGGACAGTGGGTTTAGCTGAAACAGAGGACCCAGGAAAGTTTGCCTTGGGCTGGCCAAGGAGGGACTGCAAGGGGAAAGGGATGCCAACCCCACCCCACCTCTGCCCGGCATGCAGGAGGATCCTGTGTGTGTGTTGGGGTGGGGGGCGGCTGTCATCTCCAAGACAAGGGGCAGGATCAGGACTGGGGGCTTCCCACCATCCCTTCTCCTCCTCTCTGTGTGGCCCTGACACATCCCCTCTTAGCATCTCCTTGCCTGAGCCTTGGGCAGGCCCCATGGTGGAGCAGGCCTACATAGTGGCCTGTGTCCTCCCAACCCTCCAGGCCTCCCAGGCCTAGGAGGTGGCACTACTCACAGGCCCTGCTGACCCTGAACTCTCCTGGCTCCAGGAGCTGGTCATCAGGGCCATGGCCTGAGGGCAGGTCTTTAGGTCTGAAGAATCAGACTCAGCAGGATAGGAGGCCTGGGGCTCCCACTAGACACTAGGGAGTTGGACAAGCAGGATCTCTCTGCTGGTCAAAGCCTCGGAAGAGTCCAGGTGTAGGGCCTGGGAGGGGACCCTGGAGGCCTGGCACAGCCCTGCCCACCCTGTCGTGCAGGCCCGCACCTGGGTGACCTTCTCAGTGACGTTCTGTGTTCGCTCTACCACCTTGTGGGGTGCGATGATCTCAATCTCCGTGGAGGAGCTCGAGCGGTGCTTCTCCAGGTTGAACTCCACGAAGTTGAGCGTGAACTGCGGGATCTGGCTGATGGTCCTGTACTTGCCCCTGCCCGTGCCAGGCCCCTGTCCACCCGGCCTGCTGTGAGAGCCCTCTGAAACCAGGGCCGGGGTCAGAGCAGCCAGGGCAGAAGCCCAGCTGCTCCACCTGTTACCCCCACCTCACCTCTCCCACCGTCACCTGCACCCGCCTCACCAGAGCCCAGGAAGCTCTGGGACAGCAGGCGCTGGGACAGGCTGCGGCTGCTCCTCTTGGCCAGGAGCTGGGCCAGGTCCTCGAAGTTGAGGATAAACATGATGACAGCTCCGTCCTCATTCTTCACGGGCACCACGTCCACCAGGCAGCGGAGGCTGGAGGCTGCAAACACCATTAGTGGGGATGGGGGGTGGTCCCTGAAGGGGTCCCCTCCTGCAGTGACCAGGCATGGCAGGGGCCTGGGTAAAGGTCAAGTTAAGAGCAGCCATTGGGTGAAGAGGTCTGCACAGTGACCAGAGCTATTGGGCAGAGGGTGGGTGAGGCTGCCCAGCAGGTGTCCACCCACAGGGCAGAGGTGGGGAGAGCAGCTAAGCTGCTCATTAGGAGATAATGTAGCATCAGACCCAAGTCCACGCTTGGCCCTCAGCTCAGAGCTTAGCTTCGAGGTTTGCTTCTGCTGTAATTAAAGCCGAGCAGATGGGGGTGGATTAAATGGGGAGGTGAGATCGGACATTGTACCCCCGTGTAGCTCTGGCTGGCCCCAGGCTCAGCTCCTATATTTCCATCCCACAAAGATGCCCTGTGCCCCAGATGCTGGAAGGAACTCATTGAGAACACACTCAGTGCTGGGCACTGAGCCAGGTGGCACATCAGGCCTCAGGAGGTCCTTGGGGGGCAGGCGTAGACCCCTCTCCTGCAGATAAGAGACAGGGGTTCTGAGAAACTGACTTACTGGGGCTGGGAGGGGATGGAGGCAGGGACCCCTGGGCTCTCAGCACACTACAGCTTGGAAAAGGGAAGGGACTTGTCTGGGAGGAGGGTACTGGGGTGAGGGCCAGGTTGCTGCTCTGGATCTGGGAGGAGTTCGGGGTCCCAAGGCAGAGGCTAGGACCAGGAACAGGCAAGACAATGGCCTGGGGGCCAGAGAAGGAGGGAGAGGGCCACGTGCCAGCAAGCCAGTCCCCTCTTGCCACTCTCTCCCCTTTTCTGGGCAGCCCAGACCCAGCTGTTAGCCCCACTATGGCACTCAGGCTACAGTCTCTGCCCCACTCTCTCTGCTTCAGGGTCTCACCATAGGCCCCACTGGTGGATGGAACAGTACCAGCTAAAATGCTGCATACCCATAGAGCCCAGCCTGTGGGCATGCTCCCTGAGAGCCTCCTGACCATGGGAATCCTATGTCCCTCAACTTGAATTGCTAGTGGGTGTCAGGCCCAAAGGGCCTGATCCTAAGGGACAGGGGCCTCAGGTGACCACGCAAAACAGAAGGCAGAGCTGCACTCACTGAGGGTTTGGGGCTCCGGTTTGTTGACTGAGTGAATGAAAACACGTGTGTAAACGTGAGCAGACACAGGCAGCAGGGCTGGTAGGGGTATTGCTACTTTGAAGACCACCAAAATCACTCTTCCCCAGACTTCCTATTTGTGCTCACTTCCCTTGGCCCCTCCTCACAGCCATCAGAGCTGGGGTGCAGGTGAGCCGTCCCCATCCTCCCTTCCACTTTCCTCCTGGGGCAGGAGTCTCTCGGATCAGATTTCTGACTCCCAGACACCAGGCAGCCATCTGCCAGCTGCTGCCCAGGTTCAGGGGAGACATCTACACCAGGAGAGACTGTCCGCTGGCCTGGCTTGACCCACTCCTGGACTTCCAGTTCTATAAGCCCTGACTCCCAGGCCAGAGCTTGTCATTCTTGTCAGCCTGCGACATGGTGAGGCTTGGACACTAGGACCTAGCCACGAAGACTCCTTGGCCAGCAGTCTAGGACACTGCCCCCAAAGCCAGACTATATCCTTAATCTCTCTGGCACTGCAAAGATTTGGCCTGACAGGCGGCAGAGCTGGGCAGAGGGGCAGCGCCTCCAGACTCTCCAGGCTGCAGGGGGCAGCCAAGACCCGTCCTGAAAGTGGCTGCACCCACCAATTGATGCTATTGGAAAATTGATGCAGTTGGAAAACTGTGGCTGGGAATGGACAAGACCAGCCCATCATAGCACTAAGGGCATGGAGAGGATTGGTGCCTGACCCGCATGCCCCACCCTCACGCTTGTTGCCGGTGGGGTAGGCAGACAGGAGGCTGTGAGAATTTGAAAGTCCAGAGCATTCTCTCTCCTGCCCCAGGCTGTCCTTGCTTACACCGGCTCAGAGCCCACAAGTAACTCTGCCTGGGTGACCAGAGGGGGTGCATGCATTGCCCTAGGTTGTGCCCAGAAATGGCAGTGTTCTATGCTCTTGCCCTGTCCCTGGAGGAGGAGTCACAGTCTCTGTCTGTTTCTCCCTTCCAGGGCTCCTCCTGGCACCCACCTCTGACCAAGGGCAGCAGGTTTGTCTGGTCCCTGGGACGCCCACTTCTCTCTGCTCTTCTCTCTCGAATGTGTGTGCTCTTCCTTCAGGTGCTCGTCCTCACACCCAGTCCCCACTCTGGCCCTAGTCCTCTTCTCCTCACAGCCTCCTGGCTGTCTTTCACCCCATCTTTTCACTCACACCCCTTCCCGCAGAGTGGTGAGCCTTCAGGGAGGAGCTGGTGCTACAAAAAGCCGTCCCTGGGAGGGTGGCTGCTCCGTGTCACCTCCCAGTTTGGTCCCCCTGGCATTCATGAGTGAGCATGCAGAAGACACAGACAGTGGCCCCGTGCCCTGTCCTCCTCATCCAGAGCTGAGGACTGGAGAAGCCCCTGGCCTCCTCTAGTCTGGCTTGGGGATTAGGGGGTGCTCTGGTTTGGGATCATCAGAGAAGAGGACCTGGCAAAGGGTGGCAGGGTTGGCAGGTACCCAGGGGGGACAGGGGTAGGGGTGGAGGGCTCCAAGTGCTCTCCATCCTTCCCTCCAGACTATTGGTTCTAGTCCTGTGACAGTCCCCATTCCTCCTCATTTGTGAGGTTCTCCCTTTTCCTAGCCAAGGCAGGTAGAGGAAAGCCAATTTCTCAGGGGGTTCTGAGCTCTGTCTCATGCAGTAATTTTTGCCAAGTGCTCTGGCCTCTTTGAGCCCAACTTTATGCAGCTGCACAATATGGAGATAAAAGAATACAGACCCTCCACTTTGACTTTGAGAATTTTCAGTGGATTACCCCCTTTAGAGGGAAAGAGGATTATAAATAAATCAGCTAGAGATCCGTTCAGGACCCCTTCCCACCTCCCTGGTGTCGGAGGTGGGAGGGAGAGGACATATTGACCTGAGGAGGGAAGAAATCACCATTAAGATGCCCCGGCAGGACTGTAAGATGTATGTAGCTATGATAAAGAAGCGATCATGTGGTCAGAGTGGACCATAAGATGAAAAGTTATCTGAGCGTGACATCCTTCCCTTAAGGTAATGCAGGCCAGGAAGCTTCTTTTTCTGGTTTCAGGCCAATTCCAGGAAGGTCCAGGTAGTCAAAGACTTGAGCAACAGGACAGGGAAGAGCCAAGGGCAGGATGGGAGCACACTGGGATTTATAGGGCACCAGGTGTGTGAGTTAGTTCCCATTTTCACCCAGAGCCAGCTTCCTAGAGACCAGGTTCACTTCTGATAGCTGAAGGACCCCAGCAGGGTTCTGAAGATTTGAGTTCTGATCTAAGGGGGCCAAGGCCTGGCCTTGACCTCCGCCCCTTGCAGGGTGCTGAGGGGCCCCATCAGCCTTAATCTGACATCCCTAGGAGTCTGGGATCAGCCCTCACCCCTCTGAGGCCCCGGTAGAGCTCTGGGGTCAAGGAGAGGGACAGAAAGGACCTGTTGCTTCCCCTCTCATCTCCTCCTGTCCCATCCTGTTCCCCCAGGACCCTTCTCACTCCCTTGACTGTCACCTCCTCCCTGAAATGATGTGAGAAGGTGAGGTCACAGCTTTTTAAAATATTCTGACTTCATTAACCCTGTGAGTACTGCTAAACTAATCCGGATTCTTCCCAGTCCCCTAATAGCTACCCCTGCCGGCTCTACTTCCCACCTGCTACTCACTCAGGTGGCAGCAGCAAACAGCCAGGACCTGCCCAAGAAGCCCCCCAGAAGCCTGTAAACACACACATAGGTATGCACACACACACACACACACACATGCTCATATTCACATTTATGCATGTTCTGCACACACCCCAAGCCCCTGGAACTTGGGCTCTCAGTACCCCTCAGTCCCAGTCCAAAAGCACCTGCCATTTATCTGCACTCAGGTGGCCCTCATGCCTGCCTTCCCTCTTTTGGGGGCTTTCTTCCCCAAAGGTCCTGCCTCTAAGCACAAAGGGAGTTGGGGTCCTTTCTCCCCTGTGGGATTGCTCAGAACAGACATCTCTGAAGGGGGAATCCAGAAACTTGAGCTCAAGACCAGTTTGGACCTGAGGAGTGGGATCTTGGGCAAGTCTCTTCCATGTCCTTGAAACGAAGGGATTTATCTAAGCCTGTGGTTCCTCAACTTGGCAGAACCTCAGACTGCCAGGGAGATTTTTCCAAATACATCTGCTTGGCCTCATCTCACACTTTCTGAGTCAGCCTCTCTCTAGGGCAGGTGTGTTTTGGAAAACACGCCCCAAGGAATTCTGATGCAGAACCAGGTTGGGAGGCCATTGATCCAGGAGATTTCCAAGGGACTTTCAGGCTCTGATCCTAGTTCCCACTCACTCCCCGTACTCCATGTCCAGTGGGGACCCCACAGTGCTGGGGGGAGGATCCCAAAGGGCTGCTGAATTCTTTGTCCTCGGCCCCTGACCTATGCTTCTGTTCTGCTTGCAGTAAGCTCAGGCTGGCACTAACAACCCAAACTCCATCTGGATAAGCCTCCTGGTCTGGGCACATTCCAGGCCCTATCTCCCCAAAGAGCTGGGACTGGATGAGCCAGGCCCACCCCTCTTTCCCAGCCAGCAGTCCCGATGCCTTGCCTGGCCACAGAGGCCTTGAGAGGGTGACTCCTCCCCTAATCCCCAGAGCAGACGGAGATGAGGGAAGGTTAATTTCCGTCCCAGCTGCCTGACAGCTGGGGCTGACAGTGACAGAGTGGATAGCCAAGAGACAGGGGACATGGGGGAGGGATGGTGGAGCAGGAGGCTCTGCCCCAGGCCAGGACGAGTAGGTGGCACAGCCTGGTCCCTCACCTCTGAAAAGGACCTCAGAAGGCATCACATACAATGCCCATTGCTGCTTCCTCCTACAGATGAGGAAACTGAGGCCCAGAGAGCAGACAGGTTATGTCCAGGCCCTTTGTTCCCTGGTTCCCTTAATGCCCTCCCCAAGGCCACTCTAGCTGGACAAGCCACTCATGCGTGCCCAACAGAACCTCTGGCCTGAGCGCGCCTCACCATCCTTGCGGTAGTAGAGGATGTCCACCTTGCACTCCTCGGCCCCCAGCAAGGCCTGTGCCAGGCGGGACATCGCACTGCTCGGGGTGTTGGGGCCTGTGAGGAAGTCGCAGGTGCACGGTCTCTGCATCACCTCCACTCGGGAGTAGCCGAAGAGTTCGCAGAAGCCGTCGTTGCAGTAAATGATGGCGCAGTTCTCCATCTGAGCATTGGCGATCAGGAACTTACGACCTGGGGTGAGAGGTGGGAGGAGGGAAGAGGGAAGACCATGGCAGCCAGGACTGGGCAATGGAGAGAAAGATAGTAGAGTCTCTTGGGGCAGGGAGGGAGGTTTAGATGCAGGAACAGGGACGTGACCAGATGGGGTCAGGCCTGGGAGAGCTCCTGGGAAGACTGGGGTGGCCAGGGCCAGGAGGTGAAAGGAGGGAGTCCAGGAAACCTCCGGAGGAAGGCAGGGAATGGGTGGGGAGCAGGGCAGCGACTAGAAGGGAGGTCAGGGCTTGGGTCGCCTAGAAAACAGCTGTGTGGGGAGGAGGGAGAGGCTGCTTTTTGCCCCTCCTGCTCCAGAAGCGACGACATTTGAGGCAAGAGGGGTTGGAGGAGAACATCATCGGGACATCAAAGCAAAGGATTCTGCCTTCAGCATCCGGCTCCCCGCTCCCCGCCCATGCCCCATTAGACGTTAGTAAAGGGTCCAGCCCCTCCTGCCACCCAAACGGGACTGCAGATTGTCCCCTGCCCCAACACAAACACTCACTCTGGCCCTCGAACTTGCGGATGATGGTGTCCAGGTAAGTGTTTTGGGGCGCGACGTGGCCCCTGCGGACTGGCATCTTTCGGCGGTGGGACCCTGCCCGGAGCCACCAGCGCCCCCGGCTCACTGCGTCTCCGCCTGTCCTCGGGCTCAGCGGCGTCGGGCTCCGGGTGGGCGCCGCCCCCGGGGAGGGCGGCCGGTCTCCGTGCCCCGCCCGCCCGCCGGCGTCTGCCCTGCCCGGCCCTCCCCGGCCCTCCCCGGCCCGCAGCTCCCGCGCCTCCTCCCCTCCGCACCTCCCGGGAGCTGTCCGCGCCGCGGTGCTGAAAGAGGCCGCGCGCCGGCGGCCGGGCGGGGTCCGCCGGGCTGGGGGCAAATCCTCGATGGGACAGGGGCGGGGCCCTGAATACCAGGGGGCCGGGAGGGGCGGGGCGGGGTGGGCGTCCAGGGCCTGAAGGTTTTTCTGAGGAGCTTCTGCTCATGTCCCAGTGGTCAGTGGTCTCGGCACCTCTCGGACCCCTCCCAGTACTGAGGGGCAGTCTCCTCTCCCAGTGCAGGGGAGTCTCCCAGGCGGGGAAGGGCGCAGGCAGAAGAGGTTGTTAGGGGCATTAGGTAGTCTTTTGCTGAAGGCTTTCTCTGACCCTGGCAATGGTACTGGCAGTCCTCTTGCCCGCCTCTGACAAGTGCCCTCCCGCTGAGCCCATGCAGAGCTTCTGGTGGCAAGCTCAACCAGGACCTGGGAGGATGGGGTAGGAGCACACATGAAGGTGTCCAAAAAATATGCAATAAGGTGCCTCCTTCAGAGGCCCGAGAGCTCTTAGCATACAGGCGCAGGTTAAAAGGAGAACAGATTTAAAACCACCTATTAGCAAGTGACCACTGATAAAAGTGCCTGAGAACTGATTGAAAATGAACACACTAGAAGCAGCAGATGGGGGCGGGGTGAGGTTTATTGAAAGAAACTTTTTGGAGAGGAGGGGGAGAAGGGGACCACCTATCACTGAGCATCTTGGTGGACTTGGAACTTTGCAGAGGGTTCAGCGACCAGTTTTGAGCCAGGCCTTGGAGGGCAAGTATTCAAATGAGGCATGCACCTCCAGCAAAGGCCAAGGTCATGCAGAGGGGCTGAGCTGGGGAGAGGTGAGGTTGGAGAAAAAGGGTAACTGATAAAGACCCTCAGATGCTATTTTGAGCATCTAGATTTAATTGATGGACAACCAAGTTCTTAAGCAGTTAGATATGAAGGAAATATTCTGGTGAAATAAACTTTACAATGGCGGGGGGTGGAAGAGGACAGACAAGGAAGCTCAGCGTGGTTTTTGCTGGAGTCCAGGTGAGAGGCTTGGAGTCCTGGGCTGGATGTGCCTTTGCCGTGCAGAGCCACAATGCCTGGGGGGGGCCTTGTTGGCCACTGTGGCTGGAGGATGGGAGGGCTGCAAGTTTGGCCTCCTGGGAGGCAACCTGGCTGCCACTGGGGGGGGTGGGGCAGGCTGGCTGTAGAGGAAAGGTGGGGTTTTTTCTCACGGGCTCAGTGTGTGGGGTGCTGAGCTCTGAGGAGGGACTTGCGCAGTGGGACACTCATTCATTCACTTGTTCAGACATTTTCCAAGTCCCCACTGTGTGTCATGGCCTGTGCTAACTACAGGTGTTACACAGGGGCACACTTCTGATGTTCATCCAGCCCTTACAGAACTAAAGGCTAGTGATGGAGGTAAATAAAGACATTACAGCACAGAAAAGGGCAGTGACAGAGACATCAATTGTGGGTCCTGTAGAGCCTGGGGCAGGAGCAGAACTCAAGAAGACCTCTTGAAACCTGGACAGAGGTAGGGTTCATGGAGATCTTAGTCTAGTTTTGTCCCCTGAACCCTGACTTTTGAGTTAAGATCCTTAATCTGGAGAGAGCTGGTCCCTCTTTTGGCCACCTTCCCACCACCTCAACTGCAGCCTTGGTGCCTCTTCTCTGTGGTGACTGACTATAATGCCACTTCCCGTCAAGTCTCCCCCATCCTCTGACATGCACTGACTTCCAGGCCCCCCAGGAGCCCTTGGATCCTCCTCGATGAGTCTCCAAATATTGGGTGTGGCAAATCCATGGCAGGCAGACCCTGGCTGGAGATAAAGGAGAGGAAGGGCAGGGACAAAGGCCTTTTCTTTTTCCAAGCTTATCCTTAGAGCTCTAATTTTCCAAATATCCTCCACGGGCTCCCTCCTCCCTGTCCTCCCCCTCCCCTTCCCCCATTGAGCCTGGAAAGGTGCTGTTTGCACTATGCTTGCTCCCTAGGGCAATGGGCCAGGCAGCAGGTGTGTGTGTTGAACAAGGCCATCTCCGGAGCAGAGTGGCTGGAGATGAGCTTTGTTTAAATATTAAAGAAGTCAATCATTAATCAAGCCTGGCTCAGTGCCCAGCTACCCACTGTCTCCATTTGGGAGGGCCTGGGCTGGGGAAGGGAGAGCCACAGGACAGTTTACGAGGCTACTTGCATCTCAGGCAGCCAACAAAGAACTTCTCAGGGCTAGATTGTGCAGCCCCACATTGGGCAGGCCAGAGGATGAACAGAGAGGTGTGCTGGCCAGCAGACAGAGCACAGTGTTCACCAGCTGGGCACCAATGATTCACAAAGGAATGTCTGGTTCTACTTGAGTACATTTCATAAGGGGATTGATTGAAGTACATTTTATACAGGGTACTTTTTCTAGCCAGAGCAAAGATTCTTTGGATACTGCAACTCCAGCTGTGCCCCATACCAGGGCTCCTGAAGGAAACAAGGCAGTGTGAAGAACCAGTTCCAGGCATGACTTGGTGTGGGAGCTGGTTCAGAGGGACACAGCCTCTGGGTCTCTAAAACCATGGTTTCTGAGCCCCCAGGGGAAGTGGGTTGGCCTGGAACCCAGGGCTCAAATAGAATCACACAGAGCCAGTCACCTGTGCACATGGCCTCACATATATGAGTTTGCAAACACAATTACAAAACCACATGTACCCAGATCTGCCACAGCTGTGCTCAGTTACAATTGGGCACTATGCATGCAGGTGTCCCCTTTCCTGTCCCCCAGCCATCTCTGGCTCGGCCTCCCCCCTCCTGCCCCACCCTCCTCACTAGTCGCACTGGTGTTTAGTCCCAGCTCCACCACTTAGCTCACATCCGTGGAAGCTTCCAGCTGTGCTGTGTTAAAATCCAAATGGTCAGGCCATCCGAGAACAGAATCAGGATGAAGCAGAGACCCAGCAGCATCCACTGTCTTCTGGCAGCCTCGTGGGTCTCCATGGTCATCCCCAGGAAGTTGGCAGTGGGCAGTGTGCTGAATATCATTCTCTCCTGGTCCAGTGCCCGTTTTTCCAGGGAATACAGCCTGCAGGCCAGCCCCAGGACCACCAGGAACATGACGAAGCTCAGGGCCAGCAGCAGCCACTGCCCAAAGTTGGCCTGGTTAGGGCTCAGCTCCAGACTCAGAAATGTCACTTTGCTTCTTTCTTTTTCTGTGGAAGACATGGGGGTCTCATAGAGCAGGTGGAATGGGGTGGGGCCCCTTGGGTTCCCTGTGGCTGTCCGAGAGGCTCTGACTACCATTGGCTTTCTTCTGCAGCCTCAGGCACTACCTTCCAAGCCACAAGTAAGGTAAGGGCATCGCTGTGAAAAGAGGTTGAGAAAGAGGAGGAGAAGGGGAAAAAGGAGGAGATGGGCACAGATAGAGTTACATACCCCAAGCAGCCAGCAGTAGCTCCATGCAGGGGTCAGGAGGCAAGCTGCTGACCCTCTGCTCAGATGCTAGCCTTCCAGTTAGCTGGACAGTATGCAGGGAAGCAACTGAGCTGGGGGCTGGGGCCTGGGCTGCGATCTTGGTGAGGCTGCACCAGGCTTGGTACAGACAGGGTCACACAGCAGCAGAGCTGTGCTGGTTCATGCCAGGTCATAGATGCTATAAGGGTTAACCCATAGATGCTGGGTTGGGGTAGGGTCTAGCCCAGGGAAAGGTAAGGTGGGCCCTAGGGCTGGGCCAGAGCTGGGGCTGGGGTCAGATTATCAAACCTTCAAAGGAACAGCTGAAGTCTGGCCAACCCAGGATCTCTCCATGCCACACATTTTCAGTCACCAGCCAGTTCAGCAGGGGTTTGAAGTAGGTCATAAGAGACTTCGTAGACACCTTGGACTGCCTAGTCAGCTTCTGCAGGACCTCTGGTCAGGGCTTGCTTGAGCCCAGCTTTAGCACATCCCTGGAGGAGTGGGTATAGCTCTGAGGCTGGGGGTGGGGGCATCAGTTCATGCTGCTGGGACCCCTCCAAATGCCCAACCCTAGCCCCAGGGCTTTGCTACCCAGAATCTTCCCACAGAGCACAGCATAGTGGATATAATCACAGGCTTTGAAATAAGACTAACCTGGGTTTGAATCTTGGTTCTGTCACTTAGTAGCTGTGGGAGCCTGGGCAAGTGTATTAGTCCATTTCTGTGCTTATAAGAAAATACATGATACTGCGTAATTTATAAGAAAACAAAATTTATTGCTTACAGTTTCAGAGGCTGGAAGTCCAAAGTACAGGAAACACATTTGGCAAAGGTTTTCTTTGGTTGTGATTTTGCGAAACAGCAAAGCAGAGAGACTGAGTGACTAACCTCCTCATTCACTCTCTTTTTAAAGCCCTCCAAACCATGCCCATGACCAGCATTTTTAATCCATTCACTATGGCATGGTCCTACAATCTAATCACCTCTTCAAGGCCCTACTTTTCAATTAACATAATAGGATTTCCCACCTTCAACAGTTACAGTGGGAATTAAGCTTCTAATATGTGGACTTTGGGGGACACAATTCAATTAACCCATAGCATTCTGCCCCTGGCCCCCAAAGTTCATGTCCTTTTCACAGGTAAATACATTCATTCCATCCCCAAAGTCTTAACTTTTTTCAGCTCAAAAGTCCAAAGTCTCAAGTTCCCATCTGTGAAATCAAAACAAGTTATCTATTTCCAAGGTAAAATGGTGGGACAAACAAAGGGTACATATTCCTGTTTGAAAAGGGGGAAATAGACCAGAAGAAAGGGATCACAGGTCCCAGACAAGTCCGAAACCCAGCAGGGCAGGCATTAAATCTCAAAGCTGGTGAATCATGTACCTTGAGGCCATGTTCAACATCCTCTGCATGTTGGTGTGGGGATTGGGTCCCCAAGTCCTCAGGCAGCTTCAGTCCTGTGGCTTTTCCTGGTCTTAGGCTATGCTTCACCTCTCCCAGGCTGATGTTCCACTCTAGTAGCTCCACAGGTCTGGGGTCTCCGTAGCAGCCCCACTCTCATGGCTCCACTAGGCATGATGCTCCTGGGGTTTCTCTGCTGTAACTCCAACTCCACATTTCTGCTTGGCATCGCTCTAGTGAAGACTTCATGTGGTGAATCCACCCCTGTGACGGATCTCTTTCTGGGTCCCCAGGATTTTCCATACATCCTTTGAAATTGGGGTGGAGGCTCCCAAGCCTTCAGAGCCTGCAGACCTAACACCATGTGGATGCCACCAAGGCTTCTGGCTTGAATTTTCCAAAGCTGCAGGTCCAGCCATACCCGGGGCCAAGATAGCCACAGCTGGAGCAGCCAAAGCAGCTGGGGAGCTGGTGCAGAAAGCAGCTTCCTGAGGTTGCCCTGGGCAATGAGTCCATGGAGGGTGCCTCAGGCCTGTTTCCCAAGATCATTCTGTCTCCCTAGGCCTTTGGACCTGAAATGGAAGGGTTGGCTCCAGAGACTTCTGCAATGCCTTCAGGGCCTTTTTCCTCTTCTCCTGATAATCCCTTTCTTTTGTACTAATCTTCTTAGCACCGTTGCATTTTTCTTCTTAAAATGCTCTCTCCTCCTCTACTACCTGGCCAGGCTGCAAATTTTCCAAATCCTTACACTCTGCTTCCCTTTTAAATTCTGGCTTATGTCATGCTTTTGCCACCATAACTCAGTGTAGGCTATTACAAGTAGCCATGCAGCTTCCTTAATGCTTTGCTGCTTAGGAATTTCTTCTGCCAAATACTGTGGTTCACAACTCTTAAGTTCCAACACTCACAAAGTCCCAGGGCATGGACAGAAAGCAGCCGAGTTCTTTGCCAGTTCATAGTAAGGGTGATCTTTGCCCCAGGTCCCAGTAAGTCCCTTCTCATTTACATATGAGACCTCCTTAGAATGGTCTTTATAGTCCATATTTCCACAAACATTCTGGTTGCCACCATTTAACCAATCTCTAAAACATTCCAAACTGTCCTTGGTTTTCTTGCCTTCTGAACTCCCACCAGCAGCTAGGATTTTTCTAGCTTGCTCCTCCAAATTCTTCCAGCCTCTCCTCAATACCCAGTTCCAAAGCCACTTCCACATTTTCAAGTATTTGTTATAAGCAATACCCCACTTCTCTTGTACCAATTTTCTGTATTAGTCCATTTCTGTTGCTTATAACAAAATACACAGAACTGGGTAATTTATAAGAAAATGAAATTTATTGCTTACAGTATCAGAAGCTGGAAGTCCAAAGTCCAGGGAACACATTTGGCAAAGGCTTTCTTTGGTGGTGACTTCAGTGACAGCAGAGTATCACATTGTGAAATGGTGGAGCAGAGAGAGTGAGCAACTAACCTCCTCATTCATTCTCTTTTTAAACCCTCCAAACCATGCCCATGACCACCATTTTTAATCCATTCACTATGGCATGGTCACTGTGGTGAGGATTACATCACATGATGACGAAGGAGGCTCTGTAGTTTATAAACATCACTTAATACACAACTGGGAAAGAATGAGAACTAAGGGTCAATGGATCCTTGGCAGAAGTCACTGGGGGGCCGGCCCCGTGGCGCACTCGGGAGAGTGCAGCGCTTGGGAGTGCAGTGGCGCTCCCACCGCGGGTTCGGATCCTATATAGGGATGGCTGGTGCGCTCACTGGCTGAGTGCGGTGCGGACGACACCACGCCACGGGTTGCGATCCCCTTACCGGTCACAAAAAGACAAAAAAAAAAAAAAAAAAAAAGAAGAAGCCACTGGGAAGAATGTAGTTAAGATACTAGAGAAATGGAGGAGAAAAGTTGTCAAGATAAAAAGACAAGAAAACAAAAGCACAACAAAACCACAACTAACTCTAGGTAAGAGAATTTTACCAGATGCTGGCTCCTGGGGAAGAGGAAGGACATCTCAGGGGGAAAAGCTTCCACCACTGAGAATCCACCAATTTAGGAACAGTCCTTCAGGCTGGGTGTGCAGGGTGTTTGACCAAAGCGCAGCACATGAGATCAGAGAGCAGCAAAGGTGGCACCTGAGCACTGCCTGGCGCCCTCCACTCCAAAGTGACGACACCCCTCGTGGACAGGCCACACAGCTGGCTAGGTGAGACAGGGAGGTTGGGGAGCTTAGACCAGGTCCAGTTCAACCCTCTTCTACCAACAGAATCAGCTCAGAGCCCAGCCCAGGGCAATGGCACTGAAAAGATGAGTCAAAAGGAGCAAAATCAAGTTTTATGATACATTAGGCAAAAGAGCCGCCAAGAATCTTCCTCTTCCCTTTATCCACTGCAGGGACCTGCCTCCCCTCTCCCCCCCCAGTCTGACCCCACTCTGCTGCTGTTTCATCCTTCCCCAAGCTCAGGACATCCCCCCTTCTCAGAAACCTCTTCTCTGCCCACTGGCTCGAAAATAATATGCAGGGTCCTAAGCCTGGAATTCAGGTCTTTCCTGCCCAGGGGTCTGGGCGATGACACAAGAGGACTGGTGAGCAATGACGAGAGAGGACTGGCCACAAGCTTTGGTGCCATGTCAGACCCTGGGAGCCCTGCACACCCTGGGTGGGGTGAGGGAGGGAAGTGGCGGGAATGAATGAGGTCGAATGCCCCACCACTCAGGTGGGATGAAGGAGGAGTTAAAAGTGAGTTGATGCTATTTCTTGCATGCCTGAGTCTGGGAACAGAGATCCCTCCTTGGTCCCACCCCCCATGACCTCCTAACCCTCTTTGCATGTTCACCAAAGCCCTTTCCCACAGCTCTGGCTCTTTTCTTGTATTATGGAATTTATTTATCCCATAAATAGAGCAGCTAGTCTGAATGGGCACAAGTAAATATTTGCTGAATGAATCAATGATGGGTAGCCAGAGACATGAATACCGAGAGCAGAGGGGTGCCCTTATGTTCAACACAGGAAGAGAAGCTCAAACCTAGGAAGTCAATGAGAATAAGCTCGTGTGATGTGAAAAGATGGAAGCACAAATAGACTAGGGAGACAGTAGTCACGCAAGGTGCAGCCCTCCCTAGGAGCAAAACCCAGGGGATCAGTCCTGCAACCCCATCTGGCCTGGTGGTTATAGACAAACTGCATGGTGGAATCTCAAATATGCTCATTAAATTTGCAAAGGATACTGAATTATGTGGCAGTGTTAATCCTCTGGGAGACTGGAATAAAAAGATGACTTTGACCATTTAGGGAAATGGACCTATTGAAATCAGTTGAAATTCAACTGGGAAAAGATGAAGTGGGTGGGTGGGCTCTGCATCTCAGTGGTCAGAGTACTGATCTTGGAACCAGCAGACCTGGATCTAATCTCACCAGGGCTTGTATTCTTTGATGGAGGCAACGGGATGAAAGATACTGTTCTAGAGTCAGTTCTGGGTTCAAAGCATGACTTTGCTTCTTGCTACATCAATGACACACAATCAGGCCACCTCTCTACCTTCAGTTCGTCATTTGTAAAAGGCGGAGAATAATACTCACTTTGCAAAGGTCAGAGCTGCTAACATGATACACTGTGAGAGCGTTCGTCAGAGAGCCCAGCCTGTGGCAGTAATGCTTCACACTTGCAGTTCAGGTACTCTACCCCCTCCAGGTTTGCTTCAGGATCAAAACCCAATGCCGCAGAGGCAGGAATGGAAAGGGTGGGCTAAATACTAACTGCAGAAAAAAGACCGAGGGGCCAAAGTGGACCACAGGCTGACCAGAAGCATGTCAAGAGGCTGGTGTGAAATCCTCCTGGATCAGCCTGGGAACTGGATCCGGGTACCTCCAAGAAGAGGTAGGAAAAGCAGAGTACACCCAAGGGTGCATGAAACGCTGCTGAGAGGATAGGCAAGCACCTTGTAAGGTAAGAATAAGAGGATTCAGATATTGGAAGACTGCAGGCAGATGCAGGTCTACAGCACTGGCTTTGTACCTGGGACAGTCTGATTGACTGGCGTATGCAACTGTGTATGTGTTAGCAGGAGAGGCTAAACAGTGTCTCTGACCATGGTGGCCTACACAACACACAAGAGGAAATGGACTTTGATTACTGTAGGACTGCAGGCTGACACGAAGAAAAACTTCCACTAGAATGTAAGCTCAATGAAGCTTTTCTCAGGGTGCCCAGGGTGGCCAGGTGAGCAGGGCTCCCCACAAGGGAGATGGGGAGAGCTGAGGACAAATGCGGGAGTAGCACACTCACTCCAGGAGCTTTCCAGCTATCTTGGAGTTGTAGATGTCACACTGGTGCAGCGGACCCACGTGGCCTGAGGCCTTGCACAGTGCTTCATGGAACTGGGACTGGAGCACTAGGCTGAGGAAGTACCTGATGGAGAAATGTGAGGGCAGGCTGGAGAGTGGAGGTGAGGAGTGGGAACCCGGAGCTACTTGGGACCAGGTGGCAGCAGCAGTCACCACCTGGTGGAGGCTCCCCAGGCAAGGCCCTTCCTTGGTCTGGCCCTAGAGTACTGGAGGGCCCTTCTTCTCTGGCCTTCTTAATGAACAGTCATCCCAGCCCTTGACCCTCTTTTCTGCCCTCTTCTAGGGAACAGCAGGGATGATTTAGAATATTCCCACCAGCTCTGCCCTCTGCACAGGATCTGATGTAAAAGCTCAAAGGATTCCAGGGCATGGCACTTAGAAGACTGCACAACCTGATGGGAGGAGATGGGAAGGGGTGCAGGGTGGCATTTGGACCTAGGGCCTTCCTGGAAATCCTTAGCCCGGTCCCCATGCTCCCCAGCTTCCAACTTCCAGAACTGGCTCTGCTGACAGGGCCCAGACCTTTACCATATGTAGGGCACGCTGGCGGAAATGTGGAACTTGGCACTGGGATCAAAGTCCTCCTCTGACCGAGGAATGGGAGGGCACAGGCCCTGGTACTTCAACCTGGCAGGGGAAAGGCAGGAGACTTGCTGGTGGTGCCTGGCAGGTTCTCAGAGCCTTTTCCTTTTGAAGTATTTGCATGTTTGTCAAAACCAGACCTGGCAAGCGGAGGACACTTAATGCATTTTTATTAAATCAATTAAAACACATGGGATTGGGAATCATAATAAACTAATAATTCACACTGAGTGCTTCCTCTGTACTAGGAGCCATGCTGAGCTCTACACAATAGACTCAACACTCACTCAACATTGTCCTGGTCTCTGGGGAGGGACCAGCGAGGGAACGGGAGAGGCAGGGTCCCTGCTTATATCCTAAGGTGGGGGACAGACTATAGACCAATAAGCAAGGTCATTTCATCTAGTAAGAAGTGCTAAGGAGAAAAAAAAGTAATATCTGTATGGGGTGACACTACTATTATTCCCATTTTACAGATGAGGAAGCCAAAGTTTAGAGACCAGGGAACTGGCTGCAAGATACAGAACTAGCAACTGGCAGACCCCAGTAACCTGAAGCTCTGGTTTTGCCCCTCTGAGCTGCGTGACTGTGGGAAAGTTACTGTTGTCTGTAAAGTGAGGATAGAATGACTCATTCTGGGGATGCGACTAAGTCTGTGAAAGATTCGTCATTTCATTGTTGGCTCACTGGAGCATCTGGAGTCCTCTGGGGTCATTCTCCTGGTTGACAGGGCCTGTCTGAGGGCCAGGGAGTGACCCCCTCTCACTCAGCCTCAGTTCCATCCACTGGGCATGGCTGGCAGAGGAAGGAGAAGGTCCCTGCAGGCATCTCGGATGGGGGATGCCCTTGGAGCGGCACAAGGTCAAGTCTGCCAATCCCAACGGTGAGACCCACTCCTAAAGTAAAGGGGTGGGGGTGAGAGGACCACGAGGAGCGCCCAGCTCTGCCACCCGCTGGGGTGTTGTGTCAACTTGGCTGGTTTTGTGACCTCTGTGAGCTTTGGTTTCTTCTGTGAGATGAGCATCTTGAATGACCACAACACAAGGTGGTTGTAAAAGTTCAAATAAACGCGAGGGCCTGGTGCAGAGCTAGCAGGCCACACGTGGGCGCCCCAAACCACGCTGTGACTGGCAGTCTTGAGCCAATCAGTCTGATGCCTGGTGGATTTGGAGCAGCCCTGGCCATTTATTATCCAGTCAAACAGCCAAGGTTCTGTGCTGGGGTGTGACACGGGTGCCCCCATGTGGGAGTGGTGCTGCCTGACTGCTGGTGGGCTCCTTTGGCAGGCTGGAATGCAGGTGTGGGGGATGCAGAGGGGCAGGGCCTGCCTCTCTCCCATGGGGACTCTTTCTCCAGGAGAGAAAGTGCTCAGGCTCTCACATATCCCTTCTCCTAGCCCCACTGGTGGGAAGAGGAAGAGCGGGAGGCGCGGGAGGGTCTGCCTGGTGGTCAGTGTTCTGCTCTTGGAGAAGCCCAGTTGCGACCATTGTGGGAGCTTCCCAGCCACCCAGGGCGCAGGGCTACTGCCAGGGTCCCTTTTTCACAGATGAGGAGACTGAGCCTAGAGAGGTTAAGAGACCTGCAGTGCTGAGGCCAGATTCGAGATGAGGCCTCATGGTTGCCCACGCTGGTGTTGTCACCTCAGCATGTCCAGTGACAGCAAACAGCCAACACTGCCCTGGGGCTTCCCCAGGCCCACAGGTCACCAGCATGGCATGACCCACTCTGCTCCCAGAGGACAGGCCAGCCACACTTTCAGTGGCAGGTAGTAAAGCCCCACCCCACTGAGAACCCAAGGCAGCCTCCCTCCCCACCTGAGGCTCCACCACTCCTGGTTGTAGACATTCTTCTGGATGGTGCCATTAAAGACCTTCCAGCAAAACAGATCTATTAGGTAGGCAAAAGGGATGAAGGTGATCTTCTCCAGGACAATGCCCATCATGAAATTGACTTTGTTCTCTGGGGAGGGCATAAGGGCAATCAGGAGACAGCTCCTGGCTCTGCCTTCCCTTGGCCTTGCCCAGAGAGCTTTGGTGCCACCCAGCCCCAGCTGCATCCCCAGGCTCGGCTGCCCTCCTGTTGTCCTCTTGGTCTCCATCACCTGCGTTCTGGTGCAGGAGGCTGAGCAGGCCTATGGTGAGCAGGTGATTGTGGGAGGAGGCCGAGAGGGTGATCACCAACCCCACGGCCTCTTCAAAGGCTGGGTCGGCACCTGCATGGAAGATCACAGAGAGGTTCTTGTACTGGAAGAAGTACTGGATGTGGCCCATCTGGTGGAAGATGGAGAGCAGGTCTTCTGTGGTCACCTCAGTGCACTTCTTTATCCTAGGGTTAAAGGACAGGGGTCAAGGAGCATGGGGACGCGCTGGGGAGGATTCTTCATTCAGACTCTGTTAAGGGACTGAGATGTCCAGGCTGGAGGCCAGGAGGGCTTGGCTGCTGTCTTTTTTCCTTCCAGGTCCTGCATCCACCCAGTCTCTTCTCTCGCATCTGCCTCTCCTACTTTCCCGGCTCACCACCCCCACCGTCCACACCTCCTAAGACAGGCAGACATGGGACAACACAAGGTGGGACGTGAGTGTGGCCAGCAAGCACCTGAAGTCATCGCCCTTGTAGCAGTTCCAGACACAGGTTTGGCACTCCCCCTCCCACCCATCAGTCGGCCTCTCCAACATAGACTTTTTCCAGAAATCAGGTGGGGCGGGCAGCAGCCCCAAGGAGGTGAGGAATTTCTCAGCCTCTTTAAACATTTTCTGCAGATCCCAGTGCTGTGGGGAAGAGGAGGTGTGTGGGAGCTGCCCTGTTTGCCCAGGGGGTGACAAGGGGCAGGGCCAGACAGAGGCCGAGGGCTGACCTGGCCTTTCGTGATCTTCGTGGTGACCTCGGGGATCTTCTCCGGGAAGGGCAAGACCAGGTCTAAGAGGTTGACCCAGGACTGGGCCCACATGTTTCCTGGAAGGGGAGAGGGGAGCACTAAGAGGAGGCAAGAGACAGTCTCTCCCCTTAATGAGGACCCACCTCTGCCCCAGCCAGGCCTTTACCCAGGAGGTGGGCGGGGATGGGGCCCCTCGGGTTGATGAGCTGGGGCCCGTAGCGGCGGTGCAGGGCCCGGCGCACGTAGGTGTGCAGGTTCAGGTAGAGCAGCTGCAGCTCCTGCTAAAGCTGCTCCAGGTCCTGCTCCAGGGTGTCCGACTCGTATTTGGAGTGCCACAAGGCCCCCATGTCTTTATAACCTAGGACAGGAGACAGGACACGCTAGACACTCACCATCCCACCCTATAGCCTTGGCTTAGCAGGTAGGAGACCTAGTCATCTTCTAGGGAAGGCTTTTAACCTCCCCAATCCTCGGGGTCTTCATCTGCAAAGTGGGAATAATACCTCCCAAAGCTGCTGTCCATGTTGGATCAGGTCAGTGATGGAAAGTGCGTAGCAAAGCCCATGATCTGAGCTGCTCACCATGCCTGTGTCGCCCTACTTCCCCTCTCACCCTGCCTCGGCCCCTCCCATCCATCACCCTGCCACCACCCTGGCTTCTTTCAGATTTTCCAAAACACTGGCTCTTTCCCCGTGCGGAGCTTCTGCCTAGGAGGCTCTTTCCCTCCTGGCCTTCCCTGACCACTTATCTGAAGCAGGTCTCTCCCGGTTCTCTCTCTGCAGCCCCTTTGTCTGCGGCATCAGCCCGAGGGGTTATTAGAGAGAGAGATGTGTTTACTCGAATGAGGTCCATCTCCCCACAGGGCCGTAAGCCTATGAGGGCGGGGGCCTCAACTGTCTTTTCAGCCACATAATGGCAGACCCTCGCAGCCCCAGCACACAGTAGGTGCTTTATCAGTGTTTGTGAAGCTTAGCTGCAGGGCTCGTGGCTCCCATCTCCAGGGTCCTACTGTCAGCCCTTGGCCTCTGCAGACCCCGCTTTGCCCGTTGCTGGCACTGCTCTGAGACCTGTGTGGTGTCCGGCCTGCCCACCACTGAGCTGAGCAGCCTTGTTGCTGAGCTCCACATAGTGCTCGAAGGTGCTGTAGATCTCAGGACCCACAGCATCCCGCCAGCCCTGCCAGGCCCACAGCAGCTCCTTCTCTTCCCTGGAGGTGGCCATGACTTCTCTGAGTTCTGTGCCCAGAAAAGGAGCCATGTGGGACTCCACTCCCGACTGCCTCTGCCCTCACCCACCTAGGGTGCCTCTGCAACAAGGCAGCATGGCAGGGGCTGAGAGGCCCATGGAAGGTAAGGGCACAGGGGTGGGGCTTGGGCACTCACCAGGCTCCAGGGTCAGGCAGGGCCCCTCACTGAGGCACACCTGGGCCGTGCTGTACGTCAGCTCCATGTGGGCCAGAAGCTTGTACTGGGGGGGCAGGTGTCACCCAGGACAGGCCCATGCCCTTGGTCCCTTGCCCAGTGCTTGCCCCACCAGCCAGGAGAGGTGGGCCTGGCTGAAGCACATCCCCCGCCTCTGCTCCCCTCCTCCCCTGGAAGAAGTTCTGGTCCTGCCCACCAACCTCCCTCCTGCCCCAGACACTCTGGCTCCCCCACCAGGCCTGGCTTCCCCCTACCCCCTCCACCAACCCTGGGGCAGGGGAGTGTGTGCCTGGAGGCTTGGGGGCTCCATCTGTCACCTCACGGAGCTCGTCCTTGGGCAAGGCCGCCTTATCTATGTCCTGCGGCTCACACAGCATGCGCTTCACAGCTGGATCCTGGAATCGGGTGCTCTTAAACAGGCGGGCCCATTTGCCAAAGTATGCCATGAACTGGGACCTCTCCATATCCTTTTGCAGCTAGAAAGAGGGACCATATTTGTCGTGGGAGGTTGGGCAAGGTAAGGCCCAACCCCAGGGCCATGGCCCCCCCAGTCCACCCCCTAAGAATCATTGAAGATTTGCTAAGAGGGAGGGGGAGAAACCTGGGTCCCCAAAAGCAAGGAGGTGAGGTTTATAAGGGAAAAGAAGCAAGAGATTCTTGCCCAGAGAAAGTTGAGGGCCACCAGGAGGCATAGGGCTTGCAGCCCCTATGGCATGTACTTTGGGGCTTCCCTCTTTTCTCTAGCTCTGGACAGGGGCAGAAGGTATGGTCCCCACCGCCCCAAGACCTTTGAGAGGAGCAAGGGGCTGGGGTGGAGGTGGTACCACACCATCTCCTTCCTATTTTCTTTGGTGATGTTGGTGACATAGTTCCAAGTGGCCTCCATGAACTGGTTCAACACAACTTGGGCTGTCTTGTCATAAAACTGCAGGAACATCCTTGCCTTGGTCTCATTGTAGAAGGCACCTGCAGGGAGGGAAATGGGCGTCATGTTGTCCTGGGGTGGGGACCTGCCCCTGCCTGGTCCCCTTGTCTAGTTTTATGCTCCTTCGGGCCCCAGCTGCACCTGAGGTGTGATCACTCTCGGTCCTGAGCCATGGCAAGAGCTGTCCATAACAGAGGAGAACAAGTAGGAAAGGTCCAGGGAGAGTCCATCTTGTTCCCATGACCAAGAGAACAGCAGAGTTGGCTGAGGCCTTGGGCCAATCTCATGCCAGCTCCATATTGTGACATCAGAGGCCAAAGGGTCAGCCATGGAATGTTAGAACTGGAAGCCCCCACCCACCTTCTGGCCCAACTGTCCCCATTTCACAGGTAAGGAGACTGAGGTCCAGAATGGTCATGCCATCAGCCTGGTTCGCACAGCTAGCTAATGGTAGAGCCAAGAGGAGAACCCAGGGCTCTTGACATTTAGTCCAGAATTTGCTCTACACTACTTGGTCACTTCTCCCTGGGGCTGGAGCCACCCTTGGGTCTTGGCCAGGGATTGATGAAATCTCTCTCTCTCTCCATAGGCTGTGATCACCTCTGGGCAGGTGGGTGGGATGATGGATGGATAGCTGGCTGGCTGGATGGACAGCTAGAAAGATGTGACATCTCTGGGTCTCCAGTCTCTGGAAGCCCAATTGTCTCTCCAGACTCTTCTTATGTACACATTTTTGGCCCCCTGTGGGATGTGTGATCATCCTCAGGGCTGTTCCTTCCTTCCCCTCACCCTTACACCTGTTTCTCTGGGGAGACCCTGACACTATGAGTTTGCAGTCAGAAGAAGGCACACGTGTAGAGGCTGGGTGGGGTGTGGACGGGGTGGCTGGCACCGTCCATTCAGGTGCACGTCCATGAGTCCCTGAGCCTGGTGTGAGCACTAGCTGGCAGGACTCCAGCTCTCTTCCGACCCCAGGTAACTCCCCAGTGGTCGGACACATATAGTCTGGAGAGACCAGCCCCATCTGTCCCACCTTGGTATTCCTTCCTCAGACTCACTTTCCTTCACACCAGACTCCCTCTGCCCTGTGTCCCCTTCAGTCACCCTCAGCCCAAGCCCACCTACATCTTCACACAGCTCCTCCTGCCCCGCTTCACACGAGCTGACATCACGACCAGAGAAACTGACCAAATATATCTCCAAATAGAATCCATCATAGTCAAGATATATTTAAAATGCAAGAAAAGAAAGAAAAAAAAAATCAGTGTCACTTCCGGTTAAGCTGTCCGACTAAGCTCACAGGGAAGTCCCCCTTCTGCTTTAAGTATGTAGACATGCTTGATGAAACAGTATTTCAAAAAAATGCAAAATGCAGAGCTGAGCTGGAGAGAAAGAAAGGGGCTCTTCAGACGCTGGAGATGTAGAGGGCACCTGCAGCAGTGAGTGGGCACTGAAGCCCTGCACCCCCACGGGAAGTCCAAGTGCATCCTTCTGGAGAGCTGCAGCACTGGCACCTGCACAGGGACAGCTGCTCACTCTGGAAGTGATGCCTCCATCAAGATGGGAGCCAGGAGATGGATTTCTGTCTGAGGGAGCCCTGCCAGAAGCAAGTGTGTGCATGGGACCCTGCAGAAAGCTGATGCAACTGAAGATGGCTCATAGGTCAAGTTCACCAAGTACAAGAGAAAATCCAGTACTGGGAGGGACAGTAATAATCATCCCACCAACCACTTTCCAGGTGCAAGGGACTGTCTGGGGGCTTTCAGCATATGAATCCTCACAGCAAACTCATGAGGTAGGAACTGTGATCAAAACCTCCCCTTAATAGATGAGGAAACAGGCACAGAGAGGTTGAGGAACCGGCTCACAGTCACACAGCTAGCAAACAGCAGAGGTGGGACTCCAGTCCAACTGGTTTGGCTCCAGAGCCTGTGCTAAAACTACAGACAATGAATGGAGCGGACCACACCTGAGGAAGGACGGGTCTCAGAATAATCTGAAAGGGACTGGAAATACAGGTCTTTATAACATATACAAAAATTAATTCAACATGAATCAAAGACCTAAACCAAAGAGCTACATCTATGCAATTCTTAGAAGAAAACCTAGGGGAAAAGTTTCATGACATTGCATTTGGCAATGATTTCTTAGATATGACATCAAAAAAGCACAGACAAGAAAAGAAAAAATAGACAAATTGGGACTTCATCAAAATTAAAAACTTTTGTGCATCGAAGGACACTATGAACAGAGTGAAAAGACAACCCACAGGATGGGAGAAAATATTTGCAAATTGCATGTCTGATAAGGGATTAATATCCAGAATATATCAAGAACTCCTCAAATTCAGCATTCAAACTTAGGCAAAGGACTTGAGTAGACATCTCCTTAAAGAAGAACTATGAATGACTCATAAGCACGTGAAAAGATGCTTAACATCACTAACCATGAGGCAAACGCAAATCAAAACCACAGTGAGATACCACTTCACACCCCCAAGGATGGCTATTATCCAAAAAACAGAAAACAAATGTTGGTCAACCTGTGGAGAAATTGGAACCCTGTGCATTGCTGGTAGGAATGTAAAATGGTGCAGCCACTGTGGGAAAGAGTTTGGTGACTTCTCAAAGAACTAAACGTAGCATTACCATACGACCCAGCAATTTCACGTCTGGATATAGAACTGGAAGAATTTCAGTTCTTCTTCAGCACAGAAGAACTGAAAGCAGATACTCAACAGATGGTTGTAAATCCATGTTCATAGCAGCATCATTCACAATTGCCAAAAAGTGGAAACCCAAATGTTCACTGAAGGATGAATGGATAAACAAAATGTGGTATATACAAACATTCAAATATCACTCAGCCTTAAAAGGAAGGAAATTCTTAAAAGGAAGGAAAGCTATTGCATGGATGAGCCTTTAAAACACTATGCTAAGTGAAATAAGCCAGACACAAAAGGACAAATACTGTATGATCCCACTTACATGAGATTCCTAGAGTCGTCAAATTCACAGAAACAGAAAGTGGAATGGTGGTTACCAGGGTCTGGGGAGAGGAGAATGGGGAATTAGTATCCCACGTGTATGGAGTTTCAGTTTGGGAAGATGAAAAAGTTCTGGAGACGAATGGTGGTGATGGTTGCAAACAATGTGAATACACTTAATGCCACCGAATTGTACATTTAAATAATGGTTAAAATGGTAAATTTTAAGTTAGTGTATTTTACCACAATTACAAAAAAAACAAACCAAAAAAACAGGTCTTTAAAGTGATTGAATCCCCAACCAGCCCAGCGACAACCACCAAGCCACCACTGGAAGCGCCCTGGGCTCTTGAGCCGGGGTGGTGGGGGGCCAAGGGCTTCAGCCACACCCCCCTGACATCTGCATCCAGCCCAGCAACTACTGAGCTGCTGCTGGAAGCCCCTTGGTCTCCTGCCAAAATGAGGGGGGTGCCAGGGGCCTCGACCATGCCCTTCCCCCTTCCTCCTTCCTCCTCCTCTCACCCTCTCTCCCTCTGCCTTTTCCTTTCCCCCTCCCCCAACTGCTCCACAATAACATCTTAGAATGTAAAAAATAATAATATTAGTAAATTTTAAAAAATAATAAAGTAATTAAGAAACAGAATCTGTGAAGCAAACAAAGACTTTTGTGAAAACACAGGGGATTTGAAACAAACATATGCTAAATGGAGAATATAGATATTAAATTGGAGCAACACAAACCTCGATGGACGGGTGAAGCAGCAGCCTAAGAAGCAGAAGAATTGGGACCTGAGAGACACCGCTGGGGAAGTCATGGAGCACAGGACAGAATGAGGAGACGTGGAGGACAAGGCAGAAAGCTTCAAGCAGGGTCTACTAAGAACCCCTGAAGGAGACACGGGAGAGAGCAAGCAAGACCATGTTTGCAGAGTTGACAGCTGTTTCTAGAACCAAAGCAAGCTTCTGGTCCCCAAAGTAGACAAGCTTCTTTAGTGAGCTCCCAGTAGGAAAACAGTTGGCAGTACGGGGAGGTGTCCTTGAGGGAGTTACTGGAAGGCAGGTGGGAGACAGTTTTCAGTCCAGTTCTGTCACTCAGCTGCTCTGGCCCTCTTTCTACATCTCGCAAGTGACTGGTGGATCTCGACTTGACCTTCCAGCTGTCTATTCTGCAACTTGGAAGCGGGGGGGTGTGTTTGAAGCATGAGACAGATATGAAGGCACCTTTCTCAGGGGAGGAAGCATCCATTATAAAGAGAGGAAACGACATACTAGGGCTTTCTTCATTATCTCACTCAATCTTCACAGCAGTCATGAGAGGGTTTATAAGAACCATTTTATAGGTGTGAAAATGGAGACAGAACATTGAAGTAAATTGCTCAAGGTCACCTAGATAGTAAGTGCAGAGATGGGATTGCTGTTAGGCCTGATCCAAAGCTGCTTGATTCACTCATGTTAAAGCCAGGAGCTGGTGTGGTGGGTGGAAGGGGGGTTGGGGGTTGGGAGTGGTGTGGGGAGATCTGAGAAACTGTCCAGCAACCACACCACCCTTGACCTGCAAAGGTAAGAACTGGTCACCCAAGAGCAGCATCAACAGGTGCAGCATGGGCAGAGCTCAGCAGTCAGGGCCACTGGTAGAAGGCGCTGGGCTGGCCCCTCTTACTGCTTGTCTTCCTCAGCAAACTTCTGGGTAGACCTGGCAACCCCCCACTCACCCAGGAGGTGGAAACAGGAGTCTGAACTACTGCAATATCTCAAAAATTCTAGCAGCTGAGGCCGGTCAGTCCAACTGCAATGTTAAGTTTCTCTACCCTCAGTCTGTAGCTCAGTCCATGGGGGGTTGAGTGCTGGTGACCTCACACTGCCCACAAGCTCCGATGGGTGGTACAAACTTCTGCAGTTCACAAAAGCAGGAAAGGGGGTTATGTGACAATGACCTTTGTCTGGCAGACAAAGAGCTTTTGAAACATAGGCTGGGTCAGGGGGGTAATTAAAGAAGTTTTTGGTGGAAGATGGTTTGGAACTATTTAGGGGATGTGTTTATAAATTCCATCGTTCTAAGTAATTGTAAACTTCCAACCTCTTGCTTACCCAAAATACTAATCAACCTCACATCCTGCCCCATGGAAAGGCCTGCACAGCCAAGCCTGTGTGAGACATGCATACACACACAATCGCACAGAGACACACACATACACAAACACACGCATGCACACACATGAGACTGAGGGGCAAAAACTGCAGATGAAGAATTTTGGGGGGACAGATATAGGGGAATGGATCCAGCTGGGGTCAAGGTATCAGCAAAGCCTGGAAGAGGTTAAGGGCCAAGGGTCCTGACAGAGGGGCCAGGCTGGCAGTGCAGCCCCTGGCCTCAGAAGACTGACCAACTTCTCTTTGGCCAGGTCCTAGCTTTGGTGTTTAAATATCTGAAAAAAAGATCTAGTCATGTTAGCTGAAAAAAAAGATACACAGCTGTAAATGCAACGTGATCCCACCTAAAGTATGTGCTGAGAAAAAAAGGCTGGAAAGACACTGCAAAATGTCAACAGTGCTTATCTCTTGTTGATAAAAAGGGCTTTTATTTTTATAGTTTTCTGTATTTTCCAAATTTCTGGCATAAACACATACATAAAAGTTATAAAAATGTCCCTCAAAATGGCACTCCCAAACCCACTCCAGCCTTCTAAGGGGAGGCTCAGGGTGAGGGTGTGTGCTAGGAAGACGGGCACGCTGGCCTCTGTCACTCTCTGTGTGGGCATCAGCTGCTGCCAGGCTCCAGCATTTAGGTCCCCTTTCCACTGGGCAGTGCCTGAGTGGCTCTGTCTGGGGACTACAGCTGCCCACTCACACAAGTGGACGTGGAGCTGGAGCAGGCAGGAGTTGAAGGGGACCACTGGGCCAGTTCTGCACCCTCAGTGAGCCAGGCCCATCCAGGGTACCCTCCCCTAGATAGCCAAGGTTACCTGGGAGCCTTCCTGCTGGGGACTCGGCCATTTATGGGAACAGCTCAGGCAGAAAGCCAGCATTGGGGCAGGCCTGGGGTGGGGCAGGGCCCCTGCAGCACGTGGTCATGTGAGGCCAGCAGCCAGGATGTCTGCTCCCCCTTTGCTTCCCAGGGTCCTTTCGGGTCAGTGCCCAATAGGGACAGGGGCTGCCTGGGTTACGTGGTACCAGGGCCAGAGCTCTGGAATTCAAGGCTGTTCTTGGAGGATGATGGAGGAAGAAACCTAGTAAAGGGACTTTCTTGACTGTCAGGAGGCAGGACAGCAGCCTGTCCCTGTCCCTGTCTCTATCCCTAGCTTCCCCGACAGGGATGCAGACTCAGATGGTGAGGGCAGGACCTTTTATTGTGTTCACAGGGAGACTGGGGGTTGGGGGGGCTCAGCGTAGGCACTGGGTGCCTCGAGAACGGGGGACAGGACCAGGGTGGCTGGTGGTCTGGAGGACGGAGGAGGGCCACCGCCGTCACCTCAGGAGTGTCTCAGCTCCACCTCGGAGCCAAACTGAGGCCCACGGTGAGGCTGGTGGAGGCTGCGGTGGCGGATACTGAAGAGCCGCTGGGTGAGGCCCAAGGTGGCCACCAGCAGGGCGACACCCAGGAAAAGCAGCACCCACTGGCCCACACGGGCCTGCTGTGCCTCCAGGTTCAGGCCCAGGAAGTTGACGCGGCTGGTGTCTGAGAAGGAGCCCTCCGAGGAAGCTGGGTGGGAAGCAAGGAGACAGGGCGGTGGGCAGGACGGCGGCGGGCTGGGGTCGTGTGGCTGGCGTCCCTGTCCTTGCTCTGAGGTCAGACTCAAGCCTGCCTGCACTGGGGAGGGGGCTCAGCCCTGTACAAGCTCTGGGGGCCGGGGCTGAAGGGAGCGTGGGTGGGGGTACCAGAGTATGGCGTCCAGTTGTACTGCGGCCAGCCCAGCTTCTCCCCGTGCCGCCCATTCTCGGCGAGGAGCCAGTCCAGCAGCGGCTTGAAGTAGTTCATCATGGCCAAGGCAGACATGTTGGGCTGGCCCGTGATCAGCTGCATGGCTTCTGGCCACGGCTTACTGAAGCCCAGCTTCATGGCCTCCCTGGGGGAGACACCAGAGAAAGGGAAACCGAGTCAGCAGGACTCGGCTCCTCTTGCCCCAGCCCAATAACCACCCTCCACACCCCTCTCCCAGCCTAAACTTCCCTTTGAGATTGGGAGTGCCTGGGTGGGTCTGGGGCAGGGGTGGGCTAGGGAGGCCCCTAGTTCTTCCAGGAGAAGGCACATCACGTGGGCACAGACTCCTGCTGGCAGTTCCCTGCTCAGGAGCCAAATGGCAGGTGTTCCCAGAAGAGCCCCAGTGGGCACCTCAAGGCTGAGGGGAGCAGGCCAGAGCGTGGCAACTGTCAAGGGATGGCCCACGGTGACTCACGCCAGGCGCTGCCCAGCCTCCTTGGACTGGTAGATGTCACACTTGTGCAGGGGGCCCTGGTGGCCAGCTGCCTGGCACAGTGCCTCGTGGAACTGGAACTGGATGATGAAGCTGACAAAGTACCTGGGGTGGAGGGAAGGTGTGGGGTGGGGTTGGCTGAGGGGCTTGTGCCACCGACAGTCACACAGGGCACAGCAGAGCGGAGCCCCCCGCCCAACTGCAGTTGGGATGTCAGGGTGAGGCCACCCCTGCCGTCAGAGCTGTCCCAGCCCTTCCTCGCTGCGTCTGTGCAGATGCCTGCCACCCACAGGCTGCTTCCACCTCTCGGTGAGGAGGGTGTGGGCAGGGCCCCTCCAAGCTTTGGCGGATGCTTTTGAAGCAGTGAGCTTTCCATCTCTGGGTATATGCAAGGGTGGCCTAGGTGACCCCAATGGGTCGCATGGATCTGGTAGGGAAGCCTTGGCAGGGAAGCCAGCCCAGATGGTCTCCTTATCTGAAGCAGAAGGAATTCCCTGGTAGAATCTGCACGTGAAGGCTGGAGCCACCTCTCCAAGTCTGGAGAGGTTTTAAATGTTCCCAGCCAGCAGTGCAGGCCTCTCACTTTCAATGCTGGGCATGAACCATGTGCCACTGACTTCCCTGGCACTTCCTAAAAGTACTTTGAGGCTGTTGGCCAGATTGTTGAGTGTGGTTCTAGAGCAGCCACGTCTCCTTTGCCCACCCCTGCCCGGGGGATTGTCTGCACTGAGCTCGGAAGTTAACCATCACAGGACCCAGCTTCTGGGTGAGAGTCAACATCAGCTTGGAGCCCCAGAAACCACTCCAGTAGGCAGGTGGACGCTCCTCCCTGAGGGTCATCTCTGGAACGACCCTGGTCCTCTGACCACTGCTGCTCTCTGGAGCATCTGAGCAGGCGTTCCTTCCCTTCCTGGACTCCAGGGAACAGACTTCATTTATCCCACAGTTAGTCATTAGGGCTTGACTACATGCTGGCGTCGTTCCAGGTGCTGGGATGGGAAGGTGGGCCCGGTGGGCAGAAGCTGTGCCCTTGCTGGGCTTCCAGGGACCACACAGGAGGGGGCAAGAGCTAGAAGTGGCCACAGCCCTCGTGGGGCAGCCTCACTGCTCTCTGCATGTTGACTCCCAGGTGGCCTGGGATACCTGTGGCCCAGGGGCACCTCCAACTATGCCCTGAGGTCTCCCCAGCCCCCAACCTCCCAGGAGGGCTCCAGATCCTACAGCCACCCTTCCTATCTCCCAGCAAGTGCCCCCCTGTCGCACACGGTATAGGAAGGGGGCCACACTGGGCACATTCACATGGTGGCTGCGGACCTTGTGTGCTGACACATCCCACTTAGGAGAGCATTCAGTAACATGGGATCATGGCCACTTTCTGAGCGTGCTGTGTATTAGACATTATGCTAACAAGTTAGCCCCCGAGACCACCCTGGATTCACAGGTGAGGAAATGGATGCTCGCAGAGACTGAGGGATTTGCTCAAGGACACAGAGTAGTGGAGATGAGCTCTGAACCCTGTTCTGTCCAACCCCAAGACTGTGACTGTAACCACATCTCTAATAACCCTGCCCCTCAGTTTAACTGGGTCGCTAACCCTGAGTTCTAGTGCATGGTAGGGGCTTTCAGGTACAACTCACATTGTATCACAGGCAGTGTGTTCAACAGAGGTAAAGGAACCGCATCTTGTTTCAAAAACAAAATGAAACAACACGGCGGTGCTCAGGTCATCATCTAGCCATGTGTCGTGATTAGTGTTAACTACCCAACTAAGGTCCTGTAACCATTAGCCAATTATTAGGTTGAGATTCTGCTGTCAACTGTTTGGACGGTAGAGACTCTCATCTGATCAAAAGAACAGTTAAAGAAACAACTGTCAGCCTTGGTGGCACTGAGTGAGCCCAGGCACAGCGCACTGTGTGCTGACTCCACCAGGTCTGTCCTGACCAGGTAGCTCCCAGACAGGGCAGCGACAGCAGTGTAAACACCCAGCCACAGGACTGCCCTGTGTGGCATCCCTCCTCCCTTTCCCCTGTTACCTGATATAAGGCACACTTGAAGGAATGTGAAACTTGGCCCCTGGGTCAAAGTCGCCTTGAGACCTCGGCACTGGGGGGCAGAGACCTTGGTACTTCAGCCTGTGAAGGGGGAAGATATGTTGGGGGGCAAGTTTGGGGAGAACAAAGCCGGGGGATGGGTGGCATTTTTTACTTGAAGGTTGGTCCTTGCACCTGGGGCTATACTAGGCGTCCCATCCTTGTGTATGCTGTACCTCTGTGCACAATCTCCCCCGTGTACCTCATCGCTACACACACACACATCACACACACAGACACAGGCACTTGCACACACATGCATCATATACACGGACACAGGGACCTACACCTACACACACGCAGAGGGTTAGAAATCTTGATTCCTATTTGATTATTAAATAGAGTTTTTAGGTAATGCACGTATGGGACAAAAGTCCTCAGATAGGAGGCAGGAGCCTATAGCCAGGGGCAAGAGCCCACCGAATCAATTCTAATCACTGTTTAGGTAGGGGATTGTATATACTGATTGTTAATGTAACGGGTTCATTGGAAGATTTTGTGAGAAGGAAACTTACACAGGTCTAAAGCCTCTAATGTGAACAAGAGAACTGAAGCAAAACAGGGATTGTTCTGAGGGCAATAACCCTTAAGACAACAAAGCTTAAATGATGGGAAAATATGTGAGTTAAGATTTCCAAGGACCTTCTGCTAGATTAGTTTGTACACGGGGGTTGTTCCACATTTTGCTTTAAGCTGTTTCTTTGAGTTTCTCAAGAAGTCAGACAGTTTCATGATTATCTTATTGTTTCTTTTACATGTCACATAGCTTAGATTTGTGACTCTTTTGATGGCATATTGTTTAAACTATTTTGAACCATGCATGCTTTGATGATGATTGTTAGTCAATTTCTTTATGTTCTTATTATGACTGATTAACCATCTGTTAATCTTGCTGTAAAGACACCACCAAAGAAGACCCTTACCAGATGTGCTCCCTGGACTTTGGACTTCCCAGCCTCCAAAACTGTATGTGGTAAATATTGATTCTTTATAAATTACCCAGTTTCAGGTATTTATGACATAAGCAACAGAAACGGACTAACACATACAGACATGGGCACAGGCACCTGCACACACACACACACCTTACACAAACACAGAACACACTGGCCTATCCACAGCCACACAGCCACACACAGACACCCACAGAGATCCCCCCAACCAGCACCCCCACAGGAGTTTCCAGAACCTGAGGCTCCACCATTCCTGGTTGTAGTTCTCCTTGGTGATGCTACCATCAAATACCCTCCAGCGCCACTGGTCGACAAGGTAGCTGAAGGGGATAAAGGCGATCTTGTCGAGTGCCATCTTCATCAGGAAGTTGATGTCATGCTCTGCCAAGGGAAGGAGCCTAGCTGTCGTACCTACGCTTGCCACCTGCCGGGTCCTAGCAGACGTGATGGTGGAGGGGGCAGGGGGCGCTGTGACCGGCCTCAGGGCATTATTTGTGTCCTCCATCTTCCCAGGCTCACCCTGCTGCTGTCTCCTTCCTCCCCACTGTGCTGGCCCTAACCTCTGCCCCTGGGCCACTAAGTGCCCCTTCCCCACCTCCCAATCTCACTGCCCCTTGCTGGCCCTCGGCCCACCAGGGTCTCCTGTTCCTCTCTCACCATAACCATCACCCCCGCTACTCAGCAGGTTAATGCTGTGTAGGTGTTTGGGGGTAGACACTGAGAGGGCCATCACGTCCCCGATGGCCTCGTGAAAGCCAGGGTTGGCGCCTTCCCGCAAGGCCACAGGCAAGTCCTTGTACTGCATGAAATACTGGATGTGGCCCATTTCGTGGTGGACCACGACCAGGTCTTCCATGTTCACAGTGGTGCACTGCTTGATCCTGGGAACAGAAGACCACAGTGAGAAGCCCTGGGGCAAAGGGACTGGGGGTCCTTGCTGCACACAGAGCAGGCCCCCCCCCACCTCTGTATGCAGGGAGCACAGCATGCGAGAAAGGTGATATCGAGTGAGCCTGAGAGAGAATCTGGGGGCCGGAAGTCCCTGAAGCAAGGTCATTCTAGCCATTCCTCTGCCTCCAACTTTCCTGAATAACTCCAGCCTGCACTACCCGTTGCTTTCTGACAGTGCAGAGTACTTGCTCTAGAGGCATCGGGACACTCAGTTATGTACTTTCTAAAATGTGCGTCCTGTGGTTTCCCATGTGCACATGTTTCCGCTCCCCAAGACCGGGGCTTTCTGGAGGAAACAAGTGTCTGTACTATTCTGCAGCTGGTGCAGCCCAACACCAGCAGCAGGCTCACTCAGAGAAGTCTCACGTCCAGGACTGAATGACAGCTGCACAGCTGTCCAAGCCAGAAGGCTCCACCTCCGCTTGTTGGTCCTTCCTTGTTCTCTTTTGCATGCCAATTCCAACTGCAGAAACTTCTCCTTCAGATCTAACCAGAAGCCTTTCAGTTCAGGGTCATCCCATTTTTCTGTCATTCTCACCAAGGGAGGGGGAAAGAGCTGCCTAGCATCCTGGGTACAGTGAGGCTGGGCTCAAGGGAGGATCCCCACAAGAGCCCTCATCCCCCTGGATCCTGTCAACTCTCAGTCCTTCAGCTGCAGTTCTCAAGACTTTGAAGGGCCCAAGGCCAGATGGTCCAGTGAACCCTGTCTGGTTTGGCTCTGGGCTCTCTGTCTGCTCTTCTCGTAAGAGTCATTTCATCAGATGTGGCAGATCACCTTTGCCACTTCTCCCAAGAGGTCAGTTCTTCTAACCCCTCTCTTGAATCTGGGTGGTCCTTGTGACTTTCTTTAGCTAATAAATATGGCAGATATGACTCTGTGCCAGTTTAGGACTTAGTCTTTAGGAGACCTAGTTGCTTCTGGGGGATACCAGCTGCCAGGTAAGAAATCTGCTGCCTGAGACTGCCACACTGTGAGGGAGACGAGTGACCAACCCCAGCTGTAGCAGCCATCCCAATGCAGACACCCAGTGTGTGAGTGGAGAGCCCAACTCAAACATTCCGCCCTAGGGTGCCATGTGCAGAAAAACTGAGGAACGCAATCGAGAGCCAGAACCAAGACTCTGGATGGTGGCCTCCGCCAAGCCATCCCTGCCATTAGAACTATGCCAGCTGAGGAATCCGTCATGGCACAGTAGGGACAAGCCACTTCCATGGGCATTGCCTGAATTCATGACCCATAAAATCATGAGTAACATCAACTGGTTGCTTTACAGCACTAAGTTCTGGGGTGGTTCGTTATGCAGCGATAGGTAACTAAAACACCACAGTCTGATGAAGACAGCTTCTGAGCTTCTGTCAGTAGTGAGAGTGGATCTGTGCAAAGCCCCCCCTGCCCTCACGTACCTCCCTGTGTCACAGACACCCAGGGAGAGGACCAGCTATATGCAGGGGCCATCCCAGAGTGAAGGAGGCTGGCCAGCTCACCCAGGGCTCAAACCCAGAACCGGGACCTTGAGCACTTAGCAAGTGACCAGGCTGATGGGGCCAGTCCATGCTTGAGGATGAGTTTTCCCTGCCAGGAGCCATGGGCCGAGCTGGAGCCTGGCTCACTCTCTTCACCCTTGGTGCCACACTCTGGCCCCGACCCCAGCCTCTCTGCTCGCTCTGGCTGGGGGAGTGGCAGTGGGGCCATGACTCAGCTCAGCTCCTTGCTCACTGGCTCAGGATAAGGCCCTGGCTCCAGCTGGACAGACCTGAAGTCCTTGCCGTTGTGAAAGTCCCAGGCCGAGGCGTGGCACACCACCTCCCGCCCGTCGGTTGGCTTCTCCAGCATCGACTTGTTCCAGAAATCGGGGGTCACAGGCAGCAGCCCCAGGGAGGTGAAGAAATTGTCAGCTTCCTCAAACATCCTTCTGGGTGTCCAGCCCTGTAAGCAGAGGGAGTTCTTCCCAAACTGGGGGCTCCGGGGACAGACTGTGTGCCGCAGAGTGGGGTGGTGGGAAGGGGCCTTCTCTTCTCTTGGCAGGGGCCTCCCTCCCCTGTGCCCTGGGGCTGCCCACCCATGGAGGAGGAGCACCAGGCACGGACCTGCTTTATCATAGCCTCCGTGGCATCCACTGTGGGGGCGGAGGGGAAGGGCACCACCAAGTTGTAGATGTTGGACCAGGTCTGTGCCCACATGTTCCCTGGAGGCAGGTGGGGGAGAGATGGCAAAGAGAGGAGAGAAGGATGTTACTTCTTAGGTTCAGCCCTCCTGCAGGAAGAAACAACCAGATCCCAGTCCTGCTAATCACAGTGGCGTCTCTTGAGTAACAACTACTGTTTGCAAACTGTGCTGGGCATCTGACATATGTTGTTTTCAGTCTGTACCTCCAGCCCACAAGGTCATTACCGCACTGTTACAGGTGAGGACCTTATTGGTTATCAGGGAATCAAGGTGGTCTTCACTGTCCATGAGCAGCAATATGACCAGCAACTGTATACAAATGAGGAAGCTGCAGGTCCCTGGAACATTATGTAGCACGGCCACTGCTTGCTGAGCACTTGCCAGGCACACTGAGTGGATTAGCTTGTAAACCTGCCCTGCACTGGGCACTGTTACGATTCCCCTCGCACAGCAGGGGAAACTGAGGCTGAAGAGTTAAGTAACGTGCCCAGGGGACTGGGGATCCTAAGCGATAGGGCCGGGATGTAACTTCTGTCAGGCCACATTCTTGACCAGCCACTCTGCTGTGTCCCCTCTGCATAACCTGAGGTCAGTTTATGTAGGTCACCTGTCAGTAATTCAGGCAAGAACCAACTGTCCCCTTCAGGAGAGGCAGATGCCTATGAGTTTAGGGTAAGAAAGGAGCCCAAATTCTCTGGGACTGGAAAAAAGGAAGATATTAAGCATGGATGGAAAAGTCAGGAATAGGTTTGGAGTCAAGATGCTTTCATAGCAGGAGCTCAAGCTTGAGCTGACATTGAAGTCTGAAGTGCAAACCAGTGAGAGGGAGTGAATGAGCCAGTGCCGGGTCACTCCTTCACAGGTCACCAGGCGGCTGAGTTCCATGCCCTGGCTCTGCCCCAGTCCAGACCACCCTGACCACACTGCTTCCCCTCCTGGGGCCTGCGTATCTCAGTCACTGAGCTGATGTCTACTGACATCACCAGAGGTTCTTTGGTCTCACCAGAGAAAGATCAAGGATGGCTGGTCTCTTGGGCTGTAATGACTCTCCAGGCCGAGCAGAGACTAGACCCACAGCTGGACCATTTTTTGGGGTCTCCCTTATGGTTTCTAGATGGTCTGTAGCCCTGTCTGGTCTCTCTGCTCATAATAACATAGCCCCCAGGAAAGTGTTTCTGATGGCACAACAGGTGCAGAAAACTGGGAGCTTCTACTTTGCCTACACTTTTTGCCTTCACTGCCCACTTCATGCATTCAGGGCATTTGAGTTTGCATCCCTTAAAAAATGAGGATCCAAAGTTGAAGTGGATCTACATTCTCAAGGTTCTTCTTTGTTCTAGTTCCCTTGGTTTGAACGCTGTGTCTGTCCTCTTTGCCCCTCATTTTCCACTTGTCAAAACCTCTCCCCTTTCAAGGCTCCATTCACATGTCACTTCTTGGCGACACCTCCCCAGCTCCCAGGCACAGCTCCTCCCTTACCCTCCTGGATCACACTGCCTCAAATTATGACGGTGACACGATTATGAACGTTGCCCCCCATCATGGTAGCTTGCCCAAGGTGGATCTATAGCACATGTGGCCTCAAGGGCAAGCAGGGAGCTCCCCCACCCTCCCTGCTCCCCACCCTCCCTGCTCCCCCACCCTCCCTGCTCCCTCCAGCCTTGGCAACATTCCCTCCAGGACTCGAGTCTTTTCCAGGACCTGCTCTCTGCCCTCTGGCCCACCCTGTCCCAACCCTCGCGCCTGCTCCTGTCCGTTTCTCCCCTCCTCAAGGCTGGCACCTGCCCTCACCCAGCAGATGAGCAGGAATGGGGCCCTCCAGGTTGATGAGCTGGGGCCCGTAGTGGTGGTGCAGGGCCCGGCGCACGTAGGCGTGCAGGTTCAGGTAGAGCGGCTGCAGCTCCTGGAAGAGCTGCTCCAGGTCCTGCTCCAGGGACGGCGTCTCGTACAGGGACCTCCACGCATCCCCTGCATCTAGGTAGCCTGAGAGGGGACACAGCCACGTCTCCCAGCACCTGACCCTCCCCCGCACCTCTCTGCCTCCTCCAGGGACCTATGTCTTTCCAATGCTTAGGGTCACAGAGGACCTCTTTGAGAAACTCAAGGAGGGCCGGGGACCAGAGAGCCAGGGGTGCTAGCAGGAGCGACTCACCATTGAGCTGGGCAGCCATGTTAGTGAGTTCCACATATTTCGGGAAGAAAGGGAGAATGGCTCGCCCCACCTGGTCTCGCCAGCCCTTCCACGCCCATAGCAGCTCTTCATAGTTCCGGGACGTGGCCATCAGACTTGTCAGATCTGGGGGGAGGGGTGGGTGGCTTGAGCCCCAGCCCTGGCTCACCTCCCAGCTCTACAGGAACTCAGTCCTGGAAGTCCAGAGCTGGAATAACACTGGTGACATGCGAGACCGTGGCTGTACACGCAGCGGGCCCGGTGACGTGAGAGAGAGAACGGAGCCAGCGGCCCCCGGCAGCATATGCGGTGGATATACATGACCTCAGGTGCTTGTCCTTTTGTCCACATGAGCAGTCTGGCGACGTGCCTGGGTCCCCCAGCCAGGAAGCAGCCAGGCTGAGGCACAAACCAAAGGTGCCAAACTCCGGAGCCCGTCCCCACTCATTCTGCCTCCCTGGGAGAAATGACTTGGGGGCCAAAAGACGTGAGTTTCAGCCGTCCCGCTGACCCCATATTCTCTCAGTCTGTCATGGGACCACTCTTTCCCTGTCTACAAAGTAGGGGTAACACTGGCCCTCCCAGGGGGATGTCACAAAGGAGCACGAGGACCCTGAGCAGTGACTGTGCCTCATGCTGCTGAACTGGGTTGAATGAAAGAATCGCTGTGAGGACCATGAAAGTACAAAGAACCATTTGAGTAGCATCAGGGAGCCAGAAATCCTGGGTGTGAGTCCTGTCGGAGCCACTGAGTGGGTGGCCTCCTTGACTCTGACAGGGAGCTGATTCCTGAGCTGGGATCGGGAACATTGGGCTGGGGGCGCCGCACAGGTGATGGCCCTGCCAGAGGTGGACCGAGGTGGAGGCACTTGGGGTTTGCCAAGCCCCCACTGCTGGACATGGGCTCTTGCTCCCTATTTTGGAACATGCTGAGAGATATCCACTCTTCACAGAGAAAGCAAGTCTATTAATTTTGTTTGGAAAAAAAATGTATTTTGAGAATTTTACATCTGCTCTCTGGTGATGAGTCTTTGGTCTTTGTGGGCTTCTTATTTTCGCTCTGGGTCAATGATCTGAGGGCCCAGCCCTGGATTAAGGGGCTGCTGGGGGTGAGGGGGTGGGGTTGCACACCACAATCCCTTTAATGCTCTTCCACACACACACATACACAGACACACACACAGAGTTGCACACATGGGTAGGTGTGTGCACACATAGAGGCACACACACACTCACATGCACACACTCAGGCATACACACAGGGGGACAGCCAGGGGCACATACACATGGGCACACACACACAGGCACACACACAAGGGAACAGCAAGGGGCACACACACGCAGAGACACACACCAAGAGACACACACACACAGGCACACACACGGAGGCACTCACTTGCCCCCCCACTTCCCGCCTTTGTGTGCATACCCTCATCCACAACCTGTAGTCCAAGTTCTGTCCTGGGAAAACTGTTTCTCTCTGCTGTTTATTTTCCATTTCCCCCTCTATTTGTCATTGTTCTAACATGGGAGCTGGGCTGGGGCCAGGAAGAGCCCATTTCTAGGTAGAGATTCCTCAGGGAAGAATGTTTATTCCTCCAGATCCCCAACCCTGAAAAGGGCGGGCTGGGAGGGCCTCTGACCCCAAGTCCTTGCACGTGGAGGGGGAGCTCCTGCCCAGCAAAGAGAGTAGGAAGGAGCAGCCAGTGGGCAGAGAGAAGCGGGGCCGACTGAGAGCCGGTCTGCTCCTGCCCAGCAGGAGGCCCAGGTTCTAGTCTGGTGCTTCTCAGGGCTGTGCAACTCTGTGTGACTCATCCTGTCGGCCTCAGTTTCCTTATCAGTCATGTGCTGGGGGGATGGGCCCAAGAAAGCCAGAGAAGGTGGGAAGAGCTGGGAAGGACTGGAAAGGAGGATGGAGGGGCTGGAGTCATGTGGCTCTCCCTGTTTGGGAGTCCAAGCCCTGGACACACACATTTGAGAGACGGTTACTCTGCCGGCAGCTCCCAGGGAGGGGTGTGGAACCAGGGCACAGGGTAAAGTCAATGCTGAGTCCCTGCGGGGACAGAGATGCCCCACTCGTAGAGAACAGGGAAGTGAGCTTCCTGGGCATGCTGAGCCCATGAGTCAGGGGAACCTCACCCCCTTCACCTGGCGGCAGTACCTGGGACACCATGTCAGCCCCAGCCCCTGCCTCTTGCTCATCCCGCAGGGGCGTGCTTACCAGGATCCAGATGCAGGCAAGTGCCATTCGTGTGGCACACAGACGCCACGCTGTAGGTGGTCTCCATATTCAGCAGGATCTCGTTGTACTGCAGGGGGGAGCAGAGAGGCAGTGAGTGCTAATTCTGTGCTCTTGGTCTCTCTGCTGCCTGTACTGCCCGGCACCATGGAGTGTCGGGGTGAGCCGGGGAGCACGTTCCCCAAAGGTGCCACCTTCTCAGTAACTCTATAGGCACAAATCACCACGGCAGATGTCGTGACTTGATAAATCAAGGGAAAGCAAGCAGGAAGGCCAGACTCTGCGCTGAGCTCACTCCCCCAGGAGCCTCCCTGCTCCCCCCGATGCCACACACCTCCTCTAGCTCCTGGGAAGGCAGCGCCGCCTGCTCTAGATCCTGAGCCTTCTTAATGATCCGCTTGGTGGTAGTGTTCTGGAAGTTGCTCACATCAAACTGCTTGGCCCAGTTGCCATACTTCAGGCTATGGTTTGCCATCTGCAAGTTCTTCTGCAGCTGGGGGGCACAGGGAGACAGGGTCCAGGAGCTTTGAAGTGGCCTCTGGGCAGGAGGGGAGCTGAGAGGACTTGGGGGGGGTGGCGAGGGGGGGCAGTCTGATCAGGTTGCCACTTTTGCCTGTAAAGACCCTCTTCACCCTGTACTGTCTATAATGTCCCGTACAGCAGATGTCCCTCAACAGACGCCTACAGCTGAGCAAAACACATCCCGGCAGGGTGGAAATGGGCAAACCACCATGTCGTACAGGCCATTAGGATGGAGGCAGCTTGGGACCAGCTCTGTGGCCTCCCTGAGCCTCAGAGTCCCATCTGTAAAATGGCGATGAGATCACCGATTCTGCAAGGCTGCTAAACAGGTGAGGCAACGGGGCTTTTGATCTTCTAAAAAATGGCTTAAGTGTCACTTAGTTATGTACAAATGATTCTGTTACTAACACGACATGGACTGATAATGAAAGGGACACGGTTCAGGTGTTGAGTATAAGCCCACACAAATCCGAAGTTGAGTGTTGTTTTACACATTCCACTTGCGTTTTCAGGACGGCGGTGGCAGCAGGTGGCAGCAGGTGCCAGCACAGTGCCAGCAGGCGCGTCTCTGCGTGTATGTGGGCGGGGTGGGGGCGGCTCCTACCAGCAGCTTGCTGCCCTCCGTGGTGATGTTGGTGCTGTAGTTCCAGTTGGCCTCGGTGTATTCGTTCCACACCACCTGGGACGTCCGGTCATAATCCTCCACGAACTTGTTGGCTTCAGCCTCATCGGTCACTAGGTCTGTGGGACAGAGGGGAAGGAAACGGACAAGCCTCCCCTTCCACTCTCCAGGCTGTGGTTTCACCAGAAGCCCCTGCCCACCGCCCCTGCCTCTCCCACCCCCCTCATGACCCCTGCCCATCTGCCATCTGGTCCCACTTGGGCTCTGGGTGGTCTGGTGAGTTGTGGTCTGGTGAGTTGTTGTCTGGTGCGTTGTTGTCTGGTGGGTTGTTGTCTGGCTGCTCGTTGTTGCCTGGCTGGTTGTCCCATGGTTGACTGTCACCTGGTGAGTTGCTGTCTGGCTGGGGACCAGCAGGGGGTACCCACAGCAGAGCAGCAGGAAGAGGAGGCTGGGCAGTCCTGGAGAAGCCCAACCTTGGCCCATGGCCGCAGGAGAGCAGAGCCCTGCAGCCACTGCCCCCTGGCCAATAAGAGTGGGACCTACAGTGTGACCTCACAGAGCACTGTGCCCAGCCACCCTGCCCCCAGGGGCCCACAGATCTGGGCACACCCTCTCTTGGATGCTGGGGGAAGGATGTGCCCAACCCTACTCCTGGGCCCTGCTGATGAGCTCAGGAGGCTGCCTGGCCCTCGAGGCAGGGTGCCAGGGATCAGCTGGGAGGAGTTGGCTGGGAACCTGGGACCCCGAGCTGAGTTGAAGACTCCCCTAAGCGCCACCCCACCCTTACTCGGGGCTTTACCAATGCCCTCCGGGTAGTTGGTGGGCAATGGTGGGCGCCACTGATATTCTGGCCAGCCCAGGACCTCGCCGTTCTGTTGGTTCTGCTCCTGCAGCCACTGGGTGACCGGCTGGAAGTATTCGAGCAATGGCTGAGCGTCCAGGGCATCTGAGCCGATCATATCCTTCAGCACCTCCTGCCAGGGCCTGGAGGAGCCTGCCTGCAGCACCTCCCTGGCAGGCAGAGCAGGAACCGTGGACACAGGGGACTCAGTGTGGGGTCCACTACTGGCCCTCCAGTCCACGTGCCCCACCTCCAGCCATTTCTGCCCCCCACTGGACTGCAAGAACAGCCGCAATAAGACTCCAGGGCTTAGGATCTCTGAGGGTGGCAGGGGACATTTGCCTTGACCCATGCCAACCAGAAGGCCCAGCCAATAAACATTTGCTATGAGAAGGAGGGAGGAGGAAGGAAAGGCACTCGCATCAGTCCAGCCCTGTGGTGCCCCGACCTGAGCCGCCAGTCACCTCCAGATCCCCCTTCACCAGCCTCCCAACCGTCCCCCTTCCCGCCACACACCGGAGCTTGGCCCCGGCCTGGGTGGACCTGTAGATGTCACACTGGTGCAGTGGGCCCTGGTGGCCTGCCTCCTTGCACAGGGCTTGATGAAACTGGAACTGTAGGACAAAACTCACAAAGTACCTGCAGGCACAGGGTGGGCATTAGGGGCATCGGGGGGTCAGGAATGGGTCCCTTGCCAGGCACCATCCAGCTTCTGTCAGGGTAGAGGCTGGGCCAGGAGCCGTCTTGGGGAAAACTCCAGGCCCCCGAGGGTCTGGAGGAATGTGGGGGCAAGCCCTGGGGATGGGACACCTAGGATCACAGGAGGAGGGGGAGGGGACTGGAGGTGTGACAGATGGTGGGGGGCAGCGGACAATAGTACCTGATGTATGGTGTCACATTCGGGACATGAAACTTAGCTCCAGCATCAAAGTGGGTTTCATTTCGGACAACTGGAGGACAGATCCCCTGATACTTGGTTCTAGAAGAGGATGATTAAATTGTCTCAGGGCCTAGGCGTTGCACACAGGATGATTTAGCTGTTGTAGAAAGGCATTCTCACCCAGATGTCCCTTCCCCATCCTAGGGAATTGGGGAAGACTTCCTGGAGGAGGGAGTTTGGGGCAGGACAGAAGGCGGTGGGTAAAAGGACGGAGAAATCCTTACAGAGGAAGGGACAAAGACTGACTGAGGCAGGAGGCTCCTGAGGCTCTGGAGGCCCCAGCAGGGCAGGGAGGGCCATTTGGGGTTAGGCCTTTCCAATCCGTCTGCTCACCGAAGATACCACCAGTCAAAGTTGTAGCGGGAGGGTGGGGTACGCCCACTAAAGACCCCCCAGCGCCACTGGTCCACCAAGTAGCCAAAGGGCAGGAAGGCAATTTTTTCCAATGCCATCTTTAGCAAGTAATTGATGTCAGTTTCTGTTGGGAGATGAGAAGAGAGAGGTCAGGGAGCAGGGAGTCTAGCTAGAGGGTGGACCTGGGTTGCTGGTGGGAGGGGAGGCTAGGCAGGCGCAGAGAACGGAAGGCCGCTCTGGGGCCCTGCTTGGAAGAGGACCATTGGAGAGTGTTGAGTTGGGGCTGAAGGTGGGCTGTGAACCTCTGAGTGGATCCCAAACCCTGCCTGACCCAGGGCTGTGAGCAGAAACAAGGAGGGCAGGACTGGGTGGGGGCAAACAGGGACCTGCTGTGGGACGGAGTAGGGCTTGGGTGGGGCTGGGCTAGCCCCCATACCCATACCCGTGTCGTTGGTGACATGGTCCAGCAGGCCAATTTTGTACAGATGTATAGGAGTGGAGACCGAGAGCGCCAGCACATCCCCGATGGCCTCGTGGAAGCCAGGGTTGGCACCGCTGCGCAGGGAGACAGGCTGGTCCTTGTACTGCAGGTAGTACTGCACGTGGCCCATCTCGTGGTGCACCGTGGACAGCTGGTCCATCGTGACCCGCGTGCACTGCTTGATCCTGGGGCACAGAGGAGTTGAGGGTGAGGGTGAAGGACAGGGCAGGGCAGGGGCCAGAGCACTGGGGAGGCGGCACCTGAGGGATAGGACCAAGGAGGGCACTGCCACGGTGCTCGAACAAGCAGCTGGAAGCAAGCGATCCTTTACCCTGCCCTGGCCCACACCACCCAGGTCTTCTTCGTCCATTCCAAGGTATGGAGGTGACTATCATCAAAACTGCCAGGGAAGGCAGGAAGGGTCAAGGAATGGGCCCCGTATGCCGACAGCCCTGGAATAGATCCTGCCCCCCGCCAGTGCTGGGGCAGGGCAGAGGTGGGCCTGGGAACCAGCGTCCCTGTGCTGCGGGCTGGGCCCTGGAGCCACCTCCCCTCTGTCTAAACCTGAAGTCCTTCCTGTTGTAGAAGTCCCAGGCTGAGGCATGGCACACCACCTCCCGCCCATCGGTCGGCTTCTCCAGCATCGACTCTGCCCAAAACTCAGGAGGCATGGGCAGGAGCCCCAGGGAAGTGAAGAACTCCTCCGCCACCCGGAACATGTGCGTAGCATTCCAGCCCTGTCGGGGTGGGGGTCCAGGTCAGAGCCCAGCTGCTGGAGCCCGTCCTGGCTCACGGGGCAGGTCTGGGGTCTCCTATTCAGTCAGCCCCCTGCCCGTGAAGGGCATCTCTGCTCCGTGGCCTTCTTTCCCAGAGGCAGGGCCCTTACTGACCGCAGCAGATCAGTGAAAGCAGACTGCTGCCCACACCCCCACCACGGGGCCTGGAGGGACGGGCTGCACCTTGCCAAGGACACAGACCCAGCTCCAGCTTGCCGCTCCCACAGACACTCCGGGCTGCTGCTCTGTAGACAGGGGGCCCTACCTGACCCTGTCTCCCTCAAGTGACCCCTTCCTGCTCTCTGACTTCCTCTTGCCGCCCGCACCCTGGGCCTGGCCTCAGAGCTTACCTTCTGAACCATAGTCTCAGTGACATCGAGGTTGGGCTTATCTGGGAAAGGCACCACGATGTCGTAGATGTTGTCCCAGCTCTGGGCCCACATGTCTCCTGGATGGACAAGGGGAGCAGGACAGCTTGCCCCTCTCCAGTCTTGCCTGCCTCCCCAGGTGCGTTGCTGAGCAGCATGCTGGCTGCCTGGCACCTGGAGCCTGGGGCACTCAAGGGCAGCACACCTGGCTCAGGCCAGGAGCCTCACCCATCTGTCCCATCCCCACCCCGCTGAACACTCCATGCTCCCTGGGGCTGGAAGATGCCATGTGTGAGCCCAGGCCAAGCTGTGCTTTCCTTTCCACCTGTGCTGGGCTGCCTGCTTCCTATCCCTGAGGCAGGGCCATGGGCTTGCTTCCTCAGCCCAAACCTAGGACTGATTCCTCCTGCACTGGGCCTGGCGCCAAAGCCTTCAGTTTGATTCCCAGCTCTACCTTTTACCAGCTCTCTGGCTGCCGAGTCATCTACGCAGCCTGAACTTCGGGGTCCCTGTCAGTACATGAAGAATGCTAGGGAGAAGGGAGGCTCCGCGCTCTGAGCTGGCAGTGAACAGTACAGTGCCCCACACGTGTGAGCCATGACAATGACAACCTACCCTGGACCCAGGCTTCCCTGGGACTTACGTGAGGCAAGGCCAGGTCCTTACCCAGCAGGTGAGCAGGGATGGGTCCCCTGAGGTTGACATATCTGTCCCCGTATCGGCGGTGCAGCGCGCGGCGGACGTAGGCGTGGAGGTTCAAGTAGAGGGGCTCTAGCTGTTGGTAGAGGTGGTCCAGATCCTCCTCAAAGGTGGATGACTCGTACCAGGAGCGCCAGTAGGCCCCTGTGTCCGAGAAGCCTAGAGGGGCAGGACGGGGGTGGCATGTGGCTCAGGCCCAAGGCTCAGCGCCTCCACCTCACAGCTACAATTTGGCGACTCTCGTGGTTTGAGGCCCAAGCACCTGCCGGCTGGCTGGACAGGGTGGCTTGGGGTTGCCCCTGTACAATTTCCTCCTAGGGGGCTGCTCCATGCCTCAGAGAAACCGATCTTGGAGGACACCAGAGGCCAAGAGTGGTGCTAGGGCCTGGGAGCAGTGCCCAGAGCAGCAGAAAGAGGGGCGATGGGGGGCAGGACAGCGGCGCTGCCAAAGGCACACAGGGACAGGCACGGTCCCATCTCCACCAGCCGTGGGACCTTGGCCCGGCGCATGGAATCATCATACCAGCTGCTCTGGCTGCCTTGGGTTGGGGCTCAGTGGCGACAGCAGATGAGAGCTGGGACCTTGCAAGTTGGGAAGGGCTGTCGCTCCTGGACAGAGAGAGGCGCGCTCACCATCCTGCTTGTAGGCCTCGTTGCTGAGGGCGGTGAAGTCCTGGTACAGGGGTTTCAGCGGGATGCCCACAGTGTCGTGCCAGCCCTCCCAGGCAAACAGCAGCTTGGCGTAGCTTCGTGAGGAAGCCAGGATGTCGGTGAGCTCTGAGACACAGGCCAGCAGGGTCAGTGAGAATGCTACTTTTCTGTGTCGAGGTTGGTGACAGCCTCACCAGAGCACCCACACTTGTCCCCACCATTCCCACCCGCTTCCTCAACATTAGGGTACCTCCAAAGCCAAGGGCCACCTGCAGGCTGGGTGGGATGGGGCTGGAAGCTGCACAAAGCAAGCTCAGGCAGGGCCCCTGCCCCCAGGGAAATGATAGTCTACGGTAGTTGACACAAAGAGGACATCCAGAGGCCAAAGCCCAGCCAGACCCTTCATGGCTCGCTGGATAGAGTGGCTGATTCCCAAGCCTGCCCAGTAAATGGGGGCTGCGGTGGGCGGAGAGGAGCATGGAAGGGGAGGCTATGAGTGGTCCAAGGCCTGTGGAGGGCTCTCGGAGAAAGTGAGACCCATGAAAGGGAACACCAGGCAGCCAGGAGGAAGACCTTGTGGTGAGAGGAGAGGCCAAGGCACACCTGGAGGTGGGGTGGGGGCTGGAGGTTCCGGAAATCAGTTTGCCAGGAGAGGCAGGGGTGTGGGGGCATCTGCACAGTCCAGCCCCAATTGGAGATCAATGCCTTTGGGTTTACCAGCTCTTGCCACAGGCCCTGTCCCCCTGGGTGCAGCAGGGTGATGGGGAAGTGCTGGGAAACCCCAGCAGAGAGAAGCGACAGAGCCGTACCTGGGTCCAGGGACCAGCAGGTGGCAGTCTTGTTGGGGAAGCAGACCTTGGCCGTGGAGTAGATCCTGCTCATGTTGCTTAGCAAAGAGTTGTACTGTGGAGTTGGAGGTGAGGAAACGTTACCGATGAACAGCCTCCAGAGATAACCTGGCCACCCCCTTTTCTCTTTGCTGGGAGAAAATGAGACCCAGAGAGAGGGTATGGCTTGGACAGGTCAACTCAGTGGCACTCAGGCCACTTCCAATCACTAATATACTGATTTCTCCTCTAGTGGAGGCAGCCGGTGACTTCCAATCACTAATATACTGATTTCTCCTCTAGTGGAGGCAGCCAGTGAATGTAGAATCAAGTGTCCTGAGAGTCAGTCCCAGCTCGGCCACCGCCCTGTGATGAGGGCAAATCCCTCCCTTCCTCTGGACCTGGTGCCTTCTCAGCCCTTCTCAACCTTTCTAAGGAAGCTCATAAAGAAAGCTGTCCTGTGGATAAATGTACTGTTTGCTTGAATTTGGCTTTTCACTCCATAATACTTGCTTTAATACAAAGTTACTTCCCACAGTGTCTCCAAGAAAAATCAAGCTTTGGGGAGCCATTCTGGGCTTCCCCAGGGTTCCCTTACAGCCTGGGTCCATACAGATCCCGGCGTCCCTCCCTCCCTCCCAGGCTACTCCCCCACCACTACAATGGGCCACCCCCGCTGCTTCTGCCTCCACCCCACAGGCCCACCTGCTGCCGCTTGGCCAGAGGCAGGTTGGCAGGGCCTAGGATGCGCACAGCTCCGATGACCCTGTGCAGCTGCAGGTCAGTGAAGTTCTGCCAGCTCAGCTCATACAGTTCCTTGGCCTTCTGGCCCCAGGCCTCTGCAAACTCCTGGCTGAGCAGGGCTGCTTCTTCCTGTGGGCACCAGGAGGGTAAGGAGGACCCAGCTCAGGCAGATGCCACAGAGGAGAGGAGACAACGTGAGGGGAGGGGAGGAAGGCCAAGGTTTTCCAGGCCCCTGACCCTGTGGCGATCCCTGTCCTGGAGAACGGAGCTTGCAGGAGCAGGGGCCCCTCCTCCTGGGTCTTCTGGGCCAGTGACTAGCGGTGAGCAGAGACCGGGGCCAGAGAGAGGCAGGGCGAGGAGACAGTGAATGAAAAGTGGAGGATGGGGACAAGAACAGCGTCCAGAGGTGGCGAGGCGGGGGCCGGGGGGCGGGGGCCGCAGAGCGGGGCGCGCTCAGCGAAGATCACTGCTGCCCCAGCCCGGATCCCTGGGCGCTGTCACCTGGGGAGACTCGGTCTCGGAGGATTCAGCCCTGAACTGCGCACGGACCATGTGCCCGGCGTCGTGCTAGGGCACCCACGGCCTGTTTGTTGGGGCGCGGTGGGGGGAGGGGCAGGCCCGCGGGCCCGAGTCCGGCCGGGGGGGACGCCCGCGGCTGGGGTCCCGGGGTGCGCGCCTGCCCGCCGCCAGCGCCCGGCCGCGGGCCCGCGATTGGCCGCCGCGCCCCCGCCCCGGGCCCGGGCGCCCACCTGGCGCCGCGCGTTGTCCTCGGTGATGTTGGTGTCGTACGCCCAGCTGGCGGCGGTGCTCTGGAACAGCACCTGCTCGGCGCTCGAGTTGTAGCTCTGCGCGAAGAGCTGCGCCCCGGCCTCGTCGGCGGAAAAGTTGCCGGGCTGCAGCTCGGGGTCGAGCGCCGGGGCGGCGGGCGGCGGCGACAGAAGCAGCAGCAGCAGCGGCGGCAGCAGCAGCGGCGGCGGCGGCCCCGGCCCCGGGCGGCCCGACGCGGCCCACATGGCGCGCTGCGCGGCGCCGCGCTGCCCCCTCTCCCGCGCCGCGACCGCCCTGCGGATTATAAAACCCGGCCGCCGCCGCCGCCCGACACACCCCCGCCTCCCCGCCCCGCCGCGCTTCCTCCTCGGCTCCAAAGTCCCCGGGCGCGCGGGCCAAGGAGGGGCGAGGTGCAGCCCGGGCGTGGAGGGGTGGGGCTGGGTCCGGCCGAGGAAGCTAGGTGGAGACGGGGACCGCTGAAACACCCCAGCCTGCCGCCGGGCCGTCACGCAGCCTCGGCCCCGGGGTCCGGGGCCCAGCGGCCTCTGACTTCAGTCTTCCCGGCCTGACCTCCCCAGGCCTTTCCGGACTCCAGAGTGACAAGGCCGGGCTGGAGAAGCTGTCTGCGGGCGTTGCTAGTGCAGCAGGGATGGGGTTAATGTTGCCCGGTTCAGCTTCTTTACCAGGCCATGGGGGGGAGGGGGGGGAGGGGGAGGGGTGTCGCCTGCGGGGGTTGGGGGAGAGCTTAGGCGTCCTGGCAGGTGCCTTGGGTGGGTGGTGCAGATGCTCAGAGCAGCTGGCTCACCTGGGGCCTTGGGTGGGGGGCTGCCAGAAAAGGGGGGAAGAATGGAGGGGCTGATGTGGGAGGGGGAGCCTTAGAGTCACAGGAGCACTGGCACACCTGCCCTTTTCCCACTGGGGACGCGAGCTGTCAGTCGCTCAGCAGACAGCAGAAACAATCACCCGTCATCACAGGGGAGTCCCAGAACCTCAGACTTGCAGGCTTTGAGAGGTACAAAAAGCCTTAGAGATTAGAACCACCCCCTCATTTTAGAGATGAAGAAACTACTACTCAGGTTGAGTGACTTGCTCCAAGTCACCTCAGGTCTCCACACTCCCTGTCAGCCTTTTCCTGTCCCATCCACGAGTCTCTTGGAGTGACAAGCATGGGAGAGGGAGGTTGTATTGTCTTCTGGATGCACAGGCCAGTGGTGGAGGTAATCCACAGCACTATGGCATGTGTCCCCAGAGGTGGCAGGAGCCTTGATCATCCTAGCAGTCCCCCAACAAGGGCGTGGGAGGTGGGATGATGAAAGAATCCAGTGAGGAGCCGGTGACAGCTGCTCAGGAGACCCCAACCCATTTGCCTCCTTAGGACCCTGCGGAATCAATCACCTGGGCTTCTGCATGTCATGTGTGGGATGGTGTCTGAGGCTCTAAGGGGCACGTGTGACTTTCCATGCACTATGGAGTGTGTGCAGGAGGCTGTGACCCCACGTACCCCTGTGAGATCGTGCTGAGTTGTCAGATGACAGATGCCTGGAAAGAGGTGCATGCAGGATGGGGGGGGCGTGCAGAGGTGTGGAGGGAAGTGGGGATTAGAGGGAGGTGGCTGCCCCCAGTCCTAGGGGGAGGAGGCAGGGATTGTCATTAAACGCTGGGGCGGGGGGGGGGGGGGGGGGTGAGTGAGAGGAGAGCTGGGGGTGGGGCCTGGTCCCAGCCTGTGGTTTTCCCTCAATTTCCCCCCATCCCTCCTCCCACTTGGCTTAGGGAGCCAGCGGACACCAGGGGACATGGGTGCACTTCAGGGCTGGCTAAATGCACAGACACTGGTGATCAGGGTGGCTCCATCGGGGGCAAGGGGCCAGGTGAGGGTGATGCGGTGGCACGCCACCTGGGTCTCAGGGTCCTGACTGCTTGGGTTTCCAGGCTTTGAGGGCCATGGCCCTGCATGTGCCTGTGCACAGGTGAGCTGCTGTCTTCTGGGCGAAGCAGCGTCTCCGCCGGTGGAGGCTGGGGGAGTGGGGTTGAGAGTGGCCCTGTCAGGCCTGGAAGGAGGGGCCCTGGAAGGGAGAAGAGCCTGAGGCTGCACCTGTATCCAGGGAGCCCTTCTCTACCGCCCTGCAAGAAACTGCCTGAGAGCAAGGAGGGGTGGGGAGGAGGCGGGGAAGGTGGGTTCCAGCCGCAGGCCGGCCTTACCTCTGAATTGTGCCGGGCAGCCCGAACCGTGTTTAGGAGGATGGAAGAGCAGGTGCTCCATTCTGCTGGGCCATTCGCAGGTCTAACTGTGCTCATGGTGCCGATGTTTACAGTCTGTGCGTTAGGGACAGAGGCCAGCAATGAACAGCCTCCGCCTCGGTGAAAAACCCTAAAACCAAAGGCTAACCGGGGTTGGAAGATAATCCAACCCCCTTGTTTGCACAGAGCAGACTGATACCAGGGCCAGCTGGAGGCCTCCCCCTGCACCTCTGCACGGCCTCGTTTTGTTGTAATGGCTCATCGAATAGTACAGCTTCTCCACTGGTCCGTACGTTCTGGGAGGGCAGAGACTGCTCCTGCCTTGTCCTCCGTGGTTCTCCCAGAGTTTAGCACAGTGACTGGCACAAAGTAGACTCTCATTGAAGGAAGGAGGAATGTGGAAGGAAGGAATGGCCGGCATTCACACTCACACTCCCGTGGTAAGTTCACATCCTCCTGCAAGAATAACATGAAGAACCAGACTTCACTGATTTGGAATTTGCAGTCATACAGACACTGCAACCTTGATCCCAACAAGTAAAAGTTAAAAATCACTTCTTTCTATTTTTAGGGTCTTACTCATGAGGAAAAGGGATTAATAATAAGAAAAATGTACCTCGTATTTGTATAGCACTTTAGACCTTTCTAATTTCCTTTGATATTTACGATAACCTTGAGCACAGGAAAGAGATCAGTCAGCTGCCCTCCCAACAATGGAGGGGTTCTGAATCCCACAGGAAGACGTAATCACGGTGAGGCCCACGCAAAGAGCCATAGAGAACTGGTTCATCGGAGGAAATGCAGTCTGCGTAAGAGATCTCTCCATCTCTTCATCTCTCTTCCAGGGAAGGACAGGTCACCAGTTACCACAGTTTGAGAAATACATCCCTTAAAGAGCATTTTGAGAAAAACATCCCTTTTGTCTGATTTGGACCCCCCCAAAAAAGTCTAACAACAGAATAAAATTGAGAGTCCAGAAATAAACGCTTAAATTTATGTCCAATTGATTTTTGACAAGGGTACCAGGACAATTAAATGGGAAGAAAGTGTTTTTAACAAACGATGCTGGGACAAATGTATTTCCACATGCAAAAGAATGACATTGGACCCCTACCTCATACCATATACAAAAGTTGACTCAAAATACATCTTACTCAATGTAAGTGCTAGAACCATAAAATGCTTGAAGAAAACATATTTACAAAACATTTTTACAAATCTTAGTGACTTTGGATTAGTCAGTGGTTTCTTAGATATGACCCAAAAGCACAAATGATGAAAGAAAAAAATAGATGATCTTCATCAAAATTAAAAACTTTTGTGCTTCAAAGTACACCATCAAGAAAATAAAAAGACAACCCATGGAATGGGAGAAAATATTTCCAAAGCATGTACAGCAGTACCCCTTATCCTGGGGGGATATAGTCTAAGACCCCCAGGGGATGCCTGAAACCTCAGATAGTACCGAATCCTATATGTACTATATCTTTTCCTACATGAGCATACACATACCTATGATAAAGTGTAATTTATAGCTTAGGCACCATAAGAGATTAATAACTAATAATAAAATGGAAGAATTATAACAATGTACTGTAATAAAAGTTGGTGAATGGGGTCTCTTTCTCTCTCAAAATATCTTATTGAACTGTACTCACCCTGCTTCTTGTGATGATGTGAGATGACAATGCCTACGCGATGAGATGAAGTGACATGAATGACACAGGCACTGTGACGTAGCGTTAGGCTACTATCGGTTGAATCTGTGTAACCATCCCTTGCTTGCAGTAAATGGCGTGGTGTCACTCATTTTCGGGGCATCCCTTGCTGAAGTCTTTGTATAGGCTCCTCATTTTCTGGCGCAACGTGTTACCAACAATTGGAACACGTTTCTTCTGTTCACGTCTTCCACCCACAAATTTGATGCCTTTTCCATCTGAACTAAGCACTCATCACACACTGGATGTAACTTGTGGCTTGAGGTGCAACAGCAAAACTGGCAGAGATTTCTTTTTCCTTCTTCACAATCTCACAGATAGAAGAGTCATTCTTACTATAGATTTTGGCAACCTCAACATACAACATTTTTACTTTCCTTATTAAGTCGAGAATTTTCGCCTTTTCACTGAAAGGAAGCACTTTATGGCTTCTCTTTGGCATGTCTTAATTGCCAGCATCACTACTCCTGTGCTTTGGGGCCATTATGAAGTAGATTAAGGGTGACGTGAACACAAGCACTACCATCCTGTGACGTTCAATCTGATAACTGGGACAGCTACTAAGTGACTAATGGGCAGGGAGCATCGACAGCATGGATATGCCAGACAAAGGGATGGTTCGTGTCTTGGGCAGGATGGAGCAGTACAGTGCAAGTTTTCATTATGCTAATCAGAACAGCGCACAGTCTAAAACTCATGAATTGTTTATTTCTGGAATTTTCCATTTACTATTTTTTGGACCAAGGTTGATTGCGGGTAACTAAAAACACAAAAAGCGAAACTATATAGGTGAGGAGTACTGCATATAAGGGACTTGTGTCCAGAATAAAGGACTCTTACAATTCAATAATAATAAGACAACTCAATTAAAAAGTGGGCAAAGAATTTGAATAGACATTCTCCAAAGAGACTATAAATGGCCAATGAGCACATGAAAAGACGCTCAACTTCATTATCATCAGGGAAATGCAAATCAAACCACAATGAGATACCAGCTTCACGTCCACTAAGATGGCAAAAATAAAAAAAGAAAATGACAAATGTTGGCAAGGATATAGAGAAACTGGAGTCCTTACACGTTGCTGGTGGGATTGTAGAGTGGTGCAGTCACTTGGGAAAACAGATTGGCAGTTCCTCAAAATGTTAAACATAGAATTACCATGTGATCCTATAATTCCACTCCTAGATGTGTACCCAAGAGCACTGAAAACATGTTCACACAAAAACTTGTACATGAGTGTTCCCAGCAGCATATTATTAATAATAGTCCCAAGCTGGAAGTAACCCCAATGCCCATCAACCGATCAATGGATAAACAAAATGTGGTATATTCATACAATGGAATATTCATTCAGCCATAAAAATAAATGATGTATTTCTACATACAACAACATGAGTGAAACTTGAAAACATTATGCTACGTAAAAAAAGCCAGTGACAAAAGGCCACATATTATATAAATCCATTTATAAGAAATGTCTGCAATAGGCAAATTCATAGAGACTGAAAGTAGATTAATGATTGCCTGCAGCTGGGGGGAGGGGGAAGGGTGCAGGGACTGCCAGTGGGTAAAGGGCTAATTCAGGGGTCATGGAAATGCTCTGAAATTAGTAGTGGTGGTGGTTGCACAACTCCTTGAATGTACTAAAAACCACTCAACTGTATACTTTCAAAGGGGGTATTTTCTGATATATGAATTATATCTCAATAAAGCTGCTACTAAAAAATATGCCCAAATGTTTAATTCCATTGTTCTATGATCATCAAGAAATCTCTTGATTACTGACTTTTTCAGAGGACCCTTGGTTCTCTCACCCAGTGCCTATGTGCTTCTTTTTGCTAAGCCCAAACCTGCCCATCCCTCACAGCCAGCTCGGGTCCTGCCTCTAACATCAAGCAGCCCTAGTTTCCCCAACCCACGCTCATTTCTCCTTTCTATATTTATTTAGCATTAACTGTCTGTGTTCTTAGGTGAGCACTGAAAGCAAGGTTTAGGGGAGACCGCACTGGACTAGGAGCCAGAAAAATAGGGGCCACACTTACAAGCCTTATGACCAGAGCCTCATTTTCCTCACGTGCACAGTGGCTGTGAAAATTTCCACCCGTCCTCCCTCATAGGGTTATAGGAAGATGAAGACCGATCCTTCGTTAGTTGTAAGGTGCCATGCAAAAACAAGGTATCAAGATATTATTAATATTGTCAAAATCATTCTTTACATGCAAGGCCCTGGGCTAAGAGAGAAAGGTAAGATTATTGTCTTTAATGTAAAAATTGGAGTAAAATGAGCTCTCCAAGGCCATGTGCTTAAGGCTGGTACAGGTGGTAGGGCTACGGAGGAATATGGCTCATATGGGCTGGAGGGCACAGGCAGGGGTTTAGCCTCAGCAAATCAGACAAGGTTAGGGCCCCAGGCTAGAGCTTGAGCCAAGTGTGGAAGTGGGAATGACAAGATGTTTGCAGGCCCAGGTGAGTATGGTTTGTTTGGACTCTAGACCAGCACCGTCCAGTGGAACTTTCTGTGATGACGGAGGTGTCTGCCCAACAGAAATATGAGAACCACGTATATTTCTTTATATTTTCTAGAAGGCATATTAGAAAAGATTAAAAACAGGTAAATTCAGGCCGAGCCCGTGGCGCACTCGGGAGAGTGCATTACTGGGAGCGATGCGACGCTCCCACCACGGGTTCGGATCCTATATAGGAATGGCCAGTGCACTCACTGGCTGAGTGCCGGTCACGAAAAAAGACAAAAAGAAAAAAAATAAAAACAAGTAAGTTCATTTTCATATATTTAACCCAGTATATCCTAAATCCTATCATTTCAACATGCAATCAATATCAAAGTTATTGAGATATTTTACTCTTTTTGGTGTGTTAAGTCTTCAAATCTGGTGTGCATTTTACACATCTCAATTTTGATGCTAAATTTTCAACTGAGTGAAATGTAGTCCTACCAAAGCAAGAAAGTTGTGTTTAATGGAAAAATCTTTTACATTACTTTTTAAATGTATGCCCATTAAAACTAAGTAAAATTAAAACTCAGTTCCTCAGTCACACCTGCCACATTTCAGACGTTCAGTAGCCACATGTGCTAGTCGGTCAGTGCAGCCTTCAGATCAAAGGCTGCAGCTGAAGTCACTTCTAGTCCACACCTCCCTGGGCTCTAGGCTCCTGCCCAACTGCTTTCCTGACGTGGCCTATGCCTCTGGGGTCTGGATTGTGATGGCCACGGCGACGAAAAAGACTCCTAGACCCCAGGAGGTCACCTTGCCATGGACACGTGGAACGCCGGCTTTGCTAAGTGCTTTAGGGCTCACTTAGCCCACTGCCTCCAACTGGGCTCCTGGACCCCTAGGCTCCTCTGATTTTCGATCCCTCCAAATACCTAACTGAAGTCATGCATTTGCCCGAGGTGCGTCTAACAGGCTAAAACTGCAGCATCAGAGCCTGTGCTTTCGGCTGACAAGCTCAGGTCGACAGCACCAGCTCCGTCCGTCTAACCACGCACGTGGCATTCATTCATTCCTCGGTGTTTACTGAGCCCGCAAGACCACCAGGAGCTGCTGCACGCTGGGGACGCGGCACTGTCCAGCTCGGGGGGCGCCGGCCGTCTGCGAGCCCGCGGCTGCGAGTGGCTGCAGACAAAAGGACTAAACGGGTGTGCGCGAGGGTGGGGGTGTGCGCGAGGGTGGGGGTGTGCGCGAGGGTGGGGGTGTGCGCGAGGGTGGGGGTGTGCGCGAGGGCTCAGAGTGTGCTGGGGGCGGGGGTGGGGGCGGGGGTGTGCGCGGGGGCTCGGAGTGTGCTGGGGGCGGGGGTGGGGGCGGGGGCTCGGAGTGTGCTGGGGGCGGGGGTGGGGGCGGGGGCTCGGAGTGTGCTCGGGGGCGGGGGTGGGGTCGGGGGTGTGCGCGGGGGTGGGGGTGTGCGCGAGGGCTCAGAGTGTGCTGGGGGCGGGGTGTGCGCGGGGGGCTCGGGGTGTGCGCGGGGGGGCTCGGGGTGTGCGCGGGGGTCGGGGTGTGCTCGTGTGCTGCTGGAAAGGGAGGGGACGGGGGCGGGGGGCGGAGGGAAGAGGCCGCCCCGCCCAGCGCGCCCCGAGGGAAGCGGCGAGCAAGCCTGTCTCCGGGGCGGGGCCGCCCAGGCCTCGGACGACCCGGGAGGCGGCCCGGGGCGGCTGCGTAGAGGGTACCGGCCGGGAGACAGCGCAGGCATCCGGCGCGTGTTGCAGCTCCTCGGCGGCAGGAGGGAGCTTGTGGTGCTGAGAGACCAGTGGGACTCGACGGCGTTGGAGACAGGTTTTCACTTTGTACAACGGCCTCTTACGGAAGACACGAACACCCACGTGCTCTCTCCACGCACACGGTCTGCATGTACACAGGACGTCTGATGTGTACGCGGGCCGTGACGCTGGTGAGCAGCGGGCGAGCGCCCGTGAGCCCAGTACCCAGCACTGCCCTGGGGTCTGGCTGCCTCCTTCCCGCCCCCCACGCCCACGTGCACCCCATCCACTCTCCTGAAAGCTGCGTTATTGTCTCTCATTTTTTTGGCGGCCAGAACCCTTGACCTTGGTGCTGCAAGGCTGTGCTTTAACCAAGGGAGCTAACCGGCCAGCCCCTCTTCTCCTTCTGTCTTAAAGAAGAGTTTCAGTACCTTGTATGTCCGAGGGTACTTCTAAAAGTTCGTGCAAAAATGTAATTGGAAGATAAAACAACACCAGGGTCAAAGGTCTGGATCCTCCTCCAGGCCAGCCACGCCCCACCACCACCAAAAAAAGATAACGTGAATATTTCCATGAACTTTTTGAAGACCCCTCATTTCTGTAAACATCACACTGTATCTCTAAACATCACACTGTTCAGTTTTGTTTGTTTTAGAACTGTAAAAATGGTATCACTTAGATGTGTACCTAAGAGAAATGAAAACCCGTGTCAATGCAAAGACTAGCACACAAAACATTACTCAAAGCAGCTGAAAAGTGGAAACAATCCGAATGTCCATCAGCTGGTGAATGGATAAACAAAACGTCTGTCCACACAAGGGAATATTACTTGGCAATAGAAAGGAATGAAGTTCTGATACATCCTGCAACACGGATGAAGCCCAAAAACATTTTGCTAAGTGAAAGGAGCCAGAGAGAAAAGACTACCTATTGTCTGATTCTATTTAGGTGAAATGTCCAGGGGCTGACCAGTTACTCATTTGGTTAGAGTGCAGTGCCGATAACATCAAGGTCAAGGGTTGAGATCACACCAAGACCAAGGGTTGGGATCCCCGAACAGGCCAGTGGTCAAAACAAAACAAAAAACCAAAAAAAGAGAGAAATGTCCAGAAAAGTAAAATCTATACAGACAGAATGTAGATTAGTGGTTGCCTGATGCGGTGGGTGGGAATGAGGAGGCTGAAAATAGGCATGAGGTTTATTTGGGGGTGACAGAAATGTATTGAAGTCAGATGGTGGCAATAGTTGTACAGCTCTCTAAGTAATCGAATCATTGAATTGTATGTTTAAAATGGGTGAATTTTATGTAAATTATCCTTTTAAAACAGGTGTCTTAGAGTCTTCTGGGTCTTGTTTTTTTCTCTCACAATTTTGTTTCTGAGACTTTACTGGTGCGGTTGCCTAGAGCTGTGGTCCATTTCTTTTCACAACTCTGTAACAGTCCATCATGTGATCATGCACAAGTTATTTCTCCCATCACTGGACATTGAATTACTTCTGGTTTTTCACTATTGCAAAACAATTTGCCAGGAACATTTTGTACCTGTGTCCTTGGTATATGTAAATAATTTTACGTCTGTTGAATCTCATAGGAAGATATCAGGACTTGTATATTATATGCCATTTTTCATTTCATTTTTTAGTAACTCATTTTTATTGTATTTTACAAAAGCATTATTCTCCCATCAGATTGGATATTAAAACAAAATCAAAACCGGTCTTCACCACAGTTTGAGAAGTACTGCTTTAGGGAATATACTGGGAGGAAAAACTGCTGGGTCAAGGGTTTGCAGATGTTGAAAGCTATGCAAAAGTTCAAGGATATCCCAATCTCAAATTCCTTTTTAAAGGAATTTGTGGGCTTGTAGAACCCCAAGTCATTCCTCAAACCCCAGTTCTGGCACGCCTCCGCTTCTTAGAAGCTCTTCCAGATCCTCAAGGCTAAGTCACTTCTTTTATTCAGTGGTCCCCAAGCCTGGCTAAGCATCAGATGATTGATAGTATATAAGTGTTAGATTAGTAAAATGGAATCATTATTACTTTGAATAAGTGAAATTTATTAATAGCATAGGGGCCAAGGGAGACTTCCCTTTCAACCTCCTGAAGGTTCACTGAAAAATCAGCTGATGAGCACAGATTAACAGGAAAAAAAGGCACAACAAATTTATTTGACCATAGTTTTACGTGACATGGGAACCTTCAGGTTGAAGACCCAAAGATATAGGGAAAAGGCCTGGTCAGTTAGCTCAGTTGGTTAGAGGAGAGTTATAACATCAAAGGTTCGGATTCCTGCACTGGGCAGCCGCCAAAAACAAAACAAAAAAGCAAAGATATACAGAAAACTGTCCATTTTATGCTTAGGTTCTATGAAGCAGGGTCAGTCATGTAGAAATGTGATTGGATAAGAAAGTGATCTAATCCTAATAGACTAGGTGGGGAAACCCAGCAAGGCCTGTCTGTTCAGATGCTTCCTGGCCGCTCTGTGCAGCGTTCCTTTCTCCTGGGTACGGAGCAGGACCTCTCCTGAGATGGGGGTCTGATCACCTACAATCAGATGAGGTAGATTAGAGAATTTCTTTTTGTCCAGCTCCAAGACCGAAACGGGGGGAGGGGGGAAGATTAGAGTATAATTTTAGTCTTCATGGTTGGTTTTGGGGAAAAAGGGTTCTAGTTTCTGTGGTTTGCCTCAAGGGAGAATGAGGCTGAAAGACAGGAGGGCAGGAGAAAGTCAGAGGAAAACGTTGCCTTTGAGGCTGCTTCTGAGGTTGTCACTTTGGGGTATTGCTTTTCTTTCTTTTTTGGAGGTTGGTCGGTAAGGGGATCTGAACCCTTGACCTTGGTGTCATGGGGTATTGCTTTTCTGGGCCCCAACAGTAGATACAGTGTTTCAAAACAAGGGATTCCTTAACAATGGGGTGCTTGGGAGGAGAAAAAGATTGGAAATCACTTCTCTTGCCTGTGATGTCTGTGATATCCTTGACATCATCATGCCTCCATCTGAACGTTTCCAAGGACAGGAAGCTCACGACCTCAGGATACTCTGGTGGTTAGAAACTGCTTTCTCATGCTACACGTGTCCCCTGACTCATCACTATGCTCGCTGTTCTTCACCCTGCTCGCTGGAGGAACGCTCGTCTTTTCTCTCTTTGACACGATCACCCTCTACTACAAGAAGCAGCAACCACGTCTACACGCGTCTCCTTTTCTCCAGGAGAAACACATCATCTCAGTGATTCCTGGGGAGAGAAGTGTCCTTACGCCGCTGTCATCCTCGTGTGAATGGACTGCACATTTTCCATATCCCTCTAAAACTGTGCTGCCCGTATTTGAGGAAGGCCTCAGGGCCGGCCTAGGTGCAGAGGGAGCCCTGATCCGGGTCATGTGATCCTATTGGTGTGGCCTGGTCACCCTGTGGCTCATATCAGAACTGGGCGATGATGAAAACCCTCCAAGCTTTTTCTTGTGAAAAATGACTGGTTTGTTTATGTGCATCTGATCTCCCCCTCTAAACACAGACTGTCTTCAAGTTCACTCTTTCTGCTTTTGACTCACTCAGCAATCCTGTCCTGACGGTCATATCTTTTTTTTTTTTTTTTGACGTTTTCTTGACTTTCATGTCTCATTTTAGCTCTTCCTCCCAGCTTTAGGTCAGGCACAAACTTAATAAGCAAGACATTGTTTTAAAAAAGTGTTGACATGCCTGGGGGGTGTGCGGATGGGGAGTTACCATTTAATGGGTAAACAGTTTCAGTTTTACAGGATGAGGGTGGAGGTGGACGGTGCTGACGGTTGCACAACATTCTGAATGCATCTGATACCACTGCACTGTGCACTCAAAAATGGTTAAGATAGCAAATTTTATGTTATTTGTATATTACCACAATAAAAGTAATAAAAAAAAACCTGTCGACATGCCAAGGACAATGCCCCAGGGCACCTAAGCATTCTTCCACCCTGTCTCCGGTGCACTCCGGCCCCAGCTCCCGGGGGTGGGGGTGGGGGTGGCAGGGGAGGAGCGTGTCTTCATTCCAGGCCTGGCTGCAGCTCAGCTCTGCCACGGCTGTGGATAGTGACAATCCATCTCTGCCTCCCAGGCCAGGAACATCTGAGTAATCTTTGACTCATATCTGTCCTTCCCCCTATTGCCTAATCTGGCCTGGTCTTCATTAAAAATATCTCCTCTCTTCCTTTCATTCACTTATTCCTCCACACATTTGTACTGAGACCCACGAAGAGCAGGCACGGCTTGTGCTCACGGCGGTGAGGAGCAGCCCGGTCTCACTGCCACATACTCCCCAGGTGTTTAAACAAGCAATTCCGTAAGAGGTGACAGGGAGGTGCAGGGCAGGCCCTGAGCAGGCTGGGGGGTGTCACTTAGGCTGAGCCCTGCAAGGAGGGGCAGGAGTTAATCAGGCCAGTGGCTGGAAGACTGACCTTTCAAGGAGAGGGAACAGAAAGAAATGTTGAGCCGTCAGCACTAGGATGTGAGCTGGGAGCCATGAGAAGAGACTGGAAAAGTAGGCTGAGGCCACCAAGCCAAGGCAGGACATTTAGACCTCCTCCTGAGGCTGGGAAGTGCCGTGACCAAATCTGCATCTCACAGCCAGCTCTCTGACCACAGGAAGAGAAGTGATTGGTAACTGCAGCATAACCAGCGCCACTTTAGACAAGCCCAAGTATAAGGTGGCACCGCCCACCCCCTCCCTTCCCCTCCCCCTCCCCTTTACCAGAAGCCTCCTGACTTCAACAGAAACCCCTTTTGCTTCCGCAAGGACGCAGTTCCCCACCCCGATCCACATTAGCATAATGTCCCTCCTCGATGGTATCAGCCAGCCCTTGGCGCACTGTATAAGCTCTACCACCCCCACACCTGACGCTGTCCCCTTTTCAGGGCAGCCCTGGGCTGCCTGCCACTCTGAGTACAGCCCGGCAGATTTCTTTCTTTAGTAAAGCTTGAACGGTACCGGCATCTCGCTCACTTTCTTTCAACTGGCAAACTCAGGAGGCCCAGAGACCAGGAGAAGGGAGAGGGCCAGCCCCACATGACGGACCGACGGACCGAGGGGAGTGCCAGGTGCAGGATGTGCCTCAGGTGGGACTGAAGGAGCAGCGGTTGACTGATGTAGGGGTGAGGGAAGAGGGGCATGCAGGGTGCAATGATGCCTTTCACTGTGAGGAGAACATGCTAGAGCAGGTTGGGGGGATGGGGTGGGAGTGGGAGGGCAGGGGGAGGAAGGATTCAGTTTGGGAGAAGCCGAGTGTTTGGCCTCCATGGCGCTGGTCTCTGCCGTGAGGAGGTGGGTGACTGCAGCGGCCAGCCCTTTTCTCACTCCCGCTGCCCTGGGGGCGCCCTCTGGTCTGGCTTCCCTCCCGCAGCCACGAGATCCTTTGACTCTCTTCCCTGCCTGCCCCCTGCCTCTCGGGCTGCTGCTGGACCAGGCATCCATGCCAGAGAACCTTCCCGGAGGTGCTGCGGCCCTGTTCCCCGGGCCCAGCGTATTCAGACACTCACCAGGTTTTTCTCTCTTAGCCATCGCTGGGTAAGCATGGTGACAGCTGCCTGCAGAGGACTAAAGAGGATTAAACGTGCCCAAGAGCCTGGAAGGTGGCTCTGAGCGTGGGTCTTCCTTCAAAGCCAAGCCTGATATTTGCCCTGATCGTGCCTCCTTCCTCCATTAACCGGGGGCTGCGGGGGCTGGGACGTGACAGTGGTGACAGTGTGTGATATTACCAGGCCACGCCTGCAGAGCCAGGCATCTAAGTGCTTTATGTATTTTAACTAACATAAACCTCCCAGCAACCCTATGAGTTAGGTACTGTTTTATTCCCATTTTATAGATGGTGAAACTAAGGCACAGAGAAGTTAGTAAGTTGACTAAGGTCACACAAGGGGTGGAGCCCAAACGCAAGGTGGGACAAGTCCTTCTCTGGGAGCCCGTCCACTGTCCGTGCCTCCTGCATCCTGCAGGTGGCCCGACGCCTCACTCTCCTCTGACTGGACAGTGTCAAGTATCATATTCTTTAGAGTCGGGATATTCTCATTGTTTATCCCAAAGCTTCAACCCACGTCTCTTGGTTTTGCCCCTAGTGAAGTCAGAGTTCCCTCCGCTGCTGGCCCTACGTGAACAGGACAGGGACAGCCCCTCTGTCACCTGCTCTGGGCTCCTCTCCATACCCAGCTCCTCCATGTCTTCCTCCTCAGTACCTCTTGCATCCCCGCCCCTCTGCAGCCCCGCTGCCACTGTCCCCACTATTGCGCCTCGTGGCCAGCTTAACGTCAGCACAGCCAGGTTAAGCAACTTTGGCCCTTCTCCCCCTCCCTTTTCCCTCTTTTGCTGCATGAACTGAGCAGCGAAATCTGTCTCCGGCGAAGGGGGACACATGACCCTTATCATCAAAGGAACGTCTGGATTGCGGGTGCCAGCTTCGGGCTGGAGCGCTTTGCACTGATACAGGAACGACACTAATTAGAAGCTACGCCCCCACCGACCAGGTGTTAGCAGACGACAAGGGCTGTGTCACCTTGCATGCCGCTGATTTCAAAGTTGCCCGTGACTCTGCCAGAACCCTCAAAGGCTTACGAACCCCGCTTTCCTTTGTTTGGGGGAACTGAGCTGGCTCGGTGTCCCCTCCACGTTAGGCTGACATGGCTCCTGGCTCGGGTCTCTCTCTCCCTTTTCTCTGTCTCGCCGAACCTAACGTCCACCTTAGTTACAGACCCTCGTCATTTTGTACTGGGACCCCTGCTCTGGCCTCCCCTCAGGCTCTTCTCCCCCGAGTCCAGGTTTCCACGTGGCTGTGGGAACGCCGGCTCCAGAGCTCCCATCCGATCACGGGTCCCTCCACTTGAAACCCTTCCCCGGCTCCTCTCCTTGGGGAGAAAGTCCACACTCCTGAGCCCGAGGTGCCAAGTCCTGCGTCATGTGGCCCTTGCCTCTTCCATCCCCCAGGTCCTGTCCTATCTCCACAGAGGCCTCTATCAGCGCTTCCCGAAGGCCACCTCACTGGCGGGGCTGGCCCCATGTGAAATGTCCAACAGTCAGCAATAACGACAGGAAAACAAGAAGACTGCCACACGTGCAGGTACCACCTGTCGGCATGTGTCCGCCACCCTGCCAGCCATCCTTTCTTGATCACAATACCTTTTATTTCAAATATCCTATTTTTTTGTACTTAAAATATTACTTTTAAGGGCCGGCCCGTGGCTCACTCGGGAGAGTGTGGTGCTGATAACACCAGGGCCACGGGTTCGGATCCCATATAGGGATGGCCGGTTGGCTCACTGCTGACAACACCAAGTCAAGGGTCAAGATCCCCTTACCGGTCATCTTTTTAGAAAAAAAAAATATATATTACTTTTATAAAATGGTGGTGAGAATAAACAACATATTTTTAAAAATGTCCTTACTTGGCAAACAGAAGAAATGTTTGCCTCTCTAGTCAGGTTCCATTTTTATCCTGATGGGTCGGTGGTCCGTGGAGCTGCCCTCTCAGCCTGGGATGCTCCCCCCGTCATCCCTCAAGGCAGGTGTTCCTGACCCTTCCTCCCCCAGAGCCCGCGCCCGGCATCCAGCATAGCTTTCAGCGAGGGGACCGCGACCATCTGCACACCCGCCTGTCCACAGAGCTGCGGGCCGGAGGAGACCGGGTCCCCCGTGTACACAGCAGGTCTGCTGAAAGCCTGGCTGAGAGCGAGTGAATTCCAGCTTCCTTCACAGCAGGTGTGTGTGGTGGCAAGCGGCTGTGGGGGCGTGTGTGGGGACACCCAGGCCTCCCCTGACCTCAGCTGTCCCTGCCAGGGCAGCTGACCTGGGCTGGCCAGTGCTGCCTGCCCGCCTGGGCCTCGGCACCGCTGGCTCTCTCCAGCTCCGGGGGCCCCGCTGGGTGCAGGGCCCAGCCTGGGGCTCCTCTGTGGCCCTAAAGCTCCACAACACTGACCTGGCACCTGTGTGTATCTTACTCTGAGTGTGTGTGTTTTACTCATTGGTCTCAGAGAGGGGCCAGGAAATGGAACAAAACCGCCCAAGCTGAAGAGCTGGAGATTGTCATCTGCCTCCCAGAAGCCCAGGGAAACTCAGGTCAGACAGGAAGAGAGACTGTGAGAGAGAAACTGAGAAAGGGAGAGACAGTCAGAGAGAAACAAAACAAAGTCTGCGGTGGTAGCAGAGACAGAAACATGGGGCACCCACAGAGAAGGCAAGGGAGAGCGGGACGGAGGGACAACTGCCATTCGGGTAGTGGTGGCAGCCCGGAGCTGGGGGTCAGGCTGGCCTCCCACTGGCTGGGGAGAGGCACCCTCATGTTGGCATCTAGTACAGTCTCCACAGGGGACCTGGAGTGCAGGAGGCAAATTCACCTGTGGGGTACACCCTTCAGCTCTCTGTGTCCAGGGCCCTGGCACCATCTTCTGAATGCCCAGGACCCCTGAGGGGCCTCCAGCCCTGCTGCTGCCCCAGGCAGCACCCTGCCCCTGCTGGGCCTCTGCACCCCTTCCCCCAGGGCCCTTCAATAAACAAACTCACTGGAAGGCATCAGTGATGGGTCAGAGGCGGTGTTCCTAGGGGACAAAACGGCCTCTTTGTGTTTCATTTTCTATAACTTGGAGTCATTTGCTTTGTTTTAAGAAGCACCTTTTGAGAGGGCCTTTTATGCAGATGTCAGGCAAAGGTCCCATGCCAAGGGGAGGGTAACAGCAGCCTTCTGTGGCTAGGCAGAGGCCACCGCATGCCATCCCCCTGAGAGCAGGGTGGGTGGGTGGACATCTGTGCATGGGGGAAGGTGTCTGGGATGAGACCTCTCTATCCTGGCGGGCCCTCTCTGGGGGGCAGTGGCAGTCGGGACACCCAGGGCTTCTGAGGAGAAACCTCTTGGGGGAATCTGGGTGGGCCAGGGGAGGGCCGGTGCTGGTGGCTGTGTGTGGCCAGTACTGTGGGGTGCCTTGGGGGGGGCAGTAACAGGACACTGGGCCGCCAATGAGCTTAGGAGCCTTGGCTAACTACATGAGGCAATGGTGTTTGATGTGGGGGCACCTGGGTCTTGACTGCATGATGACATGAAATAGCCAGGACTGAGCCCTGGGCCAAAATCAGCTCTAGGGGTGCTTGGATTTATCAGACGAAGAGGGGCCTGTGGAAGGGGAGAAAAGATCCATAAGGCAAATGAGAACACTCAAAGTCATATCTGTTCTGACCTGACATTACCCTCAAGCTGCTCACAGAGGTGGGAGGGATGTCACCTTCGTAAAGCCTCCGCTTAGTATCCTTGCCGCCAACAGCCTCAGGCCATGCAACCTAAGAACCCGCCTTTGGGGAACATTTTTGGGTCCTGGAGCTTTGAGGACAGACCTTGAACCAAACCTGTCCAGCAGACCAGAGCTACCTTCTGCTCTAGGAGTAGGAGGGCCCAGCTCCTGCCCTGCCCCAGGAACAGCCCCTCAGGTCCCTGGAGGAGCAGGAAGCACTGACAGCCCCATGGGGGTGATGAGGCCAGAGACTAAGCTCAACCTGAACTGGGGGGACCAGCTGAGGGGCGTGACTCTCCCTGGCTCCAGGTCCCTTCCTAGGGTCTCCCACTGTCTGGGAGGGATTAGAAGAGTGTAGCTTCCTGGGGGAGGGAGCCTCCAAGGTAAGGTCAAGGTGCCCTTTGGGTCTAATCTGTTCTCAGCAGGGACCAGCTGACCTGATAGGCCTGCAGGCAGGAGGGAGGCAATGGCCAGGGCCAAGGTCAAGAGAAGCATGAAGGATGGGGGGAGGGGGTGCAGAGCAGGTTCAGGCGAGACCTCTGACTCGGGATGATGTGATCAGGCTGCTGGCTTGCTGTGACCTCCAAAGAGTCACCAGGCTCAGTGTGGCCACCAGAGGCCTCACACTGCCACCCATCTTTCTGCTCTTCTGGGTGCAGCTGCGGTTGGTCCTGGTCACGGGGAGGGTTGGGATGAAGCCACAGCTGGGAAACGCCACCCATGCCTTCGCCCCCTGCCCCGTCAGGGCATCCTCTGGGCCGAGGCTCGGTCACCCCGCGCTTTTGGCTCAAGTGGCCACCTCATCCTCATCCCATTCCTTGGACGAAGAGCTTGGCCAAGAATCGGGGTGTGTGTGCAGCCAGAGTTGAAAAAGCTTCAGGAGCCAAGATGAAAGTTCGGAGCTGTCACAGGCTTTGGACAAAGTGCAGGAGTCCCAGCTCTGCAGTTTATGGCTGGTTTGTGGAGGTGATCAGATGGTGGACATTATCAGTAGCTCTTCCCCGCCCCCTCCACGCATCTGCTGACACCATGCAAGGCCATGGTCACTCCCTCACCCCAGGCCTCACACCCTTGCCTGGGTCGTTCCTGCTCTTCTTGTCGTCCCCAGCATTGTCCCCAGCACTCACATGGCAGGTCTTCAATGCTTGCTGACTGACCAACCAACTCAGGGAGAAATGCGGGGAAGTAGGGGTTGAGGACATGACTGGGACGCAAACCTCTTCACGATGTCCCTCCCAGAGGGGAGGGTGGCCCAGGTGAGTGTGATGCTGGGGCCGGGGCTCCAAAGGCTCCTGCTCAGGCCGCACCACCAGCTACAGGGTGAACCTTCTGTGCTGGACGAGGGGCACTTGGCTGTGCCCGACCAACGGTGGCCCCATGTCCAGAGATGGACACGGTCAGGCACGACTACAACTGTGGGTCTACGGGCACTTCTGAGACATCCCAGGGCTTGCCGGTGGGGTCCCTGCCACACAGCCCGCACCTCCAACCTCTGCCCTCTCTAATCAGCTGCTTACTCTCCTGCCTCCTATCTCTTGCTCCTCTGCTGGGGAAGAGGAGGAGAGGGGGCGGGAACCAGGGACGTGATCAGGCACATTCCTGCCTCGGGGCCTTTGCCCTCCCTCTCGCCTCAGCTGGAACGACCTCCCCCAGACCCTCTCCCCTCAGAGCCTTCCTCCGCAGCCCTCAGCAAAAGCCCGCGCTCCCCTCATGCTCCATCCCTTCTGCTTTCTTTTGTCCACAACACGTGCTGTGGGGAAGCGTGACACTGCGTCCTGGCACGCGCAGTCAGGGGTCTGCACGCTGCAGACAAGCACGCACAGATGTGTACACGTGCTCAGATGCGGCCTGTCAGTTCTCGATTCTCTGTCTCTCCCCTTCACGTAAGTTACACGAAAGCAGAAACCTTGGGTGTCTTCTCTATTCCTGTCTCTCCAGGGCCTAGAACGACACCTGGCCCATAGTAAGTGCTCAATAAGCCTTTGCTGAAAGGAAGGGAGGACGGAAAGATGGCAAGGAGGATGATGGAGAGGAAGAGAAAAGGGACTTTCTCCTGGTCCCTTGCTGCCTGGGAGGGCTGCACAGAAACAAAGCGGGGGGCTGGGAAAGCCACTCCTCTGGCTGCCTCCCACCCAGCGCTGTCACGCCACCTCCTGCACGAGGCTGGTCCCCACCCCTCTTAGCCATCCATGTTGCGTCCCCTCGGGCCCAGCAGGGGAAAGCTGGCCTGACTGTCCTGACTCTTGTGGCTATTTTGGCTCCATAATTACTGTGTTACTCTCAATTGTCTATGTCTTGTTTTGCCAGACTGGACCAGCCTTGAGGTCAACCAGGGATGGGTGGTGACAACCCACAGCCTTTGGTGCCCCTCAGCCCCAATCCCTTCACATTCTGGAGGCCCCAGGTGACTCACCATCCTCATCAGTGGCTCTGGAAGCTTTGCAGCCAGTGTCCTACCTCGCTGAGACTCCGGCCACCATGACTGTTGCTCTGCTGGGCACTCTGGCTGGTCCTGCTGGGGTCGCTGCTTTCCTGGTCACCTCCATACCCCTGAAGCTGGGAGACAAGTTTTTCTCCCTGAGTGACTGATAGCTCTATTTTAAGCTCTTCAAAGCAGCCACATACTTTCAAGTTCCTCAGGGACAGGCCTGAGGATGATGCACCCAGGCTGAAGGCTGCTCCCTCCTCCAGGGTGCTGGTCAGGGGAAGTGTCCTTCAGTTATTTGGCATCTCAAGGCAGTGCCCACCTCCCAGAGTCGGCGTAGGCTTTCGTTCAGGCATGCTGGTTCCGGCAGCCTGTGGCCCGTGCCCCTGTGCTGTTCCTCTGGACTCTGGGGACCCTCATGCAAATAAGCCTGGGGAGCCCAGAGGGTGCACGGGCCAGGCCTCCCCCAGCCTCTGTCACATCCTCTTGCTCCCTTATCTGGGAACTCTCCTGCCCTCTCCTTGCCTGTCTCTTTGCAGGTTAATGCCCGCTCACCCTGTAGCTTCATAATTCTGTCACAAGGCCCAGGACACCTTCCCTCTTCCTCACAACTGGGTGAAGGGCCCTTCTATGTGCTGTTGCTGCATCTTGGTTTCCCCTGTTCTAGAAGGGACCCCCTGCAGGGTGGTCAGCGATAGGCTTGGGCGGAATGGCTTAAAAGGCTCTCCCGAGTCTTCTGTATGACTCCACCTGACTCTGAAAGCCTGAGAAGACAGGGCTGTGCAATGGTTATATCTCCAATGTCTTGCCCAGTGCCTGGCACAGAGATTTGCAATAAAAACTTCTGTAAGAATAAATGAATTGTGCATGTCTGAGCCTTACAGTACATTGGGACTGGGGATTCCACCTCTGATACCTTTCATACCTTCCGCAGCCTGAGGTTAAGGCCTCTGCCTGGAGTATCTTCTGGATAAGAGTTAACTGGGTGGCCACGTGATTCAGAGACTCTTTTGGCCTGCTGGGGGTGCAGGAGGGGAAGCACTGCTGGGAGGGGCCAGAATCTCTCCTGTCCTTCCCACACAGGAGCAAGGGTAGGACTGCCAGATCAAATGCAGGACACCTAGTTGCATTTGAGGAATAATCTTTAGTATATTGCATGTCATATTTGGGACATACTCATGCTAAAAATAACACGATCAGATTTGAATTTAACTGGGAGTCTTGTGTTTTTTTCCTCTTCTTTCTGAATCTGGTAACCCTAGCAAGGGGAGAAGTGACGAACCAGGCGCTAGGTGGATCTGAGGTCTGGTCTCCAGGTCCCTGTCTACAAAATGCATTCTGCTCCCTGCTTCTTAAATGCTTTTGGTCAGAGACCAGGGGTGCACCCAAAGCATGGTTTCTCAGAGCCATCGCTAGCACACCGAATCCAGGAGAGCTCCTACCTCTCAAACCCCTGCCCCAGTGACCATTCTGGATGGTCATGGAAAGCCTTCTGAGCAGGCGATGTTGGAGTGAGGCTTGAAGGAATGAGCCCGGGAAAGAACATTCCAAGGAGAGGTGGGAGTGAACTTGGTGTGTCTGAAGAGCAGAAAGGCTAATGTTGGGGACCAGAAAGTGATACCCCAAAGTGCAGGCTGCAGAAGGAGCATCAGACTCAGCTTGCCTCTGACCTTCTCCTGCCCTCCTGTCTCTCAGTCCCATTGTCCCCTGAGGTGAGCCGTAGAAATTAGAATCCCTCTTCCCCAAGGGGGGTCATAGATATACTGTAATCCCCTTCCCTCCCAGCCCCCTTTCTGACCACAGACAAATTCTCTGATCTAACCTGTCCGATTAAGTCATAAGCCTGGCCCAACTCCCTCTCCTTCAAGCCCAAATATACAGACCAAACCATGGGAAATGGCTCCGTTCCACCTACGATTCACAAGCATTTGTTGTCTGCTGTTTGTCTATTAGCACGCTAAGGGAGCTGTTTCTTACTTTAAACTATTAACTTCCTCTAACTGGAAAGATGGCCTAACAAAATTTTTCTTCTTGGAGGGTTTAAACTTGGTCACTCAGAGCGGTGGGCCCAGCTGTGTTTGCCCGGTGTAGCGGACATCCTTTGTATCTTGCCATGAGCTTGAAAGTGTGCTCTCTAGGTAACGGGGTGATGGGTCCCCAGAGCCTGTGCCGGCTACTGCCTGCAGGAAGGCCACAGTTTATGTGGCTGCAGGTACTTAGTGCTCCCTGACTCCTCTGCCTCCCAGAACCTTGGTGCTCGGAGGGCGGGTAGGGCAGGGGCGTCACTTAGCTGAGGCTGGTTTGTGCCTGTAGGGGGCGGGGCAATCCCATTTCTCTCCTACCCCTAGGCCCTTGGCAAGTCTGGCCAGGCATCCGACAGGAAAGAACCCTTTGTTCTGAGTTTGTAGGAAGTCTGAGCTGGACGTGTTATCTACTCACAGCATTTCCTGGATAGGGGGCCTGGGCCAGGCTGGCATAGGGGCTGGCTTCCAGCCTTGGCTTTGGCACCCTCTTCTCTTAGCTCTTGAGGCAGGGGAGGCTGGATGGCAAGGTCTAGGCCTTCATGAGAGGCTGGTGAGAACTGGTTTTTATCCTTGGCTGGTCTGCCTCTTGTGTGTGTGTGTGTGTGTGTGTGTAAATCTCACGCAGAGCCTCCTGGCTTGATAAAAAGGGGGCAAAATCCATCAACAGTGTGTGTGTGTGTGTGTGTGTGTGTGTGTGTGTGTGTGTAAATCTCACGCAGAGCCTCCTGGCTTGATAAAAAGGGGGCAAAATCCATCAACAGTGGGTGTGTGTGTGTGTGTGTGTGTGTGTGTAAATCTCACGCAGAGCCTCCTGGCTTGATAAAAAGGGGGCAAAATCCATCAACAGTGTGTGTGTGTGTGTGTGTGTGTGTGTGTGTGTGTAAATCTCAAGCAGAGCCTCCTGGCTTGATAAAAAGGGGTAGGGGAGGTATGGTATGGGGAAAAGGTTAGTCTCAGCCTTCCCAGTACAGTGACATCTCCCCTCATGGGGGCTGGGGGACGAGCGTGTCCCCAGGGCTCCCGGAGCCGCAGCCTGGGCTAAGGCCCAGGCCACGCCTGACACCTAGTGGCCTCCCGAGGAAGGGGCGGGGCGGAGGGCAGAAAGGGAGGTCGCGGAGCGAGGAAACCGGGCAAGGGAAGGGCTCTCTGCTCCGGGGAGCCCCTCCACTCTGGGCCTGGGGGCCCGTCCCTTCCAACCCAGCCCGGGCGAACCCCGCAGCCCACCCCCCCAGCTTCGCCCGCGGTCACCGAGGGCTCCCCGCCCGTCGCCCGGGGTCGCAGACCCGCACGCGCTCCTGATCGTGCGGGCCCCGGGAGGCAGATCGCGAGGCCCGGATTCGGAAGGTTACCCGAACTCGGGTCCGGAGGCCGGTCGCGGTGGCCACGGTTCGCCCCTCAGCGCCCTGCGCGGCAGCCTCTGCACCGGGGCGACCAGGCGTGGGCCCCGGATCTGGCGGGGCCCTGCCCCGAGCCCGGCGGGGCCGTGGGGGGCCTGGCGCGTGCGGGGAGGCGGGAGGGCCGCGCCCTGCCCCCCGCGTGCGAGGCGCGTCGCGGGCACTTCCGGGCCCGGTGACCCTCGCCGCGTCGCCGCCCCGCGGCCAACCCGCCGCCGCCGCCCGGTCGCCATGGCGACGCCGTCGCGTCGCGGCGGGCGCGGCCCGCGGAACCGGCAGAGCGGCCGGGGCGCGGCGCGGGGACGCTCGCAGGCGGGTCGGCGGCGCAGGGCGGCGGGACCAGGTAGGCGGCGCGGGCGCGGGGGAGCGGGGCGGGCGCCAGGGGTGCGCCGGGAGCCGGGCGACGGCGGGCCCGGGGGACGTCCGTCCTCCCAGGCCGAGGGGCCGCTGAGCACGGCCGGGAGGCTGCAGAGCTCGGCCCGCTCCCTCCCGAGCGCGCAGCCTTCCTGGCCGTCTCGGTCTGCGCGCCGAGTCCTGCAGAAGTTGGAAAGGAGCCTGCGGGGGGCCCCGAGCTTAGCTCTGCGGGCCTTCGGCCGTGTTCTAGAACCAGGAAGGGTGGAAGGGGATCAACCGACGTTCGCCACGTCTGTTCTCTGGAAACCTGAAGCCTGGGCCTCCGCCCCTTTCCCCGTAGCAGGGTGTTGGGTGGAAACGCCCACCCGGTAGATCCCTTCGCTTTCGTCCTCCGACACCCCCAGCTTCTTCGTGTCGGGGTAGGCGCTTCTAGACTGGGAAAGGCTGACTCCCGAGTCGGCCTTGGTCGTGAACGGCGGGTCCCGCGGGGCGGAGCTGCGCAGAGGGAGGCGTTTGCGCTGCCTGGACACCTGGGCGGTGGCAGGGCCCCCTCCCCCCACCTGCTCTGCACCAAGAGCAGAGGATCCCTGTACACTCCGGGTCCGGGACATGTCTTCCGACGCTGGCCAGCCCTCCCCAGTCTTCCTCCCTTCTGGTTGCCCGCTTCTCTCATTCATCCCATTTTGGCAGTCTAACAGGATTTTCTAAGACTCATTAAAGAAAGTTCCATCTTAGGTCGCCTGGACTCGGTTCCTTCTTTCATAGCAAATGAAAAAAACACAGAGCGTTGCCACCTCCTCTTTCTCCCGTGAAATTGGATCGAGGCAGGAAAGTGCAGGGTGCTACAACCCCACCCCCTTGCAGGAGGAGCCTGCTGGAGCCAGCCTGCTTGTGCCACTGCTTCCCTGCTGGCGTCACTTTCGTCACTTTCGCTTGACAGGCACAGCTTGGGCTTCCGATAACACCGGGTGCTTCGGCAGCATTAGAGGGCGTTGGTGGTCAAGCATGAGAAATTAACCACCTGCAAAAGCGAGGCTTCACTGGGAAGAAGCAGCGTACTGTCTAATCCATTCATACATGAATCTTGGGAACATAAAATATCACAGATGTCACAGATTAAAGCAGACCGTCTTGCATTCTTCGCAGCTCCGAGAGCTTCTGCTCGGTGTGGGGAGCTGATGGAGGGCAGAAAGGGAGTGGATTTATTAGAGGGGGTGGTGCTGCTGGCTGCTATCTGGCTTTCTGTGGCCCCAAACCTCGTGTGTCAAAGCTGCTGATGTGTGACTTCCTAAGGTGCTATTAGGAACAGACTTTGTTAGATTGCTATTTGACTGATGCCTATTGTGCAAGGCTCTTGTACATATTTATCCCACTTAATCCTTCTACAGTCCCGTAGGGTAGACCTCAGTCTCCCCCACCTTACCGATTAGGAAGTAGGCTCAGAGAGGGGACTTGGCTTGCCCAGGAGCACACAGTCATAAACAGTGGATCTGGCTTTGAAACCACATCTGCCGTCGGGCCAGGCCTGCATTGTGACTTTCACAGCCTTCATGAGCCCCTTCCTCCATTAAAAAATACAGTAGAAATTATATTTTATAACTGTGTTGTTATAAAAACAAATATAATCCATACTGGATTAAAAATTAAAACATTTTCTTCGACCCTAAAAGTTTTTTTTTTTTTTTTTCTTTTTCTGATTTTAACAGAAATGAGAACATTTTTGTATTTAGGTATTGGGAGTCCTGGCACTGAGTCCTCTGGACTTGATGGAGAAACGAGCCCGGTGTCTGGCTCAGCTCTGCTTTCTTCCTGGGGCCTACCTGGGTGCGGGGTGGTAAGAAATGCCCTGCCTAACAGCTTGGCCCTCACATTACCTTCTCTTTTATCACATTCTAGGACATTCTAGGAAAATGGAGCCATTTTCCTTCTCTCCCATCACAATCTTTTCTAACTCAATGAGAACCCTGCCGCTGATAGAGAGGGCTGCGGCCAAGCCAGGCCACCCGCTTGCAGGCCTCCCCTGCTCTGCCCTCCACCCCCAGGCTGTACAACATGTGCAGTGTCTGGTCCCCATTAATGACATTAGGCCTGGTCGCCTTTTAATAAAACAGTGGGGCTGCAGTGGGAGAGTGATGCTTAGCTCGGGTTAAGCCCTGCGGGTAGCTGCTGTCCCTTTTTGATGACATTAAGTGGAGTCTGACTGCAGGTGGTACGTGGGGACAGGGCGGTGGTGCTGGCGACTGTCACAGCCCAAGGCAAGGAACCAAAAGCTGACAGAGATCTGTCACCCCCATGCTGTGCTCTCACACAGGAAGGAGAGTGGCTGTGTAAGGGCCATATGAGGCCCCTCTGGTTGCAAGACTCTGGTCTGCCGAGCAGAGGAAGGATTCGGGGTGGAGAGAGGCCGCTTCTGGGCCTGTGGCTGCTGCCCCCTGTTCTGCTCTGGGAACCCAGATGGCCCAAGGATAGCTGGTGTGCTGGGGGCCACCCAGTTAGGAAGAAAGGGTGAGAAGCGTTCTCGCTGTCTGGACTGGGAAAAAGGGGCCACGATTCAAAGGCACTTGTTTGCTAGGGAGTGAATCTCAACCCATTTCAATGTTTGCAACTGCAGCCCTTTGGTGGGTAGGTCAGATCCTGTGCAGAGCCCCTGGAATGTCTATCTCTGTGTTCCTCGTGTAGGCCACAGCCCCTCCTTGCACACAGATGGCTTATCCATTACATTGAACTGGGTAGCAGTGGGGGGGGGGGGGTGTCACATCACTAAACTTCTTTTACAAAGTACAGAACCACGCGCTACTCTGTCTTTTTTTAAATCTGGATTTTTCACACTTTGAACTTACTGACTGAGGTCACCTGCAGGGAGGCCGCAGGCCTGCCTGAGGTAGGATGGTCTTGCTTGGTGTGAGTGACCAGTTTTCCTGTCATTCCTCCACACTTAGACTTTGCAGTGTCACCTTCAAATCTGATGGGGGCCTCCATAGTTCCAAAGGTCCTTCTTTACCTCTGGCTTCCTCCCGGGTGCCTGGTTGCCCTTGTTCCCTGGGCTGTATGGACCAAGAGAGCTGCCTTTGGAGCACATTGAAATGATCTTGCAGCCGTCCGCCCTCCTGTAACCACTTCTGCTTACCCATCCCTTCGCGCGCTGCTGCCTTCCCTCCTAGGGGAGCCCACAGGGCGTGCTCCAGAGATTGGTGCCATGGTGGCCCCGAGAGGGGAGGAGGATACAGGAGGACAGGGCTGGGAGCGGGGAGACCACCTTAGAGCCCTGTGTCCAAGCAACTTCCTCAACAAGTGGCTTCAGTAGTTGGAAAGCGCAGCTGCACTGCCATAGCTACTGGGTGTTAGAAAGTGCGAGGCCACAATTCCAACAGGCAGCCGGCCACTCGGCAGGGATCGAGAGGAGTGTGCTGCTTAAATATATCAGCCTAGGGCACCCCTTCAGTGTGTGTCCTGGCACGGGCACTGGAGGCCTGGTTTGACTCCTGCCTGGAATTCTTACCACTTTTTAGTTTAAATCGACATCTGTGCCGCAACATGTCCGCAAGCCTCTTGAGGGCAGGGACCATGCTTCTCTGTATAGCCCCAGCAGCTAGCAGTGTGCTGGCATATAGCAGGTGCTCAATAAACCACTGAGTTAAGCAGCTATTTGCCAGTGGTAATTTTGGGCATGTCATTTATCCTCTTTGAGCCCCAATTTCTTCATCCGTCTAATTAGAGTAATATTCCTCAGAGTGTCATGGCGAGGACTAAGGGACAGTGCGAGACATGCCTGGGGCTGAGCAGGGGCTCACCAGCTTGTAGCACACATCTCAGCCACCGTGGTGGGTGTGAAGAGCATTAGGGTTGTGGCTTCCCAGAGAATCTGGGACGTGGATTTTCAGCATAGGACGTTAAAGCCACACGTGTAGTTGCCGGGCTATGGAGAGAACGTCACCCTAATTTCTGCCTGTCTCACGAGGAGACTGGCTGGGAAGGAAGAAGCAGGCTGTGATGGGAGCGACGGTTCCTTGCTCCCCTGACCTCCTGGATCTGTCCTTTGTACTCTGTGTGGCATTAAGAAGCTGTGGCAGGTTGACCGGTGCTGGCGGGGATGTGCCTTCTGTTCTTCCTAATTTGGAGCTAATCAGATTCTGATTGCGCTCTGGGCTCTCTGGGGATGAGCCTGATAAAGGAGGCAGCGACCTGGAGGGAGGACACAGGACGAGTGACTGGAGGAGGACAGCATTTCTGCCTTCAAAACATTTTCCTGTTAGGGTCGGGGCAAAGTCGTAGGTACCTGAGGGTTCTCGAAGAAGAGCAGACGCTTTCCCTGCCTTCAAGCAGCGCACAGGGCCCTGGAGCAGAGCAGCGCCGTGAGGTTAGCATAAGGCAGGGCCAAAAAGGGTAAGGACACTCCAGGCGTGCCTCAGGGACAAAGAGGAGGGGGCCGGTGCTGGGCACTGGGGACAAAGTGGTGTGCGACTCACCCCCTGCAGGGCGGGGAGGACTCGAGGGGTGGAGGGGGCCCTGGGGGCTGTGATGGACGTGGAGGGGCCTTGGGAGTCTCCTCTGCGTGAGCCTGGGAAGCTCCATGGGGGCTATACGTGGACACTGAGTTAGGATCACGTTGTAGAGTTGGCATTTCACCGGCAGGCGGTGGGCAGCCATTTGTGCATGGGGACAACATGACTTAGGGAGCTGGGTGTGTCCCTGGCTCATCAGGCCGATGGAAGAGGGAGAAGCTACAGGCCCTGGGTGTGGGTGTGGCAGTGAAGACGGCCGGGAAGGAAGTGGTGACAAGAGCCCCCAGGATGGGCATCCTGCCTGTGGAGGTGGGGGGTGCACGTGCTTGGTGCAGAAGGGTGGCCCCAGCAACTGACAGGGAGGTCACAGAGTACGTGGGTACCATGGGAGAGGCGCTGGCTTTGGATGGCCTGAGTTTGAGGTGTCCGTGGGATGTCTGGGTAGAGATGTGTAGTGGACGTGTAGAAATGGGGTTTGAATTTGGGGGAGGACAGAACCGGTGCTAGATTTTGTCACAGGTGGGGACAGAAGCAAGAGTTCCAGCAATAGGGGTTCATTGTTCAGGGCTTCCGGAGAGCAGTGTTCCCACTCACCATGGGAGGGTGGAGCTGTGTTTCTGGAAGATGATTTGACAATGTATCAGAAACTACCAAAGAAGCTAGCCCTTGACTCAGGATTGCATTTAGACAAGTGTGCGGAGGTGACCGCACGGTGTTGATTAGCGAGGGACTGGTAGCTAGCTTCGTGCACCGGGGGCGAGGGGACGGGTCAGAGGACGGAGCAGTTGCACAGTCACAGGCGTGAAGTTACTCAATGGTAAGGTAGGTTCATTGACATGAAAAGGTATGCGTGATACGTCATTAAGTTAAAAAAGGTTAGAAAATGGTATAGTCCTGTTTCTATAAGAAGAATGTACATATATTTCTAGAAAGCAAAGTATGTAAAAATATAAATTAAATGTTGATGACTTGTAATTTTTTCTTTTTCGCTTAGCCATGTTTTACTGCAGAGTGTGAGTTATTAACACTTCCCCTTTATAATGGTAGAGTTGCCAACAGATGACAGGTGTGGTGGAGAGAACGGGTCAGTGGAGATGGAGCCCGATGGCAGGAGGTGACTGAGACCCAGTCCTGAGCCCCACAGGGTGGGAAGCGTGTGCCAGGTGTTAGAGGAGCCACCGGGCGGCATCTGTCTGCCAATGCTTGGTGCTTCCAGCTGTTGCCCCCCCTGCTGACACCCACGGCTGCCAGGGGAGGCCGGACAGTGGCGGCGAGACGGCTGTGGCCCCATCTAGGGAGGGGCAGTCGGCCAGTGCTCTGACATCTGCCTGTGGTGGCAGTGGTGGTGCTGAGCCGTGGCTGCGCCTTTCTGTGGTGCACAGATGCCGCCAGCACCCGAGGCGAAGGGAGAGGAGGCCAAGGTCACGCTTGTTTGCTCTCCCGCCTCCTCTCCCAGCCCGGCTGCCCCCGGGCTGGGCATGGGCTCAGGAGAACCAGCAGGTGCAGGTGGAAGCTGGCGCCGAGGCCACCCCAACCACAGGGCCAGGCCGTGCAAACACTGGGGCACTCGCCGTGGGTGTCCAGAGCAAGGCTCTCTCAAACCTCCTTATGTAGTAATGTACGGTGGTCCCCCTCACCTGCAGGGACGTGTTCCCAGACCCCCAGTGGATGGATAGCACTGCACCCTGTCTATACTATGTTTTTTCCTACATATATGTACCTATGAGAACATTTAATGCATACATTAGGAACAGTCAGAGATTAACAACAAGCACTAATAATAAAGTACAACAGTTACAATAATACACCGTGAGGAGGGATGTGGAGGTGGCCTCCCTCAGGGCCGGGGCTCGCTGGAACTGCGGAGGCTGAGCTGCGATGCGGGCGCTGCAGCCGCTGGCTCCCCAGGCAGGATGACTGCGTGTGAACACGGGCGTGGGGGGCCATGGTCAGCGCTGCATCCTCCTGGGCGGGCCTCATTTCTGGGAAACCTCACCTGAGGGAGGACTATGGGTCCCACCTGCCCTAGGATTGGAGGGGAAAGGGGCAGGAAGGGAGAGAGACTGCTTGGCTGTCCTGTCCCCGTGTCCTGGCAGGCGCAACAGGGTCAGGGCACCTTTGTTCCACGAGCACATGGAGGCCGGCTCTCTGGGGCTGTGGGGTGGGAAGCTTCCTCCTCAGCTCCAGCTTGGAGCTCAAAAGCCGGGACGGTGGAAGGAGGCTCCCATTTTTTCAGCCCAGATGTACCTTATGATCCATCTGGAGAAAAGAAGTGACCACCTCCGTCCCCACAAGGAATTTGCTCACTTCTCTGTAATTTACCAGTAACCCTCACCTGAGAAAACCCACGGCCTCAGGAAACCGAGAATGGAGCACAGGTTTTGGCCTCTCGTGCTCCACCAGGGCTTGGAGTGGCCTTTCTTGCCCCCTCACTGCACATAGACCATCCCCAGGTCAGGTCTGTCTCATGGGAAGGCTGGGCCCTCCCGCTGAGCTGCTCCTGAGCTGCTCCTGGGACCTGCCCCAGGACCATGGCGGGAAGGGGCTTAGAGATGGACAAGTGACCGAGTGCTGCCTTGGCACAGGGCTGGGGGGAGGCGGCAGGGGTGGATGTTGGGGGGCTGGGGAATGCATTAGCTGGAGGTGTGGGCTGCTCCTCTGAGGTCTGCCATCTTTCCTGCAGCAGCCACCTCAGCATGGAGAGCGGCGCCAGCTTGGTGTCCACCACTGGGGCGCTGCCTTGCTACGTGGCCTTCTCCCAGCTGCTGGGCCTGACCGTGGTGACCATGACTGGCGCTTGGCTCGGTCTGTACCGAGGCGGCATTGCTTGGGAAGGCGTCCTGCAGTTTAACGTGCATCCCCTGTGCATGGTCATTGGCTTGATCTTCCTGCAGGGAGATGGTGAGTCCTGGGGGGCTGGCTCCCCAGAGCGGTTCCTCTGGGCCTGGGCTTGTCCCCGAGGGAGGTGGTTTGCAGGGATCCTATCATCCCTGAGGTCTCTTCCAGTTAAGACACATCTAGGATTCTAGAAAAGACAGAGAAAGAAGCTGGCTTAGAGCCTGGGGAGACGGAATCCAAGTTGGGCCCTGAAGTTGGTGGGCGGCGACTCCTCTTGAACTTGTCCCAGCACTTTTTCCTCAGGCCTCAGCAAGGAGCACCCAAGGGGCATGTGCTTTGCATAGCCCAGTGCCAGGGGCTGGGCTGTGAGCTAGGCCGTCTTCAGGGGTGGTTTGAAATTGGGAAAAAAGCGTATGTGAGCACGGGTGTGTTGTTGTACTTGGACTTGGCAGAGCTAGAGCTCCCCTTGCTGGGGTAGGAGCAAGGTGGTGCATGGCCTCCCTGCAGCTTCAGGCCAGGGAACAAGGAAGCTGGATCCTACATCTGGTTGACCTGCTCTTCCCAGAGGCGGTCCCGGTGACAGCCACTCCCTTGCAGCAGAATACTAAGAGGCATTCCTCACACGACCTGGCCCTGCAGCTGTGGCCCTATGTGGGGCATTAGGTTGGGATCACAAGGTTCTGCCTTGGGAACCAGAAGCCTCCTTGCTAAAAGTAGGGACTATGTGACTAGGCTTCAACACTGGACTATCTGAGGAGCAGCATAGCTAAAAGGTGAATTCAGAAGCTGGCTGTCACTTCAGGGTGACTGCATGATGGGCCCACAACAGCCTGGAATTCACAGGACACCTGACAAGAAGCTGGGATGGTGGGTGGTGTGTCTACTGGTCCCAGCAGTGACTTTATTTAGGGACCGTGGGCAGAGTCCCCTGGCTCTGCTGCCTTTGTGGTGGCAGGAATTGCGGCACAGCTTCCCGTCCTGGCCTCTTTGGGTGTGCAGGGGGTGGGGGGGTGGTTGGGCAGGGCTGGGGGGATGTGAAGGCACCCACAGCCCTCGGGTGCCCTCTGTGAGGGCCAGGAGCCACCCATGGGCCCCAGGGCGCCTTGCTTTTTTCTTCCAGTTCCTGTAGCTGGGGGACTGTGACAAGCCCTCAACTCAGATCACTTCTCCAGCCAAGGCGTGCCTCCTGGCTGCTCGTGGCAGGGTGGCCTCGAGCACAAGTTAATGCCCTGACATTCCCTTTCTCACTTCCCGTAAGCGCTGCTGGTTTACCGGGTCTTCAGGAAGGAAGCCAAACGCACCACCAAGGTCCTGCACGGGCTGCTGCACGTCTTTGCGTTCGTCATAGCCCTGGTGGGTGAGTTCCTGGCACTGCCTGTCCTCTCCACAACCTGCTGCTTCAGGCTTGGGAAGTAGCTGCTTGACACTCCGCGTTCCCTGCCCCCTCTCCAAACATCCCAGGCAGAGACACTGGGTGCTGGCAGCCATCAAGCTGGGACCGAAGCCCAGAAGTCCCGGGTAGCTGGTTTCCCTTGTGTCATCTCACCCCCCTCCCTTTTCCACGTCCAACCCTGTCCTTACATGACTGCTGTCACTGTCCAGGCTTGGTGGCGGTGTTCGACTACCACAAGAAGGAGGGCTATGCTGACCTGTACAGCCTGCACAGCTGGTTTGGGATCCTTGTCTTCGTCCTTTACTTTGTGCAGGTGAGTCCTTCCAGCACCCCAGCTCCCGGGGCCCCGGGCAAGGCATGGCGGAGGTGGGGAAGTAGGGCTAAGCGGGTACGACAGAGGAGCCCACTCTCCAGGGTGTGAGCCCACAGATGGCTGGGCGCTGCCTTCTGATGCGGAAGTGGGGCAAACCCAGGGTGTGACAGGCAGGAGTGCCGGGACCCCAGGCGCCCCGCCAGTGACGTGCACGTGTTGTTTGGCCGCATGCCGGCCATCTGTGTATGAGTACGGTGGGCTGAGCCGAGGCATCGGCGCGGGGCCCGGGACCCTCTTGCCGTCAGCGCTTCCACTGTCCAGCACTGTGCTTAGGAGGGAGGAAGCCGGGCGGCGTGCAAGGGGTCGGCGGTCCTCGCATGGCGCAGCCTGCCTCGGAGGTCCCCCCGGCTGCTCGGGGACGGCCGGCGCGGTCCCCAGAACCGCCTCTGCTTTTCTGCTAGTGGCTTATGGGCTTCAGCTTCTTCCTGTTCCCTGGAGCTTCGTTTTCTCTGCGGAGCCGCTACCGCCCACAGCACATCTTCTTCGGCGCCACGATCTTCCTCCTCTCTGTGGGCACAGCCCTGCTGGGCCTGAAGGAGGCGCTGCTGTTTGAACTTGGGTGAGTGTCCCAGGACATGAGCAGGCCGACCACGAGCGCCTGCAGAGAGTGATGAGCCCTGCCCCCTGCGGCCCTGGACATTTGCTTTCCGAGCTGGCTTTTTGTGGACTTTGACGAGCAGTGGTTTTTCTGTCTGGGCAGTGGCTGGAGGGGCTGGTATTGGAATACCCGTGGCATCTTTCAGGTCTAGGATACGAATGGCACTTGACCTCACTGTGACTCTTGCATCCTCCCCCTGCAGGGCCAAGTATAGCACGTTCGTGCCTGAGGGTGTGCTGGCCAACCTGCTGGGCTTGCTGCTGGCCTGCTTCGGCGCCACCGTGCTCTACATCCTGACCCGTGCCGACTGGAAGCGGCCTGCCCAGGCCGAGGAGCAGGCCCTCTCCATGGACTTCAAGACACTGACGGAGGGAGACAGCCCCAGCTCCCAGTGACAGCCTTCCTCGTCCTGTGAGGAGGGGCCTAGCAGCCCCTAGGTCCTGTAGGGGTCTTCAGAGGTGTCTGTTTGCCCACCACCTGCTGAGGCTGTCTACAGGACTGGTGGCTCCCATGGGACGGGCTGGGGAGTGTGGCTGCAGCTGTGTCTGTTTTAGCACTGACTTCTGGGCTTAGGGCTTGTCCTCTGCTTTCCCTTCCTCGCTGCTGCTGTAGACGAGTCCGGTTTGTCCTGCGCAGGCCCTGTGCCCCTGTTACCCCCTCACATGCAGAAGGCTTTGGTCAGGGATTTGGGTGGTCAACCCTGGTCACAGAAGCACAGATCCCTGTAAGAGTTGGAGAGCGGCTCCTCCCTCAAGGCAGCAGACGTCTAGGGTGAGGCCAGGGGAAAGTGTGGGGCCTCAGGGACAGGCCTGGAAAAGCCAAGACTGCTGCTTTTTGTAACCCTGAGTTCACACCAGGAGTCCCTCTAGCCTGGATAACACGTGGTACAAATGGGCCCAACCTTTGGCAGTGGAGCCAGTGATATTACATGTAAAGTATGTTGCTGTTCAGAGCAAGGTTCCCCAGGAGAGGGGAGGGACTTGCCCCTGGGAAGCACCAGAGATGTGGCTTAGGCCCAGCTACAGTCTTGGGCCTTCCTTTTCTTTAACCTTTTAGCTCCAGAATGGCTTTGCCAGGAGAGAGGATGGAAACACATGACTTCAGACAAACTTCCCCATGGCAGATGAGGGGCCGATGAGGGCAGCCTGAACAGCAGGCAGGAGGTGGCCTTCTCCAGAGGATGCTGTGGCTTGGGCGGGGGAGGCTGGTGTCCTACAGCCCCCCGCTGCAGAGACTCCCTCCCAGCAGTGGCCTGGCCGCAGCCAGCAAGCTCCTGCTTACCCCCACCCCCCGCTCTTCTCGCCCCGGTTTCCACCGACAAGCTGGTTCCTGCACTGCTCTGACGGGGACCTGCGAGCACTTTTTGTTTTTAAATGAAAAGCTGTTGCCTCCTTTTGATGGAGCCCCACAAGGGCTGCTTGCTGGCTGAGCTCCTCCTACTTGAGCTGCCTGCTTCTGTTGTGAAAGATAAGCCTCCTCCTTTCTTACCTGGTGCCCATCTTTGCAGGAAGAAGTCAGGACTGAGTCAGAATTAGATTAATCCTCTGTGGTGTCTGGACATCACTCTAACCCCATAAAGTGTGTTGTGTTTTTCGCTGAGTCACTATTTGGCTTCAGTCTAGAAAAAATGTGATTAGAGCATTGATCTTGTGCTTCTTGGATTTGGCAAATCCTCTGTTTTCCTTGTTTTCTGGGCTTTGAGGAGCAGGACACAGTTTGAGGCAGACACAGTTTATTTAAGTGAAGAAATTAATAAAATTTTCAAACCTGACTACTGTTCTTTTAATGGTTGCCCTTTTCACACCTAACTACTGCCTTAAAGAAACAGGCTAGTCTCCTCCAGTGCTGGGATATCTAATAATTGGCTTCTGCTCTGGGTCCTGCCTCAGGGGCGTCACTTCTTGGAGCAGGTGGTCCAGCCCCCTCCCCTGGCAGGGCCGCCCAGACTCCTCTGAGCCCCTTTCCCTGCCTCCTCTCAGCTTGCGTGGAAGATGGTGTTAGCTTCCAGCTTAGATCGTATTGTCTGTGAGGGCAGGGGCTCTATCAATTCTTTAATCACCTGGCACACACTTGTACGGTTAAATGTTTACATGTGGGAAAACTCCACCTTAGACAAACTGGGGAAGTACACTTGTGTATCTCCCTTGCCAGAATCCTACACTGAGAAACCGAGCCTTAGATTTGCAATGGAAGTTTGTTATCTAGTCTGTTTGCTAAAGTATATGTTGGATGACGAAGGAGCCAAAAAGGCCCCCAAAGCAGATCTGTTGCGATTTGTTTGTTTTGCCTGTGGCCAACCTTCTGTGACGCACAATGTGCTGTTGGTGCAACAGATGATTCAATAAATGTCTACAGCAGACCTCTCGCCTGCTGTCTTCATTTACTGTGGCAATAAAAGGAGCAAGAGCCTTTAGTGGTCAGACACATGAGTTGGTTCTACTAAGGCAGAGAGAAAGTAAGTATCCCAGGCTGGGCGCAGAAGGTAAAGTGATGAATGAGATTTATCACAGCACAGGGGCTGCAATGGCCGGTTGTTGTCCAGTCCCTGGACCCAGGGGAGGAGGCTCTTCCGCTTGGTTAAACCCTTCTCTCAATGCAGAGGGAATAGTCTGGAGGGTGGAGCTGCAAGAGCCTGATAAGGGCCTTGGCAAGAAAGGTCTCCCAGTACTCAACTGACCTTTTTCCTTTTTCAATGTCTTTTTGATCCTCAAGAAGAGGAGCAAAGCTTCTATAACAAGCTGAGATTCCACTTTAGGTCAATGTACGTGGCTCAGGCAGGAGCCGTGTTTATGGTACATTTGGGCGGGATCTCACTGTGCTTCACACAGTGTGCCTTCACTTAAAGTGGCTTAAAACTCACTGGGGAGCTCCTATTTAAAGGATCCTATAGCAAATTCTCTCCTAAGGAAACATGAATACTTGCTTCCTAGCATTTGCAGTATTGTAGCTGGTTTCAAACACCTTGGAGTCAGAACTGAGAGGTCTTTCCTTAGTGCGTCTGTAGAGTCTCTCTCCTGAATCAAGATTTCTCTGTGGACCTTCATTTGTTTAAAAGCATTCAAAGCACATGTCACACGCTGATTTCTCAGTCAAGAGCAGGGCTGGCTACAAGTTTGAGGGCAGAGGGATCTTGACCCTGTTAACGTGCCATCTCACTCCCGGCCTTTTGGGTGAGCTTCTGAACCTTACGGGTCTCTTTGTGTTTGTGAATATTCACATGATCCCAGACACAGGAGGATAATACCTCTCCCTCCAGAGGGCAACTCCTTGATCTCCTCCTCTATGAATCTCAAGTTAGGTATCAGCAGGGACCTCACCTTTATTGGGTTTGGAACCCTGAGTGGTCCCGAAACTGTTCTTGACCTTGGCAGAGTTTCTCCAAAGGAGCATAAAGTGCATTTCCAGCTGTCCTTGACCCAGTGCCTCTGCTCCTTTTGGTGTCATTCAGGCTGCTTGTTTTTCTTAGATGACCCCTTCTGAGAAAGGAGGCAGCATGGCAGAGGGGGAAGAGCTTTCTGGGCTGATCTGATTCAGAGTCCTGCTTCTGTCTTTGTGACGTCTGGCAACTTCAACTCTCAGGCTCTGCGTCTTCATTTGTGTTTTGAAGACAGCAATGCATCTGTCAGAGGCTTGTGTGAGGAGCACATCAGGGAACACATATAAAGTCCCTATCACAGTGTCTGGAACATAATGGGCATCTCAAGAGACTGGCCTTTGGGAATGGACTCTTAGCACTTTCTCTTCTATGAGGGTCCTCCCTTTTTATCATAGGGCCTTCCAGATGACACCCTTAATATCAGTGCCTTTCTTATTCCTGGGAATGCAATGATTCAGTTGCCAAGCTCCTCCAGCTTCTGTTTCTAAAGCTGAAAGAGATGACACTCTGTTCCCTCTCACCGGTTTCTGCCCACCCATTCCCAGCCTATTGCAGGGGAGTCTGGCTTACCACATGCACACAGCAGTGCACCTACCTACAGAGTTACTAAAAGGTGCCGATTAGGAATGAAAATGTCAAGGGGAAGAAAGTCTGATTTGGTACTTCTGAGAGTCTACAAAGACTTGCTGAGTTCTCTGCTTTTATGCTGAATGGCTTTTTATTCAGGTTCAGGGCAAATTCTTTTTAAGAATTATTGTTATTATTTTTTTAATGAATCACTACCTTCTTCCTTTCTTCCAATGCCCAGGATCCTTAAAAAGCTAGGGTTTTGTCAACCACTTATCCTTTTCTGATTTTTAATGAAATAACTGGAACAACCTAGGAATGGTTTTCAGACCAAGCATGGGATTCCTTCAAGTCCTCTCTTCTCTTTGAAGGCAGTTCTGACATCCAGCCTGGGATGTGTGTGGCCTGCAGTATTCCTGCTTCCCAAGGCTTTATTTGGGGAAATCGATGTAGTTACACAGCAGGCATGTTTGTTTGCACACTGCGATGTCTAGAGGAAGTGGTCTTTTTCCTTGCTTGTCCCGAAGTAGACAAAGAGGTAGCAGTTAGGCAGGAAAGGCTGCAGGGCTCAATGCTGGCCATTTTTTAAAAAAAGGCATTGAGTCTCCAGCCAGTTTCAGGAAACCTGCAATCTCTCCATGCACCACACAGCAGCCTAGCTCTCTATATGGTGAGGACTGGAAGTCCAGCCAGATTTCTGAAGAAAAAAATAAAGCTACTGGAAGCAGTGGGCCTCCAGCTTGGAATAAGTTAGACTTTGGATCTACAGTGGGGGACGCAGTCTCTAAACTTAACAGCTTGAACAGGCAGCCCACTTCAGCCTTGGATTTTGGTAAGGTGGCTGGATTTGGGTGCAGCTTCAGCTATCACAGTGAAATAAGAAGAGCTCAGTGCTCTCTTGGTATAGCTGGTGAGAAACCTCTTCCCCTGATGAAAAAGCCTTTCCGGACAAATGCAGCAAGCTCTTCCTGATAGGCTCTTAGAACTGCGTCTCTTCTTGTCCACTGAACTCGAGTCCCTATCACAGTGTCCGACTCCAAAGAGGTGCTCAATAACTTGACTAAGTGAATAAATGCATGAGAGGGTGACTCTGAATGTCCTACAATAGACCAAACAAATCATCAGGAATTTGGCCTTGACCTTAACCTGCCAAGTTCTTCCTAGGGGGAGGCGTTCTCAGCACTACAGGCCTCAGTGAGGGTGAGTTTAAAAGCTAGCTCTGGAGAGATATTGTAATGGAAGGAGAAAAGCACCACAATGACATGTTTTTCCAAGTGTTAACCATTTATAAATAAGTACATTTGCTTTCATACATACAGTTCATTGTACAGATGACGATCTGTATACATGGGGCAGGAAAATGCATTCATTTGAACTTTTCACATCTATCTCACACAGCTCACATGTACAGACAATAAAACTGCTCAAGCAAGTACAGCAAAGGAAAATGTCTTTCCTTATACACAGGGGGCTAGATGCCTCTGTTGGGTGTGGGACATCCCCACTGCACGAGTTCACAACTGTGTGGTGTTCAATATATCAGGATAGAGAACAAACATGCATTGGATAATATACTGTACAGAGAAAGTCCTTTACATCTGAGTTATAGAAAACCTAAAGGAAAACTAAGTGCATTAAAGCTTTTTCCAGCAAGTGTCTTGAAAGGACAGCAAAGAGGAGGAAGAATCAAAATCATATTAGTACAAATCACTCTTTAATTGTAGACTGTACATGTCTGTACTAATTAAAATCATCTTGGATTTGGAGGAGACAGAACAGAGACAAAGATGCTGTGCTAGATGGAAAGGAGGCCGTGCCTGAGAATGGTGCCTGCCCCGAGCCTGACAAGGAACTGGCCCCACTCAGCAGGAGTCGGCCAAAGGAAAGAACAAAAACAAACAAAAAAACCACAACAAAAAGAACAGGAAGTATAACTTATAAGATTTCCAAAATAACCTGTGAGTGAAATGGAGTTCTGGAGCTGGCATCTCTCTCTTTTTCTTTTCCAGTAAATTGGTACACAATAAGGCAGGTACATTCAAGTACTGAATTTTCCAGAATTAACTCTGGTCCTGGGGACCAAAGGGAATAAGTTGAGTCCTCCTAACCAGATTTTCTGGTTAGTAATTAGCAAAAGAAAAACTCAGCCAGCAAGTGCTACAAAAACAAAGCATCTAGGCTACTTCCCTTCTACAGAGTAGGTCTATCTGAAAAACTGAGAGTGATGCTGGCCTGCATCTATACGCATCCAGCTACAACTTGGCAGGTCAGCTTAGCGTAGGTATCACAGAGAATCAGCAGGAAGAAATGAGATGATGTGGGTGAGGAAACATGAAAGTAACACTTGATTTTTGGTGTCCAATTAGGCGTTCATTTGGTACTGACTTTCAAAGCTCTGACTGTGGCCATCATGTGGCCACAAACTTCTCTGGGTGGCTCAGCTGCTGTGAGGCATTGGACACCGAAATGAAGGTTACCAACACTTCAGCCCTTGAGTGGTCTGTATTGTAAAAGGAGTTGATGAAGACCCAGGGATTATTCAAGTAGCTCTGCACAGTGGCTCCACCAGCCCCATTGTGCTTGTGTCCAGGCCCCCAGCCAGCCACCTTTTCTTGGGAGCAGCCAGAGCTGAGTTCAAGGCATTGCATGGTGAAGGTTTCCATGACACGTCTTTGTAGGTAGCTCTTACCCCTAAGCCCTTTGTTCTTGTTGTTAGTATGGTAGATGGTCAGTCTGGAATTCCTAGAGGAAAAGGAGAAAAAGCCACACCTTGCAACAAGCATGCAACAGGGCAGCTCAGCCCTTGGTGTGGAAGCAGCAGCAGGCTGCCTTTGCAGGTCGCTTCCTGAGAAGCAGGCAGCCCAAGAACAGACAGGCAGGGTGGGTGAGGCTGCTGAGCATCGGGAGCCTCAGCAGGAGACTGGCACAGGGGTGGGCACATCCTGCCCCCTAAGGGAGCCTGTTCCATTTTGTGGCAAAGATTCAGCTGGCAACTCATTTTGTCCAAGGCCATTTCTGCAGTAGAAAAGTTACTATCTTTGAATCAAACCACCCAACTGTGACACCTCTGGAGTTTTAAAAGTTGGAGGCTGAGAGGAACTGACAGGAGGGATGTTCTTGGGGACGAAGGGGTCCTCTACATACCTGTCCATTCACCAGAGTAAGGGAATTCTTCTATTGAACCTTCTCCCAGCCTCTGCCTGGATGAAGGTCCAAAGCACATAGTGTTCCAAAGAGTTTGTCTTGCTACAAGTGGCACAGATGCATGAAGACCCCTTCCAGGCCTTTGTTCCCTTCTTCCTGAACCTCTGAGCCTGCCTGCTGCCCTGGAAGTGGCTTGTCCCTCTGAGGAAATGCTGCCATCTGACTACCAGACAAGCGTGGTGCAGAGCCACAGTGACACCTAGTGGTGCGGTACGGTGAAGCACAAGTGACGTCCACACAGCCCACTGCATGTGACTAAAATCTAAGGAAAAATACTTATGGATATTAAATTAGATACTGATTGATTTGTAATTTTTCTATTGGGTACATCTCTGGAATATAAAAATACCAATATTTAGGGAGGGGTTCATAAACTACTATACAATATAAGGACTGAGAATACCTTTCTCTAAGCTGTTCTGTTTACAATAATTTAGGAAAAGTGTTTAATAATCCAGGCTTAACTAAATTTGCAAACTTGTATATCTGGACGACCTGGGGTACTGTACATGATTCTAATTAGCGGAATTTTCCTGAGCCATCGAGTTTAAGTTAAACACATGTAAAAAGAGGGACACATGGGAGAGGAACAAGAAGGGTTTGTGCTCTATTAACTTGGGACTTTCATAGTGCACGTCTGCGACCTGGACAAAAGATACAACAGCAGATACAAAATGGTCTCCATTTTGTCCATGCCAAATTCTCATGTTACACAGGTTTTCCCTTTACTTTGTAAATAAACATTAATTTTTAATTTTTAATCATGTGCCTTACTGATCCAGTAAATAAAGTAACCATGTCTCAGGAGTCCCTAAGAAAATTGCTGGAAAAGCACTTTAAAATCACTGCAAATATTTTTCATATTTAAAAATCCTTAATCTTTTTGATGCTTATATACAAGTTATTTCTTGTGCTATAAATGTTGTAAATCCACTGCTTGATTTCTTTCTTTTCCTTGATTTTTTCTTGAAAAACACACTAAAAGACAAGAGTGGTTCTATTTTCTAATGAAGACATTACTCACACTTAGATATCCAGTATTTATCAGTGACAAATCCAAACAGTAAAGTGCACCCATTTATAGACATGATGTGATGGAAACCCATCAGTGCAAGAATTCTGGGCAAACGGAACATACAATTTGGTGAGAACCCTATAAGCTGAAGTTTGTCACCTCTGTCACCATCTCAGGTGATGTGAACTCGGTGAGTGGAACTTATCAGTTTCATACGAAAAATCTCCCCCCACTGGGAGCCAGACATTGATTCGGCAAGTGTGTGTTTGTTGCTGGGGAAGGGGTATCTCTAAAATACAGTACTAAGATCATCCCATGGCAGTGAAGTAGCAAAACAGGGCACAGGCAGTCTGCTTACAAGGAACAACTTTGTCTCCTGCCCCAATAAGCTCTGGTTGGCATTTTCTAGTCAAAAACAACTGGCGCCAAGTAGTGATACTCACTCTCTTACAAAAAGAATTGCATTTAGACTGCTGATATTCTAGGTGTTTTGCCCAATAGGGCAGAAACCATAAATCTCCTGTTTGTCCTGGAAAACTGAGAGACCCTGGGGAGAAGTGGCATATTTGTAAAACTACAGGACTTGCTCACCCACCTGGAGAGGTGAGTGCAGGTGGTATTTGTGGCATTCCAAATAAGCAGGGGCACTTCTAACAGACACTGAGAAATTCTTCAAAATGTAGCAGCTCCTCAGTGAGACTGGTTAAAGATAGATAAGATGCAGAGACCAACAGGACTGAGACCTGGCCAAAAAGGGAGCTGAGAGGCTGCTAAGCTCCTAGCTATAGGCTGATGCTATAGCTACACATTTTATCAGAGAGAGAGAAGGAGGGGGGGAGGGGAGAGAGAGAGAGAGAGAGAGAGAGAGAGAGAGAGAGAGAGAGAGAGAGAGAGAGAGAGAGAGAGAGAGAGAGAGAGAGAGAGAGAGAGGACATTAATTCCAGCCCACTCTGGTCTAGTCGAGCAGAAGACAGTCCTTAAGCATCAGAAAGAGTGGAAAAAGTCTGGGTCTTGAGTTAGCCCAGCTGTTTGCTTCCAACACAAAAAGACAATTCCTGGCCTGTTTTAGGCTTGGTGGTAGGAGGGTCCATCTATTTTGCAGAATCTAAATCAATAAAGAAATGTTTCTGATCTCAGCTTCATGCTCCCCCTCACCTTTTTTGGTGGCTGCCCAGTGTGGGGATCGAACCCATATCTTGGTCTTATAAGCTGCACTCTAACCAAATGAGCTAACTGGCCAGAGCATATCTTAATGAACATTTCAGAGGACACACTGTTACAAGTGGGTCTGGTCACAGCTGGATCTTTATTTCTGTAGCCTTTTACTAACAAGAGTGGAATGACTCCTAATAACAGAGAACTGATGCTCTTTTGTTTAGCTGCAGTTGTTTAGTTTGTTGGGTTGAGTTGTTTAGTTTTAATAGCTGATGTGCAGCCAATACCAGGCCTGTGCTAAGGTTTTGGTTTCAGTGTTCTTGTCATCCATTTAATAGTGGCCTCAGTGACTCAAAGGTCAGGTTAGCAAATCAACACAAGACCTAGAAGATGTGTGGAAAGTGACTGGATCAGAAACCTGTTGTCTATCTTGCACCTCCACCCACGGCTAGAAAACATGGCTGAAAAGGATCTTTATTCACCGAGACACCTTATGCTGTGTCTGATTTTCAAATATCAACTCCCTCAACTCCTTTCCTCACTCCTAGGAAAAGGAAACAAACAATTCTTGTGATAATAGATAATGAAACTGCAAATCTCTTAATGAAATTAGATAACTGGTGTGGAATATGACGGCCCTGGGTAGGAACTCTGGTAATTAATCTTACAGTCCCAAGAGAATTCAATTTGCTTCTCAAAAAACCAATTTCTTTACTATACTATCTGGGTTTTTAAAAAAGAGGTCAGTAGAACAAAAGCTGGCTCTGGGTGAAGATCCAGCTAGCAGGATGACCGCACCAGCCGACCTCCGGGAAGAGTTCGCTTTCTGTGGAATATGATGCTCAGTGACGTAACAGGATCTAAAAAGTAGACTTCACCAAAACAGATTTTCTACAGCCTTTCACTGAGAATCCAGAACGATCTATCTTTCTTTCTCTCTTTCTGTATATTTATTCCCTCTCCTACCCCTGGAAAATCTGTACCTTTTTGTAGTTAATGGTAGCCTAAAAACCTATAGAATTCTTTAAAAATACCCACAATTCTCATCTAATTTCCTTGGCTGACTGAAATATTTAAACAGCTGGTTGTTTCTAAATGTTTCTAAAATGCCTCTTGGAAAATCAATGTAGTGACATTTGAAATAATTGGTTTTTTTTCCCTTCAACTTAACAGACTTATTTCTTCTCTCTCTCTCCTTGATGCTTTTACCCCCATGGGAAGGTCAGCAATAATCCTAATGAACATTCTGGACCTAAAGACTGCAGGGCGCTGGCAGTCTAGGGAAGGAGACCATGGCACAAGAATGCACTGGGATGGCTATTTGGATAATACCAGACAGGAATGCAAAGGCAAAGGGGCATTACACTCCTTCTAAAGTTCCTAGGAGAAAACAAACATCTTATTTTTTTTAAAAAAGAAAAAGACATTTACACAACAAGAACATCATCAGTGAAAGCGATTGTCTCCTGGAGAAAGCTGACCAGCGTGTCTGATCTCCCTGGGTTAAAGCACACGGCACAAAAATCTCCTTGTTGGCATCTGAAGAGAAGGAGAGAGCATGTGGCTGGGCACAGACAAGAGAAACTGAAGTCCTGGCTCGCTGGAGGCCAGCTTCCCCGTTGGCTGCATGCAAAGGATTTCAGCATGTGGGCGGCCACCTCTGAACACCATACAGAAACTACATGAGAAATTAAGCCCAAGAACTACCTCCAATGTGGAAACCAAGCCTGAAAATGTGCAGTGAAAACATATGGGTCTCACTCCAACAAACGTCTTTTAAACATTAGACTCCACAAATGGTCTCTTTGGTTTGATAGGGGATGTCTGCCCTTGTCGAGAGTCCCGGGACAACTGCCTGTAGAGGTTGTCCTGGTATGCCTGAGCCACAGGAAGGGTCCGAGCCACCTTCACGTCGGGATAGGAGGAGGCCTGGCTGACTCTCTCCAAGAGGTCCCCACGGGACCCATTAGCCAGCATCCCGTGGGGGCTGTAATAATCGTCCTCCAGCAAATGGCCATTCTGTGCATTGTTGGTTTTGTTATAAAAGGCAATGTTGCTGATGGATGATGGTGGGCTGAAGGATTCAGGCTGAGGCAGGTTGCCTGGAGACGTGGGACTGAGAACGGTATCCACTGATGACACTGCCCAGGTCCGATTCTGCTGGTGAAGGTGGGGGTACTGTTGAGTCCGGGCTGTTTTATCTATGATCCCCATGAATGGTGTGGTCCTGGATCGGGTGGGCTCACTGGGGTAACCTCCCTGAGTGGGAGACACTGGTGACAGCTCGTCACATGACCTATCATATGCCGGTTTCAGTGGGATCTCCATTTGTTGAATTGAAGAAGATGGCCGGAAGGTAGGAGTTAGGTTGGAGGTGGATGAAATACTATTGCTGGATGGAGAGAAGCGAAGACCTACACTTTGGGAGTGCAGCAATGGCCTGGGAGTTGGAGGGTGGGGCTTGATTTCACTAGGGTTGACACTAATAGGTCTTCTGATTAAATGTGACACATCAGGGGAACCTAATTGGCTGGAGGAACGCTCCAGATCTAGTTTTGAGTGACAGACTGGGTAATAGGAAGCTGACTGGCTACGTCCAATCTGTGGTGTCTGGCTGTATCTCACGCCACCTCGATATGCTGAGGAAGGTCGCTGTGGAAGATCTTCTTTGGTCAACCCTCCATGCTGACAGATGGCACCTGCACTCAGGCTGGCTTGGACATGCTGCACAGGTCTCCCATCCCCTATAATTCCCCCAATTGACCCTTGATAAACCAGTCGGCTCTGACTCACTCCTATATCTCCTTGTGAAGACTGGTATTTACTAGCCATCGAATGGGCTCCTTGGCCATAGGCTCCTGTGGGGATGACAGTGCTTGAATGAACTGCTGAGCTGGGCTGGTTACTTCTCACAATCTGGGCTTTGGCAGGCTGTAGCCTGAGCCCTTGCTGGGGAACTGCCACAGGAAGCTGAGGCATCTGGTAGGGCCGCTGGGCCATTTTGGATAATGGAGATTTTGGTCTGCTAGGAAGCTGACTAACATTTGCTTCTTGCTGATAGCGCACAGGTGAACCAGACTGGGATCTATAGACACTCATGCTTTCAGCTGGAGGGCTGGCTCGATACTGAGGGCCTCTGCGGAGAGGGGACGGGGGAGGGCTTGGGTATTCTTTGCCCTGCCCTCCCACAGGAGGGGGGCTAAAGCGGTAAGATCCACCCTGATGAGCTGGGGAAGTATGTGGTGGACTGGGCCTGTAATGAGAGTTCTGGTGAGTTGGAGAAAGAGCAGGTGAGGGGGACTGATAGCCCTGTCTAGTGGGAGAACCTACGGAACTATTGGACCGGAAGTCAAAAACCTGATGAGAGCCAAGAGGGGAACTAGAGATGTAGGCTGAGTCCCGATGGGCTGGAGAGGAGGGTGGGCTCTGGATAACGGGGAGCCCCTGGCTGGGCCGGGGCTCTGTCTGGAGGCCAATGGAAATGTTCTCAACGTCTGGCTCCAGGTACTCCTCCTCAAATATATCTTGTGCAGAGTACGTATCTTCACGCTGTGCTTCAGGCTCTGATTCTTCTGGCGGCTGCGACTGCGGCTGCGGCTGTGGCGGTGGCTGCTGCATCTGTCTACACTCTTCTTCTACTCTCATCAGAAGTCTCTGGATCTCACGGTTGTTTGGACATAGTTTGATGGCCTCGTTCAGGTCCTCTAAGGCTGCTGCAAACTGTCTGCTTGACAAAAGGTAAACACAGAAACTGAGGTTATTCTGAATTAACAGGAATCATCAAGAGCTGAGAACATGGTTGCTATTTCAGAGAACTATGGTGGCATCTGTGGGAGTCTGCAGTGTTCAGTTTAGTTTGATTTGTAAAGAAGGAAACAGATAGACTGTCATTCTAGAAGAGTCCAGAATGATTCCCTAGCCCATTTAGCCTCTATTTTCCTTCTGGCCTCTCTGGGATTAGTGGAGAAATATCCCCATTGTGTCAGTCCAGCCAGGCCCTTCAGGAAGATCTCTTAGTGCCCAAATGCACACCAGGCAGTATGAGGGTAGGGTGGGGTGGGGTTGTCATTTACAGGGTCACTGTCAAGTAGCCTAGGAACAAAACAGCACCTACAATATTTAGAAATCTTGCGGATCTAGCAGAAACTTTTATTTTCTCAATATCTTGGCTCTAAATTTCAGGCCTGTTCTATTCTAGGTAAGAACTCTGTCCTCTGCCCTTTCTACAGACCTCACCCCACAGCACTGCTGATCTCCATTCCACTACACCAAAGATGGGCAGGTACTAGGCTTGCTGACTAGGCAGCTCAGGTCTGGAGCTGAGCTGACCCCAAGGAGGTTCTAATTTACAAATGACGAAATGAACTGTCAGAGATATTCCCATCCTCTAATTAATATTGCCTGGAAAAGGGCGATTGGCCTTGTGGAAAGGAACAATCCAGGGGAAAAGAGAATTTGATAGTCCATCTTCTGTAAAAACTTTGTTACTCCAGCTAGTGAAGACTAATATTGCCGCCATTATCACTAGCCTCAACCTGGGTTTGATTTTTAGACCATATTCTCCCTGGTCACAGCAGTGACCCTGAAGCAGTACTTTCCCATTCAGAGTCTGGGAGAAGATGGGGTGCTGGGCAGGAGGCATCAAGGACAGTGACAAGTTATCCAAAGGTCACTAACTGCAGGTTCCACGTCCTTCCGGAGGCTTTCCTGCCCAGTGGCCAAACTATAGCAGATGGGCACGAGGAATGATAGAGCGGTGTTTCTCTGAGACCCTGTCAGTCCTCCTGCCCCCGTGTGTCAGGTGTGTGTGTGCTGATGGTTTAGCTGAGACGTGGGTTTGATGCCACCAGACTTGAGGAGAGCCCCGAAGGAAGACTAACTAATCCAAGGATTCCCAAATGCCTATAAGAAAAGAAAGACGAGCCTGTGATGCTGAGTGACCCATCTTTTCCCTCTAAAAGGGCTGGTAGGACGTTTTGCTTAAGTGACCTCTTCTTTAAGTCACTGGCATCTCTTTATGCTATCTGCTTTGGGGGTTGAAAAGTGACTGAGATATGGCAGAGGCTTCTTGAAAGAAGATGCCGTTCTCCAATGAAAAAGCATTTTTCTCCCACAGTAAAATGCTCTTTGTCTCCATAGCCCAGATTTGCCAATCTTTAGCTGACTACGGTGCTACTGGAGCCATCCCCAAAGCTTGGCCCTAAGAGTCCTCGAGGACAGAGACATATTTGGGTACATATGCCCCAGGGTGGCCTACATTGCCTTGGCCATATTTTCAGAAAAGAGACCTCTTGCTTTTCACCCTCTCTCTCTCTTTCCTCACCTGCTGCTGCGTTTTGCCCTTGCTCTTGCATAGTAAGCTTCATAAGATTTCGGTTTCAGCTCCAGGGCCTTAGTAGCAAATTCCTCCGCCATTCCAAAATCCTGTCATTACAATAGGTGTGCAAATGAGTCATTGAAGAGATATAAAAAATAGACAACTTGGGAATAAAACAAATTATGTACATTTCTTTGACATTTATGAATGGAACACCTGGGATTCTGGATATGCCTGACATGGCTTTAGCCACGTGGCCCACAGACTGAAAGTTCCTTCTGCCTTTGCTCTGTGTGGCCCTGGTACCGCTCTCTGGATGTCACTTGCCTAGAGTATCAAAATATTTTTAATTTGCCTTCTTCCTGACTTTCTAACCAAGTTCTTTTTGGCCCAGAAGCCAAATGCCGACCCTTTCCAGTGAAGCTCCTGCAGCTGGAAGTCTGAACTCCTGCTGCGCATGCATGTATGAGGGAGACACACACAGACACCTCCCGTGGGTCCTCATCCCACCCCACACCTGCCTGCTGCACCCACCAGACCTCGGCTTTGTAAGGGATGAGTGAGAACGTGTCCTATGAAATCCAGGAGGATGGGGTCTGAGTAAAGGAGAACTGCACTGGCTACGGGGACTAGATGGAGTAGGGACATCAGACATATTTGGGCTCAACTTTGGTCTACTCTTTAACCTCTCAGAATGTGTTACGTATTTTCTCACCCACACCTACTTCAGAGGTAGAATTAGTGTGATAAAGCATTTAAAAGTATCGTGTAGCTCCTGTGCTCAATAAGTCATAGTTTCTACTTCAGAGACGCTTCTCTGGCCTGTTCTTCCTCTTAATTAGTTCCTTACTTAGGAAACATTTAAAATAAAAAAAAATTAAAAAAACAAGAGAGGGCCCTGGCTGTGACTGAGGTCTATGCAATCACTGGAGGCTCCCTAGAGGAACATGGTCTCAGAGCTATCTGTCCTCACTCTGAGAACCACTGGGAACAGGGACCGGAAGGGACAACACTGACTAGACAGAATCCATGGTTTTAAAGATCCCTTTAAGTACTAAGCTAAAAGGGAAGATTTTTCTATTCTTTTAATGTCAAAGCCATAGTACAGCATTGTAGCCTCTGGTTACACTCATGATTTCTAAGGCAGAAAACAAGGCCTTGGGCAGAACAAAGGCCCTGGGGCATAGGTAAAAATTAAAAAAAAAATTAATGGGAAGTTTTCTGCTAAAAAAGACAAATGTGGAACTAGAGAGAAAGTATTCCATCTTATGTGGTTCATCTTCTGTCCCTACTGTGTTTCCAATCCTACTCTTTTTTTCTTTTGGGACAGTCATTAATTCTGGGAACATTACAGTATTCTTAAGTAGTAAATTATTTGTTAGGAAAAAAAAAAAGGTCAGCAGGTTGCTAGTGACTTCTAAGCTCAGCCTCATTCTCACTAGCTGGTGTCATGGGAGACCCTTGGTGCTATTTCTTCAGTTTCACAGGAGAAACTACAGGCATAAGAACCTCACTGCCCTGCCCCAAGTCCTCCTCCCCTTGTCCCTCCCCAAGGGAACCTCTTCCATGTCCCCACTCTTCTTAGCACCTGGGGGCAACTCTGCCTCTTAGGGCCATGACTGTGTCCTCTGAGACAGCCAAGTCTATCTCAGGGCTCCTTTCATTGTCAGGTCTTAGGGCCTGGAATGGATGATATAAAGGTCATATATACAAATCATCTTTCTGGAATTGATACCAGATCCCTTGCCACTGAGTTTGAAATCTTGCTTCTGTACAGCTGAGTTCTTTACTGGTCAACATTCCTGTTTGGCTTGGATTATTCCTATCTCCTGAGGAACTGTGAGACCTCAGGCTGGTGGATGGCAGAGATTCCTGACATGATCTTAGCTATTCCCAGCATCTGAGAGAGGTTCCTTGGCTTGGGAATGTCTGCATGTTATGGGAGCAGTGGCTGAGGGTGTCCAAGATTATATCTGCAAGGCAGGCAAGAAGGACCAAGGACTACCAGGGAGTTAATAAAGAAAGAGTTCTAAGATGCCTTCTAGGATAAGAAGGGACAGGGAATGCTGGGGAAAAAAAGATGAGGAAAGAAGCAAAAAGTTCAAAAAGAGCCTTAGAAATTAAACTTTGAAGTCCATGGTCCTGAGCCCTCTTTCTGGCCCTTCCTTAAATGACGAAAGGAAGGGAATAACTAAAATTCATATCTAGTTACAGCTGGAATTCTAGAAACCACTGTTCTCACATTTTTCCCAAAGATCAGAAAACTGACTTGGGGAGGAAGGGGGTGGGGATGACGGTGTTCCAATTACTTTCAGTGGGAATTATAAAAATTCAGAAAGCTACAAAGTGCTCATGGCATTAACTTTTTTATAGTTTGAGATACAGGCTATATTTAGACTTGATTTCTTTCAAATTGCAAATGTCAGTGCTCTGTGAAGGACAACCAAGTTCCAAATGGGGCAGAGAAGGATTTCAGGGGTCTGGTGACAGTTAGTGAGTGACATGGACTGTCAACTTCCAGGACTGCAAAAAGGAGATGGGATGAGAAGGACTTACGTTCATTTTCCTGCGACATCGAGAGAGGTTGAGGAGGAGAGACACCTTTAGTTCCCGGAAGGTTTTCAGGTCCTCACCAAACCCTTCTCTAGGGAATTTCTTCAGAGCGTACTGGTAGCGCTGGGCGGCTTCCTTTACTTTACCTTTCTATTGGAAGTACAAGAGATGCCAAAACACACTGTTGGTCTGCTGAGCAGCTGAGGAAATTTAGTCCCTATTTCCTTCCTCCTCCCAGCATTTATGACTAAGGGTTAACCCTTCCAGACACCAGCCTAAAGAGTAGGTCTGGCCCTGAGTGGGAGAGGAGAAAGGTCTGGTCTTTTCTACAGGCAACTCCCCTGGCAGGAAAGGCAAGGTTGAAGGGGAAACCCAAGATATAAGCCAGAGAAACAAAGCACTGGCAAACGAAAGGCCCTGGACCCCACCTTCCCAACTAGATTCAAAGGGGCTGACCTTGCTTGTTTCAAAGTTCATTTTTCTTTAACTGATCTCCCAGGACACACAATTTCCTAGTCCCAAGGACTCCAAAGTTATTACTTCTTCCTTAATTTCTGGCTCGTGTGGACAACTCTTTTCTTGTTTGATGCTCCGCCTTGCCAGCCCTCTAAAAGAGGTTATTCTCTTCCTCGTGAAGGATGTGGCAGCTAAAACAGCCTAGCTATTGCTTCCCTCATTTCAGCATAAAATAATATCAACCGATTTCTCCCATTTTTGAAAAATGCGTGGGGTAGGGTGGTCGTAGAGAGAGAAGTGAAGCTTAAAATTTTTAATTCCATATAACTTTGTAGGAAGGCTTTTCCAAGCTTGAGCTCAAGCTTCCTGAGAGACTGAAAGTCCTAGATTACCATGACTCTCATGTCCAGGGTACTCAGGACATAGAACTCTTCAGAAGAAGGTGATCCAGCTAATCTTAACATGATTATATGACTTTGACATGGAATGTTCTTAAAGAACTTCTCGTAGGCCACCAGAGTTTGTTTGTGTTAGGGTATGGAGCCTTCAGCCTGAACTGTGAGCACAAAAAGACTCCATACATTTTCTGTGTCATTCAGTGAGTAACTTTAAACAAATCTTATAATTGCTGTTTGTCTTGGTTTCCTTATCTTATTCAAGGATGCTGATAAGCTATTATTACTATAGACTTTTTAATTTATGTATGTACTAAATATGAAAGCTGAGATCAATAGGCTGGAACTAGCTATATAATTTTACTTCGATTGTCCCATTAGCAGATTCCATGTAAAATCTATGTAACCCCCTGTTAGTGACAAGGTAAAACTAGGGATTTAGTTTGATCAGCTGCAGGCATGTGTAGGCTACTGTTACTCTCTTATTGGGAAGGCAAAAACCAAGGATCCCAACTCACGAGCCCATTACTGAGAAATGGCATTCTCACTCTGCCTCTAAAACAAAGGATGAGAATTGTCAAGACTTTAAGAGTCTACATGTAGAAAACAGTCAATGGCTGCTCTGAGGAAACTTTGTTCCTCCCTCCCCTCTCACCTTGTAGAACATGTCCCCCTCTTCCATCAGCTTGCTCAACAGGATGATCATGATGTCTGGTTTGGAGGTGGCCATCGCCCATGTGGCTGGACCTGCAGTGTACAGGATGCATGATGGGTAAAAAACTCATACAATGTAAGGGTGGTAGGAAGCTAGGTGAAAAAAACACCCTGGGGGAATTTCTGCTGAGAGAACAACTTGCTCCACAATAATTACCTCATCTTTTAGACCTGGGAGTACTTTAGTGACTCCCTCTGCTAAGAAGCTGCATTAGATTTGTTGTATTCACCTTAAAATAAGAATATTTGAACTGTCTGAGCTTGCTCCACAGGAGGGCAGTAAAGCTTGCGTGTTGCATGTGGGCAGGCAATGGCTTAGTTTGGAATTATTTTAAATAAGAAAACTGGGAGAAAGGGTTTACATTAAACATCATCACAAGATTTGAAAAATCCAAAAAGGGTATTTTATTTTAGATCTGGGACTCAAAACCCCCAGATGTTTAGTCTCTTCATTTAAAAATATGTACTTTGCAGAAGGGAACCATTAAAGACTCTAAGGGCTCCCTTAATTTATTTTATAAGTACTAACTAGGACTCCCTGGGATTCACTTTGAACCAGGAGCACAGTTCGAATGTCAGACGTGAAACAAACCAACATTATTGAGGACAACTTTACCCACAAAAAGAAAGAAAAGGTTAAATTGATTAGTTTACAGATGCCTGAATTATATTTTACCAACTAAGCTTTTCAGGGTTAGTTATCAAAAGTTCAAGTTATTCTCTACAACAGTCATTAAAAAAAATCTTCTTTTAAGGTGAAGTAAATTAAAAGATTAGAGGTGTAGGGAACTCATGCAGACTAAATCAAAGAGAAGGCAAAGCTGACCAAGCCATCAGACCACGCCTGATGCTGACAGCGGTGAAATATACCTCGTGGGCGACTCGGTAACGTCTGACAACCTTCAAAGAAAGGAGAAAACAAAAAGTTGTAGGAGAGTAAAAAAAAAAATGGATGAAGGTGAAAAAACAAAAAAAGAAGGAAAAGCAGCAGTGAGAGGCAGGCAGCAAAAAAGCCAGCATATCAGCCAACCCTTGTCTACAGATCTGTGGGATGGGGGAGCAGCCAGGATGGCGGAAGCAGGGACTTGAGAATCGGAAGCACATACAGAGCAAGGGAGCAAAGGCTCACGGCCGTGCAGGGATCCAGGATGCTTACAGGGTGGGGCTGGCACAGAGGGGGCACTAAGATGTGCTTAAGGTCAGGGCAGCCTCCTGGCTAAGGCTAGGAGGGGCAGGACAGAGAACCATGTGATTCTGGACACAGGGTACTGCAGACCATGGCTCAGATGGTGCGTTCTCTGGGTCAGGAGCCTCTCTGTTCACTTGGACAATAATTGGGCCAGGGCAGATGGGCAACTATATACACTCACACCAAACACCTGGGGCGGCCAGACCACTGGACCAGTCTGGCCCCTGGGCACAGATGGCCAACACCTCCTTCCTTTCTCCTACCTATCTTGGCTCCTTTCTTCAGAAGAGTGACAACAACAGAAGTGTTCCGACACCCCACCGCCCTATCCAAAGGGCGCATTCCGCTGTAGTCAACGTGCTCAATCATGGCCCCATGATCCACCAGGAACTGGACCTAGGATACGAATCAAGCAGAGGAGTTAACAGCGGTGCGATGGCTCTGCTCTGCTCTGCTCCACCGAGAGGTCAGGCTGCTCCCGCCCTTTACTCCACTGCTGGTGTGCACCAGGCTGTGCAGCCATGGTGTTTTAGGCCTTAGCTGTGTTCCTGGTCTCTGATAGTGTTTTGAATATTTCTACCCTCTGTATCTGGAATCATCCAAACATTACTAAATTATTGTGGATGGAGAACATTCCCTATCCCTTTTCTCCTGGGGCTTGTTTAAAGGCACTCACCACTTCAGCATCGCCATAAAAAGCTGCCAGATCCAGTGGGGTACGGCCATTCTTGTCAGCATGGTCTGTGGCAGCTCCGTTATCCACCAGTGAACGTACTACTGGGAGATGGCCCTTCAAACAAGCCCAGCTGAGGGCTGTCAATCCTTCTTTGTCCATTAGAGCAATGGAGGCACCTGCAAGAGCAAGTGATAATACAGGACTGAGGAAACATGAAAATTCACAGCAGGAGGGGAAGCTAGTACTTAAGGTACATACTCTGCAGAAGAATACCTCTTGTTCCTGGACTATTTCCATTTTAAGGCTATTCCTGGTATGTTAGTTATATCTCAATAAAACTTAAAAAATCGATCCTACAAGCTGCCAATAAAATGCGCCCAGTTGTTTAACTGGGTATTCAAGGTCTTCCACAATCGATCCCCAAGCTTACTCTTTTACCCTTAAGTTTCATTATTCCCCTGTGCAAATCCTCTCCTTTGGCCAGGTGGACATGCTCCCTGCCTCTAAAGTCTCCCAGAGACACTCCCACACCCTCTTTCTCGGTTATGCTGCTCTCCTGTGTGGAGTACTCTTTCTTTCCCCGTGTCTTGTCTCGCTTCTACCCATTTTCTAGGAACTATCTCAAATACTCCTTTCTCCAAGAAGCTTCTCCCAGTTCACTGTTACCTCATCTTGAATTCATTTATTCTGTTATTTATCTATTTTCATGAATCCCACTTGCATGTAACACATTCTTAATGTTTTCTGAACTGAGTGGACATCTTCCATTTATAATGGTGTAAACTCCTTCAGAGAATTTCATAAAGTAGGAGTCTGGGACACATTTATCATTGATGACAGTACCAGGCCACTTTCTTCCTCCCTAGAAAGGGTGGGAGTGGACTCATGAGAGGACTCAGTCCACTCAGTGAGTGGACTCACTGAGCCCAGGCCATGAAAGAAATTCAGAGTTTAATTTTTAAAAGCTAAACTCTTAGAAACAGAGTAAAATGGCAGCACTAGAGGCTGGTGGAGAGGAGGATCGGGGAGATTTTGGTCAAAGACACAAAACTTCAATTAGGAGGAGTAAGTTCAGAGATCTGTTTACATCAAGGTGACTCTAGTTAATAACAACATGTTGTATACTCGAAAATTGCTGAATGAGTAGATTTTAAGTGATCTCGCTACAAAAAAATGATAAGTAGGTGAGGTAAGGCATATGTTAAATGGCTCGAGTGAGCAGTTCCACAATGTATACACAGATCAAAACACATCATATTGTATACCATAAATACACGAGGGGTCTTCAAAAAATTCATGGAAGGATTCGTACTATCTTTTAACTCAATTTTTCCACAAACATTTTGAAGTACCCTCGTATATAATTTTTACATGTCCATTAAAAATAGAGAAATACGGAGTTTCAACTAGTCAGCCTTCTTCAATAAGCCCATCCTCACCCTTTTGTCACCTTTTATATTCTTCATCTGCTTCCCTTCAACATTTCTATTTTCATCTGTAAGGATCAAGTACACTTGACACGCTATTTTGAAATCAATCTAAAATTCAATATGCATTTGGTGCTTGGGTCTAGACTCTAAGCTCTTCGATGGCAAGGAGCCTATCATTTCCTCCTAAGTTTTGAAGAGTACCTAAGACAATTCTTTTCACATAGTACGCATGTCATACTTACTAGAGATCAACACATGGGACACTTCCCAGGCTGCCTTGTTAGCAGGACAGGATTCAGATGTCAGCTCAAGTTTAGGACCTGCCACAGCCAGGCTCAGGGTCTATGCAGTAGTTCTCTAGCCTATCACCTTTGTGTCCCTAGAGGTAAGCAGACTTTGTGCCTGCCCACAGCAGGATGAAAAGCTGGATGGTATCGTACCACTAACCCTGATGAGAGCCATTTATATACTGGGTTATTTTTTCATAATGATGTAGTTTGCAATTAAAATATCAGCTCTAACACAGAATGCATTTGAATATGAGAGAGAATCCAAGAACGCAAGGAGTTGTCTCAGATGCAACATCTATAAATTCTTTGGACAGAGTCTCCAGTGGTGGAAAAAGCAGAAGAATAAGATGGTTTATTTATTTTTAAAATTTTTTTATTGAACAGTTTTATTCTGTTTTAGAATAAAAACCTTGCTTTAATATTGTAAGGTGCACTGCAGGTACACCATGCTGCCAGTTATTACTGGGGCATCTAATGCCCCAGTCAGTGACCTAGAGGGGTGGGAAAATGTGAACTCACAGAAGATACGAAGATTTTGGATGTATGTTACAGATAAACTGATTTTCCAAATATAAGGAAAGCTGGAGTTTAAGAAATTAAAAGGAGATACATATGAAGCAAATCCACAATATGTTCAATACTTCCAAAATTCAACTGGAAATCTTTATCTTCTCTCTTTTCTTTCCCATGCAGTTAATGAAATCACAATTTTCCCAAACATTTGGCCCTTTTGTTCTGTTTTGAAAACTACTGCCCCTGGATTAGGACCTTATTACGTCTCATCTGTTCTATTACAATGGCTTCGTAACTAATCTCCTGGCCCACTATAATTCCTTCATCAAATCTACTAATTACACTACTGCCAGAGTGATTTTCTTTTCTTAAAAGCACAACTCATGCATTAATTCCATTTTCAAAAATCTTTAAAGGCTTCCCACTTACTTCAGAATTGAGTCCAAACTCTTTTAACCTGGTCTTTTCCAGTTTCTTTCCTCATGGCTTTCCAGTTTTATTTCCCAACAGTCCTCCTGTATTTCTCCAGACAACTTGCATATTTCCCCGAAACTGTTCTGTACTATTACTCCTCCTTGACCTTTCATCTATATTGCTTCCCCTCCTTAAATATAGATCATTTTTCCTATTCAAATTTCAAAGTCTGTCCTATTCTAACTCAAAGGACACTTTTATCAGAGCACTAAGGATTCTCTGCTTTTTAAGGTATTTATCTTTGTTTCATATTTTCCTTGCCAGAAAATATGAAACATTTTGAGGGCACACATTGTAGTTTATTAATTAAAAAAAATCAGCATCACTCATAGTTCCTAGTATTGTGTTATGCAAATAATGTGGGCTAAATGAATGCTTGCAAAATTTGTTGGTGTAGTGAAAGCTTCTCACTAAAGAGTGAAAAAGATGAAACAGTCCAAAGACCAGAATGTCTTCAGTGGTAAGGGAGAACAAATATCTGGAATCTGTGCTTAATGAGCTTCTATAGGTGTGTGGCAGACACTGTGCAGCTATCTAAAGGTTATCAGTGGCTGAAGAGGTCCTGCCTTTTCCAGTGGACTTGGTTTGCTCTGGAACATTTATCCTGCCACATCTTATATTGGGAACGTAGGCACATCCTTCCCTCTGCCCCAGTCAGACTTGTTTGGTAGCCTGTCCTGGGGGATGCAAGTGCCACCTTGCCCACTGGAAGAGCAACTCTGATTCTGATCCAGCCTTGGGTCTGAGGTTGTGGAAACAAATCTTATTTGAAGGATACAGCTAAAGATCCAATAAGTCTATAGGCTGTAGTTTAAAATCTCAGAAGAAACCTAATCTTCTTCCTAATTCAACTACCCTACCCTCAGCTGCTCACGCCTGGGCATAATACTTCAGGAGGCTGGTTTCCTTGAAGGAAAGTGCATGTGCTTGTGGACATAATTATAGATGTATAGGTCCAGTTTACTAATAATGGAGGCTAACTGGAACGGGGTCATTATAGCTTTAGCTGCAACCTCACTACCTCCTGCTCCATGCAAATGCTCAAGCTCCACTAGATGGCACTGCGGAGTCACCGGTGACGAGCTTTTTCTACTATAGAGGACCACTCTCCCCAATCTTTGTTTTTGTACAGGTGACTGACGTCATAGCAATCAACAGCAGTCTGAAATGCTTTATGTTGGTGGTGTGATCACAAACGCCTTTGACTTATTTCCCATTCACCAGGAATTTGTGGACGTTGATCCTGATTCTCCAAATAGGGACCCCAGTGTTAGCAGATACCTTAACTGCCATTTGCTTCCTTTGGATTCAAGAAAAGTATTAGTTGTGCAGGCTTACAAAAGAATTGATAAAATTTAAGTCAAAATACAATCCCTCGAAGATGAACATTTATTGAGTATACATTAAAAAATAATCAAAGTTTGGAGATTACTGATTTAAATGAAAGAGTTTTGAGTATGTGAATTTGATTAAAATCCCGCAAGCCAGAGGAAAATAGAGAACTTCAGAGTTAGAAGACTTCCACTGTATATAAAAGAGGAGATGGCCTTTCATTTTCTAACTCACTGGATTAATAATATGTTTTTAACATCTCCTAGAATCCATCACTAGGAATTCAAATCATGAGTTCACTGGGTTATTATGGGCACTGACCACCCCGCTCTGGCCACCCAGGACTGACCTTGTGCGAGCAGAAAGTCCACGGTTCCTAGATGGCCTTCAGAGGCAGCCATCATCAGGGGAGTACGGCCCTGCTTGTCTGCCATGTTGACATCAGCTCCGTGGGTGAGTAAAAGATCAACGATCTGCAAGTGCAGAGAAATAGGGACCAATCAACACAAGAGGATCTGCTCAGAAGACACCTGTATACTATCCCCTAAACTGTATGAACTCCTACTGCTGGACATGTGACTCACTTTTCTATATAGCTTTCCATTCCAAGAACCTCTGTTAAGTACCTGAACAGTTAGTTCTAGTACCACGTGATTTAATCTCTAATTCTCTTAGGGACAGCCGAATGAGAACGATTCAACTCTGAATGTCTGACTCAGCCACTAAGCAAAAACAATTTAAGATAACAAAGGTCAAGATGTAGACTGAACAATCCCATAATGGAAGCTCCAACGTAAGTCGCTACCTATGTCAGTGACCTTTTATTGCTCTCTAGGGGTTGCAAACCTGCCTGCGGTAAATATTTACAACTGAACTGAATATAATAAAGTGCGTCTGATAAGTCTTTAGCACTGTTTGGCTTCTAGAGGCTTTTTCTACTCAAACACTTCCAAAGACTATTATCAGTATGCTTTCTTTTCCATCCTAAGTGTGTAAATTTTATCTAGAATCCAAACACCTGGAAAGATTGTATACCTAGAATTTGTATACACTGGATTTTCTTTTAGCAAGTCTGAGGCAGCTCCAAGTTAAGTGGTTAGCAGTGATCTGTTGAGACATGAACCTTCCAAGGAACCTTTGGATACTGTGACATGTGAGATGGGGATCACTTCATGACCAGGACAAAAGTAGTTAGTTCCCCTACACAATCTAGATCACAATGATGGTTTTGAATGTTAACTTTCTGCCACACTCTCAGTTAACCAGAATATTAATAACAAAGGCCCAAGTCCTCAAACTGGATCACTGCTAGGTAACCCAAACTTTGTGGTCTTTTTTGTTCTCTGCATCAGAAGTTCCCACCTAGAAACGCGCTCCTGCCTGAGGGATTGGAAGTAGCTACCCTCCTTACCTGCCAGTGGCCCTGGCGAACAGTGCTGAACAGAGGCACTGCTCCTCGGCGATTTGGCTGGGCTACTGCTGCCCCCTGTTCCAAGAGCAGACGGCACACTTCCAGTTTGCCCCTTCCGGCTGCAGCTGTCAGGGCTAAGGGCAGAGAACAAAGACTGAGGATAGGTGGCTGTTTTTTTGCTTGTTTGTTTTTTTAGTTATTTTCTGGGATAGGTGGTTCTTGACTTCTCCAGTCCTCACTGTTAAGCATGGAAGTATCTTTGTCTGATTAATGTAATTTGCTACTTTACTTCCAAGAATAATTATTTTAGCAGCCTTATCCATCAAGGAAAGTTTTAAAGAAAAATAATGAATAAAAACACATTCAAGAGGGCTCAAAATATATGAGGACAATTATAATAATCTATTAAAAATTACCTTTGATCAAACTCACTTGGTTTCATTTTTCCTACCCAGACTATCTTCTCTGCTTTATTCCACATCTCTTTTGGTACCTCATCCTAGCTACAAACCTTCTAGTCTATGCATGGGTAGACTCTAGAGAGAAGGACCTTTGCAGAGATAAGGTCTTTTTTAGGATTGGCTGGGAACCATGTCTGGCCAACTTCTACTCCTGGGCTCTCACACCTAGAGAACCAAATTTAAGAATTGCAGTCTAGGGGCCTTGGACCAGTTTTCACTATTTTTCTTCATCAGTTAAGACATAAGTTTCTTGTACATTTGCAACCATTTTTATATGAGGATCAGAACGTTTAAGGTAATAGTCTTAAAGATGAGAGAAGACGTGACAAAGCCTGTTTTCTTCTGAATATAAAATAATGAAGTCACAGATAAAAAATAGCTATAGTGACTATAAGGGACACAGCAGGAAGAAACTTAAATATTCTTTTTGTGCTATTGTCCATTTTTTTATGATCTTTGATGTAGCAGAGAGTCTATGAGTCCCTATTTCATCCTCAGAGCACCATTTCAATAGTAGAAAGAGGAATTTGGAGATACAAAGTCCATCTTTTAACAAATATATATTTGTTTTATTTTAACAGGGGATCTCAAGTGCATAACTTTATTGTTTTAAAGAACTGATGAGGGGTAGGGAGGATGGAAAACACTGTTAGAAGATGGTGGGAGTTATGCTTCATTTTAAAGAAAGATTAGAGAATTTTTTTTTCGAAATTGACTTGGAAAATTGACATGGTAGTCAGCAAGTCCTTCCTTTATTATGGCCACCTACTCCAATGACAAATAAGAAAATGATAATATTTGGCAGGTGTAGCTATTTCAGTTTGCAAATGAAGTAACTGAAATTCAAATCAAATGGTCAGTTTTTTTTCCCATTATTTAGAGAATACTTTATTAGTTTCTATAATCAAACCCATGTAGATAAGACCTTACATAAAATTATTGCATTTTGTCTTTGGGAATGGCCAAATTTATCCACAACAGTCATATGCAAAATCCAACTACCTGTGATTTCCACAATTACAAAACTTCAAGTTATCTTTTCCTTCCCCAAGGATAAGAAGGGCTTATGAAGGAACATGTGACAATTTTAGAAGACATATGCATTCTTAAACCAGATCTATCTCTGACTTGTCTAATGTGTATTTTTAGTTTTATTTTGGAACTCTGGACATTGATATTTCTGTTCAATTTTTTGCAGGAGGGCAGAGTCTTGGTGAGGATCATTTCCAAGCCCTGAATGGACGAGCACAGATGTTAATAGCTATAATTATTTACTTGACAGCAAAATTTTGTCTTGTTCTTTAAATCCAAATGATTTTCCCTCTTTCCCAAGTTTATATTTCTAATAGTTCAGAGAAGAAAAATGATGAGTTCTGTATATGGGTCAGAACACAGGAGTAGTTTAAAAATTGGGATAGACATTCATTAGCAACCATAAGAATCATCTTGTTGGTGCGTAAAACAAACCATCTGAAAAATTTCTAACTCCCATGTTCTGATTCCATTTAAAGTAGCTACTTGGTGACAGGGTTGCAGTAAACCTCCGTATGTATGGGAGCCAAATACATTCTTTTTCACAAAAGAATTTATAGCATCCTGGAGAAAATATGGACAGTATTTCAGTATCAAGCCTCTCACTGATGATGACAGTTTACAGAACACATTTGACTATTCACAACCTCTGCCCATCTGGAAAGCTACACTGTCCACTCTAACAATTATATTGCTCTAGGTGGCCCACTTCTCCCCATTTATAGGGAGAGAGAAGGTTTCATTTGGCCTTTTTATTTGTTATATCATCTCTGTTGCTTAGGTTATGATGTCATTTGGCAGCAACCTTCAGCTGATAGCTGGACAAGGTCATTAACTCAGCTGGCCAATTTCATCTCGGAAAAACACAACCATGTAAAATGGAATCTGGACTTTTCAAAATTCACGAGCAAATAGTTTCTGTGGCTGGATTTTGAGTCTTATCAAAAACTCTTAGAACTTTTTGAAAGAAAGGAGATTTAGGTGAAGCCAGCTCTGTGAAATACCAGACTGATTCTTACAGCAGTTAGGAGACAAATCTCTTCCTAAGAGACCAGTAACAGAATTTGTTCCCTACCTTGTCAGCATCTGATGAGGTTATCTGACATAAATAGTCTTTTTTTCCAAAGGGAAACATCTAAGGAGTTTGAACAGGCAGACAGGATGCAATTCTGAGTTGGGGAAATAGCCAAAGTCTGCTTGGATGGGATGCTGACACTAAATAGAATGCTGAGAAGCTAGTGACTCTTTCATCTATTTTCAACCTTGAAAGAGTACAGCACAGACAGGTCACATAAGATCAATGGGGGTGGGGTGGTTAGGGAGACATAAACTGATCACTTCTATCCATGACAACATAAATTAAGCACTATTGAGCTATTTGTCAGATACTATCTCTGCTCTCAAAAAACTCATGGTTGAGTAAGGAAAACAGACAAATAAATACATTACTATACAGTGTGATAAGCACAACAGAGATATGTCCATGGTACAGAGGGTGCACAGAGGAAGAAGTGTCTGACAGGGCCTCCAGGAAGAGATGACGATCTGACCTAGATGTTGAAAGATAAATAGGAGACTTATAGACATACAAGGACAAAGGGGGCTGGGGGGGGGGGCAGGCATGCTAGGAAAGGGGAGAGCATATATAAAGGCGCTGAGGTGGGAAACATGTCTATTATTGGAATTATTGGAGAAGACAGGGAACAGATGAGGCTGGAGATCACAACTGTTCTTTTTAATGCTACATTGAAGAACTTAATGAAAGTGACACGGACAGACTATGTCTTAAAAAGGTCACTTTGGCCGAAGTCTGGGAGATGAATCACAAAAGGGTGAGGCTACAGGCAGGAAGATCAGTTAGGATGTAGCTGCAACAATCTAGGCAAAAGATGATGAGGGCAAAAATTAAGGGAATCTGGCTTATTTTGTGAACTCTGGCTTCTTTTGGGCCATGTATTTCCAGGGCTGACCTCCAAAGTTGCTAAGCTCTTAATGCTGATCCTGGTCTGTGCCCACAGCACAAGGGAGAGGAGTGAGTGGTGAATAATCTTGTCACCTTATTTGCTTTTTTTCCGTGTTCCCTAAGAAGTCTGTGAAAACCCTGTGGGATGGGGTGGGGGTCAGCCAGATGACGAAAGCTGAATGCATCATCTGGAAGGATAAAGAGGCTGCAAAAGGAGGACAAAAGCATACAGGATATTCTAGAGATCTGCTTTTAGAAAATCAGACATGTAAAGATTATATCTCAATAAATACTTAATTATATGCTGAAATGTATTTCATTGATTCTAAGGTTCACTCCCTCACAATTTAACATCTGAAATCATGATGCATCTTACAATTGATGTGATAATAAAAAGTTATGTCATTTTAGCTGGTGGAAGTTTTTTTTATCTTTTTTTGTAGTGGCACATAAAATAATGGTTATATAGTTTTTTTAAAGTTAGTGGTGTCTTAGATTTGACACAGTAAGTGATACTGTGGAACCATCATGACCACCGTATTTTCCTTAGGTCAAAATTGTGTCACTTAGGTCAGGGTTGCAGATATGAGACCCCTACCAGCAGGTCACAGATTAGTTCTATATGCAAAACCATATACAAGATTTTGACACAGGAGGAAACATCACAATGCAATGGGTCATTATAAATTTTAAGTGATTATGTGCTATAAGTTAGAAAGGAAATTGTATACTTAGTAAATATCACTATAGACAAAAAAAAAAAAAAAAAAAAAAAAAAAAAAAAAAAAAAAGCAACTCAAAGTCCATTTTATACTAGTGGTAAGTTGTATGGTCATTTTCACATAGTAGAGACAACATTATTTTCCAGAAATTTTTCTGAAGTCAAATAATTTTTCATAGACTAGACCTACACATTGTATTTCACTCTAACTCATATTTAAATAGCATTTTATGTTTAAGATATTAAGATTATTGCATATAAATATCAAATTAAATAGAACACAATTCTGATTATGAGCAAATTGATGAAGTTTTGATTTTTAAAACTTGAGATACAGCACTTTGAAAATTAATATAAAATTTATTGTATACTTTAAAGCATGAAATATGTTTAAAATCCTGAGGCCATAAAGTTTTATTCTAATAAGAAGTTCATATCAATAAAAATAAGTCCTCCATTTAGGTCACACATTTCTTGAACTTTTTTAAGTATTTCTTTTCAGTACAGCACTAGAATATGTTTGATATTCACGATTATGACTATTAGTCTTGTAATTTCTATCCATTATCACCACTGGGCCACAACTTCTTTTGCTGCCCTCAGTGGTTACATGCCCATTCCCTTGGCAACAAGGGGTCTGTTGGGAGGTATAGCAACACTGTGCTGGGGAAGGCTGTGCTGATAGAAGTAAAACAATATGTCCCTTCTGCAGCTCTAGGTCACATATGCATATTCCAGAATTGCTGATGTCCTGGCCAGTCCCTTCCCCTCAGCCTGTACTCTGGCTTCCCTCAGTGTGGGGCTCCAGAGACAGCAGCTGTTTCCAGCTGCACATTTTCCTTTAATCTGTCATGGGTTCTTAAATTGCAGCTGCCTGGCATCTGTTCCCTGTGGCTCTTACACAGGGAGGGATTGTTTGAGAAGCAAATTCCTGAGCTTTGGACCATTCCATGTGATGCTCAGGAAGTCATGAAACCTATATAAGATTTTGTCATGGGAAGAAACATCACAATCCAATAGGTCATTACAAATATTAAAGGGCTTCAAGAATCTTTTCTTATTTTGAATAACACTCTTACCCTAACCAAAGCACATACCCTTATTATTTAGTAAAATATTCTTCCTAAATTGGCCATCTCAATATTGGTCTACTTCTCCTGGCAAATATGACACATATCTGTGGTTACTCTACAGTTTTCATCATCCTGGTTTCATAAAAACACATCAAAGGTTACTAACGTTTCTCCAGATGCTCCAGTTTAGACTTGGAGGAAAGACAACAATCATTTCCTGCAAAGGCCACAAGGAAGAGGCTTCTGTTTGTGTAGTAAGAACCGAACGATACAGAAATTGCTTTGCTACAGACCAAGAGGAATTGCATGGGGCTGGGCCATACTGGTTAGTACCTTCATTGTGCATCTAGATCAGCTTAACTGTGTTAGATACCACTCTACCATGAAGACATGTGGTTAAGCCAGAGGTGTGAATAAAAATTTAACCTTCTGGTTACAACCACAGCTGGAAAGAGTTATTTTGATGGGAGAAATATTTATTCCTAACTACTTCAAGGATCACATAAAAAAAGAGAGAGGCCACAATTTTCTGCTCTGGTTTGGCATATTGTAAGGAAATTTTCAGTCTTTTAAAAATATTTGGAAACAAGAGGGGGAAAAATTTTCTTTGAAAGAAGAATGTGGTGCTAATGGCATGAAGAATCTGAAAGGAAAAAGGATTGAAAGAGGGAAAATTGCTTGACTTTTCACTCTGGTTGAATTAGTCTCCAAAACAAAAGTCATAAGATTAAAATTGCCAAAGGTATGCCAGAGAAAAAATAAGGATATGAGATGCAGACAGCCCACAAACACCACACGTTCATGAGTGAGGAATGAGGACAGCAATGTCCTGTACCTGTTTCTCCCCAGAGACTGTCGAAACTATTGATCTGTGCTCGCTCCACCTCCTCTTCGTCTTTTTCTGGAAGATCAAGTAGGTAGGAGACAATCTGAAACAAGAAGTTGTGTCAGCTCAAACTTTAGCTGGGAAATTATGCTACAGACACTAGCCTGTGAGGTTTGAAAGATACTTGCATGATCCAAGTATCACTAAATCTCTTGTACACAAAAGGAATCAGAACTGACTGTCACAGCCAAGAAACCCATAGCTGACATGATCAGCATTTGTCCTGTCAGGTATAGCTAACATGTTTCTCTTGAACACAATTCATTTATAGAGCATGTACTTTAAAAAAATTACATATTCCTCATATTTAAGTTAAAGAAGCAATCCCTCATCCTCTCTATAAAAAGACCACAAAAAAAATAAACATGGAGAAAATTGAGGGCCTGTATTTCTTCAGAGTAGAGCAATTATCTTCCTTTTTCCTCTCAGATGTACAAGGACTGTTCTGGACTAGTAAAGAGAGAATGGCTGCTAACAACAAAGAAAAGTGACAGTTTCCAGGAATCTGGCTATAAGGAGATTTTAAAAACCTCCCATAGATAATAAAAATTTCGGCTTTACTAATATCCCATGGTGACGTATTAGGTCAGTTGATGTGGCAGCTGTCTCGCTGGAGCATCCCATGAGGTGGTGTGAAGCTGGCTTGTATAGGCCCATGAAAGCTGATTGCTAAATTTTCAGAAAATTTGCAAGCTGGTTGTTAAACAAAGCCAGTTGTTTATTAAAAATTAAATATCAGTTAAATAAATTATATGAAAAACAAAGGTTAAAGAATACTTAAATCTCCTAATTACTTAACTATATCTTGCTATTATCTATGCTGTTGAGGTTATTTATATTTATTGTGTCTGTGTAGTAGAAATATTAAATAATGGTGTGCTGCTGTGTATCTCTTGCCACCTTTCTGTTCAGTGATGTCACATATGTAGAGTGAAATTGGCCATGGTGGGAATATTTACACCCTGGAAACTGTCAAACATTATAAATTTGGGTTTGATGTAGTACTAAAGCTGAAAGAAGTTTAACAAATATAATCTGTATGAGGATGAGAAGTTGCTTAATAGTAGTTCACATATCAGATTTAATGGCCATAAAATTACTGGGAAAAGAATTAGCGAACTGGCATGCAACTCCATTTGTCAAATCACGATTAAGTTGCAACCACAGGTTAGCTATAGATACAAATTTGGCAAAAATCAATGAAAGCATTAAAGTAAGAGTATTGTGTATTTCACTATTATTTGTAAACTGTGCAACACATTCTTTATATCAGTACAACTTATAATAAACTTAAATATGTATGTACACACATGTACAAGTAAACACATATACCACTGCTCTACCCCACACCACTCCTCAGGGTTGGTTGTTAAATATTTCCTAGTACATTACCAATTCCATAGGTTTGCCACTATTATTATTATTTTCATTAAAAAATAAATTAGCAAAAATACCATTTGCACAGTGTTTAAGTTGACAAGAACACCGTTTATAATAGTCCTATAAAAAATAATTTATTAGCTTCACTTTATTGATGAGAAAACTAAGGTTCTAAGAGTTGACCCTTGCTATGGTGTGAATTGTTTGTTCCCTCCAAAGCTCATGTGGAAGCTTTTTCTAATGTGGCAGTGTTGAGAGGTGGGGCTTCTGGGAGGTGATTAAATCATGAGGACTATTCCCTTATGAACAGATTAATCCGTTAATGGGTTAATGGATGAGGGGGTAATCACAGAAAGGGTATTGGGGGTTTTATAAAGAGAGCAGGTAAACATGTTAACATGAGCTCTTTCCCCTGCCATGTAATACCCTGCATCACCCCAGAAAGTTCCTGTCAAAAAGGCCCTCACCAGACACATTCCCCGGACCTTGGACTTCCCGGCCTCCAAAACTGTAAGAAATAAATTTCATTTGCTTATAAATTAGCCAGTTTTAGGTATTCTAAGCCACAGAAAGACTAATAGAACCCTTGAACAACACAGGTTTCAACTGTGTGGTTCCACTAATTTTTTCCAATAAATTATTGGAATATTTTTGGTTAGGTGTGTCATGAATGCATGACATACTTAACCAAACAGTTAAGAAGCCTACCTAAAAGTAGGCTATTAGTATTACTAAGCAGTAGCTAAGTAGTTAAGTAGTTAAGTATTGGGGGAGTCAAAAGATATATGCAGATTTTTGCCTGTCGGAGGGTTGGCACCCAACTCATGTGCTGTTCAAGGGTCAACTGTAAATTGTCCAAGATCTACAGCTAATGAGTAGCAAAGCTGGGATTCAAACCTGGTCCTTCTGAGATTCTAAATGTTGTGCTCTTCCCATGCTACATTGTCTAATCATATGACCACAGGTCAACAATTAATCCCTGTGAGCCTTAGTGTCATTGTCTATTAAATAGGGGTACAAATATGGGAGGTACTGGCTTATACAATTTCCAAGGTCTTTTTCAACTATCATGTTCTATGCTCATAATTCTAGGAACCTTGGCATTGTGAGTAATCAAGTGCTTCATGGAGTTTAATCTCCTTATTCCTTAGAGCAGTGGTAAAAAATTCACATTAATTTGGCTGGCAATTTTGTAATAATGCAACACTTTCCTCCTGGTTTCCTAGGTCCTTCAGTAAATAGCTAGGAAAAAAACATCTTACCACCTACTTCTTACCTCAGTGTAACCCATGCTGGCTGCAGCAATGAGGGCCTGTTGGATGGCATGGCTCTTCTTAAACACTCCTTGCTGCTGCCCGGCCATTGTCCAGTCACACTGAATCAAAAACTTGACAACCTCCAGATGACCTCGGAGTGCAGCATGAACCAAAGCACACTGACCGTTCTTATCCAAGTGATCCACCTACGGGGAGAAGAGAAAAATCCATGTGAACAAGGACGTGTGGCTGTGCTCCAAGTCTAGTCACATCACCCACTGCACATGTCTAGATCACCAAGATTTTCCTTTTCTCATTCCTTGAACCAATCTCGGAGAAAATTTAGAAGATACTCTCTACTCAGGCTAGATCATTACTGAGCTACAACTCAGCTAGATGTCCCTCTGGGGAGAACTTCTTTTCCCTAGAAAAGCAGCTCAGGCTTTTGTTTTCATATTAAAAGAAAAACAAAAACAAAGTTCCCAGCTCGGGCTTTGTTTTCCTGAAGTACATTCTCCTTTGTCCTCAAATCATTCTTTTCAGACCAAGATTTGAGAGACTTGTAGCTCTGTTGGCACAAAAAAACTATCTTTGAAATCATAAAAGGAAAGAAAAACATTTTGAAGCTACAATTTTTTGGTTTTCCAAAGAAGCAAAATATCTTATAACATGAATCATTCATTTGACCACCAAGCTTTGGCAAAAGCCACTTCTTCTCTTCCAGTGGGAGGGCTGAATCTCAGCGATCTGGCCAAAATGGCTAGAAGCACTTGGAGCTTAATGCTAGACTAAGTGCCAACAGCATTTAAAAAAAAAAATAATTTCAGTGTTGGCTACAAGTATAGCTGAAGGAAGAACCTGATTGAAATCAATCTACCAGAAGGTCATTAGCCACAAGTTTCAATAGATGAGTAGCCTTTTCTGGCAGGTAGGTGGTTATCTGTCCTGTGGCAGTTAGTACACTTGAAATGTAAGTTTTGTTTCTAGCTTTCCCACACTGACTTTAGTTCCACCTAGTCATATCTAGTATGTAAAATGTACCATATTGGAAAAAAAGGTGAATAAGATAGTAATATGTAGAGTCTGCTCTCAAGGACTTTTGAACAAGGTGGGGAGAGATGACCAATGTGACAAAAGCCTGTCCAACAAAAGAGTTTACTTTCCTTATAAATGTCATAAGGAAAGTAAAAATGCAATAAAATTTCAGAGGAAGGAAAAATTAATTTGCAGCTAGAGTCAGGATGAATCCAAGGGGAAGATCTATCTGAACTGGCTGATTTAGGAAATGATTAATTTATTCTAGTTTTTGTAAAGGTAGGGTACATGAAAGAGAAGTTTAAACTGTAAGGTTGAGAGTGTCTTTTGGGACCAGAACATAGACATTTTTGAATGCCAGGCTAAGTGTTCTGAATTTTAATCAGTAGGTAGTGGAGAGTTATTGAGAGTTTTCATGCTCAGAACTGTTTTTTCAAAAACTAAGGGGATGAATAAAAGAAATCATGGCTCCTTGGAGAAACAGCTGATTCCAAGGCTGGGGCGGTAGTAGTAAAAGATGAGTCTGAAACATCTTATGGTGCTAGAAAGTAAAGATGTGCTCAAAAAATAATAGGGGGAAGTTGAAACAACACAGGAACCAAGGCCCATATTTGGCCACTGGGAAGGACCTCCCAATGGCCAAATATGGGGCAATTTGAGCAATGAAATACATAACGATGGCAATGGATTATAAGCTATAGAATAAAATAAATATCCATGACTTCACAGTGATATAAATAAACAACTGAATAAATAAATACACTGGGGAGAGGGGGCGGCTCTTCCTTACAGTAGAACTCCAATAATAAATGTCAAAGGAAAGATGAAAACAGAAAATCACTGTTAGGCAAACACCACAGCAAAAATTGTTGAAACAAGAATCATTGATGAATCCTAAAATTAGTGAACAAAAGTATGATGAGAAACAAGATATGTATCTGCCAAGTCTCAAATAATCTCCCTAAAAGATATCTCCAAATTACAAAAGAAAAAACAGTAAGTTCAGAGTGGAGAAACCTGGAAGACTCTACCTTAACCAAGTGATCAAAACTGACACCTGTAATAAGACATATCAACATCATGCAGCTCAAGGGCTGCACTTTAATAAGGGTGCAGCGGCACTTATGCGCTACTCTTGACCAAAGTATCTCTAATCATGAGAAAAGATCAGACAAGCTAAAATCGAAAAAAATTCTACAAAACAACTGGCCAGTATTCTTCAAAACTGTCAAGATCACAAAAGATAAAGACTGAGGAACTCCCACAGACTGTAGGAGACTAAAGAGACATAAGAACTAAATATAATGTGGGATCCTGAATTGGTTCCTGTAAAGAAAAAAGTACATTAATGGGACAACTGAAAAAATCCCAACAAGGTCTGTAGATTAGTAAATAGTATTTTATCAATATTAATTTCCTGGTTTTGATAACTTGACTATGGTTACCTAAGCTGCTAACAGTAGGAGAAGATGGATGGAAGGCATATGGGAGCTCTATGTACTATTTTTGCATTGATTTTGAAAGTCTAAAATTATTTCAAAACAAAAAGTTTAAAGAAATTAAGGGGACGGTGTGTTTTAGATAAGATTAGAATCTGAAAAGGGGGTTTGTTATACAAGATACCAAGAATAAATCAGAAGGATGGTTGCAGTTGGGATAGAGATGAAGGAGGAGTTGCTCAAGATACTGAGGATAAAACTGAAAAAAGCTGGTCAATAAATGAATTTGGAAGGGCAAAGGAGAGGAAGGTGTCAAAGATTCCTTAGTTTTGAGAAAAATAGAGGCTATATTAGCAGATTTTTAAAAGCCAGGAAAAGGCGGTAGTTACAGGGTAAAGAGAATGAGTGATTTTGGAAAGTTAAATGTAAGGTACCAGTGAGGCACCCGGGTACAACTATCAAGGAGGCACAAGAAATGTGAAACTAGAGCTCAAAAAATGTTTGGGAATTAGAACTTTGGAGTTAAGAGTTACCCAAATGTAGGTAGGAAAACTAGAACCCAGCTGAATTTGATTTCAAAGCCTATGATTTTAATGCTGAAGCCACAGGAGAGAGTATGAGGACAGAGAAGAAGACCAGAGAACATCTTAGGGAACAGTCACATTAGAAGGAGAGAACAGCAACAGAGAAGTAGGGGAACTAGGACAATATTTAAAGTTCACAACTGCCAATACTATGAGAGGTTTAGCAGGGTGAGGAATGAGAAAAAGCTGCTTTCTATGGTGATTGGCAGTCAGTGACTTTTGAGAGAGTAGTTCAGTAGCATGCTGAGAGGTTGGGACTTCTTTTTTTTAAGGATACTATTTATTAGTCACTGTGTGAGATTAAAAGAGACTATTTTTTAAGAAGGATTTATTTCTTTTAATCATCATACTGACTCTATTAATCCTTTCTACAGTTCAAAAAAGGGAGATTGAGAGAGGTTAAATGACTTTTCCAAGCTGTTATATAAAGTGTGGATGCAGGATTTGACCCAGTTGTGTTTGATTCCAAAGCTTATGATTTTAATGACTTTCCTCCTCTCTCACTCATGGAAGCCAGATCGCAAGTGATTAAAGAGTAGTAAGGGAGCAGATGTAGCAAGTAGAGATGACTCTTAGGACAGGCTGGTGTACATGGAAGGGAAGAGATGAGATGTAGCTTCTGGTTATCAGGAGAGAGGGAAGTTTCTATTTTAGATTAGAGAAGACATTCATAGGTTTGTAGAAACTGAGAAAAAGGTAGTATGAATTTAGAAGAAGAATGAAATAACACGTGAGAGAATGAGCAACATACTGGGATCAAGAATACAGGTGCAGGCAATTGCTTTGGAAAGGAGGGTAAATACTTCCTTCTCTGAGGCAGAAGTAAAGGTGAATGTAGGTAAGGACTGATAAAGTTTCGAGATAGAGGCACATCGAGATGAGCTCAATCTTAGTAATGTAGGAGAGCAGAAGAGGTGTGATAGGATCTTGAGAAGAGGACAAGTGATTTACATATCTGCTCTGGGGAAAACAATGAAAAATGAAAAAAATAATGGCACTGCTGTGTAAAGACTAAGCAGCGGGAAAGACCCAGCTGAGATTAGAATATGCATTCACAGCAACAGTAATAAGGCCCAGTCATTCTGCTTCTAGAGATGTCCATTCAAATGAATGGGACATTATAGCTGGACAATCACTGCATCATAGTAAACCCTTAAGGCTCTGAGATTTCACTGAGAGTCCTGGGTCCCAGTTGCCAAAGGAGTCACAGGGGTCTCACATTCTTCCCTGGTAGGAGCAGTGGACACCTCAGAATGAGGTCATACATATTACTTATGTTTTACTGTGAAATCACCAAAATCTTCAGTTTGTTCTCAAGACTGAAATGAAATACCATGAGGCCACAGTTTCCCCCAGGGGCGTACATTTATGAGACCAGCATTTTTCTTTTCACCAATATTTTGACATCGAGTTCTTTTATACCAGTGGCTCTTGAAATACCATAAAGCAAACAAATTTTGAAAATGTTTTCAGAGAACTGAGATGTACTAACAGAAACACTCTGAGGTGCCTTTGGTCAGTTTGAGTACAAAGAGGGAGAATCACCTTCTCCCCACATCTCTGGGGTGGTGGTCTTCAAGGGCACGATAAGGGGGTCTGGTCCCATCCTTATCTCCACGGCTAGCTTTTCTTCTCTACACATGAAAGCTTTAGAGTCTGAGCCATTCAGTTCGGACTTCCCACTGCAGTCTCCTCATCCCCCCACTTTTTCTTCCTCTCTTTGTTAGAAAGGGGCTTCTCCTGAGCTCAGTAGAGAATTTTTGGGTTGTCAGGCAGGGACTTTTTGTGGCTGCCGATAAATGCAGTTTTCTAAGTACCTCTCAAAGGTTTTAGAACAGTGTCCAGATGCAGCATGGACTGGCAGTGGTGCGTGGGCAAACATTGGGAGGTATGCAAAGCCAGCACTCCCTTCAATCTGCTCCCCATCAGGATTTGGACTCACGAGGTAACACAAGAGATACAAAAGACTCTACTCTGAGAAGAAAGGAAAAGGTAAGAAAGGAAAAGCAGCAGAGCTGGCAGACATTACCTTGGCCCGTTTCTTGCACAGCAGCACCACAATGCTCAGGTACCCTGCCGCTGCAGCATACCCCAGAGGAGTCAGGCCGCTTTCTGAAGAGGCATCCACGTTGGCCCCAAACTCCAATAGCAGGGCCACCATTTCCGTGTAACCAAGGTGAGACTGGACACATAGGATTGGAGCATTATTTAAAACCTCTGTCCGGTAATTAATATTGGCACCTCCCAAAATCAGCAGTCGGCTGACCTAGAAATAGGTAAATAAATAGAAATAATAACCAGACAAACTTCAGTTACATTCTTTTAGTCATCTTTTATTAAGTCATAGAGACCCCACAATAGTGTCTAGTAACACTTACCAACAGCTTTACTTTATAATCTTCATTTGTTTCTTTTTCAATACCTTGCCTTTGGAAAGGAATGTAAAATGTCTCCTTTACATAAACTGCTCAGTAGCTAGAGCAAATGCCACCCATGTTGCAGTGCTGAACGCAGTTTCTACTAACTCTTAGTCAGAAAAGCTCCTACCAAAACAAAGGCTACCCGAGATCGACTTGCTCTGTAGAACCAGCAGGACCTGATCCCGTATGTCAGAGTCAGCTTACAGAAGGTAGATGGACAATAGGGTTAGTCTTCAACTCACAGAATAAAATGTAACAACAATAGGAGACAGTCTGAGGCAGGTCAGAGATCAACTAAACAGCCACTTAATATCCTTCTAATTTTATTTTTTCCACAGTAAGTTCTTCAATCTGTTTCTAATTTCCTTGCATTTACCTTTATATTTGGAGTGTAGAGATTTCGTAAAGATGCCAGTGCCATGGAAAGACCTTCTGTGCTGTAGGAGATCCAGAGACCTTGGAGGATGGAGGATGACACACCAACTTTTTTACTCAAACCCTAAAAAAGAAATACAGAAGCAATTAAATTATTAGCCCTGATAAAAAGTACCATCAATAGTGGGCTGGCCCCATGGCTCACTTGGGAGAGTGAGGCGCTGGTAGCGCTGAGGCCGCGGGTTCGGATCCTGTATAGGGATGGCCGGTGCGCTCACTGGCTGAGTGTGGTGCGGACCACACTGTGCTGAGGGTTGTGATCCCCTTACCAGTCAAAAACAAAAAAAAAGTACCATCAATAGTAAGTTAGTGGTCTTTAGGTTTTTGGTACTAATGAATGAGCGCAGAGTCTCACTCTAACAATGTCCATGCCCAGCAAGTCCCATCCACTGATGGGGACAGAGACTAGTCCTGTAGGAACAGGCTAACTTAAGTTGTCTCTATCTCAGCAGTCTCTAGCGACAAAACTACTTAATATCTCTCTTTTCTGCTATATCTAGATGCAATCTGTTTTTCCAGATCTTTATTAGTCTTCCTGAATAAATTCCTTAAATTCAAGTTACTGAAATACATACTGTGGCAGCGTTAATGCAATGTGAGCATTGATCTCCATTTCATTTTCCTCCTGGGCATTTGGAAAAACTGTATTACCCAGCCTCCTTTACAGTTAGGTGGGTCATGTGACTGAATTCTGGTTAATAAAATTTGGGCAGAGGTATTAGTCATGTCCAGGCTTGGCCCCATAACCTCCTGTGTGTTTCTCCAGCTTTTTATTGCTCCTCCTGATTGCAGGCCAGCTGCAGAGGATCCTATGGAGGATTCTTAGGCCTAAGGAGATTTCAGAACTATTACATGAAAGGAGCCTGCCCAATGCTCTGCACTAGACTGCAATGTGAAAGAGAAATAACACTTTAAGTCATTGAGATTTTGGAGGTTTGTTACAGCAGCTACATTCTTCGCCCTAATACACCCTCAAATGATCACACCTGTTCATCCTTAGGGAAAAAACAATACAGGCTGATTGCCATCAGCAATTAATTTTCTCCTAGTATGACTGGCATAGATCCCATTGCATATATTAATGTTTACCCCCTTCACACGGGCTTCTGCAGAGGAAGATGCATTAATTTGTTCTTTAAATTTCCTGATGGTTAGATGCTCTCTGGAAATCATCTTACTCTTTTTTGCCAAGATCTGGATCAAATGATTAAAAGCAGAAAATCCTGAGGGCAGGAAGATATTAATAATGAAGTCTGGGACCTAATAAGTGAATTTGGAGAGTTCCCCACTCCCCAAAACTTGTGCTACTTCTGCTTGCTTTGTTCCTTGAAATGGAGGTAGTTCTTGCCTAGAGTACCTGTGTACATTCAAATCAGCAAGATGTGTTTATCTGGCATACTAGGGAAGGAGCATCTACAAAGGAAGAGTACTTAAGTATTTATGAATTACAGATTCATCTAACAAAAACCTCAAGTTGTGGTGGTCATGGTCTTCCTGCAAAAGGCCCAGGCTCTCTAAAGTGAGTTAAGAAAAAACTTCTGTAGAGGAAATTTTCACACTAGAGCAAAGGCTGAATGATGAATAACTATGGGAAGGCCAGATATATGAACATTTTGAAAAGGCTTTTCTGTTTTCTTTTCTTTTTTTTTTTTTAAAGATGACCGGTAAGGGGATCTTAACCCTTGACTTGGTGTTGTCAGCACCACGCTCTCCCAAGTGAGCCAACCGGCCATCACTATACAGGGATCCGAACCCGTGGCCCTGGTGTTATCAGCACCGCACTCTCCCAAGTGAGCCATGGACCGGCCCTGGCTTTTCTGTTTTCTGACACAGGCATTTTTTCCCTCTGTGGGGATATTTTGAAGGGACTAAAAATTAAATTATTAAATTTTCAGATTAAAAATTTTATTTCCAAGAATGTTCAAAGCAGACCCTTTTTCTACCCCTGATTTCTACACATGAAGAACAGCTCAGGTGTTGGGGAAGGTTGGTTCAAAGATATCAAATGCTTTATATCTATTTCTAATTTGGTATTTTTCAAAAAAGACTTCTACATATAGGCTTTTGAACTTATAAAAATAATACAATTTTTTTAATAAAAAACAAATAAAATAAGTGTGGTATTAAAAATAAAAGTAGCTTCAACTTCCCATCTCAATCCTAAGAAGTGGCTGGTGTTTATCACTTAAGACATTTTCTATGCAAATACAAATACACACAAACAAGTGTATATAAACAATGTAAAATTTATTTTATTAAGCATTTTTTATTATGGAATAATTTAAACCTATTTACAAAAGTAGAGAGAAATAGTATAATAAACCTCTCATGTACCAGTCACCTCAACAATTTTCAACTCATGGCCAACCTTATTTTACTTATATTCCTTCCCATATTCCCCTTTCCCATGACTGGATTATTTTGAAGCAAATTCCTGACATCCTATCACTTAATATTTAACAATTTCAGTAAGTGCCTCCAACAGACAAGGACTCTTTTCAAAACAGTCAACCATCATTACCATACCTAAAATTAAGAAGGATTTTATAATATCAAATATCTACACAGTGTTCAAATTTCCTTGATCACCTCAAACTAAAATTTTTTTGGTTTGAATTGGAATCTACATAAGATCCACATACTATAACTAGCTTAAAAACACTTTAAAAGTAAGGAACAATTAGATACTCTTAATTTTTTAAACAAAATATTGTGGACATAGTCTATACATGTACACATACTTTCGTCTTATTCTATTTCAAGGGAGACACAGTAGTCCATCATATGGATGTATCATAATTTACTTAAGTGAGCCCCTAGAGATGCATATTTAGGTAGTTCTGGGTTTTCCCCCCTAACTGTTACAACTATGTTTCAGTAATCATCCTTGTACATGTATCTTTATACCTTTGTGCAAATATATCTGTAGGATATGCCTCTAGAAGTGGCTTTTACTTTTGGCCGACTGGTAGAGGGATTGAATCCTGGACCTTGGTATTATCAGCACCATGCTCTAGCCAACTGAGCTAACTGACCAGCTCTGGATGCTTTTATATTTTGTGCCACTTTGACATGGCTTTGTAAAAGTGGCTGCCTGCGTCTAAACATTCCCATCAAGAAATCCACAGTTCGACGAAATGAGGAAGGATGATGCTAATTACTGCTACTCATCCCCTCACTCCATCCTATCCTAATTATAAACGATAGACAAGCAGGCAAGCCAAAAAGCCTAGGCCAAATCCTGGCAGAGCAGGCCTTCGGGTTCCCAGAATCGCAATTCCACGCTGGGAGGCTGAAACAGAATCTCGTTTTAACCCCTCACATCACAAGGAGATTATTCCCCTCCATCCTCCTTCATTATTGAAAAACAGCTATTTAATTTCTGCATTAGCCATATTTTCTTTGGCCTTGAGGAGGATGAGCCGTGCTCTAAATCTCTCTACTAGAGTACCCGTCTTGGCACCACGAGCTGGGTGCACTAAAAAGAATAAGGGCGAACAACAACAGTTTCTGATTGCTCATTACTACTTCAGAACCTCTTTTAATTTGTACTAATAACAGGGACATTGATCACAAACACTCATTTGGCTAATCAGTTCATATGCAAACAAATATAAAAAATTGAAGCAAATACATTACTAAGCAGTTATGATTGTTGACATATGAGATAGAATATTTCCAGTTCTTTTGGGAAGAACTCCAAATGCTACTCAGTCATGGGTGGAGTACAGACAAGTTAGGTTCTATAACTTGTCTCACCACCACTATATATCCTAGAAGACCACCAAGAAACTTAGCTCTGATTCCCCATTTGTACCTTGTCTCCTAATTTAGAATATGTGTGGGCCTCACCCAGACCTTCCGAGGAACTATCAACTATACTAACCAATTAGATGGAAAAACCAGCAGGAATACAGTAATGTCCATAGTCTAATAAAGGAAATTTTTAGCAATGAAAGACATGACTGATATAAGGGGTCTTCTAAAAGTTCACGGAAAGGTTCATATTATCTTTTAATTCCATTTTTCCACGATCTTTCAGAAGTACCCTTGTTTAAGTCATGTCTTTCATTGAGAGAGAATTTATCGCTATTTTTATATGGGAGGAAATAATCTGGACAAGGTTAGGTAACTTGCCCAAAGTCACACAACCACTGGAGCTGGAATTAGAAACTAAGTCTTTTTTTACTCCAAAGTTCATGTTCCTTCCATTATAACCACATTAAAAAAAAGTAAAAAGTACATGATTCAGGACTTCACTTCTGAATTCTTAGCTACAGAAGTACCAACTAAAATAGACAAAACAGCTGATTTCTGGCTTCTTTCTTTACCTTTAATTCTAAACCATTCTCCATCCTTGGTCCTCTTCTCTAAAATTGTTCTTTTTTATCCCAGACAATCTCATCTCTTCCTATGGCTTTACCCTTATGATTTCGACTAAGCACTACATGCTTCTTTTCCAACTATGAAATTTAAAGTAAAACTATGTCTATGACCTGTAATAGTCAACTTTCTCTTGAACATTGACTTAAGTGGGGTTCATTACATATTTTCACTTAATCTTTAGAATTATTGGATATTATTTTACAGAAGAATGATGCTGTACCAGTGGTTTATTAAAGTCACATGGCAATTTTGCTTCTGCCCAAGGTCTCTGGCATCAGAGGGCTCAGAAAATGTTGTATTTAGCTGCTCTGGAAGATGTAGCAACTCACCCCTCTGCTCAGAGCCTATGAGTTTGGATTTAGTTTTCTTGAATATAAATTGCCTTTGTTTTCTGTGTGATGCTTGGATCACTTCTGGTCACTTACGTGTAACAAAGGAATTTTATATGAGAAAGCCTAAGATCTTTAGAGAAAAGTTGGATGTTCCCAGGATGTGGAGTCATTATTTTTGCTCAAGAGGACTTGGGTGGATTTCCACCTCTGCTAATGGTATATCTAAGAAATTTGGACAAACATGTCTGCTAAGGCCAACTAGGAAAAGCTGTACAAAATTTAAAAAACATTCCCCCTTTCAAAAGAGGAGAGCTAACAAGTTAGAGAAGAATTACCGGGCCAGGATCTAGGATAGGAAGGAGCCCAGGAGAGCAGTTTGGAGCTGCTTTTCTCCTGGGTGTGTTTGTCAGTTCTGCAGAATTAACCAAAAGTACTTCTTATAGCTAAGGAGACAGGAATTAGAGTATAGGACCCAGCCTGCCAAAGGAGCAGGGAGTGACCTGGTGAACTTCCTTGCCTTGGTATGGGATCCCACCTGCCACAAAAGACTTAACCCAGAAGTAAATGTGAACCAGGAGTAGGCAGGCTCTCACAGGGATTGCAACAGAGTATTGAATTATCTTAATCTTTGAAAATTGAATGAGGTGATCCTGAACTGCTATGCAAATATAAATTAAATCAGGAGGAAGATAATATCATCCTAGTCTCAAACTATTTGCAAGTGCTAAGACCAGCACACAAGATAACAAGATATCATCAATGAAAACCAGCACAAATAATAGACAGCAGAAATCAACCTAAAAGGCTCCATACATTGGAGTTGTCAGATATAGACTTTGAAATAACTATGTTTATTATGTCCAAGGAGATAAAAGAAAAGACTGAGCATAGTGACAGAGAACTAGAAAACTATGAAAACATAATAATGGAAATTCTAGAATTGAAAAATACAATAACCAGAATTGAGAACTCAATGCACAGGTTTAACAGCGCAGTATTCCACTATGCAGCTGAATTACACTTTATTTAATCCTGTCCTACTATTGAACATTTAGGTTATTTCTATTTATTTTAATGAAAATGGCTTCATTTTCATTTTTAAGAAATAAAATCTATCATAGTAGAATCCCTTATATCTCTTCCTTACTCCATTCTCCTATCAGAGGTATCCCCTATCTCAAAGTTAGCATATATATGTAGTTAACATATACACAGTCCTTAGAGATCCCAGTCCTCTTCTAAGCATTTTATATATATTAGTGAATTAAATCCTCACAACCATCACATGAGATAAGTGCTATTATTACCCCATTTTAAAAATTAGTAAACAGAGACATAGTAAGGTTAAATAAGTTGCTCAAAGTCATACAGTCAGGAAGGAGGAGAGACAGGATTTTAAGCCAGGCAGTCTGGTTTTGGAGCCTAGTCTCTTAACAACCATGCTCACTATCTCTAAATGAATGATGTAGACTATTGATTTTCAATTCACTGGGCTGAACATTAAAATTACCTGGGGAGCTTTTAAAAAATACTAATGCTCAGTCATTGCTGGTGGGAAAACAGCACAGCCACTTCAGAAAATCGTTTGGCAGTGTCTTGCAAAGCTAAACATACTCTTATCAAATGATCTGGTAATTGCACTCCTAGGCACTTACCCAAATGAGCTGAAAATTTATGACTGCACAAAAACTTATACATGAGTGTTTATAGCAGCTTTATTCATAATTGTCAAAAGATGGAAGCAATCAAGATGTCTTTTAATAGATGAATGGATAAACTGTGGTACATCCATACAGTAGAATATTATTCAGCAATAAAAAGAAATGAGTTCTCAAGCCACAGAAAGACATGGAAAAACCTTAAATGTATATTGCTAAGTAAAAGAAGCCAGTCTGAAAAGGTTACACTGTATGATTCCAACTATATAACATTCTGGAAAAGGCAAAACTATACAGACAGTAAAAAGATGGTTACTGTCAGGGGTGGGGGAGGGTAAGAGGAGAGGAACGAATAGGTGTAGGACAAAAGAATTTTAGGGCAATGAAACTATTCTGTGTGATACTGTAATGTGACCACATGACATTATGCATTTGGCAAAATCCACAGAACTGTACAACACAAAGAGTGAACACTAACGTAAACTATGAACTTCAGTTAATGATAATGTATTATTGGTTCATCAATTGTAACATATGTACCACACTAATGCAAGATGTTAATAACAGGGGAAGCTGTGGTTAGGGCAGTGAGCATATAAAAATTTTGTACTTTCTGTTCAGTTTTTATACAAACCTAAAATTGCTCTAAGAAATAAAGTCTATTAAAAAAAAGCCTAGGCTCTACTTCAAAACAATGAATCAATCTCTGGAAGTAAGGCTCAGGAGTGTGTGCGTGCGTGAGTGCGTGCGTGTATGTGTGTCAGGAGTGTGTGTGTGTGTGCGTGTGTGTGTGCACGTGTGTGTTTTAAAGCTCTTCAGGAGAATATAATGAATAGCCAAAGTTGAAAACTAATGACCTAGATTTACAGAGAAATCTCAAAGACACAATGTTGAATAAAAGAAAAAGTTACAGAATTATATGACCAGCATGATACTATTATGTCAAGTTTAAAATAATTCTGTATGCTATTTATGAATATATACCTATGTTAGAAAAGTACAAAACATGGATGAGAAGAACATATGTTAGGAGTGGTTAGCATGTGCTAAATCCTTCCACATTTAGAAAAGGAGTTACCTCTAGGAGAGTGAGAGAATACAAAAGGGGCTTCTAATGAATGTGTTACATTTGGTTCTTTTTTTTTTTTGTCGCCAGTTGGTACAGATATATCGTTTCTTAAAAACAAAGAAAAAGATTTGAAGCAGACATGGGAAGATCTAACATCTGTTAAATCTGGTAGATAATCAAATATTCACTTACCTGTGCTTTTCCTATATTCTTAAATGTTTCATAATAAAATTTAAAAAAACAAGGAATAAGGACCTCTGAAATAAGAGAAAAGGAGGTAAGAACTGATAATAATGTAGATTGTTTTATTGGTGAGGGGAGGAAAGTGGTTAAAGGAAGTCATACTTGATGGCTTTGCTTTTTTTGGTGACTCATAAGTTAGGATGTTTGTTGAATTAGTTGACTTGGTTAAGAACTAAAGGAAAAAGAAAGGGGAAAAAGAGCTAAGGAAAGACCTCAGTAAATGAATGTCAATTAAATTGTCTAGTAAATAGACCACAAAGCAGCACTGAGAACCCCACTGAGGTTGGAGTAAATACACAAGAAATAAGTCTAAAATATAGAGCCAGAGTCTAGGATTTGGAATATTAGCTGTACGTGTACTATGGATTTTTGATTTCTTCTGGTTGGTGGGGTTGACCCTTTGCTCCTGTGAACTATGGGAGGAAGAAGTTTCAGTTTAGTCAAACTCAACTCAACAAAGGCAGATAAATGTGATCTTATTACTGGTCACGACATAGCCAAAAATAACCCATAATTAAATTCTACAGAGATGATATCTTAAAGAGAATTTTATGTTCAAATAACTTGAAAATGTGCGTCTTTGGTATCTTTAACTATTATTGCTCAGGTAAGAGGGAATCCCTTTTTTTCAGTGATAAATTATAATGGAATCCATTCCTTAGAATCTAAATTTACTGTTTATCAGCCTGTAATTAGCTTGTTAAGTATTTTTGAATACTTTAAGACAAAAGAGAAAGCATGAAGAAACAAAAGCAATCTCATCTTAGAATCAGGTATCTTAAGATCATGGCAGACTTCTGGTCAAGACAGCAGAATAGACGGTCCCCAGCATCACTCTCTACCACAAATCAACCAATTTTCAACTCTGAAAAAACAACAAAAGCCAAGCTGGGGCTGTTAGAGCTCAGGGGAAGAGGAGGAGGGACCTATGTAGTGCATGAAGGTGGGAGATGCCACGATGAGAGAAAGAAAAACTGCTCCAATCTTTTCGAATCCCAGCCGCTTCCAGGCTGGAGCTGCTGAGTGCACGGAGTAGGAGCCAGTAGAAGTCGCAGCTGTGCCCTTCAGATGAAGTTGCCTAGAGGCAGCAGGGGAGAACAGAGCCTTGGCAGCTCGCAGGACAGCAAGAACACTAATAGGGTTCCCGTGGGCCCACGAAGGAGTGAGGAGCCAGAACAACTGAAAAAAAGGAGTCACTCAGAGGCCGGTGAGTCACTACAAGGGACTGGAGAATGGCCTGTCTCACGAGAAGTGTTGGGAGCACAGGCAGTGGGGGAGATGGGTCCACTGGGGGAACACTGGGCACAGCAAGGACAGCTGATCTGCCCCCCAATCAGTGAAGGACCACTCAGAGGAGACTGGTCAGGAACATAGAATTGCATGGGGTGCAGTTTGATGAAAAGACTCAGGCCCAGACTGGAGTTTCTACACAACCCAGGTGCACGGGATCTTATGAGAGCTGGAAGTACCTATAAAGTAAATCATTAGAACCCAAGCTGCACAAAAAGCCTTCCCTAGAGAATCAGCAGCAAAGCAGCAATTTAGCCCAACCACAGAGCTCAAATACTGGTTCCCATAGGAAGTTCCCCCATTTTAGAAATAAGCAAAGGACACACTGCCAATGCCTCAGGGCCTGCTGGGGGACCTGAGGCATGGAGTTGAGGACAGGACCCCCCTCCCACAGCCAGGCACACTGCCAGTGCCAAGGAGCATGCCAAAAACATCACCTCCATGTGATGCCACGGCTGCCACGAAAGCAGCTAGATGTCACAACCACCACACAGATGGTCCACCAGCCACTGGAGTCACCACCAGAGACCAAAGAAAAGACGACGATGTCTCTCTCCACAAAGCCCACTCCAGAGTGACAGAAGAAGCATCTGCTCTATGATAATACTGGGGGACCTGATCACACCTCTCAGCATTGAACAGATCATCTAGGCAACAAATCAACAGAGTAACCATTACTCTTTCAGAGAGAAGAGATCTAGGGTTATCAGAGGTGGGAGGGAGGAGGGAAACGGGGATAGAGAGAGATTGGACAAGAGGCATAAAGAATAAGTACAATTTATAACAGTATATATACTAATAATATTGATTTGATCAACATATGTCAACACTGAAACCCAAAAATATGTACAATCAATTATGATTCAATAAATATTAAAAAAAATAAATAAATAAGCAAAGGACAACAAATTAGTTCCAGTGCTGAGTTTATGTGGTGGGAATAATCCAACACCTAACTGAAAGAAAAAACAAAGTACCCACAACCGGAGACAAAGTTTGATATTAACTAGTAAAGGTCTCATTTCACCAAAGAATATCTATAACACCTCGAAGGACTGGAAGTACCCTGGGCTACCAAGCCAGGAAGCAGGGAGGGCTGGGGTCCTCAGCCACGCCCCCTGACACCAACACCTGCAACCAGTCCTGAGGGTGGGGGCCGAGGGCCTTGGCCACGCAGCCCTTGACATGCATAACCAACCCAGCAACAACCACTGAGCTGCAGCAAGAAGGGCCCTGGGTTCCTGAGCTGGGGTGGTGGGGGGTGGGGCTTTTGCCACACCCCCGACATCTGCACCCAGCCCAGCAATGAGTAAGACACTGCTGGAAGCCCCCTGGTCTCCCCTGTGGGAATGAGGGGGGTGCCACAGGCCTCAATCCCACCCCTCCTCCTTCTTCCTTCTTCCATCCCATTCCCTTCCCCTTTCCCCTCTCCTCCTCCCTCTCAACTGCTATGTAACAACTTCATAGAATGTTAAAAAAAAAATATATATATATATATATTAATTAAAAAAAAAAAAAAGATCATGGCAAAAACTAACCCTGGGGCTTATCCAATGAGCTTCTATAAAGCAAGTTATTTACAAATAAATCGCCAAGTGGTCCACTTGTCTCAAGTGATATCCAGCTGTCTCGAATGGATTATCACCGTTCTTATCTGACCACTACACATGGCCATGTTTTGTTACGGTAAAAGGATACTGGTAAACAAAGGGAAGGTGCCTTTCATTGTAAAGAAGGGGTTGGCAAACTATGGTCAGTGGCCAAATCCAGCCTTCCATGTATTTTTAAAATCAGGTTTTACTGGAACACAGCCATACCCATTAATTTCTGTATTGTCTCTGCCTGCTTTTGAGCTACAATGGCAGAGTTAAGTAGTTGCAACAGAAACTGTATAGACTACAAAGCCATGTCTAAGCCCTTCACAGAAAAGGTTTGCCAACCACTGCTGTTGAGGATGCTAGGTAACCTCTGAAGTGACAGGGTGATATTACTATCAGGAATTAATGTTTCTTATTAAGTCTTATTTTTCAGGAAAGAGATTATTATTAATCATTTTGATCATAAAACCTTATATTTATATGCCTAGTACTCATATGATGATCCTCATAACAATGCCAAGTTATTGTTACCATTTTACAGATGAGAAAACTTAGACCGCCTAAGTTAAGCGGCAGAGTTTGCATATGAACCCAGGCCTTTTGACTGATGTCCGTAAAAGGAGCTTTTTTCTACCTACAGCATTTTTTCCCCAGGCCAATAGTTCTGTTCTGATGAGAAATTTTATAGGACTAAGTGAAGGAACATTTGAGAGGGCAGGATTTAGGAAGCTAATTACAAGAATATTCCAAAATCCTTCCAGTGACTAGACTCAACCCAATGAAAACATTCTGCAATACAAACTAGGCTGAAATATCTCTGGCCACAATTCACAAACATCCTGTTTTCTTTTCCTAGATTAAAAAAAAAATCTAAATGGCAATCAGAGGATCACAAAATAATTGTAAATGTGCAATAACATGGGTTAACAGGGAAATGCAAATCAAAACCACAATGAGATACCACTTCACGTCCACTAAAATGGCTAAAATAAGAAAGAAAGACAATGCCTAACAAATGTTGGTGAAAGTGTGAAGAAACTGGAACCTTCATACATTGCTGGTGGGATTGTAAAATGGAATAGCCACTTTGGAAAATAGATTAGCAATTCTTCAAAATGTTAAGCATAGAGTTACTATATGACCCAGAAATTCTATTTCTAGATATATATACTCAAGAGAACTGAACGCATATGTCCACACACGCAAATCCCATACACTAACATTGTGAATGTACTAAAGTGTCGTTCACTTTAAAGTTGCTTACTTTATTTAAAAAAATCTTAAAAAGGAAAAATCTGTATGCTAATATTCTGCTGGACTTCTGAGCCTCTGAAACTATAAGCAATACATTTCATTTTCTTTACAAATCACCCAGTTCCAGGTATTTTGTTATAAGCAACAGAAATGGACTAACACATGTTCACAGCAGCATTATTCACAATAGCCAAGAAGTGGAAACAACCCAAATGTCCAGCTGTGAATGGATAAGCAAAATGTGGTATGTCCATAAAACAGGGAATTATTTGGCAATAAAAAGGAATAAAGTACTGATATATGCTACAACATTAAGGAATCCCGAAAACATTAAGCTAAGTGAAAGAGGCCAGACACAGAAAACACATTATTATATGATGCCATTTATATGAAATGTCCAGAATAAGTCAAATCTATTGACACAGACAGTAGGGTGAGGAGTGACTTTAAATGGGCATGAGGTTTGTTTTTAGGGTGATGGAAATGTACTGACGGTGGTGACAGTTGCACAACTCTGTAAGTATACTAAAACTGACTGACATGTATACCTAAAATGGGTGAATTTTACAGTATCTAAGTTATACCCCAACAAAGTTGTTAAAAAACAAAAAGAATTAAAAGGGCTCAATAGCCAGTCAAATATCCAGAATTCCAGACCCTCAATCTTCTCATATTTTAAAAGTGATTAATAACATGACATGCAATTTTTCATGAACAAAAATAAAACAAAGGAAATTTTGGAAAGAAGTATAAATTGAATTGTATATCACCGACGATCAGAAGTTCTGAGCGGAACTGGTTATAACCATGAGGTCCATCTTTACCTTTTCATAACCCTCAGCTGATGAGGCCTGAGAATTCTAAGCAGTCTGGGAGACGTTAAAGCCTATCAGTAGGGAGCACTCTGCACTTAGAGGACCCTGTAAAAACCATACTCCAAGCCTTCATTCTTCAGCTTGCAGTCACGTCATCACCACATGCTGTAGTCCGGAGTATTTATGGCCTGAATCACACATGGAGCCAGTCTTATCTTGAGCAACCATGTCTGCATCCACTTAAGATAAAACTGCGCTAATGACAGGAGTGTGTGGTTTAAATGTAGCTCTTTCTCGATATATTGGATAAAGTCACACTTGGTCAAATAAAGCTTCATGTTATATCTCTGTTAATCTGGTATTTATTTTATGGTGCAGCAAAGGCAGCCATCAACTTCATCTTCGCATCTGATCCTATGCAGATGGTGATGCTAAACGTTTAATACTTAAGTTATTTTCCCATCTAACTGAAGGACAATAATTTTAGAGTATACGGTAGTAGTAGGCACTTTTCAGTCCACTTGAAACTGAAATGAAATACCTTGCCTGTTATTTTAGTCCCACTCCGCTCCCACTAAGTAACGTCACTGGGTAAGGTCATCTTTGGTACAGTGATTTGCCTGACAAGACAATTATGATTCAAACAAAGGACTTGTCTCTGTGGGTTTCCTTTCTGTCCATCTGATGAATAGGCTTCTCTGGCTGTATGCTTATATACTGGGAAGAATTTGCTAGGCTCTTGGAGTTGCCATTAATGCCATCTTTCTCTCTGAAGAGAACTGTTTTATCTTTTAACAGTATCCCTTGAGGGAAGTCTGACACAGAGAACTGTTTAATATACCTGTATTTCTCAATTCTGAGGCAAGAAAAGAACTCTGAATAAATTGTAGGGATTGGAACTATCAGATGCAATAGCAAACTTTGGGCTAGAAAAATCAGGACAACAAATTTCCTCCTCCTACTTTTGTGTGTTAACCCAAAATTGTTATCTGGACTATAAATTCCTTGAGATTAGGGATTATATATTCTTTGTTTCTGTATCCCTGGTACCTAGTAAATGACCTCAGTAAGTGTTTGAATAAACAAAGGAATGTATACATGCACAAACATTAATTATGTGCCCTTCTCTGGGTCCTCATTCCAGTCTTACAAATGTTGAGAGATGGAAGCTGATGTTTTAGTTTGTAAAAGATTTGAAATGACTGGGAGAAAAACTGAGATTACAATTTGAAACGAGACTGAGGGAAGGAGCTCCAAGGAAGGCTAGTGTTGATTCTAAATAAATAGTGTGAAAATCACAGCACCAAGAATCTTCATTAAAACAATTATAAGAAAATTGAAAGAGTAACTGCTCTCAGTGATTTTTTTAAACATTGTAAAAACCTGCAACCAACTGCTACAAGAAGAATGTCCGTAGGAGATGATAAGTCATATACGGAGCACACATGTATACGTGTATATGCTGCTTACCTAAATGATTATACATATACATTTCCTGGAAAGTTGAGCAAGCCATTAAATTGGGGATTTCTGATGTAGTTCTCTTTCTAAAGGTCTAGGGAAGAACAGGCCATACATTTTAGGTGGACCAACTTTGCAGCAAAATAATCTCAGAAAGCAGAGACTACACTGAAATACTACTACACACATATTATTAAAGAAAACTCTGCTGGAGATTGAAAGAAAAAAGCCTCCAACTTCTCTCATTACCTTAAAAATGTGTGCTTTGAGGATGTGATGTCCCAGCTCAATAGTTTGCTGTCGGTTTAGTTTTCCCTCTTGGCGGGAAAACCAGAAGGCAAGTAATGTGTGACCACTCCTGAAAAGAAAAAGACGTTCATTTTAGAAATTTTAATGCACCAATTCTGCTTTGGGTGGGGAACTGTTCAGGTCCATCAAAACAGTCTCATTCAACCAGTTTCCTGGGAAAAGGGTACCTGCTACTGGGCAAATAATGGGTATTGAAAGGTTCCTAGCTTTTATCCAAATCACATGTATAATATCACGAAATGACATTTCTAGTTGGCTTATACCCATCCCACAAACAGATGGCATTAAAAGATTTTTTATTTTTATTTTCTGTCTCTGTCAGCAACTCTTATTTCACCCATGCTTAAATGTCAGTGTTTCTCAGGATCTCATTCTTGGTCCTGTTCTGTCCTCTCTCTGGATTAGCTCATCCATCCTCAGAGCCTTCACCACCACTTACATCCTAGGTCTTTCTCTTTAGACTTTTCTTCTCACCTTAGACTAGTATACATACAACTGTCTATTGGATGTCTCCATTTGGAGATCCCGTTGTACCTCAAACTCAACATGTTCCAAACTGTTTTAACAACCTCTTCCCAAGTGAAGTCTTCTCTGATCAGACTTTATCAAGCTTCTACCCTTTCCCTCTGGGTGAGGAGAACAGAGTACTTTCTTTTGGTGTCACCAATATATGTTATATATATCTCTAGTACAGTATCACATTGTCGCGTGCTCTCTTCTCCACTAGAGTGTGAGTTTCCTGATGGATCCATTCTCCCATATCTCCAATCTGTTCATGAAAGAGAAAGCTCTTTTTTCTGCCTCTGGATATTGTCTTATCTGCCCAAGGTGCCCAGAACTGCCTTGGCCCTCTTGCAAATCATGTGGTCAGCTGGCTTGAAGACAAAGCCAACAGGAGGGCTAGGCAGTGCAGAAAAATAGATCCTGAGCCCTGACTGTATAGCATCTGAAGCTGCCCTAGTTTTGAACGTCCTGCTATATAAAGTAATATACTTCCCTACTGTTTTAAACCGTTTGAGTTGGTGTTTTCTGATTCTTCCAGCTCAAAGCATGCTAATGATATACTTCTTTAAGTGTTAATGTAAATATATAAGTGTGTACTTATGTGTGATGTGTGTATATATAGAGTTATATGTATTTCTGTTTATATATATGAAAGAAACTTGAATTACTTATATATTCCATAGTGCCTAACACAACCTATTGCATATAAAAATGCTCAATAAAACATTTTTTAGAAGAAAATGGGGCAGTGAAGAAAGGACACTGGATCACCTTTGGGGTTCATCTTCTCACCACATTTGCTAGAGTCTCTAAGAACTATGAACACTTACACCTGTCTCTCTACTGCTCACCAGCTTAGTGGTCAGCAGACTTCTTTATGCCACTGGTAACACAACTCTTCTACTCCTTTCACTTGAAGTGCCATAGAAGAGGGAAATAAAACCATCTAAGTTTCAAGTCTAATGAATTAATCAAACAGAAGGAAAAATAGCAAGTGCATTCTTGCTGGTGATGTTTCCCTGAAAGGAGGCTCAAATGTCTACTGGATGATTTTCTCTCATACTCAACACTGGCTACTCAGCCAGGTTTAATTTGAAGATGCCTCACACTGAACTCTGAAATACAAACACACTCTTTATTTCTTAATTAATTAATTAATTAGTTAATTTTTACGCTTCAGTAAGGAACCTGGAGAATAGGGGCTCCCATCTTAACATAGGAATCATCTGAGAGAGATTTCATTCCAATAAGATTTTTAAAAGAAACTTTAACCTTTGGCTTCACAAAATTTCTAAATTGTGGTAGATACCAGGTTATCTTGTTTAATTGCATAAGATTAACCATAATGGAAAGGAAGTTATAATGTCTCAGACAAGTGTAGCCTACATGGAATCATCAGTATCACCTGCAGGTCTGAGCCCAGGACTGTTTTACACTCATAAAATCTGGAAATTGCCACTGAACTTTTATTTAACTCATGAAAGCTCAATTCAATTGATAGCCTATTTTAACATAGCATAGGGAAGTTAGACAGTACAAAGAAGCATTTATAAAGTGCCCTATTCTCAAGAAATCAATACTCTATCCAGCTATTAACAATGAAGTTACTGTAGTGCCCTTCGTGTAAGAATTATTAACTTCAAGTGATTCATCCATGGCTGTACAATACTGAATAGAACTCCTGAATATTAGGCCTCTAATCCACTACCTATGCTTTAGGCCATTAATGTGAACCCATGCCTGTTAGGATTATGGTAAAAAGTTTGAGCCTGACAAATAAATGAATTTTCAGTTAGACACAGAATTAACTTTGCCCTAGTGTGCTCATTCTACTACCACGACTAAGAAATCCTGGTAAGATGTCTGCATTTCTCTAGCATGCATTTCAGTTAGCTAGAGATGATGGTGCTTGCTTTTGTTACTGTTTGTTGAACAGGCACTGAGGAGAAACAGCAAGCAATATAGCTCAAGGATAACATGAAGGTGACAACTGTAGTTCATTTTTTTTTTAATACAACATGCTATATTATTCATAAAAGCATGGTTCTAATCAGATCATTGGACTCAGCTTGTGGTGTCTAGGACACAAAGGGTAACAGCAATTTACAGAATATGCTGACATTTTCATTTGTACCTTACTCTTCTGATAAAATACGGTGCTACTGGCTAACCTGTAGTCTGAATGTGTTATACTACACGTGTCTATATTTGTTTCCATTTCTCTTATCGTTTGCTCACTCTTGAACCTTATTCCTTCTGACTCCAAGCCTTACCATTCTCTGAGATCACCAGCAGCCTCTTAATTGCCAAACATGAGGGTACTTCAAGAAGTACATGGAAAGGTTCTTTTTGAAATACCCTCGTAAAGCAGTTTTCTCTTAGCCTTTGGATCTTTTCTTTTTTTCTTATTTTCTTCCTCCTGCATTAGGTCCTACTCACTGCCTCCCTCCCTTCTTGAAACTGTCTCTTGACATCTGTGACACGACCCTGGTACTTACTCAATTTCTTTCAGTGAAGCAACTTCTTTGCCTTAGCCCTAGTTCCTCTTCTTTCCTAGGTAGCTCTCACCTAGTCTCCTGGTTTCAACCTTCACCCCAAGGTGGATGTCTCCTATAGTGACATCTCAAGTACTGAGATTTTGTTTTGCTTCTTTAACTGTCTGCTGGGTCTCTCCACCTCCATTGCTGTCAAATGAAACTGACTTTTTGAAGTTGGAGCTTTCCCTCAAAACCAAGTCTCCTTAAGACTTCTTCATTTTTTAAAATATTGCTAGTCTCCTTAGGACTTCTTTACTTTTTAAAATATTGCATAAAACCTAGTAGTTGTTTTTCTCCTCTCTTTACCTTTCTCACCTGAATAAATGCAAGTCTCATTCTCTCCATTCTGTTCTCCACAGCTTGCCCCCTGGCCCATCCCGATAACCTACATGGCAGAAAGCTGGTCAAAATTCTGCTCAAAATTCTTCAATGACTTTACATTTCCTCTGATATATAATTTAAATTCTTTAGCATGGTATTCAAAAACTCTCCATAATTTGTTGTCTGTCTGTCTTTATCTCCTCACCTTGTAATTTGCAGGGTTTCAAACAAGCTTTCTCTCTGCCTAGGATTCTCTTTCCTGTTTAGTTCATCGGGCAAATTATTTCTCATTCTTCAAGTCTTAGTTCATACTACCTTCTCAGTGATGCCTTCCCTGCCCCCTCCCAGTAGACTCAGGGGTTCTTTGCTTAGCTTTCCATTGTACCTGGTAAACATCTCCATTACAGCACCTACTGCACGACACCCTGTTTTCATATCAGTCTTTGTGACTGACTCTATTAAGGGTAGAAGCCAGGTTTTTTGACATATGTACTCCTAGGTAACAGGAATAAATATTTGCAGAATGAATGAGTAATTAATAATACCTTACACATGTATACTCTCTTATGGTTTTCAAAATACTTTAATAATTGTTAGATTTTCACAAAACACTACACTGTAGGCACAGCAGTACATATTACTCCTAATATCATGAAGGACTGACTGAGACGCAACAAGATTGAGGGACAGATCCCAGCTCACATGGTTAGGAAGTAAGAGAGCCGGGATGAGAACCTAAGCGCTTCTAAAACCTAGTTCTACTGAAACCTAGTTCCATTTCGACACTACGAGAATAGCAACTTAGTTTTCATTTCTGAGTACATTTGTGTGAAAAATCCACCAATGTAAAGAACATATTCATTTGTACCTTATGAACTCTGGATTCTTAATAATTAAAATCAGCAACTATTAACTCTGACATTTTTTGATTGACATTTTCGGAGAGAGTAGCTAAGAAATAAAAGTAGAGTATGCCTTAGTAAGTGTGACGTGATTTTAGGCATGACTAAATATAACTATGCTCTCCCTGTATAATTAAATATGACGGTCATCAAAATCAACTTACTATGGGTTCAGATGGTCAGATGTGGTTATAAAGATTGATGTGGGGTGGGGCAGGAAAGTGGTGAGTACAGAAGAATTATTTCTATATAGTTTATATGAGATCACTTTATGACTCAAAGTTACCCTGCAGATTTCCCTGTCTACATTCACAGTGCTGCCTCTTCATCTCTGAAATGAAGTCAAACAGATCTATACTCAAATCCTGCTTCTGCCACTTACAAGCTTTATAACCTAGGACAAGCTATTTAACCTCTCTGTAAGACAGGGAAAGTAACACCTATCTCTCAGGACTGTGGTAAAAATAAAGTGAGACATATTAAAAGTGAAATGTATGAGGTTTGTGGAAAAACAGAATTAGAAGATAATACGAATCTTTCCATGAACTTTCTGAACACTCCTTATGTTTTAAATTTCTTTTGTATCCTCCATAGCAACTAGCATAGTGCTATCCTAAAGGAATGACCATTAACCATAAACGATTTTAAACATATAGGAGGATAACTATGTACTCAAATAGCACTTTAATTTCCTATGTGTGTAGCAGGGTGACATGTGATACCCGATCCTTTGCCCCAATCCTTACTCTTCCATACCCTACTCCATTACCTTTGCAGCCAGAAGAGAAATCCACAGATAGGGAAAAATTACTGGGGCATGGCTGCCACTCACTGTTAGTAAATGCAGGAAAACTTGGTAGTGTAACTTCAGGCAGAGAGAAGGGATAAGGACAGAGCTAACTGGCCCCTAAGAAATAACGTAAAAGTTAAGCTAACAGGAGAAATATAAATTTCTCATGTAAACTAGAGGTTTCCAGGAGGACAGTAAGTCTTATACTCAAGGTGTATTTAATTTTAGATGTTTTAGGAGAGGACCAACCATAAGTCAGAGCTGAAGATCCTTCCACCAGCATTGTCCCCTCTCCCCTCTCTTGGATATATGCTTTGAGAAAAGTCAGAGAAGGTGGTATCCAGAAGAGCAGAGGACAGATTCTACTTCCATTCTCACTTGCAGGCATCAGCAGCCCCTGTATATGGATTTATGTATCTGGAGATAAATGATACGCACCTTTGGACAACTATGGGTTACAAGGCAGTGAGGAGCTACTGTCACTTGATGACCCTTTTCCTATTTTCCAAGAGCTCAGAGCTATGGAGTCATTTAGAGAAAAACCCTTTCTCAAGCAAGAATCACTCCCTCCTTCCCATTTAACAGTTTGGAAGTTGGATAACATTTGTTTTACACAAAATATACAATGGTACTTTGTTTTTCTAACAGATTTTCACTTAGCACACCAGGGAGACAGCTAGTCAAAGTTTCTATTTGTAGTAATGAAACATGCTAACAAATAGACTAGAGTATTTCTAGCATGGATGTTTTCTCATTGTTCTAGTCATAGTCAGTCATGTGTAGTCACATAGCTTTTATTAACTCACAAACTCCATATACCACACTTCAGAGTTCCGGAGAAACAACACGGAAGTGCTTTGATATTCTGTGTGATGCTCAGATGTGACAAGTGGTAAAGTTATGGCCAGTTGGCAAGGAATTGCTTACAATCTAAAGGCTATCTTAATCTATCCTACCATTTGGGCCAAAATAATATGTGCTGCTGTGGAATGTCTTTTTATTATAGAGGTGTATGTGAGGAACTATTTAGGGAGAACTAGTGAGATTAGAATTATGGGGCAGAGGTGGCTAGCTGCCTACAAAGGGTTGCACTCTCCTTCCACAGTCAAGAGTTGTTGGGAAGTGGCTATCTTGCCAGGGACCTTGCATTCAAGTGGGGTCATGTGACTGAGTTCTGGTTAATGATATGTGGACAGAAATGATATTCCTCATTTCAGACCCAGCCCAGAAAAATCTTCTGCTTCTCCACTTTGCTTGTCTTCCTCCATTTGCCAGCTGATGACATCACACAGGAGCCCTCAGAAGCAGTATGTTAAAGACGGCAGAGCTGCCATCACCTGGGTCCCTGAATGGCTACACAGAGCAGACCTTCTAACAGTGTGCCTGTGGACTTCATGGGAGTGAAAAATAAATTTCTATTGTGATAAACAACTTAGGTTTTAAGGTTTATTTGTTTCAGTAGTTAGCATTACCAAAAAAATCAGTTTCTTTAGGGATTGATAACAGAGGGATGGATAGAAGGATAGAGAAAGAGTAGGAGGAAGGACTGAGGAAGTACTCATCTCAATGTCAGTGGAAATAAGCAGAAACTAAAACATATTATTCTCATAAATCAGACATTTGGAAATAAGCTGAACTTACTGTACCTTACTACAACATTGCTGAAGCAGACTCTATGAAAACAGAAAAGGAGGAGTCCCCTTTACTTTGTGACAGTAATGTCATTTTCTATCCAGTATTGAACCCTCCCTATTCCTAACAACTGTAGCTTATCCCAACTAATATGATATAATTTTTTACATTCCCAAGACAGCTAATTGAAAGTACTCAAGCCGTGGCATCATTAACAGATTCCCTACCACAGCCTGCCATTAACTAAAGGTGAAAGAGGAAAGTTGCTTTAAATGGGTGCTTCTCTTGTGCTACTAGGGGTGTGTGCATTTGCAAAAAACTAACTCACTGGATGATCTGTATTGTGAATTTAAAAAATTATGTCATATTGGTTGGGAATAAGCGACAGCTGTCAGGAATAGGGAGGGCTCAACACTGGATGGCTAGTGGGGATAGAAAACGACTTATTACTGTTGCAAAGCATAGGGACTCCTTCCCCTCTTCTGTTTTCATAGATTCTGCTTCAACAATGTTGTGGTAAGGTACAATAATTTCAGCTTGTTTCCAAATGACATTTTCAGCAAGGCTAGTTCCTCTGAGAAATCCAGATGATACTACCAGGTAATCATTGTCCAGAACATGAAGAAGTTAGTTCTTTTGCTGAGACTCCTTGTCTCCATCTCACTACCTGCCAGTTGTAAGAGGACAAAGGTGTCTCTTAGCTGGGCCCTTAGTATTTTCTGTAGCTCCTGAGCCCAAGTAGAAATAGGAGTACAGGAACTAAAAAGATACAAGGGGTTCCTAGAAGTTCAAAAAGGTTTGTTTTGGTTAGTATATCCATTCACATCTCGGGGTAAGAAGGGATCTTAAGTTGCCCTTCTGACAGCCAGGCTTCTAGACCTCTTCATTCTTTGCTTCTCTCTTCTATGTTCAGTCTCTTACTCTTTATTTGCTTATTCCACAATGTCTACAAACATGGTCAAGTCTTCCCTTTTCTTCAGTGCTAAAATTTTGGGAGTATATACAGTCTATGTTAGTGGTATTCACTTTTACACTTCACATTTAGTTTTTAATGTATGGAATATGACTTCTGTTACCAACCACTCTACTCAAAGCATTCTGGCAAAAAGCTGCAAATGGCTTCTTAACCTCTACCCTCTTGCAATACAAGATACTGGCGAGCATCCTCTCCTTGAAACTGCCTTCTCCTTTGACTTCTGTGACCTTACTTTCTCTGTTTCTCCTTCTAGCTCTAATTACCCTTTAACATTATTATTTGGCTCATCATTTTCTTCTAGCATTTAAAGTATCCCATTTTCATGCTTTTAAATTTCCTACTTTATATTCTTCACTTGGTTGATCCTATTTAGTCCTATGGCTTCCAATGTCAGTTATGTGCAGGTAACTCACAAAGCCATAACCTCAGGCCCTGAGCTTTCTCTTTGCCTATTTTCCAAAGTCACATTCTTAAATATATTCTGTGCACCTTTCCTTGGAGGCAATTCATTACGAAAATGTCCAAGTACAACTCACCTTCTCCCCATAAGCCTTTTCTCCCTCTTCCCTCTGCTCATGCTAGAACCTCTCCTCCATTCAGAAAGTTCTGTGGTGGTTAGCAGCATCACTACCCTCCATCATTCAAGATAAATTCTGAAGTCATTTTTGACCCTTCTATCATTACCTTCCATACACACAAAAAAAGACCAAGTGCTTTTGAGTATCTTCAAAATGTGCCTTTTACACTCTGCATTCTATTCTCACATTATTGGTCTTAGCATTTCTCAACTAAAATATTGCTATAAACCTCATAACTAGTATCCCATCCTGCAGTCTCTCCTCTTTTTCAACCCGTCTTTTTCATACACTACTTGTCAGAGCTATCTTTCACATCATCAGTTATCTGATCATTGTTTTCTCCTCCTCAAAAAGTTACAGAGGCGCCCTACCACCTACAGAATAAAGTGTAAAGTATTGAACGTGGCATTCAAGGCTTTCGTCCCCGTGACAACTATCATTCTCTCTTTCTGACCATGCATCTTATTCTCTCATCATAGCTGCTCACAATTCCCCAAAGGCACTTCATACCTTCACATTCCTCCTTGCTTTTGCTCCTGCCATTACCTTTTCTTCTCTCCCTACAGTGCTCTCCCCCTCCTATGCTGCTTACTGGAATTTAGTTGACCCTTCAAGGCTGAACTTGTGTGTCCCCTCTCCTATAAAGTATTTCCTCTTTGTCTAGGTTCCTATGGTACTCTGTACTATGGTACTGCGGATGGTTGCTGACTTCCTTTTAGAGGGAACGGCTTTAGTGTCAGTGGTGTTTTCTTCACCTAAGCTTCTCTAGCAGTTAGCATTGCTGTTAGTGTAGAAGAGTTCAATAAATATTTCATGAATGTAAATAAAGCTAAGCAGTTGTGAGGAAGAGCAACACAGACTTCGAGATCCACTTTCCAATTCACTTCTCAATTTGCCACTGTTAAAATGTGACATGAGTGTGACTATGACTCAAATAGTGAGAACAGATCGACAATCCTGATCTTCTTCACCTCTCATCATAAAAAAAAAATTTTTTTCCCCTGTGTCTGGCCAGTACGGGGATCCAAACCCATGACCTTCGTGTTGTAAGGCTGCACTGTAACCACCTGAGCTAGCCGGCCAGCCTCATCTTAAAAACTCTGCCCACAGTTAAACTTTGGTGGTGCCGCCTTGCAGTCTGTTGCTGCTACCCACTCTCAGCAAATGATACCCACATGACTTTGCAAAAATTCTTTCTTCCATCATTAGCTTATCGGTCAGTAACTGCTTTGGCATATTCTTCTCACGGCTTTCTCACGGAAGCTGAGTTCAAAATATATTTCTAGTCACCTTGTGCTGCCATTTCATATTCACTATGGAAATGTAAGGACCTGATGAAAGTAGACTATAAGTAGCAGACTATAAATAAAGTATGTCCAAGATGTACCTTTGCAGAAATGAGTAGAAGAGCATTATTTCTTTGTAAACATAGAATCTGGATAGGGATTTGCTGTCTCCCACTCTGCCTCACATTTTCCTAATGCCTTTCTGTTCCACTAATGCATTACTGGCCCTAAGAAAATGAACACTTCTTCCCGGCCCCAACAACGAAGTGTTCAGGCAGTTGGCAGGGCTCCATGTATGACTCCACTGATTTGTCATACTTTGAAAGACCAACAGTAGGCACAGGAAGATTTATCACTCCTCTCTTCCTCTTCCTTGCCCCTCAGCTCTTTATTTTATCTCTAGCACAGCACTTTGCCTTGAATTATAGCTAGTTATAAATGTGTCTGTTAAAACAACTAACCTATAAATCCCAGTAGATAGATTTATCTTACTTATATTTGTATCCCCTGCAGTGCTTAATACACAGCCTTGAAAGTATTACTTAACAAATGTTCATTGAATGCTTGCTGAAATCCCTGTCTTCACTTAGGTCTGAGGCACGGCAGGAGGTAACATGGTGAACAGAAGGCACTGTTGAGTGTGAGAAGAGTTTCTCAAATATTTTAAGTTGCAAACTAAAAATTAGTACCACTTATTCCTTTGTTCACTCATTAATTCATCATTAAAAAAATATTTACTGTGTGCTTACTGTGTGCCAGGCACTCTAATCACTAGGAAGACAAAGGTAAGATGAAAATAGTAAGAAGATAAACAGAGTAAGAAAAGGTGCTTGTCCTTACTGGGCTCATTCATATTCTAAAGAGGAAAGTGGACAATAAACAAGTATTCACATATAATAAATTATGATAACTATTAGAAAGACAGTAAAAAGGTTGCTATTATTAAGACTAAAAACCAGGAAAGACTTACTTAGATAAGGTGACAAGTAGAAGTTTCTCTGAGGAGGTGACATTTAAACTGAAATCTGAAGGAGAAGTGAGAGATCTTGCTATGTGAGGAGCCAGGGAAAGTGAGCTCCAGATGGAGGGAACTGTTAAGTGAAAGGCCCAGAGGTGGTAAAGTGCAAGTTCTAGGAACCGGCAGAAAATGAGAGGGAGAATGAATGAGCTCAATTTAGAAAGGTAGGAAGAAGCAATCTCTATAAATACAGGGCTTTGAAGAATCTGGCTTTGATTTTATTCTAATCACAAGAAGAAGCCATTGAAGGATTTTCAGAGATGGTTACATGGTCTGATTTGTGTTTCTAAAAAATCATTCTGGCTACTGGTGGAGAATGGACTGGATGAGGGCAAGAGGGGAGAAAAATTAGGACGCTAAAGTAATCCATGTAAGAGTCCAGGGTGTGGTCAGTAGAGATGGAAATAAATGGATACTTGCAAGTAAAATCTGGATGGTAGAACCAGCTGCATATGCTGATGGCTACAGTAAATACGCGTCTCTCAGCTGTAGGTTCTTATGGTCTCGAGGATAGATAGAAGGCTATTAGTGTTGATTTTACGAAATGTGGAGATCTATCTGCTTTTGAAAGTCTCTAGAGATGGCTGAGTGAATTGCTCTACTCACAAAAAAGAAAATGTGCTGTCACGTCCCGCTATGCTGGAGATAACGCCTTCTGGTTGCTGTGCCATTAATCTTGGTCCAACAACCTAGAAAAACCTATGGGAATCTTATCTTTTGATTCAGCAGAGTTGCTTCAGAGACTCATTAATAGGACAAGTTAGCCTCTATTTCCTATGCTACTGTCAATACCAAAAATTTCCCTTAATCACCTGCCCCACCTCCTCCTCATTTTAGATAAAGCTACTTTATCTGGTATTTGCTGTACCGAACATACCCACGTTAAAAAAAGCTATATATGTATATTTAAACATATAAAGCAGTAGTACCTTCTTGTAGCAAAATAAAACAATATAGAAGATATATCTGATATATATATATATATCTTCTTATGATATTATCTCTCTCTCTCTCTATATATATACACACACCGTGTTTTCATTAGTTGGCTCTTCTGTAAATGTTTCACGAATGACTAAATGCTAAGCATTTATGCTTGCCGAGTCATAAAATGATGCTCTCTCTCTCAGCATAAGTATATAATATACATACTATTTCTCTGTATATATATTGACTTAGCAAATTTCTCATGAGTTTTTAATGACAGTAAGAATAAGTACTTCTCAGTTTTAACTGGGTTTGGGGAAGAATTCTGATTACAAGCTTTTTTCAAACTTCATTTTGGATTTGGAAAAGGAAAAAAATGTTGTGGAGGCCCATCTTCTGACGGCTTGACAGTGTTAAAGATGGGAGCAGTTTGCCTATTTGACTAATAGGCGTAGATTCCATGATTTATGCTGAGAGGAAGCAAATTTGTAAAGCTGAAGGATATTCACGCACTGGCAAACTGGACATATTCCAAAATATGCATTAGACTCCAAGTAATTTCTCCCTTGAATCAGATCACAAAACCATGACCTTGGGTTACTAGAGTAATACTTCAGATCTGAGTATCAGATTTATTCTTGATGCCAACAGGGGTTAGAAACTAGATTAGATAATAAGGAAAAAATATTCATTGGCAAATTAGATAAATCCCCAATAACATTACAGATCAATGAAATCTCTCCCTGGAAATCACACATCCAAACCATGACATCAGAAGATTGATTCTGCCTTAGTTATAGAAAAGAACAAGAAGTGAAGCAGATCCAGACCCTGAAAAGAGATTAGAGAGCTAATATTTCCAAGGAGGTAGGGTCATCTACTAATAGTCAAGTGTTAGTAAAAGATGTCTGGTGCACTTCCCTTCTCTTTGCTTTAACTCTTGCAAACCTCCTAAGGGCCGAATTCCAAGAGCCCCTTTTTTCTTCCCATGTTTTGTCACTTTTTTGAATTCTCTCCTAATGCTTTTAGAAAGCAGAACTCATCCCCCAATTCAAGGGTTTGTTGTGGGAGCCTGCAATGGCTATCAGGAGCAGTGACCTTGAGTTTGTGCTTCAGTGAGGGTATAGTTGAGTACCATCTTGCTGGAGGCTTACGTTTGGATTAAAAATCAAAATCACCACCAACTGTAACTCGTCCTTCTGTAGTCATTTCAGACCCATGTATTGCACAAGAAGCCAGGCTGCATGGGCCCGGCACAGTTAACTTTTTTTTTTTTTAAATTTTATTTTGTCGATATACATTGTAGCTGATTATTGCTCCCCATCACCAAAACCTTCCTCCCTTCTCCCTCCCCCCCTCCCCCCCAACAATGTCCTTTCTGTTTGCTTGTTGTATCAACTTCAAATAATTGTGGTTGTTATATCTTCTTCCCCCCCCCCCCCGGTTTGTGTGTGTATGTGTGTATGTGTGTGTGTGAATTTATGTATTAATTTTTAGCTCCCACCAATAAGTGAGAACATGTGGTATTTCTCTTTCTGTGCCTGACTTGTTTCACTTAATATAATTCTCTCGAGGTCCATCCATGTTGTTGCAAATGGGAGTATTTCATTCGTTTTTATAGCTGAGTAGTATTCCATTGTGTAGATGTACCACATTTTCCGTATCCACTCATCTGATGATGGGCATTTGGGCTGGTTCCAACTCTTGGCTATTGTAAAGAGTGCTGCGATGAACATTGGGGAACAGGTATACCTTCGACTTGATGATTTCCATTCCTCTGGGTATATTCCCAACAGTGGGATGGCTGGGTCGTATGGTAGATCTATTTGCAATTGTTTAAGTAACCTCCATACCATTTTCCATAGAGGCTGCACCATTTTGCAGTCCCACCAACAATGTATGAGAGTTCCTTTTTCTCCGCAGCCTCGCCAGCATTTATCGTTCATAGTCTTTTGGATTTTAGCCATCCTAACTGGGGTTAGATGGTATCTCAATGTGGTTTTGATTTGCATTTCCCGGATGCTGAGTGATGTTGAGCATTTTTTCATATGTCTGTTGGCCATTTGGATATCTTCCTTAGAGAAATGCCTACTTAGCTCTTTTGCCCATTTTTTAATTGGGTTGCTTGTTTTCTTCTTGTAAAGTTGTTTGAGTTCCTTATATATTCTGGATATTAATCCTTTGTCAGATGTATATTTTGCAAATATTTTCTCCCACTCTGTTGGTTGTCTTTTAACTCTTTTAATTGTTTCTTTTGCTGTGCAGAAGCTTTTTAGTTTGATATAATCCCATTTGTTTATTTTTCCTTTGGTTGCCCGTGCTTTTGGGGTCGTATTCATGAAGTCTGTGCCCAGTCCTATTTCCTGAAGTGTTTCCCCTATGTTTTCTTTAAGAAGTTTTATTGTCTCAGGGTGTATATTTAAATCCTTAATCCATTTTGAGTTGATTTTAGTATACGGTGAGAGGTATGGATCTAGTTTCATTCTCCTGCATATCGATATCCAGTTATCCCAGCACCACTTGCTGAAGAGGCAGTCCCTTCCCCAGTGAATAGGCTTGGTGCCTTTGTCAAAGATCAGATGGCAGTAAGTGTGAGGGTTGATTTCTGGATTCTCTATTCTATTCCATTGGTCAGTGTGTCTGTTTTTATGCCAGTACCATACTGTTTTGGTTATTATAGCTTTGTAGTATAGCTTAAAGTCAGGTAGTGTTATGCCTCCAGCTTTATTTTTTTTGCTCAGCATTGCTTTGGCTATGCGTGGTCTTTTATTGTTCCATATAAATGTCTGAATAGTTTTTTCCATTTCTGAGAAAAATGTCTTTGGAATTTTGATGGGGATTGCATTGAATTTGTATATCACTTTGGGTAGTATGGACATTTTCACTATGTTGATTCTTCCAATCCAAGAGCATGGGATATCTTTCCATCTTCTTGTATCCTCTCTAATTTCTCTCAGCAGTGGTTTGTAGTTCTCATTATAGAGATTTTTCACCTCCTTGGTTAACTCAATTCCTAAGTATTTTATTTTTTTGGTGGCTATTGTAAATGGGCAGGCTTTCTTGATTTCTCCTTCTGCATGTTCACTATTGGAGAAAAGAAATGCTACTGATTTTTGTGTGTTGATTTTGTATCCTGCTACTGTGCTGAAATCATTTATCAATTCCAACAGTTTTTTTGTAGAGGTTTTAGGCTGTTCGATATATAGGATCATGTCATCTGCAAACAGAGACAGTTTGACTTCATCTTTTCCAATCTGGATGCCCTTTATTTCCTTCTCTTCTCTGATTGCTCTGGCTAGTACTTCCAACATTATGTTGAATAGGAGTGGTGAGAGTGGGCATCCTTGTCTAGTTCCTGTTCTTAAAGGAAAAGCTTTCAGCTTTTCCCCATTCAGGATGATATTGGCAGTGGGTTTGGCATATATGGCTTTAATTATGTTGAGATACTTTCCCTCTATACCTAACTTATAGAGGGTCTTTGTCATGAATGAGTGCTGAACTTTATCAAATGCTTTTTCAGCATCTATAGAGATGATCATATGGTCCTTGTGTTTGAGTTTATTAATATGGTGTATCACATTTATTGATTTGCGTATGTTGAACCAACCTTGCATCCCTGGGATGAATCCCACTTGATCGTGATGAATAATTTTTCGTATGTGTTGCTGTATTCTGTTTGCTAGTATTTTAGTGAGGATTTTTGCATCTATATTCATCAAGGATATCGGCCTGTAGTTTTCTTTTTTGGTTATATCTTTACCTGGTTTTGGTATCAGGATGATGTTTGCTTCATAGAATGAGTTTGGGAGATTTGCGTCCGTTTCAATCTTTTGGAATAGTTTGTAAAGAATCGGTGTCAATTCCTCTTTGAATGTTTGGTAAAATTCTGCTGTGAATCCATCTGGTCCTGGGCTTTTCTTTGTTGGGAGCCTTCTGATAACAGCTTCAATCTCCTTTATTGTTATTGGTCTGTTCAAATTTTCTACGTCTTCACGGTTCAGTTTTGGGAGCTTTTGTGTGTCCAGAAATTTATCCATTTCCTCCAGATTTTCAAATTTGTTGGCGTATAGTTGTTTATAGTAGTCTCGAATGATTCCTTGTATTTCAGATGAATCAGTTGTAATATCGCCTTTTTCATTTCTAATTTTTGTTATTTGAGTCTTCTCTCTTCTTTTTTTTGTTAGCCATGCTAATGGTTTGTCAATTTTATTTATCTTTTCAAAAAACCAACTTTTTGATTCGTTGATCTTTTGAATTGTTTTTTGGTTTTCAATTTCATTAAGTTCTGCTCTGATCTTAATGATTTCTTTCCGTCTGCTAACTTTAGGATTGGATTGTTCTTGTTTTTCTAGTTCTTTAAGGTGAAGTGTTAGGTTGTTCACTTGCCATCTTTCCATTCTTCTGAAGTGAGCATTTAATGCAATAAATTTTCCCCTCAATACTGCTTTTGCAGTATCCCACAGGTTTTGGTATGATGTATCATTGTTTTCATTAGTTTCAATAAACTTTTTGATTTCCTGCTTGATTTCTTCTTGGACCCATATGTCATTAAGTAGAATGCTGTTTAATTTCCATGTGTTTGTATAGTTTCCAGAGTTTTGTTTGTTATTAATTTCTAGTTTTAATCCATTGTGGTCTGAGAAGATACATGGGATAATTCCAATTTTTTTGAATTTATTGAGACTTGATTTGTGACCTAATATGTGATCTATCTTGGAGAATGATCCATGTGCTGATGAGAAGAATGAATATTCTGAGGTTGTTGGGTGGAATGTTCTGTAGATATCTGCCAATTCCAATTGGTCTAGAGTCTTGTTTAGATCTTGTGTTTCTCTACTGATTCTTTGCCTAGATGATCTGTCTAATATTGACAGTGGAGTGTTCAGGTCCCCTGCTATTATGGTATTAGTGTCTATTTCCTTCTTTAGGTCTAATAGAGTTTGTTTTATAAATCTGGCTGCTCCAACATTGGGTGCGTACATATTTATGATTGTTATGTCTTCTTGATGGATCAGTCCTTTTATCATTAAGTAGTGTCCCTCATTGTCTCTTTTTATGGTTTTTAGTTTAAAGTCTATTTTGTCAGATATAAGAATAGCCACTCCAGCTCGTTTTTCTTTTCTGTTTGCATGGTAAATCTTTTTCCATCCTTTCACTCTTAGTCTGTGTGAATCTTTATGGGTGAGGTGGGTCTCTTGTAGGCAGCATATAGTTGGGTCCTGCTTTTTGATCCAGTCAGCCAGTCTGTGTCTTTTAATTGGGGAATTTAAGCCTTTAACATTAAGAGTTGTTATTGAAAGGTGTTGATTTATTCTTAGCATTTTATTGGTTGTTTGGTTGTCTTAGGTGTCTTTTGTTCCTTGCTTTCTGATTTACTGTTTGGTTTCTTTGTTTGTTGGTTCCTTAGGTTGTAGATAGTGTTTTTGTTAGCTTGTTTTCTCTTCATTAATGCCATTTTTATTGTACTAGCGGGTTTAGATTTTTCTTAGGTTTTTATGGCAGTGGTAGTTATTTTTCAGGAACCAAACCCAGTACTCCCTTGAGGATTTCTTGTAAGGGTGGTCTTGTGGTAGTGAACTCCCGCAGTTTTTGTTTGTCTGAGAAATATACTATTTGCCCCTCATTTCGGAAGGATAGCCTTGCAGGGTAGAGTATTCTTGGCTGGCAATCTTTGTCTTTTAGTATTTTGAAAATATCATCCCATTCCTTTCTAGCTTTTAGGGTTTGTGATGAAAAGTCTGATGTTAACCTGATTGGGGCTCCCTTATAGGTGATTTGACGCTTCTCTCTTGCAGCTTTTAAGATTCTCTCTTTGTCTCTGAGTTTTGCCAATTTGACTATGACATGTCTTGGAGAAGGCCTTTTTGGGTTGAATACGTTTGGAGATCGTTGAGCTTCCTGGATCTGAAGATCTGTGATTTTTCCTATACCTGGGAAGTTTTCTGCCACTATTTTGTTGAATATGTTTTCAATGGAATCTCCATTTTCCTCCCCTTCTGGAATACCCATGACTCGGATATTTGAGCGCTTGAGGTTGTCTGATATCTCTCTCAGATTTTCTTCCATGTCCTTGATTCTTTTTTCTTTCTTTTTGTCTGCTTGTGTTATTTCAAACAGCCCATCTTCAAGTTCAGAGGTTCTCTCTTCAACTTCGACAAGCCTGCTGGTTAAACTCTCCGTTGTGTTTTTTATTTCGCTGAATAACTTCTTCAGTTCAGCAAGTTCTGCTACATTTTTTTTCAGGACATTGATTTCCTTGTATATTTCCTCTTTCAGATCCTGTATACTTTTCCTCATTTCATCATGATGTCTAGCTGAGTTTTCTTGTATCTCATTCAGTTTCCTTAGAATTATCACTCGAAATTCCTTGTCAGTTATTTCAAGGGCTTCTTGTTCTATAGGATCTAGAGTATGAGATTTATTAACTTTTGGTGGTGTACTTTCTTGATTTTTTGTATTTCTGGTGTCTTTTTTTTGGTGTTTATTCATTGTGGCAGGGGGTTTCACAGTCCACCGGTTTAAGACTAATGACTAACTAGGATGTTGCTGTGGTTGCCAATTTGGTATGGCTCCCGCCGTGACTGCTCAGTTGGCCTCTAGTGTCTTGTGTGTGTGGTTGCCTCGGGTCTTGGGCTTCTCCGGGGATCCACCTTTCTGGTCAGCTTGTACTCTGCTGGGCTGGTGGATCACGTACCACAGGGTGTGTGATCTCTGTTGAGCTTTCACTTTCTGTACAGGACTTCTCCCCGTTCCGTGTGCTCTGGCCCAGGCTGTTAGATCGTGCAGTGGCGACCCCACCGGGTGTGTGGTTTCTGTCGAGTCTCCGCCTCCCTGGCCGCACGTCTCCCCCCTCTGTGCACACTGTGCTGGGCTGGGGTGTGTCTTCTGCACCCCTCGTCTATCAGCTGGGCCTTCAAGACCCTGCTCAGCACCGCCTCGCCCAGGAAGTCTACCAGGTTTCTGCTAGGCACAGACGACCGGTCTCTCTGGGTGCCTTTGTAGCACTGTGTAGATCTTTCTCGGGTCTTGTTCACCTTTGTATCCCCCCGGTATAAACCGAGTCTAGTGCCCGCCTGCAGCCTGCTCTCCGGCAGGTTCAAGCGGACCTGGGAACTCTCCTACCACACTATTCCCAACCAGAAATTCGTTAGGCTTTTTTCCAAACTGGTGGTTGCAGAGATGGTATCTGCCTCCCAGTAACAGGAAGTTTACCGGGGCGGAGTCCAGGGTGTGGCGGAGTGACAGTCGGCCCGCCCGTACTTCCTAGCCCTCCCAAAACTGGTCGGGACGCCCCACACCCCCAGCCCTGCCAGAGAACCGTGGAGGGAGTGGGAGAGGAGGTCGGCCCGCAGGGTCCGGAAAGCCCCGCGCCAGGCCAAGCAAATGGGCTCAGTGATGGCCGAGCAGGGCGGAGCTGCCCGCACCTGGGAAAATGGAGGCAGCACCGGGGCAGTGAGTGGCCTGGTGGTGCAGTCGGGGAGCCGCGTGGGCATCCACCCCCCGAACAGAGCTCTGCCAGGGATCACTCACAGTGCTGTGCCAGGTCGGGCGCTCGCTCTGTCTCTGGTTTGTTGCCTTCCGTGTTCTCGGCGCTGCCGCCTCGGGCTGTTCAGTCGCGGCGCCGCTCGGGCGCTCCCAGGAGTCTTCTTTAATGCCGGCCTGAAACCTCGAATCCTGGATAGGGCAGCTGGCCGCCTTCAGCGCGGCCCCAGCCTCCGGGATCCTGGCTGCATCCACAGCAGCCCTGGCGCCGTGTTCCCTGTTTCAAGACTTACTTTTGCAGCTAAGAATCAGTTCTTTTCCTGCTCCACACTTCAAAGCTGTTGCCTGTAAATGAGGCAGCCTCTCCTGCCGGGGGCAAAGTGGCGTTGAGCCCCCACGACCGGCCAGCAGCAGCAGTCCTCCCTTAAGAGATGGCCAGAGGAAGGTCCACAAGTTTCCCGGCTGCCTGAGGCCCAGTGGCCACCTTTTCCACCTCAGCTACTCCGCGCCAGCCGCCGCAGCTGCCGCCATCTTGAAACTCCACAGTTAACTTTCATTTTGGGGAGGAAGCCCTCTTTTTTTCCTTAGACAAACTACTTCTTCTTTGACACCTTGCTCTGTGGCACGGATTTTGGAGGATTAGATCTCCAATGTATAATTCGCTAACATGGTCAGATAAATTAGGAAAAACTTCAACAAATCATTTGTTAAAAACAATCAACTCTGCTCATAAAGAATCAAGTAAGTATTCAACTATCCACATAGGAATAGGTAGGATTTGTGTAGCTTTCTCCCCTTTTCCACTCACCATAAAATTTGCGACTCTTAGTTTGAAGAAATCAGGTCAAACTAAATTAGGTTTCCATTATCACAATCTTATTAAGTTATCAGCTCAATACGCATAGAAAGTTCACAACAAGCTTCCTGTGTTTTATTCAAACATTTAAAAATAAGGCAGCTGAGTCTTCTAATATATATATGCTAAGCTGAGAGCTGTTCCTAGGAAAGGGGAGGCTAAATAACAAGGGAAGGAAACAGAAAAAAGAGTGGAGATTTATTCAAGGGAAGTGTAAAGCTATGTAGAAATATTAAGCAGTAATTGGACAGCACCACAAGGCTGTTTGCCCCCAATTGTCTACTCCATCAGCCTCAAATTTTGACTATCAAAGTCACTAGAAACAAAGGCTGGTAAAGACTTCTCTCAAATGCCCTATTTAAAACGCACAAGTTGCCTCAAATGGGTTTTCTACCTCCCTATTATTAGCATAAGAGCAGGGGTTAGTTTATTAGATTAGTGACATCTCAGTGCCCAAGGGAATAAAACATGGGACAGATTAAGTTCAGAGTATGACAGAAGTATAACAGTGATGAATAGCGGGGAACCAGACAGCAGAATTAGGTGGTGAGGTCTAAGGTTTTTGAGTGCTTCAAGGGGCATATTTTCATCTAGAATGCAAATCCAAAATCTTAGAAGTTTTGATATCATAAAAGATTTTTCAGTGACACTTTGCTTATAGTTGATACACACACACACACACACACACACACACACACACACACACACACACACACACACACACACACACACACACACACACACACACACACACACACACACACACACACACACACACACACACACACACACACACACACACACACCCTCCTACCCTGTTACGAACCAAGACATTATCTATAACTTATTTCTTCCTGTGACAATTATTTGTCTATGCGACATTAAGTCATTCTCTCTGGTATATCAATTCTCTGCCCAGATTCTGAGGCAATAGGCAGTCTGATATTCAAAATAAAGACAACTCAAGCTCAGCTTTTAGCACTGGCCTCTAGCTCTGGTGTCTCCTTTTCTAGCACCATCCTCAGATTACTGACTCTTTAGCTCAGGCAGAAGCTACCTTCTTGGGTGGCCTATTTCTGATGAAGATCAACTACTTTTTTGCATCAGTAGAATATTCTCATCTTTGTCTAATTCTCTAATAAGGTCGACAAGTTCAGGATGAACAACTGAGTGTTGAAAGCCCAGGAAAGTGGACTATAAGAGAAAAGGATGTTGTGCTGCTTCTGAGAACTCTCCTTACACAGAGATACATGGGCTTTGCCAATATCATTAAATTCTTAGTGAATTTCCATCTCACTGACCCAGGGAGACTCAAGCTCTGAGATCAATACTTTAGTAACAAGGCTGGTGCTAGCCAGTGCTGGAGAGGAGGCTGAATTCCTACTGAAATAAAATCTAAGAAAGTTTGTTTGATAACTCCTCATCCTGTTTACCGTTTTAGTCTCTGCCATTAAGTGAATATGATGATCTCTCAGGAGCCATGTTATTCAATCACCAGGGGGCAGACTATATACAGCATTTGAAGTTCGAAGTGTTTGTTCTCGTTGTCTCAGTGCATCAGTCTGTTGCTGCAATGCTCCTACTTAATAAACAATATTCAGAAGGAAAGCCTGTATAGCCATGGTAAACAACGTTGAGAAGGCAAGTCTATATAGCCATGATATGGCTGCATATTTTCTCCTTTGGGAGCTCCCTGAGGATTTCATCTGTTGTAAGAATACTGTTAATTCAGCAGCAGTCTGGCTGTCTTGGGCCTCAGCTTTCAATTCTCTGAGACAGGATGGGACAGCAGGTCAGCTAGCAAAGTTTCTCTGGGAACTGATCTTAAGTGTTTATCAGGCAATTCTAGATTAGTCTCTTTTTCTTAAATATGTAGCTGCCAGCTTTATGTATTAAGCAACAGCAGCAGTACTAGCAGGATTTATAATAAAATCCTTTTGAGAATGCCACACAATTCATAGAAGAGATTCAGACTCAGCTTTTTTTTTTTTTTAAATATTATGCCCCAAAATGCTAATAGCGGAAGACTGTTGTTGACGATCTCATTATCCACAGGATTTAGTTAAGGTACACCTGAAAGGTCTATTACTGCGAAGGGAGGGAAGGAAAAAGAACATACCCTGAACACTTTCTTTGTGCTCTGTACTATTCTAGGCATTATACTGCACGGCCTCACTTAATTCTCACTGATTCTACGAAGAAGGCATTATTGCTTTTACATGGATAAGAAAACTGAGTCTCAGAAACATTATGTAACTTTTTCTAAGGGTCATAGTTTCTAGAATAGGTAGGATTCATATGCAGGTAATCTGACTCAAAAGTTGATGTTCTTTCCACTACAGCACGTTTCTTTTAAAACGTTTCCCTCTGGGCCGAGCCTGTGGTGCACTCGGGAGAGTGCAGCGCTGGGAGCGCAGCGACGCTTCCGCCGCGGGTTCGGATCCTATATAGGAATGGCCGGTGCATTCACTGCCTGAGTACCGGTCACGAAAAAGACAAAAAAAATAAAAAATAAATAAAATAAAAAGTTTCCCTCTCAGGGAGAGTACCACAGAGTCTACTGCCTGGTTAATATCTTCATCAGAATCTGGAACTAATTTTCTAATGAACCAGCACTGAGTACGCTGAGCAGCATGCCCACAAGCACAGTTGTCTCCAATAAGGCCTGGTAAAAAACACAGTCACAGGGGTAATAAAACTCCGGCTTGTTCAGAGAGTTTTGGTCTCTCTGATGAGTCACAGTGTGAGGCACAGTCAAATCTGGCCTATCTTCTTTTTGAGCCAGAAAAGCTCTGCATTTGCCTGCTAAGTTGTTGGTGTCTTCTTTGTTTCCAGGGTATCAGCAATATACATACTTTTGAAAACACATGGTTTTAAAAACATTATTTTTGAAAATAATATATTATTCCTTTATTAAAGGAATAATTCTTTTAAAAGGAAAGTGTGGAGGAGTAGAAAGCACACCCCACTAGAATGCCCAGGAACTAGGCTCTACCCAGTAGAAAGGGAAACAGTTTCATATCTAGTCTGGTTTGTTGAGTTGAGAAAGGTTCTCAGGTCAGTGTCAAGCTCAATGGGAAATAGTGCTAGGGTAAATCAGTGATGTCTGTCATGGGTGCAGGATTGGGAAGCAGTAGTATATACCATGTATTTGCCATCCCTTCTTCCACCTATTAATTTTACAACTCTGTGCAAGTGATTCAGCATCTTAAGGCCTGTATAGCAAAATGGGGACAGTAACTCCTGATTTACCCAAAGGCAGAGTTGCTACCAGCTGATCTCTTCAAGTCTGTTTCAGCTATGAGTTTCTATTTTCCAGTATAAATCTTAGCACTGGCTGGACTTTAATGAGGTTAGTCACTGGTGACTTTAATGATGGTAAGGCTTTTGAAAGGGCAATAAAGTTTTTTAAATGATTCTGCTCTAAGTCAAAGAGATAAACAATACATTAATTCTTTCTTTATATCTGAAGAATATTGAAGAAGTCTGCTAAATAGCTAAATTAATTATAGCCAGTGGGGTCAGTGAAAATTATTTAGGAAAACACAGGTTTGTAGGGAGGCTTTCTACATATCTATGCAGATGTTGAGTCTTAAGGAAATAACACTGTGAGAAATTTAAATTAGTTAACCTCATGATAGTCTTGCCTTGAGAAGAAACAGAGATGATGTCTCCTCTATGTGAAACGTTCAATGAAGAATGCTTCTCACTACTTTCAATACCCATGTTCCATGCAATAAATACAAAGTAGGCTCAAAATTGCTTATCACAGATCTATGTCTTACCTGGGATCACAGAGAAATTTGGTTTTCTCTCCTTCTTCTCTCCAGATAAGCCATTCTCGAAAAGAAGGATGTACAAACATACGAGTCATGTCTCTGCGCTTGATTAGGAACATGGAGAGGTTCTCCATTCTCTGCTGAAAATCCTCCCATTCTAGTGTGCCTTCAATGCTACCAGCATTGATGGCCTGGAAGATATGCTCATCAGTCAGTGGGTGGAGAGAGGCCACTGCCACATTGAGGAGAGGCATCACCCGGTCAAAGGAAGACTGGGTTGGGAACTTCATATTGCACTGGAGTAAATAAACCTCCGAGAGTGAAACAGGAACTACTTTGTAGCTAGAGCTCTTTAACACTAGATAGCCTTTCTCTATGAGGTCAAATGTGAGTTTCAGGTATAGATAGGACCCTTGACTGAGGGTCTTGAGATGAGAACTGAGTTTGCCAAATGTGGTATTGTCCATTTTGCCATTAAGTGAAATGTTATTCTGGATCTCTGAGCTGCTGTGTATCCGGTGCAGGATGTAAGCCTGCAGGTCCTGGTCTATGGCTTCATTCTCTTCTAGTCGATCCAAAAAAATCCTATGGAAAGGCAGCAGCTTGGTAATTTCCTAAAACAGATGGAGAGAGAGAGAAAGACAGAAAGGCCTTCAGTTTCCCCTAACTCTTGTGATAAACTGTGAGGTCCACAAATTTATTCTGAACTTCTGAGTGGTCAAAGAGGAAAACATGATCAAGTATTAGTATCCACAGATTAAAACAAATTATTGCATAAGAGGGACACAACTTTTCCTAATATTGAGACTTAAGAAAAAGTTTTATAGGTCTTCACAAAGGGTACTTTGGGAATGATTTCATGGTCAATATTCTAAACAACACTCCTAAAATAAATAGAAAACAGAGTACTGTACAACTCTTTTGTTGTAATTTTTCTTAGTGTAAACCATGGCATAATGCCAAAGTACAATTCAGTAAGAGAAATGTATAAGATTTCAAAGAATGCCATATAAAAACGTGGCTTTCTAACCCTCCTAATAAAACAACTACATTTTAACACAGGCCTTCTGGATATGCCTCAGCCAAATGGAACATTTCTAACAGTAGGAAGCTTGGTGATGTGCTTGGAAATTACACTGGGGGAAGATGACAGGGCTTTGTGGTGACTCATGCACTGGATTCCATCCTTTCTTATCTACTTATGGACTTTGCTCCTGTGAGTACCCACTCTCCTACATAATTTTCTTCTTCTTGGCTGGATCACACAGACACATACCCCATATTCCTTCCTCCAGCTACTGCCCTGTATCTCCATTCTCATTTTTAGCAAAACTTCACAGAAAAGTTTTCTCTGCTCGGTATTTCTAATTCCTCCCTTCCTGTTCTCTCTTCCATTTGTTGCAATCAAGCTTCAAGGCCACCACTTGACTGAAATGGTTCTTCTCAAGGTTATCAGTAACCTTCACCTTGCCAAATCCAAAAATCAAGTTTCAGCTCTCATCTTTCTCAACCCCTCAGCAGTGTCTGACACAGTTGATCACACCTTTCTGCACTTTTTGGAGTCACTTTCTGCAGCCTACTTCAACAGCACGGTCCCCTCATTTTCCCCTTAGGAAATTGGTTATTCTTATCTAGCCTTTTCTGCTGGCTCCTCTTTCATTTTCCTGCCCACTCAGGGATCAGGTCTCTAATCTCTTCTCTTCTCTAGTCATTCTCACTCCCTAAAACAATTTGCTTAGTCCCATCGTTCTAAATATCATCTATATAAGGATGACGCCTAACTTTACATCTCTAGTTTAGTCATCTCCACTGAGTTTCCATCTTATATTTCCGCCTACTCAACATTTACAGTGGATGTTTCATAGACAAACTTAATATGACCAAATCAAAACTACTGAATTCTGTCCCTCACCACAATATCTTCCCCATGTCAATAAATGGCCTTCCATGGGCCCTACCACCAAAACCTAGAAGGTATCTGTGATCTTTCTCTTTTTCTCAAGCCAGCAGTCACCCATTTGCTCATCAAAAGCCCAGGATTCATTCTTGAATCTTCTCTCTAGCTCACACCCACATTCAGCTCATTATCAAGTCCTTTTGACTCTTCTTCAAAATATAGTCCAAATACGCCCACTTCACATGGTCTCTACTGTCATCACTCTAGTCTAAGCCACCACCACCTTCCACTTGTACTTCTGCTTCCATTCTAGATCCATTTATTCTAATGTTTTCTAGATACATTTTATTAACTGCACAGCCAGCAAGACATTTAAAAAAGGTAGATCAGATCTCATCCCTTCATAATGCTCTTTGGAGAGGCCTTTCCTATCTAACCTACCATCTCCATTTATCTCTTTACTCTATTTTATTTTTCTTCATAGCACCTAATACTACCTGTAATTTTAGTATATGTTTAAGTATGTATTTATTTATTGTTTGTGTTCCTTACTAGAATGTAAGCTCTATGAAGGCAGGGATACTGTCTGCTTTGTTGATTGTTGAATCCCCAACCCCTAGAACAGTGCCTGACATACTCTAAGTTTGTAAGAAATGTTTATGGAAATAATGAATGACCAAATATGAGGGTTCATTTTCTAAAAAATTATTATTTTTTATGACATTATTTCACTGTCAGAGCTGAAAGAAGAAAATTTTTTAAAATTCTCAGTTGACGTGAAAAAAATATCTGGAAAGTTACTGTAGGTCTCTATTCATGAAGACACTGAAATTTGGACTTTGTAGATTAATATGTGTAGTACTTTTTCAGTTTTTTGACATAACTGAAAACTTAAAAGTCATTTGCTCTGCCCAGACATATTTAAAATTTCCTTTGAAGTTGCACATGGCATTATGTAAAAATATGTATCAAGATAACATCTCTCAAGCATACATTTAGTAAGAGTAGTCAGTGATTGTGTTCTTGGAGGTTTCTTCTATTCATCCTTCATGTTGAACAACAAAGCTACTGACCAATAATGGTAGGTTATATAATTTTCAGTTGTAAAGATGTATTTATGTTGACTCACCCACATTCTTTAATTCAAATTACTTTGAGATCAATAATAAACATCGGTAAGGTGGTGGTCAGGATTAGAAATACAGTTTCTGATCATGGAAGGCAGTAAACCTAATTTGTCAATATAGAAGAATAATACCAAGTGCCTGGGAGAGTGGAAAAGGAGGGACTTAATGCACAGACTATATTCTGTGCATTAGTAATTATTACAAAGGGGTTGCATCAAAATAGTGGGATTGGTGTATAATGTATGAGATTTTAATATTCATCAAAAGAAGGGATGGTTTTTTAAAAAAAGGTTTAGAAACACTGTTCCAAAGCAAGTGTGAATGTGTAAAGAATGGGAGATACCAACTCAGTTACAATGAGAATGGTGGGGAAGGTGAAGTCATTTGTCCTCAGGCCACATATTTTTACAGGCTCAGTTCCACATTCCTGGTCCTTCCTCTAGGCCATTAAGTGGTTAAGTGAGTGAGCAGGGAAGGTAATTAAACAAAACAAAACAAAACAAAACTCATCTCCCAGTTGTAGTAAATTTAATCTAAAGCCCTACTATTGCCAATATTTGTTACAGGAGGGCATATACAGAAGAAAGGCCACCTTCATGCTACAGAAAAATTGTTCTAGTAGAAACAGATGGAGGAACCACGAAATATGACTCTAGACTGCAGATTGAAGTAGATTTTGCATAGTATTATATGACAAAAAATGTAAAACAAAAGCCAAAGTGTTAGGGATTTTCTTTGCACTGCTGTCCTCAAGACAAAATCTAGAAAAATAGACTTTCTTGTCATGCTATTTCGAGGGACATTTTATCAAATCTTATCCAGAGCAATGGGAATGGAAATCTGAGAGTCACATACAGAGAATCTCTCTCTAGATGTAAAAATCCCCAGGTTGAATGAACATTTAGTATAAATAAATTGCAAATAACAAGTAAATGTGATTAGTTAGTAGGACCTTACAGGTTCTGAAGGGAAGAAATCAGAGGTAAGAGGGCAAGAAGTCACTAGATGCTCTTGTTCTCAAAATACACAAATAATTCTTTCAGAATTATTCTTGCTAACACTCTGGGATACGGTAGAGGTTTAGAAAGAGTCACCACTAAAGGAACTAGGACCTATGACTTTTTCAGTTTAAGCCCTTTCCAAGGGAAATAATTTATGGTTCAAAAGCAAACAAACACATACCTGTAAACTGGTCCTAACTGTTACAATTAGTTTGAGCCAAGAAGGAAATTTTCCAATCATTTTACTCAGAAATGATACAATTGTATCCCCATAATCCGGTTTGTGAAATTCTGCTTCATTTAATCCATCAATTAAAATGATGAAATCTTCATCTGGGATTTTTCTCTCTGAGATAGAAAGAAACAAATTACTTAATAATTACCAAGTGGAAAAGGATGTTCTTACTGGGTCTTTGATCACATATCTGTTTGGAAAAAAATATTAGAAAAGGCCTGTCGTGTTTACTGAATGCTCAGGGTACATAATTTACTACAGACATAGAATAATTCATTTTGTGAACTCATTTTGTTTTTCACCAGGTGTGAAAGCTTTTGTCACATATATGAGTATATGTATCCTCATTTTCATAAATCCTCATATATCCTCATACTATCAGTTGTGAGACACCCTGAGCATTAGGGTCATAAGAATTTGCACATGACCATGGACTTGTGGATTTTTAAATTTAATGCTACAATTCATTACTTCCATGTTTGATTTGTTGTATATGGATAAATAATGAAATCAATATTCTTTAAAAAAAATGAATTTGCACATGGAAATTTATTTCTCTCACACATGAAAAAGCTAAATAGAATGTGTTCTGTTTTCTTCTGATAGCATTAAAGAGAACAGTATCACCTGTTCTTTTGGGAATTTCCCAACAAAGGTCAAATTTAAAGTCTAAAGTAATATATGGTACTACAGGTGAATATATAGTGGGAAGGAAGGGATGGAGGAACAGAGAAAAGGAATCCCAGTCAATACACGGACCTGAACAGGCAGGCTAGATCCCAAGATCCCAGCAGCTTCCTAGACTACACCTAAAGCAGCCTCAATGACACCAGTCCCGTGTGTGATCTCCCTGGGGAGGAGGAGTCAAGCAGGAAAGACAAATACCTGCTATGTTTGTGCCCAGTTCCACCCTGGACTCTACACAGTCCTAAACTGACAAGGATTTTCGGATTAGGCTGAAGAAGGAGGCTTGGTGAGATTTCTGGATTTTGTTCTCACTAAATTCTTATTGATTCTTAAACAACACTGAAAAATTTAAAAATCCCCAGATTGAGTGAATATTTTAGTAGAAATGAATTGTGAATAACAAGTGTTATTAGTAGGGCCTTATAGGTTCTGAAGGGAGAAACTCAGAGGGAAGAAGGCAAGAAATCACTGGATGACTGAAGTGAGTAATAGTTTTTATCTGAGAAGGAAAAAGATGAAGCTGGGACAGAAGAAAAAGTCTGTGGACTTCTGTAGAAGATTGGCTCTTCCTGCCTTTAAAAGAGTGAAGACCAACTAAAACTGTACATGCTATTTTGGTTTCACATTGGAAACAACACAGCTCTTTAGCAATGATTAATAAGCCTTTATATTTTCCCACTAAAATACAAGCTTTGTATAAAGAAACTTAATTTCAATATCCTAAATACTACAAGTCAGTTCTCAAATTAGAAAGAGTTTTAAACATTACTTTCATCTGTCAACTTTTTAGGAAGAGAAATGAACTATGGATTCTAGCTCTAACTATTAACAATGATTATTAGTGAAATGGCTTTCTAGATGATGTAGCACTAAGAAAACACAAAATTCCTTCAGGGAGTCCAAAGAATTAAGGGAGAGAGAGGTGTTCCTTGGAACTAACTGGGATTTACCCAGACAACTGGGGGCTGTTATGTTCTTGATTTTGAGGACTCTACCTCCCTTAAGCTTAATTGCATCTGTAACTTCCACAAAGAAATTTTCTACTTGTGTCCTGCCTGGCTGAGCACCATCACCTCGTCCCACCCAGTGGCGTGCTGGAGTCACCCACACTGGCGCAGGAGAGCCCACTGCAGTACTCTAAAGAGCGCTGTTAAACAGCTGGTAGCCTGAAACTGGCTATGGCGGGAATACAGAAATGGGCAAATTTTACAAATCAGCCCTCCTTCCACAGGTGACTGTTAAAAATTTACCAGCATACCACTGTCCCCCCCTTCAGTTATACCTCCTTTAACTTCACCCAGGTTTCTTCATAGGAAACCCATGATCTTTAAGTGGAGAAAAAGGCTGATTGACAGATAATGCATCTGTTGAGATTTTCTTGGGGAAAAACACCTCAAACATCTCAAGCATAGAGATAAAAAATGTGCTCTAAATTATGATCTAGTCATTTTAATGAATTAAATAATTCATTTGCTAATAAAATTAAAATTTCATTTGCATAAATTCCCAATAGATTATATTATTCATCCACGAGTAAAGTAGACAGTATGTCATTTCTTTTTTCTTCAAAAAGGGAATATTTGTGTCCATCATCAGATGAGTGGATATGGAAAATGTGGTACATCTACACAATGGAATACTACTCAGCTATAAAAACGAATGAAATACTGCTATTTGCAACAACATGGATGGACCAAGAGAGAATTATATTAAGTGAAACGAGGCAGGCACAGAAAGAGAAATATCACATGTTCTCACTTATTTGTGGGAGCTAAAAATAAATAAATAAATACACAAATAACAGGGGGGAGGGGGAAGAAGACACAACAATTACAATTCCTTGAAGTTGATACACAAGTGAACAGAAAGGACATTGTTGGGAGGGAGTGGGGAGAGGGAGGAGGGAGGGAGGTTTTGGTGATGGGACACAATAATCAACCACATTGTATAGTGACAAAATAAAATAAAATTAAAAAATAAAATAAATAAAAATTAAAAAGGGAATATTTGTCCTCCCCATCAAGATACTTATATTCTTCTAAATCCTGGCTTTTTTTTTTTTTTGAGATTTCCATCCTTTGAAAGAATTACTTACAAGTCACCTATTAAAGCAGGTGATACGAGGTGTCAACAAATATTTCATCTGTTAAGCAAGGATGACATATTTATCTAAAGCTACCACATTTTTTAGGATTCAGAACAATAAGTGGAAAAAATGTCCTAATGTTACTAATATTGTAAAACAATGAGAACTATTCCTAAAATAATTTCTTGTCCTTTGCTAAGTGATAAGGTTTCTTAATTATAAATTTAAGAGGTGAGACCTTTATAATCTTTAGACTTTGCCTTTCAAATGCAATCAGCTATACACAATGCTTTTGCATGTTCATTTTCAAGCTGCTGCACATTATTTAAATAATACTAAAACTCAGAAGCTTTTAAAGGATTTTATAAATGAAATTTAAAAAAAATAAGGACCCACAAAGGATTGCTACTTCATATTTTGCCATGTAAGAACATTTAAAGTACAACTACCACCCCCTATAACCATTATTTCATAGAATAAAAAATATTTTAACACTAAATAAAGTAGGAGAAACATTATCTAACCATTACATATATGTAATGTATACATATTACAATGTAAAGCTACATTATATTGACATCCACAAAAATTCTAGGCTGTTTCTATTTTCTTATTTTGTCATGAATGAATGGAAAACTTTAAATAAACTGGTGTTTAGGAGCCAGTGCTCTAGCTGAGAAGTCACTGAAAGATTTCTCAAGCCCTTTAACCCTTGTTTTTAATCACTTATAAATATACACTCAAGGAATTCTCCTCTGCCTCTACTTACTGTATTCTTAACAAAATACTTGAACTGTCTTCCTTTAGCAGTCCCATTCTAAGATTCTACCTGGGTGCCTGAGACAAATAAGAATTACAGAGACTGCAAGAGAAGAGATGGTAGCTAAAGTCAACTGAACTCTAGTGCATGGGATTTTATTACTGGTGTAGTATACAGGGCTTATTAAAAGTGAAAGGAAAATTCATATCAGATATTTTTATTCAGAAAAGCTTCACATTACATCTGAATTATCTTTCTTTTAGCTGTGATAAATTAGTGTCTCCTTTCATTTCATATTGGTGGCTACAACAAAAACCCAAGAAACTTCAAAACATTTTCATTTGTTTTACACTTGTGGAACCTTAAAGTACTGTGCTAAATACTGACTCTCATTTTTAAAAGAAAAATGTATAATTTGAAATCTAGCTTCTGACTCTAAAATGAAAATGTTTTCCACTGAACTTTCCTGGAAAGAAAACTCTAGCTACCTTTAAAAAATTCTCTATTTTTAAAATTGTTCCAATAAAATTTATATATGGTGAATTGCAAAGATCTTAACTTTACACTTTGATGAGTTTTCACAAATCAATATACTCACGTAACCAACACCTTGATCAAAATACAGAACATTTCTATCACTCCAGAAAGTTCTCTCAGATTCCCTTCCAATCAATCCTCAACAAGCAACTGCTGTTCTGATTTCTAACACCATAAACTATACGTGTTTCTTTTACTTAATATGTTTTTGAAACTCATCTACATTATTGAGTGTATTATAGTTTGTTCCTTTTTATTACTAACAAGTATTCCACGGAATGAATATGCCACAATTTGTTTATTCATTCTGTTGATGGACATTTGGGTTGTTTCCAGTTTTTGACTAACTATAAATAAAGCTGCTAGAAACATTCTTGTATGTCTTTTCGTAGACATATGTTTTCATTTTTCTTGGGTAACGCATAGGAATAGAATTGCTTGGGCATAAAGTAGATGTATGTTTAACTTTATAAGAAACTGCCAAATAGTTTTCCAGACTAATTGTACCATATTACAGTCCTGCTGGTAATGTATGAGGGTTCTAGTTGTTTATCATCCTCACTAACATTTGATATTTATCCTTTTAATTTTAATCATTCTGATGGGTGTGAAGGGGTATCTCACTGTAATTTTAATTTGCATCTCCCTGATTAATGATGTTAAAAACTTCTTCATGTGCTTGTAGGCTACTGATGTAGCTTCTTTTGTGAAGTGTCTAACTCTCTTGTCCATTTATAAATTGGGTTGTTTTATCTTTTCATTATCAATTTGCAGATGTTCTTTAGGTTTTGTGGATACAAGTGCTTTGTCACACCCACATACACAAACACACACACACACAGAGTGTATATTTTCTTGCTTTTTATGACTTGCTTTTCCTTTTTTTTTAGTGGTATCTTTTGTTGGACAGATATTTTTAATTTTGATGAAGTCTAATTTATCACCTTTTTCTTACATGATTAGTGATTTTTATGTCCTAAGAAACCTTTACCTACTCCAAGGTTGTGAAGATATTCTCCTCTATTATTTCTCTTAGCTTTAGAGATTGATTTAGGTTCATGATTCCAGTTATTTTTGTGTATAGTGTGAGGGGTAAGGATTGAGACTCATTTTCCCCCCATACATTTATCCAGTTTTTCCAGTACCATTTGATGGCACAAACTCTTTTTCCCAAATTGTCTTAGCACCTTTGAGAAGATCGATGAACTGCATATGTGTCGGACTATTTCTGGATTCTCCATTCTGTTCCACTCATCTATTTTCTATCCTTGCACGAATACCATCCTGTCAGTACAGTGTTGTAGCTGGCTCAAGCTGGCTCATGGGAACTGACTGCTAATTTTTTATGCATAAATCAGCCCTACACCCCTGAACTGGTTGTTAAACATTTACTAGGACATCACTGTCCATTATGATTACTGTAATAATCTGTAATACTTTAAGTCGTGAAATCAGATACTGTCAGTCTTCCAACTTTTCTCTTTTTCAGGACTGTTTCGGCTAATTCTTGGTCTTTGGAATTTCTGAATTTGTCAATTTTTACAGAAAAATCCTACTGGGATTTTAATTGGGATTATGTCAAATCTATAGACAAGTCTGAGGGAAAACATCTTCCAATCCACATATGTGGCATCTCTCTTCCATTTACTAAGTTCTTTAATTTCACTCTGCAATATTTTCACCGTGATTTCACTGTGGAGGTCTCACACATCTTTTGTTAAATTTATTCTTAAGTATTATATGTTTTTTGATGCTACTAAAAATAGTATTTGTTCCAGTTATCTGTTGCTACGTCAAACTGCTACATCAAACTCAAATGGCTGGGGCTGAGTATTGCGGGCTGGAATAATTTGGAGGCTTCTTCACTCACGTATTTGGTGTCAGGGTTGCAATGATTTGAAGACTGGAACAGTCAAATGGACTGTCCATGTGGTTTGTTGTTCTTTACAGCATGGTGAACTCAGGGTAGTCAGACTTCTTAGATGGCAATACATGCCTCCAAAAGCCAGTGTTTCAGTGAACAAGATGGAAGCTGTGTGGCCATTTATGACCTATCCTCAAGTGTCACATAGCATCATTTTGTGGTACTCTATTGACTGAAGTAGCCACAAGCCTGCCCAGACACAGCGGGAGGAGGCACAGACCCCCAACTCTCGATGGGAGGAATTTCAAAGAATTTGCAGTCATGTTTTAAAATTGCTGAACTACTTTTAAAATTTCATTTTTTGACTGTTTGTTGCTAGTATAGAAATAGATATTGTACACTGATCTATAGCCTAAAGCTTTGCACTTATTAGTTCTAGGAGGCTTTTTTGGGTAGATTCCTTAACATTTTCTATGTAAACAACCATGCTGTCTGCAAATAAAGACAGTTTTACTTTTTCCTTTCTAATCTTCATATTATTTGCTTGCTTATTTTCTTACTGTACTAGCTTGGACCATCTATGGAATGTTGAATTTAAGTGACGTAAGGGAATATTCTTGTCTTGCTCTTGATCTTGAGAGTTCAACATTTCACCATTAGCTGTATGTTTTTTGGGGTTACCCTTATCAGACTAAGCTTCCTTCTACTCCTAGTTTGCATAGTTTTTAATCATTAATTAGTGTAGTATTCTGTCAAATGCTTTTCTGCTTTTATTGAGATGATTATACAAATATTCTTCTTTATTCTGTTAAGTTGATGAATTGCAGTGATTAACTTTCAAATGTTAAGCTACCATTCCATTCCTGACCAAGCAGGACTAATCAATTTGCTATTAGTTTTTGTCAGGATTTTGCTATTATGATTATGAGGAATGAATACTGGTCTATAATTTGCTTTTCTTATAAGCTCCTTATCATATTTTGGTGTCAGTGTTACACTTGCCTAAAAAAACAAACTGAGAAACGTTCCATTCTCCTCTATTTTCTGAAAACATTTGTATAAGATTGATACTATATCTTCTTTAAATGTTGGGTACAATTCATTAGTGAAACCATCTGAAACTAGAGTTTTCTTGGTGAAAAGTTTCTCCTCCCTTTAAATTACAATTAAATTTAATATATAGAATGCTATTTAGGTTTTCTATTTCTTCTTGAGTTACTTCTGGTAAGTTCCATTTTTTTAAAAAGAATGTATCTGCTTAGCTAATTTGTTGAACTTATCATTATAAAGTTGTTTATAATAATCTTTGTTTTCTTTTAATGTCTGTAGAAACTGCAGTGATACCTCCTCTTCATTCCTGATATTAATTGTGCATTTTGATTAGTTTTGCTGGAGTTCACTCATCTTCACTATCAACTTTCTATTTCATTACTTTCTGCTCTTGCTTTTATTATTTCATTCTTTCTGTTTACTCTGGGTTTATTTTCTTCAATTTTTTCTAGTTTACTAAGTCAGAGACTTAGGCAACTGATTTTATATTATTCAGTTTAAAATATTTTATAATTTCCTTTGTGATTTCTTGACTCACAACTTATTTAGAAGTATGTTGTTTAATTTTTAAATATTTGGGGATTTTATTCTTATTGATTTTTAATTTAATCCATTGTTTAAGAGAACATTTTTTGTAAAATTTTAACTTTTTGAAATTTTTGAGACTCATTTTACAGCCCAGAATATGGTCCATGTGCACATGAAAAGAACATATATTCTGTAGTTATTGTGTAGTGTTCTGTAAATGTCAATTAGATCAAGTTGGTTGATTGTACTGTTCAAGTCTTCAGTATCCTTACTAATTTTTGTCTACTTATTCTAACAGTTACTGAAAAAGAGGTGTTAAAATCTCCAACTATGATTGGGCATTGCCCTATTTATCTCTTTAGTTTAGTCAGTTTTTGATTCATGTATTTTGAATCTCTGTTATTCGATGCATATACACTTAGGATTAATTTATCTTTCTGATAAATTGGCCCTTTTATATCTATCAAATGCCCCTCTAGTAATACTTCTTGTTTTGATGTTTACTCTGACATTAATATAGCCACTCCAGCTTTCTTATGCTCCGCGTTTATACACTATATATTTTTCTATCCTTTCACTTTCAATCTGTGTTTTTATTATATTTAAATAACCTCCTGTAGATAACATGGTTTGGTCTTGCTTTTTATTCAGTCTGACAGTTTCTGCCTTTTAATATACGTGTTTAATCCACTTACATTTAATGTAATTATTGATATAACTGATTTTAAGTCTACCATCTTGCTTGCTCCATCTTTTAAAAAAAATTCTTTTGTTCTTTCTTTCCTGATTCCTTTTGGGTTAATCAAATAATTTTTAGTACTGGTTGAGTATCCCTTATCTGAAATGTGTGGAACCAGAAGTGTTTCAGATTTCAGATTTTTTCAGATTTTGTAATATCTGCACTATACTTACTGGTTGAGCAAATCCAATCAGAAAATCCAAAATCCAAAATACTACAATGAGCATTTCCTTTGAGTGTTACACTGTCAATCAGAAAGTTTCAAATTTTGGAGCATTTCAGATTTTGGATTTGGGATGCTCAACCTGTATTTCATAAATTGTGTTTCCAGCTATTGTTCATGATGGTGATTTTAAGAGTGATGAAAAGCATGGGAATAAGATGAAGTAATTAAGTTCACTTAGAACAGAATTTATCAATAGGGATATCTAAAGCTGGTTATGCAGACCTAAATCAGCAGTAGATATATCTTGTAGCAAAATTATAAACCATATGGATTATGCTTGAGAATCTGGAGGTGACTCTGCAAGCATTTGGATACTCTCTTTGAATCAGCCATAGGTGTAGATACTCGTATCACTGTCCTTCCTTCAAGGTACCCCTAACATGTGAGTGGTTTTCCATGTTCACTTATTTGTTTCAAAATGAATTTCCTGAAATGCCTGTTATGTTCAAGGTGAGGTAACCACCATGAAGGAAAAAAGTTGAATAAGAGAAGATTCCTAACTTCAACAGCATATAATTTAGTCAAAGGGATAGGTTAAGTACAGAAATAACTAATTCTTATAAAGCACAAAGTTTAATATCTGGTGTATAGTAAATGTTCAAACAACGTTAGTGATAAAATTTTAAATTCTTAATATACATATAATAATGTGTTGAGTACCATAAACGAGATATATATAAAAAAGATCTAACATTGGGCCAAGCCCGTGGCGCACTTGGGAGAGTGCGGCGCTGGGAACGCAGCGATGCTCCCTCCGCGGGTTCGGATCCTATATAGGAATGGCCGGTGCACTCACTGGCTGAGTACCGGTCACGAAAAAGACAAAAAAAAAAAAAAAAAAAAAAAAAGATCTAACATAAATTAGGAAGGACACTATTTCCTACTGCAGGGGGCAGATGGATCAGCAGGTATTTCATGAATGAGGTAGCATTTAGGCTAGTCCTTGAAAGATGGGTAAAATTCTGACAGGCAGAGATGTGAGCAGAAAGCATATCAAAAAAAGTAAATAATGAGTAAATATATGAAGTCAGGAAAATGTAGGCGAGTGATTAAGAACTACTGTATATTTTAATTTACATGTAAACACAGGGTTCATAGGGATAAAAGTGAGCAAAATAAGACTGGATTATAGGTTGGATCCAGGCCATCAAATACCTTGAACGCTAGACTAAGGAGCTGGAAGTTAATTCAGTAGGCAATAAAGAATCAGAGGTTTCTGAATTGGGAAATTAAGTGATCAGAGCAATATTTTATGAAGCTTTATCTGGAAGCAGTACATAAAGTCTAGAAGACTGGAGAGACTGGGGCAGAGCTTCCCCACTAGGTATGCCATGAACGGGTTAAAGGTGTGTTTTAAAATGAATCTTTTCTGTCCTCATGGCATCTGGGGCCTGGGACTGCTATAGCCTTAAGGCCAGTGATGTCGGGCCATGAGGAGTCATGAATTTTTATCCTAGTAAGCTATATAAATTTTTATAATTTTCTAAGTGTGTTATGATACGAAAGAAGTACTAAACCAGATAATCAGAGAAGAACAGGAAGGGGTAGTAATACAAACACGATGTCATGGGCAGTTAAATAGCCCTTGGGATGATAAAGTGAGAACAAATTTTAGACAAATGAATGTGAGAAACATAATGAAGGAAGAATAGGATTTAGAGACTGATTTGAGTGTACAAGAAACATGCTTTAAAATACTTGTGAAGAAATTCCAAGGTTTAAAAAGGTCTAGGGTATGGTCAAGCTAATAGGCGGCAGAGGTAGAAACAGAGGTCATTACAGTTGAGAAGAAAGAAAAATTTTGATATCCAAGTAACCAGTGTGGAAGTTGAAATAACTGAAGATTATGGCTAGGAGAATGGAAATTGTAATCTCTTTTTCTTATGAGTACCCTGAAACCCTTGAAAAGGGTATATTAAGTCTCTCAGGAATAAATAGGATTGCTCAGGAATCTCATGGTTATTCAAGTCCTTTTCTGTGGCTTCCAGCATTGACAAAACATGGTTGTGGGTATAGGGCAGAGAGACTCACAAAGGCATGCACCATCTTTAAGGAGATGGTTGCACTTAGGCTGCAGCTGACAAGAGAAATAGAGGACAAGGGGAGGACAAGCGAGAGCAATGAGCAGGAGATGGATTCCATTTAATCTTTTTTTCACTTTTAAAAAAATAAAAGCTTTCCTGAGATATAATTTATGTACCATAAAATATCCTTATACCTTTTAAACACCCTTTAAAGTGTACAATTAAGTGATTTATAGTATATACACAGGATTGTGCAACCATGTATACCATTCCACTTTACCTGAACTGATGGGGTAATAAAAGATATTACATAAAGACCGGGAGGTTTCTAACTATAGGAATTCCACAACACTGAGCTGGAGCCACAATTTTACTGATTTATTTGAACTCCACAGAAAGGACTGGAAAAGGACTGGAAGCTCTACTTTCTTTAGTACAAGAAAAAGGCATTATATTTGGAAATGAGAATGAGAATTTTTATAAAGAAAGGGGAAGTAGCAGTTCCTGCAGGAATTCTTTTTCCCCCCAAGTAAAAGCTTTTATCTATTAACTGTATCCTGCAGGACACCAGCTATGAAACATTTAGTTTTGGCACTGTGATAAAAATAATCATTTCTTTTTTTGTTTTTTTTGTCTTTTTCGTGACCGGCACTCAGCCAGTGAGTGCACCGGCCATTCCTATATAGGATCCGAACCCGCGGCAGGAGCGTCGCTGCGCTCCCAGCCCCAGCGCCGCACTCTCCCGAGTGCGCCAAGGGCTCGGCCCAAAAATAATCATTTCTATAGCATAACCCAGGTGATCCTGGGCTCCAAAACCTCCACCTTTCACCTCCTTTAGATCTCACTTGTACCTTTGTGGAGATTCTCCAGGGGCTCCAGGACTCCCCTCCGGAAGGAGGCCATAGGGTCTTGAACACAGGACCGAAGGCTCAGCATGCTCTGCAGGTGGGGCTCCCGAAGAAGCTGCTCCCGATAGGCAGTCAGCTGAGCTGAGCGGCAGAGCAGAGCAGCAACATTGTGGACAAATTCCGGCACCAAGCAGGTATAGGCATTATCTGCTTGGCAATAGTGATAGGCAACCACCTACACAAGAAAGATGAAAATGAAAATAGGCTTATCAGTAGCAAGAGCAAAAGCTATGGTTATTACATGATCATTCTCTAAAACTGTCTTTTGTCTCGCTATTCCTCAACTTTTTCAAGTAAAAATAAAAGCTGCTAACTCAAGAATTGCCTGATTTGTGAAAAATCAGAAATTTGATATAATATTTCTATTGTATACATATAATATAACCCAGAATTAAAACTTAAAAATAAAAATTGAGTTTTCCCTTTGGATTATAAGAAATAGGAAGCGAGCCTAAGCATAAAGATTTACATTAATATTGCTAACATTCATTCAGCATGGAGCAGTACAGAAGAGTCTAATCTTGTAACAAAGCATTAGGAAGAAAATAACCAGAGAAAAACCATGTTAGTCTCAACAAACACATAAAATCCATATACTTACATTATTAAAAAAGTTATATTATAAACTAAGCTTTAAAAGAAATAAAATAATTCAATTTACTGCAGCTCTATTTACAATAGCCAAGATATGGAACCAATGTAAATATCTATTGACAGATAACTGGATAAGGAAAATGTGGTATATATACACAATAGAATACTACTCAGCCATAAAAAGAATGAAATTCTGCCATTTGCAGCAACGTGGATGAACTTGGAGAAAATTATGCTAGGTGAAATAAGCCAGGCACGGAAAGAGAAATAACACATGCCCTCACTCATAAATGGGAGCTAAAAAATAAACAAATAAATAAAAAAGAAAGAAAGAAAGAAAGTAGGAATAATCATAATAATACATTGAACTTTCAAAAGGAGAGAAAAGAACCGTGGTTACTAGAAGTGGGAAAGGGGTGGGAGTTAGTGAGAAACTGATAAAGGGTCACAAAGAATGATTACATTTTATAATGATGAATATAATCCTGATTTGATCATCACATAGTATACACAGGTACTGATATTCAACTCTGTACCTCCAAAATATGTATAATCAATTATGTTTCAAAAAAAAGTTCCAGGCCATCATTGTCCATAGACCATTTTCTATGGACAAATGAATAATCTGTGACAGGACTAACCTAATCTCATATAAAGAAAAGGCAGCTTTGAATATCTGTAATTCATTTGGTCATAAAAATCTAATTAATATAATGACTGGCATTTGTATCATTTAAATTCTAATGCTGCAATTGCCCTTCCCTCAGACCTGTTCTCACACTCTCACTGTCTCCTTTTCATTGCTCCTTTTGTGAACTTCTTCCTTACCACCACCTGCTTAATTTCCTAATCAGCACAATCCTTCCAACTCTTAGGTTAAAGTTTGTTTTTTAATATTTCTAGGGACCTAGAGGCTCTCCGTAAATAACTACTTTCTCTTCCCTTTCTCTTGTCCCTCAATTCTGACTCTAATCTTTACTCTGAGGACTAGAAGCTAAGAATAGCTTCTAGACTTGAGTTCTGTCTCAGTAATTTTCCAGCTGGGAGCTCTATCCTTTTTTTTTTTTTTTTTGCAGTAGGACTTATATTTATTTTTTAACTTTTTACTGTGAACTAATTTTAGACTTACAGAAATGTTGCAAAAGTAGTACACAGAGTTTCCACTTATTCTTCACCCAGCTTCTCTTATTAACATCTTATATAACAATAGCATAATTATCAAAATCAGGAAATTAACACTGACACAATACTATTACCTAAAAACATTACTGAAATCTTACAGTTTTTCCACAATGCTGTTTTCCTGTTCCAGGATTTTATCCAGGACCCTATATTGCATTTAATTATTTCTCCTTAGTCTCCTGTAGTCTGTAAGAGAGATCCTCCATCTTTCTCTTCCATGACCTTGACATTTTTGAAGGGTATTGATCAGTTATTTTGTTGAATGTCTCTCAATGTCTGATGTTTTCTCATTATCTAACAGACTTTTTTTTTTTTTTTTGCAAGAATACCACAAAAACAATGTTGTGTCCTTCTTAGTGGATCATATCACAGGGTTCATGATGTTGGCATGTTTTGTTACTTGTGATGTTGGTCTTGACTAACTGATTAAGGTTAAGGTTGTGCCAGGTTTCTCCATTGTAAAGTTACTATCTTTCCCTTTGCAGTTAATATATACCTCGGGGGAGATGCTTTAGAACTATATGAAAATCTTGTTTCTCCTCAACTTTTGCCAATTAATTTTAGTACCCATCAAGTGGATTTTGTTTGCAACAATTATTACTGTGGTTTTTTCCTAATAGTGATTATTTTTATTTCCCTCTTTCTTTATACATTTATTAACTGGAATCCTACCAGAAGAAAGAGCTGTCTCTTCTCCCCCATTATTTATTTATTTAATAAGTGTGAGCTTATTTTATTCTACTGGTTATAATTCAATACTATATTTATTTTGTTGCTCAATTTACTCTAGCTTTGGTCATCAGGATCTTCTTCAGGTTGGCTCCTGTGTTCTTTCAAGAAGCCTCTATCTTTTTGAGCACCTTTCTGCTTTCTGGTACCACAAGATGTTCTAGGCTCATCTTGTATTTTCCCTGCCCCACACCTGGCGTCATCTACTTCTTTAAAGAGCCCTGATCCCTTTTATTGGAGAACAGTATTTAGAAAAATATCTGGGTGGTAGTTGTGCTTATTGCTATTGAGGTGTCACTGCTTTTGGCCTCTCTCCGTGGACAGAGCTAAGATACACACACACACACACACACACACACGGGGACTCCAGTGATACTACTTAGCCATTTAGTCCCCATTCCTAAAGAGCTGAGGGTCTTGGGAATTTAACTAAGTTAATGCAGTCTTTTTTACCTGATTAACTGAAGAAAAATGGGTGCCCTTTAAAGATTTTTTTTTTTTTAAGATTAGGAAACAAAAATAAGCCAGAAGGAGCCAAATCAGGACTGCCTAATGATTTCCCACTGAAACTCTCACAAAATTGCCCTTGTTTGATGAGAGAAATGAGCATAAGCATTATCATAGAGGTGGAGGACTCACTGGTGGAGATTTCCTGGGCGTTTTTCTGCTAAACCGTTGGTTAACTTTCTCAAAACTCTCTCATAATAAGCACATGTTATTGTTCTTCAGCCCCATAAGCAAAATGCCTTGAGCATCCCCCCGAATTGTTGCTATAACCTTTGCTCTTGGCCAATCTGCTTTTGTTTTGACTGGACCACTTCCACCTCTTGGTAGTCACTGCTTTGACTGTGCTTTGTCTTCAGCACTGATGTTTCATCTTCTGTTATAATTCTTCAAAGAAATGCTTCAGGATCTTGATTCCACTTGTTTAAAATCTCCGTTGAAAGCTCTGCTCTTGTCTGCAGCTGATCTGGTGCAACAGTTTTGGCACCCCTCCAGTGAAAAGTTTTCTCAACTGTAAAGTTTCAGTCAGAATACTGCAAGCTGAACCAACTGTGATGTCTACAGGGCTGGCTGTTGTTTCTCCTGTTAATTGTCAGTCCTCTTCAATTAGGACACGAACAAGATGAATCTTTTCATCACAAGTGGATGTGGATGGTCTGCAGCTGAGAGCTTCATCTTCAACACCATCTTGTCCCTTCTTAAAAGAAGTTATCCATTTGTAAACTGATTTCTTTGGGGCATTGTCTCAAAAAATTTTTCATAAAGCATAAATTTGATGTTTTTTTCTTGCTTCAATTTTAGCAGAATTCATGTTGCTCTGATAGGGGCTCTTTTGAAACTAGTATCTTATGCTTCTTAGTGCCTCAACTAGATACTGTTCAGACACGTTGTAACAAGATAGTTTATTTTAGTGTAAAGAAACTTTGAAATCCATGCATAGTTTTTTCATAGTACAAATTTTCCATGAACTTTTTGAAGACCCCTTGTATTAACTTATAAACACCTACCTATATTTCTGCACATCTCCCCCCTCCCACCTCTTGACACACACACACACACTCACACACACACACACACACACACACACACACACACACGGGTACTTAAAAAGTTCATAGAAAGATTCATATTATCTTTTAATTCTATCTCTCCATGAACTTTTGAAGTATCCTCATATATTTGGAGAAGAGAAGGATATTTTAATAACCTTTCCAGGTAATTGTGGATATTCTTCTTTGACACTACACTAAAACTTGACAAGTGAGAGATTTTTATTATAAATATTCTTGATTGACAAATCATAGTTGTATACATTTATGGGGTACAATGTGATGTTTATACACACACACACACACACACACACACACACACAATGTGGAATATTAAATCAAGCTAATTAACATATCCATCACCTTGCTTATCTATCATTTTTTATGGTGATACATTTGAAATTTACTCTTATTTTGAAATATACATTATTATTATAGTCACCCTGCTGTGCAGTGGATCTCAAAACTTACTTCTCCTATCAACCTAAAACTTTGTACCCTTTGATCAACCACTTCTCATTGCCTTCCACCCCAAAGCCTCTGGTAATCACCATTTTATTCTCTACTTCTATGAGCTCAACTTTTTTAGATTCCACCTATAAGTGAGATCATGCAGTATTTGTCTTTCTGTGCCAGCCATTAACATGAGAGTGTAGATGTCCCTTCAACATACTGATTTTGATTCCTTTAGATATATACCCAGAAGTGGGATTATTAGATCATATGGTAGTTTTATTTTTAGTTTTTTGAGAAACCTCCATACCATTTTCCATGATGGCTGTACTAATTTACATCATCACTAACAATGTACAAGAAGAGTTCCCTTTTCTCCAAATCCTCACCAACACTGGTTATCTTTCATTTTTTTGATAAAAGCCATTCTAAGAGGTATGAGGTGTTATCTCAATGTAGGGTTTTAATTTGCATTTCCCCAGTGTTTAGTGATGCTGAACATTTTATCACGTACCTGTTGTCCATTTGTATGTTTTCTTTTGAGAAATGCCTGTCCAGGTCCTTTGCCCCTTTTTAAATTGTATTTTCTTGCTACTGAGTTGTTTGAGTTCCTTATATATTTTGGATATTAACCCCTTATCATATTTATGGCTTGCAACTATTTTCTCCCATTCCATGGACTGTCTCTTTACTTTGTTAATTGTTTCCTTTGCTGTGCAGAAGCTTTTTAGTTTGATGCCATCCCATTTGTCCATTTTTGCTTTTGTTGTCTGTGCTTTTGGGCTATGTTGTGAGGATTTTTTCTCTGCTACAACTAAATAAACAACAGAGCTCTAACTATCAGACACTGAAACATACTATAAAGCCTCTCTAATCAAAACAGTGTGGTACTGGTGTGTGAAAAGACTAATAAATTAGCGGAACAGAATAGAAAGTTCAGAATTAGACCCAAATATATGTAGCAGAGCTCAGGGTAATGTTTACCTTTGTTATAATTCTAGAGCTAAATTGCTGAATCCTATAGATTATTACTATTCAATTATAGATTACTGATTACTTCAGACAGAGGTTATGACCAATACCAAATACAAATTTTAAAGAAAAGTGACTAACTTACTTAGTCCATTTGGAATTCCTAGAGAAGTAGGTGTAGCACAACATGAATAGCCAAGTGCATTTAATCCACAATTTATAAATCTCTGTTGCAGAGGACTGGGAGAATTCCAGAATCTCTACCAAGATTCATCTTGAATCTAATTCTGATCTGACCTAATAAGTTGGTTGGGAATCAGTACTATGAATAAGCAGTCAACTGAATGTCCCAAGATTTCCTAATGGAAAATAGTGACATTTATATTCATTCACAAATATTAATTAAACCTGCACTGTATGCCAGGTACTGTGCTATGTTCTGGAGATAATGATAAGCATATAGATATGACCCCTGTTTGCCCTTGATGGTTTAGCAGGAAAGAGAGGCAATTAAACAAATAATAATAATAATAGTGTGACAGGCACTATGAGAGAGGAAATATAGAGTGCTGTGGAAACACATAGCTGGGGCACCTTAAGGTTACTTAGGACAGCCAGAGGTGGCTTCTTGGAAAAAGCAATATTTAAGCTGAAGTATGAAGAAGATGAGAAGTGAACCAGGATGTGGTAATGTTCCAGGCAGAAATAAACAGTATGTGCAAAGGCCCTAAAGCAAGACGCAGCTTTGCATTTTCAAGGAATTAAAATTAATTTTAGTGTGACTACAGCGTGAGTAGGGAATAGCAGGACATAAGGCAGAACAGGGGCTTTTAACTGGGAGTGGATTTGCTCCCCAGGGGAAGTTTGGCAATGTTTGGAGATATTTTTGGAGTTACAATTGGGGTTGAGGAAGTGTTACTACTAGTGGATGGAGGCCAAAAATACTTCTAAACATCCTATATTACACAAGATAATACCTGCCCCCCACCCAAACCCTACACATAAAGAATTATCTGACCCCAAATACTTAGTCCTAGGCTAGATATGCAAAAGCAAAGGCCCTTTCATTACAGTTCATGCTGTATTTTAAAAGGGAGTTTAGATTACATTCAAGGGCAAAGAGAAGCCATTTGTTGGTTTTAAGTAGAAAAAACAAACATACGTTTTAGAAAGATTACTCAGGCTTAAAATAGAGAATACACTAGAATTTCTTCATTCATGTAACAAATATTTACGTGCCAGGTATTGTGCTAGGAGCTGGGATATAGTGGTGAACATTTAAACACTGACCCATTCTAGTGGAAGAGGCAGATAAAAAAACACTGAAATTGATAAAAAAACAGGGTTGTTTTCCTATATTCAGTATTCTGAATGTAGATTAAATCTGGGTGTGACTACAAATCTAAAATGCTAATTTTTAGAGTAGAAAAGCCCTAGACAAATTTTATAAAACATTATCTATAGGTTGTTGTTTAGTTTGGATCTCATTTCTCCTAAATCAAATCTTTTCAAAAATAGCCAATGCAACACAAGTCAAATCTTATACTTCACTGTTTTTTGCCTTCTGTGTGTGTGTATGTTGTGTGGCTTATGTCTCCATAGTATTGTTAAGCTCAATATTACATGACTTCTGAAAAGATTACTTCTTCAGCTGACTGTTTTAAGAGTAGCAGTAATAATATCAGGAACCATGATTATTTGACATCCCCCCTTACGGTACATAACTAGTCTCTTGGCAAGGGTGACATTTGATTTTTTTTTCTTACACAGATTTCCTTGGAAAAAAGTTTGCATTTTGTGTCTCTCTGACATTTCTTAAAATTAGCTGGTTTCTCTAACTTGCTAATTTCAGATGTATTAGCTTCTTAATCTATGGACTAAGCCAGTGACAACTTGCCTAATGTGACAGGAACTTCGAGGTGCATAAAAGCCTTTTTTGGAAGTATTTTAGGTCAGCAAAATGACTGAAAATTGCACCATTATTATAATTTTCTTGCTTTGAAGACACATTCAATGACTGATAGATTTTCCAAAAGAACACTAAACAAAAATCCTTGTCATACTAGACAGGCAGCATAGTGTAGTGGTTAAAAGCACAGACTCTGCAGCCTACCTGGCTGCCTCAGTTTAAATCTTGTCTCGGTCAGGTACTAGTTTGTTTCTTGGGCAAGTTATTTAACTCAGATTCTCTGTTTCCCTGTCTGCAGAATGGGGAAAACAGTAATATTCTCCTCACAGGGGTGAATACTGGCTCTGAATGCTAGCTCTGCTATTTATTAACAGTATGATCTCGGAAAAATTAATCAATCACTGAAGTCACAATTTCCTCACCTGTAAAATGAAGATAATAAAGATTACCTCATAGAGTTATAGTCAGAATGAAGAAATGAGGTAAAAAACATAACATAAACAGTAGTGACCTCCAACACACATTAAGTCCTCAGCAAATGGAAACCAGCCTCTCCTTGTCCTGTAAATTCTGCATGTATGATGACATGGTAGCAGACTCAAAACCTGAAAAACTACTGTTATTACAGTTAAATTCATATCCAGGAAAGGCCCTGAATGAGATCTCTGTGATCCTCTATTGTAGTTATTATTCAGAAGAAATATGCGATGTTAACTGGAGATACAGTTGAGAGATGCTGACCTAGCAAAACCTGTTACTTCAAGAGCAAAGTGTTTCTTCAATAAATGAAATTGTGCTAAAGTTGTAACAAAAACTCTTCACTCTTTTCAATTAAGTAGCAGCACAGGAAGCAGCAAAAATACTATGAAATACCAATTGCAATTACTGATATACAAGAATTGACACTAAGAACTTTGTCAACTGAGAGGTTTTTCAAGGACACTTTAAATTTTTATCTATTAGCCTACTTCATCAAAACATTAACTGATTTGAAAACATCACTTAAAAGATAATTTCTGCTTACTGGTTTGTTGCAGATGAGAAGCAAGATTGCTGACTTCTGCTCTACACTTCTACAGCACAAACTTGTGTAGCTGCACTACAACGTGTGGCACAATTACTGACATAATTTTAACCTAAAGGGCCATTTCTCGCACAATGTTTAAAATAAACTTAAAAATATCCCATCTAAAGGTCCAGAAAGGTTTATCTGTATTTTGTTTAAGAAAGACGCAGTCAGGAAATTTAAAATGTGATCACTCCTCTAATAAGTGTAAGTAGTGACTAATTTCCTGCTTACAATATTTAACATTGAACATAAACATCTTGAGACTTCTTCTCTTAATGAGAGAGGAACTAAGATGTAACAAAATGGGAAGACTTAATTCTCGGATCTTCTTAGCTCTTATCACCATCTGACATACTAGATATTTGTATGTTCGTTTATTGTCCTTCTCTCAACCATGACAATGTGGGCTATATAACAGCAGGGACTGTGTCTGTTTCGTTCATTGATTTTTCTTCAGTCCTGGATTATAGGTGCTCCAAATGTATATTTTATATGAACAACTGAATAAATGTGAATAATAAGTGAATAACTGTGATGCTGGAAGCTCTTCAGCATTTATGTATTTCTAAGATATTTATTATAACTGTTCTAAAGAAGAGGCTAGAGTCCATTTACTCAGAATATTTAGGAAAAAACAAAGATGTCTTTGAAATTTATAATGAGTTAGCAATGAGTATAAGGAGAATCTCAGACTGTTTTCAGAAGCTCATTTATAGATGAGTGTGTACTAATGAGTGGTGATAATTAATAATGTAGTTGGGGGAAACATGCTGCTTCTCTGGCTCTGAGCAGAACTCGATTTCTATGAAGAAATTAGAATCTTATGATATTACAGACCACCCGTAAAACTTCAAAAAAACACAGGAATTAGAAGCACCAGATACTGTGGAAAACGAGGGTGAGGAAGGGAGCTGAAAACACAGAGTTTATTTGAAATTTATATAAGGAGAAGTTAGATCCCCACACTCTATCCCTACCCTGCCCAGCCTGACTACCTTCCCCCCAATACCCACAGGGTAGAGAATTATATTCACTAGAGAACCCAAACAAGAGAGAATCTAGATTTAGGAACACCACACACAGAGAAAGGTAGGGATCAGGTGCAGTATTAAAAACAAGGGGCTTATATATGTCTGTATATCGAAGTGAAACCCCAGCCCTCTTCTGCCCAGCTCCAAAATGCTGGCACCCAGGATATACTTGTATATCCTCCAGGCAGAAGATTGGAGAATTCTTTACTAGAGAATATGAACAGCGCACACGCACACACACACACACACACCCATATCCTCCAGGCAGAAGATTGGAGAATTCTTTACTAGAGAATATGAACAGCGCACACGCACACATGCATGCACGCACGCACGCACACACACACACCCATATCCTCCAGGCAGAAGATTGGAGAATTCTTTACTAGAGAATATGAACAGCACACATGCACACACGCATGCACGCGCGCGCGCACACACACACACACACACACACACACACAATGTACTGGGTATTACCAATAAGGATCTGATCATCTTAATGCTCTGTAGTCAAACTTTCTACACACACAAGCTTCCAATCAGTTTTTCAGTGTCTATTAAAGAAAAGCGAATACATAGCATCCATAAAACAAGAACAGGATGCTGTAAAAAGAAGGTGACAGAATAGGGATGATGGTAGGAGGAAAGAAAGTGAAAGAGCTACAATTCTCATTATCCTTAATAAGAAGCAATAGATAATGTATAAACTTTAAGGAAAAAAGATATAGCAGTACATATATATTTTTAAAAATATAAAAAATATTACGGACAGTATATAGTATAGCAAGAAGAGTTTTGAGCTAGGAATGAAAATTCAAAACTACTGATTACCTACACTGTGATCTTGGGTAAACCATATAACTTCTGTGAGTATCAACTTTCTTATCTGTTTCCTAGAGGACTTTACTTCTAAGTGTCTTTCTAGTTCTAAGGGTCTGATCCCATCATGATAAAGTATGTTTCTAGAAACAGCAAATAAAGAGAAACTTTTCTCCACATTCTCATAGTATACCTTTTTACATACGAGTATTTTTGTTCACTTTGCCAAGGGTCTCCCTACCTTTGCCTCCTTGATGTTAAAATGGAACTAGCATGTCCCCAACTTGGGAATCCTATTGTACCTGCGAGGCTAGTCTTCGCATAGCCTCCTCCTGCCGCCTGCGCATTTCTGGAGTTCCTGGGCAGCTTCCACTGGTGATAGATGAGTGAGCTGAAGGTGGCTGTGTGAGTGGCAGTTCCCTGTTGGCGTCCACATCTGGATTAAAAACATGAGATAGTTGCATCAGATAACCATAAAACTCTGAACTAAAGGAAAATTAGTTCAATTCCATTGATTCTATGACCCAGCAATTCCACTCTTAGGTATATACCCAAGAGAAATAAAAACAAAAGTCCACACAGAAACTTGTACACAAATGTTCACAGAAGCATGATTCATAATAGCCAAAAAGTGGAAACAACCTAAATATCCATTAACTGATGAATGGATAAAATGTGGTATATCCATACAATGAACTACTACTCAACAATAAAAAGAAATGAGATACTGATAGCATATTTTCAAGGGTCATCCATGTTGTAATATGTAAGACAAAGTTGTCAATCAAAAAAGACCACATATTTTATGATTTTATTTATATAAAATGCCCAGAATAGGAAAATCCACAGAGATGGAAAGTACATTAGTGGTTACTTAGGGCTGGAGGGAGGGAGTTAAGGGGAGAATAGGGATTGACTGCTAATAGGCATGAGTTTCTTTTAGGAGGACAAAAATGTTCTAAAATTAGATTAGGGTGATTGCTATACAATCCTGTGAATATACTAAAAATACTGACCTGAACACTTTAAATGGGTAAATTGTATAGCATGTGAAATATAGCTCAATAAAGCTGTTCATAAATTTTTAAAATTCTATTTGTTCCTTTTATTTAAAAATGTATTCTTACCTTCTAACTAGAAATTATAGACATTTATGAGTAAAACTATAATTTAAAAATGGGTACCAAACTAAATATCTGAAGTTGTTATTTGATGGCCAGTAGCTATAGAAAAGGAGGAACAGGAATGTAGTCCTCATCTAAGTCCTCACCACTAGGAGTGAATTTAGATTTCTTCCATCCAACAGGTGGAGTAAATTTCTTTGTTACTGAATTATTCAGAACTTTTCCTGAATAATTGCAGAGGGGTAGGTACAAAGAGTTGGCTGTTAAAAGAGCCAAAAGAAATAGTGACAATTTGAGTTGAGGTAAAGTTCAGTGATTGTCACTGTATTATTTCTGCTGTTCACCCCATGCCTCCACTCCCTTTCCCTTTATCTGGTATTTGATTTTGTGGGCAATTACTGTCCAATTACCCTTTGTCTTCTAGCTATTCACTTTTGAAGATGCTCTCCTTTTTGTCTGAGTGTCTTACTTTCTGTTTGGTATTCAGAGAACAGTAGAAATAAAAGTTAATAGGTAGCCAGTAGTTGGTGTGTACAGCAAACTGGCAAAACAGACTTCAGAAACGAGCAGATTAGGGATGGTAGGGCTTACTCACTTAACAGCTGTGTAGGGGATTGGCAGCTGTTGGCAAATGTCAAATCCAAATAATAACTACACTGAGACTTTTAGTGATAGAGAAATACAGTCTTGTATTACACAGAGCTTCCCTAACTACCGTACTGAGTACACGTATAGTTAATATAATAATGCCTGAATTACACAACAGGTCTATTTTCACAAAATGCTTTTGTTCTGTGTATGAGAGAGAGAGAGAGAGAGAGAGAGAGAGAGAGAGAGAGAGAGAGAGAGAGAGAGAGAGTGTGTGTGTGTGTGTGTGTGTGTGTGTGTTTGTGTTGGGAGTGGGTGGATGATCATGGTGGTGGTGGTGAAGATTGATGGGGGAGTCAGGTTTGGGAAAATAGGCAAGAAAGCAAGATGACAGGCTAGTGCCTGTCTTGACAGCTTTTATGTACCTTCTCAGGGAAATGACAAGGAGGGGGCGGGCTATGGGGCTGAGTCTGTGGGGGAAGCAGAGCCAGGCAATGCAATCCTGTGGGCTAAACTGCATACTTCTTCCACAGCAGTACTGCTCAGATGGAGGAAATAGGGGCAGAAGAAAGCACGACACGACAGATGACGCAGAGATAAAAGTTGGGAGCTCCAATAATTTTCCATTTATTTTCATTATTTCTACAACTACATCACTGGCATCACTGACCAAAGATTTGCAAAGCCAGCGAGATTCCAAACAAACCTATCCAATCTTAATGTCAGTTAAACTCTAAAAAATTAAGCCAACCCTCTATATGTAGACACCATTCTTATTCATTAATGAAAAAAATTCTGTTGCTGCCAGTAAAATTTTCAGTGCTAGCTCAAATACATAACAGATTTATGCTGAAAAATCATTTGCATTATATCAGTCACTTACTCTTGACCCCTTCTTTAAAGACTACTTGTTCTGTAAGGTGGCAGAGGTAGAATATAGTTTGAACGTCAACAGATTACAACGAAAATTATTTTGTATAAGGCAATGCTGGTTCTCTGTAATTCTGATAGATATATAATCATATACTCTATCTCCCCTGATTCTTTCAAGTTTCAAAAGTCAACTATCAGGCCAAATCTACAGTCTCAACAAAAAATGTTTATCCCAAGAATGGGCAGTGTTCCAGTGTTTTTGGAGATTCTCAGGAGATAAAAGGCAGTAGATGTTAGAGAATAACGTAATGAACTAACTTTAAAGAATATCTGCTTTGGGAAGCACATAAAGTGTTTTCTACTAACTCTTGCTTTCCCAGGCTAATGGGGGGACCCTTAGGTACCCTTTGCTTTCTGAGAAAGCAGCTCTTCTTGCCCTTGGGATTTATCTTCTGTCATGCATGATTCTACCACTCTGTTATCTGCAACAGTGATATACCGAGGAGTCAGAGAGACTATGAGCTATCTGGTTTTCTTTCTGACACACTCAAATAGCTAACTTCTTGGACTGTGCAGATAAGAAGTAGTATGGTATGATAGACACTTAAGCACTCAAGGGAAAATACTGAAACAGGTATGGAAAGTTAATTTCAACCATAAAGACATGTTCTTAGAGTCAAAATTTTAGCACCAGAAACAATTCTTAAAAATGAACTAGTCACACTTCTTTATTTTACAGATGAGAAGACTGAGCTCTAAAGAAATTAAAGCAAAATTCTCAAGGTCACAAAGTATACTCAATTTGAGTATTGGGGCACAAACCCTGGACTCTTGACTCCCACAATACCATGCTAATCTACCTCAGAAGAGCTTCATTTAATAAATTAAGCATGGTATTTCTCCTAAGAATTCTTCTATATTAATTCTTACCATATCCTGGTAAAGAAGGTATTTTGATTGAACCAGTTTTCTTCCTAAACATTAGTTTTTCTTCCATATGTTAGACATCCATAAGTTTACCAGAGGCAATCTGCCTACTTAATGATGTAAGACTGCTAATTAATTTCAATTGAAAACCAAGATGCTTGGAAGGTAAGCAGGTAGTCCGTTAAGTTTCTAGCACTGTGCTAGACCCTGTAACTATGATGATCTTAAACAAATCATTTCTAGTGTTTGATATCTGAAAGTTTGTGGTGGGCTAGATTATTGATTTGGACTAGCAGGGCAAAAGTTTCCTTTTTTGTTTTCTTATAACTAATAGGTACAAGGTAGACTGATTTTATACATACAGTGTGTACAGGAAGAACATTTATACATTTTCATTTATTTTCTTTAATTGAGTGAGTTTCATCAATAAGGAGAGGCAGCATAACAAGATGGATAAGAGAACTGCCTTTGAAACGAGACTGCTTAATTTCACCATTTACTGGCTGTAAAATCTGGGATGTTTAATTAACCTCTCTGAGCCTCAAATTACTTACCTGAGAAATGAAAACAACAGAAACTACCTCACTGAGTTGATAAGAGGATTGGATAAATTGATATCTGTAAATTACTTAGAGAGTGTCTGGCAATAGTAATACTATATGAGTATTTTAAAAATAAACAAGATCCTGGTGGTGATCATTAAGTTGCACCCTGCTTGTGATGAAAGATGCCTGAATACACGTGAAAGCTCAGCACCTTTTAACAAGGAAACAGGAGAAACCCTTCAAGGGCACGATGAAGCTCAAGTCCAAGTAGTGCAACACTGACGTCAACAGCAAAAACATGAAGGCCATAAACAGACTATGCTGGCATGTAGCAAGAAGAAATGAGCACAGGTGGAGCAAAATCTGACAGTGATGGATGCAAATGGCTTAGCAGGCAATCACTGCAGTCATTATCCAAAGGACAGACCAGCCATATGGCCAGCAGGGAAGAGTTATAAATTTATTCCACAAGAAAGGTTTTTTCAGTCATGCTTAGGTGACTGCTGGATATGTGGGTTGGATGTAAACAGAGTACTGCATTCTTTCTCTCAATTCTGAATTAATTGTCCTCACATGCAAGTCAGGTTTTGCAGATCAGAAAATAAAAGGATATGTGACCTAAAATAAATGTCAGAAAAAATTTCAGAGCCAACAAAGCAGAGAGTTCTTTAAAAAGGAATACATACGTTTGGGGGAGGCATGTGGACTGTCTGAGGCAATCTGTCTCATCCGTGTACCATGGCAGCTCAGGGCCACCAGTCTGGAGATGATGGCCGTTTTGCCGAAACCAATATTTCCCACAATCACTACTCCTTGGTTCACGCTGGCATTTGAACTTTGAAGCTGAGCATCTATTTCATGGAAAACCCAATCCCGGCCAACAAACACTGACTCTGTAGTGATGCTGGGCACTTCAAAGAGCAGAGGCTTCAGGGAGATATCTGGAGGCCTATAAGGTGCAAAGCGAACTGAAAGAAACAATAAGAGAACACAGAACTTAGGTCAAACTGTCAACACTGAGAGAAATTGAGAAAAAAGGCAGTTTAGGAAACAATTAGAGTTACAGTATGATGGTATTCTGGGCTTATTCAGAAAAAAAAAAAGGAAAGAAAAACCCACAGAATGTTGGTTCTACATAGATAAACAATGCAGATGAGATAGAGCCATCTGACACTCTAGATGGCAGAACACAAACATTGATAAAACAGTAATGATTTACTCAAAACAGTCAGAAAGTCAGGGTGATATTCAAAATTATTAAACAATGGGGACGGCCCAGGCACCAGTAATCAGTAAGGATGCAAGAGTATTGAAGAAGGGTCCTAAAGGCCCTGTGCTATGCCTGGGGGCAACCTTCTAATTGTTGGATGGTCAGGAGATGCAGGTGTAGAGTTCCTGGGGAGAGGTCAGCCTGTGGTGGAGCATCCAGATGGCTTATGACAGCAGCTCTTTACCAACCACTAAGGGTGCATTTCAGTATTTAACAATCAATATGGCTGTATCTGTACGTATCAGTTGAAAATCAGTCCTGTAGAAAGCAATGCAAAGTAAAGAAGCTTGTTTGTTTCTTTAAAAACACCAATGAGAACATGAATTCTTGTAAGTTCACGATGGTATTGTTTTTTTAGTGTAGCCCGCATATTACTTATGAGAAAGAAAGCCCCTAGAAGCTCTGATAGTTTCAAAGGTCTTAAACATGCTAAGCAGTCAAAGGAGCAGAAACCAAACTTTCACCCAGTGTCTTTGCACCTGTATTGCTTGCATTTGTGCCAACCTTTATTTATTTATTTTTCACTGAAACATAATTGATCATACATATCTGTGGAGTATAGCAGCATTGATGGCACCAATTTTTAAAAAATGATTTTTGGCTTATACACATATCTTGAGGATAGACATTGCTTTTCTCAAGATTTTTTTTTTCCTGTTCTTATATAGTTACAGGATGTGTTATGGGCCAAGCACGTTACAGTTGTCTAAAAATGCATAATAGGTGTGACTTGGTTTCAAAGATTGACCCTCTAATTATATTGATGGTAAAAGTAAGTCCTGCCTGATTGACCTTGTCTGGGTTAAGCACTCTCCTGACTGTTCCCAGAGTAGCTCTAAGATTTATCATTTGATCTGTCTGAAACCAGGTATTTTGTTTCCGTATCTTTAACCTTAGCATAATACCTTAACATATAGTAGGTGCCCAGTAAATACTTATGGAAAGAATGAATTAAACCTAAGGTTTTACAATCTAAACTCATTTTATGTTTTAGAACACAAGAAAGGCCAAGGGTGGGAAGGGGATAGGGGAAGGAGAAAGGGAGATCATAAAGGGGGGAAATGAGATCTATTTGTACTGTTTACACATTATTCTAGAACATACTTAAACCACTTAACACATTGTAATATGCGATCTAGAGATGGCGGCTTACTTGAGAAAACACACATATACATGCTGCATACATGTACACAAGCCTCATTTAAAATTGCCTGAAAGTCATTAGAATGATAACTGAACATTTAAAAAAGGATAAGAATTACAAATGTAGTACAAATAATCAAAAATATAAAGCCAAACTCTAACAATAGAAGCAAATGGTTTCCTATATCAGTTTTAAAATGCCCAAATTTTGCATGAAAAGAAGGGGGCTGTGGAGATACAGCTACATGGTCAACTTATAATTTACTGATACACGTCTCTTTAGTAAAATCTACTCTTTTTTTTTTGTCTTTTTCGGGGCCGGTACTCAGCCAGTGAGCGCACTGGCCATTCCCATATAGGATCCGAACCCGCAGCGGGAGCGTTGCTGCGCTCCCAGCACTGCACTCTCCCGAGTGCGCCACAGGGTTGGCCCTAAAATCTACTCTTTAAAAAGCCATAACCATAAGTACAGAATTCAGTGAAAACCAGGCTTTAATTTGCTAAAAATTATTCTTTTTAATTCTAGTGTTTTATAGCTAATAATTAGAGTCTACTTTATTTTTGGTAAATATTATTTTATAGAGATATAATTCACATGCCATAAAATTCACCATTTTAAAGTACACAATTCAGCGGTTTTTAGTATATTCACAAAGTTGTGCAACCATTACTACTATCTAATAATAGCTGAATATTTTCATCATTCCCCAAAGAAATCCTATACCCAGTTTCAAGTCTGAGGGATTATGAAGCTGAGAAGCAGTAGAATCTCAATACATCAAGAGATTTACCATTAGAAATAACCTTCCCACTTTCTTTGTTATGTGAAGGTCTTCCCCCCTAGATATGAATTAGAGACAAAGCCTCAGCATCTGGGAGGAAAGAATTAAAACTCTGGATACATCAGAGTATGCTCAAATTTAAATTTCAATTGAGGCAAATAAAATGGTCCACTGAATTAATCTCTACAGAAAGTAAAAAAACCATACCAATATTCTTCTGTGATTATTTGACAGTTCTGTACTCATCTAAGCCCTTAACTAAGTTTGAATTCTACTCAACATCAAAATCTAGCAGAAATCCTCTATTTGTTTCCTTTATTTTACGTAGGCCATTGAGATGAGGAATATGCGTAGGACAGAGGTCTGAATATCCTAGACAAGTTAGCTGATAATTACTTTTATATTACATCAAGGGCCAAGAAACGAGTTTATATAAGCACTTGCTCACACAGGAAAGTGCAGTAGGCTGAGTGGGCAGCTCAGCAGATAAGCACTAACAAAGCAGAGGTGGTAAAAAAGAAAGGGACCTTCTCACATTTCTATTGGAACCCTGACCGAGACTGAAATGACCAGTGCTGGCACTGGGCTTGTCTAATGACAAAACGGACCATATCATTCCCCTACATAAAACCCTCCGGTGGTTCTCCACTGCATTTAGAATAAAATCAAAACTCCCTTCCCTGCCCTCCCAGCTCTGCATGATCTGGACCCTGCCTACTGCTGCAGCATCACACAGCACTTCCCCCTCACTCTGTGCCCCAGCTATTCTGGTCTTTCGGTTTCTTGAACAGTTTCTTTGCTACCTGCTGTTCTGACTGCTTGTGATGCTCTTTCCTTGGCTGTTAACACGGCAGGCTCCCTTTTATTCTTTGGGTTCAGCTTAAATGCTACTTTGTCACAGATGCATCCCCTGATAATCTTTGAAAGTTGGTACCCCTACACCCCATCATTGTTTTTAAGCAAGAGGATTTGTTTCCCTCAGATAATTAATCAAAAATAGTAATTATTTTATTTTCTTATCACATATCACAACCTGATACAATGTTATCGACTCTTTTGTTTTCTTGATTACTTCTGTCTCGTCAACTAGAATACAAGCTCTGTGAAGGCAGGAACCATCACTGAATCACCAGCACATAGCTGGGGTACACAGTAGAGGCTCAATAAATACTGTCAATAAATGAATATTGAATAAGGGAATCAAGATAGTTTTATTAAAAGAACTTTTATATATTAGGAGAGGAGAAGAGTGGAGTGTTTTGTCACTATATCAGAGCCCACACAAATCTTCAGAATATAATTAAAAAGAAAGTTCCTGCTACTTAAGAATTAAACTTGCCCTAGCAATCCCAGTCTATCTCCAAATCTTGTGGATTCTTCCTTTGAACGATCTCTCACATTAGTCACCTCTGTTCACTTCCAAATATTCCCACCCAGCTCAGGCTTTCTCTGGTTTCCTACCTGGCTCCCCTAACTTCACTTCCTGACTCAGCCACTCCATTTTGCACATTGTACCAGATCAATTCTTTATTACCATAATTGCATCAGGTCATTTCCCTTCTTCAAAAATCTCAAATAGTGCAGTTTTTTGCTATATCAAATGCAAGCTCCTTCCCAGATTCTGAATGCTCTCTGTAACATAACTCAACTCCATCATTTGTATTCCTGATGGCTCACCAAAGTGCCACCTGAGGTAGACAAAGCAGTCTCTTTAGAGTACCTTGACAGGCTGCGCTACATTCCAATCCCTGTGTCCTAGTGCAGGTTGTCCTTCTTACCTGAAGTGCCCCTTTTCTTCTGTTCAACCCTGTCCAATATATTATGGTCCAGGTTAATTTTCATCTTCTTCATGATATCTTCTCCAATTAATCTAGTCCTCATTCATTTTCCTCTCCCCAAACTAAGTTAACACCATATAATTTAGTCCTTAATTATATTTATACTATTCACTAACATTTTAAATCTTGTTTTTCCAACTAGATGGGAAGCTCTTTGAGGGCAAGGATAATGTCTATCACAGTTTTAAGCACAGATTAGGGGTAAAAGATAAAGAAGGGAAAACATATTATTGAGCACCTTCTGTGTCTCTGGTATGGTACAGGTTTGTATATACATTCTTCACACAAAAAATTTTCTTTTATGTTTTGATGTAAAACTTATGCAATATTAAATTAACCATTTTAAAATGTATGATTCAATGGCATCTAATATACTCACAATGTTGTGCAACCACCCCTTCTATCTAGTTCCAAAACATTTTTGTCACTCCAAAAGAAAACCTTATACTACTAAAGAGACATTCTCCATTTCTCACTCCCTGAGTCTTTGGCAAACAACAATCTGCTCTCTGACTCTATGGATATACTTATTTGGATATTTCACATACTATTAGTGACATTTTGTGTCTGGCTTCTCTCATGTGGCATAATTCAAAGTTCATCCACGTTGTAGCTTGTATCAGTACTTCATTCCTTTTTATAACTGAACAACATACATCATATATGCATACCACAATTTTTATCCATTTGTCACTGGCGGACATTTGGGTTGTTTCTAACTTTGGGCTATTGTGAAGAGCTGCTATGAACATTTGTGTACACGTATTTGAGCACTTCTTTTCAAATTTTGTGGTACATTCTTAGAAATGGAATTACTGGGTTATATAGCATTTCTATGTTTAACTTTTTGAGGAACCGCTAAGCTGTTTTCCACAGTGGCTAAACTATTTTACCTCCCTACCAGCAATGTATAAGAGTCCCTATTTCTCCACATCCTCATGAACACCTGTTAAGCTATTTTGTTTGTTTCCTTTTGTTTTCATTATAGCCATACAATTGTGTGTGACCGTGAGCCTAACTTACTCCATCTTGAAGCCCTTACCACTTGCTATGTCCTTTGTGTGAACCCTGCCCACAAGAGTTACTAGCAAAAGGTAGACAGAACAATACCAATAGCTAGAAACAACTTGCTAACTTCAAAGAAGGGATTTAATGATAAAGTACTAAGGTGGCAACAACTGGTCTGGCTACCTGCATCATAAGACCATCAAAGATAGAACTCATTGTCATAAGGCAATTGGAGTTAGTGATGTTAGCTCATTGCTTAGTTAGTAACTGCTGCTTGGCTTTTCTCACCACTTCACATGAACTGCCTATATTAACTGGGGCTGAACAAGGAGGCTGTGCAGAGAAACTCTGCATAGGCTTCTGGGTCGTTGCCTTCTTGATCCATCATCCTATAAGTAAATTACCTTTTAAATAAAATTCTTTGCCTTACTGCATGGAAGTGCCTGCTTTATTTCTCAGTCTTAAGAAACCTTCTCAGTTTGGTGGGCATTTTACTTTTGGCCCACTTTCAGACACAAGTGGGTGTGAAATGGTGTTTCACTGAGGTTTTAATTTGCATTCCCTAAGGACTGATGATGTAAACAGCTTTTCATGAACTAGTTGTCCATTTATGTATCTTCTTTGGAGAAATAAATTTGTACTCAAGTCTTTTACTAATTTTTTAATTGGGTTGTTTTTCATTAAGTTGCAAGAGTTCTTTATTGATTCTGCATACTAGACCCCTATCAGACATATGATTTACAAATATTTTCTTCCATCCTGTAGGCTGTCTTTTCCCTTTCTTGATAATGTCCTTTGATGCATAAAAGTCTTTAATTTTGATGAAGTCCAATTTATTTATTTTTGTTGTTGTTGTTGCCCGTGCTTTTAGTGTCATAGCTAAGAATCTAAAGTCATGAGAATTTACCCATGTGTTTTCTTCTAAGAGTCTCACAATGTTAGTTCTTATATTTGGGTTAGACTGTTGATTCATTTTGAGTTAATTTTTGTATATGATGTAAAGTACAGTCCAACTTCATTCTTTTGCGTGTAGATACCCAGTTGTCCTAGTACCATTTGGTGAACAGACTATTTCTTCCCCTTGAATGAACTGGCACCCTTGTTGAAAAGCAATTGGCCACAGATGTATTGGTTTATTTCTGGACTCTCATTGTATCTATATTTGTATTCACATGTATCTCTATGTGTATTCCTACACTAGCACCACACTGTTTTGATTACTGTAGCTGTATGGTAAGTTTTGAAATTGGGAACTGTGAGTCTTCCAATTTTGTTCTTTTTTTCAAGATTCTTTTAGCTATTCAGGGCTCCTTGCAATTCTACATGAATTTGAGAATTGGCTTTTCCATTTCTGCCGAAAAGGCTGTTGGAATTCTGATAGAAATTTATTTGAATTTATACATTACTTTGGGTAGTACTGACATCTTAACAACTTAGTATTAAACCTTAATATAGATGGTGTATAGAAACACAATTGATTTTTGTGGGCTGATTTTGTACCTTATAACTTTCCTGAATTCATTTTACTAGATCTTGTGTTTTTTTTTGGAGACTCTTTCTAACCCTTTCACTTTCTCTTCTCCTTCTGGAAATCCTGTCATGTGCATGATGGTAAACCTGATGATGTTCCACAGGTCTTTTGGGCTTTGTTCATTTTTCTATTTTCTTTCTCCTCCTCAGACTGGATAATTTCAACTGTCTATCTTCAAGTTCTCTGATTATTTCTTCTGCCTGCTCAAATCTGTTGTTGAACTCCTGCAGCGAATTTTTCATTTTAGCTATTCTACTTCTCAGCTCCAGAGAAGTAGAATATTTGTTTTCTTTTTATAATTTCTCTCTTTGTTGATATACACCATTTATTCATGCATAGTTTTCTTTGTATCCTTTAGTTTTTTGTTCATGGTTTCCTTTAGCTCTTTAAGCATATTTAATAGAGCTGATTTAAGTCTTTGTCTGGTAAGTCCAATGTCTCAGCTTCCTCAGGGATGGTTTCTGTTTTTTTTTTTCCAGTGAATAGGCCATATTTTCCTGTTTCTTTGTATGCCTTATAATTTTTTTGTTGAAAACTGTACATTTTGAATAATTTCATGTGGTAACTCTGGATATCAGATTCTGTCCCCTTCCCAGAGTTTGCTGTTGTTGCTTGTTCTGTCCCCGCAGTTGTCCATTTATTTAGTGACTTTTTCAAATTATTTTTGCAAAGACTCTATTAGTTGTTGTGTGTGGTCACTGATGTTTCTGTTCTATTATCTCAATGGTCAGCCAGTGATATGACAGAGATTTCATTAAATGCTGAAATTGAATAGCCTCATTCTACATTATGCTCTCTCCTGGTTGCTTTAAGTTTTGATTAGATTCTGGAGTTCTGAAAAAGATGATTCTGTATTCTGTGTTTTTAACAGCTTAATGGTTGCTTCAGTGAGGAGACCAATTCTTAGAACTCCTTGCTCTGCCATTTTCTGTGATGTCACTTGGTAGTAGGGGGTGGCTAATCATTTAGGGTTTTTTTTGGAGGGAGGTGGTATTTGAGAACCCTTGAAGGAGAAGTATATATGCTGATGCATTGAGCTCTGGCTGAACAGTCTCAGTACTTCCAGGGAGTAAGAAGGAAATAGAAGAAGCATGGCCCCTTACAAAATTCTTGTAGCATTTTTACAGATGAGTATAATTAGGCCTAGATAGACCTAAGGAACATAACTAGTTTCAGAGCTAGAATCAAAACCTAGTTCTGATTCCAAAATCCAGTCTTTTCTATTATATTATGTCGCATGTGCTCTATAGGATACGACTATTGAATCTGAATGTGACATGAGTTATCCCACTGATGGCCAGAATTGAGTAGGCTTATATGACTGGCTAAGCCAGCTTCTTTTCCCCTTACCTCTCTTTGTACTTCCCTTCAGGAACTTCATGCTTGGCTAGGGATGACCTTTCTAGAGAGAAGAACTATTGAGAGACTTAGTTGCTTTCTAGATAGACTTATCTCTTCAGGTCCAAGATAATTTTACATTTTGTTTCAAAGGAGGCTTTTGCGAATAAAACTAATGCCAATTTGTAATATGGCATAAGTATAGACTCAAAGACTTCAGTTTTTGAGAAAAATTCTACTAAGATAACTTGTTCTCATGTCTACATAATGCCTAATCATATTGTATTTTACTGAGAAAGCTTTGACATTTAAAAAAGTTATTTTAAAAATTTTCTAAAAATGTAATCGATTCACAATACTTCAAGAGAAGAACACAGACAAAATTAGCCCAGTACCATATGGTAAAACAACTGTTGACACCAAGAACAGCCCAGAAACAGTTTCTATACCTCAGAATCTAGGGCTTCTGACAGATAAATATGATAAAAAGAAAGCCATACTTTCCGTGTCCCCAACTGTAAATTTAGGGTATAGAACAAGAAAGCACTGTTGGTCTGCACTGTAGGGCATGGAGGTAAAAAAATATTCTCTGTGGGGTTCATATTCCTAAATAAATGTTTCTTTGTTTTGGATATCAGCTGGTTTCCAAGAGCTTTTCTAAGGCAGAAACCACTGAAATAATCCAGTGAAGTTACCACTGCAACTACAGTTGAGCTGAGGGAAAAAGATGACCTAATCCAGACTATTTAGTAACAGAATGTGGCTTTCTTATTCCTGGCACCCAGGGGGTGGCAGTCCCAGGACAGCAACAAAACAGGAAGACCATCCCATCCTTCTCAAAACATATAGTAAAGTATAATATCTACAATTTACTTAGAAATGCATAAAAAATGATGGGTGGATAAAGAGAGAGAGCTGGGTAGATGAATAGCTATGTGATAAAATAGTAAAATGTTAATGTTAAAATCAAGGTGGTAGGTATATGAGAGTTTATTATAAAATTCTTTCAGCTTTTTTTATATCTGAAAAATTTCTTAATAAAATGTTGGGGGTGGGGAGACACAAAAAGGAAAAACATTCCAATAGGGCACACAAGAGAAGCTTTAGAAAGCAGTTTCTTTAAGGGATTTAAGAACCAGTCCAGATTCCAGTCAGCGTGTGCAGCTCTTCAATGTAAATTAGGCTTGTGGCAGACAAATGAATTCTTTCCAGGAAATAGTCTCTGTGAGACCATCAATACTTATAATTATATATCTAGGCTTTTGGAGAAAATGTACCTTTCTTTAACTAAGAAAAAGAGTAAACCTTTAAAAAACAAACAAAAATACATTAAGGCTTACAGATTTACCTGCCCCAATGCAAATATAAACAGCTGCACCAAGGGGGAAGAAGGGAGGAGGAAGTGGGGGCAAAAGAGCTCCAACTGGATTTTTACTAAAGCATACTTATTTATTCATGGAAAACAACCATGATTAATTTTTTAAAAAGCCAGTTACAGGATAGGCAGAAGAAACGGTTTATGTAACACAGCCAAAGTCTGGTGCAAATAAACGCAGAGCTGTATTTCCTCACATTCTTCCATAATGACTATAAAGTCTAGCCTTGAAGCACTTCTGTTCCTTGGAGCAAAAGAGAATTTCAGGTTCATTTTTAGGGTTTGTGCTATGCATGCTATTCTCTACACAAAATACAGGAAAAACAGATGTGCTTCAGAAGAAACCTGGTATCACGTTAGTACCAAATATAAGGCAAAAAATGTACTTATTTTTTTCTTAAGACATAGTTAAAATCAAGGTAAGGGCTCATTTGTATACTGAGTTTCTAGAAGGGCTTATTCTTCTATTTACAAGAGTCAAGTCTGTTGTTTATTCTTCATGCTCAGGAATACTACTGAAGTGGGCAGCTATTCCTACCCTAGGAGATAAATATTTGAAGAATGTAAAAGAATATGAATCAGGTCCCCTAAAGATCAGTCTAAAGATAATAGCCTAAAGAATGTTCATTCCAGATAAAATCTACTTAAAAAAAAAGAATTAATAAAGCAGAATCACTTTTTGGGTGTACAGGGAAACATATAGCAGAGTAAGTAAAACTGTGGACTTGGAGCCAGGTTGCCTCAGTTTGTACCCTGTCTCTGTCACTTACTAGCTGTGCAACCTTGGGCTACTTATGTTATCAATATCTCAGTTTGCTTGTCTTTATAATAGGGTTAACAATGACACTGTGAGGATTAAATGAGTTAATACATGTAATGTGCTTAGGACGGTATCAGGCTGTTAGCTAGGTTAGATGCTGTCACTGTCCATGTCATCGAGCCAAGAGACATCCAGAGTAACCATAACCACCCCCTCCACCCCCACCACTTGTTTAAAAGAAAACTAACAAAAAAGATCCTGAGGACATACTGACTCTTTTTGAATCCTCTTCCCTCTGAGGCTTTTGCCTCACCTCCCTTCTTCCTTTTACCACCTAGCTTTTTGAAAGGGCCATGCTTGCAATCTTCACTTTCACAGTGATAACTCATAGCCTGGCTTCCACCCCTATTACTCTGCTGAAATTATTTTGGTTAAAGTCACTATATACTTTCTAACTTTTAAATCAAATGATGTATTCTCAGTCTTTATGCTTCTTAATCATTCTTCAGTATTTCACAGTTAACCAATCCTCACTTTTTAAAAAAAAATTATTTTTTTATTTTACCATTACATAAGTAAACATTTTTTGCGGCCCTTTACCAATTCCTCCCTAGTTCTCCCTCCCTCTTTCTCACCTCTGGTGTCCTCAGTTCCCTTATCTCCTTTCGAGAGTTCAAGGAATTATTGCAATTGTTTTATCTTTCTTATTTTCTTTTCAGCTCCCACTTACGAGCGAGGACATGCTACAATATTTCTCTTTCTTTACCTGGTTATTTCATTTAACATGATTTTCTCTAAGTTCATTCATGTTGCTGTGAATGGCAGAATTTCATTCCTTTTTATGGCAGAGAAGTATTCCATTGTTTCTATATACCACATTTTCCTTATCTAGTCATCCACTGATGGACATTTAGTTTGGTTCCAACTTTTAGCTATTGTATACAGAGCTGCAATAAACATGGGAGTACAGGTCTCCCCTTGACATAATGATTTCCATTCCTTTTGGTGTACACCCAGCAGTGGGATTGCTGGATCATACGCAGTTCTATCTGAACTTGCCTGAAGAAACTTCATACTGTTTTCCACAATGGCTGCACTAATTTACAGTCCCACCAACAGTGTAGATGGGTTTCCCTTTCTCCACATCCTCACCAGCATTTGTTATTCTCTGTTTTTTTGATATGGTCAGTCTAACTGGTGGGAGATGATATCTCAATGTGGTTTTGATTTGCATTTACCTGATGCTTAGTGATGTTGAGCATTTTTTTCATGTGTCTATTGGCCATTTGTATATTTTCCTTTGAGAAATGCCTATTCAGCTCCTTTGCCCATTTTTTTAATTGGCTTACTTTTTTTTGCTTTTTTTTTTTTTTTTTTTTTTTTACTGCTATTTGAGTTCCTTGCATATTTTGGATATTAATCCCTTGTTGGCTGCATTGTTTGCAAATATTTTTTCCCATTTTGTAGGTTGTCTTTTTGCTCAGTTAACTGTTTCTTTAGCAGAAGCATTTAAGTTTGATATAATCCCATTTGTTTATTTTTTCTTTTGTTGCCTGTGCTTTTGGGGTCTTGTTCATAAAATCTTTGCTCTCCCTTCTTGGGATTAACGTGACAACACTTCTACAGTTCACCTTTGAACAACACGGGGTTTGAAATGCGAAAGGTGCGCTTATATGTGAATATTTTTCAGTAAATACTGTATAGTAGAATAAATGTATTTTCTCTTCCTTATTTTTCTAGTAACACTTTCTTTTCTCTAGCTTACTTAATTGTAAGGATACAGTATATAGTACATATAACATACAAAATATGTTTTAATTGACTGTTTATGTTATCAGTAAGGCTTCTGGCCAACGGTAGGCTATTAGAAGTTAAGTTTTGGTGGAGTCAAAAGTTGTATATAAATTTTCAACTGCGTGGGGGTTTGGTGCCCTTAACCCCTGTGTTGTCCAAGGGTACAGTAGTTCTTTTCTTGTCTCCTCCTCCTGATATATCTTTAATGGTTCTTTTCTGCCCATTTCTAAATTAGGCCAGTTTTAGGTTCTATACTACTGCTTTTTCTTCTCAATCTCAAGAAATAGACTAATGGCTTTCATAACTATCTAAGTGGTGACAGTTCCCAAGTTTATATTTCTATTCCAGATCTCATTCCTTACAACTTACAAGATTCATCTACTTGGATATCCAATAGAAATCTCAACCTTAAAATGTTTAAAACTAAAGTTATCTCACTCACCTTAATTTGTTCTTTCTTTTCAATTTGTTATCACAGTTAATGAAATATCACCATCTGTCTGGTCTTCCAGGAAAAAAACCCCTGGGACTTAACTAGTATTTCTTCTTCCTTAATCATTACAACTAATTTGTCACAGGCTCTATCAATTATTCTTGAGGAATACCTCATGGATATAATTCCTTTCTTTTCCCACTCCACTGCTACTTATAGTGTGTAATCTTGGAGGAGCTGCTGAATCACTGTAAGCCTCAGTCATCTGTAAAATGAGGATAATAAGAACATCTATACCATAAGGGTAAATGAGAAAATGTATGTTAGGTTCTTAGCTCAGAACCTAGTAAATGCTCAATAAATGATGGCCATATAATTTAAGTTCTCAACATTTCTTACTTTTACTATGTACTTAAACAGTATTTTAAAGAATAACCTTGGATCTCTACATTCCTTCTGCATACAGTCACCAAATATATGTATCTGACATGATCATATCAACCCCTAAACTTCTATCCTCATATGTCATCAACACACCCTAACACAATTACCAAACCTAGTAGCTTATTACAGTTCTTGTCACAGGGTATCTACATTCAATAAGTTTTAATAAATGAATACACGAATGAAAAAAGTTACTTTGGATTTTTCATTCTCAACTGCAGGAAATGTTTATGAACTTGGTTTAGGTAGAACAGGAAGGCTAGAGGAAGACAGTTATAGGACGTGATCCGGGGTCTTTGAAAATCACTGCTCTACTCTGTGCCATGATAATAAAAGGAAATGAATCACTTGTTTGCCACCTTTCAGGGATACATTCCTATTTAAAGGCTAGTGTCATAAACAAGAAACCATTAAATAACAAGACAGGGAAGAAAAAGCGATATTTTCCAAGCTCTGTACATATCACTGGCAAGGCCTGGATGCTGGCCAAGGCACCGACAATCAATGAATAGGATTTCCTATAGGAAGCTGGGGGGAGGGGGTAATAAGTGCCTCAGAGTTAGTATCCAGAGAGGACAGTATGAATTTTTTTAAAGACTATTTTTTCCTTTCTTTTAGAAAAGTCCACATTCATTCATTCAGTAACTAATGTTTTGCTAATGTTACACATGAAGTTTATTATACAAACAATGACCCTATTTAAATGTTCACTATTAGAGGTACAACATGTGTTTTTATCTTACAGAGAACCCAGTTCCAACTACCAAGACAGTTACTTTCTAAGAAGAGTTAGGTTTATGCTCTGGTCCATTTCATTTATAATTTTCTTTTTAAAATCTTTTTTTTTTTTTTTTTTAATCTTTAACATGAACTTCCACTTCTGGCCAGGAAAGAATAACAAGTACTAGATTAACCCTCCCACCCAAAACAATAAACAGACAAACAAACAAATCCCAAGACAAAATATATAAAACAATGGTTTTCAAGACACTAGACATAGGCAATGTAAAAGTATGATTCCTGAGAGATGGAAAACCATGAGGCAAACCCTATAATTGCCTGCTTACTGCCTTGAGAGAATTTCTAGGCCACAATGTAAGGAGGAAGACTTCCAGTTTCTGGTCCACTTGTAAGGAGCTTGGAAGTTGCCACTTCATCCCACCAACAAGTAAAAAGATGAACAAACTGAAAAATGAACAACACTTCCAGTATCTGTAGGAGGTGAGGAGGGCAAAACCGCTGCCCCCAAGATGAGAGAGACAGGCAGGTAAAATATGGAGTCGCAGCTTACCGGAGCAGAGACTCATGAGTGGAAATGCAGGAGAACCCGTGCCAGGGCAGGAAAACCTGAACTGTAATCAACAAATTGCTGGAGGTTCTGTGTGGATAAGTCTGAGAGTTAAAACCCCAAGAGGACCCAGTGATGTGGGGGACCCCACACTTTTGTGCAATTTACCTCCAGGAGCCCAACCAGGTTTTCACAGTAAATATCAGAGAAAAATCACCTCAGGCTTTTGGCAGGGAGAAGGATAAAGTAACCAATTTGAAATACGCCATATCATGCAGCCAGATCATGCACGTACTGTTCTTAACAAAGCCTGCCCTCAGGAGAAACTAGTTAACCAGTGCCTCAGGAGAAATTAGTTAACCAGTGCCTAAACTGCTGGAGTATTATCAGAGCCCAACTGACCTAGAGGAAGGGAAATACCCAACTCCAGCCCACTCTAGCTGTCCTCTGCCTAAGGGGATCCTCCTAAGAGGAGGAGAAAAAAAGTCTGAGAAACACTAATGAAGATTACAGTCTGGAGGCACAAGCTAACTAAAAAATTGACACCTACTCATAGGACTGTATAGTGTTTCCCTTCCCCCACACCTCACCACAACATTACTAAAAGCCTATTTACAGCAGTTCCTTTTACACAGTATATCATGTCCAGTTATCAAGAAAAAATTACAAGGCATACCAAAAGGCAAAAAACACAATTTGAAGAGAGAGAGAGGAAGCATCAGAACCAGGCACAGCAAGGATGTTATGATTAACAGACCAGAAATTTAAAAGAACTATGATTAATATGTTAAGGGCTCTAACGGATAAAGTAGACAGCATGCAAGAACAGATGGGCAATGTAAGCAGAGAGAGAGAAACCCTAAGAAGAAAACAAAAAGAAATGCTAGAGATTGAAAACATTGTTAAAGAAATAAAGAATGCCTTTGATGGGATTATTAATAGACTGGACATGGCTGAGGAAATAATCTCTGATTTTTAGGATATCTTGATAGAAACTTCCAACACTAGAAAGCAAAGAGAACAAAGACTGAAAAAAAACAGAACAGAATATCCAAGGACTGCAGGACAAAGACAAAAGGTGTAATATGTGTGTAATAGGGAATACCGGAAGAAAAAGAAAGAAAGGAACAGCAGAAATACAATCATGAGCCACATAATAATGATTCAGTCAACTAGGGACTGCATATAAAACAGTGGTCGCATAAGATTAAAATGGAGCTGGAAAAATTTTATCATCTAATGACACCATAATGTTGCAGTTGCAATGCATTATTCACATAGGAGCAATAGGTTATACCATATAGCCTAGGTATGAAGTAGGCTATACAATGTAGGTTTGTGTAAATACACTCTATGATGTTTGTACAATGACAAAATTGCCTAATGAGGCATTTCTCAAAATGTATCCCTATAGTTCAATCATGCACGACTACCTTTGAAACAATAATTACTGAGAATTTCTCTCAAATTAATGTCAGATACCCAACCACAGGAAGGTCAGAGAATATTAAGCAGGATAAATGCCAAAAGAACCACACCTAGGCATATTATTTTCAAACTACAGCAAATCAAAGATAAAGAAAAAAATCATAAAAGAAGCCAGAGAAAAAACCCTCTATCTTTAGAGGAACAAAGATAAAAATTACATGTGACTTCTCCTCTGACACCATGCAAGCAAGAAGAGAGTGGAATGAAATACTTCAAGTGTTTAGAGAAAAAACCCACTAGCCTGGAATTCTATAGTCTGATAAAATATCCTTCAAAAGTGAGAGAGAAATGAACACTTTCTCAAATAAAAATTGAGTCCATGCGGCGGTTTCAAGATGGCGGTGGCTGCGGCGGTTGGCGCGGAGTAGCTGAGGTGGAAAAGACGGCCACTGGGCCTCAGGCAGCTGGGAAACTTGTGGACCTTCCTCTTGCCATCTCTTAAGGGAGGACCGCTGCTGGTGGCCAGTCGTGGGGGCTGACCGCCACTTTGCCCTTGGCAGGAGAGGCTGCCTCATTTACAGGCAACAGCTTTGAAGTATGGAACAGGAAAAGAACTGTTTCATAGCTGCAAAAGCGAGTCTCTAAACAGGGAACACGGCGCCAGGGCTGCTGTGGATGCAGACAGGATCCCGGAGGCCGGGGCCGCGCTGAAGGTGGCCAACTGCCCTATTCATGATTCGAGGTTTCAGGTTGGCATAAAAGAAGATTCCTGGGAGTGCCCGAGCTGCGCCGCGGGACCGAGCAAGCAGCCCGAGGCGGCGGGAACCGAGAACGGGAAAGGCGACAAACCAGAGGCAGAGAGTGTGTGCCCGACCTGGCACAACCCTGTGAGTGACCCCTGGCCCGGCCCTGCTCGGGGGGCTGACGCCCACCCTGCTTCCGCCTGCATCACCAGGCCACTCACCGCACCGGGGCTGCCTCCATTTTCCCAGGTGGTGGCAGCTCCGGCCCGGCCTGGCTCCTCACTGAGCCTTCCCACTTGCTTGTCCCGGCGCAGGGCTTCCCGGGGCCTGAGGGCTGGCCTCCCCTCCCACTCCCTCTGCGGTTCTCTGGCGGGGCTGGTGGTGTGGGGCGTCACCAGCCAGTGTCGGGAGGGCAAGGAAGTACGGGCGGGGCCGACTGTCACTCCACCACACCCTGGACTCCAGCCCCCGGTAAACTTCCTGTTACTGGGAGGCAGATACCATCTCTGCGGCCACCAGTTCGGAAAAATGCCTAACCAATTTCCGGTTGGGAATAGTGTGGTAGGAGAGTTCCCAAGTCCGCTTAAACCTGCCGGAGAGCTGTCTGCAGGCGGGCACAGGGCTCGTCCGGGCCGGGGGGATACAAAGGTGAACCGTGTGCTGTGGGCTCCTTCCCCGAGGAGCTCATGCTCTGGTGTGGGAGATAAGACAAGTACACAAATAACTGCGATACCAGGAGGAAGGTGATAACTCCCGAGAAAGATCTACACAGTGCTACAAAGGCACCCAGAGCGACTGGTCGTCTGTGCCTAGCAGAAACCTGGTAGACTTCCTGGGCGAGGCGGTGCCGAGCAGGGTCTTGAAGGCCCAGCTGATAGACGAGGGGTGCAGAAGACACGTCCCAGCCCAGCCCAGTGCGCACAGAGCAGGGAGACGTGTGGCCAGGGAGGCAGAGACCTGACAGAAACCACACACCCTGTGGGGTCGCCACTGCACGATCCAACAGCCCGGGCCAGAGCACACTGAACAGGGAGAAGTCCTGCACGGGAAATGAAAGCTCAACAGAGATCACACACCCTGTGGTACGTGATCCAGCAGCCCAGCAGAGTCCAAGCTGACCAGTAAGGTGGCTCCCCGGAGAGGCCCAAGGCCCGAGGCAACCATACACACAAGGCACTAAAGGCCAACTGAGCAGTCACTGAGGTAGCCATACCAAATTGGCAACCACAGCAACATCTTAGTTAGTCAATAGTCTCAAACCGGTGGACTGTGAAACCCCCTGCCACAATGAGTAAACATCAAAAAAAAGATACCAGAAATACAAAAAATCAAGAAAGTACACCACCAAAAGTTAATAAATCTCAAACTCTAAATCCTATAGAACAACAAGCCCTTGAAATGACTGACAAGGAATTTCGAGTGATAATTCTAAGGAAACTGAATGAGATACAAGAAAACTCAGCTAGACATCATGATGAAATGAGGAAAAGTATACAGGACCTGAAAGAGGAAATGTACAAGGAAATCGATGTCCTGAAAAAAAATGTAGCAGAACTTGCTGAACTGAAGAAGTTATTCAACGAAATAAAAAACACAACGGAGAGTTTAACAAGCAGGCTTGTCAAAGCTGAAGAGAGACCCTCTGAACTTGAAGATGGGCTGTTTGAAATAACACAAGCAGACAAAAAGAAAGAAAAAAGAATCAAGGACATTGAAGAAAATCTGAGAGAGATATCAGACAACCTTAAGCGCTCAAATATCCGAGTCATGGGTATTCCAGAAGGGGAGGAAAATGGAGATTCCATTGAAAACATATTCAACAAAATAGTGGCAGAAAACTTCCCCGGTATAGGAAAAATCACAGATCTTCATATCCAGGAAGCCCAACGATCTCCAAACGTATTCCACCCAAAAAGGCATTCTCCAAGACATGTTATAGTCAAATTGGCAAAACTCAGAGACAAAGAGAGAATCTTAAAAGCTGCAAGAGAGAAGCGTCAAATCACCTATAAGGGAGCCCCAATCAGGCTAACATCAGACTTTTCATCACAAACCCTAAAAGCTAGAAAGGAATGGGATGATATATTCAAAATACTAAAAGACAAAGATTGCCAGCCAAGAATACTCTACCCTGCAAGGCTATCCTTCCGAAATGAAGGGCAAATAGTATATTTCTCAGACAAACAAAAACTGCGGGAGTTCACTACCACAAGACCACCCTTACAAGAAATCCTCAAGGGAGTACTGGGTTTGGTTCCTGAAAAATAACTACCGTTGCCATAAAAACCCAAGAAAAATCAAAACCCACTAGTATAATAAAAATGGCATTCATGAAGAGAAAACAATCAAACAAAAATGCTATCTACAACCTAAGGAACCAACAGACACAGAAACAAAACAGTAAATCAGAAAGCAAGGAACAAAAGACACCTAAGACAACCAAACAACCAATAAAATGCTAGGAATAAATCAACACCTTTCAATAACAACTCTTAATGTAAAAGGCTTAAATTCCCCAATCAAAAGACACAGACTGGCTGACTGGATCAAAAAGGAGGACCCAACTATATGCTGCCTACAAGAGACCCACCTCACCCATAAAGATTCACACAGACTAAGAGTGAAAGGATGGAAAAAGATTTACCATGCAAACAGAAAAGAAAAACGAGCTGGAGTAGCTATTCTTATATCTGACAAAATAGACTTTAAACTAAAAACCATAAAAAGAGACAATGAGGGACACTACTTAATGATAAAAGGACTGATCCATCAAGAAGACATAACAATCATAAATATGTACGCACCCAATGTTGGAGCAGCCAGATTTATAAAACAAACTCTATTAGACCTAAAGAAGGAAATAGACACTAATACCATAATAGCAGGGGACCTGAACACCCCACTGTCAATATCAGACAGATCATTTAGGCAAAGAATCAGCAGAGAAACACAAGATCTAAACAATACTCTAGACCAATTGGACTTGGCAGATATCTACAGAACATTCCATCCAACAACCTCAGAATATTCATTCTTCTCAGCAGCACATGGATCATTCTCAGGGATAGATCACATATTAGGTCACAAATCAAGTCTCAATAAATTCAAAAAATTGGAATTATCCCATGTATTTTCTCAGACCACAATGGATTAAAACTAGAAATTAATAACAAATGAAACTCTAGAAACTATACAAACACATGGAAATTAAACAGCATTCTACTTAATGACATATGGGTCCAAGAAGAAATCAAGCAGGAAATCAAAAAATTTATTGAAACTAATGAAAATAATGATACATCATACCAAAACCTGTGGGATACTGCAAAAGCAGTATTAAGGGGGAAATTTATTGCATTAAATGCTCACCTCAGAAGAATGGAAAGATGGCAAGTGAACAACCTAACACTTCACCTTAAAGAACTGGAAAAACAAGAACAATCCAAACCTAAAGTTAGCAGACGGAAAGAAATCATTAAGATCAGAGCAGAACTGAATGAAATTGAAACCAAAAAAAAATTCAAAAGATCAATGAATCAAAAAGTTGGTTTTTTGAAAAGATAAATAAAATTGACAAACCATTAGCATGGTTAACAAAAAAAAGAAGAGAGAAGACTCAAATAACAAAAATTAGAAATGAAAAAGGCGATATTACAACTGATTCATCTGAAATACAAGGAATCATTCAAGACTACTATAAACAACTATATGCCAATAAATTTGAAAATCTGGAGGAAATGGATAAATTTCTGGACACACACAAGCTCCCAAAACTGAACCGTGAAGACACAGAAAATTTGAACAGACCAATAACAATAAAGGAGATTGAAGCTGTTATCAGAAGGCTCCCAACAAAGAAAAGCCCAGGACCAGATGGATTCACAGCAGAATTTTACCAAACATTCAAACAGGAATTGACACCGATTCTTTACAAAGTATTCCAAAAGATTGAAACAGATGCAAATCTCCCAAACTCATTCTATGAAGCAAACATCATCCTGATACCAAAACCAGATAAAGATATAACCAAAAAAGAAAACTCCAGGCCGATATCCTTGATGAATATAGATGCAAAATTCCTCACTAAAATACTAGCAAACAGAATACAGCAACACATACGTAAAATTATTCACCACGATCAAGTGGGATTCATCCCAGGGATGCAAGGTTGGTGCAACATACGCAAATCAATAAATGTGATACACCATATTAATAAACTCAAACACAAGGACCATATGATCATCTCTATAGATGCTGAAAAAGCATTTGATAAAGTTCAGCACTCATTCATGACAAAGACCCTCTATAAGTTAGGTATAGAGGGAAAGTACCTCAACATAATTAAAGCCATATATGACAAACCCACTGCCAATATCATCCTGAATGGGGAAAAGCTGAAAGCTTTTCCTTTAAGAACAGGAACTAGACAAGGATGCCCACTCTCACCACTCCTATTCAACATAGTGTTGGAAGTATTAGCCAGAGCAATCAGAGAAGAGAAGGAAATAAAGAGCATCCAGATTGGAAAAGATGAAGTCAAACTGTCCCTGTTTGCAGATGACATGATCCTATATATTGAACAGCCTAAAACCTCTACAAAAAAACTCTTGGAATTGATAAATGATTTCAGCACAGTAGCAGGATACAAAATCAACACACAGAAATCAGTAGCATTTCTTTTCTCCAATAGTGAACATGCAGAACGAGAAATCAAGAAAGCCTGCCCATTTACAATAGCCACCAAAAAAATAAAATACTTAGGAATTAAGTTAACCAAGGATGTGAAAAATCTCTATAATGAGAACTACAAACCACTGCTGAGAGAAATTAGAGAGGATACAAGAAGATGGAAAGATATCCTATGCTCTTGGATTGGAAGAATCAACATAGTGAAAATGTCCATACTACCCAAAGTGATATACAAATTCAATGCAATCCCCATCAAAATTCCAAAGACATTTTTCTCAGAAATGGAAAAAACTATCCAGACATTTATATGGAATAACAAAAGACCACGCATAGCCAAAGCAATGCTGAGCAAAAAAAAATAAAGCTGGAGGCATAACACTACCTGACTTTAAGCTATACTACAAAGCTTAATAACCAAAACAGTATGGTACTGACATAAAAACAGACACACTGACCAATGGAATAGAATAGAGAATCCAGAAATCAACCCACACACTTACTGCCATCTGATCTTTGAGAAAGGCACCAAGCCTATTCACTGGGGAAGGGACTGCCTCTTCAGGAAATGGTGCTGGGATAACTGGATATCCATATGCAGGAGAATGAAACTAGATCCATACCTCTCACCGTATACTAAAATCAACTCAAAATGGATTAAGGATTTAAATATACACCCTGAAACAATAAAACTTCTTAAAGAAAACATAGGAGAAACACTTCAGGAAATAGGACTGGGCACAGACTTCATGAATATGACCCCAAAAGCACGGGCAACCAAAGGAAAAATAAACAAGTGGGATTATATCAAACTAAAAAGCTTCTGCACAGCAAAAGAAACAATTAAAAGAGTTAAAAGACAACCAACAGAGTGGGAGAAAATATTTGCAAAATATACATCTGACAAAGGATTAATATCCAGAATATATAAGGAACTCAAACAACTGTACAAGAAGAAAACAAGCAACCCAATTAGAAAATGGGCAAAAGAGCTAAGTAGGCATTTCTCTAAGGAAGATATACAAATGGCCAACAGACATATGAAAAAATGCTCAACATCACTCAGCATCCGGGAAATGCAAATCAAAACCACACTGAGATACCATCTAACCCCAGTTAGGATGGCTAAAATCCAAAAGACTCTTAACGATCAATGCTGGTGAGGTTGTGGAGAAAAAGGAACTCTCATACATTGTTGGTGGGACTGCAAAATGGTGCAGCCTCTATGGAAAATAGTATGGAGGTTCCTCAAACAATTGCAGATAGCTCTACCATATGACCCAGCTATCCCACTGCTGGGAATATACCCAGAGGAATGGAAATCATCAAGTCGAAGGTATACCTGTTCCCCAATGTTCACCGCAGCATTCTTTACAATAGCTAAGAGTTGGAACGAGCCCAAATGTCCATCATCGGATGAGTGGATACCGAAAATGTGGTACATCTACACAATGGAATACTACTCTGCTATAAAAAAGAATGAAATACTACCATTGGCAACAACCTGGATGGACATAGAGAAAATTATATTAAGTGAAACAGGTCAGGCACAGAAAGAGAAATACCACATGTTCTCACTTATTTGTGGGAGTTGAAAATAAATAAATATATGAATATACAAACCTATAAAGGGTCTGGGGGGGAGAAGACACAAAAATCATAACAATTCCTTGAACTTGTTAAGACAAGTGAACAGATATAATGTAGTGCAGGGGGAGGGGAAAGAGGGAGGGGGTAAGGGAACGGGTAAAGGGACATGAAAATCAACTACAGGTATATTAAGAAGTTAAAAAAAAAGAAATGGATAGACCTAGAGGCAGCAAATCAGTAAGGACATAGTTGAACTCAACAGTACCATCAATCAATTGAATATAAATGACATCTACAGATTACTTCCAACAACAGCAGAATGAACAGTCTTCTTGAGCTCACATGGAACATGCACCAAACTAAACCACACTCTGGGCAATAAAATACACCTTAACAAATTTAAAAGAATAGAAATTGTGCAATGTCTTCTTGAGAGAAGACCACAATGGAATTAAGTTAGAAATCAATAACAGAAAGATAACTAGAAAATTATAAAATACATGAAGACTAAATGATGTAAAGAGGAAGAACCCAGACAGAACCTGACAGACTCCCTTAGCTGAGATGTGGCTGAGAATCTGAAGAGACCAAGTCAGAGACAGTTCAAATGGCAGAGTACTGGAAGGAGAGAGCTCCTGGGTATCTGTGGAAAGTAATTGTTGAGTAATCAGCAAAGTACTGATGGGCATGTGTATGTGAGGAAACTACCCAAGGCTGGAGAAAGATCCATCCAAGAAGATTAGAGAGAAAAGTGTGTGCTGTTTACATAGGGCCAGGAATAGTGCCTGTTCTTACCAGCCAGATGGAAAAACCTCATAATTTATAGGACACCGGGTAGAATACTCAAACAGGTCTTGTCAACAGTAGAGAATAATTAGTCCTGGTATAAATGCTGTTCCAGTCCTGCTTAACAAATGTTAAAGACAAGACTGAAAATTGATCATACTGTCTGCAAATAACTTAACTACATCCAGAAGAAAGCTGAAAAAATGTTTATCAGAACACAAAAAAATCCAACACCCAACTGGGTAAAATTCACAATGTCCGGCAAACAAAGATTACCAGGCGCGCAAAATAAGCAGGAAAATATAACCAATATTTAGGAGAAAAATCAATTGTAACTGACCCATAAGTGACAGAGATGTTATAGTTAACAGATAAAGATATTAAAACAGGGATTAAAACTGAATTACATATGCTCAAAAAGTAGGGACATGAAAAATAAAGACTCAAGTTGAACTTCGAGATAAAACTATAACATCTGAAATGAAAAATACACTAGACAGGATTAGTGACAGATTGAACATTACAGAAGAAAAGACAAATAACCTTGGAGATAAAGGAATAAAAACTTATGCAAAATTAAACACATGGAGAAAAAAGAATTCTCCAAAAAAAAAACCCAGTAAACTGCAGAATAACTCCAAGTGGCCAAATGTAAGTGTAATTGGAGTCCTTGAATGTGGGGACAGAAGATATATTTAAAGAAATAGTGGCTACAGAATTTCCAAATTTGAAGATAACTATAAATCCACTGATCCAAGAAGCTCAATGAACTCCAAGCACAAGAAACATGAAAGAAAATGACACCAAGGCACATCATAAAAACAACTGTGAAAAAGAGAAAATCTTAAAAGCTGCCAGAGAAAAAAAGATTCATTAAGTACAGTACTCCCCCTTTATCTGCAGGGAATATGTTCCAAGACCCCCAGAGGATGCCTGAAACCACGAATATTACCAAACCCAACTGCTGTCGGTCCTAACACATTTTGGTTCATGTCTTCAACCCACAAATTTAATGCCTCTTCCATCTCAACTAAGCACTTATGTACTGCGGCTGTAACTTTTGCAATTTAAGGTGTGGCAGCAAAACTAACATTAATTTCCTTTTCCTTCTTCACAATTTTGCAGAGAGATTTGTTTTTACTGTAGATCTTAGCAACCTCATCATGTGATTTTTTTTTTTCTTTCCTTAAGTCAAGAACTTTCACCTTTTTATTTAAAAGAAGCTTCTCTTTGGCATATCCAAATTGCCAGCATCACTACTGTTGTGCTTTGGGGTCATTTAATATTTTTGGACTGTGGTTGACCATGGGTAATTGAAACCATGAAAAGCAAAAGTGGATAATGGGGGAACTACTGTAAAGAAGAGCAAAGATAAGGATGACAGAAGATTTCCTGTCACAAACAATGCAAGTGATATGGCAATGGACCTAGAATTTTAAATTATGAAAAGAGAATACTTGTTAACCTAGAATTCTTTACCCACTGAAAATACCTTTCAAAAGTGGTGTTGAAATAAATACTTTCCAGACATATAAAAGCTGAATAAATTAATTATCAGCAGAACCACAATATAAGAAATGTTAAAGGAAGTCTTTCAGGCAGAAACAAACAAAAAACCCCACCAGATGTAAATATGGATTAACACAAACTAAGAGCACCAAAATGGTAAGTAACTACATGGACGAATATATAAGATTTTTTATTAGTTAAGACTCTTTAAAGATTACTGACTTCTGTATTGTGGGGTTTATAAAATTTATATAAGTAAAATGCCTGACAACAATAACATAGAGGATGGCAGGGGAAAAATGAACACGAGTGTATCTCACGCAGAAAAGAGTTCACGTGACAGGCCTGAGACTGCTTGCCTTAGAAAGCCTGCTTGCAAGGTTGGCCCTCGGTGGCCGGGAACTTGGATTTCAAGAGGGTTCCCACCACTCCCAGAACTGATAAGGATGGCTTGCTGTGCCTAAGTTGTACAAACAATGTGGTTCCCTTCTTCCCTCCTGGGAGTCTGGAATTTTGATATGTGTTAAGCAAGGGAGTCTATAAGACCATACTCCAGTAAAAGTCTTGGGCACAAAAACTCTAATGAGCTTTCCTGGTAGACAACATTTCACACATGTTGTCACAACTGACTGCTGGAGGAATTAAGTACATGATGTGTGACTTCACTAGGATACTTGGAAGCTTTTGTCTGTTTTCCTCCAGACTTGGTCCATGAGCCTTTTCCATTTGCTGATTTTGCTTTGTATCTGTTCACTATAATAAAGCATACCTTTATGGGAATGACAATATGTTGGGTCCTGTGTGTCCTCCTAGTGAATTTCTGGACCTTGGAGGCACCCCTGACATAACTGTTTTATACTATACGTGATATGATACAATAGCACTTGAGGGTCCACTGTGATAAGTTACACCTATATAGTATACATAACTAAGTAAACAAAAAATAACAAAACAAAGAATACAATGAATATAGCTAATTAACTGAGGACAGAATTCCTCCTCTGTAAAAGGGGATACATATATCTCAAGGGCTGTCATGAGGACTGAGATAATATAAAGGTATAAGCATGAAACCTGGTTCATAGTAAATGCTCAATAAATGCTAGTAATTACCATGATCTGAACACAAATACAGGTTGCTTTAGTCCTGTCCTCCTTATCTTCCCATTCCTGATGGCCAAACCTGTTCAAGTCTTTTCACTGTATACATTTCTGTCACTTTTAGAAATCCTGGCAGCATCACGGACTTCCCATCACCTTTCATACTTCAATGCCTTCTTTTGCCTATTCCTGCTGTTCCTTCTTCCATAGGCCAATAAACTAATTAAAACACAAACTGTCAACATATGTTTATTTCTTTCCTTACTCTACCTTGATTACCATCTCCTCTTATCTTATTTTTTTTTAAATTGTGGTAAGAAAACACTAAACATGAGATCTACCCTCTTAAATTTTTAAGTGAAAAGTACAGTAGTATTCACTGTAAGTACAATGTTGTACAGCAGATCTCTAGAACTTTTCATCTTGCATGACTTATACTTTATGCCCATTAAACTACAACTCTCCATTCTCCCTTTCCCCCAGCTCCTGGCAACCACCATTCTATTTTCTACTTTGATGACTACTTTAGATGCTTCATATAAATGGAATCATGCATTATTTGTCCTTTTGGGACTGGCTTATTTCATTTAGCATTACGTCTTCAAGATTCATCCATATTGTAGCATATGACAGGATCTCTTTCTTTTTTATAGCTGAATAATATTCTACTGTACGAAGGTACTTCAAAAAATTCATGGAAAAACAGAATCAAAAGATAATTCAATTTTTTCCATGAACTTCTGAAATACCCTTGTTTCTATATACCACATTTTCTCTATCGTTTCATCCTTCGATGGACATTTAGGTTGTTTCTACCTCTTGGCTATGCGAGTAATGCTGCAATAAACATGGAAATGCAAATATCTCTTGGAGACCCTGACTTCAACTCTTTTTGGTGAATACCCAGAAGTGGGATTGCTGAATCATATGGTAGTTCTATTTTAAATTTATGATGAACTTCCATACTGTTTTCCATAGTGGCTGCACCACTTTACACTCCCACCAACATTGCATAAGGGTTCCCATTTCTCTGTATCCTCACCAGCACTTATTTTCTGTTTATTTTATTATTTTTTAAAAATAATGGCTATCCTAACAGGTGTGAGGAGATATCTCACTGTGGTTTTGATGTGCATTTCTCTGATTATTAGTGATGCTGAGCATTTTTTCATATACCTGTTGGCCATTTGTACGTCCTCTTTGGAAAAATGTCTATTCAAGTTCTTTGCCCAGTTTTAAATCAGGTTATTTGTTTTTTTGCTATTGAATTGTAGGAGTTCCTTATACATTCTGCATATTAACTCCATCAAATATATGGTTTGCAAATATTTTCTCCCAATCCATAGGCTGCCTTTTCACTCTATTAACCTCATCTTTGGTACTAAAAATACTGATGTCGAATACTGATGACTCAACTGGCATAGAAGTGATTTTAGTGTCTGTTTTTGAATAAATTAGTAAAATTCATTAAGCACTGTCTAGGCACTTTCTCATATATTATCTTACATCCTCTGCTCCTTTAGTTCTTGCCCATCACATGTTCTATTTCATTGTCCATGTGCAGTGTTCACTCTTTAAAAATTTCTGTAACTTTTCTTAAATATCAAGTGTTAATTTTAAAGGTACTAACAAACTGTAACTTGTCTTCTCCAAAACGGCTTTTTAATTTTTCTAGTTTCTATTTCTGTATAGTAAGTGGACAAGGATGATGGCAATGATAACTATAAGACAGAGAAATGACATAAATCTAAGCTACACTTTAGAAAGACTAATTTGGCAGCCAATCATTAGATTGATTAGAATATGGAAAGACCAGGGGAGGGAGACAAGCTAATTAGCAATACCGAGAATGGAGAATATGGGAAGAATGTAAGAAACTCTGCAAGAGTTGAACCCTCAGGGTGTGGTAACTAACTGGATATAGGAGAAAAAAGACTCCAAAGCTGACTCCAAGATATAAAGCCTGAGTGAGAGGAAAATTGAGGTACTATTAATAGAAATAAGGAAGGGAGGTGTAGGAGCTAGTTTAGGCTAATGAAATCATAGTGGTACCCTCTCTGACCACAGCTCCTGCTCAAAGGACAGCAATCATTTTTTTATATACAATACCGTTTGCCATCCCCAACACCCCAGAGTATCAACCATCTACAATAAGCCAATATATGGCTATTACTATATTACCTATTGTTTTTCATAAGATATATCTATGATATGGTATAGCCTGGAGATTAAGAATACAAATTCTGGAGTCACCAGATATGAACTGAATCCTGGCACTGCCAATTACTAGATATATAATCATAAGCAAGTTATTTAATCTCTCTAAATTTCAGTTTTCCTTACTACTTCTACTTACATCAAAGAGTTGTTTTCAAAAAACCAAATTTTTGATTCATTGATTTTTTGTACCATTTTTTGGGTTTCAATTTCATTAAGTTCTGCTCTGATCTTAATGATTTCTTTCCGTCTGCTAACTTTGGGTTTGGATTGTTCTTGTTTTTCTAGTTCTTTAAGGTGAAGTATTAGGTTGTTCACTTACCATCTTTCCATTCTTCTGAAGTAAGCATTTAATGCGATAAATTTCCCCCTTAGTCCTGCTTTTGCAGTATCCCACAGGTTTTGGTATGATGTATCATTGTTTTTATTAGTTTCAATAAATTTTCTGATTTCCTCTTTGATTTCTTTTTGGACCCATTTGTTATTAAGAAGAATGTTGTTTAATTTCCATGTGTTTGTATAGTTCCCAGAATTTCGTTTGTTACTGATTTCTAATTTTAACTCATTGTGGTCTGAAAAAATACATGGAGGCAAAGATTTGGAGGCATGGCAGCCTCCACCAATCTCCTCTGGCAGATTCCAGAGGATGTATGGAAAAGTCTGGAAGCACAGGCAGAGACCTGCTGCAGGGTCAGAGCCACCGCAGAGGACATCTACCAGAGCAATGCTGAGCAGGAAAGTGGGGTCAGAGCTCCCAGAGAAAGCCCCCACCAGGGAAATGTCTAGTAGAGCCAAGGCAGCAGCAGGACCCCAGAACTGCAAGGCCACTGTAGCACGCATCGCAGGCCTGGAAGAGCTGCAGGCACCAGCGCTGCCCACTTGGCTTCACCTGGCAGAGCTCTGGGAGCAAGGGTCCCAAGGCTTTGGGGGCCTGGATGCCCCATTGTGCCCAGGAGGCGGGACTTGGAGTTAAAGAAGATTATTTTGGAGCTTTAAGACATAATGTCTGCCCTGTGGAGTTTCAGACTTGTTTGGGGCCTGTTTCTCCTTTCTTCTGGCCTATTCCTCTCTTTTGGAATGGGAATGTGTATCCAATGTCTATTCCACCATTGTATCTTGGCAGTAGATAAATTTGGTTTTGTTTTTCAGGTTTACAGCTGGAAGGACTTTTGCTTTTGGTCTCAGATGAGACTTTGGACTTTTAAGTTGGTGCTGGAACAAGCTAAGACATTTGGGATTGTTGGGATGGAATAATTGTATTTTGTATGTGAGAGGGACATGAGTTTTGGGGGCCAGGGGCAGAATGATGGAGTTTGGATGTGCTGTCCCCTCCAAAACTCATGTGGAAATTTGATCCCCAACGTGGCAGTGTTGGAAACTGATTGAGTCATGGGGGTGGATCCCTCATGAATGGATTAATGCTCTCCCTGAGGTCGGGGGGATTTGACTGAGTTCTCACTCTATTAGTTCCCGCGAGAGCTTGTTGCTTAAAAAGACCCTGGCACCTTCTCTCTCTCTCTTGCTTCCTCTCACCATGTGATCTGCTTGTACCTACCATTTTCTGCCATGAATAGAAACAGCCTGAGTCCTGTGCCAGATACAGCTATCTCAGAATCATAAGCCAAATAAACCTCTGTTCTTTATAAATTACCCAATCTCAGGTATTTCTGTTATAGCAAGACAGATAAAAAATTTGACAAACCATTAGCACGGCTAACTATAAAAAGAAGAGAGAAGACCTCAATAACAAAAATTAGAAATGAAAAAGGTGATATTACAAACTGATACCTCTGAAATACAAGGAATCATTAGAGACTACTATAAACAACTATTTGCTGATAAATTGGAAAATCTGGAGGAAATGGATAAATTTCTGGACACACACAAACTACCAAAACTGAGCCAAGATGATGTAGAAAATTTGAACAGACCAATAACAAAAAAGAGATTAAAGCTGTTATCAGAAGGCTCCCAATAAAGAAAAGCCCAGGACCAGATGGATTCACAGCAGAATTCTACCAAACATTCAAAGAGGAGTTGACACCAATTCTCTACAAACTATTCCAAAAGATTGAAACAGACACAATTCTCCCAAACTCATTCTATGAAGCAAACATCACCCTGATACCAAAACCAGGTAAAGCGACAACTAAAAACGAAAACTACAGGCCAATATCCTTGACGAATATAGACGCAAAAATCCTCAATAAAATACTAGTTAACAGAATATGGCAACATATATGCAAAATTACACACCACGATCAAGTGGCATTCATCCCAGGGATGCAAGATTGGTTCAACATACAAAAATCAATAAATGTGATACACAATATCAATAAAATCAAACACAAGGATCATATGATCATCTATAGATGCTGAAAAAGCATTTGATAAAATTCAACACTCATTCGTGATAAAGACTCTCCACAAGTTAGGTATAGATGGAAAGTATCTCAACATATTAAAGCCATATATGATAAACCCACTGCCAATATCATCCTGAATGGGGAAAGGCTGAAAGCTTTTCCTTTAAGAACAGGAACTAGATAAGGATGCCCACTCTCACCACTCCTATTCAACATAGTGTTGGAAGTACCAGCCAGAGCAATCAGAGAAGAGAAGGAAAAAAGGGCATCCAGATTGGAAAAGATGAAGTAACACTGTCCCTGCCTGCAGATGACATGATCCTATATATCAAACAGCCTAAAGCCTCTACAAAAAACTCTTAGATTTGATAAATGATTTCAGCAAAGTTGCAGGATACAAAATCAACACACAAAAATCAGTAGCATTTCTATTCTCCAATAGTGAACATGCAGAAAGAGAAATCAAGAAAGCTTACACATTTATAATAGCCACCAATAAAATAAAATACTTAGGAATAGAGTTAACCAAGGATGTGAAAAATCTCTATAATGAGAACTACAAACCACTGCTGAGAGAAATTAGAGAGGATACAAGAAGATGGAAAGATATCCGATGCTCTTGGATTGGAAGAATCAACATTGTGAAAATGTCCATACTACCCAAAGTGATATACAAATTCAATGCGAACCCCATCAAAATTCCAATGACATTTTTCTCAGAAATGGAAAAAACTATCCAGACATTTATATGGAATAACAAAAGACCAAGCATAGCCAAAGCAATTCTGAGCAAAAAAAATAAAGCTGGAGGCATAACACTACCTGACTTTAAACTATACTATAAAGCAATAATAACCAAAACAGCATGGTACTGGCATAAAAGATCAATGGAATAGAACAGAGAATCCAGAAATCAACCCACACACCTACAGCCATCTGATCTTTGACAAAGGCACCAAGCCTATAAACTGGGGAAGAGACTGCCTCTTCAGTAAAGGTGTGAGGATAACTGGATTTCCATAAGCAGGAGAATGAAACTAGACCAATATCGCTCACCATATAGTAAAATCAACTCAAAATGGATTAAAGAATTAAATATAAATCCTGAAACAATAAAACTTCTTAAGTAGGACTGGGCACAGACTTCATGAATACGACCCCCAAAGCACAGGCAACCAAAGGAAAAATAAACAAATGGGATTATATCAAACTAAAAAGCTTCTGCACAGCAAAAGAAACAATTAACAGAGTTAAAAGACAACCAACAGAGTGGGAGAAAATATTTGCACAATATACTTCTTTTTTTTTTGTCTTTTTCGTGACCGGCACTCAGCCAGTGAGCGCACCGGCCATTCCTATATAGGATCCGAACCCGCGGCGGGAGCGTCGCTGCGCTCCCAGCGCCGCACTCTTCCGAGTGCGCCACGGGCTCAGCCCCACAATATACTTCTGACAAAGGATTAATATCCAAAATATACAAGGAACTGAAACAACTTTACAACAAAAAAACAAGTAAGCCAATTAAAAATGGGCAAAAGAGCTAAATAGGCAAGATATACGAATGGCCAACAGACACATGACAAAATGCTCAACATCACTTGGCATTTGGGAAATGCAAATCAAAACCACACTGAGATACCATCTCACCCTAGTTAGGATGGCTAAAATCCAAAAAACAGAATGATAAATGCTGGCAAGGTTGCAGAGAAAAAGGAACTCTCATACTTTGTTAGTGGGATTGCAAAATGGTGCAGCCTCTATGGAAAATGGTATGGTGGTTCCTCAAACAACTGCAGATAGATCTACCATATGACCCAACTATCCCACTGCTGGGAATATACCCAGAAGAATGGAAATCATCAAGTCGAAGGTATACCTCTATTCTCCAATGTTCATTGCAGCACTATTTGTAATAGCTAAGAGTTGGAACCAGCCCAGATGTCCATCATCAGATGAGTGGATAAGGAAACTGCAGTACATCTACACAATGGAATACTACTCTGCTATAAAAAAGAATGAAATACTGCCATTTGCAAAATATGGATGGACCTGGAGAGAATTATATTAAGTGAAACAAGTCAGGCACAGAAAGAGAAATATCACATGTTCTCACTTATTTGTGGGAGCTAAAAATAAATAAATGAATAAATACATAAATAACCAGGGAGGGGAGGGAAGAAGACACAACAATTACAGTTCCTTCAAGTTGATACAACAAGCAAATAGAAAGGAGGTTGTTGGGAGGGAGGGGGAGAAGTAGGAGGGAAGGAGGTTTTGGTAATGGGCCACAATAATCAACCACCTTGTATATTGACAAGATTAAATAAAATTTTTAAAAACCCCAAAAAACAAAACAACAAAAAAAACCCCCCAAAGAGTTGTCAGGATTAAGTAAGAACATGTTTAAAGCTCTCAGCACTATGCCTACAAAGAGTAAGAACTGTAATAAATGTAAACTATCATTTTCGTACCTGTTTAAAAGTGTCCCATTCTCAACATTTATCTTAGTGTTTTAAGAAGTACACTGTTTTCTATTAATGTGGAGATAAAAAACGGGAAAGGTTATTTTACCATGAAAAAAATCATACTTTGAATATTTGAATAACTTGCATAATAACTTTCAGCTTTCTAGCATTGGTCTTATAGGAAAACATTAGTTAAGAAAAATGTGGAGTCACTGCTGAGTGGGATTTTCAGGAAGAAAACAAAAGATCTTTGAAGAACAGTAAAAGAAATAGGGAAAACCGAACTTCCCCAAAGGTTGCTACTTACATGCTTCCTCACATTTAATACCTAAAAATGTAGGGAAAATATAAAGAGTAAAACTTTAAAAATATAAAACATTTGACAAAATAATTACATAACTGTGTCAACACAGTTTAGAGTTTTGTGCTATTCAATTGCTGGCCTTCAAGGTGAGACACATAAATATTTATTTATTTATGTCAAAGCTGGCTATTTTAATTACTTGAAATTTAAGACTAAACATTTTCAAGTGAACTCTCATTGGCAAAACAGCTATGGCCTTACAAGTGAAATTCTCCAGTTCTGTAATTTTATTTGTATCTGGGGAAGTTATTCCATAAAAAGAATCTTTTATGTGCTATAAGACTGGAATATACAGATCATTTTACTGAATTAAAAATATTTTGCAAAGTGTTATCTAAGTAAATTTATTGGCATTATGGTTAGTTTCATAGTCACCTTTGGGGAAAATAATGAAAAAAAGATTAATGGAAAGCTGATTCTTTAAATCTAATTTAGACTAAAACATCAAGATGGCTTAAGGGTATGCTATTTTTCTTTACTTAAGGCATTTAAAAATATTTTCAGTGATTTATCTTGCAGAGCTAGATGTCATGATTAGAATTTCTTTCATGTTACTTCACAGCCTTTCTTTAAATAGTGTATTATTTAATGCAAGAGCTCAGTATGTACCTGTTAGAAGATTATGTAGTTTATAGATTCTTCTCTTTCTCAAAGTTATTTCTCTTACAGGTACGTATTGTGAGTGACTGTGTATTAACTGCTGTTTGGGTTTTTAAATTTCAAGATATAATTTACCAAATAAGGTAAATTTAAATTTATAATTTACAATTTACTAAATAAGTCTCATTTATATAAAAACCAGATCTGTGCACCTATCCAAAGCTACTTTTGCAAATACTGATCTGCTTAAAAAAATCACAGCCAGACTACTCCAAAAAGCATAAACTATCATAGACTGCTAGAAAGCAGACATTCCAAGATATCCAGTTTGAGTACTGCATTTTCAAAATTTCTGGTAATCTGCAAAAGAACTAGTTGGGGGTGAGGGGAACAACTTCATCCAACTAAAGCTTAGATTCTACCCATCTTATATATATAGGCATTTATGTGCATGCAACCTCATCTCTGGAGTTTGAATTTACCTAAGAAGGAAATTTAGTCTTACTTGTAAAAATAAAATAATGAACAATGAGATGGAAAAGATTGATGGAAACATTCCCTTGCAAATGTGAGAGCCAGCCAAGCAATAATCAAGATGATTCAGCAACCTCAAGGACGTGTGATTCAGTGGGCTAACACAAGAGCATTTAGCTTCATGACACACAGCTGAGTCACCTGCATAAAGGAGTCATTGTTTCAGAAAAGTAAGGAACTCATAAATGGTGTGAAGCACTGATTTTATTTGATAAAAATTAAATTCATTGTTGTGACAAAACGAAGTTAACTGTGGCAGAGCCAATTTCACATAAATTCTGCCAATGAATCAGACTATAATTTGCACATACACCCTCCAACCTAGTATCTATTAAAGCATCTATTAAATAAACATGAAGATTCTGAACAGCCTTTTATGTAATGAGATTTAGGAAAAGTACTAAGAAAACCAACATATATTGAGAAATTAAGTTTTAATTAATAATGTACAATCTCCTCTAGCAGAACAGTGTAATTACAATTTAACATCCAGCAGGTTAAGGTCTTATTGTTAATCATTTGTTGTTATTTTACCCCAAGTAGCTACTATTTGAAGACACTATGCTAGAATTTGCTTTATGTATTTTAACTCCCATGGTTCCCTGTCATAAGATTTTTTACATTTATCCATGAAAACCAACTACCTCTTCTTTTCTTTTAATAGGAAGAAAATTTAGTTTCTGTCTTTCTCTGTGGAATGAGAGATTTCATTAAGATGGTCAGAAAGAGTGAGAGGTTTCAGGTGGATAATTTCTAGCATAACTCCACATTAACAAAATGGTGATTAAATTAAAAAATATGGACCCTCAAATAAGTTTAAAACTTTGAGTTAAAAACTTTAATAAGGTTAAATCAATTCAAGTTAGTATCCATCAAAGACATTAGATTTTGGGACTAGAAAAGGCGCTTGTGGTAGGTTAGCCAGCTATAAACTCTGCACTAGTAAACAAACTTCTATATCTATTTTGTCATTAGAGCTCAAGCTCTTGGATGGTTGACAGCTAGGAATCTACTAACTTGCTGCAATGGGATCCTGGACAGTGCACTTATGTGACCTTCTCCCCGTTGTTGGGCTAGGTTTCTGGAAACATCAATTTTGGTAGAACAGTTGTTCAAAACAGCTGTCTTGAAAAGTCAAAAAAAGGACTTTTTACTAATGAAGCAAATGTTAATGTTAATACTTTACTTGAAGATCCAAGTCTAGCTCAGATGTTATCCCAACAACTTCTGCTTCAGCAGTCAAAAGACTACCATTATGATCAAACAACTGCAGTTACTATTACGGCAATTTGTCAAATGAATTATGTCTGTACTTTTACATCATGTTACTGAACAACTTTTAACCAGCTCTCAAACTATACTTTTTTGCATTTGACCGTATGAAAGGAATAAAACTGACCTTCAATTACAATGGCACCCTCTAAACCAGTGGTTTTAAAAGTGTAGTCTGGGGACCTCTGGGGATTCTCAAGACATGTTCAGGGGGTCCACAAAGTCAAAACTATTTTTATAATACTACTAAGAGGTTATTTGGCTTTTTTCACTCTCATTCTCTCACAAGTGTATAGTTGAATTTTCCATAATGTTAACAGGTAATGGATCTAGTATTATTTATAAAAAATGAATAAATGGATATTTTTTACAATCTCTACTTATTTTTAAAAACCTGTTATTTTAACAATTAAAAACTAATATAAAAATTTTTAAATATTAATATTTAAAATTGAAAATATTTAAAATATTAGTTTTAATTTCTAATATGGTAAGTGTCAATTTAACCCATATAAATAAAAGCTTTTTTGGGTCTTTGATAATTTTTTAAGAGTATAAAGGGGTCCTGGGACCAAAAAGTTTGAGAAGCACTACTCTGAACAGGCTAGTGCAAGCTTCTGCCTGTATGAAGCTCCCAATGAGCGCTCGCCGCCTCAAATGCTCTTCAGAAGTATTCAGGGGTATTATTTCAGGTAGTCTCTATACTTGGAATCATTTAGTGAGTAAACTTAGTACCCACTGGATACACCACAATGTACCAAACCATTAACTACCACCCCTAAAGACCGAAGATCACTTAAAACCAGAACTGTGATTTAAAAACTATTTTGTTGAACTTGTTTGAGTAATTCTTTAAAATGTAGAAAGGTAAATGCCTATTTTAATGTGGAAAGATATACCTTAATGCATAATAAAAAAGGTTTTCAATTACTTTATTATTTTTCTAGTTTTACTTCAGTCACTATCAACAGAAAAAGATGTAAAACTGAACTATGACTGCAACTTGTATGTTCCTTTAAATAAAATTAGAAACCATAATATGACATGTTTTTAAAAATTATGCCAAAAAAACAATCTGATCTTTTTTTTTCTAAAATAAAGTGCAATGTTTTGGACATAGTAATCACAATTATAAAGGCTTGCCAAGCGGGTCTATAGAAACATAAGGGAAGTTTCTGTCCAAGTTTGCTTTCTTTTCTGGTTAATGTGTTTTCAGTCATATCATAAGCCACAATTTATTTGTAAACCGTAATCAAGATAACATATTACTTTTGGGGGCAAGATTATTGTCTAGGGTCTCTAAGTTCTGAATTAAAGTATGTTAATTTTTAGAAGGCCAGAATACTGCTAAGTAAACATCCTGTCTCTTATGGATCAATGCACCTACCTATATGACGTGTTGTAACCATTTAGACTGCTAAATGAAAACTATTGAAAAATAAAGACAACTTCAAGAAATACTAATATCAAAGCACTTTCATCACCAGGACAAACTTCAGCTTTAAGTATTAATGTAACGATAATTTGAGACACCATATACAAGGAATATGAAATTAGTCCTGTTAGAAATACATTATTCAGGCAGACAGCTTCCTAAAGATTTAAGTAAGCTTTAGAAAAATCTTTGGATGTAGTTTTATTCTTTTACTGACTGTTTAAGTTGAAGCTTAATGCAATGGAAATGATTTTGGTTGTATTATAGACACAACTGATATCTGTGTATAAACATCATGCTCACTAGAACGTATCTGTCAAAGATCTTACTAAATTTTTAGATACCAGAAGTGGATATCTGCTATCACTCATCAATAGAACTCAACATGAAGGACTCCCCAAAATTATACAGCTGAAATGATTCAATGATTTGCAAAGCAGAATCAATGTTGATTCAATGATCAACAATGTCAGTATGCTTTCCAGTAAAGAGATGCAAGGTGATGTCAGTGTGGAAGATTTCCAATTAAATCTTGAAGGTCCATATAGATCATGAGTTCTGTCCAATCTTCTTTATTATAGCTGTGCATTCTAGTCTTGGCACAAATCAATTATTTGGTCCTTTGATTAAATTTATTCTGACTTTGGATATAATCAATCTAAAAAGTAGTGCTTGACATAATTTCATTTTTTGGACTAGAAATACACAGTTGCACATACCAAACAACTGGTATATGGCAAACTGAAGAATGGCAAGCAGAATGAACAAAAGATTGGGAACTACAACTATGACTGAAGCTATCCACTAACTATTGTTGATAAGAAGTATGGTAATTGTAGATACAATCAATTACTTTATGCTCCTATTTGCTTAGCCATCATGGAAAAACTGTCAGCATAATGACTTCCAGAAAGGACATCAGGCACGTATAAATTCCTTCCTGTGGGAGTTACGCACTTGGCTCTATACTGCTTAAGGTAGGGCACAGGAAAAGGGGGGAAGAGGAGAGCAAAGGTAAGACGAAAAGAACCTGAAAAGAACCTATCAGATAAAATAAAAAATGTACTTGATGTAGTAGAGCTACACTAGTACTGCTAGACACTAAGAAAGCAGATTATCTGTTAAGGCTATCAGAGATAGTTTGGTTCATTTTGAGCAAACAAGAGGCACAAACAGAGATACAAAGAACAAGCTGTTCAACTAAGCCATCATTATAACAAAATAAAATTCTTTAAGAAGATCAGGTTCTCTCCTCATTATATCATCAAGAAAGTAAATAGACCAGCTGCACACTGGGATAAAATCTTTGAAAAACATTTATCTGGCAGAAGACTGGTATCCAGGACATGTGAAGAATTTCTAAAACTCAATAATCAAAAGACAAAAACAAATTTTTAAAAAATGAGCAAAGTATGTGAACAGATACATTACCACAGAAGATAAAAATGAATGGCCAATAAGCACATGCAAAACTGTCTACCCCTATTAGTTACCATGAAAATGCAAATTAAAACCACAATGAGATACCACCACATACACACACCGGAATGGCCAAAATTTAAGACTGCTAACATCAAATACTGGCAAAACTGTACAACGAGAACTCATGCATCTTTGGTGGGGATACTAAATGGTACAACTACTTTGGAAAACGATCTGACAGTTTCTTATGAAATCAAACATATACAAACCCTATGACTCAACAATTCCACTCCTGGGGAGACACTGCCCTCAAAAAGACTCAAAAAGACAAAAATATTCCACTTTATTCATAATACGCAAAACCTGGAAACAGCACAGCCAGTATCAATAGGATACTACAAACTGTAGTGTATTTACACAATTGAATAAGACTTAGCAATAAAAACACAAACTATAAAAATATGGAGGAATGGAAGAAAAAAGTGTATACAGTATGGTTTTATAAATATGAAGTTCTAGAATAGACAGAACTAATCTACAGGGGAGAAAAATCAGAATAATGACAAGTTGTCTCTGGGTGGGGTAGTGGGAGAGTAGGGATTCACTGGGTACTTTCTGGGGTGATGACAAAGATCTCCATCTTGATACGAGTTTGGGTTGCATACATGTATGCATTTGTCAGAAATGATAGATTTGTTTTGTTCATCTCATTATTCATAACTTTTAGCTTAAAAGAAAAGAAATTAAACCACAAAGAACAATAAATAAATAAAATAAGACCACACACACACACACACACACACACACACACACACACACACACACACACACACACACACACACACAGAGAGAGAGAGAGAGAGAGAGAGAGAGAGAGAGATCAGGTTCATGCTTGCAGAAGTATGTAGCATGCCACAAAGAAGGTAAAGGAACCTTCTTTGAGTTCCTGAGTGGGGAAAGCATAAATTGTTTAGATGTTGCCAGGACAGGATTAGAGGCCTGTCTGAAACTCCAAAATAATGAAAAGTAGTGCATGTTACTAGAAATGACCACTAGAATGAAAATAAAAGAAATTCTCTGGTAAAATACATGCTTATCAGTGCAAAGTTCACCTGCAATTTTGCTAGAGGTGAAGGTGGTCAATAGTCACTTCTGAAACTCAGGATCTTAAAAAGCTTACCTCCCCTATCACCACTAGCCCTTTACTTTTGTTCAGAATTTCAAGGAATCAATGCTGCCAACTGTTAGTAATTGGAGGAAAATGAAGGGGAACACCTGTTAAACATGGAGGCACTCTTGCTCTCCTGTATTTTGTCTGCCTCAGCAGGATGTGAATACACTGTGTCAGCAAGATTTTGCAAAGCTTAATCACAAACCACAAACTTCCTATTGAGTTACCTAGGAGATGGGGAGGTGATGGGAGGGGTTTGCAGCTGGCTGAAACATATATAATACCTGCTTTTTCCCAATAAATTTGCTTAGTGCGTGCGCTAAGCTCCAGAACGTTGTGTCTGGTCTGTGGTTGACCACCTCCCCAGGTGGCAGCCCCTAACTCAAGGTGTGCTTTGAGCAACTCACCTTCCTGCACTCTCTTGGCAGGGCTGCGTGTGGCCTGCTCCCTGAGGGACTCCTGGCAGAGGCTAGCTACTGTGTAGTCCTGCTTCCTGAGACCCTCAGGACCAAGAGAAAGGTGCAAGTAATTACAATGCCTTTCTATGAGTACAATGTACTTGTGTTTTTCTTAGTGCTCTAGAATCAGCAGAAATGAAGTGGTTACATGCCAAAATAGATCACCTCACTTCTTAAGGGAGGCTTCAATTAGTTTGGAAATAGGAAACAAAGGGACTTTTTGGCTTTTGCCCATTTCCATTTGTTCTCAGGCATCCTTAACCCCTCCCTCCCCCACCACCCCGTGGTTCTAACCTCTTAAATCCTGCTGCGTGCGAGCACCACCCATACTCTGCCTTGGCATTCGAAGAGAAGTTCTCAAAGGTGTATGTCTCTGCTCATCCAGGTAAGCAAGGTCCTCCAAGTGGGCAGAGCTTGTGGCTGACAAGACAAAAAAGTTTAGTTAGAATATATAAGTTCAGAAAGCCTTTCAGTTAGTCTTTCTCTCTCAAACTTTGGAATCAGGGCTTGTTTTAGCACAAAATATGTATGAGGGTACTTCAAAAAGTTCATGGAAAAACAGATATATCTATATCTATATCTATATCTATATATATATATAAAATAATCTTATTTTAAGCTTTTAGAAAACCAAATGTGTGGTTTCTTAAAAAATTCAACCATTATTTCACTAGCTACTTTAGGACAGGACATCATAAATCTGTACTTGCTAAGAGGTTCTACAGCACTAAACAGAAATGTAATATTTTCTATTCAAATAGATAAACAGAGAAACAAGCAAACTAAGCAAATAAACATAAAACCTCATAAAGTGATCACTCAGACACTCAGAAAGTGATAGTTAACACTAAAGATTATTTGGGATTTAAAATGAAAAACAAACTGCCAGCCCAACAGCTTAAAATGACATTTTGCTTCTCAATGTTTGAATCATGAAGGCTGCAGTGAGAACAAAAGGAAGTTTACCAATAGAAACAGTAAATGGGTTTCTACTGAAAATTAAGGGTGAAATTAAAAATTCATTTTACACGAATGCTTCAAATTATAAGAGTACTCTGCTTATTACTAATGACTGGGTTAAGTAGGCAAGAGGAAAAAAAATTCTAAGATTATCTTTTTATGGTTGCTGGGCCTCAACTATTTTGCCACCAAATATCTGAGAAGTAAGTATATATGCAAGAAATTGTACCAAGTGTTGAGATTTACAGATTACACGGTCATTTGCCTTGAAGACTTTATAATCCAATTTTGCCACGGATAATATGTACTACTTTACCTAACAGCTGATTATAAATGAACTCTTTCATAAAAACCAAGAAGCAAAAGAGGAAGAGGAGACAGCCCAGAATTCTCTCAGCATAAGGAAACAAGCATGATGTCAGTAAGTAAACTTACATCCCCAACCTCATAAATGAATTCTTTATGGTGATTGACCTTGGGTAGTTTTCATTCATTTATTAGTTTGTTCATTTATTAATTCAACAAACATACCAATATTGTTAGTAAAAAATGTCAGCACTGTTTCAAAACAATATCTTTACCATGGTTTCTTTTTTTTTTTTGTCTTTTTTGTGACTGGCCGCACCGCACTCAGCCAGTGAGCGCACCGGTCATCCCTATATAGGATCCGAACCCGCGGCAGGAGCGCGCTTCTGCGCTCCCATCGCCGCACTCTCCTGAGTGCGCCACGGGGTCGGCCCACCATGGTTTCTAATTAGTCTATAGGAAAGAAAGATGAGAGAGCAAATATTTTACTAAAAATGTAGCACTTAGCATTCAAGGGAATATTTAATAAGGATTACAGGAATGAAAGGGGTCTTAAATGTCCCATCCAACACCTGTGTAATGCTCAACTCTATTCTTTCAAGGTGGTTGTATACCTTATGCTTGAACATGTCCAGTGGCAGGGATGCATGGTCTGAGACATCATATTTGATCTTTGCACAGCTCTGTTATTAGTAATATGGTTCTCTCTATTTCCCTACCTCCTATCCACTCTTTCTTTTGATGGCATAGATACTACTTCTGTTTATACCAAAAAGAAGAATTTTTTTCAAAAGTTGCTTAATAAGCCAAAAAGAAGGGAACTAAGGGAAACAAACATTTATGTATTAAACACTCACAATGTGCCCGGGTAGTATGCAACATGCTTTTCTTGAATGGTGTCTTTTATTTTAAAGGGAAACAAGAAAATCAGAAAGTAATGTATAGCAATGAAGAAGTTCTATCTATTTCCTTAAGAGACATTCATGGGCTTCTTGACTAGAGAGATGCTTTGGAAGATCCCTTTTCCTTGCCAAAAATTCCTATGGGTAATTTTCAGCCTGTCCCATCTCACTTCTCTTCCTGGACATTCTGAGCACAAATATTCCCTTAACGCTATTAAATAGCTACAAAAAATTGTCATTATATGAATCCTTTGCATTAGGATATCCCTGTTTTCTTAAAAGTATAGATACCGATCTACATGCATTCCACAGCAGCTCTTAAAATGGTCATTAATCCCAAATGGAGGTCCCACCAGTAGGCCCACTGAGACAAGTCAGTTGATTAAGAAGATTGATAACTGATTCTAAGCCAAAGTTTTCACCAAAAAACTTCCTTTGCTGCTAATGCACAAGGGCTGCACAAAATCTAGCAACCATTGTAACAGATTCTTCCCAGAGTATGAACTCCTGATATCGTGACAGTTAGGGTATGGTAAATATATTTGGGGGAGATGTTGGCAACTGGGGAAGGTAATGACTTCTCTTTTTCCCTGTGCCTCTGCAACAAACCACACGAACTATTAACAGCTCACCTTCAATATATACACTATATAAAAGTAGCTAGCTCCTCACTACAAAAAGTTGGGAAATCTAACTTTACAGAATCTCCCCGAAATTACTAAAATAAAGAACTTTAATGGTACAATGAAGTTTTCAAACCCATGTCCTCAATATCCAAGATACAATGATAGTTCAGTTTCTCTTTGCGAAGACAAGGTGAAATGCCCTCTGATGAGTCAGGCCTTTCACTTGGTCATAATGGTCCAATAAAGAAGGTGGAGGGGAGGTAAGTAAATATCTCTGAACCTCCTGCTCTCCAAAACATGTCTGTGACAAACTGAATTACTGGCCTCAATTCTTCACCCCTCCCTGTATCCATGCTCTTTGTGATCTGTCTTTGCAGTTATTCCCATTAGAGGTGAAGTATATTTTCTTGCTCTTGACTTTCTGTTTGGCCATTTGACTTGCTTTGACCAGTGGTATATTAGTAGATAGGATACAAGGAAGGGTTTAAAATTGCTCATGTAATTGGGCTTGTCTTTTTTTTTGTTTGTTTTTTGCTTCTGTCATCACTATGAGAAATTATGTCCAGCTAACCCACGGGTCCAAGGAGAATGATAGAAATGAGGCAGATCTGGAGCCAGTCTCCAGCTTGGAGCCAAGCCTAACCAAACTCAGCCTAGATCAATCAATTCCTAGCCAACCTGAGATGCATGAGTAAAAATATATCGTTTTAAGTTGCTATATTTCTGTACTAGTTTGCTATACAGCATTACTGTACCAATAGCAGAATGATACACCTGTTGATCTTTCTGCATTATAGCATTTGCTTAGGTTGTAGTAGTTTGAGCTCCATGTCTGCAAGTACCATGTCTCACTTACATTCTATGCTCAGTAACTGCACTATGTCTGGCATAAAATAAGTGCTTAAAATGCTTATTAAATCAACCTGTTGAAAGGGAACCAAGGACTATTTCGTAGGTAGCTCTGACAAGAATGGTTTCAAGAAAAAGCTAGCTGATCTTGTTTTGTTTGTATCTAAAAGGTAAAGGAAAATTCTTTCCTGTTCTATAACCTGGGAGATGACACTGGCTTTATTTTGTCAAAAAAGGTAGACTAAGCTAATGCCAAGAGTGAATATAAATTGGTTAACAGACACAAAAAATGATTATGTATTGTAATGATGAATATACTATCTTGATTTGACCATCACATACTACACACAAGTAATGATAGTTAACTTTGTACCCCACAGATATGTATAATCAATTATGCTACAATTATAAAAAAGATTAAAAAGAGTGACTATAATAAAAAGTAAACAACGCAGATTTGATTTACAGAGAAATTAAAGTATTATTCTGTGAAATATAACGATTGGCACATGTTATGGTACTTCAATTAAAAAGCTTCAAAAGATACTTTTATTTTTTATTTTAATTTATCAATATACAATGTAGTTGATTTTTGTGTCCCTTTACCAATTCCTCCTTTTCTCCCCTCCCTTCCCCCCCATCAATATCGTTATCTGTTCACTTGGGAAGATGGTTTTAGAATAAACTTTTATAATACAAATCTGAAATGTCCAGTGGTTCCATTGACACTTTGGGCCAGTTATCATGAAGAATACCAGGATGCATTCAAGAAGATAGAAAGACATCTCATGCTCTTGGATTGGAAGAATTAACATTGTGAAAATGTCCACATTACCCAAAGTGATCTACAAATTCACTGCAATCCCCATCAAAATTCCAATGACATTTTTCTCTGAGATGGAAAAAGCTATCCAGACATTTATATGGAACAACAAAAGACCATGCATAGCCAAAGCAATCCTGAGCAAAAAAAATAAAACTGGAGGCATAAAACTACCTGATTACTGACTTTAAACTATATTACAGAGCTATAATAACCAAAACAGCATGGTACTGGCATAAAAACAGACACTCAGAACAATGGAACAGAACTGAGAACCCAGAAATTAACCCATATGCCTATAGTCATCTGATCTTTGACAAAGGCACCAAGTCTACATACTGGGGAAGAGACTGCCTTTTCAACAAATGGTGCTGGGAAAACTGGATAATCATATGTAGGAGAATGAAACTAGACCCATATCTTTCACCATATACCAAAATCAACTCAAAATGGATTAAAGAGTTAAATATACATCCTGAAACAATAAAATTCCTTAAAGAAAACATAGAGGAAACACCCCAGCAAATAGGAGTGGGTACAGAATTCCTGAATAGGACTCAAAAAGCACAGGCAACTAAAGATAAAATAAACAAATGGGATTATATCAAACTAAAAAGCTTCTGCACAGCAAAAGAAACAATCAACAGAGTAAAAAGCAACCAACAGAGTGGGAGAAAATATTTGCAAAATGTACATCTGACAAAGGATTAATATCTAGAATATACAAGGAACTCAAACAACTTTATAACAACAACTTTATAACAACAAATAACCCAATTAAAAAATGGGCAAAGGAGCTGAACAGACATTTCTCAAAGGAAGATATACGAATGGCCAACAGACACATGAAAAACTGTTCAATATCACTCAACATCTGGGAAATGCAAATCAAAACCACACTGAGATACCATCTCACTCCAGTTAGGAAAGCTAACATCCAAAAGCCTGAGAACGATAAATGCTGGAGAGGTTGCAGAGAAAAAGGAACTCTCATACATTGCTGGTGGGACTGCAAAATGGTGCAGCCTCTATGGAAAATGGTATGGAGGTTCCTCAAACAATTGCAGATAGATCTACCGTATGACCCAGCTATCCCACTGTTAGGAATATACCCAGGAATGGAAGTCATCACGATGAAGGGAGACCTGTATTCCAATGTTTATTGCAGCTCTATATACAATAGCCAAGAGCTGGAATCACCCCAGATGTCCATCATCAGATGAGTGGATAAGGAAACTGTGTTACATCTACACAATGGAATACTACCCTGCTATAAAAAAGAATGAAGTACTATCATTTGCAACAACATAGATGGACTTAGAGAAAATTATATTAAATGAAACAGTCAGGCACAGAAAGAGAAATACCACTTGTTCTCACTTATTTGTGGGAGTTAAAAATTAATAAACACACAAACAAATAAAGGGTGGAGGGAAGAAGAGAATAATTACAAAAATTCCTTGAATTATTTAAGTCAAGTACACAGATATGATGTGGGGGGGAGGGGAAGGGGTGGAGAGGAATGGGTAAAGGGGCATGAAAATCAAGTACAATGTATTTTGAGAAGTAAAATAAAATAAAATAAAATAAAATAAAATAAAATAAATAAAATAAAATAAAATAAAATAAAATAAAAAAATAAAATAAAATAAAATAAAATAAAATAAAAAAATAAAATAAATAAAATAAAATAAAATAAAATAAAATAAAATAAAATAAAATAAAATAAAATAACACCAGGATGTGTCCTGTCTATCCTAGATCTCTGTTTTTATTTGATCTCCGTATAGCTATAATGTTGAATTATCCTACTTTTCCTTCTTAAACTAGAAAGATAATTTGAGGCAAAAGCTCTTTTTTAAAAGATTTTTTGGTAGGCTGAAAATTCATAGGTCATTACTATTAATATATACATAGTTTTACATTCTATAATGTTCTCTGTACTCAACTATGAGAAGAGCTGATTAAAATGTGTTTGGCAATGTATTTGTTTTATATTTCCTATCTTAGTTATCTGGGTCTATTGGAAACCCAGCCAAAGGAATTTATCCAAATTGGAGACATAGTTTCTCTAAGGAAATAAGTCTTTGAAAGCTAGTCTCGGGAACTTAAACCAAGATAGAGAAGTCAAATGCCATGTTATACACCAGAGAAAGATAAAGAGTACCAAAGGAATAAATTATAATCTTGATCTCCACATTCTGAAATTAAAACTATCCAGTAAACTATCTAATCTGTAGTGCTTAAAAACACTAGGGACAAAGACTCTAAAACCATCCCCACTGGTATTCTAATCTGGTTCAGTGAATTAGTTTTTTCTTAAGTTTAATCCAATGCCTCCTGCTTTAACCAAAGTCTATTTTCTTTTGTTTGATTCTTTATCAATATGTGTGTAGCTACCAAAAAAAAGGGAGGACCACTGGAGATTCAAACCCTTCAAGAGTAAAGATTTTGGACACTCTACCAGGTAAAGAACCTCAAAAGATGTTGCCCTGGCTGAAGGCAAAGGTAATATGGGATAGGTAGTAGATGAGGAAAGTTAAAAATATCAACCTAAACCTCTGAGTTACAAAATGAAGACTACAGCATTTATGCATATATCTTTCCTTGCTCTTGTTATTGTACGTGTATATGTACATATGCATACATATATACTAATCTCTTCTCGCCTCTTTTTCCTTGTTTTACACAAGTTTTGTTGTAAGTTAACTTTACAATTTAGTTTTTAGATAATGGACTGTTCATACGGGACTGTGCCAGAGTTTAAAGAATAAGTAACATAGCCAGAGATGGACAGTGTCATAGTATCCAAATATAGCTAAAATGACTGCTGGAACTAACCTCATTTTGGGGAGGTAAACATGTCATTATTTATAGGAAAGATAAATCTTGTTAGGTTAAAATAGAGTTTGTTTTGTTCAAAATGTTTTAATACTGTATGTTCTCATTTATTTGTGGGACCTAAACATAAATAAATAAATAAATAAATATTCAAATAAATAAACAGGGGTGGGGTGGGAAGAAGACACAATAATCACAACAACTCCTTGAACTTGTTAAGACAAGAGAACAGATACATCGTTGATGGAGGAGATGGGGGAGAGGGAAGGAGGAAAAAGGAATTGGTAAAGGGACACAAAAATCAACTACATTGTATATTGATAAATTAAAATAAAAATAATAATAATAAAACCCAGATTCAAAGAATCAAAAATCTCAGATTTGGAAAGACCTCAAAGATTTTCACAGTCTTCATTCAATCCACTACTGCTTTGAAATTCCATGACATTCACATACCTCCTATTCAACCTCACATGTCTTCAGCTCTTTTTGCTGATGTGCTACCTAAAGTGCTTCTAACACACACACACACACACACACACACAATGTTTGGATGTTCAAATGTATAGTTTTGAAGTTCAAATACATATAGAAAAATGAGTATGGATGCTGAATAGCCAAAAAGATGGACTTTGTTAATTGTTAAGCTATTGTCTCCAGCCCCAAACCTACTGATCTATACACTGTTTTGTGATGCTGGGGCTGGGACTCTGCAACCCATATTTCAATTTTCTCAGCTAGCTCCCTGTTAGGCTCTATAGGAAGGCTGCTGGAGGAAGGATTTGTTAAACCACACAAGCTTGGAGGAAAGGCCCCACAAAGCTGGAACTCAGATCTCTGTAAAGGGGCTCCTGCTCAGCTGGTGCTCATATCTCTGAGCTCCAAGAAGGGTTTTGTGGAGACCAGACTCAGACCTGAGGACGAGGCACTGGCTACCTGGTACTGGTATCTCGAAGGAGGTAAGATGAGGCTAGTCCTACCTTTCTTTGGAAAACTGCAAATTGTATTCAACTCCTGTTAGGGAATGAACTGCCAGTGCTGGGCTTCACAAGAAAGACTAGGATGGAAACTGTGGAGTGACTTATAGTGAATCACTCATTGGTGGTACAGCGGGCCTTGAAGCCAGGTATCTTGACTCTCAGTCCAGTGAGTGCATCCTTCCTCGCCCTTTTAAAGCCAAACAGATTTAATTTTTTTCTAAAAGGCTTATTTTTCATCCCCTATTCATCTTTGTCACTCTCCCTTAACTGTTTGTTTGTTTGTTTTCATGGCTTCAAAGAGCAGTAACATAGGCCTTGCTAATGCAAAGTAAAGTATGTCATATACTGATAAATCACAGCTCTATGCACTTGAAATATTTTTCATAGTAAGAAACGAAAGAAAAAACCAAAAGCCCCAAATGTGTAATTTTTTCTTAAGAAAATAAAATACTTAGAAGGTACTTTTTAAGCTGAAAAACTGAAGAGTTATTTGAAAAGAAGATGAATGATAATGAGAATCTTCTATTCACATTAAGACAAAGTTCAAATGAAATCTTAGCAGCTGGGCAAGTGATATATATTTTTGATTACCCTATGGCAAAATTAATGGTATAAATATGTAATTTTAAAGCAAGGTTCTAGCAGGGTTCTTTTACTAAAATGGTTCTATTTGCCAACACACTGAAATGGTTTGATTTTTAATTAAAAGAGAATGTATTTTTCATTAACAGTGGGCAGAAATGACACAGAAATATACAAAATGGAGTGAAGCAAAAAGTTGTATTAAGAAAAAAAGCCTAGACTCCAACAGCTCTTTAAAAAAAATTATACTCATCTATTAATCTTTCGAAGATTAAACTAAGGGAGATATATACTTCTAAGTACAGATTTCAATTACGTAACAGTTTACATAATTCACTTTTATTATTTTACATTAAAAAAATTCTGGCAAGTACTTTTAGCCACAGGTTTAGTTTCATATGTCCAACCTCTTATAGTAAGAGCTGTTGGCAATTTTTGTAAAATATAAACGTTTAATGTCGACTTAATGAAAGTGACTACTAATCTTTACCACAGAAATTTCTAGGAAAGTGAACATCAATTGTTCTATCATTTTGACTTATTTCACACAACCAAGAAGTGTAGTAAATATATTTTGGAATGAGTACATTTCTCAATTTCAGCCAGATGACGTTAGAAGAGACAAATGTCACCATCACTGAACTGAATGAATAATTCATTCCTTCACAAATCCAGATACTCACTGAACTAAGGAAAAGTAGCTCTGAAGCCCTGATTCAGGACTTAGACAGATTTGCAATCAGTCAATGGGGAACTATTGCTTTAATGAGACTACAATAAAATTATGGTTGGTGTTATCTGAATTTACTAAAACATTCATTCTTTTTCTTGTTTTAGCAATTAAAATCTTCTTTTTGTTGCTCCTGAATCTATCACCATTATCTTTACTGACAAACCCAAAATCATTTTCTACTTTTCTTCTTATAAAATAATTATTCTCTTTAGTCCTATTTTCAGGTTCTCTCTGCTTCATGGTTTTCAAAATTCTTGCCTGTTCAAATACATTATTTAAAGGCCTATGAGACAAATACTGGAAAGATCAGTCAGGACACTCAAACTTCTGTTAGCTATTACCCTCTGTTCTACTAATTGTATCTAGCTGTATTCTTCCTCATGGTCACTTGAATCTTTTCTTTTTGCAAGTCATTTTCTAAGAAAGAGTGTTTGTCATACTGTCACACTTATCTCTCCCTTTGTCAAAACATTTGTTTAGGCTATACTTTCTCTGTCTTCCTGATTATAATCTCACAGTCAGAATTAATTACTTTGCCCTCTCAGCAATCACATACATTGCCTTGGATTGACTGTCCCCACAAAACTTGACTTCCATTTTTTTTTTTTTTTTTTTTTTCGTGACCGGCACTCAGCCAGTGAGTGCACCGGTCAGTCCTATATAGGATTCCGAACCCGCGGCGGGAGCGTCGCCGCGCTCCCAGCGCAGCACTCTACCAAGTGCGCCACGGGCTCGGCCCTTGACTTCCATTTTGACAGTGTTAAGAGGGTGGGAAATACTATTATGGTAATTGAAAGGCTGGGCCTTGAAAAAGTGATTAGATTGCAGGACCATGCCACAATGAATGGATTAATGATGGTGGTCAGGGGCATGGTTCTGAGGGCTTTAAGAGGAGAGTATGTGAGAGCCTCTCTCTCTCTCCCTGCTCCCCATTTTTGGCCATGTGAGATACCTGCACTGCTACAAAGCCACCACCAAAGAAGACCTTCACCAGATGTGTTCCCTGGACTTTGGACTTCCCAGCCTCTGAAACTGTAAGCAATAAATTTCATTTTCTAATAAATCACCCAGTTCCAGATATTTTGTTACAAGAAATAGAAATGGGCTAATACACACATATATTGCTATTTGGAACTTGTGTTATTCAGCTAGTTGTTTACATGTCTATCTTCCCTCACTGACTGTAGTAGGTTCTTGAGGGCAGGATGCAATGTTTGATTCATCTATGATCAACCTATCCCTTCAGAATAAATAAGAGTGTCCTGCACATAATGCTTCAGTGTAGAACTGAATTTCAGATCAGTCCTACACTGATTTAGCAATCTGCTTGGTTTTACCCTCATCCTCCTCATTGCTTTCCTTTTTTAACACTTAACAGACTTCACTACAATAATATGCTTGGCTTCAACAATGTTTGTGTTATCTTCCATGAGATACTGCTGATTCCTCTTTTACTTTTTCCCATAGCACATATCACCTTCTATCATACTATATAAATTACTTATTTATTATGTTTATTTTACTTTCCCTAACTAGAATGTAAACTCAACAAGGGTAGGAACCTCTGTTTTGTTTATTGATGATACTTGAGAGCTTTGAACAGTGCCTGGCATATAGTATATGCTTAATAAATACTTGTCTAATGACTAAATATTGTATTTTACCTACACTTTGTGTTTCAGCAACATTTAAATAGTCAGCAAATAACAAATTAACTTTTGCCTTGTTGGGTTATTTTGAAGAAGGTGGCAATAGCAACAATGCTGAGCACATCATCAGTGCACACAAATCCCAATAACAGCCAAACAGGGACACACAGAAGGGTCTTCAAAAAGTTCATGGAAGGTTAATACTATCTTTTAATTCAATTTTTCCACAAACTTTAAAAAATACCCTGTATTCTCCCACCGGGTAGTGCCACTTTTACTGTGAAATTGTACTGGCAAAAATTTGAGATAATTCTGTCAGATTAAATTATACTATATTTAAATCTACATTAAAAAAGTTTATGTAAAAAGAAAAAGTTTTGAAAACTAAATCCATGAAATATGTCATTAAAAAATTTGTTTTTAGAGGAGGAAGAGGAAAGAAGAAAAAAGAAGCACTTTTTTTTTTGGAGATTTCATCAGATTAAAACATCTGAGGACCACTCACTTATACAGCATTTAACTGACATACTTTTTTGAAGTTAAAATAATTTAAATATACCACAGTGGGCAGAAAAAAACCTAGCAGACACCATTTGGTATGAAACATTTCAGAGACAACTCTATATTATACAGTTTGGAAGCCAGTTTGAATTGTTTCTTCTTGTATCAGTTGCCATTCATGCAAGCAGATTATATTAGCACAATTGTCATTCTGTCTGATCTGAGCAGGAAGCCTAGAATGACACTTTCTGTTTGCTACTGCCTGGGCAAGAAGCCACTCTGTTGTCTTTACACCCTTGACACATAAGCCGACACTCTGACTGCTGAAAAGCCCATTTTTAATTTTATTTTTAAAATCTGCATTACAGTTTCTGATTGGATTAATTTAAACCCCCCTAGATTCCCATTCGTATTTACCTGATTCTTAAGATCCTTTTCTTAGGAAAATGTGCAGCTCCAAGCAGCAACAAGTAGACGGTGAGTTTATACTTCTAACTGACTTCTGTTGTTTGTATGTTTCCCTGATAGACCCCTCATTCTCACACAAAGTACTGACGACAGCTGCTGCAAGCAAACATTTCCTGCTTTCCACATCCCTCCAATTCATTGCCAGTCTCATTTTAAGACATCAAGGATGACCACAGGCAGCCTACTCTGATAATTTCTGCCATGCAACCCCAAGTACACAAGGATCTTCTACTTCTTTCCAACACATAAGCTTAAAAACAAATATGCAATAGCAATTTATATTTTGAAAACAAAAAATAGTTTATTTTTTTTCCCATATTTTAGAGTTTTAATTTAAAGGTGTATGAATACGTAAATTTATATTCAGAGAACTAAGCTACTTCAGGAAATACCCAAGCTTAATGCTGCACTATGCCAAAGTTCATCTTTACCTACTTTATCATTCAAGTTAAAAGTTTTTATGTTTTCAGCAAATAGTGTTATCCTCATATGTGGAAAATGGGGCTTTTAACTGGTACATCTAACTAAATAGGCTTCCATTACTCGAGTCTTTGTTTCTAAAAGTATATAGCTCAGTCTATTTGACCAATATTTTTATACTTATATTAATCAGACATCTGCTTTAATACAGTTAATAAAATAACTGGGAAAAGCACAGCCTCTTCAATAAATGGTGCTGGGAAAACTGGATATCCATGTGTAGAAGAATGAAACTAGACCTGTACCTCTCGCCATATACCAAAATCAACTCAAAATGCATTAAAGACTTAAATACAAGACCAGTAACTATAAAACATCTAGAAGAAAACATAGGGGAAATACTTCAGGATGTAGGACTGGGTAAAGGCTTTCTGAATAAGACCTCAAAAGCACAGACAACAGAATAAAAAATAAACAAATGGGATTTTATCAATCAAAAAAGCTTCTGCACAGGAAAGTAAACAATTGATAGAGTGAAAAGACAATCTACAGAATGGGAGAAAATATTTGCAAACTATATATCTGACAATGGATTTATATCCAGAATATACAAGGAACTCAAACAACTTCACAGTAAAAAAAACAAATAATCTGATTTAAACATGCGCAAAGGAACTGAATAGACATCTTTTAAAGGAAGACATACAAACGGCCAACGTGTGCATGAAAAATGCTCAACATCACCAATCATTAGGGAAATGCAAATCAAAACCACATTGACATATCTCACCCCAGTTAGACTGGCTATTATCAAAAAGACAGAATAACAAATGCTGGCGAGGATGTGGACAAAGGGGAACCCTTCTACACTGTTGGTGGGGCTGTAAATTAGTACAGCCATTATGGAAAACAATATAGAGGTTTCTCCACCAACTACAGATAGAACTGTCATACAATCCAGCAATCCTACTATTGAGTACATGCCCAAAGGAATGGAAATCATCATGTTGAAGGGATACCTACACTACTATGTTCACTGCAGCTCTATTTACAATAGCCAAGACATGGAACCAACTTAAATGTACATCAATGAACGACTAGATAAGGATAATGTGGTATATATACACAATGGAATACCACTCAGCCATAAAAAAGAATGGAATTCTGTCATTCCCGGCAACATGAATGAGCTTGGAGAAAATTATGCTAAGTGAAATAACCCAGGCACAGAAAGAAAAATACTGTGTGCCCTCACTCATAACTGAGAGCTAAAAAAGAAAGAAAGAAAGAAAGAAAGAAAGAAAGAAAGAAAGAAAGAAAGAAAGAAAGAAAGAAAGAAAGAAAGAAAGAAAGAAAGAAAGAAAGAAAGAAAGAAAGAACAATCACAATAATATGCTGAATTTTCGGAAGGAGAGAACAAATCCTGTGGTTACTACAGGTGGGAAAGGGGGGCAGGTTAGGAAGTAATTGGTTAATGGACACAAAGAATGATTATGTTTTGTAATGACGAATATGCTAATTATCCTGATTTGATCATCACATATTGTACAAATCATATATCACATATAATATTGTACACAAGTATTGATAGCCAACTCTGTACCCCACAAATATGTATAATCAATTATGTTTCACTAAAAAAATACATAATTTAAAAAATTTCATTATATATATTCCTTCCATTTATGTTATATGAGTTAAAAGCTCAGAAAAATATTTAAAGAAATAATTCACCATAAACATTTGTATATGTACTGACTCCATCAATTCCACTGTTGATCGACATTTGGGTGGTTCTCATATTTTAGGTATTATGAATAAAACTGATATAAACATTCTTATACCTGTCTTCTGGTAAACACAAGCATTTATTTTTTATGGGCATTCTACCCAGGAGTGGAGTTGCTAGGTTTTAGGTAACATGCATATATACAGCTTTATACACCTCTAATAGATCTTGCCAACCAGCTTTACAAAGTGGTAGTACCAATTTATTAACACACTCCCACCATCAATGTATGGCAATTTCAATTGCATCACCTCCTTTCCAATGCCATTCCTTTTAATTTTGTAGATATAGGTATAGTGGTATCTCATTCCCAAGAACTGTGAAAAATGGGGTATTTTACTATACTTGTAAACTAACAAGTCTGGATGCTGGAAGAAGACAAGAGATTTCTAAGTCAGAGACGAAAGACGGTTTACTACACAGAGCAACAGCAGTAGCCACATCAACATTTATGCCAGTTCCCTGAACCCCAGTTCCCACAGGGCAATACAAAGAGGGCTAAGTGATACCTGTACATCTGGATGGTTGCATTACAAGACAGGTACTCTGTGACTATAGATTAGTTCGCATTTTCTAGGATTTTATATAAATGGAATTGTATAGTATGTACTCTTTTTATCCAGCTTCTTACATGCAGCATAATTATTTTGAGATTCATGTGTGTTGTCATGGTATCAACAGTTCATTACTTTTTATTGCTGAGTAGTATTCCATTCTATGGATATACTATAGTTTGTTTATCCATTCATCTGTTGATGGGCATTTGGGATGTTCAGTTTTTTGGCTATTACAAATAAAGCCACAATGATCATTTGTATACATCTTTGTGGAAACATATGCTTTCCTTTATCTTGTATAAATCCTATTGATTTTTTGACCTCACATGTCTCATATGTATTATAATCAAATATAGGTATATATGATTATAAATACATTACATATTATATATATAATATAGACATTGTATGTACTATATATTTTTAAAAGAATCATAAGAAATATTAACATTTGGAGAGATACACTAGGTGGAAAGAGGAGAGAGGCTTTTCCTTTTGTATTCTTCATTTGAATTTGAATTTTTATCTGATTAATATATATTATGTAATACGTATGAATCTTTAATTTCTAGAATATATCATCAGGGACCACTAGGCTGATAGATAAAGGCTCATTTTTTCGTTTTGCTTTCTTCTTTGTACCTCTCTGTATTTAAAAAAATCAGTAAATGTTATTATTTTTGGTAGAAAAGAGGAAAATCTCTCAAGTTACTCTATTCATACTAACATAGCCTTCAATCAGGTAATTCACTACCTATAATTCTGAACAGCAGAAGCTTGTAACTATTTTCCCTAACTCCAGGCTTACTTCATTCAATCTATCCTATAGGGATGGACATATATATTTTTCTAAATTGCAAATTTGATAATACTGCTCCTGCTTAAAAGCTTTTATCAACAAGATAAAAAAGCCAATACTTATTACCCTACACAAGGTTCTTGGTATGACCTTTCAATGTCATCTTCTACCATTCCTTCCATATACCCCAGGTTCTAGTCATGCAGAAATATCCTGATCATGTGCCAAATTCTTTAACTTCTTGGTCCACCCTTCTTTTCTTTTAGTCTTCTTTGTGAGTTGTTACTTATCCTTTTCTGTCTTCTATTCCTCTCTACCCCACTCTCTCCCTTGCACTTAGATGCCTTCTCCTTAGCATTTATCACACTGAGGCTGAGTATGTTACCAATAACATTGTCTAAATGACAATGCATGTCAATTAGAATTCCTCCTTTAGTTCTCCCTAAAATTCATATCTTAATATTTGCTATTATCTGCTTCTATCACTGTCCCAATGGATATGCAACATCTTACTGAATTACCAATGTAACCTCAATATGTTGGTGCCTATAAATAGTCAAACTGGTAAAATGACAGTTAGCAAGAAATACATCTTGACAGGCAGTGATTCAGAAGTCTGAAAATTCACAAACTAGAGGACAATTCCCTAAAAGTTGACCAGAACTTACAAGATTTTATTAAGTAACTAGAATATCGACTTTTACAAGATGAAATTCTAAATAAACTAAAATCTTACAAGCTCATGTAATGGAAGAATGTGCTCTTCGATAAAATGTTGCTTGCTTTGTAATGTTTTGTTTTGTTTTTTAATTTCAAATGATATTTTTACATGATGAAAATATCTGGTACAGAAACCTGGGTTCTATTCTCTGCAATAGAGTTGTACGATTTCTGACTGGTAACTTACTGATGCTTCTGACATCTGTCTTATGCCAATTTCTGGAAAGCAATAGTGTTAGAGTCTGGCTGATTAGTATAGGAGTCTTGGATATCATTTTATAAGCCCTAAGGTTAGCATTTTTATGGTTGAAATAATGAATCTCTACAGATATTTCTGCTCAAGAAAAGTATTTCATAATCTCTTCAGTAAACTAAAAAGAGAATAAGAGTAAACACATTAGAAGACTTACCCGCCACTGTAACAGAAATGCCTAAGCTGTGGAAACGAGGGCTCCAGACTCATGCAGATGACAAATATACTATTGGGCACTGTCTGTATACCACATTGATGATAAAAGTCTAGATAAATGCGCATTTTAAAAACTTAAGAAAAAACAAAACTTAAGAGCAAAATTCAGCTTTTTTTGCCTCTTTCAAATCCTTATAGTCCTTGTTACATACTATCAGTAGAGTTAAGTAGCAATGTTCCTCTCCTGGAAATTTTATAAATTTCTGATTCTCCATGCAATTCCTTTAGTCATGTGAAATATATCATGAAACTTTTCCATAAAATCTATATTACTTTTGCTTCCTATGCATAGCTAATAACATTTATGAGACGTATAGCTCAGATGTATAGCTGACGGGTGACTTGGGCCAAATAAATATGGGTGCCAAGATAAAATTTTAGAATGGAGGTTGGAATTACTCCTTTTCTGTAAAGTGCAAGACAGTAAATAATTTAGGCTTTATGGGCAATGTGGTCTCTGCTACTACTGAATTCTGTTGTTGTAGTGCAAAGGCAACCATGAGTAAACAAATGAGTATGGCTGTGCTACAGTAAAACCTTATTTGCAAAAACAGGGTACACCAAATTTGGCCCATGGACCCTGGTTTGCTGACTCTTGTTTTAGAGAAATAAAAATTCCTTAAGATCTCAATTTTTTCCCTTTTCAACACAATTACATTTCTAGTTGAATAAAAGGTTTCTGGTCAATCACTGTAAAATATATATTGCCAGTTGTTAGCAAATAATGATAAAAGCTGATTACATATGCCACATATTAAAGAGAACCACAGATTATGAATTATGAAGAAATGAGATTCTGAGATATTAACAATAAGAGTCCAAAACTGTTTTGTGGCTATCCTATATTACAATCTCAAGTGGATCTTTCTTTCTTGAAATGAAGACCCCCTCCACCTTTTTTTTTGAGGAGGGGTAATCTCTCCTATGAGAAGAATATACCCTATGGCAGAATAAAAAAAAATTACCATTAGATTTACTAACTACATTCTTGTTTTTGTTTAAAGCTGATTTCACAGACCGGTTGATTCATGAATACGTTCATTAATTAGTTCACTCAGCCAACAAGTACGGAGTGTCTATTGGAGTATGCTCAGTTTCTAATCTCAAAATGTTTATATTCTAGTAGTTAGAATAACACATATACACAAGAGCTGTATATAATACAAAGTAGACTGTTGCCAACACAAAGAGAATACATACAAAGTACTACGAGAGTCTAGAGGATGAAGCAATTACTTGCGGCTGAGTAAGGGATGCTAATTGGGGAAAGCTTCATGAAGGAGCGGGTATTTAAGTTCAGCTTGGAAAGGTGGCCAGGTATTAGACAGAGATGATTTGGTAGTTGCCTCATGCCTTATTACTGACTGATGGTTAGTTACCTGTAGTCCTGATGGCTTTTTGAGACTAATAGCAAAATATTAAATTAACTAAGGTTTGATTGTTCCTTTCTCTCTTCCCATAGTCCATTCAGTTCTGGAACTACTCTGAAAGTACAGGATAGGACAAGGGAGGGAGCACATCGCTAATACATACATCGCATAGTTTGGGGGTGTGCTCGGGGTGAAGGGAAGCCTGAGGAAGGGCTGAATAGATTTTAACCAAATGAGAAATTCTTTATGAATATGCTCAAAAAAAGTTCTAAGGGATACACAGGAAATATAATGGGGGAAATATAATGGGGGAAATAAGGAAAAAGGGAGAGTAATGAACGTTAACATTAAGCAATGATTGACTCACAGCCCTGAATTAACATTCATTGAGACTGCACAGTTCAACTCAGTGAAACAAATCTTTTATCTCTGTCTCTACTAAGTGCTCAGTGCTTTTCTCAAATTGAAACCATAATTTTCTTAAATATCATTGTAGCTTAGATAAGGAGTAAACTGGAATGTACTGTTAAGGTTGGTAGCTATATTTCCCCATTTGTGTATAAACAAGGATTTATATGCTTCTCTTCTGGAAAGGCTCAATTTGCGTGGCAGTTTTCGTGAGTTACAGCATTCTAGATTTCTAATATGACACAGGAGTTGGGGATCAACATATTTAGAAAGATCTAGGACAGAAATTTTGCTGCCACTATATAAAAGTAAATAATCTTTAAAAAAATATCTTCTCCAGTTACTGATCTTCCAGATAATTACACCTGATGACAGATGCTGATGATCTCCCAGAGTTAAGAATAAAGAATAATGGTTTAGAATATGTAGCAAAGAGAAATGGCAATGGCAAGAAGCATCACACTATCATATGCATTACAAATAATCATATCTGGGAAATAAAAGCTCCTGGTTACAGTAAGTGTTTTATTATCCTGCATGAGTGAGATAAATCTATCCAGGCTTTCATCAGGAAAGTAAGAAAGACAAACAAAACTTTAATGTTGTAGTTTGGACAAAGCCCAGATGATAATACATTTTGAAATTGTCAGAATGTCCAACTATTCTGAAAAATCTCCTGGTTTGAATTATTAAATAACAACTTAGCTGTATTAAAAATATTCCTTGACATCAATTCTGAGTAGCTGCTAAAAGAATAATGACTGCGTATTTCAGCCATTTAACCTCTGTATCATTCCCTTGTAACTGCTATTGGTGTTTGAGCTATTCTTTGCAATGCAGGCACCTGGTGATTCTTCTATGCTATGACAGCCGAGCTACTGTGAAAATAATGAACTCATGGAATGAGGAAGCTAAATTCTTGCTTATCTGCCACCCCCTCAATTTATGGATGATGATTTCTATAATACAAATTATATTGAAATACGCTTCAATTTTATGGTTTTTTTAAGTGCAACTTCTAAAAAATTAAAACCTCGAACTAAAATTCTTTCAAAGACTTCTGATGTGAGAAAATAGTAGAATAATGATATATTTTATAGAATGTGTTTCTGATTTTATGTATGTTTCTGTATATCTTGAAAGCAGAATTAAGCGATCACTTGAGGAAGATAAACCTATCCCCAGGCTCAAAAAAATAAACAGGTATATTGCCCAAACACACACAAAAAAACAACTTAGTCAAAAAAATTTCTAGATACTTTTAGAGCGGGATTTATTCTCATTTCAACATACCCCACTAAAATGGTTATGTTTTTTAAAAAAACCTTACCTGCTACTGAATTTGGCCGTGGCATAAGATACAAAGGAATAGACTGTACTGATTGAGATAAAACTGTCTCCAAATTCCTCTCTGGGATCTTATTCAGACTATAGGTGGAAGCAGTCATGTTTTCATCTACTCGATACAAACAGGAGTCCATGCTGGATTTTTGAGACTGCCAAGGTTTTAGGTTTCCTCCAGATCCTAATTCTTTACTGCCTTCCCCAACATATTTTGTGCGTTCCATGTTTTCAGAGTAGCTTGTCAACGTAGCTGGAAAAAAAAAAAGAGTAAAATGAATTGATTAATCTGTTTATGACTATCAAAATTCATGACTAGATAATGAGAATGTTAGTAATATTATTTTAAAAAGTTACTGACAACCATTTCACCTCTATCATGAAATTTGAATAACTGAAACTAAAATACAAACGTCTCTCACATAAATTTACTTTAACATCTCTATTTAATTGAACTAAACAAATTCATGTATCAGTGCTAAAGGACCTAGAGCTAGGCCTATCAGTGTTAAAATTTTCAGTTTCATCAAAATGGAATTTATTTAATTTTCATGGATTGTTGCGGAGTCCCAGAAGTCCCTAAAAGACCTCTATATTCTTTTTATCCTATTCTTTCCCCCATTTATTTCCTGGCCCTGTGTACATAACAAAGAATTAGAATAAAATAAACAGTCCCTAAGTGGAAACTGATATAGGAGAAAAAATCTGCCCAAATAAGGAAGCAATACAGGGCCTTCTTGTACAGCTCCTCTCTGTAGCTCTAACCTTTAATTTAAGTCCCTTAATTAAATAAAACACTGAAAGGTCTTCTAGAATTTTATCTACTATCTGACCACTAATTATACATGAATAGGAAAATTTTCATCAACTCCAGAAATGAAAGGATTAAAAATGTTTAAATCTAGATTATAAAAATCTTAGCAATAATTATAAAATAAAGATAAAAGATGTCATCCCAGGAGAGTTTTTATATGTTAGTTCATTTTCTCCTCTTATGTTTTAAATGTACATATTGCCAAAAGAAGAGACCTAATCTCACGAAGTAATTTCCACAATGCTTTTTAGTGAGGTTCTCTCTTCATAAATTTAAATGGAGTTCTGGATTTTGTACTAACAAGGGAAGAAGAAGAATTACAAGGAAGACCTAAATTTTTCTTCCATACACCTGACAAAGTGTATGGAAGAAGAAACCTAAGTGAACTAAAAAAAGGTACAGAAGTGGGAAAAGGGAAAATTTTATAAATTAAACCCCCAGAATTACAAGAAAGAAAAGAGCATGTGCTTTTGGGCCCCACCTGAAAAAGAAAATCACAAAATCACAAAATACCTCTGGAAACCTTATAAAATTTTAGAAGCTAAGTTCCCATATTTACTACTCTATTTTTACCTTAGTGATTAGTTGTAAATACCTTAAGAAGTAGACAACCTATGCTCATTTTGGGGAGACAGCTAACAAAAAAGAAAGCAGGGAAAATACCAGTCTTTGATGACAAAAAACCAAGGATAAAGTAGATAATGGCGAATCCAAAAAAGAAAGGAAATCGGTTTTTGAAACTAGAAAATCTTTCGAAAGGAAGCACAGGAAGAATAAATTAGGAACTGAAAAGTACCTCCAGGGGCCTAACAACCAGAACGCCAAAGTGATTTCTTTGATAACTGGTAAGGAAATAACACCTCAGAAAAAGTTCAGATATATATTAAGCAGGATGTTCCTTCTTCTCTTTAAATCATAAGTTTTAAATAATACTAGTAATCATAATAAATTAATATTTATGGATCACTTTATAACTTTTAAATTGTGTAAACACACTATCTCATTAGATCATCAACACAATGCTTTAAGAAGGACTGGTACTCCTATCCTCATCACATAGACATGGAAACCGATGCTTGGAGAAATTAGGCGTCTTGCCCACTGTTGCTTAGCTAGCAAGTGGTCTCCTGGCAACTGATTATTTGGGGTCTTAATCATCTACTACTTTAAATTGCTACTTAACTCTTTTGTAGCGGTACCTTGCAACCTTTACTAGATTGTATATTTCTGGACAATAGAAACTGTACTTTAATTTTTTTTTCATATTTAGTTTTTTAAAAAACTTTAAGCACTCAGCTCTATAATACTCACATTATAAAAAGTGATAAAATAAGTGAGAGTACACAGGTTAAAGCCCTACTGTCACCTACAAAAATCACAGAAAATTTATGAGCAATGAACATTAAGGTGATCTGGCAGTTTGGGAGGATACTGCAAACATAGGTAATAAAATATAAGAGCAGAAAAATAAATAGGTTCATTCATCAGTGCATTTTTTCTAGCACTTACACTAAAAATATTTCTACCAAGGATATAAGTATGTATGTTAGCTGGGAAATTAAAGCAAAGAAACTGCCTACTTTTGGGAAAAAATATAATAAAAGGACATATTTTAGAGATATATAAGCTAAGCTCTGAAGAATAAACCTAGTACTAATGAAAACTCATAGTACTGCTAGGAGTATAGTACTGTACTCCTTAAGTATTTTAGGATATGGTACAGGCTTTGTGTTTGCGTTAGGGGAACAGGTGGAGTAGACCAATCAGTCTTTCTAATTTAGGATATAGCCCCAAAATTAAATAGATACTGAACTATCAGCTCTTAAGAAGGCCACATTTTAATAATGGTCAAGGACTTCAATAAAAGTCCTTTTCATACTTACCCAACTCCCAATCATTCCAAATAATTTCACATTCACCTACATTTGGTCTTTTATCTTTACTTAGTTTATTTTATCCACTGAAAAGAGAGAGGCCTGCGTTACAAGAAAGGAGAGAAAAATCTAGACTTGAGGGTTAGGGAACACTCTTGTTGCCTACATTAAGTTGGTCAAGTGAAAAAGGGAAAAGAATGTTTTGTCCAAAGAGAAAAACATACACAAGGGTGTTATTTAAAAGAATTAAGTGAGTTCAGCAGTCAAGAACTGGGGGGTGGGTTACAGTCAGTGGTGTGCTGATAAAAGCTTAACAATGGGCTCTCTGAAAAACACAAAAAAACAAAATTCTGATTTATGGTGTTTGCTGATCTCTGCATAAATGCTTGCTCGGTGGCTCACACAATTACTGAAAGCTTAACAATTGGATCTCACTGGTACTAGCTGGCCACAGCACACCACTGGGTGGAGCAATGGAGAGGAGACATAGTCCAGATCAGACTGGAACTTGTAAGCCATATTAAAGGGATTGGATTTTATCCTGTTTATCCTAAGGGCAATTGAGGAACATGATTAAAGGGTTTTGAGAGACATGATTAAACTTGCATTTTAAAACGATTACTTTAGTTACAGTGAGTAGAATAAATTAGAGCAAGGTATTTTTATCCTTTTTTTTTTAAGGCCATAGACCCCTACGGCAGTCTAGTGATGCCTAAGAAGACCTTTTCAGATTATTATTTTTAAATGCATGAAATAAAATACAAAAAGACTACAGAAGAAACCAACTATGTTGAAATATAGTAATCAAAATAGTAATAAATTGGTAACAGTAATTTGTGAGTTTCCTTATTAATATTTAACTACACGATCTAGTGGTAGTCTAATTACTATCACTGCAAGGTAGTAATAACTGTGACATTTTGCCATATCCACAATATGAAATATCTGAGATTTTTATTGGTGACAAAGTCAGTGGTACTGCTAGTACTTTGGTTTGTTACCTATGTTTAAAATAGAAAGAAGCTCTAAATTTCACTGCAAAGTTGAAGAAAATGAAGATGTAAATTTTTTTTTACCATCTAAATTCACGGACCTCCTGTAATCAGAGGAGTACCCCACTGCAGAGAAAGAGTCAAGAGCGATCCAAGTCAGTAACATTGACCTGTGCTAGGAAACATCAAAGGAGATGGAAAAGAATAAATGGCTTTGGGAGGTATTTAAGATGTAGAGTCATTCACAGGACTTGATAATTTGATTAGATGTGAAGAATGAGATAAAAATACAGTAAAAAATGATACTCTGGTTTCATGCTAGGGCAGATGGCTGGATGGTGGTACTATCCACTTAGGGAACACAGGAAGAGAACCAGGATTAAGAGAAAGATAATTTTAGTCCTACATAACATGTAGAATTTGAAGTGTCTATGGGACATTCAAATAAAGATACCAAGTAGGCAGCTAGCTTATTAAACTGAAATTCAGAAGAATAGAACCAGAGTCAGATTGTGAAGTTGTTAGCATATATAGCTTTAGGAGCTGATTATAGTCTCTCATGAGGATTGCAGAGTGAGAGGAGAGGAAAGCCTACAAATGAAACCTGCTGAAACATGGCTAGGCAGAGCAAGAACAGCCTGCAAAGAAATTTGAGAAGGAACAACCAGAGAGAGGGGAAAAACCAGGAGAGGAAAGGGAAATCAGGGAAGAGACTGTCTCAAAAAGGAAACAATGTCCCATACTTTAAGAGAGGTCAAATATAGTAAGAACTAAATGGTTACCGGCTTCATCCATATGGAGGTGTTCTGGTCAAAAATACATTGAGTAGAGTAGTAGAGGCAAAAACTGGAATGCCAATGGTTGCAAGATAAGAGGGAGATGAAGTCACGAAAAGATGAGTACAATTCTTTCAATGAGTTTGTGATGGGGAAGGGGGAGAGGACAGTAAGGTGGAAAAAACGTGACCATGTCCCCATTAAGTGGAATAAAAGAGAAAGAGAGATCCAGGAAAGAAAGAAGATGTTTACTGGGATGGTTCCTTGAAGCCTGCATACGATGACAGCCTACAGTAAATCAGCTGCAGAGATCAGCCAGAACTTCTTTGGCACAGTACTAGGAAATGAGTCAGAAGGCTTACCGAGTGGGGATTACAATGGAATACCACGTGAAGACCAATGACACCACAAGCTCTCTACATTCCCTCGGAGGCCCATCGGACACTCCTTTCTCTAAGGCAATAAGAAATGTACTGGTGGTGGTGGTGAGCACTGGCATCCTTAAGAAACCTTTCCAAGGGCGGTTGACAGGGAGATGTTGCTATGGAACTGGGCTCCCTAATATCCGTGAGGATGCAGTGGCTAGTGGGCAGCTTGTAATTCTCAGATGCAAAGCAGATATGTTATTGTAAACAGCAGCAGTGCTGGAAGGGCAACCAGGGTGCTTTGACTAAAATGTATTAGAGGTGATGGTTAACGCATGACAATGTTTCTAGTGGTAAGACAGTTAGACAACAAACTAGGATGTTGCTTGTTTATATATAAAAAAAAGAAAATGCTAATGTCAGCCACAGTAGTAAACTGCAATCCCTTTATTTTCTGATCTAAATTAGATCATAGACCAGAGTGCGCTGAATGAAAGGGAAGTTGGTGCTCTTTGAAGAAGGGCTCCGCAATGTCACTGCAGTAAAATATTCTTCTGATTCCTACCTGCCCCAAATTGTGGCTGTTGGTCAGGGTAACTATGTATGTGTGTGCTTAACTGACGTGAAATTCACACAACATAAAATTACCCATTTTAAAGCGGACAAATTCAATGGAATCTAGTACGTTCACAATGTTGTACAACTATCATCTCTATATAGTTCCAAAATAAAATGCCATACCCATTAAGCAGTTACTGTCCATCCCTCCCTCTTTCCAGTCAACCACCAATATACATTCTGTCTCCACGGATTTACTTATTCTCAATATTTCCTATAAATGGGATATATAATATGTGACCTTTTGTGTCTGGCTTCTTTCATTTAGCATAATGTTTTTGAGGTTCATCAATGTTGTAGCATGTATGATGAACACTTCATTCTTTTTTATGGCTGAAAAATATGCCAGTATATGTATATGCCACAATTCATCTGTGGATGGGCACTTGGGTTGTTTCTACCTTTTGAATATTGTGAATAATGCTGCTGTGAACATTCACAAACAAGAACTTGAGTACCTGTTTTCACTTCTTTTGGGCATATACCTAGAAGTGGAACTGCTATGTCATGTGGTATGTATATGTGTTTTTAATCAGCTTTATAAAGGTATAATGTATATACAATAAAATTCACCAACTTTAACTAAAAAAAGCAGTGTTGGCATAGGTATCCAGCTATATCACCACCAGCTTTTCGTCATCCCCCCAAATTCCCTCCTGACCCTTTGAAGTCAATCCTCCACCCTCATTGCTTCCAAATCTTGGAAATCACTGACTTGTTATCACTATACTTTTGCCTTTTCTAGAATTTCACACAAATGGAATCGTACAGAACACAGTCTTTTGTTTCCAGTTTCTTTCACTTAGCAAAATGCTTTCGACATTTACACAATGTTATACATATCAGCAGTTAATCCCTTTTTTTAATAAATGGAAAAATCACAATCTGTTTAGTTTGCTAGCTGATGAATATTTGGATTGCTTCAAGTTTTCAGCGGCTATGGTCTTCAGACCATAGCATGATTGTGTTCCACTAAAATTTATACATTGAAATTCTAACCCCCAGGGTGACAGCATCAGGAGGGAGGTAATCTGGTCATGAATTGGATTAGTGCCCTTATAAAAGTGGCCTGAAAAAGCTCCCTTGCCCCTCCATCATGTGAAGACACAGCAGGAAGGCACTATGAAATGGGAAGTTAGCCCTCACCAGACACCGAATCCGTCTTGATGTAGGCCTTCCCAGCATCCAGTACTGTGAGAAACAGATTTCTGTCGATTATAAGCTACCCAGCTTATGGTATTTCGTTACAGCTGCCCAAAAGGACTAAGACATCAGCTATTATGAACAAAGCTGCTCTGAATATTCAAGTACTTGTCTCTGCAGAAACATAACGATTTAATTTCTGCAGACACCTAGGAATGGCATGGCTGGGTAAAATGGGAGGTTTCTGTTTAATTTTACAATAAACTGCCAAACTGTTTTTCAAAGTGGCTGTACCATTTTACATTCACACCAGCAGTGTATGAGAATTCCAGTTGCTCTCACACCTTTGCCAAACCTTGGTACTGAGTTTTAGACATTTTATTAGGTGTGTGATAATATCCAGTTGTGGTTTTAATTTGCATTTTCCTAATGGCTATTGACATTGAACATCTATCTCTTCACATGCTTATATGCCATTCATATGCCTTCATTTGCGAAGCATCTGTTCAAATTTTTTGCTCATTTTATTAAAAATCAAGTTGTACGGCCTTATATTAAGCTGTAAGGATTCTTTATAGATTCTAAATAGAACTCCTTTATAAGTGTTTTGAAAATATTTTCTTCTCATCTGTGATTTCCCCTTTTATTTTCTTGATGACTTTAGAAGAGCCAACATTTTAAATTTTCAGTCAAACTTGTCAATTATTTTTTCTTTCAGGGTTGATGATTTCTGTGTTCAATTTTAAAAATATTTCCTGACCCAAGGACACTTAAGCTTATGTTAAAACTATAATTTCTTCTTGGAAGTTTTATAGTTTTAGCACATAGGTTTAGGTCTATGATCCATACTGAATCAATTTTTATATAGGGGGTGTGGTAGTTTTTCTTTTGCATATGCATATACAAACACTCTACAATATTTGTTGGAAAGAATATCCTTTTCTCATTGAAATGCCCTGATGCCTCGGTCAAAATGAACTGACCAAATATGTGTGGGTCTATTTTTGGACTCTGTTCTGTTTCATTGCCTACTTTTATAACAATAACACAGTATCTTCAGTACTGTAGTTTTATAGTAAGCCTTTAAAACAGGTACTATAAATCCTCCAACTTTGTTGTTCTTTTCCAAAATGTTTTGACTACTCTAATTCCATATAAATGATAACATTAGGCTGTCAATTTCTGCTAAGAAGCACACTGGATTTTGTTTGGGATTGCACTGAATGTATAGATGAGGAACTGAAAAATCTTTTCTTAGGGGGCCAGATAGTAAATATTTTTGGTCTTGTGGTCCAAGAAACAACATCCATACTGCTACGTAGGTGGTATTAATTATTTAAAATTTAACCATTAAAAAATGTAAAAAACATTCTTAGCTTACAGGAGATAAACAAACAGGTGGTTGGCCAGATTTGGCCTGCATGCCATGGTTTACCAACCCCTAGAATAATTTAATCTAGAAAGAATTGACATCTTAACAATATGGAGTATTGTGACCCTTGAACATGGTATATTTTCCCATATATCTTTGTTAATTCAATCCACTACACATGCTGAGAAAAATTATGTTCCCCCCAAAATCACTGAAGCTTGAATTGTATCCCCAAGTTTTACGTGTTAGAAACCTGGTCCCCACTGTGACTGTTAAGAGGGTGGGAAATCCTATTACGGTAACTGAAAGGTGGAGCCTTGAAGAGGTGATTAGATTGTAGGACCCTGCCATACTGAATGGGCGTGGTTCTGAGGGCTTTAAAAAGAGTGTGAATTAGGAGTTTCATCTCTCTGCTCCACCATTTTCACAATGTGAAACCCCGCTATCAATGTCACCACCACCAAGATCTTCATCAGCTGTATTCCCCATACTTTGGACTTCCCAGCCTCAGAAACTGTAAGCAATAAATTTCATTTTCTTTATAAATCACCCAGTTTCAAGTATTTTGTTATAAGCAACAGAAATAGACTAAACAGCATGTTTTGCAGTTTTCATTGTACAGGTCATTTTGTTAAATTTATCCCTAATTATTTCACATTTTAGTGGTATTGCAAATGGCACTTTTACTTTTATTTCCTTTTTTGTTGTTGTTGCTGGTACATAGAAACACAATGAAATGTTTTGCCTATTGATCTTGTAACCTGAGATTGTGCTAAACTTACTAGTTCTAATACTTGTGGGTTTTTTTGACAGACTCCTTAAAACTTCTACATAGAAAAATCATATTTTCTAGGAATAAGAATATTTGTACTTATTCCTTTCCAAACTGGATAACTTTATTTGCTTTACTTGTCTCATTTCACTGGCTGAGACTGACTGAATAAAAGTTGTGGGGGGTAGAAACCCTTGTCTTGTTCCTGATCTTCAGGGGAAAGCTTCCATGTTTTTACCATTAAGTATGAATTAGATGTAGGTTTTTCATAGTTGCCCTTTATCAAGAGAAAGAAATTCCCTTCTATTCCTAGTTTAATCACTGTTTTTTTATCAAATGCTTTCTTGGGACACCTATTTTCTTTTTAGTCTGTGACTATGATAAATTACATTGTTTTGTAAATGTAGAACCAACCTTATTCCTGGGATAAAAATCACTTAGTCATGAGCTGTCGTCATTTTTATGTATTGCTAGATTCAATCTGTTAGAATTTTGTTAGGGACTTCTGTGTCCATGTTCATGAGAGTCATGGGTCTGTACTCTCCTTTTCGTGTAATATCTTGTTTGGTTTGGTCTTAGGGTAATATTGGCCTCACGCTTTTCCTTCCACTTCAACTTCCTGGAGGAGTTTGAGCAGAAGGGGTGTTACTTCTTCCTTAAATGTCTGGTAGAATTTACCTGTTTTTCCTTCTGGGAAAGTTTTAAACAACAAATTCAATTTATATTTAATATCTATAAAGCAAAAAAAGGTTATTTATTTCTTCTCAAGTAAGCTTTAGTAGTTTATTTCAAGAAATCTGTCCATTTATCTGAATTGTCAAAGTTACTAATGTAAAATTGTTGATGACATTCCTTCACTATCCTCTTAATGTATGTGGGGCCTGAAGGAATGTTTCTGTCTTGTTCCTGATATTGGTAATTTGTATCTTCTCTCTTTTTTTTTTCCCCTGATCAGTATGGCTACAGGTTTATCAATTTTACTGATTTTTCCCAAAGAACCTGCTTTTATTTTCATTTTTTCTATTGTTTTCCTATTTCACTGATTTCTGTCCTTTATTATTTTCTACCTTCTGTTTACTTTGAGGGGAATTTCTTGTTTTTCTAGTTTCTTTAAGTGAAATTTTAGTTCACTGATTTAAAAACTTCCTTTTCTAAAATAAAGAGTAAATGCTATTGAATTCATTCTAAGCTCTTCTTTAGCTACATTCCACGACTTTTGATGTTTTGCTTTCACTATTATTTAATTCAAATACTGTTTAATTTCCACTATGATTTTTTTGACTAAAGCATTATTTAGAAATGTGTCATTTAATTTCCAAATATTTGTGAAATTTCCTGATATTTTTCTATTATTGATTTCCAGTTTATTCACTTTGTGGTCAGAGAACATAATTTGCTTGGTTTGAGTATTTAAATTTATGGAGACTTGTTATATGGACCAGAATATGGACTATCTTGGTGAATCTTCTACGTGCACATGAAAAGAATCTGTATTCTGCTATTGGGTAGACTGTTAAACTGATTTTACACACAATGTTTTTGACGACATGTGTTGTTTTTTTTCTGCCACACAACAACCAATTAACAATTCTCCAGACATCAAATGGGTATCCTACAATTCATATTAATTCTGACACTAACTACCTGGAGTTAGCACAGACGCCACAGGTTAAGGGCTCAGTTGCACAAGACTGCCCTCACTTCAGATGCCAGCCACAAGTCTTAGGCTGTCATCTGTAATTCTTTTTTATTTATTTATTTATTTATTTATTTTTTTAAATTTTATTTTGTCGATATACATTGTGGCTGATTATTGCTCCCCATCACCAAAACCTCCCTCCCTTCTCCCTCCCCCCCTCCCCCCCAACAATGTCCTTTCTGTTTGCTTGTCGTATCAACTTCAAATAATTGTGGTTGTTATATCTTCTCCCCCCCCCCCCCGGTTTGTGTGCGTGTGTGTGTGTGTGTGTGTGTGAATTTATATATTAATGTTTAGCTCCCACCAATAAGTGAGAACATGTGGTATTTCTCTTTCTGTGCCTGACTTGTTTCACTTAATATAATTCTCTCAAGGTCCATCCATGTTGTTGCAAATGGCAGTATTTCATTCGTTTTTATAGCTGAGTAGTATTCCATTGTGTAGATGTACCACATTTTCCGTATCCACTCATCCGATGATGGGCATTTGGGCTGGTTCCAACTCTTGGCTATTGTAAAGAGGGCTGCGATGAACATTGGGAAACAGGTATACCTTCGACTTGATGATTTCCATTCTTCTGGGTATATTCCCAACAGTGGGATAGCTGCGTCGTATGGTAGATCTATCTGCAATTGTTTGAGGAACCTCCATACCATTTTCCATAGAGGCTGCACCATTTTGCAGTTCCACCAACAATGTATGAGAGTTCCTTTTTCTCCGCAGCCTCGCCAGCATTTATCGTTCAGAGTCTTTTGGATTTTAGCCATCCTAACTGGGGTTAGATGGTATCTCAACGTGGTTTTGATTTGCATTTCCCGGATGCTGAGTGATGTTGAGCATTTTTTCATATGTCTGTTGGCCATTTGTATATCTTCCTTAGAGAAATGCCTACTTAGCTCTTTTGCCCATTTTCTAATTGGGTTGCTTGTTTTCTTCTTGTACAGTTGTTTGAGTTCCTTATATATTCTGGATATTAATCCTTTGTCAGATGTATATTTTGCAAATATTTTCTCCCACTCTGTTGGTTGTCTTTTAACTCTTTTAATTGTTTCTTTTGCTGTGCAGAAGCTTTTTAGTTTGATATAATCCCATTTGTTTATTTTTCCTTTGGTTGCCCGTGCTTTTGGGGTCGTATTCATAAAGTCTGTGCCCAGTCCTATTTCCTGAAGTGTTTCTCCTATGTTTTCTTTAAGAAGTTTTATTGTTTCAGGGTGTATATTTAAATCCTTAATCCATTTTGAGTTGATTTTAGTATACGGCGAGAGGTATGGATCAAGTTTCATTCTCCTGCATATGGATATCCAGTTGTCCCAGCACCATTTGCTGAAGAGGCAGTCCCTTCGCCACTGAATAGGCTTGATGCCTTTGTCAAAGATCAGCTGACAGTAAGTGTGTGGGTTGATTTCTGGATTCTCTATTCTATTCCATTGGTCAGTGTGTCTGTTTTTATGCCAGTACCATACTGTTTTGGTTATTATAGCTTTGTAGTATAGCTTAAAGTCAGGTAGTGTTATGCCTCCAGCTTTATTTTTTTTGCTCAGCATTGCTTTGGCTATGCGTGGTCTTTTATTGTTCCATATGAATGTCTGGATAGTTTTTTCCATTTCTGAGAAAAATGTCTTTGGAATTTTGATGGGGATTGCATTGAATTTGTATATCACTTTGGGTAGTATGGACATTTTCACTATGTTGATTCTTTCAATCCAAGAGCATGGGATATCTTTCCATCTTCTTGTATCCTCTCTAATTTCTCTCAGCAGTGTTTTGTAGTTCTCATTATAGAGATTTTTCACCTCCTTGGTTAACTCAATTCCTAAGTATTTTATTTTTTTGGTGGCTATTGTAAATGGGCAGGCTTTCTTGATTTCTCGTTCTGCATGTTCACTATTGGAGAAAAGAAATGCTACTGATTTTTGAGTGTTGATTTTGTATCCTGCTACTGTGCTGAAATCATTTATCAATTCCAAGAGTTTTTTTGTAGAGGTTTTAGGCTGTTCGATATCTAGGATCATGTCATCTGCAAACAGGGACAGTTTGACTTCATCTTTTCCAATCTGGATGCCCTTTATTTCCTTCTCTTCTCTGATTGCTCTGGCTAGTACTTCCAACACTATGTTGAATAGGAGTGGTGAGAGTGGGCATCCTTGTCTAGTTCCTGTTCTTAAAGGAAAAGCTTTCAGCTTTTCCCCATTCAGGATGATATTGGCTGTGGGTTTGGCATATATGGCTTTAATTATGTTGAGATACTTTCCCTCTATACCTAACTTATAGAGGGTCTTTGTTATGAATGAGTGCTGAACTTTATCAAATGCTTTTTCAGCATCTATAGAAATGATCATATGGTCCTTGTGTTTGAGTTTATTAATATGGTGTATCAGGATGATGTTTGCTTCATAGAATGAGTTTGGGAGATTTGCGTCCGTTTCAATCTTTTGGAATAGTTTGTAAAGAATCGGTGTCAATTCCTGTTTGAATGTTTGGTAAAATTCTGCTGTGAATCCATCTGGTCCTGGGCTTTTCTTTGTTGGGAGCCTTCTGATAACAGCTTCAATCTCCTTTATTGTTATTGGTCTGTTCAAATTTTCTACGTCTTCACGGTTCAGTTTTGGGAGCTTGTGTGTGTCCAGAAATTTATCCATTTCCTCCAGATTTTCAAATTTGTTGGCGTATAGTTGTTTATAGTAGTCTCGAATGATTCCTTGTATTTCAGATGAATCAGTTGTAATATCGCCTTTTTCATTTCTAATTTTGGTTATTTGAGTCTTCTCTCTTCTTTTTTTTGTTAGCCATGCTAATGGTTTGTCAATTTTATTTATCTTTTCAAAAAACCAACTTTTTGATTCGGTGATCTTTTGAATTGTTTTTTGGTTTTCAATTTCATTCAGTTCTGCTCTGATCTTAATGATTTCTTTCCGTCTGCTAACTTTAGGTTTGGATTGTTCTTGTTTTTCTAGTTCTTTAAGGTGAAGTGTTAGGTTGTTCACTTGCCATCTTTCTATTCTTCTGAAGTGAGCGTTTAATGCAATAAATTTTCCCCTCAATACTGCTTTTGCAGTATCCCACAGGTTTTGGTATGATGTATCATTGTTTTCATTAGTTTCAATAAATTTTTTGATTTCCTGCTTGATTTCTTCTTGGACCCATATGTCATTAAGTAGAATGCTGTTTAATTTCCATGTGTTTGTATAGTTTCCAGAGGTTCGTTTGTTATTAATTTCTAGTTTTAATCCATTGTGGTCTGAGAAGATACATGTCATCTGTAATTCTGACCAAGTGGCTATAACCTGGAGTTCCTATAACCCCCTCCTTAAGTTTGATAATTTTCTAGAATGGTTCATGGCACAGGAAAGTGCTTTACTATTTGTTTTCTTATAAAGGATACAACTGAAGAAGGGCCAAATGGAAGAGGTACAGAGAGCAAGGTACGGAAAGAGGAGAGTGGTGCCTCCATGCCCTTTCCTGGTATGCACCTTGTAGCACCTCAATGTGTTCACCAACGCGGAAGCTCTCCAAACCCTGTCATTTAGAGTATTTTTTTAATGGAGGTTTCATTACTTAGGAATGACTGATAAAATAATTGGTCACTGGTGATTAACTCATTGGTCACTGGTGATTAACTCAATCTCTAGCCTCTTTCCCCTCCCCAGAAGTCTGGGGGTGGGGCTAATAGTTCAACCATGTGATCAGGCCTTGGTCTTTCTGGTGACCAGCCCCCATCTTGAAACCTTCTAGGGGCCTGCCAAGATGCTCCTATCACTCCGAAAATTCCAAAGGATTTAGGAGCTCTGTGTCAGGAACCAAAGACAAAGACAAATGTATATTCCTTATTATCACACTGTCCTATAGAGGACAATTAGGTCATGTTGGCTGATGGAATTGTTTCGATTCTTTATATGCTAATTGGCTCTCTACTTATTCTATCAACTACTGAGAAATGAACTCATATCTCTTACGTTTATGAATTTTTCCCATTTTGAAGCTCTGTTATTAGGTGCATAAACATGTAGGTTTGTTATTTTCTCTTGATGAACTGATCCATTTTCATTATGAAATAACCTTCCTTTATAGATCATACTTTGTTTTGAAACCTACTTTGATATTCTTTGTTGTGAAATGAGTGAAGAAAAGAGTTGATGAGCATGCATTACAGGATCCAGGACTAGGTGGAGCAGCAGAAACTTAATCTCGGTTTATTAACCCTTTTTAAGTCTTTTTGGGAGATAGTAATTGATCACCTCCTGGAAGGATTGGATTTAGACTTCTCCTGTCAGGAAAAAATTGACAGCATCATAGCATTATATTCCCAAGTGAGACCAGATGTTGAAAGAGGGTACTACTGGATCAGTGTGGTACAAGGGTTGGACTGTTCTGGATTTGGCACCTGCTATGGTCTAAATGTGTCCCTCCAAAATCCATGTGTTGAAACTTAATCCCAATGTGACAGTATTAAGAGGTGGAGCCTTTGAGAGGTGATTAGGTCAAATCCTCATGAATGGCTTTAATGCCCTAAAAGACCTGAGGGAGCTTGTTCCCTCCTTCCACCATGTGAGGACACATTAGAAGCCATCATCCATGCAGAGAGGCCCTCATCAGACACCGACTCTGCTGATACCTTCATTTTGGACTTCCCAGCCTCCAGAACTGTGAGCAATAAGTTTATGTTGTTTATAAATTACCCAATCTAAAGTATTTTGTTACAACAGTGTGAAAAGACAAAGGCAGCACCCTAGATATACTTACTTACCTTCCTGTCATCTGTTCAAAATGAACCTAACAATGGTTTGGACTATTCCCATGGGTTGGAGTTGTATCTGTGTTATTAATGCCCTGGCTCCAGACTGAGGGATTGGCTATAGTGGCTACTCCTAGTCTTTTGTGTTGATCATAGGCACAAATCAACCAATGCCTTACCTCATGTGCATACTGCATCGTCTCTCTCCTCTGATCCTGGACTTCCCTGCTGCCACTGAGACATGAGATGCAGTAGGGCTACTGAGTTTGTGCAACAGGAAGAAAGGAGGAGAGGAAGCCCACCATAACTAACTTTGACCCATGTGAGAAGGGAGCTAGCAGATAAATCCCCTTCTTATTCTGTCTTCCACAGTTCAGAGACACATGGTCTCTCTAAAGAATTTCAGCAGGCCCATGTAATCACCTGATAGCTCTGTAATGCCTTCCCTCCTTTCTCTCTCTCTTTTCTCTTTTTCTCCCTCTTTTGTTCTCCCTCTTTTCTGCCTCACTCCTCCTTTTCTTCACTCTTGCTTCCTTGGTTTGTATTCTTTAATAAAGTGTTGGCATATAAACTTTTGTCTCAAGCTCTGTTTTCTAAGGAATATGTGCTAAGGCAGTCCTGTTGGTGAAAATGTTGGAAATCATGGACTAGATATTCTTAATGCTAATTCAAATGTTCAAGTCATATTAAGTTAATATATTATTTCAAGCATGTGGCCAAAACAACTCAATTAAAAATTCATTTCATATATTCAGTCTTACTGTCATAAATAGCCCCCTGGTTCCTAAACTTTCTGCCACCAAACAATGTTACACCATCCCCAATGAGATTTTTAGGGATTCCACAGCATTTCTGGAACATTGGGCATCCAGTAAAACTGATTTATTTATTTTTCAGCAAATATTTATTGAGCATATCCTACGTGCCAGAGACTGTTTTTAGATACACTTCTATCTAGTGAAAAAGGGCCAGGAATACTCTGTGGCTTCATTTTTCAAATATAAACAAGTTCTATAATGACACATATGTTTTCTTTATAATTATAATTTCTAAATGTGTTATGTGATAGTAGTACATAGGTATATATATTATGTGTGCATGTGTTTGTGTGGTTTTCTTTTTTTAACAGATGTGCACTTATCCCAATTTCTGGAAACTGTCTCATTAAAATATATTTAAACATTTTTCTTTCAATAAAATCTGACTAAAATATAATTTCATTTGGTGTAAGGATATAGTGATCAGCTGACTTTCTAATTTTCTTAGCTAGAAGCTTGGAATTTACAGTTACTAGGGTCAGTATACTGAAAGCCAGAGAATGAAAACTCCTGCTTCCCAGAGGACTTTTTTTACATGTGAAATGTCTGTTATTTAACCCCTTGTCTATTGTGGTTTTTTTGTTGTTGGTGGTGGTGGTTGTGTTCTAGCAAAGGTTTTTATCATTCGGTTTCAAGTCAGAATTGGCTAAAATTTAAATTTACTTGTCTCTGTGAGGTCTTATCCTGGTATATATACCAGAAACATGCCCACTTTCTCCAGATAAACCATGAACACATCCAGTAGGCTCCAAACACTGGAACATTATACTTTTAAAGGCCTGAGGAGGTAGCAATGGATTTCACGATTTTCGACATTTCAGACAGCTCATAAATAATTATACATTTACTGATGACTCATTAAACATCAAGATTCTGTAAACTTAGCTGGAATTACATCAATGATAACAACATTAGTTATTTCATTTTGAATAGAACTTTGGAAGAAATATATATGTGTGAAAAATTAAAAATGAGAAATGAACTACTGAATAATGAAAAGAGCGCTGCTGACAAATTTTTTGAAAACACAGGATTTATCAACAAAAATTATAAATGTCATCCTGATAGGTGGTGGACAGCTTTAAGAACCTTTGAGTCACTGAGATGCAAAGATAAAATTATTCAGTGGCATATGGACCCTATTTTATGATTTACATGTTAAAATTTGTATAAGAAAGGTTTTTCAGTCATAGTATTTAAAAGCAAAGAGGAGGAGGACATCTGGTTTTCCTACTGTGATGAGAGCACTGATACCATCTCATAATCATTTTGTATTATTTGTATAAACCAAACATATCTGTCATTATAGAACTTCCTTGTATTTCAAAAATGAAGCCACAGAGTATTCCTGGCCCCTTTTCACTAGATAAAATGTATCTAAAACAATCCCTGGCACGTAGGATATGCTCAATAAATATTTGTTGATAAATAAAAAAATCCATTTTACTGGATGCCCAATGGTCCAGAATCACTGGGATATAGAAAGAGTGAAAACAGACAAGTCACCCAAAATAGCAGAAGGAAAATTCTCTTGGTAAGCATTCCCACTTAGGAATTTTGTGCATTTTTGCTTCATTGATGCTTATCACAGATTTGGGTGACTTTTGGTTAATTCCGTTTACCTACCTATCCAATAAATTTTTATTGTACAAGCAGTATGTGTCAGAACACAGTGGTGAACCAGACATGTCCTAAATTCTTAACCCCAGAAAGAGGAGAATTCTGTGGCAAAAGAGGCCATACAAAGAAAAATGAAGAATCACAAAATGATTAGCTATTTTTTTAACAACATGCTAATATCTGCCTATTTTTCTATTTTATGGATATATCCCATTTTATTCAACCATACTACCTTATCATATAATTTAAGATCATCATAGTGACTGAAGCATCAGAGATTACAATGATATTTTGATTCATTTGGTTACTAAAACTTTCAAAAGTCCAAATATCACATAGTCTACATGCCAGATAAGTTGGCCTACATAAATTAAGCATCCATATATGCAAAGATTCTATGAATGGAGTTGGAGAGGAAGACACGATCCCCCTGCACTGAAAAATATACATACTTGTTTTCCACTAGGCCAAATCTATTTCTATATCTATCTTTTTTCTCTAGACCTAATCATTCCCAAGTAGAATGAAGAATAATGAGAAAATATTGAGCCTCAAGTAACTAAAGAGATTTTTCTGAGACTGTCTCCATTTTCTTTCCTTGATGTAGGAAAAAAAGCTGCCTCAGTGTAAAGAGCTGCTTATATGACATGTCTGTGTCTATTACCATATATATAGGCTTCTAGGAAGAGACAGCGTGAGGAAGCAGACATTGCAGGCTTATTGTGAATAAAATTAACTCCATCTATTTTGAGACAGTTTTTAGGTACAGTTTATACACTCTAAAATGTACCCATTGTACATGTACAGTTGAATGATGTTTAGTGAATTTATAGATCAATGCAATCTTCACTACAATTCTATTTTAGAACAGTTCCATAACCCCCAAAAGTTCCTTTGTGCCTGTCTGCAGTTAATCTCTTCTCTTATCCCAGTCTTAGACAATTACTGATTTGTTTTTTGTCTCTATAAATTTGCCTATTCTGAAATTTCATATAAACAGAACCACATACTACGTACATTTCATGTCTGGCTTCTTTCACTTATCATGGTGTTTTTGAGGTCAGTCCATGCTGTAGTATTTATGAATAGTATATTCATTTTTCTTGCTGAAAAATATTCTACTGTATGGACATACCACATTTTGTACATCCATTTACCAGTTGCTAGATATTTGGATTGTTTTCAGTTTTTGACTATTATGAATAATGCTGCTTTCTGTGGACATATGTTTTTATTTCTCTTGGGTCAATTCCTAAGAGCAAAATTACTGGGTCATATAATAAGTTTATGTTTAACTTTTAAAGAAACAGCCAAACGGGTTCTCAAAGTGGCTGTTCCATTTGACATTTCCATGGGTAATGTATGAAGGTTCTAGTTTTTCCATATCTTTGCTAACACTTGGTGCTTTTTAAAAAAAGAGTCATTCTAGTGGATGTGTAGGAGTATCTCATTGTGGTTTTAATTTGCACTGTCCTAATGACTAATAGTATCAAGCATTTTCTTCATGGGCTTAATAGCCATTCACATATCTTGTTTGGTGAAATGTCTATTAACATCTTTTGCATATTTTAAAATTGGTTTATCTTCTATCATATTTAAAAACTGACAATATTTTTTATCTTGATTCACTACTCTACTTTTGTTGCTAATGACTAAATTTTTAATGCCAGATAATAGTCTTAGGTCATCTGTCCTGAGACAGAGTTATTTTAGAAGTATAAAATGTATAATAATAATTAGAACCATAGGTTTTGAAATCATACAGATCTGAACTTAAATTTAAGCTTTGACTCTTACTATCTCTGTGATCTGGGACCAATTATTTTTGATTCTGTTTTCTGAGTCCAAGAAAGATTATTAGCTGGAAGTCTAGTACTGACCCTTGGCCAAGAAAAAGGTAACTTAGATAATTCATAATTCATAATTTGCTGTGTAAAGTTTGAAACTCTCTGGAGAGTACTCAGGACTAGTTGTGTATTGACAACTTACACTTGCAGTATTTAGTTAGACAACCTGGCCTGGCTACATGACCAAAGGGGCATCGAAGTCCTCACTGAAAACTTTTGGGGAGCTCTCCTGAAACCAAGATTCCTTATATAACAGAGGACATCACCCTGTGTGATTAAGAAAGGACCATGGGAAACTGTGCCTGGAAGTGTCTCAGGTCCTCTATGCTTGCTTGCATTCTCTTTCTCCTGCTCCACTGTATCTTTACTGAAAGCTTTTTATAAGCATTTTCTGTGGAGTACTATGCATCTCATCAGATATCTGATCCTGTGAAATCTTTTTAAAAATTTATTTTTGGTTATACATATTTATGGGGTACAGAGTTGATTATCAATATTTGCATACAGTATGTGATGATCAAATCAATATTATTAGCATGTTTGTCATTACAAATTATAATTATTCTTTGTGTCCCTTACCCAATTACTGCCTAGCCCCCATTCCCCTCCCCCTTTCCCACTTCTAGTAATTACAGGTCTGTTCTCTCCTGAAAGTTCAATGTTTTATTGTGGTCTGTCTGTCTTTCTCCTTCTCTCTCTCTCAGCTCCCACATATGAGTGAGGGCATGTGGTATTTCTCTTTCTGTGCCTGGCTTATTTCACTTAACACAATTTCCTCCAAGCTCATCCATGTTGCTGCAAATGGCAGAACTTCATTCATTTTTATGGCTGAGTAGTATTCCATTGAGTGTATATACTACATTTTCTTTATCCAGTCATCTATCAATGGACATTTAGGTTGGTTCCATATCTTGGCTATTGCAAATACAGCTGAGATGAACACAGGAGTGCAGGTATTCCTTTGACATGATGATTTCCATCCCTTTGGGTATATAGCCCAGAAGAAGGGTTGCTGGATCATACAGTAGTTCTATTTGTTGTTTGAGAAAACTCCATAATGTTTTCCATAATGGATGTACTAATTTACAGTCCCACCAACAGTGTATAAGAGTTCTCTTTCCTCCACACCCTTGCCAGCATTTGTTATTCTCAGCATTTGTTATTCTTGATAATAGCCAGTCTAACTGAAAGGGACCATAGCCAGAGAATGGCCCTCTTTGGGGTAACTAGGAACAAGCAGAAATTTTCAGTTAGCCATTAAGTTGGGTACTGATAATCATCAATTCCTTGAGGTTAACAGAGGAAATGAGAAACTGACCATATGGCTGAAACTGCCCAGAGATTAAATCATGCCCCAAAAGTATCCTTCTCAAAAGTTTATTTGTTTGTCTCCCATTACACTCTCATGTTGATTTACTTTAGATGTTGCACACCTACAATTAAGGACTGAAACTAAGTTTTGTTTTTCTTACCTCCCTAATTAACAGCAAACAGAGAAAATCCAAAAGAAACGCAAAACTCCCTACCTGATTATTAACTCACCTTCTTGCTTAAAGAAAAATTGCATCCACTTTAGCTAGAGGTATGAGTCAGGTATTTTCATGTTCTGGCGATGCTCGACTAAGGTTATTGTCTTTGAGCTCTCCCTAGGAGATAAAGACTCTAACCCTGAAATAACTTCAAGGGCTTAAAGCTGACCAGCCCACTAACTGAAGACTACACCCAGTCCATCATGGGACCCTGATGTCTGACTCAGACCATATGCTAATCCCACGACTAGCCTTGCCCTTTCCCTGCAGTCAAAACCCTTATGTCATCTTCCCGCCTCTTCCCCTTTATAAACCCCAAAACAGTTATCAGAAGGCAGGATGACTTTAGCCTGGTCATCCCCCAGATGCCGGTTATCTGAATAAACCTTCCAATCCTTGCTCCAAGGACTTTCAAGTCACTTGTTTAGTGTGAGAGGGCAAGATGAGCCTGGCCGCTGGTAACAGAACTGGGGTGAGATGATATATCAATGTGGTTTTGATCTGCATTTCCCTGATAATTAGTGATGTTGAGCATTTTTTTCGTGTACCTGTTGGCCACTTATATGTTATCCTTTGAAAAATGTCTATTCAGCTCCTTGGCCCATTTTTAAATCGGATTATTTGTTTGTTTGGTTTTTTTACTGTGAAGTTGTTTGAGTTCCTTGTATATTCTGGACATTAAACCATTGTCATGTATAGTTTGCAAATATTTTCTACCATTCTGTAGGTTGGCTTTTCACTCTATTTATTGTTCTCTTTGCTGTGCAGAAGCTTTTTAGTTTGATATAATCCCATTTGTTTATTTTTTCTTTTGTTGCTTGTGCATTTGGCGTCTTATTCATGAAGTCTTTGCCCAGTCCTACATCCTGAAGTGTTTCCCCTATGTTTTTTTCTAGGAGTTTTAAAGTTTCAGGTCTTATACTTAAGTCTTTAGTCCTTTTGAGTTGATTTTGGTATATGGCGAGAGGTGAGTCTAGTTTCATTCTTCTATATGTGGATGTCCGGTTTTCTCAGAATCATTTACTGAAGAGGCTGCCCTTTCCCCAGTGTATGTTCTTGGTATCTTTGTCGAAGATCAGTTGGCTGTAAGTATCTGGGTTGATTTCTGGGTTCTGTATTCTGTTCCATTGGTCCATGTGTCTGTTTTTATGCCAGTATCATGATGCTGTTTTGGTTACTACAGCTTTGTGGTACAGTTTGAAGTCACGTAGTGTAATACCTCCGGTTTTATTTTTTTGTTCAGAATTGATTTGGCTATTTGGGATCTTTTGTTGCTCCATATGAATTTTATGATTGTTTTTTCTATTTCTGTGAAGAATGTCATTGGTATTTTGATGGGGATTACACTGAATGTGTAGATTGCATTGGGTAGTACAGACATTTTCACAACAGTAATTCTTCTAATCCATTAGCAAGGAATATCTTTCTATCTTTTGGTGTCCTGTTTAATTTGAAGTCTTTACAACTATCTTCTTACAAGATTATTATAAGCATTAAATAATGGTACCTGAACCATAGTTTGTGCTCAACAAATGATTGTTATATTAGTCAGGTCAATTATGCAGGAAAAACGCTCTGTTTGTTGTTCTTGATTATTTTAATGAGCAAAGTGTCCAGACTACTTTAACAAAAGGACTTGCCGTACAATATAAATACAACCCTATGGCTACCAGAAACTTTGTGCTAAGTTAAGTAGAAGTGGGAAGAATACGGACTCACTAGCACAATAACTGGAAAAACTTAGTAGTGAAGATAAACCTGCACGTTTCTGAAAACTGGTGGGGAAAACCTGTAAAAAATAAGTCAAACTATCTAATGTTCAGTTTATTACAGAGAGAGGTAACTTTTTTAATGTGACAATTTGGATCAAAGAACACATAACATTCTGCTGGAATATATATTACTAAAGGAACAAGGGACTTTGATTAGGAGCTTCTGATTTTGCTTTTTTAGTTACTAATATAAAACATTAGGAAAACATAATCACTGAACAATGGACATGGCCACAGATATTTAATCTTTGTAGATGTTAAGTGATATAAAGCTACAGGATATAAGATCAAATTTTGCAATGAAATCAGAACCTAAAGAAAAAAATCCTGAGATTTGATTAAAAAGAGAATTCAAGAATTATGCCCTTCTGGAGGGAGTTGTGATTTCCAGATAAACAGAAGGCATAAACAAAATTAACTGATGCTTCAATTCATTACTTTGCTGTACACCAAAAGGACGATACCAAAAGACCATTATTAAAATTTAATATGAAAAGGGAACAGGATAGGAAAGTGATTTATATCTCAAAAATACGGGGATTATCAAGACTTTCGCTTGAAGCTATGTAATATTTGATAGATTATATGTGGTTAATGTTGTCTAACTAGGTACAAATATACAACCATTATATTAATGAAATTATACTGATAAAACAAACAAAAAAATTCACAAATATAAAATTATCCTGTAAGTAACCTAACAATCGTGCCAGTGATATTTCACCACAGATTTGGGAAGGACTGTGAGTTTGAGGAGAGAAAAGCTATGATGGTGATAGAGAATGCTTTCTGTGGTAGAAATTAAATCACATTTGGGTGAATCCAGACCACAAAGGATCAAGAGCTACAGTTGTTTAAAACCTTTTAGAACTCTAAAGAGGAACTTTTTACATTTAGAATACTTAAAAATCCAGCACAGTCTGCATTTCTAGTATTCTCATTGTCATAAATTGGGTTATATATATTTTGGCATTCTGTAAGAGTCAGGTACATACATGGATGGCTAAAATTCTGACAGCTATAATTGCAAAATGTTATGAATCGAAAATAATAACATTGAACTGACATATAAAGGATTTTTAAGTTGACACAAAAATGAATATATTTAATAACTTTTGTGCTTTTTGCTGATGGGACAGAATTAAATATGGAGCACTAATAACAGACCATCTTGGAAGTTTTTGTTTAAGAACATATAAGCAATATACAATTTGTTTTTTTTGTTTTTTTTTTGTCTTTTTCGTGACCGGTACTCAGCCAGTGAGTGCACCGGCAATTCCCATATAGGATCCGAACCCGCGGCGGGAGCGTCGCCGCGCTCCCAGCGCCGCACTCTCCCGAGTGAGCCATAGGCTCGGCCCAGCAATATACAATTTGGAAAAGATGTTTCTATAGTCAGAGGGGAAAATACTTAAACAAGCATATTTAACAGTTAAGGTAGGCCAGCCTTGAGATTTCTAAGGGAATAACAATATTTTTGACTGTTATTACTTATGTACAATATTTTTCCAACTCAAATTACATTAAAGAAGTAAAAACTAAAGGAAATAAATAATTTTTCAAGATGAACTGTTCATATATATTTTGTTAAGTATATTATAGTCCAAGCAATTTTAAGGCCAGATATTATCCTCTTTCTTCTCTCATAATTTTGCAAGTAAATCTATTTCAGTATTTATAACTGTTTAAGAATGGAATCTCATCATTTTTCAAAATAGATCTATTACCTACTGAGGTATACATTTTTACAAGGAACAATTTTGGAAATTTATCAGAAAAACATAATAGAGGACCACTGCCTGCTATTAGTCAAAGCAACATCCCGTTTTTAATTTTCATAACATATACACATTTACTCTGAACATTCACTGATTTGGTTAAGCTTTTCTTTGAATGGATTTTGTCTGATCTGTCAGTACCATCCCTCCGGCTTAAATGAACATATTTCTACAACTCTTTTTATATATGGCAATATAGATAATATGCAGTTACAGATACTCTAATAGTATCAAAAGAAGAACAAATAAAGAAGCTTGGCTAGGAATTATAAACATCATTTTGCCCAAATTAATCATAAAGAGAACTTAAGAGAATAAAATTAATCAATGGAGAATTCTAATCTCTACTGTTTATTCAAAATCTAGTAAAGTTCCATCTTGTACCCACTGGTTACTCCAAACACTGCCAAAAAAGGTATCAGAAGTGCTAGGAGAGCCCTTCATCCCCTCCTCTTCCATCCTTTAGTTTTCCTTCCTTTTACAAACATTTACTGAGCACCTACTATACTATCACATGCATTGGACTAGGTGCTAGAGATACAAAGATGAAAAAGGCACAGTCTCTGCTAAACGAAAAATCAACAGTCTAATAAGGGAAAGGCAGACTCAAAAAGTAATTGTTATATTGTATGCTAAATGCAATGATACAGATACACACAGGTATTACTGGGAACATGAAGTAATAATATGTATTGGATAAGAGTTGGAGTGCAGAGTTGAAGAGAGGTGGTAGTAGTGGTGACAGAATACCTCTTAAGCTGAATCTTAAAAGATATATAGGAGATAATCAAATATAAGGGGGAGAGAGGAGATTATAGGTAGAATGATTAATATGAACAAAAGTGTAGAAATGAAAAAACTGGAATGTGCCAGGCAACAGTAAAATCTAATGTTGCTGTTACAATAAATACAAGGCTAGAAGAAGTGGGAGGGAAGGCTGGAGACACTGGCCATCACCAGATAAAAGCTTAGGCTTTATCTTATAAGTAAATGGTAGCCAGAGGAACAATACGGTCAGATTTGATTTTCAGGTAGTTCACTTTATCTTTTAGGTAAGTGGAAGTCAAAAGAGTAATTGATTTTTGGTTAATTTACTTTCATAGCTTTGTGAATAACAGACTTAGAAAAAACAAGATGAAAAGTAGAGAGAACAATTAGATTTATATTAATCTAAGGCTGAGACAATGAGGACCACCAAAGCAATGCTATAGGAAGAATGAAAATAAAATACAGAAATGAGAAATACAGGAAAAGAAGAGGGGGTGTGAATGGAGGTTGCAAGAACTATCAGGTTTCTAGCTTGGGTTCCTGGGGAGGTAGTGATGTCCTTATAAAAGAATATTTTGAACAAGTTTATGGCAATAAACTTGAAAAACAAGATAAAAACTATAAGGAAAACTGATTCAAAAAGAAGTAGAAAACTTAAATAGTCCTATAGTATTAAATACATTGAAGTAGTAGTTTAAAAATATCAAGATATTTGCATTCATTGCATTGTATCATCAAGACAATATCAGGTCCAGATTATTTTAATAGCAGGTCATACTAAATAGTCAAGGAACAGAAAATTCCAATCTTCCACAAAGTATTTCAGATGGCAAAAAAAGAAGACACTCTTCACATTTTATTTCTCTGTATTATTTAGTAAAAATGTTTAGTTATTTAATTATTATATCTCTATAAAGACTTTTCAAACAAAGAAATCATAAATTAGAAATTATGTTAAATCTGAAGGGCAAATAAAAATTTTAAGACATGAGTCCTACCATTAAAAAGCTTGTATTCATTTTCATAAAGAAAATGAGCAGATAACTATAAGTAACAATATTAGTTACTGGCAGCACGTCACGTAAGTGTAGAGGAAGTAGGTGGTGCAAAAATCCAGAGAAGAGAGGGATAGTCAAAGACGACTTCATGAAGGAGACAAGATTTGGGATGATCTGTGTGATTATTCCTGGACGTGCATCTATGACGAAAAGAACGGTGATAAGTAGTGAGACTGAAATCAAAAATCAGAGGTGTAGATACGAAGAGAATCAAGGAATAGAGAGATCATTACAGAAGTGAACGCAGATGGCAACACTGAGGAAGAGAAGAGAATAGACAGACTGAGGGTGAACCATGGGGCAATATTGATATTTGGATGGGCTCAACCTATTTTATGAAGCTTGCATAATCCTTGTTACCTAAACCTAGTAATGGCAGAACAAGAAAGGGGAATTTCAAGCCAATCTCACTCATAAATATAGATGCAAAAGTCCTAAACAAAGTGTTATAAAATCCATTGATTTATTAGGGGAAAACAAACAAATGAACAAACAAAAACATGACCAAATACGGTTCTAGGAATGCAAAGTTAGTTTAACACTTGAAAATCAATCAACGTAGTTTAAGCCATTTACAGAATAAAGGAGAAAAACTACTTCATCACCTCAATAGAGGCAGAAAAGGCATCTGAAAAAAAACTGAAAACCCATTAATGATTAAAAATACATAGCAAACTGGAAATAGAAAGGGAATTTTCTAAACCTGACAAAGATGTCTACAAACACCTACAGAAACCATGATACTTAATTGTAAAATACTGAAGGCATTCCTTTCAAAATCAGGAACATAAAAATGCACCACTATAATTCAATGTGTTGGAGATTTAGTACAATAAACAGGGAAAAATAAATTAATGCAAGGGGGCTGGCTGGTCAGCTCACTTGGGAGAGCGTGGTGCTGATGACACCAAGGTCAGGGGTTCAAATTCCCATACTGGACAGCCACAAAAACAAAAACAAAAACAAATGATACAAGAATAGATAAGAAAAACATAAAACTGTCATGATTTGCAAACAATATGGCTGTGTTTGTAGAAGACCACACACACAAAAATCTACAAGTAAATTAATAAGAGAGTTTGCTACAGTTGCTGGATAAAAAGTAAATACATACAAACCTCTATGTATTTCTATGCAACACATAAGAAGTATAATGCAAAAGAGAACACTGACAATAAGAAAATATAAAGTATCTAGGGGAAAGAATCTTATAAAAGATATATCGGAAAGACCTTTATGGAAAAATTACAACATTTTATTGAAAGATATTTTTAAAAATCTAAATGAAGCAAATATAAAAATATATTCCTGGATTAGAAGACTTAATATTGGAAAGTTGTCAATTCATCACTGATTGACCTATAGATTCAATGCAATTCTAATAAAAATCTCAAAAGTGGTTCCTCACGAAATCTGACAGAATTACTCTTGGAAGAAAGGGCCCAGAATAGCCAAGAATCCTTAAGATGATGATCAAGAGAGGGGATTTCACTTACCAAATATCAAGACTTACAACTGTTGTAATTAAGACAGTGTGATACTGGTATAAGGAGAGACTGATTTACCAATAGAACTAAAGTAAAGAGCTCAGAAAGAGACCTAGACATTTATAGAAACATGCCTTCGGCAGCAATTCATCACATATCAGCATGATGATGGAACAACTAATTATCTGTGTGGAAAAATATAAATTTGTGCTCATATCAATTCTAGGTGATTTAAGAACTTAAATGACACAGCAAAGTCTCACAAAAAATAACAAACATAAGGGATAAAAATGAGAAATCTGAGTACATTAAAATGAAGTCTTCTTATTAAAAATGTTTAAAGATTTCCTTCAAATCTATAAGGAAAGACAAGCATCACGATAGTAAAATTGGTAAAAAAATTTGAACGGGCATTTCACAGAAGAGGAAACCTAAATGGCTAATAAAAATGTGAAAAGATGGTTCAATCTTATCAGCACTCAAGAAAATACAAACTAAAATTGTACTTATATAACTTTCATATCATCCAGTTTGTCAAAATGAAGTCTAATAATATCAAAGCAAGGATGCATAGAAAATGGTGGCAATATAAATTGGTAAAGTTTCATGACATATGAAATTATTTTGTAAAGTTGAAATATGTACTTTTCCAACATGACCTGGCAATTTAACTTCTACGTAAATATTCTGGCTCACACATATGGCTAAGGAAACATGTTCAAGAATAATCATAGCAGCACTACTTTTAATAACAAAAATCTGGAAATAACTCAACTTTCCATCAACAACAGAATGGATAAATAAATTGTGGTATATTCTTATAAAAGAATACTACACAGTAATAAAAATAAATAGACTAAAGTTAAATGTGACAACATGGATATATCTCAGGTATATAATATTAAGCACAAAAGGAAATCTTCATAAATATGCTTTTCAGTAGAAGCCCAACTATCTAAAGTCAAAAACATGGAATTTAGATAACATTTTATTTAGAGATATAAACATGGTAAAACCATAAAAGAAGGGATTGGAAAGATAATCACAAAAATTAGATTACCTCTGAGGCTAAAGTAAGGGTAGAGAAATGGAACAAACACAAAGAGGATGTTTTATTCCATTTGTGTTGCTATAACAGAAATACCTGAGACTGGGTAATTCATAAGGAAAAGAGGTTTATTTGGCTTACAATTCTGGGACAGCTGCATCTGGCATGGGCCTCAGGCTGCTTCTACTCATGTTGGAAAAGTGGCAGGCAGCCAATGGGTACATGCAGATCACATGGCAAGAGGAAGCAAGAGAGAGAGGAAGCAAGAGAGAGGAAGCGAGAGAGCGAGAGGAGGTGCCAGGGTCCTTTAAACAATCAGCTCTCGCGGGAACTAATGGAGCAGAACTCACTCACTACCCCTCCTCCCCCAGGGAGAGCATCAATCCATTCATGAGGGATCTGCCCCCATGACTCAATCAGTTTCCAACACTGCCACATTGGGGATCAAATTTCCACATGAGTTTTGGAGGGGACAACACATCCAAACTCCATCATTCCGCCCCTGGCCCCCCCAAAACTCATGTCACTCTTACATACAAAATACAATTATTCCATCCCAACAATCCCAAAAGTCTTAGCTTGTTCCAGCACCAACTTAAAAGTCTAAAGTCCAAAGTCTCATCTGAGACCAAAGGCTGAACTCCTTCAGGCTGTGAACCTGTAAAAACAAAACCAAACTTATCTACCTTGAAGATATAATGGCGGAACAGACATTGGGTACACGTTCCCATTCCAAAAGGGAGGAACAGACCAAAAGAAAGGAGAAACAGGTCCCAAACAAGTCCAAAACCCAGCAGGGCAGGCATTAAATCTTAAAGCTCCAAAATAATGTTCTTTGACTTCAAGTCCTGCATCCTCGGCACGATGGTTCATCTGGGCCCCCAAAGCATCAGGCAGCTTCACTCCCACAGCTCTGCCAGGCACAGCACAGTGGGCCATGCTGGTGCCTGTGTCTTTTCTAGGCCTGTGTTGCATGTTACCAGTGGCCCTGAAGTTCTGGTGTCCTGGTGGGGTTCTGGTGTCCTGGTGAAGTTCTAGTGTCCTTGGCTCTACTAGATATTTCCCTGGTGGGGGCTCCCTGCGGGGGCTCTGACCCCACTTTTCTGCTCAGCATTGCTCTAGTAGATGACCTCTGTGGTGGCTCCGCCCCTGTGGCAGGTCTCTGCCTGGGTCCGCAGGCTTTTCCATACATCCTCTGGAATCTGGGTGGAGACTACCAAGCCTCCACTGCTCTCATGTCCTGCCGGCCTGCTGACTTAACACAATGTGGACACCACCAAGATTTTGGGCCTCTACTCTCCAGAGCTGTTGCACAAACCACACTTGGAGCCATTCCAGCCAGAGCAGCTGGGATGCAGGGAACAGGTTCCCGATGGCAGCTGCGCCCAGGTCTGTCCTCCAGGATAACTCAGTCATTCTAGGCCTCAGGGTCTGTGATGGGTGGGGCACCCTTCCAGACTTCTCAAATGCCTGCAGGGCTTTCCTTTCATTTTCTCTGCTATTAGCATCTAGCTGTCTCACAGCCAAGATAATGTCTTTAGCAACAAGTTTATTTGCTTCACCCTTGCATTATTCTCCAGCTCTCTGCTTCTTTACTGCATGGCCAGGCTGCAAAGTTTCCAAATCTTTGTGTTCTGCTTCCCTTTTAAATTCTGACTTTATGTCATGCCTTTGCTGCCATAATTCAGAGTAGGCTGTTAGAAGCAGCCATGCAGTGTCCTTAATGCTTTGCTGCTTAGAAATTTCTTTGGCCAAATGCTCTGGTTCATAACTCTTAAGTTCCAACTTCCACAAAGTCCAAGGGCATGGACACAATGCAGCCAGGTTCCTTTGCTATGGTGTAGCAACGGTTATCTTTTGTCCAGTTTGCAATAAGTCCCTCATTTCTATCTGAGACTTCATCATCCGCATGGCCTTTACTGTCCACATTTCTATCAGAATTCTGCTCACCACCAGGTAAGTCTCTAAGACATTCCAAACTTTCCCTCATCTTTTTCCCTTCTTCTAAGTTCTCCAAGCTCCTCCAACCTTTGCCCATTACCCAGTTCCAAAGCTGCATCCACATTTTCAGGTATTGTTTTCCACAGCAGCTGCACCATTTCTGTATTCTCACCAGCAATGTATGAGAGTTCCCATTTCTCCATATCTTTGTCAACACTTGTTATTTTCCATTTTCTTTTTATAACAGCCAGCCATCCTAATGGGTGTGAGGTAGAATCTCTTTGTGGTTTTGGTTTGCATTTCCCTAATGACTAGTGATGGTGAACATCTTTTATATGCTTATTGGCCATTCGTATATCTTCTTTGGAGACATGTCTATTCAAGTCCTTTGCCCATTTTTGATTTAGGTTTGTTGGTGTTGAGTTGTAGGAATTCTTCGTATATTTTGGATATTAATCCCTTATCAAATATATGATTTCCAATATCTGAGGGTTGTCTTTTTGCTCTCTTGATAGTATCCTTTGATGCGTGAAAGTTTTACATTTTGATGAAGTCCAATTTATCTATTTTTTCTTTTGCTGCCTATGCTTTTAGTTTATATCTAGGGACTCATTGCCAAATCCAATGCTCAAAGAAGATTTTCTCTTACATTTTTTCCTAAAGAGTTTATAGATTTTTAACTATTTCATTTATGTCTTTGATCTGTTTTATTTTTTGTATATGGTGTATGGTAAGTGTCCAATTTCATTCTTTTGCATGTCAATATCCAACTTTCCCAGTACTAATTGTTGAAAAGACTGTCCTTTTGCCATTGAAAGGTCTTAGTACCCTTGTCAAAAAAATCATTTGACCATATTTGCGAGGGTTTAGTTCTGGTCTCTCTATTCAATTCCATTATGTCATTATGCCAATACTACACTGCTTTGATTGCTGCAGCTTTGTAATAAGTTTTGAAATCAGGAAATGCGAGTCCTCCAATTTTGTAGTTCTTTCTCAAGATTGTTTTGGCTATTCAGGGTCCTTTGAGATTCCATATGCATTTCAGGATAGATGTCTCTATTTCCCCAAAGAATGTCATTGGGATTGTGTTAGGGATTGTTTTGAATTTGTAGACTGCTTTAGGACATATTGCCATCTTAACGATACTAAGTTTTCTAATCCATGAATTCAGGATATCTTTGCATTTATTTAAGCCTTCTTAAATTTCTTCAGCCATGTTTTATAGTCTTCAGTGTATAAGTTTTTCACCTCTTTGGTTAACTGTACTCCTAATTATTTTATTCCTTTTGAAGTCATTGTAATAAAATTGTTTCCTTAATTTTCTTTTTGGATTTATCATTTTTAGGCTATAGAAATGTAACTCATTTTGTGTTGATTTTGTACCCTGCAACTTTGCTGTATAAATATTTTCTTTACTCAATATTTATTTAAAATGAATGAATTCACATGTTAATATATATTCATGTAAGTAGCAGTTGTGTGTGCCACAATCTCTAAACAAATATTTTGATTTGATAACTTTTAGAAGGAAGCCAAATGAAAAAATATTTCTCTTTTTATTTTTTTAATCATCCTCATTTTCCTTGACCTCTTTCACTACTGTCGTTTGTTAATCAGCCTTCCCTCATCCCTTTCTTGAGATGTAGGGCTTAATCTTCTGTCTTCTTCACTTCCGCATTTCTCTTCTTCAGATTCTTCTTTTCCCAAACTTCACTCATCTCCATTTAAATGACACTCCTTAATGTAAGAACCCAAATGCCCCAAGGGATCACACCCTGATCACATAAGTCCTTCTAGGCCGCACCCCATCATGGCGCTGGTTGCCCTTCTCTTCCATATTCTCCTTCCCGCCGGCGCGAATCACACACCAATCAGCTCACCCTAAGCCCCATGCGGTATGCTAAGTAGGGATTGTATTTTAAGCCAATCAGCCTTCCCTAAAAGCCCTATATATATGTGTGTGCCGCCTAATAAACGAGCTCTCTCCGGTGGATCGTCAACTGGTGTCGACTCGTCCTTTCACTTAATAAGTACACAATAGGCAGTAAGTACATGAAGAGCTGCAGAATCTGAATACTGATAAAAGAAATGCAAAATAAAATGAGATACAATTTTATAACCATCAGATTTACTAAGATTAGAAAGTCAGGACAGGGTCCTAAGGCATGGAGCTGGGGGAAGCTGAACCCAGCCAAGACCAGGTAAAGAGCACACCAAAAACATCATTTCCACACAGGGAGCCCACCATAGCCACTGCAATTGCCATGGCTGCCACAAAAGCAGCAAGTTGCTATAGGAGTAGTTGCAGCCACTGTGCAACTGGCCTGTCAGACACTTGACTGCATTCACACAAGGAGAGTCACCAGCGGAGACCAAAAAAAAGAGCTCCTCTTCACATAGCACACTCTTGAGTAATAAAAGAAGCATCTGCTATATGAATACACCTCTCTCAGCACTGGACAAATCATCTAGGCAACAAATCAAGAGAGAAACAGTTAATCTATCAGGAGAGAACAAATCTATGGTTATTAGAGGCGAAGGGAGAGGGGAAAAGATTGGATAAGGGGCATAAAGAATAAGTATGATTTGTAATAATGAATATGCTAATAAAAAATAAATAAAATAAAATAAGTTTTTAAAAAGTCCCTTTTGTATGAAGTGAAAAAAAAAAAAAGTCAGATAACAGGTCCATAATCCCATATATGAAACTCTCAAAACCAAGATGTGTTTTAGAATGCAGAATTTTTCTGTTTTAGAAAAGTAAAAAGGTGCATATACTGAATATGGGATCTGGAATAGCATCCTATAATCAAGTATATTAATATTTCTACAATGAAGTGTATGAATATTCATATTAAGTAGAATAATTAAAGACTATAAATAGCTTCATCTCAGTTCAGGTGTGATTTTGCAACCAAATGAATTTGATATAAATTTATATTAAAAATATTTATTGTTTTCAGAGTTTTTAGATTTTGGAATGAGGTAGTTAGCATTGACAAAGATATGAGAAAAAGGAAAAGAAGCTTTACACACTGCTGAGGAGTATCAATTATTATAAATATTCTGGATAACAACCTGGCAGTCCTTCATAAAGTTAAATAATCACCTACGCCATGACTCAGCAATTCCAGTCCTATGCATAAACTCTAGAAAAGATTTGTACAAATGGTGGAGAGTTGGAGGTAATCTAAGTGTTCATAAGTAAAATGCATACTTGTGTAGTCAGAAGCAATAAATTTGGTGCTTACATAGTTCTTAAAAAACAGAACAAGATCTATAGCAAAATGCGACTTTGTAAATTAAAAAACACACACATGCATAAAACAATAACATACACTTAAAGGATACATTAATACTCAAGGACCTATATAAATACAATAGAATGGCTGCAAGTGAATGGGACTGAGGATAAAGTTAATAAAATAAGTTGGAGAGGAGCTTTGCACAGACCAATCTGCATATAATTAGGAGTATTATTAATTCAGTCAGCTCTCGGCAATGTTGTCTACCTATGCATAGATATAAACCCGCAAATTCACATGCACAATACTAAAGAGTAACACTCTCCAGCTGTGGATGATGGAACACATTCATTCTCCGTTTGTTCCCTACCCCTAAACACTTAATCAGAGTCCGTATATGTATTTAACTAATTATACTTTTGGGGTCTAGAGAGAAATCTAGCAATAAATAACTTTCAATTTAAATTATTTTTATTACTACCTACTTTTTTTCCCTATTACTTCCTTATTCTATGTGAAGTTGGCTCTGGACTATGAGATTGTTATTATCTGATTGTCAGGTAGAAAAGGAATACCAGAAAGAACCCATCTATCTTTTGGACAGAACCCTAACTTCCTTTACTAGGTAGGTATTTATTCTCTTGAAGAATATATAGTTTTATACTACTGTCGTTCTTATTTCACTAAAAAGAGTCTACTTGGTAACCCCATTATTAAAGGAAATGTTATTATTTTTAGCATTTTGTAAACACCAATGGTAGAGAATGATGTTCAATATCTGAATCATTATACAGCTACTTGATAACCAGACAAGCTAAGAAATCCCAGAATTATGTTTCTCCCCTACTCTTATTATCTCCATACCTAACTATATGAACAGAAGTTGGCACAGACAGTATCTCAAAGAGTACTTATAATACCTTGATACTTCCTCTCTACTTAAATCAAAAGCATTAGTAGGAAATAGTATTCTAGAAAGAGAAATATTACCAGAAATTTTGAATATCATAAAAGATTTCCTGAGGTAGGAATATCCTATATGATTTTTATAGCAATTTTTACAGCAACAGGTATTGCCCTAAACATAACGAGCCTCTATCAGTCTATATCTGGCTGATGAAATATCTACCTAGAGTCTACTGTTGATAATAAACTATGTAATTTCCCATTAGTATTGCCCCTATCAGAGTGGTTTTTGTCTCTGCTCTGAACTGCTAATAATTGAGTTGAAGATAATTTAGATATATTTCTAGGACCAAGTAATCAATAGGATCTTCTGGGGGGACAAAAAAACGTATTAGAAAATTCACAAGAGAAAAATAAAATGGCAAATTTCTTAATGAATTCCTTCACCCTTTAAGAAAGTTTTCTTTATACCCAAGCTTACCATTGAACATACTAGTCTAAGGTTCCTGAATCATAAGCAAAGAAATAGCATTTTTCTACTTTGCAGAAGGGAAAAAGCAGGGATGTCTTATTGACAAGAAGAAAAACGAAGTCTGAAGGGGCTCCCAAAACTTGTCAAAGAACTGATATATGGCTTGGGTAAATAAACCCCAGAACAATTGAAGTTGTAGCTCTTTAGCCATTTAATCTTAATCTCTTCTTTCTGATTTCACAAAACTCTCTACTATACCATTGAGGAATGAACTTTTTCTGAACTGCTTCTTTTGGTAGATAGATGCTGTATGTGCATTTATAGGAAGTAGCAGACAGAATTGTTTCTATCCACTTCTTATCAGGTAAGATAACGAGTGCTTAAGCAGGAGAAATATCTTTCATTTTGTTTACCTTTATTTCTTTTACCACCATCACTAAAAAGACCAAGACAAGTCATATATATACTCGTACATCTCAACAATTCAAAAGCAGAATTTTTAAAAACCATAAGCTTGTGTAATTATTTTTAAAAGAAAAAAGGACACAAAATGATTAATACAAAACCAACTCACCAATGATGCCACTATCTCTGCTCTCGAGGGTGGAGGTTGGACTAGTAACAGCGCCATAGCTGCAGTCCTTGGCAGCTGCATTTGTACTGACTGGTGGGAGGGTAGAGCAGGGACTACTGGCTGGTGGAGAGGCAGTGCTGCTAGTCAGGGTGGAACAGGGACTTATCCGCTGGCTGATTGCTGAGGTCTGAAAAGTTGGAATCAAGAATAAGTAAGATAAACTGACCAGGTGTTAAAGTTTATCTTATGGTAAAATAAATGCCTTGATGAAAAACGAAGAAATAAGCTACATGCACAGCTTTTACATCTACTAGGCTCTATTTGTTTTTACTTTTTAGTATAAAAGATTTTGGGTTCTACAATTAAGATAGAACTTGATGAATTTAACATGAGCAGAAAGTGTGGTCAATTTTTTTGTGGCCTAGAAAATTTCCAGTGACAAGTAATTTATCATTGCCATTCATTAATAGAATAGAGGAATTTTTTATTAAGCACAAGTTTTCTTTGATATTTCCAGTCAATAAAACTTTTCAGAAGGCTTGGAACTTTGTGTTGTTAATAATTTTCTTTGGACAGGGATTTAAATAATATCTCTACAGCCAAGGAAAAATAAAAACAAAGTTCTTAATGCAAAGATATATATACATGCCTATTTTTGATACATAGGCAACTGCCTAGAGACAATAAATGAATGCAGGGGAAAACGCCTTATGCTAAAAGTTTAATATAACTTTTAGAACAGTTTATTTATTATTAAAATAGAACAATATTAGTTTAATAAAAAAAAAATTTCTCTGTAGACACTGATTAATTATAGACTGAGATCACTTTGCATCCTGAATGATTCTTACAACTGGAGTTACTTCCTTTGTAAGTTTTTGAGGCAAAGGAATAAATAATTACCAAAAAGTAGGTGGTAATATATTCTGGTTTACCTAATTTAATGACAATTCACTTTTCTTCATCTCTTTCTACTCAAATTAATTACAGTTATCCCTCCATATCCAATGGTTCTATATCCAAGGATTCTGCATCTGTGGATTCAAGCAACCACCAATCAAAAATGTAGTTAGGCCTACAATGGTTACATATATACTGAACATTTACAGACTTTTTTTCCATGTCATTACTCCCTAAATGATACAGTATAACAACTATTTACATAGCACTTACACTGTATTAGGTATTATAAGTAATCTAGAAATGATTTAAAGTATAAGGGAGAATGTGTGTAGGTTACATGCAAATAACACACCATTTTACAAAAGGGACTTGAGCAAGGGACATTTTACAAGGACTTGAGGGATTTTAGTATCTACTGGGGTTCCTGGAACCAATCCCCCTCAGGTACGAGGGAGGACTTTACTAGAACAGCGAATAAAGGTACATTTTTTTCAAACACTAATGAAATTTTATACTTTTCAAAATGGTAAGTTATCTGTGAAAAAATTACTTGAAGAAGTACTAATGATAAACTTAACATTTTTAAATGTTAAATTTAATTGAAGTTTTTCAACTTCTTTACATATAGAGTCTCTATTCTTATTATCTCTGCTAAGATTGAGGATTTACATTTAATAACATAACTAGAGAATGTGTTGATTACTAGCTATGAAAATATTAAGGATCTTCAACTCATCCTAAGATGATTTCTAGATGCAAACCCTTGTATTTAATCATGTGTTGAATCCAGGTTTTGATTTTAACTTAAATACTATAACCAGGCCATAAAAGATACATTTGACTTAACCAGACATAAGTGGCATTCTCATTACTCTGCAACCAAGTAAATCTTTTCAACCATATCAATAATACTAAGAACTGATTTTTCTTAATAATACAATAAGCACTCAAGTCTATGCAAATTTCTCTTCTACTATATATCTCTCCTGAGAAGAGAGGAGTTTCAATTTCTTTGTAATCTCCTCTATTTTTATAAAATGATGTTGGTCTACCAGAGCTACCAACATCTAATTTAATTATATTAAATCATTTATAAATGATTCTTAACTATGCATGCAGTAGAATCTCCTGTGGGATCTAGAAATAAAAAAAAAACAACCAAGCACTCACAAGATTGAGAGATAATGAGCCGCACTCCAGACTTACTGACTTTAGAGTCCTCCAGTTTAGAAATCTGACATGTGATTTTTTTTAACCTTCTCACCCCCAGTTTAAAAAACATGTGGGTAGATTAAATGAACTGTACTCTGGTCTTTTAGGTTAGATATATCAATATTCATCCCATATTTAAAAAGTTTTGTTGTAGTATGAATCTATTACTTTTACAACAACCCATTTTTTGCTCTTAGACAAAATTCTCTTTCAGTTCTTTGTAAGAAGAAACTGTATTATATGCACAACATAGCCAATGTGGAGGTTAAGCCCAAACAACATTTACGATTTTTACTACAAATTATTAACTGCAAAATACATCATATATCAAAGAATGTACACTTTAAAAGCTTTAACTGTAAAGGCAAAGCTTAAAGATCAAGCCACTTAGAAAGCAGAACATTGATCATGGCTTACGAATTAAAAGGCAACACTTATTTAAGGAGGCTAGTTAAGGAGATATGGAAAGGCATTATCTATTCTCCATGCTGTAGGCTAAAATGGACATCTAATTAAGCCACTCCACTTCCAAAACCTTTCAGTGGTTTTCCCACTGTCCTTATTGTTCTCCAGAATGATCCTAAGAAAGCTCCAAATCTGGATCTCTTAAAGGTCTACAAACACACAGGGAAAGAACCTAATGAGATCCATTTTAACACCCTGGAAACTACTAAGAGAAGAAAATAAAGTAGTCAGTTGAATATGACTTTCCATACTTTGTCTATTGCAGAAAAATGATATATGCTGACTTGCTTGTGTTAGATTCTGTCATCACGAGTACTATTCTGAGGACATCATCACTATAGGATCTTCCTAAACATAGCAATCTATCTTTGTTAGTATGCTGTTTAGCTTAGAAGAAAGTCACCCAAAGAACATGATCTCTTAGTTCTTAATCTTCCTAAGTCTAGAATTTCCAGTGATCAATTTAGCCACTTTCTTGTGTGATTCCAAGATAGTTTCAGGGTATATTATATTCCAGAAAGGCTATCATTTAGCTTCATTATTAATACTTTACATTTATGTAATGTTTACCAGTTAAAAAATATTTTTACATATTATTTCTTTTACTCTTTTATCAACCTGGTACGAGAAGCATAATCAATGTTATTTCCCCCATTTAAAAAACATGAAAATGAAACCACCAAAGCTATGAAAGCTATGAAGTAATTTCCCTCAAATCATACAGTTCCCACACATATTTATATACTAATTATATTGAATATTATACCTCTTATTTACATGGTATTTTATAGCTTACAAAGTATTTTCCTATTCATGATTTAACTTGATCCTTACAACAATCCTGTGAGGTGTTATTATTTCATATTACACTGGAACAGTACAAAATAGCTGTTAAGAACATATGTTGTAAAAGCTGACTGCCTGGATAGGAATACCATTCCACCACTTTTGGCAGTGTGTTTCCATTTTCTTATCTGAATATTGTAACAAGAATGGACCCTTACGCATTGGGTTGTAAGAAAGCTTAAACAAAATAGTGCAAGAAAAGCAATTAATACAATGACTGGTACACAATAAGCATTTAATAAATGTCAGTTATTATTACCTATGAAAAGTTTAAAGCTCAGAGAGGTTATTAAGTGCTATGTCCAAATTTATAAAATGATAGGTAGTAGAGCTGGAAATAGAACACAAGTTTTCCACCCTCCAGTCAATGGCTCTTCTGTTATACCATATTGCTTTAATTATATTAAATAAATAATACGTCTCCTTTACTTATTTTAAGATTTTTTTTTTCAGTAAATGTACAAGTAAGATGCACTCCATAGACTTGTGACTTCATTTACAAATCACTGTGACATGAAGACTCTTGAAAGAAACAAGGAAAAATTTTATCACCTGAATAAATGTAGCTTGGTAGAAACAACGGGGTCCTTGGCAAATAAGCTATAAGATGTAAGTAAGGCTTACACCATGTTACTTGGTCATCATTAGAACAGTCACATTTTAATGACAAAAAAAAAATGTAATCAGCCCTGCCATCATGAAGCTTACATTCTTGTATTAGATACAGACAAAAAAACACCACAACTAAACTTGTAGTATCAGTTAATGATAAGAGCTATGAAGAAAATAAGGTAATAGGATAAGGGGATATAGTGATGTGCAGGTGCTATGAGATAAAATAATTAAGGAATACCTCTCTGAAAAGATGGCATTTGAGCAGAGTGTTGAATGAAGTAAGGAAGCGAGTTATGTGGGAAGAGCATTCCAGCACAAACTAATATGCTTTATGAGTTTGGGGAATGATAAGGAGGCCAATATGGCTGGAGAGCCCTGGGTGAAAGGGAGAGGACTAGGAAATAAAGTAGGAGAGGTAGCAAGTGGCTAGATAAGGTAGGGTCTACTAAGGCAAAAACTTTAGATTTTATTGCAAATGTGACGGGAATACAGTGGAAAATTAAAAGCAGGGAAGTGACAAAGTCAGTTTTACATTTTACAAAAATCACTCTGGGTACTGTGTAAACAGACTGTAGTGGGGAAGGGTGGAAAGCAGAGACCTATTAGGAAGCCATTTATTCATACAGTAAATATTAATTGAGCACCTACTAAGGGTTCTAGGTACAGAGGACACAGCAGTGAACAGAACAGGCAAAAATCCCAGGTCTTCTAGCCTTGCATTGTAGTAGCTATTGCAGCAGCCAAGGCAAAAGATGACAATGGCTTGGACTTAGGTGTCGCAGTGTGAGAAGGGATCAGATTTAATATATATTTTGAAGACAGAGCTTATGATAGGATGAAAGTACAAATGTGGGGTCTGACAGAAAGAAGTCAACAATGGCTCCAACGTTTTTGTTCTAAGCACACAGGTGATACCATTTACTCAGACGGAAAACAATGCGGAAGGAGCAGGTTCTGGGGGAAAATGCAAGGGGTTCAGTTTTTGACATGTTAAATTGAGATGTTTTTTAATGTATAGGTGGAAAATATAATGTAAGCAGCTAAATATACAGATCTAGACAGAGTTAAGGGGAAAGGACAGGGCTAGAGATAGTTAAGGAGTTAAGATAGCATTTAAAGAAATAAAAAGAAAGGAGAATCAGTAAGATTAGAGTCACTAGGCATCTGAACTTTATAAAAACTTCCAGGTGATTATAATGTACAGCAAGCAAAACCAATGACCTAAGGAGTGGGAATATAAAGAATAGAGAGGTCTGAGGAGAGAGCTCTGAAACACCTTAACAGCATCCACAAGATACATATTCAAATAATCCTTGTATATTTTTTGTGTCAAAACTGACTTATGACATAGAATCTTCACTAATATTTATTAATAAAGAATAAGAAATCTGAAATTAATTTTTCTTATCTTCTGTATAAAATGCTTCCACTCAAGACGTTCATGTGAAAGATTAAAACCACACAAATGAATCTGATTGTAGTATTTCCTTTGCCACATTTAAAATGAAAAGAATGGAAATAGCTAAAAGAAAGAAAACTATGAAATAATTTTTTAGTTGCTGATATTTTTTAACTTTCTGAGATGGATAGTTATTACATCATTAATTTTTTCAGGTTTTCTACTTTTCTAATATATGCATTCAAAACTAGATTTTTTTTTTAGCACAGCTTTAGCAATAAAGTTTTGTTATACTTAGTTTTCATTATTTCAGTTTAAAATATTTTCTAATTTCTTACAATTCTTCTTGGACTCGGGCTATTTAGAAGTTTATTACTTAATATCTAAACATTTGGGAATTTTCTAAGTTATCTATTAGTAATCATTTTATAAGTTATTTTTTAGTTGATTAATTCTATGTACTATGATAACAGTAACTGGAATCTTTGAAAATTTTTTTGAGTATACTATCATTAGTAAATAATCACCATTATTTAGTAAATAATCCACGTGCATTTGAAAACAATGTATATTTTGTAATTTCTGGATGCAGTTGGCTTGCTTATTTATTTTCTCATTCATTTAAATGAATCAAAACCTAAAAGTGGCTTTTTTGGTTTTTAAATCTAAGAACGAAACTAAAAGATGTTGCATAAACTGAAGAAATATAGTGATTATGGAAAATTAAGTTATATTACAGGCTTCAAAAGGCATTCAATAGCTGGGATTATTCTTCTCAGAATAAACACACACCCAAACAGAAACACACACAGAGAGCAACATTTTTTCTTTTCCTGGTATAATAAGCTGATTCATACCATGTTTCACAAAGTTGATAGCGAGCAGCTTACCTGATTTTCATCCTGTACTTCCATGCTGTATTGGTCACCTGGCTGAACTTCTGTGACTTTCTCTCCAAGGAGGAAACCCAGACGAGTCATGAGTGTGTTTGCTGCCTCATCTACAGATGGAGGGGGGCCAAGTTCCTGTTCAGCATCACCTATAACAAAAGGCATTGAAAAACGTGAATCTTTCAAAATAAAATGGTTTAGTTCTGCAACTATTCTTACACTCAGTTTGGTCATTTCTTTAGTTCACACCGAAATCCAAAATGACAAAGTCCCTGTCTATAAGCTAATTTTCCCACTTTTAAAGATTATAATTGATATATAAATTTATCTACTTCAAACATGTGAGTTTAAGAGAATGTTTTTGTAATTTGCTTACTAGAAAAGGTTCCCATTTCTTTGGCAGTTAGCCTTACAATACAGTCCTGGTCTTGGGATTGGGTTCCCAGCCACAATCACCACTTTATTTAGGTTCTTTTATTTCTCTCTCTGTTTTTTTTAACAGTTTGTGAACATATTTTTTATTTTGAAATAATTTCAAACTTTTAAATAAATTTCAAGAATAGAACAAAGAACATTTTTCCTTAACCATTTTTAAGCTGCATAAGATATGATGTCCCCTCATCCCGATAATACATATTTCCTATAAACAAGGACATTCTCTTGTATAACTACAGTACCGGAAATCAAAAAACTAACATTTTACATTATTATGATCTCATCACAGACCCAATTTAAGTTTTAACACTCGTCTCATTAATGTCCTTTACAGCAGAAGGATGCAATTCAGAATTAGGCAATGCATTTAGTTGTCAGTTATCTTTTATCTCTTTTAATCTGGAACAGTTCTTTAGTCTTAACTTTCATGACCTTGACACTTTTGAGGACTACAGACCAGTTGCTTTGTACAATGTCCTTCAATTTGAATTTATCTGAGGTTACCTCTCAATTCGACTCAGGTTATACATTTTTGGCAGGATTGTCACAAAAGCAATCATGTAATAACTTTGATCACTTGGTTATGAGACGTCTGCCAGATTTTTCCACTTTAAAATTATACTTATTCCCTTTGTAATTAATTATTTTGTGGTAAAATATACATACTGAAATTTGCCATTTTAACCATTTTTAAGTATATATTTCATTGGCATTAAGTACATTCTCAATAACATACAACCATCGCCACAATCCATTTCCAGAACTTTTTCTAGAAACTCTCTATTTACTAAGCAATAACTTGGTAACCTCTATTTTACTTTCTGCTTCAATAAATTTGCCTATTCTAGGTAACTCATACATAAGTAGAATCATACAATATTTGTCCTTTTGTGTGACTTATTTCAACTAGCATAATGCTTTCAAGGTTCACCCATGTTAAAACATATATCAGAATTTCATTCTTTTTTTTATGGCCAAATAATATTCCACTGCATGTATATACCACATTTAGTTTATCCATTCATCTGTTGTTGGACACTTGGGTAGTTGTTTCCAGCTTTTAGCTATTGTGAATAATGATAGCATGAGTGTAAAGGTATCGATCTGAATCCCTCTTTAAAAAACTTTTGCCCACTATTCCTAGCATCCATTATGGTTTCTTGGTTCAATTAATTATTATCATGTTTGTCAACAGTAATTTTTCTAAATCCATTACTTTTTTTTTTTGCCTCATCCATCCATCTATTTATCAATCTACATCATTATAAACTCATTTATTCCTATCTTATTCAATGGGTTATAATCTGTTACCTCAAGTATTATTATTTTTTGCTCAAATTTTTCTAGATTTGGCCACAGTAAGCCCTATTAATTTGGCTCCTGTGAACTTTTAAATTATCTTCGTTATTTTCTGAGTACTTCATTGCTTTCTGGCACAAGATGTTCCAGGCTCATCTTGTACTTTTCCCTGCCCCGCCCTGGAATCAGTCATTTTTCCAAGAAGCCTCATTCTTCTTAGGGGAGAAAGGTATTTAGAGTAGTAAGAGCTGTGCACTAGCTATGCTCGTGGCTATTTGGATATCACGGTCTTCCAGGCCCACTCATTGGACAGAGTTAGGAAGTATTTGCATACACATATATACACACATCTTTATATTCATTTTTATTTGTAAATCTACACCCCCACCCCCCAAAGTTCACAGTGGTGCCTCTAATTTCCATTCAATACCATAGGGTTAATTACAGCTTTTTTTTTTCTTTTTAAAGTTGTAACTCTGTTTTCCAATAGTGAGAAACATGGCTCCCATTATCTTTTATTAATCTATTCTCCCTACATGGAACACTATTCACTGCTGCCCACTGCCACCCTGCACAAAAATGCTCTCCTTACCCTGGTTGGGCTCCTACACCATGCCAGATAGGCCTCACCCACCACTTCCCTGGCAGTAAGGGTTATTTTTTTTTCAAAATTGAGACATAACTCACACACCATAAACTTCACCCCCTTAAAGTACACAATTCAGTGGCTTTTAGCCTACAGAGGGCTCCTGACTTACAATGATTCAACTTACGATTTTTCAACTTTATGATTGTGTGAAAGCACATCCAGTATGCTAGACTTATGATATTTTCAGCTTACGATGCGTTTATTGGGACATAACCCCATCATAAGTCAAGGAATGCCTATATTCGTAAGATTATGCAACCATCACCAAGATCTAATTCCAGAATATTTTCATCACTCCAAAAAGAAACCCTGTTAAGGTCCATTTTTGCCCTGAAATTTAGACCCCGAAAATTCCTGATCTCAGGTATTCATTTTAACCCTCTGCTGACAGACTGTTACATTGTTGCCATGCAAATAGCTTTTTAGGTTCTCCTAGCTATGTTCCAATGGTTACCAACCATAGGAATTATTCTTTTTCAAACTTTTTCACTGAGAGATGCAGAATAGAGTCAGTATGAGGTATTTCTTAGACCACTCACTCTAAAGATAAATTTATTTCCAAATAAAGAATTTACAGTAACCACATAAAAATGAGCCAGGGAACTCAAAATGATTATAAATATGATGCAGAAAAATTTACCTGAAATAAGTTGAGTTTACATTAATTGGATTCATAGTCAACATTCTTTCAGGTTTTAAGCTCCAATGCATTTAATGTCACCTTACAACAATCCATAGTAGCACAGATCTTATGGGACATTATAAAAATCTTTTTATGGAGTCAGGTATGTCCTTTTAGCATTGCAGGTAGTAGCTGTAGTGTCACTCGGCCTGATGCCAAGACATAAGAGCTTCTGATTACTTAGGATATTCATTATTACACATGAAGCCACTCCAAATGCCAAGAAAGTAAGGTTTGCCTTGTTATTCAGTTTAACATCTATCTTAAATTCTCTACTAAAATCACAAGTTGGAGGTCAGAGGAAGGGTCTATGTGTATTTTTGTATACTACTACTGAATTCAAGTGTTATATCTGTGGAAAATCTATATAGAACTCTCACTTAACCTATGTCAGAATAGAAAAACAAGGCTCTATTTTTCCGTCCCCTATTTCCTCTCCAAGACACAACATAATCAGGTTTCTGTGCCACAGAACAAAAGTAAGAGAAATAGTAGGGTCATTTTTATATTACAAAGATTTAGATTTACATAGTATTTTTTCCTCAAGAATGATTGAAAGCTTCTTATTCCTCAACAAAATAAAAAGGTAAAACTTCTCTCTTCAAATTCATGAATAACTCTTTCTCCCTCCTATAGGTAAAACTAATGTTTTCCAAATTTTTCTCATTATAGACTCCAGTCCTCTCGATATTCTAGGGCTCCATTTCACTTTCTCCTAGAAAGTTAACAGTAAATATTTTCTAGGTATATGTTAACCCTAGATGCTATGACAATTTACATAACATGGAGAAGATATAGTCATTGCCTTTGAAAAGTTTATGAACTACATGGAAAATAAGATCTTATTAGTATATGATTTATTTACTTAGCATATGCCTATATAACGCTTATTATGTACAAATCACTATTCTAAACCCTTTATAAATATTAACTTAATCTTCATGACTTTATGAAGTAGGCATTATTACTCTCATTTTATAGATGAGAAAACAGAGGCACAGAGAAATAAGTTATTTGCTGAAAGTCACACAACCAGTAAAATGGTGGAGCCAGGATTAGAACCAAGGCTCCCTGACTCCAAAATCCATGCTTCCAATTAGCATGATACAGTGTCTCCCTTGCTGGAAAGAAATACTGCAATAGTGAGCATGTTTAAATAAGAGACAACTTATTAAGAGACATATTGCTTATAGTATTTTAATCTCAACAATCCTAATGAAGCATGTTGTAAACATTGATTAAGGCAATCAATGGAGGTATCTTAAGAGAAAGATAACTATAATCCATTATACATTACTACTTTCAAGAATTAACTCAGGAAAAAGTTAAATAATTCATCAGTGGGTGGCTGTATTAGATACTGCTACCACATTAGGTCTTTTTCATTTGGTTTGATTGGTATTTTTTGCTCTTCCCTAATCTACTTTCATTTTCCATTTTAAAAGAAATTAAAAATAATTTCTTCTAATAAAATATACTCATATCTGTAATATGTTTTGAACTTGCTCTGTAGAACCAGATGAATAGCTTCTCTCTTAAAGGAATTTAGTATATTCAAATATATTGAAATACAAGTCAGGTCAAATAAATAAAATAATACTTCCCTCTAAACCATTTCATTTAAAATATACTGAAAATGTTACCAGGTCACACATTTTCATTTTTCCTACTTAGTATACATTGATTCTACATTCTTCCTTAAATATCACCACCACTCTTCTTCCCCCTCTGTTTTATTTCTACTTTCCACTTACAAGTAACTGCTATCAGAAAACCTGTCTGCCAGCGAAATAATGATCCTGGCAGAATAAAGACTGACTAGTGGAATAAAGACAGCCTCCCCCTCCCCATTACAATTAACCATAAGGCATTTTAAGATCACTAAAAGGGAAGATTTTATGGAAACAGTTGTAGCCTAACAGAGAGAAATCTGTGTAAAATCATTGGGGTTACTGGGTTCTTAATCTTTAAGAACAGAGAGTGTGCTTGTTTTTAAAAAATTTATTTAAAAAATTTTTTTGACATATTTCAAACGTTGTTTCGTTTCTGAATTGGGAGGACTGTGCATATTATAATTAAGATGAATTTCATTCATGTTGTTGTGTGTATCAATAGTTGTTTGTTTGTAGGTTGTGCGGGTTATGGCTTTCCATGCTGGAAGACTTACTATTCTTAACACAGCACTATTCCCTCAAATTGATGTACAAATTCAATGCAATCCTTAGCAAAATCCTAGCTTAGTGCTTGCCTACTTTATTCCTTTCCTTCTTCACTTTCATGTATATAAACTTTATATATATAAAACAATTTTGGGGTTTTCTCTCTTCCCTCCTTCTTTTGGGACTATGATTACACATTTATTAGGACTCCTGAAGTGGTCTCATGGCTTATTTTTCAGCCCTTTTTCTCTCTGTGCTTCACTTTTGATAGTTTCTATTGCTATGCCTTCAAATTCACTAATCTTTTCTTCTGCAACATTTAATCTGATATTAACTCCATCCACAGCATTTTTTATTTAAATTTCTGAAATGTAATTTTTATCTCTAGAAGTGCATATTGGTTCATCTTTATATTTTCACGTCTCTAACATTAAATCTTTCTTCTATTTTTTGGAACACATGAACTAACGTTATAATAACTGCTTTATGGTTTTTGTCTACTAATCTATCACCTGGATAATTTATGACTTCAACTGATAGATCTTATTCTTCAGTATAAGAGGTATTTTCCCATTTCTTTGCATGCCTTTCTGTATTTACATTATGCTTAAATTTTTTAAAAATTACAGAAAATGTATTAAGGACACAGGACACTGACTTGAGAATGAAACAATATTCACGATACTTGTTTTTTCTAAGAAAGCCTAGAATTATGAAAAAAATGATGCTATACATATTTAAAAATTTAGTATAAAATTTAAAAATATAATATTTAAGTTATTCAAATGAGGAGTGCTAATTAAATATCAGCAAACTTAATACTCTAAAAGTTTAGATCTTCTGCTTAAAGTTCCTGTCTTATTTTAAGACATTATTTTAATCAAGAGATTTCAAGGAAATTATATATTAAATATGCTATGGTTTAAATAGATTTTGAACTAATGAAAATCTTTATTTTAACTTGGTTATTTAGGGATTCTGTGGCAATGACAGCCAGAACACAGGTTCTCAATCCCTCTTCTTCCTACCACTTACCTCACTGAACAGACACAACCACCTAAATAAGAATATTAGTAACACCTGGAAAGTACACTGGAAATGGAAGGTAGATGAAAATGGGTACAGTGCCTCGTTTTCTGTAATGCACAGAAGAACCAGGGAATAGTCAGGGACCAAGAACAAAAGAAATAGCAAACACCTTAGATTTCTCCAACTTCCTGGCTGACAGGTGCTGGTGGATCCTATTGAAGAGAGGCTGTACCTGCCTCTCCCCAACGTGGTCCTTGAAGGTGCAACCATTCCTATGGGAAATATCATTACCAGATAAAGCAGAATTTAAGGTGGTATGAAGTATCAAGTGAAATTTCCATTTTCCTGGAATTGGCAAGTAGAGCTCACAGGGTTAAAAACAAAAGGCATTAAGGACTCTACTTTCTCAGTACAGACCACTGGGGCCACCTTTCTCCCTGCTGGCTTGTTGAGATGCACCATTTCAGTAGAAATGGCAATACAATTCTCTCTTCCTCACCTAGTTCATGGTTTCCAGTATGCATGGAAAGAAGTTCATGCCTATGCCTATGGGCTCCAAAGTTGAGTTGTAGAGGATAGTCTATGCAAACTCTAACATGCAAACTCATCAAGTCTCCACTAGGCCAACTGAATCTCAGACAACAAGCTAGTTTAGAGTAATGACCAGACATAAACCACGCCAACATCAAACTTGGGTAAATTCAGGTTATTACGAAAGGACCATCAAAGAAACGTATAGTCCACAAACCACAGGCAGTTATGTAAGGAATATTTTTATTTATTCTCCCTGCTCCATACCTGAGAAGAGTAAGCAGAAAGAAGGGCTGTGACAATGCAAACTTAGTAGGAACATACACACAGCCTTCTGCGCTTTTAATTCTGAGCTAAATGAAATCACTGTGCTGATTTTTTTTTCACTATTATATCCCCAGTGCCCAACACACAGGAAGCACTCAAGAAATATCTGTTAAAAGCACAAATAAAATAATTTTTAGAGAAGAGCACAATTAGACTTTAATATGAAAAAGCTTGCTCTGGTAGCAACGGAGAGAAGATTGGAAGAGGGTGAGGCAGAAAAACTAGACATTTTCTCAGCTTCCTGATAAAGCAAATGTATAAACCTGACTATACCTCAACCCACTCTTCTTTTCCTCCTTTTAAACAGTGATATTGGTGGGTTTTATGTGGCACACCCGGGAGGCAGGGACTGCAGGACAAGATGGAGTTGCTGCAGGTCCTGAAGTGTGGGCTGCAGCAGGTCAGAAGCCACAGTGGTCTCTGGCTATCTATGAATTTTTTTCAGGATAAATGATGTGAGGGTTGGTACATGAGTGGGGAAAGACAAATATGGAAACAAATACTATGAAGACAACAAGCATATTGTGGCTGTCACCGATAGTTATACACTACTGAAAAGAGTGGTGGAAACACAATCTGGGATGTGGTACAAGCGGTGCCTCCTGAAGGGCACTGCTGGCTTCAGCGTATGACTGATGATCCTCCAACAACAAAACCACATACTGCTCAAAAGTTCACCTGAACAAATAATAAATTCAGTGTAAGTGGCACTCCATAAAAATATGTACCTTATTCTACCACTAGAGAGAAGACTCAGGAGTGGGTCCTACCTTTAACACTTTAAAGGCAATGAGAAACAATTTAAACATGTAATATATGGGGCTTTTCATGTAACTGCACTTTTACTGCTTACCATTAACTTGATTAAAAATGTTTGACTAAAAAAAGAGAGAGAGATATTGTCCCTTTTCCCAAGTACATCAATCTAATCTTCCTTCCCTCCTTTTAAATAGCAGTATTGCCCTTTTTATCTAAGATAAAATCTTTCCTATTATATTTTGGTTCTTACTGTCTCTTGCCTTCATGGAAACTTAATACAAAAGATGATATTTTCTTTGTCAAAAATTCATATTCATGCTTCCAGATAAGTATTTCCCATTGGGTGTCAAATACATTTGATACTCTTCCAACAACAAATCGCAAACAACTTTATTTGACTATGCTGCTCATACCAGTTAAAAACTTAAAATAGAGTAACGGCATTATTGATAGAGAAAGGCCAATGTATACAAGAAATATTTTGTAAATTAAAGGAAGTGCTAGGGAACACAGAGAAGTAACCATTAAACTTGTCTTGGGAGGGTGGCGGGAAGAAAGGGATGGAAGAAGGTTCTTGGAGAAGGTCATACTTGAAATTAACGTAATGAATGAATTTGATATTTATCAGTACAATTAGGGAAAAACAGCAGAGGGAACAATTTTCAGATGCAAATTCTGTTTGACTTACCAATTCAACACAAATACAGAACTCTAACTTCAAAACTGATTAAATGCAGCATATTGAATGTTGTTTTAAAAGAGTGTTTTAAGTTTATCTCTAGAATAATATTAATAGTACCAGTAGTAGTAGTGATAATAATAATAACAACTAACAATCATTGAGATATTACTGTCTGGTACTTTTCTAAGTGCGTTATATGTATTAAGTCATTTAATCTTCATAACATCCCTTATCTTACAGATAGCAAAAGTGAGGCACACAAGATTTAAATTCTTGCTTGCCCGTGGTTACAGAGTTAGGTAAGTAACACAGTCAATATTTAAATCCAGGCTGTCTGGCTCTGAGACTATATTCTTAACCATTTCATTATTCTGCCAAGAAATATGTGATTATTAAGTGCAAATTGTCTAAATGATTATTTTATTTATTTTTACCTTTAACAGCATCTAAAAGAATTATCTGATGATAGACAATATAGGAAAGCATTCATTTATTCAATAAATACTTAGTACTTTCAGCATGTCCAGCACTGTATTAGGTGTTAGATATATGTACGATGAGCATAGTCCCTATCCTTAAGGAGCTTATAATCTCATAGGGTAAATAAAAAATAAATGATTTAATTAAATCATAGTAAGTTAAACTCTGTGATAAATATAATACATGCAAGAAATAGGATGCTGTAAAAAAGCAAGTGCTGAGTATTTCAGAATACATTGTGGTCTTTATTTTTCTTGGTGATGCCAATTCTCCATTCAGAGATGGCTTACACTTTACAACATTTGTAAAAAGTACCTCCTACGTAAAGTAGCCAACACGCACAGGAATTAAACAATTAAAACTGTGCCAAGAAATGAATGTCTAATAGCTAATGTATCCAAATCCCTAATCTATATTCCTAACATGGCAGGCTGCACACAAATAATATGCAAACACTACATCTCTAGTTCCATAGACTCTCTTAATTCTCAGCATTCTCTTAGCATTTTCACATTGGACTGTTTTCCTTTATAATCTGTTAATTATAAACTGCCTATTCTCATCTACTTCAAGACTCAGAAACGTGTGCCATATTTAATCAAATAAAGAAACCCATGCTTTCTAACAGAGTGTAAAAACTATGATTAGCTTGGCCCAATTGCCAACGTAAACCTGGTTATATTTTCATTTCTTAGTTCTTAAATGATTACTATATTTTTCATTTTCTGATAAACATTAGAAAATGAGTGCCAAAAGCAGGGGCTATTATTTATTGAAATAAATGCTGAAAAAGGCATGAGAACTCTTCTATATCCTTCCAAAAACCGAGCTCCTGGTTGTACGAATCACTACCTATCATTACCAAGAATCAAAGCAACTGCCTCTATGTCATCTCCACTCACAGAGCAGCTAGTTCTAAGTCACTGCCCTCGACTTCTTAGTTCTTAGTTCTTTGGCATAACTGAAGAAGAGAGGAAGAAATAAATGCAACAAGAGTGGCAAAATATAGACAATTGTTGAAACTGGGGGATTAGTACATGGGGTAATTTGGGTATGTTTAAAACAGTCCACAAAAAGTTTTTTTGGGCTTGGCCACCTGACTTTATTTGAACAATGGGATGTTATAAGCAAAGGCTTGAAATGTTCCTGGACAGTAGGACTTGTGTTCTTACACTCTGGTGACTGTTGCTCCTTCAGCCTAGGCCTCAGAACGAACACACATAGATGTGAACCCGACTTGAACCCTGGAGCTGTCCAACCAACCTACAGCCTGTATCAGAGCCATTTCAATCAAAACTTGCAAACCCACAGGTAAGAAAAAAACACTTATTATTATGATTTTTTTGTTGTTGTTGTTGCTGTAAATTTGGGGATGGTTTGTCACATACCATTATTGTAGGTATTTAATTTCTATATATTGAATTCGACTCAAATACAACCATAACTTACTTAGAAGACTACAATGAAATCCTGGTAGCTTTTCTTTTCTTTCTGTTCAGTCTAACAAATCTCTTAGTCACCTTCTTACCCACTCACTTCTACCTGGCTGCCATCTTATTCCAGGTTCTACTCAATTTCTTACTCATCTACCTATCTTTTTAAAGATATAATTTATGTACGATAAGCTTCATCTATATAAAGTGTATAATTCAATGAATTCTGACAGATACATACATCTGTGGAACTACCAAAATCAAGGTACATTACCCTGAGAAGTTTGCTTGTGTCCTTTTGCAGTCAAATCCTCTCTAAATCCCTAGCAACCACTGATCTGCCTTCCATTACCTTAGATTAGATTATATTTTCTGTAATGTTATATAAATGGAATTAAACAGTATGCATTCTTTCTGGTCTGGCTTCTTTCATTCAGCCTAATGTTTCTGAAATCCATCCATGTTGTTTCAATAGTTTGTTCCTTTTTATAGCTGAGCAGTATTTCCTCCTTTTTAAATTAGTTCTCTTGCAAATGGACAATGGATTGTTTCCAGTTTTTGGCTATTACATGTAAAGGGTGATATAAATGTTCATGTGAAAGTCTTTAAGTGAACAAATATTTTAATTTCTCTTTGGTAAATACACAGGTGTATAATGGCTAGGTTATAAAGCTTAAAATGTTTAACTTTATATAAAACTGTCAGTTTCTAAAGTGATTATTTGGTTTACACCCTCGCAGGCAGTGTGTGAGTTCTAATTGCTCCATGTCCTCACCAACACTTAGTATTGTGAGCCTTTTTTATTTTAGCCATACTAATATGTGCATAGTATCTCACCCTCATTTTAATTTGCATTTCTCTGATGACTAATGGTGCTGAGCATCTTTTCATGTGTTTATTGGCCATTCTTACATATTCTTTTGCAAATGTCTACTCAGATCTTTTGTCCATTTTAAAAATTAGGCTGTCTTCTTGTTAATTAGTTACAAGAGTTCTTTCTTTATTTTGGCTATAAATCTGTCAGATATATGCTTGCTAATACACAGGTTCTGAGTTCCTCCAACTGGAGATAAAGGTAGGGAGAATGGAGGTAGTGTAGGGTTTTAAGAAAATGGGGCTAATAAAAGAGCTGTAAAACTAGGAGTATTATAAAAAACTTAAAGAGTAAGTCAATTCTAATTTAGATGTTTGAGAGGAGCCATAATACTAGTATACTGGAAAAGGGCTTTACCTTACCCAGCATAGCTTTAGTGCCACAAGATGACCAAGTCAAATCAATTAATGTGGAAAGTTGTGCATTACCAAGGCATTAATAGATTCCAAAGTCATGTCAAGATCTGCCTTTGTCACTTGGAGTGACAGCATAGCAGCTGTCATGAAGGTCACAAGGTACAGACAAAAGAGAATGGCACAAGTGGCTATAGAGGAGGATGCTAAGGTAAAGGTGTAATCGACCCAGGCAAGGAAAACAAATAATATGCAGGGTGGAATTACAGCAAATGTATTCTTCCGGATGAAATACTTTCTCATCATTTTTACTACCACAGGTGCTATGTTATTGTTCTCATGAACTACAAGAAAACAAGTTCCATCAATTTACTTTTTACATGCATGAGTCTGAGTCTAATCAAAAAAGAATTTCTTCTGTGTGTGTGTGTGTGCATGCATGTGTTTATGTTCAAACATGAAGCTACATATATTCTGTGTCAGAACACTGTAATTACAATATGTGAAAAAGATATGGAAATAAATGAAGACACACAGATGTGAATAGGCAAAGACTTTATTTAGAGCTTGCTATTATATAGCAAGGCAGTCAGCCACCATCACTTGCACATAGCTGAGACTCAAATGTAGGCAGGAAAAAAAAAAGTAGGCAGAGTAGGAAAATTTTGTTGTGGGAAAAAAGGAAGACTTCAGATATGCCCTAATTGGAGACACTTGGTGTGGTGAAGCTATGGACAAGCTAACTAGAAGGGGGCCATACTATGTGATAGTTAGGGGTGCATATTTGGCTTTTCCAATTGGTCCTAAGTTGGAAGTGAGGGCAAAGATTACAGAAGCTGTCAGTTAATAATCAAGCTCTGGCCATTTTGTTCTTATTGTTATAGGGGTTACTGCTGGCTTCTTGGACTGATTGCTAGAAACAGTAGTCTCACTTCCCACAAGTCTGACTTGTAGATAGTAGGTTGGCTGGTTGCTACAGATTGGAGGTGAGAGTTCTGTTTCTATATGTGGCCTGATCATTGTCTGTCTGTATATTCAGTCTCTCAAAGGACAGTGTTAAGATAAAATTTATTCATAAACTTTTTTATTTCTTGATTTTTGAGGATAAATGTCATATTTGGCTAGCAGATATTATTTTCATGAAATTCTCGTTTTCATGTGTGCTCATTTATTATGTTCTCTAATTACATTTATTCCATTTTACTCACAGCCAGTTAATCTCAGATGGCTGATGTGGCAGAATTCTGATCTAGCAAAGCTTCATGCACCTTCTCATATGCCATCACTGTTGACCTTGTATGTAGCCTCCCTTCCATGGAAGGAGAAAATGTAGCAGAAACTTAAAACAAGTAAGATATGACATATCAAAAAACCACTGAAAGATATACGACTTCTCCCCCAGCCCCATCCCCATGGTAGTGAAATTAGCTTATAAATACATATTAAGAAACCGTTGTTCCAGTTGTTCAGGTTTATGAGTCCCTTCGCAACAAATTAGAAAAGTAAAGAGAGATATTCTTAGTAGAGAGAAACCTATGTTATTTACATATATTTATAACATACTGTTTTTTCATTTTCCCTTTCCCTGACTTCTTGGATTCATTTGCCTCATTCAATACACATTTAGTGAATATCTATGTTTTAGTCACTACACATAAGTACTGTGGATACAGGGATAAGCATAAGGGAGAAGATGTATTAAACTGTCCAGATGGGTGTTTTCCATAATTTAAGTGTTTATTTTTTCTTGTTTGGATATTTGACAAGAAATGATTGAGAGATAATTGCTATTCAAAAGCTTTCATTAGAAAATGCTGCGGTAATTCAGCTACAGTTTAATTCTTTCTTCTCTCCAGGGCAAATAGCATATCATCAGTGTTGTTATAAAAAATGTTAGTTAGGGACGAGATAAGTCATTTGTTGTTCTAAGAATTCACTGTACAGAATAAATTTTAACCAAAAAAATAAAATATCATTCCTCTGGTAATGTACCAGAAAACAACAATTGTATTTTATGACCTTGACTGTAATGGAAGTTTTACTTGCACACGAATGAATTCTAACCAGTGTTCTTTCACTTTCAGACTTATACACGAAAAATTTATTTATATAAAACAAACAATACCTTTAGATTGTAAGGGTAGCCTTTTGTTCCATAGTATCAAAAATGACTTGCATGGATTAATAGAAGAGTAAGTCCTTAATATATATTCTAGGCATCTTGTGGTATAATAAAAAATATATATTATGGGGCTTTTTATACTTAATGTTTTAATAAAACATTATCAGATGAGAACATTCCTTTTAAAACTGGTTTGCAACACAGCAAAGCAATAGAAAGCCATACTGTATTAAGCTTGTGGCTCATGATTCTCTTTGAACACTTAAAAATCTCAGAGGGTTTTATATGCTAACTCCTATTCCCTATTATAAAATTTTCTTCTGGCAACAATACAAACATCAGCTTCATTTACTCATGATTTTAATTTAACTATTATGGCTACTGTAGAAGGTAAGAAAAACGCAGAGAACATAATAATGCTGACCTTACCTCAATGATCTATGAAATACATGTGAGATTTGTGGCTGGATAAAGTAGACAATCTCCACTCCCCCCTCTCCCCCTAGTATGATGACAACCAATCAAGTAACACCAGCTGAAGATCAGAAGCAGAAAGGCAAAAGTTTCAACAAGTCAGTATCATGGGTAGTACCATAATCACAATAAGCAAAACTTGTCAAAATTTTGACAAGAAATACTAATTCCTTTGAGATTTAGTTCCAAGTTCAAATAAGAGACAACTTTCTCAAAGAGATGGACCATGAACCAACCCTAAAAGCCTGTTTGAAAAGGGAACTTCTTTATATTTCAAGTAATCAACTGGTTAAAAATACCATTTCAATTTCTTAATGTACAGTTCCCAGACTTTAAGAGGAGTGGTGTGTCCAAAATGATAGTGTTCTAAGACTGTTTTAAGTATAGTCTGTTCCCATATAGCTTCATTGTGAGCACAAAATGGAAAAATAAGGAAGATCCTTTTACATACTTTAGGATGTGTGTGCAATCTAAAAATACAAAGTCTAGAATTATTTTCCCCAAAGTAAATAATGATGGCAGGGACTATTCAGTAATTGGAGACCTTCCAGTAACTGGAAAACTTCCAGCTGAGGATAACTAATAAAAACTGCACAAAATATATCTTAAAATCTTTTTTAAAGAGTTGAAAAATAACACAATGGTGATGAATGACAAAACAAGATCAGGGAGAATGTGGAAATTCAGGATGGAGATATTGCCACTTTAGCACTGGAGGCATTTGCTAACTGGGTACAAATGACTGATCAGCTGAGCTGGACTTTTGGGCTATCTCCTAGGGTCAGGGGGACAAAAGTTGGAGTCTAGGATCTACCAACAGTGGGAACTCTAAGAAAAAAACCCACACTTTGGACTGAGGCCCTTATGAGCTATACCCTAAAAGTAAAGATGAACTAGAAGTAAACCAGGTGTTGCATTTCTAATTTGTGTCATCTCATTAGCCTGGAAAATCTCAAACCCTAACTTGGATGGAAGTGGTCCCAGGTGGCAGAAGCAAATGGAAACCCTCTCTGGAGAGAAAAAAAAAATCATCATCTTAACTTCAGATTATTTCTACAAATACTTTCAAATACTGAATCCAGCACACAAAAATAATTAGGGGTATGAACAGACAAGAGACGTAACAGAAATAACAGGTAAGAGAAATAGTAAAGATGGGGGTAAAAGGGAGAGTTAGAGGACTCTCACTTTTAGTTAATCTCAAAAGGTAATTCTTAATGTAAAACTGTAAAAGTGTGGTGAGAAAGGGCCAGAATCTATGGGAGGATGAGTGGTGGAGATGAGAGTTATGAGAACAGAAGTCTTCTGACGACCACAGTGTTGGAGACGGTGAAGGTTTCCCCGACACCATTAGAGGTTATTGGTTGAGAAAATATTCCCTTAGTTCTTTACTTTTCAAAGTAACTTCACATATAAATTGTTCAATCATGTACAATGCTTCCTCCAGATATAGCTAAACTATGGTAGGTGTGAACAAATCATATTCCAAATAGTAGCAAATATAAGCTAATAAAGGACCTAAAAATCAAGAACTCTTGATCTGACATCCTCTGATAAATACTGTTTGGAAGTTTGCAAATCCCTTGAATATGGATGTTTTAATAGTTAGTAAGGGAAATGTTCTTTCTCCTGTTTTCCAGTCCTTCCCCACCTCCTAAAAATAGTAAGGACTCCCAATAAGCCATAACAGAGGTTACAAACTCAAGTATCTTCAGGATGCAAGCAGTTTTAATGTATCTGGCATGGCTGGGGTAATGGTAATGGGAAATGATAACGTGTATGTTAAGTTACAGAGCTGTATATTTAGATGCCTACCTTTAGGATATGGAATGGGAGTTAGAACACTCTAGTCTTTGATTTTTACTAATTTTGATTTGTTCAGACTAATTTTCAGATAAAACTATTAACACAGGACAAACAAACCTAAATGTTTTATTAACTTTTTTTGAAAACCCAGACACTACACACAATTTTGTATGTACATCCCAATTTTTGTTAATTTCATAAGTTCGTTAAAAGGGTATGTGACCACAAAATTTATGAGCCACTAGTCTAAACAAAAACTAAGTAAACCAAGTTTAAAAACTAAATAAGACTGGCTGGTTAGCCAAGTTGGTTAGAGTGCAGCCTTATAACTTCAAGGTCACTGGTTTGGATCCCAGTACCAGCCAGTCACCAATAGCTCCCTCTGTTTGAGTTGGAATATCCGTCTTCTTCTGCCCTTGGACATCAGTGCTACTGGTTCTTGAGCCTTTGGACTCAGACCAAGACCTAAACCATGGCTCTCGGACCCTTTGGTTTGCACTGGAACTATACCCCCAGCTTTCGGGCCTCTAGGTTGCAGACGGCAGATTGTGCAACTTTTCCAACTTCATAATTTCATGAGCCAATCCCTCATAAGTAGTTTCTTTCTATATATCTACATATATCCTATAGGTTCTGTTTCTCTGGAGAACCCTGGCTAATACATTCAATGCTTCATTTAAAACATAATCAGTGTTATTATAGCTTCAATTTCCTTTATATTTACTGTAATAGGTTTTGACTTACATATAAAAAAATTCTTTGAAAAACTACGTAATATAAAGTAATTCATGTCACTTTCATAAAGTTTGGATTCGGAAACATCTGTCATGGTGCCATATTAAGATGCTGATGCCACAGGTAAGATTTCCTGATTTATCTCCCAATACTGATTTGTTTTTCTTGATCAACACAGAAAGAAAGAATAACTTACCATTCTTCTGTACCGTACCTTTCCCTCCTACTATTATTCAAAATTTTTTCAAGGTATATTATTCCTCTTACCAGTATGTAGTCTGTCTTTATTAACTTTTTAATTGACATGTATTTATTTATGGGGTGACAGAGTTATATTTTAATACCGTATACAATGTGTGGTGATCAAATCAAGGGAATTAGCATATCCATCGTCATAAAAATTTATCATTTCTTTGTGATGAGAGTATTTGAGCTCCTCTCATCTAGCCATTTGAGAACAAACAATAAATTCTGTTAATTATAGGTACCTAGCACTACTGTAGATCACTAGAACTTATTTTTCCTATCTACTGCGATTTTGTATGCATTAACCAACCTCTCTATATCTCCCTGTACCCCACCCCTACCCAGCCTCTAGTAACTACAATTCTACTCTCTACTTCTATAAGCTCAACTTTTTTTTCCTAACTTTCACATATAAATGAGAACACGCAGTATTTATCTTTCTGTGCCTAACTTATTTCACTTAACATAATGACTTCAAGGCACATCCATGTTGCTACAATGACAGGATTTCATTCTTTTTTATGGCTGAGTAGTATTCCATTGTGTATACATGCCATACTTTCTTTATCCATTCTTCTGCTGATGGACACCTAGATTGATTCCATATCTTGGCTATTGTGAATAGTGCTGCAATAAACATGTGGCTGTAGATAGCTCTCTGGTATGCTAATTTCCTTTCCTTTGGATAAATACCCAGCAGTGGGATTGCTAGATCATATGGTAGTTCTATTTTTAGTTCTTTGAGGAATCTCGGTACTGCTTTCCACAATGGCTGTACTAATTTACATTCCCACCAACAGTGTATAAGAGTTCCCTTTTCTCCACATCCTCACCAATATTTGCTGTTTTTTGTCTTTTGATAATAGCCTTCCTAACTGGGGTGAGATGATATTTCATTGTGGTTTTGATTTGCATTTTCCTGATGATTAGTGATGTTGAGCATTTTTTCATATACCTGTTGGCCATTTGTATGTCTTCTGAGAAATGTCAGTTCAGGTCATTTGCCCATTTCAAAATTGGATTGTGTTTTTCTGCTATTAAATTCCTTAAATATTCTAGATATTAATCCCTTGTCAAATGAATAGTTGGCAAATATTTTTTCCTATTCTGCTGGTTGCCTTTTTGCTCTGTTGATTGTTTCCTTTGCTGTACAGAAGGTTGGGTGAGATGTAATCCCATTTGCTTATTTTTGCTTTTGCTGCCTGCATTTTGAAAGTTGTCTCCAAAAATTTTTGCCCAGACCAATGTATGCTTTAGAGTGTTTCCCCTATGTTTTGTTTCTTTCTTTCTTTCTTTTTTGGCAGCTGGCAGTCCCCTATGTTTTCTTCTACTCGTTTTATAGTTTTAGGTCTTACATTTAAGTCTTTAATGCATATTGAGTTGATTTTGATACATGGTAAGAGACAGGGATCTAGTTTCTTTCTTCTGCAGAAGGATATCCAGTTTTCCCAGCACCCTTTATAGAAGAGGCTATCCTATCCTTTCAATGCATGTTCTTGGTGCCTTTGTCAAAAATCAGTTGACTATAGATAAGGGGAGTTATTTCTGGGTTCTCTATTCTGTTCCACTAGTCTGTGTGTCTATTTTTATTACAGCATCATGCTGTTTTGATTACTATAAGCTTTGTAATTTTCAAGTCAGGTCATGTAATGCCTCCAGCTTTGTTGCTTTTTGCTGAGGACTGCTTTGGTTATTTGGGGTCTTTTGTGTTTCCATATGAATTTTAGGATTTTTTTTCTATTTTTGTGAAGAATGTCATTGGTATTTTGATGCAGATTGCATTGAATTAATTCTTCCAATCCATGAACATGGAATACCTTTCCACTGTCTTGTGTCCTTTTTAATCTCTTTCATCAGTGTTTTGTAGTTTTCATTGCAGAGGTCTTTCACCTCATTGTTTAAATGTACTACTAGGTAATTTATTTTTCTGGTAACTATTGTAAATGGGATTGTTTTATTGATTTCTTTTTTACCTAGTTCTCTAGGTGTATAGAAACACTACTGATTTTTTGTTATGCTGATTTTGTATCCTGCAACTTTACTGAATTTGTTTATCAGGTCTAGGAGTTTTTTGGTTGCGTCTTTAGGTTTTTCTATGTAAGATCATGTCATCTGCAAACAGGGACAATTAGACTTTCTCTTTTCCAATTTGGATGTCCTTTATTTCCTTCTCTTGCCTAACTGCTCTGGCTTGAACTTCCAGTACTATGTTGAATAAGAGTGGTGTAAGTGGGCATCCTTTTCTTGTTCCTATTTATAGAGGAAAAGCTTTCAATATTTCCCCATTCAATATGATGTTAGCTGTGGGTGTGTCATATATATGCCCTTTATTGTGTTGAGATACTTTCCTTCTACACCTAATTTTTTGAGAGTTTTTATCATTAATGGATGTTGAATTTTATCAAGTGCTTTTTCCACATCTACTGAAGTGATCATATGGTTTTTATCCTTCATTTTGTTTATGTGATGTATCACATTTACTGATTTGCATATATTGAGCCATCCTTTCATCCTTGGGATAAATTCCACTTAATTGTGGTATATAATCTTTTTTGATGTGCTACTGAATTTGGTTTTGTAGCCTGTCCTTAAACAGTTGAATATGTTAGGCTAAAATACACACATGAACCATATACATTACAGAAAATTACTATACCCACTAACCATCTTAGACTATTTACTGTATTAAAACAGATATTCTCAGAACAGGATTTCCTAAATTGTGATCCATAGAACTGAGAGATTAGTTTGTACTAAATGAGCTATGCTAAACTATAAGATCTATGTATATGGGACTCTGTTCAGCTTTCCTAGCATTGTATCCTTAGTGCTCAGACCAATGTTTGCTAAAGAGTATTCAACAAATACAACAGTACCCTTCAAAAACTTTTTGAAGGGTACTTCAAAACATGGAAAAATAAAATTAAAGGATAATACAAATCTCTCCATAAACTTTTTGAAGACCCCTTGTATTAAACAGATAAACATTCTGAACTATGAAAAAATCGCTACTAAAAATTTAAACATTTTTCAAAGAAGAATAATACCAGAATAAAAGTAGGTGTAAATACTAGAGATGTATAACAGTAAATATTAAGGACAGAAAAATTAATCAAGAGTATATGAAACATACTCCAATTCTCATAAGAGCTAACCCCAGGAGAATTAAATCTAGACTAATTCTCCTACTTTTTTCGCCTAACACTCCAGTTTTATTTCTCATCATCAAACTACCAGTCACTACCCTTACCTGTTATAGTTTCTTTACATTTTTTTTTTTTTGGTGGCTGGTTGATACAGGGATCTGAACCCTTGGCCTTGGTGTTACCAGCACTGTGCTCTAACCAAGTGAGGTAACAGGCCAGCTCCTGTTGTAGTTTCTCTAGACTTTGATATCATACCACTCATTCTTTCAAGATTTTAGCTACTGGTTCACTCTCATCCTCTCAAACACTATTCCAATTATAACTTTTCAATATTCAGACAAATGATCTTCTGATACCTTGACCTCTCAGTTAGTTTACCTCCTCACCTCCAGGGACCTTTTCCCCAATCCTTTCTCAGGCACCCACTCCCATGGTTATAACCTTAACTTCATCATTAGTAATGACTACAAGATGTCCATAATCTCAATCTCGAATGACTCTACCACCTAAGATATTTCTAGCTCATTTCTTTGATCCTATTGGTACATGTACTCCATTGAACTTATTACAAGTTTACTGCCCCTCACTCCTCATGCTTTCATTTCCTCTCTTGCTCAGTTTAGGTTCCACAGCCATCACTATCATCACTCCTCTGCAAACACCCTCAATTCTCACGATCCTCTCTCAACTTATTATTCTAATCTGGCAAAACTCCAACTCTGGTTAAGGTCCAATTCTCCACATACTTACTCTATAACTGTTCCAGTACAGTTAAATGTGACTGACTTTATGATGCTAACAAATCCCTCTTTAAATTAATGTTAAGTGGGACATTAGTACTTCTCAGCAATCCTACTGCACTTCCCTAATTCATTCACTCTCTGGAACACAATTTCATACTTTCTTCTGTCTGTTCAAACCCTGACATCTCTTTCCCCTTCCTCACTTTCAGGTGGTTAAATCATTCTCCATTTAGTTTAGAAAAGAGGAAAAAATGAGAAGAGGCTTTCTACAAGCTTACATCAATGTATCTACCTACTGACCTGTATCTGTGCCCATGAAATAGCCTTCTCTCTAGTTATTTACTCCTTTCTATGCCCAATCCCTTCATTTTTGGTTTTTACTTGTCATCTACTCAAGTACATTATTTTAGCATTTCTCTCCTCTCTTCTGCACCATCAATATCCCCTCCCTACCAGAGCACAGCATATAACTAGACTGAAATTTATTCTATTTTAGAAAATGCCTGTTTGTCTCACAGACTCCTATACCTACTTCCCTACTGCTCTGCTCCATTTCATGACAAAATTCTCTGAAGAAGAAGTTTATACTCACCGATTGCAATTCTTTTCTCCCACTCATTTTTAAATCCTCATTATCAAACTTTTGCTATCATGATTCTACTTATATGGCCTGTCAAAACTGTCAGTGACCTCCAGGTTGCAATTCTAAATAACTGTGTTAATGGAAAACCTTAATGAGAAGGTGACATTCTAGCAACGATCTAAAAAAGGTGAGGGAACAAGCCTGGGCTAATGATAAAAATATCTATCAATTGGACAGCATGGGCACCTACTAATCAGCAGACATACACTTGAGAGGTCACCAGATATGTAAGTAAATCTAACGATGACGACAAAATCATCGACATATAAATGGTATTAAAAGATGTGGGCCTGAATGAGAATAAAAAGAAAGTGACCAAAGACAAGAGAAGATATCTGAGGTCCAGGCTCTGGAGTATTCCAACTTTTGGAAGTGGGAGAAAAAAAGGAAAAGGCAAAGTAGACTGAGAAGATGCCTGAAAATTATTAGGAAATCAAAGAGATCATGAAAAATTGAAGGCCACAGAATAAAGTACTTTGGGGGAAGAGAGAGCGAGCAACTGTGTTGAGTGTTGGAGGTAAGTCAAATAACTATAAGAACTGAAAATTAAGCACTGGATTTAGCAAGGTGGAGGGAAGAAAATGACTGCAACAAATGGAAAATCACAGAAATGTTCAGAGTATATGAAATACACTTTGTAATTTATAATACATATTTTTTGTTTCACAATAGTTAAAAAGAACAAATTTTTCATTTTGTTAGAAGTCCATGAAGGTTGAGACTTCAACTGCACCATCACGCAGCAGGGAAGCCTCACCACTACTATGTGTACTTTTTAGGCTTAATACACCTATGTGGAGAGACACTTTAACATGTGGAAAAATCTAGTACATAATTCTCTTCTATATAAGACAGACTGCAAAAACCAAAGGTATTTGGAGATGGCCATGGAAGGCTGAAGTGATGAAAAAGGATTCTGAAGGAGATGTGAAGAGATATACATACACACACTCAAAAAATACCAAAAGCAAAATTAAAAGTTAATTGGAAAATAGGGAACAAATTATATAGGATTATTATTCTCCATATATTAAGAGCTGTTTTAGATGTCAATAAAACGACCATATCAGTAAAAAAAAAAAAAAAAGATGAAAAAATATGGCCAATAAATGTAACAATAAATTTTCAACCTTTTAAATAAAAATGCTACAAAATTACATAATATGATGCTTTTTTTTTTTTGCCCATCAAAAATACAAAGTATTGGTGAAGGTTCTGAGAAAAATATTTTTATACATTTCTGAAGGGAGTGTACCAGAGGGTAATCTAGTAATACAAATAAGTAATACGGGATTTTTAAAATCAATTCCATTTCAAGGAATTCGTTCTAAGGATATAATGATATGAACAAATATTCAGCAATTAGTATGTTTACTGAGGCACCATTTATAACAACAGCTACCACAAAAAGTTGGAACAATCTAAATGTTCAACAGTATACTAGTTTGAAAAATTATGTTACATCTATATAATGTAATGCCATTCAGACAACAAAAAGTTGTTTTAGAAGAATATTTCTTAAGATAAAAATGCTTACAATGCAATTTTTAAAAGTCAATTTCAAAACATGATATGCATATTATCACCTTAATTTTAAAAGTTCGTTATGAATTGAATGTTTATGCCCCCTCCCCATCCCCCCAATTGATATGTTGAAGCCCTAACTCCCAGTGTGGCTGTATTTGGGGTAAGGAAGCAATTAAGATTAAATGAGGTCATAAGTGTGGGATTGTGACCTGAAAGGATTAGTGTCTATAAGAAGAAAAACCTTTCTCCTCTCTCTCCCTCCCCACATGCATGCACTGGTGAAAGGCTATGTTAGGGCATAGCAAGAAGACAGCCATTTGCAAGCCAGGAAGAGAGCCCTCACCAGAAACTGAATCAGCCAGAAACTTGATCTTGGACTTCTAACCTCCGGAACTATAAGAAAATAAATTTGTTGTTTAAGCCACCAAGTCTGTGGTATTTTGTTATGGCAGGCTGAGCAGACTAATACAGTACACATGCATAAAAAGATTGCTAAGATATATCCCCAAATATTAACAATGCCTTTCTGAATAAAGGGATTATGGGTGATATATGCTTTCTTCTTTTAGTTTAATGTTTTATATAATTAACATGGATAACTTTTTAAATAAGAAAAAACTAAAAATTATTTTCAAAAGAATATAATGAAAACATTCTTGAAAATGCTTTTAGCAGTACTTATGTTCTAATAGAAACTAGACACACGTTTATTTTTATTTTTAAGCAAAGAGAACTGAGATAGCAACTTTTTCAATGGCCCCCAGTGATCCCCATCCCCCTTTACTCATATCCTTTTTGTAATCCCTACCCCTTGGGTGTGAGTTGGACCTAGTGACTTGCTTTTAATGAACAGGATATGCAAAAAGTGACAGAATGTCAAGTCCAAGATTAGGTTATAAAATCTTTCACTTCTGTCCTGCTTGTACTCTCTCTGCCTCCTGCTTGCCTGCTTTTTTGAAACAAGCTTCTGTGTTGTGAACTGCCCTATGGAGAGGCCCACATAACAAAAAAGTGAGTGTAGCCTCTGGCTAAAAACCAGTGAGGAACTGAGGCCCTCAGTTCAACAGCCCTTGAGAAACTGAATCCTTCCAACAGACCACATGTGTAAACTTGAAAGAGGATCCTTCCCTAGTTGAGCCTTGAAATGACTACAGTCTCAGCTGTTACTTTGCAACCTTTGAGAGCCACAGAACCCAGTTAAGCTGCATCTAGATTCCTGACCCACAGAAACTGAGAGATAACAAATATTGTTGTTTTAAGCTAATAAATTTTATGTGTAATTTGTTATGCAGCAATAGGTAACTATTAAAAGGACCTATTCTTGAGGTCATTCAATAATAATAAATAGAATTTAACTGGTACTCCCCTACAAGTCTAATAAATTTTTATGTTTAATGAATAACTTCTAGATTAAAAAAACCAAAAAGACAGAACTATAAGAGACTTAGAGATAAAGAATGGCAATGGAGATGTAAGATACAGGATTCATAAATCTCCAGCTTCTTGTGTGTCAAAACACAAGTCAAGAATACCTTTTGTCCCTTCCTTGACCCCACAGGATTTTTCATGGGCTTCAGGAACATATATATTGCTTAGGAAAAGAAAAAAACCCACATTTTCCCAGAAATATATTTATAATAGTATGTACTTGTGAGAAGTTATTAATCACACATACAAATGAAAATCAAAACCATAATGAGATATCATCTCATGCCAGTTAGAATGGCTACTATCAAAAAGACAAAAAATAACAAATGCTGGAATGAGGAAAAAGGGTAACTCTCATATACTATTAGTGGGAATGTAAATCAGTATAGCCATTACGAAAAACAGTACCAGAGTACTTTTAAAAGTTCACAGAAAGATTTGTATTATCTCTTAATACCATTTTTCCACAAACTTTCTGAAGTATTTGAGGTTTCTTAAAAAACTAAAAATAGAAATACCATATAATCCAGTGTCGTAATACTGACTATAAAGTTGAACCTTGACTAACTCAAGGGTTAGGGGTGCCAACGACCCCCACGCCCTCCACAGTCAAAAATCTGCCTATAGGGCCGACCGCGTGGCACACTCGGGAGAGTGCAGGGCTGGGAGCGCAGCTGCGTTCCCGCCACGCAGGTTCGGATCCTACATAGGGATGGCCGGTGTGCTCACTGGCTGAGCGTGGTGCGGGCGACACCAAGCCAAGGGTTGCAATCCCCTTACCGGTCACACAAAGGACAAAAAAAAAAAAAAAAAAAAAATCTGCCTATAACTTTTGACTCCCCCAAAACTTAAATAGTAGTTAAGTATTTAAGTAGTTAAGCGTGTTGCACTCTTTCCTTAAACTTGCTGCCACACCACAATGCTTGCCCAAAGTCTCATGGGGATGGGAGTCTACTGTTTGGTAGGCTACTTATCTGTTTGGTTAGATATGCCTTGCATTTGTGACATACCTAACCCCAAATTTTCCAATATATGTATTGAAAGAAATTCACATATAAGTGGACCAGCACAGTTCAAACACATGTTGTTCAAGGGTTTGCTGTATATCCAAAATAAGGGAAATCTCGGGCAGGCGTTAGTGGTATAGTGGTGAGCATAGCTGCCTTCCAAAATAAAGGAAATCTGTATGTTGAAGAGATATCTGTGCTCCCATGTTTACTGCAGCACTATTCATGATAGCTAAGATATGGAATTAACCTAAGTGTCCACCAACAGATGTATGAAGAAAATGTGGTCTAAATATAGAACGGAATATTATTCAGCCATAAAAAATAATGAAATCCTGTCATTTGCAGCAACATGGATAAGCCTGAAGGACATTATGCTAAATGAAATAAGCCAGGCACATAAAGATAAATGTCACATGTTCTCACTCATATGTGAGGGCTAAAAAAGTTGATCTCATACAAGTAGAGAGTAGTATAATGATTTACCTCAGGCTGAAAAGGGTAAGGGGCTGGGGGAATAGGGAGAGGTTGACTAGTGGCACTAAAATACAGCTAAATAGGAGAAATAAGTTCTAGTGCTCAATAGCACAATAAAGCAACTATAGTTAAAATAATTTATTGTATATTTTGCAATAACTAAAAGAGAAGATTTGGAATGTTTCAGCACAAAGAAATGATAAATGTTTGAGGTGATGGATATCCCAATTACCCTGATTTGGTCATCACACATTGTACACACGTATCAAAATGTCACATGTACTCCATAAATATGTACAATTATTATGTATAATTTTAAAAATAAATCTAAAAGTTAGTTATAATAACTGATGTTCCAAGCATTGTGCTAAGTAAATTAGATGTATTATTTCATTTAATCACCACAAACACCTTATGGAGTGAGTGATATTACTAATGCCATTTTACAGACAAGAACAAAAGGATTAGAGAGATTAAATAACAGAAGTTACACATCCAGTAAGTGGCACAGAGAGAATCGAACACAAGCTTATCTGATCCCAGAGCCTGAGCTATTCATCATGATGATAAATTGACCTCATCAAAAAAACCAAAAATCACACAACTTAGTATTTATATATAAACTGCCTGTAAAAAGGCCAATGACTATAGATTATAGGTGTAATTTTATCCTCTTTGTGAAGTATACATAAAAAAGATTTTATACCTTTACCCACAATATCCTTAGATAAAAGGGAGTAAAGGGTCAATCTAAAACACTGTAATAATTGTAGCTAAGATTTACAGCACCATGGACCAAGTAATTGTTTTTTTTTTTTTTTTTTTTACATATTTTAATGTAGTATATCTTCACAACATTCTTATGATATATAATCCCCATTTTACAAATAAGGAAATTAACTAGTCTTATGGTTATATAATTTGCCCCAGGACATACAAGTAGAAAGTGGCAGAGCTGCTATATGAACACAGGCAGTCTGGTCCAGAGTTTGTGCTCTAAACCAGTGCATTTTACTCTAAACTAGTACATTTTACTTCCTCAAAAACTGAAAGTAAAGGGACCAATCAACGGAGTGAAAAGACAACCTACAGAATGCAAGAAAATATGCGCAAACTATACAGCCAACAAGGGATTAATATACAGAATATAAAAGGAACTCAAACAGCTTTGCAATAAAAAAAAATAATAAACAAAGAACCCCCCCAAATAATCCAATTTAAAAATGGGCAAGGAGCTGAACAGACATTTTTCAAAGGAAGACATACAAATGGACAAATGAAAAAATGCTTAATATCACTCAGCATCAGGGAAATGCAAACCAAAACCACACTGAAGTATCTTCTCACACCAGCTAGACTGGCTATTATCAAAAAGGTTGAGAATAACAAACACTGGTGAGGATTTGGAGAAAAGGGAACTCTTATACACTGTTGGTGGGAATGTAAATTAGTACAGCCATTATGGAAAACAGTATGGAGGTTTCTCAAACAACTACAGATAGATCTGCTGTATGATCCAGCAAGCCCACTTCTGGGTATATACCCGAAGGAATGGAAATCATCATGTCAAAGGGATACCTGCACTCCACTCCCATGTTCATCACAGCTCTATTTACAATAGCTAAGATATGGAACCAACCTAAATGTCCACTGAAGGATGATTGGATAAGGAAAATGTGGTATATGTACACAATGGAATACTATTCAGCCATTAAAAAGAACGAAATTCTGCCATTTGCAGCAACACGGATGAGCTCATAGAAAATTATATAAATGAAAGAAGCCAGGCACAGAAAGAGAAATACTGCATGAACTCACTCAAAAGTGGGAGGGGGGAGAGCGAGCGAGCGAGAGAGAGAGCGCGCACATGCATGTGTGTGCGCACACAATTCTGGAGAGAACAGAACTATAATTACTAGATGTGGGGAAGGGGGAAATGGAGGGGGTAATGGAATAATTGAGTAAGAGACACAAAGAATAATTAAGATTTGTAATGATGAGCATACTAATATTGATTTGATCATCATATTCTGTACACAAACACGAATACTCAACACTGTATTAACATTTACTACGAACCAAGCATTTTGCTAAGTGCTTCATATGTATTAATCTGATTTAAGATTATCCCATTTTTACAGATGAGAAAACTGAGGTTTAGAAAGGTTAAGGGACTTGCCCCAAATCACACAACGAATAAGAAATACCATAGGCAGAAAAGTTATAGAGTGAAGGTAGGATAAATCTATTTTCTTATTTTAGAAATTGTTTTATTAAAATCACTGATATCAGTTGGTTATCCTTTTTTTTGATAAAAATAGAAAGTAGCTTTGTCTCATACCTAAAAAACGAATTTTTTGCTTTTTAATCTAAGGATAGTAAGAAACGCTTACGGAATTTACACAGTAGTATGATTAGAGGGCAATGCATTTCTGGACTATATTGTGTCTACTTAAAGAGTTCAACAATAAATCCTGCTTGTGACCCTAGACAAATCAGTTAACTTCTCCAGGTCAGTTTCCCCACTGTGAGACAATTATCCAACACAATTCCCTGAACCTCCCCTACTCTGCAGCAGTTCAGTTATGTTATGTAACACCATCAATCATCCCCATTGTTGCAGAACCCAAACATACTGTTTACTTGTATTTTTTCCACATTTTCTGCATACAACACATTTGATTCAAGGAACAGTAAAACTTAAATCAGATACTGTAGAATCTAAAGCTATATAGATTGAATCACTCAATTTATTAGACAAATACTCTGGATCAACAGCTATATCCCAGGGTAGCTTTCCCTAGAGTCTCTAGCCTAAATATCAATGACTTGGTCTGGTTTGATACACAATTTCCTTTTACATATAGGACAACACAGAAAGTCGGACATACATACACAGATGCCACGTACAAAGAGACAAACCAAGAAAAAATATAGATGCCCATTTCTCCAAAACAAAAGCTTCATTCTTCCAACATAAAGTACAGGCACCAAAAGGTTTAAGATTAGATAGTACAGAAACATTTCTTATTACTCCCCAGAAGTCAACAGTAGTAAAATGAACCCCACAGACTTCCAGCATTGTTCATTGTACCACTTGTAAGTAGCTTGTAGTAGCCCTATAATCCAGTTGGTTCTCAAAGCGTGGAACCTCAACCAGCAGCTTCAGCATCATCTAGGAATTTGTAAGAAATGCAAATTCTCCATTCACCCCAGACCTACTGAATCAGAAATTCTGTGGGTAAGCCCAGCAATCTGCATTTGGCCAAGTCTTCCAGCTAATTCTGAAGTATGCTAAAATTTGAGAAGCACTATTCTAACCTTTAGTTTGACTGTTGCCTCTGTGAGATATATTTTCCTAAACTTTCGGGTGACGATGAGTAAAGCAGGTGGGCAAGAAGATACCAGAATGCTTGCCTGAACTGAATACACACATACATTAATATACATAAATATACATAAAATATGATCATTGTTCTGCTGGTATATACTATGTAGAAGAAAATCAAAAAGCATGGCTTGATATTTGTATTTTATGAGTGTACTCATTAATTCGTTTGTTAATTGTGTACTATGTAGAGAAATAGCTTCAACCCTCAGGTTACCACTCTTATCTCAGTAGAAACTTATTTTCAGTAAGTCTAATAACTTTATCAGAAAAGAGCAAATCTATGCTTTAAACCTGTTTCAGATAATAAAAGGAAAGACTACATAGCATGGCAATTCGCATTTTGTTATCACGTTTTAGTTTTTTCCTGGCTTTCTAAAAATCTTAACAGCAGTTTAGTTTGGTACAATTCTAATTCAGCAAATAATTCATGCTTGTGGAAAATATACATAATCACATGAATAAAATTTCTCATAGTGATTCAGCACAGGCATTCCAACAAACAGCAGCTACTTTATTTCATGACAGTAGCAATAGCTAGATTAGATTAAGGACAGTCAGGTCAGATGGGCAACGAGGAAGTGAAAGATTAGGTTCCCCTAGTCATTCTGATTTGCGAATCTGGTAAAGAAAAGGCCTCTGATAGGGTTTTTCTTCCAAAACTCAAGCAAGGCATAGGGAAGTAGCACATTTATTTATTTTACTTTATAACACTAAAATTTGCATGAAGAAATGCAAAGAGCACAATACTCCGCTGCCCAATAAAAAAATGTGACAATATCTCAAAACATGACAAAGATTCTTCTAACCATGTGCTACAGTGCTATTTAAAGAGATATTTTGTTCCTTTTGAAAACAGAAAAGCTGGTTCCTAATACATAACTGTTATTGACTTAGAAAGGAACAGTCATCTACAACAGTTGATGAAGCCCAGCATTCATCACCCTGAAAGTGAAAAAAAAAACACCAAGGTCTCAATATTCAAAACTAACTCATAAAGTCAAATGTCTCTTATTGTATTAGGTTTGGCTCAAGCCTTCTATTGCTTTCTTTGTTTTAACATGTCTTATGTAGCTTCAAAGGTATATTATCCTGACACTTCAGAGGTATATTATCCTGACATTTCAGATCAGAGTCACTGCTATCTTCCCTCAAACTAGGAATCGTTTTACTCTGCCTATCCCTAATTCTGTAAATACACAGTGGTTGCATTTGCTGTGGTATAACATCAATTTTAATGAGCAGGAAGAAACAAAACACCTAAAACCAAGTCTTCTAAGGTCCTTTACTAATGGTCTGATCTGTATACTGAACTAGAGCTGTGAACATTTCTGACACAGCTCTATAGACTCACTGGAGAGAGTGTAAAGGATGTTGCCAGGCAACTCATCTAAGCTTGAAAGAATCTAAGCATTGATAATGAGTCTCTTACTTTGGCTCCCGCAAAAGGTTTTTAGTGAACTCCCACATGTGTTTACAGGCTATTCATGAGAAGTGGTCTTTCTAAAAGTGTGTCCAAAAGAAGTCCGACTCAGGAACCTATATTTCTTTTCTAATTCAAATTTAATGTTTCCAATATCACACGTATTTTCTATAACCATCCAGTATCCAATATGAAATAGGTATAAAAGGTCATATACAAAAGGTCCAGTGTTGAATGAACATTCATAATCATATCTTCAACATTTGTATTTGCACACGGCCACAACAAAAATCACAAAAATAATCCTGAAAACTATTTATCTAACAAAATTATTTTAATTCTTTTGAAAATTATCTTTGAAATTGTTTTCAATATGTACTCTCATTATTATATCTATATTCAGTAAAAACTATGTTATATTAAGGAGAATATGCAATCAGTTACAAAAGAGGTAAAATATGTCTTCATGAGCAGTACATACGCAAAATACTGCTCTGCTGGATGGATCAGATCCAATCCTCCCACTTTCAAAAGCAGACACTTTGCATGCATGCTTACCAGGGCAGTATGCATCCACATCCAGTTTCTGAGCTGAAGTGAGGGTTGGTGAGCCAAGCTCGGATTCTGGAATTCGTGGGCTCTCAACAAACTTTGCCTTCCTCAGAGGGGCTAAGGACAAAAAGAGAGACAGAGAGAGAGAAACAGAGAGAGTAGAAAATAGAAAGGAGGGGAGAGAGAAAAAGGAAAAAGAAACAGAAGGAAAGAGAAGGAGAAAGAGAAAGAAAGAAACATAGAGGGGTCATGAGTAAGGGGAGCAGCAGGCAACAGATGGAAGCACTTAAATGAACGACACACTCTGTCAGACTCAGATCAGGTTACCCTATTTTTTTGTGCCAGAAAAAAAAATTAACTGCATTCTTCGTAGAGGAGATGGGTCTTGTTAAAAAGTCACTGAAAACTGAAAAAGCTAAAACCTAATATTCAAAATTGTGAGCATGAGTTGGATTGTCTATCACTTTTAGCTTTTTTCTCTCTTTATAATGTAAAGAACTTTCTTATCTTGGCTTCCTTTACCATTAAATATAGATATTAACTAAGGAAAGTGCAGGACTAACTTTTAAGGTTCTGGGTATAATAACTGTAATAAAAAGGTTTTCTTTATTCAGAAATTAACTACTCTAATACTCAGTCATGATAAATACCATAAGTAGGATTAAATATAAGCCATCAGGACTAACCTATGTAGCTTAACAAGGAAATCAATCACCTTACTGCTCAGCCACTAACGTAAGAAGTCAAAACTGCTCATGGGCTGAAATATTAAGTAGGCCATGCCAGTCTGACACTGGATGCTAAGGAGATGTGATTTAGTTGCAAATTTAATCATGAGGTCTATGGAATAGTAATATCCCATGCCATGGAATCCATTTACTATTGTAAGAAATAAAGTATAATTCATGAATTGCAAGTTTTACTTACTCACAGCACATGCAAATTTTATTTACTGATTTTGGGGGGGGGGATTAAGGAACACTATTGATATACAAATAATCAGTTAAATATTTTAAAAGTTAAAATTATGAAGACTGCTTTGGTACTTCAAATTGAGTTCTATCAAGTAAACTATAATAGGGTGAAAGTGCTTAGCAGAGCACTGGCACAAAAGTATCAGTTGAATCTGAAATTGATCTGTATGCAGTGTCATAACTATAGGTGTCCCAGACATGTGAGTGTTTAAAATCACATTACTTTTTTCAAAAGTTTCTGCATGTTCTTCAAAAATCCTCATCCATTACTGACCCACGGGGTATTATAAGTTATTCCTAAAAGACCCTGTAAAAAGTAATATAGGACTTTGTCACTACAATGGCCAGAATTCTAGGACAAAAATGATAAAGTATTAAGAGAATATAGAAAATATTTTTTAAATGTGCCAATACTGAAAACCTAGAGACAATGAAATGATACTTTAAACCTTACGGTGTATATATATATACTTTAAGTGTGTGTTTAAAAAAAACAAAGCCTGTTACTGTCTCCATGGCAACAAAGGCCTTACACTAAGAGTGCAAACAGTATGGTTCTCCGCCAAAAGTAAGCTTTGCAATAGCAAAACTCTCACCTTTGCTAAGAATTGTAATACTTGAGTCTGTTACTTTAAAATCACTACCACGAATGAAAATCTCAGGTAATTTATATGCATATATATGTATGTATGCATACTACTAATAGCCAGTATTAGGATCTCTTTCAGTATAATTTCACCAACCAATTCAAAAATAATGAAACACTTTATTTATTCAGTATTGCTTAGTATAGGAGAAATAATTATAATTTAATTCTTAAAGCTCTTAAATCCTTTACTAGAATTTTGTTAAAGAGTTGTTATGGAATCAGAATAAGTATTTTACCTGCTGAGTTCTGACAAAGACAGCACTGGTACCTGCTCAAGGGACTCTATATATTTAAAAGTCTTAATAAAAATTTTTAATAATAAAATTTGAGGCTAGTAGACAGAAACCAGAAACAGGATAGAGATGAAATTGAAGGATGGTAGGAGAACTTGAGGGAAGTAAAAGGAGTGTACAACAATTACGAGATGGAGTCAAGGGGAAGATCAAGGTCCTAGAGATCATACAAAAAAGAGGAAAGAGATGAAGACTATGAAGAGAGTATCGACTATATGGGGTTAATCAATAGCTGAATAGATACTAGCTGAGTAAATAAAATGAAACCTCTTACTGAAATACATAATTTTCCAGGAAACAGAGCTATTTTAGATCTGTGAATCTAAATGGCACACTGACTTCTTTATTTTTCCCTTCTCAGGACATTCCAACTGAAGTTATCTTTGTAGTTCACAGTGGACATTTAATTTTTTCTATCTCCCTTCACCTCCTCCTCCACTGGGTACTGAGCATGTCTAATGATACGACTAAATTATTTTATAAGGTAGATAATGGTGCTTTCATCCAAGTTATAGAAAACTAGTGTTATTTATAAGTCAATCATGCACAGTACGTATGATCATAGATATGACAGGTTGTACAAGTTATAACACCACTGGATGGAGAACATAAAAGAGCAAGTTGGAAGATGGGGCACATTATTTTGCTTGGAAGGCTAGAATTTTATACTTCATTGTAAAAAATGGTATATAGGATGACTCAGATGGGTAAGAGAACTCTGTTACCAAAAGGATTTATCTAACAGGGGGAAAAAAATGGTTGAGATGAGATGGGTAGGAAGAATCTAAAACCAAAACCAGGTATTTTATTGTTATGTAAGAGATAACAGGAAAGTATTGCTCTGAGAGGTGATCTGACCCCACACTGAAAATATAATTCTTATGCTGTAAGAGACTTGAGTTGAGGAATCTGGCAGAGGTTGAGAGGAAGGATGCATATTGATTTAGAGGATGGGCATAGTGATTTGAAAAATCTAGGTCTTGGCTCTAACACTTACTAGTAGTAAGAAACAGGGCAAGTTATTCAGCCTTACTAAGCCTCGGTTTACTTAGAAAGTCATAGGATGGTTATAAGGCTTAACTGGTGCCAAGCATGGAAAGTATTTAGCACAGTGCTTGGATATGCTGATATGGCTCACATATAAGTTTACTAAGACATGGAGCAGTGAGAGCTATAGCTATGGAAAACAAAGCAAGTGACTTCAAGACCATAGTACATAGAGGCAGTATAACATGGTGGTATGGCAGTTAGGAGTTGGATAATGTAGAAGTTAAGGGTCTCTGCTCTGAAACCAGAGATTCTAGGTTAGATTCCCATCTCTTCCACATTCTCTTAACCGCAAGAACCTTTCTTTGCCTAAGTTTCCTCATCAGTTACTTTGGGTTAATAACAGTACCTACATCATGGATGAGTTGTGAGGATTATGCTAACGCAAATAAAATCCTCAGAACAGTGCCTAGAATAGAATAAATGCTCTATAAATGCAAGCTGCTGTTTTTGCTACTGTCATCATCATCACAGATTCAGCATTATTTGGAATGTCTGAATTGTTTGTGTGTATGTGTCAGGGCAGGGTGGGGGGTGGTAAAATAAAGATGTATAAGATGGGAGATGAGATGAACAGTGTTATCACCAATTATTTTTTAAAAACTGGGAAGGGAATAATGTTGAAGAAAATATAGTATGTTATGCCTTAGAAAGTAGTAGAATACCCAAATCAAAATGGTCTATGTTAGACAATGACAAATAGGTGGGTAAAGAAAGAGTTTAACCGTATAGTTTAGACCACTGGTTCTCAAAATGTGGTGCTTGCACCAGCAGCTTAGTATCAGCTGGGAATTTGTTAGACATGCAAATGATCGATCAGGCCCCACCCCAGATCAGCTGAATCAGAAACTCTAAAGGGTGGAGGCCCAGCCATCTGTGCTCAGTGAGCCCTGCAGGTGATTCTGATCACTAAAGTTTATGAGATTAGAGAATCTACAAACACCACATGTATAGCTGATCATTAAGAGGACTTAAGAAAAAAGCTGTAATAAAATATAAATCAAGGCCTCATCTCTGAGAGTATTAAGGTGTATGGTAAAAGTTAGGGTTTCTATTCAGTCATTCTTCTAGCAATATAACTCTTGTGTTATGTTTTTTAAAAACGGTCCCAAGTTATAAAGTATCCATCATTTGAGGCCTATTTTGAAGAAAGACCGATATTATCTATACTCACTAATTCTTCCCAAAGTCATGTGGAGGTATAGTGGGGAGTGGGGTAGTATAAGAGCAATCAGATATATTACACAGGAATGTTAATTGTGAAAGAGAAAAATCCACCTTTGGAGGTTCCTCTATAAACTGGAATGTTGTGGATGGTGCTGACGCACACACAGTCCAAACAAATATAAAGGCATTAAAATAAGAATTTTAGGGCCAGCCCCATGGCTCACTCAGGAGAGTGTGGCGCTGGTAGTGCTGAGGCTGCAGGTTCGGATCCTATACAGGGATGGCCGGTGCACTAAATGGCTGAGCGTGGTGCAGATGACGCTGTGCCAAGGGTTGCGATCCCCATACTGGTCAAAAAAAAAAAAAAAAAAAAAGAATTTTAAATACCTATTGAGGTATTTGTCTTTGATAAAGGTTTCATGAGAGAAGGGAATTTTTAGGGGAAAACTGGCACAAGACTCAGATAATCATGAGTGATTGGTATGGAGGCACATCAAATCAAAGCAAAGATCAGGAAAATGAGAAATGAAGAATGAACATAAAGATGAGCAGAACAACATAAAGTACCAAGAGAATATTTTTACATAGTTGGGTTTGAGATAAAAAAAATATATTTAATAAGGTTAATCTAAAGATAAACTAAGTGTCAAATGTGATAGGAGAATAAAAAGATTTCAGCTTAGGCAAGAAAAAGATATATGAGGCATCCAAATTGGAAAGGAAGAAGTAAAGTTATCTTTGCAGATGATATAATCTTATATATATATAGAAAACCCTAAAGATTCCACAAAAAACCTGTTAGAACTAAAAAAATGAATTCAGCAAAGTTGCAAAATACAAAATCAATTATCAAAAATCAGTTGCATTTCTATATACTAACAATGAACAATCCAAGAAGGAAGCTAAGAAAACAATTCTATCTAAAATAGAAAAAAAAAATATATATATATATACATATATATGTATATATATATATAAAATACTTAGGAATAAATTTAACCAAGGAGGCAAAAGACTTGTACTCTGAAAACTACAAAATGTTACTGTAAGGAATTAAAGAAGGCACAATAGAAAGGCACGCTTGTTCACAGATTAGAACACTTAATATTATTGAGATGGCAATACCACCCAAAGCGATCTATAGATTCAGTGTAATGCCCATCAAAATCCCAATGACATTTTTTCCCCCCAGAAATAGAAACATCTATCTTAAAATTCATATGAAATCCCAAGGGAACCTGAATAGTCGAAACAATCTTGAAAAATAAAAAAGTTGGATTCTCACACTTCCTGATTTTAAAACTTACTACAAAGCTACAGAAACCAAAACAGTGTGATACAGGCATAAAGACAGACATAGAGACCAATGGAATAGATAGAAAGACCAGAAATAAACCTTATGGTCAAATAATTTTCAACAAGGGTACTGATACCATTTAATGGAGAAAGAACAGTTTTCAATTAATGGTTTTGAGAAAACTGGATAACCTCATGCAAAAGAATGACATTGGACTTTTTTCTTTGACCATATAAAAATTAACTTAAAATGGATCAATGACCTAACATAAGAGTTTAAATTATAAAATTCTTAGAAGCAACATAAGGTGAAAAGATGTGAACTAGAGAACTGTCAAGGAAGTAGAAACGGCAGAAAATTTATCTGAAAAGAGAAAACTATATTTTAAAAAGTTTTAACATGGTTTTCAGATGCAGAATCTTATAATATTCACATTTCAGTTCCTAAACACTTACTAGAAAATAAACCTTTAGGTATTATGAATTTCCTGGAGTGCAGGTGGGAAAGAAAGGGTACAAGGAGAGATACTGTTTGTGTCATTCTTTATTTCGTCCTTAACCCCCAATCTCTGTTAGGCTTAAAATCTGAAAACAGGTAAGAATAGCATCCTTCCAACCCATCCAATATGCTGATTAACTACTTCTCATGATTGTGCTTAAATGGTGATATAAACAACATCCTGAAGAAAGAGAAAATGCCAAGGAGCATTTCCCTTATAGTTATGCACTTCCCACAAAATAGGGGGGATCAAAAACAATAAAGCAAAAAAAAAAAAAAAAAAAAAGAGAGAGAGAGAGAGAGAGAGAAAGAGAGAAAAAGAAAAAAAATAGAATTTAACAATTTGGCACAGGCTAGACATAAGTGAAAAGTAAAGAAGAGAAAAAACAATAATTCACATTCCTTGTTTTTTTTGTAGGGAGAAAGTAACTATCTAAAGAAAAGGAAAACTAAAACAAAATAACCCAGATACAATGCAGAAAAAGGAAATCAAAATTTGACATGACAGTCTTTACCCAATAAGGACTAGTCTACTATAGAAATAGTTTCTGACTCATCATAATGCAAATAAAACTATAACTTCTCTGAAACCAACTATAAAGTTAATATACAGCTGTGAAATGTCTTTCCAGTTCTAATAAATTATTAGACTATTAAACAGATTATCTGATTTCTCTGGCATCTAAACAAATATAAATGAAATATAAAATGTGTGCAGTGTGGCAAAGTATAGATGACTTTGTTTACCAATACAAATATCAGTTAGTGTGTTGCCACTAGTTATCCACAATGGGCTCTCATAAAAATCTTTCCTATCTCCATCAATCACAATGGATAGCTTTAGAAAGAAAAAATCAGAATTCATTTTATCTGAGCAAAAAAGCAACATTACATTGCTTGTACCATTTCCTAGACTAACAGCAATTATACACATTAAAAAAATATTGAAAGCTATCTAGTCAGCATTGACTTATGGCATATGATCTCAATGAAAAGAGAGACTCACTATATAACACAAAGAATGCAGAAGCCATCCAAGTGTAGAAAAAATATTGTCTTTGAATCTGTTGAAAATTAAGCAGTTTAAATATCAAAATAAGTTCTTTTAAAGAAAGTACCATTTAAAGACTTCTTAAGAATGAAAACAAAAACCCTAAAGTAATAAAATTCAAATAACTGAAATGCCATTAATAATTAAAATCCATAAACAATTCAGTAAAGAATGGAATAACTATGCACTAACAGTGACACAGCAAACTGCTACAAAGAAATAGCAAAACATAATGGAATGCACTGGCATGTTTATATATTTGCAAGTAATAATTTCCAAACAATGGGTTATCACAAATATATTAATAAAGTTGTCTACTGACCAAAAGAAAGAGGTTGTGATATCAGGGATAAATGCTTTTTTGCATCTAGTACTTTCTTGTTTAGAAGTTATTGCTGTGAGGTATAACTTGAAAATGTTATGTACAGATACATATTACTGACAACTCTAATGTAATTATGAATCTAATTTCTTCCTATTTAATTTTTCATCTTTTAAATTATTTCCTTATTTGTAAACCAATTCCATAAAATGTATCAGAGCTCTTCCATTCAATTCAGTATGTGTTCCGACCATGTGCAGAGCCCAGTACTAGATTCAAGGGATTCAAACATGATTAAGACTGTCTCTGGCCTGAAGGAACTTAATGATGGGGTTAAGACAGATTAAGAATACCTATGATACAAAGGGGAGAAATCTAAGTGCCACAAAAAGGGTACAAAACAGAAGGACATTTTTCTCTTTAAGCAAGGATTAACATAATGATCTGACAGTATTAAGATACTTCACTAAGAGAAAAATGTACTTCAGAATGCCTCCCAACTCAGTACAGAATTTAATAAATGTTAATTAATTTTCTATTAAAAACCAAAATCACGAGATGATTTTAAGAGGATGGTTTTGAATGATTAATCCTGCTAATTTACCTTCTTTTAAAGTTTCATGAAGTTTTATAGTTACAACAGTTGAAAAGTAAATGGGGGAAAATATGATCAGCTTACACCTCTAAACAGTTGGAAAGGAGCAAACTAAACCCCAAATTGAGCAGACAAAGCACATAATAAACATCAAGGCAGAAATCAACAACAAATAAAAAATAATAGAGGAAAACAATAAAGCCAGAATTTAATTCTTTGAAAAGATGAACAAAACTGAAAAACCTTAATCTAGACTGACCAAGAAAAATTGCAAAGACATGAATTACCAAAATGACAAGTGAAGGAGGACACATCACTATTGACTCTATAGAAATAAAAAGGATTATAAGGGAATATGATGAATAAGCTTATGCCAACAACTTAGGCAACTTAAATAAAACGGACATATTCCTAGGAAGACATATGTGATCAAAACTGATTCACTGAGAAATGGAAAAATCTGAGTAAATTTGTAACAAAGAAACTGAATTAGTAATTAAGCACCTTCCTACAAAGAAAAGCCCAGTCCCTGTTGACACCACTGGTGAATTCTATCATATACATTAAGAAGAAATAATAGCACTTCTTTATAAACTCTATCAGAAAATTAAGGAAGAAGTTGGGACAGGAGCAAATAACCAAGAAAAACAGGTTACTTCAGCTATATATGGTTACATTTTATATTAACGGTATGTGGAAATCTGTAGTGATATTCAATTTGACTTATGAATTTATTTTATTCTTATTTAATCAATTATCACACTTTGCCTTGTTTTAAAAATTAATGATACCACTTTAACTTCTGTCAAATAAAAAAGTTTTAAAACTAAACTTTTTCCAGCATTACATTTATTTATGATAGTTTTCTTATAGAGCTTTATAAACAATTTCAGTTTTGCTGATCTTAGTTGGTACTTCAAAGCCGAATAAAATGTAAGAAAAAAATATTTTTTAAAAAGAGCCTTCTGATAACAGCTTCAATCTCATTTATTGTTATTGGTCTGTTCAGATTTTCTATATCCTCTTGGCTCAGTTTTGGTAATTTGTATGCATCCAGAATCTATCCATCTCTTCCAGATTTTCAAATTTGTTGGCATGTAGTTCTTTATAGTAGTCTCTAATGATTCCTTGTATTTCTGAGGTGTTGGTTGTACTATCACCTTTTTCATTTCTAATTTTTGTTATTTGGGTCTTCTCTCTTCTTTTCTTAGTTAATCTTGCTTAAAGTTAAAGGTTTGTTGATTTTGTTCATCTTTTCAAAAAACCAACTTTTTGTTTCACTGATCTTTTGTACTGTTTTTTGGGTTTCTATTTCATTAAGTTCTGCTCTGATCTTAATTATTTCTTTCCGTCTACTAAATTTAGGTTTGGATTGTTCTCATTTTTGTAGATCTTTAAGGTGAAATGTTAGGTTGTTTATTTGCAATCTTTCCATTCTTCTGAAGTAAGTATTTAATGCAAGAAATTTCCCCCTTAATACTGCATTTGCAGGATCCCACATGTTTTGGTATGATGTGTCATTATTTTCATTAGTTTCAAGAAATTTTTTGATTTCCTGTTTAATTTCTTCTTGGACCCATATGTCATTAATTAGAATGTTGTTTAATTTCCATATGTTTGTATAGTTTCAAGAGTTTCATTTATTATTGATTTCTAATTTTAATCCATTGTGATCAGAAAAAATACATGGAATAATGCCAATTTTTTTGAATTTGTTGAGACTTGTTTTGTGACCTAACATGTGGTCTATCCCGGAGAACGTCCCACATGCTGATGAGAAGTATGAATATTGTGAGGTTGTTGGATGGAATGTTCTGTACATATCTGCCAAGTCCAATAGGTCTAAAGTATTGTTTAGGTCTTGTGTTTCTCTATTGATTTTTTGCCTAGATGATCTGTCCAATGTTGAGAGTGGGGTGTTCAGGTCCCCTGCTATTATGGTGTTAGTGTCAATCTCTTTCTTTAGATCTAATAGTGTTTGCTTTGTAAATGTGGCTGCTCTGACATTGGGTGCATATATATTTATGATTGTTATGTCTTCTTGATGGATAGACCCTTTTATCATTATATAGTGGCCTTCTTTATCTTTTTATGGCTTTTGCTTTAAAGTCTATTTTATCTGATATAAGAATAGCTACTGCAGCTCGTTTTTCATTTCTATTTGCATGATATATCTTTTCCACCCTTTCACTCTTAGTCTATGTGTGTCTTTACAGGTCAAGTGAGTCTCTTGAAGACAGCATATTGTTGGGTCCATCTTTTTAATCCAGTCAGTCAATCTGTGTCTTTTGAATGGAGAATTTAATCCCTTTATATTTAGAGTTATTATTGAAAGGTGTTGATTTACTCCTAGCATTTTACTGATTTTTGTTTAGATGTCTTCAGTACCTTTTGTTCCTTTCTTTCTAATTTTCTGTTTGTCTTCTGTATTTGTTGGTTTCTTGGGGTGACAGATAAACTATTTTTTTTCTCTTTTGTTAGCATTTTTGTTTTGCTGGTAGGTATTGTTCTTTCTTGAATATGCATGGCAGTGATGGTTGTTTTTGTGGTATCAAACCTAGTACTTCTTTGGGAATTTCTTGTAGGGCTGGTCGTTGGTAGTGAACTCCCGCAATTTTTGTTTTTCTGAGAAATATACTATTTGTCCTTCACTTTGGAAGGATAGCCTTGCTGGGTAAAGTGTTCTTGGCTGGCAATTTTTGTCCTTTAGTGTTTTGAATATATCATTCCATTCTTTTCTGGCTTTTAGGGTTTCTGATGAAAAGTATGATGTTATTCTGATTGGGACTCCCTTATAGGTGACTTGCCACTTTTCTCTTGCAGCTTTTAAGATTCTCTCTTTGTCTTTGAGTTTTGCCAGTTTGATTTTTACATGTCTTGGAGAGGACCTTTTTGGGTTGAATGTGTTTGGTGATCTTTAGTCTTCCTGAATCTGGAGATCTGTGACTTTCCCTATACCTGGGAAGTTTTCTGCTATTATTCCATTGAATATGTTTTCAATGCCATTTCCTTTTTCCTCCCCTTCTGGAATACCCATGATTCAGATATTTGAGCACTTAAGGTTGTCTGTTGTCTCTTTTAGATTTTCTTCAATTTTTTTAAATTCTTTTTTCTTTTTTCTGGTCTGCCTGTGATAATTCACACAGCTTGTCTTCAAGGTTAGAAATTCTCTCTTCTGCTTGTTCAAGTCTGCTGGTTAAACTCTCTGTTGTGTTTTTTATTTTGTTGAATGAATCCTTCAGCTCCACAAGCTCAGCTACATTCTTTTTTAAGGCATTGATTTCTTTGTACATTTCTTCTTTCAGATCCATTATATTTTTTCTCATTTCATTGTGTTGTCTAACTGAGTTTTCTTGTATCGCATTTAGTTTCCTTAGAATTGTTACTCTAAATTCCTTGTCTGTCATTTCAAAGACTTCCTCTTCTATAAGATCTAGTGCTTGACAGCCATTATCCTCCTTTGGTGGCGATGTACCTTCCTGATTTTTCATATTTCTGTTATCTTTCCTTTTGTGTTTTGTCATTGTGGCTGGGGGTACCACAGTCCACTTGTTTCACCCTGATGTCTGGCTTGGATCCTGAAGGGACTGCCCCTTTTGGGCAGCAGGAACTAGTCTGGGCTGTTCTGGGACAGCTGGCTCAGGGTGTGGGGGCCCCAAGGCTCTTAAGTCTCTCCCAGGGGCAGGAACTGGCCTGGGTCAGAAGTCTCAGCCCACCTGCCTTCTGCAGCACAGCTGGCTCAGGGTGTGGGGGCCCCAAGCCTCTTAAGTTTCTCCAGGCAGTGGGGACCAGCCTGGGCTGGAAGTCCCACCCCACCTGCCTTCTCTGGGATGGCTGTCTCGGGGTGTGGGAGACCTGAGGCTCTTAAGTCTCTCCTGGTGGCGGGGACCGGCCTGGGCCAGAAGTTCTGGCCCACCTGCCTTCTCCAGCCTGGCAGGCTTGGGGCATGTGGGCCCAGAAGCTTTAAAGTCTCTCTATGCAGTGGGGAGCAACCTGAACTGGGGTTCCATGGCACACAGTTCCTGCCTGCAGCGCAGATCTTGGGTCTTCTGTCATTGCTCCTTAATAGTTGCAAATTACTCTCTTCCACAGAGCAACACCAGGAACCAACTACTCCACCATCTTGACTGGAACCAAAAATTATTTTAAATGATCCTTAAAAACAGCTGTCCTGAAGAGTAGTCCTGGTTTGCTAGGTGAACTAGAAACAGACATTGTTGTCTGAAGGCACAGAGATGTTTTAGGTTGTTATAGCAGCATAGTCTAGCCTATTCTAATGAAAAAGCTCTTTTCAATTATCTGTGAATCCTTCAGAATACATCATGAAGAAAATTTTAATGTGATGCTCATATGTCTAACAGATGTTTAACAGAGGCTCGAAGGCTTTAGCTTCAGAGCCATTTGAGGGTTTACATATCTAGCTAGAATTAAAGGTCTAGTTAATCTTCTAGTTATGGAACATGATACTGATTTTTCTGTTTGACTAGTAATATATGGCTTCTTTTAGGATAAATTTATTTAAGTAAAAGCATGAAATTACAAGAAAATATTAGAAAAACTAAAAATTTTTTTTTAAGTTAAAGTATGGTTATAAGCCGTTCTTAAAAAGTATTGTTATATGCAGGTATGGCAAAAATCATGAAGATGCTATGCTACATGAATGAAATTGAAAAAAGTTCACTGTAACAAACTATATTTCAATAGGGAGACTCTTGATTTAATTCTCCATTTTTTGTCCATTCTGTGTTGAGTCGTGAGCAAAAAATTTAGGCAACTGCATTTATTTTTATTTATTTACTTATTAAAAATATTCATGAGATACAAAGCTAATTGTCCCCCCTCCTGCCCATGATGTGAGGGTCAGATTCATACTGGGGGCATACCCATTACCAGAAATTACTTTTGTACCCTTTGTCCCCTCCCAATTATCCCCCAACCTCCCTCCCCCTCTCCCCTCCACTCCTATTTGTAGCCCTAGGAATGTTCCCTCCCTCTGTTAGACCACGGTACTACTGTGGTCTTTCTTTCCTTCCTTCCTTTCTCTCTTAGCTCCCACATATGAGTGCACACATGTGGTATTTATCCCTCTGTGCTTGGCTTGTTCACTCAACATAAGTTTCTCCAGGTTCATCCATGTTGTTGCAAATGGGAGTATTTCATTCTTTTTTATGGCAGAGTAGTAGTCCATAGTGTATGTATACCACAGTTTCCTTATCCAACCATCTATTGATGGACATTTAGGTTGGTTCCATATCTTGGCTATTGTAAACAGAGCTGCGATAAACATGGGAGTGTAGGTATCTCTTAGACAGGATGATATCCATTCCTCTGGATATATACCCAGAAGAGGGACTGCTGGATCATATGGATCAAATCTATCTGTAGTTGTTTGAGAAATCTCCATATTGTTTTCCATAGTGGTTGTACTAATTTACAGTCCCACCAACAGTTCAGTAGTGTTCCCTTCTCTCCACATCCTCACCAGCATTTGTTATTCACCGTCTTTTTGATTATAGCCAGTCTAACTGGAGTGAGGTGGTATCTCAATGTGGTTTTAATTTGCATTTCCCTGATGACTAGTGATGTTGAGCATTTTTTCATACATCTGTTGGCCATTTCTATGTCTTCCTCTGAAAAATGTCTACTCAACTCCTTTGCCCATTTTTTAATTGGGTCATATATATATATATATATATATTTACTGTATAATTGCTTGTGTTCTATGTATATTTTAGATATTAGTCCCTTGCTGGATGCATAGTTAGCAAAAATTTTCTCCCACTCTGTAGGTTGTCTTTTCACTCTGTTGATTGTTTCTTTTGCTGTGCAGAAACTTTTTAGTTTTATATAGTCCTATTTGTTTATTTTTTCTTTTGTTGCTTGTGCTTTTGGGCTCATGTTCATAAATAGGCAACTGCATTTAAATTAGTATCCACTATAAAGGATAGAACTGCGAAAATATTTTTTAATAATAAGAACAATCTATTAGAGTCATGACTGGGATATTGGTTTGGTAATAAAGAGAATCAGGAGATAATGTATAATTGGAGAAAATAAATTAATCAATAAAAAAGACTTCTCATATAAAAAGTCCTATAATTATTGAAGAAATCTAGTCATTTGCTTAAATAATCAGAGCAGTCTCCTCTTAAAATTTTTTGCCATCTTTTTAGGAAAGCAAATCCAATTCTACATATTTTTAACAGCCTTCAGTTCTGTTGATGGAATAGTCAGAGGTCAAAAGTGAGAAAAGCAGCAGCACAGGCTGAATCTGTGTGTTTTACATACAGCACACAATCTCTGAAGAACATACATCCCTGGTTACAATGCAGCATCCTAATTTAGACCTGAGTGGTATGTCAATATAGGAAAGATATAGTTTACTTTGTTGAACTGAGAGTAAATCCCAAGGTCATTCTTGAAAGCTTTAGAGTGACTAGTGGGTTCTCACACTTGCAGTTTTCTAAATTATGCTACCACACTTCAAAATATGTAAAGTGTTTCATCATGGTCACTTACCAAACTTGGCACAGAAAGAAAAACCTTTGAAAAACTTTCCTCTGATCATGAAGAAGAAGAAAAGAAAGATAGATAAGATGAAGAAGAGAAGTATTTCATTTCAGAAGATGAAAGGAAGAATACAGATTAACAAGGAGATAGGGACAGGATATGCAACAGTCCAAGCAGAACAAGAGCAAACACCAGATCCAGTGTTTTCATCTTAATAAACTGGTATAAACCGTTTGAGAAAGACTGAAGTCTCTCAAGCTCACTTTTAGCTGATATATTTGTAAAAATTATGGTCCTCTTCCACAGACATATTACCACAGTTACAGCACAATCGTGTTTTCTCCTTATATTAGTTAGGGTAGGCCAAGAGCTGAAACAAACAACCCTATAATGGGTTATAACATAATGTTGTATTAACCCTACAGTGGCTTAATACAACAGAATAGATTTCTCACTTAATATAGGTGTTCAGCAGGAAGAACCTTCTTTCTGTAATGTAGTTCCGCCACTACCTTAGAGCCCCAGTGTTCTTTGCTGGATTCTCTGCATTGAACTAAAGACCAAGAGGAATGGTGTGTGAGGATTTTATACATGTGTGAGGATTTTATAGCCTACTTCCACTAATATTTCATTCAAATTCAGTCACACAACACACTTAATTGTAAGGAAGGCAGGGATATGCAGTTTACCCACGTGCCAGGAAGAATGGGGAACAGGTTTTGGCAAAAACATGGTATTCTTTGCCATGCTCTGTTTAATACCTTGGAAATTCATTAAAGTGAAATGCAGAGCTAATTAACAAAGCAGCAGATCCTGTTTTAAATTTATCCCTTTTTCTTTGGAATGTGCTGAATATATATATCACCAGAACTTAGGATCAATTTAAATTTATATATTGATTTCCAATCTTTTTTTCATTCAAATATAATGCTTTATATTACAGTGCCTAGAATATTTTTTGGCATATGATAGCGGGTTAATAATATTTGCTAAATGAACAGTACACAGTAGAAAATCAAAGCAAAGACAGGCATTACAAAGGTCAATCACCTTTCTGAGAGACTTAAAAAGACTTTCATGAAAAAGACTGTATAAACTGTCTTCATTATAACTATTTAATTTCCAGTTTTACTGGCTAGATTATTTTACATAAAAAATATCCAACAAAATATGCTGAGAGTTAAAAGGGTAACACATGTGAAAATAAAAGACACTTTGGCTGTGTCCTGACTCTTCCACATTCAGGGATATTTGAATGATACTAACAAAAGAAGTCAATATCTTTCTATCCCCAACTTGCAGCGGGGAGGCTAAGTAGCTCCTTCCTAACCCTCTGAGGCAGATAAGTCACTTGTGGATCAGTTTAATACTTCTGAATCTTGTTTTTAAGCTTTGTTTAGGCAGGACTGGAGTAAATTTTTATTCCAAGGCCAGTTCAGCCCTACTACTTAATGCGTGTCCTTTCTTGGATCTTGGATCTCTACTGAATGCTCCGGATTTTAAACAAGATCTCTTCATTCTGGCAGGTCAGAATAAAAAAAAAAAAAAAAAAAATCTCCCATTCCTGTGGGAACTCTAGGAATTGTTTGTTCAGTTTATAGTTCCCCTGGTATTTATTCTTTCTCTATCCTCATGGTGTCTCACCTCACATCTCTGCAACTCAGTACTAAAGACTCAAAGAGAACCCTAAACAGAATTTTGTAGTTCTGTCTCTGCTTAGCTCCCTGTTCTTCAGTACTCTGTAATTCCAGTTGTCTTGGCCTTCTCAATCTCTGATCTGTTTCTCCCCTTCAGCAACACTGTCATTCTCTGCTGGAGTTCTCCATAGTCACAATCCCTTCAAGGCAGAAACCCAGGGTTCACCTAGTTCCCACCACCACCTCCCTTTCTATCAGGGATCACATTACCATGCTGTCAACAGTCCAATGCCTCAAAACAGTTGTTTCTAGTGAGAAGGCAAGTCCAGTACTGGTTACTTCATCATAGTGGAAAGAAGTCTCTCACGGTGTTTTAATTTGCATTTTTCATATGTTTATTATTCAAAATATGGCTGACAAAAAACAGACTCTTTGTTTTATATACTGCTGTATCCTTAGTAGTGCCTGTGATAGTACCTGGCACAAAGCAAGTACTATTATTTGTTGAATGAATTAACTAGTTTATGTTTGTTTATATGTTTTTGTAGGTATAAATGATCTATTCATGGCCTTCATCCATTTAGTGATTAAGACCTAAGAAAATTGATGATTCTAAGTGTATCCAGGGTAACTCAAGAATAAGTATGTTCCTCTCACATAAATTCTGTTTTCATGCAATTGTGTGGTGCTACAAGAAAGAATATACTAGATACACTGATATGTAAATAGCACATACGAATGAGAACATACAAGCAATAAATATGGAGACAACATGGTGCTCCAAAGAAGCAGTTATTGGAAAGATGACTGCAATATTTTTTAGGACATTCTTAGAGATATTACTTCAGTGGGATTTTAAATAAATTAAATTCTCATTACAAGAAGAAACTGGGATTTAAATCTTTGTTTATCTCTACATGTTATTACAAAGAAAAAGACAAATTTTGTAGCCTACAACTTATTGTAAATGACATCTCTTTACAGCAGTGAATGGCAAAACTCACAGTGTAAGAGATAAAATAAGGCAGAGTAGATTTCAATTACCTATTTTATTATCTTTGCATACACAAATCAATAATCTGATTTCAGAAAAGCCTTTTAAATATGCTAACTTGGAACACAATACTCAAATGCCAATCAGTTTAATGGGATTAGGTTTTCATTTCCATACATCTCAAGAACAGCTAGATTTTTGACAATATAAAGAGTTCCAAGTTTCAAACTATGGATATGTTGGCTTACATGTGATTACTGGTTAACGGTATGAGTAATTCTATTTATTTGTCAGACCAACTTGTGAGTTTTAAAATAGCTACGATATAGAACTCCATTAAAATTTAAAATATTATATAAACAGGTTTCATCACAGGAAAATTGGAAAATATAAAAAGCAAAAATAACAAAAGTAAAAATTACCAGAAATGCTCCCTCTGTTAAATTTCAAAGCACATGGCCTTTCCTATTGTTTTATTTTACATAAAATGTTAATGTTAACAGAAGCAGCTAAAAATGATTGATGACTTCTTTTCTGAAATGTATGACTTTTGAAAGGAATACTCAGATCCTAAAAGTAGCAAGTATGTTCATTAATCAACAAATATGCCCAAGAAGAGTAGCATCACTAACATGAAGCTGAATATTAGCACAATTTTTCTTTGTTAAATAATTCTCATTTCCTCAAAATATAAAATGTCTCAAAACAAGTTTTACATATGTAACTTTCATAACATATTTTTATATATAACCTATGCAATAATACAGAATAGATAATGTGGTATGACTAGAAGGCATGAGGAAAGATGTACTTGTAAATGTTATAAAAATTAGTTAATATGTCCCCTTTTCTCCCAAATTAAAAAAAAAACACCTTTTCTAGCACCTTTTAAGATAGAAATATTACGTATATAATTTCCCATCTTTTCATCTTATATCTATGAGTAGGGTGAGAGAAATAGTAGGATAAAGAAAAGAACATAGTAGTTGAAAGTAGGGGCTTTAGAATGTGACTTGTGTTACGTGGCCTATTGTTATGTGGTCTTCAACAAATTATTTAACTTTTCCAAGGCTGGATTCCTCATCTTTAAATGTGAGCCATAATCTCTCATTTACAGTTGTTATGAGGATTAAATTTAAAGGGTAAAAAGTAGATAAGGCTAAAAAAGAAGATATTTGTATTTATTATTCTTTGGAAAGAGGCAGCTGCACTATAATGTGTTATTCAAGGCCAAAGACTGAGCTACCCCTGGAACAGAAACTAAAATATAGAACTTGGATTCATGGTTTAGTCATAGAGCACACAATAAGATGCTCTGTACATCTCTAAACTAAGTGGCCTATGTAATTATAATAACAACATGCCACTTATCTGTCGAGGCTATTATAAAGATTTAAATGAATTCATCTTTGTAAAATTAGCATCATCCAATGCCAGATGTTGCTATATGATCACGACAATGATGATGATGGTGGTAGTGGTGATGGCCATGATAAGGTGAGAGGCAACGGAGGAACATGGAGATGTATAAAGTAAAAGTTAAGGTGCTGATCAGAACATTTGACATCTAAAGGGATGATTTAGGACATCAAATTCCAAGAAGTAATTTACTCATGATTCCTGCCTCAGTTCTATCTGCCTCCCTCCCACCTCCAAATGGTTTAACTTATTTAATGGATGAAAGTTACTCTCTTTAGTGGAATACATATTATAACAAGAGTATTAATCCAAGTCTTCTTGCAGGTATGACAGGGAAAGGTAGAGTACGTTTGAGAAGAGTTGTTTTATAATATGAGAAAGCTAGAAAAAGGTTCCCTTTTGAATGTTTTACTATGTTTTAAAAGTATGCTAAGTTATACAAGACTGCATCTAGGATTCTGGTATTATAAATGTGAAGTATAAATCCCACCCATTCTATTATCTGTGTACAAATCATCAAACTGTACTAGAATATAAGCTCTTTGAAGGCAGGGACTGTGGGATAATTGTCTCAGAACATGATACATAATGCATTCACACTGCTGCATTCCATTTTGCTTTAGCTATCAATAATGGCTGAAAATATGCTGACTAGGTAGAATTACATAAAATTCCTTGAAAAAATAGTTTTAAATATACTCAAGAACTGAGAAAGACTTGGATAGTAAGCATATATGCAACAGTCAGCAATCATTTACTGGCAACTCCAAAATGATTTCTCCACAGCAGACACAAAACATCTAGGGTTAAACAAAGAAAGCAGAAAGATAAGAATGATGGAAGGTTACTTAAATCTGCCCCCACCCCCCACCGCCTTTTTTTTTTCTTTTTGAAAACTTCAAGAAAGTAAACCGAAGAAAAGCTGGGAGGTAGAAAATTGCTACTATCTGCATAAACATGAACATTATACCAGTACTGTAATAAAATTCTGTAAGGATAGATTAAAAACAAATTAAGTCTTTGTCCATGGACAAAAATGACTATTGAGACATTTTCAAAAATTAAGTATATAAAGGCCAATAACTTTCTGGCTTGTTTTTGGAATGTGCAGTTGCTACTAAGCTTATAATAGGGAACTCACAACACAGAACACTTAGTAATTCTAGCCCTGAGTAAAGAATCATATTTCTCTGACCTTAGAAAATCTGTCAGAAATTCCTAGCCTCTGTAAGAGGACAAACTGCTTTTCAGTCTCCTTAAACCCTGGTATCATCTGGCTGGGAGAGAATAGGGACGATAGGAAGATGGTTACTTCCTGAGAAGAACAAGTATGGAGAGCTGAGTTGCCTTCTAAGGTGCAAAGTTAGTCATGAAAAAAAGGGCTAGCTGGAGTAACAGAACTAGCATTCTGCCAGGGAAGGCTTTGAGTCAGAGGTAAAAGCAGGGATTTTTATTCTGGCTTTCCTTAAATACAGAAAAGCACGAAATACTGTTTGTCATATTCTTCTTGGTAAAATAGTAGTAAGAGGTTGGTATTTAAAAAGGCAAAACAGTAGACACAGAGTTGACTTAGAGGTATGTGTTTTTTTACTATTTTCATAAATCTCCTGCCACCTCCAGTTTTCAAACTAAATAAAACATATGATTCTATTCACCATATTACTTTAAGATTTGAAAAAAATCCTAGCAGTAGGATGGAGGTAGAATGAGTGTTACTTAATACAGTAAAGAGGAATGAAAGCTAAAAAACAAATTTCAAATAAAAACATGTATACATTTTTCTTGTGATTTTTGTCATTTTACTAATGTATCTCACTGAATGAATGGAAACGAGAAAACAGAATTAAAATATATGAAACAACAAATGGTAAGGAAGAGAACAATAAAATCAGAATTTTTATAAAATTTGGCACTAAAGCCAAATGTTAGCTCCTCGATGCATAAATATTTCTATGGTTAGAGAAAAAAATCTCAAAATCCTATCAGCGAGGTTCTACTTCTGTACAACCAAGAAAGATCCACGACATGGGCCCTCTCACAGATAACAACTTACAAAAAACAACTACCTAAATGCTCTGGAGATTGAACACAAGTATAGAGATTCTGGAGGAGAGTTGATAATTGCAAGAAAAGATCAAATCAGGATGAGTTCCCCATTTCTTTGGCTTTTGGCCTAAAAGCAAACCACAGTCAGCACTGCCTGGGATCATTAAAAACTCCAATAGAAAACATACGCTTTTTCAAGTCTGAAGAACCAAAAGACAGACCTTCTGGCAACAACAGTCAGTGGAAAGCAAAGGGCGGAGGACTTCCAGAACAGAGAGAGACAGCACTAAAAGGGGAAGCCCAAATTCTGTGTGTAAACTCTGCACAAACCTCAGGCTAATCCTTGAACCACATGCACAGGGCAGATAGGCTAAGGATAAAGCAATTGAACTGAACTAGTCTGATGCCCAAGAGACAGAATTTTCCATTTGCATAAGACCAAGTTAATTTCTTGCTAAAAGAAAAATACTGATATTCTTTGAAAGAGTATGGCAAAACCAACTGTATCCACTGTATAAAATGTCCAGGATACAATACAAAATTACCCCGTACATGAAGAGCCCAGAAAATGTGACCCATCATCAAGAGAAAGGATGGAAACCAACCAAGACACCCTAGATGTTGCAATTAGCAGATAGAACTTTAAGGCAGCTATTATATCTATGCTCAGAGAGGTTTTAAAAAAATGCTTTTAATTAAAAGAGAGACAGAAAATCTCAGCAGAGAAACAGGAACTATAAAAAAGTACCAAAAAGAAATTCTAGAACTGAAAAACATAACAGCTGAAATTAAAAAGTCACTGTAGGGCCGGCCCGTGGCTCACTCGGAAGAGTGTGGTGCTGATGACACCAAGGCCACGGGTTCAGATCACATATAGGGATGGCCGGTTGCTCACTGGCTGAGCGTGGTGCTGACAACACCAAGTCAAGGGTTAAGATCCCCTTACCAGTCATCTTTAAAAAAAAAAAAAAAAAAAAAAGTCACTGTATAGGTTTAATAGCATGTTTAAACATTTAAACATGACTATTTATTTTGATATACAAAAAACTGCATACATGTAATGTACACAATTTGATGAATTTGGATATATGCAAACACCTGTGAAACTATCACCACAATAAAGGTAATAAACAATCCATCACTTCCAAAAGTTTCGTGTCCCCACCACTTTTGTTTTTTGATTTTTTTTGTGGTAAGAATATTTAACATGAATCTAACCTCTTAATAAATATTAAGTGCACAATACTGTTAACTAGATACTATGCTGTACAGCTGGTCTCTAGAACATTTTCATCTGGTATAACTGAAACTTTATATCCACTGAACAAATCCCCATTTCCTTCTCCCTGCCAGCTTCTGGCAACCACAAATCTACTCTCTTCATCTATGAATGTGACTAGTTTAGATGGCTCATGTAAATGGAATCATGCAGTATTTGTTCTGTGACTGGTTTATTTTACTTAGATATTTAGATTGTTTCCATACTTTAGCTATTGTGAATAATGCTGCAATGAAGATAAGAGTGCAGATATCTCTTTGAAATTCTGATTTCATTTCCTTTGAGTAACACCCAGTAGTAAGATTGCTAAATCATATGGCAGTTCTATTTTAATATTTTGAGGAACCACCTCACTGTTTTCCATAGCAGCTTTACCTTTCTTCATTCACACCAATGTACAAGGGTTTCAATTTCTCTAAATTCTCACCAACATTTATCTAGCAAGGTTATTTGTTTTGCTACTGAGTTGTAAGAGTTCCCCATATATTTTGGAACTCATATGTACACACACACAAACACATACGCACTGATCTTAAACAAGGGTGTCAATAATACACAATGGGGAAAGAAGTCTCTTTAATAAATGGTACTGGTAAGACTGAATCCCCATATGGAGAAGAATTAAATTGGGCCCTTATTTTATATCATACACAAAGATCAACTTAAAATATATTAAAGACTTAAATACCAGACCTGAAACTATAAAACTCCTAGAAGAAAACATAGAGAAAAAGCTTCTTGACACTGAACTTCTCAGTGATTTCTTGGATATAACATCAAAAGCACAGGCAACAAAAGCAAAAATGGATTAGTGGAACTACATCAGAATGAAAGAGCAACCTACAGAAAGGGATAAGATATTTGCTTGCCTTTTCATTTCATTTCATGTCTTATGTTTAAGTCTTTAATCTATTTTAAGTTAATATTAGTGTGTGGTGTAAAATAAAGGTCCAATTTCATTCTCTTCCATGTTGATATCCACTTTTACCAGCACAATTTGTTGGAGAGACTATCCTATCCCCATTGTGTATTCTTGACACTCTTGTTGAAGACCAGTTGTTCATGTATGAATGGGTTTATTTCTGAGATCTCTATTCTGTTTCACTGGTCTATATGTCTGTTTTAATGCCCATACTGTACTGTTTTAATTATTGCAGCTTTGTAACATATTTTGGAAACTGGAAAAGTGATGACTCGGTTTTGTTGTACTTTCTCACTTGTTTTGGCTATTCAGGCTGTGTGATTAGATATGAATTTCAGGATTGTTTTTTCTTATTTCCGTAAAAAAAAAAAAAAATGCCACTGGGATTTTAATGGGAATAGCGTTAAGTCTGCATATCGCTTTGGGCAGTATGGACATTTTAACAATATTAAGTCTTCTAATCCATGAACATGGGATATCTTTCCACTTATTTTTATCTTCTTTAATTTCTTTCTTCAGTGTTTTGAACTTTTTAGTGTACAAGTCTTTCACTTCCTTGGTTAAGTTTATTCCTAAGTAGGCTTTTCTTTTCTGATGCTATTGCAAATGCAATTCCATTCTTGACTTCTTTTTTGGAAAGATAACCATCTTCAACAAGGGAGTAAAGAAATGCACCTGATTTTTGCATGCTGATTTTGCATCTTGCAATTTTACTGAATTTGTTTATTAGTTCCAACGGTTTTTTGTGTGTAGAGTCTTTAGGGTTTCCAACATGTAAGATCATGTCATCTGCAAAGAGATAATTTTACTTCTTTCTTTCTAATTTGGATGCCTTTTAGTTCTTTATCTTGCTGAACTGCTCTGACTAGGACTTTCAGTACTATGTCAAATAAAAGTAATGAGAGTGGGCATCTTTGTTATGTTCCTGATCTCAAAGGAAAAGCTTTCAATTTTTCATTGTTGAGTATTATATTAGCTGTGGACTCATCATATATGGCCTTTACTATGTTGAGGTACATTCCTTCTATACTTAGTTTGTTGAGAGTTTTGTTGTTGTTGTTTATCATGAAAGGGTATTGAATTTTATCAGATGCTTTTTCTGCATCTGTTGAGATGATCAAATGATTTTTATCCTTCATCTTATTAATGTAGTGTATCACATTTATTGATCTGCATATGTTGAATCATCCTTGCATCCCATGGATAAATCTCACTTCATCATGGTGTATGATTCTTTTAATATGCTGATGGATTTAATTTCTTAGTACTTTGAGGATTTTTGCATCTGTGTTTATCAGGGATATTAGCCTGTACTTTTCTTGCAGTGTCTTTGTCTGGCTTTAATATTAGGGTAATGTTGACTTCATAAAATGAGTTTGGAAGTGTTCCCACCTCTTCAATTTTCCTGGAAGAGTTTGAGAAGGATTGGTATTAATTTTTCTTCAAGAGTTTGGCAGAATTCACCAATGAAGCCATCTGATCCTGGTCATTTCTTTGTTGGGAGGTTCTTGATTACAGATTCAATCTCCTTACTCATTATGGTCTGTTCAGGTTTTCTATTTCTTCATAGCACAGCCTTGGTAGGTTGTATATTTCTAGGAATTTACCCATTTATTCTAGGTTATTCAATTTGTTGCCATGTAATTGTTATATATAGTTATATATAGTAGTCTCATAATCTTTTTTACTTCTGTGTCATCATTGGTAATGTCCTCTTTCATTTCTGATCTTATTTGTCTTCTCTCTTCTTAGTCTAAACAAAGACTTGTCAATTTTTATCTTTTTTTAAAAACTCTTAGTTTTATTAATTTTTTTCTATCTTGGGAGGCATCTTGCAATTTTACTGAATGTTTCTTTTTTAATCTTTATTATTTCCTTCCTTCTCCTAGCTATAAATTTTGGTATGGGGGGAGAAGAACCAAAACCCCTGTGTATACAGAGGACCTACTATAAATACAGTCCCAGAAGAAGAGAAAACGGGGCAGAAACAAAAATATATGAAGGAATAATGGCTAAATATCTCTCAAATCTGGTGAAAGACATACATTCACATCAAGAAAGCCAAAAACTGTGTGCATGATAAATATGAACAGAACCACATTAGGCTTGTCATCAACTGGTGAACACCAAAGAAAAGAGAAAATCTTGAAAGCATCCAGAAAAAAAGCAATATATTATACATAATGGCCAACAATTTGAATAACATCGAACTTCTCATCAGAAATGTGGAGGTCTAATATATAAATTCACACACACACACACACACACACACACACACACACACACAAAACTGGGGGGGGGAAGTAATACAACAACCACAATTACTTGAAGTTGATACGACAAGCAAACAGAAAAGACACTGTTGGGGGGGGGAGGGAGAAGGGAGGGAGGTTTTGGTGATGGGGAGCAATAATCAGCCACAATGTATATCGACAAAATAAAATTTAAAAAAAATAAAAATAAATAAATAAATAAAATAAAATAAAATAAAATAAAATAAAAATAAAATAAAAAAAGAAATGTGGAGGTCAACACAATGACTAAAATTAGAAAACAACAACAAAAGGGACACTAGAAACTGTATGAATACATGTTTAGGAGTATACAACAACAGTATGCTCCTCAACAACGAATGGATCCAAGAAAAAAATCAAAAAGGATATTTAAAAATTCCCAGAGACAAATGAAAATAAAAATACAGCATACCAGAACGTACGGGATTCAACAAAAGCAGTTCTAAGAAGAAAGTTTATAGCAATAAATGCCTACATCAAAAAAGAAGAAAGACTCTAAACAGCCTAACGTTACATCTCAAGGAGCTGGAAAAACAGGAACAAACCAAACCCCAAATCAGTAAGGAGAGAAATAACAAAGATCAGAACAGAAATAAATGAATTAGAGATTTAAAAAACAATATAAAACCTTGATGAAACAGAGTTGGTTTTTCTAAAACATAAACAAAATCAGAAATGAAAAAGGAGACGTTTACAACTGATACCACAGAAATACAGAGGATCATAAGAGACTACTACAAACAACTATATGTGAACCAAGTGAAAATCCTAGAAGAAATGGATAAATTCCTGGATACATACAACCTACCAAAGTTGAATCATGAAGAACTAGAAAACCTGCACAGACCAATAACGAGTAATTAGAGTGAGGCAGTAATAAAAAGTCTCCTAACAAAGAAAACTCCAGGATCAGATGGCTTCATTGCTGAATTCTACCAATTCTTCTCAAACTCTTCTAAAAAACTGTGGGAATGCTTCCAAACTCTTTCTACAAGGCCATCGTTGCCCTTATACCAAACACAAAAAAAGATACAACAAAGAAAGAAAACTAGAGACCAAAACAGATGCAAAGATCCTCAACAAAATACTAGCAAACAGAATCCAACAATGCATTAAAAAGATCATCATACACCTCAACCAAGTGGGATGAATCCCAGGGATGCAAGGATTGGTCAACATACGCAAATCTCTAAATGCGATACATTGTATCAATAGAGTGGAGAAAAAACCCCTTATGATTATTTTATTAGATGCAGAAAAGCATTTGATAAAATCCAACACCCATTCATGACAAAAACCACTCAACAAATTAGGTATAGAAGGAATGTACCTTAACACAATAAATGCCATATATGACAAACCCACAGCCAATATCATACTGAAAGGACAAAAAGTGGAGGCTTTTCTTCTAAGATCTGGAACAAGACAAAGATGTCTGCTTTCCCCATTCCTATTAAACATATTACTAGAAGTCTAGCCAGTGTGATAAGGTTAGAGAAAGTAAAAAAGGGCATTCAAATTGGAAAGAAGTTAAAGTATCCCTATTTGCAGATGACATGATCTTATACAAAGAAAACTCGCAAGACTCCTCCAGAAAATTATTAGAACTAATAAATGAATTCAGTATAGTAGCAGGATACAAAATCAACACACAAAAATCAACAGCCTTCCTATACACCAATAAAGCAACAGCCATAGAAGAAATCAAGAAAGTAATCCCATTCACAATAGCTACCAAAAAAATGAAATACCTATGAAAACCATGAAACATTGGTGAAAAGAAAATTGAAGGGGACACAACTGAATGGAAAGACTTCCCATATTCATGGGCTGGAAGAATTAACATCATCCAAATGTCAATATTACCCAAAGCCATCTACAGACTTAACGCAAACCCTATCATAAAACCAATGGTATACTTCATAGTAACAGAAAAAACGATCTTAAAATTGTATGGAACTACAAAAGACTCTGTACAGCTAAAGCATTTTTGAATAAAAAGAACAAAGTTGGAGGAATCAAACTCCCTGACTTCAAAATATACTTTAAAGCAACAGTAACCAAACAGCCCTCATCCTACACTGATAGGGACTAGTAATTGCTTGGTTTTTCAAAAATGTTCATAGAAGTGAGGAAAGATAAAAATGATACATGTATTAAACACTCTAACTTAAAATATAAATGTACATTTATTAACCAAACTTTTGACATAAGATCAAGGCCTTTTTGTTCGAATATGAGTTCCAATTTTTCTTTCCTGGATAAATCAGAAAATACTAAAGATTTGGCACAATAAAGAGAATTTCACAACACAATGGAGAATACCTAGTGATAAGAATAAGAAAATAATAGCAAATTTTAATCTCAGTGTTGGTAAGCTAATTTGTCCTTTTGGGGGACTTAAAAATAAGAAAATCAGTCATAACTGCAGTATGTCTCCAGCCTCAGGCTTAAGTTAAGTTGTACCTCATACATCAGAGCAACTTTTCAGTAATAAGTTTTTAAAACAGGTCAAAACTGGCATAAAGAAATCTATTTCTCCTTTTTCTAAGCACTATAATTACCAGAGAATCCTAAGAATTGGGAAGGGGAGGAGAAGCATGACTCGTGCCATACCTACTTCTAGGCTCTGTTTAAAAGTGTTAACCACCACAAATCTAATCAATAAATAAAATGGTGACTCATACACTTTCAAGAAATCACTTTAATAAAACCTTAGTGAATAAAGGCTCTTACATCACAATTGGGTTATCTGCTTTGGCCTGCTTAGCTGAAGGCATTCAAGCTAAGAAGTTATTGAAGCCCTAGATAAGTTCAAAATGTTTTACTGATTTAGTCAACAAATGTTTATTGAACATCTACTATGAATATCCACTATATGCCAGGCATTGTGCTAAAAGGCTGAGGATAATAATAAAGAGGATAAATACTGTTTCTGCCTTGTAGGGAGACAAGACGTAAATTATACACTACTAAATAATAATAAAGTTAATGATTGAGAGCTCTTATTATGATCCAAAACTATTCAAAGTAATTTACTCATTTAACCCTCAGAACAACCCTATGAAGTAGGTACTATTATCTCCTATTTTTTACAGGTGAGAAAACTGAGGCACAAAGAGGTTAAGTTACTTGCCTCAGGACACCAAACTAATAAGTGTCAGTCAGGATTCAAATGCAGGCAGTCTAGCTCCAGAGTCCACAAACTATGTTATACAGCCTTATGCTATACTATACTGGTATTGCTAAATAATTAAAAACTTAAATTTATAATAAATGCTGAAATAGAAAAGCTCACTGTGCACTGAGTGTATAACTTTACCACAATTTAAGCTTCTCATTATATCATAATAATGTGGCAACATATTTATTTATTCATATTTTTCTGGCAGTAGGTTCTTTTAAATTAAACAAGGAAGGGGAAAATTACACACTTATGTATTACTTTAGTCTGAATATGAAACCAGTTCCCATTGTAAGTAATATAAATTCATATTGAAATACTTTTAACATTAATGACTACTGTATTCCTGTTATAAAGAGAGGATAACACCAGTATCCACTGACAGCAAGATGTTTTCTAAATCCAGGCAGGCTTTTTTATTGTCTTATACGTTTAAACTTTCTGATCAGAGTTTTAACTACTCTCTCTTCTCACTTAAAAAACTTAACCTAACTAGTAAAAGTCTTCCCTCCGGAACAAAGGAAAAGGTGGTAAGTACAGAGGACAGAAAGGTAGCATAAGGTACAGAGAGATAAATAGGATTTTACAATTGCTACTACGTGACATAATCATCAACAATTATTATTATTGAGTACTTACTATGTACTAAAGGCTGTTGTAAGCATTTTACCTGTAAAAATTCATTTAATCTACAAATCTTATAGGAGTTATACCATTTTATAGATGAGAAGACTGAAGCACAGAAAGGCTATATAACTTGCTCAACGTCACACAGCTAGTGAGTGGCAGAATACAAACTACTATATCACATTGCAGGAGTTAATGTAAAACAGTCGTCAGCTTTAGGGCTAGCTTCAGCTATCTTAAAATAAAAACAGAAAATTTATTGGAGGATGTTAAATGGAGAAAGAAATTTATTTTATCTTTAAAAGCCTTGAAGACTACTATATACGACTACATATCACAGGCACCAAAAAAACAACTAAAACTCTAAAAAGCGTATTTGGCTGTGAATTTCTCATTAGATGCTTCCTTCTCCTGTCTCCACTCCCACAAGTTTTATGTAGCTTCCCTTTCTCCTCTTCAAAGAAACGGGATACAAATATTTGCCAAATGCAGGTCACTGCAGGTAAGAGTTTGGAATATGGCTCCGTAAAGCAAAAGAAAGAATAACATAATAATAATAAATTTATGTTCCTTTACATAAATTTGAAAATAGTGCTTAAATAGTCTCTAAAACCCTCCCAAACCTCAGCTTCCATAAAAGTTATACCATTTTAGCTGCCCCAATATCCTTCATATTTCTTATTTATCTTACTTGTCTTTTAAAGTGGGTTTTTCTCTTTTGGTCCCTTAAGTGGATATTTCTTAAGGTTTACTTGTTGACCCCCAAAGAGTACTGAAATTAGAGAGAAATCTAAGCTGGAATCCTGATCTCTTATGCCTTAACTGCATTAAGCAGTTTAACTTGAATTAAACTGGTTAACCTGAGTAGGTCTTGTTTTCTTCATTTATAAGATTGGTGACATAATAATTCAAAGTGCTCACGAAAAGATAAAATGCTCACGAAATATTTACTTCTTACATTTTCTATTGGCTCATTTCTCATTCTTAAGAGATTTTACTTACTCTCAGTTTTAACTATGCTCTTTTTGGGCATAGCTTCTAAATTTATAGCTTATAACCTTACTTATTTTTAAAGTGCTGAAACCACATTTCCTTGAACACAATGTGCCTCGTTCTCTAAAAACAGCTGTGCCTTTAATCTCTCTGTTCCTATTAATGAGGCCATCAATTTCCATTCTTAAAATTTTGTAATCATCTCTGATGGATCATCCATGTTTCTGGATTCTATATAGTACCAATTTGCTTACTCCTCCAAAATCTTTTACTCTTTGTATCTTTTCCACTGCTACCGTCTTAGTTTACCATTACCCCAAAAGGCCTCAATTTGGTTCCAGTTTTCTATCCCACAGCATCCTTTCATGAAACCTCTGTTCCAGACAAACTCATGCATTCCTTAGAATATATCCTGTACACTCTTGCGTCCAAATTCTTACTCAAGTCACTTTATCATTTCCCTTTCTAAGCCAGTAATTCTAATTCACTTTCTAATATAATTCACTTTCTTATGTAATCTAACCACATTATAAAATTTTTTTTCTATTTAAAAACCACATTAATCTTTAAAATACTGAAGTGCAATTTATCTGGGCAATTTGAGTAAATTGTAACTTCTGCATATTCTTCTAGAGTGCAGAGATGACTGCTGTCATACTCTGTACGGCAAAATTACCCACTCTTCTTTCCTTCTAAATGACATAACTTTCTTTACTTATTTCCTAAAGCGTGCTCCTTGGAACATTTATTTGTTCTACAGGACTTTGTAGAGGTCATCTAATTAAAATAAAGGGTCTGTGGTCAAATAAATTTTAGAGATGCTAGATTAAACAGTTAAATAGGTTCCTTTATTGCAGGACTTCTCAGATCTTTAAAAATGCTAAAATGTTAGTTTCTCCATCATCATTCTTTGTTTCTGACACGAAGGTATTCCTTTCTCATCTCACTGCAGCTTGACTCAACTCCAAACCACTACTCAACTCTTTGAACTAAGTAAGCCGTCCAGCTTCCACCAGGTTCATTTTTTCATCCTTGTCTCTTCATTCTCAATCTCTTTCTCCAGAGAAATCCATGCGGCTTTTATTTCAGGATCTCTATTTTTAAAATGACATCCAGACCAGGTGATCTAAATAGTATTTCTTAAACTGAGGAATACACACAGGTAGGTAGTAGTATGTTGGGGTATGCAAATTTATATGAAAATGTGGCACATTTTCCTGAAGTGGCACTCAAATCATTATATACTAAAAAAACCAAATAACCCAATTAAAAAATGGGCAAACGAGCTGAATAGACATTTTTCAAAGGAAGACATACAAATGGCCAACAGGTACATGAAAAAATGCTCAACATCACTAGGCATCAGAGAAATGCAAATCAAAACCACATTGAGATAACATCTCACCCCAGTTAGAATAGCTATAATCAAAAACACGGTGAATAACAAATGCTGGCAAGGGTGTGGGGAGAAGGGAACACTCCTACACTGTTGGTGGTACTGTAAATTAATACGACCGCTATGGAAAACAGTATGGAAGTTTCTCAAACAACTACAGATAGATCTTCCATATGATCCAGCAATCCCACTTCTGGGTATATACCCAGAGGAATGGAAATCATCATGTCGAAGGGATGCTTGCACTCCCATGTTCATCGCAGCTCTGTTTACAATAGCCAACACACCAGGCTGGCCCTGTGGCTCACTCGGGAGAGTGCAGCACTGGTAGTGCCGAGGCCGCAGGTTCGGATCCTTTATAGGGATGGCCGGTGCGCTCACTGGCTGAGCGTGGTGCAGATAACACCGTACCGAGGATTGCAATCCCCTTACCAGTCAGAAAAACAAAACATACAATAGCCAACACATGGAATCAACCTAAATGTCCATTGATGGGTGTTCGATAAGGAAACTGTGGTATATATACACCATGAAATACTACTCTGCCATAAAAAAGAATGAGATACTCCCATTTGCAAAAACATGTATGAGCCTGGAGAAATTTATCTTGAGTGAAATAAGCAAAGCACAGAGGGATCAATACTGCATGTACTCACTCATTCATATGTGGGAGCTAAGAGAGAAAGAAGGAAGGAAAGAAAAACCACAGTAGTGCGTTGGGCTTGCAGAGAGAGAGAACATTCTATGGGCTACAAAGTGGAGTGGCGGGGGAAAGAGGGAAAGGGAGGGAGGTTGGGGATAATTGGATGGGGGACATGGGATACAAATGCAATTTGTGATAATGGGTATACAGCCAGTATGAATCTGGTCCCCACATCATGGGGATGAGGGGTGACAATCAGCTTTGTATCTCATGAATATTCATAACCAATAATCAATCAATAAATAATACATTTTAAAAGGGAGCATTTACAGAAAAAATAAAAAAGGCTTTTTGGGGGGAATCATTTTTTTGATAAAATAAAAATAAATGGGAAAAGTAGACTATTTTAAAAGAAAAAATATGAGACTTTCAAGGAGTTTGCTTTTGGATACTGCTTCAGGCTACATCTCATTCTCCTCTGCCCTAAAAAAACATGGACAAGTCCAAGCAGCAGCAGTGTAGGCCAATGGAGAAGGGAAGTATCACTAAGAAAATGCTTCCTCTGTGCCACGTATTAAACCAGATGCTTTGTATATGACTGTACTTCAAAAAGTTCATGGAAAGATTTGTACTACCTTTCAATTCTATTTTTCCACAAATTTTTAGAAGTACCCTCATATATTATCTTTCTTAATACCTACAATGGTGCCACAAAAAGGCATTATTTCATTAATTTTATAGAAGAGAAATTTCAGAGAAGTAGTTAACTTGTCCAAAGTTGCAATGCTTACAGCGGTGAAAATGTTTTATTATATAATGTTGAAATGATAAGGAATACACATTTATCACTGAAATATGATTGATTCTCCTAAGAAAAAAATTAATAGGATATAATTTTAAATAATTTATCATCTGTGTGAGTCTTTCAGTCTTAATGTCAATCACGACAGAAATGTAGTACCTATTTCCTAGTAAAAGCTTATGAGAGGTACTAACAAATTCCCAGATATTCAGAAGTGTTATCAGGATGACATGTTTAAGTTTTAGTTAATGAAAATAGGGAAAAAACTTAGGCCTTTTATATTTATAATTTTCATATGTTATTTATTCACTAGCACATTTCCTCCCAAATAAAAGCAATGCCTACTATCAACTAAGATTTTACCCAGTTATATTTATATGAACAATATTGAAAAGACTTTTTAAAGGATTTCAGTACATAACCCTATAGACGTCAAGCTATTTTGAAATTGAGAGGATAAATTATATTTCTGAAGCATAAAGCCTAATTTTTTCACAGAACACTGCTAGTTAAATCTGCACCTTGAATTTTTATATACTGAAATATACTTAAGATATGATATACAGATTCACCAAATCAACTTAATAGGGATTGATTATTATAGAAGGACTTACTATAGAATCTCTTAAAACAGGGAGCTTTACTAGTGGGTTTTAAATTAGCCAATTTACAGACAAACAGGTTTATATACAATCTTCCAGGAATATACACATTGGCAAAGCCCCAAACATAAAAAATATCAAAGGATACACCAAGGAAGATTACTTGAAAATGAATAAATCTGTTATCAAAAATACTAATCTTATTCAGTCTTTGTTACTATTAATAAGAAATATGGTTTCAGAGATAATAAAATACAAAATCCTTTGTTTTGTATATATACATCTTTGAGGACAGACTAGTCATAGGGGAGCATATGACTAGTCTTACATACTAGTATTTAATAACTTATGTAACATAGTTATTAAATATACCTAATTTTGAAATTTATATTTTCTTAACTTTTATAGCAATAGTTAAAATGTGAACATTCAATTTATCTAACCAGTTAATTACAGATGATAGAAACAAAATATTTTTATTAATGACATATATGACTGTGAGTCACTTTCATCATCCTTTAATATATTCTCCTATTTAACCATTTCCAAAACACTGGATAAAATCTTATGTATGATCTATAGGCAAGTCTCTAATATGAAAGAAGGAACAGAAATCAAAAGGTATGACAAAATAACACACACAAAATTTTTTTCTAGTTGTATAAAGGAACCCAGCCATATTGCTAAAGTACATATCCTCTGAATAACATGCATTTAAGAAGAGTAACTCAGTAAGACAAATAACTGAAAGAACAAGCCCAGAAGGAAATGCCTTTTTCTTTTTTAAGGAGGCTAAAGATCAGTCCAAATATTCTAATCTTGAAAAACCAAGTTCCTACTTTTAGGACATTTTTAAGTTGCCATGGTTATCTGAAGAACTAAAAAGAGAAAATAATTAAAAGCCAGAAAATGGGCAGAGTTTTTTTGAGAAAATTCAATCTGTAAATTCAATTTATCTTAAGTTGATAATTACCAAATGGTCGAAAAATACAAATACAAAAGGTAAATTTCTAATTCGGTCTGAACTCAAACAGACAATAAAAAATCAACATAAAACAAAGAAAAAAAGAAACAGAGAACAGAGTCTCACATAAACTACACCACTGTAATACAGTTAGCAAAATTCAGAATGTGAAAACCCTATAGGATAAGTGAATCGGTTTCTTTAAGCAAACAATTAAAAGGGAAAAGAAGACATAAAAAAATCTATAGATTAAGAGAAACTTAAGAGATCCATGAGCCATAATACATGGACCTTATTTGGATCCTGATTAAAGCAAATGGAAATTTAAATATTTATAATGCATAAACGAATAAACTTGATAAAATATGAAAAAAAAATCGACATAACCAGCAAATAATGTTAAGTTAAAAAATATCCACGGGGGGAGGAGGAACAGATAAAGGGTCAGGAAAATCGACTACAGTGTATATTGAGAAGTTAAAATAAAAAAAAATCCTTAAGCTATGCAAGAATATCTATGTGTAACCACTGCAGTTAAAGAAATAATAATATTTGATGTATTAAGTAAGCATGCTTACAAAATTCTAGGTTTCCATACTGTTATTTTTATAAAAGGACATCCTTTACTAATAAGGATATTGCAGTAGGAAGTAGAGATCCATTCTGGAATTAAAATCTAACAAGAAAAGCAATCTGACCTTCACATTCATATTAAAAAATTGAGTTTTTAACAGCTTTCTTTGCAATTAATGTTCTTTTTTTAAAATATGAAGCTATTTTAAAAGGTTCACATACACATATAAGTACATAAAGTAAAAGCATACACAATTAAAAATTAAATGTGTCTAATGACAGTTTATTAACGGCTTCCCTGAAACTAAGTGTCGAATTCTATTAGGCTGCATTTCCTTTCCTACAAAGCTCTAAATAGGCTTTATAGCTCAGAAATCCATGTAACACATAATTACTCTACTCAACATACTCACAGGCTTTAGTTTTTCTTCCTCATTAGTCAGTACTATATAGTCTTTTCCCCTGAAAACCTGAAAGGTTTCTTATTCACTGGCCGTGTTGTTATCAGACCTGGCCCGTCAATAATGATTCACACTTTAATCTTCTTCAGCCAGCTCTTTACACTGCCCAGAACTTACTGTGTGTTACAGGTGATACTTCTTATAGCAGATGTTGATTATGGTCCCAAACCACAAGAGATGCTCCCAAAGGGGATTAGAACCCCTAACAACATCACCTGCTTCTTTCTGTATCCAGAGAAGCAATGTGGTATTTGCTATGAACTAATGATTTCAAGAAAGATTATACAGATGAGTCCTTATCATTAGATTGCTTGACATAAGCTTATTCTTTCAGAACACTGCAGTAAATATAGATTATATGATTCCATTTGGAAAAAGAAATTTTTTAATACAATTTTTCTCCGTGGCGCAGTTTACCCTTCTGTTAGAGCAAATTGCTGGAAGAACTGGTTCGTAGGTTTCTAATGGCGTAGCATTAATAGAGTAAATGATTCACGGATGTTCTTCTTAACATTCAGGAGTAACACGGAAGGCTAGCAGTGCAGCCCAGGTCCAGAGCTGATGAATGGTGCAGTGCTGCTGCTGTCATAGCAACCAAGAGGAAAAAGGCAGCACCATATAAGGAGATGTGACATGGATTCTGGGAGCAATTTATATTAAAAAGCTGTAAGCTCCTCATGCCTTAAAGCTGTAAACTCTCTTACTGACTCTGCCTCAGATTTTAATCTGAATTTCTGAATAACAGCTGTGTGAATGTATACTGCAAAATACAGTAAGTAGACATTAACAAAAAACTGCTTACTGAAGTACTTAAAATGATTAATAATACTTTAGCAAACTAATGTGTGTCTACAATATATCTTCATACTTTATTGGGTTAAATGTTAAAATTAGACAGTGATATTTTGCTGCAATGTAAGGAACTGCCTAGAATTTGAGATAGCAGAAAATTCATTTTTAAATACTCTGAGATATTAAAAACCTAATTAAATGTCTTTCATTCAGACAATAGGCATCAGATACACCAAAACTGCAGCACCATCAACTATTAACTAATAAAGTAGTGATAACAATTTAAAAGCATACTATCCCCTGTATTCCTTCTAGATGCAGAAAGATTCAAAAGACTAACTTCACTGAAAACGCTCATAGCCTTTATTCACAATCAAGAAATTTCTAAATCAACCACTGGTGAGAATGGTTACTGTTCTATCCCATGCTTCTGAAGGTCTCTCCTTACTGGGCCTGGAGAACCTTTATCTTGTCATAGTTTCTCCTCACCTCCCAGGAATCTAGAAGAGTTCCTTCCCTTCCAGTTGATAGCAGGATAGCCTCCAAAAGGAATCATGGGAGAAAGGGGAGCTAGGGAAAGCATCAATGCATGGATTGTTGTAACAATACTCTCTCTGCAGTATTCTGGAGATGGCTCTGAACTGACTTGTGCAGAAAAAAATCTTTCATTAGACTTCTGAAGCATGGTCCACTGGTGCTAGGTGACTTCACCTATTTAGATAGGGCAATTCCATATGAAATTTTTCTATATCATATATGTTTCTTTTCCACCACCACTTATTTAATAAAATGTTCAGCTATAATGCAAAACAAAATAGTTACGTAAATTTGTTTATTACATTGTTCTCTTATGTGCGCAGCACTGCCATAATAATTCTGGTATAATTATGTATTTGTTGGTCATAGATTTATGATGTATTAATCTCCATAAATGATAATCTCAGTAAAATGTGACTAAAAAGGACTGCAATGTTGTGGGAAGGACATGTATTTGACTAGTCTTTTGACTGTAATTGTAATAATGGCATAGCTGCTTACCAGACATATCCCTGAGTAAGTCACTTAACCACTCTGACCTTCAGATTCAACATCAGTAAAGTATGGGTAAAAACATTTTCTATCTTCTTGCTGAAGCTATTGTAGGAATATAATAAAATAAATGTAATGCAAAGGCTTGAAATTCTAAAAATTTATGTTATCTTATTTAAAAATACCTAATTAAGCAAAATAGCAAAGATAAAAAGGAAAAATGAATTTCAACAGAACTCATACATAGAAAACAGACAAAAAGGGTAAATATTTTTCCTGGCTACTTTTTGTGTTTGATTAGATATTTGGTCTCATCACATTGCACATACTTGTCACAAGTAGCTATTTCTTTTTAGAATTGCAATAAACAGAGATACTGTGGATTAGTGTTAAGGAATTATTTAACATAATTATGTAAAAGTAATTCTACTTCACCAACATGACTTATGTCTTTAGAAAATGGTAACTTGGCAGTAAAGAAGTATAAGCAGTTTCTATAGGATGGTAATACTAAACAAACATGCAAAGTGATAAACTTGTTTCAAATGATCTTCAATTTTTTTTATCTCACCTAACTTGTAGCGTAAACTTAAAAATAAGCATTTAGGTTTGACTTGAAAATTCTATGGACAGCATACCTAAGTTTTGTTTCCTTAATATTCTAATCTCTTCTACCTAGTAAGCTTTTAAAACTAAATATTGTCTTGCCCCAATGGTTATTTTTGAGGGGAACTCCCTTGAGTAGTGACTTTTTAGAATACCAATAACTCAATACCTTGGGAAGAAGAACAAATTTATCTCCCAACTCCCTACTCCCCAAACCAAGTTGAGCTGGTTCACACATCAGATAGAATCCAGAACAATTGTTTAAAAAACATAAAGTTGGACAACAAATCACTTTTCCACTGGCTTTCCATTTTACTGTTGCTTATGCTCTGTAGGAGCTGACTGAGATGAAAACATGGTTAAGATGTGTTAAAAGACAAAGTAGGCAAGCCACACACACACACAAGAAAAACTAAACACAAAAAACAAGGTACTTAAGTTTTGTTTTGTTTGAAAAATTGAATTTAATTTAAGATAAGAATAGAGAGAGATTTAAGGAGCTAAGCTATTTGCCTGGCTACTAATTTTTAACTCCCTTATGATTAATTTACATTAATCATTCTAAAACTTACACGAGTTTCATATTATTTTAATTTTTATTCTTTTTCCAATCTTCCTCCATTATAACCTTTCTCTAGGAGTAATGAACAGTAGTAAACTCTACAGTGCTTAAAGGTAAGGTAATACTTATGAAGAGGTGAATATATGAATTCTCTGTTCTCAGAGAAGAAAGTAGCCATCCTACTTACTGCAATTCAAGCTTTGGCCAGATTTCTATGTGGGGATGTGCCTTTCCTAGGAATGGCTACTGCTCCAGATCAGGACTTCAAGTTGCAATAGTAGGGGGATGATTGATAAAGAGAAAAAAATATATATTCTTAAAAATCACATAATGTGGCCCCTACACAACTACTTCATCTAATGTCAGTAAAAGATTAAGACTGCTACAACTCTGAAGGATAAACTGGCAGGGACGGACATACTGAAAAGCAGTATTTCTCTTTAATGAATGTCACAAATGATATCTAAGAGATACTGACTTTACTACCTAAACCTCAAATAAAACTTTCCCAAATGTGTGATGCTACCTCTAAATTACAATTACAGCATTTAAAAAATATCATTAGCTGACAGGTGGCTCTTTCAGAATGCTTTTATAGACATACACATCAAATCTCCTTTCTCTCACTTTACTTACTTCATTAAACTAATCTGAATTTATAAAGTTTACTAAATGATATAAATGTATATATAACTTATGTCTTAAAAGTAATCATGTTCAGAAACCTGAAACATAGATTTTAACCAGACACAGGAGGGAAATATGGATGTTCAAACAATTCTGATACAACTCAGAGCACTGCTCAGTATGCTGTCTAAACAAAATCATAAAAACAGATCATTAATACCACACAGATGATTCCAAAATGGGCATACTGATTTCCTGAAATTCAGCCAATGACATGAATGGTTGATTGACATGGCAGGGATGGTGTATTGACAATAAAGGCCAGCTGAAAAGAAAATGTCCTTTGGAACACTCTGCCCTCTAAGTGTTTAAAATGCTTATCAGAGGCGGAGTATTCTTACAGGTCATGTGTTTACTACTCCTATAGCTGAATGCATCAATTTGGGTGCATAATTTTCTATAATGAGAAAAATATATGGTTTAACATTATAAAAAGTTCTGTTATTAGAATGTGAATATATATTCTGTGCTAAGCTTCATATTATCCCATATAATTTACTTCCTGTGTACAGAGTCACTACAGATTTCTTTTGAATTATGGATATTTGCCTTTTTTGATGCTTTGTGACTGAAAAGTGTTCCTGATGGCCAACATTATTTAGCCCTTACATTCAACATGTGACACTTTTTAAACTACTCACATTCCATAGCACATTCCATAGTGTGAAGGTTAATTCTAAGTGTCAACTCTATTAAAAAAATGCCAAGAAACCAGGTAAAGTTATCTTTTGGGGTGTGTCCATGAGGTGTTTCCAGAAGAGATGAGCATGACAGACTGAGTGGATAGGGTGGGAAAGATCCACCCTCAATATGGGCGAGAACCAAACAATCTGCCAGGGGCCTGGAGAAAATAAAAAACAGAGAAAAAAAGGCGAAGCTCTCTCTCTGTCCACTGGAACTGGGATACACTTTTCTCTCCTGTCCATGGACATCAGAGCTCAAGACTCTTCAGCTTTTGGGTTCCAAGACTTACATCAAGGACACCATCAGCTTCCCTGGTTTTCAGGCCTTTGGACTTGGACTGAGCCGCACTTCCAGCATCCAATTTGCAGATGGCCCATCCTGGGACTTTTTTTCACCATCACGTGGACTAATTTCCCTAATAAATCTCCTCTCATATTTAGAACATATCCTATTGACTCTGTCTCTCTGGAGAACCCTAATACAGCAGATAAGCGAGTAGGGATGGACAGGGTCAATTAAGTATAAAAATTTACTTCCTAGGAACTATGGCCTAAAATCGTGGTGAGTTTTCTGGGGAAAATCACAGAGAAAACATGGACAATGAAGGATTTTTTTTCTGTAATCTTCATGTTATTTGCCATACTCAAAAGTGATATCCAACTCTTAGAATCACCATGCAGTAGCTAAAACAGATACAAGATTAATTGAGTAATGCCAATTTTTTCACCTGTTAGAATTCCTTTTATTATTTCCCCTATCAACTTCTATTTTGAAAGATTTTATCTATAAAAATTTATTATTTTTATTATTTATTTATTTATTTATTTATTTATTTATTTATTTATTTATTTATTTATTTATTTAAACAACTACTAACTGGAGTCCATAGTTCATTTAAATAACTACTAACTGGAGTTTCAAATAAACATGACTCGATCACAGAAGAATTCCATGTGAACCAAAATAAATTAGTCAACATAATTTTATGACAAGCAAATGTGTATTATCATTTAGGCTTTTTTAAATACTGAGAATTATATTCATGTATAGCACTGAATATATTATATTCAGGTATAGCACTGAATGTTATGGAGCTAAATGGTGATAAGGATAATGATATTTAAAAAATAAGTCACTGCCAAATCATACTTATATGTTTGTCACAGTAAGTTCTAGGCACAGAGAGAAACTCTCTACAAACATTTCTATACCTCAGCCCCAAGATGTTATCATCTTCACTTTATATATAAGGAAACAGAAGTTCAAAAAGAGTTAATCTGCCCAGACAGAGTGCTCACAAACGAATGAATGTGGAATTCTAATCTGGCTCTTTGTCTAACTGGGCTGTTGACCAGTACAGCCCTGTCTGTTCCTTCGGGCCTAGAGTTCTGAGCCTTGAATCTACCACTGACAGACATTTCATAAAGATCTATTGAAAACAAAGATTACTTTATGATGTGTCCTCATTGTTAGGTTTTTTTTGATGTTGACTACTTGCCCCACTGGAACTTGGCCTGCTGCCCGCCCCTAGATTCTCTCGGATTAATTCATCTACTTTCTATGATACCCAACTGTTGATACGCCCTCATGTTTAGGGTCTGTTTTGGCCTGCACTTCATAATTGCTACCAGACTATATCTTACTAACATGCCGTCTCCACCTCAGGTCCTAGGTGTGCCTGGTTTGACCATTCTTTAGCCACACCTCTAAAAGGAATGCTGGACAAAGTTAATTCTACACTTCAGACTTTAGGCAAGCAGATTTCTTTAAAAATATAGAGAAAAGAAGCTATGACCCAATAGTAAGTAATTTTAAAAGGAAATATAGTTTGAGGGTATAGATTAAAAATAAAAAATATTTTATACAATCATAAACACATGGAAGCATCTAAAGAAATAAATATGGCCACACCAGGAATTTTCTGATAAAGACAGATCTGTGTCCAAAAAAGAAGTATGCAAAGAGAGAAGAACATAATCAAAGATGAATAAAAAACCCTCTAATGATATTGTCAAGGAAGACTAGAGCACCAGCTGAGAAGAGCTATGTTTTCAAAATAGCAAAAAGGACTGTTGAGATATTTTTGGAAAAAGATGGACAAGGAAAGGACAGATCCACTGCATGGGAAAGATAATAATGTAATGATTTTGTTATAAGCCTTCATTTATGAATCACCCTCCATGAGTTAAACTCTCTATTAAGTTCTTGACTTACACGATATCTTATTTAATACATGCAATAGTCTGTGGGGCAGAAATAACAACGATGACAGATAAGAAAACATACTCGGAACAGTCAAGTGACTGGACAAAGGTCATACAGTAAGCTGCAGAGTCAGGGTTTGAACCTAAGTATGTCTGACTCCAAAGTTTGCCATGCTTAATTAACAACATCCTGCTCCAAGCAAGAGACATATATCAGTTACTCAACCCTTGGTATGGTTTGAGTGTGTCTCTTCCAAAATTCAGGTATTGAAACTTAATGGCCAATGTGATGGTATTAAGGGGTAAGGACCCTTAAGAAGTTATTAGGTCACAAGGGCCTCTCCCCTGTGGACAGTATTAAGTCCTTATAAAAGAGGCTTCACACACCATTGGCTCTCTTGCCCTTCTGTCTTTTGCCATACCTGGACACAGCATTCCTCCTTCCCGGAAGATGCAGCAACAAGGCACCATGCTGGAGGTGGAGAGCAGCCCTCACCAGACAACCAAACTTCAAACTAAGACAACTCTTATTTTGCTTTAATGTTGTCCATTAAGGAAAATTATGTTTAAACTTGGCAGGGTAGAATAAACATCGTTAAGAGGTCAGTAAAGTACAAGTTATGAGGAAATTGAGTTTAAAAACACATAACAAAATCAGGGTCCATACTATTTAAATTTCAGACTTCTAAAAGAACATGAAGACACGAACATGAAACTACTAACAGTAGTCTTTGTAAATCCATACAGGAAATTCAGAGGGCTATAGGACTAAATGATAGCAAAATATGGATATGAATAGTTAACATAAAATCTTTACATAGGGAAAAAATGCTAAGAGTTGATAAGATAATTCACAAGGAAGACTAATTCCAAAGTAATCTCACATCCATTTTGATGTGGTTACTAAACTAGAAGATAAGGGAAAAAAAACATAGTTGTAGTACCATTTTGATATCAGACAGGCCTTAAATGAAGTCTCTTAAGCTACACAAAAGCAGACATGATGGCTGCTTTCCAGGACATAAAGGATTGCCGTGTGCAACCAGAGGTTAATTTATGTCATAGAGCTCTAAAAGGCAGAATTACGACTAATGGGTAGGAGCAACAGAGGAGCACATTCCCATCCTTGTAAATTAGAAAACTAAAGGTTAAAACTATTAGACAAAGGTGCAGGCTATGTTACAAAGTAGAAAGCTCACCACCATTGAAAGTGTTCACTCAGAGGCTGTTGACTGACTATTCACCTAGACTGCTGTGAAGATTAAATTTGTTCATGTATGTAAAGTAATTAATACTGTGTGGAACACAGTAATGGCTCAGCAAACTATCTATAATTCCTACTACTACTGCTATTATTATTACTTAAAAGTTTAGTTAACAGTTGCCTGTAAAATCATCTGAGCCTGCTGACTCTTGGGGGTCTTTGATTTCTTTGGTTACCAGGCTAGTCATAATTTTAAGTTTTCTTGAGTCAATTTTGCAGTTTGTTGTCTTCCCTCTCATCCAGGTTTTTTTTTTTTTTTAATGTCTTGCTATAAAGCTGTATACTGCATTGTCTTATAATAAAAAATTATTATTAGTGGCTAATTCATTTCTTGTTCTGTATGTTCCATGTGTTATTTATCTTTTCTCTCTCCCTTTCTTTTTCATTTTGATCATTCCTGTCAAAAAGATTCTTCTATTTATTCTTTCAGTCTTTTCAAAGAAACTGTTTGCGGCTTCACTGAAAAAGTAATATTTTTTTGGTTAGCTTTATTCGTGTCTGCTTTTAATTTTATTGATTACTTCTTTATGTTCTTCTATCTTCTTGAGTTAAATTATTAGTTAAGTTTCTTTCAGTACATCTTTTCTAAAATTTTTTTTTTTTTTTTTTGTGCTGTCCTCTGTAGGCCAAGATGGTTTTGTAATAAAAGCATTCAAGGTAATGACTTTTCCATACAGTATCATTTTGGCTACAATTCTTAAGTTTTAATATATAATACATGCTAGTTTCCAATTTTTTTGTTCAATTTTGGTTTCTACTTTAACCTAAAAGTTACTTTAAAACTCCTTAAAATTTTAGAAGTAGGAAAGGAGTATGAAAGAAAGACAGAAAAACAGAGATAGAGAGGTAGGGAGGGAGGGAGAGAAGGAAGGAAGGAAGGAAGGAAGGAAGGAAGGGAGGGAGGGAGGGAGGGAGGGAGGGAGGGAGGAAGGGAGTGCTTACCTTTTTGTTGTTAGAGTATTTTTATTTTCAATTAAAAATAATGTGCACTGTACAGAGATTTATGGCCAAATATATGATCAATTTTATAAACAGTTCAGAAGTGCTAAAAAACAACATATGACTCTTGTTTTATTCAGTACAAGGTTCTACACTTAGCTGAATAAAGCTTATTGACTGAATTATTCTACTTCTCCATATCCTTTATGTCATTGAGCTGTTGATTTTATGAGGCATAAAATCTGCCTTAACTGTGAATTCTCAACTTTCCCTTTAATTTCTAACAATGTTTGGTATATATAGTTTTTCTTTTTAAAAAACATCTTTATTGAGATATAATTCACATATCATAAAACTCACCCACTTAAAAGTGTACAATTCAATGGATTTAGCATATTCACAGAATTGTGCAACTATCACCATAATCTAAGTTTAGAACATTTTCATTATACCAAAATGAAACCCCACATGCTTTAAGCAGTCCACTCCTTATATGCCCTTTCCCTTTATCATAGGTAACCACTAACTGACATTCTATCTCTATAGATTTGCCTGTTCTGAACATTCCATATAACTGGAATTATATAACATATGGTCTTTTGTGACTGGCTTCTTTCATGTACAAAATGTTTTCAAGGTTCATCCATGTTGTATCATAGATCCAGAAATCATTTATTTTTATTGTCAAATAATATAGATATGCCATATCTTATTTATCCATTAATTAGCTGATAAACATTTGGGCTATTTTAACTTTTTGGCCATTTTAAACAATGCTGATATGAAAATATGTGTAAAAATTTTGTTGTGAACGTATGTTTTCATTTCTCTTGGGTTGCTTTATTATATTTTGATGCCGTGTTATTTCATATATAAAAGACCAATAATTGTTAATATCTATTTCATGAATCATACCACTGTAAGATATCAAATAATACTTTCTGCCCCAACTGTTATTTTCTTCATTTAATTTTATTTCATTTTATATTATTGCAAACAATGCTATCCCTTTCTTAATATTTGCCTGGTAGATATTTTTTCATCTCTTTATGTGCAAGTTTCCTCTCATTTTGTTTTAGGAGTATCCCTTATAAATAACATATCACTAAAAATGTTTTTTATACATTCTGATACTTTCTGTCTTTATTAGGGAAGTTGACATCATTCATATTTATCAAGACAACTGACTTATTTCATCTTATTTGACTTCTTGTATTATCTTTTATATTTTTCTTTCTTATTGTTTCTTTTTCTGCCATTCCAGTTTTCGTCATATCCTTACAAGTCATCTAACCTGACAGAAATAAAACCATTTCATTAAAAACATGTAAATTTTATTTGTCATTTTGCCTCTTTCGCCATTAAGGGTCATTTTTGCATTTTTGCAAACTTCCCCTAGTAGAACTGAATAGAGATAGGACGACAAAGCTACTATTATTTCAATGGAATATACACAAAATTAATAGAAAATTATTTTCTTGTATACAAACTCTTAGGTTAAATTCACATAAAATCTAAAAACAGCAGATTTAATTATGTTACAAATCCAGTGTATGTAAAAATCATAAAAGCACTCTTTATTGGATAATTTATGTTGCAGTTTAGGTGCTCAAAATATACCAACAACGGCTCTCTTCTCTTGGTCTTGGGCCTTGTCCTCAAGCCTGCCTAGCCCAGTTGTAGCAAGAATCCTGCTAACTTAGTTTAGTGAGAATTCTCTTACCCTTGATATATGATCACCCTGGCCTGCCTTCAGCAAGATCCTGTTCCGCTGATTAGCTAGAATCTCCCTAACCGTGACATACCTACCTCCTCTTAGTAATGTGCCATCCACTGACTCTCTCCCCCAACCCGCTCCTTGGCTATAAATCCCCAGCATTCTTTGCTTTATTCAGAATTGAGCCCAGTTCTGTACTGAGGTCTCTTTTCCCATATTGCAATAGTTTCCGAATAAAATATGTTTTTACCACTTTAACTACTGTGTGGTTCTGTTTTTCTTTAACTATACTGACTCAGGATAACTGAAATCATTTATATCAAATTAAGTAATAACCCCCTAACATTCTCTGCTTTTGGTTTGGAAGACTACAGAAATAACCTCTTCAGAGCCAGAAATGAAAGTAAGGGACTCTTTTTCTCCACTCCCACCACTGAATTAACCTTGGGAATTTACAACGGCCTAATAACTTTAACTCATAACCTAGAGAATCTGAATTAGAAATAGTTAGAAATGAACTAGAAACAGTACCTGAATGAGGTCCACACCTAATAGCTTAATTAGTACTATTATTCCAAAGAGCTTAAAAGTCTTTATATACATTTCCTCATTTAACCTTACCAAATATGTGGTATTTAACTGTTAGCAATGATGAAGCTTAGACTACCATACACCTCTACTATATTTTATAATCTAATACATCTTGAGTTCAAATGTTTTTCCTAATATTGTAAGATATTTACTCATATGCTATAGTATCATGAGTACAATGAAATAAATCAGACTATGAAGACTATTTGCAGGCTCTTTATATTTTCAATTTAGCTTTTCATTAATCTTCTCAGGATGTCTATAAAATTAGACTATGCTTCCATTTTGTCCAAGATAAAAATGAGAAAAGTAACATTTAGTCAATGTTTATTAAATGCTAGGTTGTATGTTTAGAAAATCTTATTTAATCTTCACAGCGATCATGTAATTGTTTTCTAATAATAAAATTCATAGTACATCTTGAATTTCCAGTATGTTATCAAAAATTGCAAGATAATTATTCTTATGCAAAGAATGTATCACTACACTAAAACATATCAGACGATGCAGAATAACACAGTGGTATATAGGCCCTTTCTAATGTCAAAAGAGCTTTATAGTGATTTTCTCAGGATGCCTCTAAAACAATGTTTCCATTTTATCCATGACAAAAATAATACTTTGGCCACAACTAACACCTAAAATATCTAGGCTCAGCATGATCAGATCAGTTATTGTGACATATTTGCCATCCAAATTGGACTGCCACATGGTCAATCCAATCTATTGGCAGCAAATACTTTAAAAATGGGCTGAAAAAATTTTTCCCCAGATATTAAATAACCCATTTGATGTCAGTTTTTGAAGATTACTCCTCAGAAAAGAAGAGGGACTTATTTAAGGCAATTAAGTTACTTGAAGGTCACTTTCCCAAAGCTCAGAACACACATTTGGCATAGTTAATAGAAACCCAATAACCAAATCTCTTTTAAAATATAACAGTAGCTAACACTTTGACTACTTTCTGTCAGACACTGTCTTATGAGCTTTAAGTGTACTAATTCATCTAATTCTCTTATTAGTCCTATAAGTAGATGTTAATATTAGCCTTATTTTAGAAACAAGGGAACTGAAGTACAGAGACTTTAAGCAAATTTGAGCAAGGATACACAGGAAATAGCAGTTAGGGTTCATTTTGTTATACCGTCTCATGACATTTTGGGTTTTACACATGGTAAAAATTACAAACATAGAGGGGTATACAACAAAACTTATGTCATTCCTCTCCCACATTTTTAGTAGGAGTTATCATCTCTCTTACAACCACCAGACATATACATGTGTGTATGTTTGTGTATGTTTCATTTTAAAACACACATGGATTCCTATTATTGACAAATATTTAGATTTTCATTTTGCTATATAAATGCTATCTATGTATATACACAAATACACATTTCCAAACTTGTTCAAATTTATTTGTAAAATAAACTATTAGCAATAAAATTGCTGTGTCAAGGATTATGTGCATTATACTTTCAACACATATTGTCAAATTGCCCTAAAAAAGACTGCACCAATTTACGACCCTACCAACAGTATGAATACTCAAAATTTAACTTTTATTAAACAAATGTGTATGATATGTAAACAGTATAAATTCAGTTAAGTGTTGAATGAACGATCTATTGGCACTCCTTAATTATCTATATATTAATAAGAATGCTGAGGGTCTTTATGATACTAGGAAAAAAACATCTTGAAAAGAGCACTGAATAAGAATCTGGAGATAACTGGGCCAACAGTGTGCCTCTGCACTCCCTTCCATATCTCCCTCAGTACACAGCAATACTCAATTAAACCAAATGAACCTTGATAACTGTCCAACTTCTAGGTCTTCCAGTTTCCCTTTACTGCTTAAACCATTTGGCTACATCTTTTGTTGGCCGGAACCAAAAAAGACTTAACTGATATGATATCTCAGTTGCCCTGGGTGAGTTACTTCTCTAAACCTCAATTTTCTCATTGGTAAATGACACAAATTTAGAGTTTAAGGGACTGGTTATTAATCTTGACTCTGACCTCTCTAGGTGTATTATCTTCAGCAGGACATTTCACTTTCAGCAAGACATGCACCTCTCTATGACTTACTTTACTCATCTATAAAACAGAGATCCATATGAAGAATACATGAGCTAATAAGTATATGCCACACAGGCATTCAAATGAAATTATCGTTATTATTGCTATTGCTCATTAAAAAGAAGACTTTAATACCATGAGAATTTTTAAAGTTCCAATTGCTATCTAATGTTTAAAGCAATTTTTAAAAACTTCTCACCAAATTTAAACACATTTTGTTAACAATAACAGCTAACACTTTCTGAGCCCTTAATATTTACCACACACAGTTAAGCAAGTACTAAACACTGTGATCATTATAAGAATAAGACCTCCCTGTGAGGTAGGTCATATAATTGTCACCCCATTTTTACAGATGAAGAAACAAAAGCACGCAGTGGTGAAATGACTTACTTAGAGCTGGGATACAAACTCAAGCAGACTGACCATAGAACTGTGCCTCTCTTAACCACTTTTACTGTATCAACTTGTTTTTGTGCTGAATAGAATGAAGTATGTATACATTTAAAAACTAGTTTTCAAACTCCAAATTATTTGTATCGGTTCTTCTTCTTTTGGGTGGGGGGGTTATGAATATTCATGAGATACAAAGCTGATTGTCACCCCTCATCCCCATGGTGTGGGAGCCAGATTCATACTGGCTATATACCCATTACCACAAATTGCATTTGTATCCCATGTCCCCCACCCAATTATCCCCAACCTCCCTTCCCCTCCCCACTTCCCCCCACTGTACTTTGTAGCCCAAGGAATGTTCTCTCCCTCTCCAAGTCCAATGAACTACTGTGGTCTTTCTTTCCTTCCTTCTTTCTCTCTTAGCTCCCACATATGAGTGAGTGCATGTGGTATTTATCCCTCTGTGCTTTGCTTATTTCACTTAACATAAACTTCTCCAGGCTCATACATGTTTTTGCAAATGGGAGTATTTCATTCTTTTTTATGGCAGAATAGTAAGTATTCCACGGTGTATATATATCACAGTTTCCTTATCCAATCATCTATCAATGGACATTCAGGTTGGTTCTATATCTTGGCTATTGTAAACAGAGCTGTAATGAACACGGGAGAGCAGGTATCCCTTCAACATGATGATTTTCATTCCTCTGGGTGTATACCAAGAAGTGGGACTGCTGGATCATATGGAAGATCTACTGTAGTTATTTGAGAAACCTCCATACTGTTTTCCATAGTGGTTACACTAATTTACAGTCTCACCGACAGTGTAGGAATGTTCCCTTCTCCCCACACCCTCGCCAGCATTTGTTGTTCACCATCTTTTTGATTATAACTAGTCTAACTGGGGTGAGGTGGTATCTCAATGTAGTTTTAATTTTCATTTCCTTGATGCCTAGTGATGTTGAGCATTTTTTCATGTACCTGTTGGCCATTTGTATGTCTTCCTTTGAAAAATGTCTACTCAGCTCCTTTGCCCATTTATTAACTGGGTTATTTGAGTTCCCTGCATATTATGGAAATTAATCCCTTGTCAGATGCATAGTTAGCAAAAATTTTCTTCCACTCTGTAGGTTATCATTTCACTCTGATTGTTTCCTTTGCTGTGCAGAAGCTTTTTAGTTTGATATAGTCCCATTTAAGAAAAAATAATAAATAAATAAATGTATCTCTCCACTCACTCCTTCGAAATGAAAGATGGGCCAAAGTATTTGGAAATGAACCTATTTCTACAAATGGGTCTTTATATACAATTGCATGAAGTACTAAGAATAATATGTTAAGAGTATAAAGATAGTATACTAGTAATGATAGGAAAAGGTTACTCCTTCTCCATATCCTGTAAGATAAAAAACATATGTACCCACCTAGTTAGAAGTAGAGACAATGACTATTTAAAGAATAGGAAAGCATATACAAGGGTGATGAACATGAGATACTCTGGTCCCTCATATTTCATTCCTTACATATTTACCAACAAGATCTGATTAAAAGGTAAATGAGGGCCGGCCCCGTGGTGCACTCGGGAGAGTGCAGCGCTTGGGAGCGCGGCGGTGCTCCCGCCGTGGGTTCGGATCCTATATAGGAATGGCCGGTGCACTCACTGGCTGAGCGTGGTGCGGGCGACACCAAGCCAAGGGTTGCGATCCCCTTACCGGTCACAAAAAGACCAAAAAAAAAAAAGGGGGGGGGGGTGGAAATCAGATCATTTTACTTCCCATTCCTCCTCTGTTAAAATCCTACAATCAGAGTAGGCTCCTTACCATGAACCTAAAAACTCTGGCTTCTACCTACCTCTTCAACTCATCTTCTACTACTCTCCCCTTCAACTTATTCTGCTTAAGCCACACTTGCCTTCTTTTCATTTCTTGAACATGAAAAGGTTGTTTCTGCTTTAGGACATTTGTTCTGACTGTTCTTTCTGCCTGGAAGGCTTGGATCCCAGATCTTCCCATGGCTGTTTCCTTTTCTTATTCAGACCTCAGCTCTCCTCTGACTCTATCTGATCATTCCGTAGAAAGAAACCCTACTTCCATCCATCTCTCTCTATCCCATTCCCTATTTTACTACCTTCATAGCACTTGTCTCTATCCAAAATTAAAGTATTTACTTACTATGTACTTATTATCAGTCTCCCTCCCAACTGGAATATTAAAATCTTGAAGGCAGGGGCCTTAGTTGTCTTTTTCACCATCCTATCTTATCTAGAGCAATGCCTGGCATATAGTGGGCCCTAAACAAATATCTGTTGAACAATTAAGTAAAAAGCACTGAAGACTAAAGAACTACCTTAACTGTACCAGAGACAGAGATTAAATATTAGAAAGTCATAAAGGAAGTAGAATAGGATGACTATTCTGGCTCTACTTATTCAGTTTGGCTGGTAATATGAATACAAGGAATATAAAGCACTTGTAAGTTTAAATGCATGAAAATGGATAAATCAATAAGTGTAGCCCTAACGGCTTGATTAAACTAATACATTTTGTAACTAATGCCAAGTAAGAACCATTCTCTAGAGGACATTTCTTTGTGGTCAGCTAATCTTTACCCAATTTTCCTTTTATTTATTTATAACAGAACATAATTAGGAATGGAAGGATAGCTCATGAATAATCTACTACGGTTTTTATTTTAAATGTCAAAGTAATTTCATACCAGGTTAAACCAGAAAACTCTTATCACCTGTTTTACTTGGCAGAAATATTTTCATGGCATCCTCTTTCAGGAAATAGATTTCTTTCATTCAGAAATTTCTAAATGCATTCTCAATCTTTAAATTCTTAGGCCTTTGATAGTCTTCAGCAAATAAAACTATTTGAGAGGTTACACATACTTCAAACACTAAAATTAAAACTCAATAGTTCAAACATGTCATTAATCAACTATACCCCTTATTACTGCTTTACTATATCACCTCTATAATACTAGGCATGTTATTGACTTTGTTATTAAATATATTTATTCTTTAGTAAAGGTTGCCTATTTCAGTTGAAGTTCAAAGTGGGATAGGCAAGTGGAATAGAAAAGTGATATTCCAAAACCTCAGGTAATCCAGCAACTCACTTCTACATGGAAAGTGAACTTCTCTTGTGATTTCTGCCAATGTGTGTGGTAAAATGAAGCACATCATACGACAGCTGTCAGATTTGGGGTTTTCGTATTTTTAGTAATCAATAATACTTTTAACTGAAAAAAAGGGAGGATTTTTAAGCAACAAAATCTTATTCAAGCCTAATCGTGTAAGATTTATCAGATTTTTAAACATTAGAAAGGAACCAGCATTTTATGCTTTAAGTTATTAGGCTATTTTACTGATTTTTATCAAATGACCCAAGAGTCAAAAACTTATTTGAAAATACCTAAAATACAATAAACAATGTAAAGAGCCATAATTTATGCTTCATGGAACTATAGAATAAAGAAATGCTATTATTTTGAAGAAAATTATAAACAGTGAAAAAAGTTCACTCTACATAGAAGAGTCTAAAAATTCCATTTTCCCTCCTCCTCTTATTTTCTTTTGGATTGTCATAATGACAATCAAAGCTCCCTACTATCTAGCTCAATGCCAGGCACACAGTCACTATATCCTTTGTGAATGACTTAATTTATTGCTTCCAGACACTGACAACCCATCAATACCAGTCAACTTACTGACATCAGGGATATACTGATAATGCTAGAAGAAATCTAACCAAGTGACCCAGGCTTACATATTTTCAACACATAAGGATTCTCCAACTACATATTAAAATTTCTTCCCCCCAAAAATTTAAAAGGACAAAGTTCATTTAATAAAGACAGTTTCACACCTAACCACTTGATCTGAATGGGCGATACATATTGTGAGATCACATTAAAGTCAATGCAATCCACAACTTATGCATTACAATAAATATGCTAAGAAGTTGTAGTAATGTCCAATGGAGAGGATATCTAAATATCTAAATCAGCTTTTAAAAATAAATATGAGGGCCGAGCCCGTGCCGCACTCGGAAGAGTGCAGCGCTGGGAGCGCGGCGACGCTCCCGCCGCGGGTTCGGATCCTATATGGGAATGGCCGGTGCACTCACTGGCTGAGTGCAGGTCACGAAAAAGACAATCAATCAATCAATCAATCAATCAATAAATAAATAAATACGAAACATACCAATCCTGACTTCAAACAGAAATATGACTGATGTACCTTTGCTGAGCTATCAAGCTCTTATTATCCTAAAATTCCAATGTCTCCATCTGTTAATCTGACACGAACAAGCTGATAAATGAAATCAGAACAACAGTGTATTCTGGCAAAACTAGAAACTTCCTGAAAACCTAGAAAAATATGTCCACAGTAGGTGGGTCATTTAGAAAATAAATATATCAGCCTGTCAAACAGTAGTGTTCTAATTCTGTAAATTAAAATTAGTAGGAGGTCTACTTTCCAAGACTCTATGACATTAGGAAGGCCAAAGAGGAAAAACCTAAAGATGCACATGAACACATCTGACACGACCTAACGTGTCATATTGTTAGGTTTCCTGTTAAACATACTTAATTGAGGTAAAGTCCTTACCAGTTAACTTCTTCACAGGTTGGAGCCGAACACTGATAGACTGATGTGTGAGTAAGGGGGAGGATGGAAGAGAGCGAGACATGCCCTCCATAATCCGAATGTGCTGCATACCTTCACTCGCTGGAAGTGGCGGAACAGCGTAGTCAGGCTCAAAAGCACAGTCGCTTTCTGTGGAGACGCCACCTGTGAAATGGAAAAGGATGGCACAAAAGAGCTAGTGAGAAAAGATTCCTCCCTTCCTATTAAAATACACCTATTAGGATGATTCAGAACAGCATATACTAACATTGACTTTCACTGTGAAAATCCAAATAAGGTATTTTCAACACACACATTCATTTCTACACTTATGAGTACTCCTCTCCAGGCCTAGCACTAGGAGAGTGAAAATGAGTAAAATAGGGTTCCTCCTTGTAAGGGCTTACTGACTGATGAGAAATGCAATCATACAAGGCAATAATTACAGTACAATGCAGTAAGTTTAGAATTAGAGCAATGGTCTTCATTTTTTTTTCCTGGTAGGACAAACATAAAAGATATTCCCCTACTTGACAATCCATCACATGTAATTGTTAGCAGCAGCATCATAACTCTACTTCCTACTTCCTTCCTCCAAGAAAGTATATAAAAAGCCGGTAAGACTGAAATTATATGGTGATCTTTGAATGTTTTTTTAAAAAAGAGTAATTATATGCTGTTTACTACCAACTGTATGCTGTTGACTTCTACTCCTGGTAATGGCAGATCATGTACTTCAGACCAACTTTTCCCTAAAAAAAAAAAACTAGAACTACATATATTTTTAAAATCTTTCTGAAAACAGTGGAGAGTTAACAACATAATGAAGAATTACAAGGAAAAGACTACAGCTTGGCATTTGGGACTACTTTTTACTTAGTGGCATTTGAGAGGCTAAGATGCTGTTGACAGCTTTACAGAAGTAAGAGGACAAATACTGGAGTCCAGGGCCCACCAAGGTTTGAAGGGAAAGCTGGTAAAACTCAAACACTTGCACTGAAATCCCAAAGGCCTACTCTCTAGTAATAACTATGAAGGCACTTGAGAAAGTTCATTGAAACATTTGTATTACCTTTTAATTATATTTTTTCCACAAACTTTTTGAAGTACCCTCATATGAACTGAAACTAGACTGGCCCTTACAGAAACTAAAGCTCTGCTCCGAATATTTCCACAAAATTAAATTAAGGCAATCCTGGACTGCTAGTGTCTACCAAAACCAAACATAAATCTTCTTGGAGGAAGATATCATCATAGATCTCAAATTATTTATGCAATTTATCATATACAATATCTAGCCCTTAATTAACAATAACAGAGGTAAGATAACATAAACAAAGTAAATCAGAAAAGCCGTATAAACCGAAAATAGTCTCACAGAGAATACAGAGAATGAAAGATGCACAGAATTTAAAGTAGTATGCTGAATATGCTTAAGAAAACAAAAGTTTAGAATTTCGGAGAATTGGAATTATTAAATTAAAAACTTAATAGATGGATTTAAAGGCAGATTAGACATAGATGAAGAGAGAATTAGTAAACTGCAAGATATATCAGAAAAAACATTAGAATGATGAATGGAGAGTCAAAAAAATGGAATTAGATTCTTAGATGTGACACCATAAGCAGGAGCAACAAAAGCAAAAAATAGACAAATTGGATTTCACCAAAAATAAAAACTTTTGTGCATCAAAGGATACTATCAATAGAGTGAAAAGACAACTCTCAGAATGGGTGAAAATATCTGCAAATCATATATTTAAGGGTCCAGCACCCAGAATATATAAAGAACTCCTCCACCTCAACAAGAAGACAAACAACTCAATTAAAAAATAGGCAGGACTTGAATCGACATTTCTCCAAAGAAGATATACAAATGGCCAATAAGCACACAAAAAGATGCTCAGCAATCATTACAGAAAAGCAAATCAAAGCCAAAAATGAGATACTACTTTATAACCACTAAGATGGGTTTAATAATAATAACAACAACTTTTTTAAAAGGACAACAAAAAATGCTGGTAAGTGATGGAGTTTGGATGTGTTGTCCCCTCCAAAACTCATGTGGAAATTTGATCCCCAGTGTGGTAGTGTTGGAAACTGATTGAGTCATGGGGGCAGATCCCTCATGAATGGACTAATGCTCTCCCTGGGGGAGGGGGGATTAATGAGTGAGTTCTCGCTCTATTAGTTCCCGCAAGAGTTGGTTGTTTATTGGACCCTGGCACCTCCTCTCTCTCTTGCTTCCCCTCACCATGTGATCTGCTTGTACCCACCAGCTGCCTGCCACTTTCCGCCATGAGTAGAAGCAGCCTGAGGTCCAAGCCAGATGCAGCTGCCCCAGAATCGTAAGCCAAATAAACACCTGTTCTTTATAAATTACCCAGTCTCAGGTATTTCTCTTAAAGCAACACAAAATGGACTAATACAGTGAGGATACTGAGAAATTAGAACACTCATACACTGCTGGTGGGAATGTAAGATGTGCAGCAACTGTGTAAAACAATTTGGAGGTTCCTCAAAAAGGTAAATAAAGGATTACCAGATGACCCAGCCATTCCACTTCTGTGTATAAAACCAAAAGCAATGAAAACAGGCTTATGGTACATGAATTTTATCTCAACAAAAATAATTATGCATGGCTATTATCCAAAAGACTGAAAATGATAAGTGCTGGAGAGGTTGCAGAGAAAAAGGAACTCTCATACACTGTTGGTGGGACTGCGAAATGGTGCAGCCTTTATGGAAAATGGTATGGAGCTTCCTCAAACAATTACAGATAGCTCTACCATGTGACCCAGCTATTTCACTGTTGGCAATATACCCAGGAGAATGGAAATCATCATGCCGAAGGGATACCTGTTCTCCAGTGTTCATTGCAGCACTATTTACAAAAGCCAAGAGTTGGAACCAGCCCAAATGTCCATCATCAGATGAGTGAATAAGGAAACTGTGGTATATCTACACAATGGTATTCTACTCTGCTATAGAAAAGAATGAAATACTACCATTTTTGCAACAACATGGGTGGACTTAAGAGAAAATTATATTAAGTAAAACAAGTCAGGCACAGAAAGGGAAATACCACATGTTCTCACTTATTTGTGGGAGCTATAAATAAACAAACAAACAAACAAACACAGAGACAAATAAAGGGTTGGGGGAAGAAGACACAACAACCACAACAATTCCTTGAACATGTTAAGACAAGTGAACAGATACGATGTGGGGTGGGGTGGGGAGAGAGGGAGGGGAGAAGAAGACCGGGTAAAGGGTCACGAAAATCAACTACATCGTATATTGAGAAGTTAAAATAAAAAAATAAATAAATTACGTAGATATTTACCACTGCCCACGTACTTATTCAATCCAAAAGCCTAGAAATCATCATTAATCTCTTCCCTTCCCACCCCTCTGCAATGAATGCATTAGCAGTTCTGCAGATTATCAACCCAAAATATATTACAAATCTGCCATGTTCTCACCATCTCTCCTACCACTTCTCTTAGTCCAAGCTACTATTACCTTTTTCCCAAACTTCTGTTGGGAGAAATCTAGAATTTATTTCTTGTTCTTAGATTTCAGAAATTTACCAGGATATGTCTTAACTTTTTCTTTCTCATTAGTCTCTGGCCCTTTTGTTTACTATGTTGACTAATTCTTCTCTTCTAACTGTTCTTTTCTCCCTCTTTAGAACTCTGATGAGATGGATATTATATCTCCTAAACCTATTTTTCAAGTCTCTTTCTCTCATAATAGATTTCTAAACTTTGGGCTTTCATGAATAGACTTGAGATTGGCTTATACGGAATTACAGTATTTCGCAGGTCTATAAACAAAGAGATAAACAATTAGTGTAATTCCATAACTGAGAAATCCTCTTATTGAGAAAAACCAGCGTCAGATTTTTTTAAAGCAGTATATCTAGAAGAATCCACTTGATTTAGTGAAGCACTTCTTTTCACTTGAAATGTTCCAATGTTAAAAATTAGCTGATAATTTTAGAATCTAATAATACTCCTTAAGGAATAATACTGCAATTAGTCCAGTTTAGCTGTCCTAGTTTAGTTTTCTGCTTAAAAACATTTTCTTCCATCTTCTCTGTCCTAAAAATTGTGTTTGAACTCACTGTAACTACAGAGAAAAAGCTAAAAATATGTTTCAAGTAAAGAAAAGTACCAGTGAGCATTCACAGAATTTGATGGTATATAAGTTAATTTTTCTTGGGTAACTAACAACTTCAAAATCTCAGTGGTTTACAACAACATTTACTTTATGCTCATGAGTCTGCAGATTGACTGTGGGTCAGCTAATCTAGGTTGGGCTCAAGAGGGCTAGAATAGATATCAGATTTATGGTTAGGTTCAGAACTACTCCAGTGCGTCTTCAATATTGGGCTCAGTCACTGAATGGGCAAATTAATACATGGGGCATGCTCTTCTTGTGGTAGATCAGAGAAGTGCAAGAGGCCAAGTCAAAACAGAGGAACATTTTTAAGACCTCTGCTCGCTAGCATTCCACTGCCCAATCAAGTCACACAGCCAAGAATGGCATCAACGGGGCAGGGAAATATACTTGGCCCACACTAGTGACAGGTACTGCAAAGTTGCATAGCAAAATAAATGGCTGTATAACTTTATAAAACGAATGAAATAAAAAATTGGGAATTCAATTTACCAAGCATGTAAGACAACACTTACTTACACTCCACATTATTAAATCTTTACGTTCTACCTTTCTTTTTCTTACCACTTTTCCTGCTACAATCAACCAAATTAAACACTACTGAGATAATGTGATGGAAACATGACAGAATAAAATGAACTGCTAACATAAAAAAAAATTCAGTTATGTTAGACACATGGTGATTAGATATTCAAAAGTTGAGCTAAGAAAGCACAGGGATATCAAGTATATAGACACTGAAGATATGTTAGAAGTAATTATGATTTAATTAAAATTTAAGTCATCAATAAGAAAAGTCTTATATTTAACACAGATGATTAGTAGATATTAAAGTTCAAGAGGCACACCACCAGCACCTTGGGGCCTTCCTGGGAACCAGAGGCTTGGATCCGGGGACCGGACCCCACTCCCACTTCCAGGCAAACTGTGCCAGTGCCTCAGGGCCAGCACAGGGACCCAAGGCACGGAGAAGGGGACTGGACCCTCCTCCCACACCACACCAGCACCTCAAGGCCTGCCCAGGGACCCAAGGAATGGTGAAGGGGACCAGGACCTCTCTCCTACAACCAGGCACACCATGCCAGCACCTCAGAGCCCGCTTGGGGACCCGAGGTATGGAGCCGGGGACCAGACCCTCCTCCCACAACCAGGCACACTGTGCCAGCGCCTCAGGGCCCACCCAGGGACCCAGGGCATGGATAAGGGGCCGGACTGCCCTCCCACAACCAGATACACCATGCCAGTGCCTCAGGGCCCACCCAGGGCATGGAGACAGGGACTGGACCCCCCTCCCCCAGCCAGGCACGCCAAGCCAGCTCCTTGGGTCTCACCTGGTGACCCAAGGCATGGAGAAGGGGACTAGATGCACCTCCCACAACCTGGCACATGGCAACAGTGACTTGGGGCCTGCTCAGGGACCAGAGACATGGAGAAGGGGACCAGGTACACCCCACAACCAGGCATACCGCCAGTGCCAAGGAGCATACCAAAAACAGCACCCCCATGTGGGTGGCCCACTGCAGCCTCCACAATAACTATGGCTGCTGCAAAAGCAACTAGACACCACAAGCACCACGCAAATGGTCCACCAACCACTGGAGTACATTCACATAAGGAGAGTCACCAGTAGAGTCAAAGAAAAGAAGAGGATGTCTCTTTCCACAAAGCCCATTTCAGAGTGACAGAAGCAGCATCTGCTCTATGATAATATTGGGGGACCCGATCACATCTCTCAGTATTGAACAGATCATCTAGGCAACAAATTAACAGAGTAACCATGATTCTTTCAGAAGGAGAGAAGATATCTAGGCTAATTAGAAGGGGGAGGGGGAGAGATTGGACAAGGGGCATAAAGAATAATTACATATGCTATTAATATTGATTTGATCAACATATCTCAGTGTTCAACCCCCAAAATATGCATAATCGATTTTGATTCAATAAATAAAATAAAATTTTTTAAAAAGTTCAAGTTAATAAATTCTTTAGCTGAAGCCAATATCTATTGTAGAACTGCCTTCTAACTTTTCAAGTTACATAAATAACCACAAATAAAACTTATAAATCAAAAACCTTCAGCATAATATATTCATCTGGTAATAATTCACTGACCTGTGCACATGGTTTCTGAATTTTTCAGTTTACCTTTTATGCATCAATAAGTTTAATCTTTAAAAGTTCATAGGGAAAAAAAACATATAGCATGGTGATAAACAGGCCCCTACATATGAAGGGCTTTTACACATTTCAAAAACAAAGGCATTTTGCTTAAATTATCCCAAACGTCCTTAACTCAGGGTTTATATCACTCTGTGATGCTGTAACATTCTCACAAGTCCATAAATCAGGCAGGAAACAGGCCCAGAGAAGTTTAACGGCTAGTAGAGGATCATAGAGTCAGACATCATGATTTCCTATATAGAAAATTCTAAGGTATCTATAAGAAAAATTATTAGAAAAAGTGGGTTAGGCAAATTCACAGGTTACAAAGTTAATATACAAAAATCAAATGTCTTTTTATATACTAGCAATGAACATTTGGAAAACGAAAGTTTTAAAAACCAGCACCATTAAAATAGCACCACTAAAAACATGAAATACCTAGGAATAAATTGGATAAAATATGTACAACATTTGTATGCTGAAAACTAGAAAACACTGCTGAGAGAAATCAAAGACTTCAGTGGAGAGATATACCATGTTCATGGATCTGAAGACTCCATATCATGATGATGTCGACTCTCCTGAAAGTGATCTATAGGTTTGAAGCAATCCCAATGAAAATCCAGCAGGCAGATTTTTAGTAGAAATCAACAAGCTGATTTTAAAATTTATATGGAAAAACAAAGGAACTAGGATAGCCAAAGCAATTTTGAACAAAGAAAAACAAAGCTGGGGACCTCAAAGTACCTAATTTCAAAAGATCTACTATAATGGTGCAAACATCCAAAGGGTATGTGGTACTGGAAAAAGAGTAAACACAAATCAATGGAACAGACTAGAGATTCCAGAAAAAGACAGACACAAATACAGACAACTAATTTTGACAACAATGCAAAGGTAATCCAATATAGAAAGAATAATCTTTTCACTAAATAGTCTTGGTCATATATAGATAAAAGTAAAGTGATGGAGAAATGATGTACCATGCTAACACTAATCTAGGAAACAAGAGAAGCTCTATTAATTTCAGACAAAGAAGACTTCACAGCAAGGAAAGAAATCAGGACCATTACATATGATAAATGGGCTAATTCAAGACTGAAGAGTCCTTGATGTGTATGCACCTAACAAAAGAGCCTTAAAATATGTGAGGCAAAAATTGACAAAACTGCAAGAAGAAATAGATGAACCCACTATCACACTTGGAAATTTCAACAACTCTATCAGAAATCAACAGACCCAACAGCAGAAAATCAGTAAGAAAACAGCTGAACTCAACAACACCATCAATTAGCTGGATATAATTAACATCTGCTTCACACAGTAAAAGCACAATACACACTCCTTTCAATCTCACTGGAATATTCACCATGATAGATCATATTCTGGGCCATAAAGCACACCTTAACAAATTTAAAAAAACAGAAATCATATCATGTTTGCTTTCAGACCACAATGGAATTAAACTAGAAATCAGTAACAGAAAGATATCAGGAAAATCCCCAAACACTTGGAGATTAAACAACACACAATGAAATAGCACACAGGTCAAAGCAGAAATCTCAAAAGAAATTCAAAAATATTTTAAACTAAATGTAAGTGAAAATACGACTTTTCAAATTTTGTGGGATGCAATGAAAGCAGTGGTTAGATGGAAATTTATAGTATTGAAAGCACATATTAGAAAAGAAGAAAGATCTAAAATCAATAATCTAGGCATCTACCTTAGGAAACTGGGGTGAAAAAAGAGCAAATTAAATCCAGAGTAAGCAGAAAAGATAGCAAAAACCAGAGAAGAAATCATTGAAATTGAAAACAAGAAATCAATACAAAAAGATCACTACTGATTTTTGCATGTTGATTTTGTATCCTTCAACTTTACTGAAATCATTTATCAGCTCTAAGAGTTTTTGGTAGAATCTTCAGGTTTTTCTATAGATAGGATCATGTCATCTGCAAACAGGGACAGTTTGACTTTGTCTTTTCCAATCTGGATACCCTTTATTTCTTTCTCTTGACTGATTGCTCTGGCTAGTACTTCCAATACTATGTCAAATAGGAGTGGTGAAAGTGGACATCCTTATCTTGTTCCTGTTCTCAAGGGAAAGGCTTTCAGCTTTTCCTCATTCAGGATAATGGATGCGGGTTTGTCATACATGGCTTTTATTGTGTTGAGATACTTTCCTTTAATCATGAAGTTATATTGAATTTTCTCAAATGCTTTTTCTGCATCTATTGAGATAATCATATGGTTTTTGTCGTTGATTTTCTTGATGTGGTGGATCACATTTATTGACTTGTGTACGCTGAACCATCCTTGCATCCCTGGGATGAATCCCACTTAATCATACTGTATAATTTTTTATGTGTTGCTAGCATTTCGTGGAGGATTTTTGCATCTATGTTCATCAAAGACATTGTCCTGTAGTTTTCTTTTTTTGTTGTATCTTTGTCTGGTTTTGGTATCAGGGTGATGCTGGCCTCATAGAATGAGTTTGAGAGAATGGCCTGTGTTTCAGTCTTTTGGAATAGTTTGAAGAGAACTGGTATTAATTCCTCAATAAAGGTTTGGTAGAATTCAGCAATAGAGCCATCTGGTCCTGGGCTTTTCTTTGTGGGGAGACTGATGATTACTGCTTCCAACTAAAAAGCTTCTGCACAGCAAAAAAAAAAAACAATTAACAGAGTGAAAAGACAACCTACAGAATGGGAGAAAATATTTGCAAACTACGCACTCAACAAAGGATTAATATCCAGAATATATAAGGAACTCAAGCAATTTAACAGAAGAAAACCCGGTAACCCAATTAAAATACGGGCAAAGAAGCTGAATAGACATTTTTCAAAGGAAGGCATACAAATGGCCAATGGGTCCCCCCAAATGCTCACATCACTCAGCATCAGGGAAATGCAAATCAAAGCCATACTGAGATATCATCTCACTCCAGTTAGAGTGGTTATTTTCTAAAAGACAGAGAATAACAAATGCTGGTGAGGATGCAGAGAAAGGCAAACTGTTTGTGGGACTGTAAATTAGTGCAGCCATTATGGAAGACAATATGGAGGTTCCTCAAACAACTGTAGATAGAACAGACACATGATCCAGCAATCCCACTGCCGGGTATATACCCAAAGGAACGGAAATCATCATGTCAAAGGGATGCCTACACTCACTCCCATGTTTATTACAACTCTATTTACAATAGCTAAGATATGGAACCAACCTAAATATCCACTGAAGGATGACTGGATAAGGAAAATGTGGTACATATACACAATGGAATACTATTCAGCCATTAAAAAGAACGAAACTCTGCCATTTGCAGCAACATGGATGAACTTGGAGAAAATTATGTTAAGTTAAATAAGCCAGGTACAGAAAGAGAAATACCAACTGTCCTCATTCATAAGTGGGAGCTAAAAAATATAAACAAAAAAAGAATGATACAACAATCACAATAATATGCTGAACTTTCAAAAGGAGAGAACAGAACTGAGGTTACCAGAGATGGGAAAGGGGGAGGGGAGGAGAAATCGGTAGCGAGAAATTGGTAAAGGATCAAAAAAAAAAAAAAAAAAAGATAACATTGTATAATGTTTAATATATTAACCATCCTGATTTGAGCATCACATATTGCACACAGGTATTGATATTCACCGTGGTAACCCACAGATATGTACTATCAATTATGTTTCAATAAGAAAAAAAAAGAAAAAAGAAAAATCAACAAAACCAAAGCCTAATTCTTTGAAAAGAGAAAAAAAAATTGAAAAGAACAATAAAACTCTAGATAAGCCTCTAGCCAGGCTAAGAAAAAAAGTGAGAAGATACAAATTACTAATCTCAGAAATGAAAGTGGGGACAGCACTACAGATTTTGTGGACATTAAAAGGATAATAAAGGAATATTAAGAATAATTCTATGCCCACAAATTTAATAAGATAGATGAAATAGACCAATTCCTTGAAAGACACAATCTTTCAAAACCCTCACAAGAAGAAAGACTATATTAAAGAAATTGAAACAGTAGTTAATAACCTCCCAAACAGGAAAGCACCAGGCCTACATGAGTCCACTGGTGAATTCTATTAAACATTTAGGGAAGAAATTATACCAATTTCCTACAATCTAACTTATTCTATGGGGCCAGCATTACCCTAACACAAAAACCAGATGTACACTACAAGAAAACTAAATAAATACCTCTTGCGAACATAGATGAAAAATCCTCAACAGGATATTAGCAAATTGAATTAAAAAATGTATAAAAAGAATTAAAACACATGACAAGTAGTATTTATTCCAGGTATGCAAGGCTCGTTCAACATTTAAAAATCAATTAATCTACCATATCACATGATCATATCCATATGATCAGATGCAGAAAAAGCAGAATCCAAAAGTGTCTGAAGACTCTGAAATAAACAGTAGCAAGCAGTTTGGGAAAGAGCACAGAACTTGAAGTTCCACTGAAGTGGTAGTACGTTTACTATGTTTTTGCCTTGGGCATCACCAGGCTTGGACTCCAAGACAGCCCAAAACACAGAAGTATTCACTGGCTAAGGTCAGAAAAAGCTCCAAGAGAACCCCTTTCTTTCTTGTATGAGGAGCAGGAAAGAGGGCCCTTACAGGTCTGAGAGACAGGAAATCTCCCCTTTTTTCCTTTCCCCCATTTCTTCTGTCTCAGTTCCCATGCAATTCCATCACAGTAGCAGCACAGAAATGGCAGTGGTGGCTGGGCATGCATCTAAAACTTTAAGAGAACGGAATCCTTTTCTCTGACACCAGGAATTGTGGTCCCAAGAGTGTGAGGCACATGCGTGTTGCTGCTGCTGTTTTTTCTCTGTCTGTCCTCTCATCACTTGGCCTGGATGAAGACAAAGTTGCAGGAAATGAATGGCAGAGCGGGAAAATGAAAGACCCTGTTTCTGGCCAAAGGACCAGGAAGAAAGGTCTTCTCCAGGACTTGGAAAGTGTTGGTGAAATTGTGGTGATGAGGAAGATCAAGAAAACAATTCCATACATAAAGTTGTGTATGAACAATCCGGCTCACCTCGGATCTATGCATGCATGGTTCTGACCTTAAACGGCATACCACAGGTTTTGAGAACAGAGATGCAAGATATACAACCATTCTATCCCAGAATGCACTGTGGGTCACACTTGTGGGACTGATCTAAACAGCACTGCAAATACTTAGAAAATTGAACTGACATTTGGGCACAGACTCCCACCTTTTGTATTTTGGAAAAAAGCTAAGCCATCCTCTGCAAATAGCTATAATCCTTTTTTTGAAAAACAGCTTTTGGCTTACCACAGGGCCTCAGAATGAATGCTTGACCATGTTACCATGTGACCTGGACAGCCTACCATTCCCAGGTATAACCAAGTATTGTCAGACCAACACAGCAATACAGTTGAATGCACACTATAACACTCCATCATCAAATAGAAGCAGTATGCCCAGAAAATCAGGCTTGAGCAGGTCCTGAATCATAAATAATTTGCATGAACAAGAGGCCCACATGCCCATGGTTCCTACTTCTGCTATAATGCTTCTTCCTTCTCAATCTAGATATATGATATCATGGAGAATTCTCTAGGACTGTCTGACTAAGGGAAAAAATTCAGGCCTTGTTTAATGATGGTTCTGCATGACATAGATGACAACAGCACTACATTCCCTCTCGGGGGGGCCCTGAAGGACAGTCGTGAAGAGAAACTCCTCCAGTGGCACAAACTTGAACAGAGCACCTGGTTGCTCATTTTCTCTGCAAGGAGAGATGACAGAGGTACTGTTCTATACTGACTCATGGACAGTGTTTAATGGTCTGACTAGATACTCAGGGACTTGAAAGGAACAACTGGAAAACTGATGACAAGATCTGGGAATGAGGAATGTAGAGAGAGCTCTTTGAAAGAGGACAACATATTAAGCAATTTATGCCCCATGTGAATGTTTGCCAAAGTGCAAACTCAGAAGAGAAGAAGCTGCTTAACCTGGTAGACAAAAAGATGTATTTTGGGGACGCAGCCAGTCTCTTTATCCAGCTATTCTATCCTTGCCCAATGGGCTCATTAACAAAAGGATGGAGTTTGTGCATTAGCTCAGTAATATGAACTTCCGCTCATCAACATTAATCTGCCTATAGCCACAGCTGTGTCCAACCTACCAATAGTCCTTACATGCACTGGGGAATAGATAGATAGATATTCCCAATATATGGTGCCATTTGTGGAATGATCAGCCACTTGCCGCTCTGCTAATGTCTAGCCCCTCATGATTTCCCATTTCTTCTAAATAAATTAACTATGAATTTAAAATAAATTTTGTTTTATTACTTATCTACCACTTTCACATTTATAGTGTGAAGGTTTTCAGGTTGTCTTAGTCTGCCCCCTTGTGGGAACCAGCTCTTCAATCTTTCACTAGGAATAAAACATTAAATCCAACCTGCTCCTCAAACAAAACAACAAACATATTTACACTATAATAGTTTTATCCTAGGCTTTAAGAATAGGTCCCTTCCTTATCTTTTGTTATCCAACTCTTTATGACCCTTCATTAAAATTTATAAAGTTTTTTTGAAAGGGGGTTTTATGACTTTTATCTCTTACCAGAAAAATTCAGATGAAAATATTTTAAATCAAAATCTTTCTAGGGGGCTGGCCAGTTAGCTCAGTTGGTTTAGAGTGCAGCCTAGTAACACCAAGGTCAAGGGTTTGGTTTCCTGTACCAACCAGCTGCCAACAAAAAAAATCTTTCTAGATGTTCAACATACCTTTTTTTAACCTTTTTAGTTGTCATGCTTTTATTCCTTTTCTTTCATAAATATGGATAAGCAAGGAGAGGCTTCTACAAGACTTCTAGTGTTATTAGGACAATTATTATACTATGTAGGATATCTAATATGTTATGACACAAAAGGTGCTTGGGGCTGCATATTCCAAGAGTTTAGTATGATTCTAAAGAAATTATTATGAATCACTGCACAAATCTGAATACTCATAGATGAGGAAATGGTGGAATAAATGATGGCTTACTTAATGCTATGGACCATTCATTATACAGATTTTAGGAAATTAGAGTTTAAGTATGCTCCTAGAGGGATAGCCATGCTATATTGTTAACTGAGAGAGAACAGGGGACTAAAACTGCATTTCATTCTTTAAAATCTTCAAATTAGTTTATATATGTATATACCTCCTTGCATGTGCCAGTATGAACTCAGAGAAAAACATGAAAGGATACAGACAGACTACACATAATAACTGTTACTTTAAAGTACTGGAAGAGTAAGGAACCCTTACATATACTTTTTAAATGTCTGTTTTGTTTGGTAAAAGTAATTTTAAAAATGAATAAAATTATTATAACCTATTAAAAAATACAAAGTATAATTAAAATTATATATAAACACATTCTGACACAAACATCTCAAGATAATAAGAAATTATTGGCTAGAGGGTCAATTTCAAATTTAATTTTACGAAAATAGAGTGTGATGATCAAATAATCAACAAGAAGTTAAATCTCATAAGAAATATAGGACTAGAAACAAAGATATTTTGGAGGGATTTATCATTTAAGTTCAGTTCTTCCAAGCATTATCCAACCACGAACAAATTTATACTTTAAATATCAGAATGAAAAAGTTCTAAATACAGGCTACCAACAATGCCGATTAGAAACTTTTGGTATAGAATAAATTAAAGCCGATAGTATTTTCCTATGGAAAATAATGCCAGCTTCACAGCATTATTCTGAGAATTAAATAAAGATTATGTGAAAGCACCTAGCCTGGCACATTTGTATTATTAAATGTTAAGTTTATTTTCTTTCTTTCTAAAGCAATGTATATTGAAACCTAAATAACTTTTTTTATCAGAATGGCAAACTACTAAAATGAAACAGTCCTGTACATGAGTGATACTGCTATACTAGATTATACTCTTAAAGTGAGATTAAAGAAGGATAAACTAAATCAGAATTGGGTTTCAACTTTATCACATTAGCTAATGTACCTATTTAATATCCAGAACCAAATAAGTTCAGTTTATATATATATGAACTTCAAAAAGTTCATGGAAAGATTTGTATTATCTTTTAATCCTATTTTTCCAAAAACTTTTTGAAGCATCCTTACGTATAACCTCTACTAATGAAAAAATCATTTAATGAAGAAAATGAAGCCAGTACAAAAAAACAAAAACAAAAACAATTCTGATGAAGTAACCAAAGATTCCTGTAATTTACAATCAAAATTCCTAGAACTGTAGAGCTTCCTTAATCAAATTTGATGGCCTAATTGCAAGGCACTAGCACTGTACTAGAAGGAAAGACCCTACTGTTAATGAACTCCTAGATTACTAGGAAAAACAGAGATCCAACAGACAAGTAAGACAAAATATAGTAAATAATATAATCCAACTATCTATAATATGCTATTGGAAAGTAGAAAATAACCACCTAACCAGAGGTAACCATATTGGGCTTAAACTGGCATAATCAGTTTACAGTCATATTTCAAGAGCCTCGTTTCACAAATTAATAGATGGTTGAAAGTTCTGACAAGCTACCTACACTCAACAAATTTCTGGCACTAGTTTATGTTTTCAGTTACAAAAGTAATAGAAGTGAATACTGAATCACTATTTGGCCTGGGCACATTCACATACTTTCCCAAGCATACTAAGTGCTAGATATTCATTCATTCTTTCATTCAACAAATACTGACAAGTTTTTATATACCAGTGTCCTAGGACTACAGTGGCAAACAAGACAAATTCCTGCTCACATGAAACCTACTTTGTAGTAGTTGATACAACACTAACCAAGTGAACAAATAAACAAATAATTTAACATCATTACTAGGAAGGTTAGGGATGGGTATTTAGGTAGGATGGTCACGGAAGGCCTCTTGGAACTAAGTAGAAATCTATAGCCCTTTACGCAAGAAAGAAGCTTGCAAAAAAAACACTTTAACATGTTTGAGTAAAAAGGTCAGCATAGGTGAAACAAAATGATAAGAGGAATTGTTGGTAAGAATGGAAATGCATAGTAAGATAAGTCAGGATGCTATTATAACAGTAAAGAAAAGAAATGACAGTAGTTTAGACTAAAGTGGAAGCAATATAGGTAGTGTGGAAATGACAAAAAATGTATTTTAAAAAGAAGAAATCCTTAAAGCACTGTAAAACAAAACAAAATGCCAATAATTGAAAAGAAATATTAAGAAATCCATGAAAGATAGAAACTAGATGCAACTGGATGGAGCAGAGCATGCTCTGGGAGTAATTACAAATTACTGCCCAGAGCATGTGTAGGAGGATAACTGTGGTCCTACAGTGTTACCAGGTCCAGTTTAAGCACAGAAGCAAAAGATCCAAGGAGAGGAAGAGCCCAGGAGCAGCAATCTGAATGAGTGGGGTGCAAGTACGCAGGCCCATCTTCCATCTCCCATATGTGATAAGCAGAGGACTTCAGAGATCTTTGCCCATAAACTGGAGCAGTGAGTATGGGTACGTTTGAGTCAGAATCCATTGTACCTGAGTGAAAGATCAGAGGCCAATGTAGCTGTTTAACACACAAGAGAAAGACCCTCATGCCTAGAGGATAATACATTGGCACATCCAACTAGTGGCACACCCAACTGGATACCTTACCAGTCTGCCATTATTGGAGAAGAAACATTAAACAGAAACTGTATCCACAAACAAGCAGGGAAGATTATCAGGCAGTATGCACCTACATGGGGATATAGTTGTTTACAGTTAGTGTTTGTTCTATGCACTAGCATCTGTTCTAATTGGTTGATATTTGTGGCATACTAATTCATTAAATATTTTGAGTATCATCTGTCCAGACAGGCAAACACAAAATATCATAATAAAATGGAAGGGCTCTGGTTCTGAGTGAAGACGGAGTATGCAACTCCACCTTAACTGAATGTAACTGAAAACCTGAAAAGAATAATGAACCAGCAATCTGATGACTCTAAAAAGAAAACAGTAGTAGGCAAACTATGGAAGAAAACCAGAATTTGAAATACAACCAATTCAGCAATGAGTTTCCTTTTGGTTTTTATGTCCCCAAAACTCCCAGCCTGAATCCAAATCCTGGAACTACACATCAGGAACAAACAAAAAGATAGGGAAGAAGTCTTCTTTTTCTCGTTAGAGAATGGGAACGGAGGGACTGAGAGAATGGGGGAAATTCCCTGGCTTTTTCTCATTTTATCTTTTCTTCCAGCCTAGCCCCCAGGCAAGCCCATCTCACAACTGGCAGCTATAACTGAGAAGGTACATGAATCTCTGAGGGAGGGTAACTCTTCTTTCTGACCAGAAGACCAGTGGTATGAGGAATGTAAGAACTGCAAGGAGAAACAGACAAATCCACACTTATAGTCTGAGATTCAATATTCTGTTACTAATAATTGACAGAGGAAGCAGACAAAAAATCAGCAAGGATACAGAAAACTTGAACACCACTATCAATCAACTTGACCAGATTGACACTTACAGAACTTTCCATTCCCAAACAGCATAATACACATTCTTTTTAAGCGCACACAGAACTTTATTAAGATAGATCATTTCCTGGACCATAAAACAGGTCTCAATAAATTTAAAATGATTCAACTCTTACAAAGTTTATTCTCTGATCACAATGAAATTAAATTAGGAATCAATACGAGAAAGCTACCTGCACTATTTCCTAATCTTTGGAAACTACGACACACTTCTACATAACACATGGGTTAAAGAAGAAATCAAAAGCATACTTTGGACTAAATGAAAATGAAAATACTACTTATCAAAATCTATTAAACATAGCTAAAGCAGTACATAGAGGGAAATTTATAGCACTAAACTATTTTAGAAAAGAAAATTCACACATTAGTGACCTAAACTTCTACCTTAAGAAACTAGAAAAAAAAAAAAAACTATATACAAACCAGGGAGAAGAAAGGAAATAATACAGAACAAAGTAAAAATCAATAAAATAGGAAACAGGAAAGCAATACAGAAAATGAACAAAAATTGAAACTTATTCTTTGAAATCTGTAAAACTGATCTGTCCAGAATGATTAGGACAAAGAGAAAGAATACCTAAATTACCAATATCAGACATGAGAAAGGTCACATCATTGCAGATTCTACAGATAGTAAAATGTTACTCAAGAAGAAACAGATAATTTGAATAGTCCTATATTTATTAAAGAAATTGGATTTGTATTTAAAAACCTCCCAGCAAAGAAAAAAGTTCAGGCCCAGATGGCTTCCTGAGAAATCGTACCAGTTAAGGATGAAATAATATCACTTCTACACAAAATCTTCTAGGAAATTGAAGTGGAAGAAATACCTCTCAACTTTCAACTTATTCTATGAGGTCAGCACTACCCTGATACTAAAACCAAAGACACTATGAGACAAGAAAACTAAAGGTCAGTATCCTACATGATCACAGATGCAAAAATAATTTAAATTCTTAGTAAATCAAATCCATCAACCACACAAAAAACAGGCCACACACCAGAGTTTCCTGCTCGACTTCAGAGCACTGCTTCTCTACCATAATGGTCCAAATCAAAACATTTGTACCACACACTGAAGTAAACTGATAAGGTTTTCTACTAGAGGTTACTGGCTTGGACGTCAGCTACTCTAGGCTCTGCTGAAGGACACAGGACTTATTCTACATCTCCTTTCCTACACATTATTTGTTTTCCCTGGAGTTCAGAACTTTCATTTGTTCATTATTTTACATATTTATCACTAATTCAACCCTGAGCCTTTTGTCAGTTGTCTAAAACTTTTCTAAAGACAATTAATTGCATTAGATTTCTATCAATCTCAAGAAATCTTTTTTTTTTTTTTGTCTTTTTCTGCCTCACTTAACATGATGGTTTCCAGAGAAGTGCTATTATTTGAATATTGAAATTCCTGGACTGGTTCTGTAAATTTCTTAACACTCCTCACTTCTTTTTGAGATATTCCTTCTACATTATTCTCTAATACTTCTATGGAGCTTTTGATTTCTGCTATCAGAATTTCAATGTCTAAAAACTTTTTAAAAATGCACAGTGTCATTCTGTTATAGTACCTTTTCTCTTCTGTGAGGATAATAGTTCTATTATTTTCCTCTGAAAATTTATGTTCTCTCCAAGTTGCTTTATTCTATTTATTTTAATTTCTTTCATACCTTACAGGGTTTCTTCAAATATCTAGAAATCTTTGGTTAGCCGCTCATATTTAAGAGTAGAAGACTAAAAGCTGATTGGGAACTTTGATACATAGAATGATCTAGCTGGGCTATTTAAAGAATTGCTTAAATCTCTTAAATGTAGATGACTAAATTGTGTATCTTTCTTTTTGGTCATATTCCCCAGAAAAGACTTTTCCAACCTCCTGCCTGGAATATAAAGGCCCAATTGCCAATATTCTGGGAGCCCATTAGGATAAAGATAAGAGAAAGACAGCTGGGGTCCAATTCTCCTATTTTTAACATAGGACTCCTGCCATTAACTGTGCCTCATGTCTCTCAGTCAAGAGAATCTCTGTTTTTCCCCTTTCCAAAGAATAAATTCCAGGCTTTGACCAAGGTTAGGGGTGGGCAGTTGGGCACTTATCCAGCTGACTAGTTAGCTAGTTTTGAGGAATAGGTCCTGGGAATCCAATGCTTGTTCGACTGACTTTCAAGTAATCTTCCTTTCACCTATATTTCCACATGCTTGAGCGTTTGAGTTCTCTGGAGGGTAAGTCAGATTGTTCTGTTGATTTCCTCTGCTACTGAGTTTAGAGTTCAGCTTTCAGCTGTTCATATACTCTCCAATTTCTAAAACTGTGTTGATACTGTCTCCTCTCCACTCCCCCTTTACTGACCTTTCAGTAGGTTTCTAGAAGGAGCAAAAGTAGAAGTGTATGTTTGTCCTATCTTTTACTCCTGATAGTATTGTTTCTCATTCATTTCAATTTATTATAGATGGCTTTTTATTTTTTCCTTCTTTTGAATAAAGAGATATTACAAACAAAATCTCTAAGAAGATAAGATGTTTTTACTATCAGCTCTGATTATGATACAATTCTTGGTGACTTTGAATTAAGATCAGGTAGTTGTGCTCTGGATCATGGAAATCACTGCTTTTGTTGTTCAAAGTTCAGTTTTTGTTATTAAAATACAAATATGCTCACTGATTTGAAAAATATTTTAACTGATAAAACTCAGGGAGAACAAGATAAATTAATAATTTCGCAATCTATATCAGTGACATTTAACAAAATTTAAGACATTTAATAATCATTACAATTTTTTGTATTTATTTGTACTAATTTTATTTTTAGTGTTTTACATGATCTCATTATCTTAATTTCTTTTTTTATATCAAAATATGTTTATAGGGAAAAGAAGTGTTAAAAGTAGATCAATTCCTGACATATTTATAATATGTGCATGTTATTTAAGAATGATTAAGTACTAGTATAAGTTAAAATTTCCAAATCAACCTAAATATAGTATTCCTTTTTTTATTCTACAACAAACAATTTTATAAAAATAGTACAGCTCTAAAACTTGGGAAGAGCAAAGATGGAGAAAACCAGAAACAGGATATGGAGTAACTAAATCTGGAGTTTTTACAGGATTAAAACACTGCACACATTTGTAAATCTAAGTTTTATTTCAGTTGTTATTAATGATTCTCTTAAAACCAAAATCGGTAAATAACTGCCTGAAATTTTCTTATATATTCATCAATTTGTTCTCAATTCTCATTCTCTTAGAGATGAATTCATTCATTTGACAATGCTTATTTTGCACCTACTATTTACCAGATATTTATTCTTGGCACTGAGAATACAGCAGTGAACAAAACGGACAAAAGCTTTGCTATCATGGAACATTCATTTTAGTTTTGAACAGAGAAAATAAGCAGAATAAATACGAAGGTGATAAGTACTATGAAGAAAAAAGGAATGTGGGGGTGCTGGTTATGCAATTTTCAGTAAGTTAGTTAAGGAAGGCCTATCTGAAGATTTCACTGACTAAGATGTTTTTACCCAGTTTTGAAGTTGTTATTTCAAAAAATTAATCAAAAGTTTATGGTAATAAATTTTAAATAGAAGGGGAAAATAAAATAATACAGCAATTATAAGCAAAACCTATTTCTTCTGAGATAGCTAAGACAACAAATAGCATATTAATGAAATCCAAAAAGCCAGTGTGTGATGATACTCTAACAAATGTCACTGTTGAAAATTTATTTATGGTTACATTTCAAAAGTGATTATCCAGATATATACCATAATGCTTCAAAATTACTTTAACTTTAATATTATTTTACATATGACACAAAACCATTTTTAATTTTCTTATATATCTTAAATAAATGATATCATAGAGAATTTTTAGATTATATCACTTAAACCCTAAATGGAAAACTAGAATATCTAAACAAGATGCAACAAAACCCCAGTTCCCAAATTAAATACTACAAATACTGACTTTTCTTTAAATTTAATAATCAATTTGATGAAAAATTACCTTGCCCAGAGCGGCTTTGGCGAGAGTCTACACTTGACTGTCTTCGATCGGGTGTTTCCTCGCTCCCTCCCTCTGCATAAAATTAAAAAGAACATAAGCAAATGGATAATGAAATTGATATACCTTCTCTGGTGTCATCTACATCTTAAAACTACTATATCTGTCAATTGTTTTTATATCTTATAATCTGGACCACTAAAATATTTGAGGATTTTTCCTGTATAAACCAATGGCTCTTACCCTTATTCTTGTGGAAATGGCTTTCATTCCTCTCTGTAAGTCTAAAGAAAGTGAAGGTGTTTTTCCCTTCCTCATACATATATACTCTATTCTGCATATAATGAAGAGATGTTATCAACTGTGAAGTTCATTCACAGAATCCCAGCTTAGAAGCTCTGATTTAAAGCACTGTCTAAATGAATTACAGGGGCCGAGCCCGTGGCGCACTCGGGAGAGTGCGGCGCTGGGAGCGCGGCGACGCTCCCGCCGCGGGTTCGGATCCTATATGGGGATGGCCGGTGCATTCACTGGCTGGGTGCCGGTCACGAAAAAGACAAAAAAAAAAAAAAAAAAAAAAATTAATTACAGCTGCTCGTTTCTCTAGAATAAGAAAAATAATCCCTAGGACTGTGTGTTCTACTATAACAAAAATTATACTTATATTTTATGAGATAAAAATCAACAAACCTATTAGAGATATCAATAACAGATAAAAATTAAACAAATCTTGAGTTTGTTTTACTGCAATTTTAAAAATTACATGGAAACAAATCTATTTCATTATACATATCTTCATTTTTTAAGAAATAAGCAGTAAGAGTATACTCCCTCGTGAAATTTAAAAAGAGCTACAACAAATCTGAGTTTACATAAATAATTCCTTCAATTTTATTATATTAAACAGAAAAATTACTCATCATAAAAAAATCCCTCAAAATAGGCACAGTGAAACAGAAATCAATAGATTGAGAATGTAAAGTATAACCTAAGATAAAATATGAGACAACCAAGCTAAAGCTTTAACACAGTGGTCTATACGCTATAAATTTGTTATCACTTTAGTCAGATTAAAAATGTATTAAAGCATCACAATTTCCTTTGTTCTTTATTTTATACAACCACTCGTCTTATTTTTAACTTGATAGGGAAAAGTAGTAGTAGCTGCAGGCAGGTTTAACAAGGACTATTCTTGCCCTGTCATCTGCTTATGCTGTTTATTCTTTGTCATAGAGCTCGTTCATGTATTAACATTCACTGCTTTTTAAACACATGGCCCAATTTTTAATTCATTATTGATATAAAATTTCTTTTAAGTACACTAACTATATGCAAGTCTAAGCAATAATTAAATACATGTATACTCGTATATGTCAAGTTTACGTATCAAATATACTTTATTTTGCAGAGGGCTGATAAGCTATCGAGAATAGCAAGACTTAGAAAATCGATTCCAAATATATGCTGGCAATATAAAACAGTAAATAAATTGGCAGAAAAATACTCATAACTGAGTTGAGTGTAACCACAGCAATTTAGTAAACCACTCCACTAATTTAATTAGTTGGATTCATAAAATAACTTAGTATAAGAAAGATATTCAACTGTGGTTACTAGAGGATGGAAAAGGGGAGGGAGAAGGGGATTAGCAGGAAATTGGTTAATGAACACAAAGAATGATTAGGTTTTGTAATGATGAACATGCCAATTATCCTGATTTATCATCACACACTGTACACAGGTATTGATATTCAACTCCGTACACCACAAATCTGTATAATTATGCTTTAATAAACAAATTAATTTTAAAAAGAAAGATACTCAGTGATAGGCAGCCATATTTTTTGTCCCAGTGTGTAAAAATTTTTAAATACAAATCAGATTAAATATTTTGATTCTGATGTATTTTATTCAAATGCTATATTGAATATTTATTGAGTTTAATTTATATTGAAAAAGTACTATTCAGTAACCATAGCAATTCTTCCTTTACAAAATAGAGGTTTTCTAACTGATAAGAGTTTGGATTTGTTGTCCCCACCAAAACTCATGTGCAAATTTAATCCTGAATGTGGCACTGTTGGAAACTGATTGAGTCGTGGGAGCAGATCCCTCATGAATTGATTAATGCTCTCCCTAGGTGGGGGGATTAATGAGTGAGTTCTTGCTCTATTAGTTCCCACGAGAGCTGGTTGTTTAAAAGACCTGCCCCCCCCCCCTTCCTCTTGCCATGTGATCTGCTTGTACCTGCTGGCTGCCTGCCACTTTCTGCCATGAGTAGAAACAGCCTGAGGCCCATGCCAGATGCAACTGTCCCAGAATCGTAAGCAAAATAAACCCTCTGTTCTTTATAAATTATCCAGTCTCAGGTATTTCTGTTATAGCAACATAAACTGACTAATACACTAACAAAGTAGGTTAGGAAGACTTAGTCTTACAATGTAAATCCAAGCTTCCTATTAAAGAAAAATACTTTCCCACAAAGCCAAGTTCTCTCTCTCTCTCTCTATCCTACTAAAAAATAAGTTACCGAGAGCTTCTTTTGGCAACAAACTGTCCACAATCAAAATAAACTAAATTTAAGTGTAACACTTTGCCAACCATACTGCTCTTTACTAGTGGATACTATTGGTTATGTATTCTACATACTAGGGAGAAAATTTAGGACTTGACATTCTGTGTTACTTGTGCTTGAGTAATTAATGCTCCCATCAATGCATCTCTTCCCCATTTCTTTGTGAAATCTATCACTGCAGACTTAGGTATATATGCTTTATAGGGAATTCAAGAAAAATGCTGCCCTAACCAAAAAAATAATAGCAATAATAATAAGAAAAGCTATCTCTTTCTAACATTACATTTTCTATTTTTTAGTGAAAAGGTCAATGCTCATTACATTGACATATAAATTTTTCTTGCCAAATCAATCACTTGAGACGGAAACATTCTTTTGTTGTTGTTGTGTTTTTGTGACCGGTAAGGGGATCGCAACCCTTGGCTTGGTGTCATCCGCACCGCGCTCAGCCAGTGAGCACACCGGCCATCCCTATATAGGATCCGAACCCACGGCGGGAGCGCCACTGCGCTCCCAGCGCCGCACTCTCCCAAGTGAGCCACGGGGTCGGCCCGAGATGGAAACATTTTTAACTCACCCATGGTCTGGCACAATGTTAATCAGCATATGCCATCACAGAAATTACACTGTGAAAAATAAATAAGAGCTCTAATCTATCTCTCTAATGTTTTTTTAAAAATCTTTAAACACATTTACCTAGAATAATCTGCATTTTAGAAAGATAGCCCTTGTAGTAGTATAAAGGTATATTGGGATAAAGAGAGACTACAGAGATGGTTTTCAACCCTAGCTGAATGAATACATGTGGTTCTGTTCCAATAAAACTTTATTTAGGGACACTAAAATTTGAATTTCATATAATTTACACGTGTCACAAAATATTCTTCTTCTTTCAATTTTTTTCAACCATTTAGAAATGTAAAAACCATTCTTAGATGATGGGGCTAAATAAAATAGACAGCGGCCTTGATTTGGTCAGTCGGGAATAGTTTGCTGACTCCTGATCTCAAGGCAGGGAGATTACTTAGAAAATTAATTAGAGCAGTCTCTGTGAAAAGTAATGACTTGAATGACTTGAAAGTAAGGGCAGTGAGGATGAGAAGGTGGCTCTGCAAATGACTTCATATCTACTCTAGGTGGCACTGAAAGTTTAATGGCAGCAGGGGCTCAAGGATCCTTTTCTTGACTCTCTGTAGGTGATTTTTTTGGAAATAAAACATAAGAATTTCCAAAAACCACCCTAAGGAAATGGAAGACCCCACTGCCTAATTGCAAATTACATATCAATCTTCTCTGTGACCAAGAAAAGCATTTGCAAGGTGACTAAAAGTACACAATGCACTGTGGAAGATTTTTTCCCCTTAAGTAAAGATTTATGGTTCTTAAAGAAATCAAAGCTGCAATCTTAGGCTCATTTAATGTAAGTGTATTATAGAATACTTACATACATTTATATAGTAAATACAACTAAGGATATAATATAGACTTGATACTCTAGTTCCTACTCTACATAAAACACTGTTGAAAGCCACAATATATAAATTATGTCATAATATCACTTCCTACTTTCATTAAAAACTAATGTGCACATCATCTCTACAGTTTGAATTTGATGCTCAAGTTTGAAACAAAAATTAGATTTTGAATATTAAAATCCAGTTTTAAAAATTTCTGTAGACAACTATTTTACATAAACATTCCATGAAGGTTGATGAAGTTTAGATGTGTTGTCCCCTCCAAAACTCATGTGGAAATTTGATCCCCAATGTGGCAGTGTTGGAAACTGATTGAATCATGGGGGCGGATCCCTCATGAATGGATTCATGCTCTCCCTGGGGGAGGGGGGATTAATGAGTGAGTTCTTGCTCTATTAGTTCCTGCGAGAGTTCATTGCTTAAAAAGACCCTGGCACCTTCTCTCTCTCTCTTGCTTCCTCTTGCCATGGGATCTGCTTGTACCTGCCAGCTGCCTGCCACTTTCCGCCATGAGTAGAAGCAGTCTGAGGCCCACGCCAGACGCAGCTATCCCAGAATCATAAGCCAAATAAACCTCTTTCCTTTATAAATTACCCAGTTTCAGGTAGTTCTGTTATAGCAACACAAAATGGACTAAAACGAAAGTGAATAAGGAAATATTAGCAGCCCACCAAATTTTTCTACTGGTAGCTGATTTTCTCCTAATACAGAGTGAAAACAATATGGTATATCACTAAAGTTTCAGGCAGAGTAAAAGAATAACCACAGTCCTCTGTACATGACATACTCCTTTTACCCCATTTTGAATTATTTATAAGAAGTTTTCATGAATAAAGCACAATGGAACTAAGACTCCTGAGACATACATAAAATTGCTGGACATGAAGTAATATATTTATGAAAGAAATACAAAAATAAGAAACTTTCTAGAATGCCTAATAAGTACTCTGCTTTTGGATTTTAAGGTTACTAGGAAATGTGTGGGAAAATATACTCATGTACACACACAGGAAAAAAAACAGTACACAGGCTTACCAAGACCTGAATTTTAATTCCATACCTGCCAGATTTAGCTGAGTTTCTCTGAGCCTCAGAGTTGTTATCTGTAAAACTGAGATTAAAGTAACGTCTTCCTATGAAAGTTGTTGTGAGGTTCAAATTAGCTAATATATGTGACAGCACTTTGTGATTTCTAAATTGGTGATTTTCAGTAAGGGGCAAACCAGGACTCCTGGGAATGTCTGAAGACGTTTTTGGTTGTTACCATTGGGAAGGTGCTATCATATCTAACGGACAGAGGCTAGCAATGCTGCTAAATATCCTAGAATTCACAGGACAGCCCCCTTAACAAATAATTATCTGACCCCAAATGTCAATAGAGCCAATAGTTCAGAAACGCTGATCTTCTATATGTTCAAAATATAAATGTTAATAATCATAATTATCATAACTATACATATATAAAATTAGTTTTTATTGTGAAAACTTTTCAAATATACAGAAAATACAGTGAAGAACATAATGCACACTGACATAGCAACTACCAAATTATAACAAAAATTTGCATCAATTTATTTTAAAGAAATAAAACACTGCTGGTTATACAGAGTTGAGAATTTCTTTATGCCATTCTCCAATACAACTTCCCTTCCTCCATCCCTCTCCAAAGTCATTACTGTCCTAAGTTAGTATATCACATCCAAGTTTTTAGGCTCTTGTTACATATATATGCTTCCATAAATGTTTACATTATATAAATGGAATAATACAATTCATAGCCAGCTATTTTCTATTTTCACGTAATATTTATCATTTGAAGTTTATCTGTGTGAATACATGTAGTTCTATGTAATTTAACTCTGGAATGATATTCCACTGTATGAATATATCATAATTTATCTCTTCTCTTACTAATGGAGAACTATGTATTTTCCAATTTTATAGTACTTCAAAGAAACTGCAATGAACCATTTCCTTTAGCACATGCTCAATCTCCTTGTATACAAGCCATTCAAGATCTAGAAGTGGAATTACTAGATAACACAACACAAAAACTTTGTAAGAGCAACCAAATTTCTCTCAAAAATAGTTGTACTAATATTTGCAGTGAATATTCCCATTTCCTCACACTGTCATGAATACTTGTCAAGCCTTTTTCCTTTTTGCTAATATGAAGAATGTGAATTGGTATCTGATTTTTATTTAATTTGCATTTTCCTCATTAGTAATTAAGCTGAGCATATGTTTATTGGCCATTTTTTGTTTCTGTAATCTTGTTTATATACTCTGCCTATTTTTGCCACATTTTTCTGATCTCCATGTTTTCTGAGGAGAAACTTGCAGTCATTTGAAATGTTGTTCTCTTATAGGTAATGTGTCATTTTTCTCAGATATCTCTCAAAAATTTTTTCTTTGTCTTTAGTTTTCAGTAGATTGATCAAATAGTAACTGGGTGTAAATTTCTTTACATTTATCCTGTTTAGGGTTCAGTGAGCTTTTTAGATATGTAAGAGATATGGATTGAATTGTATCCCCCAAGTTTTACGTATTAGAAGCTTGATGCCCACTGTACCTGCTGAGGATGGTAAATCCTGTTATGGTAATTGAAAGATGAGGTGATTGAGTCGATGGTTTAATGGTGGCCGTGGGTGTGGTTGTGAAGGCTTTAAAAGGAGAGTGCATGAGGAACTCTCTCTTTCTCTTTTTTTTTTTGTTTGTCTTTTTCGTGACCGGCACTCAGCCAGTGAGTGCACCGGCCAGTCCTATATAGGATCCGAACCCCCGGCGGGAGCGTCGCTGCACTCCCAGCGCCGCGCTCTCCCGAGTGCGCCACGGGCTCGGCCCGGAACTCTCTCTTTCTGCTCTGCCATTTTCGCCCCGTGTCACTGAAGCCACCAGCAAGGAAGATCCTCACCAGGTATGTTCCCTGACTTTGCACTTCCCAGACTCTGAACTGTAAGCAACACATTTTGTTTTCTTACAAAGTACCCAGTTCCAAGTATTTTACTATAAGCAACAGAAACAGACTAATACAGTAAGTTTGTGTCTTTTTACTAAATTTGACAAATTTTTAGCCATTATTTCTTCAAATATTGTTTTTGTACCACATTTTTACTTCTCTTCATCTAGAACTCCAATGGCATACATGTGAGAGCTTCTGTTATTGTCCTACAGATCCCCGAGGCTCTCTTTTCCCCATCTTTTTCTCTCGATTGTTTAAGATTTGGATAATTTCTACTAATCTGTCTTCAAGTTCACTGATTCTTTCCTCTGTCATCTCTATTCTGCTAATGATTCCATCAAGTGTGCTTTTGTTTGGATTATTATATTTATCAGATCTAAAATTTCCAATTGGTTCTTTATATCTCCTATTTCTTTATTAAGACTTTTCATTTTTACTTTCATTTCAAGAGAGTTCACATAACTGTTTGTTGGAGCATTTTTATAACAGCTGCATTAAAATCTTTAACAGATAATTCCAACATATGGGTCATCTTGGTGTTGGCATCTATTGATTTTCTTTTCCCTTGCAGATTGGTATTTTCCTAGTTCTTTGTATATTAATCTCATATGTAATTTGTATATCAATTTTTGTATGTAATTTTGGATTGTATTTGGACAGTGTGAATGTTTTAGGTTATGAGTTTCCAAGTCTTTTTAAATCCTATGGGAAATGTCAGTTTGATTTTCAAAGCCATTGCAGTGCCGTTTGCATCTGTACCACCCAGCACAGATGTGTGCCACTCAGTGGTCAGTCTGGGCCACGGGCAGTGATGTTAAGTCACTTCTAAAAGTCTTAGAGATGATAATTAGGATCAGATCCACACCTGTGATGCTCAGGCATCAGCCCAGGAGTTCATAAAAGCTTTACGGTATTGCTTTTCTGAAGTCCCCTTTTTCTGCAACCTTTTCAGTAGTTTCCAGTTCCCTGGGACTCCTCATTTTGGTACTCTGGTAAAACCTGGGGCTTTAGTAACGCTGCTATGTATTTCATGACTACATCTGTGTCTGGGGCCAAGTGATGGAAAGACAGAAAAAAAGCAACAGGAGCTGGTCCAACACTCTTCAGACCACAGCTCCACCAACCAAAGAGGAAGATTCCTCTCCATCAGAATTTTGGCTTATGTTATTTGCACCCTATTGCCACTACCAAGGTGGAAGCCTGGGGCAGGAAAAAATGAAAAAAATCAGAAGATGGGGGATGGGGGGTAGGAATCTGTGTACTCTGAGTTTTAAGAGTTTCCTTTCCCACTCCTCAAACCAGAACTACAGAGCTTCTAATGAAGATGTCTCTTTCTGCACCCTGGTGCCCACTTCTACCTTTGAGTTGCATTAAGCTTTGGCCAGCAGATAACCACTGGAAAATAAAATCATAAGCTCATGATGAACACAGATTTTTTCCCCAATCTACTTGCTACTACTTATTTTCCAGAGCCCTCAAATAGCTGTTCCATGCATTCTGCCCAAGATTTATAGTTTGCATTTGATAGGAGATGCTTACTCCATCTTATCTGGACCTGGAACCCTCTAAACTTTTTATTATGATGTTGCTCATCTTTTTAATGTGTATGCTAAACACTCATCCCTCGTGGTTTATGACATGGGAAGTATCTTCGTTCTTTCAACTTGGCTTCTATTGTCTTTTGTCTTTCTCAGTAGTTTTTATTTTAATGAAGTCAAACTTTATTTTTTCCTTTATTAATTGTGGCTTAAAAAAACACTTTCCCTATCTTGATAACTTAAATATATTTTTCTGTATTGTCTTCCAAAATATTTCAAGTTTTGCTATTCCCATTTTGGATATTAATCAATCCAGAATTTATTTTTATGTATATGGCATGAGAGTAGATCTAATTTTAGTTATTTGCCATATGGATAAATACTTGGTTCTTGCTGGGTATAGAAAACTACTGATTTTTAATGTGTTTAATTTATAAAGCAACCTAGATAAACTCTCTCATTAGATCTAAGACTTTTTTTAAAAAGATTTTTCTCTTCTAGTTATCTTCCTCTTTTCTTTCAGCTCGGTTTTGAATAATAGAAATGACAGCTATATCCTTTTCTTGTTTCTAAGCTTGATCATATCTAACTTTAATGATGTCTACCATATTTTTCAAATGATGAAATGCTGCCTCTATTTCTAGCTTGCAAAAGATTTTTTAAAATCACAAATGACTATTGGTTTTTCTTCCTAACATTAGTTTACTAATTTACTTCTTTAATAACCTTTGTATTTTGGAATAATATTTGATTTACAGAAAAGTAGCTAAGATCGTACAGAGAATTCCCATGTGCCCTTTACCCATTTCTACTAATATTATTTCACATAATTTTAAGTGTTGAATTTTAATCACTCCTTTTTTTTCTATACCTACTGGGATGACCGACTATTTTTCCCTTTAATCTTTTAATATCAGGAATTACATTAATATATATTTCTGATACTGAACCATTCTAGGAAAAATCCATTTAAAATGTGAGGTTATACGATTCTTAGATTTATAGCTACATGTATGTTTGTATACAAACATGTATACATACACATATACTCACATATATACAAACACATACATATATTATACAGATATGTTTGGAACCAGAAGTGTTTTGAATTTTGTTTTGTTTTTTTTTTTAGATTTTTGGAATATTTGCATATACATAATGACATATCCTGAGGATGGGACCCAAGTATAAACATGAAGTTCATATATGTTTTAAATACATCTTATACAAATAGCTGGGAGGTAATTTTATACAATATTTTAAATAATTTTATGCATAAAACAAAGTTTGTGTACACTGAACCATCAGAAAGCAAAGGTGTCACTATCTCAGCCACCCATGTGGACAATCTGTGGTTGTTTAGCAGCACCATCACTCTTGACTCCAAATTTATTTGCTACCGAAAGCAAGCAATTTCTTACACTTATTCACACATAAGTACTTAACAGTAAAAAATATGACATGCCATTAATACAGTAAAAAAATAATATGTCAGGTGTGAAATTTTCAACTGTGGCATCATGTCAGTGCTCATAAAGTTTCAAATTTTGGAGCATTTGGACTTCAGATTTTCAAATTAGGAATGTTCAACCTATGTACACACATACATGATATATATATATATGCATAAAGGCAATCTCATCAGCAGAATTAATTCATAATGTAACACTTAAATAAGCTTTTCTATCTCCAGTTGCTTCCATTAGATGTTTTAATATTTTGCATTTTAAAAATTGTCCCCTTAAATATTTTTAGAGCAATAACAAATTACAAAGTGACGTAACACACAAATTATATACACAAATTTAAAATACAGTCACTTCAAGTTGATTCTACCACAAACTTTTCTGTCCAAATATCTATCCACCTTTACAACCTTTCTTCCAAAATCAAAGAATGAGGTGTTCTTCTGTTGAAAGGCACCTGACAACATTCCATTCTACCTCAATTCTCCAGGAACTTCTTCGATTAACTTCTTTTCTGTTTCTAACATTTCCTCTGCTGAATCTTTTTTTCCCCCTATATACATACATGAATCCCATCCTTGTCCTTTTATATCTACTCAATGCACTTCTCTTAGTCAGTTCAGGCTACTATAACAAAATATCATAGACCGGGTGGCTTATAAACAACAGAAATCTATTTCTCAGAGTTCTGGAGACTGGAAAATCCAAGATCAAGGTGCCAGAAGATTCAGTGTCTGGTGAGGACCCATATTTTGGTTCATAGACGACCATGTATTTGCTGAATTTCCACAGCAGAAGGGACAAATGAACTCTCTGGCATCTCTTTTAAAAGGGCATTAATCCCATTCATGAGGGCTCTGTCCTCATGACCTAATCATTTCCCAACAATCTCACCTCCAAATACCATTGCACTGGGGATTAGTTTCAACATATTTGTTTTGGGGGGACATAAACATTCAATCTATAGTAGCCCTACTACAATTCTTGTTCCCTCCACCCTCAAATCCAAATGCCAGCTGACTGCCAGCCACATAAAATTCCAATCTGACCATTTTTAGGCCCTATTTAAGAGCACCCCATTACGCCACAAGATTAAGTCCAAGTTCCTTAACGTAGTGTACAAGACCCACCAGAACCAGATTCCTGTTTACCTTTCCAACTTTATCCCATCTGTTTATATATTGAACTTCATATTCCAACACCACCGACATGCTTATAATTTCCAATCATACCATGCTGATTTGCCTCTAAACTTCTGTGTATATTGTCATCTTTATCTAGAATGTTCTTCTCTCCAACTTATCTTTTAAGACTCAGGCTCAAATGCCCCTACTCCAAGAAGCCTTCTCTGAATTGCCAATTAACTAGGTTAGGTGACCTTCTTGTGGGTTCCTATAGCAATGTGTACTTCCCACTTTCAAGGGATTTATCGTGTTTCACTGTAAACGCTTGCTGAAGAGTCTGTTTCTCATCCCCTTGCCCCCAACGAAATCATATGTTACATGAAGACAGGAGCCATGTCTATCTTGATCAATGTTGTATTTGCAGATCAAAGTCCAACAATGGAGATGGAACTTTTAAGTATATATTAATGAATAACTAAAAATTTAAACTAAAATTGAGGAGCTCCTTATCTGCTAAGAATATACAACAGAAATATAAGGAAAAAAACAACAAATATCAAATCAGTCCAATTACAATTTTTATGGCTATAGTTGTCTGCCAAATGCTATACACTTTGTAAACTTAGAATACCTAATTATATAAAAGCAAAGCAAATTGTATTCATATTTTCTAAAACCAAAAGAATTAAAATTGCTGGATTTCCTGAATTAATGATGAAATATATGAGCTCATAATCATTGGTCACCAAACATCTAACAAGATCAATCATCTATTTACAGATATAGGCATCAATAGAGACTAGGAACTATTTTGTCATCTTTGAGGCAGACCTAGTCTTTTTCATTGAGAATAAAAAGAGTTCCCACACATCTAAGAAAAAAAGACTGATTGTGTCATACCTATGGTGATGAGTAACCACCAGAACCACCCTTAATAAATCAATGATAACTTGCCTCAGTGGTCACACTTCTGAAAGTCAGCCAATCAGTGACAGCTTCACTCCAGTGATCAGCCTCCCACAGCAAAGCATCAACCAATCCCTAAATACTCCCACATCTACAAATCTGCCGATGCCTGAATTCCACATTTTTCTAAAAGCCTAGAGAGACAGACAGACAGATTAGATAAACAGATCAGCTCCTTGTTCTTCTCAGAGAGACTGCCCAATAACCATTTCTCTCCCTTGATTAAGTAATAATAAATTTTGCTTCTTTTGTCAGATACTAAATTTTAATCCTTTCTTTTGACATTGTCTTGACTTTATAACACTTTAGCATGTTGCTAACTTTTCCCTGAAGGAAACAACTTCTTCAAATAATACTGCACTATATGTATCTTGCATAAAACAAGCCATACAGGTATGTTAACATAAACAGTACTTAGAAACTGACAGTGACATCAACAAGACTGCAGAAAAGGACTTTGCAGCATTCATCCCTTCGCAGAAATATCAATTTGAACAACTTTCCAGGCACAAAAATTCTCTTACAAAAGCTAAAGAATCCAAGTGAGAAATTACAGCACATGAGTGTAGCAGAGAATTTAAAAAAGACACCCTTCAGAGGGTAGAAAAGACAGTTTCACATACCAACAACACCCCTCTCCCACGTCAGGGAACCACAGTACATTGAGATGAGGGAAGAAGAATGAGATCAGCACCCAACTTTGCCTCCGATCCCAGTACCAGGTTCACCCCAGTGAGAGCTAGCACTAAGCTGGCCCCAGGCAGGCATCATAGACTAAAATTCCAGGACCAACCCAGAGCTAGGCAAGCCAGGCCGTACCATCTCCAGGCCCCAAAATGGCCCCCAGAGACTCAGGACCCATGCATACCTGAGTCTCCAGACTGGCCCAGTACCAGACCATCTCTTGCACCCTTTGGCTCCAGGCCAGACCCATAGACCTAGGCTTTAAAACTGTCCCAGTGTTGTGCCAGCTCCCACAGCCCCAAACTCCAGCCAGCACATGTGGACCTAGCCTCCATGCCCAAACTAGCACCATGCAAGCCCCTATGGCCTCAGGCTCCAGGCCTCCAGACCCTACCTACCAAGCCAGACCCAGTGGCCCCACATACTCAGGCCCCAGACCTGCCTCACCACCAAGCTACCCAGCAGCACAATGCTCCAGGCAGGCTCCCAAGCACACAGGCTCCAGGCCAGCCCCTAGCTCTAGACTGGCTGCAGTGCCTGGCTGGCCCCCACAGCCCCAGGTTTCAAGCCCACCTTTTTCCAAGCCAGTACCTGTACCCACAGTATTCAGGCCTGACCCTGTGGCCCCAGGATCTAGCTGACCCAGGTCCAGGCCCATCCCATTAGACCCTGGCACTGGATCAGACTTCGAAGACCTGGGCTCCAGGCCAGGTCAAATGGCCCCAGAAGGCAGGTTCATCCCAGTGCCAAGCATACCGTTGCAGGCTCAAGATTAAGACCTGCCCCAGCACCAGATTGGCCTCTGTGGACCCAAGCTTCAGGCTAGCCCCTCTAGAAACACATTCCAGGCTCACCCCTTGTAGATCAAGGGTCCAGGCATAGACCTACAAACCCCATTGATGCAGACCAAGACATCAGGACTGCCCCAGCTAATCAAGCCCATGTGGACCCAAGTTCCAGGCCCACCTCAGTGGACCTAAGCTCCAAGCCAGCTCCTATGGACCCAGACAGCATAGCACTGCTCACAAAGAAGGCCACTGGACTTGCAGTCTCAGAGGTTAAGAGTAAAAGGTGGGTACCCAATTTGCCTGGTGGTCTTTGAGTCTTCACTAGGGACACACTTGGGACCTGCTCCATGGGAAACATTTGGAGTGCTGGGGGTGGGGGTGCTGATCCACCAGGGGTGCACTGAGGCATGATATTGGCATCTGATCTGCATCCAATTCAGCACACATGCCACACAGTGGAGACAGGCCTATGCCATGTTACTGTAGTGGATACAACCCATGGGAAAGACTTAGTCCTGGGCCAGATTTTCCACACAGCCCATTTGCTCCTGTAAAGTCTTCCCACGACCTGGAAGTGACTAAAAGTCCAACAGTTAAATTCTGGTCTGCTCAATGTCTTCTCCAGACTGTGAAACAAGGGCAAGGCAGCAGTTTAGCTCAGGCACAACACTCAAGTTCAGATCCCCACAAAAAGTATTCTCCAGCTCAGGAATCAATGCAGGATAGCAAGTTAGTTCCAGTGCAGTGTTTAAGTGGTGGTAGTTGCTATAAATCCTCCACAGAACAAAAACAACTACAGGCCAGAGAAAAAAGTTCTGATATTGAGCAGTAAAGCTCTAATGCCACCAAAGAACACTTGCAAAAGCTAGAAGAGGTAGCTGTCTCCTCAAATGTGCAGGCATCAACATACAAAGACAAAGATTAAGAAAGACGAGAAATATGACACAACCAAAAGAAACCAGCAAAGCTCCAGAAATGGACCCAGAAGAATGGCAGATTTATGAAATATCTGACAGAGAATTCAGAACAATCCTTAAAGAAGTTCAGGGAGTCACAAGAAAACACAGGTAGAAAATTAAATAATCCTGGTAAAACAACTCTGGAACATAACTAGAAGCTAGACAAAGAAATAGAATCAATTTTTTAAAATTAGAAATTCTAGAAATAAAGAATATGTCATCTGAACTGAAAAGCTCAATAGAAAGATCCAACAGCAGACCTGATCAAGCAGAGGAATCAGTGAGCTTGAAGAGAGAATGTACAAAATTACCCAGTCACAGAAGCAAAACAAAAAAAGAAAATGACAAAAAAGAAACAGGACTGCTTTCTCAGACACCATCAAGTGAAATAACCTGCATATAACTGTAGTACCCAAAAGAGATGTCAGAGCATATTTAAAGAAATAATGGATGAAAAATTTCCAAATACTGAGGATGCCAGCATCCAAGTATAGAAAAGTCAGAGAATACCAAATTCAACACGAAAAAGAATTACACAAGGCATATCATAATCAAATTATTAAAAACTAAAGACAAAGAAAGAATACTGAAAGCATCAAGAGAAAAGAAACATATAACATTCAACAAAGCTCCAACATGGCTTTTAGCAGATTTCTCAGCAGAAACCCTACAGGCCAGGAGAGAGTGTGATGATATATTCAAAGTGCTGAAGGAGAAAGACTCAACCAAGAAATCTAATATTTGAGCCTTCAAATATTAAGGAGGAATAAAGATTTTCCTAGATAAACAAAAGCTAAGGGAATTCATTAATACTAAACCTGCCTTACAAGAAATGCTAAAAGGGAGTTCTTCAATCTGAAATAAGATGATGCTAAAGTGTAATAAGAAAACATTTAATAGTATAAAACTCACTAGCAAAGTAAATAAACAGAAAAACTCAAAATGCTCCAACGCTGTAAAGGTGGTGAATAAACTATTCATATGTTTAATATGAAGACTAAAAGACAAACCCATTAAATATAATAACAAATACAAATACAGTATAAGAGATAGGCACTACTGAAAGATGTAACTTGAAACAACAAAATGTCAAAAGGTGGGGGGAATAACATTAAAGTGTAGAGTCTACTTTGGTTTTTTCTCTTAGTGATCAAAGTTACCTTGTTATCAGTTTAAAATAATCTATAACAATCTATAGTTATAACTATAACATGATTTTTGTAAGCCTCATGGTAACAACAAGACAAAAAACTATACTAGATATACTAAAAATAAGTAGTATGAAATCAGAATATACTTGTAAAGAAATCAATCACAAAGGAAGACAGTAAGACAGGAAAGAAGGAAAAAAGGTTCTACAAAACTACCAAAAAAGAGACAAATGGCAGTAATAACTCCTTATCTATCAATAACAACTCTAATGTAAATACACTAAAATTCCCCTATTAAAAGACACAGAGTGGCTGAACAAATTAAAAAAGAACCAACAATATGCTGCCTAAAAGAAACTCACTTCACCTATAAACACATACAGACTGTAAGTCAAGGGATGGAAAAACATATTCCTGGCAAACTAAAATCAAAAAAGGGCAGGAGTAGCTATACTTATATCAGATAAAACAGACTTCAAAAACAAAAAAAAAAAGAGAGAGAGAGAAGAAAATCATTATATAATGATAAAGGCATCAATTCAACAGGAGGATATAACAATTCTAAATATATATGAACCCAGCACTGGAACACCAAAATATATAGAGCAATTATTATTAGATCCAATGGGAGAGATAAACTCCAATACAATAATAGTTAGGGACTTTAACCCCCAACTTTCAGCAACAGACAGATCATCCAGACATAAAATCAACTAAGAAACATCAGAGTTAATCTATACTCTAGAACAACTTGACCCAACACACATTTATAGAACATTCCAACCAACAGCTACAGAAAACACATTCTTCTCAGCAGCACATGGAACATTCTCTAGAATAGACCATATGTTAGGTCACAAAACAAGTCTCAACAAATTTTAAAAAACTGAAATCATATCAACTATCTTTTTTTTTTTTTTTTTTTTGTCTTTTTCGTGACCGGTACTCAGCCAGTGAGCACACCGGTCATTCCTATATAGGATCCCAAACCGCGGCGGGAGCGTCGCTGCGCTCTCAGCGCTGCACTCTCCTGAGTGCGCCATGGGCTCGGCCCCATATCAACTATCTTTTCTGACCTCAATAGGAACTAGAAATCAATAAGAGAAGGGATACTGGAAACTGCACAAATACATGGAAATTAAACAACAAATGGGTCAAGGAAGAAATAAAAAGGAAATTAAAAAATTCCTGTACACAAATAAAAGTGAAAATACAACAAACCCACAGCCAACATCATACAGAACACACAAAAGCTGGAGACTTTCTCTGTAAGATGCAGAATGAGACAAGGATGCTCACCTTCCCTACTCTTATTCATCATAGTACTGGAAGTTTTAGCCAGCACAGTAAGGCAAGAGAAAGCAATAAAAGGCAACCAAATTGGAAAGGAGGAAGTCAAACTGTCCCTACTTACAGATGACATGATTTTATACATAGAAAACCCTAAAAGACTCCACCACAAAATTACTAGAACTAATAAATGATCTCAGTATAATGGCAGGATACAAAATCAACAGAAAAAAATCAACAGCACTTCTATATGCCAATAATGAAATATCTGAAGAAATCAAGAAACTAATCCCATTCACAACAGTGACCCCAAAAATGAAATACCTAAGAGTAAATTTAGCCAGGGATATTAAAGACCTCTACTACAAAAACTATAAAACACTGGTGAAAAAATTAAAGATGACAAATAAATGGAATGATATCCCCTGGTCATGGATTAGAAGACTTAATATCATCAAAATTTCCATATTACCCAAAGCAATCTACAGACTCAATGCAATTTCTATCAAAATACCAATGACATTCTTCACAAAAATAGAAAAAAAATCTCAAAATCTGTATGGAACCACAAAAGACCCCACATAGCTGAAGCAAGCTTGAACAAAAAGAGCAAAGTTAGAGGCATCATATCACCTGACTTCAAAATATACTACAAAGCTATAGTAATCAAAACAGCATGGTACTGGCATATAGACACACAAATTGACAGATGAAAGAGAGAGCCCAGAAAGAAACCCATGCATTTACAGCCAACTAGTTTTTGACAAAGATGCAAAAAATATACACTGGGGAAAGGACAGCCTCTTCAACAAATGGTGCTGGGGAAATTGGATATCCACATGCAGAAGACTGAAACTAGACCTCTAGCTCTCACCATAAACAAAAATCAACTAAAAATGTTTTAAAGACCTAAATTTAAGACCCGAAACTAGGAAATTACTAGAAGAAAATACACAGGAAATCTATACAAAATAGGAGTGGGCAGTGCTTTTTTGAACAAGACTATAAAGGTACAGGCAACTAAAGCAGAAATAGACAAATGGAATTACATCAAATTAAAAAGCTTCTGCACAGCAAAGAAAACAAACAACAAAGTGAAGAGACAACCTACAGAATGGGAGAAAGTGTTTGCAAAGTATACATCTGACAAGGGGCTAATATCCAGAACATACTAGGAACTCAAACAACTCAACAGCAAAATAGCCCAAATAAAAAATGGGAATAGGGCTGAGCCCATGGCGCACTCGGTAGAGTGCTGCACTGGGAGCGCGGCGACGCTCCCGCCGCGGGTTCGGATCCTATATAGGGATGACCGGTGCACTCACTGGCTGAGTGCCGGTCACGAAAAAACGACACACACACACAAAAAAATTTATATATATATATATATATATGACCAATAGGTACCTGAAAAAATACTCAGCATCACTAATCATCAAAAACATGCTAATTAAAAACACCATGAGATACACCTCACTCAAGTTAGAATGGCTATCAACAAGACAGAAAATAAATGCTGGCAAGGATAGGAAGAAAAGGGAACTCTCATACATTGTTGGTGGGAATGTAAGTTAACACAGCCATTAAGGAAAACAGTACGGAGGCTCCTCAGAACACTAAAAATGCTACCTTATGACCCAGTAATCCCACTACTGGATATAAGTCCAAAGGAAATTAAATCAATACATCCCACACTGCCATGTTCATTGCAGCACTACTCATAATAGCTAACAGATGGAATCAACCTAAATGTTCATCAACAGATAAACGGATTAAAAAATGTAGTATATATACACAATAGAATACTATTCAGTTATTAAAGAAAAAAAAGAAATCTTGCCATTTGCAGCAACATGGATGGAACTGGAGACCATTATGTTAAGTGAAGTAAGCCAGGCACAGAAAGACAAATACCCCATGATGTAATTCATATGTGGAATCTAAAAAACAAACAAAAAAATTTTTACTTCTCATAGAAGTAGAGAGTAGAATAATGTTTAACAAAAGCTGGAAAGGGAAGGGGGCGAGGTGGGGTGTAGAGGTGGACTACAGGTACAAAGTTACAGGTATATAGAAGAATAAGTTCTGGTGTTCTAGACTGATCATAGCTAATATTGTGCTGTATACTTCTACATAGCTAGCAAATAGGATCTTGAACATAATCTCAACAAAGAAAAGAGAAATTTTCAGCTGACGGATATGCTCTCTACACTGAGTAAATCATTGTTCAAAATATGTATGTACTAATAAAACAACATACTGTACCCCACAAATACAAATATTTTTAAAAATCTGAGAAGAGTTTTGTGGGAACCCTCGATTTATAGCCTGTCAGTCAGAAGTACCAGAAGTTCAGACTTGCAATTGGCATCTGAAGTGGGTGACAGTCTTGTGGGACTGAGCCCTTAACCTGTGGGATTTGACTCTAATTCCAGGTAGTGTCAGAATTGATTGAATTACAGGATACCCACCCAGTTGGTATCTTCAGAGAATTGGAGAATTGGTTGGTGGGGAAAAACACTACCACACATCTGGTCACAGAAGTGTTGTATGTGCAGCTTACAGTAGGAGAAAACAAGTGGTTTTTCCGTTGTATGCAAGGTATCTTCCAAAAACCAAAAAGAGCCACAGACCTGAGAGTTAGGAGCATCTATATGAGACAAAATGGGGAAGCAACAGGGTACGTGACATACCACAAAACTGGCAATCACTAAAATGCAACTCACTGAAAGTACAAAGAACTAATTTGGTAATAGCGGCTGACAATGGAAGGCGCTTTCCCACTCTAATAATGAATGAGTGCACGGGCCTGTAGTAGGAAGTTCTAAGAGGCTGAAACAGTCTGTAGCCAATACGTACTCTTGAAACTGACCTGCTAATTCAGGGCTGCATGCTAAAAAAAGAAATTGCTAGAAATGGAATCAAAATTCAGCAGAATAGGGACAATGGAGATAAAGAAAAGAGAAGATCTAAATCAAAGGAGAAGAGGGGAACAAGGCCAAGAAATCTTAGAAAGCAAGCTGTTATATATTTTTTTAACACTTCACAAAAAACAGCGAAAGAGGAAGCTACATGGAGTTAGAAAAGCTATCATGATATGCCTCTTTATAAATACTTGAGAGAACTAATTTCCAAATAAAAATGATAAACAGGAAAGTATCAAGGTCAAATTTCAAAGAGAGAAAAGAAGAGAGACAGACAGAATAAAAAGCCTCACAATACCCCTACATTTGAAAATATGCCACAAAGGCTTGCTCAAAAAAAAAAAAAATCAAGATTATAATATACAATTCAAAACTATATGTACAATTTCAAAAAGAGCTAAAAATTAAGAAAATTATATAGCACATCAAAGAGTAATATAAACCAGAATCAGGAAAACTCAGAAATAAGGAGACAGAAACCAGGAAAGAATTAAAACTAAAACAAAAATCATGTCAGTAATAAGGACTTAACTAGAAGAAACACAAGAGTAAATAAATATAACAAAGTAACCTTACAAATAATAATATGCACTTGAGATTATTAACTTAGATCATTCCATCAAGATACATTCTACTAAAATTACTGAACTTTAAAGAAAAAGGAAAAAAAATCCTTTGGGCATTTAGGAAAAAAAAGAAAACATGATTTGCAGAGTAAAAATAATAGAAGAAAATAGAAAAATATACTTAAAATACTCAAAGAAAACTTGAGCCAAGGATTTTACATCCAGTAAAACTTACCTTTAAGTATAAAGGGTAAAGACAAACGGATATCAACATGCAAAAATTCAGGGAATATTGTTCCCATGAGCTCTTCCTAGCTCTACTAGAAAACAAACTTTAGGCCACCAAAGTGAATAAAGAGACATCAAAATAAGGACTAGTGGTGAGCATTAAATATGCAATTATTTGTAGAATTACAACTAAATGAGTACTTTTAAAGAGGGATTGTAGAATGTAATAGTTACGTGATCTGACAATGTAGGTACAGTACAACCATAAACAAATGGGGGAAGAAGGGAGACAGCATAAACAACAAAAAAATCAACTTCTTTCAGTAACTGGTGGTGGTAATATTCTGAGACCATTTTGTTCGTAGAGGTTAAAGCAAATGAGTAATTATGGGACATACTAACTCTATCACATCCTTGAGAACCTGAATTCTAAGTGTGGAAGAAAGGAACTATGTAATACAGAAAGAGTAAAGTAAAACTTCTGTAGTATTAAATATATATTAGAAGCATCAGTATGAAATAAGTCACAGGTATTGTAAAAGCCTAAACAGATGTGACTCCATTTTGTTAAACTTCTAAATTTAAGGTTTTTTTCTCTTACTTTTGTAACCTGAACTGCATAGCTTGCAGCTGGACATTAGAATACAATTACTCTTGTTCACATGATTGCTAAAACATAGTGACTCCTGCTCACACTGTACATAGAATAATTTTAGAAATTATTAACCCAGGTAGCCATTCTTTACTAGCTTACTAACTAGATCTTTTTGAGGTTAACAGGAACTGCATCCGTGACTTGACTTCATAGAGGATGGTCAGCATGGATCAGCTCCCACTCGAGAAGTTCTCTGATGTTTATCTTCAATTTTATGATTATGCCTGCACATCCTAACTTAGGTCACCGTGCATCAGCCCCCTACCACCTGTCCCTATAAAACCCTTTGTCAAGTCTGGGAAAAGTGGAGATGGTCTTTGAGTTGTAAGTCCACCATTTCCCCAGGCTGCCAGCTTCCTGATTAAAGGCAACCTTTCCTTAGACCAGCACTTGTCTCAATTATTGGCTATTGAGCGGTGAGCAAACTGGTCTTTGGGGTTTCAGTAACAGTATATCCTAGATTTGTCCACTGAAAATGCCTAGAAACAGAGACTGATCCAGTCACAACGATCATTCCTAATGCCTAGATTGTGAACTTGAAATGCCATGGTCCATTAAAAGAAACCAGGACTTCTTAAAGAACTAGCTGGTCTAGGAAAGAAAATGTACTTAGATGAACCTGGAACATCTTGACATACCCAACACTAAGGAAATTATCAAAACAGTATTCTCAACTATGGTCGTGTCGAAAAGACTCAGTGGAAAGGCTCTCACTGGTCATGAGATCATAATGTTTTAAAAAACAAAAACAAAAACAAAATACTAACTGGTCACCTTCTGAGGTTGATGAAGAACCAACTCAGTATTTTGAAAACTGGGGAAATGAAAAAATCAAGCATTCATCCTGCAATTCCTATAAAAACTGTACTAGCAGCAAAGGAGTACATAAAAAGGATTTCCTTACAAAACTATTTCATATAATAAATGGGAAAGAATAAACTGAATTAGAATATCACCCCTTGACAACTCACAATGAATTAACAGATATATAGGGATCGAGGACCAATGGCTAAAAACATCAAAAAGAGTAAAAACAAGAAATGACAGAAACCCAACAATTAGTTTTGCCAAAGCTATTGTACTTGAGGCTGGTCAAATCTCTAAACCCAGGTGTCAATATTCAGGAAAAATAAAGACAAAAGAAAACATTTTATCGTTCCTGAGTACATATTCAACAAAATCCAACTGTCAGTTTTCAAGAAAAGTAAAGGGCAAAAGAAAATGCTGAATTGTTCCTGAATATACAAACAATAAAATTCAGACTGTAGAAAATTCTACAAGTCAAATGATTCAGCTCTCTCAACAGGTAAAGAAAAAATATTTTAAAAAAGAATAAAGTCCTAAGTTATTGTAGAATAAAGATTCACTTATCAAAATAGACAACTATATCACAAATCTGTGGCATTTTATATCAGGTATCAGGATATGTAAATACAGTCAATCAATTTTCTTTCCTAGTGATTATTTTTTTATACGAATATCCTTTTTCTCTTTTACTTGGGAGTCAATTACAATAAGCAACCCACATATGCAGGCACATCATAAATTTTCATTTTTCTGATTTTTCTATGTGGATAAAATGACATATATGCATTACATTCTCTGTTGTAACATCAAAACATGCCCTTGAAGTATGTGAGAAGTAAAATGAATAAAACATAGATATTTCCCCTCACCAGCACTGTCTTCCTAAATAATAAAAAGGGGGGAGGGAAGCTTCAAATAATTTTAAATTTGCATAATCTGAAGAATGCCAGGGTATCAAAACAATCCACAGGAGACATATAGACAAGAAATGGTTTAAGTCACCAAGCCAAAGGCATTAAGACAAAAAAAGTCACCAATTTTGACACCATAATAATCTAAAACATTTTAATTGCCTGAATTAAAAAAATTAAATCAGAATAAATGCAGTAAATCTGAACAATTCACTCTAAGACTGAAACTTTAACCATGACATAAAGATTGAGATTAGCTCAGGTAAAAGTAAATAGTTAAAGATTTAAAAAAAATAAACTCACCACGGCCCCAAGATGGTACAGAAAAATATTCCAATATCTTTAAAAGTGGCTACAGTATGCTTATGGAACCTACAAATCCATTATCCAAATGAGCAAGACTGCAATAATAAACAGTACTTTAAATGTTTTGCGTTGCTTAACACACAATTCCTTCAGTACAGATAAGACCTTCCACACATAATACTTACATCCACATTTATGGACCAAACAGAAGGCCTTAGGTTGTCAAACAAGTCAGGTTATTTGCATAATACTGATTACCTCACTCCTGGGGCACAGAAGGTAAAACAGGGTTGTGTCTATGAAGTTAGAATTTACCCACCACACTTAAGTTAAAGATTTCCTGTTCCCATTATTTCAAGGGAAAAATGTCACAAGGAAAATTTACCTCATAGGGTAGACAGCTTTCAACTCAGGTATATTAAGCATTAAAACAGTCCTAGTAAAAATATATATATATACACCAACTATATAGGGATACTCAGTATTTAGCAATTTCCTATGAAGAAATTTAAGTTAAAGTCGAAAAGTAACTAAACAACTTTTTAAAAAATTTTTCTTTGCTGCAAGTACGTGATACTTTAAATAATTATTCATCTCGATCCAAGATCATGATATTACAGTTGAAAAATATACAACTGGGCTTCTGGTTAAGATGGCAGAATAGACGGTCCCCAGCATCACTCTCTCCCACAAATCAACCAATCTACAACTATTAAAAAGCAACAACAGCCAAGGTGGGGCCGCTGGAGCTCAGGGGAAGAGAAGGAGAGACCTACAGAGTTCATGAAGGCAGAAGCCACGATAAAATAAAGAAAAGATCACTCCCACCATTTTGAGCCCTGGCTGCTTCAAGACTGGAGCTGGTGAGCACATGGAGCAAGAAATGGAAAATCCGCAGCTGTGCCTTCCTATGAAGTTGCTTAGAGGTGGCAGGGGAGAAAAGAGCCTTGGTGGCTCTCAGGCCAGCAAGACCACTAACAGGGTTCCTGTGGACCCACACAAGAGTGAGGAGACACAAAAACTGAAAAAAGGAGCCACTCAGAGGCCAGTTAGTCACTGCAAGGGACCAGCACATGGCCCGTCCCATGGGAAGTGTTTGGAGTGCAGGCAGCAGGGGAGAGGGCCCACCAGGGGAACAATGGGGCACAGCATGGATAGCTGAGCTACCCCCCAGTCAGCAGAGGACCACTCAGTGGAGACTGGTCAGGAATACAAATCTGTAGGGGGTGCAATTTGCTGAAAAGTCTCAGGCCCAGACCAGAGTTTCCACACAACCCAGGTGCACCGGAACTCACAAGACCCAGAAGTACATACGAGGTCAACAGTTAAAACCTGAGCTTCACAAAAAGTCTGCCTCAGAGAATCAGCAGCAAAGCAGCAATTTAACTCACTATAGGGCTCAAGTGCTGGTCCCCACAGGAAGTTCCTCCATTTTAGAAGTAAGCAAAGGACAACAAATTAGTTCCAGTGCAGAGTTTACGTGGTGGAAATAGCAAATAATCCAATACAGAACTGAAAGGAAAAATAAAATACTCACAGATCAGAGACAAAGTTTGATATTAACTAGTAAAGGTCTCACATCACCAAAGAACAGCTACAAAACCTAGAAGGACCTGAAGCCCCCTGGGCTCCAAAGCCAGGGAAGGCCGTGGGCCTTGGCCATGCCCCCCCCCCACACACACACCTCAACCAGCCCAGCAACAACCACCAAGCTACCGCAGGAAGCATCCCAGGCTTCCCAGCCTGGGCACTGGGGGGTGGGAGGGGCAGGGGGATTCGGCTACACCCCCTGATATCTGCTTATATCCCAGTAACGACGGCACCACCACTGGAAGCCCGCTGGTCTCCCCTGCAGGAGTGAGGGGGGTGCAAGGGCCTCAACCACACCCTCCCTCCTTCTCCCCTCCTCTTCCTTCCCCCTACCCCACATCCCCTCCCCCCAAATGCTCCGCAACATCTTAGAATGCAAAAAAAAAAATTTTTTATAAACTTTAAAAAAAAAATACACACACACACACACACACACACACACACACACACAATTCAAACCTTGACTTTGGTAGCCCAAGCTCATCTATTTTAGTGTTCTCAACTAAATAATGTGCTAGAATATTAGATTTTGTGAATTAAGATTTTTGAAGGAAGTTGTCTTCAATTCTCCTTTAGAAAATGAAATATATATGGGCCGACCCTGTGGCGCACTCGGGAGAGTGTGGCGCTGGGAGTGCAGCAGTGCTCCCACCGCGGGTTCAGATCCTATATAGGGATGGCCGGTGCGCTCACTGGCTGAGCGCGGTACGGCCGGTCACAAAAAGACAAAAAAAAAAGAAAAGAAAATGAAATATATGGAGGATATTAAAACTGCAAGGAAAACAACACATATAGATTAAACTTTTACTATTCAGGCATGAACTCTGGTCCCTTTTACTATGCAGATATGAATCTGCAAGAATTGTACACACTTAATGCCACCAAGGGCACATATGAGTTGGAGGGTATGAATGGAATTTAAGGAAAATGCAAAAGGAAAGACCAAGGACATAAGCCAAAGGGCACTTATTTATTAGCCAAGCACTACTTATGAAGAGGTACATGCATAGGACGCTCCATGGCTACATAAGCACTCTGATAACCAGAAGAAATGAAGACGAGCTCTTCAGGGTAGGAAAAAGAAAAGAAAGTAGAATTTGTTCAGTTTCTATTTCCTGCTGGTTACAATGCTAGTAAGATCTCTACAACATTATCTCATTTAATTCTAACAATAATTCTATGAAACAAGTATTATCCTCATTTAAAACGTAAGACTAAGATTCAGAGAAGGTGACTTTCCCAAAACCGCACTGCTAGTAAGTAGCAATCCTAAAATCAAAATTTTCTGACTTCAAAAATCTGTATTCTTTTCAAGACTCTCCACTGCTAAAGGAGAAGAGAGCAGAAGCAGACGAAGCAGACAGAGACCAATTAAGAGGCTATTGCAAAAAAAATGAACACCTAAATTAAGGATGAACTAAGTGGGTAGCAAAGGTAGTGAGAAGAGGTTAGATTCCGGATATATTCTGAAGATAAAACAGAGAGAATTTGCTTTCAGAAGGGTAAGATGATGAAAGAAGTCAATGGCAGTTCCAATATTTTTGGCCTAAACAAATTTGCAATTTACTGAGGTAGGAAAGACAGAGAGAGAACTGGTTTGGGGATGAGTAGAGTATCTGAAGCTCTGTTTTGGACATCCTAAGTTTGAGATACCTGTTAGACAAATAAGCAGAGATGAATAAACATATGCCATCAGTACATAAACCATCAGTACAAAAATTACATTTAAACAATGAAACTGTATGAGCTCCTCAAAGAAGGGAGTATAGATAAGAGAGAGACAGAAAAGACAGGCAGAGAGAAAAGAAGTCAGAAGACTAAGCTTTGGGGCTAAATCCAACATGTAAATTCCGATTCTGCTGGGATGGGGAGCAACCAACAGAGAATAAGAAAAAATGAGTGGAGAATATGATTAAAACCAGAAGAGTACAGAAGTCAAGTAAAGAAAGGGTTTCATGGAGGAGAAAAGATCAAATGTTGATAGGTCAAATAATATGAAGATTGAGAATTGACCACTGAATTTAACGAATGTAAATGATTTAACATGGTTTCCTTCTGTGATGTGGAAGAGGTGAAACCTGACAGGATTAAGTTCAAGAGATTAGAAAGAGCTTCCAGAAAGTCTTGTCACACCCTAGACATGGAAAAAGAGCCATGAATATGCTGGATAAGCTGGCTGCCATCTTACAAACACAAGAGAGAATGAACCATAGTATATAAGTTAACTGTTATGAAAGACAGTGTGAAGAGATGGAAGACACAGGTCCTTGTTCACAATGAACTACTGAAAAAATTACCCTATCTCTGGCCATTAGGTGTCCTGCAAAGTGTCAAATATTTACTATCTGGTGCTTTCCAGAAACAGTTTGCTAACTCCTTATACCAAGCAAGTCTGAGTCAAATTTTCTATTACTTTCAACTATAAAAATCCTAACTAATAAACTCCCCTATACTCTGGCAGCACCAAACTACTTGATGATATTCAAAGAAGAAATGCCTCTGTCAATTATTTGCACTGTTTCCTCTGCCTAAAATGCAACTCCCTCCACTTGATTAGATAATAAAATTAAATTCAACATGTGTTAACAATGCTTGATGTCTAGCAGAGCTCAGTTGGACTCAAACTTTGAACTATTACTCTTTATGTGACTTTAGGGAAATTAATTAAGTTCTCTGAACCTCAGTTTCCTTACTTGTGAATTTGATATAGTAAATACCCTTTGTGGTTGTTGAGAGAAACAAATGCAGTAACATTCATAAAATAAAGCATGATATCTGGTACAAAGTAAGCATGCATTAAATAACTGGAATCTTCACCTATCATTACCATGACCAACATCATCCTTTCACTACAGACTTTCTGGATGCCTACCAGGAAGAATTAATTGTTCTCTCTTCCATGCTTCCAAAGCACATTATACATATCTGTATTACAGCACTGCAACACTGTATAATAGTGTTATACATAATTATATGAATATCTCTGGATTGTTCACAGTGTGCCTTTGAAAGCCTTTTTTATCTTGGTATTTCCATGTCTGGTATGCAGTGGTCATTCTTAAAAAAAAAAAAAATTATTAACTTAATTTTCAAGGGTCAGCTCTAAAGTTAATGCATTCATTTAATAAAATCAAGTTCAAGAAAAAATAACAGGTGGCATTAATGTAATCTGAGATACCATTTAAGGAATCCAGTGCTTTCTTATCCAAACTATTACTATTTAAGCAAACAAACAAACAAACAAAAAAATGAGTAGCATTATTCCAAAGCACTATGGCCTTATTGTCCATACCAATTTCAATGATCTTTATTTCTCACTGAGAATTTTCATAGGTAAACCTAAACTCACCTGAAACTAAGTTAGTTTCTTAAAAAAATATCTATAGTGTCCCTTCCTCTAAAGAGAAAAGGAAACATTCTACACCCAAAAAAATGCGCTGATTAACATAATGTCATTAGTGTCTTAGCTAATACTAAGAAGTATACTATAAAATATTTTTAAAGCTTGCCAGAAGAGGTTTCAAGATGGCGGCGGCTGCGGCGGCTGGCGCGGAGTAGCTGAGGTGGAAAAGGTGGCCACTGGGCCTCAGGCAGCCGGGAAACTTGTGGACCTTCCTCTGGCCATCTCTTAAGGGAGGACTGCTGCTGCTGGCCGGTCGTGGGGGCTCAACGCCACTTTGCCCCCGGCAGGAGAGGCTGCCTCATTTACAGGCAACAGCTTTGAAGTGTGGAGCAGGAAAAGAACTGATTCTTAGCTGCAAAAGTGAGTCTTGAAACAGGGAACACGGCGCCAGGGCTGCTGTGGATGCAGCCAGGATCCCGGAGGCTGGGGCCGCACTGAAGGCGGCCAGCTGCCCTATTCAAGATTCGAGGTTTCAGGCCGGCATTAAAGAAGACTCCTGGGAGCGCCCGAGCGGCGCCGCGACTGAACAGCCAGAGGCGGCAGCGCCGAGAACACGGAAGGCAACAAACCAGAGACAGAGCGAGCGCCCGACCTGGCACAGCACTGTGAGTGATCCCTGGCACAGCTCTGTTCGGGGGGGTGGTTGCCCACGCGGCTCCCCGACTGCACCACCAGGCCACTCACTGCCCCGGTGCTGCCTCCATTTTCCCAGGTGCGGGCAGCTCCGCCCTGCTCGGCCATCACTGAGCCCATTTGCTTGGCCTGGCGCGGGGCTTTCCGGACCCTGCGGGCCGGCTTCCTCTCCCACTCCCTCCACGGTTCTCTGGCAGGGCTGGGGGTGTGGGGCGTCCCGACCAGTTTTGGGAGGGCTAGGAAGTACGGGCGGGCCGACTGTCACTCCACCACACCCTGGACTCCGGCCCCGGTAAACTTCCTGTTACTGGGAGGCAGATACCATCTCTGCGACCACCAGTTTGGAAAAAAGCCTAACGAATTTCTGGTTGGGAATAGTGTGGTAGGAGAGTTCCCAGGTCCGCTTGAACCTGCCGGAGAGCAGGCTGCAGGCGGGCACTAGACTCGGTTTATACCGGGGGGATACAAAGGTGAACAAGACCCGAGAAAGATCTACACAGTGTTACAAAGGCACCCAGAGAGACCGGTCGTCTGTGCCTAGCAGAAACCTGGTAGACTTCCTGGGCGAGGCGGTGCTGAGCAGGGTCTTGAAGGCCCAGCTGATAGACGAGGGGTGCAGAAGACACGCCCCAACCCAGCACAGTGTGCACAGAGGGGGGAGACGTGCGGCCAGGGAGGCGGAGACTCGACAGAAACCACACACCCGGTGGGGTCGCCACTGCACGATCTAACAGCCTGGGCCAGAGCACACGGAACGGGGAGAAGTCCTGTACAGAAAGTGAAAGCTCAACAGAGATCACACACCCTGTGGTACGTGATCCACCAGCCCAGCAGAGTACAAGCTGACCAGAAAGGTGGATCCCCGGAGAAGCCCAAGACCCGAGGCAACCACACACACAAGACACTAGAGGCCAACTGAGCAGTCACGGCGGGAGCCATACCAAATTGGCAACCACAGCAACATCCTAGTTAGTCATTAGTCTTAAACCGGTGGACTGTGAAACCCCCTGCCACAATGAATAAACACCAAAAAAAAGACACCAGAAATACAAAAAATCAAGAAAGTACACCACCAAAAGTTAATAAATCTCATACTCTAGATCCTATAGAACAAGAAGCCCTTGAAATAACTGACAAGGAATTTCGAGTGATAATTCTAAAGAAACTGAATGAGATACAAGAAAACTCAGCTAGACATCATGATGAAATGAGGAAAAGTATACAGGATCTGAAAGAGGAAATATACAAGGAAATCAATGTCCTGAAAAAAAATGTAGCAGAACTTGCTGAACTGAAGAAGTTATTCAGCGAAATAAAAAACACAACGGAGAGTTTAACCAGCAGGCTTGTCGAAGTTGAAGAGAGAACCTCTGAACTTGAAGATGGGCTGTTTGAAATAACACAAGCAGACAAAAAGAAAGAAAAAAGAATCAAGAACATGGAAGAAAATCTGAGAGAGATATCAGACAACCTCAAGCGCTCAAATATCCGAGTCATGGGTATTCCAGAAGGGGAGGAAAATGGAGATTCCATTGAAAACATATTCAACAAAATAGTGGCAGAAAACTTCCCAGGTATAGGAAAAATCACAGATCTTCAGATCCAGGAAGCTCAACGATCTCCAAACGTATTCAACCCAAAAAGGCCTTCTCCAAGACATGTCATAGTCAAATTGGCAAAACTCAGAGACAAAGAGAGAATCTTAAAAGCTGCAAGAGAGAAGCGTCAAATCACCTATAAGGGAGCCCCAATCAGGTTAACATCAGACTTTTCATCACAAACCCTAAAAGCTAGAAAGGAATGGGATGATATTTTCAAAATACTAAAAGACAAAGATTGCCAACCAAGAATACTCTACCCTGCAAGGCTATCCTTCCGAAATGAGGGGCAAATAGTATATTTCTCAGACAAACAAAAACTGCGGGAGTTCACTACCACAAGACCACCCTTACAAGAAATCCTCAAGGGAGTACTGGGTTTGGTTCCTGAAAAATAACTACCACTGCCATAAAAACCTAAGAAAAATCTAAACCCGCTAGTACAATAAAAATGGCATTCATGAAGAGAAAACAAGCTAACAAAAACACTATCTACAACCTAAGGAACCAACAAACAAAGAAACCAAACAGTAAATCAGAAAGCAAGGAACAAAAGACACCTAAGACAACCAAACAACCAATAAAATGCTAAGAATAAATCAACACCTTTCAATAACAACTCTTAATGTTAAAGGCTTAAATTCCCCAATTAAAAGACACAGACTGGCTGACTGGATCAAAAAGCAGGACCCAACTATATGCTGCCTACAAGAGACCCACCTCACCCATAAAGATTCACACAGACTAAGAGTGAAAGGATGGAAAAAGATTTACCATGCAAACAGAAAAGAAAAACGAGCTGGAGTGGCTATTCTTATATCTGACAAAATAGACTTTAAACTAAAAACCATAAAAAGAGACAATGAGGGACACTACTTAATGATAAAAGGACTGATCCATCAAGAAGACATAACAATCATAAATATGTACGCACCCAATGTTGGAGCAGCCAGATTTATAAAACAAACTCTATTAGACCTAAAGAAGGAAATAGACACTAATACCATAATAGCAGGGGACCTGAACACTCCACTGTCAATATTAGACAGATCATCTAGGCAAAGAATCAGTAGAGAAACACAAGATCTAAACAATACTCTAGACCAATTGGAATTGGCAGATATCTACAGAACATTCCACCCAACAACCTCAGAATATTCATTCTTCTCATCAGCACATGGATCATTCTCCAAGATAGATCACATATTAGGTCACAAATCAAGTCTCAATAAATTCAAAAAAATTGGAATTATCCCATGTATCTTCTCAGACCACAATGGATTAAAACTAGAAATTAATAACAAGCGAAACTCTGGAAACTATACAAACACATGGAAATTAAACAGCATTCTACTTAATGACATATGGGTCCAAGAAGAAATCAAGCAGGAAATCAAAAAGTTTATTGAAACTAATGAAAACAATGATACATCATACCAAAACCTGTGGGATACTGCAAAAGCAGTATTGAGGGGAAAATTTATTGCATTAAATGCTCACTTCAGAAGAATGGAAAGATGGCAAGTGAACAACCTAACACTTCACCTTAAAGAACTAGAAAAACAAGAACAATCCAATCCTAAAGTTAGCAGACGGAGAGAAATCATTAAGATCAGAGCAGAACTAAATGAAATTGAAAACCAAAAAACAATTCAAAAGATCAACGAATCAAAAAGTTGGTTTTTTGAAAAGATAAATAAAATTGACAAACCATTAGCATGGCTAACAAAAAAAAGAAGAGAGAAGACTCAAATAACAAAAATTAGAAATGAAAAAGGCGATATTACAACTGATTCATCTGAAATACAAGGAATCATTCGAGACTACTATAAACAACTATACGCCAACAAATTTGAAAATCTGGAGGAAATGGATAAATTTCTGGACACACACAAGCTCCCAAAACTGAACCGTGAAGACGTAGAAAATTTGAACAGACCAATAACAATAAAGGAGATTGAAGCTGTTATCAGAAGGCTCCCAACAAAGAAAAGCCCAGGACCAGATGGATTCACAGCAGAATTTTACCAAACATTCAAAGAGGAATTGACACCGATTCTTTACAAACTATTCCAAAAGATTGAAACGGACGCAAATCTCCCAAACTCATTCTATGAAGCAAACATCATCCTGATACCAAAACCAGGTAAAGATATAACCAAAAAAGAAAACTACAGGCCGATATCCTTGATGAATATAGATGCAAAAATCCTCACTAAAATACTAGCAAACAGAATACAGCAACACATACGAAAAATTATTCATCACGATCAAGTGGGATTCATCCCAGGGATGCAAGGTTGGTTCAACATACGCAAATCAATAAATGTGATACACCATATTAATAAACTCAAACACAAGGACCATATGATCATCTCTATAGATGCTGAAAAAGCATTTGATAAAGTTCAGCACTCATTCATGACAAAGACCCTCTATAAGTTAGGTATAGAGGGAAAGTATCTCAACATAATTAAAGCCATATATGCCAAACCCACTGCCAATATCATCCTGAATGGGGAAAAGCTGAAAGCTTTTCCTTTAAGAACAGGAACTAGACAAGGATGCCCACTCTCACCACTCCTATTCAACATAGTGTTGGAAGTACTAGCCAGAGCAATCAGAGAAGAGAAGGAAATAAAGGGCATCCAGATTGGAAAAGATGAAGTCAAACTGTCCCTGTTTGCAGATGACATGATCCTATATATCGAACAGCCTAAAACCTCTACAAAAAAACTGTTGGAATTGATAAATGATTTCAGCACAGTAGCAGGATACAAAATCAACACACAAAAATCAGTAGCATTTCTTTTCTCCAATAGTGAACATGCAGAAGGAGAAATCAAGAAAGCCTGCCCATTTACAATAGCCACCAAAAAAATAAAATACTTAGGAATTGAGTTAACCAAGGAGGTGAAAAATCTCTATAATGAGAACTACAAACCACTGCTGAGAGAAATTAGAGAGGATACAAGAAGATGGAAAGATATTCCATGCTCTTGGATTGGAAGAATCAACATAGTGAAAATGTCCATACTACCCAAAGTGATATACAAATTCAATGCAATCCCCATCAAAATTCCAAAGACATTTTTCTCAGAAATGGAAAAAGCTATTCAGACATTTATATGGAACAATAAAAGACCACGAATAGCCAAAGCAATGCTCAGCAAAAAAAATAAAGCTGGAGGCATAACACTACCTGACTTTAAGCTATACTACAAAGCTATAATAACCAAAACAGTATGGTACTGGCATAAAAACAGACACACTGACCAATGGAATAGAATAGAGAATCCAGAAATCAACCCACACACTTACTGCCATCTGATCTTTGACAAAGGCACCAAGCCTATTCACTGGGGAAGGGACTGCCTCTTCAGCAAGTGGTGCTGGGATAACTGGATATCGATATGCAGGAGAATGAAACTAGATCCATACCTCTCACCGTATACTAAAATCAACTCAAAATGGATTAAGGATTTAAATATACACCCTGAGACAATAAAACTTCTTAAAGAAAACATAGGGGAAACACTTCAGGAAATAGGACTGGGCACAGACTTCATGAATAAGACCCCAAAAGCACGGGCAACCAAAGGAAAAATAAACAAATGGGATTATATCAAACTAAAAAGCTTCTGCACAGCAAAAGAAACAATTAAAAGAGTTAAAAGACAACCAACAGAGTGGGAGAAAATATTTGCAAAATATACATCTGACAAAGGATTAATATCCAGAATATATAAGGAACTCAAACAACTTTACAAGAAGAAAACAAGCAACCCAATTAAAAAATGGGCAAAAGAGCTAAGTAGGCATTTCTCTAAGGAAGATATCCAAATGGCCAGCAGACATATGAAAAAATGCTCAACATCACTCAACATCCGGGAAATGCAAATCAAAACCACATTGAGATACCATCTAACCCCAGTTAGGATGGCTAAAATCCAAAAGACTATGAACGATAAATGCTGGCGAGGCTGCGGAGAAAAAGGAACTCTCATACATTGTTGGTGGGACTGCAAAATGGTGCAGCCTCTATGGAAAATGGTATGGAGGTTCCTTAAACAATTGCAGATAGATCTACCATACGACCCAGCCATCCCACTGTTGGGAATATACCCAGAGGAATGGAAATCATCAAGTCGAAGGTATACCTGTTCCCCAATGTTCATCGCAGCACTCTTTACAATAGCCAAGAGTTGGAACCAGCCCAAATGCCCATCATCGGATGAGTGGATACGGAAAATGTGGTACATCTACACAATGGAATACTACTCAGCTATAAAAACGAATGAAATACTGCCATTTGCAACAACATGGATGGACCTCGAGAGAATTATATTAAGTGAAACAAGTCAGGCACAGAAAGAGAAATACCACATGTTCTCACTTATTGGTGGGAGCTAAAAATTAATATATAAATTCACACACACACATACACACATACACACACAAACCGGGGGGGGAGGGGAAGAAGATATAACAACCACAATTATTTGAAGTTGATACAACAAACAAACAGAAAGGACATGGTTGGGGGGAGGGGGGAGGGAGAAGGGAGGGAGGTTTTGGTGATGGGGAGCATTAATCAGCTACAATGTATATCGACAAAATAAAATTAAAAAAAAAAAATAAAAGGGGGAAAAAGAAAAAAAAAAAAAAAAAGCTTGCCAGAATATAAAGATGGCAAATTTGCTGGCTTTCATAGACCTAGCTTACATGTTCTAAATCTAAAAAAGAAAAATAACCCGCCCATGATGACTTATTAATCTGTATTTGCCTAAGGCATCTAAAACGTTCCAAAAATAGTCTGATCTGTAACTCAGGAAAAATTCTGCTAAACACAGAATGTTCTGATTCTCATGATATAGTTACACAGCAATGATAATGACTGATAACAGGAAAACAAAGTAGACTTGCTAACTGTAAATGGAGCAATCACTAGTAATAATACCAGTGTTTTAAAAGTTGATGACTATGCTTTCAAGGTGCACAATGAATATACAAAATGTTAAGCCTAACACTGAATTAAATTTTCAGAGTAAACTCTGTTAAAAATAAAAGTGTCTACAATTATGTATTTTTTTGCCTGTTTGTTTTTTTTAAATAAGTTTTTTTAATTTTACAATAGTTTCAGATTTACAGAACATTGCTAAGATGGTACAGGGAGATCCTATAAACCCCACACCCAGTTTCCCATCTTACATTAGTGTAGTTATTTGAATCAATGAACTAATGAACCAACACTGATACATTATTATTAACTAAAGTACACATTTTATTTAGATTTCCTTAGTTTTTATCTAATGTCTTTTTTCATTCCAGGATACCACATTAAATTTAGTCATCATGTCTCCTTAGGCTTCTCAGACTGTGACAGTTTCTTAGACTTTCCTTGTTTACAGTGACCTTGGCAGTTTTGAGGAGTACTGGACAGAATGTCCCTCAATAGGGGTTTATCTGGTGTTTTTCTCATGATTAGACTGGGAATATAGGTTTTTGGAGGGAAGACCACAGAGGCAAATTACGATTCTCATCACATCATTTAAGAGTGCATGTTAAGGGCCGAGCCCGTGGCGCACTCGGGAGAGTGCGGTGCTGGGAGCGCAGCGACGCTCCCGCCACAGGTTCGGATCCTATATAGGAATGGCCGGTGCACTCACTGTCTGAGTACCGGTCACAAAAAAGACCAAAAAAAAAAAAAAAAAAAAGAGTGCATGTTAAGTCAAAAGTTCGGATCGATCCCTGTACCCACCAGCCACCAAAAGGAAAAAAAGAAAACAAAAAACAAAGAGGACATGTTCTCTATAGCACCAGACTAACTAGTGTGTGTGTGCACACACATGTACATATCCTACATAAGTGAAAAGGAAAAAGGAAGCTCTAGCTTCTCAGAGTACACCAACATTAGTCAAAATAGCCATTATCTACTTGGTCCTTACTATATGTCAGGCAATATGCTAAAGTGTTTTACAAATTTATACCATTCTATCCTCAATAAAATCCTCTGAGGTAAATATTTTGTCCTTTCATTAGACTGTTGAAGAATTAGTAAGTGCAGGATCCAGGATTTGAGACTGGGCCTGATCTGAAGCCTGTTTTCTTCTCCACTGTTCTATGTTGCCTCCTCGCAAAACGGAATAGAGTTTGTCTTTACATCTATAAACAAACATGCCATGAAATGTTGGGAAGCTGTAACAGCACAGTCATGGGAGACAAAGACAAAAAAAAAAAAAAAAACACACACAAAACCTCCAAGGTAAATCTGAAATAATCTCTAACTTTAAACTTCTTTCCGTCAAGCTGGGTGCTCAGTACTGCTTACCTAAACTGAGCCTGATTTACCAGTTTCCTCTACCTGGAGTTTCTTAGTAAGCAAAGATATCTCTATAGATAAGCGCTTTTATGATTCATAGAATAATTGAACTGAAAGATTCACAGAATAATTTGAGCTTGGTTTTATTGATTTATACTTTTTAACACTATGTGTAGTTGAAGCTCTGAGAAAAAGTCCAGCATAAGTGACTTACAACAGTTAAAAATATAATGGAACATCAACAGTTACTTACTTTATTTGCATATTTGTTTATTTCTGGTGTTCTTATCTGTTGAAATTGGATGTTCTCAATCTTGGCTGCATATTACTCTGATCTTAAGAATCCAGGGATTTTTAAAAAATCCTTATGCCCAAGCTACACTTCAGACCAATTAAATAAGAATCTCTGAGAATGACACCCAGGCATGCGTATTTCTTTAAAATTTCCTGGGTCACTACAGTGTGCAGCCAAAGTTGAGGAATGTTAGTAGACATTACGCAGTGCTGTGATCCAGTGATAACTGGATCTATTTTAAATTTTTCAGTGCTAACAGATGCTGTAGGTGAAAGATATTTATTATACAGAGAGATAAGATCTCTAAATTGAGGGCAAAAGTTACATTCATAGGCTCACTCTCTGATCTCTTCTGTTTATTACTGGTTATGCTTTATTTTGGTGACTTGCGGGATTTGTGGATTAAACTGGGATAATACTGTGTAATGTAGAGCAGAGTTTAATCTATAGTTGACTAGTCTAAATTTACTCCTTTGAGCTGGGTTTGAGAAGATGCATTGCCAAGATGATGATGTCATCCAGATGTAAAGTTTCCAAAAATTCTAAAAGCTAGAATGGCCTCTGCTTTCACATTAACCTCGACCTCAGGAAAGCCATAGCTTCTAAAGTATGAGAAGGAATGTTTAGAAACAGTACCAGATTTTATTTGCAAAGGCAGGATAAAAGAACAAGGTGCACTTATGGAAATCCAAAGAGTCCAGGAGGGCTAGAGCACAGAAAGTATGGGAAGATGCAGGATATGAAACCAGAGTAATAGGCAGAGGCATAATCATGAAAATAATAATCACAAAAAATCAAATAATCACAAAAGGCACAATCATTGCTCATGATGATTAAATTGAACTTTATCCTATAAGTGTGGGAGAGCGAATAAAGGACATTTAAGCAAAGGAGTGGCATGATCGTACTGGTGTTTTCAAAAGATAAACTTGGCAAGTATATGTAAGTCAGCAGCGTGGGGTCATGGGCTAAAGGTAAAGAGACCACTGCAATAAGCCCAGAGGAAAAGAAAGCCTAAACAAATGCACTGACATTAAGAATAAGGAGCAAAGGGTAGGTTCATGAAATATTTGAGACACAGAACTGTAAAGACAGTACCCGTTTGAATCATTTCTACTCACTGCCATCAACTTCTCTCTTTCCTTTCTTCCACTCCCATTAGATTTTTGCTCCACCACTCCAGATTACCCACACTTAACCAAGATCTCCTATAAAGTCCATTGCTAAATCCAGTAGTCAGTTCTCATCATTATTTCCTGACTTATCAACATTTGATGCAGTGCAGTTAATCATTCTTTCTTCCTTGAATCTTCTCTTCCCTTGACTTCGAAGATACCACATTTTCCAGTTTTGCTCTACATCTCTGACCCCTTCTTTTCAGTTTCCCTAGCTTGTTCTCCTTTCATCTTCCCAATTTCTAAATGTTCAAGGGACCCAGGGCTCACTTTTCTAAATTCTTTGCTGTATATATATTCCCTTGGTTATCTCACACTCATGGTTTTATGTTTCATCTATAAGTGGACCGTTCCCAAATTTATACCTCTAGCCTGGACCTTGTGCATGAACTCCATATTTATAGAGTTGCCTGCCCTACATCTCCATTTTCATACCACATAGGAATCTCAAAACTGAGTATGTCCTAATATGCCTCCATGAACCTGCTCCTCTCACAATCTTCCCCACGTCTGTAAATAGCAACTTCATTCTTTTAGTTGCTTTAGCCAAAAATCTGAGTCATCCTTAACTCCTTTCTCTCACACTGCAAATAAAATTCAGTAATAAATCCTGTGAGCTGTACCTTAATAACAAAGTCACAAATCGCTTAACGATGAGGATATGTTCTGAGAAATGCGTTGTTAGGCTATTTTGTCATTGTGTGAACATAACAGAGTGTACTTAAACAAACGTCAGTGGTTTGGCCTACTCCATACCTAAGCTATATGGTATAGCCTACTGATCCTAGGCTACAAACCTGTACAGCATGTTACTATACTAAATACTGTAGGCAACTGTAACACAATGGTAAGTATTTGTGCATCTAAACATAGAAAAGGTACAGTAAAAATATGGTGGTATAATCTTACAGGATCACCGTTGTATATGCATATGCGGTCCCTCATTGACCCAAACATCATTATGGGGCACGACTGTATACCCAAACTACTTTTCACCCTCTCTTACTACTATCCTAAGTCCAAGCCACCTTCATCTATAACATGGTTTCTTTACTTCTGTACCAGCCCAACTTCAATCTATTCTCAACACAGCAATCAGAATGATTCTGTTAAACACAAATCAGATCATGAAACTCTTCTCAAAACTCTCCAAAAGGTTTCTCATCTTAATAAGAGCAAAAGTCAAAGTATGAAGATCAAGGCATTACATGATCTGGCCCCCATTACCTCTCTGACCTCATCTACTATTCTGACTTTCTAGCCTTTCTGACTTTTCTAAAACATACTGGCTCCCGTCATTGAACTTTAAACACTCTAATGTACCCATATCAAGGCCTCTGCCTGGAATACTTTTCTCCTAGATGTCAGCATGGCTTCTTCCCATATCTCCTTCAAGTAGATAACTAAATGTCCCACAAATATAGAATGACAGCTACTGACAGACTAAAAATTAAATCTCCTTCTCTCCACTTCACCTCCAAGGAAAGACACAACTTCTTTCTGCTTCGACTGATAAGTATGTTAAAATATACTGACACTCATTTAAAAATCAAAGTAATAAAAAACCAAAAGATAATATATTATCTAAATATACCTCAAATTTTTTTCTTCCAATAAGTTATACTTTATTCATCCTGATATGCCTAAGTAATAACTTTGTTTTTATTGGTTTTTTAAGTACTTAGTGTAATACCATGAACTTGTGGGTACCTAAATTAAAATATGAGATAAAAATATTTTAAGGAAAAAAATACTATTAAAGCTAACAACATGACCTTAGTGTATAAAATACATAAAATTCAAAAATAATATTCCTTTCCCTAACTTATCATTAAGTAAGATTCTAACTACAGTATTACATTTTGAATTTTTCTCCCAAGTAACTAGGAAGTAATAAGCAATGGCTAAGTCATTGGATAATAGGAATCATTAGGACCAAGGAGAATATAGCAATACTTAACCAAAGAATAAAGATCTCAATAAAGAACCCAGAAAACAGACTCACATGCAAATAAAGCAAACTCTTTGTACATGAGAAAGCTGAAATTATAAGTCACTGGAGAAAGGAAAGGCTATTCAACAATAAAAGGTAGGAAATTGGCTTTCTCCATATGAGAAAAAATAATTAGATCACCTTCTCACACTATAAATCTCCTTACCAAAAAATTAAGGGGAAAGAGAAAAAATCCAAATGTATTAGAAATCCAGAAGTGAAAAACAAAACTTTATACAATATAGGAGAATATATTTGTGGTCTCTGAGTTAGGAAAGATTCCTGAAACAACATTCCAGACAAAAAAGAATGACAAATTTGAATAAATTCAAATTTTAAACTTCTATTCAACAGGAGTTTGGAGTTTTGGTTCTAAAACTAAAAGCAAAGTTTTAGGATAAAGTATAGACTGAGAGAAGATACTACAATAAATATCACAGACTAAGGATCAATCTAGAACAGGGGTCTGCAAACTCTTTCTGTAAAGAGAGTAAATATTTTAGGCTCTGGAGACCATATGTTCTCTGTCATGACTACTCAACTCTGCCATTGTAATGCAAAAGCAGTAAGTAAATGACACCAAAGTTTGAATTTTATACAATTTTCACATGATGTGACATTTTATTCTCCTTTAATTTTTTTCTGAATCATTTAAAAATAAACATAAAAATCATCCTTAATTCACAGGCTGCACAAAAACAGGTCGTGTGCTGAATTTGGCTCATGAGCTGTAGTTAGCTGATCCCTATCTAGAATATATAAAGAATTCTTTTATATCAATAAGAAAAAGACAAATAACCCAACAGAAAATGCACAAAGGATATGAGAAGGCTATTAACAAAAGAGGAAATCTAAAAGGCCAATAAACACGTGAAAAGATGTTCAACCTCACTAGGAATTAGAGAAACAGAAATTAAATCAGTAGGATATTACCTTTCGTCTCCCAGATTGGGAAAAATGAAGTCTGTCCATATGAATGTTGGCAAGGATATGGCAAAACAGGAACCTCAAATACTTCTGAGAAGAATATAAATTGGTACAGTGACATAATACAGAAATTATCTACTAAAAGTGAAAATGCAAATAAGCTACATCCCAGCAATTCCACTTCTAGATATAGCTGCTGGAAAAACTCTGTTATGTGTATAAGGATATTCACTGCAGCATTGTTTGTAATCACACATACACACACACACACACACACACACACACACACACGCTCAACAAAAATTGAATTAAAGTTAAATTTTTATTAGAAGGGAAATGGATGAAAGAAATGTGTTCACAAAATTGAATACTACACAATACGTAAAAAATGAGGTCGATATACACCAACAAGAGCAAAAAAGGGAAGGTGTAAAATGTTATAAAGAGAATAGCATTCAGTAAATTTTAAAACGCACAATACTAAACTAAAAATTGTTCATGGATACGTTCATATTGGGATTTTTCATCTCTGATAAAAAAGATTCAAACTTTTTAAAAAACAAATTCTAAATCTGTGTGTATCTGCGTTAAGATGTGGTTACAGCAATGAGAACTAGTGAAAAACCATGCCACGTTCTATTTTGAAAGCTACAGGGATTTATTTATTTATTTATTTATTTTTTCGTGACCGGCACTCAGCCAGTGAGTGCACCGGTCATTCCTATATAGGATCCGAACCCGCGGCGGGAGCGTCGCCGCGCTCCCAGCGCAGCACTCTACCGAGTGCGCCACGGGCTCGGCCCAGGGATTTATATTTTAGAAAAATCAGATACACTTCTAAGAAAATTCATTCTTACAACAAAACAGAGAATGAACTAAAGGATACTGAGACCGAAGACACAATAATTTAAGTGAGATAAGATGAAATCCTGAAGTAAAAAAGTGAAAATGAAGAGTAAAGAAGAGAAGACAAAGTTCAGAAGTATTCAGAAATTGTAATTAACTACACTGATTAGATTTTGGCAGCCTTGGGGAGCAAAGAAAGCTTCACGCATTTTCCACCTGCTTCCTGAATACACTTATTATAGGGCTTTTAAATAGCTTTTAGGACTGTACATCTGCATTAGCTGATGATGATAATGGCCATCAGCTACAGCTAAATCACTGAAAAAGGATTTCAGAAAACAAAATATCAATTAAAGCAATTTGAAAGATGTAGCAGAAAGGTTTTCCCTGCTCTACAATTTCTGCCAGAATATGTACACAACGCATGTTTCTGAGGGATAAGGATACTGCTGAATGCTAACACATCTTAATCTTCAGTTACCAGAGGACGAAGTGATGAGAGCTGCAAACCACACTCGTCCAACTCATGGCTCCACTACTTACTGTATGACTTTGCTCAAGTCATTTAACCTTCTCTCTGCTTCAGTTTCTTCATCTGTTAAATGAGTAAAATAATAAAATTTACCCCATAAGGTTGTGAAAATTAAATTAGCATAATTATGTCTGTGTGTGCACAAATACACATTTGTTATTATTTATTCATTCCTCAGTTACTGAGAACCCACTAAGTACTTGGGTATTGTACTATGTGCTAGAGAGGTAAGGAGGACAAATTTACATTTTTGCCCTTTTAAAATACATAAGCCATCACATTGTGAGAGCTAGACATGTGAGCTAATAATGTGTTATCTTCAACCTATTTAAGTAATTAATTCCCAAAGCTATTTCTCAATCTATCCAAACTCATCAACAATTTTAACGTCACTTAATCTTTCAACAATTGCTAAAAATCAATGGAAAGGCTTGTGATGATACAGAGAAAAATCTCTCCTAAAATACAAATCTGAGAATGTCATTTTGTAAACTATATTTTCATTGCTATCCTTAAATTTTCCTGTTATTCTATTTTTTCCATCCTTAATGTAAGCTAATCTAAAAGATACATAAATAAATAAAACTCCTAGAAACTCATCTCTTAATATCCCCATCCCAAGAATGTAACAAAATCTTCATTTATTTCTTCTACCCTTAACCACATTGTTAATGTGAAAGATTCATAAATAAAACACCCTCAGAAACTACCTGGGTCTTGGAATTACAAAGACAATATGATGGCTAAGTGAATACTAACAAGAGTTTTTTATTGCTTAGTTGTAAATGAATTATTGTATTTATAGCGTAGAACCTTTTGTCTGTGCTGTACTAGTATTTGGTACATTTTCTTAAATATAAAGATATTTCTTTATTGCCAAAGTATCTACAACCTGTCATTCCCTCATCATTTTACTTTGTAACACTCTCCTTGATCAAAAGATATCTTAATAGCATCCAGCTCTCTATCGCACATTTACAGAACTAATCCTTGCCAGCCATTTTGTTTTCAGCATGTAACACTTGCAGCCAGCTGCCTTCAGCTTGACTCTATTAGCATATTGGACAATTTAGAAAATAAGCACAGAAATGGAACCTTAGATATTGTTGATTTTTATCAGAACAATCTGTATATTAGATATTTCTCTTTCAATATGCCTTATTTTATGATGCTTCTCCTCTTCCTTTCAACGTAATTCATTCTCCTAATTTTAAATGCTCATTCCTGCCCACAGTAATTTTTCCCTCCCTCAGATCCGATAAATGAAGTTGACCTACTGTTTAATATAAGAATTTTCAAATTTTAGTAGAATAGACTACAGGCATATTTTAAATATTTTCTATAAAAGCACAGAAGGATTGCATATTTGGTACTGTAACTGACCACTCACTATATTCCAGCAGATGATCTAGCCAAGAATAACAAACACATAAAAGCTAACATACATTACTCTCACATCTCAAGGGTATTCCTAATAGCCAGCAGACAGCAAACAATTCTCCACCTGTTTTGACTTGCAACATCCTGCGGTATGAATGTAAATAACAATGTCCCCCCACCAAGCAACACAGAAGTCTTAGAGATCCTATCTAATGGAATTTTAATATGATGGGGAAGGGAGGGGCCAATGAGTTACTATTAGTGTCCTGTTCCTCAAAACTATTTTCCATCGCATCCTCCCCCGCCCCCCAACATGTCCCAATAATCCATATTTAATACATGTTCTGAAATTGTTATTCATTAACCCATTCTATCACTTAACATAAAACTCTTTTTAGAGAGACTCTTCTAGATCATTAACCAATACTACTCAGAAAGTTCATTAACTTGATAAGCATATAACACTCCCTTTAAATAACAATAAGCAAAGGGAAAAAAAAAATAGAGCCTGAAGAGGGGGGAAAAAAGCCTACAAGGAAATAAAATGCTCAAAGATAAGGATTACCTAAAATGCTTTAAGCAACTTCATTTTCTCTTCTCCAAAGCATTTTTGTTTTTACTGTGATGCTAACTACCCAGGCTGCTGTAGCAGCCTCTGGTTAGAATGGATTTCAAGGCTGCTTGTCTTGTGAAGAACCAATCAGATTTCTTTGTTTCATCTGCAACATTCCATCAGAGTTATATAACATTTCAGATACATGAAATATTCTAATAATACAGTATATTTCAACCTATAGAGCTATTTACTGTCACTAAATTTGGCACATAAAACCGCCTTTTATTCTTCTGTGTTATTGAGTAAAATCAGAAATACAGTACAGATGAGAGGTGTTTTTGGGGGGGGGTGGGGGAAGAAGGTAGAGTGAATTTGCTTTGCCTAAAAGAGTGTTTGAAAATACACCCGATGAGCACTCTAGACTAATATTAACAATGATTCCTTATGATTTCTGTCTACAGAAAAGTGGGTGAGGTAATACAAGACAATGACAGACAGCCATACAGTTGTTAATTCTAATCACATACAAAATGCCTTTAGTATGGAATAAAACATTAGACTTTTAAATTCAGGCTGAATCCTTTGTAATTTTTTTGTGCTTTTAAAGTTTAAGTCAAGTATTTAAAATGTTTGGACAAGTATTTTCTCAAATAAAATCAGAAACCCTGAATGTCATACCCCAATTTACTACCCACAATACTTAGCAAATTAATATACCAGCAGCATTGTTACCCACACTATCAGAATACTTGCATGCACTTGTAACCATATACTCTCTCTCTCTGCCAGAGATAGTGCTGCATAACTTAAATACTGCTTTTCTATGCTATTAATACAGCAACTCAGATATTCAAAAACATATTAAGCTGGAACCTGCGAATCTAGTATTTTCTTTCATTTTACAACTCAAAGGCATACCATACATGATGGTTACAAATCAGCACAGGATTAAAATAGTGCCCGAATGCATAAAAAAGCTGAATCTGTTGGGTGTGGCTTAAGTAAACCTATCTTGTCTCAACTAGACAGCTCCCCAGTAACATGCAGCCACTGAAGCCCAAAATATACGAGTACATAAGCAAAGTGCTTCCAGGAGGGGGTGGGAAACTAAACCTCCATTTTTTCTATGCTTGATATATAATTGTTTCTATACTGTACTTCTAAAATGACACTGCCTTGAGTCAATTCTGAGGATTGCTCAGGAAACCAAGGAAAGAGAAATTTTATTTGTCCTACTTCCCTCTCCTTTATTTTATACTCACTGTCCACAACATGGCCGTTCTTACAAACATTTTGGTTTCATAAAAGAGATAATCATTTAAATCATGACTATGTGTAATTCACACTCACACTGCATTACAGTCATCCATAAAATATGAAGTGCCAACTCCAGTGTTCACTCTGATTTTTCATAAGTCACCAGAATGCTCTACTGATGCTTTCTGCTATTATAAAATTAACAATATAAAGAAAGAACATTGGCAGGAGCTTCAACAAATGTGCAACAGAAAAAATATAAACCTATAAGTGCTTACTTTTTAAAATATTTATTATTAATATAAAAAATCTTCATGACCACATATCTATATCTGTATCTACATATACACACATCACACATATTTAGTACAAATATAAATCTGTTTATAAGCTACCATGCATGTATTTACTAATGTTACACATGCAATATATACCTAAACCTCTATATATAGAGAGGACATGCAGACTTCAGAACTATAACAGTTTCGTTCTTAAATGGCCATAATCAAATATTAAAACAGCTAAGGACATCTGACATACTGAACTATATCCAAGCCTTTAATCTTGTTAAACAATTTTCTCCCCTGTTCAGTGTAGCAAACCCACCTCTGGATCATATTGATGGTTATTTTTTTCCCAAGCCCTGTACGTGCTGCACCATTTTGTTTGTCTTCTGGGAAGCGGAGAAATCGGCAGAACAGCAGTGAAGGAGTATACCGGAGTCAGCAGAGTCAGTGCCAGCCTCCTACTGCAGTCTGTATATTGAACGCACTCAAACCCACAGGTGCCTACGTAAAATCCTCCAGCTGCAGCCTGCAACTTAATGTTTCCTTCAGCAGTAAATCAGTATGCTACTTTCACTTTGCTCTAACCCAACAAATAGAATATACAACAGTATGCCACCTTTTAAAAATGATTTTTACACAAAGTACTAATGGAAACATTTTCTCTATTAAGTAGCCCAAAATGAACGACTTTTTTAATCAAGAAGATTCAGAAGGAAAATCACCAAGAGAAATGCTTTTCTATCTCTAAAATTCTAAATTGATAATTTAATATTTTCAAGAAAATATAACATTAAAAACTAACACATGATGTCTTACGTCTTGTTACATAAATACCTTATGAAAGCAATTTTTCACGTACCATAAGTACATCACGTATAAATAGGCTTGTTTCTACCCACATCTTTTCATCAATAATCCATTAACTAGAAGAAAACATGGAACTTCTCTGTTTAAAGGCAAAGTAAATCTAAGTTAACTAATGTTCAATAAATGACAGATGAAACGAGAAACAGAGACTCGCAATCCTTTCACATAAACTTCACATACTCTTATCCCACCAAAATAATAGTTTAAAAACTGAGAGAAACCTTGAAAAAGACAAATCTAACCCTTTGATTTTTTAGATGAACAAATTAAGGACCAGAGAGGTTAAAGGGTAAAGTACATTTCCCAAGGTCACATACCTATCCAGAAGAAGAACCTGGCCTTCTAAATGTACCTTTTAATTAACAGTAACTACTGAAATTCACCCAAGATTAAACAGTAACCTGAACATTCCTATAACTATTAAACAATTTAAGTTTGTGGTTAAAAAAACACTCATGAAAAAGAAATCTCTAGGCCCAAATAACTGCACAGGTGAATTGTACCAAACATTTAAAGAAATAACAATTTTATATAATTCCTCCCAGAAAATAAGAGGAAACACTCCCAATTTTATGAGGACAGAATTATTCAGATATCAAACCAGATAAAGACATTACAAAAAAAGAAAACCACAGACCAATATCTCTCATGAACATAGATACAAAAATCCTCAGCAAAACATTAGCAAATCAAATTCAGTAATGGATAAAAAGTATAACACACTATGAATAAGTGGGGTTTATACTGGAAAAAATGGCCAAAAGATCTGAAAATACCATAGAGGATATATAAAAAGCAAATAAACACATGAAAACATATTCATTAGCCATGAGAGAAATGCAAATTAAAACAATGAGCTACCACTACACATTTAACAGAATGGATAAAATACAAACAAATTAAAAAATTGACAATACCAAATGCTACAAAGGACATGGAGGAATTAGAACTCTCTTAAACTGCTGATGGGAATGAAAATGATACTGCCACTCTGGAAAATAGTGTGGCAGTTTCTTGTAAAGTTAAACATACCATATGATCCAACAATCCCACTCTTAGGCACTGACCCTAGAGATATGAAAACTTATATTCACACAAAAACCTGTACATGAATGTTTATAGTGGCTTTATTAATAATCACCAAAAATTGGAAATAACTCAAATGTTCTTCAGAGGACGAATGAATAAACAAACTGTAATACATCAATACAGTGACATACCCCTCAGCAATAAATAAATAAACTATTGCTTGATGTAACGATTTAGGTGAATCTCAAAGGCATTATGCCAAGTGAAAGAAGCCAGTCTTAAAAGGACACACATAGTATTATTCCATTTATATGATATTCTCAAAAAAAGAAAACTATAGAACAGCTCATCAGTTTCCTGGGTAAGGGATGGGGGAAGGGTATGACTGGAAAGGAACAACGTGATGTAACCTGTACCATGATGTATGCTAATTGCAGTGGTAGCTACACACATCTACACATGTTAAAATTCATGGAACTGTACAACATTACTTTACCAATATATGCTATTGACTACATGAAATAACTTTACAAAACATATTTCATTCGAAAGTTGAAACATGTGAAAGATGGCAGAATATGTCACCCCAAAATACGTCACTTTGGCACAAGGATTATTTTGAGTTAAAGGCATGTGAAAAACAGCAGATGCATGAAGGGCACTCTGACCTTCTTCTTTCTTCCTCAAAGAAGGAGATGAAACTTCTATGTGAAAGGTACCCTCTCTGTTCCAGAAGAAAAGAAACATTATCACCAGAAATGGGGGGTTAGGGCTGAGGGAAATCTATACAAACCAACCTTGTTAAACTAACCCTTATCTTCTAGTCATTTTTTCAAAATTAACTGCCCTAGCCTAAGCCTCTTTGTCTTGCCACAATTTCACAATTTACTACTCTTTTCCAACTTAGTACATAAGTGTACTGCTCTAACTGCTTCTGTTGGTCTTCATTTTCCTATGAGGGCTTCCACGTACACGTAAAAATCTGTACACTTTTCTCCTGTTCATCTGTCTTATGTCAATTTAATTCTCAGGCTCAGCTGGAGACCCTAAGAAGATAGAAGTAAAGTTTGGCCTCCCCTACACATGCAAAATGTTCAGTCTCATTCTAATAATAAAGATGTCATTTTTGATGTTACTTGCTTTTTCAATGTACTGAAAGTAAAATATTAAAAAAATTTAAGGGTTTCTTGCTCCACTTTAGTTTAGAAAAATAACCAGCTTACTTTCCTTCTTGGTAAGGCATTAAGGATCCCTTAGGAATTCCTCTAAAGAACCAGGATTTTTGATTGCAAGATACTTGGTGACATGAAAGAAAAGCATGACTCTAGGTCAGAGCATTCTAAATCTGGAAAAAGTTAAGTTAGCCTATTTTCTCAAGGGAGTCAAAATAAAACCAGAATAAAAGAAATCTATGGAAATAGGGTGGAGTAGAGAGGTACAGAACTTGTTTTTAAGGTTAAATTTTTGGTTATTGAGTTTCTTTAAAATAAGGTTTCAATAAAATATTTTTTAATTATTTATTTATTTATTATTTTTTTAAATTTTATTTTGGCAATATACAATGTGGTTGATTATTGTGGCCCATTACCTAAACCTCCCTCCCTCCTCCCTTTCCCCCCGCCCACCCAACAATGTCCTTTCTGTTTGCTTGTCATATCAACTTCAAGGAATTGTAGTTGTTGTCTTCTTCCCCCCCCCACCGTTTTTTTTTTGTGTGTGTGTGTGTGTGTGTGTGTGAATTTATTTATTTGGCAACTCATTGCCAAAATTCCTCACTACAGCTTTCACTATTTGTAACTCCATTCTACCTGGAAACCCTCTCTCCCCACTCACCCATCCCCAAATACTCCATCTCAAGCCAGTAAGAATGGAGAAGGCACCCACAACTGGAACAGAAGAATTATCAAAGCAAGATCTCCATAATCAGATGGTGCTTGGATCCCAAAGTCCTGCTAAAGGTAAAGACCTGAACAATCACACAGACAGACCTTACTCTAGACATGTGAAGTAAATGTGAACTTCAACAAAGAAAACTGTAACCAAACCCTTATCCAGTTCAGCACTTTATCAAATCCAAGCAATCAGTCTCTCATCATAGCTGCCTGACATAGGAAAAGGCTTTCCTTCTCTGGGAAAAATACTATTCACTCCAGCCTCTACAGTTCTTTTAAACAGTGTCCACCAAACAACAGAAAAATGCTGAGACACGTGAAGAAGCATGAAAACATAATCCATAATCAAGTGACAAAATGATTTAAAGAAGATGCACAAATGACTTAGATATTGGAATTAGCAGAGAATCAACTATTAAACTATTACTATTATTAGCTATTATGTATAAGTTAAGAAGAGGTAAAGATGGGGGGGAAAGGTGGAAAATTTCAACCAAGAAATGGAATATCTTTAAAAGAACCAAATGGATATTCTAGAACTGAAAAATGCTATCTAAAACTAAGAATTCATTGGTGGGCTAAGAAAAGCTGACTGGACATAGCAGAAGAAGGTATCAATAAACTTGAAGACAGGCCAACATAAATTAACCAAAGGAAAAAAATGACAAAAACAAACAAAAATAAAGTACGTGGTATAAGAGATACGAAGGAAAACAGTGCCAAACAATCTAACATACAAACTAAAGTCCCCCCCCAAAAGTAAAAAAAGGATAGAACATTTTATGAGATAATAGTTAAGGTTTTCCACAGTTGATGAAAGACATCAACACACAGACTCAAGAAGCTCACCAAAAGCCAAACAAGATAACAGAAAAGAAAAAAAAAAAAATTACTCAACTAGACATTATCATAATCAAATGCTCAAAGCCAAGATAAAGGGGAAAAAAAATTTTTTTAAGCAGCCAGACAACCCCTCCCTCACAAAGGTACATAACATTCTGAGGAAAAAACAGAGAATTATAGCTGACTTCTTATCAAAAATAATATAATTCAAAAGACAATAGAATAAGGTATTTAAAGTGCTTTAAGAAAAAGAACTGCCAATCTACTTTTATACCCAGGAAAAATAACCATCAAAAACAAAGGCAAATAAAGATATTTTGAGAAAATAAAAGCTGAGACAACTCATTGCCAGCAGACCTACACTTCAAAGGAAGTTCAGCAAGGTGAAAAAAAAAAAAAAGGCCCCAAATGAAAACAACATTTTGCAAGAAGGAGTGAATACCAGAAGAGGTAAATACATGGGTAAATAAAAAAGACATTCAAAAACATCTTAAAGACTACTGACTACTTAAATCAAGAGTAATACAATGTATTGTGGGATATACACTATATGTGAAGGTAAAATGTAAGATAACAAAGAGAGGAATACAAACAGAATTAAATAGTGTAAGGTCCTGACAGTGCTCCCAAAGTGATAAAAATTCAAGTTAAACCATAAAAATTAGAGACACATATAATAATCCCTTGAGTAAGCTCTTTGACAAAATCCAAAAAGGTATAGCTAAAAGACCAAGAAAACAGAATATAATACAAATTTTGATAAATCCAAAAGACAATAGGGAGCAGGGAAAAGAGAAAGAAAAAACATGAAATGCAAAGGAAACAAACAGATGGATGGGAGACTTAAACCAAATCACAGCAATAGTTATAGAAAATGAACTAAAATACCATTTAAAAATAGATTATCAGTTTGGATTTAACAACAATAGACACAACTACATGATATCTACAAGAGATACACCTTGAATATAAACCAGATGGATTTAAGGCAAAAGTATTACAAAAGCCATCAAGCAAACACTAATCATAAGAAAACTGGTACAGCTATATTACTATCTAACAAAGGAGACTTTAAGGACCAGAAATATAACCAGAGATAAAGAGGGGCATTTCATGAAGAAATTTCATTGAGAAAACATAACAATCCTAAATGAGTATGCAGCTAATAACACAGCTACAAAATAAAGGAAGCAAAAATTGACAGAAGTAAAGGAGAAAGAGACAAATCCATAATTACATCTGCAGATTTTAACATGTCACTTTCAGTAACTGACAGACCAAGCAGATCAAAAAAAATCAGTAATGATATAAGAGATTTGAACAAAATTATTAACTAATTTGGCTAAATAAACAATTGTGAAACACTAGGTCCAAGGGGAGATTGCATATCCTTCCCAAGTGTACACGCAACATTGTCCTAAATAGAAAATGAGCCACAAAATAAGTCTCGATAAATTTAAAAGAATGGTTATTTAAGTAGAAAGGAATAATTAAAAGATGACTAGAAAAATCACCAAATGTCTGGTAATTAAGCAATACACTTATAAGTAGAATAAAAGTGAAAGGAATGAGGGAAGGAAGGGGAAATTGGAAAATAGCTTGGACTGAACAATAACGAGAACATGACAATGTTATTTGTGGAATGTTGTTAAAGCAGTGCTAAGAAGGAAATTAATAGCTTAAATGCATATATTAGGAAAAAAGGAAGATTTAAGTATCAATTGTTTAAGTTTCTATCTCAAAAAGCTAGAAAAGCAAGTTAAACCCAAAGAAAGAAGGAAGGAGAAAACAAGAAGCAGAAATCAATGAAATAGGAAACAACATACAATTAAGAAAATTAAAAAGCTAAAACTTGGTTCTTTGAACTGAGTGATAAATTCCTTGCAAGGATGATCAACAAATTTTTTTAAAAAAGAAAAAGACAAATTACTGAATATTACTATCAGGAATGAATAGAAAACATCTGCAAAATCTTACGGACATTAAATTGGTTTTTTAAAAGTATATCATTAACAGTTTATGACAACAAATCTGAGATAAAATGGAAAAATTCCTTGAAAAACACAAACTAAACAAAGCTGACTCAAAAGAAATATAAAATATGAATAATCCCATATCTCTTAAAAACACTGAACTTATTAAAAATCATCCTAGAAATTAAAATCCAATCCCAGTTGGCTCCACTGGTGAATTCAACCAAAATTCTACCAAAAAGTTAAGAAAATTACAGAATTCTTTTAGAAAACAGCAAAAAAAAAAAAAAAAAAAAATCCTCATGTGCAGATGGGTGGATTTAAAAAAAAAAATCCCCCATGTTATTTTATGAGGCTGACATAACCTTTATATCAAAATGTGACAAGTACATTACAAAGAGAAAATTACAGACCAATGTCCCTCATAAAGGAGAAAAAGTCCTATAAAAATAAAATTAGCAAACCAAGTATAGCAATTATACTTGGATATAATACATCATGATCAAGTGAAGCTTATTTCAGAAATGCAAGGACGATTTAATATTTGAAAATCAATCAATATAATTCATCCCATATCTGAATAGATACAGAGAAAGTATTTGATAAAATTCAACCCATTCATGATGAAAACTTTCAACAAACTGGAACTCAGAAAAAACTTCCACAATCCAATTAACACTATGTACAAAAAGGTTACTCCAGACATCATAAATTAATGATGAAATATTGAATGCCGTCCCCCCAGTTAAAAACAAAATAAAAACGATGACCCCTCAAGAACATTCCTGTTCAAAATTGTGCTAAAGGTGCTAGCCAATGCAATGAGGAAAGCAAAAGAAATAAAAGCCACAAAGATTAGAGAGGAAAAAGTAAAGCTGTCTTTATTATTTGTAGTACTTTTAATTAGTATATATTATCTCTACAGTAGAAATAAACTAATTTTAAAAAAAGAAAAAACAGAATATTAGAATAGAAGCTAAGAAATTTGCTACCCAAAATACCTTCTAGATAAAATTACTTATATACTCCAAATACCTTTGTGATGACACCAAATTAATTTTACTAAGCTTTTAAAAAACATTTCCCTATTTTAGTCAAGAGCAAAATATCTTTTAAATTCTTTTGGAGATAATTTTTACTTTTTTCTTCACTATTCAGCCTTTGATAACAAAATCAGTCTCTGGAAGCTCAAGTAGGGAAAAAATTAACATACAGGAGCTAAAAAAATTAGTAAAGTTTACTTCATAAATATACTAACCTTGTCCTGGCAATAGAAAGTATATTTTGTCTTCTAGCACCCAGTAGATAGTTATAAAATCTGATCAAAATTCAGCCAAGAAAAATAAAACTCAATATTCTAAAGCAGGGGTTTCCAAACTTTTTCTTACAAAGAGATAGTAAATATTTCAGGATTGTGGGCTTTACAGTCTCTATTACAACAACTCAGCTCTGCTTATAATGCAAAAGTAGCCATAAGGTACACAATACACAAACAAATGTGAGTGATTATGTTCCAATAAAACTTTATTTACAAACACAGGCAGCTGGCCTAAGAGGCAATTTACCAATCAGTGCTTTAAGGAAAAGCAAATGAATGGGACACATTTTCTAACCATAGTTCATTAAACTAGAAAATTATAACAAAGGATTAACACACAAAAAAATTCAATCCCTTGGAAAATGTTAAGATGATTAAATTATTCGAGTCAAAAAGAAAATCTGTTGCAATTACAGACTAGGTAAAAAGTTAATAATAAAAATATATATCAAAATTCATGGAATACAGCAAAAGTTATTTCCATAGGAAGATTCATAATGTAAATGAGAAGAAAAAATTTTAAATTGGTAACTCTTAGAGTTAGGTCTTTTGAAAGTTAATGAAACAGATGAGCATCAAAGCAAAGAAACAGGAAATATTTAACAGGAAAAAATGAATTAAGCTCAGATGAACACACTATATATAACTTTATGCAAATAAATTTTTAAATCACAATAAAATGAGCAATTTTGTAGGAAAATAATAAATCACTCGAACTGCCTAAAGGAAACCTAAGTAAATCTGTAACAGTGAAAGACAAAATACTGTCAAAACACTTCCCCCCAATGCTTAAAAAAACAAGAAGCCGAGGTCAGCCATTTTTATGTCTGAGTTCTACTAAACTTTCAAGGAATAAATAATTTATATGATACATAAGCACAGTTAAAGATGGAAATTACCACAATTCATCCTGTAAAGTTACTATAACCCTAACACTGAAACAACACCGAAAAAAGGGATGTAAGTAAAACAAAGGAAATAGGTGTGAAAACATGACTGTGAGTATATGTGCCTATCTGATAAGAAATACTATTAATTACGGAACTGCTACAAATTTATGGAATATAAATAAAACCAGTCAGTTCGGATTTGATTCAAAAGCAGTATCAAGGTTCTTCTTTAGTCACCCTCCAGCTATGTTTTACTTTACAGCCCAGCGTCCTCTGCCACCCAATCAGAATCCTTACTGCCATTTTATAGTTACATTTTGTCACTTCCTCAAATGACTTTTCACCTCAAGCTCCACAACAGACTATCTTAATTGGCAAGGACAAATCAATGCCATAAGGAATAAATATCTGAATAGCCAACCACACATGGTAAATGGAGTTATGAGAAAGTTACACAAATTGATGGGCAGAAGAACAGAAAGGAAAATAGTACTCAACAAACATATGAAAGGTTTGGTTTTTATTGCAAAAAATTTTGTAACTCTATAATTAAATAAGCAAATTCTTTTCTCATATTAAATAGGAGCATATTTTCTAACCGAATTTGTTAAAAGAGAGACAGATTATAGAGAAGGTAAAACTCTTAAAAAGCTTACATTGTAATTTCATGGCTTATTAGTGAAATGAAACTTACTGTCCCTGGGAGAAAAAAGATATTTTTACAGTATAAACTTGCATTAAATACTATTGTACATATTTTTCTTTATAGTTTATTATGAGCATTCATTATTCACAGAGCAATAAAGATTTTAACTAAGTTCAATATACAACAGGAAAAAAAAACAGTAACGAATGCTTTTAACAAGGTTCCCTAAATTTACAGATTAACTGATTTTTGCTCATGGGTAGTTAAAAAGAATTTAACCCAAACTCAGGTATCAAGCAACCAGTTCACTGCTCAGTACTTAGTGATTAATAGATAAATACCTGTTGAAAGAAACTGAAAGCATGAACTATAAAAGTAAAACATGATAAAATGGACTTTATCAATATTAAAAACTTTTGCTCTACAAAAGACACAGTTAAGAGGATAAACACAGAGTCCTCAGACTGAGAATATATATTTTCAAATCACATATCTAAGAAAGGCTATAATATATAAAGAACTCTCAAAACTCAGTGCACATGCGTACACACACACACACACACACACACTCTCTCTCTCTCTCCAATTACAAGATGGCCAAAAACAAGGTGGCCAAAAGACATGAAGAGAGATTTCACCAAAGACATACAGATGGCAAAAAAACACATGAAAAGATGCTCAACATGATCAGCCATTACAGGTATGCAAATTAAAACGACAATGAGATACCACTACATATCTAAAAAAAAACAGTGACAACACCAAATGCTGGTGAGAATGAGGAGAGAGTGAATTACTTATACACTGCTGCTGGGAATGTAAAATGGGATAGCCACTCTGGAAAAGAGTTGGCACTTTATAAATTAACATTCAACTAAAATATGACCTGCCAATTTCACTCCTGGACATTTATCCTACAGAAATAAAAACATGTTTATACAAAACCCTGTACACTAATGTTTATAGCAGAATTATTCAAATTAGCCCAAACTGGAAATAACTTAGCTCTCCTTCAAAAGGTGAATGCTTAAACAAACAGTGGTATATCCATACCATGGAATAAATGCAATAATAAGCAACAAATATTGATAATGAGTCTTCAGAGAATTATGCTGAGTGGGGAAAAAAAAACCCCAAAAGTTACATACTACATAATTCATTTATATATCACTCTTGAAATGACAAAACTTTAAAAATAGATTAGCAGTTATTAGGGGTTAAGGAAGAAGTGGGGATGGCAGGGAATTGGGTGCTGCTATAAAGAGGACAACACATAAGGGATCCTTGTGGTGATAGAGATGTCTGGTATCTTGACTGTATCAATATCAATATCATGGTTGGGATATTCTGCTGTATAGTTTTACAAGATGTTACCATGGAGGGAATCCGAGCAAAGGATACAGGGGCTCTATATTACTTCTTTTTTTTTTTCGTTATTTTTTTGCAGCTGGCTGGTACAGGGATCCAAACTCTTGACCTTGGTGTTATCTGCACCACACTCTCCCAATTGAGCTAACCAGCCAGCCCTACTTCTTACAACTGCATATGAATATACAATTATCTTTAAAAAAAAAAAAAAAAGTTTAATTTAAGAAATATCAGCTGTCATATTGTTCACTACATCTAATAATGAAGAACCATTTATAAATTACAAGAGGAAACACTTTCCATAAAAAAATCTCAAATCAATTTTAGGTTTACTATCTATTTCATTCACTAGAAATAAAAATTTTATTAGCAAAAACTTCTTACTCCATTAGCAAAAACTTTTTATTCCAATAATATGTCCAGTCTGAACAGAAAACCCTCAACCCATTGAGAAATGATTGGACAATACAGAAATAATATGATCTCATTAGAAACCTGGGGATGAAGAAATGTTTCAAGTCTAATTTGGGCTTAGGAGGGATCACTTCAAATAGAAGACAACTCAGACCCAAGACCTTACATTCCATGTTCATCAATTTAAAGATGATTAATAAAACATTAAATAAAGACTAAACTCCTATACCACAGAACAGTAAACAAAACTTAATTTAAAAAATGGGACTAAAGAGATTTCTTTTTTAAAAAAAATCACAAGTTAAATGTAAATTTATGGCAGCCAACACATTAGTAAATACCATATAATGCTTTCTATGGATGAGGCACATGAATAAAATCCAAATATCTGTAAGTGAAACAACGGTGCCATGTCCATTCAACAGGGAAAGAACATTCTCTTCAACAAACGGTGCTAGGACAATTGGATTTCCACACATATAAGAATGAATTTGGACCCCTCCCTCACACCATGTACAAAAATTAACTTCAAATGGATCAACAATCTAAATGTAAGAACTAAAACCATAAAACTAGGCTAGCCAATTAGCTCATCTGGTTAAAGCACCACCTTATAACACCAGGGTCAAGAGTTCAGATGCCCACGCCAGCCAGCTGTCAGATAAATAAATCTCTTAGAAGAAAAGATACGGGTAAATCTTCACAACCTTAAATTAGGCAATAAATCCTTAGATGTGACATTAAAAGCACAAGCAACAAAAGAAAAATAGATAAACTGGATTTTATTAAAATTTAAAACTTTTGTACATAAAAGGACACTGAAAGAAAACCAGATAATGGGAGAAAATATTTGCAAATCATATATCTGATAAGAGATTAATATCCAGAATTTATGAAGAACTCCTCAAATTAAACAAAAGGACAAGCAACCCAATGCAAAAATGGGCAAAGGACTTGAATAAACATTTCTGCAAAGAAGATACACAAATGATCAATAATGAAAAGATGCTTAACATCACTAATCATTACGGAAATGCAAATGAAAAGCCACTTCACACCTGCTATTAAAAAAAGGGAAAATCCCAAGTGTTGGCAAGGATGTAGAGAAACTGAAACCCTCATGCAACGGTAGAAGGAATATTAAATGGTTCAGACACTGCTGAAAACAGTTTGGCAATTCCTCAAAAAGTTAAACACAGAATTACCATATGACCTAACAATTCCACTCCTATATATATTTCCAAAATAACTGAAAACAGGGACTCAGACACTTCAATGTGGCTTGTATACACAATGGAATATTATTTAGCATACAAAGGAAAGAAGTTCTAACACATGCTACAACAAGAATAAACCTTAAAAACATCATGCTAGGTGAAATAAGCCAGACACACAAGGACAAAATAGTATGATTGCAGTTATGTGAAATATCTAGAAAAGACAAATTCGTAGAGACAGAAAGTAGATCGCAGGTTACCAGGGGCTGAGGTGAGGGGGAAATGGGGAGTTATTGCTTGATGTGTTTGGGGTAATGAAAAAGCTTCAGAAACAGACAGTAGTGATGCTTGAGCAACATTATGAATGTAATTAACGCCAATGAATTGTAGGCTTAAAAACTGTTAAAATGGTGAATTTTATTACAAATTTTACCACAATTTGAAAAAAAGAAACTTTAAAAATAAAAAAAAAATCAGTCCCTGGCTTATGACACCAGTGCAGTACCTAAGCAGAAGAGAACATGCCAACGGTCAACAGCAGAGGATCCCCACAGAAAATAATTCCTACCTGAGATGAGCTTATAAACAAACCTCACAAAATACAGGAGGAAATGATCCACTACAAACAAGTCATAAAGCATAATAGAAGAAACAGAGCCCCAAACATTTAAGATAATACAATAACTTGAAAGAAAACATAAAATCTAACACCTCCCTTATATATCTAGCTCAGTTTTCAATCAAGAGCGGATTCTGATTGTCTGAAAATTTACAAGGCACCTTTTGTTCATAATGGCAGTATAGTCTGCAATGTGCTGGACAGTTCCACAGTATGAAGCAGCAATAATGCTCTTACCTCATTAAGACCATGTTTTCCCTTGTTCTCTCTGTCCTAGACATATATAGCCATTTGTCTATGTGACCATTTATTTACAGTTAGTTTTAATACTTTATAAGACATCCTCCCACCAAAATCAATTATTCCTCTCTATTTTCTCATTTAGTCTTCCATAGAAGTTGAAAATTATTTCACCCAATTGAAAATGAACCAACAGGGTTCCTGAATGAAACTGCAACAAATGTATGCCTTTCCACTTGCCCATGTCATATTATACACTTTGATAAGGTTTCTTGTCCTATATATTCCTGAGAATTTTATGGTTATTGTCACTGTGAATAGATTTTTTTTCTCATTTACATTTCTAATCAGTAGATATTGATAGAGATAAAAGTGCCAACCACCTTGCCAAATTATATTACTTCTAGCGGATATGTACAGGATTCTCTGAAGTTTTTACCTCATCTAAAAATAAAGATGATACTGTCTTTTCTTTTCCGATATTCATAGTAGTCATTTTATTTTATTGTCTTTATTATATACTAGAACTCTCCAAACAATTTTGAAATAGAGTGGTAATAGGAGAAATATCTACAACATTTCTGTTTTAAGGGAATTGGGCTGACACATTTCTTTGCTTAGTATAAGTATGATGTTTAGCTGTTGGATTTGGTGAACAGTCTTGAAATTATTCTTTTCTATTTTTATGATGTTTTAATGGCTGTTCAGTTTTATAAAATGTTTTTTCAACATATAATGATACAATAGTATGATTCTTAAATTTTTTTCTAATTTAAAAGCTTCTTTTGATTTTCTGATGTACAAACATTTTTGCACTCCTAGAATTCTACTTATTGTACTACATCATCAGCAACTGTTTATATTTAACTATAAGTTTTACTTAGTTTGCTCACTTTGTTTCTGTTATCTTCTGCCTTGCTCACATTCCCCCCAAAACTATGTTATAGTTAGGGCACTATACTTTATGAATTCTTAAATAACTGAAATTGCCAGTATCTCCCCTCCCCATACTCAAAGGAGAGTTTACCAAAACAATGACACAATGATACCAAACAATGACATTACTTTGTTCAAAGATGCATATTTGAACTTTCACTAATTATTTGCATAACTTAAGGTGATAAAGTTAAGACAAAAGTTAAGAAGATATAAACATTTAACTTTTAGAAAACACAGAAAACATAAATTTTTTTTTTTTCTTTTTTTTGGCAGCTGGCCGGTACCAGGGATCCAAACCCTTGACTTGGGTTTGGACAAGGCTGTGCTCTAACCAACTGAGCTAACTAGCCAGCCCCCAACAGATTTTTTTTTTTTATAGGTCACTTAATTCAAAAGAGCCACACAGTGGTCTTTTCACAAAACTTAAGAGTACCTAGTACTACAAGCATCAGAAACTAACAACTGTCACATCATAAATCTGAATTGATTGTTATAAAATTCGCATGCCATAAGCTAATATTCTCATGTCCTTAGGCAAAAATCTCTGCGTGAGAAAATTCATTTGTTATTCCTTGATATGATATTAGTTCTGTGAAATATTTATCTAGAGATCCACACAAAAGTTTAGATTGGCTATTTAAGAGGCAAATTAGGACAGACAATTCTCTTATTACAAATGCTTTTTAAACTAAATACTGAGTTCCTAAAAACACACACACAAATTATTAAGCCTATGAGAAAATTTATTAATCTTAAAAATAAGCCATGAGCCAAAGTTAATATAAAGTATACACCCAATGATTCATTAAGGATTAAAGAAAAAATTGTAATGATGAAAACAAATGACATCATTCCCTGCATATACTTTTTCTTTTAATAGAAAATTTATTGTTGCCTTGGAATAATCTGCTAGTACTATGGGAAAACATACTGCTTTCTCTACAGAGTTCTTTCCATACAAAATACAAAACACTATTTTCATAACAATCCTAAATTATAAACAATTTACATGAAAAATCACTGAAAATCAGAATAAATATTAGAATAAGACTCCTAAAAATCATTATTGACATAATTAAATACCTAGAAAATCAAAGGAATTAGCTATTATACTATAGCAGAACCTTGACATATACGAATTTAATAATAGGATCGACCTCTACTAAAGCAGTAGTTGCTCCTAAGTCTAGGATGCAATTATTTGTTACTTTCCTAAAGCACAAATCTGATGCCTTCTTTTAATAAGAATAATAGGTAGAAATGAGTCACTTATCTTGTCCTTAGGTTAAGTAGATGACCCAGCACCTCTTTTGAGGTGATAGAAAATGCTAGTACTAGTGTCAAAAGTAAACAACTGCAAGTGTCTAAAAAAATGATGAATCTAGACCAGAAAACAAATTTTGGATAACCTGTTTTTTTAAGTGCGAAATTTGGAAGTAGCTTGGATCTATGACATGTATTAGTCCCATATAAAGAGAACATCAAAAAGTGACCAGTGGGGTGATGTCAATGGAAGTGGAGAAGGATAAGCAAAACTTATCTCCTCCATAAAAGCAATGAGAAAATTGGCAAAAATTGTCAGAATCAACAATTGCAAAACTCTGGAAATTAACCAAAGGCTTGCATCAATCCAGGCAATAGTTATTCAAGAATAACGACTGAATTTTGGTAATAACAGCAAGCTATGTGGTATTTTAATTTGATCTATTCCCATCCTTCCTTCTTCCGGTCTGTGGTAGCCTCAAACCAACAGCCTACAATCACATTGAAAACCAGCAGCCTGGCAGCGACTGGAAGAGGCAAAGGAGGGCTGTAACTCCTTCAAAGTTTTATTCCCAAAGAACAGTCATTATTTGACCTGTGTGTTAGTTCCTAGGAAAATTCCACTTATAAGGCTGTCTGTATTTTATCTCACTCAGAGCTTGCTCAAGTATGAAAAATCCCTTGGCAAAGATTGGAAGACATATTAGTTCCAGGCAGTTAAGGAAACTTCTGTCTAGTCCTGAACTGACCACTAAACAAACCAAGCAGAGACTTTTGTGGCCACACATGACAAACACTATAGAATATGAAGAATTACTTCACAGAAGTCACTAAATAAATAAACAATAAATAAATAAATAAATCGATCAATCAATCCTGGGAAGAGGAGAATCTGATTTGAAAGACGCCACATTATATAATCCATTCAACAAAAAAATTATGATACATACAAAGAAAAAAGAAAGTATTGCTTATACACAAGCGGAAAAAACCAAGGAACAAACACTGTCCCTGACATAGCCCTGATATTAGACATACTAAGCAACTTTAAATCAGCTATTTTAAATATGTTCAAAACACTGAAAGATACCATGTCATTAGAATGAAAGGTAAATGTGAGAACAATCTCTCACCAAACAAGGAATACCAATAAAGAAATTTTTAAAATTTTAAAAAACAAAAACAGAAGTTCTGAAGTTGAAAAATACCACAATTAAAATAAACAATTCTGTAGAGGGGCTCAATAGCAGATCTGAGCAGGCAAAATAAGAAAAATCAGCAAACTTAAAGATACATCAGTTGAGAGTATACAATCTGAGGAACAGAAAGAAACAGAATGAAGAAAAATGAACAGGCCTCAGAGACCTGTGGACCACCACCAAGCATAGCAACACATGAATAACAGGAGTCTCAAAAGCAGAGGAGAGAGAGAAAAGGAAAGAAGAAATATTTGAAAAAATGCTGAATCTTCTCATCTCAATCTGTAAAGTAAAAGCTGCAGTTTGGGAAGGGGTTAGTTTCTTTCGTCATAATTCCTTCCATTCTTCCCTACACCTAAACATTTAGTAAAGTGGAAAAGTTACACACTACCTTAAACAAAAGGGCAAGACATGGAGAGAAAAATCCCTTCTTCCATTTATCAAAATCATCTTTTTCTTCTTTTGGCAATTATAGAGGCTTCTGTTATTGTGTATGGCTAAACAGTATAAACAGAAGCTTCCATCTTCCTACAGGCTCTTTTTGCTGAGTTTTCTCTCACCTAAGACCAAAATATCCTGATTAATAAAGGCCACTAATGTCCAATGGATGCCATGAACCCACTAGAAAAACAAGTATCTGAATAATGCCTGGTAAAGTATTATCAGGAATTTTTCTGCTATAAGGCAAAAGAGGGGAAGAAATCTGATTGGCAGTATCATTCAATAGAGCTACTTGGTCAACAAAAAATCACGTCATAGGATAAGAATATATCTAGAGAACTTCATGAATTCACAAGATGGAGAACACCCCACCTCATACAAAGGTGGTTAACCTTCCAGGCAAGTGCATTTAAATACATGCCAGGCACTTTATGTACATTATATCTCATTGAATTAACCTTAGGAGGTTAGTATTATTGTGGTCACAAAAAAAATAAATAAATAAATAAATAGCATACACCATGTATTATAAATAAATAGTTGAAAGGTCTACTATATACTATCCTGATGACAAATCTAGTTTATTCTTGATAATTTGGGAGTTTCAGGTGTTTATAGTGCCACTTATTCTCATGTAATTCTATAGATGTACAAAGTTAAGCAACCAGTGATGTATGATGTGAATTTCTTTTTCAAAATAACCTTGTACTTCAATGTGTTATTCAAAAATCTAGACTACTAAACATGCAAGAACTGAGAGCTTCCTTATCTTGACTTTGCAGATATGTTAATTAAGAGTTACTTAGACTTGAGCTAATGATGTCTTCCACCAAACCTAATCAATGTTTGGGGAAACATAATAACTAAGTAAACACCACATAATGCTCCGGAATGAATTCTGAAACAGAACGAGGACATTTAATGAAAAAATTGGTGAGTTCCAAACAAAAGTCTGGAGTTTAATTAGAAATTTACCAATGTTGGTTTCTTAATTTCGACAAATGTACCATGGTAGTAAGTTGTTAACATTGGGAGAAACTGGGCAAGAAGTATACAAGAATTCTCTCTACTATCTCTGCAATTTTTCTATAAGTCCTAAATTACCCCAAATAACAGGATTATTTTTTAAAAAAAGTAATAACTAGACACAGGAGGAAATAAAATGAGTAAAAACAACAGAAGCAAAATAGAAACGAACACATTTGGAGTTATCAAACATTTTACAATAGATAGATGTAGACATAAATATTGACTATAATTTAAGGAGATAAGAAAAAAAATTGAGAAATTTGGCAAAAAACTAGAACCAAAAAACAAAATGGCTTCTAACTAAAGATTGCTTTCAAGCCAAAAGGGGAAAATGAGTATCCATATAGCAGTGAAACTGGACAGCACCTTGATTTGGTCATCAAAATAAAATAACTAATGAATGACAGATGAATGTTGTATGCCTCTAGCTGTGAGACCCTCGTGTAGAAAACTACATACATACATAACATTCGGACCAGGGATTAAATCATAAAAACATCAAACCCCAAATTAGAAACATTTTATTTTTTTTAAAAGAGAGAGGATTTTACTCTTCAAAAATGTAAAGAAAGGACCCGGCATCGCCTTTCGGGAGCTGGCTCCCACATCCCAGCAAACTTTGGTTGGTGCGGAACTGTGGCTGCCAGCACGAGGCCTGTGCGCCCCCTCCCAAACGGGGCCCCCTCCCGGACGAGGCCCCGAGCCTGCCCAACACCTCCAGGGTCCGGCCGGCTGCCCCTCGTCCTCCCAGTTGGGATGGGGGGAGCCTCACCTCGGACAGCGGTCTTAGGTCACTCTTTGATCCCGTCCCCGTCCAGCCCACCATCCTCCTGTGACCTTGGCTGGCTCCGGGGAGTATCTGGGACGCGAGCCACCACCAGAGCTGCCCGGGAGCTGGAGCAGAGCGATCCCACGAGACTGCGCCGCCAGCCTCAGTTTATAGACTTCCAGTCAAGATGGCAGAACAGACGGTCCCCAGCGTCACTCTCTCCCAGAAATCAATCGATTTACAACTATAAAAACATAACATCAAGTGCATATGGAACAGGGAGATGTCCAGCAGGGGACGCAGAAGCTCCGTGGAGACCACATGCCCTGCGGGACCGCCGCACAATCCAGCAGATAGGCTTCACTGCCGCCACCCAGCTGCATTACCAGCCCGGCCCAGTGTGCATGGAGCGGGGAGACGTCCAGGAGGGGAGGCAGAGGCTCCACAAAAACCACACACCCTGTGGGGCCGCCACCGAGTGATCCAGCAGGTAGGCTTCACTGCCGCCACCCGGCTCCATTCCCAGCCTGGCCCAGTGTGCACGGAGCGGGGAGACGTCCAGGAGGGAAAGCGGAGGCTCCACAGAAACCACACACCCTGTGGGGCCGCCACCGAGTGATCCAGCAGGTAGGCTTCACTGCCGCCACCCGGCTCCATCCCCAGCCCAGCCCAGTGTGCACGGGGCAGGGAGACGACCAGCAGGGGAGGCAGGAGCTCCGTGGGGACCACACTGCCACCACGCGATCCAGCAGCCTGACCCAGTGAGTGCAGAGTGGGGAGACGTCCAGCGAGGGAGGTGGAAGTTCCGCAGAGACCACACAGCCACGGCGCGATCCAGCAGCCCGGCCCAGTGTGCATGGAGCAGAGAGACGTCCAACAGGGGAGGCGGAAGCTCTGTAGAGACCACACACCCTGTGGGGCCACGGCTGCACAATCCAGCAGGTAGGCTTCGCCGCCGCCACCCAACTCAATCCCCAGCCCAGCCCAGTGCGCACGGAGCAGGGAGATGTCCAGCAGGGGAAGTGGAAGCTCCACAGAGACCACACACTCTGTGGTGCCTCCGCACATCCCAGCAGCCCAGATCAGTGCACGTGGAACAGGGAGACGTCCAGCAGGGGAGGTGGAAGCTTGGCAGAGACCACACTCCTTGTGGTACTGCCCCATGACCCTGCAGCCCAGATGAGTGCATGCTAACCAGAAAGGTGGCTCCCCAGAAAGGCCCGAGACCTGATGCAACCACACACGAAAGGCACTAGTGGCCAACTGAGCAGACACTGAGGTAGCCATACCAAATTGGCAACCCCAGCAACATCTTAGTCAGACAGTAGTGTCAAACCTGTGGACTGTAAAACCCCCTGCTACAACGAATAAACATCAAAGAAAAGATACCATAAATACGAAAAATCAAGAAAGTACACCACCAAAGGGTAATAACTCTCAAGCTCTAGATCCTATAAAACAAGAAGCCCTTGAAATGTCTGACACGGAATTTCAAGTGATAATTCTAAGGAAACTGAATGAGATAGAAGAAAACTCAGCGAGACAACATGATGAAACGAGGAAAAGTATGCAGGACCTGAAAGAAGAAATGTACAAGGAAATCAATGCCCTAAAAAAGAATCTAGCAGAGCTTGCCAAACTGAAGAATTCATATGTTGGACTCATATGCAATTCAGTAATGCCAAAATGGCAATTTAAGCAAGGCCCTCTCCATGCGGCCACCTAAAGATGGCGCTGAGAGGAAGCAATGTGGGAGGGGACAGCTGGGTTCCACATTTTGTTTTTCTTTAATTCCATTGGCAGCCCTGGTTTTCCGCGCTCATGATCAAGGCATGATTGCTTAGTATAACTTAAGAAACCCCCACGCATGACTGCATGATCTTTACCCTGATTGGCTGGGTGGAGGGAACTCCCCCACTGGCAAAGCTTAAATACACTTGCTTAACAAACAATAAATGGAACTACTTAGTGGAACCCCTGCCACGTCTGAGTGTCCTTTCTACGGAGCTGGGTTGGCAGGCAGATCACTCACTCCCCCCAGGGAGATCCCTTGGCTGTCTCTAGGGCCGAGGGGTGAAGCATTAGGGCAGCTCACTCTTGGGTTCAGGGTAGGAGAGGTTAGGAAAGGGAGAAAAAACCTGCTGGTGAAACCCAGCATTCATTCAGCGAAATAAAAAACACAATGGAGAGTTTAACCAGCAGGCTTGCGGAAGTTGAAGAGAGAACCTCTGAACTTGAAGATGGGCTGTTTGAAATAACAGAGGCAGACAATAAAAAAAGAAAAAAGAATCAAAGGCATTGAAGAAAATCTGAGAGAGATATCAGACAACCTTAAGCGCTCAAATATCCAAGTCATGGGTATTCCAGAAGGGAAGGAAAAAGGAGATTGCATTGAAAATATATTCAACAACATAGTGGCAGAAAAATTCCCAGGTATAGGAAAAGACACAGATCTTCAGATTTCAGGAAGCTCAAAGATCCCGAAACGTACTCAACCCAAAAAGGTCTTCTCCAAGACATGTTATGGTCAAACTGGCAAAACTCAAAGACAGAGAGAATCCTAAAAGCTGCAAGGGAGAAGCGTCAAATCACCTATAAGGGAGCCCCAATCAGGCTAACATCAGACTTTTCATCCAAACCCTAAAAGCCAGAAAGGAATGGGATGATATATTCAAAATACTAAAAGACAGAGATTGCCAGCAAAGAATACTCTAACCGGCAAGGCTATCTTTCCGAAATGAAGGACAAATAGTATATTTCTCCGACAAACAAAAACTGCAGGAGTTCACCACCACATGACCACCCTTAAAAGAAATTCTCAAGGGAGTACTGTATTTGGTTCCTGAAAAATAACTACCGCTGCCATAAAAACCCAAGAAAAATCAAAACCCACTAGTATAATAAAAACGGCATTCATGAAAAGAAAACGAACAAAAACGCTATCTACAACCCAAGGAACCAACAAATACAGAAAACAAACTGTAAATCAGAAAGCAAGGAACAAAAGACACCTAAGACAACCAAACAATAATAAATAAAATGCTAGGAATAAATCAACACATTTCAACAACAACTCTTAATGTAAAAGGCTTAAATTCCTCAATCAAAAGACACAGACTGGCTGACTGGATTAAAAAGGAGGACCCAACTATATACTGCCTTCAGGAGATACACCTCACCCATAAATACTCACATAGACTAAGAGTGACAGGATGGAGAAAGATTTACCATGCAAATAGAAAAGAAAAACGAGCTAGAGTAGCTATTCTTATATCTGATAAACTAGACTTTAAACTAAAAACCATAAAAAGAGACAATGAGGGACACTATGTAACGATAAAAGGATTGATCCATCAAGAAGAGTTTGTTATAAAACAAACTCTATTAGACCAAAAGAAGGAAATAGACACTAATACCATAATAGCAGGGGACCTGAACACCCCACTGTCAATATTGGACAGATCATCTAGGCAAAGAATCAGTAGAGAAACACAAGATCTAAACAAGACTCTATACCAATTGGACTTGGCAGATATCTACAGAACATTCCATCCAACAACCTCAGAATATTCATTCTTCTCATCAGCACATGGATCATTCTCCAGGATAGATCACATATTAGGTCACAAATCAAGTCTCAACAAATTCAAAAAAATTGGAATTATCCCATGTATTTTCTCAGACCACAATGGATTAAAACTAGAAATTAATAACAAACGAAACTCTGGAAACTATACAAACACATGGAAATTAAACAACATTCTACTTAATGGCATATGGGTCCAAGAAGAAATCAAGCAGGAAATCAAAAAATTTATGGAAACTAATGAAAATGATACATCATACCAAAACCTGTGGGATACCGCAAAAGCAGTATTAAGGGGGAAATTTATTGCATTAAATGCTCACCTCAGAAGAATGGAAAGATGGCAAGTGAACAACCTAACACTTCACCTTAAAGAACTAGAAAAACAAGAACAATCCAAATCTAAAGTTAGCAGACGGAAAGAAATCATTAAGATCAGAACAGAACTTAATGATATTGAAACCCCCCAAAAAATACAAAAGATCAACAAATCAAAAAGTTGGTTTTTTGAAAAGATAAATAAAATTGACAAACCATTAGCACGGCTAACAAAAAAAAGACGAGAGAAGATTCAAATAACAAAAATTAGAAATGAAAAAGGCGATATTACAACTGATTCATCTGAAATACAAGGAATCATTCGAGACTACTATAAACAACTATACGCCAACAAATTTGAAAATCTGGAGGAAATGGATAAATTTCTGGACACACACAAGCTCCCAAAACTGAGCCATGAAGACGTAGAAAATCTGAACAGACCAATAACCATAAAGGAGATTGAAGCCATTATCAGAAGGCTCCCAACAAAGAAAAGCCCAGGACCAGACAGATTCACAGCAGAATTTTACCAAACATTCAAACAGGAATTGACACCAATTCTTTACAAACTATTCCAAAAGACTGAAACAGATGCAAATCTCCCAAACTCATTCTATGAAGCAAACATCATCCTGATACCAAAAGCAGGTAAAGATATGACCAAAAAAGAAAACTCCAGGCCAATATCCTTGATGAATATAGATGAAAAAATCCTCACTAAAATACTAGCAAACAGAATACAGCAACACATATGTAAAATTATTCACCACGATCAAGTGGGATTCATCCCAGGGATGCAAGGTTGGTTCAACATATGCAAATCAATAACTGTGATACACCATATTAATAAAATCAAACACAAGGACCATATGATCATCTTTATAGATGCTGAAAAGCATTTGATAAAATTCAACATTCATTCATGACAAAGACCCTCTATAAGTTAGGTATAGAGGGAAAGTATCTCAACATAATTAAAGCCATATATGATAAACCCACTGCCAATATCATCGTGAATGGGGAAAAGCTGAAAGCTTTTCCTTTAAGAACAGGAACTAGACAAGGATGCCCACTCTCACCACTCCTATTCAACATAGTGTTGGAAGTACTAGCCAGAGCAATCAGAGAAGAGAAGGAAATAAAGGGCATCCAGATTGGAAAAGATGAAGTCAAACTGTCCCTGTTTGCAGATGACATGATCTTATATATCGATCAGCCTAAAGTCTCTACAAAAAAACTCTTGGAGGTGATAAATGATTTCAGCACAGTAGCAGGATACAAAATCAACACACAAAAATCAGTAGCATTTCTATTCTCCAATAGTGAACATGCAGAAAGGGAAATCAAGAAAGCTTGCCCATTTACAATAGCTACCAAAAAATAAAATACTTAGGAATTGAGTTAACCTAGGATGTGAAAAATCTCTATAATGAGAACTACAAACCACTGCTAAGAGAAATTAGAGAGGATACAAGAAGATGGAAAGATAGCCCATGCTCTTGGATTGGAAGAATCAACATAGTGAAAATGTCCATACTACCCAAAGTGATATAAAAATTCAATGCAATCCCCATCAAAATTCTAATGAAATTTTTCTCATAAATGGAAAGAACTATCCAGACACTTATATGGAATAACAAAACACCACGCATAGCCAAAGCAATGCTGAGCAAAAAACATAAAGCTGGAGGCATAACACTACCTGACTTTATACTACAAAGCTGTAATAACCAAAACAGTATGGTACTGGCATAAAAACAGACACACTGACCAATGGAATAGAATACAGAATCCAGAAATCATCCCACACACCTACAGCCATCTGATCTTTGACAAAGGCACCAAGCCTATACACTGGGGAAGAGACTGCCTCTTCAGCAAATGGTGCTGGCAGAACTGGATATCCATATGCAGGAGAATGAAACTAGACCCATACCTTTCACCATACACTAAAGTCAACTCAAAATGGATTAAAGAATTAAATATACACCCTGAAACAATAAAACTTCTTAAAGAAAACATAGGAGAAACATGTCAGGAAGTAGGACTGGACACAGACTTCATGAATATGACCCCAAAAGCACAGGCAACCAAAGGAAAAACAAACAAATGGGATTATATCAAACTAAAAAGCTTCTGCACAGCAAAAGAAACAATTAACAGAGTTAAAAGACAACCAATGGAGTGGGAGAAAATATTTGCAAAATATACATCTGACAAAGGATTAATATCCAGAATATACAAGGAACTCAAACAACTTTACAAGAAAAAAACAAGCAACCCAATTAAAAAATGGGCAAAAGAGCTAAATAGGCATTTCTCTAAGGAAAATATACGAATGGCCAACAGATATTTGAAAAAATGCTCAACATCACTCAGCATTTGGGAAATGTAAATCAAAACCACACTGAGATACCATCTCACCCCAGTTAGGATGGCTAAAATCCAAAAGACTCTGAACGATAAATGCTGGCGAGGTTGCGGAGAAAAAGGAACTCTCATACATTGTTGGTGGGACTGCAAAATGGTGCAGCCTCTATGGAAAATGGTATGGAGGTTCCTCAAACAATTGCAGATAGATCTACCATATGACCCAGCCTTCCCACTGCTGGCAATATACTCAGAGGAATGGAAATCATCAAGTCGAAGGTATACCTGTTCCCCAATGTTCATTGCAACACTCTTTACAATAGCCAAGAGTTGGAAACAGCCCAAACGTCCATTACCAGATGCGTGGATACGGAGAATGTGGTACATCTACACAATGGAATACTACTGAGCTATAAAAAAGAATGAAATACTGCCATTTGCAATGACATGGATGGACCTAGAGAGAATTATATTAAGTGAAATAAGTCAGGCACAGAAAGAGAAATATCATATGTTCTCACTTATTTGTGTGAGCTAAAAATAAATAAATACACACACACACAAAAAAAAACCCGGGGCGGGGGGAGACATAACAATTGGAATTCCTTGAAATTGATACAAGCATACAGAAAGTACATTGTTGGGAGGGAGTGGGAAAAGGGAGGAGGGAGGGAGATTTCGCTAATTGGCCACAATAATCAACCACATGGTATATCAACAAAATAAAATAAAATAAAATATTTTTTAAAAAATGTAAAGAAAAGCTGAAAAACACTTTCAAATTAAATGAGATTAAAAAGACACAGCAATTTAATGTAATTCCTTGTCCTGAACTAGATCCTGGAAAGGAAGGATTCTATAAAGGACACTACTGGGTAAATTGACAAAATTGGAAAATAGATGGTAAACTAGATAAAAGTATTGTATCAATGTTAAATTGCCTGAAGTTGATAATATACTGTGGTTATGGAAACGAATTTGCTGGTCCTTAAGAAATACATAGGAAAGAATTTAGTAGTAAAGGGGCATAATGTATTTAATTTACTCAAATGATTTTTTTTTTTTTTAAGTGGGGGATGGTTGTGGAATGACGGAGACAGAGTATGCGTGCATGTATAGAGAGGGGATGATAATGCAAGTGCAGTAAAAGCTAATAATTCATGAATCTATGTAAGGTTATGTGGCATCCCTTTGTACTACTGTTCCGAGCTTTCAGTTAGCCTACTTATTTTCAAATTTAAAAATAAGTTAAACAGGGCTGGTCAGTTAGCTCAGTTGGTTAGACTGTTGCACTGAAAACAACAATGTCCAGAGTTTGATCTCTGTTCTAGCCAGCTGCCAAAAAAAAATTAACTTAAAAAGTTAAAGAAGGGAGTGAAAGTTCTTGAACTGAAATATACAAAAACTAAAATTGAGAACTAAATATAGTTAAGAGCAGATTATATACCAATGAATAATGAATTAGTGAACTGTAACATAGGTCAAAAGAAAATACCTAGCATGAAGCATACAGAGACAAAAGGATAGAAAGAGAACGTAGGAGGAGACAGAGATGACATAAATATGGTCTATAAAATACATAACTGAAGTCCTAGAAAGAAAGGAAAAAGAGAATATGGGAGAAAAATTGAAAGTTAAAGAGATAATGGGTAACAGTTTTCCAAAATTGATGTAAGACATCATGCCATGGGTTCAAGAAACCCTCCAAACATAAATAAAAACAGACAATAAACAAATATACATAAAAAGAAAACCACTTCTAAGCATTCAAAGAGAAAAAACAGACTGCCTTTAAAGGAGCAGCAATTAAACTGACAGGTGATCACCAGAAAAAATTAAAGAAGCCAGAAGACAATGAGCAATATTTGAAAATACTGAAAACAAAAAACAAAACACCTTCTACCTAGAATTCTACTCCTAGTTAAAATAACTACAAAAATAAAGGCAAAATAGGACATTTTCAGATTAAAAAAAAAAAAAAGCAAAGCCAGTTTGACATAAGAAGAATCCTCACTAAAGGAAATTCTAAAGGGTTCTTCAGACAAAAAGAAAGATAATTCCATCTAGAAAGTGAGGAATGCAAGAAAGAATAAAAATCAATGAAAAGGCCAAATATATGGGTAAACCTAAGTAACAATGACTATATAAACCAACAATAATAATGCATTGTGGAGTTTAAAATACAAATAGGTAAAAAGAATCTAAGGCTCTTGCACTGTCTAAGAAGAAGGTAAAAATATCAATTAATATCAAACTTTGACAAGCTAAGAGCTGATGTTTTAATCTTTAGGGTAAGAGCTGATGTTTTAATCGTTAGGGTAACCACTAAAAAAATTACAAAAGATTAGATAACTTCTAAGTTAAGAGGGGGAAATATGAAACAATAAAAAATGTTTTGATCAATCCAAAAGCAAGCAAGAAACAAGAGAGAAAGAAGCATAAAATAGATAGGCCAAGTAGGAAGCACATAGCAGTGTGTTAAATTTAAACTAAAATATATCACTGACTGAATTAATGTAGACCAAAATCTTTCTTAAGAGAAAAAGAAATCATCTGAATGAATAAAAAGAAAACCCAACTACATAGTATTAACAGCCTAAGTATATACAAATGTTGCAAGTAAAAGAATGAAACAAATCATACCTTGGAAACACTAAACAAAAGAATGGGGTAGCTATATTAATATTAGACAAAGTCAACTTTCAAACAGAAGACATTACGAGAAATAAACAGGAACATTTTATAATGGCAAAACAGTCAATTCACCAGGAAGATATAACAATCCTAAATTTAAATGTATCTAAGAAGATAGCTTCCAAATATATAAAGCAAAAACTGTCAGGAACTAGGAGAAACCAACAAATCCACAATCATAGTGTGGTATTTATCACACCTTTCTCAGTAAATAATTTTTTAAAAACAAGGATATGAAATATTTCAGGACCATCATTAATTAAATTGACCTACACTACATCCAATAACTACTGAATTCACATTATTTTCAGACACATCCAGAACTTTCACCAACATTGGCCAAATGATGAACTGTAAGGCAAATCTCCATAAATCTCAAAAGAATAAAATAATACAGAATAGATTCACTAACAATTGAACAATTAAGCTACAATTCAATAATAATAAGTGTAACATAATAAGAAATATATATTTGGTCTCTGCCCCATTTCCTGGCAACAAGATGACTGGATGCTGGAGGCTCCTGGATAGCCTCAAGATGGGGAGCTGGTTGCCAGGGGAACCAACCACGTGATTAGAGGACTGGAACTTTCAGCCTCATCCTATGATCTCCAGGGAGGGGAGATGGGTTGAAGGTTGAATTCATCACCAGTGGACAATAATTTAATCAATCATACCCACATAATAAAACGTCCACATAAACCTAAAGGATGGTGAACACATGGCAGTGTTGGAAGAGTGGCACGCTGGAAAAAGGCATGAAAGATCAGCACACTTCCCCCCATACCTTGCCCTACCCATCTCTTCCATCTGACTGTTCCTCAGTTGTATTCTTTTATAATAAACCCATTCTGCGTTCCGTGAGCTATTCTAGCAAATGATCAAACCTGAGAAGGAGGTCATGGTAAACTCTGATTTGTTGCCAAGTCAGACAGAAGTTGTGGGTAACCTGGGGACCCAAACTTGGGATTGGTATCTGAAGTGGGGGGTAGTCTTGTGGGACTAAGCCTGTAACCCATGGGGTCTTTGCTAACTCCAAGTAAATAGCATCAGAATTGAATTGAATTGTAGGACATCCAGTTGGTGTCCACCAGAGAATTGATTGAATTGTGAGGAAAAAATCCACATATTTGGTGGCCAATGTGAAAGTTTTCAGAATAAAAATGGAGTCACTTGTGTTAAAAAACCACCAACAAATAGAGCAGAGGAAAGGCCATGAAGGAGGCAGTTATCACACATATATACCCGATAACAAGAATTATCACAAAGGACTCTGCGAAACCACAACCTTGCACAAAAAAGTAATTCTGCAAGAACATCTGCCCGGCAACTGTCTGTACAACCTTGGACCAGCATCGCCCTTGTTATTGATCCTTGTAGCCAAGGATAATTATCCCCAAACAATTATGTAATCCTCCATCATTTTTCCTTTAAAATTCTTTATCTTCCTGTAGTGAATATACATACAGTTTATTATGGCATGTGTATCTACATTGCAATGCCCTCTTCCCAAATAAATATCATTTTCTTTTCGAGGGCCTCTCTCTGTTTGTTATTTAGGTTAAGACCAGAAGTGTTGTTGTGAGTAGTAGAGGGGGAAAATAATCTCCCTGTAGTTGGTGTAGAGGAGTTTTTCCTTACAATAAGATAATCAGGAAATCACCAACTGTTTGAAAATTAGTAAGTACACTTTAAAATAACTGTGGATCAAGAAGAAATCATGATGGGAATTACGAAAACATTTTGAAATAAATGATAACTAATATACACCAATGTAAACTTAAACTGCAGAAAATTAGAAAGTTGAAAATGGTATACAGAATACAGTGAAAGTCTACCACTCATTAACAAAAAAACATTCTAGTACTTTTCTTTATATTTTCTACCAAAAAAGTATACATACAATTTTCTGTTTTATTTACCTTAAAAGCCTAAGACTTATCTTCTTGTTCTTTAAAAAAAAAATCAAAATTTTTAATGGCTGTAAAAATGTTCAACTTATATTTCACTTTCTGTATAAACAGTTGGGGGACAGTTCCTATTTTTAGTTTCCCTACCTAAAAGAGTACCTGGGACTGCAATTTCACATGTTAATTCAAAAAAACAAATTTAGGTCTAAAAGGTTTTTAATAAGTGGATAAACAGAAACATTACTCTCATATGTCAGAAATAAATATTTTTCCTTCATAAACTTTTCCCTTACTTGACTGTTCTTGATAAGTTTTCAAGTGTAACTACTACTTAATAAAGAGTATGACAGCTTATAGGAATGTAAACTTTCTTTTTCTATATTAAACCATTTAATAAATAAGTATATAAAGTGTTATAACATTACTTCAGATTCCTAAAAGAACTTCAATTTCTAAAATATCACACAGAATAAATATAGCAGAGTCACTTACCACTTGACCTGTTTTTACGACTTGATTTTCCACCAGTAAGAAGCATCTTGAGGCTATTCCGAAACATGGTTGTGCTATTCTAGTAAAAAAAAAAAAAAAAAAAAAAAAAAAAGGAAAATATGTTTCAGAAAACTTGATTTTCTGTTCAAACTACTACTAAGAATTAATTTTAAATGCACAATAAAGAATTAATTATGTTTAAGTATATATATAGAAAAGGGCTGGTCAGTTAGCTGGGCTGGTCAGTTAGCTCCGCTGGTTAGAGCACGGCCTTGTACCAACAAGGTCAATGGTTTAGTTCCCCCATACCAGCCAGCTGCCAAAAATAAATAAATAAATAAAATACATAGTACAAAATTGTAACTATATGGCAAAAAGTCCATTAACCATTTAAATAGTTCCCTAGCAGTATACTATAATACTTTAAGTATCCTAAGAAATAAAGGTGGATATCACCAAGGACACACAGAAATAGAAAACATAATTAGGTAGCTATAATACAGTCTACTTTTCACTAGACTCTACATTTCTCGGGCAATGTTCCCATATGCCTTTCTCTCTCTCTGTCTCTCTCACACATGCACGCACACACACATATTCTAAAAACTTATAGTGCCTGCAGATTTTCCACTAGTCAAGCTAGAATTCCACCTCACAAGACTGCTGAAATACATGAATCAGTGCTTATCCTCTCTATGTCCCACTCCCATCAAAGAAAAACACTTTTTTATTATTTATTATTAACATATTCATTATTACAAATGGTGGTTTTTTTCTTTATGCTCTTTACCTGACCTGCCACTTCCCAAACCCACTTCCTACCTGCCCCCCCATCTCTAGTATTCTTAGGTTTGTTCTCTCCTTCTGAAAGTTCTCTCCTTCTGAAAGTTCAATGTATTGTTGTGGTCTTTTCTTTCTTTCTTTTTCTTCCTTCTTTTCTTCCTTTCCTTCTTTGTATTTCTTTCTTTCCTTATTTCTTAGCACCCAGTTATGAGTAAGAACATGTGGCATTTCTCTTTCCTTGTTTGGTTTATCTCACTTAACATAATTTTCTCCAGACTCATCAATGTTGCTGAAAATGGCAGAATTTCATTCTTTTATACGTCTGAGTAGTATTCCATTCTGTATATATACAACATTTTCCTTATCCAGTCATCCATCAATGGACACTTAGGTTGGTTCCATATTCTGGCTATTGTAAATACAGCTGCAATGAACATGGGAGTGCAGGTATCCCATCAACATGATGATTTCAATTCCTTTGGTTATATACCCAGTAGTGGGATCGCAAAAAAAATAAACCTGGAGGCATAACACTACCCAACTTCAAACTGCATTACAAAGCTATTGTAACCAAAGCAGCATGATACTGGCATAAAATGGACACTCAGATCAATGGTACAGAATAGAAAACCCAAGAATCAACCCACCCACTTACAGCCAACTGATCTTTGACAAAGGCAACAAGAACATACATTGGAGAAAAGACTACCTCTTCAATAAATGGTGCTGGGAAGACTGGACATCCATATGCAGAAGAATGAAACTGGACCTGTACCTCTCACTATATACCAAAATCAACTCAAAATGGATTAAAGACTTAAATATAAGACCTGAAACCATAAAATTACTAACGGAAAACATAGGGGAAACACTCCAGGAAGCAGGACTGGGCAAAGACTTTATGAATAAGACTCCAAAAGCACAAAGAACAAGAGAAAAAAATTTAAAAATCTTCTGCACAGCAAAGAAAACAATCAACAGAGTGGAAAGACAACCTACAGAATGGGAGAAAATATTTGAAAACCACACATCCAACAAGGGATTAATATCCAGAATACACAAAGAACTCAAACAACTATACAGTAAAAAAAACAAATATTCAATTAAAAAATGGGCAAAGGAGATGAATAGACATTTTTCAAAGGAAGACATACAAATGGCCAACAGGTACATGAAAAAATGCTCAGCATCTCTAGTCATCAGAGAAATGCAAATCAAAACCACACTGGGATATCATCTCACCCCACTTAAACTGGCCATTATTAAAAAGACCAAGAATAACAAATGTTGGCAAGGACATGGAGAAAGGTGAACTTTCCTACACTGTTAGTGGGACTGTAAATTAGCACATCCATTATGGAAAACAGTATGAAGGTTCCTCAAACAACTACAGATAGGAAAACTTTCAACTGTGCTTTCTTTGTATTATGCCCTTTCTTACCTTCTCAAGGATTTTTCCATCTTCCTTTTCCCTCATACACAGCTTTAACTTTTTCTTTCTATTGAATCATTCCTATCTTAACATAAACATATTTTAGTATGTCCTGTCCAAAAACAAAGCCCCTCCCTTTACCTACCCGTGGTACAATTACTGCTCCTATATCCTTGCTCTTTTTCATAGCAAAATTTCCCAAAAGAGTGTTCAGTACTTGGTGTGCTCAGCAAATTGAATAAAGAAAATGTAAAGTCGAGCACAGGTCAACAGAACATATCCAAACTAAAGCACAGAGAGATAAAGTTTGAAAAATAGAGAAAAAAGTATTAGCGCCAATACTTGTATACTTTTACAAGATAAAAGCCATTGAAAAGTTCAATATATATATAATTGAAATTTCAGAAGGAGTGAAAAAATTAGGAAGAAGCAATATTTATAGTTATAACAACCAAGAATTTTCTATCATTAATTAGAGACATGAAGCCACATCTTTAAGAAGCTTGTAAAACACAAGCAGAATAAATACACACACACACACACACACACACACACACACACACAAAACAATAAAATCAAAGCCAAGCTGCTAAAAGACAAAGAAAATCTTTACAATACCCAGACAAAAAAAACGCATTTAAAGTTAACTATCAATAGACTGACAGATGACTTTCAACAGAAATAATAAATCACAAAAGACAATGAAATGACCTCTTATAACTTCTGAAAGAAAATAGATGCCTATCAAGAAATCTATTTTCAGTTTAAAATAGCTTTGAAAAATGAAAATAAAATACAGGTGATTTCATTAAAAAAAAGAATTTATTACTAAAAGAAATACTAAAAGGGAGTTCATCCAGCAAGAAGAAAACGATACCAGAAAAAAAACACAGAAGTGCACCAAAAAAAGCCATAAAAAGGGTAAATATGTTAGCGAGTATAAATGAACAATGACTGTAAAAATAACATTAATAGCTTATTAATTTTAAAATATATGTAGACTTAAAATGCATGATGATAACAACAAAAAAGGCAGTGTGGGGCCTTAAAAACTAACGCCACCTTAAGGGGTGCCATTATGGGCCCGCAAAGGCATATTAACGTGGCAGCCTAAGATGGCGGCCGGGAGGAAGTAGGGTGGGAGTGTCTGCAGGAACCTTGCCTTAGCCCTTATTGGCCAAATATGGCTTCCACGCTCGTGAACACTGCGTGATTGCAATAGCTAGGCACTGAGACAGGATGCATGCTCTCGTGACCTTTAAGCTGATTGGAGGATGTAAAAACCTCCCCCATTTGCCTTTAAAAGCAAGTGCTTGTTTGATAATAAAGGGAACTGCTCAACAGAACCCCCGCTGCATCTGAGTGTCCTTTAACCGGGCTGGTTGGGGCCGGCGGCTGTGCTCACCTCTCTTCACGGCTCTCTTCCCCCATCTCCTTCCAAAGGGGACAGGAGGGAAAGAGGAATCCGGGCCATCCGCCCGCCCATCAAAAGGAACTGTTCGGGTCGGCCGGCTGCAGACCCGACAGAGTGGTGCCCCATGTGAGGAGTTTTTTAAAACTCGTGGGTGAAAGGCGAGAGTGGGGCCCCCGGCTGCTCGGTCCTGAAAGAAGGTCGACGAAGGATGATCAACCAGCAGAGTGGCTCCCGCAACCGCCATGAAGTAATCCGCCTGCGTGTCAGGGTGAGTACCATAACAGGGGGAAGTCCCTGCACTTCTCTGCCCTGTTACTCCCTTTGTCCCTTCCTCACGGGGCAACATGGGAGGCGTGTGTGGAAAGAGTGACGAGACAGCCTGCAAGGCTCTAAAGTACATGTTAAAAAGCAGAGGCCTAGAAATATCTGACGAGATAGCCTGCAAAGCTCTAAAGTACATGTTAAAAAGCAAAGGCCTAGAAATATCTGACTTCACGGTCACCAGTGCCTGGTGTCATGTGGTGAAGGCTGCCCCTTGGGCACCTTCGTCCAACTTGTTCTCGTATGAGACTTGGGACCGGGTTCAGACCCTGGCCAGAAAGAACGAGATTAGTCTCGGGCTAGACCCCCCCCTTAGGGCTCTACCCAACCATCTGCCCTAAAGCTTTGCTTCCGTCCCGAGCATCAGGAAGGGGCAGAAAGGGATTGGGCGCAGTTCGATGAGGAGAGAAAAAAGGAAACAAAGCTGCCAATGCAAGGCCCTGAGCCACTGAGTGATACCTATGCCCTTAACCTGTACCCTCCAATCCCGGCATACTCACCCCGCCAAAGTTTAGCCGAAGGAGAGAAAGTGGCACCTGAAGAAGTGGAGGAGGCTAGCCCACCTTTAAAAACATCCCCGGCAGAGCCGCAGGCTTTTCCTGTCATGGCTCGCTGGGAACCCCCGTGGGGGGAAGTGGCCCCTCAGGCCTATCCGGTCAACGTTGTAAAAGAACTAAAAAAGGCTGTTGCCACGACTTTATCCTCAGCCTTGCAGGCTCAGACACAAAACTTAACCGAAGCCTTCAAGGCATTTACCGCCCTGATCCCCTCAGGAAACAATACTTCCCCACCCTTCAAGGGACAATGTTTTGGTTGAGGAAGACATGGTCATTTTAAAAGCCAATGTCCTAAGGCTAAAGGCAAAAAACCCCCTACCACACCTTGCCCCCGATGTAAAAAAAGGTTACATTGGAAAAAGGACTGTAGGTCCAAATTTGACAAAGCCCCTGGTGGAAATAGGCCGGCCTCTTGGTACCCTTGGGAAGCTCTTGACCTTAAAGAGCTGAAAAAGGCTGTCGCAGAGGATGGGCTCAATTCCTTTGGGCAGAAACCATCCTCCAGGGCTTAGCGCACCAACCCTGCACAACCCAAGATTAGAAAATGTTCTGTAAGGCTGTCCTCCCCGCAAACTTGTTTGTCAAGTTCTGAGCCCTCTTTAAAGAAGAGTGCCATGTGCAGGCAGAGATAAATCAAGCAGTAGCATTGCCCAATGCCACCAACCCCAAACTCACCTTCCCGTGGGTCCTTGGCAAAGGTTCCTGCGTAGGTGCCAACAAACCCTTTTGCAGCACTGTGGCAAATCTCACCACCCACAAAACCCGAAATAAGCGGACCTGAAACAAGCGGGCCGCAGGGGCAGCTGCGGTGGCCATCAGCTCCCTCTTGGGAGTTACTGGAGCGGGTACCGGGACCGCCGGAATAGCCTTGGCACATCAACAGGTAGCTTCCCTTAGGGAGGCAGTGGACATAGATCTTGGCCGCTTGGAGGTGTCTATATCACATTTAAAAAAAAAATTGCTAACATCACTTTTTGAAGTTGTTTTACAGAATCGACGTGGACTAGACCTGTTGTTCTTACAGGAGGGCTATGTGCTGACCTCAAAGAAGAGTGTTGCTTCTACGCTGACCACTCTGGAGTGGTCAAAGATTCCCTAGCTAAGCTTAGAGAAGGGCTAGAAAAGCGCAAAAAAAAGAACGTGAAGCTAATAGTAATTGGTTCCAAAGCTGGCTTTTAAGTTCCCCGTGGCTCACCACCCTGCTGTCCTCCCTGCCAGGCTCCATAGCCATTTTCATCTTGGGGCCTTACGCCATTCGCCAGGTTGTGTCCCTTACAAGGTACAACACCACTTCTCTCATAATGCTCACCCAGGCGGTAGAGGAGGTGGCCCATAATGAAAGCCCTGACAGCCTTTGGGTCAATATGGCCCTTTAAAAAATCAAGGCCAATCTCTAAGGCTCCGCCCCGCCCCCGCTTGGCTGGATAGTCAATGACGGGTAAGATTTCCAGAGGGAAACAACCTAAGACAGGCACAGCCACCAGAGGGAATCGAGGCAAGGCTGGGAAGGTTAGCCGCCTCCAGCTGCCTTATTAAAACAAAAAGGGGGAGTTGTCGGGCCTTAAAAACTAACGCCACCTTAAGTGACATTACAAGTGGCGCCATTATGGGCCCGCAAGGGCGTATTAACGTGGCAGCCTAAGATGGCGGCCAGGAGGAAGTAGGGTGGGGGTGTCTGCGGGAACCTTGCCTTAGCCCTTATTGGCCAAATATGCGCTTCCACGCTCGTGAACACTGCGTGATTGCAATAGCTAGGCACTGAGACAGGATGCATGCTCTCGTGACCTTTAAGCTGATTGGAGGATGTAAAAACCTCCCCCATTTGCCTTTAAAAGCAAGTGCTTGTGTGATAATAAAGGGAACTGCTCAACAGAACCCCCGCTGCATCTGAGTGTCCTTTAACCGGGCTGGTTGGGGCCGGCGGCTGTGCTCACCTCTCTTTACGGCTCTCTTCCCTTGTCTCCTTCCAAAGGGGACAGGAGGGAAAGGGGAATCCGGGCCATCCGCCCACCCACCAAAAGGAACGAGGCTAGGGCTGTTCAGGTCGGCTGGTGGTGAATAGGGTCGACAAGGCAGGAATAGGGTAAATGAAATTAAAGTTTTTAAGATATGCTCATTGTCCAGGAACAGCAGAAGTAATATTTTATATTAGACTTCAAAAACTCATGTAGTAACCTCTAGGGTAACCATTAAAAGCTAAGTGAAGGGATAAAAAGAATAACTAAAAATATCTGACTGAACCAAAGAAGGTAAGACTTAAATAATAAGTAGAACAGTACATAAAACAAATAGTAAGAAGATATAAAGGTACACATCACTGAGATGGATATCACTGGACTCAAGTAGTGTTCATTATTATGTTAAATACTCTAGAAAAAACTAAATATGGACACAGAAAGATTAAACATGAAACGATGGAAAAAGATATACCATGCAAAATGTCCAACCAAAAAGAAGCTGGCATAGCTATGCCAATATCAGGCAAAGTAGACTTACGGCAGTAAGAATTACTAAATATGAAGAAAGACATTTCTTAACAATTAAAAAGTTATACTAATGAGAAAATATTATAATTCTAAATCTGAACGGACTCAATAATGAAACTTAAAAGTATATTAAAGCAAAAGTACACAAGACTAAAAGGTGACAGACAAACCCACAATCGCACAGACTAACACACCTTTGTCAATAACTACAAGATCAAGCAGACAAAAAAAAAACAGTACTAAGATACAGAAGATGTGAATTACACAATTAACCAACTAGACCTGAATACAAGAGTACTTTGAAAAATCTGCAGAAAAATAGAATGAAACGATAATACAAATCTTTCCATGAACTTTTTGAAGTACCCTTCATGTGTATATATACATACACAAACACAACACACAAACTATATACAAAACACACACCAAAATGGACTATATGCTGTGTCATAAAGCAAGTCTCAATGAACTGTAAAGGACTGAAGTCTTTCATAGTATATTCTCTGACTAAAATGCAATTAAGCTAGAAGTAAATTTTTTTTTTAATCTAGAAAACCCTGTTGCTTAAAAATTAAGTGATACACTTCTTAATAACCATGAGTCAAAAAAAAGTAAATAAATCCCAATGGAAAAATTTTAATATTCTCAATGAATAACAAAGATATGACTTATGAAAATTTATACAATAAAACTAAAGCAATGATTGTAAAAAAAATGGATACCATAAATCATGTATTAGAAGTTAAGGATTAAAAATCAGTTTCTAAGCTTCTATCTCAAAAAGTTCAAAAACAAGCCGCAAATCAAATCCAAAAAAAAAAAAAAAAAATGGTATAAAGAGCAGAAATGAATAAAATAGAAAATAAATGCAAAATAGATAATATCAACAAAGCCAGACATTGGATCTTTGAAAAGTAATAAAATTGTTAAAGTAAGGCTTATCAAGGAAAAAAAAAAACCCAGAAACTACTAATATCAGGAATGAAATAGGAAACACCCGTTTCAGATTCTTAAGGCTTTAAAAAATAAGATATTATGAAAAACTTCATACCAAATATACCATTTGATGAAATGGACAAATTCTTTGAAAAATACTACTTGCCAAAATTGACAAAAGGTTGAGAAGAAAATCTGAAATAGCTCAATTTCTATTAAAGAAAATGAATTTATCAAAACTCTTCCCACAAAGAAAACTACAGGGCCAGATGGTTTCACTGGTGAATTCTATCAAACTTTCAAGAAACAACACCAATCTTATAAAAATTCTTTAAGAAAATAAGAGGAATATTCTCCCACACATTTTATGAAGGCAGCATGATATTAATCCCCAAACCTAACAGATATTATAAGAAAATAAAACTAGAAATCAATATATCTCATGAACACAAACACAAAAACTCCTTTTGTTAACAAAAGACATTGAAAATAATACAATGTTACTGAAAAACATTAAAGATGACTTAGTAAGTAGAGATATTCCATATCTTCATGGATGGGAAAGTTCAATATCATTAAAATGTCAATTCTCCCCAAATTATTCTAAAGAGATAACACAATCTCAAATTCCAGCAGGCATTTTTTGTAGAAATTGAGAAGCTGATTTTAAAATGCACGGGATAATGCAAAGCCTAGAATATCCAAAATAATCTTGGAAACCAACCAAAAAACTGAAGCACTTAAACTACTTGAATTTAAGTTTACTCTAAATTTCCAATAATCATGACATTATGGTACCAGCATACATATCAACAAGTAGATCAATAGAACAGAACAGACAATCCAGAAAAGACCTACATTATATGGCCATTTGTTTTTGCCAAAGTCATTAATAGGTAAAGGAAAGCTTTTCAATAAATGGTGGTGGAACAAACAGATATCCATCTTTTAAAAAATTAACCCTGACCTATATCTCACATTATATGGAAATTAATTCAGTATAAATCAAATATCACATAAAAGCCAAAATTATAAATCTCTTAGAAGAAAACACAGAAAACTAAGACGAGAAGTCAAAAAGAATAAAAATCTCACATCTAAAAATAAACCAAGATTAAATCCTAAAGTTAAGAAAAAATTTTGATGGGTGGAATAAATTAATTACAGTGAGGACCACTTTTTGAAGTATAGAGACTTTTTTCTTTGCTCAGTCCTAAAACATCTTACAAAAAATGACTAAAATGTATAAAGAATGAAATAAAACATAAAATACTTATTTAAGGCTAATTACCCATCTTATAGCTACATTTCCATAAAATTACTTTCTTATTTGAGTTAACATACCAATAAAAATTTGTTGTAATAAAATATTGATATAGAAACTCCACAAATTGAAGTTAAGTGGCAAATGGTAGTTTGGTCTAATTGACAATAGTATGTCTAAATTTCATCCTACTTTTCCAAATTTTGTATCCAAACTTTAAAATGTTAACTCTCTGCATGATTTAGAGGTTGAGTAAGAAAAAAGTAACATGTTTTTGATACCTAAACTCATCTAACTGCAACGTTTAGAATGTTTTTTTAAATACAAGGATAACTCAGAACAAGGAAAAAGAAAAAAAAAAGTTAACTCTCTCAGGAGAAATCATCAGATAAGATCCTGGGAAGTGAATCTCTGATAACAAACAAGCCATTCACAGATCCCCAGTCATTTCGAATTGTCTTAACTGATTTGAACATTATGTTATTTATCTGCATTGCCCCTAAGCTTTTCTATTTGTGAACCTGTTATAAACCAGTCGAGAAAAGCACTGACTTCTTAGTGGTCCGTCAAAGATAAAGACTCAGTATCTTAGTGTCTTCTTCCGCTATTTTATTAGTGGACAATAGGTTTTCATATTCAATATTTATCCCTCCCACATATTTAAATCCCTTCTCTTATCCTGTTACTAAAAAAAAAAAAAAAAAAAGAGCATTTATCTTCCTCATAAAAATGTTTTAAAAATTTATAACATAATCAAATTAATTATTAAGGACTTATGCACTATTTCGACAATCATGGTATTCCTTTTAACTTTTCCATTCTATTAGTCAGCTTTTTTTTTTTTTTTAATCTCCTTTTCTATGTACTCTCCCTGTTTGAAAAGTTTGATATTTTTTATTCTCATGTTTGGTTTTGTTGTGGATTGGCTTTTTCTTATCTTTATTCTCATGTTTGGTTTTGTTGTGGACTGGCTTTTTCATATTCTTTGCCTGGTGTCCAACTTGAGAAACAAGTTTCTTAACACTAGAGGTATTCTTAATAAATAAATTATACCACTAAAATGCTTTTAAAGTTCCATAAAGTATGAAGAAATTGTTTCAAATAGTAAGAAAATAAAAAATAAGGAAAAGTAATAATAAGATAGTCTGTAGACTTCTAATCACAAAAAAAAGAACGCAAACTGACCCAAATGATGAATTAAATAGTATCTTTCCTTACCCAGTCAACCAACAAAAACTCCTTCTATGATTCCCTCCACAATGTTAATTTGGGTATTACTCAGAGTCTTCATGGATATAAACCTCTTGGTTTAATTACAGAAAGTAAGCTATATATCTTTAAAGTAAATGCTATCCATTTTCTAGCATTTATCAACCTGGAGGTTTTCTTCAGAAAAATTTTTGTAGGGGAACAAAACAGACAGACACACATACACACAAAACATTTCAAAGAAATTTTTAAACATTACAGAAAAGGATGCATCGGTTAATGATGCAGACATGATGGAAATGAAATAAAGTAGTATATCATTTTATATGGTTGCAAAGCAAGAGATGCTAAACAGGTAAACATATGTCCTTGATATTTTAAATGCATATTTAAAAAATATCTAAAAGATAGCATAACTCCTTATACAGAAAACACAGCGGAAGAATTCAATGACTATATAGTTATTTAGTGTTTAGTTATTTATCATATGTTTGTCACACTAAACTGGAAAAGCTAGGTCACCACTGAAGACAGCACCTAACAGCAGCTGGAACATAAAAGAATTTAGTAAATATTTGTCAAAAGCATGAGAGGCTCTAAAAAATTAGAATCATGAATAATCTCAAAAAAAAAAAAAAAAAAAAAAAGAAAAGAAAGAAAGAGGGAAGAATCAAAGACCTCAAGAGTACATAGCCCTACTGGGAGAAGTAAATAACCAACAACAAATACAATCGTGAATTATGAGAATACTACGTGTTGAGGATTAATTGAATTGTGTCCCCAAAGTTCATATATTAGAAGCTTAATTCCCACTGTAACTGTTGAGGTGGGAAATCCTATTACAGTAATTGAAAGGTGAGGCCTTGAAAAGGGGACTAGATTGTAGGACCATGCCATAGTGAATGGATTAAAAATGTTGGTCAGGGGCTTGGTTCTGAGGGCTTTAAAAGAAGAGCATGAGAGGTTAGTCTCTCTCTGCTCTGCCACTTTCTGCCATGTGAGACCACTGGGTCACTTTTGACACCACCAAGACCTCACCAGATGTGTTTCCTGGACTTTGGGCTTCCCCGCCTCAAAAACGTAAGCAATAAATTTCATTTTCTTATAAATTACCCAGTTCCAGGTATTTTGTTATAAGCAACAAAAACAGACTAATACGCTAGGTAAAGATAAATCTGGCATGCACTGAATTTTTGGAAAAGGTAAAAACTCGATATTTAGAAAAAAATATATAAACAATGACAGGACAAGGCCAGTACAAGAAAGACAAATCATTTGTCCACTATCTGGAAAATGCATGTTTTTCCATCTGTGAAAGGCATGTTGAAGGACTGATATATTATCAACAATGGCTTTCATTAAATGTTGACTCAGGTAAATTGCTAGATGCCTCAAATACATTCCATAAAGTGACTTTGGAAGCACTTACAATTAATCAAAGAGAAGGTGAACATATACATATGGGAAGCACTAACGGAAGTCTAGAGTATCTACTACAACATATAATAACCATAAAATGTCTACTCTTACCAGAATTTCTCTCAAGTTATATCTAGAAAAGTCTTTGGATTAAATAAAATTACCTGAGTCCAGACAACAGATAATCTTTGATCATTTACCTAACAGATAAATGTTGAACTGCATTTCAAGAGCTTCAAATTATGCAACTTCATTCAAGATTGGGGATCAAATGAAGGCATGTAGGACAATTAATATTAAGAGTCTTGAGTAAGGTAGGTAATTGATGATGAGCTCCATAGACAGCTTTGTACATAGTACAACTACTGCTTAAATTGTGAATCCCCATTCATACAAAACTTATTAGCAGGTCATGTATTTCCTTCCCCTCTCCATCCCTTCGAAGCTCTTTCATACAGCACCCAAACTGCCCTGGGCCACCTGGTGGCCAGTACTGGGAACTAGGTAACCCAATGACTCTTCACCTCAACACCCTCCCCGAACATTCCTCCCCATTATACTAAATTGCCTAACTTCTGAGTTTCAACTGGCCCAAATATTTTATCACAGGTAGTCTATCCAGATGGATTTATAACTGAGTGAGTTCTAATTCACATTGGCTACGGATCAGCATGCCCTTAATCTGCCCACTCTAAACCAACTATAACTGCCAACACTATCTGACCCCCTGTAGGGTACCCTTCCCAGGAAATAATGTGAGATAGCCAGATAATAGGATTTATAAAATGTCTTGGGGAACAATGCTTTATTATTTCACAATGCATGCTTACTGTAAAAGACAGAAAAAAAAAGCTGAAGAAAATGAAAACATGTTAGATTTATCTAAAAGAATGATGCAGTAATGAAATAAATGATCACTATTATATCCTCCTTCCATTTTCTTATTGTTTTGTCCAAAGTATTGCATGATCTTTTAAGAAGATATAAAAAAATTTGGACACACCAGCTTTTGTGTAGTCATTTCTTTAAGCTCTCATAGAACACAACTGAGAACACAGAAATTTTCATTTTCCATTCAAAATGTCAAGAATACTGCCAGAGAAAGACATTCCACAATTATTACATCAGAAGATGAATGCAAAAAGGCAGACAGCAGCACTCTAGACTCTAATGATAAAGGTGAAATTGATTATATTAGGGAAATCTTAGATTATGAGTCTTCAAATGACCATAATCTAGATGAATTTTCTCATACTCAAGATAGATGAGTGAGTCTTATGGATGCAAGGTTGGTTCAACATATGAAAATCAATGTAATATACCATATTAATAAAGAACAAAAGTCTTAATAATCACAGAAAAAGCATTCAACAAAAGCCAACATCCTCTCATGATTAAAACACTCAACACACTAGGAATAGAAGAAAATTTACTCAACCTGATATAGAGAATCTGTGAAAAACCTACAGATTTAACACAATACCAATCAAAATTACAGCTATATTCTTTGCAGAAATTGAGGAACTGATCCTAAAATTCACATGGAAATGCAAGAGAATGAAAATAGAGAAAATAATCTTGAAAAACAAGAACAAGATCAAATTAAGTCAATAAAGGCCCCCCAATGGTGTCCACATCCTAATCTCCAGAATTTGTGAATATATTTACCTTACACTGACTGCAAAGGGATTCTGCAGACGTGATTAAGTTAAGAACCTTAAATAGGGAGAATTTTACCCAGGTGGGCCCAATATAATCACAAGGGTCTTTAAAAGATAGAAAAGGGCAGCAGCAGAGTCAGAGGAGGAGATGTGGTGACAAAAGTACATGATGCCACAAGCCAAGGAATGTGGATGGCCTCCATGAGCTGGAAAAGGCAAGGAATGAAGTTTCTCCTAGATCCTCCAGAAAAAACATAGCTATGCCAAAATCTTGGTTTTAGCCCTATATAAGACCCATTTCAAAGTTTTGACTTCCAAAACTGTAAGAACTATAAAATAATACATTTGTGTTGCTTTAAGCCACTAAATTTTTGGTAATTTGTTACAGCAGCAACAGGAAACAAACACAGTTATAATAGTAGCCAATATGTATAACAAACTTATTATCACCATAATGTCTCAAAAATGACTATAAAAGAATGCAGAGTTACCACACTATTATTGTAACTGTCCAAATGCTCTGTTGCTATTTAAGAACTGTTTACATATCCTTCTACACGTAAAGCAAAGTTCTCAGTTCTCAGTGAAAACACTTGATTTTTTATTTTTTTCTTTGGCACCAGTTTAAAGTGATTCTATATTTCTTCTTACAGTAAATTATTCCGTATCACTTAACTCAGCTCAACAGTCAAACTGAAAACACTGAACTAATTATATACTCAGTTGTAACAAAAATAAACTTAACATTGATCAAAAATTTACACCAGATCTAAGAGTTCACAGGACAACAGAGCCTCATAACATATCACATAAGAACTATAGCACTGGGGTGTGTCATGGCTATGCAAGAGGTACATAAACGTAAATCTTAAACTCAAATCTTGCTACTAATCTATGCAACCTTAAAGGATTCTAGTAAGATTACTAGAGAGAAAGAAAGGCACATAAATGAAAACGTGGCCTTCAACAAACAGCATAAGAAAACATGCATATAACTTAATTTTTCCCCAGATTTTAGAAAGTGGTTTCAACAAATGTGGTGATAAAAATGGAGGCTTTAGAGTCCTAGACATCAGTTTCCTCTGGTCTTTAGTTCCCCTCCCTCTCCCAGTTAAAATCCTTGACCTGTTATTTCAATCACTCTCCCACAAAAATCCAAAACTCCCTTGGCCCTTTTTTCTCTGGTTCCACATACCAGACAAAATCAAAATTCAAGCTGATTCCAATTATACACCAAGGCTGCTGCACACTAGTGGACAAAGTCACATTAATTAGACTGATAAATATCCATGGATGCAAATTTCAACTGACCCTTTTCTCAGCTCAGCAATCTACTGTTTTTCTCTAGTCAACTTCCTCTGAACATTCTCCCCTCCCATTTCTTCCCATCACTCTCAGCCAATGATTTTGGCTCCTATAAAACAAAGAAAAATATATGCCATAAAAATTATCAGAAAAAACTCTCAACTACCTACCTTTTCTTGGCCAGGGATTCACTTATTTTATATTGTTCCTTTCAAAGAACCAGCTTTTGGCTGTATTTATTAAATCTATTTTTAAATGCTCTGTTTCATCCACTTCTGCTTTCTTGTTTTAAATTCCTCTTTTACTTTATTTTGTTGCTTTTGTCTAGTTTCCTGGATTGAGAGTTTAATTCATTTATATGCTATGGCCTCTAACAAAATTCATTTTAAGACCAAAAGTTTTCTTCAAATACCACTTGGATATCCTTCATAAATCCTCACAGAAGTTCATTTCTAAATAACCTGTAATTTCACTTCTGATTTTCTCTTTAACTCAAAAGTAATTTTAGGACAGTGTTTTAAATTTTCCAAGTGTTTGGGCTTTTTGTTTTGATTTAGCCTTTCCTTTTGCAGTATCTACTTTTATCATATAGTGGTCAGACAATGTGCTTCTTAGATTTCTGTTTTCGAAATTTTGAGATTTTCTTTTTGGCCGAGCACATGCTTAGTTTTCATAAATGTTCTATTGCTTTTTAAATGTTCTATTGAGTTTTTAAATTCTGTGTTAATAGGCAGGGGTATGATAAAAGGGATTCAAGCATAAGAAGAGAAGAACTATACTAGATGGCCCTTATGACAAAGCAGTGTACCACAGTGATTAAAAGTACAGACCCACTGCCCTACAACTTCCTAGTTATGTGATATTGGACCAATTACTTAAACTCACTATAACTTACAGATAGCTGTGAAATTAAATTAAATAATTCATGTAAAAACTTAACACAATGCCTGGCATCCAGTAAAAAACCTATTAAATGTTGGTCACTATTGGGAGGCTTCAAAACCTTATGTTATACAATTTTTTTTATTATTGAAATTTAGCAAAATGAAGAGATTTACGGAAATCAGATAGTCAAGCATTCTTCTACTATCTCACCTTTGTCTAACTCCTACTCATCCTTCAAAGTTTAGTTCAGACATCTCCCAAAAGACTCCAATGATCGCCTCCTACCAACCTACAGATACATGCCACTCCTTGGTTCTTCTCTTACAAAACACTTATGATGCACTACCATAATTGCTTATTGAACCCTCTCCTCCACTAGCCTATCAGGTCTTGAAGGGAAGGACAAAACCAGTCTTTTTATCTTTGTATCTTTAGCCCCTAACACATAAAAGGTGCTCAATAAATATTTACAGAATGAAGACATAAACCAATAACTGTATTAACAGAGAGAATGAGTTGCAATAACAAAACCCTTCCCTAGTCCATCCCCTTCCAGGACGATCACCAATACACACACACACATATTAATAAATCTGAGTTTTATCATCAAAGTAAACCTATCAAAAAATTTAAGGAGTATGTATAAAGGTACCCTTCCAAATACAGGTTGATAAAAACCTCACATATGTCCTTACCAGTGTTAAGTTGAATATCACAGGGCAGCAATAGTAACCCTTAAGCTATGATCTCAGTATATATTACTGGCAGTGCATAGTCAATAGGCCCCATCCCTAAACCACTGAGGCACTATCCAGGAGGAGTAGAGGTCATCTGCTCTGCAGATGTATCTAGAACAACTCTGATTTAAATAACCTTAAAACCTGAGCCACTGCTTCCAAATGGGGATGGAATGTTTGTATGAAGTGTGAAGATTTATAGTGTCACACAGCAGCGAAGGGAAGAAAGTGAACAGTGAACCATCCTCACGGGAGAGTCTCTAAGGTAAAGTTCTCTATTCCAGGAATGAATGGCAGAAATTACCACTAATTAATGGGGTAATGTATAAAGTACTGCAGTGCCCCAGCTACATACTATTTCAGAAGTACTTCTCAGTGATGCAGAGAGATACCTGCCAGCTTATGTGGTACAAACAAAACAGGGTCAGAATTGACAGGGAGAAAGGAGGGGAACCATCCCTGCCTGCCAACACTGACACCAATAAACATAGATTAGCCAACTGTGCTCTAAGTGGGAACAGAGAAGAGCCTGTCTACTCATGTTGAACAACACGTATCACCGTCCCAGGAGTGAGAGGGACACAGTGATCAGAGGGAGAGGAAGGAGATACACAATGCCTTAGGATGGGGTCTTACTTACTTCTCAAAGAAGAAATAGATACTTCCCACAACCATACATGAAAGCAATGGGTTCCCTTCCATAGACTTTAATGTAGAAGCCTCAGATTGTGAATTGTGCCTGTGATATATCCAGCGCAAAAATATGAGAATGGCATCAGTACTGCAGAGGATGGGTAAGGGGTGGTGAGGGAGCCTAATGGGAAGGGAAGCGGGAAAGTCTTAGTTCAGGAGTAGAATGGAAACACTTCCTCTGGACCAGGAAATCCAACCAAAATTCTGACCTATCATGAATTGGGGGTGTCCAGAAAAGACACTTTCTATGTAGAATGACAATGCCACATAGCATCAGTGAGACATACTGGTACACTCTGACTAAAAGGGAAAGAAGTATTCCCTTTTTACAAGGAGTCACAGGACTGAATTAAGGGAAAAGAATAACAGGACTGAGTTTTCTTACCCACACCCACCCATCCATCACTACTGCTTCAAGTCCTTTAATGGTTATTGATCTACTAAGTTTTCTATTTCTTGAGTCAATTTTTGAAAAATATTTTTTAAGTTATCTATTTCATTTACAAGCATAGGGAATACAGGCAGGACACCAAATAGTGTCTACTACATAATGGAAAGGCCCTTATCTCTTAACCACTCTCATGTTTTCCATCTCTTTATCTCTCTGCACTACATTCTGTGGAATTTCTTCAAATCTATCTGCAAATCACTAATTTTCTCTTCAGCCAATTCTACTTGGATAACTTAACCTTTCCACTGAGGTTTTTCTCCCTCTGCTACACTTTATTGCATATGATGTAACAAGAATACAAGCAAATCAAGTTACAACAGTGACAGCTGACAAACCATTACATCTTTCATAATACAAATATGCAACATGTATTATTCCATTCTCCTTTAATGTGCCATTTTGAAGTATATTATTTTTCTGAATAATGTTAGCACATTTCTCATGCTCCAAATCCTAATTATGTTTTTCCACTTCTAGGAGTTCTATTTAATATTTTTCAAGTCTGCCTGATCATTTTTGATAGTTTCTTCTTCCTTTCTCTTTTGATTTTCCTTAGTGTAAATATTTTAATATTATTTTATACATGAATATAAGTTAATTTACACAACATACATTTTGTAGATGTAACTTTATTTTGTATTGTTTCTGCTAATACCAGTATCTGAAGGTTTTGTAGGTTTGGTTTTGTTGTTTCTGATTATTCTTAACTCATGGCAGTTTATTTTCCTGTGTTTTGAGAATGTGTGTGTGTGTGTGTGTGTATTTGCTCTTCTAAACTCCCTTTTCATACATGTTGGAGCTTCTCAATCTGTCTTCCATGTCTGAACTTCTCCTTCATATTTTCAATTTCTTTTTTTTATCTCTGTCTATTCCTTCACCTGTCCCTCACATGGATGATAAAATTACAGACTCAACGTCTGACCACAGTGTTCTCAGTATGCCAATGGCTCTGCTTCTTCTCACTGCCATGAGTAAGCAGCACTTCCTAGTTACAACTCCAGGAAGCTGGAGTATTGTTTTAGGCCAAATTATATGAATAGATAATCCACGGAGAATACTGGTCAACAATTTTCTTAAGTATAATAATCAGGAAGATGAAAATTAAAAGAACACTCTTGTTCACCCATAAAGGTGAAAATTTAAGGCTAATAATACCCAGTGATAGCATAGTAATGGGGAAATGAATGCAAACTCTCATAATATTATTGTTGAGAGCATAAAATAATAAAGTCTTTCTGGTGGGAAATTTGATAGTATCTACCAAAATTTAGAACATACATACTTTTGATCCATCAATTTCTCTTTTAGAATCATTATTCAAATAGCTACAAAAAGATAGTGTGTGTGTGCACATGTGCGTGTGTGTGTGTATTTACCATGTGCCAAGCACCATTAAGCACTTTACATACATTAACTCACTTAATACAACAGTCCTGTTAGTAGGCCACAGTTTGGACAAACATTAGAGCCTGTATTCAAATGGAGGCAGTGTGGTTCACGTAAGTTCCAGAGAGTCTGCACTTTCAATAAACTCCCTATAATGCCTGCACAAGGAGACTCATTCTAGCAGTTTATAAAAAAAATTAAGGAAGGCACTGATTTTTATAGCAGCTTTATTCATAAATGTCAAAACTTGGAAGCAACCAAGATGTCCTTCAGTAGATGAACTGATATATAAACTGTGGGACATCCAGACAATGCAACATTATTCAGCCCTCACCAAGACACTGAATCTGGCAGCACCTTGATCTTGGACTTCCCAGCCTCCAGAATTGTGAGAAATAAATTTCTGTTGTTATAAACCATCCAGTTTATGGTATTTTGTTAGAGCAGCCCAACCAGACTAAGATACTAAGTGAAAGAAGCTAATCTGAAAATGCCATATACTATATGATTCCAACTATGTGACATTCTAGAAAAGATAAAACTATGGAGACAGCAAAAAGATTAGTTGTTGCTGAAGTGAGGAGGGAGAGAGAGACGAATAAGCGGAGCACTGAGGATTTTTAGGACAGTAAAACTATTCTGTATACTACAGTGCTGTATACAGGTCACTATACATTTGTAAAAACCCACAGAATATACAACACCAAGAGTGGACCCTAATGTAAACTATGGACTTTGGGTGATAAAATTGTGTCAATGTAGGTTTATTTATTTTAACAAATGTAGCACTCTACTGCAGGATGGTGACAGTGAGGGAGGCTGTGCATATATAAGGGCAGGAGATACATGGAAAATCTCTGTATTATCCCCTCAGTTTTGCTGTGAATCTAAAACTGCTCTAAAAAAATAAAGTTTATTAATAGGAAAAAAGAAGGAAGGAAAAATGGAATGAAAATAAAGAAAGAGAGAGGGAAGCAGGAAGTGAAGGAAGAAGAGAAGGATGGGCAGAGGAACAGAAAGAGGAATGGTCTATTAATAGGGAAACAGTTAAATTTTGGCATATGAGATACTAGGCAATACAATGTATACTTTAAACAATACTCAGTACATCTATTTGTTCTAAGAGGAAAAATTCTCCAAGCTTATCCTTAAGTGAAAAAAAGCAAGTCACAGAGGAATAGATACAGTATAGTCTTACCATAATAACAAAAACAAACAAACAAAAACCCACCAAGTGTTTATGGACCTGTATTAGATATATATTGAGAACTATGAAGTAAAACTTGTGAGAGAATACACACAAAACTTTACTGTGGTTCCCACAGGAAATGGAGCAGGATTGAAGCAGGAAAGAGAGGTGAAATTTTTGTTAAATTTTACTTCTGTAATTAAAAAAAAAAAAAAAAATTACTTTATTTAAGCATATAATATTTCAATTAAAATTTTATTTAAATAACAAATAAAATTCAGTGTGGGATGTACTACAGCTACCATCTCTATCTAGTTCCAAAATACTTTCATCACCCCAAAGGTATTTTATTCATTATTGAAGTCAGTATAAATTTTTAATTATTAAGTTAGTATAAATTTCCTGTGAATGCCCACAAAGCAGATAAGATCTCAGAGCATGAAGGTTGAGAGAGCTCCGTAAAAAAATCTTTGCCTTTCAAGTTGAATGCTTCCTCAAAGACTTAGCTAGCTACCAACCTACAATGTCTCAGTGCATACCAAAAACATTTCAAGTTGAATGCTTCCTCAAAGACTAAGCTACCAACCTATAATGTCTCAGTGCATACCAAAAACATTCAAAGTCATTTAAAAAAACTTTAAAAATTTAGATACTTTCCAATACAACCTTTATCTAATAAGATTTTTTTTTTGACTAGTAAGGGGATCACAACCCTCGGCATGGTGTGGTCTGCACCACGCTCAGCCAGCGAGTGCACCGGATCAGATCCAGCGGCCTCAGCGCTGCACTCGCACTCTCCGAGTGAGCCAAGGGGCCGGCCCCTAATAAGATATTTTAAAGATACATTACAGAACTCTTTTGTCACCAGTTCAGCAAAAAGTCAAATAAAAAAAGTTATAGTTACAAAACTATAACTACTATTTTCTGCATCATTTATTTTCCCTTGATTTCTCAAAGCTCTACAACGAACAGGTCAAGCATGCAAGTTGTATTAGTTGTTTCTGACGCTTATAACATAAACTCCTGAAACTCGGTGATTTATAAAGAAAATGAAATTTATTGCTTATTAGTTTCAGAGGCTGGGAAGTCCAAAGTCAGGTGAAGGCCTTGGTTGTGGCTATAGTCACCCAGGGGTCACACATGGCAGAATGGCAGAGCAGAGAGAAAGAGAGAGACTCTCATATGCTCTCCTTTTAAAGCCTTCAGAAACACATCCACAACCACCATTATTAATCCATTCATTAGGGCATGGTTCTCAGGATCTAATCACCTCTTCAAGGCCCCACCTTTCAATTACCATAATAGGATTTCCCATCCTTTTAACAGTCACAGTGGGGATTAAGCTTCTAATACATAAAACGGGGGGTGGGGGTTGGGGGCCATGATTCGATCCATATCACCTGTGAAGTTAAAAATTAAACTGCTATTCTAGGGGACTAAGTCTAGGCACCAAGAATTCTTATAAATAACATCAAGAAACAACCAAAATACACACAAGCACAGCAAAAACTTTTTTAGTAACACATATTAGCTAAGATCCTTCATAAATTATATTCTTGAGCTTAGCAATGCCTCTCTACTTCTAAAACACATGAAATATACTGCCTCAAATCTTTTAAATTTTTAAAATAAAATATTTTCTGGTCTTCTATTTATTCAATGTTTATTAAGAACAAACTAAGTATAAAGCCTTGAGTAGGTACTGCAGGGAAAGTGGTTCCTGCCTAAAAGGAGCATCTATTCTGGTAATGAAAGTTAAGGAGAAGTGAACCCCAAAGTACAATTCAAGATAGAAGGTGCTAGGTGCCACAAGAAAAATAAGTATAATGGGAGTTTACAAGAGACAGAGATTACTTAGAGGTTTAAGTAAACAAACATTTGTTAAGCACCTACTATATACTTTTGCATGAGTAAAACAATTTCTCATAGCATCCCTAAAATAAAGTTCAAGGGGAAGTTTATGCAAAAACTCTGGCTCCTTTTCTCCACCCCAAAGGAAAGTAGAACACTAATCTTGCTTTCTTCTGTCCCTAATGCTCAGTTCCTGGGCATGCTGACGAAGTGGAGCCCATGCTAGTTTTGTTTTCTGAAAGAAGTTTCAAAGCTATACCCGAGTGGTGGTTTTGTAAATCTGGGGTATCTAAATCATACTACTTAGAATTACCTTATATTTTTGTCCTAATTCTGTAGCCCTAATTGTGTAACTTTTTTTTTTTTTAAGTTTCCCTTCCTTATTTATTTTCCTCCAAATTCCTGACGTGCCTATTTGGGGCCATAATCCAATATCACTATACCTTAATATATGATCTCATTGTACATCAAACGCATTTAAACTGTGTTAATCATTCTTACATGAACACCATTACTACTCCCAATGTACAATCAGAGAAAACCTCATTACAGTTTGAGCAAAGCTTAAGTGCTAAAGAAAATCTACAAAAGAGTGATTAGAGCAGGAATGTAGGTACAGAATATGACATCCTAAGAACACAGTAATCTGATTTCCCAGATATTTGTTCTTAATAACAATCTTAATTATTACTCTCATCGAGCAAAAATAATCATAAGTGAACCAAAAAGACTGTGTTTAATAGAGACTTACTATCAAAACTATGGAGGATATTAATCTTCCTAACATGCCTTTTAAGTCATGTTCTCTGATTTCTATGTTTCAGCCTCCTGTTAAAAAAAAAAAAACTCACTTTTTCTCCACTGGATTATGTATTTACTCCCCACCAAATCATCATCATCATCACAGTAGCAGCTCATAATTATTTACATGCTTACTATATGCCGGAAATTGTGCTAAGCACTTTAGGTGAATTTGTTCGTTTAACTCAAATATCTTATAAAATGGGTCTTTTACAAATAAGAAAACTGAGGCTTTCAAAGGGTCAAATAGCTAGCCACAAATCATAAATCCGGCAAATAAAACAAGTCAGAGTTTGAACTCAGGTCTTCCACCTCTAGAACCTGTGCTTTATCATATCCTCCTTATCTACATCTGTTTTTCTTTAAATTCATCTTTATATCTTTAGTGTGTAGCTCAATGTCTGGCATGTATATTCAATAAATGTTTCTGAAAGCACGATAAGTTTAGTTTATTGTGACATCCAAACTCCCCCACTAGGAGAAATAAGGAAACTCTCACTATTTTTTAATGCAAAACTTCTTCACCAACCGAACTATGATCACTGGGATCCATGGGATTTGAACCCTGGCAGTGTGGGAAGGAGGAGTACGAAGACAAAAAGAAAGGAAATAAGTAATAGTTTCTACTTGTAGTATCTCCACCTGTACATATCTTATTTTAAGCACTTTGGCATATTTATACGGTAGATACACAAATAAGTTGAAATAAGACTACAAAGAAAAAAAATGTGGCCCAAACAAGTACATGAACTCCAGTGTCTGCAAACTAAAAATTAAAAAGACACAAAGCAAAAGAAGAATATCTGGACTATTTGAGGGCAAATTTATTCTACAAGAACATTTACCAAAATATCAGGTTACACTTAATGATCTGATGTTTTAGGTTTTTTAGTCAGACATGGTAAGGAATAACAGCATGTGGTGATAAATCATAGACTACTAGGCAACTCAGTAAAAGAAACCTGAAATAATTTGTTTTATGACAATTTCCAAGTTATGTCAAACATTATTATATTCTAGTTTAATTTGAACAATCAGCCACAGTCCTAAAGATGCTTGTGATAATCCTTTACCTGAACAGATCTCAACAAAGTTATTTGCAGCATTCACAACTTATCGGTTCTGATCTGATGAGAGTCTTACCATTTTTACATATCCCAAAGATCAAGCATCAAGAACCCTCTGGTGATCACAATAATTTTTTAAACACCAATAAACTAGTCTAAAGGAGCATCACATGTTATTAAAACATTTTATATACTATTTATACAAAATCTTTACTTAGACTGCTAAGTAGACAAAATAGAGATCACATAATGTAATGGAAAGAGCATGAGCTTTGGACATAGATTACTCTATCAATCACTAACTGTATGACCATACAAGTTACTCAGCTTCTTCGACCTTCTGTTTCTTCTCTGCAATGAACATGATACCATCTAACCTTTGGGGCTGTTTTAAGGAACAGAGATGTATAATTGCCTACCACCTACCAACTGCTAGTTACCTACTCAAAACGCTCACTCCCTTCCTCATTAACAGAATACTAATTTTGGATAAAGCAGTAATGTGCCTAAAATATCAACTTCCCAGACTCCCTTACATCCTGTGGCCACCATGTGACCCAGTTATAACCAATTAGATGAAAGTATGAGGTTTATCAACAAGGCTTGAAGGAAAACTGTTTTGCTGACAAAAAGCTAAGATGTCTGGAGAGGAAACAACCATCTTGCAATCACTGGGCAAAAGCCACCCTCAAGGATAGCAGAGAAGAAATATAGGAGCCTGTGTTCCTGATGGCATTATAGAACTGACATAAACACTGGACTGCCTATATCTAGACTTCCCGTTACCTGAAGAAAAAAAGTCCTATTTGACTAAGCCACTGTACTTAGGTTTCTGTTACACGCAGCTGAACACAATCCCAACTCACACAGTATGTAAAAGGACTTAGGAAAAGGATCCAACACCCACATCAGTTAAGGTAATTATTCCACAAAACTTCTTATTTAACAGAAAGTGTGAAGTTACTCATCAATGAAGCAATGAAAAGAAGGGATGCCAACTAACACACACACATACACACACACAACCAAGTTATTAAAAACACATATTATATTCACTTAGATAAAAATTCTATTAGTAGAAGATCAAAGAGTGAGTAGCTTTAATCAATAAAGGTGTCCTTGATGAGATTGAGAGTAAAAACTATAATTAGGTGAACATTCTATTACTATAGTCTATATATTCATTTACTAACATTTACAGCAAACCCACAACACAATGTGCAAGCTATTGTGCTAAATGCTATGGAAATGAACTATATGAATTTGATTTGTTTTGTTTTGTTTTTGTGACCAGTAAGGGGTTCACAACCCTTGGCTTGGTGTTGCCCACACCACGCTCAGCCAGTGAGCGCACAGGCCAACCCTACACAGGATCCGAACCCGCGGCAGGAGCGCCGCACTCTCCGGAGTGAGCCACGGGGTCGGCCCGAACTATATGAATTTGAGACAGCTGTTAGAAATCAGATGGAAAATAAAGATCTAAATAAGGGAGAGGGGGGTAAACAAAAGTAGAATGAAGGATTCTATTTCAGATAAAGTAAACTGTAAAATGGAGAGTTAATAACAGATCAAATCAAGATTAAGAACAGGGTATTTTGTAAAAATACCAGAACTCTGACCTTAAAATAATGCAATAAGTTATAAAATGATAGTCAAAAGACAATACTACAACAATAATTTTCTGGATCAGAATACAGAAGAGTAGAGAGTATGACATGAAACAAAATAGTTAGAATAGATAGGTAACAAAATAATCAGGGAAAGGGACAGAAAAAGGTTGAGGATAGATCAGGTCAGAGTCACAAAATAAAATTAGCGATAAAAAAGAGAAAAGATAGGATGAAGCTTTAAAGGCAAAATTTAAGTTAACCCAGTTACAACTTTAAATCCCACTCACCTACCCTTTACCAGCTCCCCTCCTACCACCTAAGGAAACTTATTATCACCTTTAAATCTTTTCTTCTACAAATTATCCCAATCCTCCTCTTTAACAGTCCCCCTTTCCTTATCCTTTTGAGTCCTGAAAGATGTATTAAATTCCTGTTTTATCAACCAATTTTTCTAGTACTCTTCAAACAACGTTTTCATACAATACATATTCACAATACTAAAAGCAATTGTTCTAGATGTTCTTCTGGCAAAACTTTCGGTTTATAGAAGTCTATCAAAGGGATTAAAATGAAGAATCACTAAAAACTGCTGAGGGTGACAGTTCAGGAAATTAACCTTAAAATTAAAGAACAACAGTATACCGGCATTAGAAGAAAATACAGACTTTTAAAATCTAGGGTGGAAGGGCTTCCTAAAGTAAGATGGAAATTACAGAAGCCTTTAAGGAAAAGATTACAAATTCAAACATATAGAAATGAAAAACTCCATAAGACAAAAGACACCATGCCCAAAATAAAACAAGCAAATAAGTGATCAAGAGAAAATACCTGTAACTAAAACAATACAGGATTATTCTAGTTACATAAGAGCTCCTACAAATCAATAAAAACCAAAACCATAATAAAACAGAAGTAAAGCATCCAAACAAGAAATTCTCAGAAGAGAAATACAAATGCCCCCACATATATGGATACTCAGCTTTCCTAAAAATCAGGAAAATTCAAATTAAATAAACAATATATTTTTGATTCAACAGGTTGATAAAATTAAAACCCATAACATCTACTGTAGATAAGAATGAGAGAGTATACAGTTGGTGACCATGTACAACAGAAGAGGCAATTTGGCAATATCTATTGAGATTTTAAGTACAGATTCTCTTCGACCCAGTAGTTTCACATCTATAAATCTATCCTAGAGAAAAGCACACACACACAAAAAGCGTACAAAGATGTTCACTGCAAGCACTGTTTGAGTTCAAAATAATGAAACAGTACTACAGGAGTGAACTTGGAAAAAGATTCTTTTTGGACAACATTGAAGAATGTGGAGGACATTTTGCTAAGTGAAATAAGACCCACACAGAAAGATAATCCTTAAAGAGGCCCAATTAAATCACATGGAGTATTTCTCGGACTAAAACACCTGATTTCCAAGTTTAAAAAAAAAAAAACAAAAAACCACAAAAGAAATGGTCATTATTAGAAAGTGTAATTCATATTTCAGAAAAACAAATGCAGGAAATATTTTTAAAATAGAAATCACGAGGGTAAAGATAAACTCAGAGGACAGATTCAAGAAACTCAATGTGAGAGTTTCAAAAAGAGAACAGAAATAAATCAAAGATATAAAAAAAGTTTTTCTAAGTTAGTGGTTCTCATACTGTGCTCTCTGGAAGAGCAGCATCAACAACACCTAAGAACTTATTAGACATGCAAATTATCAGCCCCACCTACATCTACGAAATCAGAAACTGGGGGTGGGTTCCAGCAATCTGTGTTTTAGCAAGCCCTTCACGTGATTGTGAGGCATGCTAAGTTTGAGAACCACTGTTCTAAACTGGGGGGTGGGGCGGGGGGAGATTTAAGCCTTAAGATTTAAAGAGCTCTGAGTTTCAGAGATGACTCATTCATTCATTCAACTCATTCAGCAAGTAATTATTAATTCTCTACTATGTGCCAGCACTCTTCCAGGTACTGGAGAACACAGCAAGGAACCAGTCAGTAAGTCCCTGTCCTCAGTGAGCTTAGAGTCTATATAAATAAATAAGTAAAACATAGTATGTCAGAAGGTATTAAGCCATATAGGAAGAAATAATAAATAAAACAGAGAAGGGGAACGGGAATACTGGGCATTGAAGAAAAGGGAGGTTGGAGAGCTGCAATTTTAAACAGGATAAGCAAAAACTTGAAGAAAGAGATGAAGTGAGGTATGCAAATACCTGGGGAAAGAGAATTCCAGGCAGAAACAACAGTAAATGCAAAGGTCCTAAGCCAGGAGCACACTAAACTTGTTAAAGATCGACAAGAAGGCCTGTATAATTAGAGAACAGTGGATCAGGGGACAGGAGGGAGGGGTAATAGAAAAAGTAGATGAGATCAGAGAAATGACTGGAACCAAAAGGTGTAGGGCCTTATTAACTCTTGGAAGAACTTAAGTTTTTATTCTATGAAGAAAAGGGCAGGTATTAAGAAGAGTAAAAATAAGATCTGATATTTTAAAAGGATCACTCTGGATGCTGTGTTGAAAAGAAACTGTAGAAGCAAACCATTAGGAGGCTGTTACAGTAATCCTAGATACGTGATATTAGTAGCTTGGACCAGGATGGAGTCAGGAGTGGTCACATACTAGGTATGTTTTCAAGGCATAGCCAATAGATCTCCTAACAGATTGGATGTGGAGAGTGAAAGAGAGAAATCAAGAATGACACCAACAGTCTAAACAAGTAGAAGAACGGAGCTGCTATCAAAAAGATGGAAAAGACTACAAGTAAAATAGACAGAGGAGAGAAGAGGATAGTGAGAAGTTTCATTGGGGGCAAATGCACTTAAGATATCTATTAGACATCCAAGTAGAAAAGTCAAGTAGTTGGACATACAAATCTGAAATCTGAGAAAGAAATTTGGGTTGAATATATACATCTGGAAGTTATCAGCATAGAGACAGTAAACAGAGATATAAAACTGAATGAGATTATCAAGGGAGTGGTGCAAACTGAGTTCCCATGAGATGAAGACTTAGAACCGGCTATTGTACAAGGAAGGGTACTTCAAAAAGTTCAGTAAAAGATTCATATTATCTTTCAATCCTATCTAGCAACAGAGAGGTCACTAAAGTCTTCCATAGAGCAATTTCACTGAAATAGTGAGGGCAAAACTCTGATTAGAAGGGATTCCAGGCAAGATCCAGCAGCCCAGCCCAGTGCACACAGAGCGGGAAGACGTCCGGCTAGGGAGGCGGAGACTCGGCAGAAAACACACACCCTGCGGGCCGCCACTGCGAGATCCAGTAGCCCAGCCCAGTGCGCACAGAGCTGAGAGACGTCCAGCTAGGGAGGCGGAGACTCGGCAGAAACCACACACCCTGTGGGGCCCCCAATGCGTGATCCAGCAGGTAGGCTTCACCGCAGGCACCCGGCTCCATCCCCAGCCCCGCCTAGTGCACTCGGAGAAGGGAGACTTCCGGCAGGGGAGGCGGAAACTCCACGGGGACCACACTGCTGCCGCGTGAACCAGCAGCCCGGCCCAATGTGCACGGAGCATAGAGACATCCAGCAAGGGAAACAGAAGCTCCGTAGAGTCCACACAACCTGTGGGGGGGCCACCGCCACGTGATCTAGCAGCAGGAAGGCTTCACTGCCACCACCCAGCTCCATCCCAAGCCTGGCCTAGTGCGCACAGAGCAGGGAGACATCCTGTAGGGGAAAGGGAAGCTCTGCAGAGACCACATGCTCTGTGCTGCCTCGGTGCCGGGCCAGAGTGCACGGAACAGGGAGAAGTCTGGCACAGGAAGTGGAAGCTCAGCAGAGATCACACACCCTGCGGTACCGCCCCGTGATCCAGCAGCCCAGCAGAGTCCAAGCTGACTAGAGAGGTGGCTCCCCGGAGAGGCAGAAGACCCGAGGCAACCACACACACACAAGGCACTAGAGGCCAACTGAGCAGTCACGGAGGGAGCCATACCAAACTGGCAACCACAGCAACACCTTAGTTAGTCAATAGTGTCAAACCTGTTGATTGTGAAACCCCCTGCCACAATGAATAAACATCAAAAAAAAGATACCAGAAATACAAAAAATCAAGAAAGTACACCACCAAAAGTTAATAAATCTCAAACTCTAGATCCTATAGAACAAGAAGCTCTTGAAATGACTGACAAGGAATTTCGAGTGATAATTCTAAGGAAACTGAATGAAATACAAGAAAACTCAGCTAGACATCATGATGAAAGGAGGAAAAGTATACAGGATCTGAAAGAGGAAAGGTACAAGGAAATCAATGTCCTGAAAAAAAAATGTAGCAGAACTGGCTGAACTGAAGAAGTTATTCAGCGAAATAAAAAACACAATGGAGAGTTTAACACACACGCTTGCAGAAGTTGAAGAGAGAACCTCTGAACTTGAAGATGGGCTGTTTGAAATAACACAAGCAGACAAAAAAAAAGAAAAAAGAATCAAAGACATGGAAGAAAATCTGAGAGAGATAGCAGACAACCTTAAGCGCTCAAATATCCGAGTCATGGGTATTCCAGAAGGGGAGGAAAAAGGAGATTGCATTGAAAACATATTCAACAAAATAGTGGCAGAAAACTTCCCAGGCATAGGAAAAATCACAAATCTTCAGATCCAGGAAGCTCAACGATCTCCAAATGTATTCAACTCAAAAAGGTCTTCTCCAAGACATGTTATAGTCAAATTGGCAAAACTCAAAGACAAAGAGAGAATCTTAAAAGCTGCAAGAGAGAAGCGTCAAATCACCTATAAGGGAGCCCCAATCAGGCTAACATCAGACTATTCATCACAAACCCTAAAAGCTAGAAAGGAATGGGATGATATATTCAAAATACTAAAAGACAAGGATTGCCAGCCGAGAATACTCTACCCTGCAAGGCTATCCTTCCAAAATGAAGGGCAAATAGTATATTTCTCAAACAAACAAAAACTGCGGGAGTTCACCACCACACGACCACCCTTACAAGAAATTCTCAAGGGAGTACTAGGTTTGGTTCCTGAAAAATAACTACCACTGCCATAAAAACCCAAGAAAAATCAAAACCCACTAGTATAATAAAAATGGCATTCATGAAGAGAAAACAAACAAAAACGCTATCTACAACCTAAGGAACCAACAAACACAAAAAACAAACAGTAAATCAGAAAGCAAGGAACAAAAGACACCTAAGACAACCAAACAACCAATAAAATGCCAGGAATAAATCAACACATTTCAATAACAACTCTTAATGTAAAAGGCTTAAATTCCCCAATCAAAAGACACAGACTGGCTGACTGGATCAAAAAGGAGGACACAACTGTATGCTGCCTACAAGAGACCCACCTCACCCATAAATACTCACATAGACTAAGAGTGAAAGGATGGAGAAAGATTTACCATGCAAACAGAAAAGAAAAACGAGCTGGAGTGGCTATTCTTATATCTGACAAAATAGACTTTAAACTAAAAACCATAAAAAGAGACAATGAGGGACACTACTTAATGATAAAAGGACTGATCCATCAAGAAGACATAACAATCATAAATATGTACGCACCCAATGTTGGAGCAGCCAGATTTATAAAACAAACTCTATTAGACCTAAAGAAGGAAATAGACACTAATACCATAATAGCAGGGGACCTGAACACCCCACTGTCAATATTGGACAGATCATCTAGGCAAAGAATCAGCAGAGAAACACAAGATCTAAACAAGACTCTAGACCAATTGAACTTGGCAGATATCTACAGAACATTCCACCCAACAACCTCAGAATATTCATTCTTCTCATCAGCACATGGATCATTCTCCAGGATAGATCACATATTAGGTCACAAAGCAAGTCTCAACAAATTCAAAAAAATTGGAATTATCCCATGTATTTTCTCAGACCACAATGGATTAAAACTAGAAATCAATAACAAACAAAACTCTGGAAACTATACAAACACATGGAAATTAAACAACATTCTACTTAATGGCATATGGGTCCAAGAAGAAATCAAGCAGGAAATAAAAAAATTTATTGAAACTAATGAAAATAATGATACATCATACCAAAACCTGTGGGATACTGCAAAAGCAGTATTAAGGGGGAAATTTATTGCATTAAATGCTCACCTCAGAAGAATGGAAAGATGGCAAGTGAACAACCTAACACTTCACCTTAAAGAACTAGAAAAAGGGCCGAGCCCGTGGCGCACTTGGTAGAGTGCTGCGCTGGGAGCGCGGCGACGCTCCCGCCGCGGGTTCGGATCCTATATAGGACTGACCGGTGCACTCACTGGCTGAGTGCCGGTCACGAAAAAACGACAAAAAAAAAAAAAAAAAAAAAAAAAAAGAACTAGAAAAACAAGAACAATCCAAACCTAAAGTTAGCAGACGGAAAGAAATCATTAAGATCAGAGCAGAACTTAATGAAACTGAAACCCAAAAAACAATACAAAAGATCAATGAATCAAAAAGTTGGTTTTTTGAAAAGATAAATAAAATTGACAAACCATTAGCATGGCTAACAAAAAAAAGAAGAGAGAAGATTCAAATAACAAAAATTAGAAATGAAAAAGGCGATATTACAACTGATTCATCTGAAATACAAGGAATCATTCGAGACTACTATAAACAACTATACGCCAACAAATTTGAAAATCTGGAGGAAATGGATAAATTTCTGGACACACACAAGCTCCCAAAACTGAACCATGAAGACATAGAAAATTTGAACAGACCAATAACAATAAAGGAGACTGAAGCCATTATCAGAAGCCTCCCAACAAAGAAAAGGCCAGGACCAGACGGATTCACAGCAGAATTTTACCGAACATTCAAACAGGAATTGACACCGATTCTTTACAAACTATTCCAAAAGACTGAAACAGACGCAAATCTCACAAACTCATTCTATGAAGCAAACATCATCCTGATACCAAAACCAGGTAAGGATATAACCAAAAAAGAAAACTCCAGGCCGATATCCTTGATGAATATAGATGCAAAAATCCTCACTAAAATACTAGCAAACAGAATACAGCAACACATACGTAAAATTATTCACCACGATCAAGTGGGATTCATCCCAATGATGCAAGGTTGGTTCAACATACGCAAATCAATAAATGTGATACACCATATTAATAAAATCAAACACAAGGACCATATGATCATCTCTATAGATGCTGAGAAGGGATTCAAGAGTGAATGAACTCCAACAATACAAAAATACATACACAAAAAACTATTCACTACAGTATTATTTTTTATTGAAAAATACTAGAAACCTATGTTTGGGCACATTCCTATGCCCGAACATAGACTGACTGAATAAATCACAGCACATATACACTATGGAATACTATATAGCTGTAAAAAAATTTAAAAAGTATAAAGAAGATATCTATAAAGTAATATGAAATGATTTCCATGATACGTTAAGTAAAAACGTAAAATGCAAAAGCGTATTATAGCATGCTACGTTTTCTTTATGAATTAAGAGGAAATAAGAAAATATACAGTATATGCCAATGTTTTAGAAGAATAAACACGAGAAGAATAAACCAAAAACATTTGGCAGCCAGGCTGTAAAGCAGAGAGAGATCTTGCTCATTTTAGAAAGCTGGGGGCTCAGCTACACAGCACAGAGAGGTTTCTGAAAACCTGCCAGCACAGACACCAAGACCTTCTGATGAGAAAGTCCTGACACCACACTCAAAACGTGAAGCCAATGGTGGACTGAAATAAACTAAAGCTATAACTAAAGCCTTCCCATAAAATCAGACTCACCCAGCCTCCCATTCCAGTTACTGGACAGAAGCAGCAGGATGCCCTTTTCTGGAGGTAAACAGTACTTACCTCACTCTCTGCTGTTCATTATACAAAATAGCTACCATACTGTCAAAAACTTCGGTAGGCTCAAAAGAAGTAAGAAAATGTGACCTGAACTAATAACTCATTGCCTCTCAGCTCCAAACTCATCCTGGCACTTGGTTCCAGCAGCACAAACAGCTTCTCTAGCATCAAGCTGCTTACTACAGCATGTGCAGCTTCTCCAGTGTCCTCCTCCTGTACTGCATGGTGGCCAGGGGACCCAACGGTCAGCACCTTCTCCAGCACCCTCCCTCTGGTGATTTTGTTGTGTAGTACTGTGGATGAGACATCTCCACTTGTATAGCTTTACTTGACAGGGCAAATTTCCAGCAAGTTCTGGAGGGCAGATTTTCAGAAAGTTCTGCCAGCACAGCACCACAGTGATTTAGCTGCCACTCACTGAACCATAGCCATGCCCTTTCCATAGAATTTGAATGTTAGCAGGGGCTGAGGGAGCACTCTTCCTTGGACACTCTGTCTCAGTATAGGAGCAGTGGCTTCTCATCATATCTGCTATTCCTATATCCTCTTTCCTTACTAGCCAATCTCTCATTACTCCAGTTCCCTATTACAATTAAGAATTCTTTTGAATTACGATGTAGTTTCTCTCTCATGACTGGACTCAGACTGATACAGAAGTCAAACCAAAAAATACTTAATGTATGACTCATGTATACATAAATCATATATGAAGTAGAAGAATAGGCAAAACTAATTTATGATAGTAGAAGTCAAAAAAAGGGTTGCCTCTTGGTTGGTGGAGAGGGGGAGAACTGGATAAAAAGAGGCATGAGGAAACTTTCTTAGATGATAGACATCTTCTATATCTTGTTTGAGGTATTAACTAGAGATGTATACAACTGTCAAAACTCACTAAATGAACATTAATATCTTTGCATTTTATTCCATGTAAATTATACCTCAATTAAAAGAAAAAAAAAAAGAAATCCAAGGCTTCATGGAGAGATGCCTGATTATACTGCTGGGGTGGGAATGCATAATATAAGCCTGGAACATCATGTTGTTCTGGAAAGTAAGATAATGATCAGGGCATATAATCAGGAGCCAGCCTAAAGCTGCTCCCACTGGCCAAATCAGGGACAATTGGAGCATCAAAATAAATAACAGAAATAGGTCATAATCCTCTGAATAAAATCAACTTATTGAGTTGATTCTGTTGATTAAGGATACAGGGTAGCTTCTATGGCTCTTCCTTATAGTAGAATGTCAACTAATAAATACAGACAAAATAGCTGAGTTAGAGAAATCATCACTTTGCAAATATCCTAGTAATAATTAACTCCAATAAGAATTATTAATGGATATTAAAACTGGTGGATGAAACCTCAATGAGCAACAGGAGATTTACATAATTTCAAAATATCTCCCAATAAATTACTTACATACTACAAAAAGAAATAGCAACCTTACAGTGGTGAAACCTGTTGGACACCACCCTAAGGATCAAAGTTAACATTACAAATAATAGGTCAAATTGAAATCATGTGCCTCCTAATAGGATGCAACGAGAAGGACACACATCACTTATGTAGTATTCCTGCCCCAAAAATACATAACATGAGGAAACGACAAACCAAGTTCAGGTATAGGCTGTACTCTTCAAAAGTGTCAATGCCAAAAACCACAAGAGATGCTGAGACCTGCTCCAGATTAAAGATGACTAAATCTCCAACGAAATGCAATGTATGATATTGGAATGAATCCTGGACTGGAAGAAAATGCTATAAAGACATACTGGAGGAAGAGACAAAATTTGAATATAGACTGGATTAGGTAATGCTATTATATCATATTAAATTTCCTGATTTTAAGTTGTATGAGAATGTCCTTGTTCTTAGGAAACAAACAATGTAGTGTTTAAGCATAAACACAAATTGCCTACAACTTACTCTCAAATGATTTAGAAAAACAAAATATGTATATAGGCAGAATAATAATGCACCTGTAACAAAATGTTAGCAATTGGTGAATCTGCATGAGGGAGATTTTTGGTACCATTTTTCTAACTTTCTTGTATGTTTTCATTTCAAAATAAAAAGTTTAAAAAAGAATGGAGGAGAAAAACAAGAGAGAGGAGTATAGACAACTCTTGAAGGGTCTGCTACAAAATGGAACAGAAAAATTGGGTGGCAGTTAAAAAGGGAAGTGAGGACAAGAGAACTTTTTTTTCTAACAAGAGAGAAATGACATGTTTGAATGCTGATGAGAATAAACCAGTTAGAAATGAAAAAATTGAAGGGCCAGCCCTTGGTTCACTTGGGAGAGTGTGGTGCTGATAACACCAAGGCCAAGGGTTCAGATCCCCTTACCAGTCATCTTTAAAAAAAAAAAAAAATGAAAAAATTGAAAGAAGCAATGTTCTCAAGCAAGCAAGAGTGAAGATGATCTAGCACACAAATGAAGCAGTTGACTGTAGATAGAAGAATGCAAAGTTCTCTGGTAACTGTAAAAATATGTGGATACAAATGCCAGTAGATGGGTAGATGTGACTATGGGCTTCCACAGACGTTCTCTTCAACTTTTTCAGTAAAGTAGGAAGAAAGTTATTATCTGAGAAAAATGGAAAGAAATATTAGAAATGTGAGATGAGAGAAAAAAATGTGAAATAATTATCCACCCAGACTCCCACCTCCTAGACTAAGGATATATGGCATGACTACCTGGCAGCATAGGGTCCCATTAGAGATTTGTGGTCATGAATTTAAAATGAAACCAATTAGTAAGGTTGTGTGCTTTTCACTAACCACATTCAGCTTCATGGATGCAGGTACGGACAATGTGGAAGGTTGGATTTAACCAGAAATGTGGTTTTGGCTCAGCAAGGACAATGAATCAAGGAAGAGGAAACAGTGTCAAAGGTAAGTGCAGAGATAATTATGACATTTAAGCTGAGAAAGGATGGGAGTGAGGCTATCAAGAGGGTGAGATAGTGCGAAATGGTGGTAAAATCAATTGATCAGAGGTTGTAGTGGGGTTAAAGGATTATTGGAGTCAAGGTACTAGAAGGAGAATTATAGAAAGATGGCAAATAGTGGCCAGAAAGTGGAATGCATAAAACAAATTATGGAGAGGTTGCAGTTATTAGTCAGGATCTAGAGTATGACTATGGGAGTGAATGAGGTAAAGTGAAAGACAAGATCACTGAAGAAAAATTCAAAGGACTGAAAGATCAAAATGTTGAAAAAATCTACATGATTGAAATTACCAATAATTAAGATCAGAAGTAGTATTGGGGGAGAAGCTAATTAAAAAAGAGTAAGAAGGGAGAATCTTGTAATCCTGTGTAATCAAGAATTTGGCTAACCTTTGCCCCCAGTTCCTGGGAAGTAGTCTCTAAATCTTGGGAATTTCTTGAGTGATGAGGTGTCTTAGTTATTCATGTTGGACCCTGATAGTTTCTGCTAACGAGGTGACTCATGGTGGACCCCTAGATAGTTTGTGGTAATAAAATGACTCAGGATGGGGATTGGCTACCCAGAAAGGCCAACCACATGATTAGTGGGTTAGGGCTTTGAGCCATGGGATATTAGCCTGTCCAGAGCTGGGGGTAGGGTGGGGGGGGATGAAGATTAAGTTCAATCAGTGGCCAATGACTCACTCAGTCATGCTTACATAATGAAACTCCAAGAAAAACTCTGGACACTGAAGGTTGGTTGAGCTTCCCTAGTTAGCAATACTCAGTGTGTCCTATTATATACATCAATGTGCGAGAAGGGTAATGTGTTCTGACTCCACAGGGGGAAAGCATCACAAGTTTCACATCTGGAAGCCTCCCAGCCCTATGCATCTCCTTCCTTTGGCTGATTCTGATTTGTATCCTTTATGCTACAATAAAACTGTAATCACAATTATGGTGCTTTCCTGAGTTCTATGAGTTGTCTTATGAAACCAACTTGAGGGGGTAATGAGAACCCCCAAATTTGTAGCCAGATGGTCAAAAGTGAGGGTGGCTCTGGGAACCCCCAAGACTGCAGCTGGCATGTGAAGTGAGAATAGCCTTGTGGAGGATGTGCACTAACTTGTGAGGTGTAGCCTAACTTTGGGTAGTCAGCATCAGAAATCATTGTAAGGAATGAACCAGGAGATACAGTCAACAGCAATAATATGGTGTTGTAGATAATATAATCTCAAAGCTAGAGAATTTTAGGGAAGAGAGAAAGAGAATAATCTGAAAGCTGAAAAGGGGGGGTAAAGAGGACATCTATCTCCAGGTCCAGTGGTCTGAGACATATGGGAAGGGGAGAAAAAAAAAAGGTGGGGTAGGGGAGTATCACTTGAGAGAGCAGCAGGGGAAGCAACATCCTCAGAAGAAATAAAATCCCTAGAGCACTCCAAGTTTTAACAGATGTGAAGATAAGGAGGAATCAGTAAAAGAAATTCAATAAAATGGAGCACACAGTGACATCAGACATCCAAGATATAGGGTATCCTGGAAGCCAGGACTTCAAGGAAGAGAGATTAATCAATTGTATCAAATAGTGGTGACAGGTTAAACAAAACAGAAACTAAGCAATCACCACTGGACTGAGCAAAGTAAAAGCCACTGAAGATCATAACAAGCAGTTTCAGTGAAATGATGGAGGAGGAAGCCTGACTGGAATGGGTTCAAAAGAGAATGGAGATTTGACTTTTCAGCACTCCGGAAATCAACCCAAGGCATACAACAAAGAAGCATTTATTCATAAAAACTACTTAACTTTGGTTAAGAACAATGCAAGCCTGCAAATTTTTGCTTGGTGCTACTCTTATTCTCCCCAATCCCACCCCCTAAAAACAGTTCAGCCAGGGTGGGGTGGGCTGTGAAAACCAGCAGCTTTGTTACCACTGCCAAAAATGACTTAACTTGTTTTGTAGCACTATCAGTTAAAGTAGCCATCTCAGTGGCAAGTGAACAGGGAGGGCAAGCATCTCTACTAGCCTGAGGCTGTAGTCTGTTTGAAGCAAGCAATGGAATAAAGGACTATCTGAGGACTTAACAGGAAGTTCCAAGTGGTGAGATAGCCATAAGAAGTTGACAATCCTTTTCTATATATTCCATGTATTTATTTTATCATTATCTTAGCAAAGGTGCCAAGATAACGCAATGGAAGAAAGGATAATCTTTTCAGCAAATGGTACTGGGGCAACTGGATATCTGTATATGTAGGAAAATGAACTTAAATCCTTATCTCATGCCATATACAAATATTAGCTCAAAATGAATCACAAACCCAGTAATTCCTCTCCTAGGAATCTACCCAAAAGAAATTAAAACATAATGCCCACTCTAAGGCTTGTACTCATAAATGTTCACAGCAGCATTATTCCTAAAAGTCAAATACTAGAAACAACCCAAATGCCCATCTGGTGAATGGATAAACAAAATGTGGTATATCCATATAATGGAGTAATATTCAGCAATAAAAAGGAATGAAATACTGATACATGGTCAACATAGATTAACCTCAAAAACATTACACTGAGGAAAGAAAGCCAGAAGCAAAAAAAAACTACATATTGTAAAACAAAACAAAACAAAACTACATAGGGTATGATTCTATTTATATGAATGTCCAAAGACCATTTATAGGAACAGAAAGATCAGTAGTTGCCTAGGGCTGGAGTTGGGAATGGAGACTGACTGCAAATGGGCTCAAGGGAACTTGCGGGAGTGGTAGAAATGTTCTAAAATTGGATTGTGGTGATGGCTGCACAACTCTATAAATTTACCAATAATAACTGAATTGTACACTTACAATGGGTGAATTCTATGATATGTAAATTATACCTCAATAAAGCTGTAAAAGAGAAAGAGAACTGGATAAGGTGAACGTTTTTGCAGAGTCTGGTATAAATGAGAGAAAAGAAATTAGGTGGTAATTAGAAGGATGTAAGGCCAAGAGAGGGTTTCTTCTAGACGAAAGAAAATTGCAGTATGTTTTGATGCTGTTGACAGTGATCCAGAAAACCAGAACAGAGGAAGGATTATAGGAACAATGTCCTTGAGAAGGTGAAAAGGGGTGGGCTCTACTGGGCACTGGAGAGAGTCATTTGGACAAAAGAAAAGACAGTTAATACAAAGTAACATTCTTAGTGAAACAAAAAGCAAGGTCACCAGCTGAGGAAGAGGATGGAAAAGGAAATGTTGGAAATTAGAGTGTGATGGAGTTTAGATGTGTTGTCCCCTCCAAAACTCATGCAGAAATTTGATCCGCAATGTGGCAGTGTTGGAAATTGACCGAGTCATGGGAGCAGATGCTTCATGAATGGACTAATGCTCTCCCTGGGGGAGGGGGGATTAATGAGTGAGTTCTCACTCTATTAGTTTCCGCAAGAGCTGGCTGTTTAATAGACCCTGGCCCTTCCTCTCTATCTCTCTCTTGCTTCCTCTCGCCATGGGATCTGCTTGTACCTGCCGGCTGCCTGACACTTTCAGCCATGAGTAGCAGCAGCCTGAGGCCCGTGCCAGATGCAGCTGTCCCAGAATCGTAAGCCAAAAAAAGCTCTTTTCTTTATAAATTACCCAGTCTCAGGTATTTCTGTTATAGCAACACTAAACGGACTAATACAGGGTGCAAGGGAAAGATATATCATTTAAGCAACTATGAGTTTAAAAGAACTAGAGTAATAGAGTAGGACAGCTGTGCAGCACTAAACAATGAATTTAAAGCTATCAGGTACTGGTCAAGAATGTAAAGTCAACATAGTTGTTTTGCTCCAGCCATACTGACCTATAAGTATACAGGTATAAAACAGGTAGAATTGGTTTCAACTGGGGTCGGATTTTGTCAGCAAGAACAACGAATGGAGAGAAGCCAGGAGGGTTGAGAACAGATTCAGGGGAGCAACTGTAATGACAGACTACGTAATTCAGCTAGTTAGAAAAGGAAGAGAAGATATGAGGGTACTGTTGTAACAGAAAAAGTGGTAAATGAAACGGTCCCAGGGAAGTCAAAGAATTAAGGTTGTTGGGTACTAGAAGCCAGTCAGAAAAACAGGAGGTCATAGTTGGACAGTAAAATGTCAGAAACTGATGTTACAGAAAGTTGTAGTTATCAGTAATAATATGTTCTAAGGCAGTGACTCTCAATCCTGGCTGCACTTTAAAGTCACCTTGGAAAACTCTTAAAAATAACATCCCAGGCTACGTCTCAGACTAACCAAATCAGAATATATGGGAGCTAAGTCCTAGGCACCTATAGTTTTTCAAAGCTCCCCAGTTAATGCAGATGGACTAATGGTTTAAAAACATCTGCATAGGACATGCCATAGAAGTGAATGGCTGAGATTGAAGCCAAGATAACTAGAGGAGAGGAAACCAAGCGGCCAGAGTATTAGAAGAATGATCTGTATGGATACTGAAGTGATCAAGAATAACAACTGGACTAGCAGGAGAGTGACAATGAGCCCAGAAGAAGTCTAGATGCAATGATGAGAAGCAAAGAGAACATCTTTGTTCTCAATAGGAGGAAATGCCACTAAAGAACTCTTCAGGAGAAGGATAACCCTCAGGAGGAGAGCGAGGTTTCAGTTCAGCAAGGAGATGAAGGTATTGTTTGGAAAAGTTAAAAATAAAGGGAGTTTTGCAGATGACTGACTGAGCTCCAGAAGGTGCAGAGGAAGGGTTTCATGGCCATAGAAGAGTGAAAATTGAGGTCAGACAAGAGAGATGAAGGAAAGAGAAGGTTCAGACCAAACTAGTGGAGGAGAACATAGCCAGGAAATCTCAAAAAGCAAGCTGCCATACTTTTTTAACACTACAGAAAAATAATAGGAAAAAAAAAAAAAAAAACTCTGTGAAGATAGAAAAAGCTTTCCTAAACCCAGCCACATTCTAAAAGATACTTAAAAAATAATAATTTCAAATAAAAATTAGTCACTGAAAAGTATCAAGGTCAATCCCATACAAAGCTGTTACTATAAGACAGAATAAGGAGCAGAATAACATCCCTGCAGACAATGAAAGCATACCAGAAAGACATGCCCACACAGCAGATTAAAATTGTAACATACTATTTCAAAATGAGCTAAAATATCTTAAGAAAATGACACAAGACATGAAAGAACAACAGAAGTAAGAATTATAAAAACTCAAAATAAGATGACCTAACTCAGAAAAAATTAAAAGGAAAAAATCATTCCAGAAATGAACACAAGAGTGAATGAATAAAAACAGATAATCGCTTAAGAAAAATAGAAGGCAAAAAAAGAAAAATCTTAAAACTCAAGAAGAAACAAGATAAAAAGGATTTGAAAGTAATAAATACTGAAGACAAGCAAAAGAAAATTGAACATGCAGACAACAGAAGCCACTGAAAAAGAAAACTAAAGCAAGAAACAGTAAAAATAACAATTCAAAAAACTTCCTGAAACAAAAAAAAATTGAAACTACATTTTGGAAGAGCACAATGCACACCTGATAATATCAACTCATAATGACCAAAATGACATATTTCAGTAAAATTACTAAACTTAAAGAATAAAGGGGAAAAATAAGTAAAAATTGGGGTCAGAAAGGGGGAAACATGGGACTATACAGATAGGAATTAGAGTCCAGCAAATGAGAGATAAACTGGCAGTACTGGGTTTCTCATGATACAAAAGGGATAAAGTATACAATGAGATCAGATCTGATAATCTCAGGGCATATAAACGTGGTAAAACTGCAAGTTTGGATACTGTGTCAAGAGATAAAAAGAAAAAAGAAAAAGAAAAAAAAAACACTGCATGTGTAGAAGATAGAGAATAAACCAGCTATTTATAAAGAAAGGATAAACAGACTGGCAACAGACTTCTCATTAGCTGAGCAAGAAGGTTGAAGACAATGGTATAACATGTATATTCTATAGGGGGAAAAGGATTATGATTCATGAATGCTATATTTGGTCAAGACAGCATTCACTGATCAGGATTTTTTAAAAAGCATCTTCATTCAAGAAAGGATTCAGAAATTATGTGACATATACTCTGAGGAAATTATTCTGAAATTTTATCAAATGCTTTCTTGCATTTATTACGATAGACATGGGGCTCTTTTTTTCAAGTCTCTACCACTTCTAGAGTTGCAGCTAGTAGTACATATATGGGCAAGTTCGAGAATATCATATATGACCAGTCCTGAAAATGGCATGGAAATGGCATGGAAATGGCTTCAAGACATTCAGATTCTAAGGAACACATAATTTTGCCAAGAAGCACAACAAGAAAGGCCTCAAAAAGATTCAGGCCAACATTTCCCAGGCAATGAGGTGTGTGTTAAGCCCAAAGCAATCAAATACAATATCTTAAAAGGTGCCAGCCCTAAATTGGATGATATCACCCATATCGTCCATCGCAGTCACTGAAAGTATGATGTCCAGGCTTTGGCAACCAAAGGCCAGTAGTGAGGTCAAGGCCACAGCACCAAGTCCACAAAGTCCTTGTCAAATATTCCAGAACAAAGGCTTTTGTCTATCAACTTCGAAGACCAAAGAATTGTACAATACAAAAATTGGACTGCCATTCACATGGGCAGACATCTCCCTATGCTGCTTTGTATAAATACAAAGCCCCCCAACTCTTCCCAAAAGAGAGAGATAATCATATAGTTTCTATCTCATAATTTTTAAATAAAATATGTTAATATTTTAATGTCCTTGCCTACCTGGAATAAGTCCTACTTGACTGTGATGAATTGTCTTTTAAATACACTGCTGGATTTGTTTTGTTAATATTTTATTTAGAATGTTTGCTTCTCTAGTCATAAGTAAGATGGGACTAATGTTTATAAGAGAAAAAAAAAAAAAAGAAACAATCCTAATGCCCATCAGTTGGGGAATAACAGAATAAATTATGGTACAATATGCTATGAAATATTATTCAGCTTTTTAAAGTTAATTAGAGTTCCACTTACTGAACTGAAGAGATAGCCATGATATATTACTGACTGAATAATGCAAGTTTCTCAGCAATGTAAATAATATCCCTATTTAATTAAAAAAACAAAAAACCTGTATGTGTGTGTATACTCATATATACTTAGTATGTTTTTGAGCAAAGAGAGAGACATTGAAAAATACTCATAAAAGTGTTGGTTAATGTTGGCTACCATGAAGAGTATAACTAGAGTGGGGAGAGACTCAAAGGGAAGGGAAAATATTAACTATTCACACCCTAGTTTGTTTATTTTAGTGGTTGCAAGCACATGTATTACTTTTGTAATTTTTTTAAAAAGGTAGAATGGGGGAAGGGGGTGGGAAATACCACTTGCCCATTATAAGTAATGACAATTAGTATTTGTTGACAATTAATAATTCTCTACATTTAACACATCCAAAGACAAAAATAGAACTAAATTATCTAAAGCAAGAAGAAAAATTATTAAGAAGTTCATTTACTTTAAAAAAGAAAACAATCTAATCTGGAACCAAAGTTGCATATAAGTGGTCTTTGTCAAGTGCATTAAGTAAGACGTCTTCAGGATAAATTATTTTTTATTTTTCAACTAACACAAACTTATAAGGTCATGCAGATTATGACAACTAAGGATGAAACTAAGAGGAAATGAGTCAAGCCTATCTAAAGAAAAATAAATAATTATACTGATGACACAAAGATTAGCAGAAATTGGCAAAGTATTATAGCAATAACTGAAACAGGAAAAAATTAGATTCTGAATAGTTAGCTTATCTATACTACAGAAAGAGGAGCAAAATTTTTCCAGTGTATTATTTTACATTGTAAATAGACAACTCCTTTTTTTTATTAAGTAGGTAGAGATCACAAAAACAAACCCTCCAAGCAGTCCACTTTGATTGTCTCATACAAATTTTTTAAAAAGAAAAATTACAAAAAGCTGCTGTCAACCTGGAGCGTGGGTGGGGGGAGGGCACAGTTCCACTTATTATTCACAAAAATGAGAGATGTTTGTAAAAGTTGAAAATGTTTACATGACCAAACTGAAAAAAAAATTGTCAAAGGGCTCGTTGTCTCAACAAGTGCTACAATTTGATTATTTTATAGAAAGAATTAAAAATTAATTTTTTGCCAAGAAATAGTCCAAAAAGAAATGCATAAGAGGCGTCTGCCCAGCAATATCTGAGTTTCTAAGTTTGCAGTTATTAAACACTCTTTCTCTTAGCATCAAATCCTTCATAAAAGAAGTTTGAGGATACATATAAAATAAATCAGTAACCAAACTACCATGGGTTTTTTAAATGCCTTGCAAGGCTGAAAATGAGAGCAAAATGAGATAACAAAGAAAATATGAATTGAAAAAGCCAGTAAAAAATTGCAGGGAGGAGCTAGGTAAAGCACACATCAAAAAACAGAAATCTAGGACACTTTCCAAAGCCCAATAAAAATTACTATTTATCACATACTAGACATTGTCCAAAGGATTTTTACTGAGATTATATCATTTCCTCATCATAAAAACCCTGCAAGATAGGTTTTTTGACCCTCATATAACCAATAAGTGACACAGCAGTAATTCAAACCTGTTTTCATGATTCAAAACTCATAAATTCATGTTTTCTGCTATAAATTGGTTTTATCAACTGAAGAATTTCAAAGCTTCTAACAACAACAGTATTGTCCTCCTATAATATAAGAGTGTCTGAATAACAACTTCCAAAGGAAGTCTCTCTTCCTCTTCAAAACCTTAAAAAGGAAGAGCTAAAATTCTCTACTGCTGAAGCAGGATTTGAATATGCAAGGGTACTTCTGAAAGCTTGTGGAAAATGAAATTAAGAGATAATGTGACTCTTTCCATGAACATTTTGAAGACCCCTCCTAAGTGGCTGGTCGGTTATTTGTTTGTGTGCTTTAATATGTCTTCATTCCACAGGTCTACTAAAGCTAATTACCTTCATTCACTCTAATTCACAATCCCCCGGAGTCCTACAGGATTCCATGGAATTTGAACAGAAATAGAATTCTAGAGAGTACAACAAATATCTACCAAGCTTCCATAGCCTGACTAGCTTTGCCTTATCAATTTTAGCAACTAGAACTAGAAATTGTACACCCCCCACCCCCATGCAAGACTATGAACAAAGGGCTAAAAGAGACTGTCTTCATTTAGGCAGACGGAATTTACTGAGATCTGAAGCAGATTCTCCAAGCCCAAAATGACTAAATCACACTATCTACACACCCACTCCCATTTCCAAATTTAATAACTGTAATCTACTTATAAGGCTAGATTCATATGTGGGGAAAGAGGGTCTCAATAGCAATAAAAAACTGGTGTCATATTTCTTCATGTTGTCAGTCTTTATAATGAGATGTCACCTAATCTTCCAGCAACCCCAGGAAACATAAAAAAGAACAAAATCTGATTTATCTCTACAGTTAGTTTTAATTACAGTGCAGGAGTTACTCTGAATAATATTTTATATGATGTATGTATGTACATTTCTTTAAACCTATATCCTGATGCCTAAAGTTTCCTCTAATTCCACAATAAGAGATGAGGTTTCAAAGGCATAACTGAGATAATTGTCAACAATCTTTACTCCATAAGTACATAATGAGCACCTACTATATACAAACTATGCTGATGCTGAAAATAAAAGATGAAAAGTCACAGTGCCTTCTTAAAATGAGCTCACAGACTAGTGATAAGACAGTCATATAAATAATTAAAATGTATTGTGACAACTGCTATGATGTGCTCATTTACCAAGTGCAAGGAGAGAATTGATAGAGAACAGCATGACCAAGCCCACCTGTAGGAGAAGGAAAAACCTTCTTCATTCAAAAGATACTGTTAGGGCCAAGACAGGATGGCTGAGGAGCAGTTTACCCAGAGAACAAAGGAAAAGGGAGGAGTAGTCCATGCAAAGGGAACTTCATAAAAAGGCATAAAAGGGTAAGAGAATATTACATACTGAAGGAACCACAGGAAATTCAGTATTGCTGAAGCATAACTTTGAGGAAAGTGGCAGACAATGAGTTTAAAGAAGAGGAAGGGACATGCTCACGAATGACCTTATACAGTTTGCTAAGGAGTTTCAATTTTATCCGTTCAGTGATGAGCAGCCACTGAAAGATTCGGAAGAAAAGAGTGACATGATCAGATCATCATTTAGAAAGGTCCCTCTGGTAGTAATGTGAAAGAAAGGTACATAAATTTGACATTAAATGGTAAAGATGTCTACTGGACAATTGAATTTTTTTAAAAAAACACTGACAAGATCATTCACTATCATGCTACTCAGTTTAAATGACTGACATCAGACTCTCTCAAGTTCTGAAAAAAAAAAAAATGTTTTTAATGAGTTTGATAATATATTCCATGCACTGAATAAAGGCAGAAATTGATATTATGAGAGAGAAAAGAGTAAAGAAAAGGCTTGATGAAGACTAACACCAACTTAATTCTTTTGCCTCTTAAACTTAGTCACGTTTACCTTCAATTATTCACAAGCGAACATAAGATACTTTTGTAACGTGTGGCCATAAAAAAACAACTTATCTGACACTTTTCCACAAACACAACTTTTACATGATCTATAAAGATATAAATATTTTTTAAAAATAAACTGACCTAATAAAAGAAATTTGTTTCTAGAAATAATTATGGTATTATAATTACTTAATCAGAGTTTTGTGGAACAAGAAAAATCCCTATCAGAAACTTTCTCAGTTACTGCATCCTCAATCTGCCTTAGCCTTCTAAAACTCAGACTCAAGTTTCTTGTTCTCCATCTAATATTACCATGAATCTTAAATACTCAAATTAAAATATATTCAAAGGAAAGGAAAAGGATCACTGAATGGGAAAATACAGCTCTAAGTTTTTAAGCTCTTCTTTTAACCTGTTTCTCTCCACAGCTTATTCAAGAGATTCATTGGGGATATATACACTCCATCACCACACACACACACAAAAAGAGTCAAGGAGATGTTTAAGTCTTAATCTTCATCTAATACAAGTTACTAGATGCTACTCAAATAAACCAAGTGATAGTTTTTTTCATGGTATTTTATCAAAGTTTAAGCCATTTATACAGTGCCTTCTCTCCAAATAATAACAGTACTTGATGACTACAGGCACATTAAGCAAATATGACAACGCTGAGTCTCAATTCATTCAGAGAAAAGGGAAATGTCCATATAATTTAACTAGCTTCCAAACTATTTTAAAGTATTTGTTACCTTGATAAGACTAGTGCCAGGATAGTAAAGAACCACTTGCAACAGTTTGTTGTAACTCCTTGAAATAAAATATGGATACTGTCAATAAAAATATTACAGGTAACAGTTGTGATCCTGGGTAAGTTCAATTCAGTGTAATACAACTAGTGTGCCCAATTTTGATGCATTTCTTTCATGCACACTTGTTCTACCGTATATCCAGTCAATATCAACTAACTCAATACTCCCCTTTTGGAACTACCAGATTAGTATATTTCTTTCCAGGGCCTACTTCCCTCTCCACTCAAAATAATCCATACAGGGCTGGACAGTTAGCTCACTCGGTTAGCATGTGGTGTTGTAACACCAAGGTCAAGGGTTCAGACCCCCGAATCGGCCAGCCACCAAAAAATAGATAAATATAATAAAAAATTAATTCATACATCTGGAAAACACTGAAAAAGCAAAGGCACTTATGGGGGTGGGGGAAAGACAGCTAGCATGTGACAGTCAAGAATCAATGATAGAAGAAGGAGATAATCTATTAATGTGTAACAATGTTGGTAAATCTTTATGACAAAGACGAAAACCAAATTAGTTTTTCCAAGTGAGATATGCTAAAAATCTACTACCAACCAGTACATATACAGGGCATAGTCTGAGTCTACGATGATTTACTAAATATACTAAATGACATAAACATATCCTGAATAAGTTTTAGCCATTATTGGTAGATTATATTGAATTCCCATATCAAAAGATGTATATAAAAATGAAGGAAGTGTTTGGTTTCATGAGATGTGTGATTCACAACATAATCAGGAAAAGTTTCTGTTGGAAGCAAAAACACTTTGGCTAAGAGAAGAAATTAACTATTACCATTGTAAGAAGTAATGTTCCATTTCTTAAACCAGGCAGAAAGTATATTACTGTTGGCTGCATTGCTTATTCTTTATACTTTACACATTTTTACAAATATTATTTATACACAGTCAGTATCTTTAAAACTATGTTTAACTGTGAGAAAAGTCTGAGCAAAAACATTTGTTGATGGAAGAAAATGTATATATGTATCTAATCCATTTTTACTAATTACTTTTAAAAAAAAAAAGAGAGACCATGAAAATGTGAATAGGTAGGAAAAATATCTGATAATGTCTCCTTAATTTTCCTAGAGAAAATTAGCAGCAAAGGTTTACTGGTGCTTTTAAAGAGACAGAGAGTGTGTGTCTGTGTCTGTGTGTGTGTACACATACACTATCACAAACTACTTGAAGATAACTTTTTACCTCTAATGTTTCCCCACAAACCAACCATCACAAACATTTCCTTGACCACATAAAAAAGTACCGCTACTTCTCTACTCATAATCCCAAAAATAAATTTAAAAACAAATTCCTGAAGAGAAATTTCCATATTATAAATAACTATATTTTTTGTGTATATGTAAGGCTCAACATGTATATGAGTCATACCAAGTTTATCTACATCTGTAGTATTTGCTTTATGCATTTTAATTATGCCTTGTCAATACTTGTTTGAATGAATGGGCAAGATAGTATAACGGTGAAGAGCCCAGAGTCTGGAGCCAGAGGTCCTGAACTGAAACTTAGCTCTTCCGCTTCTTAACTACATAATCTTGGGTAAGTTATTTAACTTCTCTGTGTTTCAGTTTCTCACCTGTAAAATGGAAATAACAGTACATACCTCATAGAGTGTTGGAACTGATTAAAACAATGTACAACAATGTAGGACTGGCAAAGAATAGGTACTCTCTATAAGTGTGAGCTATTACCAGTAGTAGTAGTGGTATTGTGCCATTTTTCTAAACATATTAAAAACGTTCTTAGCTATCTGGATTATTGACTAAAATCAGATACTACTAAAAATAGACATCAAGTCCGAAGCCTGATTAACAGTAAGTTTAAAGCCCTGCAACACTGAAGCAAATAGATGATTAATAAATCTACATTACCACTTCATCAAGAACAGTCTGAGAGGACTGGTTCCCAGAAGTGCAACTATCAATTTCTTCCCTTACACAAGGGGGCAGTGATAAGAAAAGAATGGGGCTCTGCAACACCTCTTCCCACAGACAGTAGGGGGTGGCAGTACATATGGCTTACAGTTAGAACAAAACAAGAAGACCCAACAGAACTGTTCTTTATTCTCCTCTGGCCCTCTCCTCTCTTCTTTAGCCCCCAAAGAGCCTCAAGATGAGGGACATTTCTACAGAAAAGACTAAAACCCAAAATTAATGACCAAGAAAAATCCAGTTTTGTCTTAAAGCAAATGATCCCTCAATGGCTAGCCAAATTTAGATTCAGAGAGAAGTCAATCAGTATGAATTTTCGGAGTGTCTGACAAATTACTATAATAAGAACAACGTTCAGGCAAGTAATTCAATTTCTCTACAACATCAAATGCTAAAATCTCACCAACAAATATATCCTAATGAACACATCCAGATATTTCTGCTTTTGTTTCATGGTATATAGACACTCATCGTATGTATACATATAAGTTATATTAAATAGCTCATTGAACTGTCTTTTGTTACTTCTGAAATTCCAGTTATGTTCTGACAATCCTCTCAAAACACAGATGTTATTCTTAAATGGAAATCACAATGTTTTTCAGCATGTGGGTAATTATATATATAATGCATATGTACATGTATATACATACACTTCTATATATAGATATAGAAGGGGACTGGGGGAGGGAGAAAAGGAGAGAGGGAGACAGGAAAAGAATATTTAATATTTTATTTTTGTGCTCATATTCCTAAACCAATCTACCTGGGAAATGCCGCAAGAAGCACTGACAGTATCCATGTTGTTGCTTTTTATGCCAATTTACTGTGGTTATTATTATTATTTTTTTTTTTCTTATTTCACCATCCCAACACCAAGAACATTTCACTACTGTCATCTCTGTAATTAACCCCTGGAATAGCTTTTGGCTCCAATCTCTCAACATGCCTGAAAATTTATCTCTTTTGTTCACCGTATTGTTTTGTTTTCCTCATTCCAGATATTTTCACCTGTGAAAAAATCAAGAAAGGGGCACATAGGAAAAATATTTCCCTTTGCCTAATGATCTTGAACTCGCTATTATGGTCAAGATGTTTGGTTTGTGTTTTTTATTTTCCTGGAGAGGAGCAGAAAAGAGGGAGAGAGACACCCAAAACACCAAATCTTCTTCCTAATGTTAATTATCATTGTTTATGTTTTGTGAAAAACATTTTCAACATTCCACACCTGGAACAGAAGACAGGATGCAATTGTATCAGTGCTCTACACACTGACAGCACAAACTGGAATTATTTTAGCTCTATTTTTTCTTTTTCGTCTCACAACCAGGCACAATTTGCTTTTTTCTTTCACGTGGGTACTTTATCTCAAAAAATAGCTTATCATAGCTGTTCTCAATTTCCTGTGCTAAATTATCTAGCAATGAGCCTTATTAATGTTTCATTATTCTACACCTCCTTTCCCAGAGTAATTATTAATATCACTAATAACACTTCTACCATGAATTTCAATGCCAACAGGCCAGCCCATCCTGTGCCTTACCTGGCACATTTCACAACTACTTCCATGCTGCATTCTGAGGGCACATTTTGCAACTCGTTCTGCACCACAGTCCCTGCCACGTTTAGCAATCTGCCTCGCATCGTCGTATCCCGGGTCCCGGTCATCCGGAGACTCTCTAGGTACCAAATTCCATGACACCTTCGGTGACAGCAAAGTGGCCGACCCCGGACCCAGTTGAAGCCACCCTTAGTGGCACATTCGGAACCAGCCTTCCCCGCGCCCTGGACACCGGCGGCACTTCGCTGCCCGTTTCTCTGTCTCCCCGCTGGCCCCCGCCCCTCTCTCCGGAGTCGAGGTGCTGGAGGCGACCGCCCCTGTCACCAAAGCGACCTTTCCTTTGCCTGATCCCCCGGTCTCTTACCTGCCGCTCTGACGGGCTCGCTGCACCTCGGGGTCAAGCCCCAGTCCCCGGGGTCTCCTGTGAGGACCGCGCCGCCCGCCGGCGCCGCCCGCAATTCCCAAAGCACCTCGCTGCCCTCCGACGCCCCGCGGTGGGTCGGCGCCCCGGTACGGCGCGGCGGGGCCTCGCGGCCGGGAAGCGCAGCCCGCGGCGGTCCTCCTGTCAGCAGTGGCGCGGGTGCAGGTTCCCGTCCCTCGGCTCGGCGGCGGCTGGCGCCTCACTCCGCCTCGCGCGCGGCACAGCCGGGAGGTGAGGGCGAGGGGGATGGGAACGGGGGCGGGGCCGGCCGGGGGAGGCGCGGAGGGCGGCGGCGGGAGGGCAGAGCCCGCGGCCCCGAGCCCGGCGCTCGGAGCGCTCGCAGCGTACCCCGCCGGGCGGGCGGCTCGCGCGAGGCGGCTGTGCCGATGGGCCCCCCTGGAGCAGCGCGCCCAGCAACCCGCGCCCGGCCGGCCGCTCGCTAGCGCCGCCGCCGCGCCGGGGGCGTCGCACCCTCGGAGGCCGCCCGCAACCCCGCCCCCTCGCGCCGGGGTGGGGAGGAGCGCGAGCGCGGAGGGAGAGCGCGTGCGTGGGGGCGCGTGCGTGGTGGAGCGCGCGCGCCCCCGCCCCCTCACAGTTTGGGGGTGGGGAGCGGCTGGGAGCGAGAAGGCAGAGGAGGCCGTTGTCTGCGCGGAGAACTAGGTCCCTGGCGCTCTGGGATGCCTTGGCATTCCTCGTTTCCTCAGGGGGCTTTGACTAGTGGGGTCGATGGCATTTGGTGGGGATGAGGGGAGGAAGCCCGATAGCTGACAAGGCCCTACATAGTTAGGCCCCGCCCCAGAGGTGATGTCACTCTCGAGGTGGCTGCTGCTGTCACGTGCACCCACTCCAGGGCCGGTCCTCCTGCTTTGATGGCCAGAACGTTTTCTCCAGATTTCCCCCACTTCGGTCACTTTAGGCACATATCACTCCTCGAGTCACCGAAGCCTACGATGTTAGTTATTCTTTCCTTGATTCTCAATTGTAATTTGTAGACCCTTTCAAAATTCCTCAGTTGGCTGTGGTGGGAATCAGAATGAGGAGGGGGGAAAATCAGCAACGGGCTGGGGGAATAATGCAGACGGAGGAGGCGGAAGGGAGACTAGGTTATCCGCACTAATGGCTGCACATTCACCAACCACAGCTTGCGAGCCTGAGGTAAATTTGTGACGCTGCATCTGCCACTGCCAGGTTGGATAAGAAGTAATTTTGTTTTAAGAGGGAATCGTCAAGGCACGGAATGCCACCATATTAAAGCCTCACTGAAGGATATTAGGTCATTTTTCGCATACCACCGTCCACCTAGATCTTCTTCCTCTTTACTCTTCCTTTTCCTTGTCTCATAAAACAGCAGGTCATCTGTGAAAGATTTGGGACGTAAATTTTTTCGCGTGCTGCAAGATGATGCAAAGCAATCTCTATTACATACTCTGCTGGCTAGTTTTCCCTTCCGTATACTAAGATGAACTTTCATGGTCATCAACTTCCTAATGAGATGCCATGATTGGAAATAGATGCATCAAATTACATCAGTCAAGGAAGCTGTGTCTGTGGAGCTTCTAAATTAGAGAGTTTGTTTGATAACAGTCCTTTGAATCTACCCCGTCTCGTAGCACTTCATCTAGGCGTTTCTTTGATTTTTATTAAAATTCGTATTAATTTCAGAACAATACCAGAAATTAGATATGAAGCCGTGTTCAATAGCTAGTCTCTACGGTGAATGCTTGAAAAGTCAGAGCTAGAGCAGCTTTGAATACTACAGCTAAAATGGCAAGGTGAAGGACTGATTTACAAAATCATTTGGTGCTAACTCCGAAAGGTTAGGTTAACTAAAACCTCCCTACCTGTGGTGACAGAGGCAGGGTAGGTATTACTTATGGGGGAACTGTCTGAGAGGGGGCAGGAGAGAGCCTTCTGGGTTGCTGGAAATGTTCAGCATCTTGATTTAGTTAGTGGTTATAAGGGTGTATACTTATGCAAAAAGATCTGTGAGCTTTATCTCAGCTATTAAAGTTTTTAAAAATCGTATACACACGAAGAAGCATTACAACTGTCATCATCACTGGAGTCTGAAAACCTGGGTTGGAATCTCAATGTGACCCACCACTTACCAGACATGTGACTTTGAGCAACTCTTTGAATCTTCTTTTCTTTTGTCTAATGTGGGTGATGATACTTACTTCACAAGATAGTTATAAATATGAAATGAAATTCTGGAAAATACTTAGCACAGAGCCTGGTATACAATAAATGCTCAGGAAACAGTAGCTACTATTTTATTATTCTTCTTAGACTCGAATTTACCTTATTTAATTCTCCTTTCTTAAATTTATTTTTAAGATTACTCTGTGTCTAAGCCTTTCCTTGTGAGTGTTACTGAGGCTAATAACATTCCTTCCCCCAACAAATAACAAAAGGCACTCGGGAGTGTAATATGTTGGTTTTCTTTTTTTTTCTTTTTTTTTTTTTTTAATTTTATTTTGTCAATATACATTGTGGCTGATTATTGCTCCCCATCACCAAAACCTCCCTCCCTTCTCCCTCCCCCCCTCCCCCCCAGCAATGTCCTTTCTGTTTGCTTGTCGTATCAACTTCAAGTAATTGTGGTTGTTATATCTTCTTCCCCCCCCCGTTTTTTTTTTTGTGTGTGTGTGTGTGTGTGTGTGTGAATTTATATATTAATTTTTAGCTCCCACCAATAAGTGAGAACATGTGGTATTTCTCTTTCTGTGCCTGACTTGTTTCACTTAATATAATTCTCTCAAGGTCCATCCATGTTGTTGCAAATGGCAGTATTTCATTCGTTTTTATAGCTGAGTAGTATTCCATTGTGTAGATGTACCACATTTTCCATATCCACTCTGGTTTTCAAACTATTTCAGGTGGCAGCACCTAGAAATTATGGTGCTAATTGTGGAGCATCATGAAATATTGATAGATTTAATTCTGCCATATAGACTTGACACAATTTTACTAGCATTAAATCTGGTTATACTATGCTTATGCAGATCTCCACACATTAAGAATAATGTATTTTTAAGAAATAATGTCGGCTTTTGTTTTTAAATTTGTTTGCCACAAGGTAGGAAGTACCAAAAGTTTAATAATAGTTCACAAAATGAAAACCTTTAAACCCATTTCCTGGAAATTACAAAAACATTAATTGTTCAATTTTAGCAGCAGAGCTTTATTGGATTTTCCCACAGTAAGCTCTGATAGCTGTGACCCACGTGGTCTCTTGTTCTGATAAAGTAACTCTGACCCATACTTCCAAAGATCATTCCCCATTTCTTTTGGCTGACCTTTCCCAAAACCCATTTTCACACTGGGCAGTGCCAGTGCCCCCTGGAATGAGTTCACTGCTTCCCCCTTTTGATCATCCAACATGCTTCCATCAGCCAGTTCTCTTCCACATGGTTCTATTGTCAAGCCTTGCAATTTGCTGTCACACTCTAACTTTGTGGAGGAAACAATGTCCCTGGCAGAGGTGAGGGTGGGGTACAGTAGAGACAGAGAGCAACATTGCAGAGAGAAGCCACCTCTGTCCTCATCTCCTCTCCCTGACTTCCTTTTCTGTCACTAATACCTGAAATCCTAAGTATGCTAATTTTTTACCTACTAAAAACCCATACAAATCAAGATGATAATTTAGTCTGTAACTAAACTTGGAAACATAACATGTGCCATGTAAGAGAAACCTGTAAATGATTGTCCATAAATAAAGCTGACCTTACCCTACACTTCCCAACTTTTCAGTGCCATCTGTACCATCCAAAATGCCCCTTCTTAGTCTATCAACTCTGCACAATATCACCTCTGCTTATGTCTTCCCCTGGCACCTCTAAGACTCTTAATAAACCATCAGGTCCACATTTTTCTACCCTTTTCCTTCAACTCTCTCTATTGAATAAAGAGTAATAATATCCACCATTGATTGATTGCCTGTTGGCTGCGAATACTTTAACTGCCTTATACATATTTCCTCACTTAACCCTCTTAACATCCTATCAGGTAAGTATTATTATCTCAGTTTTTTAGAAGAGGATGGGCTCTGAGAGGTTAAATAACCAGCCCAAGGTAGAGCCACAATCTGAACCCAGACATAATCCTTCTTCTCTACCAGTTACCCTCAGGAGAATGCTATATATATTGTAAACAAGAACACAAAATGCACCTTTTTAAAAAATTTAAGCCATACTACACAATCAAAGTATTTCTGAAAAGTGGATGTAAAGGATATTTTTCTCACTGATTATTTTTCATAATCACATTTCTTATTGATCTGCAATTGATGAGTTCTAACCTGATAGCTTCAACATTTTCCCTACTAACTCCCACCTCAGCCTTTTGATGAATATTTAATTGTTTCTAGTTTAACACTTAAAAACATTTCCACATAGAGGAGCTACTACTTAAAAGAAGTTTCTAGCAAATCCATTTTTTGCAAAGTGAAAAATTCATGTATAACATGAATAAACAAATCCTCACATATTTTTACATTGATATTTATAAATGTTTGACATGTATTTGTGCCTACTGTTTGTGTAAAGCTGTGATAAGTGTCATACGGCATATATAATTGATTTGAGAGAAGTCTTGCCTACTAGACCCTCATAACCTACTTGGGAAACAAAATGCTTAAAATATTTGAATATTAATGTAGCATATTATAGAATTAATCATTGACATGAGTAAAAGAGTAATTTCTGTAATAATTCATGAGAGAGAGATAAGTTTGACTGGGATGGTATAGGACTGCTTGAGGGGAGTAGAATAGAAAAAATATGTAGATAGAAGAAGGAAGGGAAGGGAAGCAGAAGAGATGGTTTTGGCATATTTTCCCAAAAAAAGTTCAGAGAAAGGAATGAGCATAACAACCTCTTAGGTCAAAGAATGGTCCATGTTGGGAGATGAGTTGTTTTCCTAATAAAGACAAGCATTGGTGTGAACTACAAATATATATGTTGCAAGTCTAAAGAAAAGACGATTGAGCAACAAGTGTGGCTGAATACAAGAGTATTTACTTTTAAGGAGATAAGACATCAGTTGGTAAGAGGTTGAAAAGGTGGGCCAGGACCAGACTGCAGAGGGGTCTTTCTTTCTGCACAGGAAAAGACACCATGGTGTCTTTGAGCAGAAGAATGACAGGAAGGAAGTGTTTAAAACACTCATCTAATAGAGTGGATTTGAGCAGAGAGGGACAAGTGATGAGGATCTAGTTAAAAAGGTATTACTATTTAATGAGTTAAAGAAGATAATAACTGATAGGCAAGCATTGTGGAAGTGGAAATAGAAAGCAATGGTTCCAACAACCACTGCATGGGAAAAATTAACAGAAGTTTCTGAATAACTAAATGCAGAGGGTAAAGAACAGTGAGGAATCAAAATACAGGATGACAAACCTAGCTGTCTAGAAGACTGTGGTACCAGTGGCAGAAGCAGGGGAGTCAAAAGGGTCGGTTTGGAAGAGAAGGAAAAGAGAAGGATTTGACATATTTTCTGTTTATAGTAGTTCCTTACTGCTTTTGAGTTACAAATCTCTTCCTTTGAGAATCTGATGGAACCAATGGATCCTCTCTTCAGAAAAATAACTGCATTCATACTTATATATGTTATACAATTTGCAATGTACACACATGGAACTGACTGTCAGATCGCTCTTGACTCGAAATGAGCCAATCAGAGCCCTTTCTGGAATTTTTGTACATTAAATCCAAATGATCAAGTTGGTCTCTCTCTAGTGGCTAAATCTGTGAATGCTGTTAGCTGATGTGTTTCCTAATACATAAGCCTAAGAGACAAAGAATGCTCAAATGCAGAATGAGAGGAGAGCGCCAAAGTCTGATAGAGAAACAGAGGTCAGAAATGATAAATACAGAGGATATGTCCTAATGGCATTTGAGTCCGTGGATCCATCATATTCCTGTCCTTGGTTTCCAGCAGATACCCCAGTCCCTTATTGAAATTCCTCCATGGTTAAGTCTCATTTCCGCCACTTATGTGGGACAGTCCTGATTAATACATAGGGTAAAGATATTGATTGGAAACCTACCCATGGGACCCAGGTAAGAACTCCTAATTTAAGATAACGGAGAGTATCCAAGTGGAAATAGCCAGTGGACAGATGGAGTTTAGATAAGGAGAAAGGGAAGGAAATGAATATTCCAGGAGTGGGAATATAGCATAGAAGTCCACAGCAAGAATCTGGACCCAGACTGACTGCCTTCAAATTCCCATTCAACCAAACATGTGACCTCAGACAAGTTACTGTACATTTTTAGATCTCAGGATACTGATGTGCAAATTAGGGACTAAAAATTATACCTACTAAATTTTATGTTAAGTGTATTTTACCACAATAAAAAAAAAACTGGAAAAAAGCCCCACAAAACTATACCTACCTTATAAGGTTGATATGAGCATTAAGTTAGTAAGTATACAAGTACCTGGACTGTAGACGAGTCTCTGGACTATTATCATTCAATGTAACAGGCCTATGCCTAGGCATTTTTGATATGTTATATTATTTAATTTAATCTAATCCTCATAAAAACTTCATAAGACTGGAATTATGATTCCCATTTTATTAGATGACTACACTGAGGCTCAAAGTAACTTGCCCCAGGACCCATAGCAAGAGACAAAGTGAATTAAAATGCATGTCTGGAATAACTGAATACAAAATGGAGGGGAAGATTAACTACAGTTAATAGAGCACACTACCTACCCTGAGAATTAATGTAAAATAAGGGGGGCAGTGATCCTAAAATACAGAAAATGAGAGTCAGAGAGTAAAACATTAGCAGAGTGAATCCATCAGTGTCAGGACAGGGTGGAGATGCCGTGGCCTTTGGACGCAACCCACTGAGTCTTGCGGCGGGCATATGCCTATTATAGAGCTGGACACACCTGGCTAACATAGCTTAATGTCATTAAACATTAAATTACACAACCTGCTCTGGTTTTGTGCTTACTGGATTTAGACCCATAAGACCTTAAGATCCATGAAAACAAGTAACTTATTTCCCTGGTTCAGTGCTATACTTCTCACATTTAACATAATATCTGGCACACATATATATATAGTAGATGCTGAATACATATTTGTGAATTTGAATTTTTGAGTTATCTACCTGAAATAATCAAGTAGATCTGAAAAACAGGGGACAGAAAGACTGTTCATACCAACATAAGCATTTTATCCCATGTTGCAGTTACATTTTCCATTGTAAAATTAATTAATTGGCCTTCTGGAAAATAAAACCATTTCTCATGATTTTAGTTACCCTGAACCATCTTCCCTGGTCTGACTGAGCAATTCAGGACATGGACAGGCTAGAATTCCTGGACCAGTAAAACTGGAGATGAGACTCTGGACCAAGTTAACCTTTCAACCAATCTCCCTCAAAGAACCCTTGCCTTATGTCACGCCTTTTCAATTCATAACAGCTTGAAATTGTACAAATAAACTCATTTACCAACAAAAATCAAACATCCTAGTTTGTGGACTGAAACTTGAGAAACACCCTTTTTGGGGGAAGGGAAAATCAGCAAAGGAAACATGGAAGAAACAGGCAGAAATCACATCTGTGTGTCTCATGCTGTTCTACCTCCTTACCTCTCTGCAGACTTTGAAGGTACTTAGTACTGATAATGTGTATTCTATACAAGACATTTGGACTGGAAGGGCAGAGTGAATAAAATTCCACTTGGAATTCCCTATAGGTGGACCTCTAGTTTATTTCCTATCCATTCCTACATAATTTTTTACTTAATTGATTACTGATAACATATACAAAAGTTGATTATGCAAAAATTAAATGCATTGCATATTGTAAGAGCAGGGTTTTTTTCCCCAGAGAGCTGAAAAATACAATTCAATTCTTACTTTCAACTCGCCTTTAAGATATGATCTTTGATAATGTATTTCCAGCATATATTATATGTTCCAATTTTGTCCTAATTAATATCTACCTGACTGATGCTAAAAAGTCACTGTTTTGTATATAGTTATTGACTCCATCTTTGCTCAACTGTATTAAGTTTAGGAAAACTACGCTTATTACTAACATCAGCATTTTCATTTTCCATTTTCCAGTCCTATTTATAAATAGTGGAGAAATGTAATAAAATATTCAAATAATTGTGTAAACAAATACCAAAAATGGTAATGCTACTGAAAATAACCTCTTGAAAGGTAGGCTGTTCCACTGTGTAAGAGCTTAAAATGTTTTATTAGCAGATGCACAAATGTCACGATTCAATGTATAAAAATGACTGAGAAATGACATTGTATAATGTAAGAAAGTTTTAGTTCATCTAAAGTTGAAACCATAAACATTGGTGATCACTCATTTTGCTCTCATAGTTGATACATTTTTTTCCCAAAGGCACCATGCTAAAAAAAATTACAACACTGTCATCGTCAGGGGTATTTATTGTGCCCAAATAGAAAGATTATGCCATTGACCCACCACTAATAAGACACAAACTTTGAGTTGATTCTCCAATAATTGTATGGGTTTTAATGAACCTGCCAAATCCCCTCAATCAAAGCACATAAGTAGTGACAGGTAGTTAATAAATATTGGGGGTGGGGAGGGGGGTAATCAGCAGCAAAGGGAGAATGACTGGCCATCACAGAGAATGACCACACAACCATTCTTTAGTACCACAGCCCTTAACAATTATCCATGAGTGAAGATAAAGGTAAGAATACAGTGGAGTTGTGTAAATTATCTCTGTTATCTTCCACACAAGTGTAATGGAATACACTTAATTTCTTTTTAATGAAATTAGACTTTAGACAAAAAGTGAATTTTTAAAGTAAATTAAGGGAATTATAGTTGGTTGATGTGAAATGTGGATAGGTTTTAATTATTAAAAATAATGTGTAGAAGAAGTGGGAGGAAGAAAAGGTAGGGGAAATGAAGGTATACGTTGGACCTTATCCCACTCATCTCAAGCCCAATGAGCAATTTTTCTAGATTTAGTCAACCTAGCCTGACATACAATGTGAAAGGAACAAAAGAGAGTAAAGAATTAGAGCTTATTAGAGGAAAAGGGAAAGGAGCATTTTAATATTACGTTACCAACCTAATAATAGTAATGAAACTTCATTTACATGGAACTAAACTACCCAACCATCTCAGCTATCTATAGCACAGCAAAGAACCAAGAGAATAAAGGAGATGGAAAAAGGCTTCTGCAGGAAAAAAAAATAGAGATCACAAATCCATTCCCTAAAAATCATGCCCATTATTCCTATACATTCATTGAAGCCCTTTCTGAAAGGCTGTTAATTTTTACTTAGATTTGATTTAAAAGACCTGGCTATCTGGTTTCTGAGCCCACAGAAAAAGTAAAAGCAGTAGACTGGAAGAAGGAGGAAAAGCTATCACAGAAGGCATGCAGACAGCAGTGAGAAGAGAAAGCTGGATGTCTATAAGCCAGATGGAGATGAAAAAAGATAAAAACAGAGACTTAATGATCAAAAAGCACAGCAATTTAGTTCCTTTGGTGTATGGGAGAACAGCCCTACATGCTTTGGCAGGTCTGGGGGTAGAAATTTTTAAAACTGACGTCTATATTAACCATAAGTATTCAAGAAAGTTAAATTACATTCAGTATAAAGACACTCCCTGAGTTAGGCAACACTCAACTTTATGTAAATAGCTCCATAAGGCACATAACAAATTTTTGAAGATGTGGGAGATTTCATAACACATTGAGAAATGCAGAGAAGTCAGGTGTACAGATGAACACCACAGAGTAAGCACGCAATGCCATAAGTTTCAGGTGCAAGGAGATAATGGCCCTCCGTGGTCAGTCTTGCATGGCTTCTGTCCCACACAGATTCTCAGTGCATCAGCTTGTGTTATGACATAGCTGGTTGTTTATTCCCCAGTTTATTACTTTCTAATCATGTCCAAAAAGTGGCTAAGTGATAGGAAGAATGCAGGGCCACTCTGTAAAAGTAAGTGAATTGAATAAGAGCAAAACATTCATAAGGAAATTATTTTGAATTTGTCCTAATTTTGTGTTATCCAAGACCTTTCAGGGGACCGTGTATTGTACATAAGGTAGAGAAATATCACTTTTATTCTTTGAGGAATAGTCCAAAACAGAACAAAGATTTATGTACAAAGATGTTCATAACAGTAGTAGTTAGCATTTTAAAAATTGGAAGCGATCTAATTAACCAATGTTAAAGAATGGTTAAGTAAATTATGGTACATAAACATTTAACTGCCAATTATGCAACTATGAAAACTATATTTTAAAAAAACTATATATTTTTTTAAACTATATTTTTATTCATCAGGACATTTATATGGCATAAAATTAAGTTAAAAGACAAGACACAGAATTGTATGTGTGGCATAATTTCAACTGTACAAAATATATAGAAAGACGATGGTACGAAAAGATCCCATTAGTAATAGCCATAAAAAATTTTTTTTAAACCTAGGAACAAACTATACTCATATATGTAATATTCACGTGAAGAAACTTATAAATATTTTACTGGAGGACGTTTTTAAAAACCTGAAAAAATGAAAAGATATACCATGTTCCCTGATGGGAAGACTCAATATTGTAAAGATGCCATTTTACCCAAATATTTGACAAAATCTAATTCCAATCAGAATTACAATAGAATTTTTAATAGAATTGACATGCTAAATTCTAAAAGTCATCTGGAAGAGTACATACTTAAGAACAGTGAGGACATTTTTTAAAAAGTGTAATGAGGGGCCTCTTCCTACCATATATCAAAACATATTATACAACCACAGTAATTAAAGTGTGGCATTGGCTCACAAACAGAAAAATAGGTAAATGAAAGGGAATAGATCATCAGCTACTGACACTGACATGCGTGGAAGCATTTCATGTCATTGAGAATTGGTATTGGGACAAATGATTATTCATTTTTTTAACAAAAAGATCTTTTACATCACACCATTCAAAAATAAATTAACTTCCCCTTCCCAGTGACTGGCAAGGGCCAAGGCCTGAAGAAGTAGTAGCAAGCACAGTGGAGACCAAAAGGGCTTGGACTGGCACAGCTGGAGCCAAGCAGGCAGCAGCCACCAAGTTGGAGCTGAGGAGGCAGCCAGTGTGGCAGGGAGACTTGTTACATACAGGGGTATCTAGCGAATGAGCAAATATACTGAGGATGCTGAGAGCAGGTTCCTCTCTGTCAGAGAAGGGAGTTACAGACATGGAGAAGGTCAAAATGAACCTTGTGAGGTTGGCCTGGAGAAATCAGTATGCTTTATGCATCTAGTTCCTGTTTTCAATGCCTGTGTTGAGGTTATATACAATAATGCCCTTGTTTTTAGGAAATACACACTGGAATATTTCAAGTTAAGTGCTTCATGTCCCTAATTTCTCAAATGGATCAGAAAAATATATATATAGTATGTATACAGTATAAAAGGGTACTTCAAAAAGTTCATGGAAAGATTCATATTATCTTTTAATTCCATTTTCCCACAAAATTTTTGTAGTACTCTGTGGGGCAAATAGGATAATTCAGTCAGGCTCCCTCGGCTCATGTCTGGTTGGGGGGTCATGCAGCACATTTCCTTGAAAACAAGTTGTGTGTGGGTAGAGTTAGTGGGCAAGTGCACAAACGTAGCTTTTCAGTTTATTGCTATTGTGTGTTCTTGAGTTTGTGAAGTAGGCTGGCTGGCAGAGCTTGGGGTCTGAAAATAGATCATGTTTACTCTGCTGGCAGCTGCTCAGTGTCAGTTTCTCTTTGGACTTTGCCGGTAGCAGTTGTTTTGGAGTTTCTGAGTTTCTCTTTGTACTGCTTAGCACATTGTGTTGTGTGTGCTGAATAAAGACTGTTCCTACTTCAGCCAAGGCTCCAAGGACCTTTTTGCTGGTTACCTAGCTCATAGACCTGTGTGTGAAGGGTTTGTGAACGGGCTCAAGGCGTCTGTGAGCTTCAGACCCAGCACTAGCTCAACATACTCTCTTATCCGTAGAATGGAGGAGAGAAAGAAGCTAAAGCAAATGTAAGGAAATGAAAAAATTGGCGAGTCAAGGTAAAGAGTTTATGGGAGTTCACTGTGCTATTCTTGCAACGTTTCTATAAGTTTGAAATTATTTCAAAATAAAAAAATTGAAAAATAAATTCCAGATGTATGAATAATCTAAATACTTCTACTTCTTGGAAACTATCCCAAAAAATACTCTTATATGTACACAAAAATATTGTATATGTATAAGAATGCTCATTTCAACAATCTTGATCATGAAAAAATTTAGAAACATAGGAAATATACATCAAAAGAAAATGGTTAAATAAATTGTAGTATGCACATATCCATACCACAGAATGTTGGGCAGGCACTAAAAAGAATAAGGTAGATTTACACATACTGACATGGAAAGATCTCCAAGATATATTGTTAAATGGAAATGCAAGTGAACCAATAGACAGAGTATAATCCCATTTATGTTGTTTAAAAAGTTTTTAAAAAACTGCTATGGGTGAGTGTGTGTGTGTGTGTTCTTATAAATACATAGAAAAATGGTCTGAAAGAATACACACTAAACTATTAGCAATGGTTAAGTCTAGGGAGGGAGAATGGTATTATACTTTCCAAGTTTTTTACAGTGTCCTTGTAATATTTTATTACCGGGTGAAAAAAGCCTGAGTACAAAAAGACAGAAATATGTACAATACATTTGGAAAGATTTTCTCTCAAGCAGATTATACTATTTAATGTTGGAAATTATCTTTATTTATCTAGAGCATTTCTAATCCAAACTCCACATATAGAGAATTGACCTTCCAATGGACTGTGCCCAGGTACACTTTATCATTAATTTAATAGAGGATTAGGCAGCCTTCTGAGCCACTCCTTACTTGCTGGGCCACAGTCCAGAAGTGAATTCCCTTGCAGCTCTCCAAAAGGAGGTCAAACAAGTCCTCAGGGACTCTCAACAGAAAGTTGCCAAAGGCTAAATTTGGCATGGAAGACAAGCCAAGGACTGGGATAAACTGTGCCAGCACTTTTCAGTTATGCTTTCAAGACCTTGATTAGAATCGGCAGGGCTGGGTAGCTATTTCCAAGAGCACCTTAGCAGCCCGAATTGGAAAAACTTGTCCAAGCCAGAGTTTTGGGGTGAACCTGAAAATGTAAAATTCTTCCTCTACTTCCTTGACCCCTGCTATCTATTATTTAAAGGACATTTAAATTCCCCTTTCTTTCTCTCATTCAATGCAATTTATCCTAATGATAATTTCTGCCAGCCTGATCAAATCCTCAGTTTAGCCCTGTAGAGCTAGGGCTCGGTCTGGAGCTCACAGACCACTCAAGACCATTGTCCAGACTGGGTCACAAACCCTTCACACACATGTCTACAAGCTAGGTAACCAGAAGAAAGGTCCTTGGAGCCTTGGTTGAAGAAATAATTGTCTTTATTCAGCACACACACATCTCAGAGCTAGGCAGTCCAAAGAGAGACTCAGAAACTACTACTACCAGCAAAATCCAAAGAAAAACTGAGCAGCTACCAGCAAAGTAAACATGCTCAATTTTTAGATGTGAGCTCTCTGCCAGCCAGCCTCTGCTTCACAAATTCTGAAGAACACACAGAGCAACAAACTAAAAATATACATGGGTGTGCAAGGGCACTAACTCCACCCACACACAACTTGTTTACAAAGAATGTGCTGCACCACCCCCAACCAGACCTGAGGTGAGGGGGCCTGACCAAACTATTCTATTTTCCTCACAAGCCCTTTTGAAGACAGGAAGAGAAGACTGGTCATATTTTTCTTTTCTTTTCATTTCACCCCCACACCCCTGCCCCACCCTGCCTGCCACCTCTTTTTAGGTGTAACTGGCTAGTTTTTGTATTTAATTTGCTTTTTTTTTTTTTTTTTGGTCTTTTTTTCCACACTCAATATTTTATTGCATTGTAATTTACATACTATAAAATTTAAACTATATTATTTAGTGGTTTTAGTTTATTCACAGAGTTGTGCAACCACCACCACAATAGATTTTAGAATATTTTTATCACTCCAAAAAGAAACCGTTTACCCATTAGCAGTCACTCCCTATTTCTCCTCAATCCTCCCAGCCCTAGGCAACCACTAATCGACTTTCTGTCTCTATAGATTTGCCTATTCTGGACATTTAATATAAATGAAATCATTCAATATGTGTTCTTTTGTGTGTGGCTTCTTTCACTTAGTATAATGTTTTTGAGATTCATGCCTGTTGTAGCATGTCAGTACTCCACTCCTTTCTAGGGCTGAATAATTTTTCATTGTATGGCAATATCATATTTTATGTATCTATCAGCTGATGAAAATTTGAGTTGTTTCCACTTTGGGGCTATTATGAATAATACTGCTATAAATGTCTGCATACACGTTTTTGTGTGCACATACATTTTGTGTGGGCATACATTTCTCTTGGGTATTCCGATGGGATAAATGTATCCCCCAAAAGTTCATGTATTGGAAACTTGACCGCCATTGTAAGAGTGTTAAGAGAGTGGGAAATCCAATTATGGTATTTGGAAGGTGAGGCCTTTGAAAGGTTATTGTATCAGAAGACCATGCCTTAGTGAATGGATTGATCCATTCATGGAGTAATGGGCTGATGGTTTAATAGGTGTAATGGATGTGATTCTGATGCCTTTAAAAAGAGAGCAAGTGAAGAGATTAGCTCTCTATTGCTCAGCCCATTCTTGCCATGTAATACCTTCATTGCCACAGAACTCTGTACCAAGAAGAAAGCCCTCACCAGATGTGCCCCCTGGACTGTGGACTTCCCAGACTCCAAAACTGTAAGAAATAAAGTTCATTTCTTTATAAATTACTCAGTTTCAGGTATTTCTTTATAAACAACAGAAACAGACTAATACAGGCATATGCCTAGAATTGCTGGGTTATATGGTAACTCTGTGTTTAACTTTTTAAAGAATTGTCAGTCTCTTTTCTAAAGCAGTTGCACCATTTTACATTCCCACCAGCAATGTATTTCAGTTCCAATTTCTCCACACCCTCACCAACACCTGATGTTGTCTGTCTTTTTGATTACAGCTATCCTATTGGGTGTAATGGGGTATTTCATTGTGGTTGATTTGCATTTCCCTACATGACTGATGATGTTGAAGATGATTTCACGTGTTTATAGGCCATTTGTATTTTTTATTTTTTTGATATTATTGTAAATGAAACTGTTTTCTTTTGTTTTCAGATTGTTCATTGCTAACGTATAGAAATACAATTGTTTTTGTGTATTGATCTTGTATCTTCCAACCTTAGTGAACTCTTTTATTAGTGCAATAGTTGTTTTCGTTTTATTTTGGGGGCTGGTCATCTTGATGAAGATGAAAAAGGTTGCTCAGCTAAAACTGGCCCTCAGCTGCCCCTGCCTTACCAGATCCTTTCTTCCCTCCCAATTACCCACTTTCCATTACCTCCAGGAGTGAAGACCTAGCACATTCCCTTTGAAAGTTTGCCTGCCTCTGACATGCCTTCTGATTTGTAGTAAGTGTCTCTTTGGCTACTAACTCTGTATAACCAAAGTCCTAGCCACCACTTACTGCACAAACTGGTGATACTGAGTTTTCCAGGTGACAGAGACTGCAATAAATTCCTCATCTGCTAAATCTGATCTTATGTACCTGTTTGTTTACTGCAAGTTCTACCAATAAAACCTAGGTTTTGTGTATCTTGGTGTTGGTATCACTGAACCAATGTGATTTTTATCATTATTGTCAACAAGTACGGTCTTAGTCCATCTGGGTTGCTATTACAAAATACTATAAACTGGATGGCTTATAAACAACAGAAATTTATTTCTTATAATTCCGGAGGCTGGGAAGTCCAAGATAAAGATGCCAGCATTTTCTATGACTGATGACACCCCACTTTCTGGTTCATGTCTTTCTGTGCCCTCACATGGTGGAGGGGCCAGGATTTCTCTGGAGTCATTTCTAAGGACACTAATTCCATTCATGAGTCCCCACCCTCATGACCTAATCACTTCTCAAAGCCCCCAGCTCTTAATAACATCACCTTGGGGGTTAGGATTTCAATATATAAATTTGGGGGGGGGGACACAAACATTCAGACTATTGCAAGAAGGGAAGATCCCAAATTGGATTATACTATTTTAGAGCATGAGATAACCACAGATGAAAATACTACATATTGACAGAAGAAAGTAACTAGTAATAATCTGATAATGAAGCATCAAGCTACCCTCCACTAAGCCAAAGGTGAGTATTGTAGTAATTGCTACTTCAAAAATAGTATTTTAAATTACTTACCAAAGTGTGATGCAGCAATCAAAAAGACTAAGGGAATGCATTATATGAAACAATCTTCAAGATACACTATTTTGTGAAAAAGCAAATTATAGAAGTCTATGTTGTATTAGTTTTCTATTGGTATTATATCAAATTAGTACAAACTTAGTAGCTTAAAACAACATAAATTTATCATCTTATAATTCTGTAGGCCAGAATCCAGTATAGGTATCACTGGGCTAATAAAATTAAGTATCAGTCGCAATGTCTTCCTTTCAGGAAGCTTCCTTGTTCATTCAGATTTTGGCATGATTCAGTTCCATGTGGTTGTAGGATGAGTTCTCCATTTCCTTTCAGGCTTTCAGCTGAGATGGGAGGAGGGGGCCTGCTTTAGTTCCTAGAGACCTCTCTCTAGTCCTTGCATATTGCCCCCTATATTTCAAAACCAGCAGTCAGGCATCAAATCCTTTCACACTGCCTTCTCTGACCTGTCTTCTGTCGTCACAGCTGGAAAAGGTTCTCCGCTTTTAAGGATTCATGTGATTAGACTGGGCACAGCCAGATAATCCGGGCACAGGAAGTGGGGAGAATGCAGAGTGGCTGTTAATGGGTGTATCAGTCTGTTTCTGTTGCGTAAACAGAATATCTGAAACTGGGTAATTAATAGATGTTACAGGCACCACTCAGCTCCTGGCTGAGGCTCCCCAAAATTGGTACCAAACTCACAGGTCCGGCTGCCTGCCCCCAGACAAAAGCAAACTAATCAAAAGTTAAATGTTGGTGAAAATGGAAGTCAGCTTTTATTCAGGAATACTAGTGACCCAAGGAGAAATGTTAGGCTAACCCATCTCCTCTGGTAAGCCTGAAGGACAATGGCCAGACTAAAGCCATCTCAAAGACTCAGCTTTACTGAGGGGTTTTTAAAGAGGACAATGAGGGAATGGAACGTGGAACGTGGGAAGTGAAAAGTGGGAGAGAAGGAGACAAGCTATGAGGGGTCTGCGTCTGAGTCAGGTACAAGGTCTTGCCAAGGCCTCGTCTGGTTTCTGTTCTCATCTTTGCTGTGATCTCAGGGTCTGGGTAGTATGTGCAAGTCTACAGCTTCAGGCTGGCTGGAAAACAACTTTACATTCATGTAAATGATGTCATCTTGTCCCATAACCAAGGTTCAAAATATCAAATAACCATGGGAAAAGAGGGAAGTCAGAGAAATGCCTGCTAAGAAAAAATACCTGTCTTTTTAAAATCTGCTTACATCCCATGTGGTTTTAGGTCCCAACATGGCTTCAGTCCTGCTCACTCCATTACGGAGAAATGAAATTTATTTCTCACAGTTTTGAAGGCTGGGACGTCCAAAGTCCAGAGAACACATCTGGTGAGGGCCTTGTTGGTGGTGACTCTACAGTTACACAGGGTGTCACATGGCAGAAATGGCTGAACAAGAGAAAGCAAACCTGTTCACTCACTCTTCTTATAAAGCCATCAGCACCCATCCATTACTCCATGAATGGATCAATGCATTCACAAAGGTACAATCCTCACAATCCAATCACCTCTTAAAGGCCCCGCCTTTCAATTACCATAATAGGCTTTCCCACCCTCTTAACACAGTCATAGAGAGGATTAAGCTTCTAATACATGAAACTTTGGAGGACACATTCAACCCACAGCAATGGGTAAGGGTTTTCTTTTTTGGTGACTAAAACATTCTGGAATTAGGTAGTGGTGATGGTTATATAACTGTGAATGTTATACTAAAATGGTGGATTTTATGGTATGTGAATTATATCTCAATTTTTAAAAAGGATAAAAACCATTTTAACAAGTGTAAGTTGATCCATTTGAGTTCAAATCTGATGAATCATTTCATTTAAGTTCACCTATTTTTTATTGACTTTGCTAAATGCTGACATACACAGATGAAAATGCTTTTTTCTCTGCCTTTCAAGAGCCCAAAGTCTAAAAGGGGAGACAATCACATGACCAATTCATTTTAATTGAACCTTGTCAGAACTAAGATAGAGGTATGCTTTGGGATCATGAGGACCCTACTAGGAAAGCTGGGCTTCATTCCAGAGGCAGTAAGGAACCAGTGAAGGTTTTTAAACTAGGGATTGGCATGATCGGTTTTGTGTTTTATACATATCATCCTGGCAGCTGTGTAGAAGACTGATGTGCAGGCAGCCTGGCTAGAATGAGAGAGATCAGTTAGGAAACAATTGCAGTAGTTTGGGTGAGCTATGATGGAAGATTGAATGAAAAGTGGTGGTTGTAAGAATGCAGAAGAGGAGTTCAGATTCAATACATGTTTAATAGGTAAAACTCTGTAGGACTGGGTGTGATGAGGAGTGAGAGAGAGGGAGAAGTCTGGGATGACTCATAGATTTCTGACTTGGGTCATTGCACGCATGGCAGTGCCGTTAACTGAGATAAGAAATATAGGAAGAAGTTTGCAGACTGACATAATGGGTTCCATTGTGGACAATACTTAAGTATAAGGTTCCTGGAAAATACAGAAGAGGATGTGTCCAGCAAGCAATGTGACTTTGGTCAAACTACTTAATCTCTCTCTGCTGTAGTTTCCTGATCTATAAAATGTCAACATTGTAATGAAGACTAACAGTAATTGGTAATAAATAAATAAATAAATAAATATATATATATATATGTATGTATGTATGTATAAATTTGTCCCAGAATTCAGGTATTAGGGGTACTCACTAATCTGCTTTGGGGAAATTGCAAACTATATTGACTATTAAATATGTGCCTAGCTCTGTACAAGAAAACATGCTCAGTGGTATAAGAGGCATATTTATTTATAGGCCAACTCCATGAAAATACAGATGTACCAGAAAGATCAGATAGAGGGTGGCAATTTGCTGCCCCAAAAGACTCAGATAATGTTCTTTTAATTAAGTATTCCTTCTAGTGAATATAAACCAATTTGCTTTAGAGAAATTGGACTTACATAAATTTCAAAAATAATAAAAGCTAACTTTTATTTTGTGCTTGCTGCATGCTAGACATAGCACTAAGCTCTTTGCAAGTATTATCTTTTTTATCTTCTCAATAATCCTATTGTGGTAGATACTATTAGCATTCTCATTTTACAAATAAAGGAACAGAGGCTCAGAGAGGTTAAATAATATAATTGAGATCATCAATCTGGTAAAAAGTAAAGCCAGGACTCAAACCCAGGTCTCACTGATGCCAAAGTACAGGTTTATGACCAAGAGCTATTGTTATATATAAAGCCATAGTTATATGCATGCTTAGATCAATTTAATAATCAAAATAATCTGATGTTTTATGTGGAATTTATTGACCCTTAACTATTACTTTCATAGGATTATTCTTCTTTAGCATTCCCAGCTAATTTTCAGATTTACTCTCTATTCTTCGTGTGAGATCCCATTATCTCCCTGTCCATCTTCCCTCTCTCTCATTACATCGTTCTATTAGGCATACAAATTGTACATGTTCAGTGAACAAGGAAGGCCTTGGCTTCAAATAGCAACATTTGTGGTATCTCTCAGAAGGCCATTCCTCAAACTAATTCCTGACCTGTGCTTCTGGAGTCAGGACTGCTGAATTTACTGCCCAGCAGCCCATCAACACAAAAACTTATGGAGGAGGAAGGGCCAAAGCAAATTTACATTCATGATGAGATGGGCCAGTGGTGCCAGAGGAATTTGCTGAGTGCGAATGGAAAAGTGAAGAGTCATTTGTCCTTTACAAGAGAGCATAGCTGTGCTTTTTCCAGAAAATGGAAAGAAAGCCAGCTGAGCAAGGGGCATCTCTAGCACCAAAGCAGTTGGGTACACAAGAGAATGGGCACAACAGGATTCTTCCTAAGATGGGGCTAACATGTTTGAATGAGGGCATTTCTGGACTCCTCAGACCCATGTAGACTACTGAGGCGAGAATAGTCCCTACCCATGGTTATTCTTCTGAATAATGACCAAAAGTTTTGAGAAGAATCTTGCCAAAGGACAGAACTTTAAATTAATCTAACATGAAGATTTTTTAAAAAATTGTTGAACTGAATTTATCTTTTCATGGTGGGAAGGCATCTCAATAATCAGGATGCATTGTGTTCAGAATCTAATTTCCCAAATGTCAGCATGCAATACATTTCAAAAGTAATTCACTTTGCAGTGTGTTTTTCCCATTACAATCATATGGCAGGAATTATTGCAAATAATAGCCTGCAATGCTGGGATCATCATTATATCAGCTAAAGGATCTGACTGGGCTGTTGACAGTGAAGGTTATTTCTACTGAAAAGAGAAAGAGAATTCCATACTATTTCAAAAATAAACATATTTGATGTCTTCTATCAACTGTCCCTCTGCCTCTCTCCAGCCTCATGCATTCCCTTGATTCCTCAAGCCTGTCTGTTTATAGTTGCCTGAATGTGACTTACTACTTTGCCTCTGTGTTTTGTGTGTACTTCTCCCTACTTAGAAAAATCTGTGCCCTTTCTCTTCCATATATTTCCATCTAACCTTCCAAACCAGAACTTAACTCTTTTCAGATGCCTTCCCTAATAATCACATCCCACTTGTAATCATTTTTTATTTTTAGTTTCCTTATCTATTGCAGCTTTAGCCTCTACTATATTATATTTTCTTACAGTTACTAAAATGTTTCTTTGGATTTCATCTCAAATTGTTTATGTGTATATCTTTAGCATCCAATTAGATTTTACATTTTCTGGGAGTTCAAGGACTGTGCCTTTTATTTCTTTAGCATCCAGGAATAGTACAATGACTCACATTAGAATGAAATAAATTCCATACCCATGATATATTCTGTCAGCCTTATACATTTGACAGTGATACCAGGAAAAATTTTATTAAACAGGCATCAAATCAATTTCAAAAGTTTAAAGATGAAATGTGAACACCTAATCTGTCCCTCATGGACCTTTCATCCAAGAACTTATTAAAGCTCTTCTTGTTTATATTTATGGTATTTGCCTTTATCTAATCTCAGGATGACAAGTTATTAAATAATGGTTGGAAGATTCTGTCCTTGAAAACCAGATCAGTCACTCACTACCAATTTATTCTTCAACAAATTTAATTAATCAACAAACTTGTTGAACATATACTACATAGATAATCAATAGAAGACAACTGAAAGGACATTAAATTTACATTATATTTAAGAAATCAAGGCACACAAAGTGAACTAAAAACAAAAAAGGAACAAAAAGTTGTCTCAGTTTAAGTTCCAAATAAGAGACCCAGACAGCATAGGCTAGAGGGGTGGGGAGGAGACATAAATTAAGGAGTGGGCAGAAAACTCTTCTTGAAGATATTGTGATAAAAACATGGCTTCAAATGATGGGAAACAGAGAGACCAAAGGAACAGAAGCAAGAATGTACATGCTATGTTTGAGGGACAGTGGGTGTTTAATCCAGCTGTATGAAAGAGTACATGAAGAGCTTTTTAAACACCGCAAGATATCATTATTATTGTTGTTTTAAACAAAAAAACATTAATTTAGATGTCTCTCTTCTGATGCTCTTTATTCCTTTCTCAATTTCTGGGCTTCCAGCTGGGATTCTTTTTACTTCCATCTGAAGAATTCCCTTTATAATTATTATATTTTTAGTGCATGTTTGCTAACAATGAACACTCTAGGTTTTTATTTTTATGAAAACGTGTCTATTTCACCTTCATTTTGTGTGTGTCTGTGTGTGTGGCTGGCTGGTGTAGGGATCCGAATGCACAACCTTGGTGTTACAAGGTGGTGCTCTAACCAACTGAGCCAACTGGCCAGCTCACCTTCGTTTTTGAAGGTAAAGAAATCACCTCCAGTTCACCTTTATTTTGCTGGGTATAAAATTCTAAGTTCGCAGTAATTTTCCCACTCTGCAAAGTTGCCATTCCATTATCTTCTGGTTTCCATAATTTCGAGTGGAAAAGTTAGCTGTCAATCTTACTGTTGCTCATTTGAAGATAATGTGCCTTTTTTACTCTGGTTAATTTTAACATTTTATATTTGCATTTAATTTTGAGTGGTTTGACCACATGTGGTTTTCTTTGTATTTATCCTCCTTTAGATTCATAGAGCTTCTTGAATTTGTGGCTTAATGTCTTATGTTAATTTGGGGAGATTCTTGTCTAGTGTCTCTTCAGGTATGGGGCCTGCCACATTCCTACTCTCTGCACCTTCTGGGACCCCAGTGACAATCATATAAGGTCTTTCATCATTCTCCATATGTTTCTTACACTCTTTTCTCTATATTCCATATTTTTTCTCTGTACTTCAATCTGGATATTTTCTATTGACCTATCTTCCAGTTCACTAATTTCTTCTGACCCAGTAGAAATTGTATTCTTAATTTCAGTTATTATATTTTTTCATCCTAGGACTTACAATTAATTCATTTTTATTGACCCCAATTCTCTAGTGAAATTCTTTATTTTTTTTATCTAATGACTTAAACATGTTAGCTACAGTTACTTTAAAAAATCTCTGACTAAAATCTCAAGATGTTTGTCACCTGCAGGTTTATTTCCGTGTCTATTTTGGCTCTGGATTTTCATTCATTTGTTCCTGTTTTGTGGCATTGCTAATTTTTTTAAAAAATTGAATGTCAGACCCTATCTTTGAAAAATTTTAAGGCCCTGGATGATAGTATTATCATCCACAGAAGAGTTCATTTTTTCCAGCAGTGAGATAGGCTTTGGTTATATCACCTTTATCCAGGTAAGACTGGCTTGCCCTTGTTTCTAGAGCACAGCCCTTTCAAGGGTCTTAATTCAAAACCTTGATCATTTACCAGAGTCCATTCTCCTTGTCAAACTGTGCACTCCAACTTCTGTCTCCCTAGGACCATGAAACTGCAACCTCTCTGCTCAGCTTTTTAGCCTCTTAGCTGCTTTCTCATTTTCTTGGTGTCTCTCCCTGCACATGCGATGCTTAGGAGTCATAAAATGCCTAGAGGCATTTGCAATCAGAAGGCCAGGCTTAGGGCCGAGCCGTGGCGCACTCGGGAGAGTGCGGCGCGCTGGGAGCGCAGCGACACTCCCGCCGCGGGTTCGGATCCTATATAGGAATGGCCAGTGCACTTGAGTGCCGGTCACGAAAAAGACAAAAAAAAAAAAAAAAAAAGAAGGCCAGGCTTACTCCTCCACTATTCCCTTTTCTGGAAGATTTCATGATCCTGAAGTTCTGGTTACCTTGATTGCCCTCCGATGTCTTGAAAAAGCCATGGTTTTGTGTTTTAACCAGATTTTTATAGCTGTTATCTACAAAAGTGTTAGTCATAACCAGAAATGGAAGTAAAGCTACCAATTTAGAAACAGTAAAAACCTTAGTCCTCTTAATTCATTAAAATCCCTCTCTTTTTTTATTTTTTATTTTTTGGTGCATGTTGACAAATTGTGTCTAAAATTTGAATGAAAAGACAAAGGAACTAGAACAGCCAAAAACAATTTTGAAAAAGCGCACAGTTGGAATGTTTATACTACCTGATTTTAAGATTTAGCATAAAGCTTCAGTATTCAAGATAGTATGGTACTGATGAAAGAATAGACACATAGAGCAATGGAACAAAATTTAAAAGTCCAGAAATAGATACACATGTATATAACCAATTGACTTTTGACAAAGGTATAAAAACAATTCAATGGAAAAAGAGTTAGTAAAGAACACTCAAAACTTAACAATATGAAGACGAAAAATTTGCTTTAAAAAACGGGCAAAAAGTTGAATAGACACTTTACCAAAGAAGATATACAGATGGCAAGTGAGCCTCCTTTCATGTGCTTAACACATGAAAAGTCATTAAGGAAGTGCAAATTGAAACTGCAATAACAGACCGGTATACATCTATTAGAATGGCTTAAAAAATGACAATACTGAGTGCTGGCAAAGATGCAGAGCGACTGGAACTCACATACACTGCCCGTAAGGATGCAAATTGGTATGGCAGCTTTGGAATACGATTTGATAGTTTCTTATGAAGTTAAACATACACTTAACCTGTGAGCCAGCAATTTTACTTCCAGGTATTTATCTAAGAGAAAAGAAATATTATTTTCACACAAAAATCTACCCAAATGTTTATAGCGGGTTTATTCATAACCACCAAAAACTGGAAACAACCCAAATGTCCTTCTGGTAATGGATAAACAGAGGTGCATCTATACAATAGAACACAACTTAGTGATAAAAAGGAACATGGATGAATCTCAAAGCATTACGCTAAGTGAAAGAAACCAGACTCCAAAGGTGAGATACTGTGTGATTCAATTTATATGCTGTTCTATAAAAGCAAAATTTAGAAATGGAAAATGACATGATTAGTGGTTGCCAAGACTTGAAATGGGGGAGGAATAGACTACAAAGGGGCACAAAGGAATGTTTTGGGGGGATGGGACTGCTCTCTATCTTGATTGTGGTGGTGATTACATGACTACATGTACTTATGAAAACTCAGAATTGTACATCAAGAGTATTTGTTTGTAAATTTTGAAAATGTAAATTAGAAATATTAAAATTTGATTCATGTCTACTCAAAAAATCTTTCTAATGTAAAAATAAAACAAAGATACAGAAAATCACATAAAATGTATAGTTAAATGAATTTTTCATAAATATCCTTGAAACCCCACTAAGATCAAGAAATAGAACTTTGCCTCACTCTAAAATCCCTTTCCATGTGTCCAGTTTCAGTCACAAGCCTCTCCTTCTTCCCATAAGTAATTAGTACCTCGACTTTTACAGTAACCACCTTCTTGCCGTTTCATAATTGTTATCACTGAAATGTGCATCCCTAGACACTATAGTTAAGTCTTGTCCATTTAAAAAATGTTATATTTCTTTTAAGCTATAGGTTTTTCTCTATACTTTTATTTTCCTTACAACTTATCAGGCTCTTTAAACTGAAGAGTTTCCCAAGGTCTAAATTTTGCTGATTGTACACCATGGTGAGGTGTAACAAGTTCCTCTGCTCTCTGTATTTCCTGGTTTTTGGCTATTGCATCCACAGACTGGATCAGACTCAGGTTCCATCCTTTTTCAAAGTGTCTGGCAAAACTATAGGAGTTACATACTGTTTGGTATCTCTCTTTTATGAATGTTGCCAACGGATTGGATCTGGAAAGACAACAGAAAGCACATAATGTCTGGTTATTTATCTTTTCATGATATTAGTAGCTGTTAATGCTTAATATTTAAATCTTTTAATTCATTGGGGTTGCAAAATGGTGATAGTCTAATTCTATCTTTCCTTTTTCGTATTTGTTGGAAAACTATAATAAAGAGACAATGCTCCTCATCTATTATTTGGTTACCCAGTGATACAGTTCACATAGGAAAGGCAGGAGAGTGTGATTCTTTCTCTTACCAGATTTAAAATAATGAATTAGCTCCCTATTATCCTCTGAAGGTAAGCATTTTCTCTTTTTTAGAAATCTCATCCTGAACTCATGGGTTTTGACATATTTGATAGCTTTTAATTTATTGAAATTATTATTTGTTGAAACTCAAATTGTCCCATATTTGGTCACTGGGAGCTTCTCCAACTTGCCTACTTTCTATACTTTTGACACAATCCTGGTAGTCTTTGATAACTTCCTTGCTATCTAGTTTGACAACAGGTTCATTTTATACATTTTCTACACTAGACCTGGAATCAGCCGCTTCCCCAAGTTGCCCTTATTTCTTTTAATGAGAAATGATATTTCAAGATCACATTCTAGATGTTAGGGGTGTTCGTTCCTGCTGGGTTGGTCATTGTTCTTTTGTTTTGGTTTTTTTTAAACTTCAACAATCTTTATTTCCAAACTCGTGCAGGGTTAACTCTTTAACCTGGCTAATAGCAAAAATATCTCTAACAAGATCAAAGATGGAGGTGCAAACCCAATAAAGATTGTCTCTTTTAAAAAAGGATTGGAAAAAAATATGTATCTGCATAAGTATTTTTTCAAAAAGTAAAATTCTCCAGTGTTGTAGAAAAATATATACCAAAGTGATTCAGGCCATAAAAAACAGAATTCGGCAGTCTGTTGCCTTAAAAACCCCAACTCAAGATAACCCTAGGAGAAAATCACCCATTAAAAAAAAAAAAAAATCCCCTTTCTCCACTTTCTTGTTCAACCTCCACTGCTTACTCCAAGAAACACCCCCCAAAATTACAGTATAAACAAGACCCAGCTCATTCCTCTCAGCCTCTACCTGTTAAGGCTCACACCAAGGACTATTCCTAAGGAATCGTCACCTCTACTACAATCAAGAAATCAATCCCTAACTTCTGGACCAGATTTCTAGAAACTTGCAAAATATCTCCCTGCTTCCTGCAAGGAGGAGCCTAAGGGCCCCTTGAAAGATCAAGGGGGCATGCAGTGCTCCTGGAATGCTTGTGGGCTGCGCGAGGGGATGGGGGGCCCTCCTTGTAACAAAAACAGCCAACACCTTATAAGCTGAAGTCTAACCTACCGGGTAAAAAGAAGCAGCGGGTACCAAGCTACTTGCTGTACGAAAAGGTGCACACCTCCCCCTTTACTCATAAAAGTAAGGGAGCTGAAGAGAGCCGGGTGAGTATTTGACTTCATCTGCGTTTTAGGCTAAAGCCACGGTGCAGAGAAAGACATTCGGTCTTGGCTGTTTCTGCCATTCGTGGCAGCCTGGTTCACAGCTGCTTTTTGGAGCTTTCCCCCTTTATGCAGAGTACTTAGGAATCAATAGAGAACTTTTCCATTCAACTTCAGAATTGACAATACTTCCTTAGCAATTTCTCAAAACCACCAGTGGAGACAGACCACCCCTCAGTTCAGGATCGCAGGCTCCTTCCAGTCGATGGGCTTCTTGCCAGACTTCTGCAACAGCTCATTGGTTTTAGAAAAATGTTTGCATCCAAAGAACCCTCTGTACATGGACAATGGGGAGGGATGAGCAGTCTGCAGTACCTGGTGCTGCTTCCTGTCAATGGCCCTGTCCTTCTCAAAGAGCCCTAGAGCAAGAAGACAAGGCCATTCGAGTTCTGACTCAGCCAGGACACGACTGCATCAGTAAACTGCTCCAACCTCCCTCCTTATGAGAGAAGGGCCCGAACCGTGAGCATGGCGTTGAGTAGCAGAGCACCTTGTCTGGCCCAGGCAGGTAAACAAACCTCCATGGCCGGGATGGACAAAACCATCCATGTCGGCAGACGGCTCCTTGTCAATGTTTTCCAAACTGGGCGGAGGTGGAACCGGTCTTTGAACACTAAAGCAGAGCCCATGAGCTTGACTGGGTCCGTGATCTGGATCCTGTCCCAGGATGACAACCTTCACATCTCTTATGTCACACACAAGGGTCCATGTGACGACTTGCTGTGGGGGTGGATAAACAGTGTAATGTTTTCTTTCCTCTGCAACAAATCCCGTGAGCGTTATAAAGTCCGGCTTCGCGAACTCCCTGCTGAGGTGCTTCCTCCACGTCTCACCCGAGCCCACGGCACGTTGCGGGGCCGCGGGGCTGAGCTCCGGGCTCCCCGGCGAGGAGGGCGGCGTGCCCGGCTGGCCCTGCCCGGCCCGGTCCTTCTGGGCGGGCTGTCCGCCGCGTCCCCGCTCCCTCCAGCTACGGCCGCCACGCCGGCCCCGGGCTCGGCCCGCTGGGGGCTGCGGGAACGTCGCCTCCTGGCGGAGCTCCACCTGGGGACCCCGGTCATTGTCTTCAACAGACAGAATGGACGACTCTTCCATGGACAGAAAAAGGAAATACACACGCACACATACTTAAAGATAAACTACCTCATGGTTCATACTCATGCTTCCAATTTAGATACAAGACTGCAGAGCTTTTTCTTAACCTGTTATCTATTCCATCTGCAGCTCCCTTCTTCCACCCCAAGAAGTCCTATCCCAACGACATAGGCTATTACAGAATGAAAATATCCACAATTGGTCACTTGTTTCATTTTATATTATACATACAATGATCTCAGAATAACAATACTAATGCCGACACCAATGAGTAATAAAAACATTAAAATTTTTTTTTGCATGTGTTCTCCATGTTTTATAGTTGTACTATATCTATATTGTCAGGACATACAGTCACTGTATGTCATGTCATGCTCTATCTTTTAGCCCTCATTTAGCCTTGGTTGTACCAGTAATTGTATTTCATGCTCACCACAAGTCCTTATGCTGGTGTGTTCTCTAGTCATTCTGGTTGTCTGATGCTCATTCTGTAGAAGATGCCTCAAAAGGGTTCATGGGAACAATATTCCTTGAGTTCTTACACGCCAATAGTAGTTTGCCTGTGTCCTTTATACTTGACCCCATACTTCCTTAGTTATCTTAAAGATAATTACTCCATTTCCTGATTACAATCTAAAAAAAGTAAATCTGATGATAATCTAATTTTCTCTCCCTTGTAAGTCATAAATTCTTTTTTCCAGAGGCTCAAAGAATTTTTTTTTTCTTTAAAATCCAATAATTTTACTAGAATTAGCTATTCTGGGTATTTGGAGTGCTCTATCGGTGTGTCATTTCAATTTTTTTCCCCCAAAAGGTTTTCTTTCTTTTTTTTTTTTTCAAAAGGTTTTCTTAAATATAGTTTTAGTATTTGTTCTGTTCCCTTACTTTTGTTTTCTTCTTTTGGGACTTCTGTTATTGGTATTTTGCATTTTCTTTGTCACATTTAAGTATTGTCACTTTCTCTCAAGTCCTTGTCTCTTTTTGAATTACAACTTTTAAAAAATATTTTCTTCTTTTCACCTATTTCTCTTCAGGCACTACTGTTGAATTTATTTGCTCTTATTTTCTTTCTAGCTTACTCTTCATTTCTTAAATCATTTTGCTTTATTTCCAATTATTCCCCGAGTTCTGTCTCTTTACTTCTGAGTTTCTAATTCTTATTTCTATTATTTCCATACCTTATATTGTTTTTTAATGTCTCCTATCTTTAGAAATAGAGGGTTACAGTTTTGATCTGTTTCGTGCATATTTCTTTCTGGGGTGCTCTCATTGCCTGTAGGGATAATATTCAGCGCTTCCTTTTTTTTTTTTTCCCGTATAAAAACTATGTGACCTTCATTTTTTTGTTGTTGCTTCTTTTAATGTGAAATTAGTTTTTCTGAACTTTTGTTATAAAGTGGCATTCAGGAAGGCTTTTCTTACTTTACAGCGCTGCCTGTGTTTATTTGAAGGTGTGTTCAAAACCCAGGCAGCTTGCTTTATGATATTTCACCAATTCGGCCTCACGTTTTGTCCATGTGCTATGCAATTTTTATTCCACTCCAAGCGGCTTCTCTTTAGAGTCAGACTCTGTCCTGCAAATGGCCCCTGGAAGGTCAGCTTCGAGAATTCATAGGAGCTGGCCTGCTCCAGCCTCTTCAGACATTTTTCCCACGGGCTGACACTGGTATTGGCCAAAACTCCTACCAGTTTCAGCTGCTGTTCTCAGAGTGGACTTCCCTATTTCCGGTGAATGCTTGTTGGCTATTTTGGGACCTCCTGTTCTCGGGTCCATCAAATGTAGCTTTCTCATCCTTTCTCCCAGACAGACACTGAGACCATGCAGGTCTTGTGGCTGTTGGTGCTTTGTCCCCATCCACTTGTATTTTAGAGTCTGTGGGGATACCTTGTGCAGAGCTAGGGCCGGGGGTCTCTGGAGCTCACAGACTCCTTGAGCCCGTTCACAAACCCTTCACACGCAGGTCGAAGAGCTTGGTAACCAGACAAAGCAGTCTTTGGAGCCTTGGTTGAAGAAGGAATAGTCTTTATTCAGCACACACACCACTATGAGCTAAGCAGTCCACAGAGAAACTCCGAAACTCAACTGCTACCCGCAAAGTCCAAAGAAAAACTGAGCAGCTGCCAGCAGAGTAAACATGCTCCATTTTTAGACGCAAGCTCTCTGCCGCAGGGCTCCTTCCCAAACTGCAGAACACGCAATAGCAATAACTAAAAAGATACATTGGCGCACATGGTGCTAACTCCACCCACACACAACTTGTTTACAAGAAATGTGCTGCTTGACCACCACCTGGATCTGAGTTGAGGGAGCCTGACTGCATTGCCCTATTTTCCCCACATCTTGTCACTTAGTTTTGTGATAAATGTTGTTTATGGACTTTTGGTTTTGCTATCTAGTTCTGTTTTTATATAAGGAGTCAGAGAGAATGGAAAACTACGCTGTTGATGCTGTCATCTTCCCAGAATCCTCTCCCAAGTTAATTCAATTATAAGTGTATTTTGTATTATAGTCCCTTTGGGAGATTGGTCATCACTTATGGGTGTTGACATCTTGCTTCTGTTTGAGTCCAGAAAGGTTAAGGGCTTTAAATCTCAGCTGTTTATGATACCACAACTAATGGCCAAACAACAGGTAACTAAAATATGAACATAGTAAATTACCAACTCACACGAGTTTTTAAAAAACATTTAAATTTAATTATGCAGAAATATTTCTGCAGATTTGGGGATTGTTTTTAACAGTAAATATAAGAAACCATTTGTATATATATTCCCAGAATTAACTCAATGCAGCTTTTTTTTTATGGGGTACCTTTGAATAAATTACTTGTGTACAAGCATCATAGGATATAATATATTTGCATACATTGCTGTAAATTTTACTTTAATGTCACTATTTTTGTAGTTGGGATATTGCAACAACTGGCAAAAAAATTTTTTTTTTCAGTAGTCAGGCAGTCCATTGATAGTATCGTTAGCTCTCACAGAGCCTAACATGGACCTTTAGGACCAGAAAAAGTCTCAAGTGGTCATCTCATCCAGTGCACAACCTCAAGAATCTGTCTAACTCAATGTTTTTAAATATAGAGAATTGTTAACAATTAATATCTGTAAGAGAAGAGGTTTTGGATTTGCTATCTAGTTTTGCTATCAGATGAGCTAAGGTGTAGTGACAATAAGCATAGCAGACAGAAATGATACTTAAGCATGACTTAAAAAAAAAAAAATGAACAGAGCCAGGTAGCTAGGAAACAGCAGCACAGACAGTGAGTGCATTGAAGAGGGACAGTTGAGGAGCCAGGCATAACGCTAGGGCCATGTTATGATGCTACATTAGTGGCGTTGCACACAGTTGCCATAGCTACAGAACTGCACCAGCTATGGACACACAGACCGTATGTACCCACCCAGCCTGCTGTCACTGCTTTCCTCGCCTGTCCGCCTGAGTTTTCTATAGCTCCAGTGTAAGGAGGAAAAGGTCATATGGCTTAAGTCAAAATGTATTTTTCACTTCTAAAAATCAGAATACTATAGATTCAGAGTAGAGGGCAAGGAAACATTGGAAAATGCTTATTTTCCAAGGTCAAGGCTTCAGAACATCTACTGGAGGAGGAAAGGCTGATGACCCTCAGATTCCCACCTCCATATCTACTCTCCTGTTCCTTTTTACCCTCTCAATTCCTCTCCCTGCAACACAGATCCTGTCTCTCTCTGCCTTCCCCTCCCCCAACTCCCTGCCTTGACAGCAGAGCCAGAGAGAATTATGACATTAATCAAAAGAATACATGTGGATTGAAGTGGTAGAGCAGGGATTAGATATTTTGGTACTCTGCTTTCTTCCAGTGGGATTAAAGAAATGTTTTTGGATGCCTTTGCCAGATTTAAAGCAAAACTAGGGTCAGCTGGAAAAAACCAATAGTGGTTATTGGGGATAGTGAATGGGGAAAAGAAAAAACAGAACAGGGAAGCATCTTGGATATAATTAGGGAGGTCCCTAGGTATCACCCTGAATTTGGGGGTTTGGAGGTGAGCAATAAAAGACACATGTTGGGGAGGTGCCCAGGGGGAACACCTAATTTTCTCTGGTGTACTGATCCTAATTAACTTGTACTTGGTCAACTAGGGGAATTACATCTTCTCATTCATGGATATCGTGATGTGAATAAAATGGTTTAGTACTCCCTAGTTCTATTTTTGGGATTTCAGATGAAGTGAAATCTCCAAACCCTTGCGGAGTACATTCTTTCTGTTCATGCCGTGTAACCCAACCCCGTCCTAGGTATCTAAGATGGTGTGAGATAGAGGAAAGATAGCTTTGTCACCTGCATTAGTTTTCTAGGGCTGCTGTAACAAACTACCAAAAACTGGGTGGCTTAGAACAACAGAAATGTATTGCCTCAGTTCTGGAGGCTGGAAGTATGATATCATACTCCCTCTGAACCTGTTTTTTTTTTTTTTTTTTTTTTTTTATGTGACCGGTAAGGAGATCGCAACCCTTGCCTTGCTGTCGCCCGCACCGCGCTCAGCCAGTGAGGATCCGAACCCACCGTGGGAGCGCCACTGCGCTCCCAGCAGCGCACTCTCCCGAGTGAGCCACAGGGCCGGCCCCCCTTTGAACCTGTTAATGAACCCTTCCTTGCCTGGTCCTAGCTTCTGGTGTGTTGCCCGCAATCTGTGGTGTTCCTCGGCTTCTAGGTGCATCGTTCCATTATGTACCCCATTATCACATGATGTTCTCCTTTGTATGTCTGTCTCTACTCATGGTGTTCTTTTTATAAGGACACCGGTCATACTGGATTAGGGGCCCACCCTATTCCAATATGACTTCATTTTCACTAGTTACATCTGCAGGGACGTTATTTCCATATAAGGTCACATTCTGAGGTACTGGGAGGAGGGTTAGGACTTCAATGCATCTTTTTGGGGAGACACAGTTCATCAGTTCAACCCATAACACCGTTCATCCATCCTATCTGTGTTCAACTCCAAGCTCAGGCACTTATCAGCTGTGTGATCTTGGGTAAATCTCTTAGCTTCTCTGAGCTGAAGTTTTCTCTTCTATGAAATCATGTCAGGGGGAGGTTACAATACCTACTTCACAGGGTTGTTGCCACATGGAAGAGTAGAAAAGAAAAGAAAAGGAGAAAAGATAGGAACACACATGATGGAGATTGAGAGAGTGGCCACTTGTGGATTCACCCTTTCGTAGGAAGTAATTCTGACCCAATGAGTGAATACTAAGGTATAAGGGGTAAGGAATCAGGCTATGTAGTCAAAAGCGGGTGAGCAAATCTCTTCACGTGATCCTGTGTAGGTCCACTTAAAGTAAAAAGCATTTGATGTTCTTTGAATGAAAAGGCAGGAGTATAGATAATGCCTTGCATTTGCCACTAGGCTGCCTCCTGCCAGCCCTGCTTTGTGATGAACTGTGCTCCCCCATGTGTTCCCAGCGTACTTGCTCCATGTTGTTCTTATGAGGTTCAGTGGTGCTAAGTATGGACCCCCTGCGGTTCATCTGTTTATCCATTCATTCATTCATTGAACAAGTATTTATTGAACAACTGAGGAAATAGAGAACAAAATAAAGAATCCACTCTTGGGGACCTTTTACTAGAAGACAGAAAATAAACATGTTGATTTATTGTCTGATGCCAGATAACTATACATACTATGAAGAAAAAAAAGCAGGGTAAGGGGATAGAGCATTAAGGATGAACATGGTCACGAAAGGCCTGAATTTGAACTGAAACCTGAATGAACTGAGGGTCATTGTGCTGTTGGGGAAAGAGCACTCTAGGCAGAAGCAATGGAAATGAAATGACGTTGAGACCGGAGCATACTTGGTGTATTCAAGGAGCAGTAAACAGGCCACTGTGGTTGGAGAATAAATGTGGAAAATTTTAATAATAAAAATGTGTAAGTCAAATTCCAGAGAAATTAAGGAAAGCAGTATGACATAGAAGAAAACGTCTAGGCTTTAAAGCCAAGACTTGAGTTCAAATTTGGTCCCTGCCATTCACTAGTTTTATGTGCTTGGACTAATCATCAAACATTTATGAGCATCAGTTTTCTTATCTATAAAGTGGGAAAATAAGAGTTATTTTGCAGGGATGTTGTAAAGTGAAAATGACATTTCAAATGAGATCTGAAAGATAGATTTGGCCTTGAATTCTACTTTCATAACTTACTTGCTCTGCAGCCCTAAGACTGAGATTTGGCTTCTTCACAAATAAAATGGGAATAATAATACTATGTAATAGAATTGTTATGTGGATTTAACTAGATGAAGCATGCAGCGGTTTCATTATTATGTGTCTGATTGTGGATTTGTTTTTATTTGTCTTACTCAGGATTCGATATTCTCATTTAATTCAGAGGCTCATATCTTTTTTCTATTCCGGAAAATTCTTACTCATTAGCTTTTTGAATGATGTCTCTTGTCTCTGCTTGCCATTTTCTCTATGTTACGCTGCAGAACAAACAATCCCAATATCTCTGTAGCTTAAAACAACGAGGTTTATTCCTCACTCCTGCTACATGTCCAGTCAGGTTGACTGGTGGTCTCTGCTCTGTGTTGTTCTTACTCTGAGACTCAGTTGACAAAACAACCACAACCTGGAACGTTGCTGCTTGCCTTAGCAGAAGTGAAAGAAAAAAAAAAAGTAATGAGTTGTGCACTGAGTCTTAAATCATCTTCCGAGATGAGACATGTATCACTTCCACTCATACTGCATTGTCTAAAGTAAGTCACGTGACCACACCTAACTTCCAGGTGGGGAGGAAGTACAATTATCCCGCTTGTCCAGGAGGAGAGCAGAAAATATTTGGAAGTCAGCAATAATGACTGCCACACTCTCCTTCTGGAACTCTATCAGATGCATCTCGGACTCTTTTATTCCGTCCTTCATGCCTCTTAACTACTCTTTCACATTTTCCCTTTATCTCCTTCTGAGCTGCAATTCTTAGATAATTCAAGAATACTCTCTTCAGCTCTGTGTAGACCACCATTCAACCACTGAGTATTAATTTTCAAAAACTACGTTTTTCATTTTTAGGATGTTTTTCTTCCAAATCCACCTGCTCTTCTTCTATACTGTCTCTTTGTTGCCTAATGGATTCTGTTTCTTCAAACATTCTAAATTTCCTTTCAAATTGGGCTAGTATTTCTAGTTCTAGGAATGCAAATCCTCTCATGAATTGTACATGCTGACTCTTGAGATGATTTGTTTTCTTGCCTAGTTTATAAATTTTTATTACGAAGTTCATCTTTAGTGAGGATAGTCCCATATGGCTTATGTTATAGAAATGTCCCTATAGGGCAGTTTTGCATTTGCCTCTGTAGAAGCTTTGTGGGTATCACTGGATCTGGACAAATTCTCATGTTAATGCCTCAGCGAGGATGGCAGAACCACATGGGAGGTAAGAGTTTAGGCCCAACACTCCATTCATGGGTAGGGAGGCCTTGGGTTCTCCTTTGTCATGGGCAAATCTTTTTCCACACATTGCCTTGGGTAGATACCCAGCTAAGCTAACATTTTCATAGCCTGGTGGGAGGAATGTGTGTAGTTCCCATTTCACAAATGATGCAGAACTTTGTGAGATGGGGCTGGATGTAGGTAGCCAAGGCCCACTCCTCCCAACACACATTCTGCAGCCAATACTCTGCTCCTCATGCTGCCAAGGGAACGCCAGCTCTCATCCATTAAGGCCTATTTGAGGTTCAAACATTTCAGTAGCCATTCACTTTTTGTTCCTTCTCCTTCTGATTTTTAGACTGTCCTTCATTTCTAGGACCTGGAGATAATTCTTACTCAATTTGAGCTCAGTTATTTAAGAAAAAAGTTGTTATATTTTAAGCACCATTTCTATATGCTTGGACTGGGAATGGGGTTCCTTTAAATAACCTCAGTTCTCCACATTGACCAGAATTTTCTATGTCTTTTAAAGTGAGTAGCCTTAAAATGAATGAGTTCAACAAATCAACAGAGAAACACAGGATTGAAATGACACTTTAGAGCAATTGGTCTTGGCAGATATCTACAGAACTTTTCTTCCAACAACTATAGAATATACATTCTTCTCACCAGCATATGGAATATCCTCCAGGATAGACCACATGTTATGTCACAAATCAAGTCTCAATGAATTTTTAAAAATTGAAATCATTTCAAGTATGTTTTTAGACCACAATGGATTAAAACTAGAAATCAGTACAAGTGAAACCCTGGAAACTATACAAGCACATGGAAATTAAACAACATGCTCCTGAACAACCCAAGGGTCCAAGAAGAAATTAAACAGGAAATCAAAAAATTTCTTTAAACTAATGAAAATGAAGACACATCATACCAAAATCTGTGAGATACAGCAAATTTATACTGAGAGGTAAGTTTATTGCAGTAAATGTTTACATCAAAAGAATAGAAAAATTTCAAATAAACAATTTAACACTACATCTCAAAGAACTAGAAAAACAGGAAGAATCCAATCCTGAAATTAGTAGATAGAAAGAAATAATTAATATCAGAGCAGAACTAAATGAAATAGAGACCCCCCCCCCAAAATGATACAAATGATCATGGAAATAAAAACTTGGTTTTTTGAGAAGATAAACAAAATATAAAACCATTAGCTAGGCTAACGAATAAAAGAAGAGAGAAGACCCAAATAACAAAAATCAGAAGTTAAAGAGGAGATATTACAACTCATACCACAGAAATACAAAGAATCTTTAGAGACTATTATAAACTGTATGCTAGCAAACTTGGAAATGGATAAATTTTGGACACATAAAAACTACCAAAATTGAACCAAGAAGACATGGAAAACCTGAACAGACTAATAACAAGCAACAAAATTGGTGCAGTAATCAGCAGTCTCCCAAGAAAGAAAAGCCCAGGATTGGATGGCTTTACTGCTGAATTCTACCAAATTTTTAAAGAGGGATTAATACCAATTCTCTTCAAACTATTCCAAAAAATTGAAACAGAGGTCATTCTCCCAAACTCATTTTATGAGGCCAGCATCACCCTGATACCAAAATCAGGCAAAGATACAACAAAAAAAGAAAACTACAGGCCAATATCTTTGATAAACATAAACACAAAAATCCTCAACAAAATATTAGCAAACAGAATACAACAGCACATTAAAAAAATTATGCAGCATGAATAAGTGGATGGAAGGATGGTTCAACATATACAAGTCAATAAATGTGAAACACCACATCAACAAAATCAAGGACAAAAACTATATAATTATCTTAATAGATGTAGAAAAAGCATTTGATAAAATTCAACATTGCTTCATTATAAAGACTCTCAGCAAATTTGGTATAAAAGGAAAATATCTCATCACAGTAAAAGCTGTATACAAAAAACCCGCTGCCAATATCATCCTGAATGGGGAAAAGCTGAAAGCCTTTTCCTTAAGAACAGGAGCAAGACAAGGATGCTCACTCTCAGCCTCCTATTTAACATAGTATTGGAAGTACTAGCCAGAGCAATCAGGCAAGAGAAAGAAATAAAGGGCATCCAGATTGGAAAAGACAAAGTCAAACAGTTTCTGTTTGCAGATAACATGATCCTATATAGAGAAAAACCTAAAGACTTGACCAAAAAATTGTTAGAGCTGATAAATGATTTCAGTAAAGTTGCAGGAGACAGTAGCGTTTTTATACTCCAACAACAAACTAGCCAGAAAAGAAATCAAGAAAGTAAGTCCATTTACAATAGTCACCAAAAACAAAAACAAAAAACAACCCCTAGGAATCAATTTAACCAAAGAGATGAAAGATCCCTACAATGAGAACTACAAATCACTGCTGAAAGAAATTAAAGAGGACACAAAAAGATAAAAAGACATTCCATGCTCTTGGATTGGAAGAATCAACATTGTGAAAATGTCCATACAACCCAAAATGATCTACAGATTCAATGCAATCTCCATCAAAATGCCAATGACATTCTTCACAGAAATAGAAAAAACAATCCTAACATTCAAATGTAACAACAAAAGACCCTGAATAGCCAAAGCAATCCTGAACAAAAAATATAAAACTAGAGGCATTACATTATGACCTCAAATTATACTACAAAGCTATAGTAACCAAACAGCATGGTACTGGCATAGAAACAGACACTCAGACCAATGGACCAGAATAGAGAACCCAGAAATCAACCCACATACTTACAGCAAACTGATCTTCAACAAAGGCACCAAGAACATACAATGGGGTAAAGACAGCCTCTTCAATAAATGGTGCTGGGAAAACTGGATATCCATGTGTAGAAGAATGAAACTGGACCTGTACCTCTCCTCATATACCAAAATCAACTGAAAATGGATTAAAGTTTTAAATATAAGACCTGAAACTATAAAACTCCTAAAAGAAAACATAGGGGAAACACTTCAGGATGAAGGACTGGGCAAAGACTTTATGAATAAGACCCCAAAAGCACTGACAACAGCAACAAAACATAAACAAATGTGATTATATCAAAATAAAAAGCTTCTGCACAGCAAAAGGAATAATTAACAGCAAAAAGACAACCTAGAGAATGGGATAAAATATATGCAAACCATGCATCTGACAAAGGATTAATATCCAGAATATACAAGGAAGTCAAACAACTTAATAGTATAAAAACAAGTAACCCAATTAAAAAACAGGCAAAGGAGCTGAATAGGCATTTCTGAAAGGAAGATATACAAATGGCCAACAGACACATGAAAAAATGCTCAGCATCGCTAAGCATCAGGAAAATGCAAATCAAAACTACTTTGAGTTATCATCTCACCCCAGTTAGATTGGCTATTACCAAAAAAGACAGACAATAACAAATGCTGGCAAGGATGCAGAGAACCCTCGTTCACTGTTGGTGGGACTGTACATTAGTGCAGCCATTATGGAAAACAGTATGGAGGTTTCTCAGCTGCTAGTAGAACTGCCATATGATCGAGCAAACCCAATGCTGGGTATATATGCAAAGAAATGGAAATCATCATGTTGAAGAGATACCTGTACTCCCATGTTCATCACAGCCGTATTTAACAACAACCAAGAATTGGAACTTACCTAAATGCCCATCAGTGGACAACTGGATAAGGAAAATGTGGTATATCTACACAATGGAATACTACTCAGCCATCAAAAAACAATGAAATTCTGCCATTCGCAGCAACATGGATGAACTTAGAAAAAATTATGTTAAGTGAAGTAAGCCGATAAGAAAGAGAAATACCACATGTCCTCACTCGTAAGTGGGAGCTAGAAAAAAGAAAATAAAGAAACAAAATTTTTGAAAAAGGAAAGGAAGATACAACAATCACAATAATACATTGAACTTTCAAAATGAGAGCACAGAACTGAGGTTACCAGAGGTGGGAAAGGGGCAGGGGTTAGTGAGAAATTGGTAAAGAGCCACAAAAAATGATTACATTGTGTAATGTTAAATATACTAATTATCCTGATTTGAGCATCACATATTGCACACAGATATTAATAATTCAAAGCGTACCCCACAGATATGTACAATCAATTATATTTCAATAAAAAATAAAAGAAAGTAAAATAAATAAAAAATAAAATTTTTAAAAAGTGGAAAAAAGACAAAAGGAATGAGAGGGAATAATTGCATAGGAACAGGTTGGAATCAAGAATAGAAGATCTTGGAATCTGGAGCACAGTCAGAGGGATTCGCTGTGAACAGAAGATTTACCTCTTCCTTAGGAAACAGGAAAGCAGGAAAGAAAGGGTGTAGGTTTGTATAAGTTGTTGGGGGGAGCCCGAAAATTGAAGCCTAATACCTCTATTTTCTCCAAGGTAGGAGCAAAGCGACCCATGAGCCTGGGAAGTCTGAAGCTTTACCATACCAGCTGTGAGGAATAGAAGAGGGAGTCAAATATGGACACATAAAGGAGCTTCCACCTAGACAAGCAGATCTAGCTAAGGTGGGAAACCATGGATTTATAGTGTAATATATTTTCCTGCAGCCCTAAAATGCCCACACGTAGGAGCAGGGAAGCACATGGCTGGGTTGGTTGAGGGTTAGAGTTTGCAAGGCAGGTGCAGATAAAGGACAAACAGATAAAGGAACAGAAGATGGAAGAGCATGGTTGCAGTGATGAAACAGGACAACTGAGCTGACCATGAACTAAACCCATCCTGGATCAGTAACACAAAAATGGAACAAACTGGGCCATGGTTAGTGACACAGCCCCAATGGCACAGTCAGACCTCTGGAAATGGCAACATCACTCAGGACGTAGTGTTACTTTTGCCAACAGGTTTTCTACTTATCTCTTCAGTAACAATTGCCCTGTCCTTGTGGTGACAGCTACTCTCTGCTTGTGCTGCTGCTAATCTTGATACATAGATTTGCTGACTGTCTCTATACAGGTCTAGTTTAAACTCCCCTAGAGAGCATGCGGTTGGTGTGGCCAGTATTCACTCCTGCTGGGCAGAACCCTTGTACCAGGCCCTTCCATAGACCTTTGGATCAGGTGTCCAGCCTTGACCCAATCAGTTGAGGCCTAAGTGATAGGATCACACGGCAGGCATGTACTTGACACATAAGAGACCTCTTGGAAACATCTAAGACTTTCCACAATACTTTCCAGAAGGAATAAAACTGCAGGCGGCACTTTTCTCATAAACATTTCGATAGCATGTTTCCTTCTGGACTTCATAGTAGGTCTCTATCCATTTCTCAGTTCTCACTTCTCTCCAGTTTGGGTAGCTGGACACAGTTCAAAAATTCCCTGTATAGAGCACCTAATTGTGTAAGTTGCAGATGCTATATTTGCTTGGAATTTATTACACCCACACCCCCCATTCACATACACACATAAGTAAATTCATACACTCTTTTTTTTTTAAGCCCTGGCTCCCATTTTGAGGAAGAAATAAATAATTTTCTACGCATAGTTTTCTTTCTGTCATGCCTACTTTAACAGTAGTAATGTAGAATCTTCCAAAGTGTGATAAAATGAGTGGTTTCAGATTCAAGGTGGGATTTTCACCACTTAATGTAAAACATTCTGGCAGTGTCCACCAATTTATATTATCTAGAGCAGGGCTCAACAAACTTTTTTTTGGAAAGGACTGGATAGAAAATATTTTAGGCTTTTAACAGGCTGTATCACAACCGCTTTCAGTCACAACTACTCGGCTCTCTCATCGCATCACTAAAGCAGCCACAGACAACGTGTAAACGAATGAGCGTTCCAGTAAAACTTTATTTACAAAACTAGGTAGCAGGCTGGGCTTGGCTGGAGGGCCGTAGTTTACTAATCTCTGATCTAAAGGATAATTATTTATGGCTTCTGCTATTTAGCAAGGCGAGTAAGAGCTGAGTCTCACAATGGTAGTGGTTTTTCTAACAGATGGCATGGAGGTTCACGGTTTTATTGACTTTATGTAGATTAAGTTATTCAGTGATAAATAATTGAAGGTCCCCATATCACACAACTCTGGAATCGTGCAGTATCTAGCCTGTGTGGCCATATGCAGCAGTACTGGATATATTAAAGTGATTTTTCTGAAGTTCTAATTTGAGACCAGATTAAGGCAAAGGAATAGGTGCTGTGTTCATTCATTTATTCCTCCAACAAGGTTTGTTGACCCTTCTTATTGGCTCAGACAGTGCAGCAACTGCCAAGAACACATAAGGAAATCAGACGAGGTCTTCGTCCTCAAGGAGCTTATGGTCCAGTAAGGTGTATTAGTTTCCTAGGACTGCTGTAACAAAGTACCACAAACTGCGTGGCTTAAAAAAAACAGGAATTTATTGTCTCAGAATTCAGGAGGCTAGAAGTCTGAAATCAAGGTGTCAGCATGGTCATGCTCCCTCTGAAACTTGTAGGTAAGAATTCTTCCCAGCTTCTGGCTGTTTTGCCTGCCATCCTTGGCATTCCTTGACTTGCAGCTGCAACTTGTCAATTTCTGCCTCCACTGTCACATGGCACGCTCCCCTTGTGTGTCTGTCTCTGTCTCTTTAAGGACACCAGTCATATTGGACTAAGGGCCTACCTCATCTTAACTAATTACATCTGCAAAGACCCTATTTCCTAATAAGGTCACATACTGAGAGTTAGGATTTCAATATATCTTTTTTGGGGGCGGGGACACAATTCAACCCATAACATAAGGTGAGAATAAATGTGAAAATTATGGTTGCCATGATGAAAGCCTGTGTAAGGTACAGGGTGAGGGCAGGGATAGGAGAGATCGATTTTACCTGGAAAGGTCAGTAAAGATTCTATAGGTGAGTTGAAGCTTGAGCAGATTCTGGAAAACGATGCTGAGTGGTTTGTCAGGTACACAGTGAGGTTGTAAATTGGGCCTGGACAATGGGAGAGCAACCCCCGCAGGAGCAGCAGCAGAGGCAATAGCGTGACATGACCTATTTCATAATGTTCCACTACAACCTGAATGGGGCTTAGGCTTCTGTTTTCCAGAGGAATTAAAATGAGGTCCTAAACACCTTGTCTGTTGGATGCGTCTGTGACAGTTATTCCAGATCGCTGGCAGCACAGTGGGGCGAGTGGGGTGGAGGGAGGGACGTGCACAATCTCATTGGAAGGCAGAAGGCTGGGTGGCTGGTGACTAATGGAAGCTACATTTGCACGGTAAGCACACTGTTTTTACTGAGTTTGCCATTACGGATGAATAAATATAGCAACATTATCTAAATATGCCTTTACTGACACTTCACATAAGATGGAGAACATGTCAATCGTGTATTTCAAAGAATAAGCACACCTAACGGTGGCTAGAAAGAGCAATGATGGAAACTATGGAAGGGGCAGACCCTCCCCTGGCCTATCACCCACCCACAACGCAAGGGGTTGTGTGTCGTTCCTGTCCAGGCACTGTGCTAAGTGATTAACTGTTATAGCGGGAAGGTGAGGAAGGTTGAATACATTGCCCTAGTCACACAGCTAGTGATTTCATTTCAGTGATAGTCTAAAAAAACATGATTAATGCATGAACTAGGATTCTTCAGTATCCCACACAGTAGCCACCAGCCCTAGTCGACTTGAAGTGCTCAATAGCCACACGTGGTATGGGTTACCATAGAACAACTTCAGTAAGAGGGACCTGACCACTTTATAACTGAGCACCGCCTCATGATTTCGCTCATGTTTGCTTTGTGTTTGTGATCAAATTGGCACGGCATAGCATTTCCCAAAAGTCCCTAGCAGATGAGAAAGGAACAGAATTGGCCATAGTATGTGACTGATCCATTACTGCTGTATTAATGAAGGTAACAATAGTTCAAATAATGAAAATTTGAGAACAGCAGTTTTATAAATGCACCAAAATCAAAAGAACCTGCCCTGTGGCAATCAGCACCCTGTTTACATTGTAATCAGTTATTGAATTAAGCAAAATAACATCATCCATCTCATTAAATTAGTATTGTCAACTTAAATATCACTGGCTCTATAGTCTAAATATAATCTGAAAAACAAGCCTTTGGCTTATAAGAACTATAAATAGGAGGAATTTTTACCTGGTTTTATTTTTGTGCATTTTGAGATAATATTATACTAAAAATAACTTACGTAAATGTAAAAATCGGTGGAGAATTTTTATTCACGTTTGGAAGGGGTTGTTGTAGTACACGAGACAGAGAAACACTGAGCCTGAACCTATCACCTGTAACACACAGTCCCAGGCCACCAAGCCTGCATGGTTGACCAGTATCCTATCACATCTGATTAACTGGGACATTCCCGGCACCCGTGTGCCATCATTCTACCCAGGAATATGTTATGACACCGACTGCAGCAGCTGGCAAGGCTTCACTCTAACGAAGCATTTTAGTCCATAATTTTCTAATCACCCCCGTTTTAGAATTCAATCAGTAAAATGTGATTTACACTATTCATAAATACAGAATTTTCCATCACCCCTTCATCGCTCTTAATACGAAGAAAATTTTTGCAGTGCGGGAAGAGACCACAAAGCAAGACTTACACTTGTTCTCTGGCACATTTCTTTTTTTTTTTCTGTCTTAATCAGACCCATTATTCTCAAGCACCTCACTGATGGGAAATAGGACTCAAGAGCGTCATTTTCATATTACCACTTCACAATGTTTAACTGAAAGGTTTCAGATTTTCTCACTTAAGCTTTGGCCTCCAGCTTTCCCCTTGAAATCTGCAGATGAATTTCATACTCACTGAGGGAAACACTACCTTCTTCACCATAAATAAGAAACAGAGGCCAATCTAGGGTGGGCTGTCCCACGGAGTGCCCCCCTGCCTGCCCCCTCCACCCCCTCCTCACCCCAGGCTACTGACAGCCTGAGCTGGTCTAATCACTGTGATTGCAATAGTCAGAGGAGCCTGTTCTGGCAACTTCTATGCCACTGGGGAAGGAGTACACTGTCATTTTTGGTGATGTTGCATATTACACTGAGACCCCTTATTTATGCTTGTTGCCCTTTTATATGCATCCCCAGAAACTTGACTGAATTTCTTACTGCTTAATTTACTTCTGAAAAATACTTGGTAAATATTCCCACTATTTCCGGCAAAGTGAGACTTCAAGAAAACACAGCTTCTTATGTAAGTGGCAAATAAGCTACCAAAATCCTATGAACCAGAAAGATACCATAAAGTGCTAAAAAAAAAAAAAAAAAAAAATGCTTAGCACCTTTTAAAATCCCCCCAAGATATGCAAACAACAATGAGAAGAGTTCTAATCTACCTCTCTCCCCTTGAGAAGGTGTTTCTGGTTGTTGAGATAAGTAAGTGAAGCAATCTTTTACTCAGATTTTGCAAGTGTAAGTTATTTATAATAGTTGAAGTTCCATTATGCTATCTAAAATAGTAGTCACCATTTACTGGGCTGTTCCTCTGTATCAGACACTATGCCAAGATATGTAAATATATTATCTTATTTATTCTGTACAACCATGTAGTAAAGGTAAGCAGTATTATCTCCATTTTACAGATTTAAAAAATATATATATGGGGAGGCTTAGAAATTAGCCTGAGGTCACAGTTACTAAATGTTGGAGTCAGAATTTGAACTCAGAACTTTCTGAACTCCCAAGCCCATACTCTTGGCCTCACAAGCAATAATACAGTATATTAAGTATAATAAGGATATATATAATAATGAGCAATATTTCAGTTAATTTGCTGCTACTCTTCAATCTAAGCATTCTTTTTTTCAGTACCTGCTCCCAACTTCCAGGGAAATGTCAAGACAAGATTTCACTATGGTCAGTTACAGATCATTCTTAAGTTACATCTCAGGGTGTTGGCAATTCAAATACTCTTCACAAAGTACTTTTTTCCTGCTCTTAGTTCATATGGTTTGGCCCCATGTCCCTAAAGCACTTTCATCTCCAGTCAGAGAGTCCTTATAAAGAGAACCGATGTCCCTTTTCATCCCAAGGTGAGTTCTCAAGAGTGCTCTGTGAGGATGACTTCACTTCTCCAGCAGGGTCACCTTTGTGGGAGAGTTCAGCCACCAACAGCTGGGTATCCACGGGAACCATGGCTCAGGACAGGAGCAGAATAATGGATTACCCACTTGAAAATTCACGGGGAGTTTTGAGAGCCTGGATTTTTTCCAGGTCTTTTGGTAAGCATCCCAATTTCTGGCAATAAAAAAATTACTTATCTTTAGAAAAACACAAGCAAGGTTTAAATCCAGGTTAAATTTAGAATATTTTAGTGTTTGTACTGAGCATTATTAGGTAAGCTTTAATAATTAATGCTATAAACCCTAAACCAACCTGTTTGGTGTGAAAGCTGCTATCCTCTTCCACCCTCCTTCCACCTGCCCTCACCTTCGGACCCAAGGGCAGACTCAGAAAGCCAACCTACCCTTTATTACTTCTTATCCCATATCAGTTTATTTAAGGGAAAGTGCATCCCCAAAGAGAAGAAAAATAGTGGTAGGTACTGACTAGATATGTAATTATTTCACACACTATAAAACCTATTCAATAAAATTTATCTCATATAGAGGAGAGGGGGTGGAGAGGAATGGTAAAGGGGCATGAAAATCAACTACAATGTATATTGAGAAGTAAAATAAAAAACAATTTACCTCATATGGAATTTGTGATGTTTGTTATGAACTTGTCTGAAGTTAGTGTTTACATCATGAATGAAAATGGTTTGCTAAGCAAATAAATTATGTCTACCTAATTATAATTTGTGAACAAAAAAGGATGTTAAACCTGAAGGAAAAAATTCAGTCTTGCTATGGACTGAATTGTGTCCACCCCATATTCACATATTGAAGCCCTAATCTCCAGTGTGATGGTATTTGAAGATGGGGCCTTGGGAAGTTAATTAGGTTTAGATGAGGTCTTGAGGGTGGGACCCTCATGATGGGATTCGTGCCCTAATAAGAAGAGACATCAGAGAACTTGCTCTCTTTCTGCCATGTGAGGACACAGCAAGAGGCAGCCATCTGCAAGACCAGAAGAGAGCTGTGGAGCCATGTTTAATGTCAGCATCCTGCTTACCTTACCAATTGTAAAGCTACTTGACTATGCCTGTTGTCGGACTCTTACCTGCTGGTAATCCTGCACCGACTAGGCCGATTGTCAAGCTAAGGCTGGGTCTGGAGCTCCCAGACCCCTCAAGGCCATTCACAGACTGGGTCACAAACCCATCACACACGAGGCTGGGTCCCCAGACTTTTCACACACCAGGCTGGGTCACCAGACCCCTTCATGCAGGTCTATGAGCTAGGTAACCGGCCAAAAGGTCCTTGGAAGCCGCAGATTGGAAAGCATGGCTGTGCCAGGTGGATGCCCAAGGCATAAGCCCACCCACCTGCTTCACTAAAACTCCTCTCTCCTCTCTCTCTCCCTGAAGAACACAAGAATAGCAACAAAACTAAAAAGATACAATGGCGTGCATGTGCACTAACTACACACACACACACACACACACACACACACACACACACACACACACACACACACACACACACAATTTGCTTACAAAGGATGTGCTAAAACCACACCCACCTGGACCCGAGGCGAGGGCCCTGACCAAATTATTCTATTTTCCCAACAAGAGCCCTCACCAGAATCCAGTGATTCTGGCACCCTGATTTCAGACTTCCAGCCTCCAGACCGTGAGAAAACTAGTTTCTATTGTTTAAGCCATGCAGTCTGTGGTATTTTGTTATGGCAGTCCAAGCTGATTAATACATCTTTCATTATTCTAGAAGCACCTAGCACCTATTTGCATGCAAAGATAATTAATAATTTTACAGTTACAATTTGTGTTCATAGGCTTATTTAAAGCAAATCAGACAGGCCCTCTCCTTAGCAATGCTTTTATGATATTCTTTAATTTGGAAGTGATAAACTTTTTTTTAAAAAAAGATACATAATGCAGCTCTTTCAATAATTTGGACAGGATTGTAGCCAATTAGTCAGAGTTTGTGAAGTTTTACTCTTATGACCAAAAATTCTAAAGAAGCTATTACGTACTGAAACCGGGGAACAAACCCCAATCTCTCCTAGTTATCCCCCGAGCCTGGTCTGGTGGGGAAGGGGATAGCTGAAGACAAACTGCTTGACCAGGCAGGATGGGCTGGTTTCCTAGTATTAACAATAATAAGAGTAGAGTTGATTAAACAAACTTCTTTAGGCTAAAACTTGATCTAGAGGTCAGGATGTTTGCTCCTTAGGCTAAGACTTGATTTGAAGGTCATAATGTTTGTTCCGTAAATAAAGACCTTAAGGCTTAGGATAACATCTATAAGTCCTGCCTCCAATCTTGAGTTGTCCTGGCAGGTAACAAACAACTATAAACCTACTTTGAAGTGCACACACCTTGGACTCTTAGGCGCCATGGAAAATATCAGTCAAGTTGCCAGACCTCACCACCAACCAGTCAGATTCACACATGACTTCTGGGACAACCCCTCTACCCCCATTTATGCTGACCTCACTGCCAACCAATCAGATTCACACATAACTCCTGAAACCCTATGCACACACACCCATTTATGCTGACCTCACCACCAACCAATCAGATTCACGCATGACTCCTAAAACCCTCCCCCACCCCCACCCCCATGATTTTGCTCTATAAATGGTTGTGATTCCAAGCTACGGAGGAGTCAGGGGTCTTCAAAGCTCCCTGAGCTGTCACAGGCTTCTTTAAATGGCATTCAAATAAATGCTAATCTTTAGCATTGCAAACTGGAGTGAGAGATTTCTTAGATATTTGGGCAGCGGATCATAGACCTTTCTCTGTTCAGTAACAGTATCATAATAAATGAAACAATTATACATGGGCACATTCTCACAGCAAGATTGTGTGTTTTGTAGTAAGAACATTAAAATGGAATGAATTTATGTTGATAATCATCAAAGCTGAGTGCTGAGTACATTGTACTAGGCTCTAATTTTGTGCATGTTTAAAAATATTGATAATACAAAGTTTTAAATGAATACATACACACATATGAACTATATCCGAGCCGATGAGTGGAGAAATTCACTTTGCAATATAAGTGTGGTTACTTAGTTGTGTTTTTTGTTCATTAGCTTTTTAAAAAATGGAAAAAAACAACCTCCTGGCCCCTGTTTAAAAAGTGCACACTGTGCCAACTGATTTGAATAGGAGAGAATGTTTTACACTATTTTCACAGCTGTTTTATCAGTTTCCTAAACTGAATTAGGGTGAAGCACAGGATTGAAGAATTCCAGGATGGGGGGCCCAGGGGCTTTGTTGTTGTGGTTTGAAGATAATGATATCTTCCCTGGCTACCCTCTTGCAGCAAAGAAGACATTTCCTCAGAGGAAAGAAAAAGTAGGGCCTTAAAGATGTCTTCACAGAGTTTACAGAGTAGTTGAAGCTTAACAGTCTATGGAGAACTCTGCCAGCCCTGCGGGGAAATGATTTGGTGTTCAATTGTTTTCACTTGGGCACGTTCCCAAACCTTGCCTAGTCTGACTAGATAAAGCCTCTCGGTTCCATCCCACCCTCCCTCCACCCTGCAATTCCCTGAGCCCTAGGTGTGGCTGGCTTGCTTTGTTCAGGTCGAAGCAGGGCAAGGGCTATCAGGCAATTCAGAAAAGTACCCTTTCAGTCTTTTGCCTGCTGACATCACATCACGGCTGCGTTTTCCTGGCTTTAGTGTGAAAATGAGCATGTCCACAGTTTCAAAGGGAGTGTCTATTACTGTTTGCTTACGAGCTGAATAATTATTTTAGGTTCTTGACCTCTTTATACAATCTGGATCTCCATGTCTGTGAGATATGAATTGAGCTGAGAACTTTATGAGAAGCTGAAGGATTTTTTTTTTTTCTTTTGCAGAGTTTTCATTTTACTTATAACCTAGTTTTAGCCTGGAGGTGTGGGTGGTGAGCGTCCAGGCCCTCTGTGAGGCATTACACAATCTATTAGAGTTATACAGAGTGGATAGAAAAGTGCCTATAACCCACTTTTTAAAAATGTTTCATAATATAGACTCTGAAAGCCTGGAAAATTCTTCAGGGCATGGAATTATTGACACTGTTTCTTGATGGAAGAGAAGGATTCTCAAAACAATTAAATATGCATTGCTCCTATAGTTCACAGAGTAGAAGGGGAAAGGAAGGCAAGGGTGATAGATTAAGGGATTTGGAGAATGCGTGGCCTTTGGGACTTTGGTTCAAAATTTTGGACCCCAATCCCAGAAAAGATTCCCATATTTGGGGGATTGTAGTTGGTGTAACGGTTATTTATCACAACAGATTTTTTATTAGGAACCTTCATTAAAATGAAAGCATACATAAAGATCTTCTCTTTTCCTTGTCTCTCCAGAATTTTTAAAGTAAATCTGTTATCTATGCTTTCATCATCATGAATCATATTTGAGAGCTCATTAGATGTGTGGCAATGTGATTAGGTAGTTGGGAAAAGTTATGTAAAAGTTTATGAATCATAATGGTCTCTGACTTCAAGGAGCTTATCTCCCACTAATTTATTGGACAACTATTGACTGAGTGCCTACTATGTGGTAGGCACCATTCTAGGTGCTATACATATGGCAAAACACAAGAAAGACAAGGTTCTAGGTCTCCAGAGCTTGCACTCTAGTGTGGATAGACTCACACAAGACAATAGAATGTCAGGTAGTAATAAATACTAATATGAAAATGAAACAGGACCGAATCTGGTCTTCAAGGCTCTACATGACCAGGTTTCTGGACCTCTCTCTGACCAGACGACCCCCTCCCCCACTCACCAAGCCCAGCCCTACTTGCGACCTTTCTGTTCCTTGAGCAGCGGAAGGTGTGGAGCTTGTGTTCCACCTGTCCTCCCTGGACCTGATCTTCCCTGATTCCCGTGAATTCCCTTGATCTTCCACAGCTGGCTTCTTCTGTAAATGAGGTAAATCGGGTGATGAGGGAAGGCCGAGAAGGTGCATTTTAAAGACCCAAATATTGGGAAGAAAACCAGATTTTGTGCTAAACACAACAGAAGGACATCGAAGGGTTTTAAGCAGAGAAGTGATATTATCTGATTTGCATTTTCAAATACTACTGTGGCTACCATGTGGAGAATGGATTCTATAAAGTGGCGATAACTGTAATTCCATGAAGTGATGGTGACTTGGATGAGAATAAAGATGGATAGAAGCAGACAGATTTGGGGTATTCGGGTTAGATAGCACTTGGTGGTGAATTCAACGTCAGGGACCGAGGGAATGAATGACCTCCAGACTCCAGGCTTGGGCTCCTTTTGTTTCTATTTATTTTCTCTCTATATATTTTATTTTTATTTATTATAAGTATATTATTATTAGAAATCGTGATTTTTCTTTATGCTTTTTACCCAATCTATCCCTCCCCAAATTCCCCCTTCCCGCTGCCTCTTCCCCATCTCTAGTATCTTTAGGTTTGTTTTCCCCTTCTGAAAGTTCATCGTATTGTTTTGGTCTTTTCTTTCTTGCTTTCTTCCTTAGCACCCAGTTATAAGTGAGAACATGTGGTATTTCTCTTTCCTTGTCTGGCTTAGTTCACTTAATATAATTTTCTCCAGACTCATCCATCTTGCTGCAAATGGCAGAATTCATTCTTTTTTATGGCTGAGTAATATTCCATTGTGTATATATATGATGGAGTTTGGATGTGTTGTCCCCTCCAAATCTCATGTGGAAATTTGATCCCCAGTGTGGCAGTGTTGGAGACTGATTGAGTCATGGGGGCGGATCCCTCATGAATGGACTAATGCTCTCCCAGGAGGAAGGGGGATTAATGAGTGAGTTCTCGCTCTATTCGTTCCTGTGAGAGCTCATTGTATGAAAAGACCCTGGCACCTCCTCTTTCTCTCTCTCTTGCTTCCTCTCCCCACGTGATCTGCTTGTACCCTCCAGCTCCCTGCCACTTTCCACCACGAGCAGAAGCAACCTGAGGCCCGTGCCAGATGCAGCTGTCCCAGAATCATAAGCCAAATAAACCTCTCTTCTTTATAAATTACCCGGTCTCAGGTGTTTCTGTTATAGCACCACAAAACGGACTGAAACAATATACCACATTTTCCTTATCCAGTCATCCTTTTGGAGCTATTTGCCAGATAAGGAAAGCCTGGAGAGGAACAGGTCCGGCTGGGGAAACAAGGATTTGCCTTGGAGCATGTTAATTTGGATGCATATTAAACATTTAAATGAGATGTGAAGTAGGGAGCTGGTTAGGAAGGAAGATTGGGACTGGACATATAAATTGGGGAAGTAGTATGGAAGGGGACAGGAGCCAGCTGAAGTGGGTTGAAGGGAGAATGAGAGATGAGAAATGAAGACAGTGGCTACGGACAGCTTTTTATAAGATGACTTGCTGTAAATGGGGAATAGAGAAATAGAGTTGGAAGAGCATGTGGGGTCAAGGACAGGCTTTTTTTAAAAGTTACTTTCTTTTTTTTAAAAGGTGGGAGTATTAAAATACTTACGTTTCTAAGCTGATGGGAATGAAATAGCACAGAGGGAAAGATTACAGTCTGAGAAGGGTCTGTAGGGGTTATCTGTTCCTTCCCCTCCAAACACAAATACAAAGAATGATAACTTGAAAAACTAAAAGCATGGGTTACTATTTGATATATGTATTGCAGGCTTTGGGAGAGATGTGGGACAGAAAGAGAAAACAGTCATGGAGAAAGGGGATTACGGATGGCAGAAGAGGAAGGAAATGTGATATTAAAAATGGTAGAGAGTCAGAAAACATAGCTGTGGCATCTGGAGAGGGGGTTGAGAATGAACGAGTGACGCCCCCACCCTCCACCTTCTAGAGACAAATTTTTCCAAGAGACAGTATCAGTTCCATCGTCCACTGAAGTCTTTCGGGCCTGGAGAGGGCAGCAGTTAAGAACGGTGCCGGTTCCGCTCTGTGCTCAGTTTCCTCCCCTGAAACATGGGCTCGGGAGTTCTGACCTCGGGAGGTTAGGGTGTGAAATAAATAAGACCATCTTAGTGAAGCACAAGGCACACTGAGTATCCTTCCAAGCATTCCGAGCCTTTGGGCAAATGTTCTTAAGCCCCTTGAGGTCCGGGAACACGTCTTGTTATTTTTGAACTTTCCATGACACCTAATGAATAGTCTTAACCTTCAGTGAATTTTGAATCTTGTCTTCTTTTTTCCCTCCTTGTCTTTCTCTTTCTTTTTGTTGTGCTGAGTAAACCCTCCATCTCGTTTCCAGCTTCCTGCCCACCAAGGCCTGCCTCGGGGCTCACCTGTCCTCCACCTCCACCTGTTCACCATTTTACCTTCACACCTGCATCTGAGGCCCATAGAATGCTCTGTTGGATGTAGAATCACAGAAAGTCAGTGCGAGGGGAGGCATGAGCTTTCCTGTGTCTTTCCCTCACAAAGCAAGAAGCTTGATTCAAGATGAAAGTTTATATCAACACTAAATGTATCTGTTGTAGCAGAGTTCACGTAGAATTTCTCTTCTCGACCTAGTTGATTAATTCCACAAAGATTGGTTCCCAGGAAGCTCTTCTACCCAAGACAACAGCTCAGCGCCATGTCAATTTTTGACATTCTTACACCATTTCACATGTATGTGGTGGTTGGGGGGAGATCTCTCCCATTAAAATGCAAGCCCCCCCACAGACAGAGACCATGCCTGGTTCTTTTTTAAGAAAGAAACGTTTTATTATGAAGTGTGTTGGCCAGAGGAAAAAATAGACATAAAAATAAAATACACAAATATGTACACTCCATTCAGCTTAAAATGTTACTAACACAATGGTAGCTTCCTGTCCCTCCTCCCTACCTATTGGTAATCTCTCTCCTGAATTTGGCATTTATCATTCCTATGCAGATGTTTATCCCTTGACTGTATATGGATGAGTCTATATCAAGTTCTGCTTTCCTCGGATTTCTGATGTGAGCACAGAGTAGGTTCTCACCTACTAAATTTGTTAATGAGTAACACTTGCTTTCTTGTATTTTTCCATATGCCCAGCACCTAGAATGGTGCTTAGTAGACAGTAAGCACTCAATATATATTTGTTTAATTGATCTTGGCCTTCCTAGCCTCCAGAACGGTGAGTTCTGCCAATATCAACATGGATAGTTCTCAAAAATGCATTTTTGTGAAAAGAGAGCTGGTGAATGATGCAGACAGTATGGCAGCATTTAGATAAATTCTAAAACACACACTCATCGTAAAGTACAAAAACAAAAATTGACCAGAAGAGTTCATACCTAATTCATAAGAGGAGTGGTCTCTGTAAAGAGATAGAGGTTGTGATGGAAAACAAAAGAAATTTCCTCTTTATTATTTATTATTCTATTTCTTTTTTAAAAATCTGAAGCGAAATGATACAATATTTCCTTTTTTCATTCTGGTGTAGTTTTCTGTCATTATCCGCACTTCTCTATATGACTCTACAAAGTGATATTGTATATTCCCTATCCTTCCACAGCTTTCTGAAACTAGTTTGGATTGGGCCCTCCAACCGGCTAGGATCCCAGCAGGAAGCAAAAGCCACACTCAATGTTGAGGAGAGTGTTTTATAGGGACTGTTTACAAAGATGCTAACAGCATATTGGGAAGTCAGAAGAGTAGACTGCCGCCACCCCAGGGGCTGGGACAGCAGGAAGCTGTCACTACCCTAGGCCTGCAGGAAAAGAGCCTTTACAGAGGCAGGGCCTGAGAGTACCGTGTGGAGCAGGCCACCCGACAGTGCAGAGAGGTGGCCTTCGTCAAGGAAGCAGCCAGCCCCTGGTAACTCCCACCTCAGCGCAGCAAGGACAGTAGGGACCCCAACCTTTCTCTCCTTTTTCCCACTGATTTCCTGCCAATATTCCCCAGGGGCCAAGCCCGGCCAAGCCTCTAGAGGGCCAGGAAATCTGCTGCTGGCATCCATACAGGTCAGCTGCCCAGAGCTCCGAGCAGGGACAAACGGAGAGTATCCCCACGGGCCCTGCCACCTCTCACAAAGTTTGCCATTGCCCTTTTCTTGTCAAATCCAGAAGGAGTTTTTAAACTTAGCTTCTTGATTAGATTTTACAACTGATCTCTTCTTCCTTTATAATCCGTCCTCTAGTTTCCAATTAACTGAGATGGCTCCTTGCTAGTCTTGTTCACTGGAAACTCTTTCTCTTCCCCTCTCTTAAGTGCTGGAATTCTCCAGGTTTCTATCTCTGACCCTCTTTTCCCAGTCACTTATTCCCATGCATTTAACTCCCAACTCTTTGCTGATAAAGACTAAAATCTTTATTTCTAGCCAAGACCTCTCATCTCAATTTCAGACTTACATATTGATAACACGTGACTGCCTCAAAGGCACTTCAAAGTCAACATGACAAAGCCAAACACGTCACTCTCACCTGTAGACCTGCTCAGTTCCTCACCATGAGGAATGGCCTTGCCATTGTACTATTTCTTACCTTCCACATACTGTCCAGTTCTCCTACCCTTAAAGAGGGGGCTGGTCAAAGGAGAGCGTGGCCAAGCATGGAAATGGTGACCTATTAACTGGATTTGCACCCTGGAAGGGTGACAGAGCTGGCATAGTAAGACCAGAGCCAGGATATCAAGTCTAACTGGCTACCAGTGCTTCTCAAACATGCTGACCATTAGAATTTTCTGGGGAGCTTTTTAAAAATAAATCAGTACCTAGATCACGCCTGAAACTAATGAATCTAAAAGCCTGGTGTTATGGACTGAATTGTGTTTTCTCAAAATTCATATTTTGAAGCCCAAACCCCTATGTGACTGTATTTAGGGACAGGGCCTTTTAGGAACTACTCAAGATTAAGTGAGGTAGTAAGAGTGGGACCCTAATCCAATAAGACTGGTGTCCTTGTAAGTAGAGGAAGAGACACCAGATTGCTCGCTCTTGTGCACGCTCTCGCTCTCTCTCTTTCTCTCTTTTTCTCTCTCTCTGCATGTGCCCAGAGAAAAAGCCATGTGAGGACACAGAGAGAGGGTGGCCGTTTGCAAATGAAGGAGAGAGGCTACACCAGAAACCAGCCCTGACAGCATTTTGATCTTGGACTCTAACCTCCAGAACAGTGAGAAAATAAATTTCTGTTGTTTAAGCTACTCAGCCAGCAGACTAGTACAAGGGTCCAGACAAGGATATTTTTTTACAAACTCCCTGGATGATTCTAATGCACAGCTAGCCTGGAAAAGCACTGAGATAGACAGAAAACTGAGACACCTATAAAAAAACAAATAGGAATGACAAACCAGGGAGACCAAGAAGGAATAGCAGCCCAGATGAAGGAAAGCAAGTCTCAAGGATGCCTTTGCATCTCTTGGCACTTTTTCAGCTAAGGCTCTGCTGGTATGCCAGAGTAGTCATGGGGATCGGAGTTAGGGTAGCCATGCCCTTATTAGGCGTCAACCTGATAGTCCCTCCTCCTCAATATTTTTCAGCTCTGCCTCCTCCTCTTCATCAGCCTTGTTCCTGTCCTCCTATGTTCTAGTACAGAGGTGGCAAACTGCGGCCCATGGGCCGAATCTGGCCTGCCACTCGTTTTTGCAAATAAAATTTTATTGGAACATAGTCACACTTGTTAATGTATTGTCTATGGCTGCCTGTGCACTACAATAGCAAAGCTGAGTATTTGCAACAGAAACCCTATGGCCCACCAAGCGTAGAATATTTACTATCTGGCTGCTTACAGAAAAAGTTTGCTAACCCCTGCCCCAATGGCTGGCTGTATTCTAATGGTGGTTAGGCCAAAGAGCAGTCATTCATGTATTAGTGCCTCACTGTTCCACAAGAATAAAGATCCTTCACCGTGTGTCCAAGTCAGCATTTACTGAGAACCTATTATGTGCCAGACTCTATGGTAAGAAGTAGGGAAACAATGGTGGACAAGAGGGCAGTATTCCTCTTGCACCCAAGCAACAGGGGCATATTACAAATACACAGAAAAATAAATGTATTAAAGAATACATGGTGCCTCTGTCACTTGGGCCCCATGCTCAGCATTGTCACATATTTTTTTTTATTGGAACATAATTGATTGTACATATATGTGGGGCACAGCATTGAATATCCATACTTGTGTGCATTATGTGATGCTCGAATCAGGATGGTTAGTATATTCAGCGTCACACAACGTAATCATTTTTTGTGGCCCTTTACCAAAACAACTACGCTTGTGGCTAACACCACTCAGGCCCCAGAAATGCTTCCCTACTTCCCTCAAAGTATATCCTCAAAACTAACGATGGCTGTGTCAGAACACCACGAAGGTTTGTGCGTTGTGCCACTGCTGATATTGGAGGGAGAATCTGAGCCGTGGAAGGCCGTAGGTAAGAGACAAGGCAAATTAAGTAAGTTATCAAACCCTTCCTCTTAGCATGACTGCAATCAACTGTTGCAAAATGAAGTACGATTTCCCACTGGGGCTCAGGGTTCATTTTCTTGCATCTCCTAATATTCTTCCAATTTGTAGTTCTGAGAGTACTTATGAAATAGCATGATAATAAATAATCCATGTTATATTTGTGCGTACGTAGGTCTAGATATAGCATACAAAGAGTGACGCCAATTCTTTGCATTGTCAACCAATAGACATTGCAAACCAGAATTGGAATCCTTTTATTTATGTATATATTTTTTAAGATTTCATTAAATTTTAACAAAACTAAATTAAAAATTTAGCTTTGAATCAGTTGGATTTAAAATGTTGGCATTTATTAGTTATACTTTTTATTTTGGCTTTTACTTTTAATACATAGTTTACAATAATTTAGGAGAAAATAAAACATATATAAAATAATATTCATGTTTGCTTTCTTATTTTTACTTTAATTTACTTTTTTGATGAAAATATATCCAAATTGTATGTACTTTTAATGCAATTAATTTTATTTTTAATCCTTTAGATTAAAAAGCTAAAGCAATTGAACACACCTTATGGGAAGATCTAGATTATAATAACATAATTAGCGATTTTGCCAAAATGAAGACAAGAAAAATAAATTTTATAAAATAAATATATAATAGTTCTTAAATTATGTGTCATTTTCATTACTCATCTAAACATCGTTTGTCTATTAGCAGAATACCCAGACGTTCACAGTAATAATTAAATTGTCTTTAATATCTTGCCAACTTTTAATCACATAAAAATCATAGCTTTATACTTTTTTGTTTGTTTACCACAGAGAAGGCATACTTGTCAGGGTTAGAATATAAAGGTATTTTATGAAAATGTTATCTTGATTTATAACATTTAAATATTTAGATAAATGGTACATAAGGCTTTATTTATACTCTTGCCCTAAGGCCCACTAAATGGAGAAGCAGGCCTAGAAGATAGACCCAGTTTCTGTCCTCAAGCAGCTTAGAGTCCAGTGGTGGATACAGACAGGTAAGTAGGCCACTGTAATTATTGTTGTGATACAACTGAGTGCATGAGAACATATACAGGGGCTGGGGTGTCGTCAGGGAGGGCTTCCTGGAGGAAGTTATTTCTAGGCTAAGAGCTGATGGATGAGTAGGAGTTAACCAGGTGAAGGAAGGAAAAGGGTGGATGTGGAGAAAGGATGTAAGAAGAGTTCCAAGCAGAAGAAACAGTATATGACAAGGTCAGCAAAGTTTTTCTATAAAGGGCCAGGTAGTAAATATATGAGGCTTTGCAGGCTATATGGTCTCTGTTGCAACTACTCAAGTCTGCCATAGCACAAAAGGAGCCAGAGACAATACATAAATGAGTGGGCGTGGGTGTGTTCCAATAAAACTTAATTGACAAAACTGACGGTGGGTCCGTGGATTGCAGTTGCCAACTCCTTGTTATGTGGAAATGCCCAGAGTTGGGAGAAAGCATACCTCAGGGGCTGACAGTCAGTGAATAAGGCTGATGCACAGAGGATGAGGTGGGAGCAGGGAGTGATGGGTCTGGCAAGTTAAGAACAAGGCTGAGCATAGTGGACAGGAGGAATCTGGATACAGAGACCCAAGAGGTTGCCGCTGCAGGTATCCTGAACTAGGATAGTAGTGGGCAGAGGGAGAAAAGTGAGTGGTTTGGAGAGAGATTCAGTGAGTGGTAGAGCTGTGGATTGAATGCCCCCCGCCCCCCAATTCACTGAAGCTTGACCTCATCGTAACAATGTCAAGAGGGTAAGAAATCTGATTAGGGTATGTGAAAGGTTGGGCCTTTAAGGGGTGATTGGATCATGAGGATTGTGCCCTCGTGAATTGATTAATCTATTCATAGAGTAATGGGTTAATGATTTAATGGCTTATCAGGGAGTGATTCTGATGGCTTTATAAAGAGAGCAAGTGAGCAGTTAACTCTCACTCTCTTGCGATTCTCACCATGTGATTCCCTGCAACAGCACAGGACTCTGCATAGAGTCATCACCAAGAAGAGGCCCCTGACCAAACATCCTCTGGACCTTGTACTTCCCAGCCTCCAAAACTGTAATAAATAATTTCATTTCTTTATAAATTATCCAGTTTCAGATATTCTGTTATAAGTGAAAGAAAACAGACTAATATAGGTAGTGTGGAGGAAGAGGGAGAGAGAAAGTCAAGGCTGATTCCCAGATTCATGGCAGGCAGTGGCTAGCTGGTGCTGGGGGTGGTGAGAGACCTGAGAAAAGCACATTTAAGGTGAAGGTTGGGGATAGGTAATGGGATGTTGTGTGGAAAATAGAGTAGTTTAGTCAGGCCCTCTCGCCTTGGCTCCGGTTGGGGGTGGTGCAGCACATTCTTCCTAAACAAGTTGTGAGGGGGAGGAGTTAGTGCACAAACATGCCCCTGTATCATTTTGGCTTGTTGCTATTCTTGTGTGTTCTTCAGTGTGTGAAGCAGGGCTCTGAACTGCTGGCCAGCAGAGAGCTCACATCTAAAAATAGAGCATGTTTACTTTGCTGACAGCTGCTCAGTTTTTCTTTGGACTTTGCTGGTAGCAGTTGAGTTTCTGAGTCTCTCTTTGGATTGCCTAGGTCTTAGATGTGTGTGTGCTGAATAAAGACTACTCTTTCTTCAACCAAGGATCCAAGGACCTTTTTTCTGGTTATCTAGCTCGTAGACCTGAGTGTGAAGGGTTTGTAACCCAGTCTGGACAACGGTCTTGAGAGGTCTGTGAGCTCCAGACCCAGCCCTATCTCTACAGATGTATTCCTCAGTGTCTGCCCCGCACACTTGGGTACGTACACGTAATTATTTTTGGCAGCTGGCTGATAAGGGATCCAAGCTCTAACCCACTGTGCTAACCGGCTAGCCTCACTTGGCTATGTAGATGCAGATATTTTTGTCAGAAATGTGCCTGGCAGTTTCCATGAAAGTACAATCTATAAATCCTGAGAAAGTCAGAGGGAAGCTGAACGTGCAGCGCTAAATACCTTTGTAATGACAATCCTAGGGAATGATTACTATTGACAGATTTCCTCTAGCCTATGGGGACTGCAGGCTTTAGTTACTCTAGTCCCCTTTTATTCACAACTAATTCAGCAATAGCACAAGAACCCAGTCTCTGCTGGTAACAATAGACAACTTGGTCAGGAAAGACAGCTCCATCAACACAGCAAATCTGGTCAACCAGATGGATTGGCACTTCACACATCACATGTCCTGAGATGGAGGATTTGCTGCTGCTGGCACGGGGTGGGGGTTGGGGTGGGGGTGGTGATGCTTCTACAGCCTCTCACCCACAGCCACCCCTGGAGTGGCATCCTGTGTAAAATGAGGGTACCCTGGAGTGACGGGGGTGAGGGTGAGGGGAGCGGGCTCGCTGAGCCTCCCCTGACACTCACCTGGCAGGGGTGGGTTCACTGTAAGCATCATTCAGCGATCCAGCCAGAACGAGGGAGCATGTGCATCACAGAAGCAATCGAGAGGTTCTTGGATGTGAATTTATGGGTCTACGGCATTTGTCATCAATCAGAAGTACACTGTAGAGTACCTGCCTCGGAGCACATGCTGCTGGGGCTATGTGAGGAGCAATGGCCTGACGACACAGCAGGAAGCAGGTGCTGTGTGCTGCCTCTTAGGGCTGTGACGGGCGTGTTGGAGGCCTCCGTCACCTCGCCTGCATGACGGCCTCCTTCATTCCCCTCCCGCCCCCTTCCAATCTGTTATCCGCCAGGCTGCCCAAGTGACCTTTTTAAAATGTAAATTGGATCATGTCACTCCTCTGTTTAAAAGCCTTTAACAGTTTCCTATTATTGCATTTAGGAGAAAATCCAAACCCCTCGCCATGGCCTCCAATCCTGACCACACTGGTCCAGTTCTTCTGGATCCCTCTGGCCTCACCATGGCGGCTTTCTCTCAGTCCTTCCAATATCCCACGCCCCTTCCCACTTTAGGGCTTTATTGTTCCCTTATTTTAGAAAGCTCTCTGTACCCTCCACTCCTAATGTGGCTGGCTCCTTCTCACATTTCAGATATCCACATAAAAGTCACCTTCTCAGAGTGACCTTTACTGGTTACCCAGGCTAGGTTGGTCGTTCTCTTATTCTGACATAGCACCATATTCTTTTTTTTTAATCATAAAATAACATAATTTATAGTTTAACAGTCATTTATGTGTTTGCTTGTTTATTGTCATCTCCTCCCAGTAAACTGTAAGCTCCTTGGAGGCAGGACCATAATTAATGTGTTCCCCACTGTATTCCCGGAGACTAGCACAGTGCCTGGCACACGTTTGCTCAGTAGATGTTTGTTGAGTAAATGAATAAGTGAGTAAATAAAAAGCACTGATCCATCCACTGATGGATCCATTCATAACTGTATGTATCTATGTGTGCAAATATATAATTTTTGTTCCAGGTACCTAGTGGCTTAAAATAACATTATTATCTCTCATAGTTCATGTTGGGCAGTTTTCTTGGGATATTTCATGTGGTTATGGTTAAACAGCAGCTGAGGCTGGAGTCATCTGAAGTGACAGTCGATGCTGGCTGTCAACTACAGCGCCTCCATGTGGACTGTCTATGTGGCTTGGGCTCTTCACAGCTTGGTGGCTGGGGTCTAACAGGAGTGTCCCAAGAGCAAGAAGTTGCAGGGGCTACGTGACTTCTTACAAACTAGCCCCAAAAGTAACACAATGTCATTTAAGCCATATTCTGTTAGTCACCAGTAAGTCACAGGCAGCCCAGATTCAAAGGGAGGAAATTTCACAAGGGCATGAACACTAATGCTAGTAGGCACGGTTCACTGGGGGCCATCTTTGGAGACCAGTTACCACCATGTCTCAGATCATGACTTTGCAGATGTTTCTATTCCTAGTTGACATTCATTTGTTGATCTCTCTTAGGCTCTTGCCCAAACCTTCTATAATTTGTGTCCTTTATGGCAATGGCACTTAGTGGTAAAGATGGAGCATCTATTCTCCAAGTTTCCAGAGGGCTAGTGTTAGTCGTTCAATGACTGGTGACTCCAGGAGAGTGGTGCACACTTTGGACGACTTGCTGTGGGAGGAGCAGTGGTGGTGAAATAGAGGCCGGTGCTGCTGGGCCTCATGCAGGAATCGTGGCGCTCACTACTCCTTACCCAGAGCAGGGTGCTGACCTTGGCCGCCACTCGCGGCACTGAAATCACTGGCTTTGAGAGCCAAGCCCCAGGAAAATTGAATCTGGGATAGTTTCAAGGATAGAAGATGCCAGCCCTGTCTCAGTTTTGCCTTGTAGCCAGTGTTTTTATCCAAAAGTGAAAAGCTCTCCCTCCCCACCCCTCTTGCACTCCCACAAGCCCCCCCTTTCCAAATGTCCTTCCAGCTGCTATTTTCGATTCCGGCCTCAAGGCAAATGTTTCACTGTAGCAGAATTACTGTAAAATTCCTTCCTGTGCTCCCACAGATAATGGAACCGTGGCTCCACAGAACCTAGGACAATTCCCTAGAGAACCCAAGAAACATGCCACTTCAGAAATGGCCCAAAGGCAATCCCAAAAGTCAGATCTAACGAAATAGAACTATCATCAAAGGTTATCATCAGAGGCACGGGTCAAACAATATGATTGTTTTTAATGGCACTGGCTGAATCTAGGTACATTTTCTTTCTGTTTTGTGTATCAGGTCAGTTTCAAAGCGCCAAAGACAACTGAGGGCAGAAAATGGTATTATGAAGTTTGCTGATAGGGCTGTAAACGTATAAATCTTGGATATAAAAAGAACTTCAGTGGGCAGTGTATAAACAAGGAGAAAATCTTATCCAAAAACAACCTGCAAAACTGCAGAGGAAGCAGCATCTTTGAAAAACAATGAGTCATAAATCTTTTTTTTCCTCCTCGGATGGATAAAGAATACAAAACGCACTAGCCTGAGTACTGATGATGATGGGTGTTTCCATTGCCCTGCCATTTCAGCATGCATGGAGAAGGCCTTCAATGGTCTGTGTCAAGTTTAACAAGCAAGGAATCCTCAAATTAAACACTTCTGGAAATGTGTGTGTTGTCTTGAAGCAGTGTTCCTGATTTCCAGTTGGTTATTCCCTGTGTGCTTTAGCTATTGAAATACACGTTTCATTTCAAATTTATTAGTTCAGTACTAAGACTAACTCAGATAGCCACCTTTATTGTATTAATTTTAAATTACAAAAACAGGTTTTTTATTGCATAAGAGGGAAAAAAAATGAAAGTGCTTTCTAAGAAGAAGAGGCAAATCGCAACTTAATTTACTTGAGACTCTAGTTACAAAAGTTCATGACAGCCACGTGCTTCCTGTGGAATTCTCCCAGGGACAGATGAGTAAAAAAGTAGAGATGTATGAGAGTAAATGTATAGTGTTTGGTACATTTGGCCTCAATTCTTCATCCCTCCCTTTTTCCATGCCTCATGCCATGTGACTTTGCAGATTGTCCCCAAAAGGAGAAGAATGTATTTTCCTACCATTTCATTCTGAGTTTGGCTCTTTGATCTGCTTGGGCCAAAGGAACATTCACATATGTGATGAAAATAGAGGCTTAAAAAATTGGACGTGTTCTCTTCCACCTCTATCATTACAAAGAGAAGAATGTGCCCAGGCTGGCTGGCTGGTTCTGGGAGAGGAGGAGAGACACATGGAGAGGAGGTGCCCTGCTAACCTCAGAGCCCCTGCTGACAACAGATGCACGAGTGAGCCCAGCCTAGATCAGCCAAACCCCAACCAATCCCTAGATATGTGATTATAATAATAAGGGGACTGTTATTATGATGATGGATTAGTATTGTTATACAGTAATAGCTGACCAATAGAGGTGTTATAGGGTCATGTTGGCTCCCCAGGTAGTTCCATAACCTCAGAATAGCCCTAAAATCACGAGGATGAATAACCAAATGAGTCTACAGAGACATTCGTGGATATTTGCATCATAGGCCCACCATTTCTATCCAAAACCACACAAAGCCACCCTTATTCTAAGGAAAGATCCTGAGACTTTATCTGAAAGCTCCCATCATGGTTTGAGTTCCTCCAGAAGTTCCTCTGAGATAAGGATTCAAGTGCAAGTAGTCTAAGTAGTGTAAGTACAGCAGTGGGTGGCACAAGGAAGGAGGAGTGGACAGTATAGGATATGCTACCGAGCCAGCTACTACTGTGGGCCACTGGAGCTTAATCCCACCGGACAAGCCTGAGAGCCAATGTGGAATACACCGCAGAGTGAGTCCATCCGAGGGATGGGGAGCTGTGGTATTTCTTCCCTCCTGCCAGTCACTGGATCAGGGCTTCCCCAGGGGGAATGGTATTGAGGCACTTCCAGACTGCCACACCAGCAGTGTCCAGAGAGCACCCTCAGGCAAGGAAAAGGGGTGCTGGTGATCAGAAGTCTGATAGCTCTTCGCCAGAAGTGGTGAGGTGGAAGGATGTGGGCAGAGCCCTGACGGCACCTGCTACACCCCTGTCCTGGTGGTACCTCAATTTGGGAAGCATGAAATCCTGACCGGTTGGATGCGAGGCAGACAGGCACAGGCAGGTCAGATCTTTGGGCCACTGGGCTACTGGGCGTGCTGTCCAGAGCAATGTGCTCCTCCATGCCAACTTCCTTTTACACATCTGCACATTTCCCTGTAGCTTCTCCAATGCTTCATCATATCCTCATCTCACTTTTTAGGGTGTCCACCCCGCTGGGGTGAAGATGGGCGGCAACACCCACGACTGGTTCTTGCTGCAGCTGCCCACAGTCTACAATTCAGGCTCGTGAGGTCTGTGAAGCAAGTGAAACCCTTCCTGAAATTGGAAACACAGGCCCTGCAGTTTCACAACATCCACAAACACAGCATCAGGCTTCCCTCTGAAAGGCACAACCATCCAGTGGGATAAATACAGTCAGACCTAACTCCACACAGTACCTGTGGGTTTAAAAAGCTACATATATTGACCTCAAACTTTTTCATCAAAGTTCTATTATCAGCAGAAGAAGGCAAACCACGTACCCCAACCCTTGCTGGTAGCCCAAAGTGGGTTTATCTGAATATATAAATATATAAAAATGTTTTAGGTTATATAACATTGAGAGTCATGGACATGGTGTTTTTTCTACTGGTATCCTTTCTTTGGAGGAAAGCACGGCCCCTCCACTGCATCATTGCCATGGGGCTGTCATTCATAATGGCTTTGGGTCCCTCCCTGGTCGCTGACACAGGGTAGGCCAATCATGGTACCCCACTAGCACCTGTCTCAAGCAGGGACCAATAAAAATCTCTTTTTAAAATTCGTGTATGGGTACGAGGAAAAGGGAGTTATTTTTCTTCTGTGGGTAGCTAAGCAAGGAGAATAAGGATCTGGAGTTGCCAGCAGTTTGCTTAACTGCAACTTGGAGAAATCCTGCACAGAGAGTGAGGCCAAACAGAGCAGAAAGAGGCAAAGAGCTAGAGCTCAGACAGCAGTGTTGGAGTACCTGTATCCAGCCATACCTGAAGCTTCGTGGGCTTCCCAGTCAAGTGAGCCCCTCCCAAAAAAGGGAGAGGGGATGTTGCTTAAGTGAGTTCATTTGTAACTGATTTATAAATTGTTTATAAAACAGGCATTCCAGAAAAAGGGCCTTGTTTATCCTCTGGTTTTACATTTCCCCAGCACGTATCTCCCGGGAATATGTGAGGATGGGTTTAGAATCATGGCCTTAGATCTTTATTTCAGAGATGCTTTAATTGCACCTTTGACTTTTCTTCAAATCAGCATTGATTTTGAACACTTCTGCTGTAAATTTCTCTGGCCAACCTGAGCCTCCCCAACTACCTGTTCCCCCCCACTCTCCCCTCTAGCACTTAAAGCTTTGCCCCCACGCCTTCTTGGATCTTCTGCTATCCACTTGACATGTCTACACGGGCATTACACTTCCCAGCCTCCCCACTCCTACCTTCCTGATTGTGGACAATCTAACCTTTGAAAAGTAAAACCCATAAGATGTTAGCCACTGATGAGAGAAACTTGGGACAGTTTCTGGGGTCAGAGCCGAGAGGAAGATGCCACGGTGGCATGGCATCTCCAGAGCAGGCTGGGAAAATCCCACAAGGTTGAAGCAGTGAGTCTGGTTTTCAGGAACAGAAGGCAAAGGCAGGAACCCAATGCCAAGGCAACAACTGCAAAACATTCCTCTTTTATTAAGAAACGATTATAAGTGTAGCACTATACTTAAGTGCTACAGGAGTACACAAAAGAGGTAGCAGACAGGCCCTCCTTTCAAGGCAGTTTTAATTTAGCTGAAGGATAAAATAAAAATGTACAGAACAATCACGAGGTGAAATATAACTGATTGCGTGGCAGAGTAGAACAAGGAGCATGAGATGAGTAATAAGCAGATGGGGTAGAAGGGCTGAGTGAGGTGAGTTAGTAAAGAACAGGGACTCCTGGAGGAAATGAATCCTGAGCCAGGCCCTGAAGGAAGTAATTGACAAATGTAAACTCTCCAGCTGGCCACAGGGGAAGAGGCGGGGCGTCTGCAGGGCTTGCGAAACTCAAATATGCTCTGACCTGTTTATCTGTGAAGACTCGGGCCAACTCTGGAGCTATTTAGCCTGCATCTGTAACTCTGCACAAAACCACTATTTTGGTCAAAAGAATGCAGCACGTTTTGGCACTGGGCGCACCCTATAGATGATGTCATGTCTGTAGATAAAAGTCGGGTTAATGTCACCTGCAAGGGAAGAAGACTTAGGAAATTCAGGTTGTTTTATGCTTTTATTTAGCCTTCTGTTTCCCAGGTTAATTTTTGGATAAAGATTTTCATCTTGATTACAGCTCTTGGTAAATGAAGTTCATTTTAAAAGTCTAATTCCTTGAAGTGAAATGTAGAACTTACTAAACACAAATTCTTGTTGATATGTTAATTGTGCTAATTGAAATTGAAGTCTTCTTTAAAAAACAAACAAACAAAAAAACCCACCAAAAAACCACACATCTCCTTTTTGCCTTAGGAGTAGAGCGCTAAAGAAAGACATGGAGTTTGCAGATTGTTCTTTCATTGCAAGAGATATCAGCTGAAACATGGTCTTTAGCCATAACGAAAACACATTTTTAAGTTCCTTGCTTATTCTGGCAAGATAAAAACAAGTTGTAATGAAACCACTTCTGTCAAGACTAGAAGCTTTGGCCTTATTGTCATTGTTAAAAGCAATCCAAGAAATACTATTTAAGGCTAATTTTGCTGCCCTTTTGAAGAGATTTTTGAAACCATAAAAAAGAACCCAGACAATAAACTGAATTGGAAGGACAAGTTCCTCCTTGGCATCAGTGTCAAATGACATTGTCCCCTGTCTGTGAATAAACCAGAGAATTGTGCTCTTCAGGCCTGCCAACTCCTTACTTGACAACCACTACAAAAATTTAACAATAAATGAAACTGACAGTCTACTTCACGAGATTGGGAACACATCTGAACTTCCACAGAAAGACAGCTGGACTCAAGTTCATTTCCCTGGAGGCCGGGCTACATGCTGCAATCCCTAAATGAAAACAGCGATGGGCATATATTTATTTCCAAGGCATTTGTAGCCTGAGCTCTGGTTCCAGTCTTACCGCAGAACCAAGATCAATTTTCACATCTTTTCACTAAATGGATGGGATGTGAAATTACTCCTATTGACAATAAGCATTCTCAGGGGCTCTGGTAATTGTGTTGCCCAGCACAGCTAAAAAGAGGCTCTAACAAAAGGACACAGACAATTGGCTACCATCAATTTCCTCTGGTGCTGGCACATATGAGTAACTGTAGTAAAAAAAGGAGGTCTTGGGTAAAACTTATGCCTTCCCCATTAGTAGTAAATCCAACTAGCAGAATGCAGCCTGCAGGTGATTTCATCTCCAGCAATCTCTGGAAAGTTTGTGTCACCAAATCTAATCACAGCCAGGGTTTGTGGACTGAGAAAGCGAGGGCCTAACCTTCTGCCTGGTAATTTCTGCATAGCCATTCTCCCCTCCCCCATCTCACTCCACTCCTCCCGTCTTTTATTCTGCCCCATTTGTGAGATGAGTGCCGAATGACCTCTTGGACAATGGACCACAGTGGATGGCTTCATTTTTATTTCCATCTTTAAAGGTTTGACCTATGTGGGATGCTTAAGATTGGAGACAGCTCCTGGCTCCTGCCTTCTTACTGGTTTTGTCTGAAACGCACTGGTCTATATAACAGGGACTAAGAGAGAAGAGGAAAGGCCTCTGCTGTGGTGAGTTAGGACCCAGGCAGAGAGTCCGAAGGAGTATGTAGGTGAGAGACACTGCTGCAGCCTCCAGACCTCAGATGGTCCTGTGGGTAACAGAAGCTCATCTAGTGCTAATGAAACATCATTCTCAGGAAGGTGCCCATAAGGTCAACTTCCTCCCTCTTATAGAATTATTTACTCCCTCTAAAAGATTCCATCTAATTCAACCCAAAGTAAATTTAATAAAAAGCACTTTATATGCTTGTATAAATATAGCTTAAGGAGGAAGTTGCTATTTTGACAGCTCGACCATAAACGTATAAGCAATGGGAAAACAATTCTCTTGAAGCAGTACATAGAAAATCGGATTAAAAATGTTACAACATAAGATTCACCTTTTGGACATTCTGGACCAGTTTGGGATCTGGGCTGTGAGTCAGTCAACAGAAGGGGACATTTCTTTCATGCCTTTGCCTATCCAAAGTTAAAAAATAAATAAAACGTTCCTGTTCATGTTTGCTATCAAAGAATTTCCTTTTTCCAGAAAGCCAGAGAGGAGAAGGAAACCAGCATTTACCGAGTGTTAGACATCATGTTAGGTACTTTGTATACAGCGTATATTTCATATATGTTATCTAATTTAAATTTCACAGTACTGAGGAATTATTAAACTCCAGGGTGTCTGTCTCCTAAGCTTGGCTTCCACCCTCTGTATGCCATTTTGACACACGGTTTGCCAATTTTCAAAGAAATAGGATATAAATAAAATTTTCTTGACAGTAACACCGTAATGAAAATAATTTATTGTGATCAAAAAGGCACTTTACCTCAAGTCTTATTTTTCTGAACAACAATTATTATGGCTGTTTATTTTATTACTTTTACATCGATTGTAGTTAAAAAGAAAACAGGTGTTAGGTTAGGCTGAATCTGTACTGACCCTATGTCACATTATTATTATGTGACAAAGCATTTACTTAATATCAAATTATTTACTTAATCTCTTCTAATAAAATGAGAGGTCAGAAAAAATGGTGGTTATTGAAGCCTTTGGTTGTGTGGATTCTATGTGGTATTGGGGAGTCCTCACTTCTCTGTGCAGGCTCGTTGTAACCTGCTCCCAACCTTCAGGCCTGAGGACTTAAAGCAAAACATAATTATGGGCCTTAACTCTCCTAAACAAACATTTTGTTTTTTACTTAACTGTGAAATTAGATAATACTTGACAATATAAACAGGTTCAAGAGGGGTTGAGATAAATGTATGGATCTTGGCTGCCTAAAAAATTAAGAGGAATTAAGGAATTTGGGGATATATTCCTAATTTCTGAGAGCAATGCCATGGAAAACCACCACTATTCCCCATTAAACGTTACTTGGAGAGTATTAAGAGAAAAATCGCATTTTTAATGCATTTCTCAAGTTCAATTCCATCACCTTTCCTTCAAAACCCATTTTGCTTTTTAACTACCTATTCTCTGTTAATTTTCTTTTTTGACAGCTGGCTGGTAATCTCTGTTAATTTTATCACTGTTTTCTAAGTCTCCCAGGATTAAAAATCTTTGAATAACACTTCCCAAAATGGGTTCTATGAAATACTAAGGTGTATGATACACTAATAAGGTTCTGCCAAATGAAGAATCTCTTTAGGGAATGCTAGGTAAAAGAAAATTACACAGATTCCACTTCTGGTAATGGCCAAGGAGCTCGTGTTAGTCCAGTCCTTCTGCAGACAAAAACTAAATTCTTGAGAAAATATAACTCTCAAAAAATATAAACAACGGACTGGCCCATGGCTCACTCGGGAGAGTGTGGTGCTGATAACACCAAGGCCACGGTTCGGATCCCTATATAGGGATGGCTGGTTAGCTCACTTGGGAGAGCGTGGTGCTGACAACACTAAGTCAAGGGTTAAGATCCCCTTACAGGTCATCTTTAAAAAAAAAAAAAAATATATATATATATATATATATATATATATATATAAACAACAACTGTTTGAAGTACTGAAGAATGATCAATAACGGGCAGATACAGAAGGAGAGCCAATGCTATCAACAAAGAAATGGCAGTGCATGAATTTCCATTTTTATAGTTTTTGGGCTGAGAACAAGCCCGGCAGAGAGCTGTTCAAGACAGAATGGCTGAAATTCAAATAGAAACTCACTATTACTGACCTGAAGAACTAGAAAACATAGTTCTGGATGACTACAGCATCTCAGAAATGAGAGCAGCAGAAAGGGAGAGGCCCGAATTCTATGTATAAACCTCTGGGTGACATCTGAATCACACATGCATGGGGCAGATTCCAGATAGTCCAGCTAAGACTAAAAAGAAATTAACTGACATTTTAGCTGATACCCTTCTCAGGGAAAATAGCGTTTGCCGTTTAAGTTCAGCCAAGTTATCTTCTGCTAAAACAAAAACCAAAAACTCTTTAAAGGACCATAATAGAACCCACAATTATTATACATGACTTACAGTGTCCAGGATGCAATCCAAAATTATTCAACATTCAAAGAAATAGGAAAATGATGGGTTGGCCAATTAGCTCAGTTCTTTATAGCACAGTATTGTAAAACCAAGGTCAAAGGTTTGGATCCCCATACTGCCCAGCCACAAACAACAACAACAAAGGTATAGGAAAATGGGATTCCTACTCAAGAGAAAAGACAACCAACAGAGACCAATCCCTAGATGACCTAGATATTGGAATTAGCAGACAAGCTAATGCTTGATGATATAAAGGAAAATAGGTTCACAATAAACTTGATCACAAAACATTAAAGAACATCTCTATGGAACACAGTTTGAGAAATGCTACTTTACAGATTTAAAAATTACTTAAATAATGCACAACATTCTGTAGTGCAGAAATAATTCTGAGTTACAGGCAGAGAATATAGATGTATTAAGTATTTATGTGCCAGACAGCATTATTTCATAAAATAAGTTTTATTATTTTTTATTTAATATAAAGTATTTTATTAATATGAAACTGGGGCTTAGAAAAGTTAAATAACTTAATTTATTAAGGTCAAGTTCACTCAATTAGTAGATGTAGACCAGGATTCAAACTCAGTTGTCAGACATCAAAGCCCACAGTCTTCATTCTATGCTATTCCCTTGTCATTCAAAGTGTGGTGTATAGACCAGTAGTAGAAGAATTGCTGGGGAGCTTGTTAGAAACACAAATCTCAGACTGTGGTGAAAACCTACTAAATCAGAGTCTGCATTTAACAAGATGCTTGGGTAATCTGTATGCACAAATTTGAGAAGCACTGGTCTATACCAGTTGTTCTCAAAGTGAAATCCTGGACCAGCAGCACCAGCATCATATGGGGCCTGGTTAGAAATGCAAATTCTTGGGCCTAATCCCAGAACTACTGAATCAGAAAATCTGTGTTTTCACAAGCTCTTTGGGTGATTCTGATGCACACTAAAGTTTGAGAACCACTGTTCTGTACCATGCTGCCTCACATTAAATTATTGAAAGTAACTGAAGCTTGCTAGAAGGGAGAGTGAGTGAAAAACAAAAATGAATGAAAATTAGATTCTGACAAAAATAAGCCAAGACCCAATAGAGTAGATTCAAGTAATAACCTACGCGAAGAAAACATACCATTTTACTGAGAGACACAAAAAGATAAGTCTAAATATGGAGAAGATGTCAATGCTTTACAAATTAACACACCTAGAATATAATTTTTTATCTTATTTTTATTTATTTTTATTTTTAAAATTTTTAATTGACACATAGTAATTTTACATATTTATGGGGTACTGTGTAATTTCTTTTTTTTAGTACTTTATTTTTTATTGAAAGGTAATTGATTCTATATATTTGTGGGGTACATAATCAAATATCAATACATGTGTACAATATGTGGTGATCAAATCAGGATAATTAGTGTACTCAGTGTTTACAAAACTTAATCAATCTTTGCGACCCTTAACTAATTTCTCACTAACTCTCTCCCTCTTTCCCTTTCCCACCTCTAATAACCACAGTTCTGTTCTCTTTTTTTCTTTTAAAGTTCAATGTATTCTTGTGATTGTTTCTTTCTTTCTTTCTTACTTTCTTTTCTTTAGCTCCCACTTATGAATGAGGACATGTGGGATTTCTCTTTCTGTGCCTGGCTTATTTCACTTAACATAATTTTCTCTAAGTTCATCCATGTTGCTGAAGATGGCGGAATTTCATTCTTTTACATAGCAGAGTAGTATTCCATTGAGTATATATACTGCATTTTCCTTTTCCAGTCATCTGTCGATGGACATTCAGATTGATTCCAACTACTGGTCAGCACAGGGACTGTGTGATATTTTGATACATGTATCCAATGTGCAGTGATCAAATCAGGTCAATCCACAATCCATTGCATCAAACATTTATCATTTCTTTGTGTTGGGAGCATTCAAAATCCTCTTTTGTAGCTAAGTGAAAGTATACAGTAAATTGTGGTTAATTATATTCACGCTACAGTGCTATAGAGCACTAGATCTTATTACTCCTGTCTAGCTGTAAATTTGTATCTGTTAGCCAACCTCTCACTATCCCTTCTTCCTCCTACTCTTCCCAGCCTCTGGTAACCATCATTCTACTCTCAACTTCTATGTGATCAGCTTTCTTAGTTCCCACATATGAGTGAATGTTGGCTAATATACCCTCCGCCAGAAAAGTAAAATGGCGTTGAAGACTGAGATACACAAAATGGCGCCTGAGAAAGTTTCCTGGAAAACCCCCACCCAGAAAAATCCCCTAGCTGCCAAGTCACCTTCCCGCGCATGCAATTTTGCCCACCTATGAGAAAGTCCCAGCTCAGCTTAAACCCCGCTCGCTTCCCTCCCCTTCCTTCTTAGCCAATAGGAACAGTCCAGCTCAGCCTAACTGGATATAAAAGGCCCACCCCGACTCTCCCCACTGCTGCTCCCACTTTCGAGAGGGCAGCCCGCTTGTTCATTTTGCCTGCCTGATACACTTTGGCTGAGTCCCTGTCTCCTGGCGTGTCTTATTTTGCGCTCGGGCTGGGGTTTTTCCTTTCAGTGAAAACATCCCATTTAATATAATTTTAATTACTATCTTAGTAATTAAGATAGCTTGATAACGAAATTTTAAAGTTCAAACAAAAGAATAAACAAGCAAAAATAACCAATACTTTTTTGGGGGAAAAAAAGATAAATGGGGGAAGGCTAACTCTATCAGAAATAAAAGCATACTATAAAGCTAGAGCAAACAAAATATACGAATTTATAACTAGATTAATGAAACGATTATGTAGATCCTAATGTAGTGATTTTCAAAAATTGGGGCATTTTCAAACAATGCATGCCATTGCCTGGAAATTCTGTTATGCCTCACTTTGCAAATCATTGTACATTGTGACTCTGAATTTTGTGGAGACAGAAAAAGTAATAAGAACCACCGCCCCAGAATATATAAGAATTTAGTCTACGTTTGAAAGTGCATCTAAAATTAATGAAGGTATAGTATATTCAATAATTCATACTGAGGAAAATGGTTAGCTATTTTGGGAAAAAAAGTAAGTTAGAGCTTCCGTCAGAATCTGTACCATATATATTCCAGAAGGTTTTAAAGTAGCAGCCTATAAATTTTGATATGTTGCTCTTTGATCTTTATTTGGAAGTACTCTCTAGTTTCCCTGTGAGTTTTCTTTTTACCCATTGTTTACTTAGGAGCGTGTTGTTTAATGTCCACACATTTATGAATTCTCTAAACTTTCTTCTGTTATTGTAGTCAGAGAAAATATTTTCTATGATCTTAGTTTAAAAAAAAAGAAAAAATTTAAACAAAACAAAAGGTCATAAGGTTCCACAAACTTTTTGAAGTGCCCTTGCATTTATACTCTGTTTTATTGATTTTTTAAAATGTAATTTATCTTACCAAACTTAGATATTTGATTTCTGTTCTTGATTTCTTCTTATTAACTAGACTTGTTGATATGCCTAGAAATTAATTTGCTTTGAAAAGTTTATTCATCTTCCTCTGTTGAAATTAATTTGATATTTGCATGCTTTTGAAAGACTTTAGAGAAAAATAATTGTAGAGATTATAACCAAATCTTTGAACACCTAAATGTGCATATGCTTAAAAAAAGTAAAAAATTAAGTAGTATAAAAACACACAATGAAAAGATTAAATAGATTTGGCTACATAAAAATGTAAACTTCTGTATTTCAAAAAATGCCAAACAGCATTTAAAAGGTAAAAAAAAAAATACACAAAAAAGTGTGACAATTATGGTGGAGAAGAGGTTGACAACCTTAATATTTAAAGCATTCTTACAAATCAATGACAAAATCACTGTCTCAAAAAATTGGACAAAGTACATTAACAGGCAAGTCATGAAAGAATACAAATGTCAATAATCATATTTTAAAATACAAACCTCATTAATTGATCATTGCAAATTAAAACACATGTTTTTAACTTAAATTTGATTATTTAAATTTAGTTAAGATTTTTTTTTTTTTTAAGATGACTGGTAAGGGGATCTTAACCCTTGAATTCATGTTGTCAGCACCATGCTTACCCAGTGAACTAACTGGCCATCCCTATATAGGCATCTGAACCCATGGCCTTGGTGTTATCAGCACCACACTCTCCCAAGTGAGCCACAGGCCGGCCCTAAAATTTGGTTAAGATTTGACCAGGCAATATATGCATACCAGTATGCTTCTATATGGAATGGCAAAGTTGTAGAACTATTCCAGAAAGCTAGTTGACAGTGATTTCATCCAATAGTCCAGCCCACAGAAATCATTCCTAAACAAATAATCAGAGTTTATTACATAAAAGCTAAAAATTAGAAACAACATAAATGACCAAAACTAGAAAAATGATTAAATATAGGATAATAGATTAATTAAATATAACATTATACAGCCCTTAAAGTCATGCTTCAAAAGAAAATTTAATGATGTAAAAATATTTCCGTAAAATGGAAAAGGTTAAAAAGGCAAGATATAAAATTATATACAATAGAATTTCAATTTTGTGCAAAGTGAAAATAGGCTAAAAAAATATTAACAGTGATTTTCTCTGGATAGTGGAATTAGGGTGATCTAAAGTTTTTTATTTGTAAATCTCTGATAATTACAGTATGAAGTTATTACGTTATGATGAGGATAAAAAAGCTTTTTTAAGTGAAATATGAAGGGTATACTAGTCTGTGTGGGCTGCTATAACAAAATACCATAGGCTGGATGGCTTATGAACAACAGAAATTTATTTCTCACAGTTCTGGAGGCTGGGAAGTACAAGATCAAAGTGCTGGCACATTCTGTGTCTGGTAAAGACCCACTTCCTCGTTTTAACCCCACATGGCAGAAGGGACAAGGGGTCTCTCTCAGACCTCCTTTATAAGGGTACAAATTTCACTCATAATGGGTCTCCCCCAGTGGCCTAATCACACCCAAAGGCCCCACCTCCTAATTCCATCACCTTGAGGGTAAGGATTTCAACACATAAATGTGTGTGTGTGGCGGGGGGTCTACATAAACATTCAGACTCATGAAAACTTGTTTTCCTCCCTACCACTACTACCAGCACAAAAACAGGACTGTTTCTTACAGAATCAATGAATTAAAAGCCATTTATGGAGGTAAATCACTGTGTTATATGTTACTAGGGGCAAAATAAAGAAACTTAAAGTCCACATTCTCTGGCCCCAATTAGCTTAAAAACCCAGATGAATAATTCCTCTTAGGTCTCTATTTTATGTGTACGTAGGTGATGAGGACTAAACAAACAATCCCCAAAAATCTCCCTGAAAATGAATTTGTCACTGATGTTACTGATGCAGTATGTTTGCTTCTATTATTGTAAATCTCAGAATTCTGATCTTAATCATCCTTCTCTCTTGACTGTTAAGCTCCCTTCGTACCCTCCTACATTTTCTTGTTGTTTGACATCATCTTTCGCCACTTCTTCCAGATTCCTATCTAGACACACTTTCCCATATATGTACATACATGTCCCCATGCCTCCACTAGGTGTCTGCTAATATAAAAACAACATAGATTAACAATTATAAAATTGGTTGACAGTGTTTGTTTTTACATTTCCTTTTGTCAAGAACTGTGAAGAGTCTGAGACTTCTCCATACTTGCAAGCTAAGTTTTAGCCTGTTACAGTTTCGTGGATGCTGGCAAAAGACATGAGGCTCCTGGGTTGGAGAAAAAGGACTTTATTTCTCGCGGCACATCAAGCTGCATGAGCTTCACAGTTGCATCAGTTTCTTTTGCTCCCAAAGTCTCAGAAGAGTAACACAGAGGGGTTTAGGTAGATGCTGTGCACATAGTAGATTTGCTCCAAAGCTGAGGAGCCTTGAGCTAAGGGGACCCAAATTTTTTATAATGGGCTGCAAGCAAACCTGCTCAAGCTCTGCCCTGGAGGGAGACATTATTACACTCAACGGTAAACAAACCTGCCTTTTGTCCAGAAGGAGATTCAGCCTCTGTCTGCTAAGGCTCTTTACTATACGAACATCTTTAAAAAGATAGTCTGGGACAAAAGCTGTCAGTGCCTCTGGTCACAAGACAGGCAGAAGCATGGCAGTCTCATGGGAATTGTCTCCCAGCACCTTTTCCAACATTTTTGGTCAACTTTGTATTTTGATACAATGTCAAGCTTACAGAAAAGTTGCAAAAATGGTGCAAGAAACTCCCCTTGTACCCCTGTGTTTGCCGATTACATTTGGCCTCCTTTGCTTGCTCTATTTATAGATAGATAGAAATAGATACAGATTGATATTTGCGTGTGTGTGTGTGTGTGTGTGTGTGTGTGTGTGTGTGTGTGTAAGCATTTATTATATGAGCAACTTAAGAATAGTTTGGAAATATGCTTTTTTACCTCCTTGATTTAGTTTGTATTTCCTAAGAAACAAGGCATTCTCTACATAACCTCAGGGAATTTAACATGGATACAATACTATTACCTAATCCATAATCCATATTCAAATTTCATCAGTTGTCCCAATAGTCTCCTATATAGCCATTTTTTTCCTGATCCAGGATCCAATTTAATGTCATCATTGCATTAGTTGTCATGTCTCTTTAACGCACCTTTGAACTAAAACACTCTTCAGTCTTTGTCTCTCTTGATTTTGTCTTGTTTTTAAAGTTTAGGATAGATTTTTCTGCAATATGTCCTTCAGATTGCATTTGTACAATATTTCCTCATGATTACGTTTGGGTTCTGCATTTTAGGCAGGAACACCACTGAAGTGGTGCATTGTATCAAGAGACACACCGTGGAGGTTTGTTCCAATATTGGTGATGTTAAATCTGACTACTTGGTTAAAATGGTGATATGGGTTGAATGTTTGTCCCTTCCAAAGCTCATGTAGAAGATCGATCCCCAATGTGGCACTGTTGTAAGGTGGGGCCTTTAGGAGGTGATTGGATCATTAGGGCCCTGCCCTCATGAATGGATTAATCCATTAATGGGTTATCATGGACTTGGACTGGTGGCTTTATAAGGAGAGCACATGAAAATGCTCTTGCCACTCTCCCCATGTGATCGCCCACATCAACACAGATGAAGGCCCTCGCCAGATGCACCCCCTGGACCTTAGATGTCGCAGACTCCAAAACTATAAGAAATAAACCCCTACTCTTTATACATTACCCAGTTTCAGGTATTCTTGTTATAAGCAACAGATAGCCGACTAATACAGATGGTGTCTTCCCAGTTTCTTTGCTGTAAAGTTCCTATTTTTCCCATTGTAATTAATTAATAAGCAATTTGCTAGGAAATACTTTGAGACTATGTAAATAAGCGGTTCCCCATCAAAAATTCACCCACTAGTTTTAGCATCCATGATGTTACCTAACTCTATATTGATCGGTTAGCTTGCTACTATAAAGAAGGGCTTTCTCGTCTTCCTAATTTATTTATTTATTTACATCAGTATGGACTCATATATTCCTATTTTATTGAATAGGTTGTAATCTATCCCTATTATTTTTTATTATGTTGCTCAAATTGTCCCAGATTTGGGCAATAAGAGCTCCTTCAACCACTCTCTGTAGCAACAAGATTTTCCAGGCTCATTTTGTACTTCCCCTATTCTAGCCTAGGAGTCAGTCTTTTCTCCACTGTGTTCTTTAGTAGAAAATAGTATTTGGAAACCAAGATCTTAGCTGTAAATGTGCTCATGGCTACTGGTATAATATTGTTTCTAGGCTCTCTCAGCAAGCAGACACATACACACACACACACTCACCATCATGAGTTCATATTGATATATTCGATTCCGAACTCCAAACCAACACTGCAGGGTACACCCTTTCCATACTTACTCTGTAAAGTGAGAGGCCTGGATCCCATTATCCTGAATATGTTTACTCATTTGCAATACACAGAAAAAGGTTTCAGAGTTTCAGAACTGCTAACCCGTACCATTATGAAAAGCAACCCTACTAGAGTTCAAAACTGTTTGTTTCATTTATAATGTAAAATTTATGTACAGTGAAATACACAAATCTTTTCCTTTTTTTTTTTTTTTGCAGCTGGCTGGTACAGAAATACACAAATCTTTTTAAAATATATATATATATTTTTTGTTATTGAAACATAATTGACTGTACATTTCTGTGGGATACAGCCTTGAATATCAATACCTATGTGCAATATACGATGCTCAAATCAGGATAATTAGTATATGCAACATTACACAATGTAATCATATTTTGTGGCCCTTTACCAATCACAAATCTTAACTATACAATTCAATGAGTTTTGAAAAATGCACACATCTATAGCATTTAAGACATTTCCATCATTTTGGAAAGTTCCATTGTGTCTTTTTCCAGTCCACCCTACCCGCTTTCAGGCTACTATTTTCTGATTTTTTCCACCATAGGTTGCTTGTACTTGTTCTAGAGTTTCACATAAATGGAACCATACAGTATATACGCTTTTGTGTCAGCCTTACAGTGCTCAGCATAACATCTGAAAGATGCATCCATGGTTTTGCATATATCAGTAGTTTGTTCCATGTTATTACCTAGTGTTCTTGCATTGCATGAATATACCAAAGTTTTAAAAATCCATTCTTCTATCGATGGGTATTTGGACTGGTTCCAGTTTTTTGGCTATTGTAAATAAAGCTACTATATATATTCTTATACAAAGCTTTTTGTGGACATCTACTTTCATTTCTCTTGGGTAAATACCTAAGGTGTGGAATTGGAAACTAAGGTCATAGGGTAGGCATAAGTTCAAATTTGTGAGAAACCATCAAACTGTTTTCCAAAGCAGCTGTATCATTTTACAATTCTATCAATAATGTATGAGAATTCCAGTTTCTCCACATCCTTGCCAAAATTTTGTGTTGTGTATATAATTTTAGACATCCTAGTACATGTGTAGAGGTATTTCACTGTGGTTTTAATTTGCATTTCCCTGATAATTAATGATGTTGAACACTTTTTAAATATGTTTATTGGCCATCTGGAGAGCTTCTTTGGGGAAATGTCTGTTTAAATATTTTTTAAAACGGCTTTATTGAGATATGATTCATATACCATACAATTCACCCATTAAAAGTTACAATTCAATGGTTTTTAGTGTATTCAGAGAGTTTTGCATCCATTATCACAATCACCTTTAGAACATTTTCATCACCCCAAAAAGAAACTCGGCACCCCTTAGCCATCATCCCCAAATCTCTCCATGTCTTTCTATGTCTTCCCTACTACGGACATTTCAAAAAATGTAATCATACAGTATTTGTTCCCTGTGACTGGCTTCTTTCACTTAGCATAATGTTTCCAGGACTCATCTATGTTGTAATATGTATCAGTATGTTATTTCTTTTTATTGCCAAATAATGTTCCATTGTGTAAATACACCACATTTTATTTATCCATTCATCAGTTGATAAGAACTTTGTTTTCCACTTTTTGTGTTTTGAATAATGCTGCAATGAACATTCTTGTATAAGTTTTTTGTATAGATACATGTTATCATTTCTCTCGGGTATATACGTAGGAGTGAAATTGCTGGATCACATGATAACGTTATGTTTAATTGTTTGAGGAACTGCAAGATTGCTTTCCAAGGTGGCTGCAGCATTTTACGTTCCTATCAGTGGCGTAAAGGGTTCCAATTCTCTCGCCAACACTTGTTATTATCTGTCTTTTTTATTATAACCATTGCCATTGTAGTGGGTGTGAAATGGTTTCAATTGGCATTTTCCTGAGGTATCTCTTCAAATCTTTTCCCCATTTTAAATTGGGTTGCCTGTCTTTTGATAAATGAGTTATAAGAGTCATTTATATATTCTGGATAGAAGATTTTCTCAGCTATATGCTTTGTAAATATTTCTTTCAGTCTGTGACTTACCTATTTTCTTGGTGATGTCTTTTGATGAGCTAAGTTTTCAATTTTGATGAAGTCCAATTTATCAGTCTTTTCTTTTGTTTATATTTCCTTCTGTGTCCTGCCAAAGAAATTTTGCCTACTTACAGGTCTTGAAGCTAGTTACTAGTTACTTGAACCTTTTTACTTCAGCTCTGTGATCCATCTCAAACTAATTTCTGTGTATGATGTAGGAGTTAGGGCTTACTTTTTCCATAGGGATATTCAGTTCTTCTAGCACCATTTGTTGAAATCTTCCCTTTCCCCATGAATTTCTTTGGCATGATATGTTAAAAAATTAATTGACCATATTAAAGTGGTCTACTTCCGGACTCTCCATTCTCCACAAGTATTTTTTGTTTCTTTGTTTTCAATTTTTTACCACACTCCTCATGAGTGGATCTTAGCCAAAATGGCATTTAAAGCTAACTGGTCCATCAGTTTGGGGAAAAATATAAACGAGAACAGTTTCTCTGGCCCAGGAAGTATAGTATTGATGAACATTAATCAATCAATTGATTGATACCACATTTCCATATACAAAACAGCACTGTCATGTCAAGAGATTTTGTAATTATAATTTGGTAATGACCAAACACCTCCCACCTTAGGTTAATGTGCAGATTAAGTCATATGGTTTATATTTAGTTCCTACCACAGCAACTGGCAGGTAGGAGATAGTCAGTGCAAACTGTTTTGATACAACATGCGTTTCTTAAATGTGAATGACTTCACATGGCATGGGTAAATGGCAAATGGGTGTAACAGAGAAGTCATGTTGGTTCCTATGCTATTTTCTCCCCAGCATGTTAATGTTTTGAAACAACCAGGGGCAAGCTTTCTCATAGTAACTGACAGCCTCTTTAATAAGAGGAAAACTTAGCACCCTACGAAGGACTTAAGGAAAAAGCTGAGAATACACAAAGCTGCCTCTTTTGGCTGCAGGGAGTGACTGATTTAGTGACTTTAGGAACCACTGTGTTGTCCTCTTGTCAAGCTTTCTGGAGAAGCTGAGGGTGCAGTTGAAGAAGCTGTGAAAACATTTTCCTTTGTACTACAAGGATGGATTAGTGAAGAGCACTGCTCTTTAAACTGTATATTTAATTTTGATGAAACTGGTCTCTATTAGAAGTGAATGCCCCCCAGAACTTGTTTCTCAAAAGCAGCAGCAGGATCCCTAAGGTTCAAGGCTGTGATGCAGTGTGCAAATGTCTGTGCAAGTTGAGGTGTAGTGGGGCTAGTATTTTATTAGTTTTGACACTTTTTGTGAGTGCTCTGGTCACAGAGTTGCATAGGTTTTGAGTGGTCTGCCCCAGCCCTATTTTTTTCCACCAGCTCTGTTATTTTTAGTGGGCCATTTTCAGACCATGGAATTTTTTCAGAAACACATAGATGGTGTTATAGCAGAGTTATCTGTATTCATTCCCTTTCTCTCATGTTTCTCACATACTTACTATAAAAAATCCAAGCAATCAATATACGAATATCATCTGTAGGTATAAGTATGGTGATGAAAACCATGGCTCATATTTATTGCGCACTCTTCACACATGTTAACTCATTTAATTCTTACAGCTACTTTCTGAACTAGGGGCTGCTATTATACCCGTTTTATGAATATAGAAACTAAGATCTACAAGCCACATGAGCAAATTGAGATTAAGTAACATGCTCGAGGGCACACAGCTAGAAAGTGATAGAGTGAGAATTAAAACCAGTGCTTTTTCTATGTATTTAAATAGACATATCATATTGTTTTGTTTTATAGGTTTAAAAAAATTTTTTTTAACATAAATGGGTTTATACTTACATTATTTCTTAAATTTTAGGCTCTGCCCTACTGGAAAACCTAAGTGAAAGAAAACTGTTAGTAATTCACAGCTATTTGCATTTCACAATTCTCATGTTTCATTCCAAGAAATCAGGCTCATCAGATATTTGCATTTGGTAACATGTTAATTATACAAATAATTAGCCTTGAGACTAGACATGAACATGAAAGTATAATGAACAGTTTCGCTAATTGCTCTTTTCTGTTAAGGACAGTCACTGGTCTGTAGTATCACAGCTAGTGAGAGAGTGCGTGTTGGCAGCAGGTGAGCCAGATATTCGCCATCTCTGGCCTTAGTGCGAGAAGTCACAGCATCTTATTTTCTGCCCCCTCCAACAATCCCACAAATGTACTGTGTTCTGTGGGGGGTGACAATGAAAATGAGTCAGATGTGGATTCTGTCCTAATAACAAAGGAACAAATGGCCATATAAAAATTAAAATGTGTGAAGTGCCCTACAAGTGACAGAGTGTGGACAGAAGGGATCAGAGGAGAGAAAGGATTATTTATAGTAACAGGAAGGCAGGGGCAGAGAATGAATCAAGTGTCCCTTTTGAGGTGGGCCTCAAAGGATAGAAATGGGGGGGTGCAGTGAGGTGGTGAGGGCTCAGCTTTTTTCCCATTTTCGAGCAAATGATGAATCACCTGCTGTAACAAGAAAGACGGAAATGTGAAACAGGAGCATGCCCAAGGGAAGAGTTTCATGTGGCTGGAATGTAGGAAAATAAAGGAAGGAAAAGTTGGGAAACAAGGGCAGGCCCAGGTTGTGAAGAGCCTGGGAACACCAGATTAGGAATGTTCTAGAACAATGTTTCTCGAGGTAGTCCACAGGATGTTCATAGTTGATACATAACAAAAGGATCCTGTTAGATCCTGTTGTCAAGCACATTTGAGAAAACTGAGTTTAAAACAATGAAAGAGATATCTATACCGAAGAAGTTTTCAGAGCTTTTCAAATGCTAATGTATACTGTGAATCTCCAAGAAGGACTTGTTGTTTGCAAAAACCCCAAATTTAGTAATCACAGAAATGTTTTTCTTGTAGCCTCTCTTGAGATTAGCGTTGTGCAGGAGCTTTATGAAAATAATGGCCATCGAGTGGTGCGATACCCACGGAGTACACATTCAGCATCACCTGCTAATGGACCCACTGACCATCTAGGAACCTGTACTACTGTTGCAGGGATGGGGAGAGAGTTCCTTGCCTCAAAGAAAGTATCAAACTCTCTCTGTTTCCCCCTGGTTTGTGGGTCTAAGGATCTGCCTTCAGCTTCAGCGGGGGCACCCCTGGTGTACTGCTCCCACTCCCGAGCTCAGTTTCTGCCCTAAGAATACCTTGCCTTCCTTTCAGGGCTCTAAAGGTACCCAGTTTTGAATCTCCTGGATCCCAGATGTGTTGCCTGATGCCCCTCGGCCCCTCCCCAGCCTGCCTGGACTTCTTCCCTGCCACTGCTCTGACCTTCACATTCTTTGAGTGCTTCAGGTCCTCCTGGTAAACCTCATGCTGTCCTGTCTCAAGCTGCTCACAGCCGTGGTGTGACTGTGGCTGCAGCTCCTACCACTCGTTCAGAGACAAAAGCATCTGTGTCCTAGCTTCTGAGAAGCTGGGCTCATGCATGCCTGATAAACAACATTTTGCCACCTTTCCCAGTTGTGGTGGCTTCCAGGTGAGATTCCTTAAATCTACTTGGGAGGGATGAGCAAGCAGCTTCTATATTTAACATCATTTAATTATCCCCTATAGAGGGGAAAAGTCTTAGCAATGACACATTTAGAGCTGCACTTCCAAGGAGTTTTAGTCCATTGGATAAAATTGGGTGGGATTACACGACAATCCAGAAGAAGGAATGAAATCTCTAAGCTTCTAGAAATCTGTTAGGTTGTTCAACCAGAAGCCAACTGTGGTAAGATTAAAAGAGGCTGGGTGAGTGGGCAAAACTCTGGCAGATAAACTTTGTGGGAAATAAGAGTGACAGGGAGAAAAAGTACAAACAGTAGATGAGATGCTGCCACTATGAACCAACTGTTGTGACCCAAGAAAAGGGACTTGAGAGTCACTGCAGAGAGTGCAGCAAAGATTCTGGCCCCAAAAGCTAACCAATTTTCAGCAACTGTTCAGAAAAAAAGGGGAGAAGAACAAAAAAAAAACATTACTTTGCCTTTGTTTCAAACACACACTGGAATATGCATTTCAAGGGATCAAGGGACTGGAGGTGCTTCTGTATGAGGCCAGGGTGAAGGCTAGAGGCTGATGGGGCTATACAAGGTTACTTCCAAAAGGTCATGGACAAATAGAATTAAAAAGTAATATAAATTCCTCCAAGAACTTTTGGAAGTACCCTTACACTACAGTTTAGGAAATTATGAAATGTACACATAGATGATGGAACATAAACCAAAATCCAGCTTATCAGAACTAAGAGGTATCTCGAGACTTTGCTCAAGATTTCAAACAAGTAAAAAATGGTTACTAGATATATGGAATTCGTTACCCCCCAAGAGGTAGCATAGGCTGAAAATAGAAATAGCTTCAAAAATTACTTACATAACATCATTTTGGCTGGCACTCTCATATCATACTCTGAAATCTAATCATCGCAGATGAGATAACAGGGAGGCCAATTCTTCCTAACACACACCCCTTAGCATCAGTGGAGATTTGGGGTTGCACCACATAAGACAATCTTATTTTTTTATAAAAGAAAAGTAAAATTGCCTATATGAGTGTGTGTATTGTCATATTATCAGGTGCCTACCTTATATTAGGCACCAAGCTAGGCACTTTTATATAGGTTATCTTTGATCTTTACAATAATACTACAAGATATAATAATTATGCCCATTTCATAGATGAGAAAGCAAAGCTCAGATAAGTAACTAGCTCAAGGTCACACACAGCCTGTAAAGGAGGGAGCTGGGACTTGAAGCCAGCATACTCTCGATCGATGCAATACTGCCTTTCATCTCATCCATTTCTTATGATTTTGTCCCTCATGCCTAAATTTAGTCTAAGACTACCAGTCAAAATCCAAAAATGGTGCTTTTGTCATTTGTTCATTGCTGACTAAAATGACCTTGGTCGTTATAAGACCATGGCATTTGTTCATTGCTGACTAAAATGACCTTGGTCGTTATAAGACCATGGCATTTGTTCATACTCCTCAAAAGCCCAAAGTACCCAGCAGGAGGAAGGGGACAGTTGGGGTCCTAGGTCTGAGACAAGAAGAAATGGGAGCTACTAATGGAGAGGGCCTAATAGGGGACAGGCGTTTCACATGGTCTGTCATGCAATTCTCACAACATCCATTTAAATTCCCATTTTATGGTTGAGAAGACTGAGTCGAGTCTCAGAGATTATGTAAAATAACTAAGAACCCGTAGTGCATTGGCAATAGACCCAGAATGTGAAGCCAGATCTGTCTAATGCCAGAGCCACCTTCTTGGAAGTGGAGAGACCATTTCAACTCTGCTCTCCTTCCTTATAGGATGGTGACCTTACAGGTTACCTCCATTGCCACAAACTCCAAATGGCTCTCTGCTCAGTAGTTTTGCTCATCAGTTGCTGGTAGGGGCTGAGGAGTTCCTTGCTACACAGAAATTCAGGTTGGAATTATTCTGTTGAATGGATTTTGACCTGTCCCACCCTTCGCCTTGTGAACATTCTTCCTAGTCAGCTGTCGTGCTGGTTTTTAACAAGACAGATGGATATCCTGATTCCTCTAACTCAGGTTTTCTCAACCTTGGCATATTGACATGTGGGCAGGATACTTCTTTCTGGTTGGGGGCTGTCTTTCCCATCGTAGGATGTTTAGCAACATCCCTGGTCTCTATCCACTGGGTATCAGTAACATCTCTCTCCCCCACCAGTTGTGACAACCACAAATGTCTGCAGACCTTGCCAAACATCGCCTGGGTGACAAAATCATCTCTAGTTGAAAATGACTGCTGTAACTGGGGTTGGGGGGGGCTACATAGTCTCCTCGCCCTTCTACCTAAAGCCCAGCAAGCCAACCCACCCCCCACCCCAGGAATGTAAGCCGCGGAGAGGTGGTCAAGTGACACCTGGGTGGAGCCTGCACTTTCTGGTCTGGGGGAGGGAATGCAGCACACAGATTGCTGGCCCCGTACTTACTGATGCCCCCACGAGACGTTAAAAATGTAGAGCTTTCAACGTGCAGATGGCTTGCGCTGCTTAATTACCAGCCGAAAGCACGCTAACATTTGCCTCCTTCTCCCTGCCTGCAGCAGCCCGCCAGGAGCAGCGGAGGCATTAACCACGGGGAGCGGTTGCCCTTTCCCGCATCCTTATCACACACTAATTACTTTATTCTAAAGAGACAAAGTGGAGAGAATGTAACATATGATTCTGACGACAAACACTTTTTTAAAAAAACCTTCTGCTTTTCCCAGTGACTAGAGCATAGGAGCTGGTTGCTAAGCAACTGGGAAACTGCAGACTCCTGTACTGGCCATGCTGGTTTCGGAAATGAGCCATAAAAGGAATTCCCCAGTGAGAAGGGATCCCATACCATCGCCTGGTTGCCATGGACACCATACATAAGTGATGGATCCTGGATTACAGTCCCTGCTTAAGAAGAAGTATGCTTCCTCTGTTTAAAGCTTGAATGGTATGAGAAAGGTATGGATGCCTTTTTCCCCTACGTTATCCATGTGGGCCCGTCCGGGTCTCTTACCCACGTGCTCCCCCCGAAAGAGAGGTCTGAATCTAAGTGGCTGAGACATTCCATCCAATTTCAGCTCTGCTTCTATTTAATATGTTCCAGTCTTTGCTGGAGTTGGAAGGGAGTCTGCAAGCTGGAAAGTAAATTTTTAAGCAAGAAAAGATGCCTCGGGTGGCAGACAGGCTGTCTGTCTGTCTATCATCCATCCCTGTTTGGGGGCCACACAGCACCAAGATCAGGCACAAGGGCAACTCTCTATATTCACAGGTTCTATTGGAATTTTGCAAAACAAGAGAGATTAGCAGAGAATGAGACAATAGCCGTGACTCCAAAATGAAATTGGCATGTCACACAGAGCAAGGCAACAATAGGCCATTGCAATTTTGTCAGAAATTAGAAACAGACTTCAGAAAATAGGAGTAAAAAATGTGAGGCAAATACAAAGATGTGGAGCTTAAAGTACAAAGATGTGCAGGTTTCACTGGGCTTCCTACGGGAAATGGTAAAACAGATATGTCTTGTAACATCATCAACGGTGTCCTCATGGACAGGACACTTGGGACAATAGACTCTAACCTCCAAGTGTCACAGATAAGGAGACTGAGGCCAAAAGAGTGGCAGTGATTTGCTCAAGGCCATAGAAGACAAATATTTCTGAATAGTGGCCCATGAAAGATAACTCTGCATTTTTAATATTGCTGCATAGCAAATTACCCCAAATTTCGCAGATTAAAACAGCAAATATTTAGACTTGAAGTGTCTCACGAGGTTACAATCAAGAGGAAGGAGGGGCTGCAACATCTCCAGGCTTGAGTGGGGGAGCACTGCTTCCAAGCACGCCCACGTGGCTGTTGGCCGGGTGCAGGTCCTCACCGGCTGTGGGCTGGAGACTTGTTCTGTTGCATTCTCAACAGGCAGTTTACAACATGGCAGCTGGCCTCCCTCATAGCCAAAGAGCACCCAAGACAGAAGCCACAGTCTTTTTTTTTTTTTTTTTTTTTTTTTTTTGGCAGCTGGCCAGTACAGGGATCAAAACCTGGACCTTAGTGTTATTAGAACCACTCTCTAACCAACTGAGCTAACGAGCCAGCTCAGCTCAAGTCTTTTAAAATCTAAGCTCAAATGTGACATCCCACAATTTTTGCCATATTTTATGTGTAAGAATTGAGTTTGTGGGTCCAGCCCACACTGAAGGGGAGTGGATTCCATGAAGGTGTGAATACCAGGAGGCAGGACCATTGGTGGCCATCTCAGGGGCTGCTTATCACGATAATCAAGCACACTTCCAGGACAAAAGCCGTGAAGTGGAGAGATTGGAGGTGGGGGTTGAGATCCTAACAGGACATGGAAGGTGGGAGAAGGGAGAGGACAGGGCTTAGGAAAGGGCAGCCTCAGAAGCTAAAGGGAGAAGAGGAGAGGAAAGATTCATGTGAGGAGAAGTAAATAGAGCAGAGAAGGGACAGAGAACCTGGTAGAGTGGGAACAGGAAAATGGCGGAAGGTGGGGGGTTGGGGAGTTGGGATGAAGGATTTAAATCGTAAGAAGATAGAGAGAATAGGAAGGGGGATAGGGAATGAATAGGAAGTGTAAAAAGGAACAAAGACCAGGGAGGAGTGGAAATAGAGCAGGAACAGGAGGAAGGGGAAGGGAGCCAGAAGCAAGGGGCAAAGAGCTCAAGCAGACGGTGCAAGAGAACAGAGGGAGAAAATTGTCCATGGGAGGCGAGTTGGGGGAAAGATGAGGACAGGAAAATGTTATGGATGAGATAGAGAAATGGGAGCTACTTTAGGGCTGGAGCAGAAGATAGCAACTGGGGAAAATAACAATGACAATAATACTAGATTTATTGAGTGCTAAGAATTTCCATGTTACCTCATTTAGTCTTCATTGCCAGCCAGCACTGTAGATGCTGTTATTTATAGTATTTCAGAGAGGAAGAAATTGAATTTTAGAAGCATTAAGTACCTGCCCAAGGCTGTACAGCCAGGAAGTGGCTGCAGGTACATGGAAACGGGGCAGGGCATCTTCTCACCAGGCTCCCAGCTCCAACCCCCACAGCCATCTTGGTCAGGGCAGAAGGGGGCTGTGGGGACAGGTGTACTCCCTTATCCTGTGTATGGATGTCAACTCCTACCTCTTCTGCCACCCCCTGGGTCTTTGAGTCCCAGCACAGATTTGGAAGGCTGGATTCCTTGCTGGTGGTAGTAAGCTCATTAGAACATGAGGTCCATGGTGAGGGCCTTAGTTTACCATATGGACCCACATATTTGAATAAAACTCTTCTGCTATACTGTGTAGTTATTTCTCCATATCTTCATTGCTAAAAGCCACGGGGGCACTGTGTCTCCTTCAAATCCCGCAGAGTGCTTTGTACTGTCTTACACAGGTATTCAAGAAACTTGGCAGACCCAAACATTTACTTCCATCGAATCCAATGAGAAATTCTGCTGCAGTGAAGTGGGCGAAGACTGGCTCTTCCCCTAGGCCCAGCTCTTTGCTAGCTGTTTAACTCTGGGAAAATTACTTAACCACACTGGAATGCAGAGTCTTTATCAGAAAATAGGTTGGCTAGATAATCTTTAAAGTTTTTTCTAGCTCTGAAAGTTTACAAATTACTTATCAGAGGCAAGAATTAAGAGTCAAATTAGAAATGGTTTATGGATCCAACACAGATACAGGCTGCCACTGAAACAGACCTAATACAGAACCGTCTGGATTCCATTTTGTCTGGATGCCAATTCATCAATATACATCTCCACGGAAGTGCAGCTAACTCTTCTGTGGCATCTGTGTGCAGGAGAGACTCCATGAGCTTAATTTTCCTTATCACCAAGATCCCGCTCTGATGCTATGTCAGAGACTTATCAACTCTCAAAACAATAGGAGACCGACTGGGGCATGATTGGTTCAGCTGCTAGAGTGCCACTAGGGATAAAGAGAGCAGCAGGACTTATGAGGGACAAGAAGATGCAGGACTTCCAAGAGATGTCGTGGGAATTAGGATGCCTGGATTTAATCACGCTTTTCAGTTGTCAGTGTTTGGAGCTGGTGCCTAGAAATAAAAGACAGTATCATATACGTCTGTTTGGCTCCTGCCCACCTGGGCAAGTTACAGATAGTATGCCTGACACGCCGGGGATATGCAGACAGTTGCAAAAGACACCTAAGGGCCAAACCTGTGCTAGACGTGGAACTTCACTGATGGTGGATTGAAGACCATCTTGAGGAAGAGGTTGTACATATTTGCTCCTGCATCCTCCATCCACTGCAAATGATGGATGGGAGCATTTTGCCTGTTTTTTGGCAGCTGGCCGGTACAGGGATCTGGACCCTTGACCTTGGTGTCATCAGCACCATGCTTTTCCAAGTGAGCTAACTGGCCAGCCCAATGGGAGCATTTTGAAAAGACTTGATATTAATCTGTTTGTTGTAGTCACTGGTTCTACTTCCTAGTATTTCTACATAAGGAAAATATTTGGAGGGAAAATACCTCACTTTCCTAATAACATTTCTCTAAAAATATTTTGTTTGCAGAAAATGCCTATAGAAGACACTTACCAGTAAAAGATTTTAGTGACTCTCAGGAACAATGGAAAATCTACTTCCTCACATGTGTTCTGAGAAGCTAAGCATAGCAGATGCTGTTGGTGTCCTGCCCACAGCCTCTCAGTCGTCACATTTCTGCACATACCGGCTTGGCTTCCAACTACCAGAATTTACTCTCTTTGCCTGAGAGCTTTCCTGGGTTTTTGGTAGCCCCAGCCCATGCAAAAAGCAGAAGTGCTGGGAAATTAACACCCCCCCACACCCCGGAAGAAGCCCTCCACGGATGACTGAGGGGGTTGGTGCATAAATACCCCAGCTTCCTCACCTCAGGCGGTACAGGTCTGAGATGTGGGTTCTACACTGTCTCCTGGAGATGCCCAGCAGGATTTAGTCCCACTCGCCCCTAGTAGTAACCTACTCGATGACATAACTTTTACTGACTTCCCTCTATCACTTCCCCACGCCCCTACTGATGTTTCCTGATATCATCTCCCTAGTAAACCATTTGCACTGAAACCCTTATCTCAGGGTCTAGCTTCTGAGGGAACCCAAACTTCGGCAGGGCAATAGCAGGGAAAAGAGAAAAATTATTGTGATTTAAAAGAAGGATTTCTGTAAGCTGTGTGTTCCCATGGTGCCTGTAAGAATTTATTCACAACTCATTACCTTCCTTCACAGAAACGCTATGGGATAAATTAGGTAAGAAGGGCTGCAGATTAAAGGCCAATAGGAAATGAAGGTAAAATATCTCTGGAGGTTACTAGGAACATTGACTTGATTTACAAAGATTCTATTTACTCATGATGTCCCTCTGTCCTGAGCAATGCACCATACCTGTAGTGATAACTGATTGCAGCATCCCTTGAGACACATGTCCGTGAAGTCATCCAGAAAACACACGCTGACCGGGGGAAAAGGGTCTTTTCAGGGCCGATGATGCTGTAGCTTGGTGATGCCCACACTGGATCACCTTGGTTTGTCTCCAGCAGCATCTGGTCCCGAGGCTGCCCAAGTGCAGAGGACAGGGGGCAGGGGAGCAGAGACATCCTAACTCAAAGAGGAACTGAAGAGGAAGCAGCTTACAGCACATGGGCTCAATTTTCCTCAAAAAGCTCATAATATAACAGTCAAAATGGCACTATGAACCCAAATTACAAGATAATTGCGTTCAGTCCCATATTCAACACAATAAAGGTTATTTGCTCTGATGCCCTAGCAACCATCTCATAGAGGGGAGAAAAATACCACACAAAAACAAAATGGAAACTCGCAAAGCAGTAATAAAACTAGCATACAACTATTCATTTCAAGTCTATTTTGAAAAGCCTGTGATAATACTAGTAATTCCCCATAAAGCTTCTGTTCTCTTGCCACAGTGCTCTTCTGGAGATAGAAAACGGTTTTGCTGTTCTACAGCCTTCCTTTTAGGGAGATAAAGTCCACTTTATTTCCCAATTCTAAATGTTTGTCATTCTTAAAAGAAAAAAACAAAACAGAGAGAGAAAGAAAGAAAGAAATCCCTGATCACCTCTATCCAGCTAAGCCTACCATATAGGTAGGGACTTAGTGGCAGTATCAATGTGAATCCTCCTTGTTTTGCACAACAAAATTCATTTAATGGTCTTAACAAAGGGCTTAAACGCAGCCCAAGAGCCTTGTCTAAAAGATGCTGAAACTTTCCACTAAAGAGTAGAAAATTCAACCAACAGTCCACCCATTTCCAAATATTCTGATGCTTCATAGCATGCAGGCTGGGCATTAGTTAGCCCTTTTATATCCTGACCAAGCAGCTCCTCTGGGTGCCACTGGCAGGCCTACCTGCCAAGAGGCGAGGAAGTCTGTAAAAAGTATAAGAAGTCTGGGTACTTTTTACACTTAAGTTTTAAAGCTTTAATAACATGGCTTACATGTATGATAGAAATAATCTGTAATTGTATTTTGGGCGCCTTGATGTTTCATGCTACAGCTGATGTGGACTTCAGTTTGCTTCACCAAGTTTATTTTCACAGACATGGTAGCCATTTTTTTGTTGTCGTTCTTAGATATATGCTCTAAACTTTAATAAATCAGTTCTTAAATTTCAGTTCAATTTTTATCAGAAACGTTTCCTGAATACCAATGATGTTAAAGGCACTATGCTAAGCACTTCCATGGCTACAGAGCTGAACAAAGAATAGTGCTGTCTTTACGAGCTTGTAATTGAGGGGGAGGGTGGAAGAGGAACTAGACACAATTGGACACATACACCAGCAACTAATTATCTGTTTAACACAGGCTATTCTGTGAACCTCTCCCAGCTCTCCGATAGGCCTCTTCTTCTACCTCCCCCGATCTCTTTCTATCTAAATCCTACTCATCCTTTCATCCTACCTCTTCCATAGCCATGCAATCTCGTCAGATCCTTCCATAGTGTGTGAGCTCTTTGGAACCTCTTCAGTCTTTGTTTATTCCAGTGTGATTATTCCAATATGATGGAAGTTATTAGTAGAGGCTAAGTGGTACCTTTATGCCATCCTGAGTCAACTGGCCTAGTGGATATCGCTCAGGGAGACCAGGAGCACTGTAAAAATGTGCCTGAGCTGCTGGGCACCGGACCCCTTTCCTGCTCAGACACTTACTCACTGTGCTCTCGTTTATGGCTTCATTCAGGATTTCAAATTTCTGATTCCTCCCATAAGAGTTCTCTGCGCTGAAGTGTGCGTGTGCGTGTGTGTCTGTGTGTGTCTGTGTGTACCAGAAAAGGCAGCTCTGACGGGCTAGCAAACCCTTATTCTCTCTCATGCCTTTCTGTCCACAGCTGCATCTCAAAATGTAGCTGGGAAACGGCTACACACCATGCAGGTGTTGACAGGCTCACATGTCTCTAACACTTTGTCCATCAGCTCCGTCCTAGGAGAGAGGCAGGGCACCAAGGACAAATATGCCCTGGTAACTATGAAGATGCTCTGTGGTTGGCCCTCCAGGAGGGTGTTTCATCCTGGAAACCCTGTCCCTGCAGGTAGGTTTGGGTATAGCAGCTCCCGCCTCATTTCCTGTGCCCTGATCCCAGTGGCAGCAGAGATCAAATGCCCAGCATTTTCTAGTCTGCCTGTTGCCAGCAGTGCTTGCCTTGTCAGTGCTTGCCTATTACCCAAGGGTCTCATCAGACACCTTTGGCCCACAGCCCGAGCACCATGGAGGTAATGATAAACTCTTACTGCTTGGGACTACAGACCCTGGCCAAAAGTATCTGATTCTTATCAGAGGCTGAAGGACAGGTTTTACCGGAGTTCTCCACCCCTGAACCTGAAAAGCGAGTTCATCTACTCCTTTACTCCACACACTGGGGTTCCATCCTATTCTTGAGAAAAGGTCAAGCTTTTCTCTGACCCTAGAGATCACAGTGGGGTTCCAACCAGAGCTGGGCTGACCAACTGTGCCTGTTTGCCTGGGACTGAAGGGTTTCTGGGACTTTGAACTTTCAGTGCTAAAGCCAGGAAAGTCCCAAGCAAGCTGGGATGAGTTTTTACCGTCCTAACAAGAACTGACCCCTGACTTCTCAGACCAGCTCCCGAGCAACCATGGACTTAGGCATAGCAGAAATGCATAAGGGGACAAAGAAAGAGCTGGATCTGGAACAGCAGCAGGCTGTAGCTGTCTTTTGCCTTGGTTCGTCCTTAGGACTACTGCTGTGTTCTGAACCCTCGTGTGTACGTAGGATAGTCTTTGTTCCCCTAGACTGGGTGGGGAAGAAGCCAAGAGAAACAGGGGCTTTCATCATCACCACATACCTGGACTGCATTCTGAATCTTGTCAAAATGGGATGTTGACAGTTGTTTATAGATTGAGAAATATGAGTGCTACAGGACTGGGACCTTCCCTCCATCAACTACTCTTTCCTGCAAGGTTATTGGGGGAATCTGTACTCACTGAGGACAAAGCAAAGCAAAGAAACGCTTATTCTAGCTGGTGCTTTGATCCAAACAGTACTGCCAAACTCCAGTGAGCTGGCCTGGGTCACTTAAAGGGCTCCCTCTGACTGAATCAGAACCAAAGCTCAGATCCAAACCTCAGAGCACACCACCCCAAAGTGAAGAAAAACCAAGCCAGGGAAGGTCACCGGTGAAGAGCAGTGCCAAAGAGAAAGGAAGGGGCACAAGAGCCAGAGAGCACAGGCCCTGATGTCCAAAGCCAGGCTGGTCTCTAGCCAGGGCATTAGAATAGTAACTGGGCATGACCCCACTAACCCCTCCCTATCCCGCAACCTCCTGGAAGCACTGGCATCCAAAAAGAGGTGGTGGCTGCATCTCCAGGCCATGCTTTATTTTTGTGGAGTCCTTACAGCACAGTATCCAGAGACAGATCATGCACGTGCTCTGGGATCTTTATTTTTAAAGCTCTGTCTCTATGCAGTGTGACCAACTATTATGCCTTGATTGATCGATTCATTGAGCTTGCCTCTTTTGGGGGGATGTGAGTTTCCTCTGCCCTTGGAAGCCATTACTAAGTATCCACAAGACTGGCGGTCAAGAGACCTGACCTTTAGTGTTTGTAGAGATCTCTGGGATTGATTCAGGGCAAAATATTTAATTTCTCAATCTCCTCACCTGTAAAATTGATTGGACTAACCTTTTGGGATTAAGGGTTTTTTCCAGCTTTGTGATTCATTTCTCTCTCTCTCTCTTTCTCTCCCATACACACACACACACACACACACACACACACACACACACACACACACACACACACACACACACTTTACTCTGCTTTATTTCTGGATATTAACACTCAGTGCCATGCCAAACCATATGGAAGCCTGAGGCAAAGGGAAAATTCAGTAACGCTGGTCTTCTCTTTATTTAAAATATTGACATTTTAGGGGGCTAGCTGGTGAGCCCACTTAACTAGGGTGCTGCTTTGTACCACTGAGGTCACGGGTTCGGATCCTCACTCCAGCTGACCACCAAAAAAAGAAAAAGCAACAAAAAAAAAGCAGCAAAATAAAATATGGACATTTTACTCATCATAGATTTTTTTGCATTAATTTGGATTTTTAAGAATATCGCATTAAAATATTAATCTCAACTACTGAATTTTCGGTGCCCCCTGCTGTGTGTGCCTGAAGCGAGAGCCTCCATTACCTCACCCTATGTCCGGCCCCTTTAACCCTCTGAACGTCTAGGTGAATTGCCTAATGAGGGAAGGAGGGAAGGCCACAGACAGCAAGAAAGAAGAGACTAAATGCTACCTGCTTTACAAAATTACCTAGGGCCAGCTGTCATAGTTATCAACAGTAACCCACCTATAACTTCTAGTTGTTTCGGCGTGTGTGTATTGTTTCTCCCAGACTAAAAACTCTTTGAGCGTGGGGACCCTCATGTCTGGGTTTTTAAAAATCCCACTCTTCACACACCGAGTGCCGAGCACAGAGTTGAGCACTGAATTCTAAGAATGTGACGGAGGAATCCATACTGAATTCTAGATTTCACACTAACCCTTCCCTGGACCTTCCAAAAGACAACTCTTCATCATTTTTTTAAAATGTTGTTTAAGTTCAGACAATAAAAACACAAGGAGCTGGAAAACCAGAAAAGTAAAAACAGTTGTTTTGGCACCATGTTCCCAGATAATGAAAAAGAAATGGAGGTTTCATTCCTTGCTTTCTCCTCTCCGAGTTAAAAGGAGCAGGAAGAGGTAGGACTTAGACAAACAAGCCTCGTGGGACCAAGAGGATTCCAGAACCTCCTGACCCTGAGAAGGGTCACCAGATGGACTCACCCATTCCCTGACCTAACAAACCAGAGGCTGCTGCTTTCCCGCGGGCTTGCAGCAGCGTCTGCCGGAGAACGTCTTCAAACCCACTAGCCTGAGCAAAGGAAGTAGTACTGAAACATTATCTGTGAAAAGTCTGCAGTAGACGACATTACAAAGCAATTTTTTTTTCAGTATTTTAAAACATTTTTTACTTTAAAAATTTTTTTATTTTTTTTCATTGTACATGTTTGTGGGGTACAATTTTTTGTTTCAGTACATGCATGTATGATACAATGATCTAAGAATAGTTAGCCCATCTGTCACCTAAGCATTTATCATTTCTTCGGGGTCCTAACATTCAAGATCCTCTTTTCTGGCTATCTTGAAATACACAATACAGTCTCATTAGCTATTGTCCCCCTAGGGCACCAGAACTTATTCTTCCTGTCTAACTTAACTGAACTTTGTAACTCTGTACCAGTTGACCAACTTTTCTCCGTCTCCCCTCCCTTTCCCTGCCTCTGGTAACCGCTGTTCTACTCTCTATTTCTTTCTTTTTTTCTCTTTTAATTTATTTTTCTTATTTGGCCCATGATAATTGCATATATTTATGGAGTACAGTATGATATTTGGGTACATTCACATTGTGTGCAGTGATCATATCAGGGTGCCTAGTATATCCCTCACCTCAAACATTTGTCACTTCTTTGGGTTGGGAGCATTCAACATCCTCTTGACTAGCTGTTCAAAGATACACAGTACTTTGTTTTTAACTCTAGTCTCGCTTTTCCCATTCTTCCTCTATCTCTAATATTTTGTATTCACCGACTACCCTCTCCCCATCTGCCCCTCCCCCTCCCCCCACCGGTCTCCAGTAACCACTTTCCACTTCTACGAGATCAACTTTTTTAGCTTCCACATATGAGTGAGAACGTGTGGTGTCTCTTTCTCTGTGCCTGGCTTATTTCACTTAACATAATTTTCTCCAAGCTCATCCATGTTACTGCAAATGGTAGAATTTCATCCGTTTTTATGGCTGAGTAGTATTCCATTATGCATAAACACCATATTTTCTTTATCCAGTCATCCATGGAAGTACATTTAGGTTGGTTCCAACTCTTGGCTATTGTGACTAGAGCCATGATAAACATGGGAGTGCAGGTGTCCCTTTGACTTGATTCCCATTCCTTTGGATAAATACCCAGAAGTGGGATTGCTGGATCATATGATAGTTCTATTTGTAGTTGTTTGAGAAATGTCCATACTGTTTTCCATAGTGGCTGTACTAATTTATATTCCCACCAAAAATGTACAAGAGTTCCCCTTTCTCTGCAACCTCGCCAGCATTAGTCATTCTCTGTCTTTTTGATAATAGCCATTCTAACTGGGGTGAGATGATATCTCATTGTGGTTTTGATTTGCGTTTCTCTGATGGTTAGTGATGTTGAGCATTTTTCCATATGCCTGTTGGCCATTTGTATGTCTTTTTTCAAAAAATATCTGTTCAGTTCCTTCGCCCATTTTTTAAATTGGATTATTTATTATTTATTATTATTGAGTTGTTTGAGTTCTTTGTATATCCTGGAGATTAATCCCTTGTTGGATGCATAGTTTGCAAATATTTTCTCCCATTCTGCAGGTTGTCTTCTTGCTCTGTTGGTTGTTTCCTTGGCTATGCAGAAGCTTTTTAATTTGATATAATTGCATTTGTTAATTTTTGTTCCCTGTGCAGAAGTGTTATTCATAAAGTCTTTACCAAGACCTATGACCTGAAGTGTTTCCCGTATGTAGCAGTTTTATAGTTTCGGGTCTTACATTTAAGTCTTTAATCCATTTTGAGTTGATTTTGGTATATGGTGAGAGATAGAGGTCTGGTTTTATTCTTCTACATTTGGTACAAAGGAATTTTATTGCTTTCAATTAGATGCATTAATAAAGATTAATAGCTATAAAAATAGATTCGTGCTAAAGCCCTCCCTCGCAAGCCTTTATGAAGTAAAAAGCAAGAATTGGTGTTTGGGTGCTATAGTGAGGGAAGGCACTGGGAATTCTCTTGTTTGAGCACTAACTGGCTGTGTGCCCTTAATCAAATAACTTACCCTCTCTGTGCTTCATTTTCTTTCTCTATAAAACAGGGTGTTGGACTAAGTGTTTGCTATGATGCCTTCTTCCTCTGACATAGGAGGGGCTCTATTAAAAGGGCTAGGAAGAAATTTGATTGTTAAACATTCCCTCCTGCTGTATTTCTGCCCTGTTGGGCTTTTTTCATAGAGTGTCACATTCTTAATTAGTAATTTTCAAAACATGAAGAATACAAAGCTTTACTGTACATTTGGAAAGCCTGAAGGTTTACCTTTTAAAGCAGAGAAATAGTGCTTGCTTAGGATTCTAACTGAAGCAAGTCACACCCCCACAAAAATGAAATGGAAGCATGAGAGATCGTGAAAATCTGGGACTCTGTACAAGCAAAGAATAAGTACTGTGTTGGTATTTTAAAAAAGATTTTCATTCCATATGCAGCACCTTTGTGCTTCCTTTATGGATTTCTTCATCTCTTTTCAGCTCTACAGTGAGCTATTTTAAGACTCTGTTTCCCTTCTATACAGTAATACTGTTCAGATAGGCAATTTAATTGTCATTATACTTTTTCTTAGTCTTTCAAGACCTTTTGTTATGGTGAAATAATTTTAGGCACACAAAGCACAAATCCATTAAATACTTCTCTTATTTCACTAATGAACTATTGTGGGTGGTAAAAATTAATTTCATTCCACCCATGATACTCACTTATCTGTTAAATTTTTATAGTTGAAAAATGAAGGTTGCAAATATCTGAAATCAAATGAGAAAAAGTGAAAATGTTTCAACAGGTTCAATCTCAGGGTTGATATAGCAAAAGTTTTTACAGGCTGGACGTGCTTAGGAATTGGAAGGACCCTGTGTTGATGGATCTGAAGACAATCTTCTGAGTGAGTGTGTTTAAGCTTATCCCCATGGGCAGATCAGACGTTAGCATGCTTGTTCAAAGGATGGTACTTATGATACCAAGGGCCCGGATTAAATCGCTGTACAGCTGGGCCAATGTCGCTCCTTTCCATAGCTCAGGCTGTAGCCCTAACACTTCTCTGCCATTTTACACACCTCTATGGGAGGTCACAAATGAGAAGGGTAGAGGATGTAAATGGAGTCAAGTAAATCCTTCTGCACAGCATGGAAAGGGATTCCAAGCACAGGCTGTACCGACCGAGGGCCAGGGGAGCCACTTTGACATGGGAGAGACAGCACATTATAATAACAACAGATCAGAACCATTAACTCTGGTTGGAAAGTACTTTGAAAAGGAAAACAGAAATTATCCCCAGCACACGGGGGAGCACAGGGGAAGAGGTGCCTTCAGAGAAAAAGGGCCAAAGCCACAGCTCAAAACACTGAGTTTTCTTTAGGGCGACAGGCCAAGTGCCACAAGGCAAGAAAAGTCAGAGGCCTGTTCCTGAAAATAAATATTTCCAGAACTACTGAGGGCCTGGATAAATATGAAATTGGGATTGACTATTAAATGCTTCCTTATTTTTAATCAGTCTCTTCCAGAGCCAACTCTGATTTACTTAAATTAATGTCAGTGCCTTAGGTAAAAGAAGCAGCATGCTGATTTTTTTTTTTTTTTTTTTGGTCTTTGTTTTAGTCAGATAATTCCAAATTTCCAGGTTTAAATGTGTGCCAACTGCTCCAAAGTTCGCACAAGCCCAGTGTGTCCTTCTTTCTTTCTTCATTCATCTCTTACTCTTGACTCCCTTCCATCTCTCTCCTCCTCTCTTTTTAAATCCCAAATGGAAGATAGTTGAGAGGACACAATGAATGACAGTAACAAGAATCCAGTGTAAAAGAAGACAGAAAAACCAAAAAAGTCATGTTTTGTTGCCCTGAGGTAACAATGCAGCAGCGTCTGTGGAGCTCCTACCGGTGCTGAGCGGGGCCTTCAGCAACATAACCTGGAAGATCCGTGACGACTTGAAAGAATAAATGAATAAAAGGGGGATGATAAGGCAGTTGTCTTATTTTTTTTCAATCTATAAAAGTAATTTATTTCATTGTCCCTCCATGCCACACACTCACACACACACACACACAACCTGATACTTTTTTGAAAATATTAAATGGCAGTGTGCCATGAAAGACGATGGAGAATTATAAGCAAGGTCTGCCTCAAAAAAAGTTTCTCTCCTCAAGTGACAGTACATTGGATAAATGCTATTTTTAGATGAAATATAGCTAGCTAATGTCCAGATGTGATTCAACCACACGAAGAGAAAAACAAATCTATCTAAAGCACTGAACTGTACTTGAAAATATTTCTTTTAATTTCTGGAAATAACGGTTTATAATGGAAAAGACTGAGACACGTGGCACTGACCCTCGGCCACCGCAGCGTTTCCCTCGGGGGCGACATCTGCACACATGGCTCCAACATGTACATGATCCCGAGGTTGACATTCCAGATTTAATCGTTACTCACTCCCTTGCAATTTTTTCAGCAGCGTATTTCCACATGAGCATAAGGAATAAAGTGAGAAAAACAAGAGTAACAAGATTTTTGTGCTAAGCCAGTGGGCTCTCCGATGAATGGTACCTTGAGAGGTCATTGGCTTGTCTCAATGATACGGCCTCTGCTACAGACATTCTTGGAAGTCCTCCTACTCATTCACTCAACAAATATTGATTAAGCATCTGCAATTTTCTGAGCTCTCTTTTCAGTGCTGAGCAGAAAGCGATGAGCAGAACAAACCCAGCCCCTGCCCTCGTGCTTACAGTCTAGTGGAATTTCTTTTAGAGTCCAACTACAAATTACAAAGGAAAATCAATCTTACTACTTTAGCGACACACATAGTGGTGTCGTGTTTGATCACAGCCTTTATCACTGTGCCTGACCCTGAATAATGTCTGCTCATTTGAAAAAAATCAATCCTTGAAATATAGTGACTGAAGATAATCAAAATAATGTGACACAGGCTCTATGAGAAGAACTACAAACAAATTACTAGGCAATGACATCATCACTGGAATAAAGCCATGGCCTCTCCGAGTGACTCTTTCCGCAGTTTATGCTCCTATGAGGGAATGAGGACATCTGGCTCGGGGACAGAAGCCAGGTGACAGGGAGGAAGCAGTGGGGAGAGGGAGTGGCAGGGAACGAGGTGGAGCAAGTCCAATCCAAGTCCAGGCAGGTGATAAAGCCCTGGGTAGAGGAGGGAGTGGCACTCTGATGGGGGAGAGAGGCATCAAAAGAGGGTAGCTCAGAGGAGTTCAGCCCAGATGGTTGCAGACTGTAGGCCAAGCTGTGTAAGAGAATCCATCCAAAAACGGTGTGGAGAAGGGCAGAACTAGGCCTGCAATCCAGGCACCAAACCCCAGACGAATAAACATACCCAGGTTACCCCAAAGAGCCCGGGTGTTAGGCACCGGCTGGGTGATCTAGCCTCCCCAAGGGCCAGGGAAGAAAGGGCTGAGCCCCACGTCTTCACGATGCCGTGGAAGTGTCTGGCACTTCTGCTCTTGGCAGGAGTAGTCACATCTACTGTACAATCTTCAAGACCGTAGGTGATTTACTGTCTGGCTGGCCTCTCCTTTGTCCCAAGAAGAGGATAAAGAAGACTAAGGATATGACTATGGACTCATTATGGACAGTCAATAAGGAGTTAAGGTGGGACAGAGATTGACAACTTTATTGGACATTATTTAATAATCATTGCCCAAATATCCGGTAGCTATCAGAGTATGCGTATATATGAAAAAAAAATCCCTTTTCATTATTGAGAAAATGTATACACTGTTTTGCACTTTATTTTTTCAGCATTATAGATGAATTTGCATGTAGTCCTACAAATCCTTCTACCCTAAATCCTTCCTAATAGCCGCACTGGAGAGAAGTCTAGTGCAACCTGGAGTGCAGGAAATAGAGCCGATCAAACCGATGAAAACACTGGGCCTGCAACACTGGTTCATGCACGTTATGCTCTACAACTGAATTAACGAGGAAGCCGGAGCTCCCTTCCTTTTCTCAAGAGCCACCCCATCAGGACAGTCTTTTCAGCCTAGCAGGTCAGAAATGTACTAACCTTCTGCTCCTCAGCGACCTGGCTGATGCTGCTCCCCTGGGGGACTCGGGTGGAGTTGTCCTCTTGATCTCCGGCCCAAGAGCCTGCTTCAGACCAGTGGTTTCCAAACCTGGCATTCCACAGAACTCTGAGGGGACCTCAGGGTCCACGGGATGGCTTGGGGGACGGGGCCCACACTTCCCCACATGGGTACATACATAGTGGCTCTTTATTTTATTTTGAAATTTTGCAATTGGTTTTCTATGCTAGTTTCCATGCAAGATTTTGTTTCATAAGATAAAAAGTTTGGAGAAAGTTCTATTATTATTATTTAAAGGTTGAAATCACTGTTCTAGACCAAGAGTCAGCAGTCATTTCAGCTGTATATGGAACAAACAGAGCTAGGCAATGAGGTAAGCAGATTCCTTCCATGGCCTGTTAAGCACAAGGCATAGGCAAGGAAGAAGGAAAATTAGGAAATAAGAAAAGGGAAAAAGAAAAAAGAAAGAGAAAGAAAAAGATCAATGTCTGCAGTTGTGATTTGGGGACGTTTCTCCCCAGAAAATGCATACATATGCATGCATCTAATACTTTGCAAACAGTGTGAGGGAGTGAGCCCAAGTTGGAAACTTCCATGGGAAGGCATCCATCAGTCCACAGCAACTACCTCAGTTTACCCTTGTAAGTGACAGGTGCCTGTCGTGAAGGCAAAAGTCTGGATTCCTGATTTTTCTTTAATGCTGCTGTGTTCACCTCATTCTCCTCATGAGGATGCTGCTGTGAGCAATAATGTACCACAGTATAATTTTAAACATGGGCTTTCAAATATTTTACTCAGGATTCTCATTAATATGATTAATAGCTTCCATCGGCCACTCTCCAATCCATATCTTTAGCTCTGTAATCAGAACAAATAATGTAATTACCACTTACAGATGAAGTCTACCACTTGCCAAATAGTTTCAATGGTTGTCATATTAATAGTTCTCCTTGAAAGCACAAACAACTGAGGCTTTTGCTGGAGACATCCAAAATCATTTGGTTATTTTTCTGTTTATAACCTCGAGCAAAGGCCTCCTGGTGTCATTCTGAAGCCTCTGACAGCCCCTTAGGCCTTGATTCTCGCTGACACTGAAACTTTTAATCAGCCTTCTATTTATAACCTTAAGACCAAGTAATCCACCATGTCCCATAACCCTTTCATGCTTGATCATTACCTGAAATAATCATTGCCTTCCCGGCCATCCATCCTCTCTTGCACTAACAAAGATTTTATTTCCAGCACAGACTTTTCCTTCTGAGCTCCAGCCTCACGTAACTAGCTACTAAATCACCACTGACATGACCCGAAGGCACCTTAAACTCAACAGGCCTGGAGCTGGACCATTCTTTCCTCTAGATCTACCCCTCGACCTGTCTACCTGCACCCAACACCATACACATAGTTGCTTAAGACAAAAATCTCTGGGCTTTTTCCTTCTTTCTTCTTGACTCTCACATTCAATAGCTATTAAGATCTTAACGACTCCACTTCCTTCATAACTAAGTGATTTAGTTCAGGTCATCTTCATCTTCCCTCTGGATCACTGCAACAATCTTCTAATCAGCCTTCCTAATTTCACTTTTAATCCTCCATCCTGCCCCTCAATTTGCTGTCAATGACCATTTATAATTACAAATTTGACCCTACTTAAAATCCTTCAATAGATGCCATTTGCTTTCAAAATACAACCAAACTTTCAAGCATGGAATTCAATGCTCTTCATAAGCTGTCCTTGTGTCTCTCTCTACATGCCCCAGGCCAATGCCCAAAGCTCTGACCTAGCAAATCATGAGTCATCCATGAGCCAAACCATGAGCTAAACCATGAGCCATCATCCTCTGAATGACGTCCCTCCCCTCTTGGCTACCCTTCTTCCCTTTGTTAACACAAACTCATTCTTCAAAAATATATTGTATGTTTATGCTGGCACTGACTTAGTGCTCTACTCATTTATTATCATTTCTAATCCTCCCAACAATCCTGTGGGACTTGCAGAAGCTCATAAGTTTGCCCAAGTTCATAGTTAGGGAGTAGCAACAGACTGAAATCCAGGCTTGCCCAACTCCAGTGCATACATTCCAGGAAGCCAAGATGCCTCACTTCAGAACTCCACTCCATTGTCATCTTCTCTAGAAGGCCTCCTCTGACCCCTTCATCTTGCCTACTCTTGTAGCATCCAGCCTGGGCTTTCCACTAATAGCCTCAGGTACAACATGCAGTGCAAGTGTCTATCTCTGTTATAGGCTGAGTTTCTAGCAGGCAGACATTGGGCCTTCTAATGTTAAATTTCAAGTAATATATAAAGCTATAAGTAGACCCCCCCCCAGTCCAACTGCTTAGAGGTAACCAGTGTTAACCCACCTCATGTGTAACCTTACAGAAATGGTTATGACTATGGAAATGTATGTATGCGTAGCCTTCGTCCCCCATAGACGGGCTCATCTTATGCACACTTTTCTGCAATTGTTCCTTTTAAGACAACGACTTAGACATTTTTTCTATGTTAGTTGATGTAAATCTTCATTTTTTTGTAGAAATAAATCCATATATGTTAATTTCACAATTTATGTAAATGAATAAAAGTCACTGTTTTAAGATTAGAAATTCAGTCTGGAAAAATATCTAGCTATATGCTGTTTATAAGAGAAACACCTATAAGATGACAGCATAATGCAGAAAGATTGAAAGTCAAGGGATTCATTGCATAAAATGAGAATACATGAATCTCTCTTTCTCTGTATGTAAAAAAATAAATGGAATAAAGGGAAAGTTCTGCCTTACAGAAGAAAGCCAACAGATAAATATAGAAGGAATGATGGAAGGAGAAAATTGCCATTTGGCAACCATCATGGTATTAAATGATTCAAGCAAGATTTATCAAGTTTTACTAAAACCAGAGGGTAAAAATTTGAGAAATAATAGGATATTTACAATTGTCTCAAAATATCTCTCCACAAGAAAGATAATGAATTTTATATATTACAAAGGGAAAAATAATATCTTTGTTATGAAAATTCTTGACAGCCACCACCTTACCCAAGTGATCTAAATTAATACCACAGTTTATGGAACCTATCAACATCATCTGATATGATGCACTGAGAAGGACACAGTATTACTTCCAGAGTATTTCTGTCCAAATGCATAAATTGAATGTAATCATGAGGAAACATCAGACAAACCCAAATTGAGGGACATTCTATAAAATAACCATCCAGAACTCTTCAGAAATGTCAAGTTCATGAAAGACAAAGAAAGCACTGAGGGAGCATTTCAGATTCAAGGTGACTAAAGATATGTGACAACAGAGTGCAACCTGTGATTCAGGACTTATTTTGCTATTAAGGACATTATTGGGACAAATCCCAATAGCTTTCAAAATTAAAAATCTAATCTTGTAATCACTTCTACTTAAAATCCTTCCGTTGATGTCCTTTGCCTTCAAAATACAAATCAAACTCTTTAGCACGGAATTCAACGATCTTCATAAAATGTCCCATCTGCAAGTACCTCACTATGTACCTCTAAAAGATAAGATTTTGTTGTTGTTGTTGTTAATGTTGCCATAATTTTGTACCAGGCTGAGTGTGGGAGCTCCCACCATCCCTGGCATTGGAAATGATACAGGATGTGCTCAGTTTCCCTGGGCTCAGGTTTCAGGACGTGCCTCTGGGTTTCCAGCCACTTCCTGAGGTCTCAGACCCCACCTCTGAGCTCTCCCCTGGAGGAAAGCTACTGTTGCCAGTTAGACCTTTTTTTAGCACCAACAGGGGAAAATGAGACCACAGGGAGGCTGGTTTATGCAATCCAGTGGCTGGGCATGCTGGATAGAGAGCACAGAACATTCTGGTGCATGTAACTGGCAACCACTCCCTTAATTGAATATCTGTTAGATAGAGAAACTATAAAAGCTGAATCCCAGCAGAAGGCAGGGTTGCTGCTCACTTTCCTGGCGGCAGCACCTACTTCTGGCTGAGGTGTGTATGTTTTACTTTGTATCTAACTTGGTTTTCAGCAAGCAGCTGCTCATCCTCTGGAGCCAGCCTGGACTTTGTACTGAACTTTAAGTATGTTTTTCTTGCTTTTGTGTTAAGCTTGGTGTGGGCCCTGCTCAGTCTCTGGGCTGTGCCGCAGTCTCTCCGTGGAACCTGTATTTCTTATGTTGTATTAAACTTGTTCTCACTGTCTACTGTGACTCTGCCCTTGAATTCTCCTGTGGCAGAGTCAAGAACCTGGTAAGAGGACTGGGTGGGTTGAGGTCGAGTATTGGGCCCTCCGGACCCTACCTCCAACATCAGAACCACACTTTTTTTGAGTGATCCTGCCTGCAGCCAGGGGAGCCCTCTTTGCAGACCAGCTGTAATCTGGATCTCTGAGGTACAGAACATTTCCATAACCACAGGGATCCCCCATGTTACCATTTTATAACCACATTTACTTTTCTCTCACCTCCATGCCCTCCTTAACTCCTGGTAACCACTAATCCATTTCTATAATTTTGTCATTTCAAGAATGTCATGTAAATGAAATTATACAGTATGTACGCTTTTGGGATTGGGTTTATTCAGTCAGCATAATTCTCTGGAAGGTCATCGAGGGGTGGTTGTGTTTATCAATAACTTTTTCCTTCTTATTGCTCAGTAGTATTTTAGATGTTCCACACTTTATATAACCATTCACCTTTTGAAAGACATCTGGGTTGTTTCCAGTTTGGGGCTGTTACGGATAAAGCTTTTTATGGACAAGTTTATGTGTGAACATTAAGTCTTCATTTTGGGGGAATAAATGTCCAAGAATGCAATTGCTGGATTGTATGGTGATTTCATGTTTAGTGTTGGTGTTTTTTTTTTTTTTTTTTTTGGTTTTTTTTCATTGATGCATAATTGATTATACATATTTGTGGGGTACAGAGTTGACTGTATTTGTGTACAGTATGTGATGATCAAATCAGGATAGTTGGCATATTCATCTTTACAAAATGGAAAATGTGTTTTTTTGTTTGTTTTGCCACAAAACAAGTCTTAATACATTTAAAAAAGGCTAAGATCATAGAAAATATGTTCTCTGACCACAATAACAGAAGGACATTCACAAACGTGTGGAAATTAACACTCTCCTAATTAAACAATGGGTAAAAAGAAAAATCACAGGGAAATTAGAGAGTACTTTGAGATAAAACCCAAAATTTATAGGATGCAGGGCTCATGCAGTACTTAGAGGAAAATGTATACTTGTAAACACCTATGTTAAAAATAAGAAAAATCTTAAATCAGTAATGTAAACTTCTACCTTAAAAAAATAGAAAAAGAGGAGCAAACTAAACCAAAAGGAAATATAAGTAGGAAACAACAAAAATTACAACAGAAAAATACATGAAATAGGGAATTAAAAAAACAGTAGAGAAAATCAACAAAACCAAAAGTTGATTCTTGAAAAAGATGAACAAAATTTGCAAACCTTTATCCAGACTGACCAAGAACAAAAGGAAGAAGACCAAAATTACTAAAATCAGAAATAAAGCAGGGGCATTATCTTGTAATTATGTTTTTTTGTCATAGTAAGATTTAGTTTCTTTCTCTTTCTTGTTTGCAGTTTTGTTCTACCAGTGGGTTTTGTTCTTTCTTGTGTATTCGTGGTAGTGATTATTGTTTTTTGGACTCCACATGCAGGACTTCCTTGAGAATTTCTTGCAGGGCTGGTAGTGTGGTGGTGAACTCCTGCAGTTTTTGTTGGTCTAGAAAATACACTGTTTTTCCCTTATTTCCGAAGGGTAGCCTTGCTGGGTATAGTATTCTCGCTGGCTTTTTTTTTTTTTTCCTTTTAATATTTTGAACATACCATCCCATTTTCTTGTGGCCTGTAGAGTGTCTGTTGAGAAGTCTGCTGTTAGTCTGACAGGGGCTCCCGTATAGGTGACTTGATGCTTTTCTTTTGCTTCTTTTAAGATTTTCTTTGTCTTTGAGCTTTGCCAATTTGACTATAATGTGTCTTGGAGAGGATCTTTTTGGGTTGAATCTGGGGATCTTAGAGACTCCTGGATCTGAAGGTCCCTGTGTCTCCCTATCCCTGGGAAATTTTCTGCTACTATTTTGTTGAATAGGTTTTCCATGCCTTTTCCTTTCTTCTCTCCTCCTGGAACACCCATGATTCGAATGTTTGTACATGTTTAGTTTTTAAAGAAATTTCCAAACTGTATTCCAGAGTGGCTGTACTATTTCACATTCCCACCAGCAATGTGTGAGTGATCCAGTTTCTCCATGTCCTTGCCAGCATTTGGTGGTGTCATTATTTTATATTTCAGCTATTCTGACAGGCATGTGTGGTATCTCATTGTGGTTTTAATTTGCATTTTCCTAATGGCTGATAATACTGAACACCTTTTCATGTGCTTATTTGGCATCTGTATTGTCATCTTCTTGTTTTTTGCCTTCTAATTTGGATTTTGCTTTTTTTACTTCTGAGTTTTGAGAGCTCTTTATATATTCTAGACACTAGTCCTTTGTCAGATATGTGGCTTGCAAATATTCTCTCTGTAGAGATATGTGCAGAATAGAACTTGTATTTTTGTTCTCTTAATGAGGTCTTGTAAAAGCAAAATTTTTAATTTTTATGGCATCAAACTTTACCTTTTATGAATCTTGCTTCTGGGTCAAGTCTAAGAGCTCTTTGCATACCCCTAGATTCCAGAGATTTTCTGCAATTTTTTTTTTAGTCTTATATAGTTTTACATTTAACATTTAAGTTTATGATACTTTTTGAGTTAATTTTGTATAAGGTATAAGACTTAGACCAAGGGTTTTTTTGTTTTGTTTTTTACCTATGGATGTTCAATTGCTTTAGCATCATTTGTTGAAAAGGCTATTTCCTCCATTGAATTGCTCTTACATCTTTGTCAAAAATCGGTTGGGCATATTTTTGTGGCTCTATTTCTAGGTTTTCTATCCTATTCTACTAATACATGTGTCTAATATGTCTCTTTGCCAATATTACACAGTCGTGATTGCTGTAGCTATAGAGTAAGCCTTGAAATCAGATTGACTGATTCCTCCCACTTTCCTCTTCCTTTATTCTTCCTATTCAAAATTGTTTTAGCTTTTTGTTTTGACCTTCCATGTAAGTTTTAGAATATTCTTGTCTGCATCTATGAAAACTCTTGCTGGGATTTTGATAGGAATTACATGAAACCTTTATATCCATTTGGGGAGAATTGACATCTTTACTATGTTGAGGCTCCAATCCATAAACATGGACTATCTCTTCATTTATTTAGATTTTCTTTGATATTTTCCATCACACGATACAGTTTACAGCCTTACACTTGTCCTACATACATGTCCTACACTTGTTTTGTTAAATTTACACCTAAGTATTACACATTTTTTGAGTGATTGTTAACAGTATTATATTTTTAATTTTAGTGTGTATGTATTCATTGCTAGTTTATAGAAATATAATTTTTTTATGTTGACCTTATATCATGCAACCTTGTTGAACTCATTTATTCATTTCACAAGGTTCTTTTTTTTTTTTTTTTCCCTTGGCAGATTCTTTGGAATTTCCTATGTGGACAGTCATGACATCTGCAGATAGGTATAGTTTTAAAAACTTCTTCCATCCCAATTATATGCCTTTTATCTCCTTTTTTTGCCTTATTGCACTGGCTAAACCTTCCAGCACTATGTTCAATAACGCTGGTGAAAGCAGACATCCTTGTCTTGTTCCTGGCCTTAGGGGAAAAATTTTAGTCTTTCACAATTAAATATAATATTAACTGTAGGTTTCTCATAAATGCTCTTTTATCAGTTAAGGTAGTCTCCCCTACTACTGTTTCTCTGGAAGTTTTAACAATCATAAATGAGTGGTGAATTTTGTCAATTGCTTTTTTCTGACTCTATTGATATGATCATGTGATTTTTTTTCTTTAGCCTATTAATATGGTGGATGTCATTGATTGATTTTTAAGTAATAAACCAGCCTTGCATCCCTGAAATAAAACCCACTTAGTGTTGGTATATAATTTTTTTATATATTGCTGAATTCTACTTGTTAATATTTTATTAAAGATTTTTGTGTCTATATTGTGAGAGATTTTGGTCTGTGGTTTTCTTTCTCATTTGGTATCAGGCTAATACTAGATTTATAAAATAAATGGGAAAGTTTTCTCACCTCTTCTATTTTCTGGAAGACATAATGTGGAATTGGTTTAATTCTTTAAATGTTAAAAATCTCCAGTGGAACAATCTGGGCCTGGAGATTTCTTTTGGGGTAGTTTTAAAATTACAAATCCAGTTTCTTTTTAAATTATTATAGTTATTCAAATGATCTTTTTCCTATTGGATGAGTTTTGGTACTTTCTGTTTTTCCAGGTATTGATCCATCTAAATTGTCAGATTTATGTGTGTACAGTTGTTTTAGTATTCTCTTATTATCTTTATGATGTCTGCAGAGTCTATAGTGGTTTTCCCTATTTCATCTCTGATTGGTAATTTGTGTTTTCTTTCTTTTTTATTTTGTCAGTCTTGATAGAGGTTTGTCAATTTTATTGATCTTTTCAAAGAACTAGTTCCTTGGTTAATTTATTTTTTTATTGTTTTTCTGTGTTCAGTTTCATTGGTTTCTGCTTTTCATTGGTTTCTGCTCTTTTTTATTTCCTTCTTCTTGCTTTTGATTGACTTTTCTTTTCTTTTCTTTTTTTTTTTTTATCTTTTTCATGACCGGCACTCAGCCAGTGAGTGCACCGGCCAGTCCTATATAAGATCCGAACCCGAACCCGCGGCGGGAGCGTCGCTGCGCTCCCAGCGCTGCACTCTCCCGAGTGCGCCACGGGCTCGGCCCTTGATTGACTTTTCTTTTACGAAGTTCATGAGGTGGCACTTAATTGATCTTGGACTTTTCCTCTTTTCTAATGTATGCATTTAGTGCTACATATTTCCTGCTCAGCATTGTTTTGACTGTCCCACAAACTTTGACACATATTTTCATTTTCATTCAGTTCAATGTATTTTTAAATTTCCCTTGAGGATTCATTTTTGAATCATGTATTATTTAGATGTGTGTTTTTGGTTTTCACTTGTTTGGAGATTTTCTTATCTTTCTGTTATTGATTTCTAGTTTAACTCCATGTGGTCAGAGAACACACTGTGTAAGATATGAATCCTTTAGAATTTGTTGAGGTTTGTTTTATGGCCTAAGATATTGACATGTTAGACTTGAAGTTTGCTATTTTATTTTTTGTTTTCTGTTTGCTCTATGTTTCATTTCTCTGTTTTTTTCATGCCTCTCTGTGGGTTACACAGACATTTTTTAGCATTCCATTTTGATTTATCTATAGTGTTTTTGAACATATCTCTGCATAGCTTTTTTAGCAGTTGCTCTAGGTATTGCATTATGCATATATAACTCATCATAGTCTACTGGTGTGATCATTTTGCCAGTTTGAGTGAAATATAGATACCTATCTCCCTTTATATCCTTTTATCCTCTACCATGTATAACACAATTGTCTTAATATTTCCTCTGTATACATTTAGAACCTTATCAGACAATGTTACCATTTTAACTTCATCGATCAAACATAGTTTAAAATACTGAAGACTAGAAGGAAAAATTATTGTATTACTCCACATCCCCCCTTTTTTGCTTATTCTGTTCTCTCTGATACCCCAAGTTTTCTTCTTTTATCATTTCCTTCCCCGATGCTCCAGAGCTTCTTCTGTTGTTTCCTTTAGGTTTAGAGAACTTCCTTTAGCCATTTTTTTTTTTATACTAGGTCGGCTGGTGACAAATTCTTAGTTTTTCTTCATCTGAGAATGTATTGATTTCCCTTTCACTCCTGAAGGATATTTTCACTGGGCATACGACTCTGGGTTGCTTGTTCTTTCAGCATTTGAAAAATAGTGTGCTGCTTCCTTAAGGCCCTCGTAGTTTCTGATGAGAAATCCACTCTCGTGCAAATAGTTTTTTCCTGGTTTTCTCTAGCTGCTTTCAAGATTTTTCTCTGGTCTTTAGTTTTTAGAAGGTTAATGATGATGTGTCTTGGTGTGAATTTCTTTGGGTTTATCTTATTTGGGGTTTGCTCAGCTTCTTGAATCTGTAGGTTTGTGCTCTTGTCAAATTTGAGAAGTTTCCAGTCGTTATTTGTTAGAATATTTTTCACCTCCATCTTCTTCCTCTTCTCCTTATGGGACTCTCATGACACAATGTTAGATATTTTGTTATAGTCTCACAGGTCCCTGAACTTCTGTTCTTCTTTTTTTTTTTTTAATCTATTTTTGATTTGTTGTCAAAACTGAGTACTTTCTATTATTCTACCTTCCAATTCACTAATTTTTTCCTCTGTCCCCTCCATTCTGATATTTAGTCCAACTACTGAGTTTTTATTTCAGTTGTTACATTTTTAAGTTCTAAAATTTCCGTTTGTTTCATCTTTATATCTTCTGTTTTTATGCTAAGGCTTTCTATTTTTTCATTTGTTCCAGGGGTGTTCACAATTGCTTTTCAAAGCATTTTTGTCATGGCTGCTTTGAAGTCTTTGCCATATAATTCAAACTTACCTGTCATCTTGGTGTTGGCTTCTCTTGATTTTTTTTTTCTTTATTTTATTTAGTTTTAGATCTTCCTGATTCTTGTATAATGAGTGAATTTCACTTGGAATCTGGACATTTTTCTATTTTGTTATGAGAGTATAGATCTTATTTTAACCCTCTGTTTTAGCTGGCTTTTTTTTTTTTTTTTTTTTTTGTCACTGCTCCAGCAGAGGAGGGGTGGACACCACCTCATTACTTCCAGGTAGAGGTAGAATTCTAGGTTCCCTACTCAGCCTGTGTTGACACCTGAGTAACACTTCTCATTACTGCTGGGCACAAGTAGGAGTTCCAACTCCCCAGGGGGTCTCCACTTAAATTGAGGTGAAGAAGTAGAACAGTTATTGTTTGTATTAGTCTGCTTGGGCTGCTATAACAAAATACCACAGACTGATGGCTTAAACAACAGACATTTATGTCTCACAGTTCTTATAAGCTGAGAAGTCTGAGATCAAGGTGCTGGCCTGTTCAGTTCCTAGTGAGGGCTCTCTTGTCCTCACTTAGCAGAGACAGAGTGATCTCTCTCTCTTCTTCTTATAAAGCCACTAATCCCATCACGAGGGCCCCATCCTCACGACCTCATCTAACACTGATTATCTCACAAAGGTCCCATCTCCAAATACCATCACATTGGAGGTTAATGCTTTAACATATAAATTTTTGGGAAACACAATTCAGTTCATAGCATTGTCTAAAAATTTTCCAACTTGCTAGGCTGCCCTTTTCCCAGTCCTTTGTCTAGAGTGAGCAAACTTTTGTTGGAGTTTTTTGATGACTCCTGTTGGTATTTCCAGGTTGCTGCCTTCTTCAACTCCAAGTCTGGGGTGTATGAGCCAAAAAGAAAAACCAAGAAACTCAGTGCAATGTTGTTCCTCTGGTCCTGCAGTCCCTAGACATTCTGCCTTCTTTTCTCCACCTTTCAGAGTCTTTTTATGTTTGTTTTATATATAATATCCAGGATTTGTAGTTGTACTTAGTGAGAGGAATAGGAAAAAGTATGTCTACCAAAAGAAAAGTATGTTTTTTCTTTCTGGGAAAGGAAAGGAAAAAGCTGAGGGCTCTCTATATTTGTCTATATATACAAATATATCATATGCCCATTACTGGGTATCATTTACCAATTTTTGGCCATTAAGAGACATTCATTGAATCACAAACTTTAGTTGATATATTTACACACACACACACACACACACACACACACACACACACACACACACACACACACACACACTGCATTTCTGGAAAAATAGAAATTATATTCTGCCAAGAATCACCAGGAAAAAAATCTAAACAAAATTGGTTCTGCCCAATGAATTAGAACACCAATGCATAATAGTTTAGTGCAAAACATTTCTTATGTGCCTTCTAAACCCTTTTGGGAGAAAACTAGATTAATATTTTACATTGGAGAACTCACATTTCTAATTCTATTTGGTCTTACTGAGGCTTGAACTAAAGAGTAGTATGGGCTGTTCTTGTTTATTCCAGGCCAGTGGTTCTCAAAGTGTGGTCTATAGGCCTTGGGCATGTGTCCACAGAATTAAAACCATTTTCACAATAACCCTGAGATGTTATTTGCCTTCTCTCTGAATTAAAATTTGCACTGATGTTACACAAACAATGGTGGGTAAAACTGCTGATGCTTTAGCATGAATCAGGGCAGTGGCACCAAACTATGATAGTATGAAAAGTCTATTGATATGAGTATAAGAGAATGGAAAGACAAGCCACGGTCTGGAAGAAAATATTTGCAGAACACATATCTGATAAAGGACTTGTATCCAAAATATGCAAAGAGCTTTTAAAACACAACAATAACAACCCAATTAAAAAATGGACAAAAGATATGAATAGACACCTCACCAAAGAAGATAGACAGATGGCAAATAAACATATGAAAAGATGCCCAGCATTACATATCATTAGAGATCTGCACTTTAAAATGAGATAACATTCTACACTATTAGGATGGCTGAAATCCATAAAACTAGAATACCAAATGCTGGCAAGAACATGGAGCAACTGAAATTCTCATTCATTGCTAGTGGGAATGCAAAATGGTATAGCCACTGTGGAAAACAGTCTGGCAGTTTCTTACAAAACTAAACATACTCTTTCCATATTCCTTCATGATTAAAGGAAAGTATCTCAACACAATAAAAGCCATGAATGACAAACCCACAGCCAATATCATCCTGAACAGGGAAAAGCTGAAAGCTTTTCTCTTAAAAACAGGAACTAGACAAGGATGCCCACTCTCACCACTCCTATTTAACATAGTGTTGGAAGTACTAGCCAGAGCAATCAGAGAAGAGAAGGAAATAAAGGGCATCCAGATTGGAAAGGATGAAGTCAAGCCATCCCTATTTGCAGATGATATGATCCTATATATTGAGCAGCCTAAAGCTTCTATAAAAAAATCCTAGAGTTGATCAATGATTTCAGCAAAGTTGCAGTGTACAAAATCAACACACAAAAATCAGTAGCATTTCTATACTCCACCAGTGAACATGCAGAAAAAGAAATCAAGAAAGCCAGCCCATTTACAATAGCCACCAAAAAAATAAAATACTTAGAAATAAAGCTGACCAAGGATGTGAAAAATCTCTATGAAGAGAACTGCAAACCACTGTTGAGAGAAATTAAAGAGGACGCAAGAAGATGGAAAGATATCTCATGCTCTTGGATTGGAATAATTAACATTGTGAAAATGTCCATATCACCCAAAGTGATCTACAGATTCAATGCAGTCCCCATCAAAATTCCAATGACATACTTACCTGGCAGGGGAGATACCATGATCACAAAATTCCAATGACATTTTTCTCTGAGATGGAAAAAAGTATCCAGACATTTATATGGAACAACAAAGACCACACATAGCCAAAGCAGTCCTGAGCAAAAAAATAAAGCTGGAGGCATAACACTACCTGACTTTAAAAACTATATTACAAAGCTATAATAACCAAAACTGCATGGTACTGGCATAAAAATAGACGCCCAGATCAATGGAATACAATAGAGAACCCAGAATTCAATCCATTAACCTATAGCCATCTGATCTTTGACAAAGGCAGCAAATCTACATCCTGGGGAAGAGACAGCCTTTTCAACAAGTGGTGCTGGGAAAACTGGATACTCATATGTAGGAGAATGAAACTAGACTCGTACCTTTCACCATATACCAAAATCAACTCAAAATGGATTAAATAATTAAATATACATCCTGAAACAGTAGAACTCCTTAAACAAAACATAGGGGAAACAGTCCAGGAAGTAGGAGTGGGTACAGAATTCATGAATAGAACCCAAAAAGCACAGGCAACCAAAGGAAAAATAAACAAATGGGAATATATCAAACTAAAAAGCTTCCTCTACACAGCAAAAGAAACAATCAACAGAGTGAAAAAACAACCAACAGAGTAGGAGAAAATATTTGCAAAATATACATCTGACAATGGATTAATATCCAGAATATACAAGGAACTCAAACAACTTTATAACAAAAAAACAAATAACCCAATTAAAAAATGTGTAAAGGAGCTGAACAGGCATTTCTCAAAGGAAGATATACGAATGGCCAACAGGCACATGAAAAAATGCTCAATATCACTCGAAGTCTGGGAAATGCAAATCAAAACCACACTGAGATACCATCTCACTCTAGCTAGGATAGCTAACATCCAAAAGACTGAGAATGATAAGTGTCGGAGAGGTTGTGGAGAAAAAGGAACTCTCATCCACTGTTGGTGGGGCTGCAAAATGGTGCAGCCTCTATGGAAAATGGTATGGAGGTTCCTCAAGCAATTGCAGATAGATCTACCATATGACCCAGCGATTCCACTGCTGGGAATATACCCAGAGGAATGGAAATCATCATACTGAAGGGATACCTGTGCTCCAATGTTTATTGCAGCTCTATATACAATAGCCAAGAGCTGGAACGAGCCCAAATGTCCATCATCTGATGAGTGGATAAGGAAACTGTGGTATATCTACACAATGGAATACTCCTCTGCTATAAAAAAGAACAAAATACTACCATTCGCAACAACATGGATAGACTTAGAGAGAATTATATTAAGTGAAACAAGTCAGGCACAGAAAGAGAAATACCACATGTTCTCACTTAATTGTGGGAGCTAAAAATAAATAAACACAGAAACAAATAAAGGGGGGGAGGAAGAAGATAGAATAAACACAAAAATTCCTTGAACTATTTAAGTCAAATGCACAGATATGATGGGGGGAGGGGGAGCGGGGAGAGGAACGGGTAAAGGGGCATGAAAATCAAGTACGATGTATTTTGAGAAGTGAAATTTAAAAAGAAAACCAACCCCCCCCCCAAAAACCCAAAATGGTATAGCCACTTTGGAAAACAGTCTGGCAGTTTCTTCCAAAACTAAACATACTCTTTGCATATGATCCAACAATGACGCTCCTAGGTATTTACCCAAAAGAGTTGAATCCTTATGTCCACACAAAAATCTGCACACAAATGTTTATAGCAACTTTATTCATAATTGCTAAAAACCGGAAGCAACCAAGATGTCCTACAAAAGGTGAGTGGATAAACAAACTGGTACATCCATAGAGTAGAATATTATTCAGTGATAAAAAGAGATGAGCTATTATGCCAGGAAAAGACATTAAGGAACATTAAATGCATATTGCTTAGTGAAAAAAGCCAGTCTGAAAAGTCTCCTTATTGTATGATTCCAACTATGTGATAATCTAGAAAAGGTGAACCTTTAGAGACTAAAAAGATCAGTGGTTGCCTGGGGTTCAGGGGAAGGGGAGAGGGGGTGAATAGATGAAGGACAGGGAAACTATTCTACATGATACTGTAATGGTGGATAAATGTCATTGTATTATTTGTCCAAACCCATGGAACTGTCCATCACAAACAATGAACCCTAATGTAAAAAATAGACTTTAGTTAATAATAGCGTATCCACATTGGTTCATCAGTTGTAGCAAATGTATCATACTAAAACAAGATGTTAATAACAGGGGGATGGGGTGGGGAGGAGTATATGGGAACTTTCAGTACTGCTTAATTTTCTGTAAGCCTAAATAAGACTGCTCTCGAAACTAAAGTCTATTAGTTAAAAAAAAAAAAAAAAAAAAATCCACTAATAGGGTTTTGGATTCCACACTGCAACTAACCTTTAAGAAACTACTACTCACCAAGTTTTGATAGGGGATTGAAGGAGCATTACCCATAATTACTTGAAAAGGCTGCTTAAATGATCTCTTTTCCACTACATATCTGTGTGGGGGCAGATTTTCTTCATATACTTCAAGCAAAGCAACATATTACAACAGATTGAATGAGGAAGCAGATATGAGAATCCAGCTGTCTTCTGTTAAGTCAAACAAAATCTAAAGCAATTCCTTTCTTCTCATTAAACATTTTTTTTTAGAAAGTACAGTATTTTTTCTTCTAAAATGTTATTTATATTAACATGTAATGGTCTATTATTTGTAAATGAATAAATAAACATTTTAAATGTCTCAGTTCTAATTTTTATACAGTAAATATTGATAGATATATAATCCAGACAAACAGAAGCTCTTTGGGGTCTTCAAAATTTTTTAAGAGTATAAAAGGGTCTTGAGACCAAAATGTTTGAGAACCGCTGCCCTTGGCCTATGTGGTCTTGTTAAATTTTAATTTTTAGGCTATTTTCTGGACCATTTAACAAGTGATATACAAATAGCAACTGCGCCTGATAGTTACACAGAAGCTGCCAACGTCTAGAAAAGGGCCCTCCGTAGTCAGGATATATGCGAAAAATAAGTATGCTAAGCCCATATCTTTTTTGAAGCGTGAATTTGGAATTTGTTCAATTTTCATTCTTCTGTTATCTTCCTTTAAAATGAAACATTTCAAAGAACATAATAAAACATAAAGGTAAATAAAAAAACAGTGCAAGTCAAATTTATGGTGTTGGAACATAAGGCTTGCTATTACAGCTTTTAATGGCAGATAGTTTACAATAAACATTGGGCTTAGCCTGGTAGAAAATAGTCACAGACAGGAGGTAATTACTTGTCCATCTCCAAGCATGAGAAACTCTGGAGTCCCTCCAGTTGAATAATGCAGATCTGCCAACTGTCACTCATTTGAACTAACGCTTTTTTGGTTGTTTTAATTAAATTGGGGAAAAAAAGAACATAAGATAAACCTCCCTCTGAAAGTGCTAAAATTCCATGGAAGGATAGAGCCACGACCCATCCTTTTACATGGTCTTTATTAGTCTTGAGTAAATCACATGGATTCCCATAAATAGAGTCTCAGAGGGGATGGAATGTCTATGTGCTAGAAAGGGCCCCTTGCCAGCAAATCTGAACGTTACAGTGAGGGTTCTATAAACAGTAAGAGAAAAGCAGCTAGATCCCCATACAGGCAACAAGAATATAAATGGACCTTTTAATGAGCTTTGCATCACCACATATGAAATAATAAATACACCCAAACAGAGATAAAAAGAGGAAAAGCAAAATTATGCAAAAATTCTGTTGTTAAGATATGTGGGCAGCATGGCTCAAAATAGAACCCAAGCAGCTTTCCAAAGACTTGAAGGTTTTAGATAAAGAAAATATAATCGCTCTAATTCTTGTTTAATCCTGTTCCCTTCAACTTTTGTCAGAAAATGTTACCCACCTCTGGTTATTGGGGGACAGTGGAACTGCTCACAGAAATACAGCTGAAACAGATTCTCACGAGCACACATTCTAATTTTAAATTTTTTGACATTAAAAAAAAAACTGTGGCAAAATTCGAGGTTATGTGTACAGAGAATAAGCAAGATACAAATAACATGCGTATTTTATATTAATCTGTAATATGCCTTACAAGTAACTTACATTTATGTTTCCATTGTAATACTTCAGATTAAAGGGTAATTTAGCATCAAGTCTTAAACTGTTAACTAAAAACAATCATCTGTTATTATTAATACCTTGGATTACTTCAAATCAAGGACTCTCTAAGTCACGCTATATACCTGTCCAGGTTGTTTTCTTCTTGAAATAAAGATTATGGGTAAGAGCATTTCTGATTTTTCTTTCCATTATCACTTCGTTGGCCAAGAGTTTGCCCCAGTGCTACAATGGAAACTTCCATTTCATTTTACAGTGAATGAAAACATTTTTCCTTATACAGCTGTGTAGAGTAGAACTAGTGTCTATTCCACAACGATGCCAGGAAGCCTGGTTCATTATATGTTCAGAAAGAATTTAAAAGTAAATTATACTAGATCTGATGAACTGTAATGATCTTTAATTTTAATTTCATTATGAAAATTTCTGACACCACCTAGGTATGACACCCAAAAGAAATATTAATGTGGACAGTGAGAAAATGAATAAAATTTAAAAGAGGAACTGAGGTGGTACTTTATTCCTTCCAGTACCGATGCTCATTTTCATCAGCTTCACAGGGTCTAGGGCAAGAGTAAGTCCGATGGTATTGAGCCAACATTTTATAAACCGATACAACTCAGTATTGAACAGGAAAATGTCTTGGCTTTATCTAAAAGGTTATACTCTGAAGGCTTTCAGGCAGAAAGCTCACATTACAGTGTTTTTCTAAAAATTGAATTAGTTGCTGTCAAGCTCTTTTACCTGCCCATAATCCTGCCGACTGGGCCAATTGTCAAGCTAGGGCTGGGTCTGGAGCTCACAGACCCCTCAAGCCTCTTTTCCAGACTGGGTCACAAACCCTTCACATGGCAGGCTGAGTCCCCAGACCCCTCACACGCAGGTCTATGAGCTAGGTAACTGGCCAAGAGGTCCTTGGAGCCATAGGATGGAGAGCATGGCCACGTGTGGCAGACGCCCGAGGCAGTCAACGGCAGCCAAGGTTGTGGCACCACACGTGCACATTAACTCCACCCACATGCACACACAATTTGCTTACAAAGAATGCGCCACACCACCCCCAACCAGACCTAAGGTGAGGGGGCCTGATTATTCTATTTTCTCAACAGTTGCTAACATTCATAAATCAGGATATTTCACAAAAACAAAAACAAAAATCTGACTTTCTGACGACTTTGAGCAATTGGAAGTTCTGGCAACACTAGACCTGCATCATCCTCCCATGGCAAGGAGGAGCGGGAGCTGAGGTGCACCTCCTCCAGTTGGCCAGGTTCCCCACCCAGCCCACCTTACACACATGAGCTGCTTGACACATGGATATATTTGAGTGTGAGACCCTTTTAAGTGAGTCACTGTGCGTTAGGCTGGGAGTCAATGAAGAAAAGACTGATCAGACTCAAGGGTTTGCTCCTTTGGGCTCCCTCCTTATCCCTTCCAATAAAACTCTACATTAAGACTGGTGGTTCTGATCCCAGTTGGTCCTAAAATGGGAGACATTTAGGGCCATAGTCCTAGACTAGAATCACATCGAAGTTATCATTGATCTGAAGGACTTTCTGGAAAATAAAGGTTTTCTCTTGAGGTTTATGTCTAATCTAGTTTGAGCAGGGGAATGTATCTCAATTCAAAATGAGAGTAATTCTGGAATCAAACAGGTGAATGACCCAGGTTGGAGGTATTATTGAAATACTTCTCTCTATGTGAGATGGAGTAGTGAATACCTATTCAGAGCCTCACTCCACTCTAACAAGCCGTGGGAACTTCGGCAAGTCACTTATCTCAGCCTCTGTCTCGTCAGTTATGAAAATAAAGGAGGTGTTTCCATGTTTATAGCCCAGGCCATGCATTAGAATCACCTGGGGGACATTAAAAATATTGATGCCTAGGCCCCACTCCAGGCCAACTGGACCTGATTCCTTGAGGTGGGGGCCCAGGAATCAGTATTTTCCTGAAGTTCCTTATTAGAGTCTAAAGCACAGAGAAGGCAAAGAGGCACGGTTTAATATGATCTCCAAGGTCCATTCCATCCTCTAGTTCTATGGTCTCAGTGGCTTGGAAGCAGGTGCCAGGAGAATAGCCATTTGCCCTGTTGATTGCTCCTTCATATCAGATAGCCGGCAAAGAACATTTATTTCACACTAAAAAAAATATGAAGGTGTGGTCATGGCTTTTCATTTTCACTGTAAGTCACTAGGAGTAGCCTGGATTCAAAAGTCCAAATTCTAACACCTACTCCCTTCAATTCACTCTCCTCAACCATATCGAGGCATCTCTGTGCAAGATGCTCTGATTCCCTCCTTGTAAATATTGTTATGCAGAGAAAGTATCTAAATTGTTGCTATTTAAAAGATAGTAGGAGTTTCTCAGTGTAATAAGGTAGCCACTAATCACATGTTGCTCTTGAACACCTGAGTGTGACTCGTCCCAGTTGAGACGCACTGGAAGGGAAACATGTACATTGCACATTGCATATTTAATACAAAAAAAGTAAAATGTCTCATAGATAATTTTAGATGGATAACATGTTGAAATGATAATATTTTAGCATAGTAGGTTTAATAAAATATATTAAAATTAATTTCATGTTACTTTTTTCTTTTCTAAATGTGATTCCTAGAAAAGTTTTAATTACGTCTGCAGCTCACATTATATTTCTACTAGACAGTGCTGACTACGAGGCGTCCACTTTCTGAAACTTTAGCTAAAGTTTAGGGTTTGCTTTTTAAAAAAAATAAAGCAGGGGGTTGAAAAACATTCAATTACTGGTCTTTACAGGGGACTGTCAAACTAAACCTTGGCAGGTGGGGATACAAAAGCAGTACATTATGCTGAGAGGACACTTTTGAACGCCCAACTATGCCATAGGGGGAATCGTAGTGGACACTGGGGGTGGGGATAATGTGGAGGTTACTAGTCATTTCCCCCTCTTTTCCACCTAACATGAGAAATATAAATTCAACGTATCTACCTGTTCACAACGTTTTCCCCATTCACAAACGCACTTCCGCACGCAGTTCTGTCTTCAATAAGGACACATACAAATGGCAAACAAGGAAGTAAATTAGCGAGTGCACATACAGGGGACGACATCGAAAGGTGCATTTGTTGCAACTGTGTTTTTCATCACTGGTCTCTCCAAGGCTTCAAAGCAGTAGTTTCTTCCATCTGGTGAGATTTCCAGCCAAAAGTTCAGATTAGCAGTTACCAGCCTTATCATACAGCCACAACAGAGGGCAGGGAAGGAAAAACATGTAATACTGACTGTTTGGAAACAGGGCCAGCTTTAAGAGCAGAAAGAGTAGGCAACTGTCCAGGATATGTGGACTCAGGCGTGCCAGGAGCCCTCTAGCCACTGCTGAAGTGCTTTTAGCTCAGGGCTTTGAGGCTTTTACACACACGTGCTCCCAGGTGCACCCTGTATCAGTCGTTCAGCCCCTTCTGCGAACACTTTTCAGCTCAATTCGATTCAATCAACACCGACTGACTATGTGTGGCTGCCCTCAGCAGATTCTGATAAGACTGCTAGGAGCCTGCCTCCAGGCACAGAGGAAAAGGGCGCAGATGGGAAGGCTGGGAGAGCTGACAGCAAGCGGTCTAGCCAGCGTCTGGCGCTGCTGCGAGGGCTTCCATCCGAAGGACTGACTGACGCCCCCCGTGGGCACCACCCAGTGGGGCCTCTAGCAGCTCCCAGAGGCCCCTGACCATTCCTCACCGTGAGAACTTCCCTTCCATTCGTCCTCATTTCTCCCTCGCCCTCCCCCAGGCCCACACCTACCTCTATTGTAGAGCTTACTCCATGGTCTTGTTTACTTTCCTTCCTCCCCCACAAGCACAAAGACTGCGTCTTCTTCCTCTCTGAGTCCCTGCAACCTCTCATGGTTCTTGGCACCTAAGTGCTTGGTAAGCATTTGATGAATGAATACATAAACACACCTTCCCATCTCACTGTGGGTACCAAGAGAGTCTATCATCCTGCCCATGGCACTTGGGGCAAAAGAAGTTGCAACCTCTACATCGAGCTATGCCTGCATTTCTAAACTCTGGACATGACATTTTGAAACAGATGAAGAGGAAGTGGCGTAGGACAGGTCGGGGCATGAAGGTGTTACCACCCATGGGCACACAAATCTATTTATATGCTGCCAAAATGTGCTCTACCTTTCCCATGCACTTTCATTACTGTTTTACCCCCAACCTCAGTAGGTATCTATGACAAAGACCATAACACTGATTTGTTTTGTATTAAAATAAATAAAAAGCAAAGTATATCAAAACTCTTTCCCCACAATCAGAAGGTTATCATACTTTTGAACAAACTGACCTACCACCATGTTCCAGCATTTGTGATATGCTGCAAGTAAGTGCCCTTGTGCTCAGAAAGCTCAAGGTCCCAGCAACAGTTGTGCGGCCTTGGGAAAGGAACACAGGGAGACTCTTTGTCCTCTGGTGTCTTCAGTGCATTAAAGGGAGAAAATGGTATATTCAACGGGTATGAAAACAGCTTAACATTAGTTTGCATGAAGCTCTTTGAAATGCATGAAGGGCACTCCAGTGTATAAACTCAACACTTGTCCCTAGTGTTCGCTCAGAACCCTGGCCTGGACAGTTAGAACATCTCTCTGTGGCTGTGTGTCCACACACACACACACGCACGCACGCGCACGCACGCACGCACGCACACACACACACAGACACACACACACACACACAGAGACACACACAGACACACACACACAGACACACACACAGAAACACACACACAGACACACACACACAGACACACACACAATACGTGTGTGTGTGTGTGTATATATATATATCTTTAAAATTGCTTAATTGCTTTTAAAATGTTTAAGTAAACACATTGTAACGATTATAAGGCATCTGTACAATGTATCTGCTGCAAGCCTGCCAGGATAAGAGCTATTTGAGAAACTAAATCACATCAATGAAAAAATAGCAATGAGTGAATTGATGAAATATTGCATTAGCTGTGGCCTCTAGCCCTGTGTGATGCCAGCCAAGTGCTTTTTCCCTCTCTTTGTAATTTAATCATGTTTCAATTAAATTAATTTCTTAAAACCACTCAGATAAGCTGCCCGTGTTAAACACACACACACACACACACACACACACACACACACACACACACACACACAGCTCCAGGTGTAGGGGAAATAAAGGACAAACTGCAATCCTGTCATGACTACCTCTCTATTCTGCAAATGGATAATATCCTGTTTCTTTTTTCTATATCTGACAAGAATTTTCCATAACTTCTTCCTGCTAAGGTGTGAAGTTGAGGGCCACCAAGTACCCCAAGGCAGAGAGACCCAGTCATCACAATACAAAACTATGAAAGTACAGCCAGGAAAGACCCCACAGATTGACTGGCTATTTTAACATTTTTTTTATTTTAATGCAAACTACTGGGCTCAGAAGGTGGCTTTGTGACGGCAGGAACGCTGAGGCCTGCTGAGGAGCCCGCCCCACACGTCTGTGCTCGGGCTTGCAGGACAGAGCACTCCACACACACCCGGGAATTTGTTCGAGGACTGAGCGTGGTTAAGTCATGTTTTAAGAATGTTCTCTCATTATCCTGACTCAGAGGGCACAGTGAGCCGCAGAAGGGATGCTGCACGGTGACCACTTCTGCTCCGTCTGGTTTTCAAACGGCCTTCCCCTGGACTGATGTCACTCGCGGTTAACCCCTTCACGTCCCCTTTTTCCAGGGCTAGAGGAAGAGTGCTTTTTTCTGGCAACATTGTTAGAAACTCTGCCACTGAGGGGTTGGGCTCGTTGTGGGAGGGGAGAGTGGAAAGAGAGTGTCCAGGAGGGGCGAGTGGAAACAGAGAAGGACTGGAGGGAAGGACGGGAGACCCAGTTACAAAAGTCTAAGAAACCAGCCAAGAAATCTGTTTGGGAAAATAGAAATGTAAGAGCTGTGGTTTGGCAAGTAGCTCTGACTCGTAATGAGAAAGGCAGAGAGAAGAGGGGGAAGCAGGGAGGGGCAGGAGACCAAGAAAGCAAAGGCGGGAGGAGCAAAAGGAGCAGGACTCAGTGTGCCACAAACACGCAGAGGTAAGGGACATTTCCTCATGAGGAATTGCATCTTTACGAGAGACTGGAAGTTACAAAGAGGATATACGACCCAGGTAGGGGCATCTGGTCATGTCAGTGTCCTGGAACTAGGAGAGATCTTTTATAACTCATCTTTCTTCACCTTGTCTCATGCCAGTGGACAAGCATGTGCTTGAACGACACGTTGAAAGTCCCCGGGGGCCTCCACAATATGCTCTACACAATGTGTCAGGCGCACGCACACACACATACGCACGCACACACACGTGCACACACGCACACACACGTACACACATGCACACGCGTGCAGACACGTGCACACACATGCACGCACACACGTGAACACGCGCACACAGAGATGCACATACGTGCACACACGTGCACGCACACACACTTTAAAACCGTTCCATCGCATTCCACCTTACTCACAATAAAATCCAGCCCCAATGCCTGCAACCTCACCAGGATTCCCTCCCAACAGTCTTCCAGCCACACTGTCATCTTGTTTCCTTGAGTCCCCTGAGCATTCTCTCACTTTAAGTCCTTCCCTGTTTTTTCTTCCCTCAAAGGCCTGGCTCCTCTTCATCCTTTAGGTCTCACCTAGAGAGGCCTTCCTTGACCACACTGTCTAGGTAGGTTCCCATCCTCCCCCCTCCTGTCCCCAACATTCTCTGTCACTGCACCCTATTTGTGTCCTGGCACTAATGATCATTTGTCAGTGTATATTTATTAATTCATCTATGTGTGAATTGTCCTTGACACCTCCTAGCCATTCTAGAATTATTTGTTGATTAAATAAATGGATGGAATGTTCCAGATTCACCGATTTGGTATGCACAGCTTTGAACACTGGCAGTAGTCCCCAGGAACTCATCTTTGCCTGTGTGTCTCCTCCTCCTCCCGGCTGCTCCAAGCCTAGTTCCCACCTATGCCTTGAGATGTTCTGCTGCCTGGGAATACCCTGAGCCTAGTTGAGGGGAGGTAGGAAATCCTTGGGTGGGGCAGAGGCTATGAGAAGCCACAAAGGGTTAAAGAAAGAAATTAGAGATAACAACTAATCTGATGCTCCTTCTGTGTTGTGAGAAAAACAGAAAGAGGACCACAAAAGAAAGAGCTCTGAAGAGAAAAGAGGGCAGGAACGGGGAATATTCTGTGGCAGGGAAGAATGCTTATCTGCCTGGTACGGTCATCTGCCTGGTACAGTCATCTGCATGTATGGTCATCTGCATGTACGGTCATCTGAGGGGTTCCCACACCATCCCTGTGCGTGCAGAGGGCACTGCAGAGAGCAAAACCTCCATGACCGCAACGATCAGGAAATGGGTGACTAGAAAGGAGTTCACCTGCCCCTGTCCCTCTATCATATTGCCTTCTGGTTTTCGATCTACTTTCTCCTTCATTTGGTCTCAACTTTTATCCAACAAAATGTCACAGAGTAACATTCATTTCATGAAAATGCAGAAATGGCTCAGTGCTCATGGTCCTCTGCCCTCTTGATGAGAAGGATTTTTTGTTTGGCCTGAGTATTTAACTGTCCAGAAATATGTTTAATGCCCACATGGGATTCTGGACTCTTTCATAGCTGTTTAAAGCCTGAGTCTTGCTCAGGACTTGATGATCAGTCCACAAATTAAACTCTTGGCCAAACATGTGTTGCTTTGCCTCCCACGGATTTGTCACCCCTCCTCCCCTGGGTGATGGAGCCACAAAGGATTACTCAAAGCCCATCTCTTCTGAGCAGTGAGAAGCCCCGAAGGGGTTAATCTCCCAGAACCCTCAAGAGAGAGGCATTCCTTCCATTTGGGAAATTAACCCCAAATTGGGGTTCTCTTCCCACATTTATTTTCCAGACCAGGAAGTTACAGGAAGAGAACATAGGTGGGGTTATAGTTTAACAATATAGGTTGGTAACATTCAGTAAAACAAGCAAGGTGACATTCCATAATGCAATTTGCAAGAGATTAAGTCAATCCACCAACAAAAGCTTGATCTTAGCCAACATTCTCTCTCCTTACAGCAATTTCCCCATATCTTTACATATCAATCAGTAACTTGTCTGTCTTTGAACCAGCAACCTTGCTGTGTTACAATTCTTTATCTTACAACAGAAACTATAGCCTGGGGAAAATTTCCTGTCTTTTGCAAGGTCAACATTTTATATGTACTTTTAAGAAGTTAGGCTAAACCTGAAACTACAAGAAACTAGGCCCTGTGAAATATATTTGCTTTATAAATGTAAGTATACTCCACAAACATGTATGGCTGGAGTTTATCCAAAGTCCAAATAAATCAGATACTCCTTCTGGACAGAAGTCAAATTCTTTCCTTTGGTAATAATTTTTCAGAAAGTCAAAAAAAGCAATATGTTTTATGTTCTCAAAGTTCTTATAGTCACATCCAAATTTATATCAGATGTATCAATTGCCATAATGAAGGGTTTTGAAAAGTCTGAAGCTTCCAAAATGGATAAAGAAATCAAAGCCCATTTGAAGTTTTCAGAGATATTTCAGCACGGTAGGATCCAAAAGCTGTAATGAGTTTGCCCCCTCTTTGTAAAACAGCACAATAGACTAGCTACAATTCCAGATGAGGAAAATTCTAAGGGATCTCCTAAAGGACATGCTTTTTAAAAATTAATTGTAGGGAGTTTGCCAATCTCTAATAGAGTCTACTTTATTCCACAGAAGAATTGGATCTCAAGTATCTGACCTACGAAAACCCAACAGACATTACTAAATTTCACTTAGTTCATGGATGGTTGCAAGCTCCAAACGGGATACACCCTCACAATTAGAGATGAGGTCAAAAAATGTCACTGTGAAATTTAGTATAAAAAATAATCAATACAAAATTAACCACAATGATATTAGTAATATAAGGTTAGCAGAGTCAAGGAATAACAACCCTTTAGAGAAGTTTTATAAATTTATGGGTGATGTAACTTGGGGAGTTCTCAAATCTCAACAAGGAGATAATAATAATAATGATAAATGTAAATACTGATAGCCACCATTTGTTGAGCAGCTACTCGGTCAGGCACAATGCCAAAAACTTTACATTCACTATTTCGTTAATCCTCACAACTACCTGGTGAGGAGGCTTTGATTATCCCTATTTTAAACATGACAATCTTGAGGTTGAAACAGTAACGAGAGCCATTCACGATGCTACAGCAAGTGCCACTGTGAGAATTTTAACCCACATCTTCTCAGCTCCAAACTGTGCTGTTAATGGCATAAATGGAAGAGAAACGGTTGAAGTTGAGCAAAAAGGCAGTAACTGAAACAAAGATGTGGTTAAAGTCTCCAAAAGCTTTGAGGTAAATAATCCAAATCAGTTCTCCAGGCTGAAACGTCCTTGGAGAGGAAGAAGGTTATTCCTTAAGGCCTCCTCAATTTGCTAGATATAGCCCTTGAGAACACTCAATTCCCTTTAATCTAATTCAATATTCACCAAACCTTCTGATCTTTAATTCAATCTCTTGGGGATGTCTTTCCACTGGGAGGAAGTACTTTGTGCACATGACCAGGGTCAGCCTGCCAGCTTTTTTCCTCTGAGATGAAAAAATAACTTGCTCAGGTGGAGGACAAATTAGGCTCTTTTGAGTGGAATTATTAGAAATGAATGCCTAAAAAGATCAGTTCTGAATTAACTAAAGTGGATTTTCTGATCCTATAAAACCAAGGACCAATGGGTCTTCAATGTCCTCCATCAAAATATATACATAGTCCAGAAGGATCTCCTTGAAACAGCCTACCATGCTGTCCAGCCATCTTAATGACATCAGTATAGGACCACTTTTAACAGGTGACAGTAAGAGACTGTCACATTTCATACCCACAGTCTGGCCTAATATAGCCATGGGGTGAATGCAGAATGTCACAACAGCCCACAGCATGCTCAGTACATCATTAGCCAGTTTTAAAAAGGAAGCAGGTGAATCCCCTGCACAAAGGAGTGCTGGGGGCGAATTCACGGAGTGCTGCAAGACTAACACGCCCACCGACTCCTCTTCAGGAAAGCTACTCCTAGAGATTCTCTTTGCAAACAAACTGCCGTAGTTCACACCGTGTGCACAGAGTGAAGGCAACACCAGCACACTGGCCTCAACTGATGAGAACAGGAACCCGTTCGTCATGGCAGGGCCCGAGGTAAAAATGACCATGTTTAAGCTGTATGTGAGGAAAGTCATCTGCTCCCGAAGCCACTTGGCATGAAGCTCTCTGCCCAACAGGAGAATTCCTGATTACGGAGTAACACAGAAGCCAAGTTAGACTCTCTCCCTCTCTTAGGAAGAGAAAATACTAGGTAGACACAGCGTGGGTGGGTTGCTCCAGCTCAGCTGAGTAGCTGGGCCGGTCTCCCTGAGGCTGCTGGACATCCCAGTCTCAGAAACCTGGGAGACTTAGAATGTACGGCTACCTCTCTGGACAGCTTACTCTTTGCACATAATTAAATATTTCCCTCAAAGATGTTATTTCTGAAGCTTAATACATGGTCTACTCCTGAAATTTTATACCTAAAGTTTCCCTTTCTAGAACTCTTAAAGAACTTCTTGATGCTTGCTATAGTCTGAATGTTTGTGTCCCTCCAAATGTCATGTTGAAACCTAATTCGGGCTGGCCCGTGGCTCACTTGGGAGAGTGTGGTGCTGATAACACCAAGGCACAGGTTCGGATCCCTATATAGCGATGGCCGGTTCGCTCACTTGGGAGAGCGTGGTGCTGACAACACCAAGTCAAGGGTTAAGATCCCCTTACTGGTTATCCTTTAAAAAAATAATAATAATAAGATGGGGCCTTTGGGAGGCGATTAGGTCTTGAGGGTTCCATTCTTCTGAATGGAATTAGTGCCCTTATAAAAGAGGCTTGAGAGAGGCTGCTTGCCCCTTCTGCCGTATGATGCTGCAACAAGAAGATACCATCTACGAAGCAGAGCAAGCCTCACCAGATATCACCATCTGCCGGCACCTTGATCTTGTACTTGCCAGCCTGCAAAACTAAGGGCAATAAATTTCTGTTGTTTATAAATTACCAGTCTAAGGTATTTTGTTACAGACTAAGACATACTTATACACAAATAAAATATTTCAGTCATTAGAATCCACGATCTACTTAAGTCTTAATTTTTTTTCTTCACTTATTCATCGTCTACCAAGGACATTGTGCAGAAAGTAATTGAAGAGTAGGATCCTTTCCCCAGCCAGGAAGTGTTTTTCTTCTTCACTTTAGTATTTCTCTTCCTAAGCACTTTGCTTTCTAATGCTAGAACTAATCCTACTGTCATTTACACGCCAAACTTAAGTTTACTCATTAAACACTGAAGTTAGAGATGCTTTACAGCTCTTTATGGGCTGACCTTTGACACTGTCACCCTCTTCCATGGGCACCATGATTCCTTTCATAGAACCTAATTTTCAAAAACACTTGAAATGTAGAAGAGTTTAAAACTGAGATATGAAGTGACTTCTAACCTTGTTATTTAAAAATCTTAAAATATTTATGGGTAACACTCACATGCGTTAAATAAAATCTGCCTTAGAAAGCAAAGCTACTGATTACTGAATGCTTACTATGTGCTAAGCACAATGTTCAACACTTTGTTTGTTCTCTCTCATTTAATTCTAATAGCAATCTTTGGAGATAGTGTTATTTTATACAGATCTTGAAGTGGAAGGAGAAAAATATGGGTCCAATAATTTGTACCAAAGTGCTTTTCTTATTAGTGGGCAACATCAAGGAATTGGGAATGGAAAACCCTGGTTCTGGTACTTACCACATGTCCCTGGTCATATCACTTCAATTTCCTCCTCTGTTAATCAGTAGTTATTAATGATGATCACTAATCATTATGATTTTTTTTTTGAGGTGGGTCCTAGCTCCAATAAAGCAGGCTCTCTACCCATCATTTCACTATTTTAGTTTTAATCCAGTGTTGTAAAGATTTTGCATCTTTGAGCATCTCCTTTTGAAAGACAAAATTCGTTGGGACGGTTTTAGGTTAAATCCTATCACTTAATGCTTTGATTATCAGTTAGTGCTTTAATAAGTAATACTTGATAGTGACCTGAGAACAAGAACAGTATGTGGGTTGGTCTACTGGGAAAGGATCCTGGAGAACAAATGAGGGTCAGATGAGGAAGCGCTTAAAAGAAAGACTTCACCTAAGTACATTTTGCCTAGACTATGCCCAGCTCAGGATATATCTTAGAAGCTGCTGTGAAGGAAAGGAAATATGTTCAATGCACAGCACGTAGTCCCATCTGGCTGAAGCATGAGTGAGGAAATGCTGAGGGAGAAAAACCAAGCAAGCCAGCCCTGGGGGAGGGCATAGGGAAAGTCATAGTCAAGAGTTTGGACTTCACTCCATAGGCAGTGAGAAATCTGAGAGCTTCTTAAGCAGAGGACCAATGACATTAGACCTATGCTGCTTTCTGAGCAGGACAAGGGGAATGTGAGGATAGGGTGTGGAGGACAGGGGCCCAGAGTGTGGTTAGGAGGCCCTTACAATAATCCATGGAGCCCAAAACTAAGTCATGCAACCCAAAAGGTCATGGAGCTCCAAGAGGTCCTTGGAGGTCATGGAGCCCAAAACTAGGGTGGTGGTGATAAAAATAGAAAGGACGGTGTGATAGTGGATGGGGGGGATTGCTGGGAAGACACCCAGACTGCAGACACCTAGGGATTCTGGGCACTGATGAAAGGTTCAAGAATTTCTATTCTTCTTTTACCCGATCAAAAAAAATGCCCTAACTTGATATGAGTTGGCAAGCTGAATGCCTAAATATGCAAAATAAATGGAAGTCATCTTTGCCTATGAGAATCATAGACACAAATAAACTTGCCAGAGAGGCCGTGAGGCTAGCAGAGGTTCTGGTGCCTTCCTTCCCAAACTGTGGACACTGGTCTAGGCCTCTAAGCATCTCTCCCCTTGGAAAGGCAGTGAAGAGGAATCACTAGGAGGCCTGGGCTCTGGTCTGGGTTCCGCTGCTAACTGGGTGCCTATTTTAATCGTTTATGTCTTCTTCCTTATGTCGGACCAGACCATTTCACAGATCTCCCGCAGAGCTCAAACTCCAGGGCTGCAGTATCTTACCCTTCAATTAAAAATATTTTTCTCTCCCGTTTTCTAATCTCATTCTTCATAAAACACAGCACCCATTCCGGGCAGGAGTAAAGGCCTCCATATCTGGGACTGGGCTTGGACATCAAGACAAAGCCGGTCCACCTCCTCCTCGTGCATCTGCCCGCCGCCATCACCGCTGCGCCTTCGGGACTGCATCCCGCCTCGTTCCCACGGCAACCCGCGGGGCGCCCACGTCGGGGCTCAGGACCGCGGGGGGGCGGGGGGGCTGCAGCCCCGCCCACGCCACGCCCCACGCCACGCCACGCCCCACGCCCCGCGCTCGCGGCGCGCGCACCCGGCACCGCGCGAGGAGGGAGGCGGTCCGGTTGCCGAGGAAACGGGAGGACGCCAGGCAGCCGCCCCCGCCGCCTCCGCCCCTGGGAAGACCGGCCGCCGCCGCCGAAAGCTGCCTCCGGGGAGGAGGAGGAAGGGCGGACCCGCGAGGTAACAGCCCGCCTGGCCCCGGCCTCGCCCGCCCCCCGGGTCCTCCCAGGAGGTGGGGGAGGAGAGGGAGGGAAAGCCTAGTGGCCTGGCCGCTTCCTGCCTCCGACTGACCTCGGCCCCAGTTCTTTTCTGTCCCAAAGGGACAGGTTTGGGGGAGTCTGGGATCACTCGCGCATCGACAGCCGCCCCCCAACTCCATCACTTCGTTGGTCTGCAAGTCCAGGAAAGGTGTACGTGGATCACGGCCCCCCGAACAGATTCTGAGTGCGAAATTGTTTTTAATATTGTTATTAATGACAGCACCGAATTGCTTGTCAGACCCGTGACATTTCCACCCCGGAGTTTCCCAGTCACACACTGAATCTCTGTCTTCTCTCTCCTGGGCTGGATGGTCCTCGTGTGGCCGCCCATCTCTCTCCGCTTCACCATACGTGAAGAGTCACCGCCAAAAGCGAGACGGTTCCCCGCCCACCTTCGTTTCCTAAAACCAAATCGGCTGGAAGAGCCAAAAGGTGTCCCCGCCTTCCCAACCAATTCCTCTTCCTCCTCTGCGGTCACAGCATTCAGGGAGTGTTAGGAAAATTGGGCCCAAGTCACTAAACTTTCTTGCTTATGCTCAAGACATTTTTATAAACTAACATGTTAAAACTCCAAGGTTTTGGGGTTTGTTTTTTTTTTAAAGCTAAGATTTAAACAAATCCTGTAATCTTTGTCATTACAAATTAATTAATTATGGGAAAGGTTGAATAAGGTCTCCCGAAATCCTTCTTCCAAGCACCCAATGGTGGAAAAGGAAGAATTTATAAGCCTGGTTGTCAGGTATTAACATAGCCATTTAGATTTTGTTTCAAAGGAACCTTCAGTGTAAAGAGGGAGCTAAATTTATATTTTCTTTTATTGCCAAACCAATAAAATATTCACTTTAATGCGATTTCTATTTTTATACCAGAACAGAGTAGGAAAACAGTGAAATAGCTTGATTGTTATTAAAAAGAGCTCCCTTCAAATCAGTTTTTTTGACAAATGTGGCCATAGGACAGGACAGTGCGCATATATATATAAATATATATATAAATATATATATGTAGGCACATTTATATATACATGATTTTATAGAAAACTGAAAAATACGTTCTGCAATCAGATTCTGTTCACCCTTAGTCAGGAAAACTTGGCGTGAATTCGTTGGAAATTTACAGTAGAAAGGAATGGCTGTGTCACAACGTTCTTAGAATATTCCTCATTGAAGTTTCACAGATATGTAGAATTTTGAGGCCAAGAAGAATCATTTGCTCTTGCTTTCAACGAAGCAAGACTCCCTTGCCCCTTCCCCACATGCCTCCTGCTCCCTTCTTTCCCTCTCCCTGTTTAATATGGCTTCCTGTTGGTTCCTAACGCACACATCTGGCACAATACATTATCCCAGAGACATACAGAAGTGTACATGACCATGAGTGGATTTTAAATTGAGTAGCAGGCCAGAGGTGAGCCACGGAAGAGGGTACATGTCTCTATTTTAGAAAGATGCACCATGCCCATATTTTATTATCACCCACCTGTCTGTATTTGCTGAGGACAAATTCTTGGCTTCCAATGGCCATCTAGTTGAGGAGGCCCACAAAGCTGAGATCCAGGAATTAAGCATTAACTCATATGGATTTATTTCCATGCAGATATATCTGCTTCCTGTTCATGCTGGTCAGTTTTTCACATTTGCAGGGCAGTGTCAAGTTCACGTGTTTGCCTACACTGAAGTTACTCACCATCTCCTTGGTCTGTCTCTAATAACTTGTTTCCTTGGTTCCTGTAGTAGTTGTTTAATCTCACAAAGCATTGATGTATTTACATAAGAAATTAACATTTGGCACCATGATGCTTCTAAATGTTTATTTTATAATAAAATACAACGTAATGGAGAGTTTAAGGGAAGGAAAAGGGACTACTGTAGGCAATTTTAAAGTCCTTTATTTGGTAGGTGATTGTGAAGTCAGAGGTAACCTAGCAAGTAATTCAAATAGTGAATTATTTCCTATCTGTGTAGACAAAGTTATTTCATGCTTCTTGACTTAGAAGCCTCTTTAAAATAACACAGCACCAAAGCCCTGATAGATGAGCTGGCTTTTCTATGTTAACTTTGTAACCAAAATGTATCATCCAAGTGGACTCTGCCATGTGTCCCTTTAGTGGCCATTAACATATTTTCATTATGAATCCATATGTTCTCTGCTTGATTAATATTCAGACAGGCTCGTCTTCCCAACAGTAGCTGCAGGGGCTCATCTTTCTGCCTGTTTTAATACCATCATTTTCTGAAAAGAGTGGGGATGTAACTATTCTATACAGGTACAGATTCATATGAAATGCTGAAAGCGATTTTTTAAAAATACAGTCGCATAAATGACAAAAATGCTCAGAGACAAAATTTAGGTTTCGTGTGTAGACTGTGGATCTATACATACTGGATTTGGATTGTAGTTTCAGATTCTGAATCTCAAAGACAAACTCTGTGTTGTACTTGGGAGCAAATAACCCCAAGAGACCAGCACAAGTTTTCGCTGCTGCTCAGGGCTAGACGATAAGCCTCGTGAGACTTTGTAACTGCCAGACCAGACACTGGGTCACTGTGAGTCAGGGACAACCTACCTCTGCCAATATCTACACAACTGAGTAAACTGGAGGAGGAAAGGAAAGCCGTGGAAGGTGTTCACCTGAGGGTAGGGACGTTGTCTGTCTTACCCTGCTGCTTACCCAGGGCCTAGAACAGCCCCTAATCACGTAGCAGTTATTAAAAAATGTGTGTAGAAGGAAATAAAAGACTTTTACTGGACAAAAAGCAGGAATAGTATGAGGGCTTTAATGACCTTATTGATGAGATCTAGCCATCTCATTATTAGCAGTGACATTTTGTAACTGTGTGAGCTTAAATATTTTGGCCATCAATTTCGACCACGCCAATCAGAGCCAAACTTCTTGCAAGTGTTGTTCCTACTCCTTCTGCCCCGTGGACACAACCCGCTGCGATCTGTCTCTAGCTCTGCTGCTCTGCCTGATGCTTTCACCGAGGTTATTAATAACCTCCTCCTTGAAACACTCTACTTGGCATCTGTGACACCACCGTGCCTGCCTGGTTTTTCTTCTGCCTGTCTGGCTTCTTTGCAGGGTTTCTCTTAGGGTCCCTGTTCCTTAACTTTTAGTGTTCCTCACAGTTTTGTCCTGTATCCTCTTTCCCTTTTCAATACCCATTCTGCGTTCAACTTCAGTGGTCACCAAAATGCCAGCGATGACCAAATTTTCACCTCCCGAGTCAGTGTGGGCACTGGTGTGAGGCTCTCTGGGTTCGAATCCCAACTCTCCCACTTACTCGCTCTGTAGCCTTAGGCAAGTGACATCATCCCTTTGTTCCTCGGTCTCCTCGCCTGCAAAATAGAAATCGAGTGCACCGCGCCTCATTTGCTGTGAAGGTTGAGGGAGGCAGTGCGTGTCAATGCCTGCAACAGTGCGTAGCGCTTCCAGACACTCGGGGCACCGCAGCTGTGGTCCCCTCTCCCTCCGCACACCCTCTCGGCTTTCTCCTGCTCCTCCTCCTTCCCTCGCTGCTGCTACCCAAGTCTGCTCACCATCTTGTCTCATCTGGATTACTGTAATGTACTCCCGATGGTCTTCCGCTTCCATTTTTTACTTCACCCCCTCCCATTGATTCTCCATACTACAACTGAGGAACTTTTTAAAAATGCAACTGCCATCAGTTATTCCCCAGATCGGAACCTTTCAGTGGCTTCATGTGACTCTCTGAATCATGACTCTCAAGGCCCCACATACCCTCCAGCCCTTCCATGCTGTTCTCCCCCCCCCCCCCTCCAGCTGCGTGGCCCCCGGGCCTCCTCTGCTCCTGCCTCTTCATGCCCTGGAGCCTCTGTACCTGCTGTCCTCTCTGTCCGAGAGGGTCTCTGTCCTACTTCTTGCCTAACTCACTCCTAATCAAACCCAGTGTCCCTTCCTGAGGAAAACCTTGCCTGACCCCTCCAGATCAGGTTATGCCTTCCCGTAATAACGCTCTCAAAAAAACCCATACTTCTGCTCCATAGCACTTATCACAGTTGGGGTTCAGTGGTTCAGTGTCAGCCTTCCACCCTAGAATGTAAACAACCCAAGAGCAGACACTGCATCTGTCTTGCTGGTTACTGCCCCAGCGCCTAGCACAGTGCCTGGGTTGGAATGGGGGGGCGGGGGGATAATTGCTGCATAAATGGAGGTTAGCAACCAGGGGCTTCTAACTTTGGTCATCGCTAACTTAGCTAGGTTCTCAGGTTTTCTTGTTATATTGTAGAACTGCTTCTGAATCAGGTGTCTGTCAATCTAATTCCCTGTGAATAACCAGGACAGGTTCACTGAAGCCAGCTGATCAAAGTGGCTACATTATTTATGCCTGGAACAGGAGGGCTATAAGGGCATTGACACCAACACAAGAAACCTTCAGTCTGAAAGGAGTATCGGTGCCTTTCAAAGAGCAGAGATTAGATTAATAAGAGAATAAAAGCAATTATACTAAAATAAATCCAAACAGCAAAGCAACAAAGGAGTCTGTCACAGCACATTTACTGTCTTTTACATGCAGGTCGAGGATTAAGAATCATGTTGCATGAAGCAAGGGACAGGCAGAAGTTCGTCTGTGATGTTCAATATCTGCGGGACATGCAGCATAAGGCGGACTCTGAATATCAGGTAACTGCAGAAAGCGAGGATTATCCTGTGCCTCCTCTTACAGTATTAGAGAGAATTCAGAATACAGTATCGGGATATAATAAGCAGCAACAGTTTTCTAAAATTCTGAATCCACCACTTACTAGCTGTGTGACCGCTGAAAGCCACTTCACCTCTCTAAGTCTCAGTTTCCTCATCTGCAAAATGGGGATAAAAACAGTACCCACCTCAGAATATTGTCATGAAAATGAAATGAGAGAAACATTTTTAATGTCTTTAGCACAGTGTTGGTCACACAGCCCTAGTGAAAAATGACATTAGGTCTTACATTTGACAAACCAAGTAAGAAGAAAGAAGACATTAAAGAGTTAACTGGGTCCATATAACTACCATTTATGAAATAACATGCCCTTCTGTTGTCTTCCCTGTTAGAAGAAAGCTCATTCTACAATAAACTAACTATTCCTCACCCTAGTTACAGTGTTTACATGCAAAAACGAAACAGGGAGCCTGAGGTATTGTGATGCAATTATCCTGAGCTGGCACAGGACAAACTTGCTAGACTGGGTTGTGGGATTCTGGGGGCAGTTAGAAAGTGTCACTCATCCCATTGGCCAGAGGTCAACCCTTGCCAATCAGGGAGGCATGTCCTCAGCCTCAGCTGAGCATTGAAAAGTGCTCCTTCCCTAAGGAAAACACAGACCTGCTGTTATCAGGTTTTTCTCTTTCTTGGCAATTTCAAATATAACCGAATCTCCTGGGTCACCAAGGAAACAAGACCTATCTCAGTAACCCGATTTCACCTGTCTAATATGGCTTTGCTTTGAGGCTGGAAATGCAGTCAGCAATTTCCTCCCACAACTTGCTGACCCTACTTTAAGAAGACTATAAAACTGGGGGAATTTCTGTAAAATAAATAAGAATGCAAACATCCAAACTTGTCACCCCGGGAGTCCGTCTCTTTTTTACAGAGATGCCTCTGCCACCCAGCTCATGTTTGGAAATGCTTGTTTGAAATTGTCTCCAGAACAGGTGCATAAGAAAAATCAATCATGTTATTTTATGGTCCCTGCTGAAAACAACCACACAGCTGTGGTGCTTGGAACCACTGCAGTTTGGTTTTCTAGTCTCAGTTGGGCTTTCAACACCACCTCTCCATTCAGCCAGTATTTATTAAGCACCTACTGTGTGTTGAACAAGGTCCCTACTCTCCCTGAGTTTTTATTCTAGGATTGAAAAGAAAACAACACACACAAGTAAATAACTGTGTGATACAGTTTCTGTTATTGACAAATACAATGAGAAAAATAAAACGGGAAATGGGGATGGGAGGGATGTTCCTTTAGACAGGCAGGGAAAGCCTCTGAGGAAGTGGCAATTGGCAGTGCAGGGGAGTAATGAGCAAGAGCCCACCCATGTTGCAAACAGAAGAAGAGCAAGTGCAAAGGGCCTGGGGCAGGAACTAGCCTGGAGCATTAGAGGAAACAAAAGAAGGCCCCCAGTGGCTGAAATACAGTAACCAAGGGAAAATGTGGAACGTGATGAGGTCGAAGAGGCAGATGGGGCCAGATCATGTTGGCTCTCACAGGACAGAGCTTGGCATCTAGGTTTCACTCTTATCACAATGAGAATTACTGGATGGTTTGAAGCCGGGGAGGGGTATCACCTGATTTACATTTGTTAAAGGTTACTCTGGCAACCGTGTAGGGAAAGGACAGGAAGGGGCAAGAGGAAAAGCAAACAATCTAGTAGGGAAACTATGATAGAGATTTAGAAGAGAGATTATGGTGACTTGAACCGGGTGGTAGGGGTGGAGGTGGTGAGAAGTGGCCCGACCCAGGAAACCGACGCAGAACAGACATCTTGCTGATAGATGGACAGGGGGTGAGGGAAGGAAGGGAAGGTAGGATGACCCCCTTCAGCACATCTCCTTGTCCATCATCTCCCTCTGCTACCATCACGATTTTAAACCTTTCCACTCTTCTCAAACCTCCAACCCCCGCACTTTCAACCAAGAACTTCCCCTCTCGTTTCACATACGAATCAAAACAAAGAATCCAAGACCAGCAGGTGAGAACCCAGTCGCCCTCCACCCCTTCCCCTCCAGGCTGCACACCCACCCAGCCAGCCCCCAAGTCTTGGGGGGACGAGGTGACCCTCTTCCTGCTGGTCCCAGCCTGAGATCTGGGCTCCAGCCCCTCCTGCCCATGGAAATCTTGTCTATGTCTTCGACATTTCCCTTCTTATTGGTTCAGTCTACAAACGTGCTGAAGTCTCTCCTATCGTAGAACAGGAGAATAAAGCTTTCTGTGGTGGACCTGTGTCCTTCTCCAGCACAGCTTTGCCTCCTTCCCGTCTCGTCCCAGATGTCCCCAGCCAGCCAGCTACATTTCTGTCTCCACTTTCTGCCCTCGCATTTATTCCCTAACCCGCTGCAGCCTGGCCATCGCCTCCCTCCCTGCCCCTTGAAACTCTTCCCACTAAGGTCAGTAGCCAAATTCAATGGGCGCCTTGTCGGTCTGTTTTCTGAAGCTTTGTCCACATTTGCCACGGGTCCTCTTTTCTTCCTGAAGCGTTATTCCTTCTGTTTTCTGACATCACACCCTCCTGATCTTCCTCCTGTTTCTCTCACTTTTTTTTTTCCCTTAGTCTCTTCTTCTCCTGCTCTGCAAATGCTAATTTCCCCAGGGTTCCATCCTCAGCCCAATTTTCTCCTAATTCACAAGGTTTCTGTGACTCATCACATCCCCTCCTAGGGTTTTAACCATCACTTGATGCTAATGACTTGTAATTCTGAGTCTCCCCAAAGTGTCAGAATCATATGCACACCTGCTCGTTGGCTTTTTCCATCTGAATGTTGCATAGGTGCCTCAAATCCAACCTGTCCACGGTTGCATTCCACATGGCCATCCCCCTGCCACCCCACCCATGATCTAAGCCTGTTCTGACTCCTGCCACTCTGTCCTCCCCTACATCCCAGTTACCAAGTTACCGTGTCCTGCCAAGTTCACCCAAGAGCTCGTGAACTTGTTCCTTCCTTTTTATCCTGTTGCCACCTCCAAGGGTCCAACCTCCATAATTTCTCTCCAGGACTATTACAATATCCTTATAAATGGTCTCTTTGCCTCTAGTCTGGTCATCCTTCAGACTGTTTTCTTGAAATCTATCTAAAATGTAAATTTGACTATGCCGTTGGGATACATGACAGCCTCCAGTTGTTTGCCCCCACTTAGCAGCAGGTCCAAGACCCACGAACCTTAGAAGACCAGCCTAAACCTTAGCCACTTCTCTAACCTCTTCTTCCCCCTTCTTTACTTTATTCTCTTGACAAGGACGGTGAGGATCATAGTTTTAAATTAGAACTAAAGAGAACCTCTGTTCTCACATAGTAGTCTTTTTAAAAAACTGCTTTACTGAGTTATAATTTACATATCATAAAATTCAATCTGCGTTAAGCATAGGATTGATGACTTTCAGTAAATATACCAAGTTTGCAGCCAAAACCATTACCCAGTTTTAGAACATTTCCATCACCCCGGTGCCACAGCACCCTTTCTGTACCTCTTGCAGAGAGCTTGCAAAATGGTACCGCAATTGTCTTTTGTGTGACTTCCTCTCAAACTGGACCACAGCTTCCTAGGGGCAGGGGCTGAGTCTGTCTCTTCTACATTGAACCGAATGCCTCATCATTCGTGAAAGCTGTTATTACTTAACTCAAACACCAGCTCTGTTTATCAGACTTAGATCCAGCTGACTTGTGACTATTCCTAAAGGTCAAATCCACCCTCATTGAGCATTTTTAAAACTACTCACCACAAGACCTGCAAAAATTAAATATGGTTGTCTTTAAGATGTTCTGACTATTGTTGAAGGAAGTATATAGTGACCCACAGTAACTACTTTGAAGGAACAGTGATGATTTTTTGATCTATCCTTTGCCTTCTTCCATAAAGGATTTGATGTTGCGGTTTGAAGAATCATTGCATGACTTCAGTGCAATAACGCAGTCCACATATGGCCTATGTGTATTTAGATAATTTCCTAAGGTAGACTTTGTGTTTGGTGGATATTGCTACTCTGGATCATCGATGAGCTTGGACAGTTACTTCTTGCGGAAATCCCAGCTTTCACTCGCCATGCAGTGACTTGCTTGGGACACCAGGGATTCCCCATTCCAGGGTGTACAGATAGTGTAATACCTAATAACTAGGTATGACTCCCCAGTCATATACATTTGCTGCATATTCCTTCCTGGGCTTGACTTGCCTTCAGTGCACTGGCTCAACTTGAAGCCCTTAGAAACCTCCCGTGAAAACTGTTCCTGCTACATCCTAAAATACACTCAGGGTGGGAATGCACCCAATTGTCAGTGCCTTTACAGGTCTGTGCTAGCGGCGAGAGAGGAGGAATAAACCCACCCTGAGCTATTTTGATACTACTCTTTTCAGTGGTTGGGTGGGACCCTTTTGAGAAAACAAGAGGAAATAAACATCTGTTTGGCATATTACATGCTATTTCAGAATCCGGTAACTAGTGTATAATTATATACCATTTCAGAATTTGGCTCTATTTCTTCAAGGGTGCTCATGCTGCATAGCTTTCTTTTCTTTCGGTCAAATGTGTTTATGTAACTGGAGGCAGAATTTAGCCATTAATGTCCACTGGAAAGCTGGAGGGAAAGACTACGCTTGGCATTTCAGAACAATTTTCTATAATCTATTAAATGTGTTCAACTTGGTTTCATTTCATGTCACTTATTCATCTTGATTCTTTCAAGTACAGATCAAACAACTAAACATGGCGATATAAATTTGTTCAAGGACATGATAGGTGACTTTATGCCAGGTGGCGAGGGTTTGAGGTTGTCCACTCGGGGAGCCGGAACGGGGATATAGTCATGTGTCACTTAATGACATGGACACGTTGTAAGAAATACATCTTTAGGCAATTTTGTCATCATGCAAACACCACAGAGTGCACTTACACAAACCTAGATGGTACAACCTACTACACACCTAGGCTGTATGGTTTAGCCTGTGGCTCCTAGACTACACACCTGTACAGCGTGCTACTGTGCTGAATACTGTAGGCAACAGAAGTATATTTGTACCTAAACATATCTAAATAGAGAAAAGGTACAGTAACAATATGGCATAAAAGATAAAAACGGTACACCTATATAGGACACTTACCATAAATGGAGCACACAGGACTGCGCATTGCTCTGGATGAGTCAGCGAGTGAGCGGTGAGTACGCGTGAAGGCCTAGGACATTACTGTAGTCTTTGTAAACACTATACATTTAGCCTACACTAAATTTACTAAAAAGTAAAGTAATTTGTGATGGCTATGATCACTAGGCAATAGGAATGTTTCAGCTCCGTTATAGTCTTATGTGGCCACTGTCATATAGGCAGTCATCATTGACCAACATGTAGTTATGTGGCACAGGACTGTCACGCAGCTTTCCTTCCCACAGGAGTTGGGGGAGGATATTCTTCCCAGCTGACCTTTGAGGTGTGTGTTGTTCCACTGTTCACTGCCGAAATGGGAAGATAACCTGGCTTGAAGGGAATATCATGTCAAACTGTTTTGATGCCTTTGACCGCTTAACCTCTTAAAACCAATGAACTTTAATAATGTCACCAATGACAATGAAAACCCCAAACTCTGGGTTATGCATATTAGATCATCAGAACAACAACAGAAAAGAGCCAGCTGAAGGCATTGGCAACTCCCAGTTGTCAAAATGTTTACAGAGTTAGCATAACAGACACCATTATGAATGTCACGTCAGGTTGTGGTGATGATGGTTTTTATACCAGAACTAGAAGGCTGGGAAGTGTTCCTGTGGCACCAGAAGCCCAGATGGTGACTAGAGGGGACAGACTGATAATAAAAGAAACAAAAGAAACTTCGAGCACAACTGTGGAAGAAAAAGCGGTTTACAGTGTGACCCTGAGTGGCTGGGATCAGACGCTTCTCAGTGGGCTGGCTGGGGGAACTGACGGGCTTAAACAAACCTCTACTTACAGGGCGGAAAAACAAGGATGAACCTCAGGCCTAGACAGAAAGACTCTTCTTCCCTGGCCAAGATCAGAGTCATATGCCTTGGCAAAGGCTGACTTTAGAAATAGAAGTTAACCAGGAAATGGGATTGAAAAGAGCAATTAAAAGCCTGATGATGATGAAGATGATGATGGGGGAGGGGTTTACTGAGCACTCACCAGGGGCCAGTCTCTCTGCTAACGTTGTCAACAGCCCCCTCGTGCTCCCCTCCTGACAAACTCGCAGCATGGGGACAGGCAAGCCAAGAATCAATGGAGTTAGTCAGCGTGCCCAAGGTCACGATGCTAGAAAGTAGCAGAGCTGGGTTTCGTGTTTACCACTATTGGGTTACAGTGAGTCATAAAACCCACGTCACCCCCACGGGCATGAATCCACATTCTGCGCCTCCACCCGCAGGGGTAGCTTCTGCACAGAAGGCGGCCTGACTGCATGTGCTGGAGTCGGGGACGCCAGAGGAGCCGTGCAGGAGGAAGCCCCACTCTTTCCAGAAGGAAAAAATAAGAAGTTACCCGAGGCCTTCAATTTCAAGACTGCCCTCAGCCAGTTTTGCCACATGATCAGAAACTTATTTAGAGCCATCTAAATCCTGACACGTGGAATCAAAAGGGGAATCTTTTAAAATTCCAGGGTCAGGGGAGCCACTGGCAGTTGCGAATGACAAACCCATTCCTTCTCCCTGACCCATGGATCTTTCCCTCCTCTGCCCAGTCACTTCAGGACCCCCAAAGTAGAAACATTACCATCATCAACATGACAAAAAATCATTTTTTTTTTTCACATTTACAAATACAAAAAAGCTAGTCCTTGGGAGAAGTGTGGCTGGGTTCTTGCTGTTTCTAGGACTGGAAGTCTGGACTTGGCTCTGTCCCTGCGTTTCTCCTCAGCAAAGCTATAATAACTTTGAGAGGATTCATGTTTAATTTCACAGAAAGAGTGCTTGGCTGTATCAAGATAAAAATTAGAAGTACCTACCTTGCCACTGGTTTGTTCTCTTGCTCCTTTGTGAGAGAAGGGACAAGGAACCAGAGGGAAAACATTTTTTTCAACATTGCAAACCAGGGCCGAGCCCGTGGCGCACTCAGTAGAGTGCTGCACTGGGAGCGCAGCGACGCTCCCGCCGCGGGTTCGGATCCTACATAGGAATGACCGGTGCACTCACTGGCTGAGTGCCGGTCACGAAAAAGACAAAATAAATAAATAAAAATAAACTTAACAAAAAAAAAAAAGAAAAAAAAAAAAAAAAAAAAAACATTGCAAACCAATCCCTTCCTCCTCCCCTTTTGGTAAAGAAATATTTAAGTCGTGTGCATTCTTGGAGAGAATTTTCAAAAAATACTCAGCCCACAAGAATTCTGTTCAGCCCACAAAATCTGCCTTGGTTCTGCGTGCTTTTGCTAACGCTGCCTCCTCCTCTTGCAGCCCATCAACATGTTCTTCTTTCGCCTTTAGTACCAGCAGGTTAGCAACGTCGACATCTGCCACTTTAGGAGTCAATGCTCTATGCGGGGCTCTTCCCACTTTAGGAGTCAATGCTCTATGCGGGGCTCTTCCCAAACAGGAGCTCCGATCTGAAGTCGTTGTAAAAGGAATAGAAAAAGAGGCACTTCGCTGAACTTCATTAATCTCTCCAGCCGATTCCCTTTAGGATTATCTTGGTTTATTTATTATATGGTGGATGTTTGTTTAAGTTGCCGTCTAGCATTCTTTGGGTTTTGTTGTTTAAATTATTAAAACTAACGCTACCCAGTATTTATTACGATGACTTACTATCAGTGTGGCCTAGATTTTGAAAATAAAATTAACTGTGGGACTGGAAAAAAAACAAACCAATCATTTTGGAGTGTCCTTCCTTTCCAAGGAAGGCAGGTGAAACTGCATCTTTCTCCTGGGAGTCCAGGACTCCGCTTGCTGCAGGTGACCATCTGGCTGCTGTGGACGAGCTCGGAGGCCAGGGTGTCACCTGCAATTCAGTTGTGAAGCACAGTGTGACTAACTGTTCCCAATTCCGAGTGGTAAATATTTTGTTAGTATCAGGTCATTTCTATTCTTAAACTTGTAGCATAATGTTAGGCTTTCCCCGTGGCGTGTAATTCTGGTAAGTCCTATTACATCGTGGAAGGAGATGCTTTTTCTAATGGGGAAAAATGCCGAAGGAATCTTTCCTTTCTCAAGCCAGCCAGGAAAGAGCAGATGTCAGGCCTAGTTGGAAACAACATCATTGGTCTTTACAGCAAATTTCTTTACTATAATAGTGGATAATTTGGCCCTGGCAGGGCAAAGGTGAATTGGCTTACTGGATCTACAAGTATAGAAACTGCTCTAAGAGGTTTTACTATTTTGGAGTATTTTAAAAATCAATTGAGGGAGTGGAGATGGTGGTGGGGAGAAGTGGTGGACTAACGGGTACAAAACTACCCCAAGTGAATCATAGTGCAGTATATGCATGTATTGAAACAACACACTGTACCCCACAAATATGTACAAGTAAATGTTAAAACAAAATTAAAAAGTAAAAAAAAAAATCAGTTGAAATCCCCTTAGCACACTGATATCCTTGGGTTTGTTTAGTCCTAGCAATGGAGGAGAAATAGTACTAGATTTTCTTCTAATTTAGTTAAGAAAAATGGGGAAATTATTTTTGTTGGTTATTTTATCTTGATTATTTTGCATTGAGGGATTGATATTTGCCTCCAAAGCAAAAGTGCAATTCAACTAACATTAAATGTTAGATGCTGGGGAATTCAAAAGATAAAAGGTTGTCTAGGGTTCTCACTGATCAGCAGGAGAAATGGGTTCAGAAACAAAAAAACTAGCTACAATAGGAAAAAATGTATGAGTCAAGCTGTGTATAAAGGAGCAATTGATTCAGCCTGGGGAAGAGCATTGAGTCAGGGAACACTAAAGAGAAGCTGGGCCGTGTGAGCTGCTTCTTAGTAGATCAGCAGGTTTTGCCAAGAGAACATTGTATGGAGGATATTCCAAGTAGAGGGAACAGAATGTGCTAAAGCTCTGACACACGACAATTCTTGTCCTGTAATCAGGGTGTAATCCAAGGGGACAGAGTAGAGTGGAGGTGGTAAGCGGGAGGAGCTGGGAGAATGAGATTGGAAAGAGGAGTGAATAGGGTGTAGCAGGTACTACTGTCCTTGAGAAGGCAACTGTCAGCTAAATTCCTGACGAAATGCCTCTTAGTATGTTCATGGTTTTAATTTATTAAATCAGTGACTAGTATTTCTGACCTGGCATTTTGGGCAAAGAGAAGAAAGAGTGATACCTGGTCTTTAAACTTGACGACAGGCATATGATAAACATGTGGGGTTGTATATCGTTTATTTCACGCCCCTCACAATTGGAATTAAGCATAAGGTCACCAAAGCTAGTCGTAGACCTAAAACAAACATTTTTTGGTTTTCCAGGCTTGTTTGAGACGACAGGAATACAGAAGAGACCCAAATGAGAAGAAACGAGACCCATTTGAGGGGCAAGAGACAAACTTTGAGAGATCCCGGTTTTCAAGCGGGTCATCTTCCAAACAGGTATGGCGAATTCTGGGAGGTGTTCTGCTGCTGCTGCCGTGTGTGTGTGTGTGTGTGTGTGTGTGTGTGTGTGTGTGTGTGTGTGTGTGTGTGTGTGTGTGTGTGTGTTTTAGGAAAAAGCCAATTCAAAAAAGGAGATGTTGCAGAATCCTAAAGGTCAGGGCAGGAAGAGGCAGGGGCAGGAGCCCAGGCCCAGGCCAGGAGCTCCTATCCTGGACACCGCCCTTGCCACTCCTTGTCTGGCTTTCCCACTTCACCTTTTTTCTTCTTTCCTGTAGACAGAGTGCATGGTGTAGATGGTCTACTAGACACTAGATCAGAAATGCTGTAACTCTTTGATTTTAAGAGTTGGAGGCACTGGGCCTTCTCAAGCACAGCATCATCTGTGTGGCTTATGGCCTAACCCATTGCATTGCTGAATCTAGTTTTCATTTTAAATGAAGGAGGAGAGTAACATGCAGTAATAACTACATCATGTAATAACTGGCAATTGTTCGAATATTTCTGTGTAGGATCACAACAAAAAATACTAAGAGCCATGCAATATTATAGCAATAAGATGATAGTAACAATAGCAGTAGTAGTAGTTACCATTATTTGAGTACTGCAACATTCCAGGCACTGTGCAAAACACCTTATACATATCAGTTTATTTAATTCTCATAAATGAATGGATCTACATCTATCTATCTATTGCCTATCTATGTATTATATATTTGTCCCCATTTTATAAATGGGAAAACTGGGCCTTAGAGAAATTAAGCAACTCTACCTAAGATTTCATAGCCGGTCTGTGGTGGAGTAGAGGTTCCAGTCCAGGCAGTCTGACCCCAGAGAAGGGGGTCTGAACCACCGAGTTATATGATCATATTTCATGTTTAAGGTCATACCTGTCTAAGAATTTTACTTACCTTATGTTAGAGCTAAATACCGCAAGCTGCATTCAACGCTGGTTGTTAGCATGGTGAATTGATTTAAAATGAGTAATATGCCTTTTATGAATTCTTATTTAATATTTTATGCCTGAAATATGTTCCAGAGGAGGGACTCTTTTTCCTATCAGTGGTGTGGATCCCTGAGATAGATCCTGGATACCTGATATCAATCAAGTTCTTGCTGAGATTTCTTTAATCTAGGATGTTCATACTGCGGTTATTTAAATGTTCAAAGAACACCTTAAAAACATCCATGATTGATGTTTATGGATGTAGCTGTATCCCTGGGAGAGCTATATACTCCCTGTTAAAGAATATAAAATCACACGATAAGATATTCCACCTAGAGTCTGCAAGTGAAAGAGACTCTCTCACAATATTGGCAGCACCAAAGAGAACATGTTGCCTGGATCTTTTCCTGTTAGTCAAGGACTAAATATAATGCCTGCCGCTGATTAAACTTAGGGAGTGAGATTAATCCAAAAATTAAATCTAGTTTGGCTAGAACAACACATTTTTAGCATTAAGATAAATTCCCACATTTTTACACTTAGAAACAAAAATCAAGGATAGATGAAAAAAATGTAATTAAAGTCCAATAGTAGCATGCAGCCATCTTCCTAGATTGGAATTACTAGACAAGTGGGCAGCTGGGTTCTTCTGTTTTTATGTGGAGACTCATGTGCCTAGTCACAGCCATTCTGTGGCGACATTCATGCATTTGGGATATTCAGGACGTGAAGTTTTATGTTCCTCTCCACAACTGGGGGGACAAGCTGGTGTCAGACTCCTATAGTTTTCTTCTTCCTGCTATAAAAGTTATTCGTTCTTTAAATCATCATTTCGAAACACTCAGACCATTACCCAAAAAAACATGGTTGTACGTATAAAAGTAATTATGTGAAATAGCTTCTATAATCACAGGTTTAAGAAATAACTTTATTAATTTTATTAACATGTAATTGTTTATAGTACATAAGATATCATAATTTGGGGCAGAGGCTTTATTGAAACATAACTGGATATCAACAGATTATATGAATCTCATTTTCCAACTCAATTTTATTATTTACTTATACCCAACACAAAATAAAGACAAAAATATGCAGTAAAAGGCATAAAACTGGCAATTTCTACCCTGAAGAACAAACACAGGATTTTTCATGTTTGCACTATATCACTGCTGTGCTTTGAATGTCCCCCCAAGTTCATGTTGAAACTTAACCCCCAGTATGAAGGTGGAAGGTGGGACCTTTAAGAAGTGACTGGATTACGAGGTCTGTGCCCTCATGAATGGATTGATCCATTCACGGAGTAATGGGTTGATGGCTTAAAGGGATGTCATGGGTGTGATTCTGAGGGCTTTATAAGGACAGCAAGTGAGAAGGTTAGCTCTGTTGCGCAGGCTATTCTGGACATGTGACTCCCTGTTTTGCTGTAAAGTCAACACCAAGAAGAAGACCCTCACCAGGTGTGGTCCCTGGACCTTGGACTTCCCAGCCTCCAGGTTGCAAGAAATAAATCTTATTTATTTATAAATGACCCATCTTCAGGTATTCTCTTATAAGCAACAAAAACGGACTAATAGAGTCACTGTACCTCTGCGTGTCAGAGAACATGAAACATTGCTTCCATGATGTCACTTTTTTCCAGATAGTGATACATATCCCAAGGGTTTGGCCTTTGATTATACAAATGCCTTCAAGGCCCCATCTTCTCTATCAAGATGAGTGACAAAATCAGAATTTTCCACAGTGAACTCACCTCTGCATTACAGATACCTTTGGGAGGATACTGGATGATTTGCCTCTGGACACAAAAGCAGAGGAAGTGTTATCGGACGCAGATCCAGCCTCTTGGTCTATCCATGAAAAGAAAAATCTTTTCACAAGACCAGCGAAAGGGAAGGAAGAGAGGGACAGAGAAATGGAGCACAATAGGGGCTTTATTACCAAGCGAAGACACATGCGAAGGAAGTGCGCAGGGGTCTCCACCAGAGACACACACACCCCCACCTCTCTCTCCATCCTGCATCCCAAAAGCCCCTTGGCAATCCTCTGCCCCTTTTGTTCCTCCTTGTGTGCAGGTGCCCCGGTGTAGCATGCTGATTGGTTGGGTGGTTAAGCTTTTGCCAGTGCATTGTGAGTCCATTAACTGCCAGGTACAGAGGCAGACAGTGCCCATCAGTCTGACTATTTATGAGCAGCCTCCCTGGGGCTTGTTCCTATTCTATTCCTGCCTCACAAGGACAGGGTGAGAAGAAATGTCACCCTCTACAGCCATCTGACCCGTGTGCTCATAATGTCCAACGTGCCTGGCTCGATCCTCCGACTTTTGCTTGGTATGAATGAAGCCAGAGATCCCTTCTGAGACTCAAACCAGATTGAGGAACTCTCAGCCTCCAGGATCATGGGTTGGTTTGGAGATTCCCCTCCCAGGTTTGGACCTCTACCCAAATTTCTATCGAAATCTGGTTATTCTTAATCCTTCAGAGTCTGGGGCTGCCCTGCTGTATCTTGAATCCTGAGGGGATGCGGAGCTCATTAGACCTCTTTCCACAGGGTCCCCAATGCCAGGGAGGTCTTGGAGCTAGTCTCCCGGAGGAGGCTGTCAGTGAGAGAGCTGGCATCTCCCAAAGGAGAACCCAGGCCAGATGGATCCAATTTCCAGAGCTCAATGTGTTGAATATCACATGAGGCACCTGAGTTGCAAAAGATCCTCAGTCGATCAGAAGGAGTTAGGAGAAAGACCCAGCTCAGTGAGGTGGTGTAAACGCAGTCAGAGCCCTCCTCCCTAGGTGGAAGTTCCCCGAGTAATTTCCTGCTAGAGATCGCTGTGGCTGAAAACTCTGAGTGACGTTTTGCCTCCGATTTGGGAAGTCAGGTTCATTCTCTGATTGAGTGGCTAGTATGAAAGTGAATTGCTTAATCCACGGAAACTTTTCCAATGCCCAGCCACTATGGGAAGCATGCTGCTACCAAATTTTGACACTTGTATTGCAATCTTCATCACTTTGTTCATTTCTTAATTTAGACTCAAATTGCCACAATTCTGACGAGCCTGGGACAAGTGAGGCATTTGCCATCGAGTAATGGCTCCAGTGTCAAGCTGTCATTTCCAGACACCTGCCTAGGAGTGGGCAGATCCCCCAAACCCACAGTTCACCTGGTGGCTGCTCCATCGAGGCACGCGACCTCCTGGCTACAACCAGTGGCTCTCACTGCTGGTTATGCAGAGTTTGTATTTAATCTAAATTCAAGATGAAGCAAAACCTATCAAGCCTGTGCTGAGATGTTCTTTGAAGTGTTCTCTCCTGAATTCATTTAAGTTAGTGCTTGGCATAGTCGAGAGCCTTTATGGAGGGCCAGCTCTGCCCCTCGTTATGGTGTGAATTCAGGCAAACCACTTTACTTTTAAAGCACTTCAATTTCCCATCAAGGAGATATTTATTATTATGTTTATCTCGTGGGATCATGGTGAGGACGAGAGAGACTCTTAAGTGACATAGTAACATGAGATTCCATTATAAACAGCCTTGGTGTCCAGCTGTACTTGCAAATGATGCTCCAACAGGAATCAGTGGAGGAGCAGGTTCTGGGCCTTCGAGAATACCTTTTTTTTTGCCTCAGCCCAGTCCCAGGCACATTTCTAAAAGCCAACCTAGTGTAGCAACTTAATTTTAGACCCTTTTCAGAGTTACATGCAACCTGGTGAACAGTTTAATCAGATTAGAATTTAACAGGGAAATAAACAGTGGCTCCGCATAACCAACTAGAAATTGGATAATTTAGCAGATCCAAAAGCAAAGCAATTCTCCATGTAAGGAGAAAGCAGCGCCCTTCCTTCCCAGGCACTGGGAGACAGCTGCTGGCCTGGAGGAGCCTCCTGTGACTGACAGGGGAGCCTCCTGTGACTGACAGGGGCACCAGGATATTTTGTCCTCTCAAATCTTCACAGAGGACAGGAGCCCTGATTTCCCTATAGGAGATGATGAAAATGATTAATTAGCCCAGGATAAGGGGGCAGCGAGCTTATGAAGAGACACATCATGGGCCCTTCTCATCTTCCAAGATGCTGTATCCTTGCTGGGAGGGACACTGTTCCAAATGCACAAACCGCAAGGACTGAGGACACGTTGTCAGTGCATTTACTTCATTGGGAAGAAAGGTAGAGATCAGCTCTCAGTTTTTCAAGAGCACCGTTTGCTCTGCTAATAAGAGTAGGATTATTATCCTTTTGCCGTCAGCAGTGGAGCAACTAAATATTTAGATTCCAGGTCATGAGGACTCAACATTACATAGGAAGGAGGCGTGGGCAGTTAACCTGATACCAAGAAGCAGCTGGCTGTGCCCCAGGCCTGGCTCTGTGATGTTTACATCAGTGAAGTCACCTGAACCTCCCAGCAAGCAAAGTAAACTTCAGGAGGAAGGCTGTTACCCAACATAAACATTGTAATTGTTGTGTCCATGAGAATCTACACAAACTGTGGAGATTAAAATTTAAAAAAGAAAAGAAAAGAAAAACCTCTTCAAGTAATCTGCAGTGGCTTAAAAAGTCAGGATGTCCATCCATACATAAGGCCAGCAAAGGTCTAGAACTGTGCAATTCAATAATACAGCAGCCACTAGCCACATGTGACTGTTTAACTTGACATTTACATTAATTAAAATTAAATTTAAATTTTAGTTTCTCAGTTGCACTAGCTACATTTCACATGTGGTCAGTGGCTGCCATATTGGACCATGCAGATACAGAACATGTTCATCACTGTGGAGAGCTCTACGGGACAGCGCTGCTCCAGATTATGGTCAAGTTCAAAAATCAAAACAAAACAAGACCCCGTGAACCAGGAAGGAGTTTTGTTTCCCAGAAACTGGCCCTGCATAATCCGTGATACAGTGCTTTGCATACTGCAGCTCCGGCAGGTATTAGCTCCCCGATGACTCAGCTGTCCGTGAAGGCTGGCTCAGTTTGCATTTTGTGTTTTTCTACGACCTGGGTATATTTGCATGGCTCCTTTCATTACCTCTTTATTCATCCTATCCTGTCTGTGAAACCTTCAGCTTCTCCTCTTGCAAATGGCTCTTGGGGAGTTGTTCTCCCATTAATCTGTCAACGTCAACCCACTGACACCCTTAACAGTCATGAAAGCAGCCTTGGCTTAGGACATGGCATATGCGTTCCGTGAGTCATACTCTTAATTTTCTCTAACTTTTCTGCTTGTCCATTGTTGGATTCCTTGTGGGTCGGGCCTCCCTTCTTTCTGGCCCCAGGCCTGTGTGCTGATGAGGCAGGACACATGCACACACTGGTGGTTCTCACTGCCAAAGGGCCCCACCCTGGGAGGCTATGAGTCATCTCCAACACCTGGCAGGTGTTTGTCACACCGCCCTATTTACTGGAGCTCAGATCCTGCGCCCTGGAGGTGCACCTGAGTCATAATCCAGCTCTGCACACAGCATCTTCCGCAGAAGTGTACGTCACGGACGGAGAATGCACAGCCCACAGCCTGACAAGCGCAGATCTGTGGGAATTTTCCTTTGAGTTGTTTGCCATCTTAGCTGTCACTCTTTCACAGTGGCAGGTCCCACAAGCTCCTCAGACCCAAGATGCTCAGTGCATCATCATCTCCCCTCAAATTGGTTCCTCTTCCTGAATTTGTTATTTCTGCTTGAGCCAGAATTCTGGAAATGATCTTAGCCCCTCATCCCGTGGTCTGCTCCTCCTCACATTTCACAGTGATCAAACGTGGAAGCCCGACTGTCTTATCGCCGCTCTCTTGAGTCTGTCTACCACCACCTCCCTGTCTTTTTTTGTCCAGATATTGCAGGAGTCATTTGCTTAGTCGCTTTTTCTTTACCTCACCCCTTCCAGGCAGTCTTCCAGGCTGCATAAGAATGATCCCTCTGGAAGCAAATTGGATCATGACATGCATTTATTTAAAATTCTTCAGTGGTTCTCTATTGTCCTTAGGATCAAGTTCAAATGCCTTATCAAAGTACTCAAGGCCCCGTTGCCCTGGCCCCTGCAAACCTCCCCAGCTCCTCTGACGAACGTTTGTGTATCCTCCACTCGGAGGGCAACCCTTCCACTTCTCCTGGGGGTCAGTTGACTTTGCTCTTTTCCCTCCTTTGTATTCTCAGAACACCCTCTGGGATCAAGTCACCATGGGGTCCATCTTCCTGTCTGCCTCCTTCCTTAGGCTGGGAGCTAGTCAACAGCAGGCACTGTTTATTGTATTTCGAATGCGTACCACATAATAGGAGCTCAATGCATATTTGATGGCTAACAGTTGTAAGAATGTTTTAGGAATATGCACCTATTGCAAGTCAGCCACATAGCCATAACCAGAATAGGAATCCTCACCCTAAGGGAAAGAAGAAAGGGGATAATGTTACTTGGAGTGGAGAATGTTCTATGACCTGGCTTGAAATTATTGAGAGGAGAGTGGTTTGGTGATGCTGCCAACCTGCAGTGGCCAGTTTGGGCTTCAGGATTAGTCAATTATGACCAACCATTTTGAAACCCCTGAACTGGTGGTGATTAGAGTAGCCAGCTAAATAGAGCGTTCTTTTCCTGATATTCTGCAAAGGGACAGATGGTTTCTTTAAAGCACTGGGTAAGTTCCTTTTATCATGGGTAGGCAAGAACGCAGACATGAGAACAGCGGGTTGCAGCTCTCAGTGGACAGAGGAAACTCAGAACAGCTCAAAGTTGACCCAGGACTCACTTGTGCTTTATAACAAAGGTCATCTTGTTGTGGTTGAACATTCTGCTAGACAACTCACCAGACTGAATCAGATATTTCTTTCATGATTAGGTTATAGATTAATTGGAATACTGGTGCGCAGGCGCCTCTATGGGCAAACCAGGGTGCTGGAGGTCTTCAACAGCATTAACAGAGCAAACGAATAATAACTGTATCTTGCTTTCTTTCCCTCCATTTCTGTGCTTTGTCTGAGTCCCACTAGATAATTTTAAAATAGGGCATGGCATTAAAATGGGGCAACTGTCACTTTAAATTGCGCCTCCTTCCAGAAAGTTGTCCTGCCTTTTTCAACAGATAAGCAAGACAGCCTCGTCCTTCCACCAGGGTGATTCTGCCATGTGGCCACATTGATACAAACCCCAATTGTTATCCCAGCTCAGTAAAATGGTTGGTGCCAAGAATTGGTGGCCTCTGACCCACAGAGATCCCTGTGTTAATTGGACTTAGCAGCTCAGAAATTGCATGAGAGGAAACTATAATAAAATGTCTCTTTTTTACTTTGCATGTAAAGCATTGATGTATTTCAGTTTATTACATTTTGTTAAAACTTCCTACTTTTAAAAAATGGTTGCAATCAATTTTTAAAAACAAAAAATGTGTTAAAAAACCATTTAAAATTCAGATATCAGAATTTAAATTTTTTTCCAATTGCAAGATAATATTATTTGGGTATATATCTGCATTTGAATGTATTTTATAACACAGAGAATTTCATCTTACAGCTGTTTTTTATTTTTTAACGCTTTATTCATTAAGAAATTATCAAACAATTATTTATCAATTAAAAATAAAGGAAAATTTTAAAAAATTTTGAAAGAAGAAAAGAAAGCATAGGAAATGTGCATCAGACCTCTTTTCAGAACTCCGCTCGCCCTCCTTGCCAGAGTGAAACCTGGCTCTTCCCTGAGGATGCTCCCCCCCCGAGCGCCCTCCAGGGGGCGCTGTTCATGTCCCTCCCACACACCTTCCTCGGATCAGGAGGGACGTGTCCTTGCTTCCCCGGGCTGCTCCCAGGCTTTATTGGAAACGCTGGTCCACTGAGGCTTGTGCTGCTTTACTTCACCACCCTCTAACCCTCGCCATCCCTGTTAGTCTCCTGGCCGCTCTCTCTTACTCGGTGAAGACTGACAGGTAGTTTAGTGTCTGATCTCCCACCACATCCTTGATGACTTCAGCATCTACCTGGATAACCCAGCCATGCCCTGGCTTCTCAGTTCCTGACATATCACAAGTGCCCTCCTCTGTCCCACTCTGCCTCCCCCACTCCCAGTGACACATCCCGGGCCATGTCATCACCCAGAAAGACTCTCTCTCCAAAACCACTAGATCATCGCAGGTCTCCAGGCCTCCCAACCCTGCTGCTGGATTACTTCTACCACAACACTTCTCCCAGCTCTTGGGAACCTCTGGTCCATTGGTTCCTCTCCCTTTGCCCCATGATGGCTTCCTCTGTACTGACGTTTCCTTCCTAAGCAGCTTTCCTGACGTGCTTGACCTTTTTAGTAATTCCCTTGCCCTTTTGTCTTTCTTCACACCTGTCTGGTGAAATCCCTCCCATCCATAGTCTCTGGGCCCACAGCCAGGCCACTGGCTACCGTTGCAGAAAAATCACCCAACTTTGAAAAATGGAGCCTCTGGAAGGTCACCGTCACCAACCTCCTGGAATTCCTCAGTGCTGCCCAGCATCTCTAGTCAACTCTCTTCCAGATCAAACCTTCTTCCTTTTCCCCAATCTTCAGTCCCTCCTCTCTTCCACCTCACACCACGATGGTCCTCAGATGGAAACTTCCTCAGTTTACTGCTGTCCCACCCACCACCCCACATTCCCACCCATTCCCAACCGCTCCACCTGTGCTCAGATCCCACCCTCTGGCTCCTCTCAGGACCCGTGGTCCATCCCTTCCCTGCCTATGTCTCCAACTCAGGTCCAGAGCCTTCCCATCAGCATTTAATCACGATCTAAGGTCTGTCACCAAGAAAAAGAGAAGAGAACAGCTCTTCCTTATCCCACATCCCCTCCACTAATTCCTGCTTCACAGCCAAAGTTCTCAAAAGAATTATTTACACCGACTGACTCCATTTCCCCACCTCCTACTCACTCCTCAGCCCACTGCAATCTGGCTTCCGCGCTCGTCATTCCACAGAAACGGCTCTTCGTCAAATGACTTCCACGTCTCTGAGGCAGCAGGTGTCTTTCTGTCCTCCCTGCACTTGACCTCACGGCAGCTTTGACGCACCACCTCCCTGAGATCCTGCAAAGCCACCTTCTCCTCCCGCTTTCCTCCTTGGTCTGCGGAGGCGCGTCCTCATTCCCCACCCCTCATCCTGCTCCACCTGGGCTCTTCTCACACTAAACCTGGGGGCTTTATCCTATTTTTTGTGCCACAAACCTTTTTGGCCACATGGTGAACTCTCTAGATCTTTCTCAGAATAATATTTTCAAATGCATAAGTGAAGATACACAGGCTTTCAAAGGAATCCTCTTTTATTCAAATAGTCATCAAAATATTTTTAGAAACTTGTGATTCAGTAATATATGAGCTTCTTTCTTAACACATTAAATAACAAGTGATGGGTGTAAAGGGTATTTTGAGACATCTGCAACAAATCTAATAAGATGTGAAAATATCCGTGGTTTCTTTTGGTGACAAAATCACAGGTCCTGCTAATACTACTGTGGCTTGTTGCCTGCATTCATAAATGAAAGACATGCTTAGATTTCAGTTAGAGGTTAGTGGAAATAAAGATGTGACATTTTTTCCCATCCAAGTTCATGCGCCGACCCCCAAAAGTTATGCTCTGTAGATTCTCCTTAAGTATCTCATGAACAATTTAACTGCCCATGACTCCCAAACGTGCATTTCCAACCCACACCTTGGCTTTGACCTCCAGATCTGAATATCCAGCATTTTTCTCACTATCTCTACTTGGATGTCTCGACAGAAACCTCGCCCTCAACAGGTCCAATGCTAAAGTTCCCCGCTCGGCCCTTCATTCTTCCTTTTGTGCATCATCATCAGAATCTTGACATTCTCTCTCCATCTTCCTGACTCAATTCATCACCGAATCCTGTCAATTTGACTTCCCCAGTCTCTTATTAATCCATCTGTGTTATCCTCTCTGCCACCCTCTAGCTAAGTTACTGCAGAGGCTTCCTAACCAGCCCTCACCCTCCTGCTCCTGCTCCTGCTGCTGCCCTGGAATCCTGTTTTCTACACCACGGGTAGAGTGATACTGACAAGCGGAACTCGGTGCGCTTTATTTGCTTGCTTAAACCCCTTCCGTGGCATTCTGTGGCTCTTAGAATGAGGACCAAAACTCATCATGCAACCAGCAAGGTCCTGTGGGATCTGGCCCTGCTGACTGCTCTATGTCTCCTCCCCACTGGTTCCGTGTCCTCTTACGTGCCAGGCCACCTCCCGTTAGAGACTGTTAGAGGCTATTTCCTCTTCTTGTGACACTCACCCCGCCTCCCTACCATGCCTCAGATCTTAGCTGAGGTCATGCCCATCGGGAGATTTTCCCTGGCTGCCCCTTCCCCGACTAGATTTGAATCACTCCCGACCGTGCCCCACCCTATGTTCTTGTGGCTGCCCATACTTCTATTTTCTTTAAAATGATTCTTGCAACTTGACATTATTTGATAATTATTTGATTAAATGATCTACCTCCACACCTAGACGGTAAGCTCTGTAAGGGCAAGGCCTTTGTATACTCATTCCCTTATCCCCAGTGTACGCAGTTACCTTGACTTTTCCATGGAGGCTCCTTGTCAGCACAACTTTATGCTCCTAAGGCGCCAAGTGTAAGATAAGACGTATCTTTCAAAATTTATCTCACATTGACCTTCTTGTGTTGATCACCCATCTCTCATTGTTACCAGATGATACCATGAAGGGAACGATTTTTTATTCTGATGAAGTAAATGTTCATTGTGGACCATACAAAAGAAAACTAGCAGTGTTCTCACAAAGTACATAGTTCAACCCAGTCCTATATTGGCTATATTTCTGCTCCATTTCCCCCCAACATTTTACTATGAAACCTTCCAATCATATCGAAAAGTTGAAAGACTCATACAGTGGATATCCAGATGTTACCTGTTCGCTAGTGTCTACAAAGGTTGTATTTGCTTTATTACGTATCTATCCACCTCTCAATCCGTTGATACGTCTTGTGTTTTGATACATTTCAAAGTAACTTGCAGACATCGATACTCTACACCCCTAAACACCATTAACTACAGTTGACTATTTGTTAATGGCTTTTGTGTTTCTGATTATCCATCTTGTTTTTCAGTTTTTGTTTTGGAGGTAAAATGACTTGCAGGGAATTATACAAATTTTAAGAGTAATATTTGATGAGTTTTGACAAATGAATATACCCATGGGACCCAAATCCCCATCAAGTCTCCATCACCCTTGGCGTCCCCTCAAGCCCTTTCCCAGTCTTTTGCGCCCCAGCCCCTTTCGGAGGTAACCACTGTTCAGAGTGTTTTCACCACAGATTAGTTCTGCTTTTTCTTGTTCCATTTTTTAAAGACTGTTTTCTTTGAATTCAACTTTCTAAGTCATCTCAGACCCTTTTTAGAATAGGTAGAATATACATTTTTAAAATATGAGATAAATAAATGAAGCTGTGTAATAATTAATATTACATACACATTACACATTAAATTTATAATCTTCTCCCCAAATCACAAATTACTAAAAATATTTGGAAAAATTCTATAGAAACAGATATTCTCATATACATCTGGAAATGTAAATCGGTACAATATTTCTGGAGAACAATTTCGGAACAAAATATTTTAAGTCTTTGTAAGGCTTTTAATCTAGTAATGTAAATTTCCACTTTGAAGAACTTACAGAAGTAATTGAAGACATGCATAAATATATAACGATATTTATCACAGGAAAAAGTTGGAAGCAACCAACATGACCAACAAAAAGAATAAAAACATTCATACAAGGAAGAATATATCCTAAAGATCAAAAGAACTTCAAAGAAATAATAAACTTTATTTAATAGGTTTATTCTTAGAGTAATATTTGTATTGTAATTCTGAATTTATTTTATGTTTATCGTGGGGTAAAAAAATGAACAAATATATTAATATAATTAAGGAATAAGATTTTAAATATAAGAGAAAAGAGATACAAATATGAAATAAAAGAAGAAAAACCATGTAGTGTTAAATTTTAATTTCTATTGCTGTGAACTCACGGTTTTTTAAATACAAATTTCTAATTCATTCCATTGAAAGGACTTAGAAACAACGTCACTCAGTAGCAATGAACACACCTAGAACACAGATATTGGTTTCTAAATGCCATTCTCAACTAGAAGGAACCAGAGCTTCTTGGAGAAATCGTTGATTCCAGGTCTGAGGCAGGTAAAGGACAAGGTGAGACTCTGATGTTTTGTTGTACCAGAAAGCAAAGAAGTATTCAAAGACTTGGTCAAAAGCCAGCTTGAATGTACTGTCCCATTCACTATTTTTGGTGCAATTTCAGCATCAAAAACTTTGATGAGGTAATTGGATAAAATACATCCTTGAGCCCATAATGATAATAAATAAATAAATAAATCAGAGAAAAAGAGAAAGGGGGGAAGGAAAGCACTTCTTTAGAGCAGAATGCTAGCTAATAATTGGAGAAGTTATGCAGAATTAGAAAATCATCGTCTTGGTGTAATTATCAATTCAGGGAAGACACATCAAAAGATGCTAAAATCATTGGGTAAAATGTTGTTTAGGAATAGGCGGTTCAATCAACGTCAAAGAATCATCCCACAGACTGCCTACTTATTACAAAAGGAAAAAAAGTACCTTCACATTGGAGAAATCCAGCAGTCACCGCCTTACCCTAGGGATCACACACAGCATTACCAGTACTGGGACAATTTGCCAATGCTCCTACTGACATGATGTTATAAAGAGGGACACCACACTATGTATAAAATATTTGTTCCCAAAATGATTAAACTGAATTTTATTGTGAGGAAACAATCAAATTCAGAACATAGGACATTCTATGAGACAGCTAGCTATATTTCTTCAAAATGGTAAAAAATCATGAAAAAGCAAAAAAGGTCAGAAAATTGCTCTAGGTGAAAAGAGTATAGATGTAATCACCGGGTGCAGTAAGTCACCTTGACTGGCTCATCAATCCAAACACACAGCTAAAATGACATCTTGGGGACAACTGTGTTTTAATATGCTCTGTATATTAGATAATATTATGGAACTATTAGATTTTCTTAGGTAAAATAATGGCATTGTGGCTTTGTAGGAGAATGGCTAATTTGATAGGAGATGCGTGCCGAAGTATTTAGGGGTGAAGTATCTTGAAGTCTGGCAACTTCGAAATTGTTCAGAAAAAGAATATATAGAGAAAGAGATAAAGCAAATTGGCAAGATAAAGGATAATGGGTGTTATCTGTACTAATTTTCAACTTCTCTGTAGATTTGGAATTTTTCAAAATAAGGTTAGAAAAAAATTATAGAAAGGTATCTATTGCTGCAACACATTGTTAAGTGAAACAGTATGTATAGTACAATCCTATTTTTCTAAAATAATATTTATGCACGTGCATAAATATACATGTTAGGGTAATATTAGCTGCTGTAACAAAGGGAGCAAAAATGCAATAGCTCAGTCAAGATAGAAGTTTATTTCTTGCACATGTGACAGTCCTGGTTGATGTACCAGATCAGCAGGCAGCTCTTCTCTACTCAGACCTTTAAGGACTCAGGCTGATGCTGGGTCTGTTGTCTTCAACGTGTGACTTTCATAGTTGCGGTTCCACCTCACAGGAAGGGGACAGGCAGAAGTGCGGGTCCTGAGATCTTCTCTAAAGCAGGCCGTGCACACTTTTTCTACTCACAATCCCCTGGTGAGACCTTCCTCCTGAGACCACTCCTAATTGTGGGGGAGGCTGAAAGATTTAGTTTAAGGTGGGCAGACACATCCCAGCTTCAACTCATCACACGTGAAGGGATGTTGGTGGAAAGCTAGTATCTCCATCCCAGTCATTATAAAGGGTCTGAAAGAACACAGACCGACCTATTAGCAGTTTTTATTTCAAGGTTAATGGGTTTTTGAATGTTTTAAATTTTCTTCATTTCTGCTCATCTTTATTTTTCCATTATAAGCATGAATTTCTTTTGGAACACTTTTCAAAAACAAACTATTGAAACAACAAAGAGATGATTTCTCTGGCAGATTTGCAGGATGCTTTGTTTTCTTCCTCTGAAAGCAAAAGACAAGCTAAATCATAAATACCACTGAAAGCATTCTTCTACTCAGTGTAAAAGTTGATGAAATCACTTTCTGTTGGACCCAGACAAAATAGAGCCAGGAAAGGCACAAAGGAGGGGATTCACGCTTCCCTGTCTGAGATAAGAACTGTTTCCAAGGACCTTCTTAAAACCCATCAGAAATCCCTTCACATTTCACATCCTTCACTCATCTCCTGCTTTGCACGTATACACTTGTTTCTGTGACAAAGTTTATCATGAGGCATTCTTGAAAACTGCAGTGATTCAGATAAGGTGCTCCAAAAACAGTCTTGCCCAGTAATGGCATCTCAACCAATGAACTGACAAATCTGACTTTGAACCTCCAAAACCAGTGAACTCTGTTTCCAAACAGCTTACGTGGACCTCTCCTTTCTTGCCAATAAAAGCTTTCTCTTACTTTCCCTCATCGAATGCATTTGTGGCTTGCCGTGGCTTGCATTTCGGACTATAATCCTTTTTTTTTTTTTTTTTTTTTGGGCTTTTTTGTGACCGGTAAGGGAATCTCAACCCTCGGCTTGGTGTCGTCCCCACCGCGCTCAGCCAGTGAGCGCCCCGGCCATCCCTATAGAGGATCCGAACACGCAGCAGGAGCACTGCTGCGCTCCCAGCGCCGCACTCTCCTGAGTGAGCCACGGGGTTGGCCCTATAATCCTATTTTCTATTCCCGAATAAACTCAGCATATTTGCAGATATTTTTTTTCTGATGTGTTTTTGAGGTTAACATCAGAAACCTTCAGCTGGACCCATTCTATCACAGTGACTGAACCCTTTGCTTGAGGCTCAGAGCTCCCCACAATCTGGCCCCACCCTTCTCTCACCCTCTGTCCTGGCCACTTGCCTCACTGTCCGGGTATCATGCCTGCTTGTGTCACTCCATCCATGCTTTGGCTCATGAGCTGCCTCCAGTTTAGCGAGATCTTACTCCTCCCTCAAATCCCAGCACACACCTACCACCTTCTCTTGACTTCCCACCTTTTCTCCTTCTCTCCTTTTCTATGGCCTTTAGAATTGGGGCAACTCAATTTATCGTTTGATTAAATGTTGTTTTGCATTTTGCTAGCAAGGCATTTATCTTGCCTCTCCCACTGTAAGCTTCTTGTTTTTATATTCCTTTATAGTGCCTAGCACCGAGCTGACAACATAGTAGGTTCCTATGATACTTCTGCACTGACTTCCATGTTTTATGACGTGTTATTTTGAGTAGGAGGCATTTTTGTGGAAAACCTACATTTGATGGCCAAGCCCTCGGTGTTACTCAGAGGCTCCTCTCAGCTCAAAAGAGAATATGAATTTGAACAAAGGATGAAAGGGAAATACGTTGTAGCAAAACCATACCTGAAAAATACCCAACTCAAGGGCAGTCTCAACGTGCTATTAAACACTACATTTTAGGTAGGTTTCAAGATGGCGGCAGCTGCGGCGGCTGGCGCGGAGTAGCTGAGGTGGAAAAGGTGGCCACTGGGCCTCAGGCAGCCGGGAAACTTGTGGACCTTCCTCTGGCCATCTCTTAAGGGAGGACTGCTGCTGCTGGCCGGTCGTGGGGGCTCAACGCCACTTTGCCCCCGGCAGGAGAGGCTGCCTCATTTACAGGCAACAGCTTTGAAGTGTGGAGCAGGAAAAGAACTGATTCTTAGCTGCAAAAGCGAGTCTTGAAACAGGGAACACGGCGCCAGGGCTGCTGTGGATGCAGCCAGGATCCCGGAGGCTGGGGCCGCACTGAAGGCGGCCAGCTGCCCTATTCAGGATTCGAGGTTTCAGGCCGGCATTAAAGAAGACTCCTGGGAGCGCCCGAGCGGCGCCGCGACTGAACAGCCCGAGGCGGCAGCGCCGAGAACACGGAAGGCAACAAACCAGAGACAGAGCGAGCGCCCGACCTGGCACAGCACTGTGAGTGATCCCTGGCACAGCTCTGTTCGGGGGGTGGATGCCCACGTGGCTCCCCACCTGCACCACCAGGCCACTCACTGCCCCGGTGCTGCCTCCATTTTCCCAGGTGCGGGCAGCTCCGCCCTGCTCGGCCATCACTGAGCCCTTTTGCTTGGCCTGGCGCGGGGCTTTCCGGACCCTGTGGGCCGGCCTCCTCTCCCACTCCCTCCGCGGTTCTCTGGCAGGGCTGGGGGTGTGGGGCGTCCCGACCAGTGTTGGGAGGGCTAGAAAGTATGGGCGGGCCGACTGTCACTCCACCACACCCTGGACTCCGGCCCCGGTAAACTTCCTGTTACTGGGAGGCAGATACCATCTCTGCGACCACCAGTTTGGAAAAAAGCCTAACGAATTTCTGGTTGGGAATAGTGTGGTAGGAGAGTTCCCAGGTCCGCTTGAACCTGCCGGAGAGCAGGCTGCAGGCGGGCACTAGACTCGGTTTATACCGGGGGGATACAAAGGTGAACAAGACCCGAGAAAGATCTACACAGTGCTACAAAGGCACCCAGAGAGACCGGTCGTCTGTGCCTAGCAGAAACCTGGTAGACTTCCTGGGCGAGGCGGTGCTGAGCAGGCTCTTGAAGGCCCAGCTGATAGACGAGGGGTGCAGAAGACACACCCCAGCCCAGCACAGTGTGCACAGAGGGGGGAGACGTGCGGCCAGGGAGGCGGAGACTCGACAGAAACCATACACCCGGTGGGGTCGCCACTGCACGATCTAACAGCCTGGGCCAGAGCACACGGAACGGGGAGAAGTCCTGTAAGAAAGTGAAAGCTCAACAGAGATCACACACCCTGTGGTACGTGATCCACCAGCCCAGCAGAGTACAAGCTGACCAGAAAGGTGGATCCCCGGAGAAGCCCAAGACCCGAGGCAACCACACACACAAGACACTAGAGGCCAACTGAGCAGTCACGGCGGGAGCCATACCAAATTGGCAACCACAGCAACATCCTAGTTAGTCATTAGTCTTAAACCGGTGGACTGTGAAACCCCCTGCCACAATGAATAAACACCAAAAAAAAGACACCAGAAATACAAAAAATCAAGAAAGTACACCACCAAAAGTTAATAAATCTCATACTCTAGATCCTATAGAACAAGAAGCCCTTGAAATAACTGACAAGGAATTTCGAGTGATAATTCTAAGGAAACTGAATGAGATACAAGAAAACTCAGCTAGACATCATGATGAAACGAGGAAAAGTATACAGAATCTGAAAGAGGAAATATACAAGGAAATCAATGTCCTGAAAAAAAATGTAGCAGAACTTGCTGAACTGAAGAAGTTATTCAGCGAAATAAAAAACACAACGGAGAGTTTAACCAGCAGGCTTGTCGAAGTTGAAGAGAGAACCTCTGAACTTGAAGATGGGCTGTTTGAAATAACACAAGCAGACAAAAAGAAAGAAAAAAGAATCAAGGACATGGAAGAAAATCTGAGAGAGATATCAGACAACCTCAAGCGCTCAAATATCCGAGTCATGGGTATTCCAGAAGGGGAGGAAAATGGAGATTCCATTGAAAACATATTCAACAAAATAGTGGCAGAAAACTTCCCAGGTATAGGAAAAATCACAGATCTTCAGATCCAGGAAGCTCAACGATCTCCAAACGTATTCAACCCAAAAAGGCCTTCTCCAAGACATGTCATAGTCAAATTGGCAAAACTCAGAGACAAAGAGAGAATCTTAAAAGCTGCAAGAGAGAAGCGTCAAATCACCTATAAGGGAGCCCCAATCAGGTTAACATCAGACTTTTCATCACAAACCCTAAAAGCTAGAAAGGAATGGGATGATATTTTCAAAATACTAAAAGACAAAGATTGCCAGCCAAGAATACTCTACCCTGCAAGGCTATCCTTCCGAAATGAGGGGCAAATAGTATATTTCTCAGACAAACAAAAACTGCGGGAGTTCACTACCACAAGACCACCCTTACAAGAAATCCTCAAGGGAGTACTGGGTTTGGTTCCTGAAAAATAACTACCACTGCCATAAAAACCTAAGAAAAATCTAAACCCGCTAGTACAATAAAAATGGCATTCATGAAGAGAAAACAAGCTAACAAAAACACTATCTACAACCTAAGGAACCAACAAACAAAGAAACCAAACAGTAAATCAGAAAGCAAGGAACAAAAGACACCTAAGACAACCAAACAACCAATAAAATGCTAAGAATAAATCAACACCTTTCAATAACAACTCTTAATGTTAAAGGCTTAAATTCCCCCAATTAAAAGACACAGACTGGCTGACTGGATCAAAAATCAGGACCCAACTATATGCTGCCTACAAGAGACCCACCTCACCCATAAAGATTCACACAGACTAAGAGTGAAAGGATGGAAAAAGATTTACCATGCAAACAGAAAAGAAAAACGAGCTGGAGTGGCTATTCTTATATCTGACAAAATAGACTTTAAACTAAAAACCATAAAAAGAGACAATGAGGGACACTACTTAATGATAAAAGGACTGATCCATCAAGAAGACATAACAATCATAAATATGTACGCACCCAATGTTGGAGCAGCCAGATTTATAAAACAAACTCTATTAGACCTAAAGAAGGAAATAGACACTAATACCATAATAGCAGGGGACCTGAACACTCCACTGTCAATATTAGACAGATCATCTAGGCAAAGAATCAGTAGAGAAACACAAGATCTAAACAAGACTCTAGACCAATTGGAATTGGCAGATATCTACAGAACATTCCACCCAACAACCTCAGAATATTCATTCTTCTCATCAGCACATGGATCATTCTCCAAGATAGATCACATATTAGGTCACAAATCAAGTCTCAATAAATTCAAAAAAATTGGAATTATCCCATGTATCTTCTCAGATCACAATGGATTAAAACTAGAAATTAATAACAAACAAAACTCTGGAAACTATACAAACACATGGAAATTAAACAGCATTCTACTTAATGACATATGGGTCCAAGAAGAAATCAAGCAGGAAATCAAAAAGTTTATTGAAACTAATGAAAACAATGATACATCATACCAAAACCTGTGGGATACTGCAAAAGCAGTATTGAGGGGAAAATTTATTGCATTAAATGCTCACTTCAGAAGAATGGAAAGATGGCAAGTGAACAACCTAACACTTCACCTTAAAGAACTAGAAAAACAAGAACAATCCAATCCTAAAGTTAGCAGACGGAAAGAAATCATTAAGATCAGAGCAGAACTGAATGAAATTGAAAACCAAAAAACAATTCAAAAGATCAACGAATCAAAAAGTTGGTTTTTTGAAAAGATAAATAAAATTGACAAACTATTAGCATGGCTAACAAAAAAAAGAAGAGAGAAGACTCAAATAACAAAAATTAGAAATGAAAAAGGCGATATTACAACTGATTCATCTGAAATACAAGGAATCATTCGAGACTACTATAAACAACTATACGCCAACAAATTTGAAAATCTGGAGGAAATGGATAAATTTCTGGACACACACAAGCTCCCAAAACTGAACCGTGAAGACGTAGAAAATTTGAACAGACCAATAACAATAAAGGAGATTGAAGCTGTTATCAGAAGGCTCCCAACAAAGAAAAGCCCAGGACCAGATGGATTCACAGCAGAATTTTACCAAACATTCAAAGAGGAATTGACACCGATTCTTTACAAACTATTCCAAAAGATTGAAACAGACGCAAATCTCCCAAACTCATTCTATGAAGCAAACATCATCCTGATACCAAAACCAGGTAAAGATATAACCAAAAAAGAAAACTACAGGCCGATATCCTTGATGAATATAGATGCAAAATTCCTCACTAAAATACTAGCAAACAGAATACAGCAACACATACGAAAAATTATTCATCACGATCAAGTGGGATTCATCCCAGGGATGCAAGGTTGGTTCAACATACGCAAATCAATAAATGTGATACACCATATTAATAAACTCAAACACAAGGACCATATGATCATCTCTATAGATGCTGAAAAAGCATTTGATAAAGTTCAGCACTCATTCATGACAAAGACCCTCTATAAGTTAGGTATAGAGGGAAAGTATCTCAACATAATTAAAGCCATATATGACAAACCCACTGCCAATATCATCGTGAATGGGGAAAAGCTGAAAGCTTTTCCTTTAAGAACAGGCACTAGACAAGGATGCCCACTCTCACCACTCCTATTCAACATAGTGTTGGAAGTACTAGCCAGAGCAATCAGAGAAGAGAAGGAAATAAAGGGCATCCAGATTGGAAAAGATGAAGTCAAACTGTCCCTGTTTGCAGATGACATGATCCTATATATCGAACAGCCTAAAACCTCTACAAAAAAACTCTTGGAATTGATAAATGATTTCAGCACAGTAGCAGGATACAAAATCAACACACAAAAATCAGTAGCATTTCTTTTCTCCAATAGTGAACATGCAGAAGGAGAAATCAAGAAAGCCTGCCCATTTACAATAGCCACCAAAAAAATAAAATACTTAAGAATTGAGTTAACCAAGGAGGTGAAAAATCTCTATAATGAGAACTACAAACCACTGCTGAGAGAAATTAGAGAGGATACAAGAAGATGGAAAGATATTCCATGCTCTTGGATTGGAAGAATCAACATAGTGAAAATGTCCATACTACCCAAAGTGATATACAAATTCAATGCAATCCCCATCAAAATTCCAAAGACATTTTTCTCAGAAATGGAAAAAACTATTCAGACATTTATATGGAACAATAAAAGACCACGAATAGCCAAGGCAATGCTCAGCAAAAAAAATAAAGCTGGAGGCATAACACTACCTGACTTTAAGCTATACTACAAAGCTATAATAACCACAACAGTATGGTACTGGCATAAAAACAGACACACTGACCAATGGAATAGAATAGAGAATCCAGAAATCAACCCTCACACTTACTGCCATCTGATCTTTGACAAAGGCACCAAGCCTATTCACTGGGGAAGGGACTGCCTCTTCAGCAAGTGGTGCTGGGATAACTGGATATCGATATGCAGGAGAATGAAACTAGATCCATACCTCTCACCGTATACTAAAATCAACTCAAAATGGATTAAGGATTTAAATATACACCCTGAGACAATAAAACTTCTTAAAGAAAACATAGGGGAAACACTTCAGGAAATAGGACTGGGCACAGACTTCATGAATACGACCCCAAAAGCACGGGCAACCAAAGGAAAAATAAACAAATGGGATTATATCAAACTAAAAAGCTTCTGCACAGCAAAAGAAACAATTAAAAGAGTTAAAAGACAACCAACAGAGTGGGAGAAAATATTTGCAAAATATACATCTGACAAAGGATTAATATCCAGAATATATAAGGAACTCAAACAACTTTACAAGAAGAAAACAAGCAACCCAATTAAAAAATGGGCAAAAGAGCTAAATAGGCATTTCTCTAAGGAAGATATCCAAATGGCCAACAGACATATGAAAAAATGCTCAACATCACTCAGCATTCGGGAAATGCAAATCAAAACCACATTGAGATACCATCTAACCCCAGTTAGGATGGCTAAAATCCAAAAGACTATGAACGATAAATGCTGGCGAGGCTGCGGAGAAAAAGGAACTCTCATACATTGTTGGTGGGACTGCAAAATGGTGCAGCCTCTATGGAAAATGGTATGGAGGTTCCTTAAACAATTGCAAATAGATCTACCATACGACCCAGCCATCCCACTGTTGGGAATATACCCAGAGGAATGGAAATCATCAAGTCGAAGGTATACCTGTTCCCCAATGTTCATCGCAGCACTCTTTACAATAGCCAAGAGTTGGAACCAGCCCAAATGCCCATCATCAGATGAGTGGATACGGAAAATGTGGTACATCTACACAATGGAATACTACTCAGCTATAAAAACGAATGAAATACTGCCATTTGCAACAACATGGATGGACCTCGAGAGAATTATATTAAGTGAAACAAGTCAGGCACAGAAAGAGAAATACCACATGTTCTCACTTATTGGTGGGAGCTAAAAATTAATATATAAATTCACACACACACATACACACATACACACACAAACCGGGGGGGGGGGGAGAAGATATAACAACCACAATTATTTGAAGTTGATACAACAAGCAAACAGAAAGGACATTGTTGGGGGGGAGGGGGGGAGGGAGAAGGGAGGGAGGTTTTGGTGATGGGGAGCATTAATCAGCTACAATGTATATCGACAAAATAAAAATTAAAAAAAATAAAAAATAAAAAAAATAATAAACACTACATTTTGGTGTTCACATTTTTAAAATCCAGCAATTTTCTGGCCACATACTGCTTCCTTACCCTCTGTCCACCACACAGAACTTTATCCCTACTACAGCTGGAGAACACCATACACAGGTGTCCCAGTATTAAGAAACCCAAAGCATGAAAATGCATGGTCATCACCCATGTAAACTGGATGGTGATTTCTGCAACACACAAAGGATAAATTTGCATTATAAGAAATACCAAGCAGGTGTCAGAAAACATGTCTCATACTTGCCATTTCAGTAGCTTGCAGCCATAAGGTTCACCCAGTGGCCATTCAATAGTGAGATGGATTGTGATCACGAAGCAAGTTCTAATGTCCCACATGCCTCTCCTTAGAGAGTGGACCCAGTGGTGGTCAAACATTATGAAGACCTTCATCACTGAGGCCACTCTTGTCTCAGTTTAGGGCCTCAGGCTGGGTTATTCCAACTCGCTAGCATGAGAACCAGAGAGAAGACTGCAGGCAGGAGAGTGTTTTCTACAGCGCTCGCTGGTAGAGACAGGTGCCCATGGTATTCATGCATATGGCGCCCCAGCTGACTGCAAGAAGCATCTTGTGGCAAAATGGAGCGCAAGGGCATCTAGTGCTGATCCTAGTTGTACCCAGCCCCACCCGGCAGCCACAGCTTCAGGTGGGAGAGACAGATGGGGGTCAGCTGCAGTTTGATTCAGGTGGGTGGTACCTGAGTCCAAATAATTTATAAAGGTTTCTGATCCCTGTTCTTTATTGTCATTCAAGTTTGCAATTCTGGTGACCTCAAAAGCGTCCTGAACACATGTGAAGGATTTTGTTACTCTTAAGAGCCTTTTCTGGACAAGAGAACGTTTAGCCTGCTTTGTGCTACGACAGCACTCTGTGTAGAACATACTTTATATCTTGAAGACGTAAAGGTGTCCGTCCTATCCAGAATGCTGTTTATACAAGCTGCCGTCAATTCCCTAAGGCACTGCTTGTGTTTGAGACACAATTTGAATGTGGACTTTGCGGACAGCACTCTGCAGATGCTCATTTGCACACATAGTCCCTGAGTCAACCTTCCCATGTTGTCACAGTTTGACTGTTGAGGGTCACTACCTTGATCACGCACTTTCATCAACTCATGAGACTAAATTTATTTCAAATGTAATAAACACGCAGTCCTTCTCCGGCACCATCTTGGCACTACTCTGCCTCTTCCCTCATATACGCAGCGAGTCATGCCCTGATATGCGCTGTGTCATAAGACCCGCTCAGCTCAGCCTTCCATCACGTGACACATGGCAAAGATGGGTTTGGTTCTCATCACTCAGAACTCAGTAGCACACCTCGGGGGAGGGACAGAGGTGGCACACCAGTTGAGAACAATTTCCTGGGTCTTGGAAAGGAGCCATCAGGAAAGAGTTGAAAAATACCTTCAAGTCTCTCTGTCTGCAACTATTTTAGTCTACTTGCTCTTCTGATCATCTCTGTTCATTGTCACTTTACCATCTCAGACTCAATATTGTTAGGTCCCAGTTTTTAAAAATCTAGTCATTCTCACATTACCAAGGAGACGCATCCCACTTCCCAACCCTTGTGTCTTCATCTTTCAGGAGATCTAACTCGAACCATTACAATGTTACAAAGTCATTACTTTAGTGTCCAGTGCTACTTTCATTCCCTAATTGTGAGTCCCTTCTGTTCCCAGTGTGTCTTTCTCTGAACTTTTGAGAGATCCTAGCCCTGAACAAAGTAATATCTCCATTTTATTATGTTTGATGCCAGAAGAGCAAGTTGGGGATCTTTGGAAAACCTTAAACCCCAAAATAATAATTTTCCAAAAGGGGCTGGCTGGTTAGCTCAGTTGGTTAGAGCACGGTATTGTAACACCAAGGTCAAGAGTTCAGACCCCCTTCCCAGCCAGCTGCCAAAAAGAAAAAAGAAATTGATAATAATAACATTCCAGAAAGTATTGACTAATTTTGTCAGTAACTTATTTTAGTTAGCATAGCTTTATTAGGAATTTCATCCACTTCCCAATAGAGAACTTAAAGTATACTTATGTATCATGTAGACTTGGGTTTGTTTTGTTTTGTATTTTGTTTGTTTGTTTGTTTTAACATTTTAGGCTTTGACTTTGAAAGATTGAGCTGGTTTTCTTCCCCCAAAGGAATAGCAATGTGTTGTCGCCTCCACTTCCCTGTGACATTTTAACTTAGAAACATATGGGGAAGAGAGGAAAATTGTAATTACTCTTCAAGATTTCAAGAGGAAAAGACACGATTTTAAAATCTACTTTAAATCAAAAATGTTAGTTATTATCGTTCAGTAATCTCTAAATGTTGTTAAATATGTGCTGTTAGAGCTTTACTGTCTGAAAATAAATTGCACCATATTTTCTTAAGACTGGATCAATTTCAACTGGCTGTTTATAAGACTGTCATAAGTTAGGTGGCTTGCAGGGCAAGAGTCCCGTGTGAAACTGACCGATGTCTCCATTCATCCCTCTTTTGAATGGGTGAAATCCAATAGAATTTTTCATTGGGGTCCCTGGCTTTGGTTTCAATAGTGGGTAGTTAAGGTTCAGTACTTAGCTAGTTAATTTTTTAAATGGCTGGACATGAATGAATGGCCAACTATAAAAGCCAACACTTACATGACACCTACTGTTACAGGCACTTAGTGCTGTCCTAAGTGCTATACACCTATCTTAACTCATTTAATCCCCACCAAACCACAAAAAATATGGATACTATTGTTCACAGATGAGAAAGTCTGAGATGCAGAGAAACGAACTAACCCAATGTCTCACAACTGCTTCGTGCAAGAGCCAAGAGTCACTCCCAGGGTCCAGAGTCTTAAATACCACACTTGAGTGCCGGAAGGAATTACTACAACTTCTCCCACCCAGGGGTCATCCTCTCGGGGTGATATGGTGGTTTTCATGAGAGAGGATAGATAGGAATGGCTGAGAACCTGAGAGACCATGAATAAAGACAAAAGAGTGGAAGTGAGTTGTTTAAGATTCCTCAGTGAGGCCAGCAGGGAAGGATCCGTTTCGCTAGCGCACTCATGAGTATGACAGTTCTTGCCATAGTGGCGTCCGTTTCCACCTGGCAGAACACCCACTTGGAGGTGCGATGACAGTCTTAGGCGTCATAATCAAAATTTGCCCACATTTCCTTTTCTGAGAGTAGAGAACCTATCTCACATTCAGAAACGACCTCATGTTTCATCTTTGACTTTTCAGGATCATTTTCAAGGATTTCTAATAAATTGCAGAATCAAAAGGGAAAAGGGAGTACAATCAATTCATGAAGTCCTGTCCTTCTCCTGTTCCTTTATCGGAGGGTGGTCTGTTTTCTGAACACGTACAGAGAAACAATAATTATTTGTTTGAAGTCTGTATCCAAACTCTAAATTTAAAAAACATGATTTATTGTCTTGGAGGATAATGGTCTGTCCACTTGTAGATTTATGTAGACTTCTTTGTATAAGACTGACAAGCAGGGGACTTTTTAAGAGTTTAGTTTGTCTTATGTTGCACCCAATAATTCAAAGCTATTCAGAGTATTTTCCTGAGTCAGGAGTCTGTGAAATGAAAATGCCACAACTGCCAGTGAGAACGATGAGCAAGATCAATACAAATTGCAACAGTTGGGGAGGTGCTGGGGACATTAATTTAGCATTCTGTGTCTGCAAAAGACCACATTTTCAGAGGACTTTGCAATACTGGATTAATGTGCAATGTAGGAGAACTTAGTGACCCTCCTCCCACCCAGTGTTTGAGGGGAAGGACCTTGTGATTTTGTTTGTTGTAGAATGTGTGGCCTAGCAAGTGATGCTAACACCAGGACCTAAAGTCATAAGGTTGTAGGTAGATCACCCTTTAAGACCAGGTTTCTGATATTTATATTGTTTTCATCATTTCTTTGGTGGTGTTAAGTGTAGCAAAGCAGAAAACTGTTGAATGCCTGGATAATTTTTACAGCGTCTGCAAGACCGTGTTGAGATATTCTGACACTTCAGGAATCATGTGTAGATTTATGCTGACCTCTTTATAGAAGACTGACAATTAAGAGACTTTTTAAGAGTAGTCTGTCTTACGTTGCACCCAATAACTCAGAATATTGAAATTGAGGTCTGATTTAATCAGTCTCCAACACACCATCTAAATATCCTTTTCATTGTCCAGTATATGATTAACGTAAGGAACGTTTTTCCTCACCCATCCCCAAAGTAGTTCCAGTAACAAAGAGCAAGAAGTTTAAAAGCACTGATTTTTTCCGCCTGCTTTCACATGTAGCTTTTAACATGAGCTATGTATTGATCATCAAATTACTTAAGGATCAGAAATGCGTTCCTTTCGTAAAGGTCTACAAAACAAACTCAAAGAAATGCACTCTTTTCGTGATGTTCTGCACAATAGACTCGTTAACTTTGCTGTTACTTCTAAGTCAATACGGACCACCAAAACCTCCCTGGTGAATGGGCAGGTTGAGCGTGGCGGGTGCTCCAGTGTGACTGCTGCAGGGGTCCCTGCATTTGCTCCGTTTCCTTTTGCTCTGCCTAGCGAAGGTGACCTACTTGGCCACTGATACCCGACATCTTCCATTCCTGGTAGAGTTCCAGTGAGGAGGACCCTCTGACCGAGCCAAGATCATCCACCAAGATATCTGCACTTAAGAGTGATTCCCGATTTCCAGCAATTGACCAAACTTCGGTCAAGCAGAAACATAAAAGTACCATGACTTCAAAGAAACCAGAGAAAGTGGACCCCGGCAAACCCTCTCCAGGTGAGTGGCTGGTTTATTGAAATTCACAAAATCTAAAATCCCAGTATTAAAGGTAACAACAACCAAATGGATGGTATTGGTTACACCTCGTGTCTTCCAAGTGGCTAATTCAGGTTTTGGAAGGTCAAAGATCCTATGCAAATGGTAAAATTAATCTCAGAGTAGAATACCAGGTCAGGGAGATGTGAATTATGCAGAGTAGCTGCCTCCATCGCCTAGATTTTCTGCCCAGTCGTTGGCTTTGTCTGGCACCCGCCTGGAATTGCTGCCTTTTCATCTTTCTTCACCCTTCCTGGGGGATAAAGGCGTGTGGCCCCAGGTATCAAGTTTTATGACTCAAGCAAGAGCATGAGGAGAAGCTTTCAAAAGCATCTGAATGGTTTAATTGACAGTCAAGAGAGAGAGCAATAAAGTCCTCCAGTTCTGGGTTTGTCCTCTCTGGGAGAAAAGGAGCTTGATAAATCCTCCCTTTTGTGCAATTTGGTAAATAATTCACTCTTTCGCTGCCTTTGATGCAAAGACCAGTCTTCTGCTCGAGGCAGAAGTGACTTAATAGAATCCAGAAAGGGGCTAAAATCAAGGGAAAGTTTAGAATCCCTCAGGCTCATCCTCACGAGAGCCAACATCTGTAGGACAAATTGGATTCCTCCGGGAACTGACACCTAGATTGGGGTGACTGGATGGAAAGGACTGCCTTCTGCTTTGCAGTTGGATGGAAAGGATCCAAACTAACTGCCTAAGAATTTGTAAATAGTGCGCAAATTCATTAAAATCCAAATCACAGCCACTCTCTAATCCTAAATAGCTCCTGTCATGCAACGACCCGTCCGGTTAAGTCTTAATGCATTTTTCGGAAATGGCAGCTTTCACTCAGATTAACCACCCACGTTTTATTGCTTTACTGAAGTCAAAACCAAATTGACTTCTGGAATGATGTCTTTGCAGGCAAAACCCCAACTCTTGCTCCTTATTTAATCAGGGGAAAGTATCATCAGCTTCTCATTTTAAAGACCTTTAGTAGGAATTAGGCTTTCTATTCAGCTGCTTAAGGCTGAAATAGAGCAGGTAAGGTCATTCTGCAAATATTTCAAAATACAAGTTGTGATTTATTGAATTGAGGATGATTTTCAGTGCAAAAATTTGAATTTAAGTTTAAATAATGCAATTCCACTTATTCAATATAGTTTTCAGCCTTCTTGTGAAAATCAGGTAGCTGTCATCTGTGGAGAAAAAGTCATTAAAATGAACCAGTTAGGCCCACTCAATGAGTTAGTCTGTCTGATTAATACAGATGTTTTTCAGACTGAGCAAACTCTGTATGAAACTTACAACACTGACAAAAAGGAGGAATTAATTCACTTTACATCCTGTAAAACATCAAATTTGAAGAATTAGACTGAAAAACACCAACCTTATAGGCAAGACAGCCAAGTTGGCAGAACAATATCTATTTCATCAGATGAGGGATGTTTCTTGTAGTAAGAGCCTTTACAAACCGCCAGCTTTATCATTGTATTATGGCCCTAGCCCTTGTCTAAGATCCAGGCAGCTGTGAGCTGGACTGTGGCCTGGTTGTCCAGCAAGCACTGCAGCTCTGGTGACTGATGTCACTTGCTACAGAAGCCAAATCAGTTGTGCAGCAATCTGGGTTGATCGAGAAGCTGACTAAAAGCATTGGTGTGTTAAGATCCATTCATTTTACACGTGTGGACTCTCCCTCAGAGCTCTCCAATAAGCATAGCAAAATTAGAACCTCGAGCCATGGAGAGAATTTAAGCTGAGTCTGTTCAGGAAAAGTCGAGTTGGGTAGTGGTGACAATGCAGGCAATTCAGATGGATACTATGCTGTTATAGAAAAAGAGAATTTGGTATCTACATTATGTGGGTACATTGAGCTTATTCACTAGGTAAATTCACAGTTTCCTGCTTTTTTTTTACCTCTGTAGAGAAATATTTTCCTAAATGATTTTGGGGTTGATCCAAAGTTGGCCGTGAGTCAGCAAAACTTTCCATGTTAGACCTGAGATTCTGTGCAAAATGGAAGCATCAAACACAGTGAGATCCCTTTGCGACATCTGACTAATTGGCTAACCCTTCCATGCTGTATTATGCCAGGCTTTTACTGAATAAAATCATATAGCTGGGGGGTGTGGCCTGGCTTTCTGCAAATCTATGTAATGCTAATCCATGCCATAAAAAAGGGGTTTTTCCTTGTGTGTGAAGTGCTATCTAAAAAACTCTAAAACAGCTATTTACAATATAGAAACTATTCGTGCCTTCTATAAATAGATTTATAACCAAGGAGGGTGTCAGATTCTCATAGTTCTTTGCACTCTACTAGAAGGCGTTCATGCATCTAAGTTCAGTTCATATATTTCGTGCAACTGTTTCTAGATGAGTTAACTTGTGAGGCTTCCTGTTATCTCTCCCCATGCAGTGGGGTGTGCAGTTTATGGGCGAGTGCTTTGGAGGCAGAATGCTTGAATTAGCATCTGGGCCCCGTTTCTTACTTGCTGTATACCTTTGAGCAAGTAACTTCTCTGCATCTCAATTTCCTCATCTGTAAAATGGGTAAAAAACAAACAAACAAAAAACCCAGATCCTACCTGCTGGGATTGCTGTGAAGACTCACTGCTCAGCCATTGGAACAGTCCCTGACTCTGTAACCATTCAATAAATCATAGCATTATGATATCTAATGCACGATAGCAGCATTTAGTAAGGAGAGTGGATCAGAAAATTTGTTTTCTTTGTCCTAAAGTTGTCCTCCCCTCCCCCACAATCTTTTTTTCCTTCACAAAATTCAGAGTTGTATTATTATTTTTTTTCCTGACCAGTAAGGGGGTTGTAACCCTCGGCATGGTGGGGTCCGCACCACGCTCAGCCAGTGAGCGCACCAGCCAGCCCTATATAGGATCCGAACCCGCAGCCCCAGTGCCCGGTGTGGTCTGCACCACGCTCAGCCAGTGAGCACACCAGCCATCCCTATATAGGATCCGAACCCTCAGCCCCAGCGCTACCAGCGCGGCACTCTCCTGAGTGAGCCACGGGGCCGGCCTGGAGTTGCATTTTTTAAATCTCATACATGAATGCAAGTGCAGACACTTTTACTCTGCTCTGAGTTTCCAAAGCAAAACACCAAATGGAAAAAGGGGAATAATCAGAAAGCATTCATCAAGCCAGAAATATGCTTTATCTCCAAAAAGGCATGGAAAGTTCAGGCAGTGAGTCAAGACCCAGCGGGGTCTGATGTGCAATTGATTCGGAAATCTTATTTCATGACCAAGGTGAGCACCGAGGCAGGGTGAGAAATGAGCCCAGCAGAGCCATGTGTTCTTATTTGAGCATTCTGTATGGATCCATGAGAGGCAGAGCGGTCAGCGTGCCTAGCAAGTGCAGAAGTACAGGGGTGGTCAGGGAGCTATGGGGGCCTCCAACTGCTGCCTGCTCTCAGACCTCTCCCAGTCCCAGCCTGAGTTGGAAAGGAGCTGCCTCTCCTTTCCAGGACACAGAGAGGCGTCCAAAGGCCATTGTGCTGTGGGGTTCTGGCACCTGGAGTCCTAAAGAGCTCTCTACCCCAGGGCCAGGCACGGGCCCTCTGCTTTCACCTGGAGCTTGGGCATTGTCCTGCTAGTTATGTGCCAGGAAAACAGATCTGGATAGAATCCTGTGAGCCTGCTTCCAAAATCCTGCCCTTTAAAACAAAGCCAAGTGTTCTGAAATTATCCTCACTTATTCTTGAGTTCAACATTAATAACCACCAGATTCACATTTGTAGGAGAATCAAGACCTATCCAGCCTTATAGTGGCTTATCTACTGTGAAGACGTGTTCTTATAAAACCAAGAAAAAGCAGTAAATTCAGATTTTAAAAGATAAGCATCTAAAATAAATGTGGTCTCTTTTGGGTTGGGAAATATTTATTCGAAGAACAGCATGGGAGAGAAATTTGAGGGCAAACCCTAAATCTTCATAATTTACCTTGCAAATAAATTCCATTAAAGATTTTCTCTGAAAGGCCGAGATTATTGGGTTTTCTAGCAAGTCCAATCGGTGTCCAACAATTTCCCAAGCTGTCTGACCAAGTCAGAAAAAAACAAAAACAATATAAGTGAATGCTTTTATTTTTATATAGAGAATCATAACTCTCAGCCCATTTATGATCACGCTTCTGAGGCAGAGGGTTTGGGGGTGTCACAGAGCCCAGGGTTTGAAGTCTTGGCCCAGGATCCTGGTTCTCCCACTTTATAGCCCTATAAATGTGAACTGGTAACTTCTCTGAACTCAGGTTCCTCATCAGTAAAATAATGAGTTATTACCTACCTCACCTGGTAGATAGGATTAAAACCCTGGGTGTAGACTAGGCCTTAGGTAAAGGTTAATCCCCAGTCCTTCCTCTGCTTAAAAAGCCTGTTTCTAACACCACCTACTTCTCCAGGGTTAGTGTCTCTATAAGAAAACTGATTGACCAAAGAAACTTTAGTTTGAGACATAAAAGAGGTGATAACTTGATTATAAAAATCCTAACTATGTGATAATCAATGCAGTCATTTATTTATCCAGTACCTAGGGGATGTTAGCAAATACATTCAACTGTCCCCACCTCCTGGCCAGGGTGCATGACACCAGAACGAACTGGTTTACTCGCCCATCACTTATTTATTCAGCATTTCACATACTACTTGCTTACCAGCCAGGTACTGGAATACAGAGATCAAAAATACGGGACCTGTCCCCAGGGGCTCACAGCCTAGTTTGTGGACAGGACACCAACAGGGCAAGCTCTGATCCAGCTAAGTCCCAAGAGTTTGTGGGGAGGGGTGAGTGGAGTGAAAATCCTAAAGAACGGGGGGTTTATCCAGGTGAAGAGGGCAAGACAGAGGTGCCCAGTGTGAGGAACTGAGGGTGCAAAAACATGGAGGAGGGAGAGAATGAGGAAGAGGGGGAGACACAGACATCAAGGAGCTACAAGTGGTCACAGGTGTTGTGCCTCCGGGTGTCTCCAGACTAGCAGCAGAGACATCATCACCTGAGAGCATTAGAAATGCAGATCCTCTGGAACCAGCCCAGACTTTCTGACTCAGAATCTGCATTTAACAAGATCTCAGGAAAATTTGTATGCACATTTGAGTTTGAGAAGCTCTGGTTTAGGGCCAGGCAACAAATTAGGAAGTGCACAGTATTAAGTTGTAGGCAAAGATCAGGTCCCCAAGGGCCTTGAATGTCATGCTGAAGGCGATAGAGCATCAGTCATCACAGAGGTCTATGCAAGGAAGTAGTGCAATCGCATTGGCATTTTGAGAAGCTGACTCTGGCTGTAGCATGGAGAAGGGGCCTGCTGGGAGCGTGGGGACAGCCAGATGCAGCCGAGAGACCAGACAGGCAGCAGCTACAGTGGACGCCGGGAGAAATAAGAAAGACTTGGCTTGGAGCAAGAGCAGAGGGGATAGGGAAGGGATTGTGGGCTTGAGGGATGCTCAAGGAAGTAAACCTGGCAGAACTTGGTGACTTGGACATAGGAAGAAGGTCAAAGGAGGAGTCAAAGAGAACTCAAGGGTCTGACCCAGAAAACCAGGCCAGTAGAGGCTGCATTTGCCAGGGCTAAGAAAGCTGAGTGGGTCCCATACTGCACGTGTTGTCATTGAGGTGCAGGCAGGACAGCCAGGTGGAAATGCCAGGGAGCACCTGGGTCCCCAGGTCTGCTGCTCAACAGAGCACTCCCCACTGTTAGTAGGAATCTGAGGCCCTACAGTAAGAGGTGGCTGAAACCGCAGGAGTGGGTCCCCTATGAGAGTGAGTGACATGAGAGGAGGGGTGAGGACAGAACTTGGGAAGAGAAGTGCAGTGAAGGGGAGAATGGAGGAAGACACTACAGACAGAAATGATCCGAGAAGTCGGAACCACTACGGGAGCAACGTGGGAAGGAAGGAATGGGTAATATTTATGTGAATCCTCTGGAGCATGATACTAAGGACTGAGCCCCCCTCCATTGTAGGAAATGGTTTTCAACTGGATCATTACAATGGTGGCATTTTAGAATTTTAACTACGTTTAGTCGCAGCATTTCCCAAACTTCTCTGATGATAAGAATAACCAGGGAGGTACTTTATTAAAATACAAGTTCCCGCTTCCTGTTGCTGACCTGGAGTTTCAGGATCTCCCGTGAAGGGGCCTGCAAAACTGTGTTTGGAACAAGCACTGCAGACGATCCTTCTCACGGAGGTTGTGGCAGCTACCTCGGCCTTGCTTCTCGGACTTTACTGTTCATCAGAAACGCCTGGGGATCTTGATAAGCCCCAGGGTCTGATGCAGTAGGTTTCGGTGGGCTGAGATTCTGCATCTCTAAGAAGCTCCCAGGTAATGTCCGTACTGCTGGTCTAAGGACCACCTTTGGAGGAGCAAGTCTAGCGAGAACACCAGACTCATTTTGCAGGTGAGGAAATGGGTTCCGAGGAGGTAAGCGGTTGATTCAAGGTGTCACAGCTGGCTTGTGGCTGAGCTGAGATTTGTTAGGCCTGAGGAAGTCACTCTGAATGATGACTTCATCAGGCGCCCATATTCTGCCTCCAGCAAGGTTGGCAGTTTGAGTGAAATGTGAGTGAATAAATCACTCACTTCACTTGGACACCTGTCCTCTTTCCCCACTTGGTTCCTCTCCCTTCCCATGATCCCACCAGGATCTCTCTGCTCCTTTCTCTTTTTCCAAGTTTCCCCTCTGCCATGCAAAGGCCTGATTAGGGCATGACCACAACCTCCCACTTGGGGCAGCTGCAGGATCGTGGGGCAGAGCGTCACCGAAGTGAGACCCTCCATCTGCTGCTGCCAGAACAGCTCAGTAGTCTGGTGGTGGGAGATGAGGAAGGACACAGAAACCTTGGGACATTCTCTGGGAACTTACCAGGGAAAGAACTTCCCTACATCTGTCAGGGATGCCAGAGACTATTGGCTGGAAAAGGGTGTGATGGTGACGCCACTCCGCTTGGTTACCTCCTCAGTGGCTCCGAGATCTAAGAGCGGTGCCTCCTGGGCAGGAGCCAGGCCTGCTGTTCCTGACACCTGGAGACCCCACCCCCAAAGAATAATTTTTGAGTTTTGATCCGTTCACAGACTTTTTTACGTCCTTTCCCACCATGAGTGCTGCCTCCTGACTGCTCTTTTTCTTTTGTGCAGGTGACAGCAGCGAGCACCCCCTGTTCTGTGTCGAATACTCCCCTTACTGCTCCGTCTTTGCTTTCCCCCCTGTCCTGCAGCCCGATACCAATTACTGCTGCCTCCTCCTGCCACTGGTGCCACCTGCCTCCCCAGTGGCCCAAGACCCATCCCCTTGCCTCCCCCCAGTTACCTCTCCCGCCTTTGCCAGCCGCCCACCTGCCTCCCCGGGCCCCGGGCCTGAGTCCCCAGCAGGTCTCTGCTACTTCCCCATCTCCTGCCCCACTCCGGCCGAGACCCCTGTGCTGTGCCTGCCCGGGCCCAGAAGGCCCAGTAGAATTTATCTCGTGTGGTAAGTCGCCTTTGGCAAGGCACACAGCGCAGTGGAGCCAGGGAGCAGGGGACCTCAGGCCTCCAGAAGGCAGGTGGACAGGAGCGGGGCCAGAGGGCAGTGTCATGAACAATACTCCGAGGTGTGGTGTGCAGGGAGCAGGAAGACGGGACGGCGCTGCCACTTTACTCGGGCTCTACCTTCTAGCGCTGAAGGAGTGAGCGACCAATAAAATCCCATCGCCTCTCGAGACTCATTTGATTTCTTAACTCCTGTGTCTGGCCCACTTTGGGAATGTCACCACCAGAAACGGAACAAGCTCTTCTGTGTCTGATCATACCCTTGGCTATGTGAATATGCACGTGCCGAGGCTGCCCTGAGAGGGTGGCACCGGGGGCAGTTCGTGCTGAAAGCACACACTGGGACTGAAATGCCATTCAGAATCATGCTGAGGAGGGACAAATTAAAGGGCTCTGTCAGTGTTTACATTCCCTTTCCTGCCTACTTATTAGGCACTACATTTCCTAAAATCAAAAATCCCACCTCCTGAGTTCCAAAATAAAACATATTTATGGTACATAATTAAGCTTTAATTAAGATCTCCTCTGGGTATGTGAGACAACACACATTTCCAGCACACTCAAATAGGCAAATAGACGCAGGCTATTATTTGTGACTGTACAGAAAGCTGCCTATTACACCAAGACAACATCGGCTCTTGCAATTAAGCTATAATTCTTTCCATGAGCCAAAGGAAGCAATAAATTTTTCAGAGGCATCTCTTAGATGGAATCTTGGCACCTCCTAGGCACCAGGGGTCCCAGTCAAGTGGTGTGGGGGAGGGATAAAGGTTCAGGAATTGCATTTTTCCCCCTTTCTCTTTTCAACTTTGTCTATGAAGAACTGTGTCTGCATATGGCAAGCAATGTCAGGTGGATGGAATTCATGTGAACAGTTGAATGGACTAGGTTCTCAGTTTTCAGGATCATGTAAAAATATATTTCTACCTTGTTTTTCTTTTCCTGGCCAAATTAAGAACTGTTCAATTAATAATCACAGTTTCCCAGCAATGTCAAGAGAACTAAGACAGATGCCTTTTATCTAAACAGCTGTTTAGTGTTTTTGCTACTGGGGGTGTCACCTTGCTCAGATACAGGAAGAGGTATGGGCTGCATTTTGGCCAAAGCAAACCACAGTCTGCCCCAAATTCACTGATAAACAGGATATTGAGTAACTAGTGACAAAACTCTTGAACACAAATGCCTCCCTTTTCTGTAAGACGAAGGGCTTGTCCTGCTACCTAAAGAAGAAATTATATTTTAGCTTCCAGTGTACATATGACTTAGTCTTCCTGCAGGTTAATATGTACTATGCCATGGTGAGGACTCATCTTGGAAAAGCCTCCGAGATCTGAAATTTGGTTCACCTTTTGTGAGGGTGAGATAATTAGGGACTTGGTATACAAGTTGAGTGTTTGAAACTCTTAAATCCATGTACACACAAACTGTGCAGTCTAGGTCACCTCTTTTGTGTGACTGTGATGACAGATGGAGAGGAAAGAATATTTTGCAGGTTTGCTTCTCATAGAATCTAAAGAGTATCCCAGTGAAGAAGCTGGCAGTACGGCCAAATTACATTATTATCTTTAAGGTCATGACCACAATGTCTTACTCATCTTTGTGAACCCTCAAATTATTGCACAGCAAAGGCATACAGGTATTTGTTAAACAAATTATAATAAAAAGAGTTACTATTTGCCTTTTGGATTTTGTAAAAGAAGGATTGAGGGAGAAAATCAGCAAGAACTACACAGAAACGAAGGCTGCTGAAAAAGTAATTCTCATCCTGCAAAGCCTGCATAACAATGAATTTCTGGTCAAATTCAGTTCTTTCAGGAGAGTGTCTTCAGATTTCCCATTATTAGTAGAATTGTTATTATTACTGTTTATGGTAGAAGAAACAGCTACCATTTTTTTTTTTATTATTATTATTATTATTTTTTATTTATTTATTTATTTATTTATTTTTTTTGTCTTTTTCGTGACCGGCACTCAGCCAGTTAGTGCACCGGCCATTCCCATATAGGATCCGAACCCACGGCGGGAGCGTCGCCGCGCTCCCAGCACCGCACTCTCCCAAGTGCGCCACGGGCTCGGCCCCAAACAGCTACCATTTTTAGAAACTAGTATGCACCAAACACTGAGTTAGGGCATTTATGTACATTATTGCTTAACTTTACTACAACTCAGCAAGATAGGAATATTCCCATTTTACAGTTGCAGAGTTAAAAAAGGTCACAGGATTCTGCCTACATGAACAGGAGTGATTTCTTCACTGCCAGGCCTGGTAAAACAATCTCTAGTTATTCTGCTTTATTACTTTAGTTTGCTGAGAACTTGATTAGAGGAAACATGGTAATGGTTTTGGACATCATTTAAGAGATCTGATGCACTGAAGAAAGCAGCTTTTTGAACAAGAAAACAAATAAAATACCTTTTATAAACTTAAGCCATCTTGGGTGTTTTGCACAACAAAAAAAATTGTTCCGATTTTGAAGTTCCCCACAGTTGGAACGGAATGCATCTTCTCAAGTCCTGCAAATCACACTAGGCAATTATTATTTGTCCTGCACGACAGTGTGAGGAAACATACAGACTGTCTAAAAGATGGTTCTCATCCTTAAGAAGCTGACAGTCTATTGGAGAGAAAAAAAATACACATCGAGCAATTTTAGAATATTTAAGTGCTGCTTAAGACCATAAATAAGCTGAAAGTAAAGGTTCTGGCCAAAGCAGTGTCAGAGCAGACATGGTGGACATAAAATTGGAAACAGACCTTGAAGGACCTCCTGGTGGCATGGGCTGGGGAAGAAAGGCCCTCTGGGAGGGAGAATCTTCCCATTAGGAATGATGGATGTGGATGGAGCAGGGGTGAGGGTCCTGGGGCTGTGGCAGTGTGAAGTTCTGCTGCCTGGGGTGTGGAGGAAATTTGAATGTTCTGCCAGGATTCCTGCTAGGAAGCAAAGTGAAATCCTTGTAACCAGGACCTTTGGGCCAGGTCCTGACTTTCTGGATGTGGCCTGAGTCCCAATCCTGCCCTTTCCCTGGTCCTTCCTCTATTTCTTCCTCAGTAAATAAGAACCCAAAGCTTCCTCCTCTGTCAGTCAGGTGAGAGGCAGGAGGCAGTTGCTGACTTTTGAGAGCCAAAGAGGGACGGGGCGTCAGGATTTGAGGGATGCAGCTTTTGGTGCTGGGACAGTGCCTTCCACCATTTCTTCTGTAGTGGTCTCTCACTGTAAAGCACCTGATTTCTCTCTCTCTCACTGTCCCTCTGTCATTCTCCTCTTGGTCAGTGACATCACACCTAATCACCACCCTACACCCTCCAGTGAGTATATTCTCATTTCACAGAACTTCCACTCTCTCTTTTCCTTTCTGGACATATCTACAACTTCTTTGGGCTCCACCAACTTGCCTAAGCTGATCTGACAACACCAGCAGCTCCCCTCTTCTAGTAAGTTCTCTGTGGAACATGATCCTCTCTGTCTTGGGGCACAGAACCCACTGCTTTCCCCTCCTAGGGCCTGTGAGAAGTGAGGAGACTTAGTCGTTGTATTAAACTAGGCCTCATGGGCTCAAAGAGAGGTTTCATTCCTTTCCTGAATTTGGATGAAAACGATTCACTCAACCACAGTGCACACCCCGGAACATTAACCCAGTGCACGTTCTGGAACATAAATCCCACGTGCCAAGAAAGGCTGTGCTCACATACATGTCAGGGACCCTTCCCAGCTTTACCCCTGTGTTGCCTGCTGACTACACCTATGCGTGAAATTTCTAAACTGTCTAAAAAGAAGATGAGCCAGGCAAATTCTCTTGGGGGGTTTAGTCCAGATATTCACAACTTAACTGCCTTGGGTACCCAGAAACTTGTAGAGATACATGGAAAATATTGAAACTTTTCCCTCACGTTCACACCCACTGACGCTAAACACATGTGGAGAAGATTCTCGAGATTGTTCATACCAATTAGCATCCTAATTAAAAATGCGAATTAAAAAAAAAATGTTGGGAACTCAGTCCACAGCAAGACTCCAGCCACTGTCTTCCTGTGAGTGTGTCATCCTAGCACGTGGGCAGGACAGAGGCAAGAAAAAAGGGGTGTGGTCCCCAGATGCTTGGAACCTGTCTGTAAGGCCATGTTTGCTGAGGATATAAATATGCAGGTACAAAATATGTTGTGATTCAAACCTGGGTGAGCACTTGGGGAGCAGGGTCACTGCATGTCCCAACTGTAGAAGGCTCTGGACAGTGTTATCAACAGGCCTGTCCCAGCACCTATGAACTGGAAACTAGAAACTTCTTAGCAAAAGGAAAGACACCTGTGGACGCTGCATTGCAGGTGTGGTGGGCGCTCATGCGTGGTAATAACAGACTTGTGAAGTAGGTATTGTTATTTCCACCTAACAGGTGGGAAAACTAAGGCTTTGGGAGGTAAAGTGATTTTCCCAAGCTCACATAGCTGCAAGGGAGTGGAACCAGATTTCAAATCCAGCTCCTCTCTGACCTCCTGGGTTTATTCTCTCAACTGCTGTCTCACCCCAAACATACCCTATGGCTGGGCCCTTTGAGCATTCTCTAGATGAAAGATGTTTTCCTGTAAAAAATTAATTATTGAAAAGATTTTGCACCTTTCAGCAGCCCAGGCACCAAAGATTTTATTAAGGAAGAGGAGATCAAACCTGAGGAGATTGACGGTCAGCCCAGAAACACACTGCCCAAGAGTATCTGGGGACAGAAGCAGACAGAAATTGCAGCTGCCAGCAAAGACACAGGCTGTCAGGAGAGCAGGTAAGACCCATGGTCCTCAGAGAGGAAGACTGACTTAGCTGCTACCTGGCAAATTCTTTTTGATTTTTAGATACTCATGCTTTCATGTGAGGGAGAGTGTGCCTTAAAATGAAACATTTAAAAGGTTTTAAAAACAAACTATATGATCTAGGTGTGGGGTTTTTTTCCCCTCCAAGAGGGGCTGGTGGGAAAGGGGGTGGGGGAGTTTATCTTTTATTTTTCTCTCCTGTGTCTCTCTGTGCATGAACGTGCATGGTTTGGAGTGGATTCCAGCTGTGCAGCTTCCGGAGAGGGCATTTGGGTGGTGGTGGTGGGTGGTGGGTGGCGGGGGGCGGGGGAAGATGAAGCAGTCTGCAGCTCTGGGAACATTCCACCTGCCCGCAGTTCCCACTCACCTCCCAGAAGGGGAGTTTGATGTCCGTGGCTGACAGACTGTCACCACCCACAGAGACCCTCTCCCACGGATCCTGGGCAATCATAGCGGCAAGATCTTAAGGTGTAAGAAATAACGTCAACATGAATACATGCTTTATTTCAAAGCACTCGCCTGGTGGAGACCTCCTCTTTCAAGTTTCAGTCCTGAGCATTCATCCTGAAGCCCAGGCCATGCTGCTCTGCTAATCGTGTTACCATCTCCTATGTGGCAGGAAGGAAAGGAAAACAGGACCTAAGGAGCCCCCTTTGGACTCAAGGGAAGCAACACTTCACAGCCAACCTGGCCATGGACCTGTTCTTCCACTTAGAGAAACCACTGAGCATCATACTTTGTCATTACCAAATGGACACAGTAGCCCTTATTTTTAAATGTGACATACACTGTGGTGGACACATAAATATAAAAGAACATCTGGATGGCTTGGTATTAGGGGCAATTAATGCATATACTCGGAGGGAATCTGTAGCGACAAGGCATCCACAGGGGTCCCATGATGGAATGCCTGCTGTTGGGAAGGACGTGAGCTTCAGGGAAGACATCAGGTCTAATCCTAGCTCTTGCTCCCAGCAGTGGACTCTTGAGTGGTCAAGTAGCCACTCAGGGCTACAGTTCTCTGACCTCAAAATAAGGCGGATGAATAAGGATAACGTCTTGTTGCATTGTTATCATAACTATACTGACCAGCTCCTGGCACGTAGGAGGTCCGCAAGTAGGCACTGATCTATTGTTAGTTTCTCTCGAGCCACCTCCCCAATGGCCCTCAGTGAACTCTCTGATATGACTTGAGAGGTGAGGTTCTTGCTGCATAAAACATCCCTGGACTCACGGGGCTCATACAGTCCTCTGTCTGCACCCAGGAGACACCCTCCATTATCCTGCAATCCACTGAGAACTTGTCTCAACTCTCTATTATACCCATGGCTCCTTACCCTTCCCCCAATTATTTCCTCACTAGTCTCTCTTTAGTTCCTTGGCTCACATTCCAAAGTGGTTAAAATAAATTGGAGTAGGAACCAGATATTTGAATTATATCAGTGAGAGATTTGGAGCAAATGTAACAGAGATACTATACAGAAAGCCCGTGCAATCAATAAGAAAAACATGAATTCCTAATAGAAAAATGGGGAAGGGACATCACAGACAATTTCACAGAAGAAACACAGGTGACTAATAAACGTCTTTTCTTAAAGTTCAAAATCAGTAGCTAGTAAATTTATATGAGATAAATTTGGCCTACCACATTGACTAATGTTTTTAAAGTAATACTTAATACTGGTAGTGAAACTAACAACTGACGTTTCCTGGGCACTGCTGCATCATATGCTATTGACATGGACTGCTGGCGACACAGTTATGACAGGGATGCTTTTGAATCCTAGCTGTAGGGTAATTTGGTACAAAATGTCTGGAAAGGAAATTTGGCAACATGTGTCAAAAGCCTTTAGAAAGTTCATAGTTTTTGACCTAGGAAATCCACTCCCATGAATTTATTCTAAGAAAAAAAAACACATGTAGACAAAGATATATGAGCAAGGATATTTATCACAATGTAATGTGACAGCAAAAACCTCAACACAATCTATATATTCAACAGTAGGGAAAGAGTTAAACAAATTATGATATATTCATATAATGTACCCTTATACTATAATTAACATCATATTATTAAAGAATAATTAATGGCATGAGATCATGCTCACAATGAAATATTTAGGGAAAGCAAGCAGGACATAAAGTTGTATGTACATAAATATCCCAATTTTGTTTTTTTAAAAAATGTCTCTAGATTAGAGAGCTCTGGGTTGTAAATTCAGACTCCTTCAGGGAACAGGTATATATGGCAGGAGAGAAACGTAACAGGGTGATGGAGTTTGCATGTGTTGTCCCCTCCAAAACTCATGTGGAAATTTGATCCCCAATGTGGCAGTGTTGGAAACTGAGTCATGGGGGCGGATCCCTCATGAATGGATTAGTGCTCTCACTGGGAGAGGAAGGTAGTGAGTGAGTTCTCGCTCCATTAGTTCCCCCGAGAGCTGATTGTTTAAGGGACCCTGGCACCTCCTCTTGCTTCCTCTCGCCATGTGATCTGCTTGTACCCTCGGGCTCCCTGCCACTTTCCGCCATGAGTAGAAGCAGCCTGAGGCCTGTGCCAGATGCAGCTGTCCCAGAATCATAAGCCAAATAAACACCTGTTCTTTATAAATTACCCAGTCTCAGGTATTTCTGTTATAGCAGCACAAAACGGACTAAAACACAGGGGTCATGGGGCCTGTGGCAAACCACAACATACATGTTCCACCTAAAGGCGTTTAATTCATTGCTCAAAGGTTGAGCCAAAGCACTACTGCAGGATGAAAACAGCCCGGAGGTCTTGAGTCTGCAACCCACCCCTGAGTTCCAGGGCAGTAACAATGGTCACCTGAGTTTTAGATTATGGGTAATTTTTATTTTCTTCTTCATCCTCTTCTACAGTCTCCAATTTTTCTCCAATGATCATAGATGACTTTCATAACCAGAAGGAACACAATTAAAAGTGTATGACTTTTGGAGTGTAGGAAGTGATCGTTCAAGCATACGAAGAAGTCCAGACCAAAGGCCTCATCTCCAGGCAGACAGGTGCCTGTCCCGTTTCCCTTTCATAGCACCGAGAACTCCTGGAGATGGCAGGCTCTCCACTCACAGCTGGAGCAGGCAGGGCCTCAGAGAAGCATCAGCAGCGTCTGCAGGGCTGGGCTATGAATAGCACATCCCTAGCGAACCAATTTGAGTGTTATTCCCAGCCTTAGAGCTACTGAAATCTGCTCCCTATTTGACAGACACAAAAAATAGGGTTAAGATAGCATAAATATAGAACGGCACAGTCTGCCACCTTTAGGGGAAACACACACACACACACACACACACACACACACACACACACTCACCCACACTCACCCACACTCACCCACACTCACCCACCCCCAGAGAGGCTCTGATTGAATTTTTAAAGAGGAAGGCAGTGCAGTGGTAAGGAGTGTGAACATGCCTTCCCTGGCAAGTGTCCAGGTTCTGCAGGAGCTGCAGCACAGCACGTAGCATGGGACTTATGCCCCAGAAGCCAGTGTCACCCCGTGGCAACTCGGTGGCTTCCAGGAAATGAGCTGACGGTTCCTGTTGAATTTCTGTTTCTGGTTTTCAGAAGCCACCCTAGCTGATTCTTTTGCCTGTTAGGTGTCTCCCCTTTACCGGGTTAGAAGCCCGAGTTACACGGGCTCTGGAGGAGAGAGGGCAGCGCCCCGTCCCCCAGGGGGCATATGTGTTCAGGGCATGCGCAGAAGATTCACGTTCCAGCACTATGAGCCAACCTCTGATGCATCTGAGGCCTTTCATCAAATTCAAACCAAAATAATCAACCAGAGCCTACGCTTACAACTCCTCTAAATCACTTTTTTTCTAAAAAAAAGAAAGAAAGAAAATTACCAGGAAAATTCAGTTGGTTACATAGAAGTGTTTGTTCGTTTGTTCCCAAAATGTGGATCAGCCCAGCCTGCGGTGGGCACACCAGCTTAGTTCTTGTACGTGCATAGCCAGTTGCTCAACGTGCAATATGTCTCTTGCTGATATGTCTCTTGCTGGGGTTTATAAAACCCACGAGGGGCCTGGTAGGAGAGCTTAACTGATTTCTAGAAGAGCCGATGAGTAAAGATTCGCGCTGTGTTGCTGAGAGTCCCGTGCAGTTAACAATAAAAGAAGCTTACAGAGTATTAGGACATTAGAGACTCAAATTGGTGCTCCCCTATGAGGCCCCTCAATTAAAGTGAGTCACTATGGACTTGGCCCTCGGCTGAGCCAGGTGCTCCGAGGATTTGCATGTCACCAGCTGGAGCTGTTATCACACAGACCTTCCCGGCCCCCACGGAGCCGGTCCACTCTACAGGGTGAACCATTTTAGAAACCGAATGATCAGGACAGCAGAGCCTCATCAGATCCCGCAGAATAGCAGAGAGGGGAACAGAGAGGGGGCAGGCCGATGTCAGGAGGGAATAAAGGTGGGTGGAATCAGAGAAGAAACTGTCAAAAAGGAATAAAGGTAAGTGCAATCAGAGAAGAAGCTGCCAGGAGGGAATAAAGCTAAGTGGGATCAGAGAAGTACTTTCAGCTTCATGCCCACATTGATTGGGAAAAAACCCTCAACAGCGCACACACATCACGGTGAATTCAGTGCATCCTCATTTTCACAAGGCAATTTCAAGTCCAGCCAGTTTGTTAGGGGATAACACAGCGTAGTCTTTAAGAACACAAACCCTAGATATCAAGCAGGCTTGGGTTCAAACGTTCATTCCATCAGTTACTAGACATCTGCAAAGTTTGTCCCCTCCCTAAGCCTTGGTACCCTCGATTATAATGTGGTATGATGTTGGAAACTGTCTCATGGGTTGTGAGGCTTACGTGTGTGTGTGATACACTTGGTTTGCTTCCGGCCCACATGGCATGAGCCCTCAATAAGTAGTGTGCAGTCATTGTTTTTAATAAGGCAAGTTTTGAAAAAGTGATTTCACCAGTAGAAATTCCTGCATTCCAGGGCCGGCCCGAGGCTCACCTGGGAGAGCGTGGTGTTGACAACACCAAGGCCACAGGTTCGGATCCCTATATAGGGATGGCTGGCTCGCTCACTTGGGAGAGCGTGGGGCTGACAACACCAAGTCAAGGGTTAAGATCCCCTTACTGGTCATCTTTAAAAAAAAAAAAAAGTTTGGGAGAGTGGTGCGGACATTCCCGCATCCCTTCGTCACTCACACTGCTTCAATTGACTAGCCTTAAAAAGAAAAACAAAAGGAAGAAATTGCTGCTCACGTGGGCATTTTACCTCTCTCTGCTCTCTACGTCTCCTCACACTTTAGGATCAGGAGGGGTGGGAGTGTGGGAATTCTATGATAGCCAGAGGTTACAAATTGACTAGCAGCTAGTGACAAGGAGGAAATAATGATTTTATGAGAGATTTATACTTCCTATTGTACTAAATAGTAAACATGACCAAATCATCAGTGCACCTGGGCACTAGCTTCTAGAGCCTTCATCCCAGTCTGCCAAGATAGATTGTACTTTTCTTAAGTTTTTGTAAAGCTCTGTGTGAAGTAGGGTGTCATAAATGTACGTTGAATGAATTTGTATCAGAAAGGACTGGTGGTTTTTGTAGAAATCATTCCCAGAGTGCTGGCTTTCCTTTTCAATAAACATAGAGCGAAAACCAGTATTTAGTGAGAGGTTTTCCCATCATCAGCCCTAAGTGGCCTGGGGCTGGACCAGGCTTCTTGAAGCTTTTGCAGAAGGAATTTGTAACATCGAGGTCACCCTGTTTCCCGAGAACCAGCCAGAGTTTCACAGGTGTACAGAGAAGAATCCAGAAGTGGTAAAATGAAGCGCACTGTATTCAACTCCTCTTATATATTTCAACTGGACCTATTTTCTACTCCAGGCCTTGAATGTTGCCTTTAATGGACTCTCATGCTTTGTGTTGGAGGGGTTCATTCATCCGTGGGCACTTTTAATAGAATGATAAATTTGTCTTTTCTCAATGCAGATCCAGTAGTTCGACAAGAAGGCCCGATGTGGGCAGGTGACACTAAGCTGAAGAGGTCAACTCGAGAGAGAAGAAACTCAGTCCCATCCTCACAGCTGATGCTGACAGCTGAGAACCCCTCTGAGAGACCCAAAAAAGGAAACCCAAGTGCTCTCTTCCAGAATGAGCCACATTCAGTCATATCCCAGGCCTTCCAAGGAAGAAATAGTCCCCAAGTGTTGAGGGCGTCCTTGGGGCCACCACTCATCCCCACCACCGTCGGAGGGCCAAGAAAGACACCATGTGGGTTTAGAGATGAAGATTTTTATTCCATTTTATCATTAAACACTGGGAGAGAAAACGATGACACTGAAGAGGAAACCCATAAAGAGGAAGAAATTCCGGTGGTTGGTATGCACCCACCCCGTTGTCCTTCCAAACATAAAAGTAGATTTCTTGGGACATCAGTCACTCAGGCCCAAAGTAAACATTTTGAAGAAAATGCTGAAAATCACAGAGGTAATTCTTTAAGAAGAAGTGAGCCCCGTCATGATTCAATAGGAACAAGCAACACAGTAGAGCCAGTGACAGAGCAGCCTTCTGTCGGGCAAAGGATGTTCCAAGGCCCCAGGCTGCCTGATGGGGAGTCTGCTAAAGACAATGACGGTGGTGGCGGTGAAGATGAGAAAGAGATGTTTCATTCATGGGACACCAAATCCAAACCCAGACGAGACAATGGTCTCAGTGCTGAAAATGTGTCTAGTGATTGTATTTCCACAGAAGACAGGCCTGGTACCCATGATTATGAAAGAGATGGGCAAGACTACTTAAATAGTTCTAGAAATTCTCTTGACTACTTTTCTTCTGGTAGACCAACAGCTCCAAGATCATCAATGAATTCATCTTATAACACTCCTGGATCATTAGTGCATTCCGCTCTGAGAGATGATATTCCAATAGACTTGTCACTGTCCCCTACTTTAGTTCACAGTTCAGACTCAGAGAGGAACTCAAGGTTTAATGTCTGCCAACCACTGTCCCCCACTAGAAATAGGAATCCATTTGCAAGGGCTGAAAATCACAATGATTTTCCACTAAATGATGCCCATGAATTTGATGTCAGGGGAGCAGAAGATGTCACTTCCACAAACCAACCTCTGGAGGCTCCATTGTATGCAGAAGATCTCTTACAAAATCCTCACGGCAGTTTGTCCTTAGTGGATTCTTCCAGCTCCTCTCCATCAGGAATGAACTCACGAGGCCACTTGCATGTGTCTGGGTCCCTGCAAGAAAATATACCTTTTACTTTCTTTGCCGTGTCTGATTTCCCAAATCAAAATGATAACGAGAACAGAATGACAGCCTCTGGATTCACAGATAAAAAGGGGGCCACTAAGATAAAGGCGGACCCGGAGAAACTCAAGAAATTACAAGAAAGGTGAGTAATTTTCATAATTTTTATATAAATATATATATGTATATTTTTTCTATTTTTCCAATGCTGAAATAAGCATCACTTTCATTCGAGCATCATGGGAATTTAAAATCATAGATCAGCCTTTCCTTGACATTTTAATGATCGCTTCTTTTGAGAAAATTGTTTGTATTTTGTTGCTCTTAAAATATATGTATATATAAAGAAAAGTTTATAGAGCTCCTGCTCAGTTTCTTCAGTATTTCCAACGTGTTTTTTCCTTGAATACCCTAACTTTAAGAAAGGCAAGTGTGCTAGATATAAGGACTTCTGACTGCTACACAGGACTAGCACATCTCATGAGCAATTAAGAACCAAGAAGTTTTTACAGAAAGGTTGCCATCACCCCAGAGAACAAACCATTCAGCCCTTGAAGTTCACAGCTCTCCCTCATGGGTCTTATTGCAGATCCAACCAACAGCTCTAGAATTTGAAACTTCCAAACTGAAAGTCCATTCTCAGTTATCATATTTACCGCAGTTCTGCAAAGTGTTGGGCTGGGCTTCCATGTGCTCTTTCTCACGCATGACAGAGCGAGAAACAAGATCTCTTTTGGATTGCCCTTTTCTCTGATCCTTCCTGTCTTGTGAGATGATTTGGGGATATTTCACATCTATGAAATTTGATAGTATTTAAAGCCATCATTAGACACCATGTCAGGTTTCTAACATTTCATTTATGATAGGTGTTTGCCTGATCTTGGCTTACTGTTCTGGAAATTGATTCTTGGAATATGAGCCCTCATCATGTATGTTAGAGTGGATCATTTGGGTCATTAATTATCCTATTGATATTCATTTGTAAGTGGGGACATTCTATGGCATGAATTAGAAATGTAAGAAGGAGAGGAAAATGGCACAGAGAATGCATACATACTCCTACGTATGTCTTTTATCCAACTCCAGTAATGAAGTAACTTTCCAGTTAGCACCACCTTTCCTTTTCCCTATTAAACAGGCTACCAGAAGACCACCCATGATTAAGAGTCAAGAGATCTTACACCTACCCTTCCTCACCTACCCCAAAACACAGCTTCATACATACTTGTCAGAAATCTGGATCTACCATCCCTAAGTGATGCCTTTGGGGTAAAAATAATTTCTGTTAAAATGCATCCACTTCTAGGTGCAGTCATGCATTAAACAGCTAGTATTGGTGTACTTAGTTTATCCAGATGCTCTTTTTTGTAGATAATAAATCCTATGATTTTATTATTTCAAAAATGTTCATTTTCGGAAATATAAAAAATATAGACTTAAAAGAAAAATCACTTGTAACCCTATCATCCAGAAATAAGCACTGTTAAAAACTTGGTTTCCAGTCTTTTATATTTGCATATAAATGCGATTTTAGTTAACATTGCATTATAATGTGCCTTATTTTATTTGCTATTTCAAGTCCATTTCTCAATGCTGCTTGTACGCTTAAAAATTTCCCTTGAGGGTACTTGAAAAAGTTTGCAGAAAAATGGAATTAAAAGATAATACAAATCTTTCCATGAACTTTTTGAGGAACCCTTGTACAAATAAGTATATAATATATGTACACTTTAGAGGCTTTTTAAAAACACACACAAATCCCCCAGACATCCCTGTGCCAATCCTCCAGCTAACAGAACATTCCTGACACACTGGAGCCCTCATGAGCCCCTCACCCACCTCATATCCTCATCTCCCCGCTCACCTCCCCCCACCCAAGAAGACCGCTCCTGCACTGCATCTGTCATTCCTTTGCTTTTTGTTTTGTTGTGTTTGGGTTCTTTCTGCTTTCTGCTTTTATCATATGTATACATATATTTCTAAACAATACGTTGTGTGTATGTTGGAACTCTGTAGAAATGTTGGTATTATTTTGGACTCTGTAGAAATGAAATCTCTGTTCTTCTGTGACTTGCATTCTCCCCTTACATCTTAGTCAGATGCCTCGTTGTTGACATTTTTGGCTTTAGCTTGTTCACTTTCACGACTACAAAGTATTCTGTTGTATGAATGCACCGCAACGTAGCCATTCTCCTGTCAATGGGCATCTGGGTTGTTTATTGAATGTTTTCAGCAAACAGTGCTGCATGAACATTCTTGTGAATGTCTCTGGCGCACGTGGGAAGAGTTCTCTGGGATATTTGTCTAGGAGGGGAATTGCTGGGCTGGGGGTACAATCATCCACTGTACTAAGTAATGCCCATTTATTGTCCCACCAGTCGTTCCTAATGTTGTGCATCCTTGACAACACTTGTATTTGATTGGCTTTTCAAATTTGCCAGTCTGATGGGAATAAAATGACATCGTGGCTTTAATTTGCATCTTGATGACTGTGAATGAAGTTAGGCATTTTATGTGTCCTTTTAAATGTTAAATGACCATTTGTGTTTTCTATTCTGTGAAATACTTATTTATGTCTTTTTGCCCATTTTACTTTTAGAATACTTTTATTTTAGGAGTCCTTTATATATTCTGGCTACTAATCTAATCCTTTGACAGTTGTATATTGGAAATGTCTTTTCCCAATTTGTCTTTTTCTTTAGGATGTCATTTAATGAAAACAAATTCTTAATTTTAATGTAGTCAAATGTGTTCATCTTAATTAAGGATTGTGATTTCTTTTTTTTTTTTTTTTGGCTAGCCAGTATGGGGATCCGAACCCTTAACCTTAGTATTACAACACCATGTCTAACATCAGAGAGACCCTGCCAGCTGTATCTTGGTTAAGAAATCCTTCCCTAACTTGAGGTCATTATAATATTCTTCATGTTTTCCTCTAAAATCTCTAATTTTACTTTGTACATTTAGGACTTACTGTGAGATGGATTTTGGACTTATATGTAAAGTGATTTTTAATATGTGGTGTGAGGTAAGCTTTATTTTTTCCCCTTACGAATACCCAGTTGTCCTAGGATCTTTCCCTGCTGTTCTGCATGGCCACCTCTGTCATACTTAACACGCCGATACATGTGTCAGTCTGTTTCAGGGCTCTCTATCCTGTTCCACTCTGTTTTTGGCTTTCCCTAATATATCATGGCATTTTAATGTCTGCAGCTTTCACAAGTTTTGATAAGTGATAGTGCAAAACCTCTCTCTCCACTTGGTTCTTTAAAGAGTCTTTCACTATATACTTAAGAATCTGCTTGTCGAAGTTTTTATTGGAATTACATTGAATCTATAGATTATTCTGAGAGAACTGACATCTTTGAGATATTGAGTCTTTCTTTAATAAACAGGGTATAGCTCTCCTTTTGTTTGTGTCTTCTTTAATACCTTTCATTATAGTTTTGGAATTTTCTTCGTAAAAGTCTTTTGTTTGATATATCCCTAGTTATTTGTTGTTGTTTGCTATTAAAACAATATTTTAAATTCTAATTTTAACTCTTTGTTGCTGATGTTGATTATATATTATCTCTGTGTTTTTGCTAAACCCTCTTATTAATTCCAATATTTTGTCTATTTTGTAGATTACTCAGGGTTTTTTATGTAGAAAATCATTTCAATTGTGAATAAAGTTTGGTTTCTTTCTTCCCAAACCCTACACTTTTTAATATTTTTCCTATCTTACAGCATTACATAAATTTTTAAGGGTGGCTTATTTTACACTAAATGTATCTTTTGTAATTTGATCAGTCTCCTTTTTGAGCATATTCATAATTAATTACTTAGAATAATTCCTATATGTGTAATTGCTGATGGAAGAGAATACACATTCTTAAGGGTTTTAATGTATATTGTCAAATTGCTCTTCAGGAAAGTTCTACACATTGCGATCTCATCACCATTTTATGAGAGTCTTATTTCTCCACACCCTTGACAATCCCAGGGATTCCCATTCATTTTAATGTTTGTCAAATGATTAGCCAAAAATTATTATCTTAGTTTAATTTGCAATTTTTTTTACTTGTTGCTTACATTAAACTTTTCCCATGTTTATTGTTAATCTGCATTTCTTCGTTTCTAATTGCATGACCATCTCCCTTGTCCATTTTTTGATTGAAATGTTAGTCTTATTTTTATCTACTGGAATATATAAACATTTTTAACATAAAATCAGTAGTAATCCTTTGTCAAACACTGTGCAAATACTTTTTCACTTTTCCTACTTTATTTACTTTATATTTTATGTATATAATGTTTTTGACACAGTGAAATTTTTAGGTTATTTATGATCAAATCTGGTAATATTTTCCTTCATGTCTTCTGCATTTGGTGTCATTCTTAGAAACCCTAGTGGTCACTCAAGTGTCCATAGTTATTTTCTTCTAGTATCATTATAGTCTTATTTTATACATCATAGTGGTTAAAAACATGGGCTTTGTTGTCTTATGGTTCTAAATTTAATTCCTGATTCTACCAACTATTAGCTATGATTCTGGGCAAGTTCCTTCATTTCTAAAAATTTGTTTTTCCATCCAGAAAATAGAAATAAATATATACTCCTCAAGGAACAGTGAAAATTAAATGAGGTTTTAAATATTTGTGTATCATAGAGTGCCTAGCACATGGTAAGCACTTAATACATGATAGTTATACTTAAATTCATATGGAATATATCTTGGTGTATGGTGTGAGGTAGAGTTCTAATACTTTATTTTTTAAATAATCAGTTGTCCCACAATCGTTTTATCCTTTCCTTACTAATTTGAAATGCCTTCTTTAGCATACACTATCCTTTTCAGTCTGTTTCTGGACTTTCACTTCCATTCTGTTAATCTGCCTGAAATACATACTGCATCAATTATACACTTTTATTTACTGTAGACTTATGGGTTTTAAAAAATATTTGCTATAGTAAGTCTCCCATTATATCCTTCTTTTAAAAATTTTTATTGCTCATCCTAGTTGAGTTGCACTGGGATCTCAGAAAATGTGACCTGTATTCTCTGTGCCCCATATTCAATATCTACAAATATGCTATGGCATTAGAAAAGGTTGTGCATTCTCTGTTCTCTCTTTGTCAGTATACATATATAAAAATATAGTTTGCAGATTTTGTTATTAAAAGTCTTCATAGTTTATTCTTTTCTACTGAAGTGGTCAATGTGTGAAAGAGATTTATTAAAATCTCCCACTGTGATTTGGTTTCACCCATTCTCCTTTGTATTATAAGAATTTTGCTTTTATTTAGTGCATTAAGGCTAATGATTAATATCTTCTTGGTGGCTTGACAATATACAGCCTTATACTTTTAGTCCTGAATTATATTGTCCATTAATATTGCTATATCTGGAATTTTTATTTTGTTAATCATATTTTCTTAATTCTCCAGAAATCCTTCTTATCTCTGGTTGTTCCTTTTACATAGCAGCTGGTAACATCCTCTGGAATCTTCCTGAGAATGACCTCCTCTATTCCCTGAACTATTCATTTCCTCTGGGGCCATGTGACTTCTTTCTCTTGTCTCCTCAGTCATGCTGTTGGTTTCCACATGTGACGGGTGACACCCAGTTGTTTTATGACGGAAGGAGCGGGCAGTTTAGTCTCAAGAGGAAGCTTGCACCGGCAGTTGTGTGCCTTGTTTCCCCTGCGATCCTCTTCCCTAAATGGGGCGTTTGTGAACATGGATGATATTCATGACCTTGTTTTTAAACTTTGGACTTTATGGAGAGTTTCCTTTCTTTAGCACATAGTTCTAGGGTGTTGAGCTGGGCAGGCACTGCCTCTGCCTTCTGCTCAGGGTAACTGAAGAGGGGTGGGTAGCAGCTAGCCCCACTGTTCTGAAGCAGTTCTTGAGCTAGTTCCCTTCCTAACTGCCCCTGTCCCATGTATTTGCACAGCCCCAGCTTGGAGTCTTTGGGGATCTGCCCTTCCCTTGCTCCATGGCTTGCTCCTGTAAGCACGTCCTGGGTTGTAGTCTTCTTTCCTCTTGTGGATGTCATCATATCTGAGTCTGCTTTCCCGGAATTCCTCATTATTTCTGGCCTGCCTGTTTTCCAGCACTATTGTGGATTCATTCTATATAATTATCTTTTTTGTCTTTTTAAGAGATTTGGGTGGGAAGGGGAGATAGATGGGAGTGCTTAGCCTGCTGTCTTGATCTAATCCTAAGAACAATCTCAACTCGGTAAAAATAGGATGTGCACAGAAGTAACAGTGGAAGGTAGTGCAACCAAACTATTAACGAGTGGTTACTTAGGTGTAATGGATTTATGCTTGATTTTTCTTTTCTGTACTTTTTTTGTCTCTTCTTATTTGTAAAAAAAAAAAAAAAAATTTTTTTTTTTTTTCAAAATAAAATAGCCCATGGATCCCCACTAATACCCTTGAAAAGATGGAGAACCTTAAGTTAGGAGTCAGGTATTTATAAACGATAAAACATTCACCATAGGGCCCTTGAGCCTCCTGTTTAGGTCTGTGGTCTTCACACCTGGATGGCTACCATAACATTCAGATTCTGGGGCCCCAGGTACTAAACCAGAATCTCTAAGGACGTAGGGCCCAGTAATCTGTTTTTAAAGTTCCTACAGGTGAACCTGACGATCGTTTATTTTTATTTGGAAAGATTATTTGTTTCCAAATGCACTCCTTCACACTTGCCTGAGTTAAAATTCTTCTGCCACTTTTCTGCCTACCTTCTCAAACTGGCAAGGTCGCACTATAGTTTATCTTCAACTGTTGGGGCATTTACTCCACTGAATACTTGTTCTTCCAGGTTATTTATGAAAATATGGAAAGTAGCTGATGTTTACTGAAATCTCAATATTGAAAATAGTTTTAAATTATTCAGAACATACATAATGGGAAACTATAATTATGCTCCTTTTCATGTGCTTCCCTTTCTCTAATGGAGCATGTATTTCTCTATTCAGAGCAATGTCCTTTTCTTCCTCTCCTTTGATTTTAGTCTCTAGCCAGTTTCCTTTCCTTGACCAGATAATCCCCAGTCCCAGGAGGATTCTAAAGAAAAAGAAAAAAAAATTAGTGTCAGGCTTCCTAAAAGCTCCCAACATGAACATCGACCGACTGGCTATTCTTCACCCACCATTTATCGACACCAATATCTTTGCTTACATATTCATTAATTCTGTCTTCATCAGACTCCAGCAGCTTACATTCTGGAAGGTTGATATCATTTGTTGGCAAGTGTTGTGTTCTGGGTAAGCTCACGTCCAGGTTTGTGGTTCATCATTCATCCAAACTAACATCTATTAAGTGGCTTCTGTGTACAAATACTTTGCCAGACACTGAACACACTTTACAGTTTGCAGAGCAGGTTCACCATCACCTTGCATCCAGTCTGCCTGCAAGCCTGTGAAGTGGGTAGTAGCGGTGGTGTTACCACCAGGACCCTCATTTCACAGATGAGGAAACAGAGTCCTGGGAAGATAAAGAAATTTGTCCAAGGTCACACGACTCACAGGTTTCAGAGGCAGGCCTCAAACCCAGGCCCCTGACCACGAATCCCATGTGCTCACCAGTATACCACACTGCCAACTTCCTCACAGTGTCTGCTGCAGGGAGAGGGGTTCTTGGCCTTAACCACAGTTTCTCTCTGCAGCCCCATGCCTCACCCTCTTGGTTTTTGGTGGTAATGCTGGTCCTCATCAGCTCACACGTATCAGTAACTGCAAAGGAACCTGATATAAGAATTTGTGCATCTCTTATCATAACTATATCTGGAGGAATTCTCAGTAGGGCCACAGGGAGCAGTGAATGGGCCCCAGGAGCCTGGCGGGCAGGGCATGGGGAGCAAAGCTCTCCTTCTCCCATTAATGCCCTGGGAACTGGTGTTTGTGGCAACTGCAAATGTGTTGACTCCTGGTCACAAAGGCTTGTTTTCCATTTAGTCTCCTGGAGGAGGACTCAGAGGAGGAAGGAGACTTGTGTCGCATCTGTCAGATAGCCGGGGGTTCCCCAACCAACCCCCTCCTGGAGCCTTGCGGCTGTGTGGGAAGCCTGCAGTTTGTTCATCAGGAGTGCCTGAAACAGTGGCTGAAAGTGAAAATAACATCAGGTAGGTGGGGAGGGAAGAGCAGCAAACGTGCCACCAAGTATAATTAACAAGACGCCAGTGTGGGCCTCGCAGCCTTGTCAACAGCTCGCTCTCTACGGAGCAGTAACTCAGGAAACATGGCCAAGGCCAGGATTCTTGCTTATAGCCACTGCCTTCAAATTATGGGAGGGAAATGATTTTTTTCATGTCTGAGAGAGGAATCCTGGCAACGTATGCTATTGAATCCTACGCCTGCTTGAGGCCTGGGCAGAGGTGCTAAGATCGCCTCCCAGGAGGAAGGAAACAGGGGCCGGTGGTCGAACCTCAGCAAGCACACAGGAGCCACGCCCAGCCAGGAGCCACGCCCAGCCAGGAGCCACGCCCAGCCAGGAGCCACGCCCAGCCAGGAGCCACCAGCAACAGTGTTCAGAAGGTCCCTCCTGAGAGACCCCAGCACACACGAGTATATTTCCTTCTGTTTGGGGGAGGGGGAGGGGTGTCACCTAGGAAACTAAGCAAAGCTGACTTTTTGCAGCAGGGGTAAGAAAAGAACACTGATCTGATTTTCTAGAATCATATTAGATAAAGAGATTTCCAGGGGCTGGTTTTGTCAGCTCTCTAGTAGATCTTGCAACCATGTATGAATCCCCTTCTCAGCTCCCTGGGGAGGTTATAACCTAAATACAGCCACTTCAGTAGGTCGGCTGTAGTTTTCTTGGCAGAGAACAGAAGGTTTCTTTAAGACACGGATTTAGAAATTAACGAAAAACATGGACATCAATGCAAAGAGCAACTAGATTAGAAAATAGCTGCTATGTCTTTCAGACACTCCTCCCTGAAAACTTTTTACCGCATAGCCAGACCCTGTTTCTCTCTTCTTCCACATTCTTCTCTTTAGTTATCGCTATTCCAGGCCTCCTGGGAGACTGGAGCTTTCCCCTGTCCCCATGGTGTGTTGCCGAGCTCCCTTACCAAGGACAGAACACCATTTAATCAGAGAATGAACACATGGGGTAATCATATTATCTGTCTCATCCCTGAAGCTCTTTTTCCACGTAATCACCTTCTCTAGCATGAGGACAGGACCATTGCCCAGGATGCTTAAGTGCATATCCACATAGCAAGCAAAGCATTCAGTCCCTCAGAGAGCAAAGAAATGAGTGGATTTGGGTTGCTAATGACCCTGCCATACAATGCTTTATCTTACTAGAAATTTGGGCCAATTAAACATCTAGCACAGAAAAAAAGTACCTCTGCAATGTGTTATGAAAATGCTGCTAAATGCTTGTAAATGCCAGTGCTAGGACGGATATGTTGAGAAGGATTAGATTGGAAGACACATGGGATATTCAGTAGCCTAAAGCATTACTGAATGATGCTTAAAAAAAAAAAAATGAAGCAAACAAAATGCAGATAAAGGATTACTGTTCATCCTTGCCCTTTGAAAGTCTCTATTATTTACTATGTCTTTATACCCCCAGTGGGAAATAGAACTGGGGTATTAAGCTGCACAAGCCTTATCTTTACCAAATAGATGGAGGTAATTAATAAGTTCTCTATTTTCGAATGCATAAAATAAACACAGGACATCATTAGTCAAAATGCGACAACTACACTAGGGGGAAAAAATGTATGACATTTTTTGCTTAAACATAACAGCCACAGTTCTGCATCTTCCACTTTTGCATTGGGGAATAGTATAAATGGTGGGAAAATACTGATCTAGAATGCATATTTTTATAAAAACAGCAGCAAAAGAAGCCGTCTCCTGTTTCTTTTCCCAAACGAGTCTGAGCTCAGGCTTAGGTGCTGGCCCTAGAAACCACCGTAACTAGTTCCCACACAGGGCCGTCACTCCCTCACTTTTCTCAGGTGGGAATGTCACCTGGGCGGGAGTAAAGGCAAGTTTTTAAGCCATTGATTGAAAATAGCTTCTGCCATCTAATTGGTCCTCATTGATTTACTTACTTAAACCTGTGTTAGGTCTACAAGAAAGAAAAAAACATATGCCAATATTCACTCTTTTTGCAAACACCTGTGTTACAGACTCTTGGCTTCTGTATAGCAATTCCAATTTTATGAACCATTATGTTTATATTTAAATAGAAAGCAAGACCTGTTATTTAAAAGTCATGGGAATTTCACTTATATGAAGCTTGCATAATAAATGATTACAAAGGATATTTTTCAGATCTCAGATTCAAGGACATATTTCTACAGAGAATGGCTGGTTTTAAATGAAGGTCACTGAAGCTTGGAATTTATAACACGCACAAGTTCACTCTCAAGATATTACCTGTCTAAAGTGCCAACACAAACAGATCCATAGTTATATGTAACATATAGTTCTTTATCTAATTTAAGGAGCAGATCTGGGAGCTGTGAAGACCTGTGAGATGTGTAAGCAAGGCCTGCTGGTCGACCTGGATGACTTTAACATGACTGAGTTCTACCAGAAGCACCAGCGATCCCGGGTAAGAAACACCCACGCCCAGTCTGACTCCACAGGCTAAAGTAGGTTAGAGGTGCAAGGCGGAAAGAAATTCACTCTCCCTGATCCAAGGAATCTGGAGGGTCTGTGGGTGGCACAAATCTGAGAAGCCCATTTAGTTCACTTCTTTGAGAAGATCTGTCACTAAATTTGGAATATCAGACAGTTGGAAATCTTGGTCATCCTGGGTTGAGGTCCCCCTGCAGTCCGGGACCAAAGTAGAAAGCTGCAGTGGCCAAATGGACACACAGAAATAGCAAAAAGTCTGACCAACTCCATGCCCAAATTTGCTGAAGTAATTTAAGTTTGATAGCAACAAGAGAAAAAAAATTCAGGGTCTTGGAGGAAATGGTCCCCAATTTATATATCAAGTAACTCTGGGGTAATAAGAAACTGCTTTACCTAAGGTTAATAAACATGTAGTAAATGCCTACTGTGTGCTTTTTAACATCTAGTGAATTAACTCCCCTGCGGCATTCGTATCGCCTTTCTAATATGGTGAAGAAGTTAGTTACCCTCAGGAGGGAAGGTGATTTATGTCCAAGATAATAATCACCCAATGCTCAGGCAAACCACCTTCCATTTAGAACGACATTGTCTAGTATGAAAGGCACAGCCACATGCAGTGGCTAGCTCTAATCCACATGTGCCGTGAGTGTTAAATACACACCGAATTTCCAAGACTTAGTATGCTTTCCACTTCAGCACGTAAGGAGCAAGGACGTCGCCACTCTGTCCTAACAGCAAGTAAAAAGCTGAACAAACTGAAAAATCAACAACTGTCTTAGATCTGTAAGAGAAGTGAGATCAAAGGGCAAACCAGTGCCCCCAAAATCGGAGAGACAGAGGCGGATAGAGAGAATCACAACTTACAGGAGCAGAGACTCCCAAGCGAAAAACCTCTGTGGGAACCAGTGCTGGGTAGAGAAACCTAAACTGTAATTAATGAATTGCTGGAGGCTCAGTGTGGGCAAGTCTGAGAGTCAGAAACTCCAGAGGGACCCAGTCATACAGGGGGTGGGTTCCCATGCTCTTCTGAGTTTTACCTCCAGGATCTTGACCAGGTCCTTATAGTGATTGGAGAAGAACTTCCTCGTGATCCTGACGGGGAGCGGAAGAGCAACCATTTTCATATATGCCAGAACATTGTGTTCTTCACAAGGTCTGCCCTAAGGAGAAACTGTCTAACCAGAGCCTAACCTAACTGGATGAAAGGAAACACCCAACTCCATCCCCCTCCAGCCATCCTATCCCACCTAAATGGGAGAGTGGTGAGAGGACCGAGAAAGGCACACGTGAAGTTCACAGTCAGAGGCACCAGCTCATCGAAACACTGAGGCCTGTGCAAGAGCTATAGAACACTTTCCTTCCTCCACATCTTCCCACCGCAGTGTTAAAGCCTAATCATAGTAGTTCCTACTACCTAGTACATCATGTCCAACTATCGAGAAAAAATTACAAGACATACCACAAAAGGCAAAAAACACAGGTTGAAGAGACAGAATAAGCATCAGGACCAGACTCAGATATGTCAGGGATGATGGAATTATCAGACCGGGAATTTTAAACAGCTGTTATTAATATGCTAAGAACTGTAATGCGTAGAGGAGATGACGTTGCAGGAACAGATGTGAAGTGTAAGCAGAGAGATGGAAATTCTGAGGATCGAAAAGAAATGCTACCGATGAAAAACACTGTCACAGAAATGAAGAATGCCTTTGATGGGCTCATCAGGAGACTGGACACAGCTGAGGAAAGAATATCTGAGCTTGAAGATACCTCAATAGAAGCTGCCAAGACCGAAAAGCAAAGAGAAAGAAGACGGAACAAAAGCAGAACATCCAAGAAGTGCAGGACAACCACAAAAGTCATAACATACATGTAATGGGAATACCAGAAGGAGAAGAGAAAGACAGCAGAATAAAGATCTGAAGCCATAATGACTAACCATTTCCCCAAATCCATGTCAGACACCAAACCACAAATCCAGGAAGCTCAGAGAACCCCAAGGAGGATAACTGCCAAAAACCCACATCATGACTGCGTTAGTCCGTTTATGCTGCTTATAACAAAGTACTGGAAACTGGGTGATTTATAAATGCAAGATGGTGGAAGCAGAGAGAGCAGAGAGAGAGACAGACAGACTCCCCTCTTCTTTTAAAGCCCTCAGAACCACGCCCCTGACCACCATTTTTAATCCATTCACTACTGCAGGGTCCTACAATCCAATCACCTATTTAAGGCTCCACCTTTCAATTACCATACTAGGATTTCCCACCCTCTTAACAGTCATAGTGGGAGTTAAGTTTCTAATACATAAAACTTGGGAGACAATTCAAGCTTCAATAGCTTTGGGGGGACATAATTCAATCCACTACAATGACATATCATATTTAAAATGGAAAAACTTGATGATAAAGAAAATTCCTGAAGGATGCTAGAGGAAAAAAACACCTTCCCTACAGAGAAGCAAATATAAGAATTACATTCAACTTCTCAGAAACCATGCAAGCAAGAAGAGAGTGGAAGAAATATTTGTGTTGAGAAAAAAAATGACCAACCTGGAATTCTGTACCCTGCAAAATTATCCTTTAAAAGTGAAGGTGAGGGCCGGACTGTGGCTCACTATGGAGAGTGTGGTGCTGATAACAACAAGGCCATGGGTTCAGATCCCTATGTAGGGATGGCTGGTTTGCTCACTTGGGAGAGCGTGGTGTTGACAACACCACGTCAAGGGTTAAGGTCCCCTTACCGGTCATCTTTAAAAAAAAAAAAGTGAAGGTGATATAAAGACTTTCTCGGACAAAGACTTAGCACCAAAAAAATAATGCAAAATATCATATTAATAATGTTATATGAATTGTATGTTGAAATGATATTTTGGATATATTGGGTTAATAAAACATATTGTTAAAATTAACTTTACTATTTTTTTTTTTCTTTAATCTGGCTACTAGAAATTTTTTAATTACGTATGTGGTTTGCATTGGTGCCCCCACTGCATCCTAGTGGATGGTACTGATCTAGAAGGTGCCTTGCACATTTATCAAGTGAAAATACCCCATCATTATCATTATAAGACTGCCTTCCCTTATAATATGATTTTTAAAAATTATTCATAATCATGACTGTAAAGCACATAACTTGAAAACTATGAAATTATTGGTAACAACCAAAATATCATCCTTCAGTGGGGGAGTCACTTCAGCTTTTAGATCATTAGGCTGTATCCAGACCTTTCTTTGCAAACTTTTTGACAGTTGAGTCAAAATGGTACATGTGAGTCTGGGCAATTCTGCAGTTTCCTCTTTTAAAATCCTAAGGGTAGGCTGGCTGGTTAGCTCAGTTGGTTAGAGCGTGGTGTCGGTAACATGAAGGTCCAGGGTCAGATCCCTGTACCAGTCAGCCACAAACAAATATAAATAAATAAATAAAGTAATAATAATAATAAAATCCTAAGGGGGCTAGACAAAAGAACAAAATATTGATAAGAATGAAGGAGATTTGAATAGCTCAATCAATAAGTTTGATATGATGGGCGTAATGCCATACCAGCATTGCAGAGATTGGGCATCAGGAGGCCGGAGAAAGAAAAGAGAAACAAAGAAAAGAAAAGGAAGGGAAGAGAAGGAAAAGGAAGGAAGGAAGAAGAGGATTTCTTGAGAAATAAATTCAGCATTTGAGGCCTGAGGGTTTCCATCACTCAGTCATAACCCGCAGGCAGTAAGATCTGCGATGAGAAACAGAGCGACTCATATTATTGGCCACGGAGCATGTTGGACTCAAATATTGAAAGGAACCAGGCCCTCGGAGTGCCTGAGGTCAGGGTGCCAGCCAGGGTGCAGACAGGGTCATCTCAAAAAAATAGATCATTTCAGGAAATGGAAACTTGGGCTTCCTAAGAAGGCCATGTCTGGATGAGGCTGGGTTACCCACCGTACCCCCAGAATCACCAGCACTGAAGTCTGGGGCATGCCTTCTCTAGTAGAGACCCTTTGGTCTTAAGCATTTCCACGTCGTGCTCCCTCTGCCAAGCTGTGGCCACCATATGCTATTCAAGTACCAGTGGCATTTGTAGAATTGACCTGATAGCAGCAAAATTTTCCAGTTGTACTAAAATGTTTGCACTCCTGTAGCCTGAGGCAGCCTGTCCCACTGAGGAGCTCGTCCGCTTGGACTCAGATCTGGTCCTAAATCCTATTCCCTTCCCCAGAGTTGACCTTGGGGAAACTATGTCAACTCCTGGACCTCAGCTCTGTCCTCTGTAGGAAGTAGGAGAGGATCATTCCCACCTCTCAGGGTTGTGTGTAGGAAAGGACACAAGGACATTAATTAATTCCACGGCTGCACAGACCAGGCTCTGGGTGAATGACAACTGCCATATTACTGTCACAGAGATGCCCGACCTCTTGGGCACTCGGGGGAGAAAGCTGAGAGCACCAGGGAGCAGGCTGGCGTCCATCACTGAACAGAGAGAGCCAGCGGCCCACACCAGGGCCACACCCATACCCTAGGCCCACACTGCATCCTCCCAATGCAGATAACTGGCTACAAGCGCATTCTAGAAAGAACTGCCAGAGTAATTGTGTCGGCTGGGTCTGGGCAGGGAAGAGAAGATGGTCCATCCCACAGGGGTGAGTGACGAGAGCTGGACGAAGGGCTGAGATGTGGGCAGCAGAAGAAAGTGGCGGGGAATGAGGGACATCCTGGGACTCGCAGGGTGACCACCCCCAGGCCTGAAGTGACGAGGGGAGGGGGCGCTTACCAGGATCAAGAGAGCTGTCGCTACCGGGGACACTCTGCCACGCCACTGCCCCGCGGAGAGGGCGCGGGAGGGACAAACACCAGCCCCTCTCCTCCTGGCCCCCAGCCTCCAAGGGCAGCAGAGGGCGAGGGGGCCTCTGGGTCCCCAGGGCTCGGCCTCTAGGCCACAGGGCGGGGTGGGGGATGGAAAACGTCCAGCACGGTCATTACTCTACGTGGAAGCAGAAAAGATTTTGAATTCGCCTCAGTGAGAGCTTGACAGCCCATCAAAGCCTCCTGAAAATGTCCTTTATTATAATCACAGGTGGAAGCTAGAGTGACAGACCCCCCTGGTGGGAGAACCCCGGCCACGAGAACCAGCACTGCCTGCTGACGGGAAGCAGGCGAGGGCCCTCAGCCCCCGGCAGCTCTGACCGTGCCACGGCCTCTGTGAATTTCATGTGTCTGTTTGCTGACAGTCTGTGTTAAAACTCCACACTCAAGGCAAGTGTGGCCTAGACAAGCTCAGAAACTCTCCATGCATAAAGACCAAAGTGACTGTGGCTTAACTCAAACACATCTAAGATGTAATCGAACCTCAGCTCATCCCCCAGGGACTGTGAACCCACCGAGGGAACAAACCCATTGGGGAGGCCCCCAGCCTGGCCGTGTTCCACCCCCTGCAACCTTGAGCTCACCTGGGCCTCTTTTTCTTATATATTTTCCCACTTAGATTTTTCTTCTTTTCTTTAATTACAAAGACCACGCCGAAATCTCCCATAATTTACCACCCAAGATAACGTTTAACATTTAGCTGCAGGTCATTTTTTTTTCTATTAAAATGCTGATGCCCAGGCCCAACCCCAGAGATTCTGATTTCATTGTTCTGGGATGGAGCCAGGTATCAATTTTGTTTTAATTGTGGCAAGATACACATAACGTAGAAATTTAACTAACTTGGAAAACACTTCTTGAGCCCCTACTGTATGTCAGAGACTGTGTGGGGGATACCCTGGTACACAAGACGGACACAGCTGTGGCCTCCTAAGGAGAAAGGCCTGAACCGAGCGGTAACCGAGGCACAGGAGGGTCAGAACAGGGCATGCGTGGGTGCTGTGGGCACAGCTGCAGAGGGTCTCCCTGGTCAGGCCTCCCTGCAGAAGAGACGTTCAAGACCAGGCAGGAGAAAAGGGAGCGAGCCCCCTATCCTCACACCCCTGCGGGCAAAGTCAGAGACATGTGAGGCAGATACCTCACTTGGGATCCCACCAGCGCAGGGTGTGCCCTTCAGGTGGCCTGTCAGCACTGTCGGTGACCTTTGAGGGTACGGAGGGGCTCTCACAGAGCACGTTTCCCTGGTTTGGTTCTATACATCTGGGCAGGGGCAGGGCAAATGCTGCCCATGGGCCCTAACAGGGCACTGAAATCTGATTACCCCTACGTCTCTCAGACATTGGGTGGTTCCAATGACCCCTGTGGGGTCAAGGCTTGTTATTACACCTCAAGCAGCTGGATTAGGAACTCCTAGAGGCTGTCAGGAGAGTGGCCCCATGACACTAAAGCAGCTGTGGGCCCCAGGACCTGGATTAAGCTCTTTTGGGATCCTGGCACCTGGTGGTCCATTTATAGGCCTGTCAGGGCCGATGGCAGCATGGCCCTCCGTCCCTCCTTGCGGACGCCTGAAAATTAAGCCCAACAGGCCTTCAGCACCCACCGGCCACCTCTTGGTAGAGCTGCATGTGAAGCAGCCCTGCGTTTCCTCCTGTGAGTATTCACTGTGACCTGGAAGTAGGACTCGCTTGATTCTGGTTGGGCACTTGGTTTTTGAGTGGAAGGAGGAACTCTGGATAGTAACATGAACTCCAAAATGAGCCAGGTTTAAGAAAAGCTTGAGGTATTGATGTTCTGCTCCGTACCCCACAAACACGTATAATCAATTATGTTTCGAAAAAAGTTAGAAAGTTTAGATCACAGATTATACACTGAAATATCACAGAGGCCAGGAAGGTAACAAGTGATTGAAATCTTCCAGGTAGCATGCAAATGGGAGTGGTGGCAGCTGTGGCACAATGGAGAGCACTCTGACCCAACCCAAATAAAGATGCTCACGTCCGTCCTTCCGTCCTTCCGTCCTTCCTACCAGAGCACATCCACAGGCCAGATTCCGCTTATTGGCTACCAACTGTTGACCCTTAGTTTAGAGCAGCAATTGTCAAAGATGGCTGGTAACATCAGCATCGTTTGTGAGCTCATCAGAAAAGCACATTCTTGGGCCCCACCCCGACCCCTGAATCAGGAACTCTGGGTGAGGAAAGGGGTGGGGTCAGCCACTGTGTTTTAAAAGGCCCTTTCGGAATTTCTGATACATGTTAAAGTTGGAGCTACTAAATTCAAAAGTCATGGCTGAATGGGCCACTGTCTATTCCAGAATTGTACGTTTTTTTTCTCACTGTCTCATCTGTGTGCATATTTATTGAGCATGCACTGTATACCAGGCACTGGGCCAGGCACTGGGAGTTCAGGAACAAACAAGACAGATGTAGACCTTACCCTCACCCAGACAATTTACCTGGAATCTTATCTTTAATTCTTGCCTCTTGTAGGATATTTTTGTTTTGCAAAATACCACATCCACCTGTGTTAATTCACTTTACCCTAACACCTTGGGGAAACAGGCAGAACAGAGGGTACTTCTTCTCATTTATAAATGGAGTCACTTTGCCTCTGCAAAGATTTACAAAACTCTTTGCCCAAAGTCGCAGTGCTCAGCGGCCCCAGGCTGCCCGCCTTACATGGCAGCACTTTCCGTGGAAGGTGCGCTCTGGGGGCACCCGTGCCTGGAGATGTGCTCCTGCCGTCTTTGCTCTGCTGCACAGGAGGGTCTCAGGGGATCTCTGGCTGTGACTGTCCTCCATCTCAGCCAAGGGCAGATGTCCTTGGACACCCTCAGTCACCTAATCACCCTCAGACCTGGGTGCCTCTCTTGAACATAATTGAAGACTTGATAGATCGTTCAGCCAGGCTCTCAGCTTCTTTGAGTGGATTGTATTGAGAGTTTCCATCGGTAGCAAATCTCTCAGGCAAAATGAATATTCACAAAATGAAGGGGGTGGGGCAGGAGCAAAGCAAGGAAAACAGCGGGGGCTGAGCTCTCCAGCCCTCCTGTCCACTGCTTCACAGGCCTCCTCACTTTCAAGTGTCCCCACCGCCTCCTGCCACCCCCATTCCCGCCAGTCGGCACTAAGGAACTGACCCCGCGTGGGAGTCCAAGTGTGATGTGATCGGGTCAAGGGAGGGGTGGGTCAGGAGTAGCTCTGATCAATAACGCTCCAAAATCTAGTTCATCTGGCCCTTGCCGGACAAATACCATGGAACTCTCCCAGTTGACAAAGCCCTCCCACTTGTGGCTGGGGAGTATAAAGGGTGACTCTGGGTGGACTATCAAACGCCTGCTCTGATTGGTCTGCAGAGCCCTTTGTCGCGCATCACCAGCTCTGCAAAGGGCGTGCATAAAGGAGCCAGCAGCGAGATTTATGGCACCGCGTGACAGGTTCCCTCCCACAGACCAGAGAAGAGACACAATCTGCTAGAAGTGACTTTTCAAATTATCTGCAGAAAACATTAGTGGATATTTTCCCATCTGCATGCCTCTGGGCCTTATTGAGTCATAAAAAGTAAATGATTTCCCGAATGCTTTGACAAACCTGATAGTTCCAAGCCATTTTCTAGCTGATTGATCTGCCATTATGCATCAGAGTGTTTCTGAGCATAAAGACTCACTGGCGAAGACAGCACTGGAGAGAAAACCCTCGGCTGATTGCAGGAGGAAGCCATGGCCGAGAAAAACCAACAAGGGACAAGGCTTGGTTGGTGTGGAGGGGCTGAAAAGCACATTGGGAAGGCTTCCCAGAGGAGGCGGCTTGCGAGACAGTCCTTAAAGCAGCTGGTAGGCGTTGGCTCATGGGGAAGGTGAGAGGAGGCAATTAAAACAGAAAAAGTGAAAACAAGCAGCTTGCTATGTGCTGGCTCTAGGCCAAGGTCGGCAGAGCACAGAAAACACGACCAAAGGCTAAAAATAGGAAGCTAAGTACAGCAGACTTGAACTGTTAAAGAAGGACACATAGAACAGTGGAGGGGCCTTGACAGCAGTGACCTTGGGGCCAGTTGTCACCAAGATCCGGAATTGGCCCTGAATCAGAGGGAAGAGTACATCGATCCTTGCTTGACTTCTGCACCTTTTCTGGCAGCTGTTTGGATCTGGAAGAGGCGTGTTCTGTGCCAGCTTCCTGAGCTGCCCTTGATCTAATGGGAACGGGGAGATGGGCTAGCGAAAGGCCCCAGCTGCTGCAGGAAGGAGGAAGATGAGATGCTGAAGTGATCACTGTGTCAAGTCCACACTTTATTATCCTGAGCAGAGTCACAGTTCCAACCTTTTCCAGGACTGATGTAAAGGGCCATGACCTCTGCTGGGGATTTTAGTCCCCAGGGGCTGGGTGGCTTCCTGAGTACCACCTGGCCCATCCCAGAGCCCACCTGCCCATGGGGATTGGCATGAGGACAGATGGAAGATTAAAGGGCCTTCCCTGCCTTCTCCGGCAGAGGGGAAGGAGTCGTTACTAATGCCTCTGATTTAGTTAAGGTCTATGAAGGGTCCAAAGAGTGAGGCCTCGCATGCAGCACGGCCAGAGAAACTGAGAACAGAGGCACCGTGGCTGTAGCACCTGTTCCAGGCACCAGTGAGGAAAATAAAACACAACCCACCTGTCTCAGTCCATTTTATGCTGCTATAACAGGATACCACAGACCGGGTAATTTACAATGAACAGAAATATATTTGGCCATGGTTCCAGAGTATGGGAAGTCCAAGAGCATGGCGCAGGCATCTGGTGAGGGCCCCCATGCTGTGTCCTGCCATGGTGGAAGGCAAGAGAGGCCAAGAGCAAGCGAGAGATCAAACTCGCAGCCTCAAGCCCTTTTCCAATTGGCATGAATCATTCATGAGGGTGGAGCCCTAAAGACCTAAAAACCCCCCATTACTCCCAACACTGTTGCAGTGGGGACCGAGTTTCCAACATATGCTTTTTAGGAGACACATTCAAACCATAGCACCACCCCTCAAGAAAAAGCAGAAACATTAAAAAGTGCAAGATGCAGTGTACAAAATAAAAACAAATGCTTAGGAGTTGGAGAGTAAAGGGATTGGGCAACTGAGGTTCATCAGGAAGGCTTCTGCAAGGCAGTGACATCTGTGACAGCTGTAAGGATGTATGGACATGGTCTGGTGGAAGGTCAGGAGAGGAGCATTTGTGAAAACAACAGACCAAACAAGGCAGAGCACGAGCAAAGACCCTGAGGTTCCAGATGCCATCCAAGACCCTGCCTGGGCAGATGCTCTCTGGGGGTTAAATGATAACAGATCAGCTGGGGGGAGGGTGGGGCCTTAGGTGAGACCATTATTAAGCCCAGTTGTGAAGGGAGAAATGTACAGAACTAAAGCCTGGAGCTCTCCCTCTGTGCAAAAGAGGGATCCAAGAAAATAAAGCACCCCCATGTCATCTGTGTCCAAGATTCTCCCACAGAAAACTAAGACATAGATCTCATCCTGTCTAGTCCTGCTCAAAGAAACCAGTAGCTCCACGCATACATACAGCATGACGTCCAGACTCCTCAGTACTGCCTATTCTCCCCACCTTACCATCCCCCCAGCCCGTGCCAAAAAGATTTTTTTAAATCTGGAACAAACACCCTCCCCATATATCATGCCAGTGAGTAGGGGATTTTGCCCACCACACGCTTCACTCTCTCTGCACCTGTTCTTGGCTGGCATTGAGGGTCTCTGTCGGAAAGGCCCTTAATGCACTCAGAGCCACCTACCAAAGTCCCTCCCTTCCCGTAAGGACCATCAGAGACACCTTCCTGCGGGAAGCCTTCCCCTTGTCATACTCAGCCAATCTCTTTCTCCCTGTGCGCATGTCCACTGTAGCAGTCGACACATCCAACTTGTACGGGTGCTGTCTGTGACCAACATGTCACCCCTACATTGGGTGATGGGGTCCCATCAGGGAGTTCTGAGACTCTGTGCCCTATGTTCCCCACACCCCCAGCTCAAGGCTTTGTGCATGTTCAATAAATATCTATGGAACGAAACTGAGCCTGGAAAGAGGAACTTTCTCAGATCATCCCCCACTAGGTAGCAAAGAATTCCAGGAGATGGCTACCCTGACCTGGTCTCTACCCTGAACCTCCACCTGTTACACCTCTTTTCCCTGTGTAACGGATATGAAGAAAAGAATTACACAAATACTCAAGCACTATGTATGCATTGAGGCCTGGATGGACTGCACTTCAGTAATTTCCTCATTATGAGGGGCAAAAGTGAACATGGCAGCCCCTTCCAAAGTTAGCCTCTCCCTTTTATTGTAAAGACAAGGAAGTTTACAAGAAAATTCAGTTGATTTAACCATTACAAAGACACAAGGATATTGGCAGAATTATGGCTAACAAATGGAAAACTAGTAACATCACTGAAATAAGCAAAGTGACATTCCATAATGCAATTTGCAAAAGGTTAAGTCGATACACCAACAAAAGCTTGATCTTAGCAAACACTGTTTTTCCCTACAGCAATTTCCCCAGCATTTTTACATATCAATCAAGCAACTTGTCTGTCCTTGAGCCAGCAACCTTGCTGTGTTACAATTCTATATCCACACAGAGACTTTAGCCTGGGGAAAGTTTTCTGTCTTTTGCAAGGTTAACATTTCTATATGTAATTCCAAAAGGTTAGGCTAAACCTGAAACTACAGGGCTTTGGAAAACCAGGCCCTGTGAAATACATGTGCTTTATAGTACACTGCACATCCACCTACTCTGTCTGTCCTCTGGTCCCCAAAGGTAGGCCTTGCCATGGAAGTTGGGTTCTTATGCCATTTCTTGCTACCTCTTAGCCTTGTCACCCTTCGCTCCATGAGTTTGATCATGAATATTTTAAAGATGAACTTAAGAGCTTTCTTTTCCATATTTAGGCACAAAACGAGCTGATGAATTCAGGCTTGTGCCTGGTGCTGCTGCTTCACCTCTATGAACAGAGGTTTGCGGAACTCATGAGACTCAACTATAACTGGGTTGCGAGAGAGAGGGTAAGTCTGGCTCTGACCCGAAGCCATCCAACAGCAGTCTGAAAAACCTTGCAGTGTTGTTTATTAGATGTGCAATCTGTTGAGGTCCTCACAGCCACTTAGTAGGATATGGGACTGTCACTGTTAGTACTAATACTTAACAGCTACTAAGTATATATACAGTGACTCTCTGGCTGAAAAGTAAATGATAGTCACATAATCACTTACATGAGTAGTAATTAAATGGTCAACAATGGTCATATAAGTAAGTAAGTCCCCAAAATTGAGGCCAGCAAGGTGCTGGGGCTGGGTGTGCATTAGAGTGGGCGAGCCCACTGCCCAAGCACAGAGGATCTGTGAAAAAGAGGGACCTTCCCTGAAGGAGAGCTGTTTATATAGCAATCAAACCATAAGAGGATCCCCTCTGTGTATTTTGCTTTGGATTGCAGAGTATGTTATGCCAACGTGTGTGTGAGTGTGTGTGAGTGTGTGTGTGTGTGTGAGTGTGGGGGGGGTGGGGGGGGTGTGTATACCTGTGGAAGGAGACAGGCTGCCAAGAAATAAAAGTGCTGATGGTGGCACTATTTGTCATTAGAGAAGTCCCAATGTGTATACCAGGAATGATTATCCGTGACTGCCCTTCCTTTAACAAGAGAACCGGGGCCCTCCAGGAGGCTGCCTGGTGTGGAGGGAGAAGCCTGGCTTGACCACCAACTGGAGCTTGGCCTTGACAATGTCAACCAAAATGGGGGATTTGGACAGCTGTCCTCCGAAATGTCCTAATACACTTGGTCATTGTCAGGTCAGCACCTTGAGCCCCAAGCACCTTGAGCCTCTTTGTTAAATGCCTCTCCATGGCCAGGCCAGGCGAGAGCCCTGTGAGGACAGGGACACCTCCCTTACCTCAGTGTCATGCCAGGGGCTGGTCTGCTTTTACTGCTTTGGATTCCCAGGACACCCTTTGTGGCTTAGATCTTGACCTCTGCTCATGTCAGAAGGTCATGACTAGAAAATGAGCCAGTGGCCATGGACGAGCCACCTATGGTGCCATGAGGCAGTTTAGTGACACTCTGCCACCCCTTTTCTTCCTCTCTCTCTTTCCTTCCTCTTTTTCTTCCTCTACTTCTTTTTCTCCTCCTCCTCCTAAAGTGAACCAGAGAAAACTGCCTGCAGGTTGGAACCCAGTAACTCCAAGTGCTCCTTACGTTGCCGCAGACCCTACATGACCATGAGCTGTTGCAATCCATTTGGAGCCATCTCTATTGAGAATGCTGAGATCAAACCATTAGTCATTAGAAGTCTAGATTTGTTCCCACTTTTTCTAGCTTAGATTCTCCTCTTAGACACTGAGTTCTCAATTAAGAAAACAGGATGGGTCTCTGCCAAGATATCTGCTCAGGAATCTCACCCTCTTTTTGACCCAAGCCTTTGCTTCCTTGACTCTTCCATGGTTTTAATAGTGACATAAATTCCTCAGAAAAATACATTTGAAAAAAAGAAAAGTATAGGAAGCAGGAAATGATCCTTTGTTAACATTTCTGTAACCTCATTTTCATGATTCCACATCTTTTTAATGAACTTTTTATTGCACGTTGAACTTCAAAGCACCCAGGGTTGATATAGGTTACAGATGGCCCCAACATCAGCCAGCTAATGCAAGCAACATTAGCCACCAGGACTGCAAAGCAAACATGCAAAGACAGCAAACAGTACAGCCCAGTGGATGAAAACCAAGGCCTAATGCATTGCTCTAAAGAACCTTCTGGTAAAACTGTCCTGCAGAAGAAGTAAGTTGCATCAGGAGCACGCTGGGAACCAGAGCAGAGAGAAGTGGAAAGGGCCAGGGTACACTCTTCTCTCACCACAAGCTCATGTTTAGTTTGAGAAACCCTGAAATAGATGTCAGCCACATAAACCACCAAGCAGTAACCGGTACAAATAACCAATTAGGAGACACCCGAATGCAAGTAGGAAACCAAATGGCTTGTCAGGTTCACGCTCCTCTAGATTTGCATCTCGGTATTTTCTTACAGAAAATAGAGTTTGAGGCTCACATTTAGCAAAAGAGAGGCAGTAAGTTGGGAGAGAAACTCTCCTTAACTGGAGAACTCACTGTGGCTTCTTGGTTGTGTCTCATTAAGAGAGCTGGGGACAAATGCCTGCTAGTGGTGGCGACCCATTCATGCACTGCCCAGGACCAGGTGCTCAGATAGGGATCATACTTATTCAGAGATATTCTGCATGCGTACTATGTTCCAGGTTCTAAACTAGATTCTGGGAGAACAGAGATGATTAAGACACTCCTTCCCTGAGGGACTCAGAGTCCAAAAAGAGAACAGACATGGAAACAAGAGTATCCAAAAACATGCCTGTGTTCTGAAGGAAGACTGAGCCGCATGGGGGGGAACACAGAGCCGCGTTACATGAAACAAGGAGCAGCCATTTTCACCCCTCCTTCCAGCCCTTCTCCGGGACAGACCTCCAGCCAGGCTCTTCAGGGACACGGGCCTTGTTTTTCATCCAGTTGGGTTGTCCCCTTTGCCGTCAGACTTCCACTGCTTTGGGAGCCTGGTGGAAAAGCTGCTTCCACTATAGCTCTCGTCAACTGATCAAATGAGGGGATGAGGTTTAGACTGAATCTGGAAGAGTCTGGCAGATGGACAAGGTGGTTGGGGAGGGAAATGCAAAGGCACAGAGACACAAAGGCCTGCACGTTTGAGAAAAATCATGGAGTTGTGTGGCTGGGGCAGGCAGGAAGGGAGCCCGAGGGGTAGCCGGGAGCAGGGCAGGAAGGACTGATGTGGCTCTAGAGGCCCGCAAAGTTTCCAGCCTGGGGTTGACAGGCCAGGAGACTGGCATTTTTGAGACAGAACTCAGCAGCCACGTAGAGGGTGGGCTGGAGAGGAAGAAACCAGCTGGGAGGCCAGCACCACGGCACAGGGTAATAAGGGGGCCCGTGTGGGCGCATCGGAGATAGGAGGACGGGTGGGCACAGGGTGAGGGACAGGCTGCAGGAAGCACCGAATGTTACTCTCTGCAAGTGCCCCGCAGGAAGCTGGCCTCTTCTCACTTCAGGTGCTCATGGTGGGGGCATCTGCAGAGAACACAGGACCCCGCCAGCCTCACCTGACCCCACCTAGCTCATCCTTTAGTCTGATGGTGATGCTAAATGGACTTGCTCCCCCAACACCCCTGGGCTTCCTCCTCGCCTAGGTCTTGTCTGTCCGATTACTGCAGTGGTCTCCCGGCGTGAGTGCCCTCCTTTGTCTTCTACCCCAGGTGTGCTGTTAATGGCGAAGACCTCAGGCTAGTGGGAGGGCAGGGGGTGCAGTGGCTGGCCTGGGAGGCAGAAGGGTCTAGAAGTAGCTCTCACATCCCACTGGTGCATGCATGTGTGCAGCTGGACGGACCATGTTTAGGGCCCCTCCACATTCACACCATTTATACAAAACCAAAAACTTGCCTCAAAGGACCACATCTACCCAAAATATGGGAAGCCCAGGTTTGGTCTGCAGTTAGCAAAACTTCCCTACCCACCAAGATGGAGTTTCCTGGGTGAGAGTGAGAGTTGGTTAGATAGATGTGATCACCTGGCATGGAATCTAGAGTCAGGTTGAGGTCAGCTTGGCAACCCAGAGAAAATGGGGACAGTGGTTAGCACAATCCTGATGTATAATTTACCAGGTAACCGGGACCTGCTACTCTAGACGAAATTCCACCCTTCCCCTGCTTGCCCTCTCCTCGGGCACAGACAGGGCCTCAGGGGCCAAAGCTGCCTCCACACTGGCCAGGCAGCTGCCCCAGTAACAGTGTCCAGCATCCCTTGTTTTGTCCTCCAGCCTGTCACAAAGCCCCTCTTCTTTCTGGGGAAGAGCACCAGCCCTTCTGCACAGAACCCACATCCTTGCAGCCTGGCACAATGGGCTCCCACGGAGTACACAGTGTTTCTCATTGTGGCATAAAATGCCATAAAGTCAGAACAAAGAGAGAGCCCAGGGCCTTGACGGGTCTGCTGCTTCCTGCCAGGCAGAGAATACAACCGATTGTTTAAAAGCCAGTGGTGAGGCAAGTGGCCAATTAGCACGGCCTTCTCCCCCACAGCCTGTAAATGAGAGTCGGACCATCAGAAAGGGATTCTGCTATTCAGATCAATGGCTGAAAGGAAGCAAGTCTGTTCATACTGCCAAATTTAGAAGCCCTGAGACAGCAGAGGTGACCCGGGTTATCACTGCGGCTGTCTCTAGGTTCTATGCTGAGTATCAACACTGCCCTCAGTACCTCAGCCGTTTCCCTGCCCCTTTAAGGTGATGTCAGGGACTCCTGCAACACTGAGACTAGGGAATTGTACATCTGTTCACAATTGCATTGGAAAAACAATTCATTTCTCATTGTCTTCTTTCTCATAGTTGTCAAGAAATTACCCACAACCCAGACCGGAAGAAAATGAAAGTAGGTTTGGGGGTCAGTCTTGCCATTTTGAGGGTGTTTGCTAAGTGACTCTTTCTGTTACTGTGTTGAACCTAAAACTGTGGAAGGAAGTAATGACCACCACCCAGAGGTAAAAATAACCCCACAAAGCTTGGGAAACTCTAGCTGCAGCAAACAGCCAGGAAGGCAGTCCAAGGATGCTGGGTGCAGAGCAGATAAGAATTTTAATTCATCCTGAAAGCAAGGAAGAGGGCAATGAAGGGGCAGAGGGTACGGTCAGGCCTGAGGTAAGGTTTTTCCCTCTTCCTTGCTGGGATTCTCCAGTGTCTAGAACTTGGTGAGCTTTGGGGGTTTTTCACTGCCAGGATTCTCTGGCGTTTTCCTTCCCAAACCCTGGAAGGGAGCTATCTGGCCATTACCTGCAGGGACCACATTCATTCACAAGCTACTAGCCTGATTGGATTTTCTCATTATTAGTCCCAATCAAGTGGGTCTGCTGGATTCCAGGTTCAACAAAGCAAACAGGTCTCCTGAGAAAGGTCCCAGAAAAGAGGCAGGACAGCTGTCTTCAAACAGGTTCCAGAAAAGTCTCCTCCCTGTTCCTTATTCCAAAGAAAACCCGGCTGGAGAGAATGCTTCATTCAAGCAGGAGAGCCGGTAGTCAGACTCAGGAAGAACTTCCCCACGGCAGGGAGAATAAACATTGCAGTGAATCGAGGGGATGTGACATCTGGGTCCCCAGAGCCTCTCTGGAGAGAAATTTTACAACTGCCTGTGCTACAAGGTTTAGGACGGTGGTTCCCCACATTGGCTACGCCATCGGAATCACCGGGGATCTTACCAAAAACACTGGTTCCTGGGCCCCTCCCAGAGGTTCCGCTTTGGGCGACGGGGTGGGGCCCTGGAATCTTCCACGCATGGCCCCCGAAGATCCCGATGCGGCCGGGCACGGGCGTGCTTTGGGGAACCCTTAGACCACCTGCCTGGAAGAGCCGTGGAACCGGCTCAGGGCGCCACAGGGTGGGGCGCGGAGCGCGACCCTAGGGCAGCCAGTTTGTCATTCAGGACACGCAGCCTGCGAAGCCGGGCTGCCGGTCTTCAGAGCCGGGAGAGGGCGCTTCCCTCCGTGCACAAAGGAGCCCGTGGAGTCCCCGTCCCGGGCGCGACCGCGGGTGTCCCGGCCAGCCCGCCGGCGGCCCAGCGCCCCCTCGTGCCCCTGCAAGGCCCCGGGGACGCCGCGGCGGCCGCCGCCAACACACGGCCCCGTCGCCCGGGCAGCCGCGCAGGGAGCGATGAGGCCTTTAGAAGACCTTTGTGCTGCGGCACACACGCCACCTCTCGGGGAAAACGCCTCCGCGCAGCGACCCGCCCCGCGGCCCGAAGCGTGGCCTTGGCCAGAGCCTCCAGCCCGGGACAGGGAGTGGCAGGGAGCGGGGAGCGGGCGCGGGGCCCCGCGGCGTCCCCTCCCCAGCCCCGCCCGGCAGGGCTCGGGAGACCGGCGCGCCCGGTGGCTTCGGCTGGGCAGGGGCGACCCCTAGTGTCCAGGGCGGCCGCTGCGGCCCCGGCAGGCGCTCAGCAGGACCGAGTCTTTGCCCCCAGGGCGGGGCAGGGGCACCCTGGCCGCCGAGCCTGGGCCCCCGGGGAGACTGACGTCTCCAAAGGGCAGAGGGGCATACGTGGGTGGTGCTCAAAAGGAGTCTCCACGGAGGGGAGGGCGGGGACCCTGCTGCCCTCCCGTGTCCCTCTGAGGCAGAGGGTCGCACTGACCGTCTGCCACTCGTTTGCCATCCAGCTCTGGGATCCACCCCACCACCGCCACCAGCCCCTCCGGCCGTCCCAGCCCCAGTGTAGGGGCAGCCAGTTCTCCCCTGGAAAAGTAGATACAGGCCCTCTCTCCCTGCCCGCAGCCCTGCACACACCCCAGACACTGCTGGGCACAGTGAGGTCGTGCTGGCCAGCCGCCCCCCCTTGCCTGGCTTCTTGCCAGAGACATCAAGAGGAGAGCCAGGCAGCCAGAGTCAGAGCCACACGCGGCCAGCCCCCCCCCCCCCGGGCCACACTCTTCTTTGGTCCCCTGGCAGACTGGCACGACTCACCTGGTTGTCAGCACTTTGGTAATATGGGTTGCCAGAGCTAAGTCACACCTGTGACCTGCCACCCTAGCTCGGTTCAGGCAAACGGGGGGCGGGGGGTGGGGGAAACAACGGATCAGGGCACGTCTGGTGGCATGGAGGTGCCAGCCTCCTTGTGGCTCTGTGGTGCCCATGCCAGCCTGCTCACCGGGCATTCTTTTCTCTGCACCCGGAAACCAAAGCCCCACACAAATGCCACCAGTAGCACTGAGGTAAAGGCAACTGGGGAGAGTCCCTGGGTATGTGTGCCCAGGTCTGATAACTTATCACATGGCTCTATGACCCAGTCCTTCTGACAGCTGCTTCCCAGATGGCACAAATGATTGTCCATGAGGTATGAGGGTCCCCCGGCCAAAGGCTGGGTCAGAGCACCCTCCCCCTCTGTCACCCCTAAACGCACAAGTCAAGGCTACTGGCTTTCAGAGGAAGCGCAGGATGGGCGAGGGAACTGAGCGGCTCGTGGGGCTGGGGCTTCCCTGAGGTGACAGGTAGAGCTGGGAAGGTCCAAGGAGGGATGGGGAATGTCAGCTTCTCCTGCTTTCTGCCCTACTTCAAGAGTCAGAAACTGTTTCTAAATAGTCAGGGAGCACTCACTCAAGTCAAAAGGGAAAGACGTATACAGTATTGAGAACAAGAGAGTCATAAAGGAGGAACCCCCTAGTCCACCTCCTCCACTCGGACCCCACTGCCACTCCACTGCCTCTCTGCTCCCCCTCCCTCTTCCTGTCACATGTCCCTCTGCCTCCAGCCATTGATCTCTGAAAGACTTCTTAAAAACCTAGGTCACTTCCCCCCTTCCCTGCCAGGTTAAGAAGTGTGGGAGCAAAGGCTCCCCCAGCTGCTCAGCCTGCAAACATTTGCTGCACCAGGCTGTGTGGGGGTGTGGACATGACTGAGGTGCTTTTGTTGGGGGGCTTACAGTCCGGCTGCCCTGGTCTGGGTGGAACCCCAGTGGGGCAGTCTGGGGATTCTCCAGCCCCAAACTGCAGGTCTCTGTTCCCCACTCAGTTGCAGGCACTGTTGCCATGCGTGTGGCTGGCCACTGGGGCTGGGGTGGGCGGAGGAGCAGCGATGCCACGCCCCTCCATTACCGACCCCCGCGGTCCACCGCGGCTCTGCAGCCTGAGAGATCTTCTTGCTTTCCAGATTCCGAGTTGGGAGATGGAAATGAAAGTAGCATTTATCAAAGCCGGGTCATCTAGCAAGGGAGCTGCCACGGAGCTCAGCAGAGACCTCTCTACCCGGCCACCCTTCCTGTGTCCCCATGTGCCTCCCTTCCTCGTCCTCTTTACTGAAACTGAAACCAATGTGTTCGCAGTTATTTTCACCTTGTGCCACTGTCTTGGATCTGGTTTGGGCATCTACAGGCAGCAACAGTGACCAGTCTAGTCCCAGACAGCACGGGTCAAGCTGCCTGGGGCTGTTGAGCCCCTGGGGGGCTGCTCTGCTGCTGCCCAGAAGCCCAGCAGGACCCAGCAGCCCTAGCAGGCCCGGTGGCCTGGGGTCCCACTGTTCAGGCCTCACTCCACCCGGAGTGGAATTGAGCCGCGCGTTCAGTAAACTGACTTTATTTTCCCAGCTTCGCTTTGTGCTTATTTCACTCTCCTTGGACAAAGGCTGAGGGTCTCAAGCTCAAGGGAGAGGGTCACGGCCCCCACCTCCAGGGATGACACATCCTGGGTCCCCGTGGGCCGGGGCACGCTGAATGGTGGCCGCCTCTGTAGGTATATGCTTAGCACCTGTTTGGTGTGTGGACTCCACGCTTTTCTCCTAATGGCATCTCAGGGCCCAAAGACCAAGTCAGGACTTGGGGTAAAAAAAGGCCAGAGAGATTGAGAAAATTGTGTGTGAAAGAGAGAGACAAAGAGATAGATAGATGACAATAGGTCAAAAAATAAGAGAAGATGGAGGGAATAAACTATGCTGCATGCAAAAATGTTATGCCAAAGGAAAGAAGCCAGACACGAAAGACATATTGTATGATTCCATTTATATTTCCAGAAAGGCAAATTTGCAGAAATTTCCAGAAAAGACAAACTATAGAGACAGAAAGCCGATCAGTGGTTGCTGGGAGCTGGGGAAGGAGCAAGGACTGACTGCAAGTGGGCTGCAGGGGACCTTGGGAGGTGACGAAGGTGCCATAAAGCTGATTTGAATTTGCTAAAACCTCATTGCACTGCATGTTTACAACGGGTGAACTTGACGTATCACCATTATGTATTACCGTTATGCCTCTATAAATTTTCTAAGCAATGGAGGAAGGGACTTCTCCCACTCCTCTGATATGTTCCAGTTAAAGTGACGCAACTATTAGAAACAAGGAGTAGGTTCACCCAGGCAGCCTAGACCCAAGATCAAAGATAAAAACAAATGGATATCTTTGAACGTGAGTCGATAGAACCTAGACAAGCCATTCAAGTTGAAAATATCTCCATGATCTAAATAAAGTTTCTAAAACCTCGAGTTCCTCTATTCACAAACATGGCCCCAAACTCCATGAGAAAATGAGCCTTTATTTTTTTTAACTCATTTGTAAAGTTGACTGAAGATTTGTTCAGGAGCCAATACTGAGAAACATGTAAGAAAGAACAATACATATTTAAAAGTAAGTTTTACAGACAGCTGAATGGAATTCAAGGTGGCCGTGTAAATATCCTGACAGCTCACATCTACAGCAGGATGTGACAGTGTCTGAGGCAGCACACTGCAACTGTCACAGGTTTACATCAGAAAGTTGTAAGGATTTTCTCTCTTTTAGAAAACTATTTCAGGGACTTACCCACATAGGCAGGACCTCCTATGAGGTCCAGGCTGGGAGAGGTGCAGCAGAAATGCCTTCAATTCAACATCACAGCAGCCCACGGGTCTGCCATGTGTGGCTTGTCATGGCTGAAGGTTCCAGAAGGACCGAGTGTCATTTCTTAAAGGCAGCAATGAAAAGGGCTATCTTTTGCCTCTATAACTGGGTAATTATTGCCGCAATCTATAGGAGGTGGAGTCACAGTAGGTGGGACACAGGGTCTTTTCAAGCTCTTCAGGCAGCTGGCATCATGACCTTCAAACATTTATTAACCATCAGCTGAGTACATGCCAGGTTGTGAGGACACGGGGAAAATGCACAATGCCACACACGTAGATCTCAGTCTCCCTGGGACAACAGGGCTCATACAGAAAAAGTCAGATCAAGGTAATATGAGCCTAGGAGTGACATTTATGGAGCTTCTCCTGAGCCAGGCCTGGAGATAAGCATTTTACATTTATCTTTAGCCCTCACAATAAGACTGTGGGGCAGATATTAACCCCATGGTACATGGGAGGAAACCTAACCTCAGGGAGGGTAGGTAGCATGTCCAAGTTTACAGGTGTAAGTCGGTCTGTCAGCTAGGGCCATGCTCCTGACCCCTGTGCTCTGCTGCCCAGAGAGAGAGGGTAACACCCTTAACCAGATCCAGTGTCAGGGGGATGTGTTGTCACCAGAGCCAAGGGGATGTGAGAAAAGGGGCTTGAAGGATTCTGGAACCCAGGCAAGCAGAGGGCTGGGGGTTGGGGACACACAGGGAGCACACAGATGTGGGGTGAGGGGAAGCAGCTGGCTTGAATGGGATTGTTGGGCAGGGGAGCCCTGGGGACCCCAAGGCCAGGTCAGGGAGCTGAGAATCCATACATAGGCAGCAGAGAGCTACCAAGGCCACCAGCTCCGGCTGGTGACGATGAGAGTGGGACCTAGAGGGGCAGGCGGTGGGAAGAAAGGGAGAGTGCCTAGTGCTACAGTGCCTGGTGTGAGTCTGCTCCTTTTGGGGAGGCAAGTGTGAGCTTTAAACTATCTGTGATGGTGTACCTGTCTAGACAGCAGCTGAGCCCCCACGCCATTTCTCTGCACGGTCCTACCCCAGCCAGGCCATCCAGGGATCCCTCCTCCACTGTCTTGGGAAGGGAGGCCATAGAACAAAAGGAAAGAAGTCACCCTTAGCCTTTAAATCTCAAATAGGCTTCTGAAACTCTCAGCAGAGATGATAGATTGAGACAAACTTCTTGAGTCGCAAAGCCTGACTGCAAGATCTCGAGGGGCCCTCTCCAGTCCTCATTGGCCACCCCCCAATGCTTTTTAAAGTGCGGAGAAGGTGGAGGAGAGTTGGTATGGTAAATTCTTCACCTGTATATGCCTCAGTTTTCCCATCTGTAAAGTGGGGACAATAGCACCTACTTCATGGCATGTTGGGAGGATTGAGTTAGAACAGAGCCCACACATAGTAAATACTCAATAAATGTTTTGTTATCGTTATTACGGAGGAATGGTATGTCTGAGGCAGTGTCCTGAGCCCCCTGTGGCCCCTTTATGGGGAAGACACCACCCAAGTTTCCCAAGTCCCAGAGAGAGATGCAGAAGCGCAGCACATCTCCGCCTAAGCCAGCAGGGACATACAATGACAGAGGACCAGAGAACTACTCCACCTCCACAGCTCGACACTCCTTAGACCTCAGAACTCAGAGGTGCTGGAAATAAAGGAGAAAACCCTCACTGAGCAGGATGCCCCTGAAATGGCTAAAACTAAAATCCTACCATCAGCCGACCTAAGAAGTCAGTGTTTTGCACTCCTTGAACGTCAGTGCCAGCAGCAAGCCCGTCTCCAGCAGGAAACGCCTGCTTACTGCTTCCGCCGCCTCTTTCTCCAGGGCTGGCATCCCACCTGCTCTCTGGACAAGAAAGGATTGAAATCTGCCCCTCAAATGGTGCTGAGTCTGGTGGGAGTGAAGACTGAAGTCAGCCTTCTCCTGGGGCCTCTTGCAGCCCTGGCCCCCGAGATAAAGACAATCAGGCCCAGCCTGAACATCTGGGCACTTGCATCTCTTCCTGGGCCCCCTCGCAGCCCCTCCTCACTTCCTTGCTCTCTTCTCCCCTTTCCTCCCCTTTCCTGTCTGCCTTCCTTGGGGTCCTCCCTCGAGGTACAATGCTTCACCTCATACTTGCAACGGACTCCAGCCCTGGCGCTCAGTGCAGCTTGGCAGGGCTGGGCAGCTCCATTCCAGGACAATCACGTGGCATGGCTGGCCGGCTCCTCGCCCCTGAGGCCTTGCAGGACTGCCCACTGGGCCAGGCCAGCTCTGCCAGGACACCTGGGAGGAGGCCATCTCTGGTGTGACAAGAAAAGATTGGGACAACACTGTTCCCAGGAAAGCTGCCCCTTTCTCCCATTCAGTCATGGATTCAGTGAGTGTCCAGGTGGCCAGAGCCAGGCCAGCTCAGCCCTGCAAGTGAAGGCAGGCTCAGTGCCTGGTGTGTGGTGCCTTTTGCCCAGGCTCACCAGGATGGGCCTCAGGGCAGCTGCCGCCCAGCAGAGCCTGGCATGTAAAGGAGCTGCTTCATGTTTATGAATTGAAAGGAGGCTTTGCCACGGGCTCTAGCAGAACCAGCACTGTCCCAGAGCCAGAGTGCAAACAGCTGGGGCCCAGTGCCTGTGTCCTGCCCCTTCAGAGAGCTACAGCATGTCCCCTTAGCCGCCACTGGGCAGGCAGGAGCCCCCAGCAGGAGACTTAGGACAAGGTCCACTGGGAGCCCCCAGGTGCCCATGTTGTCGTCTGAAATGCTTGCAGGTGGGTACAGGGCTCTAGCAAGACTCCAGCCACCTGAGGAAAACAGAGGTGAGGACAGTGGACACTCACCTGCCACTGCCCCGAGGCAGCAGCGGGCACCTGGGTCCTCATTCCCTCAGCTGTTCCTCCCACCCTGCGAGCCCATGGCCTTCAGCCCTCTGCCTTCTCTCCCGGGCACGCATCCGAGGAGGCCTCTCCCCCAGAGTGGCTTCCAGAAGCCTGGCCAAGTAACCCTTGAGTCATGGCCAGTGGCAGGGCACTAAACTCACTAAGGGAGCTGCTCTGGCCACAGGTTTGGAGAGCCAGTCACTTCAGGGTGACGTGGATTCCACATGGACCTCCCACAGGACTGGGGCTTCCTCCCCTGAGGGACCAGGCCCCCTCCTCTCCGCTGCTGCAGGTGCAGAGAGGACTGCTGGAGGGGGTCCTTCGGGCTTCCCTGGACTCAGGAAAGCAGCTCTCAAGCTCTCCCTAAGCCTTCCCATCTTAGGAAACGGTCCACTCTGCAGTCCAGGTGGAAAGTGTGGACCGTTTCCTGACTCCTGTCTGGCCCCAGCAAGTGTGTCCACAATCCCTTCAGACATATCCAGCCTTCCTGCATGCTTATGTTTTCATAAAGAAACACTGGAAAGAGACACAGGAAACTAACAGGGCAGGAGGATACAGGCTGGATGGGGATGGGGTAAGAGAGTGTTCAGCATGTGTCTTTTACATCATTTAGGTTTGGAACCATGTGACTATTGCATATTCAGAAAAGTAGAAATATTTGAACAGGGCAACACACACACACACGCACACACACACACACACGCTCCAAACGACCCACTATTTGAACAGGGCAACACACACGCACACACACACACACACACACGCGCGCGCTCCAAACGACCCACTATTTGAACAGGGCAACACACACACACACACATGCTCCAAACGACCCACTATCTTCTCGGGCACACACACACACGAACAGGGCAACACACACACACACACACACACACACACACCCCACTCCAAACGACCCACTATCTTCACGGGCATGAATTATGACAAGAGCTTCCTCCTGCTCTTCCTGCTTTCACTCCCCGTTTCCCATCCATTGTCTATTTCCCACATTCCAGCCAGAGCGATCTTGTTAAAAGGTCAGATTAGCCATTCCCACTTACTTCCCACTAAACTTAAAATAATGTCCACACTCCATCTCTGCCTTCAAGGCCCTGACCATCTGGTCCTGCCACCTCCCTGACCCCACCCTCCTTGCTCCAGCCAGCCTGGCCTCCCTGCCGCTTCTCTAAAGCACCAGGGAGCACCCAGCCCCTGACCCAGGTATCTGCATCGCCCACTCCACACTTCCTTCAAGCTCTAGTACTCTCCCTCCCCCTGGTGAGGCCCTCCCCAACCACGCAGTCCAGACTCGCACCCCCTCCCCTCTGCCTGCTCCACTCCTCGCGGCACTTAGCACTAGACCGGCGTTAGTTGACCGGCGTTAGTTAACCGTCCTTGTTGGCACAGCCTTCTCTTTGTTTGTGGCAGCTCGAGTATCCATTGAATGAGGGCGCAGATGAGTGAACGTCCTGCCGTCCACTCCCCTGCCTTGGGTGGTTTCAGAGCTCCCCAAGGACAAATGTGAGCTTTTAGGCAGTGGAGCTCCCACCCAGGGCAGGCCTAGGCATATCCAATGCTCCCCTAGGAGTGAGAGCCCAGAAATAACAGTAACAGCTGGCACTTATGGGGCACTTACTGCATGAGCTCAAAGGCACCGTTCTAAGTGCTTTGCATAGATATCTCCCTTAATCCTCAAATATTCTTAAAACAACCCAGGAGGTGGTCCTGTTCTCTCCACTTTACACACGTGGAAAGGTGAGCTAAGTTGCAACCCGAGTTCCCATGGCTGTTGGGCAGGGAGCGGCCTGGCTCCTGAGTTCTCACCCATGCTGGAGTCCCCAGGAAGAGCAAAGGATGACCAGGTGCAGCAAGTGAGCTCCCAAAGAGACAGGAGTAAGGGCGTCCCCGAGGGGCCCAGAGATAGAAGCAAAATGGCAGGTTACAGAAAGAACATGAGATGCAAGCTCCAAAAATGACATTCATCCCTAAAGGGACACAACAGGACAAGGCAGGAACTCTTATCTCTCAAGCCTCTTAAAGGTGTTTTATTTGTTTGCTTTTCTTTTCTCCTTTTTTTTTAAAAACAATAATGGCACATTTAAAAAATCAAGAACTACAAAAAAGGGACCATGTCATCAAGTCCATGTTCACATTGTGCCATGCCGTGGCACCAGGACTGGCCACACACTCCATCTTGGATTCAGCCTCTGCGGAAGGCACTGGGTCAGCTCCCACGCCCACTAGGCCATTCTGGGGACTTGCGCGGTGTTCCCCTGGGCCCCACTAGAGGGTAGGCTCCTGCTGCTCCAGGGCCCCATGACTCTGGCAACCCCCTCTCCTCTCTCCAAACTACATCCAAGAGCTGGAGACATTAGGGAACTTATTTTGGTCCCCACAGGGGACTCTTTCAGGGACAGAGCCCTCCCCTGACCAGCAGGAGACAACACCCCAGCCCAGCCCAACTGCACCTTGGGGTGTCTCTCCTCAGTCTTGTCTCCAACCCAGCAGACACCACACTGGCACCCTGCTTCTCAGGCCCAACCCACCCAGGCCCCTCTCCTGCCACGGTCTGTAGCCACCCCAGCAGGCACAAGAGGGTCGGATGCTCGGACCCTTCAGCTGACCCGCACCGACAGCAAGAGGGCTCCCCAAGCCCTAGGACCCTGGCTCAGAAGGAAGGGTGGTGAGAAGCAGGGAGAGGGGCAGGGTGAGCAGTGCAGAGCTCAGATTCCTGGGTGGGAAGAAAGAAGTGACAGAGCGCTGCCGGAGGGGACGGGGGAGGCTCCTCGGGCCTGCAAATAAGAAGGGGATGCTGGGCACGTGTCAACAGGCCTGGGCTGGGGGGTCTGGGGACAAAGAGGCAGAGAGATGCTCCCGTTCCCCCTCCCATCCTGCCTCTGGTTACCATGGGGGTGCAGGCCCAGGTGACAAGACTTCAGTGCCCCCAGAAAGGGAAATGCCATGCTGCACTCAGCCGGCCTCAGCCTGGCACCTCATGGGAAGTGGGACCCCACCAGTCCAGGCCCTGCCCAGCCCCAGCTCCCAACAGCGACGCCCAAGGGCCCACCCCACCCCGTAGGCCAGCTGGACTGGTAGCTGGTGGGGGGCCCAGCTGACCCGCCCCCGGCCCTGCCCACACCCTTGGCTCTAGTCCTGCTGCTCGTTCATTTCCATGTCAGACACCAGGATGTTCTTCTCAGTGACCTCGCCGGGGCCCGAGCTGCTACGGCTGTAGCGGGCGCCCTCAAAGGCCCCACGCTCAGCGCTCTGTCGCCTCCGATAGAGGATGATGGCTGCGGTCAGCAGGGCCAGGAGCAGCAGCACTGCCATCAGCACCACCACCAGGGCCGCCGGGTTGTCTGGGAGGGCTGTGGGGGGCATGGGCGTCACTGGGGGCAGCTCTGCCCGCCCTGCCACCCCGTCAGCCCTGCCTGCCAGGGGAGGCCTCGTGGCAGCACCGCCTCAACTCACCTGACGGGGAGAAGCTGCTCTCCTCGGCTGCAGGCAAGAGGGAGGGGGCAGTTAAAAGCAGCAGTAATAATAACATAAGGAAACACGCAAAGCACGGCCTGGTGTCGGACACTTGACTAACCTGCTGCTTCTTCACTATGCCTCCGAGGTAGGTACTATCATTACTCCCATTTTACATATGAGGAAACTGAGGCCACAGAGTTTAAGGAACTTGCCCCGGGTCACAGAGTCGGTAAGTGATGTGGCCAGGGCTTGAACCCCCTCCTTGCCCTTAACCACTACAAACTGACAGGGTGTGCGGACCTCTGGGCCCGGCTGTCGAGTTTGGAAGATAAGTCCCAGGGCCAGTCCTTCCTACAGACTCGTCTATCCCGGGGGAGGGTCCCAGCTGGCCCCTGTCTGGTCTGTTCATGCCCCTCCCACCCACCGTGTCCCTGCCCCACCCCAGACCCAGCTACTGCGGGGAGTTAGGAGGCTGGGCGTGTGCCTGCTGGGCGCGCACCACGAGGGAGCTTGCAGACGACGCCCATGGTGACGTTGGTGCAGGCTCCGGGGCGCCACAGCCCGCTGCTGCTCTGGATCCAGTAGCAGCTGTTGTGGCTCAGCATGCTGGGGCCCAGGCCCGGGGGCCCCCAGTTGGAGTAGTTCACAGCTGTGTTGTCCTGCCAGACCAGGGTGCCTCCTGTGGGAAAGAAGGCGCGGAGGGGGCGTGGGGGGGGGCGGCCAGCTGCAGCAGGGGCAGGAGGGAGAGGGCCGCCTGCTCTAGACCCCATTCCCCCTCCCCCGGCCCCGCCCTCGCCAAGCCCTGGTGCACGGCTCAGGGCAGAGTGGAGGGCATGTCCCTGACAGCCTGAGGCCTGACCCTCCCCACCCCACACACAGCATACCCACCTTTGGGGTTGAAGTTCATGCCCAGCCAGGCGCCCCGACTCTGGCCCTCGGAGCTCTGCAGGTGCTCCCACACAAACACGTTCTCCATCTCATCCAGAATGGACAGGACCGCCCCACCCGCTGGACACACGGAGGCCCACGTCAGGGCAAACAGGCCCCCCTGAGGTGGCGGAGCCCCCCCAGAACCACCCCAGCTCTCCTCTCCGGCAGCCTGAGCAGAGGACGGTGTGGAGTCCATGCGCGCATGCGCATGTGTGTGGCAGGGCCATCACACGCAAGGCCACATACGGCCCCTGTGATCAGACTTCTGTGTAGGTGCTGCCTCTAGGGACAGTGCAGCGTGGAGACTGCGTTAACGGGTCTGTGAGTGTGCATGAGAGCAGGGCACCACTGCAGTGTCCCCTGGCTCCGCCTGCCCGCACGCACCTCTCTGGCAGCGCTGCAGCGCCTCCTTGTGGCCCAGCAGCAGCTCCATGTGGAAGGAGTAACAGTGCTCCCGGAAGGGAATCCAGGCTGAGTCCACCAGCCCCTGGGGACAGCTGCCATGGTAGCTTATTCTTCGAGGAGGAGGAGGTCCTGTGGGGGTGCAAGACTGAGGAAGTGGCCCAGGGTCCTCCCCAGGCACACCGACACCTTGCCCACACCTGGCCCCCGTGGGTGGGCACTCACCACGGTTAATCCCACACACAGCCCCCTGCAGCTTGGTGCTGCAGCTGGTGGTGCGCCAGGCCCCGTCCACGTCCACGTAGGCACAGCCCCCCGACTGCTGGGGTTCGCCGTCCTGCCAGCTCACATAGCTCAGCGGCTCCTCAGAGACCCAGGAGTACCGCCGGGAGCCCTGGGCACCGGGAGGCCATGAGGATGGAAGAGGAAAAGTCAGGGTGGGCGGGCAGATAAGATAGGGGGGTAGGAAGGGAAAGGGCGAGAAACCAGGGCAGTGGGTGGGGCGGGGGCAACAGCGGGGCCAGCGCCGGTGCCAGGACAAGAGGGCCGGGTGCCCACCTCCTCACTGGCCAGCCCGATCCAGAGCGGCGTGCGCAGCCCTCGGGCAGCCTGCGTGAGGAAGGCCTGGGTGTAGGGATCGGGCACGCGGGCCAGGCTGGCGTTGCGGCTCTCGCACAGCAGGAGGGCGTCGTGCCAGCGCAGCGGCTTCTGCAGCAGCCGGAAGGTGCCGTTGAGGTAGGAGAACTCAGTGCCCGGGGCAGGGGGCGACGCTGCTGGGGATGGGCTCAGGGAGGGGTCTATGGGGAAGGGGGCAGGGCTCAGGCCAGGCTCTGCCTCCCTCACCCCATTTCCAGGCATGAGGCCCAGGGAACGCCCGACATCAGGCAAAGACCAGGTCTCCATAGGTACCGTGCTTGGCACAGATTCACACTATGTGTTAGCCACTGTTGTTATTAATAATATACACTTGCTAAGAAACAGGAGGAAGCTAGAGCCTTGACCTATGCCCACCCGAGGAACTCAGAGCAGAGGGAACCCATGCACGGAGCTGGAGGTGCCTCAGGGTCCCTGACACCACACATGCCAGCACTTCTTGCAACCCAGTGTCCAGCTCTCCTGGGTTAGCCTGCTGTACCCACTCAGTGCTCACTGACTTTCCATCTTAGTGGCACCTTGCCTTTCTGCCCATTTGCTTCCTAAGCAGATACGTGACTGTAGGGGTGACCCCAAGGGCCTCCTGACTCAGGGACCATATTTCATTACCCCTGGCATGGTCCATAACCTCTAGCCCAATGCCAGGGCCTGGCTAGGGTTTCACTGGCAACACGTACCTGTGCCCTTCTGGCAGATGAAGCCGTGTGTCTCCTCTGTGCAGCTCCGATCGTCCCAGCGACCAGTGAGGTGGGCTGAGGGGCTGTGCAGGACCACCGCACAGCTGGTCTGGGGGGAAGGAGCTGCTCAGGGGAGCCTCAGCAGCTGCCCCCTTGTGTTGCCACTGCCCCCAAATGGCTGCAATGTGAGCAGAGAAGCTGGAAGAGGGGAGGCCCGGGGAGCAAAGGCAGCCCAGCAGGCTGGGGCAGTGCGGGCAGAGCAGAGTGGAGAGCACGTGCTCACCGGTGTGTTGCCGCTGGGAGCAGGGCTGGGGCCAGAGGGCTCCCCAGGTGCCCAGTTGGCGTACAGCAGAGGCTCCTGCTCCACCCACTGGAAGTCCCTCTGCGAGGCGTGGAGGCCAATCCAAAGGTCAAAGGTCACACTGGGCAGGCTGGCTGTGATGAATGCTACAGTCCCCCAGAAGAGAGAGAATCGTGAGCAACAGGTAGCCCCTGCTTACGCTGCTCTAGCCATCCAAGGGGACTGTGTCAGAGGACACTAGCCTCCCCCTGGGTTGGCCCTACCTTGGTCTAAGGGGTTTGCAATTGTGACCAACTGAGCCTCTTGCTGTTCACAGGAGAACTGTGCCTCTGACCACTTCACCTGGTCCTGGGGGTCCTGGCCCTGGATTCGGAAACACTGTGGGGCAGAGGGGTAGGTGTGACATCCAGCTCCACCTCCCTGTCCCGCAAACCTGGAATCCCCGCTGTGCACCCCTCAGCAGCATGTCCTGAGGAAGTTTGGGGGCCGTGAGAGAACAAGATCTGAGAAGCAGGACATCTGGGTCTCCCTGGCCAAAGCCTCCGGCACTTTACCTGGCACAGCGATTCACACCCACCTGCCCACACACTGGCGAATTTTTATTTTATCTTATTTTTATTTATTTACTTTTGGCAGCTGGTCAGTATGAGAATCTGAACCCTTGACCTTGGTGTTATCAACCCCGTGCTCTAACCAACTGAGCTAACTAGCCAGCCCCTGGGGAATATTTAAATGGGAAGATATCTTTGGGCCACCAAAGGCTCTACCTGTAACAGCAGCAGATGAGCCAAGCACTGGGAAGATGGGGACAAGATCTGTCTTGCTTTCTGCTAACACCTTCTGAAATCTGCCATCTTGTCCTTTGAACTTACATGACCATCTCTAGGATATTTTTATCTTTATTTTTGAATGGTCTTTGTTAGGTAGCAGCTCCTAACTATGTTATATTTCTCTTTCTCCACCTTCATCACTTCCATAAGGTTAAAAGAACCCTGTGTGGAAAGTCTTATCAAGTGAAGACTCTTAGAAAATGAATGATTTTTAGTAATTTTCTGCTCATAGGCAGTTTGATGGGGGAGAAAGGGTATAAGGAAGCTTTGAAGCTTTAGTCACAAAGACGGGGATGGGAGTTGGGGGAGGGGAGGCAGGGGTCAGATTCCAGCTCCGACTTAACTTTTCTGGCCTCAACTTACTCTTCTGTAAAATGGGAATTTTAAAAAACCTGTCATTGGGGTCATTTTGAGGGTTAAAGGTAACAGTGCATGACACAAAGTAGGTGCATAACCAGTAACAGCTCTTACTATTAATGAATAGCTCCATCAGCAGCTTTACTCACGCAGATGGCAGATTTGGGGTAAAACATTGTAAACGCAGAAATAACGCAAGAGTCTTTTTTAAAGGTTGGTCACAAAGTTCATGGATTTGATTTCACAGAAGTACTTTAGAAGCATACTGAGGCCCCTCTTAAATAACTAGTAGAATTAATCAGAAAATAGGGAGCAGCAAAATCACAGCAGTATTAGCAAGAAGTAAAAGCTAAAGAGAGTATTCAGTCCAGACCAGCAAACACTCAGGACATCCCTGCCTTGTGCAAGTGTATTAAGTGGTATGTCCAGTGCCAGTGGCCCTGCCCTCCAGCAGCTTAAAGCTAATGGGAGAAGCAGACCTGGAAACACTTTACCCACATCCAAATGCCATAGGGATGGACGCAAAGGAGGGCACGGAACTAGTAAAGCAAGATGACTGGGGCCAGGTAGCGAAGGAGCAAACAGCCTCACATACCTCAAAAGTTTTCCACAGGGCAGGAGAGAAACTGATGTCATTACAGTGGTGCTGATGCATTAAGAAACGGACTAATTACATACATAAAATAGATTCTGTTTAATAATTAGGTGGAAGAAGCCATGAGAATAAGTTTTTGGAAAAATTTAATGGCATGAGAGAATGTTCAAAATATGATTCTGAGAAAGAAAAGCTGGATATGAAATTGCATTATTTAGAATGTTCTCAATGACATGGAAAAGGTAGGAAGGCGATAACACATTGACAGTGGTGATCTCTGGACAGTATGGGTGGGTTTTGTTTTCTTCTTTTCTGTATTTTCGAAAGTTTTGATAATATGCAGACGTTAACTTTTTTTTAAGATAGAAAAGGTATAATGTTCTGTTGAAAATTCTGAGGAGGGTTGGAGGTCCACGACACTAAGCAGCTGGTTACATTCCAACGTGTGACAAGGATTTATGGATTATATTATCTAGTGTTAACTAATCTAATCCTCACGATAGGGCTAAGTGGTCTTAAAACGTCCTGCAAAGAAGCCTTGGCTTGAAGTTAATACTAATGGTGCCAGCACATGACAAGGAAATGACCTTCTCTTCCCGGCATGAACTCTTTTTGTCAACCACTAGGTAAAAACAAGGACGGTCTAATCAGGCCTAATAAATTAACCCATGGATGCAAAAGTAACCACTTTGGGGAAGAAACTCACACTATGGCGGGAGCATGTTGAAAACGTGTTTAGAAACTCATCTGTTCTGATTAATTTTATTGCCCAAACCTTCCTATCTGCATACACAAGACACTTAGGAAGAGAATTTCCTAACTGATTTAAAACATCTTCCAAATGCTTTTTAAAAAAAAAAATCTCTTGATCAGGTCTTCTGATTCATTTATGAGGCAGTTGGAAGACAAAAATTTACTAGCCAATTTTTTTTTTTTTAAAGATGACCGGTAAGGGGATCTCAACCCTTGGCTTGGTGTTGTCATCACCACGCTTAGCCAGTGAGCTAACCGGCCACCCCTATATAGGATCCGAACGCGTGGCCTTGGTGTTATCAGCAGTGCACTCTCCCGAGTGAGCCACGGGCCGGCCCTGCTACTAGCCAATTTTTAAACAAAAACCTTTGTTTCATTGGTAGAAGGACTGAAAAATGGGAAGAATGATTTAGAAAGCCCAGCGAGTGATGGATGAACTTCTTTCACTTTGATCTATTTGTGAGGCATCTTTTTAATCTACGACCCCCATTCAATCCATGTTTTGAAATAAAGTGAACTTACAGCAAGACATGCGAGTCATGAATCACAGTGTCAGACCAAGATTTTTAAAAATAATAAAGTATATGCAATCACATTGCTCTTAAAATTATTATAACTGATCATTTTTTGTGATTTTCATACCACTAATAAAGTTTTCTAAAACTTAAAAATATTACTTTTAATCTTTAGCTTATGCTTTGTTTTACTCTTGTGCATATTTTACTATAAATAACAGCTATATTAGTATGTAAAATATTTACTTAAAATATTTACTTAAAAATATATAGTTTATTTACACACACATATATAGTCATGCACTGCATAATGTCATTTTGGTCAATGACGGACCACATATGCAATGGTGGTCCCATAAGACTATAATGGAACTAAAAATTCCTTTTCTGTGTTTAGATACACGAATACCATTGTGTTACAACTATCTACAGTATTCAGTACAGTACCATGCCGCACAGATTTGTAGCCTAAGAACAACAGGCTATACCCTGTGGCCTAGGCGTGTAGTAGGCTATACCATCTAGGTTTGTGTAAGTGCACTCTGTGATGTCCACACAATGATGAAATCACCTAATGCTGCACTTCTCAGGCACAACTGTATGTAAATAAAATATACACACACACACACACAGTTTGGGTATGTATGCCCAATATTTTGTTTTACTAATAGGAGTTCATTATCAAAAAGTGTGGCAATCACTGATCTAGAAAAGTCACGAAGGTATTTGGACAACCTCGCTTAGAAGGTGCTACTACATTGAGTCATTTTCCAAGGAGTCTAGCCCTGGCATCGGGGCCAAGTAAAAGAGAGGTTGGTAAGTACAGGCAAGAGGCCATGACTTTGATGTTGCCAAACGGCCAGGACTCCTGCAGCTCAACCTTCCCATGTTCACATCCTCTCCCCTGACTCCCTTAGGTGCCCCCTCCCCATCTCCTACCTTGTTGAGGAACTGGTTCCAACCAGAGGGGCAGCCCCCCAGAGGTGTAGGTGGCAGGTCTGGGGGCTGCGTCTCTCTGGTGCTATTGCTGCGCTTGCAGATGTAAGGCAAGGCTGTCAGGCACCTCTGGTCCCCCCAGTCCTCTGTGGAAAGGGCAGAGGAGGGTGGTCACCACAGGGCAGGGCAGGACAAGGCTGGCAGCACACTTGGCTTCATGCCCCGAGAGGAGGCTGGGCTAGGGCTCAGGGCCCGTGTGGCTTTGGGGTCATGGAGATAGGCCCACCCCTCTCTGGGTCTAGCCCTTCTTGGGTTATGGGAACAAAGTCAATGAGAAGATACTGATGGCCCCTGCCCAGGCTCAGCTTACTGCCCCCATATCGACCCTCTCCATGCTGACTGCACCCTCTCTGCCCCCACCGTGCCCTCACCTCGGCTGGCTGTCATATACACGCACTTCTTGTCCTTGCCAACAGGCCGGGGCTTGCCGGGTGCCCAGGAGATGAAGTTTATAATGGAACCATCTGTCCACCTGTTAATGGCATGGAGCAGGGGTGACTCCAGCACTGGCCCAGGCCTTGGCCTCCCCCATATGCAGCAATGAAGGCTATGGGAAAGGGGAGGGAAGGGCCCAAGTCCAGGGGCTTAATGGCTGCAGCTGAGGAGTGGAGCTACTGAGCTCAGTGAAGCCCGGGACCCAAGGACCTGGTGCCTCCAGGTAAGGCTACAGCTGTCCCCAAGCACTCATTGCTCTAACTAGAAAAGAAGCCTGCGAACCCCACGGCAAGGACTCCAAGAGCAAAGATATGCCGGATTCTCAGACTCCCACAGGCTCCTGGTCCTTCCTGACTCAAGCCCCCTGCTGCAGGGTAGGTGTGCACTGAATACAAAGAGCCCCCTGTAGCCCATCTTATGTCCCACCAATGTCCTGGGAGAGCCTTATTCATGATGAATGACCCCAGATGTAATAGAAGCTGCCATTATTTAGTTAGTGTCCAATATGTGCCGGAAGCTGTGCTAAGGACTTCACATATGTTACTTCTAATTCTCACAACATTCTAAAGGCAGACCTCATTATTCCCATTTTCAGATGAGAAAACCAAGGCCCCCAAAGTTAAGTCACTTCCTGAAGGCCACACAGCCAGCGAGGGGTAGAGCTGAATTCAAATGTGGTCTGTCTCTGTGTTCTCTGCTGGGCACAGCCAGCCTGGGGACATGGCTGGCCATCCACACGTGCGCCCCATTTCACACCTGCTGCCTGCTAGGGCTCCTACCTGAAGCGCCCGTCACTCTCCGAGGTATGCAGGCCGATCCACCAGTGCTGCTCCTGGCCCCGGGAGAACTGGGGAGGCAGGGCAGGCAGGTGAGGGCTGGCAGACCCCTGACCCTGATCGTGGGCTTGTCCTCTCCTAGTCTGCGGCCCCCTGCTCCCTCACGTGCCCACCTTCTGCAGGTTGTGCCCCAGGAAGTCCAGCTCGGCCTGGCTGTGCACAGAGGTCAGCTCGGCCTGGAACCACGTGCAGATGCGCTGCGCCTGTGCCCACGTGGAGTGGTGCTCGAAGAACTTGTACTCCGCCTCCTGGAAGCGCAGCCATTCCCTCCGGCCTGCGGGAGCAGCGCGGGGCGTGGGAGTGGCGGCCAGGCTGTGGCTGCACGCCAGGCCCCGGCGGAGGTGGCCACAGCAGGGCTGGGGCAGGCAGCAGGCTGCAGACAGGCCTGGAGCACCTCAGACCCCAGGGAGGCTCCAGGCACCAGGCCTGCCCCTCCTTCAAGATGGAGGCAGAGCTGCAGGTGGCCTGATCCGGGCCAACTCAGTCCCCTTTCCCTCAGGTGGAACACCTCACCCCCTTCATTTCATTCTGGCCCAGCCATGCCCTGTCCGGGATGTGACGCCCCCGCCCCTGTCCAGGCCATGGTGGTACGGGGTGGACTGGGGGCCTCACCTTCCGGGCTGACATCAGGCTCCCGCACATCAGTGCCTACGGGGACAACGTGGACAAAGTCACTGCAGGGGAAAGGAGACCCTCTCGGGATCCCCAGCCCCGCCTCCCTTTGCTTCGTCCCGTGTCCCCCAGCGCCACCCCACCCAACCTCTAGGGATCTTGCAGATCCAGTCCAGCTGCGACTCGCACTGCAGGGCCACCCACTGCAGGGAGGCCAGGTCCAGTACTGCACAACCCCGGATGTTGTCGTCGTCGTGCCGGCTCCGGTCAAAATTGTGGTAAGAAAACTGGGGGAGGGGGAGGGCAGAAGGTTTGTGAGGCACGAGGTGCAGGCTGCCCCCAGAACAGATGAGCAAAGGGCCTGGCCTGGGCAGGGAACTTTCAATCTGGCTGGCATCCCCAACTCTGCCAAACCCCACCCGCCTCCAAGCCCCGCCTGCCCGCCCGAGGCCCCTCACCCCCAGTCCGTCGCTCCAGCGCCAACTCTGATCCCCACCAGGGTCCCGACGGTTCAGGCCGATCCAGAACCAGTGCTGCTCATGGATCTCAGGCTCAGATTCACTTCAGCACAATCCGAGGGTGGGGACAGAAGAGCGGGGAGGTGAGAGGGCAGGGCCCAAACATGCCCCCTGCCCCTTCTAGATGTGACCTGGGCAGTCCCCAGGGTCTGGGGACTCTCCATCTGAGCTTTTACATGGCTGGCCAATACACTATCAGGGCCACTTTTAAAAAGTTCGGAGAGCTAGCAGGACCAGCTCTCCAGCTCAAGGCCCCCAGCTCCAGGGATGGTGGCTTGGCTCCCCTTCCTTTGGCTTCCCTTTGGGTGGGAGATGCCCTGCCCAGGAAGATTCTGCACGCTTTTACTTTAGGGAGTTTACAAAGTTCACGGGGATGTAGCAGAAACCTGTGGATCCCAGGAGGTAAACAAATCTGGATTAGATTCCTGGTTCACCTATGGACCCACTCAGTGACCCTGGGCAAACAACCTATCAACACACAAGGATCAGTGATAATATCTACTTCATCGAGTTGTTGAGAGGACTGAATGACGATTACGTGTTTAGCACAGTACCTGGTACGTGGCGAGAAGTGATGAATGGGAGCTGTTATAATTTCTAGTCACATAACGTAATCTTGATGTTTGCTGGGAGGAGATACCCCTGGAATTATGATCTCAGAAAGCCTGGATCCACTTGGATTTTTCTCAGTGCTCAGGGATTATAGGTGCTGTGTGTCAGGATATTCAGAGCCCACAGGACAGAGGTGGGGTCCTGGAGGGACCCCCATGAGCAAGTACTCACAGTTGCAGCCTCTCTCCTATCCCTCGGGAAATACTGTTTATGGAGAAGTATGGGTTATTACGAGATGGTATAAGGTGGGGGGAAAATGCTCAACTTGGATGTGCATGTAGAAGATTTTGCAATGGAGAAGCAGTGGGAGTCACTTATATAAAATCTGTGAGTCTAAGGGGGGCGTTGCTAGCTCCATGATGCTGATGGGCAGCACAGTCTCCTGTGAGTGAGTGGATCACAGCAATATGTTCTCCAGAGACTCCAGGGGATGAGGGCTACTTGGGGGGAAACAGGATGTTCCTGGCACTAGTAGCAACTACACACATCATTCCAAGCCCTCAGACAGGCCTCACTGGGGTCACCTGCACTCTGCCCGACCCTGGTCCCATGTCCAGCAAAACCCAAGCGTGTGCAGGCAGGCCTGTCCCAGACTTATTACCCAAAGTTCTTGTTGAGCATGTCGGCCACAAAATGCTCCTCCTCATAGCTGGCCAGGCTCAGCAGCTGGGCCCCCACCTCCTGACAGGCCCCCCGGGCCTGGATCCAGCTCTTCTTGTCCTGCAGCCGCTCTGAGCTGAACACCTGCAGGAGCAGAGTCCCACTGTCTAAGCTGTCCCCATCGGTCCACCTCCCCAGGGGGCCCCTGCTGCCCAACCCATGACAGCAGGGGAGGGGGGCTGGGGCCTCACTGGACAAGGGGCTCAGACTAGCTAAGGACAATCCTGCTCACCAGAGAATAAGCCCCAGGGGAGGGGAGCTGGCACAGTCAGCTCCTGGACAGTGCCCCCCGTGTCCCATCCCCTAGCCAGTGGTGAGTTCTGGGCTTTAATCCCAGCAGAGGCACAGCTTGCTGTGAGCAACCCTCTTCCTAAGCTTCCATTTCTGCACATAATAAAAGAACTTGGACTATGTCAGTGGCTCCCAGACCTGGTAGGGTTCAAAAATACAGATTGCCAGGCCCCACCTGGATCCACTGAATCCAGATCTCCAGAGTGGCAGCCTAGATTTTAATCAGGTTCCCCAGGTGGTTCTGAAGAACAGCTAGGCTGGTTCCAACATTTCGGAACCTCTGAAAGCGATGATCTCTGTGGCTCCTTCAATTCCTCACATGCACCAGGCCTCAAATTCCACTGACAAGAGTTTCACCAGAAATTACCTTGGTCTACAACCTAATGTGGTGTCTCTGGACCATGGCTGGCCCCACTGGGACCCCCCAGGTGAGCCACCTCTTTGCTCTTGTCTTCCTTCTTCCCCCACATGACAACAGGCTGCCCTACCTTATAGCAGTACCGGAGTTTGGGGTCCGAGGCCCAGCCCTGGGGACAGGAGCCAGTGAGGCTGGGTGTGGGGTCTGGCCCCGGCAGCTCTGGCGTCACTGGTGTGCCCAGGCTCTGACGGCAGATGTAGCGAGCCCGGAACGAGGTGCAGTTCTTCACCTCCCACAGCCCCATGGCGCTGCCTGTGGCCAGGGCCACACAGCCCCCACGGCTGTACCCTGAGGGAGGGAGGAAGAGCCACACGCTGAGGAGGAAGACTCATGGCTCGTCCTCTCTGACACCCTTGCAGGGCACCACCACGGCCCTCACACTGGGAACCAGCTTGGCTGTGTCCGTGGGTTCAGGGCCCAGGCAGGAGGAAGGGACTGGAGGCAGAGTCCTTGCTCTATGCTTACTTGCTGTGAGGTCTTAGGCGAGTTGCTTAACCTTTCTGAGCCTGTCTCATTATCGACCTCATTAAGTTATTAAAAGGGTTAAAAAGATAAGGAATGTGAAGTGGAAATAACAGTAACAGCAAGCACTTGTACTACGCTCCCTATTCTAAGCACGTTACGTACATTAATTCTTTCTATATATTAGTACTTTATGTATGTTTAAGCCTCACATCAACCCTATGAGGAAGGTACCATTATCCTCACTTGACAGATGAGGAAACTGAGGCTCCAAGGATGCACACCTAGTAAAGAGCAGAGTCAGGGTCTGAGCCTGGCAGTGTGGCTCCAGAGCCTGTGCTCCTAACCATTACCCCACGTTGTACAAGTGATCAGTGGACTGTGAAGCCCTAGGGCTCAGTCCTGGCAGGGCAGATCCCCCATCGGCCTCCCAGCTTCCCCAGGGCAAGTCAAAGAAGGGCACTGACGGGTGCCGTGGGGAGGGGCTCACCAGGCTGGTCCCGGTTCCAGTGGGTGTACGTGACCTCATCCCCACTGAGCCAGCAGAAGGAGCCAGTGCCGTTGAGGTCCTGCAGGGCCGTCCAGAAATACTCGCCCTCCCAATTGTAGATGAGGCTGCTGACAAAGGCCTGCTCGAACCTTCGGGAGACAGGCTGGTGAAGGCAGGGAGCTCACACCCCGCCCCCCACTCTCCGGGCCACAGGCCAGACACACTGCCCTGGGAGCTTGGGTACTGTGCCCAGCCAACAACTTACTCAGGGAAGTGGGGACCCCTGGAGGCCCTGCAGCTGACTCACAGAGCACCCAGCTCCCCCATCTACTCTCTGCACCCCTTGCCTTGCTGAGAAGAAAGCAGAGAAAAGCAGACACAGCCAAGGTTTTCTTGGGCATCCAGCCCATATCTAAGCCTGCTCCTGCCCCACATCGTGGTCGCTTAACAAATGAGTTATTCTTGTGACAAGATTTTTAGAAAGCCCTGGAGGCCAGTAAGGCTCAAAGGACCCCAGGTCCCCCTGGGCATGCTGGCAAGATGCTACCCTGTTTGGTGGAAGGGCCACATTAGGCCAGGACATAGGTAAGGGCTGGTCAGGACATCTACCCTCTCCTGTACCTGTTGGTGATGGTGACCAGCTGAGAGCCGTGGTCAGTGCACAGGCGCCGGGCCTCACTGTAGGGCACCTGGTCCTCTCCCAGCCAGTAGCAGGATGGGCTGTGCCATGTCCAACCCTGGCTCAAGAGAGTGGGCAGAAGAGGGATGTCTGTGGAGAAGACCCTTGCCCACAAATCCTGGGGCAGGGATGCCATCGGGGCATCACTGAGTGTGCACAGGACAGCGGGGACTGGTTTGACCCAAGAGATGGCGGTTCCTGTGCTGTGTTCTGCACCTGGTCGCTCTCCACTCCCCCCTCCCCACCGTTACCCACAACTGTCAGACCAGGGGTGGAGGCATGGCCCCAGGGTGGCATGGCTTGGAAAGATGAATGGCCCATCAGGCTCCTCTCCTGGGCACTTAATCCAAGAGACACAGTGGGGAAATTGCCGATTGGCTGGGAAACCAGAGCTGAAAAGCTGGCAACAGTAGCCAGGATGTGGAGGGGCTGGGTAATCCTCAGGGGCCTGGAAAACTGGAGTCAGCAAAGGATGTGCCTGGCCTGGGGGTGGGAGGGAGGGGCAGAGAAGCTGCAGAGAAGAGACCACCACAGCCACGGTGTCACCTCCGAGCAGCTGGCAGGAGCCGGGGCAGAAGGGAAGCGGGGGTGATGTGTGTGTGGTGGGGAAGCCCCATATGCCCGGCAGGGGCTGTGCTAAGACCCCTGGCGATCCGAGTGTTAACTGTGGCCACGCAACACATTCCAGGCAGGCCAGTGCCAGGGCAATTAGTAATTCCTCTCCACCCCCAACCTCTACCTCACAGAACCAGGACAGAGCCCCTGGGCCAGGCCTGATCATTCTGGTCCCCAAACTCCTCAGCTGGGCTCCTGTCTGCTCCTCCCTGGGGGAGGGTTTGGGATGCGGGTGGAGCGGGGTGTGGTAAGGGGCTTCATCCAAAGGAAAACAGAAAGAGAAGCCAGACTGGCAGCAAGGGGCTGGGGCGAGGGGCCAAAAGGCCACAGAGTAACCTTTATGAGCAACCTCCCCGCACCCGTCCACACCACTCACGCCCCGGCTGGCTGTGGGGCTGTAGAGAATTGAACTATGGCCCCCCAAAACTCATCGAAGCCTGAATTGTGTCCCCCAAGTTTTCATGTATTAGAAACTTACTCCCCACTGTGACTGTTCACAGGGTGAGAAATCCTATTAGGGTAATTGAAAGGTGGAGCCTTGAAGAGGTGACTGGATTGTAGGACCCTGCAGTAGTGAGTGGATTAAAAACGGTGGTCGGGGGCGTGGTTCTGAGGGCTTTAAAAGAAGAGGAGAGTCTGTCTCTCTCTCTCTGCTCCGCCATTTCGCAGTGTGACACCTGCCATCGCTGAAGCCACCACCAAAGAAAGCCCTCACCAGAGGTGTTCCTTGGATTTTGGACTTTCCAGCCTCAGAAACCGTAAGCAATAAATTTCATTTTCTTTATAAATCACCCAGTTTCAGGTATTTTGTTTTAAGCAACAGAAACGGACTAACACAGAGGCCATGGAGGGGGTGCCTGGGAGGGCCTGGAGGAGGGCGATGGGCCTGTCACCCACCCATGCCCTCACTCACTCACTCACGCCCCCACTCGTTTATTCACCCATCTCTGCCTTAATCCCCTCCTTCCCTCCCTGAACATCTTCTGGAAGTCCACTGGGGTTGGGAACACGAGGAGCGGGGAGGCACATGGCCACGTGGAGTAGCCTCACTCCACCAAAGGAGACAGACAAGCACACACTGTCTCAAAAGCGTGGCATGCGTCAGCCAAGCCAGGGGTGGGGTTGAGGGGAGCAGGTCCAGAGTGGGGTGCACAGAGGCCACACCTACCCCCAGCAGCCTCTGCTCACCCAGACTGGGCCCACCTCCTTGTCCTCTGCTGCCGCTAGGAAGTGGCCTCCCCACAGAGAGGGGGCTTAGGACTCGGGGTGAGGATTCCATCCACCCCTCCCCTCCCCTGGGAGCCCCTCTGGCTGGCCCCACCCAGGGCAGCTCCAGAAACACTCTCACCTTGCGGCAGCCGTGGTCCTCCTCAGCGGCCCCCTGGCTCAGCTGGCCTGCTTTCTTGCAGATGGATGGCAAGGATTGGTTACAAGGACTGTCATTCCAGCGACCTTCCTAAGGACACAAGATGCAGGAGAGTCTCAGCCCCTTCCCCACAAATGTCCCAAACCCTTCTTCGAACCTGGTTTCTCGGCCTGACCCTGCCTCTGACTTGCTGTGCGGTTCTGAGCAAAGACCTGACTTCTCTCTGTCCCAGGCTGCACAATGGGGAAGCAGGATTAGCTCAACAGGCCTCACAGGGCTGATGAGAACACAAACAGTTGATGTGCAAATGCCTGGAAACTTTAACAAGCACCTTCTAAATGGGAAAAGGTGTTCTCTTAAATTATTTATACCTCAGTTTATAAAGAACAAAAAGTAAACTGGCTAAGATTGTTAGAGTGACCAATGGCAGGAAAGACAGATGGGATTCCCAAGGTGTCCAGCTAGTACCTACAGAGCCAGGGTAAGGGGAGGCCATTGTGCCCAGACCTGAATCTCAGCTGGTGAAGCTGAGGAGGAATTTAGTTCTTAGCCCCCCTCAGTACCCACAGCTTCCCAGCCAGCAGTGTCTGCTTTTAAGCACCATCCTGAGGGCAGAAGTGTTTGTGTATCCCAGCAACCAGAAAAATGCCTGGCACCTAGTAGACACTCAATAAATAATTGCTTTTAAATTTTTAAATAGCATCCCCTAAGGCAAATGGCTCCGCTGCTACAATCCCTGGCACTATTTGCAGTATCTGACAGCAGAATGTCCTACCTGTCCCTGGGATGGGCAATCTGTCCCTATGGCTATGTCCCTTTTTAAAGGGTCTCTTAGCTCCACTTGAAGCCCTACATCAATTACTTCCCTACCCACACCATGTCTAAGCCAAAACCATGGCAAATAGTTGTAACCCCATAATTTCTTGGAAGACAGGACCCTGGGCTGGTAGGGTCCAAGGGACGAGGGCTGGCAGAGAGCAGCCCTGCTTCAGGAGAATCTCCACATAGTGTGGGTTCTGATGCCACCTGCTGGCAGGGAAGAGCAGCTGGCAGGAGATCAAGATGTGCCAGGCAACCCTCTACTAACTTGCCCGAGGTGACTCAGCTCTTTGGGGGTGGAGGTGGGATTCAAGCCCTGGCAGTTTTTCCATGTGGAAGGGAAGGGATTGGTGGGGATGTGGGGACTGCTAAGAAGACAATTGGGGGGGGGGCATAGGCAGGCACTGATAGCAGGATATCCTTTAGCTGGGGTAACACCAGGAGGGCGGGGTGATGGGGGGTCTCACCGGGCCCCAGATGGTGACACAGTCCTCCAGACTGTCCCGGAAGTTGTTGGGCTCAAAGGGGTGCCAGTGGGTAAAGCTCACAAGGCTCCCATCAGACCATTCAAAATTCATCTGAAGCTTCAAATCGTTGAGGCCGATCCATAGCTCCTCCACGTCTGGGGTTGCAGCAGGAGAGGAGGGGAGAGAAGACAATGAGAGATCACCCTTAGCCACCAGGCAGGAGAGGAAGGGACATTCTCTGAGCCTCCTGGGCAGGAGTGGATGGGTGGCGGGAGGCCCTGCCCTCCCCAGACGTGTGGACAGGCAGCCCCTCACCTTGCTTGATCTGCTTGGTGATGAACTCCAGCTCTGCCATGCTGTGGATGCTGAGCAGGTCACCACCACCCCGCAGACACGCCTTTTTGGACTCCTGCCAGCTGCGCTTCTCGGCCTGCAGGCGGTAGCAGTGGCCCTGGAAGGGCTGCCAGCTGGGCTCACACTCCACCTTCACGTTGGCCCACCTGTCTGCAGACCCACAAGGCCAATGCTCAGAGGCCCATCCACCCAGTCTGGACACCAACCCACTGGTGTCAGCACAGACAGTGCCTCCAAGTCACCCCCTCCCCAAACCTATCTCACATCAGCCCTCCCCACCAGGACAGGGAGATGCTGAAAAGAAAACTCTCCAGGGCTGCTGCAGGCCCAGGGCCAGAGACCCAATGGTGGTGGCAGATTCCACCCAGGACAGGGCAGCCCCTCTGGCTGCAGCTCTCAAAAAGAGACGGGCGGAGAGTCAGGACATACCAGCACGCCCGGTGAGCCTGTTTCTTGCTCCATAAATGAGGTTTCCTGCCATGGGATTCAAACTTAGCACCTGGCCACCTTCCTTAATAAATGGAACCACCATTTATTATTTGCTATTTCTCTGAAATAAGACTTATTGAGCACCGACTGTGCTAGCTTGGGCAGTCCTGGATGAAGGGAATAGGGAAACGGGGCCTTGACCCACTAATGGGGCCCAGCGGGCCCACTAGGGGTCTGAGGCCGTGGTGGGTGGGTGGTCAGGAACATCATGGGGTGCACAGAGTCACTGCCGACTGGCCACGTCCCCTGGCTGGGACTCCTCCTCTTACCCCCAACTCCTCTCCCTGCTCCCCAGCGCTGAGAAACCGGCCGTTCCGCCCTCCCCTGCCCCCACCTCGCGTGCTTTTCAGGTTCACCCTCTAGGGATTGGGGTCCGAGGGCAGCGGAGGCAAACGAGCCCTCGCTTGGGTCTGGGCAAGAGAGGACAAGCCCTCACCAAACCCCCCACGGTGCCAGGCTCGGGCAGGATTCTGCCGGGCCGGGCGGGAAAGCGTGTGCGCACTCGAAGCCTCGCCGGGCCTGGGTTGCGGGGACCCGCTCCGCCCGGCAGACCGCTCCGGGCTCCAGCCACAGCTCTTCCCGGAGACCCGGCGCGGTGGGTGGGGCTGAGAGCCTGGGCGGGCTCGCTCCTTGGCTCAGGACCCGCCAATCATCTCTTGTTGGCCAATGAACTAAGGCCCGAGGCTGCCGGCCCAGGCAGAACAGCATTTCAGCGGCTGTTCAGAACCGAGAGGGAGCTCAGGAAATGGAGATGCCCAGGAAAAGCGGGTGCTTTCGGGGCACGATGGCGCCTGCCTTGGTGCATGACATGCCTTAAGTGATGAGACCCGGAAGGCAGAGCCCGCCCGAACAACTGCTAGAATATGCCTCATGCAGAGAGATGTGGGCTGGGGTGAGGGGAGGAAATCCGACGACACAGACATATCCGCAGGTCCGCAAGGCCACGGAGGAGGAGTCCCCTCAAGGGCCACACTGGGAAGACCCAGGGCCCAGTCCCTCCAGGGACACAAATGGGCTAGGCATGCCCGCACCCAACCCTCCCCCTGGGTCCCCCTTCCTTAAGAAAGCTGCTTCTGGGAAGACCTGGGCTTGGTGCCCGCCCCAGGCTCCCTCCGGCTAGAGGTGGGGGGCCCTAGATGCTCCTGGCTGTGATATTTCAAGACTCTGCTCCTGACCCCCTAGGGGGTGGGAGGAGAAAGCAGTGGCCGACAATGCTCAGTCTTTGCAAGACTTCAATTGCCAGGAGCAGAAGTTTTGCTCTGTAAGCTCTTTCCTTCCTGGGGTTTGTGATTTTTCTGGTTTTGCCATATTTTCTTTGTAAAAATCCCCTCATCGCCATCCCCACAGCTGTAACCCCTCCAACCTACACTGATAAAACACCATCCACTGCCACCTGCAGAGACTTTTGTTCCAGGACAGATCTCCAGCCTTACTCACAACCCTGTTAAGGGGGTGAAGTTTATTCTCAATTTTCAGGTGAGGACTCTGAACCTCAGGGTCTAAGCTGCTTGCTCAAGGTCACACCCCAGTAAGGGACACAGTCCCCAAAGCCAGCCGTGCCCATTGCCCCAAATTCCTCTAGGAGACCTCAGAGCTACCTCTATGAATCACAAATGTGAGAAAGACACTCCCCGGCTTAAAAACCTGCAAAGGCTCCCCACAGCCTGCCTGGCCCCACCCAAACTTCGCTCAGCAGCCAAGACCCTCCAGGGACTGGCTGCAACCTGCCTTTCTGAACTCTTTTTTCCCATGCCCTCTAAGCCAGTGTTCCTCAAATTGTACCTGTACATGAATCACCCAGGGATCTTGTTAAATGCAGGTTCTGATTCAGTCAATCTGGGGAGGGGCTTGTCTGCATTTCTCTTTTCTTTTTTTTTGGCTGGTCGGGAAGGGGATCCTTACCCTTGAGAAGTCTGCATTCTAAGAAGCTCGGGGGTGGTGCTGTGCTGCTGGTCTAAGTAGAGTCTACACTCCAGCCAAACTACAATACTCACCATCCCCTAGAGCCGCTGAGGACTCTGTGCCTCCATGCCTTTGCACATGCAGCTCCTGCTCCAGGGAGTGCCCTTCCCCCACACCTCTTCATGACTTTTAAATTTACATTCAACTTGAAAGGCCTAAATCAAATGTCACTCCCATAAAACCCTCCGTAATTCTTGGAAGCTTAATCAATTTCTTCTCTAATCCCCTCTGACACTTATTAAACACATTTCTAAAATAGCCTATAACTCAGGATATTCAAATTGTGTGTTGAGATGTCTGTGACCTCCAGTAGACTGTGGTCTCCACAGAGGTACGCTGAGTATTGTCAGCATTTAACACAGTTCTCAACCAATGTTCCCGGAATGAACTACTGGCACATTCCAATCTGTTCAGACTTTAGCTGAACAACTAAATAAGAACAGGGAGGATGAGAGGAGAGGCTGGGCTGGCAGGGGCTGCGGCCAGGACGAGCCCCCGCCGCACCCTGCGGGCCAGACCTCGGCTCACCTGGAGGGGTGGGCTCGGCGGCGGTGGCGTTGGGCTTCTTCTTGCACACATAGGGCAGCGCGATGCTGCAGTCGCGGTTCTGCCAGCCGCCGGACGACTCGGTGCGGATCACCCCACAGTTCTCTTCGCTAGGGTTGTCGGGCTGATCTGCGGGGAGGGCAGGGATCCCGCACCCCAGGGGAGAGATGCTCACACCGTGGCTCCTGGGGCCCGCTCACCCCACCCCGACTCCCTCTGCTCCCTGCGCAGCCTGAGCCAGCTCGACAGGCCCGGCCCCGCCTCGGCTCCGGCTCCACCGCAGGCTCCTCATCGCGTCCTCACCCGGGCCCGCATGGTGCTGAACTCTCTACCCCGCAACCAGCGCCAGCCCGGCCTCCCTGGCCAGGCGGCCAGCTGCGCTGCTCATGGCCCAAAGCTGCGGCTGAAGGGGTGAGTGGAGGCCGAAATCCAGGCCACTCTCCAGTCTGGGAGCTGGGGCCAGAGCCACCGAGGCCCGAGGAGGGGGCGGCAGCTCCTCATTGGCACCAGGCACTGCATGGGCTTGAGGGGCCCAGTCCTGGAAGGGTAGTGCTCCCCTCCCCCCGTCACTGCCCGCCTGGAGTAGGGTAGGGGAGAGGGGTAAAAAGGGGGCTAAGTGCCTGTGGGGGCCCTCTGCCACCCTGTGCCCCCCAACCAGTGCCTCACCACTCTCCCAGTTGAGATACTTGAGGGGCGAGTTGTCCGACCACTGCCAGCCTCCGCTGGTGTCCAGGTCATTCAGGCCAATCCACAGTGTGGAGCTGTACCCAGTGAGGAGCCCTGATGGCAAGAGGGGGACCCGGAGAAGGGGGCGTCCCATCCTTTGCCCTCCCATTCTCTCCACTTGCCCTGCCCCCACCAACAACATGCCCCCTGGCCCCCAGCAGAAAGGGCACAGGGGCCTCCAAAGACGGGAGCAGGTCTCAGGCTCCTGGGGTGGGTCGGACCCCAGCCGACCGGACCGGGACCGGGACCGGACCGGGACCGGGCCGGGGCCTGCCGCACAGCCTCACCGTTGATGTAGGTCTGCTCGTGGATCTCGGTGATGCTCAGCAGATGCGCCCCCTGCTGCTCGCAACTGGCCCAGGCCTCCCTCCACGACAGCGTGGACTGGAAGTTAAACTGGTAGCAGCTGTCAGTCAGCTGGTCCTTGTCCCAGAAGGTCTCACAGTCATTACCTGCCACGACAACCAGTGGTCCCGCCCCAGCCTTTTCCTTCAGGGCCCACACGGGGGTCCTTCAGGAAGTGCAGAGACCCCACACAGGCTGCTCCATGTAAGAGGATGGACAGCTTCTCCGGTCTGGAAAAGTCCCACCGCCCACACCAAGGTCCCTCCCCAGTTCCTGGACCCAGAGGTACCAGCCTCCCTCCAGGCGCCTCCCCGCCCCCCCCCCCCCCCCCCCCGGCTCTCACTCTTGATGGGACAGAAGCCCCAGCGCTCGTCTTTGCCATAGTCCTGGGTGGTGGCACACCACAGGTGCCCATCCTCGCGGCCCGTGCTGGTACAGCCGTGGAACCACTGGTTGTCGTATTTGAAGGGGATGGTGCACGGCTTCCCGTGGGAGTTCCCCTGGATGGTGTAGACCTCTGCAGGGAGGGGGACCAGGCCCTTGGCATGCGGACCCCAAGGCGGCCCACCCCCTCACCCCTCAGGGAAAATCTATAACTCAGGGAGCTCGGGTGGGCAGAGATCAGCAGAGAGTGGAAGGGGGGCAAAGGCGCCAGACAGTGGCTTTAAGGCTCCTTCTGGGAGAGGTGAGGTCTCGCCTCACCTCCCGTAGGGCTGGGAAGGGGCTCCCCCAATGCCTGTCCAAAATCCATCAGGGTGAGGGGGTCTCCAAGTTGCCCACAGAGGGCTGAGTCCAGTGGATGCCCTGCTCAGCTACCCAGCCCCAGGCTCTATGCCTCCCACCAAAGTTCCATCTTGGAACTCAGGGTGGCTTCCAGGAAAGGACCCCAGGGTGGAGCTGCCCACTATAAGAGGCCCCTCACTGGGTGGCTCGGGTTCCCAATGACCACCTGCAAAAGAGGGATTAAGACACCTGTAGGGGTTTATCATGGGGTCTCCCCAGAGAAAGTGGGCCTGGGAGAAGGGAATTTTCACTTAATATTATGTTATACACTTTTGTGCTGTTTGAAGTCTTTACAAGTGTGTGTTAATTTTGGAAATCTTTAAAAAAGTAAAATTAAATGCTTTAAAGTTAATTTCCTTAATTATTCAAAAATGCTTCCTATTACAGTTAAAGATGTGACTGCCAAGTGTCCACAGAGGCCAGAGGCCTTGTCCCTGGAGTCTGTCCCTCCATGGCTCCAGTCCCCAGGGACCCCACCCCTCGCCTGCAAGCACCCCCTCACCATAGTAGGGCAGAGCACACAGATCCTCCTCGCTGCCGTAGATGCGCCACTGGCCACCGCGGGTCTGGTCACCACGCTCAAGGGTGCCAGGCTTTGACACATTGCTGGTGCGGGCCCCCAGGAGCAGGGACAGCTGGTCACCCAGGGTACGACAGTGCCACCGAAGATTCACTGCCTCCCGGTCACACTCATACATGCCCAGGGAGGCTGTGATGTTGGTGCCCGGCCAACCTGTGCCCAGACACTGCATGGTGCCCAGGTTGAAGAGCCGGTTTCGGGAGACCCATTTCCAGCGCTGAGCAGGGAGACTGGCATTGCAGCCTGGGGTGACTCTGACCTGCCCACCCTGGGCCTCCAGGCAGCCCTGAAGTCCATGGCTGAAGATGAGGAAGACGTTGGGTTCTGGAAGGGAAGGCAGGACATGAGCCATCGCAGGGGCTCTTCTGGCTTGCCCTTGATGACTGATGTGGCCTACAGACCAGGTGCCCAGTGCTGGGTGGTGAGCCTTCTCTCGTGTTAAATCACTCAGTCCTTACTACCAACCTTTGAGGTGGGGGTGAGGGCCCTGCTGTGCCTCCATGCCCAGATGAGGCAGAGCCTGGATGGCCAGCCTCTGTTCTAGCCCCAGGCCTCCCTGGAGGCAGGACTCGGTCCCCTGTCCCACCCTCAAAAGCTAACCAAGTTCCACAAGGCACAGCAAGGACTGTATACTTTTCTGAAGTTCTCATGGGGAACGGTGGGGGCGTTTACATTACACAGCCCCCTGCAACTGCAACCTCAGTCTGGTACACAGCAGTGGCTTTCTGCCGAAGTCCTTCTCTGTCAAAATCCTTCTCTGGCCTGTGGGCATTTTGTCTCACTCTTCCCCCTTACCCCTCAGCCTCACCGGTTCCATCTTTTACTCCTTCTAAAATCTTCCCAAACCACTAACCATCCCCCCAATACCTATTTCACACCTTATTTTTTAGACAAAGCAATTTAGCTCTGGCTTCCTCTAAGTCTTGCATCTTCTTGCATCTTGTCACCCGTCTCCTCACTGAGCAGACACCCGACGGGGAAGACATTGGGAAAATCCAACCCTGTCCCCCCAGCACACCTGCTTTACAAACTAAGAAATAAGGCTTAAATGTATAGAGACAGAAAGGAGATTAGTGTTGCCTGGGGCTGGAGTGGCGGCGACTGGATTGGGGAGTGATTGCTAAAGGGTACTGTTTCTTTTTGGGGTAATGAAAATGTTCTAAAATTAGATTGTCATGATAGCTGCACGACTCTGTGAATATATTAAAGCCCAATTAACTGTACATTTTAAATGTGTGAATTTTATGATATGTTAATTATGTCTCAGTAAAGCAGAAAGGAAGAAGGAAGGAAGGACAAGACAAGACAAGACAAGACTGAGGCTTAGAGACATGAAATGACTTACTCAGGGTGTCACACAGCCGGTAAGCAAACCCAGGTCTTCCCAACATCCATGTTTTACCATCTTTCTCTTGTTCCCTGGCTGCCACGTGAGTACACAACACACACAACACATATGGCACATCCCAGTCTCCAAAGAACTCTTGCATCCACTAGCCACTAGCTCCTCAGGATATTTTTCATGCCTTAAAAGCGTGCACGAGATGGCTAGTGTTTGAATTCTGGCTCTGCCACTTAACGTGTGGTGAGTTGGGCAAGGTGCTTAGCTTAACCTTGCTATGACCCAGTTTCCTTATTTTAGGACTGTTGTAAAGATTGAGTGAAAAAAATACACGTAAAGTGTTTGGAACAGGGTCTAGCACACAGTAAGATCACGATAAGTATTTATTATTATTATTATTCCATGTTATAGGCAAATAAATTAACTAAGGTCCATGAAGCAATTTGACGACCAGCGTCACAGAGATGGTAAGGGACGGGGCTGAAATTTGGCCCTAGTCTCCTGAACCCAACCAACAAATTCTTTCTGTTCCCCCATGCTTGCCTTCTCATCCTTCCATGGAACAGCCAGAATGATCTTTTAAAGATGTAAATCAGTCCTAGAAAAAGATTTTTTAATATTATCGGAGTGTTGAAAGTCATAAAGAAAACAGTGACAAATTCAATGGCATAAGAAAATTTTTTTAAGGCAAGATAAATGCCACAAGCAAATTCAAAATTCAAGTGACAAAAATATATGTAACTTATTAGAGGCAAACAGGTAATTTCTAATGTAAAAAGAGGTTCTACCAAAAATACATAAATAAATAATGAGAAAAATATCAACACGGCAGTAGAAAATGAGTAAAAGACATGCATAAAGAGCTAAAAAGTGAAATGCAATTAGCTCTTAAATATTTGAAATGACAGCCTCGCTTCAAAGGAAAGTAAACAACAGAAATCAGGTAAGTCTCCCTCCTGCTTCAATTGCTTCAAAGGTGATTCATTCTTCAAATAAATTCAGCCTCCTTACTATGAGCCACACTGTTCCTTGCTCTTCTTTGAACAGGCCTGGCTCTTTCTCACCTCAAGGGCCTTCACACTATTTCCTCTCCCTGGCATTTCACACTTCAAAAAAGAAAAGCCCACAGTTTTACAGAGGCCCTTCCTGGCCTCCCAATCTAAAGTGACCACAGTTACTCTCTATCCTATCTCTTGATTGTAGTTCTCTTCACAGCATTTATTATTTGTTTTTGTTTTTGTTTTTCAATATCTGGGTTATCTGTGAGTCTGCATCTACTGAGTATTTCTGCTCTTGTTTATGGGTCACTTTTTCCTGCTGCCTACATGTCTAGTAATTTTTATTATATACTGGACATTGTTGATCATATTATAAGGAGACTGGACTTTTTTATTGTATATCAGACACTGTGGGTGATATGGTACAGGGAATCTGGATTTTTTTTATCTTCCTATGAAGAATGTTCAGTTTTGTTCTGGCAGGCAGTTAAATTACCGGTGGGTCACCTTGATCCTGCGGAGGCTCAGTTTTCAACTTTGCTAGGGTGGGGTTGTTTTGGCTTTGCCTTTTGTCTTCGGGTGTGGCTCTTAGCCTTGGATTTAATCATAAAGTGAGGCCTTTCTGGGGTTTCAAAAGAAAACCTTAGGTGATTACCAAGCCCCTCTAACTTGGTAGAATTTGAATTCTAAACTGTTTCCTCAGCACCAAGCGGCAACTGAAACACCTGCCTCCCTGCTGCTGTTTCTTGCTGGGCTGCTTAGAGATTCACCCTGCAAATGCACAGCGTAGGAGTCATCAAGGATGTGAGGAGGATTTGTAGAAGGAATCTCTATGACTTATTCCTTTCCAGGATTTTCCCTCTCAATGTTTAGCCTTTCTGGTAGCCCCAAACTCTGACCTCTGTTTTTGCAGATCAGTAAAACTGTCACTTTTTGTCTGAGCTCCTCAAACTGGACGGTGTGCTCAGGGAGAAAAGCTGATTCAACATGCCACTCACCTAGTTTGCTTTTTTCTTTCAATGATTTTTCCTCTCTGCATCTGTCTGGTTTTAATTGCTCTCCAGTGCCTTCAAACCTCTCTATTTTATAGTTTATCCTTAGTTTACGAGCATTCGTGGCCACAGAATTATACTGATACAAGCTACCGTGCCATTTCCAGAACCAGAACTCACTGTCTGACTTGCTGTGGTTTATTTTCTCTGTCTCCCTCTTATTCACAAGCTTCTGAGGACTTCCTTTGTCTTCTCCACCACTGTATTCCCAGCACCTATAACTCTGCCTGGTACACAGTAATGCTTTAAAAATGAACAAATGAATGCATATATGAATGAATGAATCTTCTGCCTAGATAATGATCACAACCAGTCAGCCTATCTTTCTGCTTCTTGTCCCAGCTGCCAGAATAATTTTCCTAAAACACAGTGCCCACAGCCCCCATCACTAGTGCTCAAAACACCACAGGGGAAGGGCTGGTGGGGCAGGGATCCTGTTGCTCTATCCTCGGACAGCGCCTGGATGGGGGTCCTCTCTGGGAAAGACACAGGTGATCTTCCTGAAGGACCACTAGGGCGACTGCCACAGCTAATCCTCCCCTGTCTCTGGGTCCTCTGCCCTTAACCTGCTCCTTCCTTTCTGCTGCGGACTGAATGTTTGTGTCCCATCCCCACCACCCCTCCACCAAATTCAACCCCCAAGATGACAGTATTAGGAGATGGGGACCTTTGTGAGGTGCTTAGTTCATGATGGCAGAGCCCTCGTGAACAGGATTAGTGCACTTATAAAAGAAGCCCCAGAGAGACCCCTGCCCTTTCAACCATGCGAAGTTACAGTGAAAGATGGCTGTCTCTAAGGAAACAGGTCCTCACAAGGCACCGAATCTGCAGGTGCCTTGATCTTGGGCTTCCCAGCCTCCAAAACTGTGAGAAATAAATCTCTGCTGTTTATAAGCCACTTGTTTACGGTACTTTCTTATAGCAGCCCAAACAGACTAAGACATCTTTCAGTCACCTTCCAGAAACCATAAACTAGCCCCAAGACTTGATACAGGCCCTGGCCAAGCTTCCTTTAAGAACTGGGTATTTGATCTCAGAAACTCCACTCCAGCAAGGACAGTCAGTAGTGATGGAAAGTGGCCCTTGGCAGGGGGTAGGGAAAGGGCCTGAGACCGGAAAAGGGAGAAAGTGTTGCTTGCTTTTATAGATGCTTCGCAGAGATAGGACTGGAAAATGAGGCCCAGAACTTCACAGGAGCCTGCAACAGCCCAGCGGTATCTGCCCCTCCTCCCCAGCCCAAAACCCACATGTGCTAAATCAGTTCCAGCCTGGCTGCAGCAGTTATAACAAATGGCAAAGGAAGTGTCCGGAAGAGGTCCGTGTTAGTTGTCAAGGGTCACTCTCAGGGTCAGGCTGATCTCTCCTCACCTGACAGATGAGGAAACTGAGACCCAGAAAGGGAAACGAATTAGGATGTCCAATTGCAGTACCTTTCAAGGCCTCGGTTTCCTCTTGTCACAAGGCATGGCTTAGAGCCTCCTCCTCCCTTTGATGTCCTAGGTTCTGGGTTCGAATCCACCTAACTTACTGGAGCACCTGCTATGTGCAGGGCATGTTCCAGACAATCCTGGGGCCACAAGGAAAATCACAGCACTGTCCTTGCCCTTGCAAAGTTTGTATCCAGTTAGAGAAGAACTGTGGGTTTGGACACAGCAGGGAATGAGGGCAAACAAGCCCGTGAAATCCCAGGTGTCTTGGGGTGTTGGAGGGAGCTCTGTGCCTCCCAGGGGCCAGGAGACTCGGTCAAGGCAGAGATCTGAAGAGACTGAGACTCCGGAAGAGGCAGAGGGTGAAGAATACAGATCACAGAATTGCTTTGGCGGCAAATGAGAAAAGAACGAAGAATCAAGGAGCAGAGAGAGGCCCGAAGAGAGCGACAAAGCAGAGGAGAGGCTGAGGGGGATTCTCGTAGGTGGGGCCTGGGGATTCTGCCAGGCTGTGGGCCAAGGGGCTCTTGGGAAAGCATTTTCCACCCAAAGTTGATGGGTGGGCCTGGGCCTTACAGAAAGGAGGCTATTTCTCCGGGGCCCAATGGAGCAAGGGAGCTAAGGGGAAAGGCAGGGGAGCAAAGGCGTGTGGAGAACGGACTCTGCGTCCTGTGTGCCCAGACTCTCACCAAGTACCTGTGAAGAGGGCAGAGGGAGGCCCCAGTGCAGAGGCCGGGTGCCCCCCATCCTGAGGAGGCCCTTCCAGCCTCACCCACCCCCAAGCCTCGCTCTACATCCCCAGGGTGTCAGGGCAGGGAGTGAATGAAAATGCCCATCTTAGAGGGTGCAGGGCCCCTCACGGGGATCTTGGGATTGTCCTCCACAAGGACAAAGGTGACCTCCTGTATTCTGTTGGCGATCACACCATGCCTAGCACAGTGCTACATCAAGCTGCGGCCCAATATGTACTTGGTCAGTGAATGAATAAATGAACGAAGCCCGCAGGGAGCTATGCACTGAGCACTGGCTGGATGTGATTCATTCACTCATTCACCTAATATTCGCTGAGAATTTCGTAGATGCCCGGCATGCTGTTAGGCACCAAGTACATACGGTGATCGATATAGACAGGATCCCAGCTCTTATTGCCATATGGTCTGGCAGGGCACAGGGCTGGACATGGAAGATATGATAACAGAATCCTTGACCTCACTGAGCTGTCTGCACTCTCTGGCCTTTGTTTTTGTCTGCCCAGCAAACCCCCCATCCCCTTCTTCTTCTATATACAGTCATGCATAACTTAATGATGGGGATATGTTCTGAGAAACGCACTGTTTTCATTAGGTGAAAGTGTATGAGGGGTCTTCAAAAAGTTCATGGAAAGACTCATATTTTCTTTCAATTCCATTTTTTCACAAACTTTTTGAACGACCCTTGTATCGTGAAAGGGAACAGCAATGAATTTTCCTATTATCTACACTGGCCACTAGTTGCATGCCCATGGACCCTCTAATTATGTCACTAAGTCTTTCTGTGCCTCATTTTCCTCATCTCTTCAATGGGGATTAGAATAATGCCGTCCCCACAAAGTTATGAAAAGAAAATTATAGGCAGGGATTGTGGCTGGTACTCAGCAAGCACTCAGTGAGTGTTAGCTAACTGCTATGGGGGTGGGTGGAAATCATTTAAAAATGCAAAATGTTAAAGTAGACAACAACTTTTTCACTTGGAGTCAGACCTAATGTGTCAAACGTTTGGCTTTCTATATTGAAGGTCTGAGCTACCTTTGGGAGGGTCACCCCATGGGTAAGCCAGGCACTCCTTCTCCACACATTTTGCAGTAGGTTGGTTTACATCAGCATCACTACAAACATGAGTAATGCATTGTGCTATGACGTTACAATGGCTGCCATGTCACTAGGCTGTAGGAATTTTTTTAGCTCCTTTATTACCTTGTGGGGCCACCATCCTGCATGTGGTCTGTAGTTGCCCAACATATTGTTACTCAACATGTGAGTGTATGTCATGCACCTCTGGCTATGTGGGTGGACACAAGGCTCACTCTTGGCTAATGACAGCATCATCCTCCTGACCATAGGGATTGGGCACATAACTCAAACAGGGCTGATCAGAAAACTCCCCTGGAAAATACACACTTTTCTTTCTGTTGAGATTGCTAAACCGGGGCAGCCAATGGCCATGCTTCCTACCATGAGGGGTTAATATATACAGAAGCAGAGCTGAGCAGAGCAGAGACATGGAAGGAGAGGAAGTGAGTCCTAGCGGTGCTGGATGTCCAGTCCCGGTCCTTGAGTCCCATCCAGTCCCCATGCCATCCAGGCCCCATCCCTGAGTCCCAACCAGTACCCATTCTGTCTAGGTCCTGTCCCTGACTTCCTGCAGCTCTTCTTTCCATTCTGCAAATCGCTCAAGATCATTTGCAGCCACACGAGCTTCTACGTTCCCTTTTTTGCTGAGCTTGCTTGCTTTGGGGTTTCTGTCCCTTGTAAGTCAAAGGATCCTGATAATACACAGCCCTATGTCTTGGGGCCAGAGCCGTTCTCACAGTCCTGAACACCAGCCCATTCTCTTTACATCCCACACAGACAACAAGCATTATGAAACATTGTACTTAGGTACTACAGGGAAATTAAAAATGAATCAGTATTCTTAAAAATGAATCAGAGCATGAGCTCTGTCCTCACGCTGTTTACAATGAAGCTGAAGAGGCAGAACTCATGAAGCAACCCATGAAAAAGTTACAAGCAACACATATCGACAAGTGTGCAAAACAGACCTAATATATATTGCCTGGTTGGGGGTGAAGGTGTTGGATAGAAATAGGCTTTCCTGAAGTGTGGAAGGGACCTTTCTGATGTGCAGTCCACACTTCTTGCTTCTCAGACATCGAGGTCATCAGCCAGGAAATTTATTCCTGTGCTCAAAAAGCAGCAGGGTTTTAAAGCAATCTGCCTACGTGGATAAAGCCCTGTCTTTCCTCCCTGTTGATGGTCACTGAGACCTCCTTTCCTTTCCCGTTTGCCTTAAGGTACATGCCATGCTTTGGTGGAGTGCCGAGGCTGAGCGCAAAGGCTTGACAACAGTTTGTCTCTCCAGGGCAAACCTCTCAGCTGTCCCTGCAGCTTCCCCAGACTCAGCCCAGCAGCGGAGGCAGCCAGAGGTCTGACCTCGGATAAGGCGGCTGCTCTCCATTAGAAGTTGAAGACATCACTGCTGAGGGAAGCAGATGAGAAGTTAATTCCAGCACAGTGCCTGGCATGCAGCAAATTCCCAACAAATATCTGTTGAACGAGAGGCATGTTGAACAAAACCCCGAAAGGCACAAGCAGAGACGAGGACAAGGAGGCTATTCCAAGTGGGGGACCGCAAGAGCAAAGGTCACAGGCAGGAATTCGGGGCCCTGGAACCACTTGGCTTAATCCTGGAGACCTGGGGACTGGGAGCCAGCTGGTGAGCCTTAGAGGCGGACACTATTTGGTCCCCCAGGGCATGGCAAGGTGGCCTCCAGCCTCTGAGCATCTCCGCCCGCAGCCCCCTCCCCAGGCCATGCAGAGGCGAGGGGTCATCCCAGGGAGAGCCAGAGGCCGCCGGCAGGGCCGCCAGCCAGGAGGAGCAGCTGTTTTCAATGAGCTGCTTGGCCCTGAGGCCAGGCCTGGAAACGGCCCTGAGTCAGCAGAAGTTGCCAGCCCCGCCCTGCTAAGGGGCCAACCCTGGGGACCCAGAATCCCACCCTGCACCACCCCTGGCTAGGGATATTTACATGCACACACATTCGATCCTGGGGAGGGGGGCATCCCTTCCACGGGTGGTGGGGGAGTCCCTTGATATCAACGCCCAATACAATACCCTGCCCAACTGTGCAATACCCCTGCCAAATCCCTGCGCTCCGGTGGGCTTCGCTCTGCTTTTCACACCCTCCTCCTCCCCAGTGGCATTCTACTGCAGCCGGGCCAAACTGCGCGCCCCCGCCGCTCAAAGCATGCAGGCCCGCCGTACACACACTGCCCCACGGTGGCTCTGCGGCTGTCACACGCATGCGTGTCGTCTCTTGCGCCAGCTGCGGCGCGCTTCCTCCGCCATTCATTTCCAGAGATGCTTTTCTCTCTTTTAAAAATGCTTGCGTTCTGGAACGTAACATCCTGCGTTCTCGGAAGATGCTAAAGCAAACTCTGGCAGGGAGTGGGTTAAGAGGTGGGATGTCACCTCCTCAACCAAATGCAAGAGAAGGGGGATGTACTGGGGTGGTGGGGAGTGGGAATCAGTGTAAATTCAGAAGGAGGACTGTCACCCTTCCTGAGTCTGCCTTCCGGGGTCCTCCCCACCCACAACCCCCTGGAGGCGGCGCGGGCTGGGTGGGGCTGGCCCCGGGGCCTCCCCCGTCGCGGTTTAATGGGGTTTGGTTTCACCCCCCGCTGGCTTTTGTCTCCTCACACCAAAGCATCACAGTATCTTCGGTCTGTCCCTTCCCGGGCCCCTCTTACAGGATGAAGCGGGGAGCCGCCGAGCGACGACCGATCCCGCCTCCAACCCCGGGTCCCGCCCGGCCTTCTCCCTGCGGCTCTTCCGCACCGGGGGTCGCCCAGGCTTGGCCGTCCAGCCCGAGCAGCCCAGGGGCGGCACACAGGACCCGCCTGCCCTCGCGCTCTGCGGCGCCCCCCACCCTCCCCGGCGCGCCCCCCAGGCCGACTCCCCGGCGCAGCTCGGCCACCGCCGGCTGTGCCAAAATAAACAGCCCGAGCGCCACTTCCTTCCCCGTGGAGCGGGGGGGACGTTCACAGCGACGCCGGCTCCGGTCGCGGCGGGAAGCGGTTTTCTAGGCCAGCACAGTCCACAAACCGCGTGACCCGGCCGCGGAGGGCAGCGTCGGGGAAGGGACCCGGGGCGCGCGTGGGTGGTGGGGTCTATGGAGGCCCAGGCGAAGCGCTCACTGGCATCCTTGCAAGGATCGAAGCGATGGCCACCTACTCAATAAAGCAGGTCCTGAAGGCCTCGGCCGAGCCACGCTTTGTCTTACGTGTCTGTGGGGGGAAGTTGTGGGCATATTACTTGATAAAGTCACTGGAAGGAGACTGGGGCCCCAGCCACAGCGCCAGGGTAGGCACCCCAGACCTGGTGACGAGGAGGAATCAACGAGGCAGTGCGGGAATTTATTAGGAGACGCCCACACAAATTCAGGGAGAGCAATTTTTCCAAAAAATTTAGTTTTGACAAAGTGGCTGCACGGGTGGGGGGACGTCGGGGGGAGTGAGGGAGTAGCCTAAGGCTAAGATATTAGAAGCCCCCCTCCCTGCAGTCATTCCACAGTAAAAAAATTATATTAATGTCCTCAATAAGAAACAAATTTAGATACCCATACACGGGAAAGCACTGTATAAAAAATTATACTGAAATATAATGATCTGTGAGAAATTGAGGTTTAAAATATCAACATTCAATTCAATTTCTTGGTAAAAGTCTTTCAATTAACACTTGGAAAAAAAAGGGCAGGGATTCCCACCAACCTGCACAGAAAGTCCTCATTGGCCAAGTGCCTGAGGACCCAGGTTCTGTCCCTGGCCTCTCCATGTCCTCGGCATTTACCTGGCACAGTCTGGCCTCACCATAAATGTTTGTCAAATGACAGAATGAATGTGAACCGAGGGATCTCAGAACTCATCTTGTCAATCCTTTAGAATGTGGAAACTGAATCACGGAAAGGTTAAGTGACTTGTCCAAGGCTTTGGGTTCCAAGGTTTTCTCATTAATCCTCACAGTGACCCTCAGAAGTAGCTAATATTGTATCCATTGACAGAGGAGGAAACTGAGGTACTAAATAACTGGGAGGGCCGGCCCGTGGTTCACTTGGGAGAGTGTGGTGCTGATAACACCAAGGGCCACGGGTTCAGATCCCTATATAGGGATGGCCGGTTGGCTCACTTGGGAGAGCATGGTGCTGACAACACCAAGTCAAGGGTTAAGATCATCTTTTAAAAATAAATTAATTAATAAAATAAAATAAATAAATAACTGGGAGTTTAAGGGCTGGCTGGTTAGCTCAGTTGGTTAGTGTGGTGCTGATAACACCAAGGTCCAGGGTTCTGTCCCTGTACTGGCCAGCTGCTAAAAAACAGACATTAAACATCTTGATAACATGGTTAATAAGAGGAAGAGATAGGATGTGAGGCCTGGAAGACCGACTCCAGAGCTGAGCTCCAAACAACTATTCCAGGTATTTTAAACTGATAGCCCACAGGCAAGTTGTGTTTGGCTTTCGCAGTGTGTGGAAGAAAAGTGAGCCAACCCTTAAAACTTGAGAGATTTCCCATAAAAATGTGGATTTCCAGTTTTTCTCGGAAACACTGGGAGGCCTGGCAACACTGAGCCAGCGTGCCCGCAGGGAGCCGGTCACAGAGGCTGGGTGGCGGTGCCCACGTGGGAGGGGTGTGGGCTCACCAGCTGGCCACACTCTGCACCCATCCCTTTTGCAACCCTCCCCCCACATACACACACCAAGGTGGAGTGACCGTGGCCATATGTTATGCTTGCACCGCTGTGTTTCTCAGAGTGGTGATACATTCTTCAGTATCCTGGTGTCTATTAAGAATGACTAGCGGATAATACCAAGGTCTGGGGTTTGATCCCTGTACTGGGCAGCAAAAAAAAAAAAAAAAAAAGACCAGAAGGCTGTGCCTATTTCAAAACTAAAAAAAAAAAAGTGTGGGGGTGCGGGGTGGAGAGGGTGGTATCACTGCCCCGCAGCCAGAATGTCCCTGCAACACGCTGCCTTCCCTTCATGAAACATGTCTGAAATGCTGCACAATATGACAGAAACCATGACATGTTTCATAAAGAGCTTTTGCTCTACTCACTGACGATTGTCTGACCTTCTGATGTAGCAACAACAGTCAATGATGACTTGTTGGATTCTAAAAGCAAAGCATGGCACTCTTCAAACTCAAGTGAATTTAGAATCTTTTTTGCTTGAGAACCTTCGGATGGTTTCCCTTAAACTACAGCCAAAGATTAAACACTTGCCAACTTCTGCAAGGACAGATCAACGAGACCTTGCCCACTCCTCCTCCAGGAGGCACCAGGGTGGAGGGCTGCCTGGTTCAAATCCTTGCTTGGGCCCTTGGGCCCTGGGCTGGCTGCCTCACCTCTGCAAGCCTCCATTTGGGGAGGACACAGATAAGGCTTGTATCATAGGTTTCTGGGAGGATTGAGGGAGGGAATGTTTAATGATGTTCTGTACCCAATGAGCACTTGGTAAAGGAAGGCCATTATTACTTCTTGATATTTAAGCAAGAGCCTGTGCACAGACTGGGGTGGTGAGCTCAAGTATCTGTTTGTTTTATAGCACAGAGCCTGGGAACCAGGCTTAGCAGACACTGCAATCTGGATAAGAAGAAACGATAAGAGGAAATAACAGGCAAGGACTCGAGTGTTTAAGTTGCTCTTCAGAAGAATTAAAAGAAAAATAAACCCACGGTCCACATACGGAGTTCCCCCCTCCCCAATTCCCCAGGGTACCTGGTCCCTTGCAACCATCATTTGTTTCTGTCTTTGAACTTCTGGACCCCTGCTCAGGTCTCCCTGGGAGGGAGACACAAGAAGACGAGGGTGTGTCAGGGGAAAGAGGGGGGGATTTCTGGGAGGGTCGGGGCAGATCAGGAGTACTCCTCTCCCCACCACATTCCGGTTCCGCAGAAATAAACTCCAAAGACAGCTGTAAAGGGAAAATGAGGTCACACGATCCACAGCTGGAAGGGAGAATGTGGAAGGAGGTGGGGCAGCACCCACACCCCTTGGCCTGGCAGATGCTGGGACAGGAGGAGCCTGCATGCAACCCTCGCTGTGTAGTCAGGCGACGGATCTAGCCTGGGAGTCCAGGTTCCAGTTCTGTTATTTACAATCTAAATGACCTTAGGGGCTCAGTCTGTTTCCTTACCTGTAAACTGAATTATGAAATGCCCTCCCTGCCTCTTCAAGGTTTTACTGGGGAAAGGTACAGGAATATTAACATGACATGATCCTTTTAGGGGTTTGTCTCCACCATTATACAGTTCAAGAGCTGTGTCTTATCTATCCGTCTCCCCAGTGCCCGACATACAACAAGTGCTTGATACATGCGTGTCGAACTGTGCTCGAACAGGGAAGGCAAGCCACCTCGTGTCCCGCGTGTGTTAGGGTACAACATCCTCTGGATTATAGACTCCTTTAAAAACAGATCTACACACGTACAGTGAGTAGAATGGAAAAAGGAAAACATGAAATTATTAGTTGTGCCAGGAGGTTGGGATTATGGGTAACTTTCTTTTATATTATCATCATGTTTTTAGAGTAAATTACACTAAGGGAGGGAAGACACGGGGGGAGGGAGTTCTTAAGATCTTCAAAGGAACCAGATCTTACTGTAGTTCCCACAGAAACCGACTCAGTGCTCAGTAAATGTGTGGTGAATTTAGCTTCTTTTGCCCTGGACAGCCACAAATGGTTATACACAAAACACCACCACCACCACCACTGTGACGTCCCCAGGACCTACACTAACACACCAGATGACCTACAAAGGAATGTCTGTGAGGGTACACCCAAATTAATTTCCTTTCTCTCGCCTTTCCCTCCCTTTTCCTGATTTTTTTCCATACATTTTTAGGATCAAATAAGAAAAGTCCTGCTCTCAGCCATCACTGTTCCTCCCTCTCCAATACTAAATTAATGATGTGGTAAAGAGAGCTTAGGCTCTGGATTCAAAGCTGGTTTGAATTCCCGCTCTAGACCCCTCTGTCCCTCAGTGTCCTCATCTGGTCAGTGGAGAAAACACTCCTCATGTCTACCACACATAATAGTTATTGAGCACTTAGCAGGAGCCAGGAGCTGTGCCCGGTGCTGCACGGGGTAGTCAGCAGCACTGGCCGGGACCACAGGTAGGAAGGCGTCACCTCACTGCCCCACACAGTGAGCTCGTGGCAGTAATAGTCCCAGCGAGGCAACATTTTTGCAGAAGAATTTGGCAGCATCTATCAAAAGCCTTCATAAGTACAAATCCTTTGACCCCAGAATTCACTTCTTAGGAATTTAACTTAAGGAAATAGCAAGGGGGGTGGGGAGAACTAATGTCCAACAACATGATGTTGACCAAGAAAACTGAAATGCTTTCACATAATGGAAAACTATGCAGATTGTGGAACTTAATTTATAAAATGTTTAGACGTGAATAGAACTTCACATTCTATTGCTGATTGTATAAAAAGCCAAACTGAATGTATAATATGACCTCACTTCTTTCTTTTAAATCAAGTAGTCTGGAAAGACACTTTTGCATTTTTTTGTTCTTAAACTTGGATGTCCAAATCACCTGGGGAGCTTTTTACAATGTAGCTCGTTTACAATGCCCAGGCCCTACAGTCTACCTACTGAATTAGAATCTTGGGGTGAGGGATATCTGAACTGTAAAGAGTCCCATGTGATTCTGGTGAAGCACACCAGAGTTCCAGAACCACTGCACATGCCTAAGTGTTAACACTGGCTATCACTGACTTATGGGATAGCTGTTGATTTTTATCTTCTTCTTTGTGCTTTCTACAATTAGTATGTTTGGCAATTGAAAAGAGACAGAGAATACGTGTGTTTGCCTGTCCTTTGTTTGAAACTTAACCCTATGTGACTTCAACCCATATGTGCAGAGTTTCATGCTTTAGTGGAAAGGAGAGTGAAAGAGTAAAGCAAAAGAGATGCTCCTGGGAGAGCCGAAAGATGGGTAAGACCAATCACCCAAACCTGGTGCCAAAAAGCAGAGACCCCTTATGACAAAGAAGCTGGGTGACGTATTAAGCTGATGTAGGTAAAGCCACCTTCCCATCCTGAGTTAGGATCCCATCAGTCTTCAGGTCCGAGCAAGGGGTCCAGTGTGCCAAGATGCCTACAGTGACGTTTATAACTGTGACAATTAGAAACGATCTAAACGTCCAACAGGGGATAAGTGATGATACCTCCACACAACGGACTCTGAAGCAGCCAACAGAAGTGTTGGGTGGATATACTTTGATGACATGTTATCAGATGAAAGAAGAACGTTACATAACAACCTGAAAACATCTATGTAAAGTTTTATACTGGGAGAGACAGAAAAGGAGGGAGAGAAGAGAAGCAATCTGGAAGGATATTCTCCAAAATGTTAACAGTGGTGGTTTGTTAGTGGTGAAATTTCTGGTTATTGATTTATTTATTGGTAATTTTTTCTGTTATTTGAATTGTATACTATGAGTTGATGTCATTTTTATAATCATAAAAACATTCTTATCTTAAAAAAAAAAAAATATATATATATATATGGGGGGGGGGGTTTGGTGTTTTTTTTGTCTTTTTGCAGCTTCACTGAAGTTGGCTAACTGCAGTTCCCTGCTCATTGAGATGTGGTGCTGAAGGCCCAGGGAGGGAAGGGGCTGGGGACAGCAGGAACACGAGCGCTCTGGGGAAGAGCAGAAGGTTTACAAAGGGCTTTGTAAACCTTACTCAAAAGGCCAAGTGTGTGGATGATGAGAGAGAATAAAAGGAGATAGTTCCCCCCCACAATTTTTAAGTGAACAGAGGAAAGATATTTGTAACCAATACGGCAAGAAGCTCATATAAGCCAACGAGAAAGACACAGAGAACATGATAACTAAGGCACGGAGAACCTGAACAGATAAGATGATCAAGAGCAGATATGAACAGACAGTGTCACAGAGAGGATCTACTGGTAACTGATAAGCCTGCGGGGAATGTTCACAAGCACTTGGAATATGGGTAACGTTCTTATTTTCTGGATCTGAGCGTTGGTTACACGGGCGTGTTCGGTTTGTGAAAATGTATCAAGCTGAACGATAAATGCTGGTGAAGTTGCGGAGAAAAAGGAACTCTCATACATTGTTGGTGGGACTGCAAAATGGTGCAGCCTCTATGGAAAATGGTATGGAGGTTCCTCAAACAATTGCAGATAGATCTGCCATACGACCCAGCTATCCCACTGTTGGGAATATACCCAGAGGAATGGAAATCATCAAGTCGAAGGTATACCTGTTCCCCAATGTTCATCGCAACACTCTTTACAATAGCCAAGAGTTGGAACCAGCCCAAATGTCCATCATCAGATGAGTAGATACGGAAAATGTGGTACATCTACACAATGGAATACTACTCAGCTATAAAAACGAATGAAATACTGCCATTTGCAACAACATGGATGGACCTTGAGAGAATTATATTAAGTGAAACAAGTCAGGCACAGAAAGAGAAATACCACATGTTCTCACTTATTGGTGGGAGCTAAAAATTAATATATAAATTCACACACACACACACAAAAACCGGGGGGGGGGGGGGAGAAGATATAACAACCACAATTACTTGAAGTTGATACGACAAGCAAACAGAAAGGACATTGTTGGGGGGGAGGGGGGGAGGGAGAAGGGAGGGAGGGTTTGGTGATGGGGAGCAATAATCAGCCACAATATATATCGACAAAATAAAATTAAAAAAACAATGTATCAAGCTGAACACTTATGGTGTGCTCACTTTTCTGTATTTGTATTATACTCTGAGAATTAAAAATTTTAAAGCAAGGAATAAATAAGCACAACATTCAGGACAGAGACTGGGTAGGTGGTGGCTTCGTTATATTGTAATTAATAGTGACAGAGGGCCATGCAGGGAACCAGACGGACCTGGGCTGCATTCCCCGCTCTGTCACCCACTGCGTGATCCTGGCTCTGAGCCTCTCTGGCTCAACTTCCTTATCTGTGAAATGGAAGAACGTGAGGACTTAAAACACGGGGCACATGGAATTACCTAGACTGACCCTGGCAGACTTTATGCGCTCAGTAAACGTTAGCGTGGTCTCCAGTTCTCATTCATTGCATGAACGCTACATAGAAATGTTAGAACGTTTTTTAAAAGATGGAGGCCTCCCCAAAGCCTGTCCCCTAACTTACTTTATGCCTATCTGATTTGCCTTCCAGTCTCGTGCATGTACGGCCATTTCGTGTTTATGGGATTTTGTATCCTGCCGTTCTCCAAAGGCAAACGTGTGTCACAGCGTTCCAGACCTCCTCCCTGGCCCCTTCTGTGAGTGCCCGGCTGTTAAGGGCCCGATGAAGAGGCGACAGCTGGCGTTTTGGGGGCTGCTCCCGGAGAGCAGGGAGGCGGCTGTCTACCCGCACAGGACCAGCTCTTGCTGGTGTGCACCTCGACCGTGCCTGCCGCAAAACCTCTCTGAGGCTGACCCGTCCAGCGGGTCCCAAAAGAGGTATCCGTGGGCAGCGCTTAAAGAAACCAGCAGAGGGCAGGCGTGGGCGGCCCCCCTCCCAGGGGGGGACTCTGATTGGGCCGCCGAGTCACATGCTGCAGGCTTGGCGCAGTTACAGGATGGAAGTGCTGCTGGGATCACGTGACCAGACAGGGAGCAACATGCCAGCTGCCACCCCTCTGGCCTAAAATGCAGACCCGTTTAAAGTAAAAACTTCATCTACAGTCACCCCTGTTAAATAATACATAATACAGTGTAATATACAAGATAAACTCTTGAATTTTGGTGTGATTTTTTTTTTTTTTTTTTTTAAAGATGACTGGTAAGGGGATCTTAACCCTTGGCTTGGTGCTGTCAGCACCATACTCAGCCAGTGAGCAAACCCACCATCCCTATATAGGATCCAAACCCGTGGCCTTGGTGTTATCAGCACCGCACTCTCCCAAGTGAGCCACGGGCCGGCCCTTGGTGTGATTTTTCTACCGACTTTATCTTACTAACACACCCCAAATAGTTTATATTCATAAATACAGAATACATGTATATAGGTATATATACTACCTATACTTCACAGGTAAAGTATACATATATGCATACATATATACATGCACACACCCACACACAAACATTTTAAAATCTTGTTTCTGTACTTAATATTTCAGCGAGATTTTTTCTGTGTCCTTAAAAAATGTGGGCTGGGTGGTTACTTCAGTTGGTTAGTGCATTGCCTTGTAACACTAAGGTGAAGGACTCGGATTCCCATACTGTCCAGCCACCAAAAAAAGAGAGAGAGAAAAAATATTTGTAAAAACCATTTTAATGGCTGTATACTATTCCATAATACGTCACACATCATTTACTCATTCCCTAGCTATTATAAATTTTTATTTATTTATAAATAGAATTTCTTAATCATAAACAACCTTATATGGAACACATTGCTACATCAATCCTTATTGGCCTATTGTGAGAGGTAAATATAGTTTTTTGCTTTTTAATTGCTAGTAATTTTAAACATATTCCATAGGCTTATTAGACATCAGTATTCCTTCTTTGTGAACTCTATTCCTATCCTTTATAGTCTTATCTATTTTGATCTTAAGTGCCTTAAAACTGTTGCAGGTTCCTGTGTTTTTTTCTCATCAGTTTATATGAACTAGTTGCCGTGTTCATTACAGATCTCTCTTTCCTGTTTGTTGTTCTTTTAAATTTTTATAGGGACCCTCTCTGGTCACTAAGGGTGCCCTTCTCCCACTAAGGGTAAACACTTTGCTGACAGCAAATATTACCAATTAGCTTTGCCTATTTTCTGGCACTTTACATAGATGGGGTTATATGATATGGCATATATATGTTATATGCATATATGGCATCTGGCTCAACATACAAGTATTTGTGGGCTTCATCCATACTGTTGCATGTAGTTGGAGACTGTTCATTCTCATTGTTGTATGACATTCAATTGTGTGAAGATCCCACAGTTCATCCATTCCATTGCTGATAGCCATTTGGGTAGTTTGCAACTTTTTGGCTAGTTTTTAGTTTTTGGCTCTTACAAATAGTGCTGCTATGAACAACTTGGCTTTTTTAAAAATACAAATTCCTTAGATTATCTACTAAACACAAAGGAAAAGGACCTTTTCAGTGGAGAGACCTGATAGACACCAGCTGAACCAAGTGATCAAAGTTAGCATTGTGAATAAGGGAGCAAACTGACATCCGTGTGAGGCAACAGGAAGGGCACCAAATCACCCATGTGGTTTTCTTTCCAAAAATGTTTTGTATGAATCTAATAACGAGTAAACAACTGGACAAATTTAGATTGTGGGACATTCGACAAAACAACTGGCCTGGAGTCTTCAGAAATGCACCACCATTAAGGACAAAAAGGCCAAGCAACTATTCAAGATTGAAGAGACATGACACCTAATTGAATCCTGGATCTAAAAACAGCTATAAAGGTCATTATTGGGACAACTGGAGAAATCCAAACATGGACTAAACATTAGAAAAAGACAGTGTATCTGTTATATATCTTGGGTGTGATTATGTAATGGAAGAGAACGTCTCTGTTTTTAAGTGATGCATGAAGTGTTTAGGTGTGAAATTTCATGTCTACAACTAACTTACTTTCAAAGCTTCACCAAACATGCCACACACATGTGCACGCGTGCACGCGCGCGCACACACACACATACGGGGAGGTAAAGCAAATATGGAAAAATGCTAACAACTGGTGCTTCTAGGTGAAGACTGTATGGATGCTCATTGTATATTTTTTTCCCAATTTTTCCAATGGTTTAAGAAAGAGTGTTACACCATATGTAGTCTTCCAGAATTTTTTTTTTCTCACTCAACAGTATTTCTCTAACATTCACTCACATTCCTGCATATAGCTGAGGTTCATTCACTCACCACTGCATTACATTTTATTGTGTCTATACTCTATAATTTATTGTCTATATTTCTTTGAATGTTCATTTTTGGTTTTGTTGTTGCTATTATAAACAGAGTTCCCAAGCTCTTCCCAAACCACCAAAGCTCATACATCCTTAGATCCTTCAGAAATGAGGTTAAATATGTCTGGAGGAATACCAGAAGCTCCTTCCCTTGGGGACCAAGACTGTCTGCAAGGCTGATTCCTGCTGAGTCCTTCCTACTCAGCCAGGCTGGTCTGACGCAGGCTTGTTCTCTTTGCTGTCAGACAAGTTCCTGTTTCAAGGTCTGAAATTGCAGAACAGTCTACTACTTCCATCTTTTTTTTAATAAATTTAAAAATTATACCTACAAATGAAATCAGTGAACATTTGACTCTATCTACATTGCTCTACGTCGTGGTGGGACTGCTCTCAAAACACAAGCCTCAGAAAGGCAAGAACCACTCCTGGCTTGTTCACTATGGTGTCCTCAGACCAAACACCACGGCTGGCATGAAAAAACAAAGACAACAATTAACTAAATGAATAGATAAGTGTCAGAGATCAGGCACGCACCTTCACTTCCTCGTCTCTGGTGGGTGCATATTATAATATTGCCTTGTGGTCATGAGAACTTTCCTTCTTAGACATATTGCCGTGTACACACATTAGCCATATATCTGTCACTTAAAGCTACATAAATTGTCCATCATGTGGCTTCCAATTTGTTTTGCTACTATAAATAGCACTTCCGTGAGCATTTTTTCTCTTTGGGATTAATGCCTTATAAATTCCCAAAAGTGGAATTGTGAGGTCAAAGGACATGAAGTATTACAAACCTTTTTTTTTTACAGTGTCTGAAGGATTGAACCCTGAAAAATTGAACCAGTTTTCAGTGCCCCAGTCATGTACACTGGTTTCCTCACAGCTCTGCCAGGATTAGGTTTTCTGTTTCTACTAGTTTAATTATTTAAAGAAAGCTAATTTCTTTAATTTCTAGTGATCTTTGCACTTTCTATGTGACAACTGGCCTTCTGAATTTCCTCAAGTGTGATCAGCTGTAAATTAAAATTAAAATTTTTGATTGTAATCCAGTTGTCCCAATAACATTTTAAAGCAAAGATTCCATTCTCATTAGTGTGTTGTTTCTGGTGTGTCTCAAATTAAGTTCTTACAACAGTTTAAATCTACTTCTGGAGTTTATTCTATTCTATTGGACTTTTTTCTGTTTATTTTAATCCAATACCATATGTTTTTCATGATTGTAACATCATCTTAAACTCTGGAAGGATAACTCTCTTCATTGCCTTCCTTTTTTAAAGAAAAAAAAGTCTTGGCAACACTTGTCTGCTTTCTTTCTGTTTATTTTAGCAAATATTTACTAAATAATACGAAATCCCAGTGTGTCCAAGGCACTGTGCTAGAACCTGTGTAGGGATAAGAAGGTCCCCTCCACCCCGCCATGAAACGCTTCTAGTCTAGGAAGGGAAGAAGTCGCCTCACAGCAGGGTGGCAGCCATCAAATGCTGGAGGAGCCCTGGAGAGAAAGGCTTCTTCCAGCTGAGGGTACCTGGAAGTCCTCAGGTGTGAGCCAAGCAGGGCCTCAGGTATGAGCCAGGTAAGGCCTCATATGTGAGCTAGAACTCAGAGACAGACCTGTGGGAAGCTGGCACTCCCGGCAGGGAGGAAATCACGTGCAGAGGCTTTTCTGGGCAGCCTTAGAGCTTCTGTGGGTAACAGCAAGTAGCTCAGTTTGACTTGTGTGAGGAGGTGAAAGGAAAGGGTAGAACCTGCCCATGGAAGCCTTCAAATTCTAAATTCAGAAAGTTTAGACTTATTAAAGCTGCCCTTTAGGATCCCAAATCTGGCATCAATGCTGGCTCTGGACTGAGGATGGAGGGAAAGACTGAAGGCAGGAGCTGACGGATGCGAACCACAGCACAAGGAGGAGGAGAGAGTCTTCAAAAGCGTCCACCAACAGGGAAGCAGTTTTGTTTTAAAATACAGTGCAACCGTACAATGGAAAACTGAACACCATTTCCATGCTGTAGCCTGGCATGGAAAGATCTCTAGGAACATTATAAAATAAAAATTATTTTGTAGAACAGTATAAAATGTGTCCCTATTTGAGTAAAAGGAGTGTGTGTGCATAGGCATAAAAAATGGAAGATTACCCAACGAAGGATTACCCACTGAATCTACTAGCAGTGGACCGCGGTTACCACTAGGATGTGGCGTGCGGGGGTGGGGGGGGACTTCACAATTTTTACATTTTACTTCTGTATGATTTCACTGTTTTCCACTGAGCATGTGTTATTACAACTGAAGCTGTCGACAGTATCCACGCTACAAGGTGAGGCTTGAGAAAGTTCCCTGAATTTTGTAATTACCATGACCCTTGCTTGGCTAAAGGCAAGAAGAGCAGGTCGTATGCCCAACCACCCCAGTTTGCCTGGGACTGTCCTGGCTTTAGCACTACCCCCAGAGTCCCAGGAAGCTCCTCATCCTACCCGAAGTGAAAGTTAAAAATGGGAAGTTTAATGAGGAAGAGGAGGGAAGAGGCAGGGTGGTAAATTGCGGAGTTTGAGGAGAAAAGAAGGTGGGATTTTTTTTTTTTTTCTTTAGGATTAAAATTTACTTTCAGAGGGGCCGGCCCATGGCTCACTCGGTAGAGTGCGGTGCTGATAACCCCAAGGCCATGGGTTTGGATCCCTATATAGGGATGGCCGGTTCGCTCACTTGGGAGAGCGTGGTGCTGACAACACCAAGTCAAGGGTTGAGATCCCCTTACCGGTCATCTTTAAAAAAATAAAATAAATAAATAAGTTTACTTGCAGAAAAGGTATGATTACTTTTAGGCACTTAGAGTAGTTAGCATAGAGTCACGAAGAAATAATGGATTTAGACCAGCTTCAATTAAAAAAAAAGTGGTTATAGTTAGACCTTTGTACATTGAGGACTATGTTTGATATTTGGATCCCTTGATGTTCATGTTTTCTCTTAATAATAACAAAAATGGCAATAATATAATATTATTTGCTAAGAAATGATCCTGTGTCCAGGAGTGTACTAGGCAGGCATCTGATTTGCATGTAATTCTTACAATACCCCTACAAGGCGGGCATTATTTTTCCCATCTTACAAATGAAGACACCTGAGCCTCTGCCTGGAGTCACCCAGCTGGATTAATCCTGATCCCACCCATCCTGTCCCTGTTTACATTTCCAGAGGACTGAGAGAAGGAGGAAACATTCCCGGCCATGCCCACGCTCCTGCCTCAGTCTACAGGAGAGAGGAGCTGAGCTTGGCATCCAACTACCCTTCCCAACACCCCAAGAACGACAGGTGAGGCTGCTACAGTTTTCCCTGCAGGAGCTCCAAGCCCACCACAGACTCTGGGATTTCTCACTGTGAGTGAGGTCTGGGTGCTTGTCTCCCTTCAGCCCAGGTGAGCCCAAGAGGCAGTGACAGGACCCTTCAGTGTTCGTCTCAAGATCCTTGAGTCTTGAAGGAAGGGTCAGCGGTAGCCAGGGGAGGGGGGAAGGGCATGCCAGGCAGAGGGGGAGCGTGTGGACAAAGGCCCAGAGGCGGAGGCGAGGAAGGCTCGGGAGGATGGAGCAGAGACCACGAGGAGGACAGCTGTGGAAGTGGGTGAGGCTGGGAGGATGAAGGAAGAAGCTTCACAGCCCTCTTCTAGCAACAAAACCAGAGCCACAGAGGGCAGAAGGCACAGAGGTGGAGGAACTAAAATTGGGGCTGAGGTGAGCAGAAAACGTGGGCCTAGCCAAGCAGGGTGGCAGGGGTCTGCAGGGTGAGAGTGCAGGGCCAAGGGCTCAGGAGAGGGACAGAGAGGCCGAGCAGAAGAGGAGGAAAGGCAGGGAAGGAACCAACCACTGGAGTTCCACACGGTGCCGCCATGTACAGTTTGGGGTACAAACCCAATCTGCTTCCTAAGGGCTGAAGCCAGCTGATCCCACAGGCCCTGGGCTGCAGATGCCAGTACCCGACCTTGGTCCAGCCTGCTGTTTACTGACCCAATTCCTAGCTGAGGATAACTAGCACTCGCAGTGCCCAGGGTGAGTTCCAAGGGCTGCGTCACTCTCCAGTGGCCCACCCCACCCAGATTTATAGGACCCAGTCATGGGAAAGGGGCCCCTCCCCATGTCAGGAAGGACTAAACAGGAAGCCACACTTCCTGTCAGCAAGGCTCAGGCCCTCCAAGTCCAGGGACCCCCACTGGAGGTGCAGGGGGAAGTGGGTCCAGAAGAACAGACCATGGTCATCTCTGCTCGTGGCACGGCATGGGCTCAGTAAACACTGAGTGAGCCAACGAGGGAAGCTGGTTCTGGACTACTGATGCCTCATTAGAGGGGATGCCTCAGAGACCCTGAGGACACAGAGGGGCCTAGGGTCCCTGTCACCTGGGCCCACTGGACCCATAGGAGAACCAAGTGCTCAGACAGCTGAAGTGGAACCAGGATCTGGATTCCTCTTAGGACACATTGAAGGGTGTCCTATAGGGCTCAGAGATAGGGGGAATAAAACCCAGACAGCAGAATTTTCCAGCCTTCCCTAACACACACCCTCTCAGTGCTTTGCTTGATAGAGAGGCAGCATGGTACTGAAGTGTTTGGGCTCTACAGCCACACCGGGTTCGAATCCCACTTTTACTACTTTCTAGAGGTGTGGGGATATGGTCTTGAGCAAATCACTTAACATCTCTAATCTTTTCACTGTCAGTGTGTAAAAGGGCGATAACACCCTCAGAGAGTTGTGAGAGGCAGAAGAGCTACTGCCTATAAAGCGCTTGGCACAGCGCCCAGACATAAATAGTGGCTGCCACTACTGTTATTGCTTCATCCCTCTGGGACTGCAACAGGACTCCTTTTCAATGCTTAAATTCATGGTGAATTCAAATGAATACCCTCTTGAGAATTTCACGGCACTTCTGAAATCATCCCATCTGGCCAAGTCACCATACCATGTTGGCATCAGAAAGCCAGGATTTGTCTGCTGTGAACAGATGGGGACCAAACCAGGCTTCCTCCTCCCCTCCCTGCACCCTCACCTTGCCCAGATGAATCCAGGGGAGAGCAGGGACCCCAGCACCAACCACAGCTTGGCTGAGCACCCGCTGGGCCCTGGCTGCTCACAGCCAGCCAGCGGGTTGGAACAGAGGAGGCTGAGTTTTGTGGGGGGAAATAAGAAGGCTCTGAGCGCCCTGACTCACCAGGAGCTGGGCCGGAAGAGCAGGGAATTTGTCTGGCTGCCTGTGGTAGCAGCGGCAAGTATCTGATGCCTCTCAGAAGGAATGGCCCCCTCCCTGTCCTTGAGACAGCAGAGTCCTTCCTCACAGGAAGATTCCCCAACGTCTCCTCACTCCAGGACCTGCAAACCTGATCCCTATCCCCTTTCCAACCTGCAGTCTCATTCCTCCAGGGTTCTCTGGGATTCCCCACAGACAACCTGCAAGTCGCTTCCCCACGTTGACCGCCCAGTCACCTGACCAGCTTCTTCCATCACTTGACCTTCTCCCCACCCCAGCCCAGGAAGCTTCCACATAATCCCCAGAAGAGCCAAGCCCACCTTCCTGGGTTCACCCTCTTGGCTCCCCTCCCTGCCTCTGCAAAACCTAGGCCCACCAGCCTCTCTCCACAGAACCCTGGCCACCCTTTGGCCCCCGCAATCTCCCCTGCTTCCAGCCCCAGACATTAAGCATCCATCCACTGTCCCAGGTAAATGATCAGATACTTCTTAGCCTCCACTTCCCCATCTGCAAAATGGGTCCAAGTACACCTACCTCCTTGGGTCAGTATCAGAATTAAATGAGAAGTTGCACACAGAGCGTTTAGGATGGCTCTGGGCCATGAACAGGCGCCCCACCCAAGGATCCCGCCTCCCCACCATGTTAAGTGTTTCATGTTTCCTTCTCCCACAAGCTTCTATTTTCCCTGAGGATGCATTTTACACTCTTCTCTACCTTCCCTCCTCCCCAAGTACTTGGCTAGGCGCTGAGCAAACAATGAACGCTCCAAAAATGCAGTAATTCCGCAATTAGCAAAAAAGACGCCTTCCAGGGACATGCTCAGTGGGGCACTCTACGGAGGTGGAGAAAGGATGGCTCTGCCAAACGGAGGTGGAGAAAGGATGGCTCTGCCATCGCACATCCAGAAGGCACTGCCATCCCTTGACTCAAAGGCCTCCCCCACTGGTGGTCAGAAAGCCACCCTACACAGCCCCTCCCAGGGCAGGTCTCACTCCCCCATACCCCCTCCCGCCCCCACCCCTGGCCAGCACTGGCCTGACAAACAGATCCTGCTTTCTATAAGCATTTCCTGGAGCCATTCAGTTCCTTGTGAATTTGTCCCAGTGACCACCTCATTCCTCAGGTACAAGGGCATGAGATCTTTTCGCAAGGAATTCGGCCTAGAGGCTCCGTGCAGGCTTCAGGAGGAGGCATGAGGTCGTAGACAGGGTAGGGGCAGGAGCACTCTGGGGCAGAGGGAACAGTTGCGTACAGTTGCGTGCAGGGACGGGACCTGCACCAACTTTGTCCTCTTCCCGCTCAGCTGCTGCTGGGGAGACCAGCCCCTGCCCAGGCCTAAACTTCTCAGGGGTGATCAGAGCAATGCCACTGGGACACAACCTGAGGGAGGCCTGGGAGGTACAGCACAGAAACCAAGAGACAGAGGGGACATTCCAGGCATCCTTGTCCTCCCTGCCCGGGCCTCTCCCAAGGCACTTCCAGCTCCCTCCACCTAAAGCTCTAAGGGGAAAAGGCCGAGTCAGCACTCTGGCCCCGACTCTCCCAAGGCCTGGCTTTAAAAGCGCTCTGGGGCTCTTGGAATGGCCACTCTCCTCTACTCCTGCCACCCTGCCTGTCTCCTGAGGTCCTTCGCGAAGGAGCAAGACACAGGCAGGAGTGCAGGGAGGCAGGGTAGCCCGTGTGCCTGCCCTGCACTTGGTTAGGGAGTTACTGCCTGGTTTGTATTTGCCCAGCATTCAATTTCAGGTGGGTCCGGAATTCAGCAGGGGACTCTACTTGGTGTGAATGTGGGTCCCTGGCCCCACCTTATCCAGCAGATACGTGTCTCGATGCCTGCTGCCTGCGTCACATCAGGCCAACCCAGCAAGCACTGGCCTCGGCTGGAGGCCCCAGGGGGCTGTCTGGTCCTCACACAAAACTGCAAACACTGCACTGACTGTCCCCTTTCACTCACCCCCATCCCCAAATTAAACATAAAGCAAGACCAAGCAGGCCCGGCACTGGAGCTGTAATAACTACCCTTCTTGGCGATTCCAGCTTTCACTCGTGACAGCCCCCCAGGAAGGGGATCTTTTCCCTTAACGCTCAGATTCTTGGTGAGGGATCTGTCTGTCCCCACACTTCAATGTCACCCCTTGAAAGAGCAGCAGGAAAAGAAGGGTACAATTTCGGGGAGGGGGTTGTTTTCTGTTGGTTGGGTTTTTGCATTTTTAGCTGCTCTTTTGCCGCTAAAGATCTGTCCCCTTTGGAGGAGCGCCAGTTTGGCCAGAGCTGCCCACACAACACAACACAACACACACACACTCCGCCGAGCCTGTCGATGCGTCCTAGTAGCACGAAACTGCCCCACTGAGGTCTGGTCAACCGGTGCGGATGCCGCAGGCCACAAGCTGTCCTTCAAGACCAAGCGTAGAAAAGAAAATATAAATAAATACCCACCCCCGAGATGCCAGGAAGGGCAAAAGAGCCCTTACGGATAGTTGGAAAAAAATACTAACGCATCGTCCCGGGCCAGAGCAGGGAGACCAGCCCGGAGCCTCCCGGACGGAGCCTTTGGTTCCCCCGGACGCGCCCTGAAGGTCCCCGCCGAGGGCAGGGCCGGCGCCGGTGGTCCGGGAGGGCTGGGCGCAGGGGTCCTCCCGGGCCCGCCGCTGCTTCGGAGGCTCCCCTCCCCCGCCGCCCGCCACATCTGGTTCCACTCAGTCCTCCTCCACCTCCGGCGCGCTTCTCCTCCCCTCCGCTCCCCCGCCTTCTGAAAAGCGGGGACGATTTTTAAAAACCCGGTCACACACGCACGTATACGCACACACCCTTACGGGGCGACGACGGAGGGGCGCGGAGGGGAGAGTCGAGAGACGCCCGCCCGCCCGGCCCCCGAAGTTGGCCAAGTCGGCAGCGCCTTACCCGGGCGGGCGGCGGTGTCCCCGGGGCGGCCGAGGTGCAGGCCCCCGAGGAGCAGGACGCAGCGCAGCAGGTGACGAGGCCAGGGCGCGGGGGCCGGCCGGCGGGGCCCCATCCCGGCGGCGCGGTGCTCGGCGGACGCGGGGACCGAGGGCGCACGGGCGCTGCACGCGGCGGCAGCCCCGGCGCTGGGCTGTGATGACCGCCCGCGAGGGGCTCGCGTCCTCCTCCGGGTCCGGACGAAGCGATGCCTCCCGGGGAGGAGGAGGAGGAGGAGGAGGGAGGAGGCAGGCCGGGCGGAGGGAGGGCGGAGGGAGGGGCGCAGAGCCGGGGAGGAGGGTCTGAGGGGCAGCAGGGAGGGAAGCGCGCCGCGTGGGAGGGGCAGGGGAGGAGGCGCGGGCGCCGGGAGGGAGAGACGGCGGGGCGGGACCGGAGGGTCGGCGGGGTCGACGGGGACCCCGGCGCGCGCGCTTTCTCTCGCTGCTTCCCGGTCTCTCCCCGCCTCGCCTTCCCTCTCTCCTCCGGCCCGGCCCGGAGCCGCAGACGCTGCGTCACAACTCCCCAGCTGGCGCGGGCGGCGATGCAACTACAAAACTTTCCGCAAACTTCACGGCGCGGAGGGAGCTGGGCTGCGAGGCTGGGCCGGCCGGGCGCGGGCGCGGGGGCGGGGGCGCGCGGCTCACCCAGGTGGCCGGAGCCGGGCCGCCAGCAGCCCCTCCATCCCGCCTCTTTCTGCCGACGTCTCTAGCCGCCAAGCATCCGCTACCCCATGCCGAGGAGGACCCCTCCCCCGGTCTGGTGGGGAAGGGGCGGAGAGCGGGGCCCCGCCACCGGGGCGAAGGTTGGGGGAGGGGCCCCCGTGCCTTGTGCGGAGCGCAAACCGTTCTTGCACGTCTTGTTTTAGTATTTGCGTGATCCCTTTGTCAGTGTCCCTGGCACAAAAGGAGTGTAGCACTTTTGCTAGCTGGGGCTGCATCCAGAAGCCTGGGGAAAAATTTATCCTTTGGACGTCCCAGAAGACCTACATCATCACTCCCACCAACTGGACTGCTGGCCGGTAGCAAGGGACCAAATGGAAATTTCATAAAAGGGAAGACAATCCAGTTATTCAATATTATGCAACTGGACACCCAGCGCAGAGCACTGGAATGAGAGTCAGGATGTTGGAGTGCAGCCCCACCTCTAGCTCTGATTCCCTGAGCGACCTGGGAAAAGTCTCATGGGGTCTCTGGGCCTAGAACAGAACTGAGACATTTAGAGACCCTAGGTGCAAAAAAGACTCACGTTCTCCCACCACCACCATGAGCAACCAAATAAAAACACTATGAAACTGTAATATAAATTTTGTGTCCTATGCTGTCCACATCCATACTTTTTTTGGAAATAAGTTCAAATTTCTTCTTTTTTTTATTACTTTGGCCTTGGGTAAATCTTTCCCCATCTCTGCAAGGAAGCTGTTGAGCCAGAGATGCTCACTTAGCTCTTCCCATCTCTGCCAGGCTGAGATTCTTGGCAAGTATCAGTCCGGTGGTTGCAGGGCCTTGAAGCGAGCACCCCCTGAAATCCCTTACAATCCCCTGGAAAGGTTCCCACTAGCCATACTTTGGCCCTGAAACATGGTTAGCAGCCAGGCCAACAAAGCCCCTGGCACTCCATGGCTAGCTTGGGAGTAGGCCAGGTCCCTTCTGGTACATGTCTTCTGGGTATGGCATGTCCTGGGATCCCAGTGCTCTGCACGCGACTGGCCATGCTGGGGCTGCATCAAAGATCCTCCTCTTGGCCTCCCCTCTCTCACAATCCTGTTATCTACAAGGGATTTGAGGATTTGCCAGCTTCAGCTAAGCTGCTCTCTTTCTCTGTCTGAACAGCCAAAACACAGGATGCTGCTTCTTCTGGAACAGGATTGGATTCCCTCCTTCCCCACCAGCCTGAGTAGGCTTTGGCATTGCCCCACCGGCAGGGCGAAAGCCAACCCCTTGACATCACCAGTGCATAACATGGTTCCAGAAAGTCCACCACTTGCCAGCACCCAGTCCACGACGTGCCCAGTCCACAGGAGGTGCACTCTCATTTCTTCACCCACCCATTCAACAAGCATCGATTGCTAGCCCTGTGCTAGCTGCTGGGCGAATGAAGATGAGCGAATATATTCGCAGCCCTAGAAGAGTGGCGTTTAGTGGGGAAAACGGACAAAATTTTTGCTATATTCCAGGAGGAAAAGACTCTAGTCAAAGGCTGAGGAGCATGAGAGTGTGTTGTACTCGCAGGGACAGACGTTTGTTCTAGTCTTTGCCAAGGGTGAGATTTCCTGCTCTAGTGCCACAGTTAGACATTGTATTCTGCTGATTATCTGGACTCACATCCGTGGCCACCATCTGTCTTAGATCTGGAGTTCACAAGGCAGAGAGCAGGGCCACGTGTAGGCATTTCCCTATGGAGAATCCAGCCCAGTCCCGCACTGCTTAAGGATCCTGCGCAGGCTCAGTTGTCAACAGAACATGGTGACAATCTGCAGAAGGGCTGGCTGTGTGAGAGAGCTGGGGCTTTCCAGGAAACCCTCACCAGCACCTAGACCCTCACCTGCTTTCAAAGAAGGGCCAGCATCCTCTGTGCCCACAGCCTCCCCACCACTCCTGTGAAAGCTCAGTTGAACAGCTATTTATTGAGGGCCTATTATGTGCCAGGCATCAGGCTAGGTGCTGGGAACTTAGGGAGGTCTCTGACCAGGTCCAGGGGATTCTTTTGCCAAGATGGTGTTTGCTACACTGGAATCGATACTAAGAAATGGCGCTCCTTCAGGTGCTGACTGACGTCATCCAGCAACAGGCACAGGGGGTCTGCTGATTTCATCAAAACCAGTTTAGTGGAAGGAACAGAGAGACCTGAGTGAGAATCCTGACTCCCATATTTAATGGCTTTGTGACCTTCAACAAGTCACTTCAGCTCTCTCTGAGCTCACAATTCTTATTTGCAAAGGGGGCAATTCCCACCTTGCCTTGAGAATTAAACATTAGTTGTAAAGGGATGGCACGGCTCCTGGCTCAATGGAAACGTTCAGGGCAGGGTCCCCTCCCTGCTTCTCATCTTCCTTACCCTCTACCCTGATGACTCTCCCTGCCCCTTCCCCCCACTCCCACTGCCCATAAGATCTGCACAGGTCAGTGTTATCATGTTTCCAACATTCAGTGTTTTACTTTGCCCAAGAGAACTATACAAACTCCCCTCATTGTCTGAACATCTCCATGTTTAAGTGTACAAAAATGGAACCCTGAAGTGTAAACTAATCCAGGTAGAAGCATCTCAATGCTCACTTTGGCTGGCTAATACATGCATGTCTATAGACAGCCCAGCATGGGCCAATGGGATGAGTCCAGAGGGATTGAAGGGGAGCTGGAGTTCTGGCTCTGCTATTCACTAGTCACATGTCCTTGAGCAAGTCATTTTCCTTTTCTGAGTCACAGGTGCCCCTTTGAGGTACAAATTTTGGTATCATTACTCACGTTCCTCTCACATTAGTTTCTTCCCCGGCTCAGCAGCTCTCCAGCCAGCAGGTACCCAGGGGAGCAGAGCACCCCTAGCAGACGAGGCCTACAACATAAGCTTAGGAAAGGAGCACATAAAAGACAGGGGAAGAATGCCAATTGGATGGCCAGGGAGGGTAGGGGACTGCAAAGAAAAGAAAGACTTGGCCAGCTCTTGCCTGAGGCAAATAGAGAAGGGGGTGTGACCTCAAAGGGCCATGTAGGACTTGACCCACCCTACACCCTTTCCAAGCCAGGGAACAGTCTGGCCACACATGGGCCTGGCTTGGGTAGATCCCACCTCTCTACCCTCTCCCTGGCCCCAGCATCTCCAACCTCTGGGCTCTACTCAGACAACCCATCCTTTGAGCCCATGTGGCTACAACCTCACCTGCAGTGCCAAGAAGCCAAGAAGAGACTGGGCTAAAGAGGGAAAGAAGAAAGCAGGCTTAGGATTCAGACAGACCCAAAAGTCAAGGTTTTGCTCTACCTCTTCCAGGTTGTACAACCTTGGGAAAGTCAGCCTAAAGGAACTATTTCTCCCACATGCACATCACTGAGGAATTTCATCACTGGTCTGTCTTCTCTTAACTGGTCCACCCTACTATGGCCACAACTATAACCTGAGAAAAATTCTGCCTACTTTCCCTTATCCCTTCTGTGGAGAACATCTAGAAGGACTCCCGTCCCAGAAGTGCCTCTGAGTTTGTATCTACTCACGTTCAGCCCAAGACCTGTATTAGAAGATTGCTCCTTTTTTTTTTTTTTTTTGTCTTTTTCGTGACCGGCGCTCGCACCGGCCATTCCTATATAGGATCCGAACCCGCGGCAGGAGCGTCGCCACGCTCCCAGCGCCGCACTCTCCCTAGTGCGCCACGGGTTCGGCCCAGAAGATTGCTCCTTTAAAGAGACTCCAAACCCCAGCCTTCTCGCCCCTATGGGCTATGAGATAATTTTCTCACAGTACCTCCCAGGAAGCAGGAAGAACAGACTTTCTCCCCATATGTCTAGGAACTGGGACACAAACTCCCAGGGGTTTGAGACACACAGTCCTACTTGGAGGAGCCATCAAAGTAATGTCCTCAGCTATCAAGAGGGCCTTGGAGTAAGCTCAGAGCAGGAGGGCTCAGGACTATGTGCCCAGGCTGCAGCATGGGTCACAAAACTAATGCCTCTCAGGTACTCACTGGCTCCTGTCTCCACTTGGGAGGCTTGAACAGGTCAGGAACAAGCTGGCTAATGGAAGTTCTGAGAGGGGTCTGCCTGAGGTTGGCCTGAGAACCACAGCAAGGAAAAGAGGGGACCACAGAACTGAGCTAAAAACCAGCTATCGTCGGGTGGGATGTAGTCCCTAGAACTTTCTACTGCCCTACCCAGCTGGTGGGGGGTGGGAGTGGGGACAGTTCAAGGAAATGGATGTCACATCACCCTGTCTGCTCCACAAAACCCTCTCCTGACCTGGAGCTGCAATGCCTCTGAGCCTGACCCTGCTCTGAGGGTGGAGCTGAGCCAGGAGTCCAGGCCTTGTCTGGGCCACAGCTCTGGCTGGGCTGGCAGCTTCTGCATGTCTTTCCCTCTTCAAGATATCATCTAGCTGCTCCCTGACCAACTTATCTCATCTCATCCCTGACCAACTCATGCCCCATCTCCCCAACTCAGGAAGGACAGACAGAGTGAGGTTCTCTCGAGTCTCAGTATTTGAACCCCCAAAGCCAAGGCTGGGCCCAGTCTCTGCTAACAGCCTTCTGTGGCTCTCACTGACCCTAGCCAAGAGGAAGAAAAGGTGAAAGGTGACTTTGCAGATGCAGAACCTCCCCTGACCCATCCTTTCCACCCTAGGCCTCTGCTGGAACAGAGCTCAGGCCAAAACGAGAGCCAGGTGGCTGTGTCCAGCTGGCCTGCCACCCCACCCCAGACCCAAGAGGCTGGCCAGACCTCCCACAGCCCCCAGTGGAGCCGCAAGTAAGAGACCGGGGCACCTGGGAGGCAATGCAGTGTTTTCCAGCTATTTAGTGGGTAGCCACCAGCATTTTAAAAATGAAGTAAACTAGCAAGTATCAGTTCATTGAACATGAGTTAAGTCCTAGTCTGTGGAATATATATTGGGTTGAGATGTTAAATGTATCATACTGTGGGTTACCCTCAAATAAATTAGGAAATACTGCTGTTGAGGACCTGGCACCAGCCACCCAGGCTCCCCAGCTATCCCTGGTCAGCTCTGATTTCCTACTCCCTGACCAAAGAACTGCCCCCAACCTCCTCAGCCCCACATCCAAGGTTCCTCACTCCACCTGTCTGGCCTACTTCCCTTTCCCAGGCACCATGCTTCAGCAGGTCGGACTATTTGTCATTCTTTCTGCCAGGCCCTGGCTTACTGAGGGCCAGCTCACGCTGCAGGGGCGTGATAGGGCAGATGAGGTGAGAGAGATGCACAAGGTGCCATGAGAGCCCAGAGGGAGGGAGGCAGGAGGTGCCCCCTGAGCTGTTGTCCAAGAGGTCAGATGGGCAAGGGCTTTGCAGAGGCCTGTGAGAGCGTGGAGGGGTCCTGGAGTCACAAACACCCACCCCTTCTCACTCCATCTCATTCTGGCTGTCTTTCGTGGCCCAGCTCAAGGCCATCTCTCAAATCCCCAGGGACCTCATCTCACTCTCGGGGACCTTAACACCACCCAGCTTACATTTAGCTTCCTCAAAGCAGGAGCCAAGTCCATGTGCATTTTTACCTCCCATAGAGCCTAGCCCAGCATTTTATGAACAGAAGGCTCTTGACAGATGTGCTCCTAGTTGATGCATGTGGCAACTGCCCATCTTGCCTAGCCCAAGGTCACACAGCAAGTTGTGGAGTCGTGACCTGAAGGAGCCCTCACTTAGGGCTCTACTGTTATCTTATTCTACAACTCCACACCTGGGCACAGTTTAGTCTCATTAACATGGGCAGGGGAATACCTGAGGAGCAGGGTTCTGAGAGTCTGCAGATGCGAAGAAGCAATGGCTCCTGAAATTCATTTGTAGGGAAACACCTTCCCCAGTATGCTTCCCAGTGGCATGCTTCCCTTCTCTTAGGGCATGGGAGCCAGGCTGAATGGCTCAGGTCTGACTATGACAGGCCAAGGCCCACATCAGGGGGGCCTTCTATGCCTGTGGACATCTCTCTAGGGGCTACTGTTACACAGAAGTGACACCTAGCCACACTGTTTTAACCCCCATACCCTTCAAGCCTCACAGCAACCTCAGAGAAGTCAAGGCAGAGGGTCCCATTCTTGCTCATCCAATTAGGACACTTAGGAGCAGGAAGATACAGTTTTCTGGGGCGGGGCAGGATTACGGCTTCCTAATCCATAAGTAAGATGACAGGACCGGATGGTTTAGGGAACCCATAGCACTAATGTCCTGTGAAGCCATGCTCCCATTTTCCCACCTAAGCTCACTTCCAGCCCAGCACTGCAGACACAGTACTGGGTCTCCAGGTAGATTTCTAAGGGCTACTAGCCACAAGGGAGGGGAGAGACACAGTGAAGGGAGCCTGAGGGAGCCTCGATTAGGGTAAGATGTACCTACAGCTGGGAGCCCAAGTGCTGCCTTCACTCACAGCAGTCTCTGCCCAAAGATGCCCCCCTCCCCAAGCAACCTTCAGGGGAAAGAGGCTTGGATAGCACAGGAGGCCACCAGAGCTGCAGGCTGCTCCCTGAGCCCACCGAGGCTGAGGTTAGCACAGTTCTCTAGCTGGGCACTTCCTTCAACACCCAGGAGGGCTGACCCAGGGCCAGCGGGTGGGACCAAGTCAGCCAGCTGCTCTCTGACCCCTCTCACCACAGGGTCTCTTGCCCAGAGCCTCACACATACACATACATCCCTCTACTGACTCCAGCCTGTCTTGCGCCCCTGCTGAGCTGCCCCAGCACAATAGCGCTCTTGTATTCCCTGCCCCCATAGGTCCCAGACCTGCTCCCAGGCGGGCCTGTTTTCCCAGCCTCTGGCAGGTTCCCCCAACCCACCCACAGGGCTCAACAGCAGCCACAGAGTCCCTAACCACTCCCTCTTTAACCCTCCTCCTCTCCCTGCAACCTTTCCATTACTCTCTCCTCCCCCACCCCTTCCAAGAGCTAGTCCAGCCCAGGCTCTCCTCACCCAAGATCTGGACTGCCAGCCTGATTCATAACAGACCCAGGTCTCAGCCAGCTGTCTCCTGCAACTCTGGACCCCTCAGGTAAAGGGAAAATGTGAATTAATTCACAATAAGGTACCGATGAGTTGTTAAGAGAAAGCCAAGTCGCTATATATTTTGTGAGAAACTTTGCCCAAAGGAGTGATGATTCTTGAGCATATTGTTAGTACCTGTATAAGGGATGTTTGTGGGGGCCCTCCTCCTGCTCCCCATAAAGGCAGCAAACGTATGGCATCAGTCCTAGGAGAGCCCAGAGCTTAAGATGGATTTTTATTCTCAACGTAGAAAATGAAACAGGAGTCATCTCCGTCTTCCAGCTGGGTGAGTTCAGAAGAAGCCTGACAGCCACCCTTTCCAATGACCCCACCCTCATTGCAGTGGCTGGCAGGAAGGTCAGCAGGTCTGGTAACCTTCAGTTCTCATCCCACCTGGGAGCCAGACAGCCTACAGCTGTGTTCTCAAACTTGAGCCTGCATCAGCATCACCTGGAGGGTAAAAACAGAATATTAGGCCCCACCCCTACAGTTTCTGACTCAGTGGGTCTGGGGTGGGGATCGAGGATGTGCATTTCTAACAAGCTCCCAAGTGATGCTGATGCCGCTAGCCACAGAAGCAGTCGTGGAGCCATGGTAAGAGGAGACCCACTGACCTCTTTAGAAGCTGATAGTGAATCTCAAGCTAGAGGGGCAGTCTCTAGAAAGGTCTGCATGACATACCCAAGGCAGAACGATCTCCTGACACCCTGGTGTGGAGAAGTTGCTGAACCTGAAAACCGTGAACTTGAGGGTTCCAGGATCAGCTCTTCTATTTACTGGATCTTGTGATCTTTTTAAAATCACATTTTTTGATTACCCTCTTATGTGCTGGGCACTTTACCTATCTTTACTCACTCCCACAATACAACATAATATCCCTGAAGCTTGCAGAGGTGGGATTTGAACTCAGACCTAATTTAAAGCTTAGGCTCTTAACTTCTATGTGATTCTGCCTTAAGAAACAAAAACAGATAACTTGAACAATTAGAATGATGAAGTAAGGGAAGGAATGAAAGTTGCTCAAAGGGCGGGGGGATCACCAACGTGGGCCAAGTTACTTATACAGTTTGTCTTCTCAGAAGCAAGGAGCTGGACCCAATGTTTACTTCTAGCACTAGGATTCTAAGAAATAACTATGTTTAAAAGAGCTATTTTCTAAATTAAGAAACACAAGAGCTCCTTAACTGCTAATCTTCTCAGCTAGAAGAAAACCTGTCCTTCCCAGACTAGAGGGAAGGAGGTAGACAGATTCTCTACAAATGACAGCTGATGTGTCCAAGTCAGCCACAGACGTGGGGTGCATACAGCTCTTCCTGGTGATTCTCCATGTAAAGATGCCCGTCTCACCATGGAAGAGCCCAACTCCTTCCCCTCAGAGCCCTGCGTCCACCCTTTCCTGAGAACTTCCTATGCTAGTCACTGCTGTATTCCACCAACAAGCATAGTTCTTGGCACATCAGAGGTACAAAAGGTGCTGCAGCAATCAGTGCATTCCCATCATGCTTGCAATGTCCACAGGAACTCAGCCAGCTGCCAGGATTCCCCTATTTGCACCCTAGATGGTAAGGGCCCTGTTTGAAGCTGGAGAACTAGAGTAAAATCAAGAGGCTGAAAACTTCTTAAAACTTATTTTAATATCCTTTCTCCCTACCCCTCCATTGGGAAAGGCCAAAACAATCTGGCTGGGTTTAAGTACAAATTAATACATATTTTTCATCATTGTATAAAGTAAATCAACATTGTAGCAATAAGGGACTATCTTTGGAAAAAGTGAAACCCATATTAACAAAATATGTCATGGAAGAACCCCACTTGGTGATTTCACTGACTCCTTAAAAGACCAGAAAAGGTCAACGCTCTGCGTGTTCTCTGGGGCTCGTCCATGCAGTGGAAAGAGGTCTTGTCCAGACTCAGCCAAGCCATCAGCTCCGACCAGGCCCTAGACCCAATAAAGCAGGGGGAAAGGGCATTCCTCCTTCAGGATGAGGGCAGAAAAGGTAGATCGACAAAGTCCTGCATCTTCATTTATAAACCCATGGGAAAACAGGAGGCAGGAAGTAAGAGAAAAGACTTAAAGATGCACCATTTTTTGAAGTTTAAAATAATCTGCAAGATCATTGGGGAGGAAGAAAAACAGGAATAGAACTTAATTCCTTTGAGTAAGTTTAAATGTGATCACAGCTTCATCCATGTCTCCACGTACGCAGACGCCGTCCTTTCAGCACTCTGCTCAACCTGTGAGGCCCATGGGTACTCTTTGCTTAGCAGCTTGAAGGCAGTGGTTAAAAAAAAAGGTACTACACACACATACACACATACATATATATGTGCAAATACAGATGTGTATATATACTTATATACATACACACGTGTGTGTATGTATATAAGTATATATTTCAACAAAATAGTTTTTGAAAGCTGGGGGCACCAAGGCCTCTGGAGCTGACTTCCTTCCATTCAGAATTCCACATGGCAATACCTGCCCACCAACTTCTCTCCAATTTGGAACCCTCCATCTTCCCTTAAGATTGTCTGATACTGAGGAGAGTGGGGCAGACAAACCAAATGAAGGTCCTAGAAAATGTGTCACCAGTGGCATTTTTCACATGTAAAAGAAAAACTAGAGTCATGAGTTATTTGAGAGTTCTCTACCCTTCCTGACTCCCTCCCCCTGCCCAGAGAACTCGCATGCCTGAAAGCTACATCTTTAAATAATTCTGGCTGAGCCTTCTTGCCACATATGTCAGTAACATTCCAAGCTGGCTACCACATGTTCAGGCTCTGGCCTCCTTCCCTTTCTACTGTCGAGTGCTCTGCTGTTTAAAGGGCATGGTGGGGCCATGCGTCTCCCATTTCAGCTCCATCTTCAGTTGATCATACATTTCAGAAACAACCAAATTTTTAAAAAATTAGTTCCAAAAGAATATTCATATTTGAAATAACTATTTCCCTTGAGATTTTTTTTTAAATTCCATTTGATCAATCTATTAAAGTGAGTTAGACAAAGTGTGTGTGTACATGCACACACAGACACACACACCAGCACACACCCACAAAATTTAGAGGTTTGGGGAAAGGTGTTTCCTGCCAAAAGATCTAACAGAGGAAAGCTTATGTGCTGATCAAGTTTTAATAACGTGGTTTACAAGAAATGTACACCATTTAGCAAGCACACAAAGACTGTGGGTAGGAACTACTATTCTCTGGAGCATTTGGCTCCCCAGCTCATTTTCTGCCTACCTTTGGAACAGTTTCAATAGTTACTACATTCAGAGAATCCAAGAGGACTGCATGGACAGATGAACCTTTATTTAAAAAAATAGCACTTCAAATAAATTAAAAGGGACAACCATCAAGTGTTCAAATTGTGAAGAAATAGTTGAAAACCTAGAGAGACTCCAAGCTGCAGTCTTCTAAACCTCATTCTTTGTCCAATGGCAAAAACCCACACATCTCAGTACTCCCACTCAATTTTTCCCTACTGAGATGAGGGAAGCAATTGCAAGCAGGAGACCAGACGGAGGAGAAAGCTGCATCTGATTGGAATGAACATTGCCACGTACTTGCTAATACGGGTTTCACTTTATGACCAAATGTATTCTTTCAAAAATAAAAAAGGGGAGAGGGAAGCTGCATGTTTTTAAAAATTGAAATTATTTAGGGATAAAACACTAACTCTAGTGCCTTTAACGGGCAATAGCAACTTTTTTCCTCCAAAGTCAAACACCATCCCCAGCTGAGCCTTTATGCTACAAGCTTTTCAGGAGATGTTACCTAAACTTTATTAAAAGAAAAGAACAAGTTTAAATATAGACACTGGACTAGCCCAGTCTGTATTTTCAAGTCCACATTCTTCATCTGAAGCAATGCATCAGGGACCCCCCTGAGTCTGCACGTTTTCAAGTTCACAGTACATGGAACCAGTTTTTCCTTTTAATTTTTTCCTCACTCAGAGCAGCCACACACAGTGGCCGTTGACGCTGGAACCTCGGGCGGGGCCTTTTCCTACGAGGCCTGACCCAAGCTGCCCAAGGTTTCTCCTCAATGAGAATCGATGCTGTCATGCTCTATGGATGAGAAAAAGCAAGAAAATAAAAGCACCTGGTACAGGTTTCATGAGATCCATTTGGATTCACTATGTTCCAAACCCGCTGCTGAATGCCATTTGTCCACTTTGTGTGTGTTCAACAGTTAGTGGCTTTGCAGTCGGTCTCAATTTGAAGAACTGTTATTGGATGCCCCAGAGGTTGATGCAATAGCAGCTCCAGCAGGGCTACTTGTAGAGACCGACTTTCGAATGTGAGGCAGCAAGTAGGGGTCACAGGCCAGTTGCTGGACATCGATGCGGTCCTCCTTTCGGTAGGCCAAGCATCGTCGAATAAACGCCTGCAAAGGAAACTTTCTTGAAGATTGAAGTAGATAATCCTGACACCTCCAGAGAGAACCCTGAGGCTCTGTATCAGCAGCCAGGGCCCAGAGCAAACATCTGCTAAAGAGAAGGGGGTGCTGGCTGGTTAGCTCCGTTGGTTAGAGTGTGGGCTTATAACACAAAGGTCGTGGGTTCGGATCCCCGTACCAGCCAGATGCAAAAAAAAAAAAAAAAAAAAAGGAAAAAAGAGAAGGGGCTCAAGGCCTTTCCCAGAAACCACCAGGCAGACCCAAAGACAACGGAAGCAGAGAAGCAGATGCTCCAGCTGGCACCAGAACCTCTCTGCTGCCACCGACTCTTTCCCTCCCCAACAGAGGAGACTGAGTCTTTCCTGAAGAGCAGAGAAAGGGGGTGTCGTCTCTATATACTCCCACCCTCAGAGCACCAAGGCCAACAAAGAAATCTCTCTTTGCCTTGGCTGGTTGGATGGAAACTAATTTCATTCACCTGCATCTGCAAACCATGGCCTCACATGAACTTCCTGAGGAAGTGGAAATTCTAATGACAAACTACCAACACATGCAGCTTGAGGAGACTGACAATGACTAATGCTACAATGGGTCATAGGTTTTTTTGGGTTTTTTTCTTTTAAAAAGATGACCGATAAGGGGATCTCAACCCTTGACTTGGTGTTGTCAGCACCACGCTCTCCCAAGTGAGCCAACCGGCCATCTCTATATAGGGATCTGAACCCTTGGCCTTGGTGTTATCAGCACCACACTCTCCCAAGTGAGCCACGGACTGGCCCTGGGTCATAGATTTTGAAATTATTTCCCTGTGTATATCATTCTTCTCTAAAAGGTCATTAAGCAAATGATGAGGCACATACCTAAGTAGTAAAGGGAAACCTGAATAGAATTTGCACCCTGAAGAGTACTGCAGACAAAAACATACTGTGAGTGTGGTTTGATATGGAAATCAAATTCACTACAGCATGGAGGTTTCCTTTGCACTAGGTATGAAAGACTATGTAGTCTTAGTTTCTACAACTCTTATCAAAAAAGCATTATAGATTATCTGTCTTTCCTGCTTGCTTTCTTCCTATTTTTTAACCAGACAGCTCTATTTAATCAAAGTTTGGTAATACAACTCTTTAAAATAAATGAATCAATTTTTAAAAATCCAAAACATCATTATCACCAAAAGTCCATATTTCACATTAGGGTGATAATGATGTGCCAACATAGGTTCACTGATTGTAACAAATGTACCCCTCTGGAGTCGGATATTGATAGGGGAAGTTGTGTGTGGATGGGGTCAGGCGGTATATGAGAAAACTCTGAGCTTTATGCTCAATTTTGCTGGGAACCTAAATCTGCTCTAAAAAGTAAAGTTTGTCTAAAGCAAAATCTAAAACATGAAACAAGCTATTGATTTTCTATTTTTTTTTGCATATTTAATTAACAAAACATAAAAGTATAATGCCAATCCTGTCTTTTCAGAATCAAAGACACTTACAGGTACTTGCTTGATTAAAGCATTTGGAAGGTAAAAACAAATTCATAGAAACGAACATAATGATATGTGGTCTTTAAAAAATAAACCTTTCTACTGGAGTTAAACAAGTTATCTTGGGTTGGATACTGGTCAAATAAACCTCTTTTACTGTGAATTTTCTCTCTACAGAGCTGCCAGCATAGGCTTTTAAAACAGCAATCAGATCACACAGCTGACCTGACCTGATCAAAGCCTTCAACTGCTTTCCATTTCATTTCATAACTCACCCAGCCATCTCTCCTACCACTCACCCTCTGCTCTGCTAGCTCTGTGGACCTGCTAAGCTTCCGCTCACATCTAAGCTGTACTTGCTTCATTCTGCTTGGAATGCTTTTCCCACAAATCGACACGTGACTCCCACCTTCACACCATTCACAACACTGCTCAACATTTCACTTCACCGAGACCTAACCATGCTTTCAAACAAGGGTTCCCACCTTCCCTACTCTGATTTACTTTCTTCAGAGCATTTATCACCAACTGAAACGTATCCATTTTGTTTTACTGTCTGTTTCACCTAACGGAAGGTAAGCTCCTTAAGGGCAGGGACCTTGTCTGTGTAGCTGATTGCTACATGTTCAGTTCCACCTCCACTACCTAGAACAGTCAGTGCTTTATAGGCACCCATTAAATATTTGTTGTGGGAGGAGAGGGAAGGTAGAGGACAGGGATTGGAGAAATACACATTTAGGGGGAGGGGAGCAGGGAGACTGGAGACAACCCGTGGAAAGATTTGGAGATATTTCTGTATTCTTCACAGCCAAGTCCATCTAACATCTCTAAAGTTTGGTCACTTGTTCATCTATTCATTGAATAAACACCAAAATTTGACAGTGGTATAAAGAAATAGTCTTGAAAGGCCTAACAGATGAGGAGAATTAAACATCTGTCAGGCAACTTATTCAAGTCCCTCAAGTGTCAACTCTTGATGGCAGCTGTGGTGTGGGTATTAAGAACAGCTTGCAAAAGCTACCAAGTGTTAGATGCTGTACAAGCCACTTGATACTACACTCAAAACCACCTTTTAAAAGGTGTTTTTGTCGTGCTCGCTTCGGCAGCACATATACTAAAAGGTGTTTTTGTCTTTGTTTTATGAACGAGGAAAAGCAGCTCAAAAAGTTTAAGTAAACTTACCCCAAGTTACAAAGCTAATGAGTGCACAATTGACAACAAAATTAGGTCTATCAGGCTTCAAAGCTGAGTCTCTCTCCAGCCCTCTCACAGGATAGTCAGGAAACTTGCATTTGCCTTAGGAATGTATTACAGGATGCAGAGGATTGAATTATGTCCCCCCAAAACTCACTGAAGCTTGAATTGTGTCCCCAAGTTTTATGTATTAGAAACTTAGCCACCACTTTGACTGTTAAGAGGGTGGGAAATCCTATTATGGTGATTGGCTTGTAAGACCGTGCAGTAGTGAATGGATTAAAAATGGTGGTCAGGGGCGTGGTTCTGAGGGTTTTAAAAGAAGAGGAGAGTCTGTCTTTCTCTGCTCTGCTCTCTCTGCTTCCACCATCTTACAATGTGAGACCCCTCGGTCACTGCTGCCACCACAGGTGGTCTTTGGACTTCCCACCCTCAGAAACTGTAAGCAATAAATTTCATTTTCTTTATAAATCACCCGGTTTCAGGTATTTTGTTATAAGCAACAGAAAGAGACTAATACACAGGACTTCTCCCTTGCAGATTTAATTTCTTGGTTATGTAGTACTTAAACTGTTGAATGATGGGGGCAGGAAGTCATCAGTGAGGAATTATAAACAATTGCTAAATATGTTCATTCTTAACATGTAACCTGTCAGCTAAACCACTTGGAAAATAGCCTCTTTCCTAACCTACTTCACAAAGGTGCACTGTCAGGGAACAGCAGAGACCAAACACTGATAAGGAATTGGACTTGTAACTGCTCATTTTGACACTAAAAATGCTGTATGACCATCCAATATGGTCACCTATCTAATTAGAATGGTTAATATATAAAAAGAGATACCTAAAACAGCAAGGACAAACTATGAGTAGCTACGAGTATCTTGGTTTGTATGAGTAGCAAGGCTGAAGTGATTATTTATAGCTTCCTTTCTCCATCTCCCACTCCATGTTTCCTTTGCCCCAATGAGTTTTTTAGTAATGCCTTCACCAACCACTACAGAATTTACTGCTTACACTCACTTGCCAGTGAACCCTATAATGTCTTCATACTCTTATATAATTGCTCCTGTGTGGGCCTTAGCTCCCCAAATTGATCCCAAGCCCTGAACAAGGAGAAGTTGGGTACCCCTCACAATGCCTGGTATATCTCTACTGAAGAGTCTGCTCTCCCTTTCCTTCCTTTACTCTAGGGAGGCTTTGTGAATTAAAAAACTAACCTGTCAACATTCCCTTTACTAGAATTGGGGATGGGGTGGGCAGAATATAAGCAATATTCTTCTACCTGTTGCTCTGAGAAATATTATTTCGTGCCTATCCTGAATTCATATTGAATAATTCATCCACTATTACCCCAAAAATAATATAGATGGTAAAGCAGTCATTCTGCTGGTCAATGGGTCAAAACTTACCTTCGCTTCAGGTGTTACTACTGGCTTTGGCGGGAACTGTACTTCAGTAGCTTTAAGAATAGTATTCTCTTGTAGAATGTCTTGCTGGGACTGGTTATGGCCGAAAGGCTATCATATAAGAACAAAAGAAACAAACAAAGGTGGGCCTCTAATTAAGATTAAAGAGAACATAATTTAATACCACAGAGAAGGGAAAAGAGAAAACATCTCCCAGTAGGAATTGCTGGAAGGAACTCTGGAGATGATTTCCTCTAATTCTTTTATTTATAGGTGAAGGGGAAAGGGCTCAGAGCTTTAGTAACTTGCTCATGGTCCAGCTTCTAGGTCAAGGCAGGACTGGAAGCAGCATCTCATATCTATATCATAATACCTCTGCTAAGTTTTGCTCACAGCAAAGAAAAGGAAGATTCAGATAAGGAACTAGCAACCTCTTTTGTTCTGAGTGTTCTGAATGATACCTGTGGCACAAGCAACACATACATGTGCCCCTGTACTCACCCAAAACTCAGATGAAAAGAGATGAAAAAGGCAGTAAAAAGTAAGAGTATAAGGTGTAAGAAGAAAGTGGAGATAAAAAAAGAGTTGGGGCTACTCAGTAGCTTCATCTGTGCCCTAAGTTGCCATCTTCTAATAAACTCTTAAAAATAAGTTCAAGCATACTGTCACATCTACAGTGTTTCTACTAAGAGATCTAAACAATTCTTCCTAGATAACCTCTGCCACCATTATCACAGCAATTCAACATATCAGAGAGTATAAACAATAATTAAGCCTCACAGTTCTGAATAGTTTCTCTGTTTTAGAGGTAAGATTAAAAAAAAAAAAAGAAGAAGAAGAAGGAAAGACCAAGGAGAAGTTAAAGAGAAAGCTGTAATCTGAATTAACAGTTTGGTCTGGGGAGTGTAATCAAAACATTAAAGAGTCCAGAGGAGTTGCAGAACTCTCATCTGGCTTATACCCACAGCTTAATGTGGGACACTGAAACATACAAAACACACTGAAAGCAGAAATAAGAATATAAATACACAACTGGATCCTAATATATCCACTTATAAGATATGCTCACAAAGAAAAAACAAATATAAAAATTCATTAGGCACAGATTACTACCTGGATTATCACTTGTTCAAATGATGTGACCTTGATCAGAGGTTAACACACAACAATTATTTTCTAATTACGCCAGTACAGAAATGTAAAACATGCTTTGTTTAATAATAATTTTAACTAATGTAGTGGTAGGAAATAAAGTCTGATATTTCAAGCTTCAGTTCCTGGGACCCTTAAGAATGGCTCTTGGGAAGACTGTATATCTTAATAAACTATTTCATGTAAGTCCCTACACATATTATCAGAATTAAAACATGTTCTGGATCTAACTCAGAAAAGCAAAAATGCGTGTTTTCAACAGCCCAACAAAACTCATTAGTTGCCCTAGGGCTGAGAATCTCTGCTTATGCATAAAGATTTTATTATTAAGTCTGTATTTTCTTTAAACCACTACTTTCAGGATTCCATTTTGTATAACCCAATGATTAACTCCAAGAAACTAATCCACCCGAGGCACTGAGTCCACATGCTACCTAAGAAGGAAGTCAAGTTGCTACATTAACTTTCCTCACCTTCCTTCCATAAAGACACTGGTAGAAGATCACACCCACTGACCAGACATCGACTTTATTTGAGATCTTTGGTGGTTCCTTCCCAACCACAAAACACTCTGGTGGTAAGTACCTAGGACAAAAGAGAAATAAAAATTCTTAAGAAAATGATTATATAAATCTAAGATATGTCAAAAAGGCCAAAATAAAAGACCTTGTCAAAAATAGAAATATCTGAATTTTAACAGTCAACTTAGTCCTATATGGACAATCAACAAAAAGGCACTCTAACTTAGGGAGGTGGTAATGTCCTTACAGGGTGTTAAAATACATTTTTCAATTTACTGAGAGCGATAAATATTCTCCCTAGTCCAACTTCACCCACCCCCAGCCTCCTTTCCCAGGGTTGTGTGTAATTTAAATGTCATTCAACAATTTTTTTAAAAGGGATAGGAGGTACAAAAAGGTACATTTCCTTTTATGACAGCTTTATCAACAAATATTAAAATATAACTAGAAATGGTGTGGGTTTTCTTTCATGTTACCTGAAGAAGAAGATGTCTTCTAAAATAAATGTTTTAAAAGCCCAAATGATTTGAGGACCCAGTACAGATCTCTGAGGGGAGAGGCTATTCTGCCTTCTTAAGTACCTCTTTTGGAAATCTGGACTGGAAATGACTCCAATATATAATCTAGGGTGACACGAAAGTCCAAATTATCAGAAGATATTTTATATTTCCTATATTAAGGGTGATCAGAGGCTTACTGGAAGACTAAGAAATAGTGTAGCAAAAGCCAAACAAACTAGTTGTTAGCATAACTCAATCCTCATCTAAATTCCTTCCCTCTCCCCTACTGGTCTCTAAAGAAACTAAGGGACAGCCAACCACACCAAATTGTATGGTGTGGAAGGTAAGTGCCTCTTGGCATTTAGGAAACCAAACAAATACGCGTTAGCCACAGCATGGAATCTTAGCCACAACACAGCTGCAAGGCAGAAATCTGAAGAGATCAATTTTTGTAGATTTTGTGCTGGCAAAATCAATTCTGTGAAAAACACTTTATTTTGAACCCTGCTGTGCTCCTGGTATAAAAATCTAAACTTGTAGCCTAAAGGGGACCACAAGACGTAAGAGGCAAAAAATGTTCCCCCTCCCATCCATCATTTTTATCAAATTTACTTTCATTTCAGATGACAGGCTTTTCTTTCTTTCTTCTTTTTTTCTTTTTCTTTTGGCAGTTGGCCAGAACAGGGATCAAACCCTGGACCTTGGTATAATCAGCACCACACTCTAGCCAACTGAGTTAACCGGCCAGCCCTCTTTTTTCTTTTTTAAAAAAGTTTAGTTTCATATTTTTGTTTCTTATTTATTATTATTATTATTATTATTGTGTGTGTGTGTGTGTGTGTGTGTGTGTGTGTGTGTGTGTGTGTGTGTGTGTGTGTGTGTGTGTGTGTGTGTGTGTGTGTGTGTGTGTGTGTGTGTGTGTGTGTGTGTGTGTGTGTGTGTGTGTGTGTGTGTGTGTGTGTGTGTGTGACCGGCCGCACCGCGCTCAGCCAGTGAGCGCACCGGCCACCCCTATATAGGATCCGAACCCGTGGTGGGAGCGCTGCTGCACACCCAGCGCTGCACTCTCCTGAGTGCGCCACGGGGTGGCCCATTATTTATTATTCTTAACAGACATTTTTGGATGATTAAGACATTGACTAAATTATTATTTCACAATGAAAACTTTTAGACAAAACATACATTGAAAAGTGAAATCCATAATCTGAAAATCCAAAATCTGAAATGTTCCAAAATGTGAAATCTTTTTTTTCACTATATTTATCATTACACAATGTAATCATTTTTTGTGGCCCTTTACTAATTTCTCACTAAGCCCCTGTCCCAAAATGGGAAACTTTTTGAGCACTAACATGACACAAAGGAAATGTTCATTGAAGCATTTTGAATTTCAGATTTTTGGATGAGGGATGCTGCTCAGCCGTTAGGGAAGTTCAACCACAGTACAATGCAAAAATCCCAAAACCCGAAATCTGAAACACTTCTGGTCTCCAGCATTTCAGACAAGAGATACTCAACATGTACAGACATAGAACTCAGTAAAAAGGCAAAGAAATAAAAACATAGAAAAACGAAAATAATTTATAAAAGAAAAGCTCTTCCAAGTGCCACTAAGACCTCCTGGAATCCTAATTTTCATAGTTCTTGATTCTTTAGTATACGTAGCTTAAATATGACCTTAGATAAATAACAAATATAAACTTGATTCTACAATGATCATTTTTATGTATTTATAAGTTTTTGGTGGAGGTGGTGGGGAGGAATAGGAGCTGTTGAACTCATCCAAATGCAGAGTAATAATTTAGCAATATTTTTAGAATATAAAAGATACCATGTCACTTGATAGTATAAATCTAGCAAACCACTTTCTAAGTTTCAGTTTCTCTATCAGTAAAGGAAGAGATAAACTAGTTCTTCACTCAAATAATACTGAAATATAAACATTCTAATTTCCTATCAAGAACTTTGGGAGGGAGCATAGAAGATAGTTCTATGATACTATACTAAATTGTGTTAAAAAAAACAAACATAGTTGCATATTCCATCACAATAAAAGACTTTGTACAGAAAAATGATTCTCAAGGCATAGTCTATGGGTCCTTTAAAAGAAGTATTCAATGTAGAAGAATTCTAAAACAATCAAATCCTGCAAATAGTCACTTGGAATTTTGCTGGCCTATTTGTATCTCTCTGGGCTATCACAAGAGAAGGACATAATGAGGATGGTGATTATGACAATGCTTCTACCAACGTGGAGACTCTTTAAACCTTCATAGAAATCCATAAAATTTAATTTTCTTTCTCTCTCTCTCTTCTTTTTTTTTTTTTTTTTTTGGCAGTTGGCCAGTATGGAGATCTGAACCCCTGACCTTAGTGTTACTAGCACCATGCTCCTAAGAGAGCTAACTGGCCAGCCCTATAAAACTTAATTTTCTCAGAAGCCCCCTCTCCATCTTACTTTTCATTATAAAAAATCTTCAAATATAATCTAAAATAGGAAGAAGAGTAAAATACCACCCCCCCCCCCCAAGTAACTATCATCCAGCTTTAATAATTATCAACATGTGGCCAATCTTTGGTCATATACACCCATCTCCACAGATTACTTTAAAGCAAATCCCAGACATAATTTTTATTTAAATTCCAATTGCTGAATTTTTCTAGCTAAGAAAATACTCGTATAGTACTAGGTAACAATGAAATAACTTTTAAACATGAAAAAACTGCACCTTTTAAAAAGAACAAGCTATCAAACACAAAGGTCACACCCAAGTTCCAGTAAATATACATAGCAGAGGTATAGACCTGTTTCCAGAATTTCCAACAGAAGATATTTTTGCATCATTTAGTGACAGGAACACTAACCCACAATAACCACCATAGTGAATAAACACTGTAAATGTAGCTTCTATTTTAAATCTAGAATTTCTAAGTTTTAATTTAGAAACTGACTTTTTAATATAGTAAAACAATAAGGAGCAACAGAAAGCAGTGTTGTGTACATGGTGGTATTAGCAGGATTTGACTGAAGGGAACAGGGCTGATCCTGTATGTTGTGAGTGGCATGCCCTCAACCCTGTCTGATTCATCAACAACCCTCCGCTCCCCAGACCATTCCCAGACAGTTAGTATTCTGCTAAGGCCAGTGTCCTACAGGCCCAAAGCTAAGTGGTTTGATCTCCGCTGGAGTACAACAGCACATGTCACCCCCTCCCTTAGTGCTATTGAGCATTCTCCAGGTTCAGAATCACACGTGCCAGTGTGTGTCTTTGTGTAACCACCTCAGAAGGGAAAGGGAAGCTTTGTTAACACATTTCCTACAATCACAAAGCTAAATGCCTTAGCCAAAGGTATCTTTTATGGTTCTCACTGTCAAAAGTAATAGTGGGCATAAATAGGAGAGGTCATAGAACTGACAAGCAGAGCTAGCTGTGGTAGGGTGGTTGGGGGGAGACAGGTGACAACAAATGGGAAGAAATGAGCCTCAAAACCCTTTAGAACATGGCTAAGAGGCACAGATAAACTTTGGGTAATCTGCGCTCACTTTTTCAAGTATAGATTTCATGTGATGCTGTGGTTATTTTTCATCCTGGTCTTCACAAATCCTAAACTCTTGAGAGTCTGTTATCCTCAGGCAATTCTAGAAACAAATCCCATATCCATTAACTCATGAAGAGAGAGAACTATATTTGTACCAAAAAGAATTCAAGGCCATTCTTTATCTATGCCCCACGAGCAACCTCATTCTCTACTGACTTGTGAAGCCAGCCCTATGGGAAACATACATCTCAAACATCTGGCCCATACATAAGACCTCTCTTAAAGGTTTTCAAGAAAGGAAAAAAAAAAAAAAAGACAAATTAATGTAAATACAAAGAGTCAAAATGCTGAAAAGACAGTAACTATTTGGGGAGGAAAGTCTGGTTTACAGCATTTTTGCCTGGCAGATAGTACACAGAAATAAATTATTCATGACCAACACGTCTGTATCGCAGAGCCACATCTCCACCAGCCAACCCAGAGACATCCTGGATACCTACCAGTAAGTACCAGCACCTTGTGACGTTAGCTCCATGCCATCCACCGAATTGTAGCTATCATCATCCATAATCTTGGAAAGACCAAAATCTGTAATTTTTATCTCTCCACACGCTGTGCCATTTACTAAAAGAATATTACCTAAAAAGATAAAAATCTTCATGAATAAGCAGGGACTTACTGATTAAGAAAAAACCCCAAAGCAATAACAGACAAGAAGGGGCCAACTGAACTCAGACTCTCGCATGCAAAAGCAAACATCTAAATCTTTGCAACAAAGCAATCTCTACTCTGGATGCTGGGGCAGAGTTCTCAGTGTCTGCTGGAAACTTCTCTTTTCCAAGAATCACCTGCTTAATGTGCCAAAACTACCACTATGAGCACTGGAAATAAAAATAATTTGTCAAAGTAAAATATTACTTGTACAGCTGTTCAAAAATGGTGAGAAAGTTTCATCTGAACTCTCAGTGAGGATCTCTAAAACACTCTGTTTAGAACAGTAGTTCCAAAAAGAAAAAAGAAAAAAAAGCAAAGAAAACAAACAAGTGAATCAAAGCTAGCACCACAGCACCACCTACAGCTCAGCTCCTATGGCAGGAAAGTGTGCTTAATTCAGTGACAGAAAACTCAATCACACAATAGCCATCTTTTAAAATCACTTCATTTTAATTAATTTTTTAGTCATCTGAATTATATTAGAACATTAAAGAATAGTGAATTAGTGAGATTTAATATGTAGCTACCAGAAAAGTAAACAATTTTGCCATACCAGGAAGTAAACAGGAACCATCTTCCTAACACCCAAGCTAAACTGGTTAGAGTTGTCTACATAGAACATATGCAGACTTCTAAAAAACAGCTGAGGATAACAATGAAAAAATATAGAGGTAAGAATTCTAACTGCCCTCCACACTTTGATGATGACTATCATAGTTAGATAACCATGACAAAAAGATGAAAACTCTGCTTGAAATTTAATGAAATGGGAGGCATATATGCAAAGAGACTTGTAGCAGAGAAACTGCTACGTAGTGTGAATAACGGAAAAAAACAAAACTGAACTTGCCAGAACAATTCTTTCTTAATGGAACTGACATCATCAAGTGCCCTGGCTCCAAAAAGAAAGGCATTGTTTCTCCAGAGTATTTAATCCGACCCCCAGCCCCGCCCCAAACCCAGTGCTGGTGGCTGGGACTCTTCCCACACCTACCTAGTTAATCTAAAATTGGGACTCTTCCCACACCTACCTAAGTAATCTAAAGTCAGATGTTATTAGGCGTTCTTGGCTCCTGCCAAATTCTCTAATTTTATAAAATTATAAGTCCCTTATAAGACCAAAGAAAACAGTACTGCTGTCTCCTAAAAGTTAGACATACCTGGTTTGAGGTCATAGTGTATGATGGGAGGTTTTATTTCATTTAAGTACTTTAAAGCATTCACAATCTGCATGATAATGGATCGGGCCTCTTTCTCTGACATTAATTTGTGCTGTTTCAGGTAGAAGTCCAGATCATTTCCCTCGCAGTATTCTAATACTGTACAAAACCTAAAGAGAAATAAACCAACATTTAACCATGGGATAAGAGCAAGCAGATTAAGACCATCTAAACCAGTTCCAGTGAAAACTTAAGGTAACTAGCTTCTCACTCCTTTCTTCTTTGTTCCTTAAAATACTCTCCTTTCCTTTATTCAGTATTATCTACCTGAATGGTTTACAGGAAGAAGACTGCTTACTCTCTTAAACAGCTTCCGTACCCTCCACACTGGAATCTGTTGTGCTAAAGTTCACCTATGGCATAGCTCTTCTTGAATCTAGACTATAAGAACACTGATAAGAACTATAGTATATTTAAGTTAGATATCTTTTTGGAAGGGTCTCCAATACATCCCCACATCATGCATTCATTTCTAAACAACCACATTGTGATCAACTAACACAATTCCCACTGCAAACATTTTGTTTATAACCCTGAGTGCTGACAGTGAGGAAGAATCTAGAGTTTGTTCAGGTCCCAAGACCTGGTTGCATACATATGAGTGTACTTCACAAAATTCGTGGAAAAACAATTGAAAGATAATACAAATCTATCCATAAACTTTTTCAAGTCCCCTTGTACCTGGTAGTTCAGCACAACATAGCAGTCTCCCCTTTATCCACTATTTTGCTTTCCACAGTTTCAGTTACCTGTGGTCAACTGCAGTCCAAAAATATTAAACAGAAAATCCCAGAAATAGTTCATAAGTTTTAAATTGTGTGCAGTTCTGAGTAGTGTAATGAGATTGCATGCCGTCCTCCATCCCACCCAGGAAGTGAATCATCCCTTTGTCCAGTGTACACATGCTATATGTGATACCCTCCCGTTAGTCACTTAGCAGCCATCTCGACAACTATGGTGTTATCACAGTGCTTGTATTCAAGTAACTCTAATTTTACTTAATAATGGCCCCAAAACACAAGAGTAGTGATCCTGGCATATTGTTATAATTATTCTATTTTCTTACTAGTTATTGTTGTTAATCTCTTACTATGCCTAATTTACAAATTAAACTTTATCACAGGTATTTATGTATAGAAAAAAACATAGTATATATAGGGTTCAGTACTACTCGCGGTTTTGGGCATCCACTGGTGGTCTTGGAATGTGTCCCCTGAGGATAAGGGGTGACTACAGTAGTGCACTATGAATTTCTCTTTCCTAAACACACAAGGTGTAAAAGAGCTTGTAAACATACAGTATCTGTGTGGTTCTAACAAATGTGTTACTATATGGCATGTTTATTTTTCCTTCACTTATGTCAATACATCACACAGACCCATATTTAAAACTACACACCATTTGTGGCATTACATGGGGTTACGTGTCTATCTTCTAAGGCATTATATACTGAACTGTTTATAAGGCTTCCTGAACTGTTTGAATATCCCTGAGAGATGAATACCTTTTGAGTCATTCTAAGTTGTGACAATGGGTTTATCAGTCAGGGTCTAGTCAGGAAATAAAAATGACTTGAGTATTTGAACCAGAGAGGCTGTAATACAGGGAAGTGATCACACAGATGATGGAAAAGCTGAGAAGACAAACTGGTCCACTGAGGCACCCCAGAGATCATCAACAGCAGGAAACCATTAGCAGTCTAAGGCCAGAGGGCCAGAGAGAGGAGACAGTGCAACCAGAACCCAGGGTCAACAGAGAGAACTGGAACTGTAGGGGTGGGAGGAGGGTGAAGGACCAACTGGCTAAACCCAGTTGGATGCCAACTGACACATAAGCCTGGTAAAGACAGCCAACAGGGCTAACCCAGCTAAGATGCGGAGAAGGGGGAGGGTGAGGAGCAGATCTGAAGGTAAACAGGCTCAGGACTAGCACTCTGGGCCTCTGGGCAATTAGAGGCCTTCCAGAAGCACTGCCATTGAATGTGGACTCACACAGTTCTGTGGAATCCCAAAACTGAACAATAATTTATGCTTCTTATGGAACACAACAGGGCATGCTAGCACCCTATTTGAGAATGACTAAAATATATAGATTCTCTGATCTAAGAGGCTGAAATCTGAGACACAGACTCTCATGATCAGTGGACTGATTCTTCTCAAGCTAGAAATAAAATCTCACTTTTAATACCCAAACAATTTTCAGAAGACTGTTTAAAACGATGGTCTTTTTTTTGGTGAAAATTCCCCCTACATATAGGAAGAGCAAAGTAGACAACTCAAGGGTAGTACAGAATCAACTCAATTTGTCATATTAGTTAAAAGTATATATATAATTCAAAACAGCAGATAATCCAAGTTGTTATATTTACCTTTGAAATAGTTTTTGTATTACATTTTTTGCCAGGGGGTGGGGAGGGGGGAGTCCACCTAGCATTCAAGGAATTTACTCAAAGCAAAACAGTCATGCCACCCTGCGGAGACCTGCCCCAGGTTTCCCAATCCTGCCCTCCAAGTAAATTATTTTTTTGAAACCTACTCCATGCAAAACATGCGTGGCTATGCCTGGTACAACTGCCACCCTAGTGAAAAGAGGAAATCCCTAAGCAGATAAAGGACAGTCATGTTTCCAAGGAAATTATGACCTCCTTTTGGGGTCATTTCTAATTGTGGGCCAGCTGTCTGAGTAGACATCTCTGAGAAAGCTGCCAGCTAGAACAGACCAAAATTCCTAGAATCACCCTGGGAGGCTGAGGGGAACACCTGCCGGCCAGAACTAGGCTATGTTCTTCTTATTCAGCCCAGATACCTACAGAGAAGCATTTCCAAATGCTGAAATATTTCTAAACTGCTGGATAAACCCAGAGGCTCTAGAAGCTTCTAGATACCAGGTAACAAAATACAACAATGCCTAAGATTATCAAAGATCTCAGACAAGTCTCTGGTCCTCAAAATTCACCTGTAAAATGAGAAGGCTGGACCTGAGAACCCTTCCCATTCTAACATCCTATTAGCCTATGAAGCTACATTTCAACATGTGGCATTGGGCTCTGCCTTCATTTGTACTACATTATCTTGCTTTAGGATAAAATCACATTGCTGGTACTTTTTAAATTTTTTTACTTTTTCTGACTGGTAAGGGGATCGTAACCCTCGGCACCAGGTGGTCCGCACTACACTCAGCCAGTGAGTGCACTGGCCATCCCTATATAGGATCCGAACCCGCAGACTCGGCGTTACCAGCGCCGCACTCTCCCGAGTGAGCCACGGGGCCGTCCCTTGCTGGTACTTTTAAAGGGCCTGTCGGTGTTCATCAGAGTCTCTCGGTTGAAGCAGAAACTCTCTTAAATAGTCTACACTCACTGGTGCACATCAGTGGCATGCTGGCACCAATCTGTGCCAGTTCTCAAGAGCTGGCTGTTAAATTTTCAGGAATTCTATGAAGCTGGTTATTAAACCACTGGTAGGACAAATGAATAAGCAAAATATGGTATATCCATACAAAGGAATATTATTCGGCCATAAAAAGGAATGAAATACTGATACATGCTAAGAGGATGACCCTTGAAAATAACGTGCTAAGTAAAAGAAGCCTGTCAAGCCCACACATTATATGATTCCGTTCATATGAAAGTCCAAGGGCTGGCTGGTTAGCTCAGTTGGCTAGAGCACTGCATTGCAACTCCAAGATCAAAGGTCTGGATCCCCATACCAGCCAGCTACCCCAAACAAACAAACAAACAAACGACCTGACATATGGAAGTCCAGAATAGGAAATCTATAGAGATAAAAAGTAGTAGTTGCTTAGGGCTGCAGGAGAGGGATAAGAGCAAAAGGTATGGGATTTTTTTTGAGGTGGTAAAAATGTTCTAAAATGGTTGTACATATCTGTGAATATACTAAAAACCACTCAATTATATACTTTAAATGGATGAATCATGTAGTATGTGAATTACAATTCAATAAAGCTTTTTTTTTAAGTTAGGTAGCTCAAAATTGGACATGGTGGGAGTATTTACACCACTGAAATTGACAAACACTACAAATTAGCTCTGTCTCTCTCCCCACCAAGCTGGCTGTTAAACATTTACCAGCATACAAATGCACATGACCTTTGGCCTAGAGATGTCTTGCTGACCCAAATTTGAATTTATATATGATCATTTGCCCACAAATTAATATATTTGATTCCCTCAGAGGGTATTTCCTGGACCCAGATTTAAACTCTATTCCATAAATGGTCAGTCAAGACTGTAAGAAAATAATATTAATTGCTAAGGTAAAACAGCACTGTACTTACGAGTCAGTGTCCAGTGAAAAGTAATCATACAGCTTCACTATTCTGGGATGATCCAGTTCTTTGTGAATCCGATATTCCCTACATGCATGCCTGTAAACAAAAAGAAAAATTAAGGAGAAAGTACTTTGGCCTGCCTTTTAGAACTCTTCAAAGATACTCCTAAATATTCTCTCATTTCTCCACTGTTTCCACATGTTTATTGCATTCAGTCCCATCTGGTTCCCTCATCTGATTTTTCTCTACTGGTACCTACCAAGCTGTTGAGAAAATAGTATGTGCTCAAATATTTGTTAAATGAATGAATGCCAACCTTTTATATCTTTCAAGTTCATTCTATGACAATCACACCTCTTTTATATATATTACCCAAATATCACAAATTTAAAAATTACGAAGACAGCTTTTTCCCCCTCTCCTCTATAGCTGACACTTAATATCTATAAATGTTTATATCCTGTTACAACAAGGGGGTCAATTTTAGCATGTAAAGGATTACCTGTCACATAAGTCAACTGGCAGTGCTTTGTGGGTTTTTTGTTTGTTTTTAAATCCTACTCCTTACAAAAAGGACTTAATATGCTATTAGCTTTACTTTGTTCTAAGAAAATGTGAAATTAACAGAAAACTCAAAATTATGGAAACCCTAGTTTTCTTAGAACAGAGAATTTAAGTATATTTATTCGTATCTTTTTTTAGTTCCTTTCCAATTTAAAATCGTTTAATAAGATTACAAACCAAAATGGGTTATATAACTTGAGACATACTCATATATTGAATTTTAAAACTATAACATGTTTACACAATATAATTGCCAATAATTTTTTAAGTATTTAGTTCTTATTCACAAAGAGAGTAACCAGAAACTGTTATATTTTAAGTAATCCAGCACCATTTAATTTGGGATGTTTTGTTATGAGAATAAGAAAAGAGAAAATCTTCCATAGTATAATAAAACTAAAAAAAAAAATTTGATATTTTTTGAAATCAGTATACTCCAGTATATCAAAAATACACAGAAAATACTAAATTAAAGAAAAGCTGAGGAAAAAAATCAGGGTATGGGGGGAAGGAGGAATCTGAATCTAAAAGTAATTGAATCTTTTCCCCTCAAAGGAAACTTCTGGCTTATTTTTCAAGCTGCCACTTTTGGCCATTTTTGCTTCTGGCTAGCACGGAGGCAGAGCAATGGCAGAACACACACTACATTGGGAACCCAGAAACCTGGCTTCCGGTTGTGGCTCTGTGACTCTACCTCTCTGAGCTTCAGTTTCATCCCTGGAATGGAAGTTTTTTTTTTTTTTTTTTTTTTAAAGATGACCGATAACAGGATCTTAACCCTTGATTTGCTGTTAGCACCACGCTCTCCCAAGTAAGCTAACCAGCCATCCCTACACAGGGATCTGAACCCATGGCCTTGGTGTTATCAGCACCACACTCTCCCAAGTGAGCCACGGGCTGGCCCTGGAATGGAAGTGTAGAAGTGTGCTCCCTGCAGATGCCGAGCAAATTCAGCTTTGACCCAACCCCATTTTCCAAAGTAACTCCGCATTTGTCTTCTTTAATATATCAAGATTCCAAGTAATATTACATTTGGTAAAATAAAGGTGCTGCTGTTTTAAAAAACAAGTTTAGAAACCTATGGGAAAAAAAGATCACTGTTTAAGTCATTTCTCACTCTAGCATGCTATAAATCTATAGTTCTCTGCCCTTCTATTTTAACATCTTGATTTTGTGCATTTCAGAGTAGAGACCAATTTCTCTGTCAAGTTACAGAAAATAGAAGAAACTAAAGGAGGCAAAAATTAAGAATCAAAATCCTTCAAAGTCCTCGCCAAGTAATGAAATTTGCTGAGTGTCACTGAAACTACTCCCTCAACGTCATGTCAAGCATAAAGCCCGCTTCTCTTACTTCATCAGCAAGGCAGTGGCTGAGCCATGATCAACTTTCAATTTAGCATCCAAGGGATCGATACACTATAAATACAGAGACTTCAATAAGAAAGTGAAAGAAGCTTATTCACTAAAGTGTCTTTTGCTCTCATAAGTGAATATATATTTAGATTCTCAAAATGCTTGTCTTTTATCTTAGAAAATTAGAAAAGAGCATTACACAAGAGCATATTAATTAAGATACAAATTATTTCTGCAGATAGTTTTATATGAAATTTTTCCTGCTGTACAATTTTTAATATGTTACTTGAGGCAATTAAAGAAATCTAGTATTCTTATTGTTTTCATAAAGCACAAGTAATACAATAAGTCTATTTTTTGTTTGTTTGTGGGGGGAAGAGGACAGGAAAGAAAGGGCAAAACAGAACTCAAAATTCAACAAAACCACAACCTTTTATTTTCTTTGAGATTTTCCTTCTTTTTTACTCAAATAAATGTCTTGATTACAGATGGGACTGGGAAGTCATCCCCACTAATGGAAAAGCAATTAAAAGACCTTACTATGCAGGGCAATATCATTTTCATATTTCAAAATGTTACCACAATACTGAAGTGTACTACTTTTTAGTTTAATAATGAAGTTTTAGGCTTCTACTCAAGACGGTGGAATAGACGGTCCCCAGCATCACTCTCGCCCACAAATCAACCAATTTACAACTATTAAAGAGCAACAACAGCAGAGCTGGGCCACTAGAGCTCAGGGAAGTGGAGGAGAGACCTATGAAGTTCACGAAGGCAGGAGAAGCCACAATGAGAGAAAGAAAGGACTGCTCCCACCATTTTGAGCCCCGGCTGCTTCAAGGCTGGCCCTGGTGAGCACATGGAGCAAGAGCTGGCAAAAGCCGCTGCTGTACTCTTCAGATGAAGTTACATGGAGGTGGCAGGGGAGAAAAAGGCCTTGATGTCCCTCAGGCCAGCAAGACCACTAACAGGGTTACCGTGGACCCACAAGGAGTGAGGAGCCACGAAAACTGAAAAAAGGAGCCACATTGAGGCTAGTGAGTCATCGCAAGGGACTGGCGCATGGGGCCATGGGAAGTGTTTGCAGCAGGGGTGGAGGGGGAGATGGGCCCACCGGGGGAATACCGGGGCACAGCATGGACAGCTGAGCTGCCCTCCAATCAGCCTGGGCCTACTCTGTGTAGACTGGTCAGGAATACAGAACTGTAGAGGTGCAGTTTGCTGAAAAGACTTAGGTCCAGACCAGAGTTTCCACACAACCCAGGTGTACCAGATCTCACGAGACCTGGAAGTACCTACAAAGTCAACCATTAAAACCTGAGCTGCACAAAAAGCCTTCCCCACGGAATCAGCAGCAAGCAGCAATTTAGATCAACCACAGGACTCAAGTGCTGGTCCCCACAGGAAGTTCTTCCATTTTAGAAGTAAGCAAAGAACAACAAATTAGTGCTAGTGCAGAGTTTTAAGTGGTGGGAACAGCAAATAATCCAACACAGAACTGAAAGAAAAAACAAAATACCCACAGACCAGAGACAAAGTTTGATATGAACTAGTAAAGGTCTCACTTCACCAAAGAATACCTGTAAAACCTAGAAGGACCAGAAGCCCCCTGGGCCTGCAAGCCAGGGATAGGGGAGAGCCAGGGGCCTCAGCCATGCCCCCCAACACCCACAACCGGCCCAGCAACAACCACCTAGCTGCTAAAGGAAGCACCCCAGGCTCCCAAGCCAGGTGGTAAGGGGACCAAGGGCTTCAGCTACACACCCCTGACATCTGCATCTATCCCAGCAATGACGGAGCTACCACTGGAAGACCCCTGGTCTCCCCTGCACAAATGAGGGGGGTGCCATGGGCCTCAACCATGCCCTCCCTCCTTCCTCCTTCTCTCACCCTATTTCTTTCCCCCTTTTTCTCTTCCCTTCCCACCCAACTGCTCAGCAATAGCCACGGGGCCCACCTGGGATCCTCAGGCATGGAGTCAGGGATGGGGACCAACCTGTCCTCCCGCATCCAAGCACGTCACCACTGCCACAAGGCTCACCTGGGGTCCTGAGGCATGGAGCTAGGGACAAACCCCTCCTCCTGCAACCAGGCAAGGAGGATGCCAAAAACACTTCCATGTGGGTGGCCCACCGCAGCCACCACAATAGCCACAGCTGCTGCAAAAGTGGCTAGATGCCACAACCACCATGCAGATGGCCCACTAGCCACTTGAGTGCATTGACACAAGGAGAGTCACCAGCAGAGACCAAAGAAAAGAAGAGGATGTCTCTCTCCACAAAGCCCATTCCAGAGTGATAGAGGCATCTGCTCTATGATAATACTGGGGGACCTGAACACACCTCTCTCAGAACTGGACAGATCATCTAGGCAACAAATCAACAGAGTAACCGTTACTCTTTCAGAAGGAGAGAAGAAATCTAGGGTTATCAGAAGTGAGAGGGGAGAGGGGGATGGGAAGAGATTGGATAAGGGGCATAAAGAATAAGTTCTATTTGTAATAATGTGTATGCTAATAGTATTGATTTGATCAACATACATCAACGTTGAACCCCCAAAATACGTGTAATCAATTATGATTCAATGAAAAAAATTTTTTTTTAAATAATGAAGTTTTAAAGCACTCACAAAAATCTATTATTTTCTTGATATAAGCCTCCTTAAAGTTCAACGGCATTAATGACATTTTGTCAATTCACCATTATCTATAGCCTGAAATTCATCAGTATGATTTCATATCACTTAGAACGCAAAATCTTTCAAAGAAAGGTAGAAGTACTTAAGAATTTCCTCCTAAGCAAAAATGGAGGTCACAATAACTTTACACACACACCCTCCTCAGTGTCTATCAGTTGGGAAATGGCCCCTGCCCAGACAGCTCTCAGGTGCCATGATTCCCCCTCTGATGAGGAATACAGAGTAGGAAGGCATCATTGCCAGCCTGGAGCTGGAACAGCAAAGAGCTCAGACAAATAACACAATTCCACTCACTTGCTCTCTGGCTCTGTCTGGTAGAGAAATGTGAGAAAGACACCCAATCCTTACCCACCAAGACTCAAACTGCTTCCAATTGTGTCAAGGAGGAACACGGTCCTGGCTTCACCCCTCACTGTTTCAAAAGTCTGATAAGCAGAATGCCCACCTATAGTTACTATGGTATTCAACACTAGCATTCTCTTTAAGGTCAGCCTAAATGCTGGATACTGAGACTAGGCAAAATATATATAAATTCCAGTACAGCAACTATGTTCTCAAGGTTGATCAAGATTGGTCCCTTGTAGAGTCAACTGTTTTAGAGTAGTTGATGCACAGATAAGATACAGAACAGGCTCCAAGGATAACTAGAGGGAATTTTTGATGCAAAGAATTACTGCTCCAACACACATAGGCACTCTTAGGGTCTCAATACAATAGGGACATTTCTCATTCATAACTGATCAGAACAACCAGTTCTGTGAAGTATTCCTGGGATTCACTGATGCGAGCCATTCATCCCTACATGTCAAGTGACTGGAATGTACTTATAATTATGTAACTGGCACTCAGGAGCATCTGGACTGCAGCTGCCTGTCACCTAAGACAGACATACAGGGTATCATAAACCTCATCTCATCCCTTTTCCTACCTCTGCCAAGCCCTATTTCTCCTTAAGCTGCAGGAACCTTCTCTTCTCCAGTGCTGAGCGCCACTGCCAATCTGTCTGGAATAGGAAGAATTCTGGGTCCCGGATGAACAACAGGTATAAAGCAAGAGTTGCCTTGGTCCAGGTCCAAAGAACTGGCTGATGGTATAGAAATGCTTGATTTTCCCTTTGAGATTTAGAAGCCAACTAAAAGACTACTTCAAAGTCCACTGTTTTTCCCTCTTCAATGTATTATTTATAAGAAAAAAAACAAGACTGTCTTTATAGAAAGGAGGAGTTTGTTTCTATCAAAAGGGGCTTGTCTCCTTTCTGGGATGGAACTTGTCTAATTCAAAATTTGCATCTACAACAAGGAAACAAAACTAAGCCCAGTGGGAAACCTAATAGCAAATTAAGTCTGCATGGCTTCCAAAGCAAATGAGCCATGACCTCCAATGTTCTGAAGCTCAGGGGGCATTTAGGCAAAACCTGACATTAGTGGAACAAAGCAATTCTTAGCTGCACATGTAGTAACTATTCATTCTAAAGAGACCACCCTCCCTACCTTCCACCCAAAGTACTAGTGACTGCCATTAGTGACATTCTGAGGACAGGCAAGCACAGGAAATGGGGTGCTGAAGGCTGAGAATTTGAGACAGGCATACTGTGACGGGAGAGAACAGCACAGCTCTGAGAGGTTTGATCAAATCAAACGAGTTCTACTAAGGCACATCATGTGTCCCCCACTGTCTCCTCAATAAGGAAATGACCGAAGTAGCAGAAAGAGCTCCGTCCATAGCTCCCCAGGGCTCCTAGACCACTAAAGGATACTCTCACTTGGTTTCTATAGACAAGCAACTGAGGCTTTACTTGTTTATCGTAGCTATTTTTAGACACAATGGAAGGGGAGGTTAAGAGCATGGGTTTTGGATTAAAGGAAGTCTGGATTTAAATACAAGCTCAGCCACTTCTTAATTGCTACTTAAATTCTTTAAGTATCAGTTTACCCATTGGTAAGATGGAATAGATTCACTTTCCTAGGGCTGAGAACTTTGAGACAGGCAAACTGTGATGGAGACAACAGCACAGCACTGAGGGGCTAAATAAGTCAACTGAGTTATAACGATTAAATGAAACAAAATCAACAACAATGCATGTAAAGCTCCTAGCACAATGGTCAACCTATAGGTATTATTACTATTAAATTTTGAAAAAATCAAACACTCTAGTAGTATCACTTACTTGTGGTAATTCTCCTTTTTTTCATCTCTCCAGTTTTTATTTAACTGGTGAATTTTCACAGCTACATATCTTTGCTCTGTTAGATCAAACGCCTATAAAGAAAAGGAATAAATTATATTCAGGATAAATGCTAACAAGAATTACAGGCAACTGACCTGAAGCTTCTATTTAACAGATTAACATAATCAAAGTCCAAGATACGTTATTAAATAAAAACAGCAGCAAACAACAATACATCACACATTATTTCAATGTTGCAACCATCTTCTTGAAACTTGTGATTAGATAATTTAGAAGTCTCCAGACGCACTGGCACCAAGGGGTTTAGAACACAAAACCAAGCATATACCACAAACAGAAAGACAGCCTATGCCTTAAGAGTCACATCCCAACAGTTCTCTTTCTGGACATCATCTCTTCTCATTTGGGACCTTTCTCCTTTAGGCTGTCTCTTGTATCTCAGCTGATGCTGGGACTTTACATGCTTCAACAGTAAGTCCTGCCACTTTTGAAATCCTGGGGACACACACTGCCTGCCTCCTGGAGAAAACAACCCCTCAGGGTACACCCCTCTGATATGATTTTTTAAAAAAAATTACCCTGTAATTTGGTATATTGTGTTTATTAAAATAAAAACAGAAACAAAAATAAAAAACAGCCTGGCCATTAGTCCCACTCCTATATGCTGGGTCAATGAAAAGCAGTTTTTAATCCTAATAAGTCTGAAGTTAGTCACACCAAGTCCCTCCTCTAGTACTATCTAGAGAAAGGGATTGGCTTTCCCCAAAACCTACCAATGCTGGACAGTCTTACATATGCTAGGTAGTGCTACATCTTGGGGTGAAAAAGGTAAACTTTGGGTTTTTGAGGAAATTGGGTATAAATCACAACTTGATAAAGTAATATTTTTTAAAAAGTAATATTTTAATAGGAGATTTTCCCACACAAAAGAACTTGTTGTGGAACTCCTTTAGAATGAAAATAGTTTTCAGCCACAATGTATAATCGACAAAATAAAATTAAAAAAAAAAAAAAAAGAATGAAAATAGTTTTTCTTAGTTTATAAAGTTCAGTTCCAATACTGTTACCACCCATCTGCCAGTTTCCACAAACGTACAGATGAAGGTGACAGACACAGGACATACAGTCCATGAATAGTAGTGATCATTGTTCTATAGATCTTCCCAAATGTAAGCTCCTCTAGGCAAACATTGCATGTAAAAGAAGGCTACTTATAAAAAAGAGAAATTTTTCAGTTATACTAAATTAAACCAGTACATTTTAAAGTATAAAAACCCCTCACACATAATATCTTATTTCACAGAAATGGAAATTTTTGAACTCCATTTTTCTTATAGTCTTAAGTCCATCTACAAACATGATATCATCATGGCTTTACAGTAGGAAACCAATGCAAGCCATTAAACACCAGACTAAATACCAACTAATGTGTAAGAGCACTAATGCTACTGCAAGTGTCATTTTCTCCAAATACCACACAGTACTTCTGAATCCGAAACACTGTGACCCACCACTGATTTTAAGAAGTGCTTTTAGAGGGTGCAGAGCAGCAGAAGAATGATCACATTAAATGTAAAAAATCACTGTAAGAAACATCTAGACTTTAGAAATATTCAAATGTTTGAAGAAATACATTAGGATAAAACAGGATGATGAAATCACTAAAAGTAACTGGGAAGCACCAAGAGCTAATATTGATAATTTTAAAAATGAATAGTCCTACCTCTGGGTATATAAAAAGAATTGAAAACATGATCTTGAAGAGGTATGTGCACACCCAAGTTCAAGGCAGCACTATTCATAATAGTCAAGAGATGGAGGCAACCCAAATGTCCATTCTTGGAGGAATAAGTAAGCAAAACCTGGTATATACATACAACAGAATATTATTCAAACTTAAAAAGGAAAGAAATCCTATCACATGCTACAATATGGATGAACCTTGAGGAGGACATCATGTTAAATGAAATAAGCCAGTCATAAAAAGACAAATACTATATGATCCTACCTATATGAGGTATCTAAAAGTAGTCAAATATATGGAAACAGCAAGTACATAGAATTGTGCGTACCAAGGTCTAGAGGGAGGGAGGAAAAGGGGAATTGGTTAATGGCTTTACAGAGTTTCAGTTTTGCAAAATGAAAAAGTTCTAGAGATGTGTTTCTCAATAATATAAATGTACTTAACACTACTGAACTACACACTGAGGATGGTAAGTTTTATGCTATGCATTTTTTTGTTACCACAATAAAAAAACAATAAAAAAAGAAATGTATGACTTAAAAAGGAAAATAAATAAAAACATGGAAAGCAGAAGTTAATAAATGGGAAATAAACCAAATAAACAGATTTGATCAACAAAATTAAAAATTGATTCTTAGGGAAAAAAAATAAATAAATAACATCAACTATTCTCTAGCTTATTAGTCAAGAGAAACAAAACATTTCACAAGAAAAGAGAAATAACTCAGGTATGAATAATTTTTTTTAACCTAGATGAAATAGAAGGTTTTTGAGAAAAATTAAACTACCAAAATTGACTTAAGAGGAAGAAAGTATGAATAAATCAATATTTGTAGAAGGAATTTAAAAGATAGCCAAATGTTTCCTCTAAAATGACACCTACCCAGATCATTTTTATGAGTCAGCTCTAACAAACTTTCAAGGAGCCAACAGTTCCCAAGTAATGCAAGGGGTCCCAGAGCTTGGGAAAAGAGAAATTTCACAACTCATTCTAAGGAGCTAGGATAACTATGACATCAGCACTCAACAAGGCTGCTTGCACACAAAAGATTACTATGGGCCAGTCCCACTTCTGAGCACAGATTAGAAAAAAAAAGAATAAAATACTAGAAAATCAAAACCAGCAGTATACTAAAAATCATATTACAGTTTGGGAAATGGATAGTAATGACAGTTGCACAACACTGTGAATATACTTAATGCACACTTAAAAATGGTTAAAAAGGTAATTTTTATATATACATACATATGAGGGGTCTTCAAAAAGTTCATGGTAAGATTCATATTATCTTTTAATTCCATTTTTCCATGAACTTTTAAAGATACTCTTGTATAATCACAATAAAAAAGTTAACGCTAATAAAAGGAAAACAGTAGAACTAGTTTTTACTGTTTTTATCTGAAAACTACTTTAGTCAAAAGATTTCTCCCATATAAATTCACATGGCCATAATATAAATTCTAACAATAAAGACTGCACCTTAGAAAAGAGGGAATTCCCACAGCCGTGCAGTGAAGATCACTAAACAAACCAATTCTCCATTTTGCAGCCAGGTGCCAGAAACATGTAGCAAAGTTAAAGCAGGTCATGGTTGGTGCATATTATGGATCTGTAGCTATATTTAAAAATGGCTGAATCCCTCACGTAGTAAAAAAGCAATCTGGAAGCATACTAGTCTGTACTTTGCTGGCCCAACTGAAGCCCTCTAAGCCAGGACACTCTTTCAGAATGCCAGTGCTAGTAAATGCTCTTAGATGAGAACTTTTTTTAAAAACAAAAAGCAGGTTTTCAAATAAGAAATAACTTTGACACATCTATTTTTGTTAAAATAATTTATGAGAATAAAGATAACACACACACACATTTCTAGCAAATGTGGATGAGACAGAAAGTAAAGAATCAGAATAAAAATCACCACAATTTCCACCAGCCAGGAATGAGGACTGTTTTTCCTTGTTTCTTTATCTATAATTATTTATTTTTCAAACTTGAAAACAGTACAAAATACTGTATCCTGTTTAGTCACTTAAGTTTATTGGAAGTAGTTTTCCCAAAGATATAGGTTCTTAAAAGTTTGTAAATTTCAATCAATAGATATCAAACCACAGTTGTCACTATTCTAAATGTTCTCCAAGTTGTTTATAGCCAATAATTTAAACCTCAGTCTTTGTGCCCAGTTCCTCACACTTACCTTATAAACTTCGCTGAAACCTCCTCTACCCAAAAGATGTAACAACAAATATCTGTCATTTAGCGTTGGATGATCTTTAAATCTGTGGAAACAGGGAATATGTAACATCTTGAGGTAAAGATTATAGTCCATACTTGCAAAATTCCCAGAATATATAATACACCGTACACATGATTATAGCTGCTGCTGATAGGTGGACAATCGACACCAACATAGCAAACTCTGAGCATAAATTTACGTAGTTCAGAGGCAACATGAGTGCAATGAACAGCAATAGCTGCAGAGCAACGAGAGCGAGGCGCCACTCTCAGTGTAGCCACAATTAGATTTGTGGCCTTTCTTGACCTCCCTCTTTTTCTGCCCTGCTATAAACTGTGTGTGTTTGAGGGGTGGGGGTATAGATTATAACATATGAGGGATTTTCAAACTGTGCTATTTGGCTCCTCCAAACCATTCAAAAGCCACATGCTCCCACCATTTCAAAACTACATACAGTAAAATGCCAAGGTATTTTACATTGCCTTAAGTCACAAGTTCTATGTGCACTCATTTTTCTCTTTAAAACAGTCTGATATAACTGTGTTCCCACATAAGATTCCCCCCACGTTGTTTTCCAACACTATGACAAAGATAGGACAAATTCTAGCAAAAATAAATTTAAAATATTTTTACCTAGTTCCTGATCTTATATAGACTCACTATTAATCCTAAAATCACTTTATTTTTATTTTAAGAAAGCAGTGTGCCTGTAGGGAGAGAGGACATTACTGCATGGTGGTTTGGATCATAAAGATCCAAGTCTGACACTCTAGTCACACTAGTTACGGGCCCCTGGTCAGGTTAACTTAACTTCTCTAAACTAATTTTCTGATTGTATTGAAGATGATTGGGTTATTGTGAGGATTAAAGAGAGAACGTAAGGGCACTCAGCACTGATATGCAGAGAGTTGTTAGTAAATGGCAACTACTATCACCTATCCTCTGATCCATGGCTCATGTTGGCCAAACAAAAAGACTATGGCTATGTGAAAAAACGTTTCAGAGTCAGAAAAATGTGGGAAAGAACAGATTACTGATAAAAGCCCTCTTCCACTTGCAACCTACTCTTCCCAGTTTCAATCCCTTAAATGACTTATAAATAAAGATGGGCATTAATCTACAATTAAGGTGCTGAATTTAAGAGTCTTACTTAAAGCCTCAGCCCTTACTTAAAACCAGATGGCCCTCAGAAAACAGGTGTCATCTCAACCCAATATTCTTTCCACAGCACCACACTGTGACCCATGTTTCCCTTTCTTAAGGATCTGTAGGTAACTCAAAATATGCAGTGTATCCCAACCATTTATGATTACAAACCTATGTTGTTTTAGTGACCTCTATTCATGTAAAAATGCTCTATGTATACATATATACTTAATATATAAATTTATTTAATCATATTTAAACAAAGCAAATCATAATTTTGTTCATAAAACAGTACTGTATCCTACAAGAGCTAAATACATTGTGAAATCCTTTACCAAATTTATATTTAACAAAAACAACATTCTAGACCATTCAATTCATATCAGCAATTTCCAACCCATTATACCCCCAAATTTGCTTACTGTGAATTATCTTCATTGTGTATCCTTTTTAGTTCCCTGATATGTAGATTTCTAACCCTTTCTAGCCTTTCCAGCTCTGCCTGGATCTCTGCTTCCTCCTAAAGTAAAAAGGAAAGAAATAGCTCAAAATACAGGGAAATCTACCCTTTTAGGGTCTCTTGTGAAAAGCTAAAGGAAGATGTTTTGCATTGAAAAAACAGTTTAAGGACTAGAATTTTAATCATAAAAATAACCCCCACAGCAAATAATAAATAAAATTCAAACCATATAGAGGTGTATAGTAAGTAAAAGTCCTCTACCTTCCCCACTTTTCTCCATGCCCACTCCCCAGATGTTCCCACTGTTAAGTTTCTTATATAAGCTTTCAGGAATGTTTTGTGTATATACTTATAGGCATGCAAACTTTTTTTTTTTAATTTAAACAAAAACCAGATTCTCTACCTCATTCACTTCCCTAAGTATAAATTATGTGTGGTGCTTTAAGTTCCAGTGATTTAACAAAAAGATGTAAAAACCAGTATGCAAAATAAAACACACACACACACACACACACACACACACACACACACACACACACACACACACACACACACACACACACACACACACACACACACACACACACACACACACACACACACACACACACACACACACACACACACACACACACACACACACACACACACAGCAGTTTATTAAATGCTTGCTGACTACTATCACTATAAACAGCATCCACCAATAATGTCTGGGCTGCTGAATTTAAGAGCTGAGAAATCTAGACATCTCAGTGTCAATAACAAATTGTCAGGTGCCTTTGTTTTAGAATACGGATGGTACAAGACCTTTTCTTTCTAGCGAGTTTAGGCAAGAAAAAAGAGTTGCTATGTGATTTAAAATATCACAGGAGTCTTAACATTAATTTCAGAACCATCTGCTTTTGTTGTATATTTAATTTTTACTCTAAAGATAACCACTTGGGAAGCCTTATAATGGGAATGAATAGAGAATTACCTACTGATAGATCATTGGGGGAAAAAGTACTCTCATTGAGTGGTTGGAATTGACTTGAAAATCATCATGAGAAAATCACTTGAAAAAGACATGAGTTCTACCATTATGCTACTCAAAATTTCTTCAGCTATGTTTGGTATTAGGCCAAACTACTATTACATTTGGCCTAATACCTTCAACACCAAATGTAAATTAGAAATCACATCTCTCCAGACAAATTTTCTCATTCTACTTACCTTTTTAAGATGACCTAATCTGAGTTTGAAGATTTCTTCTTGTTCATGGTATTCTGCTAATGTTAACCTGGAAAATAATGTTAGAAATTTTAAATAATAGTGTGTCTACTTTTTTTTTTTTTTTTTTTTTTTTTTTTTCCGTGACCGGCACTCAGCCAGGGAGTGCACCGGTCAGTTGTATATAGGATCTGAACCCGCGGCGGGAGCGTTGCTGCGCTGCTAGCGCAGCACGCTACCGAGTGCGCCACGGGCTCAGCCCATAGTGTGTCTACTTAAAGAGAAATGCCTAAGTATGCTATAAGGTGAGTATATTTAGTGTCACAGTTAAAATGACTAAAAGATAGGTTATTTTGCAGTCCTCTGACAAGAGAAAACTTTTGTGACTTATCAGATGTAACATAAAGGAAGGACTTCAAAGCCAGAAGTCTAATTTGTAGAAAATGAAAACATAAATAAGCCTTATTTTTTACATTATTTATGAAAAGAGTTTTGTCTCACATACTATTCAGATGAATTAGGAGAGAGAGCCAAAAAGAGTATATCTAAAAAAATTTTTAAAGGGCAAAACAATTAGTCAATGGATTTTATCATTCTTGATAACTCCCAGACCTTGATACTATAATAACAAGGAGAAAGACTTAGTGGCAAATCAGAGTCCAGGATTTGCAGTCTAGGGACTAGTGTTCAAGGCACAACTTGGCCATTGGTCATGCAACCATGGGTAAACAACTTTAGCCTCTTAACTCAGTTCCCTGAAAACGCATCAAGCGATAATACCTATCTAACAAAGCATTGTGACTATTAAATGAGAATGTGAAAAGAATATTAAAAATGCTATTTAAACCAATTTTCAAAGGGCTGACTTAATGGGTAATCACTCATTTCATGTTCTACTCCAGTTGTATCCTTGTATCTCAAGAATGAACAAGAAGTGATATCTTACAACAAAGTTTTAGATCTCACTATTTAGATATAGATATATTTTAAATAGCAGGAGAAAGACCAACCAAGAAGGGGCTACAAAATAGAGCCTTTGAAAGGAAATAGAAAGAATAGAAGAAACACACCCACTAGGGCTGTTACACTATCTCTACACAGTTGCAGAAATACCTATATCTATTACTCCATTTTACACCAGTAAAAAAAGGAGAAATGAAAAATCATAGCTAAGAATTCTCTCTGCCTGAAACAGATTCAATACCAGGAAAGGATAATGTGCCTCACTCCAAGACTCCAGAGGCCTGTCTTTGGCTTCTGGTCAAAGAGAGAAAGAGCCAAGTTACAGATACTCTAATTAAAAACTGGACTGAAGGCCTTCCAGCTTGGATTTGACACAGGACTCCAGATGGCAACTGCTTACTGACACACTACTGGCCTAGATTGAATTCTAATTATTGTTCTATGGCAAAGAAACAATCTATGCCTTCTTTATTACTCCTAAACCAATGGTTTTGTGCATTAGTATTAAATAATTTTCAAGTAATACTGGAGGGATAATCCCTTTCCAATATAAACACAGGAGACATGAAAGAAAGCAGTGGTCAGATGAATTTGCCTGAAGAATCTTCCAAATCTGGGCCCTACTTGAACTATTTATAAGGAAATTCTTTATATGTAGACGGTAATTTAAAAATATACAGAAGTATAAGAATGAAGATTTTTTCCAAGCTTAGTTCAATATGTACACTTTTATCACCATACTTTGTGTAATTATTAGTTTATTCATCTGTTCATATCTCCTTTAAATAAACTAAGAGCTCCTACAGCTGGGGCTATATCCTTTAGCTCTGTATTCCCAAAACAGGGCCTAGCATTAAATAAGCATTTAACATAGACTTACTAAATGAATGTCAAAGAAAAGACTTCCCAACACATCAGGTATATATGGGGTGAGGACTGGAGTTAAGCCATCTTTCTCAGTGGAATGAAAGAAGACGCATTCTGGCATGTCATGGACTTTTAACAATGTATTATTATACCTGAAGTGGATTATGTAATATGTTTCTGAGAACTGATATAAAAACATAAAAAAGACAAAAGACATATTAGTCAATAAGTTATATATTATACCTTTTATTTGTGGCTATCTTTGGACATGAAATTTACTTTCAATTAGCAAAAAAAGAAGAAAAGAATGGAGAAAGAAGGTATGTGTGCCCAGAATTGCCTGCCTCTCCTATACATGGTAGCTATGTAATAACTGCCGATGAACAGAAAAAAACACTGCACTGCAATTTAATATATTGATATTTTCCTTAGGTTCCAAGAACAGGAAAAAATTCTAGTGAGGTCAAGATTTGGCTTACTGGGAAAATGTCCTTTTCCTAAAATAACACCTACTTTTTTCTTGGTTTATTCCTAAGTTTGTGGCTGTTAACTGAGTGCTCTTTTGATCAGTATAAAGCATTCTTTAGTCTGAAATAGTAGCCAGGCAATCCCCATAAGATGATACCAATGTACCATAACCTGGAGTTGCACGTAAGTAATAATATCATTTCAATAAAATGACATCATATTTGTTACACGAGTGGCCAAAAATCATGATGTCAAGTTAAGTGACATTACCTCTCCCTCTCATTTGAAACTCTCTAAAGAACAGTACTAAGAAAATAAGCTAATTTTATATGGCTTTTATATGAGTTGAGCAAATCCATTAATGTAACTAAAAAGAAAATTTAACCCTAGGGATCTCTGTAATTTATAAATGTTTCCAGTTGCAATCAAAAGGACATTTGTATTTGTGGGGAGGGTGTGGTGTCTCACAGTTCACATCAATAAAGAACATACGTTTCATTTTCAGCTCCATTGGTCTTGCTTTTCCGCTGTTTCTGCTCATTGGTTGCTGGAGGAGCCTGGCCCATGGCAGGAGGTTTCCTTTTTGCTAACATTTTCCGTTGTCTTTCTATCTCTTCCCTCTGTGAATTTATTCTTTCCTGTTGCCTAGAGATATAAAAGACGTAGCAGAGGAAGGAGGTCAAAAAAGTTGTTAACACAACTATGGAACCAACACAAATAACTTGTTACCTGCATTGATATCTGTGGGGGCCTGGTTCCAGGACTCCTCAAAGATACGAAAACCCAGGATGCTCGAGTCCCTTACATAAATGCCATAGTATCTGCATATAAACTACGCACATCCTCCTATATACTTTAAATCATATCTAGCTTACTTACAATACATCATATGATGTAAATGTTATGTAAATAGTTGTTAACACTGTATTGTTTAAGGAATAATGACAAGAAAAAAAGCCTCTACGTATTCAGTACAGACACAACCATCATGGCCGAACTACATTTTCAATCCACAGTTGGTTGAATTTATGGATGGTTGAACCTATGGATGTGGGTGGCCTACTGTATAAATAATTCATGGCTTGAAAGAATTCTGGGTTGAGACACAGACTACTTAGGTAAAACTATAATCTTCCTCTGACTCAATGAATGTCCTTGAGGAAAACATTTACCTTATCTGAACATGAGCTTCTCAATTTAAAAAAAATGGTTAAATACCTTTAGCTCACTCCTACCCTTTCAGAGGCCATGAGTGCAAGGCACTCTAAACTCCCTGCAGACAAACATACAATATATAGTTCAAACTATAAACTTTAGTGGCCTAGTGGACTGCCACATTTTGCCCCTGAAGACTGTGTTTTGCAAGATTGAGACTTCAGCAATCACTTTTATTAAACATAAAACTGATTTTCTATAATTTTCAGGGAGAATTCATGTATCTTAATTGCTTCAGATTTACCAAGAAAGGAGCCCACAGCCATCATATATATAAAACCAAAAACACAGGGAATACAGATTCTAAAACACCTTTGGAGAAATCTTAAACTGTACATTCTGAGAATGAGAGAGTTTGCTTAGAAATGCAAGCTGATGTATCAAAGATCACTGTTATATATTATAAAGATTCCTGTATCAATTCTTGATGTTCTTAAGACTATTTAATATTTATACCAAAGAATAAAAGTCATCTAAAGAGAGTCTGTCAGCGGTACTTCATTAGGTTTATTTTGGAAATACACAGTTCTGATTGTGTCAATAAACTGTAACTTTTCTTAAGATAGGAAGCATGTCTTACCAACCCTTTAATCCCCCAGCACACATGACAGTGCCTTTCATATAGCTGATCCTTAAAAATTTCTTGCATAGCATCAATTTTAGAGAGTGCTTGCCCTTCATCACCCATGGAAAGAGACTACTTCTTCTATTTTTTATAGAAGTATTGATGACCCAATCTATATCACTTACATCTAAACAACTCTATTTAAAAAGCCATTGCCTGCAAAAGAAAACAAGACACTCAGTCTTAGGCACTGTTATGGGTGGATTTGTGTCCCCCCAAAAATATGTTAAAGTCCTAACCCTCAGTACCTCATAAAACCTTATTTGGAAATAGGGTCATTGAAGATGCAATTATTTAACACGAGGTCATACTGGAATAGGGCAGGCTCTTAATCCAATATGACTGATATCTTTATAAGAAGAGGAGAGGAGACACAGAGACACATAGGAGAACACCATCTGAAGCTGGAGGCAGAGACTGAAGTTATCCTGCCACAAGCCAAGGAACACCTTGGGCTACCAGACTGCAGGAAGAGGCAAAGAAGGATCTTCTTCCCTAGAGGCTTGAGGGAGCACGGCCCTGACACACCTTGATTTCAGATTTCTGGCCTCCTGAACTGGGAGAGAATAAATTTCTGCTGCTTTAAACCATCCAGTTTATGGTATTTTGTTACAGCAGCTCTCGGAAAATGAATACAGGCACCTTTGACAGCAAAACTGCATTCCAGACTCCAACCATACTAGAAATAACTACTAGGAGTGGTATTACAAATGCACATGCTTTCAGACATTATTTTAACCAAAAAAAAAAAAAAAAAAAAAAAAAAAAAATTTTTTTTTTAGAAGTGATCTAGATGAGAGTTTTTAAAGATTACAGGATTTTATACACAGCGAACCCTTGAACAAAACAGGTTTGAACTGCGTGGGCCCACTTACACATGGATCTTTTTCGATAAATATATGGGAAAATTTTTGGCTAGGTATGTCATGAATGCCATGCAATCATGACATATCTAACTAAACAGTTCAGTATCCGACCTCCTCGCCCCACCCTACCACCACCCTGGGGGACTCAGGGTACACAGTGGGGCATTGCCTAGACCCAGGGGAAAGTATATGAAATACATAAGTAGTAGTTAAGTATTTAAGTTTTGGGGGAGTCAAAAGTTATACCAGGATTTTCGACTGCACAGGGGTTAGCACCCATAACCCCCACGTTGTTCAAGGGTCAACTGTATTCTGTATATACTGGGAACTCTGAAATGGTATGGACTACCCAAAGGAGATCTGAGGTTTATAAAATCAACAAAATGAACTGTCTAATTACGGATCATATGACTGAGAATCAGATGGTTCGCCAAAAACTGCTTTAAAATGAGTAATGTAACTCCTTATACAACAGAAATCTGGATTAGCATTACAGTGCTGTCACGTTTAATTTACTCCCTCTGATTATCTTAAATGATTACAATTTCGTACACAGGTCAAATCCCATTACTTTAATATTGTTTACTTCAATATAAACAAAGTCTTTGTAGAGAATTTTTATTGCCTTGCTACTATTTGAGACATTTAAATAAAAAATAGTGTACTGAATAACACTAGTATTTAACATTAATTTCTCAGAACTATAAAATAAGCTACTTTTTCAACAGTCTCAAACATACTTTGGAAAGCAAAAATTACTAATCTGGCCAAAAAAATATTATAAATCTGATATGATTTTTCTATTAGACAGTAAATCTTCTGTTTTAGGGAATTAAAGATAGCTCTAAAAAGAGCCAGGGAACACAGTGAGAACAAAGAATTCTGTTAAGGCTCCTGTTGAGGCTACATTTGATTATTTGGTTCCATCTTTAAATGTCTTGAAGTTTGTCTCTTCCCATGAAACCCAGTACTGCTGCTGTCTGGTGTTCAGCTATCTTACCCACCAAATTACTTTACATGGCATAGAGTTTCTTATGCGCAGAATTGTCATTGGTGAGGTTATCAGATATAGCCTTTCATGACTTAAGAATTTCAATTTCTGCATTGAAAGTAAGAAAGGGAATTAATTTATTAAAACAAAACTTCAGGAAATAAAACACTTAAAATTAATAGACATCAGAAACAGCTTCCCAAGAGAAGGGATAGATATCCTACCATTTATATGACTTAAAACCAAGAAAAAGTGCTATCTACCTAGAGGAAACAATCCTGGTCAGGAATCTCCTGTAGGTAGTCCCGGTTTCTCTTATCTGATGGTTCTACAGCAAAGGCATTTTGAACTCTATGACTTTACAAGTAGTCCCACACTCTCCAATTCAAACTCAACTAGCTATTTCAGCAAGGAAAAACAGGTAGGAAAGGCAGTCCATGGAAACTTCCAAATAATCACGACCTAGAGATCAAAAGTTTGAGAGTCCATGATTAAAAATACGATGCCTCCACCCCATCTCCAGTTTCAGACGGAAATGATCTAACAAATGAAAATAAATAAGATACACCAAAAAATACTACAACCTGAAGATATATTTCCAGAACCTTCTGGGTATCAGGCTGCTTATAGAGTAAAAAGATAAAATAGTACTACTATGGCAAAAATTTTAATAATTTTTAAAAACTAATTACATTTTATATCTCTATCCAAACCCACTATCTTTTTGATTCAAAGTCTAAAAAGACTGCCATCTGAGGGGTAGTAACTGTCAGGGCTGGTAGGAGCTACTATCACATACAGTAGTCAGTCTGAGCATTAGGTGGTTTTGGCCACTAATGGGAATATAAGTTTTATCTTCTGATCCCATTCTAACAGAGCTGGAAACTGGATGGTGTGTCACTTCCAGGGCAATTTGCACAGCTTTTTTTTTTTTTTTGACCGGTAAGGGGATTGCAACCCTTAGCTCGGTGTGGTCCGCACCACGCTCAGCCAGTGAGCGCACCGGCCATCCCTATATAGGATCCGAACCCGCGGCCTTGGCGCTACAGCGCCGCACTCTCCCGAGTGAGCCACGGGTCCGGCCCGAATTTGCACATCTTGGTCATGGTGCTATGGAAAGGGTTTCATACTTCTGTGTAACTGCTGTTAACAATGCTCTGGTTCGCTTTTGCTAACCTGCTACCTATGCTTCAAAGCTCAGAGTGGATGCTACTCTGAACCTCTGGCACCTGGCCTAACTCAAGTCTGTGTGTTTCTTACAAGGTTTTCTTTGACTCAATAGCCTCTTCTTACACTAAAATACACATATCTGAGGTTTATTTGTGAAGCAAAAACACTCAAACTAAGTTGGAGGTTAACATCTCACATATAAAACAATGACTAGTAACGTGTAACCCAGAAGTTAGTTTTAACAAAGTATTATATATAGCACCAATATTTGTAATTTTCTTTCAGGCATAAAGTCCTCATTTATGTTTCATTATTACTCAAGTGAAGTACTCCCACACACTCCATTTCAAACTCAATGAGCTGATTTCAGCAAGGAAAAATAGGTAGGAAAGGGGAGTCCATGGGACCTTCCAAATAATCATGACCTGGAGATGAAAAGTTTGAGAGCCCATGATTAAAAATACGATGCCTCCACCCAACCTCCAATCTCAGATGGAAATGATTTAACAAATCAAAATAAATAAATAAGATACACCAAAAAGTACTACAACCTAACGATATATTTTTTTAAAGTCCTGAGCTGATAGTAGCTATTCACAAAGTTGGAATTCTAGGATTTTTTTTTTTTTAAGCGATGACCTGTAAGGGGATCTAAACTTTGACTTGGTGTTGTCAGCACTACGCTCTCCGAAGTGAGCTAACTGGCCATCCCTATATAGGGATCCAAACCTGAGGCCTTGGTGTTATCAGCACCACACTCTCCCAACTGAGCCATGGGCCGGCCCTGGAATTTTAGGATTTTAAATACCTAAATGTTGGAGTAAATACCTAAATGTTTCAAACCAAAAGTTACAACAAAGAAAAGGAGTGTCCAAGATCCCAAGTTGCAGACAATGGGACTGGTCACCGGCTTTACCAGTGGCTTGGTTCCTGCCTTCAAGAAAGTGACTATCTCTGATGACTGGACACTGTCTCCTTAGAAAGCCTCAGGGACATGTTATACAAGATTCTTCTGTGACTTTATTTTGATTTAAACCTAACTCAGGAAATTCTTCCTTAGGTCCTTGCCCATTTCATTTTTCCATGGACTCTGAATAAATGCTCAACAGACTCCTCATGAAAATCTATTACATAATTAAAAAGATATCAAGTCAAACTCTAGATTTTTCTTTCTTAGCTTCAGAGATTCTGATTCTCTTAAGTGTTAATGTAGATCTCATTTTTTATTCCTCTGATACTCGTGTCATTTTTTTCTCCAGGACTTCACCTCATTCCCTTCATTTCTTTACACATGCAGTAACTAAAATAATAAATAAAAAGATGATGACACTACTAGGATTATTAATGACTACAATTACAGAAAACTTAAGAAATCCAAACCAACTTTTCAATGCTTGATTTAATCATGATAATTCACTTACTTGATAAGGTTCTGGAAAGCATAACCATCTGTCCATTGTTCAGTAAAAGAGGCCCCATGTCGGACAGTAGTAAAGTGGCCCAATCTCAAGCGGTCTTGCATGCTCTTATCTCTACATGCCATCTTCTCTTGTTTTGACTTAGGAGAAAAATAAAAAATTCAACACTAATTACGTAAAGAAAGACACTTCTTAGAAACTCAAAAAATTAAGATTATCAGGGAAAATACTGTTGAAAAACTACACACCATTTCAGAAGTCAGTAATTAACTCCTTAGATGACATACCATTCCTATTCAACAAAGTAGACATGATAGGATAATGAACGAACTGTAGGTTCTTCCTTTGTAAAGTCTCTCAAATCTGCCTTTTAGGTTCAGCATCTCATATTTGGATCATATCAATGCCTAACTCCTAAGCTGTTTCCCTATGTTCTGTTTCTTTTTTATCCAATCTGTTTTAGAGAACCACTGCCAATTCATCTCAAAACACCGCTTCGCACACTTCCAGTTTGATGCTCCAAACCTTCCATGGCTCTTTGCTGCCAAACTCTAGATCCTGACATAAAAATGTCCTCCATGAGACAGAAAATTATGTCTACCTCCCCACAGAACTCTTACTCCAGAACACCTTATGTATTCCTGATTCTTTTTTTTTTTGGTGACTGGCTGGTATGGGATCTGAACTCGTGACCTCAGTACTATAACACCTTACTCTAATCAATTGAGCAAACAAACCAGCCAGCCCCACTCCTGATTCTTCAGCACATCATTCATTCACCATATATTTACTAAAAACTAATTATATGTCAGGGACCATAAGACTGCTAAATACAGAAAATGAGAAAAAAACTAGTATTTATGGCCTAGAGGGAGAGATATACCATTGAATATATTAATTTGGAATTATAAGTACACACTGTGATAAAGAACTTGAAGACAAGATACCAGGGGTATCAAGATGTCCTATGTATTTTAAATGACTGGAAATTTACACCTGCCATTTTTCTACCCTAGAAAATATTTTCCCTCTTCCTCGCAGCTTTCCCCAGTTAGTCCCCTGCCCATAATTTACTTTAGTGAACATTTTAATATGTGCACTATTCACCTGAATACGTTTATATACAAAAGTACTTCAAAAAGTTTGTGGAAAAACAGAATTAAAAGATAACACAAATGTTAAAGTACCCTGGTATGTGAATGTATCTTATTCCCCCTACCCTCATGTGGACTGCTAACCTCTGAGGGCAGGAACTGACTGTTGTGTTTCTCAGATGATGCATGTTGATGTATGTATTCTTTTTCTTTGCTGAGTAGTATTTCATTGTATGAACATACCACAATATGTTTATACATTCACCTGTTCACAGATACTTGGGATGTTTCTAGTTTTGAGCTACAATGAATAAAACTGCTATAAATATTCTTGTATAAGTATTTTTGTGGGCATTTGCTTTTATTTTCTTGGGTAAATACCAGAAGCAGAATTGCTGGGTCACAGCAATTATTAATATTAATATAAGAAATTGCCCAAAAGTTTTCCAAGGTGGCTGTACCAATTTACATTCCCACTAGTACAAGAAATCAGGCTGCCCCACATCTCACCACCATTTACCATTATCAGTCTTTGTACTTTTGTCATTACTGGGTATGTAGTGATATTCCACTGTGGTTTTAGCTTGAATTTGCCTGATGGCTAATGATATGACCATCTTTTCAAATGTTGGCCACTTGCATATCTTTATATATCCTTTTTTTGTAAAATGTCTGTTCCAGTCTTTTTCTCGTTTTTAATGGGTTGTCTTTTTATTATTAAGTTATAGGAATCTTTATGTATTGTGAATACAAGTCCTTTGAGAGATAATATCATGAATATTTCCTCCCAATGTGTGGTTGCATTTTCATTTGTTTCTTTATATTCCAGCATGGTATATTGGATATTCAATAAATATTCCCCATTTAGACAGTCGATAAAGAAGTACTAAAATTTCAATTCTTTTGGAAATAAATCTTAATTTTATCATGTACTATTCCTAACAAATAGAAAATTCTATTTTCCTATGAGAACTCAGAGACAACTTTATGTTTGTTTTTTTGAACTATGCTGTTCAGAGTTCTATACAACTGACTAAATCTATGCTGACTTCAGTAAGTGCCCTAAAACTTTAAGTAAATTCTCTGTATTAGCGTATGCCTTATTGTTTCTCACTCTCGTAAACAATAGAAAAAAGTGGTTTCCCTTCCAAAAAATTGATCAATGAGTCAAAGGATGAAACAAAGGTCTCCCCAGTATCTTTGACCTCGAGAAAACAATTCATTTTACTTTCACTGAAAGACAGTGTTTCCCCATCTTTTTAACAGCATTCCAAAGATGTTATGAAAAGTAACAACCAGTGTGTCTCAAACCTCTAGCTTGTAATCTTGTAATAATTTCATAGGAAGTACTGCCATCTCAAAACTTCCAAGAAATGGTTCTAATGACCATTAGGCAACTAATCAAACACTATAATAAAGAAGATGTCAGCCAATTAAAATAATCATATACAGGTATATGGCAACTTTTATTTTTTAAAGCACAAAGCACTTATTTATTACATTATTATATACATAAATTACTCCAAATACCATCTCTGAAATGGAAATGTGACTATTGTTAAGTGTTTATAATAATAACAGGATACTCACTTCAATTGATAGGATGAATATAAGAATTTTGGAGAGTAACACCCCAAATAAACTTAACTAGGACTGCCCCTGTGTAATCACACTCAGGCTGTCCTGTTAGCTCAGTTGGTTAGAACATGGTGTTGATAATACCAAGGCCCAGGTTTCAATCCCTCTCACTGGCTAGCCGCCAAAAATAAAAAAACAAAACAAAATATCACCACACTCAAAGAAATGCACAGCCAGAAAGCATGTCCCAAATCATCACTCTGGGTACTTGGTCCAGTGTCCATGAAAGGGAAGAATTCTAATTGTCAAATAATAAGACATCTTTTCCTTAAAAGCCCTACTTTTAAATATTTTCATCTCAGGTAAGGAATATGGAGCCACACAATGACAAGCACTGAGCATCTTGGGATATAGAGTTCAGCCCACTATTATTCACTAACCTTTTCTATAAGGAGTTTCTTGCTCATTGTCACACATCTATTTAATCGTTCCTTGTATTTTTCTAGCATCTTTTGCTGTTCATCAATCTGCCGTCTCAAATCACAGTTGGCCTTTAATGAAAAAAATTTTTAATTAGCTCTGAGGAAAATAAATTAATAGAAAAGCAGTTTCTAGGGAGAGAGAAAAATCATTTCTATTTGTTGTTAAATCAAAAGCAAAATTAAGGTTCAAAGAGGTAAGGATAACTATGTCTTTAAAAAAGGTATTTAATTCATTCCTTTATTCTCTCTTGATAATTTACCATCTTTTACTAATGATAATTATGTTACCAGAAGTGGCCATGTTTTTCTACTGATCATATTTTTACTCCTCCTAATAACCAGTTACAGCTAATCTACATCACAGAGCCTAAGCTATCACAATATAAAATTAAAATTTTAAAAACCTACAATGAATGTTTAAATAGTTACGATGACTAAGCACTTATTAAAAAATTCTGTAATTTTTTAAAACCACATAATGTTCTTTATGTTCAATTTGTTCTTTGTTTTTCAACTGTTATTTCTAAAGAAAAAGAAACATGAATTTACATAAATGTTTCTCACCAGGGAAGCCAGGCACACCCATGCCCACACTAGACAGGGTCTTGGTTCAAGAATGCCATAATGTAAATACACAGTTAACTTAACTGTGGTCAGAAGTCTACAGGATGGGCTAAATACTTTAAAAAATTCAAGCCTCCCACAATAACGGAGAAGGAAAGAACCACTAACCCAAGGTCAAATTTGACTCGCAACTCCTGAATTTATTCTCTTGTGTTAAACAAAAGCTCTCTACTCTTCTGGCAAATAATGTTACGTTATAATAATTTGCTTGAATTTTTAAAAAATCTGTTATTTCCCAGTCAAATGATATAAGCATTTCTGAAATAGCAAAAAGCACAAAGGAAGATATTATAGGACATTCAATTTTTGAGACTTTTCAGCTTCATTTTTAAAGTAACCTGTGTGTGGGGCCGGCCCGTGGCTCACTCGGGAGAGTGCGGTGTTGATAACACCAAGGCCACGGGTTCGGATCCCATATTGGGATGGCCGGTTGGCTCACTTGGGAGAGCGTGGTGCTGACAACACCAAGTCAAGGATTAAGATCCCCTTACTGGTCATCTTTTAAAAAAATAAAAATAAAAATAAAAATAAATAAAAAAAATAAAGTAACCTGTGTGAAACAACTTCCATCTCCAAATGTCTCTACTCTTACCCTAAACATAATTTTTTCCTATTAGTTTTTCTTACTAAGTCCTATGGACCACATTACCAATGGCAAAGTATAACTACATTTGGGTAAATGTGACTATCTAATTCATATTACAGAATTTACAAGCCAAAGATCATGTAATGGTTATGTGAAATCCAATCTACTTTTGGAAGGTGAGTATTCCCTCAAAATCTGTAATCAAATGTATAAAATCAACCAACCTCTGACAGTTTACTTAAAATTTTAAGAATTCTAAATTTTTGTGTTTTTGACACATATCTAGGAGTTCATGTTTAAAGTAGCAGCTAGCTAGTAGCCCCCAATGCAGCCAAACCAAACATCTCACTAAACTGGAAAAATTCAATGAATGACTCATGCCTGTCTGAAAGGAGATATAAAGACCTGTGGTCTTTTCCCACTATCTATCCTCCAGATCAGAAACACAAGTTCTAATCAACTTGAAAAAATGGCAGCTACCCTTCTGTATCTTCCTTTTTGATATATCCACTCCTTTAGTGCTGTTCTACATCTAAATAAAGACTGCCACCTTCAGAAGACAATCAAGTAGAAGGGTTTAGTGAGAGTAAAGGGAGCATACTGCTTCCTGGAAAGAAGAAGCAAACATTTTTTAAAACCCCAAAAGCAGTACCAAGTTAGGACTCATATTTTTCGCATACTCCATCTTCTCAATCTTAATAGAGTCAGGCAATGAAGGAGGAAGACGAGCCCACAATCTTTTTTCAGTCCAGCAGAGCCAAGCTGAACAAAAACCTGCTAGATACTGGAATGTGGCTAGGAGCTTTTTAATGTCCATAAATGAATCTTAGATGGCAATTCAACCAGCACCCAAATGAGCAAAAACAGGAATAGGAGCAACTCCAAGCAAGTATACATGCTAACAATGAAAAATTCAAGACAGGTACTTAGTTCACACTCTCCTCATTCAAAGATGGAGAAAAGGAATAATCAAACAAATAAAAACAAGCCTAAGGAATATATTGCTGAATAAGAAAAAGGAACATCAGTATGAAAATGATAAAAATGACCATCTACAGAAATCAAAAGAACATTTTTAGAATACTTCCTTAGAATACTCTATAAAATTCAAACAGACATGACATCTGCAAAACAGAAAAACCATAAAGATCATACAGGATGGGATGAGAAAGTATATTAGTAAGGGGGGAAAGCAGGTAAATTTAAAATATAAAAAACAGAATCCAAGTTCACATGAGCTGCAGTAAATAGAAAATATATGCAAGATAAAGTTAATGTTTAATGAGATTCAGAAGAAAGAGGCAATCATATAAGACATAAAGTGTTAAAAATAGAACGTAGAGATCAGAGATCCAAGATAGCAACCAGTGAAGAAACCAATATAGAAGGGGAAAAAAGCAGTAATTAGGCATAATCACACATTTTCAGAATAAAAATATAGAGACCCACATATAGATGTACCTGGCAAAATCTAACAGATTATGGTGTTTGTTCTTTTGATCATGGACATCTCTGAAACATTAAACGCTAGAAAAATTACAGGGGTGTGTGTGTGTGTTTTATATTTTTTACAAAAAATCTTACACACAGTGATGTCCTTTACATGGAAGGGCAAGAGAAATTCTCAGCTCTGAAACAGCACAGAAAAGTTAACACTGACATATCCCTCCTAAAGGATAATTACTTAAAAATGTATTCTAGTCGATCAAGAGATGAAACAAAAAGACAAAACCTGTGAAGAAAAAAAATACTGACAATAGCTTTAAAATCAGTTTAACAAAATGTGTAACCAATTAACACAAATTTGGCCATAAACCTGCCTTTATGAAATTATTCTCATATAAAATATTAAAACAATAATTTAATAATAATAATATAAACACATCAGACTTTACTAATAAAGACCAGACTTTAGCTATGTGCTAAATTCCAGGTCTTACACAAGAGGCAATCAAAATATACTATTTTGTAATATACTTTGATTAATTACAGAAGTAAAAAAAATTTTGGAGGGGAGATAATCACAAATATAGTGACTTTTATTATCTTTATTATTAAACAGATCCCTTTATTCAAACAAAATGCTACTCAGAGCAAGGGTGCCAATTCCCACCTTACTATGTCATGGTAACCCAGGAGGTTCCAGGGCCCTAATGAGCCAGTTTGAAACAAATACATTAGTACAAATGAAGATCAAATCTATACCTCCTAAGTCACTGGAGAAGATAAAAAAGCTAGCCAATTTTATTTATAATCAGTAATATTTATGCATGTAGGTCTTAGTATATATACTACAAACAGCTCAAAAACAGTACTGAAGGAAAATATGCCAAATGTTTTATCCCAGTTAAGGAATTATGAGTGACATATTTTTCTGTATTCCTAAATTTATTATAAAGAGCATGTATAATTTTTATAACATGAAAACAATAAATACTTTTTACTTTTTTTTTTTTGAAAGTGTCAGTCATACCATATCACATATTCAAAACATATTTTTAAATATTATGGTATATTTTCTAGAGGTATCTTTTAAATTCCAATCTAGGCATTTAAAAATTTTCTTTTGTAAGCACAAAAAGCTTTAGATAAATAGTTTATAAGAGGTACAAAATGCAAAATGGGCTGAAAATAATATTTCAAAATTCAAGATTACTAAAATAACTTCTCTGGAATGGGAAAACATTTTATACTTGTTCCCACAGTCCCAGATGAAATAAAACACTCCATATATCTATATCTCTAGTATAAATTCAAATATTAAAACACTACAGTATAAGATTTCTAAGTTAAAGATAGTGTTTAGAATGTAGGTATGATCCTGGTTCCTATTCAGATTCCCTCAGATTAAAAGAAAATATCCAAATGTGTATTATTTAACTTTGTTATCTGGCTGTCGTAATTATTTCTAGGATATGCACATAATCCATATACATAACAATAGGTGCATGTAAAATTTCTAACCATATTTTTATACTTACTCTTAATAAATCGTCTATTCTTCCCTCCTTCTTCTCTAAGTCAGAATTCTTACTGTTTTCTAGTGCAGATATTTTTTCTATTGTGAGGTCAGACTATAGAGACAAAGGCAGAACTTAGGATTAGTTTTAAAATTTTACACGTCATCACATTTTTCTTATTATTTTTCTGAAAAAAGCACTTGCTAACACAAACAGCCTGGAATCACATGACTCAGGAAATTAAACCTGCTTTCCTTATCCCATTCTTCAAGCCTTAGCTGTGTTCCTTCTATCCTGCTATACCTGCACTTCAAAAACATGTCAATTCTGGAACTAAATATATAAATTTTCAAACTACTGTGCATTGGTCAATATAGAAATTTTTATGAAACTGAGTAGGAAAGGACTTCATAGGAGACATGACCCAAGTCTCTAAAGAACAAACATGCCATCTAGTGGAAGCAGAGAAGTCAGGAGGGAAGAGATGAAGTTATCTGAGTGCTCAACTACCTAGATCTGTCAACTGTCCAAAAGCTGGTTATTCAAATAAAATTAAAATTTGCTGCAGATGGTCTCATAGCTCTTAAGATTTAAGATATTCTCCTAGACTGCCAACCATCCCTGTCTTGAAGTCCACACAGATAGTGCCAATAGAGGCTGCAAGACAACCCAGTGTACTATTGGGTAACTAAACTCTACAAAAATATTCCTTTCAGATATAATTTTTAAATGTTCACAACATCTTGTAAATCAAAACGTTTCAGAAGACTGTTTAAGGAGAAAGTTATGTTGGGATACCACATCTTAGAGAAGTTTAGCTTTGTCTTTCCAAATAAGTAAGCAGGTACAAAGAATAAATTACCTACTTTCATAAAGTGGGGAATTAACGCTGATTGAAAGCCTACTGTAAACACTGTCCTAATAAGCATTTTTATATACACTACCTAAGATCATTAGAATAAACCACATTTTTAGAGATGATTTGTACCAAAGAAAACTGAGGCCCAGAAAGATCAAGTGTAAGCTGCAGAGCCAGAATTTGAACCCGGCCCAGAGGCCTTCAAAGTATGTGCTCTTTCCTCAACACCATGCTGCAGTATAAGCATTAATGCCACAAAACACAAGAAAGTTAAAGAAAAGCCTCAAAAAGTTAAAGCACCTTCCAAAGGACTTTAAATACCCATAATGCAAGTTCTGAATATACTACTCACAAATAATAAGGTAAGGTCAGAAAAATAAAGGGAAGACAGAGAAGAATCATAGACTTTATATATGATTAGTACTTATTCCTAAAAGCAGAGATCTTCTCCTCTACTGTTTATTAATCACCGACCTACCTGGGTTTGTCTGTGCTGGATGGAGATCTGTTTTTGGGAGCTGCAGGAATGCTCTGTGTTGCCAGATCCTGTAGAAGAGGGACTGTTTTGCTGAGCCTATAATAAAGGTACATCACCAATCACAGGAAAGTTTTGCATCTTTCTCCACAAACATTTGTATGAATGCAAATGATCATCTCTATATAAAATAAACTCCGAAGTCAGGACCATGTGGCCAAGATGAAAGTAAAACTATTCAAATATGAGACACAAGGGTTAGACATGGTGGCTTAGACCATGTTCCTGTAAATAGGTTTAAAGTATCAAATCCTTATAAATAAAATTTTAAAATATATAAATTTGAGAAATGAAAAGTTATCCCTGTAATAACTTGCCTTTTTCACTTGCATCTCAATATGCCTTTGTTAGAAGAGGCTAGTAAATCATCTAACACATATGGAATACACGTGAGTCCAGGCAAAACTACTGCAAACCACCATTCAGAAAAGTCTCTTAAATACACAAACATTATCCATGAACAAACAGTGGTCTAAAAGTCCAGGCTGATTTCCAATATTGTCATTTGATGACTGGGCACTCCAAGGTACTTTTTAATTTATATGGTTTAAAAGTTTAATAGAATTCAACTATTCAGGAATATACAATCATTATATTCCCAATAGTCCTTTTAAAAACAAGGTATGACTGCACCTAACACAGTATGACCCATCACAGACATAACTAGGAAATACAGTACTAATATCTCGTCAGAGGAGGAAGTGTTCAGACATATGTGAATTTTTTTCTTTTTTCTTTTTTAAAAGATGACTGGTAAGGGAATCTTAACCCTTGACTTGGTGTTGTCAGCACCACACTCTCCCAAGTGAGCTAACCAGCCATCCCTATATAGGGATCCGAACCCATGGCCTTTGTGTTATCAGCACCACACTCTCCGGAGTGAGCCACGGGCCAGCCCCATATGTGAATTTTTTCTGATGATTTCTATATACTCCTTTGATTATTGTTCTGATTTATTAACATATTAACAATGGTATAACTACCATCTACTGAGCAATCAGTGAAAGCTAAATGCTTCACTATCATTATCACATGTAATCTTTATAAAACCCTATAAGATGATTATTATTTCCATTTTACAGATAAAGAAAATGCAAATCAGAGACATTACGCACCTACATGAGGTCACAGAGCTAGTAAGTGGGGGAACCAGAATTGGGGGCTGTCTGCATCCACAAGAACTGCTCTTGGGCCGGCCTGTGGCTCACTCGGGAGAGTGCGGTGCTGATAACACCAAGGCCCCGGGTTCGGATCCCATATACGGATGGCTGGTTCGCTCACTGGGTGAGCGTGGTGCTGACCACACCAAGTCAAGGGTTAAGATCCCCTTACCGGTCATCTTTAAAAAAAAAAAAAAAAAAAGAACTGCTCTTAATGACCACAGCAGACTGTTACGACCAAGTCTCAAGCAAGCTAAGCTAAGCACTTCATACACGATTTCACTGAAGGCCCACAAGCCTTGTAAGGTAAGCAGTATTATTAACTCCATTTTTATGTATTCATTCAACAACTACTTATTGAGTACTCCCTATATCTAAGCACTATGGTAGGTGCTAGGAGCACATGGCCAAGGGAATAGAAACAGAAACAACAGACCCAGTCCTCACTCTCCCTTAATGAAGCTTACAATCCAATTCAACAGAAGATTTAAAACAGCCCCAAAATATTTGTTGAAAGAAACTGATGACTAAACAACCATATAATAAATGCAAAATTACAATTAGGATAAGTGGTAAAGAACATATAACAGGGCATATAACCTAATCAAGACAGTCAAGGATGAACCTTTAAAAAGTTTAAGATTTGAAGGAAATAAGACTCAAAGAGAGATGATAGGGTCATTCCAGGTGAAGACCATGTACAAGGGAGCTAGGAGGAGAAGACTGATGTGAACTTCAAAGAAGTTAAAAAAGAGGAACCAATCTCAGAGTTTTGAAACAACTTGTACAGGCAGCAAGTGGCAGCACTGTGATTAAATGCCTGGTCTAGGTGATTCCAAATAAGTGAAAATTTTCTCTACTCTTTATAAAATGCAGCAAATCTAACCTTACGGGTCATCATTATGAACCTCTAGGAATTATACTGCACTATGATACAAGCATTATCTCCTTTAGTTAAATTACGTTGCTCTTACAATCCTCGCCTTTTAAAATTTGTTTCTAAATATGATTGTTTGAACAGTATTTATAGTAAGAGCCAAAATGAATCAAATGAGTGACCAAAGTCTGTTTTATAAACTTCTATTTTTTGGCATATGGGCTTTGATAAAATGTTTTCCTGCATGTGCTCATTTCTAATTCCAAGTTTTCTTCCAAATTAAAGCTTTCTGTAAAAATACATAAATACATAGCCCAATGATAAGAAGTAAAAATGCAAAAGCTACCTGAGGAAGAGGGCCACAGTTAGGAAGTAGCAAATCCTCATGACAATGAAAACAATGCTTTCGAAAGGTAAAAGCTACTACAGAAATATAAGAAGTTATGTGACAACATGAGTCCATGGTAGAAAAAAATGCTCTAATTCTGAACATTTGCTCAATATTTATTATGAACCTCTGTGCCTCGTCCTGTGTTAAACATTAGAAATGCAAAACTGGAAAACAAACAGAGCTTCAAGTCAGTGATTATGGAATAATATCCCAGGGCAATGAGAGAACACAACCTTCCTGGCTAAGCAGGCCACTGTAGTTGTAAATTAAGTTCAACCTCTAATTCACCAAACATTCTCCCCAGATTTCTGTATTCTTTGTTCCTATTACAAAAGTAATATTGGCTTCTAATTCATGATGACAGTCTGAATCTCCCAGAGAGAGAGAGAGAGAACTACATTCTACGTTCTATGTACTAGGCTCTACTGAGATGTAGAGATATTTTTAAAATAAAATCATAATAGCACTAAGAAATAAGGAAGAGTCAAGGACCAGAAATTTTTTAAAACTTTAAATTTTAAGAAACATTCAAAGGGAGTTAGATTGATAGAGAAACAAACAAGTTCATAGCTCAAAATATCAGCACAGGCTGGTTCTTTTCAAGGGAGCCCCTGCACAGCTCCAAGCTGGGATTTATATATACAAAAACCATGAGTGACCCATGGGACGATTATCAGACATTAAAACCCTACACAGTACTGCTACTAAGACTCCTTTTGATTCCCCCCACCTTCACCACTCTTGCATTACTGAGGGATATGATGCCAGGATAAAGCACAGAAACAGATCTCTTAAATAAGAATAAAATAGCAAACATACAAATTTTAAAAAATTAAAAACAAGTGGGTTCAAAGGAGGGCTGCTGATATCAATATTGTAACTTGAGGAAAAAAGCAAAGAAAAAAAATACAATGACTCTGTCTTCTACAACTGATATAACAGAGAAAGAAATACAATGCACTGTCAAGAGTGAAATAGTTTACCCATGAGAATAAAGCCCCCCCTTATTTTGACACTTGTAGAGGAGCTGGTCTTTCTGCCCAGAGCCTACAGAGATTACAGTCAACTCCTCTACCATTCTTGGCAGAATGCTATTTGGGAAGCAGTGCTATGATACCAAAAAAAAAAAAAAAAAAAAAAAAAAATGCAAACAATCTATATTAATCACCCCAAATCCTTCATTCAACTAAAGCTAAATACACATTTCCAAGAAAACCAACAGCACAAAAGGGAAGGCCAAGATAAAAAAAAAACCTGATCATAGTTCAATAAAAACAACTTTAAAAATAAAATATGTTCAGACAGAGTCAAAAGGATACTACATCTATAAAAATAAAGCAGCAAAAAACATGAACAATAAACGACAAAACAAGACTATCAAATTTTAAAAATTGAATAGATCAGTTCAATAACAAAATGGACATAGTTGAATACATAGCCCATAATCTGGAAGACAATGTCAAGAAAATCTCCCAGAAAATAAAATGTCAAACAGAGCACAAAAGAAAAGTTAAGAAACATGAACAGCAAAGAGGCTCCAAAACTGTCTAATAGGCTTTCCAGAGGAAAGAAGAGAGGAAAAGGAAACAAAACAAACAAAAAAACAACAACGATAAAATAAAATTTCTCTTGAGATAAAAGGATAAGTTTTCAGAGTAAAAACGTCTACCATATGACAAGCAGTATTAACGGGGGAAAAAGATAAATACTGAGTAGACTTCAAGAACAAAGACACCATATGATCATTTCAATAGATGTAGAAAAAGCAAAAAAGTACCTAACACCCTTTCATGATAAAAAACACTTGGAAACTCAGAATAGAAGGGAACTTTCTCAACCTAAAAAAAGGTCATTTTAGAAAAACATACAGTAAACATCATACTTATTGACAAAGACCTCACCTTTTCCCCTAAGATCAAGAACAAGACAGGGATGTCAACTCTTGCCCCTTCTATTCAACACTGTACTAGAGGTTCTAGCCAGGACATACAGACGGAAAAAAAAAAAAAAAAAAAAAAAGGGCATCCAGTTTGGAAAGGAAGAAGTAAAACTATATCTAGTCACAGATGACATGATCTTGTTGATAAAAAGTCCTACAAAAAAACTTATTAGAACTAACATATGAGTTCACCAAGATTGCAGGATACAAGATCAAGATACAAAAATTAACTGTATTTCTATATTCTACCAATGAGCAACCTGAAAATAAAATTAAGAAAACTATTCCATCTGCAAAAGCATCAAGAAGAATACATACCTAGCAATAATTTTAACTAAGGAAGCACAAGATCTATACACTGACTACTGCAAAACATTATTAAAAGAAATTAAAGAATAGCTGGAAAGATATCTTGTGTTCATGGGTTAGAAGGCTTAATATTATGAAGAGGGTGATACTTCCCAAACTGATATACAGATTTAAAACAATCACTATCAAAATCCAAACTGGTTTGTTTGTGGAAATTGAAAAACTGATCCTAAAAATCATATGGAAATGCAAGGGATCCCAAACAGCCATAACAATCTTGAGAAAGAATAAAGTTGAAAGACTCAAACATCTTGATTTCAAAACTTACTACATGAGCCAAAGAAGAGATTAAGAAGAAAATCAAAAACTTTCTCGAAACTAATGAAGACAGAAACACAACATACCGAAACTTATGGGATACAGCCAAGGCAGTATTAAGAGGAAAGTTTATAGCAATAAATGCCTACATCAAAAAAACCGGGAAGATTTCCTAACAATGCACCTCAAAGAACAAGAAAAGCAAGAATAAACTGAACCCGAAATACGTAGAAGAAATGAAACAATAAAAATCAGAGCAGAAATAAATGAAATTGAGACTAAAAATACAATACCAATAAATAAATAAATAAATAAATAAATAAATAAGCTGGTTCTTTGAAAAGGTAAATATAACTGACAAACCATTAGCCAAACTAACCAAGAAAAAAAGATAAAAGACCCAAACAAATAAAATCAGAAATCCAAACTGAGACATTACCAGACAACACTGGAAGACAAAGGATCATCAGAGACTATTATCAACAAATATACACCAATAAATATGAAAACCTAGAGGAAATGGATAAATTCCTGGACACATATGCCCTACCAAGACTGAACAAAGAAGAAATAGTAAACCTAAATAGACCAATAACAAGTAATGAGACAGAACCAGTAATAAAAAGTCTCCCAACAAAGAAAAGCCCAGGATCAGATGGCTTTACTGCTGATTTCTACCAAACATTTAAAGAAGAACTAAACCAATACTTCTTACACTACTTCAAAAAGTTGAAGTGGATAGAATTCATCCAAATTCATACTGTGAGGCCAGCATTACACTGATATCAAAACCAGGAAAGAACACAACCAAAAAAGAAAACTACAGGCCAACATCCCCAAAGAACACAAATGCAAAAATCCTCAATAACATACCAGCAAACCAAATCCAATAGCACCTCAAAAAGATTATACCACAATTAAGTGGGATTTATCCCAGGGATGCAAGGATGGTTCAACATATGCAAATCAATAAACATAATATATCACATCAACGGAATGAAAGAAATAAACCATATGATCATCTTGATAGATGCAGAAAAAGCATTTGATAAAATTCCACATCCCTTCATGATAAAGACTCTCAACAAATCAGGTATAGAAGAAAAGTACCTTAATACAATAAAGGCTATATATGGCAAACACATAGCTAACATCATAGTGACTAAGGAAAAGCTGAAAGCTTTCCCCCTAAGAACTACAACAAGGATGCCCACTCTTACCACTTCTATTCAACATAGTACTGGAAGTCCTAGCCAGAGCAATTAGGCAAGGAAAATAATAAAGGGCATCTGATTTGGAAAGGAGAAAGTCAAGTTGACCCTGTTTATAGATGACATGATTTTATAGAGAGAGAAACCTACATACTCTACGAAAAAACTCCTAGACCTAATAAACACTTCAGTAAAGTTGCAGGATACAAAATCAACAAATAAAAATCATTAGCATTCCTATACACCAACAAAGGACTAGCAGAAAAAGAAATCAAGAAAGTTATTCCATTTACAATAACAACAAAAGAAATAAAATACCTAGGAATAAATTTAACCAAGGAGGTGAAAGATCTCTACAAAGAAAACTATAAAACACTGATTAAAGAAATTAAAGACATAAAAAAATGAAAAGACATCTTATGCTCATGGATTGGAAGAATCAATATCATCAAAATGACCATACTACCCAAAGCAATCCACAGATTCAATGCAATCCCCCAACTACCAATGATACACTTCACAGAAATAGAAAAAAAAAATTCAAAAATTTATATGGAACAACAAGAGACCTTGAATAGCCAAAGTAATCCTCAGGAAAAAGAACAGAGCCAGGAGGTATCACATTTTCTGACTTCAAAATATACTATAAAGAGATAGTAATCAAAATAGCATGGTACTGGCACAAAAACAGACACATAGACCAACAAAACAGAATAGAGAATTCAGAAATAAATCCATGTACCTACAGCCAACTGATTTTTGACAAAGAAGCCAAGAACATACATTGGGTAAGAACAGTCTCTTCAATAAATGATGCTGGGAATACTGGAGATCCATACACAGAAGAATAAAACTAGACCCCTATAATCTCACCATATACCAAAATCAACTCAAAATGGATTAAAGACTTAAATGTAAGACCCAAAACTATAAAACTTCTAGAAGAAAACATAGGGAAACACTTCAAGACAAATGTCTGGGCAAAGACTTTATAAATAATGCTTCAGAAGTATAGGGAACAAAAGCAAAAATTAACAAATGGGATTATATCAAACTAAAACACTTCTGCACAGCAAAGGAAACAATCAACAGAGTAAAAAGACAACCTGCAGAATGGGAGAAAATATTTGCAAACCATGCATCCAACAAGGGATTAACAGCCAGATCATATAAAGAACTCAAATGACTCAATAGTAAAACAAACAAACAATTTGATTTAAAAAAAAGCAAAGAAACTGAATAGACATTTTTCGAAGGAAGACATACAAACGGTCAACAAGCATATGAAAAAGTGCTCAATATCTATCGCTACTCATCAGAGAAATGTAAATCAAAACCATGAGAATATGTCACCACAATTAGAAGTCTATTAACAAAAACAAAGAAAATAACAAATGCTGGTGAGGATGCAGAGAAAGCGGAACTCTTACATATTGTTGGTGGGGATTTAAATTAGCACAGCCATTATAGAAAACAGTATGGAGATTTGTCAAACAACTACAGATAGAACTTCCATTCAATCCAGCAATACCACTACTGGGTATATATCCAAAGGAAGGGAAATCAACAAGTTGAAGGGGCACCTGTCTCATGTTTATCATGGCTCTAGTCACAATAGCCAAGAGTTGGAACCAACCTAAATGTCCTTCCACAGATGACTGGATAAGTATTCCACACAGTGGAATACTACTCAGCCATAAAAATGAATGAAATTCTGACATTTGCAGCAACAGGGATGAGCCTGGAAAAAATGATGTTAAGTGGAATAGGTCAGGCACAGAGACCACATATGTTCTCACTCATACATGGAAGCTAAAAAAGTTGATCTCATAGAAGTAGAGGGTAGGATAATAGTTACCAGACACTGGTGGGGGGAATGGGAAGGGGAAAATAGGGAGAGAGGATGGTCAGTGAATACAAAATATTAGAAAGACAGGAAGAATGAGACCCAAGGTTCTATAGTAACACAGGGAGACTACAGTCACACAACAAAGTACTGTGTATCTTTGAACAGCTAGTCAAGATGATGTTGAATGCTCCTAACACAAAGAAGTGACAGATGTTTGAGGTGAGGGATATACTAAGCACCCTGATATGATCACTGCACACGGTATGAATGTACCCAAATATCATACTGTACTCCAAAAATATATACAATTATCATGGGTCAGTTAAATAAATTGAAAAGAAAGAAAAGAGAGAAATAAAGAGTAGAATAGTGGTAACCAGAGGCAGGGAAAAGGACTGGGGAGGAAAGCTGGGGAAAGGTTGGCAGACTGGTACAATGTTACAAAGTTACAGTTAGGAAGAATAAGCTCTGGTGCCATAGGGTGACAATACTAACAATATTGTATTGTATATTTCAAGATAGCCAGAAAAGAGGATCTTCAATGTTATAACCACAAAGAAATTATCAATGTTTAGGTGATAGATATGCTAACTATTCTGCTTGGATCATTATACAATAAATGTATGTACTGAAACAAACTGTACACCATAAACACATACAATGAAAAAAATTTTTTAATTAAAAGGAAAAAAAAAAAATCTACAACAAAGCTGCATTAAGACAGTGTCATACCGGCATATGGACAGGCACATAAATCAATGGAGTAGAATTTAGAGTCCAGAAATAAACATTAAAGGTCAACTGATTATTGACAACGGTTCCAAGATAATTCAATGGGGAAATCATAGTCTTTTCAACAAACAGTGCTGTGACACTGCATATCCACATGCAAAAGAATTAATCTGGAACCCCTTCCTCATACCACACACAAAAATTAACACAAAATGGGTAAAAAACCTATATAGAAGTGTTAAAAGTATAAAACACTTAGAAGAAAATACAGGAGTAAATTTTTGTGACATTAGGTTAGGTAAGGCCTTCATAGCTAAAATAGTAAAAGGAAAAAAATAGGTAAACTGAACTTTTTCAAAATTAACAACTTTTGTACTTCAGAGGATACCATCAAGAAAGTAAGGCCTGGCTGGTCAGTTTAGTTGGTTAGAGTGTGGTATTGTAACACCAAGATTAAGGGTTTGGATCCCTGTACCAGCCAGCCACCAAAAAAAAAAAGAAAGAAAAAGAAAGAAAGAAAGTAAAACAAACCAAAGAAGAGAAGAAAATATTTGCAAATCATATTTTTGATAAGGGCCTAATATCCAGAATACTTGTATATAAAGAACTCTTATAACTCGACATTACAGACAGCCCAATTTAAAAATGGGCAAAAGATTTGAATAGACATTTCTCCAAAGATATACAAATGACCTGTAAACAAATGAAAAATGCTCAATTTCATTAGTTTTTCAGGAAATGCAAATCAAAACCACAATGAGCCACCACTTCACACCCACTAGCATGGCTATAATCAAAAAGATACACAATAACGAGTATTGGCAAGGATGTGGAGAAACTGGAATACACTGCTGCTGGGAATGTAAAATGGTGCAGCTGCTGTGGAAAACAGCTTGCAGTACTGTAAAAATAGTTAACATATGATCCAGTAAGTTCACTCCTCAGCATATATCCAAAAGAAATGAAAACACATGTCTACACAAAAACTTATACATGAATGTTCATAGTAGCATTATTCATAACAGCCAAAAAGTAGAAACAATCCAAATATCCATCAACAGCTGAAAGGATAAATAAAGCTGTGACCAACTGAACACCAAAAAGAATGTTATTTACTGATGTACATCCATGAAAATCCATGAGGTCATAATGGTAAAGAAGAGAAAGCTGTCATATTTGATGCAGCTATTAAACTAACTCCCTACTTTGAAAATTAAAATTTTATTTAGAAAATTAAAATTAGTCATTAAAAGGAAAAGTAAGCATTCAGCCGGTCTTTCTAGTAGAACTGTATGTCAGTGTAGCAAAACAGCACAGATGATGAGAAAAGTTCTATTTTACATAAAAATAGGTGCTAACAGATGTGTAATAATGCTAATTTGGCTATCTAGGAAAATGCTGAAATGTTTTGGAAAATGCCTGGTAAATTATTTAGAGATAGATAGGAGGTCAAGATTTCTGAAATGTATTTTTAAATACTTGAGCATTAAAAAAAGCAAACCACATTTTTAAAAAAATCAAGCATTTAAGAATATCTGTATAATGTTAAAAGACACAACTTACAAGGAAATAATAAACCTTACATTAAGGGAAAAAAATAAATAAAAAAAGATCTAGTAGACCCTGCCAACTAGGACTGTTTCATTCAATCAAAACTAATTCAACGGCTAGGTCTGTTTTCTTCTCAGTGAGTTCAATAAAATCATTTGGTTTTGTAATGCCCCAAAATCATAATATTGTAAATGCTGCTCCTTAATTGTTTTCAAGTCTTAGAATAATTTACAAAGCAGAAAAGACTCAATTACAGTTAAAATAACAAACTAAATATCACATACTTTTAATGTAACAATAATTAGAAAATTGAAAGAAAGGTTGGATGAATGTTATGAGTATGCTAAATATATCTTTCATAATGGGGAGTAAATGGATCCTGTTTGAAGTTGATAAAATAAGAGACGTATTATTTGATGTTAAAATGATAATCACTTGAAAATCCAAAATACAAACTTGTCAACAGTTAAGTTCTCTCTTTGAGGAATGCAAAGGAAAGAATTTCACTGTCTTCCACCACTTCAATTTCTTACAGCCCACATAAATGTACTATTTTTACAATTTAGAAAACTACATGCTTATGATTTAAAAAGTATAATTTCCTATGTTAAAACATGTAAAATTATGTAATAATCTTACACATTTAAAAGATCAAACTCAATATTCTGCCACCTATTTTTATCAACATATATTTAGAGGTCTTTCATTGTGAGCATATACACAGCTATCTCACTACTTTTGTCAGTTGTATAGTATTCCATAATAGAAATGTATTATAATTAATTTAACCAGTTCTACTAAGAAGAATGCTTTTATTAGTTCATGCAACATATAATTACACTGAGTAGAGCAGATCCTGTTCGGGCTTTGGAGATACAGAAGTGAACAAAGCAAAGTCCTTGACCTAATGGAGCTTACTATATTCCAGCAGGGGGAAGTCAGACAAAGAACTGCATTATAGCATTTCAGCTGGTGATAAAACTAAGGAGAAAAACAAAGCAAGGCATAAGAGCTAGATATCAGGTGGGGGGTGGGGCAGGGAGGAGTTGCTATCTTATATAGTGCGGTCAGGGTAGATCTCTCTAATACAGTAAATTTAAGCAGAGACCAGAGAGAACTGAGGGAGTAGGGCATGCCGTTATCTGTGGGAAGAACGTTAAGACAAAGGCAACAGCAAGTGCGAAGGCCCTGAGGTGAGAGCATGACTGGTAGTAGTTGAGGAAACAAGGTAGCCAGTATGGATGGAACCTAGTGAGGAAGGGAGAGAGTAGGAGATGTCAGGGTGGGAGTAAACAAAGCACGCAGGGCCATTTTAAGCACTTTCGAACAGGGAATGGCATGACTGGATATATGTTTCAACAGAATCACTCTGCTTTTTTGAGAACAGACTAAAAGGAAACAGAAGTAGAAGCAAAGAGTCTAGTTAGGAGGCCATAATCTCAGTGGAAGACAAGGGTTTAGACTATAGTGGGAGTAATGAAGGGAATTAGAAGTAGTAGTATTCTGAACCTATTTTGAAGGTGAAATCAGTAAGATTTTTATTGATGGATTTGGCTTTAGGATATAATACAAAAAGAGACAAGAATGACTCCAAAGTTTTTAGTCTGAAACAATTAGGAGAGAGTTGACAATTATTGAGATGTGGAAGGCTGTATGAGAAATGGATTTCGGGTGGGGAAACTGAATAAAGAATTTAGCTGTGGACATGTTAGATTTGATATGCTTGTTAGACATACAGAGATGACTGGCGGCAACTGACCACATGAGTCTTGAATTCAGGACAGAGCTCTGGGCTAGAGATATAAACTTGGAAGTCCTCTGCTTAGGAGTGATAGGTTTTAATTAAGTAGAAAATGAAAGTACATAAAGGAGTCTGAAGACTGAGCACTAGGACACTCCAATGTTTAGAGATGTGCAAGTATGGAAAAACCAAAAGAATGGAGCTCAAGTGAAGAGCACACGCTTGGAGAAGAAGAGAATTATCAATCGTGGCTAATGAATCATGTTGGATATGAGTTCTGAGAACTGATCACTGGATTTAGCAATGCAGAGGTCATATCCTTTGGAACACTGATGGCAGGAAACTGCTTCCAGATTTTTGCAATTACAAATAATACCTCAATAAACATCTTTGTGTGGTTTTACAGGAAGAGAATTTCTGGACCCGAGGATAAGTAAACTTAACATTGAGATACATTACCAACTTTTTCACATGACTGCACCAATTTATAGACAGTATATAACTATATGTCTCTAAACTATCTTCTACACTGAAAATTATCAAACATATTAATCCTTGCCAGTGTGACAGGCCAAAAATATTATCTTGTTTTATTTTGCATTTCTTAATGACAAAAGTCAAGCATTTTTTCATGCTATTAGCTATTTGTCTTTTTTTTCCCCTTATACCTTTGCTTATTTTTCTAGAAAACTGCTTGTCTTTATCTACTGACTCATAACGTTTGTTATATATTAATGATAAGTAACCCTTTTACTTTTTTTCTTTCTTTTTATTACTAAGTTTATATCCTGGTGGAGCATTGAGAAGCAAAGAGAAACAAAACTGACCAAAGCATTTAGGCCTTTGGCTTTTATACTGCTTCTACATTCTTTGTTCAGATATGATCATTTTGTTACTCCTCTCTGCCACCCCTGCTCCACGCGAGCACAATCTGGCTACAGCATCTGAGACTCCTCTGACAGCCTGCGCGTACTAGCTAAAAGAGCTGAGTCAGTGGTCCTTCACATGCACCAATCCCAAGCCTGCATGCTCATACCTTTCATGGAAGGTTTACATTAGGGGAACAAGTTCTTACTGTTCAATATCCTATGTCTTTACATATGTACCCATCACATAGTGGGCATTCAGTAAGTATTTGTGGAATAAACAAAGGGAAGTCCACTGGAGTAAAAAAGAGGCAGTTTTCATGGCTATAAAAGTACAAATAATGCCCTGATTATCCAAGATTTGGGCTGGGAAAGTTAGATCTAGGATGAAGATTTAACAAAAATCAGTGAATAATAAACACAATGACACACATACTACAAAGAACTACTGCATTCTCGTAGCGACTGTTCCATACTGCATACTATCCACATTATTATATTGGACAATTCACCCATTTTTAAATTATGTATGTTTTCTCTGTCACCCAGGGATAGAACTATATATTGTCTTCACACAAGAAATTTCCCCATTCCTTTGATGATTAAAAAATTCTGTAAATTTTTAAAAAGTCTTATTAGCTCATTCTTGAGGGAAAGCCACAGTAACTATAGGAAAGTATGCCAAATAATACAACAATGGTTTCCTAACTGGCTAAATTTTATTATTTTTATTTCATTTCCTTCAGATACCCGCCATTTTCATTGCCGTTTTGAGCACAGTTGCACGTCAGTTAATGACTCATAGAATACACAGACCAAATGAAGAGGTAACTTAGATTATAACTGGAAAAAATGAATCAGTAAGAAAGGAAAAATTTGGATCAGTGATGGCTTTAATTCTGAAAGATGTCCCCTAACAATGCAAGAATAGGGAAATGGGGCTTTCTCTTACTTTATACCACATCCTTAGCAACAAATAGGTACCTGACAGGGACAGAAACCAAGAAGAATAACAACTTTTGATTCAAATTGCATTATAATTTGGCAAATTACAATGGGGTCAAATTTTCAGAATACTCCAACTCTTGTTCTTCAAAGAAGGAGAAAGAAGCAAGCTGAAAGGAGCCAAATATTCCTGGAAAAAATAATTGTACCAGCACTTCGAGGGAATGAAAATGCGAACATGTAGGTAGTCCAAATACCACACAGGGGGAAATGACCAGTAAGCTTGATGTAGAATGCCTGCCTATGAGCTAAAATTGTACTGACTTGAAAATTAATTTGCTTAAGTGAAGGCTGGAGTTTGGAGATTTTATTTTTCATTAAGCAAGTATTTTGGTTGTAACGGAATCTGATCTGTATCTTCTTTACCTCTTCATCAATCTAAGATTATACTTTCAAAGCTCAGACTTTGACACTCTCTCTCAGGAGCTTGAACCAAGGGGGACTGAGTAAAAGGACAATACCTTTAAAACTGATATAGAATTTGAAATGACAGCATCTCTCTACCAAAATAATATAACTTCTTCAAGTAGCTTCAGGGCAATGACAATTAACCAAATAAATATAGCCTTCATACTCACTGAGACAAAAGTAAAGCAGAGGCCAGCTCCCCTTTGTGCCAGCTGCTCCGTGTCAAGCCGAGGTTTTGCTAGCATCACTGACATGAGGGTTGGCAGAGCAGATTGCTCCTCCGATGCCTCCTTAGCAGTGCTACCATCTAAACCATAGAGGGGTTGCTCCACTCGCCGCTGGAAAACATTAAAGAAAACATACAAATTACATGAGAAAGATAAGCTGATACCACCAAAACATGCAACAGGTTAAAACACAGTTATCAAATATAAGATGAATGATTAAAAAAAAAACCTCTGTGAAAACAATTACAGAGAACATAACAATATTATCACTGGATTATAACCTATCTACAAACCTGAGTTAATGTCTTACTCAAATTCCTTGAAATTATGTCTTAATGGTTCTAATTTACAGATTATTTATAGAGTTCAACAAATCAACTTTATAATACTCTCAGTCCCACATAGGAAATGTTATTTTTATCCTATAGATAAATGAAAATTAAGACATTTGTGCCATAACTTTATAAGTAGAACTTATTTCACTCTCAATTCTATTTTCCCTATACTATACTTAGATGCAAAAATATAAAATATATGCAAACAAAATAAGTTCCACAGTATACTAAAAGAATAATGTACCATAATTATGTATGGTTTATTCCAGAAACATAAGAATGGTTCAACATCAGCAAATCTAATAATGTAACTCATTACATTAATGTTCGGGGCAAAAAGTTATGATTGTTACCTTTGGATGCCAAAAAGGATTTGCGCATTGTTGAGCAACTTTTTTTTTTTTTTTAAAGATGAGTGGTAAGGGGATCTTAACCCTTGACTTGGTGTTGTCAGCACCACGCTCTCCCAAGTGAGCCAACCAGCCATCCCTATATAGGGATCCGAATCTGTGGCCTTGGTGTTATCAACACCACACTCTCCCAAGTGAGCCACGGGCCGGCCCTTGAGCAACTCTTAAAAAACTGGAAGTATCTATCTTTAACACAATAAAGAATTTTTTTTAAAAAAATCAACATAAACTATCATAATCATGGGTAACACATTAATACATTTAATATTACTGTAAAAGTTTTAGCCAATGTAATAAGGAAAAAAAATATGAGGTATAAACATGAGAAAAGATTAAAGATTAAAAAGTGTCATTTTTGGATGATATAACTATTCACAAAGGAAACTCAGAAAATCAACTGAAAAACTACTATAACACATAAGAGAGTTCAGTGAGATGGCCAAATACAAAACAAATACACAAAAATTAATAGCCTCCCCATATACCAACAACAACTGATTATAATAGAGCAAGTAATGGGAGAAAAAGCAGATTCAAAATAACAACAAAATGTATAAAATACTTGGAAGACAACTTAAGAAATATGCAGGATACATGTGCAGAAAAACTATACAGCTTCATGGACAAATATAAAAGATGGCCTAAATTAAATGGTGATACCATGGCTCTTGGATTCAAATTGTGCAGATATCAAATTTCTGATAGTGTTTTTTTTAATTTTGTTTTTGGCCTTCCTACCCCCAGTAGGGAGTGCTGTGGTGGTAAGATGGTCATCTAGGTTCTCTTTCACTCTTTTCTGGGGAGTTGTTTCTCTGAAATCTCAAAAATTAATTCTTAGGTTTACTAGGGAAGATAATAAAAATTAGCCACATAATTTTTGATAAAGAATATCAGGGAAACCTGACTAGATATCAAAACATACTACAAAACTATATTAACTAAAACAGTATAATACAGGTACAGGAGCAGACAGATTGACCAGTGGCACAGAATAGAGAATTCAGAAATAGACCCATATATAATGGATACATAATATGGATACGTAATTTGTGATTAAAGCACATTTCAAATTAGTGGGAACTTATTTAAAAGATGGTAGGATATTCGTGTAAGTATTAGAAAAAAGGGGGAAAGTAGATTCCTACCTTATATATAAAAACTATAAGAAGAAAACATAAACAAATGCTTTTATAACTTTCTACTGGCAAAAGACTTTTTAAACATGACATTAAAAATACAAACCATACAGAAACATCTAAGAATAACACAAAACCCGTAAGTCATAAAGGAATAACACTGATAAATTTGACGATTTCAAATATTTTTTACATCTTAATGATAAAAGTCACCATAAAGTTAAATGACAAGAATACAAACAGGCAAAAATATTTCCAATATCAATGACAATGAGTAACGATCTTCATAAATAATGTGTTTCTACCCATCAGTCAGAAAAAACAAATATTCTAATAGAGAAATAAGCAAAAGACCTAAACGAGGATTAAAAGAGAAATCCAAAAGGTCATTAAACAAAAATGTTTAATATCATTAGTAAAGAAATGCAAGTTAAAACAAAGTATTTTTCTTACCAGCACAGATTATTACAATGATTAATGTAATGATTTGTAATAGTGTAAGATACTGATCTTTACAACCATTTAATCAGTTTTACTTTTGTATATCAGTGACCTAAGTTATTTTGCTGTTCTGTGTTTATAAATCAAATGAAATTATAAAAGGATTCTGACAGTATTTTGTACATACATATATATGTTGTCCAAATAACAATAAATGATAAAAAAATTTCAATATTAGGATGTGCAGAAATTGGCACTCAAGATGCTAATAATTCTAGCAATTTATGTGATAACATTTTTTTTTTTGTCTTTTTCGTGTACTCAGCCAGTGAGCACACCAGCCATTCCCATATGGGATCCGAACCCGCAGCGGGAGCGTCGCCGCACTCCCAGCCCCGCACTCTCCCGAGTGCGCCACGGGCTTGGCCCATATGTGATAACATTTCTAAATGAACATACTCTTTGACTTGGGAATTACAGTTTGGCTATTTATCTAAAGAAAAGATGCATAAGTACAGAAATATGTACAAGGACATTTATTACAGCACTATTTATAGATTACAAATGTTTATAGGATATTGGTTAAATAAATTAATACAACTGAAATAAGGAAATCTATTATATAAATATTCATGTATAAATCCAAAAAAGGCCTAGAAATACTTTTCTACTGCACTGTTTAATAACAGTTCTTTTGGAGGAAACTCTATTTTACCACTTCTGAATTGTCAAACTTTCATAATCAGCATGTACCCCTTCAGCAGGAAAAACTCTCTAACATTTTCATTTCAGAAAATAAAAGTAAAATAAACCAAAATGATCCTGACAAAGGAATTTAGTTTCTGGATCTATGAGTAGAGTCCTCCTATCCCACCAAATGTAACAGTTTAAATTCAGGCTCTAGAACACTTTTGATAGTCATTCATCACAATATATTCTCACTACATGGGAGAATGTATCTCTGAAGCTACAATACTAAAACTAATCAGTCTGCCATATATTCAATAAATATCTGCCAAGGGCTGAAAGATTTAAAAACATTTCTGGAAATACAGCAGGCTAGGATGTTTGAAACAACCTTCCCTTGGAAAACCACTATAAAGGCAGGATGAAATATGAAAAAAGACATTAAAAGCACTGAAAATTTGATAAAATATTACGGATCTGCCATGGCAAAAATCTAAGGGAAATTAAGACCATAAGACAGGCAAAAGAGGCACCAAAGTCACATATGGCCTAAGGGCACCTACAGACCTTGAATTTCCACTTCCAGGGCATGATTGTGTCAAGCAGATAGTCACAACCCAAACCCACCCAGGGCAGAAGGTTCAATACAAAAGCTTTCCCACTTCAAGCTGGGCCTCCAAAGGGCTACACTCTCAGGGAAAGGGTAAACCAGAAGAAAATTTCCCCCACCCTGGGGGGGCTGCAAAGAAGTTGCATTGGCAGTGCAGGGGTTGGAGGTTCCCCTGTGAAATGTTAACACAGTCCAAATTAATATTTCCTGGTGACTGAAACAAACAAACAAAATAAACAAACCAAACATACAAAACACAAGCCATAAATTTAGCAGTTTATAGTACTATCAGAGAGGTAAAGATGTCTAGGTACGTGGAAGAAGTGAATAAAAATTGTCCCTGGAAAAACACATCTTCATCCTAGCTCTCAAAGAAACCTCACAAATAATTTTTCAAGAACAACGAGAAGCAAGTAGTTAAAAAATGAAGCATAAAAGAAACGAAACCATGAACAACAACTTAGAAAAACAAGAGACAGAAACAGGTTCACAAAAATCTCAGATATCAGAATTACCAAAGATAAAACAACCATGTCTACCAGATTTAACAAAATAGACAGGTGTGAAAATATCTGCAGGAAACACAGAATTTTCTTTAAAAGCAGTAACGAAAATTAAGAATTCAATGGAGTTAACTGCAAATTAGAGACAATAAAACAGAGAAACCGGGAACTGAAAGACAAGAAGAAATTATCTACAATAAAGACGAAAAGAATATATGAAAAAGAAGCCAAGAAGCATGGTGATAAATTGAGATGGCCTAATACGTGGTTAATAAGAATTTCATAAGAGGAGGAAAAGAAGAGCAGGGCACAGATAATATTTGAAGAGATAATGGCTAATCATTATCCAGAATTGGTAAAAGACAACAACCCACAGATTCCAGAAGCACCACGAATAACAAGTAAGAGAAATAAAAAGATGCATCATAGTGAAACTATGGGAACACCACAGATAAAGATTTTAAAAGCAGCCAGGGAAAAAGAGCAGAAAGAAACAACAAGTAAATGGGGTCGGCCATGGCTCACTCGGGAGAGTGCGGTGCTGATAACACCAAGGCCCCGGGTTCGGATCCCATATAGGAATGGCCGGTTCGCTCACTGGCTGAGCGTGGTGCTGACAACACCAAGTCAAGGGTTAAGATCCCCTTACCGGTCATCTTTAAAAAAAAAAAAAAAAAAGAAACAACAAGTAAATGATTTCTTAATAGTAACAATGGGAGCCAGAAGATGGTAATGATATACTACTCAAGTGTGTTGAGGAAAAAAAAAATCTAGAACTATACATAACAAAAATATGTTTACAATAAAGTTATTTCAGTGAACAAAAACCTAGAGAATTAACCCCCAGCAGATATATACTAAAAGAATACTAAAGGAATAATTCAGGCAGAAGAAAAGTGACCCCAGATATGTAAGATGCAAAAAGAAAGAGGTACATACATAGATAAATCTAAATGAACACTGACAGCATAAAATAAAGTTTTATGAGACTTAAAAGGGGGGGGGGGCAAAATTAAAACATATGCCACCACCACCAAGTCAACAGCAGGTAAATAGTGTTCTGAGGTCATCATTTCATTTGGGAGAAGGGTAAAGATACTATTGACATCAAACTTTGGCATATTAACAATGCACATAACAATTTCTAAGAGAAAAACCAAAGGGGACCTACTGAGTAGTAGAGGTGGAAAATACAAAATGACTGAACAAACAAACAAAAAAAATCAATCTGAATGAAAGCAAGAAATGAAAGAAAAAGGAACATAAAACAGGCAGGATAGACAGAAAACACATTAAAAGATGATGTATCTTGCATAGCCTCCTAACTCCAAGGTCATGGATTCAGATCCCCGTACTGGCCAGCTACCAAAAACAAAAAAAGAGATGATATATCTAAACCTAATATAATGATAATCACATTAAATGTAAACAGGTTAAATGTTGAAATTAAAAGAAAGATTTTAGAAATAGTAAAGAAAAAAATCCAACTATTTGCCAGGGATACACAGGAAACACAAGAATGAAAAGTTGACAGTCTAAGGAATGAAAATATTTATAGTACACAATGGTTTGAATATATTAAATATCAGATAAGCCACATTTAAAGCAAAGAGCTTTAAAGAGATGAAGGAGGTCACTTAATACATAAAGCAAAACTTAATACAAATATATGAAAAACAGACAATTTCCATAATCATAGTGAGAGACATAAATATACCTTTCTTAGTAACTTATAAAACAAACAGCCGGGCCGAGCCCGTGGCGCACTTGGTAGAGTGCTGCGCTGGCAGCGCGGCGACGCTCCCGCCGCGGGTTCGGATCCTATATAGGACTGACCGGTGCACTCACTGGCTGAGTGCCGGTCACGAAAAAACGACAAAAAAAAAAAAAAAAAAAAAAAAAAACAGCCAAAAATCAAAATACAGAAGATTTAAACATTGTGATTTTAAAAAATGACTTAATGGCAAAACTAAACTATTTTGTTCAGGGATGCAAACACAGATGGTTAAACTATGAGGAAAAGCAAATGGAGGGCTAGCCAATTAGCTCAGTTGGCTAGAGTGCAGTGTTACAGGGTCAAGGGTTCAGATTCCTGCACCAGCCAACTGACCAAAAAGAAAAAAAAACCCCAAAACAAAAAGAAAAGCACATGATTACCACAAAAACTAGAAGAGTGATTACCTCTAAGATAATGAGAGGGTTGTGATCAGGGAAGAGTACACAAGTGTCCAGGGTGCTAGAAATAGTTTGCCTCTTGTATGTAATGATTAAATGAAGTTAACTTTACAATGATTTTCTGGAAACTTTTTTGTAAAGGGCCAGATAGAAATATTTTAGGCTTTTCAGGTCCCATCTGTCTTTGTCATACATTCTTATTTCTACAACTCTTTAAAAATCATTCCAGGGCTAGCCAGTTAGCTCACTACGTTAGAGCGCAGCCTTATAACCCTAAGGTCATGGGGAAATCATTCTTAGCTTGCCAGCTATGGGCTGTAGATTGCAACTCCTGCATGAAAATGTTCATGTTTTATGTACTTTAACAAAAAATACAGAAGAATCACTTACATGTAAAAGGGCAAAAATAATTCTTTATCCATCTATTCTTCCAACAAATAGTTTTGAGCACCCATTGCTAGAGACTGAAAACTGAACAAGATATTATCTCTTATGTGTCAAGTAGGGGAAATCAGTTAAAATAATTACATCTTTGCACTGGCCAGTTAGCTTAGTTGGTTAGAGTGCAGCCAAGGTCAACAGTTCAGATCCCTGTAACAGCCAGCCACAAAAAAAAAAAAAAAACAATAATAATTACACCTTTTTGTAATAAGTACTGTGAGAGAGCGAAACAGCAGTAAACAAAGTCCCTGCTCTCATGGGATTAACATTTTAGTGAAAGAAGAACAATGAATTAATTACATAGTTGAAAATTAAAATATATGCATTATTAAATGAAAAAGTATTAAAACTATATACCACATACCAATGACAATGAGTAATCTACAACAAACACAACAATATGGACAAATTTCACCAAAGTAATGTTGAACAAAAGGAGCTAGACACAAGAGTACATACTTTATGATTCCTTTTACACAAAGCAAAAACAGAAAAAACTCATCTATGCTGTTAAAAGTCAGGATACTGGCTATTACTGGTGGCAAGGAGGTGGCTAATAACTGGAAGGGAGCACAAGGGGGACTTCTGTGGGGCTGGTAATACTTTGTTTCTTGTGCTGGTACAGTCTGTGAAAATTCATTAAACTGTAGACATGTGTACTCTTCCATATGTATTAATATGAATCAATTAAAATTTTAAGTATATATCAAAACTTATATATGCCAGGTGATAATAACTAAGAATTAAAATAAAGCAGGATTAGGGTGAGTGACAAGGTGTGAGGGACTGCTATGTTAGAGAAGTTAGTGAGGGGAGTCTGCTCTGCTAATGTCATTTTTAGCAACAACCTGGTGAAGAGGTTGCTGATATCTGAGAAAAGAATGTTTCTGGAAGAGGGAATAGCAAGTACAAAGGCCCAGAAGCAAAAGACTGCTTCACGGGTGTTCAAGGAACTTCAGAGAGGCCAGCGTGGCTACAGCGTCACAAGGGAAAAGAACAGTTGTAGGTGTCAGTGTCAGGCAGATGAGGGAAGCACAGATCACGTAGACAAAAACAGAGACACTACTTTAGAGGCTAATGCAGAGAACCAGAAGAACAGAAAAGTGGTCAGATTTTAATATATTTTAAAGGAAAAATGGGAAAATCTGAGGGATTTGATTTGGGATATGAGGTTATGACCTAAAAAACTGGATGGACTAAAATGTCACTTCTCAAGACAAGGCAGACTACAGGAAGAGCAGTTTGTTGTGGTTGTTTTGGTAGTGAAGGAGGAGCAAGAGTTCTTTTTTGGACATGTTAAAGTTCAAGCTGTGCATTAGACATAAGAGGAAATATCAAGTAAAGAGTTGAACATATAATGATCAGGGAGACCAGAACCCAAGTGAAGGTCTGACAAGTTCATTCATCCCAAAAGGCAGATATGGGTACTGATGCATGCATTTTGGCAAATCTGATGTAGGAGCATGTATAAGTTCTGTTCTGATTGTTTTTATTCTCTCAGTAAAATAAAAAAAGGCAAGGCCATCAGTTGAATTAACAGAAGAGTTGCTGGAGGTTAGCAGATGACAAAAATATGAAATATTCATTGAGGAAAGCGAACTAACTAGAAATATAATAGGACAGGCAGACAGCTATAGGTTCACATGAGGTTAGTGGTCATGAACGTAAAGTGAGACCAATCAGTTTGCATATGTGTTTTCTTCCAACCACACTGAGCTTCTTAGAGGCAAAGGAAAGGTGGAGAATTAGATTTAACCAGGGCTGAGATTTTTTCAGGCAAATATGATGGAGAGAGTAGGGAAAGGGAATTGAGGAGTATACACAAATCAGTGATTATGAAGCACAGAATCCAAGTAGGGAGGATAAGGAACTTTTCACTGCAACAGAAAAGGGAAGTTAAGGTTTGGTTCCTATTTCAATACCTAATATATACTTTGATTTGCATAATGATTATGAGGCCCAGTCACAATCATACAGCTAGCAGAAATGTCTACAGATCATTGAGTACATCTCTTGTCTTCAGGTAAGATTCAACCTAAACTGACACATGACAGATGGGTAGTCGCACTATTAAAAACCAAAAGAAAAAGGGATTTCAGGCAGAAAAGAGTGATAGACAACATTAACAAATTCTACAAAACATATATGCCCCAATAGGTAATCTGTAATCTCATTTAATATTTTTTAAACTTTGGTTCAAAATTGAGAAAAATAGAGACAACAGTTACCCAACATACCTCAATCTACCCAAGCAGATCTGTACATCAAACATTTCTAACATTTTAAAATATGGCTAAGAAGACATATTAATATCAAAAATTTTTGAGCTGTTTTCATAAGTGCTTTAGTAATTACAATCATCCTAATGAATGCATGTTTTTATGAGATAGTAGAGGGGGAGAAAGTGCATTTTAAAACACGTTAACAATACAGAAGCCTAAATCACTTAGGAAAAAAGGAGTATTATCCAACTCTACCGAAGCAAAGAAAAATAACTTTCCTAAACAGAGATCTAGGATGAAAACTCCTAATCTCACAGACCCCATCTCCCAAGATCCCACTTAAGGCAATACCTAAGGCATTAATGGACAGAGTATACTTAAGTACAGAGGTCTTGTATGGTATCAACAAATTACCCAAAGGAACTAGAGAAGATTAACACAAAATCCTATATTGGCTAGCTCAGGATCTCAACCTCGGCACTACTGACATTTTGGACCAGAAAATTCTTTGCTGTGGGGGGCTGTCCTAACATTGTAGGATGTTTACCAGCATCCCTGGCCTCTTCACAGCAGAAACTTATGGCACCATCCCCCGACCCCTAGTCGTGACAACCCAAAATGACTTTAGATATTAATAAATGTCCTCCAAGGGGCAAAACTGCCCCTGGTTGAGAACCACTTAACTTGGGTATAATATTTTTAAGATCTTCAGATCTCATTTATAGGCTAGAAACAAACCCATCTAAAATCTATATAGATTAGCTTTTCTACCATTTTACTGAATAAGCCCTGGGATAACTCAAATACCACAAACTGATCAAATTTTAAAAGGAGAAAAATAAAAATTTTAGTTATAGGAACACATAAGTTTGGCAAAGATAAAAATCAAATTTCAGGACTGGAATCACTTCCTTGGCAGACCACTAAGCTGCCGGCTTAAAGGCACTTTATTATACTAAAAAAATAGGATCAGCTCTTGTAAAAAGTTAATTTACTGTTAGAGATTTGAATCTAAATAAGTGATGCATAGGTAAAACTATAAACGTTTCTCCCTAAGGCCTCATTTCCCATGAGAAATTAATGGAAGAGAAACTTTGCTTGAGTGTTCCTGGGCTCTTGTCTCCTACAACAGGTGTCAAATTTCTTCAGGTGAATGCTTACCGGTAAGGGATTGGATAAGGAATGTTGCGGTGAGGATCGTGCAACTGGTGGAACACTTCTGCCAGGGCTCGTTCCTGGCCCGCTTCCCCCAGCAAACTGGCCAACAGGGAAAAATGGATATGAATAATTCAAAACAGTACTATGATTCAGATAAGGAGAGTAAAAGATATAATACACAAACAGGTCTTAATAATATTTGGCCCATTTAACTCAATACATCTTATTCTGGAGAGAAAATGCCACATAAGTGAAATTTTGCTCTTTTCAAAAAGATTTTAAAGAAGGAGCTCTAGCGGAAATGTATCAAGATATAAAGAAAACATGGCTAGAAAGCAGAAGGTACACATGGTTCTCAAAAAACATGAGAGAAGAATGTTTTCCCTTCTTGTCTCAAAATACATGAAGCAGAAATACAGTGGTGCAGGAGATGTTAGTGCCTTCTTTAGCAACCACTAACGATGGGTCGCTGAGCTCACTACATGTTCCACTGGACTACAGGGAAGAGGACAAATGAAGAGTCCCAGTCATTCCACCTCAATCCTTGTAAAACACAAAACCTGGTCTAGCCAAGAGAAAAATCACTTCATTTGTGAATTCTTATATCATCACAGACAAGACACATAATAGACAATTTAAATTTAGGAAGTCAGCAGCAATTTCCTTTTATTGAAAGATGAGGCAGCATTAGATTGATGAAGACAGTGAAGAAGGAGAGAAGAGCACAGTAAAGGCAAAATCTTGCATTCTAAAGCCTTAAATGAATATAAGCATTTAGGTTTAAAAAAAAATTACTATAGATTTTTTTCCCCCAAAATTTAACTTACCTCAAAGTAATCACTAATTTTATGTCCCCTAGGAGTGCCTTTCCCTGAAAATGAAATCAAAGTAAGTACAGTTTTTCCAATACACATGTAAACTACCATTCACTAAAACATACTGTGTATTCAATAACTGCATACATTGCTATAAACTCAAGTGTCAGCTTTATTTTTAACAAATTGTACCCTAAACAGATTGTTTCCTCCATATAATAAGACTGTCCAAGCAGTGAAAAGAATTTTTCAAAGCTTGTTTGCCTTTAAAATTTGATAAAGAAAAATTTTCTTCCTTTGATAAATATGCTAAGAAAATGTATGCCATAATTGTGAATCAAAATAAAACTAATCTATAATCCACACCCCAATATAAGAGAACAGAGAATTTTAAAAAACTAATCAGAACTAAAGAGATGATTTCTTTTCATACAAAACTTTAAATGAACTTGTCATTTTGAAAGCATTTTCCTCAAAAAGAAAAAAATAATCTATAGATTTAAAAAAAAATAGGAGTAATGCAAAAAGACTGGTATTTCCACTTCTTAGAATAGGAGGAAAAAGCCAAATCATTTATTCTTTCTTTGATTATATAAAGATAATTTGAGATTATAACCATCATATTAACAGATTTATTCCAGTGGACTCCAATGTTCAGCTAAATAATTGCTATGAAAGAGCAGTAGATAGAAAGGACAGCAATGTAAATAAAACCATTTCTCACTGCCCATTATTCACAAATCTCTGGTCTACTGCAAGACATAGTAAAAACTCCAGCATCACTCTTTTCTGTATAATACATGCTTGGTCTGAAGAAAACCCTGTGATGAGAAGATCGTTAACTTACAACAGGGAAAACAAGTGTCCCCAAAGAACTGACACTTCTGTCAGGTGTATATCAAATGGCAAGTCTATAATAAACAGCCTGATATTCCCTTAAGATACACAAACCTCCTTTGTTAGGAATTCCTGTGTACAAACGAATGAGTTAGAAAATTCTAAGTACACAAGAATTTAGTATTTTCACTGGTATAAAATTATTACTACCTTGGCTAGTTTCATATGGTTCAGCTTTTCTTTTCCGATTTCGCTGGTCATTCTGCTTTTTCTCAGGAGTCTGTTAAATACCACATATGTCACAATTAGCATTCTGGTAAATTTTTCATGTTAGAAAAAATAGAGAGTATGTATAAAATATCAAATATATAAAGAGATGTATCTGACACATACAAATCCTGAATCACTGTCCCAATCTTAGAACAGAGTAAAAGAGTACAGGGTCTAGAACTAAACCATCTACACAAATTTTGGCAGACTGCTTAAGATATCAGAGCTTCGATTTATTCATCTGTAAATCAGAGTTGCTACAAAGCTTAAATAAGATATTTTGTAAAGCACAGATGTAGTACAGATGTCTACCATAGAGTAGGCTCTGAGACCACTGCTGTTACAATATTTCTACCTTAAAAGAGTTTAAAACCAATCCCTTTTTTCCGAAAAGGAAAGGTCTGCATAATCTAATTTACTGAATGTTTTATCTAAGTGCAAAGTAGGTGGTTGCAGACTTAGATCCACATCTTTGCAGCTAGGTTATCTGCCTAATGAAAAAAATCTTCCATTCAAGCAGGACGAAAAAAAGAAAAAATAAACCTTCAAATTCTGTTACTAAAGTCAGCCAGTGTCGCACTCTGTTGAAGTACAGACAAGTGTTAAACTTCAAGAGCACTAAACTAATTCAGCTAAAACTGCAAATTTCTGCCCTTTATTGATGGCGACTACACAAAAATTTAAAAGAGGAAAAAAAGAGAAGACCCATGCATGATTATAATAATAAAATTCATTAGGGCTACCTCATAGCTGTACAGATGCAAACAGCACACAACTCAAAGGAGAGCCAGTCCACAGACTACAGCAGTGTCCCTGGAGTTATGCAATGCTACATCTTTTAACCCAGACTGAGAGTGTGGGAATATGGAAAGTCCTGCAACAGATGTAGCTTCTTACCTCTACTTCTTTATCACTCAAGGACCCCACGCTGCACAAGCTCTGGTTGGAAGATTCACTATTGAGTGGCCCCTAGAAAGAAAAAAAAAATGAATCAAAAGAAATTTTAATTTAAGATGACAGCAAAACTGAGGAAGAAGTCTGCTAATTTTGATGTCTAAGTCAGAGAAGCCAAGTGTTAACCGCAACACCTCCAACCCAATTTGAAAAGACCTCAACTACAGTACTGTACCCTCCATGTTAAAATTCTCTAGCTACTATTATTTTCATTTCCTTTATAAACTCTGTACTTGTGCAGATTTTCCCTTCTACAGTACTTCCACATGTACAGAATTCATTCTTTAAGGAAAATAAGCATGGGAAATCAATTCTCCTGGCCTCTTGTATCATAAAACCAATATCTGAAAGTTGAGTATGTTAAGGGTTCCTTTGAAGGGTGTTCAGGGAACATAATGAAGGAAATGCTTTTCTGAGTCATGCTTTATAGAGACATGAATGCTAGCTTTAAAAAGTTCTAAGAGATCGACTTTTGGTATAACAGCATGAGAAGTTCCACTAGTCTTCTCCTTAGAAAAAGGGTGAAAATTACAAAAAGATAAGCATTCAAAGCCTCTGGAAATGGTCCTAAGGGCAAACAGCAAATGAAGAAACATCAACTCAATAAAATCTATAAAAATGCAGTCAGAAAGGTGAAAGTCTGTGGTATTTGACCGAAGACCACTCCCCCCCACACAACCCCCCATCTCAGCTAGGCTCTACATGCTGCAGCTAGGGTACACAGGACTCCCTCTTTCCCAAGATCCAAGCCGAAGTACTTTCTTCCTAGGAGGAGCATAACTACAGCACTTCTCATCCTGCCCCCAAGTCCCCTGATGTTGAGACTAAGTTCCAGGCAAGCACTATCAAAGGCAGGGGCTCCCTTCTTCTGTCCAAACCCTACTTGTGGACCAGAGGCTCTACTGTAGGCACAGCACACTGAGAATACTGGGGACCTAATGGCCCTTTTTCCCGGCTCATGAGATGGGGCTCCGCGACAGGAGAGACAAGCCAAGAGGACTTCAGGCTGCTGACCCCCCTCCCCTCCCAGCACTCAGCTCCCAGAGCTGGGGTATCACTCAGAGAAGTTTGCCATTGTCCTCACCCCTCCCTCCAGAACCCTGGCTCAGATATTTTGTCTAAGAGAAGAAGCAGGAACACGCAGTATCCCAAAGGACTCATTTGCAATAGAGTGTGAGAGGGTGTTCTCAGGAACAGTGGAGGTTGTGGTAAAAGGCAACTGGAAGGAAATTTGTGGATGTAATGAAGGTACAGCCTAGACTGCAGGCTGGCTAGTTTGCAGGAAAGAACTGGGGCATAAGACAGTTGGGAGGAGCCCTCCTGGGGTCAGAACAAATAGCTAACAAAGACCTCAGAAATTCTTCCTTCACAGGAGCCACAATTTGATTGGATTAGTTTATAGAGGAATTTACAGCTAGGAGCATTGTTGAAAACAGTGGAGCAACAGCGAAGTTTAACAGGTGGGTATAGTCAGGGAAAGAGAGGAAGAAAGCCCTACCAGCACCACAGTCATCCCTGAGGAACAACATCAGAGGCTTAAGACTAGTGGTGAGGGTGGGGAGGCAGGGTAGAACAGACTTTACAAAAATAATCCAGCTAGTCACTAAACAACAACAAAAGAGCAAATAACAATAACAAGCCCCAGAAGACAGGAGAGAAGTCAGTACCCAGAACTGCTACAATATATCATCTAAAATATCCAGTTTCGAATAAAAAAAACCCCACAAAACATGAAAAAAAAATAGAAAAGTATGATCCATACACCAAAAAATAAAAAAAAATTTTTAAAAATCAGGCAACAGAAACTAAACTGCCTATGAGAGTGACCAGATGTTGGATTTAACAGAAAAATATTTCAAAACAGTCATTATGAATATGTCTACAGAGCCAAAGGAAACCAAGCTTAAAGAAATAAGGAAAGGTATGGATAACAATGTTGTATCAAGTACAGACTATATCAATAGAGACACAGAAATTAAAAAAAAAAAAAGAACCAAATGGAAATTTCAGAGTTGAAAAGTACAATAAGTGAGACAAGGACAACAAAAACACCTCACTGGGTGGAGAACAGAATAATAGAGTAGAACTGGCAGAAGTAAATAATTAGCAAACTTGAAGAAAGAATGACAGACTAAGTAAACTGATTAACAGAGAGAAAACAGAATGAAGAAAAATGAACTGAGCCTCAGAGAAATAATTACGGCACAAGAAGAAGAGGAGAGTGAGAAAGGAACAAACAAAATATCTGAAGAAATAATGGCTGAAAACGTCTCAAATTTATTGAAAAGCAACATATACATACAGGAAGCTCAATGAACACCAAGTAGGATAAACACAAAGAGACCCACAAATGGATGCAGCAAAGGAAAAATGCTCAAAGGCAGAGACAAGGAGTAAACTTTGAAAGCAGCAAGAGAAAAACAACCCGTCACTTACAAAGAAACCCAGGTAAGATTAACAGCTGACTTCTCAGCAAAAACAATGTAGATGAGAAGGCAGCTGGATAACATTGAAAGTGTTCAAATAAAAAAATGTCAACCAAGAATCTTATATTGAGCGAAGCACTCTTCCAAAACTGAAGGAAAAATAAAGATTTCCTCAGGTTAAAAAAGAGAGAGAGAAATTTTCTCAACCTGATAAATGGCATCTATGAAAAACCCACAACAAACAACGACACTAATGGAGAAAGACTGGATGCATTTCCCCTGGGATGAGGAACAAGACAAGGATGTCCACTCTTACTACTTCTACTCAACATTGTCCTGAAAGATCTAGCCAGGGTAGTTAGGCAATAAAAGGCATCCAGATTAGAAAGGAAGATGTAAAACTATCCCAATTCACAGATGACATGATCTTGCTTATAGAAAAACTCACAAAGGATCCACTAAATAATGTTAGAATATTCTAACAATATTTAATAATCATTAATAATAATAAATAAAATTTGTTAATAATAATAAAATAAATATTGTTACAACTAAGTTCAGCAAAGTTGCAGGATACAAGATCAATATATAAAAATCAATTTTATTTCTATATGCTTGCAGTAAACAATATAAGAATGAAATTAAGAAAACAATTCCATACATATTAGCATCAAAAAGAATAAAATATTTAGAAATAAATTTAACAAAAGAAGTACAAAACACTCTGGAAACTACAAGGAAAAAAAGTTTGAAAGAAATAAAAAATCTAAATAAATGAAAACATCCTATGTTCATGGATCAGAGACTTAACATTGCTTAACAATATAGGATTCTTGGTTGGCAATACTCCTCTAACTGATCTACAGATTCAATGGAATTCCAGAATCACAGCTAACTTCTTTGTAAAAATTGACAAGCTAATTCTAAAATTCATATGGAACTGCAAGGGATCAGAATAGGCAAAACAATACTGAAAAAGAACAAAGTAAGAGGGCTTACACTCTCTGACTTTAAGAATGACTTATTACAAAGCAAGAATAATCAAGACAGTACAGTACTGGTATAAGGACAGATCAATGGAATATTACTGAGTCCAGAGATATTTGACAAACGCTCCAATACCATTCAATGATGGAAAGAACAATCTTTTCAGCAAAAGGTGCCAGGACAACTGATGGCAAAAGGCAGAACAATGAAGATGGACCTTTAAAGGGCTAGAACTATAACATGCTTAGAAGAAAACACGTGGGCAAATCTTTATGATCTCGAATTGGACAAAGGATTCATAGATATACCAAAGTACCAACAACAAAATAAAAAACAGGCAAATTGAACTTACTAAAAATTAAAAACTTTTGTGCTTGAAAGAACATACATAAATATAATAAAAAGACAACCCATGAAATAGGAGAAAATATTTGCAAATCTATACATCTGATAAGGGACTTGTATGCAATAATAAAGTAACAATTTGATAACAAAAAGAGAGAGCATGCCCATTTGAAAAATGGGCAGAGTTAGAACATTTCTCAAAAGACAATACAAAAGTGGCCAATAAGTACATGAAAAGATGTTCAACATCATGAACCATCAGGGAAATACAAATCAAAACAATAATGAAATATATCACTTCACATCCACTAGGATGGCTAGAATCAAAAAGTCAGACAAGAAATGTTGGCAAAAGTGTGGAGAAATTGGAACCCTCATACACTGCTGCTGGGAATGTAAAATGGTACAGCCACTTTTGGAAACAGTCAGGCAGTTAGTTCCTCCAACAATTAAACATAGAGTTATTATATGACCCCAAAATTCCACTCTTAGCTACATACCTAAGAGAAATGAAACTATGTGCACACATAAACATGGACACAAATGTACATTAAAGCATTATTTACAAAAGCCAAAAGTTTGAAATAACCTAAATTGTCCTTCAGCTAATAAATGGATAAACAAAATGGGGCATAGCCATATAATGGAATATTATTGAGGCATAAAAATGAATCAAGTACTAATACATTTTACAACATAGATGAACCCTGAAAACATTTTGCTAAAGTGAAAGAAGTCAGTCACAATAGACCACATATCAAATAATTCCATTCATATGAAAACCCAGAAAACGGTATAAAGCCAGTTAGATAGGAAGATGTTCTATTTCAGAGTAGGATGACTAGAGTCAACAATATTGTATTGTATATTTCAAAATAGTGAGGAGGTTTTTGAATGCTTTCATCACAAAGTATAAATGTTTAAGATGATAGATATGCTAATTACCTTAATTTGATCATTACACAATGTACACATGTATCTATCTAAATACCATGTTGTACCCCATTGATACAATTATTATGTGTCAATCATAATTTTTTTTAAAATCCGGAATAGAGAAACCTAGGACACACAAAATCCAACCTAACCTAAATTAGTGGTTGGGAGTTAGGGGGCAGAGAGAAAGGGTGAAGACATGGGGATGATGGCTAATGGGTACGGGGTTTCTTTTTGAGCTAATGATAAAATGTTCTAAAACTGTGTTGATGATTGTACATACCTATGAATAAGCTAAAAACTAGTGAATTGCACGCTTCAAATGGGTGAATTGTATAGTATGTGAATTATACCTATAAAGCTGTTAAAAAAAAAGTTACTAGGCTTAGTCTCAGAAATAATTTTCATTCCTATTAGGCATATTAAGTATTTCTTTCACTATATACTTAAAGCACTATTTTAAAATTGTAATTAGTTAAATATACCAGGGAGTTACATAGTGAGATACTTCTGAAGGTGCAAAGAAAAATGATAAAGTGAAACTAGGGAGAAGAAATAAAAACAAATTACATATTCCCAGTTACATAAATCAACAAAATACTTATTCCTACAATGATATAGAGCTCAATAATACGATTGAATGAAGGAAATCGTTTTTAAATGAAAGCAAGAGCTTTATTTATATAAGAATTCTACAATAATTTAAATAGAATATTTCTATGTACAAATTTTTAAAATATTTTATCCATGAATTATCTTTAACGTAACCATTATGAAGCATTTTCCCCCTTGGATAATAATAAACCCATATACTATATTTTAACTATCCACTTTACCACCAAATATCCCTCATTTTCAAAAAGAAATGGCAAGCGTGATGAATAAAATGATGACAGGACTTAACCTATTTTTTATCAGCAATTACTAATAATGAAATAAAGTATAAAGTATACAGTGGTATACACTGTAGTGTTTGAAATTTCAATGTAAGAATCACAAGAATCCTTGTGGTCCCTGGGATATATATATATATATATATATATATATATATATATATATATATATATATATATATATATTTTTTATCTTTGAACCAAGATTACCATTTATTCACTCTTTCAAATATTTCTTTCTTTTTTTTTTAAAATTTTTTTGTTTTATTTATTTATTTATTTATTTATTTATTTATAATTTTATTATGTCGATATACATTGTGGCTGATTATTGTTGCCCATCACCAAAACCTCCCTCCCTCCTCGGTCCCCCCCCAACAATGTCCTTTCTGTTTGCTTGTCGTATCAACTTCAAGTAATTGTGGTTGTTATATCTTCTTCCCCCCCCCCCGGTTTTGTGTGTGTGTGTGTGTGTGTGTGTGTGTGTGTGTGTGTGTGTGTGTCTGAATTATATATTAATTTTTAGCTCCCACCAATAAGTGAGAACATGTGGTATTTCTCTTTCTGTGCCTGACTTGTTTCACTTAATATAATTCTCTCAAGGTCCATCCATGTTGTTGCAAATGGCAGTATTTCATTCGTTTTTGTAGCTGAGTAGCATTCCATTGTGTAGATGTACCACATTTTCCGTATCCACTCATCCGATGGTGGACATTTGGGCTGGTTCCAACTCTTGGCTATTGTAAAGAGTGCTGCGATGAACATTGGGGAACAGGTACACCTTCGACTTGATGATTTCCATTCCTCTGGGTATATTCCCAACAGTGGGATAGCTGGGTCGTACGGCAGATCTATCTGCAATTGTTTGAGGAACGTCCATACCATTTTCCATAGAGGCTGCACCATTTTGCAGTCCCACCAACAATGTATGAGAGTTCCTTTTTCTCCACAACCTCGCCAGCATTTATCGTTCAGAGTCTTTTGGATTTTAGCCATCCTAACTGGGGTTAGATGGTATCTCAGTGTGGTTTTGATTTGCATTTCCCGGATGCTGAGTGATGTTGAGCATTTTTTCATATGTCTGTGGGCCATTTGTATATCTTACTTAGAGAAATGCCTACTTAGCTCTTTTGCCCATTTTCTAATTGGGTTGCTTGTTTTTTTCTTGTAAAGTTGTTTGAGTTTCTTATATAATCTGGATATTAATCCTTTGTCAGATGTATATTTTGCAAATATTTTCTCCTACTCTGTTGGTTGTCTTTTAACTCTGTTAATTGTTTCTTTTGCTGTGCAGAAGCTTTTTAGTTTGATATAATCCCATTTGTTTATTTTTCCTTTGGTTGCCCGTACTTTTGGGGTCGTATTCATGAAGTCTGTGTCCAGTCCTATTTCCTGAAGTGTTTCTCCTATGTTTTCTTTAAGAAGTTTTATTGTTTCAGGGTGTATAATTAAATCCTTAATCCATTTTGAGTTGATTTTTGTATACAGTGAGAGGTATGGATCTAGTTTCATTCTCCTGCATATGGGTATCCAGTTATCCCAGCACCATTTGCTGAAGAGGCAGTCCCTTCCCCAGTGAACAGGCTTGGTGCCTTTGTCAAAGATCAGATGGCAGTAAGTGTGTGAGTTGATTTCTGGATTCTCTATTCTATTCCATTGATCAGTGTTCCTGTTTCTATGCCAGTACCATACTGTTTTGGTTTTTATAGCTTTGTAGTATAGCTTAAAGTCAGGTAGTGTTATGCCTCCAGCTTTATTTTTTTTGCTCAGCATTGCTTTGGCTATGCATGGTCTTTTATTATTCCATATAAAAGTCTGTATAGTTTTTCCCATTTCTAAGAAAAATGTCTTTGGAATTTTGATGGGGATTGCATTGAATTTGTATATCACTTTGGGTAGTATGGACATTTTCACTATGTTGATTCTTCCAATCCAAGAGCATGGGATATCTTTCCATCTTCTTGTATCCTCTCTAATTTCTCACAGCAGTGGTTTGTAGTTCTCATTATAGAGATTTTTCACATCCTTGGTTAATTCAATTCCTAAGTATTTTATTTTTTTGGTGGTTATTGTAAATGGGCAGGCTTTCTTGATTTCTCGTTCTGCATGTTCACTATTGGAGAAAAGAAATGCTACTGATTTTTGTGTGTTGATTTTGTATCCTGCTACTGTGTTGAAATCATTTATCAATTCCAAGAGTTTTTTTGTAGAGGTTTTAGGCTGTTCGATATATAGGATCATGTCATCTGCAAACAGGGACAGTTTGACTTCATCTTTTCCAATCTGGATGCCCTTTATTTCCTTCTCTTCTATGATTGCTCTGGCTAATATTTCCAACACTATGTTGAATAGGAGTGGTGAGAGTGGGCATCCTTGTCTAGTTCCTGTTCTTAAAGGAAAAGCTTTCAGCTTTTCCCCATTCAGGATGATATTGGCAGTGGGTTTGGCATACATGGCTTTAATTATGTTGAGATACTTTCCCTCTATACCTAACTTATAGAGGGTCTTTGTCATGAATGAGTGCTGAACTTTATCAAATGCTTTTTCAGCATCTATACAGATGATCACATGGTCCTTGTGTTTGACTTTATTAATATGGTGTATCACATTTATTGATTTGCGTATGTTGAACCAACCTGGCATCCCTGGGATGAATCCGACTTGATCATGGTGAATAATTTTACGTATGTGTTGCTGGATTCTGTTTGCTAGTACTTTAGTGAGGATTTTTGCATCTATATTCATCAAGGATATCGGCCTGTAGTTTTCTTTTTTGGTTATATCTTTACCTGGTTTTGGTATCAGGATGATCATTGCTTCACAGAATGAGTTTGGGAAATTTGCGTCTGTTTCAATCTTTTGGAACAGGTTGTAAAGAATCGGTGTCAATTCCTCTTTGAATGTTTGGTAAAATTTTGCTGTGAATCCATCTGGTCCTGGGCTTTTCTTTGTTGGGAGCCTTCTGATAACAGCTTCAATCTCCTTTATTGTTGTTGGTCTGTTCAAATTTTCTATGTCTTCATGGTTCAGTTTTGGGAGCTTGTGTGTGTCCAGAAATTTATCCATTTCTTCCAGATTTTCAAATTTATTGGTGTATAGTTGTTTATAGTAGTCTCGAATGATTCCTTGTATTTCAGAAGAATCAGTTGTAATATCGCCTTTTTCATTTCTAATTTTTGTTATTTGAGTCTTCTCTCTTCTTTTTTTTGTTAGCCATGCTAATGGTTTGTCAATTTTATTTATCTTTTCAAAAAACCAACTTTTAGATTCATTGATCTTTTGAATTGTTTTCTGGGTTTCAATTTCATTCAATTCTGCTCTGATCTTAATGATTTCTTTCTGTCTGCTAATTTTAGGTTTGGATTGTTCTTGTTTTTCTAGTTCTTTAAGGTGAACTGTTAGGTTGTTCACTTGCCATCTTTCCATTCTTCTTTTTTTTTTTTTTTTTTTTTTTTTTTTTTTTAAAGATGACCGGTAAGGGGATCTCAACCCTTGACTTGGTGTTGTCAGCACCACGCTCAGCCAGTGAGCGAACCGGCCATCCGTATATGGGATCCGAACCCGGGGCCTTGGTGTTATCAGCACCGCACTCTCCCGAGTGAGCCACGGGCCGGCCCGTCTTTCCATTCTTCTGAGGTGAGCATTTAATGCAATAAATTTCCCCCTTAATATTGCTTTTGCAGTATCCCACAGGTTTTGGTATGATGTATCATTATTTTCATTAGTTTCAATAAATTTTTTGATTTCCTGCTTGATTTCTTCTTGGACCCATATGTCATTAAGTAGAATGCTGTTTAATTTCCATGTGTTTGTATAGTTTCCAGAGTTTCGTTTGTTATTAATTTCTAGTTTTAATCCATTGTGGTCTGAGAAGATATATGGGATAATTCCAATTTTTTTGAATTTATTGAGACTTGATTTGTGACCTAATATGTGATCTATCCAGGAGAATGATCCATGTGCTGATGAGAAGAATGAATATTCTGAGGTTGTTGGGTGGAATGTTCTGTAGATATCTGCCAATTCCAATTGGTCTAGAGTATTGTTTAGATCTTGTGTTTCTCTACTGATTCTTTGCCTAGATGATCTGTCTAATATTGACAGTGGGATGTTCAGGTCTCCTGCTATTATGGTCTTAGTGTCTATTTCCTTCTTTAGGTCTAATAGAGTTTGTTTTATAAATCTGGCTGCTCCAACATTGGGTGCGTACATATTTATGATTGTTATGTCTTCTTGATGGATCAGTCCTTTTATCATTAAGTAGTGTCCCTCATTGTCTCTTTTTATGGTTTTTAGTTTAAAGTCTATTTTGTCATATATAAGAATAGCTACTCCAGCTCATTTTTCTTTTCTGTTTGTATGGTAAATCTTTTTCCATCCTTTCACTCTTAGTTTATGTGAATCTTTATGGGTGAGGTGGGTCTCTTGTACGTAGCATATAGTTGGGTCCTCCTTTTTGATCCAGTCAGCCAGTCTGTGTCTTTTGATTGGGGAATTTAAGCCTTTTACATTAAGAGTTGTTATATTGAAAGATGTTGATTTATTCCTAGCATTTTATTGGTTGTTTGGTTGTCTTAGGTGTCTTTTGTTCCTTGCTTTCTGATTCACTGTTTGGTTTCTGTGTTTGTTGGTTCCTTAGGTTGTAGATAGCGTTTTTGTTTGACTGTTTTCTCTTCATGAATGCCATTTTTATTATATTAGTGGGTTTTGATTTTTCTTGGGTTTTTATGGCGGTTGTACTTATTTTTCAGGAACCAAACCCAGTACTCCCTTGAGGATTTCTTGTAAGGGTGGTTGTGTGGTAGTGAACTCCCGCAGTTTTTGTCTGAGAAATATACTATTTGCCCTTCATTTCGGAAGGATAGCCTTGCAGGGTAGAGTATTCTTGGCTGGCAATCTTTGTCTTTTAGTATTTTGAATATATCATCCCATTCCTTTCTAGCTTTCAGGGTTTGTGATGAAAAGTCTGATCTTAGCCTGATTGGGGCTCCCTTATAGGTGATTTGACACTTCTCTCTTGCAGCTTTTAAGATTCTCTCTTTGTCTCTGAGTTTTGCCAATTTGACTATAACATGTCTTGGAGAGGGCCTTTTTGGGTTGAATACGTTTGGAGATCGTTGAGCTTCCTGGATCTGAAGATCTGTGATTTTTCCTATACCTGGGAAGTTTTCTGCCACTATTTTGTTGAATATGTTTTCAATGGAATCTCCATTTTACTCCCCTTCTGGAATACCCATGACTCAGATATTTGAGCGCTTAAGGTTGTCTGATATCTCTCTCAGATTTTCTTCAATGTCTTTGATTCTTTTTCTTTCTTTTTGTCTGCTTGTGTTATTTCAAACAGCCCATTTTCAAGTTCAGAGGTTCTCTCTTCAACTTCGACAAGCCTACTGGTTAAACTCTCCGTTGTGTTTTTTATTTCGCTGAATAACTTCTTCAGTTCAGCAAGTTCTGCTGCATTTTTTTTCAGGACATTGATTTCCTTGTACATTTCCTCTTTTAGGTCTTGTATACTTTTCCTCATTTCATCATGATGTCTAGCTGAGTTTTCTTGTATCTCATTCAGTTTCCTTAGAATTATCAGTCGAAATTCCTTGTCAGTCATTTCAAGGGCTTCTTGTTCTATAGGATCTAGAGTTTGAGATTTATTAACTTTTGGTGGTGTACTTTCTTGATTTTTTGTATTTCTGGTATCTTTTTTTTTGATGTTTATTCATTGTGGCAGGGGGTTTCACAGACTATTGACTAACTAAGATGTTGCTGTGGTTGCCAATTTGGTATGGCTACCTCCGTGACTGCTCAGTTGGCCTTTACTGCCTTGTGTGTATGGTTGCCTCGGGTCTTGGGCCTCTCCGGGGAGCCACCTTTCTGGTCAGCTTGGACTCTGCTGGGCTGCTGGATCATGTACCACAGGGTGTGTGATCTCTGCTGAGCTTTCACTTCCCGTGCAGGACTTCTCCCTGTTCCATGTGCTCTGGCCCGGGCTGTTGGATCGTGCCGTGGCGACCCCACAGGGTGTGTGGTTTCTGTCGAGTCTCCGCCTCCCTGGCCGCACGTCTCCCCGCTCTTTGTACACTCGGCTGGGCTAGGACTTGTCTTCTGCAACCCTCGTGTATCAGCTGGGCCTTCAAGACCCTGCTCAGCACCGCCTCGCCCAGGAAGTCTACCAGGTTTCTGCTAGGCACAGATGACCGGTCGCTCTGGGTGCCTTTGTAGCACTGTGTAGATCTTTCTCAGGACTTATCTCCTTCCTCCTGGTATCGCGGTTATTTGTGTACTTGTCTTATCTCCCACACCAGAGCGCGAGCTCCTTGGGGGAGAAGCCCGCAGCACACGGTTCACCTTTGTATCCCCCCGGCCCGGACGAGTCCAGTGCCCGCCTGCAGACTGCTCTCTGGCAGGTTGAAGCGGACTTGGGAACTCTCCTACCACACTATTCCCAACCAGAAATTGGTTAGGCGTTTTTCCGAACTGGTGGCCGCAGAGATGGTATCTGCCTCCCAGTAATAGGAAGTTTACCGGGGGCTAGAGTCCAGGGTGTGGTGGAGTGACAGTCGGCCCCGCCCGTACTTCCTTGCCCTCCCGACACTGGCTGGAGACGCCCCACGCTACCAGCCCCGCCAAAGAACCGCGGAGGGAGTGGGATGGGAGGCCAGCCCGCAGGCCCCGGGAAGTCCCACGCTGGGGCAAGCAAGTGGGAAGGCTCAGTGAGGAGCCGAGCCGGGCGGAGCTGCCACCACCTGAGAAAATGGAGGCAGCCCCGGGGCGGTGAGTGGCCCGGTGATGCAGGTGGAAGCCGGGTGGGCGTCAGCCCCCCGAGCAGGGCCGGGCCAGGTGTCACTCACAGGGTTGTGCTAGGTCGGGCGCTCACTCTCTGCCTCTGGTTTGTTGCCTTCCCCGTTCTTGGTTCCTGCCGCCTCGGGCTGCTTGCTTAGTCCCGCGGCGTGGCTCGGGTGCTCCCAGGAATCTTCTTTAATGCCGGCCTGAAACCTCGAATCCTGAATAGGGCAGCTGGCCGCCTTCAGCGCGGCCCTGACCTCCGGGATCCTGTCTGCATCCACAGCAGCCCTGGCGCCGTGTTCCCTGTTTAGAGACTCGCTTTTGCAGCTACGAAACAGTTCTTTTCCTGTTCCATACTTCAAAGCTGTTGCCTGTAAATGAGGCAGCCTCTCCTGCTGAGGGCAAAGTGGCGGTCAGCCCCCACGACCGGCCAGCAGCAGCGGTCCTCCCTTAAGAGATGGCAAGAGGAAGGTCCACAAGTTTCCCGGCTGCCTGAGGCCCAGTGGCCGTCTTTTCCACCTCAGCTACTCCGTGCCAACCCCCGCAGCCGCAGCCATCTTGAAACTACCCCGGATATATATATTTTTAAAAAGGATTAACATTTGTTTAACCCTCCCTTCCCCATTTTATTCTGAAGCACAGCATCCTAAATTATTATAAAATCATTAAATTAAATTTAACTAGCAAGGATAAATGTAATATATATTCCCTGTTTTAAAACAGTCTAGTAAGGGAGCTAACTAACTAAAAGGCTTTTAGACAAAATGAATTTCAAAAATGTTACTAACATTAAAAAAACAAAAAGGGAAGGCAAACTGAACTAGATTAAAGGATGCTAAAAAGGTGTGCTAAACTGAATGCACGAAACTTGATTTGACCCTGAATTTAAAAACAAAGCAAAACCAAATAGCTATAAAGGACATTATTGGGACAAAAGCAGAAATTGAATATGGACTGTATATTAGATAATATTATTTGTATCAATATTAAATGTATTTAGAATGGTCTACTATTATCAATTCTTCATTGTAAATTTTCTCTTTGTTGCATCTTTTACCAAGGTGCTAAGTTTTGTATGAGTTCACATTCAGCTTTGGGAGAGTTCTCACATTTCAAAGGTTAAGGAGCCATCCTTAAGTGACTCTTTAATAGTTGCCTCTGCCAGTGCACTATAACATTCAGCATTTCCAAACACATTTATACACTAGTTTTGCTACCCAGGATTTCCACACAAGATTGAGCTTCCATTTCTTGCAGGTGGCTTTTTAACAGCCACAATCCAAAGTAAGGGACTCACTTCTGTGTCCTGGACTGGTGAGCTGTTTTACTAGTCCTAGTTCATAAACAGGCTTTTCTTTCCAATTCTCAGCTTTATACAGTTCCAGTTCAGGCCTATGGCCTTAATTACCATTCTCAGGTGTGAATTAACCCCAAGATATAAAAGACTATGGGTCACCAAAGTTAAACTCTCATTGACCACTGTGACATCTTCATATATTTGAAGTTATAGTAACTGGGAGTCAATTTTTCCTATTTCTAATGATCCTTGCTGATATACAGGAATTATTTAATTTTCGTGTTTTTCATTTAGCCAGTGACTTTCTGAATTGTTCTTTCTAATCCTTTCTCAGTTTTTTCCTTTTGATTTAGTTGTGTAGGTATAAAATCATAGCATTTGTAAATAATAAGTTTATATCTTCTTTTCCACAATTTGTACCTCTTATTTGTTTCACATTTCACTGCACTGAACAAAACAACATAAAATCATCATCATAGAGAACATTGTTTTGTTCTTTATTTTCATGTAACTCCTCTGGTGCTTTACCATTAAAAACTATACTAGACCACAAATAGCCAAAACAATCTTGAAAAAGAACAAAGTTGTATGTCTCACACTTCCTGATTTCAAAACCTATTACAAATTTACAGCAACCAAAAACATTGTAGTACCAGCATAAAGACAAACATACAGACCAATGGAAAAGAACACAGAGCCCAGAAATAAACCATCATATGTAGGGTCAAATAATTTTTGACAAGGTACCAAGACTATTAAATGGGGAAAGGTCAGTCTTTTCAACAAATGGTGCAGGGGAAATGGGGATATCCACGTGAATGAAGTTGGAACTTGATCTTCCACCATCTATAAAAATCGACTCAAAACGGCAAAGACCTGAACATAAGAGCTAAAACTATAAAACTCTTAGAATAAAACATAGGGGGAAAGAAAGCTTTATAAAGGATTTGGCAGTGATTTCTTGTATGTGACATCAAAAGCAAAAACAGATAAATTAGATTACATCAAAATTAAAAATTTATGTGCATCAAAGGATAATCAACAGAGTGAAAAGACAACCCACAGAATGGTAGAAAATATTTGCAAATATACATCTGGTAAAGTGTTAATATATGAATATATAAATAACTGCTACAACTCAACAAAACAAACAACCTAATTTAAAAATGAGCAAAGGACTGGTTGGATAGCTCAGCTGGTTAGAGCATGGTGCTGATAAACACCAAGGTTCAGGGTTGGATCCTGGTACTGGCCAGCCGTCCCCACCCCCTCCCCCCACCCCCCCAAAAAGCAAAGGACTTGAACAGACATTTCTCCAATGAAGATATACAAATGGCTAACAAGAACATTAAAAGATGCTCAACGTCACAGTTACAGGATGAGGGAAATGCGACTCAAAACCATGAGATACCACCTCACACTCATCTGGATAACTACTACCAAAAACAAGCCACAAAAAACCCCCCAGAAAATAACAAATATTGGCAAGGATGTACAGAAATTGGAACCTTCGTGCACTGTTGGTTGGAATGTAAAATGGCACAGCCACTGTGGAAAATAGTATGACAGTTCTTTAAAAAATTAAACACAGAATTACCATATGATACACGAGTACTACTTCTGTGTATGTACCAAAAAAGAATGGAAAGCAGGGTTTTGAAGAGACAGTTGTACACCCATGTTCACAGCAGCATTATTCACAATAGCCAAAAGGTGGAAGCAACTCAAATACCAGCCTTAAAAAAGGAAGGTACCTTTTGGCAACTGCAAGGCTGGGGAGATCCCAGGCCAGCGGAGGACATGGATCTCATTGTTCTCCTCAGCACTTAGAACGTTCCCCCTCACCAATAAAATGGTTTGACAACCCCTCTCAAAAAAGGGGAATGTACATTCTACAACATGGATAAATCCTGAGGGCTTTATACTAAGAGAAATAAGCCAGCCATAAAAAGACAAATACTATGTGATTCCACTTAGATGAAGTACCTGGAGTAGTCAAATTCATAGTCAGAAGGTAGACTGGTGTTTGCCAGGGGCCGGAGGAAGCAGGTTATGGGGAATTGTCCAATGAGCATATAGTTTCAGTTTTGCAAGATAAAAAAAGTTCTGGAAATTGGCTGCACAATAACGTGAATTCACTTAACACTACTGAATTCTACACTTAAAAATGGTTAAGATGGGGCCAGGCCCGTGGCTCACTTGGGAGAGTGTGGTGCTGATAACACCAAGGCCATGGGTTGGGATCCCAGTATAGGGATGGCCGGTTAAGCTCACTTGGGAGAGTGTGGTGCTGACAACACCAAGTCAAAGGTTGGGATCTCCTTACCAGTCATCTTTAAAAAAAAAATTTTTTTTAAAAAGGTTAAGATGGAAATTTTTATTATGTGTATTTTACCAAAATTAAACATGTTTTAAAAACTATTGTTTTTAAAATTAGAAAATAGGAATGGCTATTGAGTTTATCCAAATGCTTGTTTAGAAGTTATTAATCCCTCAAAAATAAATTTAAAAAAAATAAAACTTATTACCTATTTGCTATTGTAATGTAATAACAATCACCAACACTTATATAGCATTTCTATGGGTGAGACATTCTATGTATGTTAGTACATTTAACCCTCACAGCTGATAAAAACAGGCCCAAATAAATACGTCTCAACTGACTTTTGACAAAGGTGCAAAACCAATTCAATAAATTCAATAAACTGAAAATAAAAACCTTTTCAATAAATAGTGCTGGATCACTTAGACGTCAACAGGCAAAACAATTAACCTTGACTTAAACCTCACACCTTATAAAAAAATTAATTCAAAATGAATCAAGAACTTGAATGCAAAACATAAAACTATAAAACTGTTAGGAAAAAACAGGGAGAAAATCTTCACAACCTAGGGCTAAGAAAGCAGTTTAGACTTGACACCAAAAACTCAATCCATGAAAGGAAAATTGATAAATGGAACCCTTACCAAATCAAAAACTTTTGCTCAGTCTGTAAGACTCTGTAAATATGATGAAGAGACAAATTACTGAGTGGAAGAAAATATTTGCAAACCACATATCTGCCAAAGGACTTGAAATTAGACAATCTAAAGAACTCCAATTAGAAAATTGGCAAAAGACATGAACAGATATTTCACTGAAGAGGAAATAAAGACAGGTAATGTGCACAAGAAAAGATGTTCAACATCATTACCCACTGAGGAAATACAAATTTAAACCACAATGAGATTTCATAATACACCTATCAGAATGGTTAAAATAAAAAACAGTGACAACGCTAAATGCTAAGTAAGGATGTAGAGGAACTCACACATTGCTGGTGAGAATGTAAAAAGGTAAGGCCTTTTTTGTTTAGCAGTTTCTTTTAAAACTAAAAATACACTTAATACTTATTAAATGACCCTTAAGTCATTAATTAAATGCTATTAACTCTTAAGCATTTATTCCAGAGAAAGAAAAACACGCTTGTGTAAAACTTGTACACAAAACTTCATAGCAGTTTTATTCATAATAGCCAAAACCTTGAAACAAACCAAATTTCCTTCAATGGGTGAATGGTTAAACAAACTGTAGTATATCCATACCATGGAATATTACACAGCAATAAAAAGGAATGACCTATTTATATATGCTACAAGTTGGATGGACATCAAGGGAATTATGCCAAGGTAAAAAAAAGTCAATCTCAAAAGGTTGTGTATGAGGGTAAAAGTCCATGGAAAAAGAGAACTGAAAGATAATACAAAATTTTCCGTGAACTTTTTGAAGAACCCTCATATTATGAGACTCCATTTTTATATGTATCACTCTTGAAATAATGAAATTATAGGGATGGAAAACATATTAATGGTTGTCAGTGATTAGAGTTTCAGGAGAGAAAAGGTAGCTGTGACTACAAAGGAGTAGCACAAAAGAGGCTTGTGATGAAACAGTTCTATGTCTTGACTGTGGTGATGGTTACAAGAAGCTACACAAGTGATAAAATTGCTTAGAAGTGTACACCTACACACGCACACACAAATGATGCATGTATAACTTGAAATCTGAATAAATTCTGTGGAATGTCAATTTCCTGGTTTTAATATTGTACTATAATTACACAAAGACACACACACTGGAGGAAGGGAGGTGAAGGGTGCACGGATGGAACCTCCCTGTACATTTTGTACAACTTCCTATGATTCCATAATTATTTTGAAATAAAACTTTTTAAAAAGTTTTTGGTTTTTTATGTGTTATTTGTTTACTGGCTGTTATACTAATAATGATGATAACTAGCACTTAGGTAACACTTGCTACACGGGCCAGGGATTCAATATTAGCACATTTAATCCTCTTAACCTGTTACGGGCCGACCCTAATTTTCCAACTTTGGATTATTTCCTATTCTTCTGTTTTGCAATGTACTTATTTCTTTTTGTATTTTTATTATTTTTCCTCATCTTTTTTATTTCTCCTAAAACCTTAAATTGAATAGTAAATTCATACTCTTTTATGTTAAGTACTTCTGTAAAGCTACACAACTATGCCAGTTATCGGGCTGAGGCAATAGCTACGCTAATTGTATGGCTAAGCAATTCACAACTAAAGCCAAAATGCTTCATTATTTTAGTTATACTAAGTTTCCATTTGTATTGTCCGGGCTAGGGCTCAGACCCTTCCAACCCACTGTACAGACTGGGTCACCAGACCCCTCACACGCAGGTCCACGCTAGGTAATTGGGAAAGATCCCAGGAGCCATTGGCAGACAACACAAGCTTAGTCCTCAGCAGCAGCTGCAGCAAGAGCAACAGCAGGAGCAGCAGGAGGAGGAGGAGCAGCAGGAGGAAGAGGAGGAAAAGCAGGAGCGGCCTCCCCATGGGCCCCCCAAGGATGGGGGGCACCATGGATCAGAGCCACTTGTCCTTTATAGTTAAGTCATAACCCAGGACACCTGGGTGCACATGCACCATTACATTAGACAATAACCAAGGAACACCTGGGTGCACGTGCCTATTTACATCAAATGCTCAGCAAGATTCTGAAACATCTGAGGGGCCCTGATCATTTTCCTTCACTTTCCCTACAACTTCTCTGTCCAAATTATGTAAGTTTAACTACATGGTATTTTAATTTATCTATTTTCTAAGTAAAACAGTGTGTCACTTGATATTTGATATACAATAACTATTTAGAAGAATGCTTACTAACATCTCAGTCACTGGGGAGGGGAAACTGTCACTTAAAAGAGACACCTGCAGGCTGGCAAAGAATGTTTTAAACTAATTATAAGTTAAGATCCCTCCCTAAAAGCCCATTTTTTATGACAACATTTAAACTGTTTACCCTAAGGCTGGCCAGTTAGCTCAATTGCTTAGAGCATGGTGTTAAAACACCCAGATCAAAGGTTCAGATCCCCATGCCAGACAGCAAAACATTTTTAAAAATTTAAAAAAATAAACTGTTTACCCTGTCTCTTGCTACTCATGATTTTTTTAGAAGTAAAAAACCAAATGGACACTTTAAAAAACAAACGAGAGTTAGGTTTCCTGTTTTTAAAGACATATAGTTTATAAAAACAAAGTGAAACATGTTTCTAATACTCTTAAGATGTACTTTCAGACTGGTCAGCTTACTTGGTTAGAGCATGGTGCTGATAACACCAAGGTCAAGAGTAAGGATCCCACACCGGCCAGCCACCCCCCCAAAAAAAGGCACTTGCAGGGGAGGGGGCTTAAAAAATACTTGAGTCACAAGCCTAGAGAAAACTTTGTGGATAAATTATAAACCCATGAAAACTGAGGTTAAGATGCAAATGTTGACACCAGCCCTTTAGCACATGAAGAAAGCTCCATATAAACTAAGAAAAACTTGTAGAATAGGGGCCAAAGGTTAATCTTTCACCCCTGTAAATGTTTAAATGTCCACATTTTCTGAGTTTCCAAAGTCTTCATTTCCTCCTTGGACTAAATTAGCAGCTTAAAGGGAATTGAGAACAGAGGACAAAAGTTAAGCTTCATTAGGTATGAAGGAGCACTGCTAACCAGATTCAAACTACCCAATACTCCATTAAAGCCTAGACCTAATTAATATAAAAGTAAAACTAAAGGTCTCTATGCTTTTGTTTTAGTCATTAATAGCATCACCTTTTCACACCACAGCAGAGTCAAAGCAGCAATCAGAACTGCCGGATTCCCAGAGACCTCGGGTGTTGGCTGGTTGATCATAGTGTTCCTAGATGTGAAACAAATGTGAAGTCGACTAAATTCTTACTTGATGTGTATAAACAAAAGAGTTTTTTAGATCAAGTGAACAAAAGTCTAACTTGAATCATAAAAAAAAAGAAAGAGCACATCTCAATCAGTTCCCAGATTTGAGTCATTTTACAGACCAGAACCCACTGAATGAAAGGGAGACCAGGTCCCCTTGAGGAAGAACCCTGCTACACTGCCCAAAATTTGTACTGTTCATCTTTCTCCCAGCCTTCCCCAAAAAGGACCTTTTATCAGAGTGACTATGTACTGGGGAAAAGGATTACTAGGCAAGGTTAGGCACTGATTTTGAACTACCACTAATTCCAGGAGACCCAAAAAGTCACTGTGGTCTACCAATCAGAATAGGGGCTTATGGAGGTCAGGTGATCAATGGAGTTTTAGCTCAGGTTTGTCTCACAGTGGGTCCAGTGGGTCCCCAAGTCCAACTTGTGGTTATTTCCCAACTTGGAATGCATAATTGGAATAGACATACTCATCAACTGGCAAAATCCCCACATTACTTCCATTATGTTCCCAGTTTCACAGAGAGCACTGTACCCCCTTTAACTTATAAAATCATCCTCAGCAACACCCCCCTCTCAAGGAAAAAAAAATTTTAAGAACAAAAGTAATATGACAAAAACTGGAAGCACCATTACAATCTATTCCAAAACAGTTTTGATAACTGCAAGCCAAGGTAACTGGGAAGCTCTTTAACTATGATAACCAACCTTTATACCGCAATACTAAATGAAGCTAACTAATCTAGAAAACAAGAAGAAACGTTCAACTGAATCAACTGGCTTAACTCTAATAATAAAAATAGCAAAGATGCTTGGGTGGCATAGATATAACAAAGTCCTTTTTTTTTACCTCCACTTAATTTTGACCAAAAGCAGAGTGGTTTTAAACAAGTGACTTTGTGTAGTAGTAAACAAGCTAAGATATCCAGTGTAAGGTCAAGAAAATCCTTAACTGATATTAATGATTTTTAGTAATGTCTCAGTTATGACAAATCCTAACCATGTAATTTAATAACATCCATTTCCAGAGAAAAAGCAAGCTCAACACCAAAAAGATATCCTTTTAACTGTATACTCTCCTGGAAACCTGCCTATGGAATTCTACATAATTCAGTCAAGATATGGTGCAAATAATCAAAAAGGTAGATAATAAAGGAGAAATTTTAACCCTTAGACACTGATGGTGGGTTTGTAAAATCATGCCGCTGCTTTGGAAAACTGTTTGGCAGTTCCTCAAAAGGTTAAACAAAGAATTACCAGAAGACCTAGCAATTCCACTCAAAGGGCCGACCCCGTGGCTCACTCGGGAGAGTGTGGCGCTTGGGGGCGCAGCAGCGCTCCTGCCGCGGGTTCGGATCCTATATAGGGGTGGCCGGTGCGCTCACTGGCTGAGCGTGGTGCAGCAGACACCAAGCCAAGGGTTACGATCCCCTTACCAGTCACAAAAAAAAAAGCTATATACCCTAGAAAAATGAAAACATGTGCACAGAAAAACTTGTACATTAATGTTCATAGCAGCATTATACATAATAGCCAAAAAACAAACAATCCAAATGTACATCAACTAATAAATGAATTTTTAAAATGTGGTTCTGTTTACAAATGTGGTTTTGTATACAGTTGGAATACTATTTGGCAATAAAAAGAAATGAAATACTAATCCATGCTGTAACGTAAATGAACCTTGAAAACACAATGCTAAGTGAAACACACGAGTCAGAAAGGATCACTTACAGTATGAAATGTCCAAAATAGGCAAATCTACAAAGACAAAAAGTAGATAAGTGGTTGCCTAGAGCTGGGAGGAATGGGCTGTTTTTTTTTGTTTGTTTGTTTTTAAAAGTTGACTGGTAAGGGGATCCAAACCCGTGGCCTTGGTGTTATCAGCACCACACTCTCCCAAGTTAGCCACAGGCTGGCCCTAGGAATGGGGTTTTTGAGGGGTGAGGGTTTCTTTTGGGGGTGATAAAAATGTTCTAAAATTGCGATAATGGTTAGCAACTCTTTAAATATAGTACAGGTAAAGCATCACTAATCTCAAATTCAAAATGCTCTGATATCTGAAACTTTGAGTGCCAACATAAAAAATGCTTATTGGAGTATTTTGGATTTTCAAATTAGGGATGCTCAACCAGTATCTGCCTGCAAATATTTCAAAATCCAAAAAAAATCCAAAATCTGAAACATATCTGGTCCCGAGCATTTCAGATAAGGAATACTCAACCTGTAACAGCCATTAAATTATACACTTTAACTGCATGAACTGTAAAAATATCCACTGCAAACTGATAGATCTTACTGAATGCAGGAAAAGTACCTACACCCATGGAACTGTACTGCTACTGTGTAGACACAGGAAAGCATCAAATATAATTCCTGCCATCCAGAGCTTCCTCATCATCTATGGAAAGGATTAGGTTACCATTTTCAAATCTTTTATCCCATGTAAATCTTCTTTAAATAAGTGAAAAATACTGTTCTGCAAATATGTTTACAGAATGATTATTTAAAGAACAATGACCCAAACTAGGTTTATATGGACCAACAATGTCTACATGGTAGATCTCCAAAACCATCTACTAAGTGAAAAATGAGCAATTACAGTTCTCATTATTTTAAAAGTATGCATACATTCCTCATATAATTGAAAATTAGTCTTTAAAGAAAAAAAAACTAATCCTAAGATAAAGGAATATAATTTCAATATCTGTAGAACTAGCCATATGTATTACTATATATTTCACTACAAGGCCTGTAATTTATGCTTTAAGCTTTCTCCTTATGCTAAAAAAAAAAACTCTCTTTTATAGATTAAAAAACTGCAAATTCAGTATTTACAGACAGACAAAAGAAGCTCTATTAAAAATCCTGGGGCACATTCACAGTAAAGAAAACAATGAAGAAATAGAAAAATAAGATCAAAGATATAAAATCGACATAATCCAGATTTAAAATACCCAAGAGTTATGTAACCCTGAAGAAAGTTCAACGACCAGTAAGTTTAGGTTCCTGGCTCTTACTGTTTTGAAGAGACCGTTATTCCATGTATGAGAAATAAACCCTGATGCCATCTCCTGCAGAAAACAGTGTAACAAAATTCCTACTGCAAAGCTCAACTTATTTGTATAATAATAGAACGCAAGAGCCTAAATTCCAGTTCTGCTGTTTGACTATGGCACAACCTCTAGCGAGGCAACTATTCTCTCTGAGCCTCAGTTTCCTAATCTGTAAAGAGCTAGGCAGACATCACTAAGTCCCTTTAAGGGCTAGAAGTTAAGAAAGTAACTTTATATAACCAGTAACCCTACCTCCTCCACACACACATCTTAACCCTGTTTCCAATTTCCACCTATCTGGTTGGGGAAGACAGGAGATTTTTCCACCAGAGCATGGCAATCTCATTTGCTCACCCTCCAATTCCAAAAATTACACTACTAACAAGGATGGTATTACATTTGGTATAAACCATGTGCAGACTCTTTGCTAGATTACTATTACTTATGCCCCGCAAGCACATATTTCCAAGACACAGGCTCATGGCTCAGAGTTAAACCAATTTGGCAATTTAAATAGACAGCAACCTGGATTAAAGTGTATTAAAACCACTTTAAAACTCTCTGACATGGCTGTGAAGAAATCACTGATAGTTTGTTTTTTCTTGTGAGTGATGTACTTTTAAAATAAATAAATAGATTCAAAGTTAGCACTCTAAAAAATTAATCTCACTTACTTGCATTCCTGAGCAGGAAAGAAAGGGATAGCTCAGGGCTGTGACCAATAGAAAAATAATTGAGTACAGCTGATAATGACAGTTTAAAAGTCAGATAGGGGCCGGCCTGTGGCTCACTTGGGAGAGTGTGGTGCTGATAACACCAAGGCCATGGATTCGGATCCCATATAGGGATGGCCGGTTCTCTCACTGGGCGAGCATGGCGCTGACAACACCAAGTCAAGGGTTAAGATTCCCTTACCGATCTTCTTTTAAAACATAAAAAAGAAATAAATAAAAGTCAGATAAGTGCGGGACTGAATCACTCAACCACAGTATGAAACTGGGCAAATCACAAGTTCTATGAGCTCTGGTCTTCTCATCTGTGTAAAAGAGAAAAAACCACCTACCTTAAAACCACTTTTACTTAATATTGCAAGGATTAAATAAAATCATACTATATATTGGGGTGGGGGGTAATACAGTGCCTGAAAAATAGTTGGTGCTCAGTGAAGATCAGTTCCCTCTTTTTCCCTATATGTGAGGTCCTCCCATGGACTGTCCTTACCATTAAACTTTAACCAATGAGGACAACCAGTTTTAACCACTTTATAAACTGTCACACATGTATGACAATAAAATAATTTGCAACACAAAGAGTCCAAATTACTCAGCAAGTCACAATATTTAAGGTCTAACTAAAAGGTAAAGGCTTTGAACCATTCATCTAAATAAAAAAAGCTAAGCTGAAGCTGGAAACTCAGCACCCTAAATTTATTTCTCCCTTCAATCTCCACTAGATTATAAACTCTGTGAGAGCAGGGATCAACAGTTTTATTCACTATATATCCCTAGCACAATATCAACTACATAGTAGGTGTTTATAAAGGTGTGCTTATAAACAAATTAATGTTCCTTAGTCCTTTGTACCTTAACGTCCTCATCTATGAAATGGGAATACAGGGCCGAGCCCGTGGCGCACTTGGTAGAGTGCTGCGCTGGCAGTGCGGCGACGCTCCCGCCGCGGGTTCGGATCCTCTATAGGACTGACCGGTGCACTCACTGGCTGAGTGCCGGTCACGAAAAAACGACAAAAAAAAAAAAAAAAAAAAAAGAAATGGGAATACAGGGTAACTTCTATTATAAGAAACTCTTAAGAAATATTCTCTCTCTTGTGTTCTAGGAAATGTTTTTATATCGTACATTATTTGATGCTACGGTAAATGATATTGCTTTTTAAATTTCAATTACCAATTGTTCATTGCTAGAATAAATAAGACAACTGGTCTTTGTAAAACAATCTTCTATCCTAGCTAAACAAACTCTAATAGCTTTTTTATGGCTTACTTAGGACTTTCTTTCTTTTCTTTTTTTTCTTAAGATGACCAGTAAGGGGATCTTAACCCTTGACTTGGTGTTGTCAGCACCACACTCTCCCAAGTGAGCTAACCTGCCATCCCTAAATAGGGATCCGAACCTATGGCCTTGGTATTATCAGTTTCCAAGTGAGCCATGGGCCGGCCCTGGCTTACTTAAAAGACTTTCCATGTGCACAATCATGTCATCTATAAGACACCTAAAAAATAAACATAGTTCTACTTTTCCTTTCTAATCTGTAAATTTACTCCTTTCACTTGTATTTCACTGTCTAGGACCTTTAAAACATATTGAATAGAAGCTGTGAGAACAAATATCCTTGATTTATTTTGGATATTAGGTCGAAAGTGTTCAATCTTTTACTGTTAAGTATGATGTTAATTGTAGGTTTTTCATAGCTGCCTTTTATCAGATTAATGAAGTTCTCATCTACTCCTAGTTAGTTGAGAGCTTTTATAGTGAATTAATGTTGAAATTTGTCAAATGCTTTTTATGTATCTATACGAGGCCACTTAACTTTTCTCCTTTATTGTATTAATATGGTGAATTACACTGACTTCTAATGTTAAATCAACCCTGCAACTGGGATAAAACCCAACTGGTAAAGATGTATTATCCTTTTTACTCATTGCTAGATTCAATTTGCTAATTTTTTAAAATGATTTTGCATATATATTCATGAGGGAGACTGAACTGCAGTTTTCCTTTTTCCTAATGTCTTTTGTCTGGTTTGGGATCAAGGTAATGCTGGCCTCATAAATGTTTTCTGAAGTTTGTGAAAAACTGGTATTACTTCTTCCTTAAATGTTTGATAGAATTCACTAATAAAGTCATGTGGGTCTGGACTTTTGCGTGTGTGAAGACTTTTAACTACAAATCCAATTTCTTTAATAAATATGGGGCTAATCAGATTTGTTTTCTATTTCACTTATTTCAGCTCTTTATTATTTGTCCTTTTTTTTTTTTTTTTGGCTACTGGCCAGGACCAAACCCTTGACCCTGGTGTTATCAACACTGAGCTCTAACCAACTCGGCTAATACACCAGCCCTGTCTCCTTTTTATTTATTTATTTATTTATTTATTTATTTATTTATTTATTTATTTATTTTTTAAAGATGACCGGTAAGGGGATCTTAACCCTTGACTTGGTGTTGTCAGCACCACGCTCACCCAGTGAGCAAACCGGCCATCCCTATATGGGATCCGAACCCGCGGCCTCGGCGCTCCCAGCGCCACACTCTCCCGAGTGAGCCACGGGCTCAGCCCACCTGTCTCCTTTTTAGATTGCTCTTTTTCTAGCTTCTTAAAGCAGAATCTTGGGTAAATGATTTTAGACCTTTCTTTTGAATCTGTACATTTCCTTCTAAACACTGCTTTAGCTATATCCTACAAATTTCTATATATTGCGTTTTCATTTTCATTCAGCTATAAATATTTTTCTAATTTCCCTTGTGAATTCTTTTTTGACCCAAAAGTTATTTATGTTATTTCACTTACAAATATTTGGAGATTTTCCAGATACCGTTTCCTTTTGATTTCTAATTTAATTCCATTGTAGTCTGACCAGTCTCTACATGATTTCAATCCTTTTAAATTTGTTGATACATGTTTTATGGCCCGGCATATTGTCCATTTTGGTAAATGTTCATGTGTACTTGAAAAGAATGTAGGCAGAATGTTCTATAAATGTCAATTAGGTACAGTCCATTCGATACTCTGAATACTCATTCAATACTCAGAGTACTGAATGGACTGTACCTAAATTCCAAATCTTCTATATCCTTACTGATTTTTTTGCCTGCTAGTTCTATCAATTATTGAGAGAAAACACTGCAATTTACAACTGTAATTGTGGATTTGTCCATTTTCCCTTTCAACTGTCAATTTTTGCTTCACTCTGTTACTGGATGCATACACGTTTAGAACTGCTGTGTCTTCTCAATGAATTGATACCTCTTTCATTATGAAATGGGCTTCATTGCCCCAATAATACCTTCATTGCTCTGAAGTCTCCTTTGTATAACACAAAGTAGTCAATCCAGCTTTTCTATACTTAGTGTTTATACAGTATCTTTTCCATTCTTTTAAAGATAAAGATACAAGTAAAAAATACAGTGAGTTTCTTTTTTTTTTTTTTTGTCCTTTTTTGTGACTGCGCTCAGCCAGTGAGCCAACCGGCCATCCCTATATAGGATCCGAACCCGTGGCGGGAGCGCTGTTGTGCTCCCAGTGCCGCACTCTCCCGAGTGAGCCACAGGGTCGGCCCTCTATTTTTTTTTTTTTTTTTGGACAGCAGGCTGGTACCAGGAACCAAACCGTGGTGTTACAAGGCAGCACTCTAACCAACTGAGCTAACTAGTCAGCCTGATAGTGGGTTTCCTGTAGACAGCATATAGTTGGATCTTGCCTTTTAATCTAGTCTGACACTCTCTTTTTTAGTTGGAGTGTTAGACCACATACAATTAAATTATCAGTATAGTTGGGCTTAATTTGCATTATCCTAATGCAAATGTTTTTCCTATTTGTCACATCTTTTCTTTGTTTTTCCTCTTTGCCTTCCTTCTTTAGGACTGAGGTCTATCTTTTTTTTTTTTAAAGATGACCAGTAAACCCTGACTTGGTGTTGTCAGCACCACGCTCTCCCAAGTGAGCCACAGGCTGGCCCTCTGAGGTCTATTTTTTAAGCATTCCATTTTACCTCCACTACGAGATTATTAGCTATTATCTCTTTGTTTTGTTTTTCTTATGCATATTTAATGTACCATAGTCTGCCTTCAAGTAATTAGAATATTATTTGCAATCAGTAACATAGACCAGATCTTAGAAATTCATTGTAATCAAAAGTTTGTTAGTAAAAGCAAAATCCTATTATAGCAAATGTCAATTTATTTTTATTTATTTTTTATTAACATATTCATTGTTACAAATCATACTTATTTTTTATGCCCCTTATCCAATCTTCCCCTTCTCCTGTTCCTCTCCCCCTCCTCCCAACAAATGTCAATTTTAAAAGTTCTGTAAAGATGGCCCATACTAAGAATTTTGTTCTAGGCTCCTATTTCAGAAATAAATAACACTTTGGGCTGAGCCCATGGTGCACTCGGGAGAGTACAGCACTGGGAGTGCAGCGACGCTCCCGCTGCAGGTTTGGATCCTATATAGGAATGGCCGGTGCACTCACTGGCTGAGTGCCGGTCACGAAAAAGACAAATAAATAAATAAATAAATAAATAAAACTTTGGAGAATTTGTTGAAATAAGCTATCTACAACAAATAATTTTGTACAACAAATGGCTCCTCAAGTTCTGGTTCAGAGTATGTAATAATTTTTCTTTTCCCTTACTGAGGGCTATTGGCAGGCAAGAAACAGACCACTGATCAAGAGCTCAGACCTTTAACTTTTGCTCCACTATCTAGCATGACACATAGGTCCACCTCACTTTTCCCCACATAAAATATTCTAATCATCTCTAGAAAATCCTCTTTCAAAATGAGCCAACAAATAAAAATATAGTATTTAAAAAGACACACTTTATACAACACTACCAACTATCTTTAAATAAACTAAATCTTTTAACTTTCCAATTCACTATGTAGAGCTACTGCTTTCTCTTTAGAACCTACAAACTAGGAATTGTGGCTTTCAATAATTTGAATTCCACTATCCCAAAATGTGAAGGCCCTGTGGAATCTGTTATGGTGAAATTTTACCTGGAATAGCACTTGCAGCAGAACTTAGTGTGGGCATTCATTCATTCATTCATTTTTTTGGCAGCTGGCTGCAAGAGGGATGCGGCGAACCAATGACTTTGCTGTTACGGACTCATTTAAATGTCAGCATATATTTTATTTATACACACACACGCACGCACGCACGCACGCACACAGAACTTAAAAGGAACTTGGAGGTTTTCTGGTATAGAAGTTTGTTCCTCACAGCCCCAATAAGTCCAAGAGGTAATAACGATGGGGTCTCAGAACTATTTTTTTCATTTGCACAGCCTATTTAAAATGTCGAATTGACTTGACTTTAGCTAAAATTTTATCAACTTCTAACAGATAAAAGGATTTCAACTCTTCATAGTAAAAATCAGCTCACGCTACTCTGAAGTTCTGATTAATAAAATTAGGGAAATAAAGTACTGCTTAATAAATTCAGTTTAACAGACGAAAAGCCTTTTAAAACGTGGCCTCCCAAGGAGTGGAAGAGAACAGTACAAAGGCTGGGAATTAGATTTAGTCCAGTCTCCTACACAATGACTCTCCACACAACATCTCTAATAATTAGTTATATAGCTTCTGCTCAAATATTTCCTGTAAAAGAGAAATACTGTACTTATACAAAGCAATGTGTTCTAATTAAGTCACAGAACTTTTTAACAATGTAATGAAAACCATGGATTTTTTCCACAGAAAAATACACACCCATACAAATTTTTACCTATCATTCGTACAGGGTTTAAGGACCCTGATGTCTGTCTATGAACTCCCTTGCCATAACTGACTATGGGGAAACAAATATACATATTCGCTGATGGAGGAATATATTTATACTCCTTTCTCTGGCAAGGAATGTGGCTATATCTACTAAAATTACAAATGCTCATATCCTTTGACCCAGAACTCCACTTCTTATTACAGTCCAGCCATAAATTGGAATACTAAGCCTTGAAAAAAAGAACAAGGGAGCTCTATATGTACTAAAATAAAACAATTTCTAAAATATTTTAAGCATAAAAAGCAAAATATAATAGTGTATAATAGTGTATATACCTGTCTTTGTAGTTTAAAAAAATGGAGGGGATGAATATATATATGTATTTGCAGATATATGTCTCAAATACCTCGTATATCTCAGATATAAGAAACACCAACAGTTGTCTCCAGGGAAGAAAACCAGGTGGATAAGAAAAAGCAGAAGAGATGTTCCACTGTGTGTCTTTGAAATCTTTTGAATTTTGTACTAGATGAATATATTAACTAATCAAAGTTAATTCTTTAAAAAACAACACCCATCTTTAAAACAGAACCTCCATTTTTTTAAAAAAACTCTTTTGCTACGCTTCAAAACCAAACAATTGTGCTATCGTTCTTTGACTTATACATAATATTTTATCAGCATTTTTCTTAGGCTGTTTATCTACAGCGATCTTAATTTTGCTTTCTGAGCAACACACAATCTGACCCCCGAACAAACTAATTACACATCCTTCTTTTGGGCTCATAATACCTTCACATCACCATATCCATCCCCAGCTGTGTGCCATAGCCATCTGAGTCCATATTTGCCTGATTATAAGTGCCTCAAAGTATACATGTATCTGATTAATTTTTTCAATCCCCCATAGCACCTGAACACGATACAGACTCAATACAAATTGGTTGGACTCAACTGCTGAAAAATTTGGACACTAAGATATCAGTATAGCTATTATGTTTCCTTCATCTTATTCAGATACAAGCAGGTCAAATGGCTTTTCAAAAGAAGTTGATGGAATATTTTGTGTCTTTCTAGCTGATCAATTGTTAATATAATGGAGACTGGATAAGTTAGTTTGATGCTAGTAGCTTCTGCTAAATTTGAACATTAAATCTGGCTGTGAAAGTAAATTAATATAACAGAAGATATCCTGAACTTGGAGGCACCAACTCCTGAGATCAGCAGGCCCTTCAGATTACATTTTAATTTCACAATTAATCCTTAGTAGTCCTCTGGAGTCAGGCAAAACAGAAACTAAATGAACCCCAACTCAGGCAGCAGTTTATGTGATAAAAGTCACATATTTACCCTTTGTAGAAGCAAAGTTATTATAGTCATACATATCACATCCATTACAACAGATACCAGCACCTTATTACCTTGTTATCTTTATGTGGGCAGTATTACTAGTCTTCACAGGACTTAATATTTGAGGTAATATTCAATTTTCAAATAAATTTCTAGTCCAGCAAATTTGGATAGTTATTTGCTATTATTCTAAAATGAACCTATGCTTTGGTTAATAAAAAAGGCTATGCTATGTAACTCACCAAGTTTCATGATGGCTTTGTTTTTCAACTTACTGGGCCAATAATACTATTTGCAAAATTAGTTGTAATTTGAATATTATTACTATTTCATCTGCAAATGTTAACAGAATTTCAAAGACTTCTAAAGCTTTTGCAGAATGTGAACTAAAAGGAAAAGAACTACCATTTTCTGGCTACCCCTTGTCAATGATAAGGCCTGAGTGGAGGTCAAGCTTTTAACAAAAGCATATAGTTTAACATGATCCATCAATACCACTTTTAGGTATTTAGCCAAAATAATTGAAAGCCTTGACTTGAAGAGATAATTGTACACCCATATGCATAGCAGCATTATTCACAATAGCCAGAATGTGGAAGTAACCCACGTATCCATCAACAGATGAATGATAAAGATAAAGTATGATGGAATATTAAACTCCCTTAAAAAGGAAGGAAATTCCAACACATAGTACAACATGAATGAACCCTGAAGACCTGCTAAGTGAAATAAGCCAGTCACAAAAGAACAAATACAAGAGAACTTCAATAAGTTTGTGGAAAAATAAAATTAAAAGATAATATAAATCTTGAAATGAACTTTTTTTTTTTCTAAGATGACCGGTAAGGGGATCTTAACCCTTGACTTGGTGTTGTCAACACCATGCTCACCCAAGTGAGCTAACCGGCCATCCCTATATGGGATCCAAACCCGTGGCCTTGGTGTTATCGGCACCACACTCTCCCGAGTGAGCCACAGGCCAGCCCCTTTCCATGAACTTTTGAAGTACCCTTGTAGTATATAATTCCATTTATATGAGGTACCTAGAGTACTCAAATTCTTAGAGAAAGAAAACAGAAAGGTGGTTACCAGGAGCTGGGGAAGGGGAGGGAACGGGGAGTTATTATTTGATGGGGACAGAGTTTCAGTTTGGGGAGATGAAAAGGTTCTAGACATGGATGCTGGTGATGGTTGCACAACATGGTAAATGTACTTAATGACATTTATACAGTTAAAAATGTTAAATTTTATATTATGTACATTGCACCATAATAAAAAAAAAAGTGAAGTTTAATGATGAACTTCTTTCTTTATTTCCCTCATCTAATTAGGATTAGGAAACAGACATTATCCTTCCTTTGAGAATATTTTTAGAAAAATGCTCCCCCTCTATTTTCCTCATTGCTGTCTTCAGAATACATTTAACGGGCAGAACAAGGCACTTTTCTTGCTCCTATGGTATTTTTCCACCACCATTATTTCATTCTGTGTAGCCCAAATTCCCAAACGCCTATATACATAATGAAGGGCTTAATAAGGAAAGAATTTTGGCAGAGTTTGTTCTACAGAATCTCTGTTCCTGAGGGTTTATATTGTAACACCACTACTCATTTTTTGATACTATTAATGCCTAAATGGAATTTTTGGATTTTATTTTCTCTACCTCAAATCTGGCTCCCTCATTTTGTGCAGTTCATCAAAAATTTAATTTTTAAATTGGAAGTATCCAGAGAGTTGAACTGATTTCCAAGTCATACAAGTTAACTTCTTGGCAGACACTAGGATCGAAGCTAGATTATTCCTATTCCAATACACCTTTGCAATATATGCAGATTTTTTTTAAAAGGGTATGTTAAAAGAATAAGATATGGCTATGATAAAAATCCCATTTTTAGCTGTGTATCCCAATTAAATCTTACCAATAAATTACCAATTAAATCTTTAAAACTTTCAAAAGCAACCAAAATCCACTCTTACTGTGAGCATTCCTCAGCACAAGGTATATCTGTGAGGGCAACGACACTTCATATCTGACGGCCAATGTAGTATAAATATGATCTATTATTAAACCGCCGGGCTGGCCAGTCAGCTCAGTTGGTTAGCACACAGCCATATAACACCAAGGTCACGGGTTCAGATCCCCATACTGGCCAGCCACTTAAAAAACAAACAAAAAAACCAGTAAAGGTAAGATCCTAGAAAACCGGTATACTGGGAGTGGGAAGAAAGCAAGGAGCCTAACACAGTCACAAGAAACTGCGAAAACAGGCAAAGCTAACAAACCAAACTGGGAAGAAAGGCTTTCACTGGTGCACCAGATCCTTCAGACTAGTTTAATCTGCAAAGGAGTGCTCCTTGGGTAGAAAACAAAAATAGCCAAATTACAAAACAAGATTTCCCATGAAAGTCTATCAGGGATCAGGGAAAAAAAATCGATAGGGAGCAGTCAGCCACCAGGACAAATAACTCTACAACACAAGCTCTGTGGCCCTACACTAAGTCAAAATGCTACCCTTAAATGAACCAAGCAGAATGGAGATGAGAAGGTGAACTCTTTTGCAGGCCAAAGTCACCAACTACTCCAAGAATAATAAAATAAATGTGCCTAAAGTTTAAGAGCCAAGTGTCTTTCTGGATTAGGGAAAAAAGGCATCTGTACTGTAAAAAGTCAAAAAGAATAGCTTAACTTAAGAGTGTTTATCCATGGCTAACATACTAGGAAGCAGATTCTAAACTAATCCCATCACACCTAGTAGGAGTCAGGACCAAATGAAACCTATCATCAGGAGGGACTTGACAATTTGAGACCCAGATGAGGCAGAGAGGAAGAATAGGATGGACTAAATTAAATCATCCGTAGACTCAGGTTTGAAATAAGAAATCACTAACAATATCCTTCATTTGCTTTCCTTCTCCTGGACTTTTTAAAAAATAATATTTGGGGGCTGGCCAGTCAGTCAGCTCAGCTGGTTGGAGAGCAGCGTTATAACAAGGTTTAAGGTTCAGATCCCCATACCGGCCAGCTGCCAAAAAAAAAAAAAGTAAAAATAAAAATTTAAGAAATCTCTCCATTTAATCTTCATTTAACTAAAAGTAAACAGAGAATAAGAAATAAAATAAATGACTTTGAAGGCCAGGAGTGATGACAGTGACAACACCAACCACATATAGGAAGGAAGCAGATGAGAAGTGAAAATCACAAGGGAGAAAACTAGATACAGATTCTCTACCCACTGTGGCACACAAGTTTGTGCACACTTTGTAAGTGTTAAATAGTTTTACATTACTGACTGTGAAATAAGGAATTACTACACCAAAATCCATCAAGAAGACAAGAACCCAGAGACATAAACCCAGCACTCAAAAAAATTATTTCTGTTTAAGGGCATTTGCTGATTTAATTCTAAAGAAAAAGCTTTGAATAGGAGATGTGATCTAGGAAGCCAAAGACCAGGACCTGCTGTAAGAGGGGAGCCTGGAGAAGCCACCTCATACTTTAAAAGCAGTGACCCCAATGGCTATCTCCTCAGGATAAGAATGACCAAAAAATAAAGAGCTCTTGTAAAAAAATCAATGTATAGGTTTATGCAGATTAGACAAATTTCAAGAGAACATTAATGAAGTGGAAGATAGGTCAGAAGAAACTACCAAGTATTCAGACAAAGGAAACAAAAAAACAAGCAATAAGAAGATAGCGTAAGAGGCAGAATAAATACAGTGAGAAGATCTACCATATGTTTAAACGGAGTGCCAGAGAAGACAGAGAATAAGGCAAAAGCAATACATGTGAAGAAAATAGCTGAGAATATTCTAGTACTGAGGAAAGTGGCAAGCTACAGACTGAGGAAGCCCTGTGAACCCCAAGCAGCATAAATAAAAGTAATCCAACTTAGACACATCTCCCATCCCTGCAATGCAGTGCAGAAAATCAAAGACAAAGAGAAAAATTTGAAAATGGGCAAAGAGATAATAATCTTCAACACAATGGCATTTAGGCTAAAAGTTAAAAAATAGTAAAAAGAAAAAAAAAAAAAAGTAAAATGGAAGCCAGTAGACAACAGTAAACAATGTGCTGAAAGAAAATAATAGCCAGCCTAGAATTTTAAACTTAGCAAAAATATCATTCAAGAATTAAATCAAGGAGGGTGCCAGTGCAGTGGTGTTTACAACTAATTGATCACAACTGGTTACAAATTTCTTTGTTCCTTCTCCACTCCCACTGTTTCAATTGACTAGCCTTAAAAAAAAAAAAAAAAAGAAAGCCAAAGTAAACATTTTCAAGCAGATAAAATGAGGAGACCCATACTAGAGAAATTCCAAAGGATGTACTTATGCAAAAGAAAAAGTATTCCAGGGGCCGGCCCGTGGCTCACTCGGTAGAGTGCGGTGCTGATAACACCAAGGCCACGGGTTCGGATCCTATGTAGGGATGGCCGGTTTGCTCACTGGCTGAGCGTGGTGCTGACAACACCAAGCCAAGGGTTGAGATCCCCTTACCGGTCATCTTTAAAAAAAAAAAAAAAAGAAAAAAGAAAAAGTATTCCAGATAGATCAGAAATACAAAGAGAATGAAAAACAAAGTGTATATAAGTCAATCTAAATGAATAATGACTATATAAAAGACTCAATAATACCTGTGGATCCTTAAACATACACACACATATACATGCACAAATAAGTGGTGGATACCTGACAATTTTTGCATTTTCAAAACCCATGAAACTATGCAATGCAAAGAGGAAACCCTATATAAACTATGGACTTTAGTTAATAATGTATCAATATTTGCTCATCAATTGTATCAAATCTACCACACTCATAATGTAAGATGCTAAAAACAGGGGAAACTGGGGGAAAGAGTATATGGGAACTCTCTATACTAAATGCTCGATTTTCTGTAAACCTAAAAGTGCTCTAAAAAACAAAGCCTACTAAATAAATACGAGTATATGTATCTTTGTGTGTGTATATGTATATACACACACACAATTAAGTATATAACAGCAACAACATGTAGTGGGAGAGGACTAAACAGTTAAATCTTCAAGGCCCTTGTATTGACCAAGAGGAGGACAAAGATACCGATTAACATTAACTTTTTTTTTTTTTTTTTTTTAAAGATGACTGGTAAAGGGGCCGACCCCGTGGCTCACTCGGGAGAGTGCGGCGCTGGGAGCGCCGAGGCCGAGGGTTCGGATCCTATATAGGGATGGCCGGTGCGCTCACTGGCTGAGCGCGGTGCGCGCGACACCATGCCAAGGGTTACGCTCCCCTTACCGGTCACAAAAAAAAAAAAAAAAAAAAACATGACTGGTAAGGGAATCTTAACCCTTGACTTGGTGTTGTCAGCACCACGTTCTCCTTAGTGAGCTAACCGGCCATCCTTATACAGGAATCTGAACCCGTGGCCTTGGTGTTATCAGCACCACACTCTCCCAAGTGAGCCACGGGCCGGCCCTAACATTAACTTTTGATAAGTTAAGGATACATGTTGTAATTTCTGTGGTAACCAATATACGAAGAGAAAGGGTACAAGACTTTCAAACTAAAAGAGGCCATGGGGAGCCTTTAAAGCAAGGGTGTAACACAGTAAGATTGGTAATTCCTAGAAATATAACTGGTGACAGTGTAGAGAAAGATAAGCGGGTAGGAGAGACTGACTATTACGATTATGAAGGAGGAAGGTCTGGATTAAGGCAGTAACAAGAGGAGCAGAAAAACGCCTGAGAATTTTCAGAGAAAGAAGAGACTTGAGTTGATACTTGACTTCCTGTGAAATAAGGAAAGAATCAAATAAATAATAAAGTAAACGAAAGGGAGAGGACTACATGAAAGCAAGCATAATAATAAACTTATCAACAGTTCCTTAAAATGCATTGGTATAAGTGTACACTATTCCCAGCATTTATGCTTATTGAGCACTGTCTAGCATGTATTAAATGTAAAATACCTAAACATTAAAAAAAAAAAAATCATAAATGGCATTGGTATGTGAAACAGCTATCACTACATATCCATAACTGTGAAAACTTCCTTTTTCTAAAAGATGACCAGTAAGGGGACCTTAACTCTTGACTGGGTGTTGTCAGCACCACATTCTCCCAAGTGAGCGAACCGGCCATCCCTATATAGGGATCCGAACCCGTGGCCTTGGTGTTATCAGCAACGCATTCTCCCAAGTGAGCCACTGCCTGGCCTCATAACTGCGAAAACTTCTAATCAATGCAATTAACATGACAGAGGAAAAAGATATCAGTTGGTTAAACATCTCTTTAGAAGTCAAATTTGATTATTTAAGGTGACTGTGAATCAGACTCACAAATTTATGGGCCGGCCCGTAACTTATTTTTCAAAGAAAAAACAATTCTCTCATTTTGCCATCATTTTTCATTAGTTTATGCAATTTTGTATTAGGTTATATAATTACAACACGAGTGCAAGTTGTCATAAAGTTGTCAGTCTTTAATTCAACTGGTGGGAGCAATGCAGTGGGTATCAGTCAGTATGGATTATAAAGAGAATGGAGAATGTCCATTAATCCAGTGAGTTAAGAACATATTTGTTAACCAATATCCCTGTTATAAAAGATCTAAATTCACTTCTTACTGCTTCTCTTATACTTGGAATAGCATCTGGCACATACTACAAGTATTTGCCACTATATTAGCATTCATATTCAACTAGGTACAGGTAGCAGTGCATGCAAGGGTAGAATTCCACCTACTTTACACAGTCTCCAGAGTCGGAGACAATCTGTACTTAAACTGTCAAAAGAGTGCACAGTAGGGAATATACACTGCAGCAGTTCAAGATACAGTCGGTTTCATACTACTAGAAGTGGATTATCCAGCGCTTAAAGAAAGAGATCTTAAAAAAGAAGTAGGATACCTCACATATCAGGTCAACAAGAAATGAAGAAGTAGGTTCACAACCCAACTTAACCTTAACACCTCAAAACTGCTTACAGAATGGTTCCAGGTCCTCCTAAAAAGTGGCAGTTAGACTAGGAGGAGAGCCTGCCACAGGCTTTTCAGTGCATGTTAGACTACCCTCCCCTATCACCAACTCACAAATGACAGAAAACATCACCAAGCTTTTAAACAAAAACCACACAGCACATCCCAAAGCCCAAGAGGAATGACTTCTGGTTTGCCAATTATGAAGTAAGTACATATGCCAATAGAAATAGAAACTGAATGCATACAAATACCATGCAAGAGAATAATTTGCAAATAAAAAAACTAAGTGTAAAGTAACAAACAACTTAAATATGATTAATAAATGTAGAATTGTGGCCATTTAGTTATGTCCTAAGTTTTGTGATGTATATCTAACTTGCAGACATAAAAACCTTAAAGTAACAACAGAAGATCTATAATATCCAAGAATTTCAAAGACTGTAGCTACTTACAACACCTTTGTCCACTAGGAAAGAATCCACAGTGGCACTGACTTTCTTCCTTCTATGGACATCAAAAAGTACTGAAAATGTTACAAATAGTTAGGAGAAACTCAAAGACAGCCCATGAGGCTCCACCAGTCCCACTAGATGGCACCATCACAGGGAAGTCACTCTGCTCTCCCATTTGGAGCAGCAAGAGCTGAAACCTCTCTTGATCTTTGCAAAACTGAAAGCTGTCATCAGCACAGTGATATCCTCACTGGGAAATTATGACCCATAATGAGAATTCAAAGCTAGGAAGAGGAGTTTTTCCAAAAGCACTCTCTTCTCCTAGTATCACTGCCCCTACACTACCCTCATTTCAAATCAATGGTGTGAAAGATACAATGTTTTGCAGGTAAAAAAAAAAAAAAAAAAAAAAAAGGTCATACAAAATGGAGATTTTCTTTTCCTCTTCCTAGCTCTGCAAACTACAGAATAATTTACTTTTTTTTTTTCAAGTCTCTTTGTTACAGAAAAAGAAATACTCTCCTACTAGTATCACATTTATTGTAATCAACATACTTACCATCACTGGAAACATCAAAAAAAAATTAATGGCATAAAAACAATGGGATATAGATGAGCTTTTCTCTGTACAGATAACTCCTTTCTATGTTAAAGGTAGAACTTCCTATAAAACTTGTTGCTGCATTAAAGTTTTCTAACACCCTAGTTACATGATTTTAAATTGGTTCTAGGCAACAAAATGCAGAATGGCACTCATTCCTATCACTTATGCCCTACTCTATCAAAAGTATACTTGGATATAGCCATTATGAACCTTAAAACGGAATGAAAGAAAAACATCCCGGGCCGAGCCCGTGGCGCACTCGGTAGAGTGCTGCGCTGGGAGCGCGGCGACGCTCCCGCCGCGGGTTCGGATCCTATATAGGAATGACCGGTGCACTCACTGGCTGAGTGCCGGTCACGAAAAAACGACAAAAAAAAAAAAAAAAAAAAAAAAAAAAAAAGAAAAACATCCCAACAACAAAGACCAATGAGTTTAAACTATGTACAATATAAATACAAACTTACTGACTTAATAGGGGACCATTTGAACAGATTTGGATATGAGCTTTATGCTGAATTCCCAAGTCAAAAGACATATCAAAGGTCATCATTAAGTAATTAACCGAACCAGAGATTGATTTCATACTCAAATAAACTGCTCCCTTCTATATGAAGCTAGTTCACCTGCATTGGAGAACTTACATTTGCACATATAACTTCCATATATAACAACGTTCAAGAGTATAGCGACTCCAAAGTGCCACAGAAGTCAGTTATTTAATTTAAGTGGACAAAGAAATCAAAAACTAATGTGTTAACAAATCCTGCATTCCCACAGCCCCTTGTCATGGCTCTAATACAGCTCTCATCACAGTATCGTCTCTTTTTGTCTCTGTCTCTATTTCTCTCCATACTGCAGGTTTGGAGGCACAAAGCTGAGGTATCATCCCTGACACCCTGCACAATGCCTACGATACAGTAGGCACTTACTATCTGTTGAATGAACAAAAAACTATCAAGCTATTCCAGTTCACCAAAATTGTGAGACCCATCAAAGAAGCCACTTTTCCCAACTAAATCACACACACCTTCTCCTTGAAGAAGCTACTTACCAAAGCATGAGGTAACACCTAGGTTACCATGAGACATAGGATTTCTTGAAATACACATAAAGAAATGAATCACATTGGTCAAAGATCAAAAATTCACATATTCACACATCTGAAGTCCAAGTAATGTAACAATCATGGATCAATGAAGCTTTTAAATAAAACGTGATAAATATACTCCACATATTTTATTAAAATCTTAAGTGTTTTACATATTGCACTAAAATCATCCTATAAGAGCAGAGTAGTAGACCAGCAAGTACATAAGGACGCACAGGAAACCGTAACATTGCTTAACTTCAAACCTGCCCATTAATAGAGGCTTGATTTTATTTTATGCTCCCATAACAAAAATAAAAACAGTGAACAAGAAGGAAAAATAGGAGGCATGAGAAAGCAGTCTGGGGGTGCAATCAGGAGGAATCTGCTGAACTGCAGATTTGGAGAACCGACAGACTTTGCAGAGGCAGATTTTTCAATACTCTACCATACAACTACCCAAAAAGTCCAGAGTAATGAAACTACGCAATGCCTTATAATTAACAGTCTCTTTCTGAATGACTAAGAAGTTTTAACAAAATATGGCATAGAATCTAGACACACATCCTGTTAGTACCCTTGCAACAAGACCCATGGGAAACCTCTCCTATATTAGAAGGGAAAAAAAGAAGCATAGAGTCCCATGTAGATCACCTTCAAATGTATTATTAAATGATTCTCAGAATGACTGGCCAGATTTAAAAGTTCACTGCAACCATGAGCCAACCAAACCTTCTCCCCTGCAATCTATCAGTACGGTCAACCCAAATTGCTCTTAATCATTTTTTAAGTGTGCTTAAATTAGACTATGAATGGTGTTCATTATCATTTTACTCACCTTACTGACACCAACTCCAGTAAACCTGGCCTCTAATAATTCCTGCCGTCGTGGGTCCAGGCTATGCAATTCTTCCATCATTTCTACTGAAAAAGAAAAACTAGGCTGTGAAACCATGAAAACTAAAATGTGAGGAACCAATTTTATTTATAACAAAATTCACAGTAATTATTTCACTCAATGGTCACATGCAGGTAAATCTCAAGTAAATATAGCATAAAAGTGGTAAGTGACAATGTGTTGCATCAAATAGTAAAACATTTAAAGTTACAGAGCGGCTCAGAAGTCCTCTTCTATGAGGACCACTTACTCTTCCCTAGTTCTGATTTTATTTTAACAGCCCCCAAACCTCAGACCCTTCATATAATCTCTGTAAAAGTTGAGCACAGGGAAAAAACAAAACAAGGGCTAGCTTGAAAAAGAAAATTCCTCCTACCAACCTTTGAATCTAGCTAAGTACTTTCAAATACCTCTTTCCCAAACACACAGGAACTAGTTCTTAAACTAAAAATAAGAATCATTAATAACAATTTCAAAAGAATATAGCATGAATCAAAAGCTACAAATAACTTCGAATAACACTATTATATAGCCCCTTTCTCTGAAGACATCACAGCAGCTCATGAAGATAGGAATTATCCTATCTAAATAAATTTAATAAAGAACCCATGGTAAAACCATCAACCTGCATTCACTCAGGAAATTAATATAGCTCCATAACAATCCCTTTACAAAATCTTTTTCTGACCACTCCCTGGAGCAGTAGGTTTCTCTCCACTCTGGACATCTGCTTTTAGCACTCCTTCCAAGCAGGGAGGGGCAGTAGGACACCATTTTTAAACTCCTTCCATGACCATTAATGCACAGGCTACTTTCAGCAAATATGTCCATCCTTTCCAAGAGATCAATTCTTGCATGACCCTTTAAAAACCTCTCTTTAATAGTAACAGTGGAAAAAGAGCATACATTACATAGAACCCTTTCAAACACGGATTAAGTAGTTATTGGAATGATTGGCGTGATTTTTAAGCTCACTGAAAACATGAATCAAACATTCTCCTCTGCAATCTAACAACTTCACAATTTCCAATAACAACCCCTCCAAGTCCTCCAGTTTCATTTCCCTTCCTGGATTGAGAACCTGGGGCAAAGGGGACTGAAAGGGTGACAAATTAAAGTTTCACCCACACATACAAGTGCAGGTGAGAGAAGAAATTAGGAAATTCTCGGAAGATTATAAAGGCGTCTTTTTAAAAAGAAAAGCAAAGAAAGAGAGATTGGGAGAGTGAGTTTCCCCTCAGTAAGTGGCCTTCCTCGCGTCTCGCCCTGCCCTCATCGAGGTCGGAATGGCAGAGGTTGCAGTCTCTCCCAAACCCCAAGGTCTCCGCAACGTTTCCCAAACCTCCATCCCCAGGCCTGGCCCGGAAAATGACGCCCCGGCGGTTATTCCATTTAATGTCAACTCATGTTAAGGAAATATCCGCTCCGTCTCATTCCAGCCGGGCCTTGGATTGGGATCCTCCCTGTAGCCCACGGCCGGGAAGCAGGACCCATGGGGCCTGGTCCCGGCGCCCATCGCCGGCTCCAAACTTTCCCCAACTCCAGGCCCACCTGTCACGGAGGGAGGGAGGGCCAGCCCTCGGGGACGTCCGGGAGGCTGCGGGGTCTCCAGCTGCCGGCGTGCCCCTCTCTCGGCCGGCCGCCCTCCCCACTCCCAGGCCGGGGCCGCCTGGGCCTCCCCCGTCTTCGGCCGGGCCCCAAGGCGACCCGCAGCCCTCAGGGAGCTCCGCTCGCCTCATCGCCGAGCTGCGGCCCGGCGCCGGCCCCGGGGTGGGCCGGGGTCTCAGCCTCCTCAGGCCGAGAGGGTTCCCGGGACGGTTAATGCCCCAGGCCCGGCGCCCTCCCCCGCCCGGGGCTCAGCCTCTCACCTGCCGCCGCCGCCGCTCCACGCTCCTCCCGGGAGGGGCCCCGACCCGACCCGGCTGCGGGCCGCTCCGCTCTCCCCCTGGGCAGGCCCGGGGCGGAGCCGGGGCCTCTCCTGAGCGCCGCAACCCCCCGCCCGGGCAGCCGCCGCCGGCGCCGGGCTCCACGAGAGGGCGGGCGGGGGAGGGGGGCCACGGAGGCCGCAGATCCCCGGGCTCGCGTACAGAGCCAGGCGCCCGACGCGGGCCCGGGCCCGGGCGGCCGCGGGGAACGCGGGACCGGCCTCCTGGCGCCGGACAAAGGCCAAGAAAGGCGCAGGAGGGCCCAGGCCGGGCCGGGAGGTGGGGGCCCGCTCGGCTGGGGGCCACTCGGGTGCGGCGCGGAGGGCGGGGGGGTCGGAACCGCTGGTGCCCAGGACCCGCCTCCGGCCCCTTAATCCGGATCGGTTCGGTCCGGATTAGTAGTGATCGGTGTAAACACACTAGTGAAACCGCGTGTTTCCTCGCGAGATTTGCACGGCTGGGCGGTAGGGGGGGTCCTGGGGGGGTGGGGGAAGCGCCGACAGTGGGGGAGGAGGGGGAGAGGACGAGAAGGTGGGGGGGGTCCCCGCTGCCCCGGCGCCCCGCCTCCTCCAATCAGCGGCCGGGCTGGCGGGCAGGGGTTAACCAGGGGACCCCGCGCCGGCGGAGGAGGCCGCGCCTCGCCGGGCTGTGAGGGCGGACGGCGGGCGGTGCCGGTGGATGGGCCGCAACGCGAGGTCGGGCGGTCGGGGGGAGTCCCGCCGCGGTCTTTCTATCACGGGTCCTCGCCCTGCGGGACCGGACCCGGCCGGGGCTGCTGGGCTGGCGCCACGGGCCGCGGACCGGCGCTAGAGGAGTCTTGCCGCCGGGGCCTGGCCTTTTCCGGATCCACCTCACCTACCCCTGCGCCCGCGCGTCTCCACGAGTTTGGGTGAGAAATGAGGTTGCTCTGCCCAGGGATGGATATTAGAGGAAGAAACCCTGTGAGCCGGTGGACCCCGCCTGAAGTTCCTGGAGAAGCCCAGTTAGTGAGTTCGCTGTGCCCACCGGTGTTCGCGGGCTCCCACGGCCTGCCACTCCAAAGCCACTGTCCCGCTCCCAAACCCCCTCTTGGCGTCCCGGAAAGCGGGCCGCGCTTTTCCTCCACGTACCTGCTTGGCAGGGCGTCTCCAGGGACAAGAGGTGCCCTGGGATCAAAGCTGGGCCCCCACCCCCACCGGGATGTTGCCCTCCGGAAGGTGGGGCGCTGCCCCCGGGGGACTCTCCCGGCGCACCCAGGGGCAGGTTCACGTCACCCTCCTATTAAAAACACGGCCCTCGTGGGTACTTAGGGGGCTCTGAGAATAAGTGCTAGAAAGGAAAAAACAGACCTGCCCTTCACAGAATCTCTACTGAGGAATGAGAAATACAAAAGGGTGAACGCTTGTGCGCAAGAAGAGCTTCCTGCATTATAAAGGGCTCCCACTGTGATCACCCAGCGCCAAAGAAAAAAATCACGTTCTTCACCGACTCCCTTGAGCCAAGATACTGACTTCAATGCAACTACCCAATTTAGTATTTTCCTCTGATGCTTCCTCGATCAGATGTCTGAAGATGACTTAAGATTGACTAAAAGCGAATCACAAGGGAAAAATTCAGACCTTGACCAACAAGAGCCTTCAACTTTTTCAGGGGTAGGCAAGTACTCCAAGTGGAGTTTCTGCTCTTATTTCTTCTTTAGAACTAACTAATTCTTCCATATTTTAAGCAACACAGACCTGATGAAAGGGCAATGATGGCAGTTTACTTTGTGTTAGTTTTCCAACCTTCCAAACCGTTGGGGCAAATTCAAACACTGTGGAAAAACTCCATTAAACCAAGAGTCATCTTCCTCTGGATCCCAGACTGCTTGGGAAGTTGCAGACACATTTCCAAAGACAACTGTTTGAAGGAGAGGGTGAGAGCAAGTCCTGGGAAGTGGGTAGGTAAAAAGGGCAAGGTAGAGGACAACCAAGAGTGCAGCCTCCCTGCAATACAGGTAGTTTGCACGTGACTTGCCTTCTGCACCAATACAAAAGAAAAGCAAATGAGGCACGGTCTTTCATCATAGCCAGTGATCTAAAAAGTAACTCCTTAAAGTGACACTGGAATATCAAATCTGAAGAGAAGAGTTGAAAAGAGTTCCAGCCCAGCTCTTCCACAGACAAGCTGCATGGACCTGTTTGTTTCCTAACCTTTTCAAGCTTCCCAACCTTATCTGTGAAGGAGGAATTTGGGGTAGAGGATTTCCAAAGTTGTTCCCAGGTTTAAAAGCTGTGTGATTCCATTTATTTAAAAGTAATTAGTTAGGGCGGGCCTGTGGCTCACTCGTGAGAGTGCGGTGCTGATAACACCAAGGCCCCGGGTTCGGATCCCATATAGGGATGGCCGGTTTGCTCATTGGGAGATTGTGGTGCTGACAACACCAAGTCAAGGATTAAGATCCCCTTACCGGTCATCTTTTAAAATAAATAAATAAATAAATAAATAAATAAATAAAATAAAAGTAATTAGTTAAAGTAATCATTGGGGGAGCTGGCTGGTTAGCTCACTTGGTAGACTATGGTGCTGATAATACCAAGGTCAAGGGTTGGGATCCCTTTACTGACCAGCAGCCCCCCCCCCCCAAGAAAGTAATCATTGGAATTTGGAATCAGAACGCCAGGAGAGTTGAGACTTTTAGTTTCACTTTTCCAAGTTGTTTTTCTCTACATAGCAAAGAACTTATACAGTCATAGGTCTATTTACAGCCCCACACTAGATTTAACACACACCCCAATAGGAATTGCTCGTAGGAATTTAATGAATTTGCTAACTACAGAGATTGGGTGTTTCTATTTATAAGCATCATATAAATGGAAATATCAAATATCAACAGTAAGGCAAAATACAGACAATAGGGCTCACCCTTCCCCAGAGAAAGAAGAAATTCTGCTGCAGATGTTTCCTCTTTATAAAGTGATTTAACCTTGGGTTCATGAATCAACTTATTTAAAGTGTGTTTGGTCACATCGTGACTTTGTAAGGCACAGCCTGTCATGGAATGGCAAATGGTGACATGGCCCCATGCAAAGGTCCAGTTCCCATCAGCTGTGGAGAACTCAAACAGGGATCGAAGTAGATGTTCACACTGATCATCTGGTCCTTCCTGCCTCCATGGGGTGAATAACAAGTCCTCCAGATTTGTGTTCAGGGGCTGGCTGGTTAGCTCAGTTAGAGCATGGTGCTGATGACACCAAGGTCCAGGATTCTATCCCTGTACACACACAGACTCATGTTCATAGTCACAAAAGACCACAGAGCTAGCTGGACATCCCTCAGATGAATTTTGGTGTTCCCTGAGGCATGCTCTGCAGGTTTGGATAGGGTATGATTCTTTAAAGGGAATAAAGGTTATGTTGGTCAAGTAATTTGTGGGCAACTCTGGGTTAAAGTGAAGCAGAATCTTTGACTGCACTACTTCTTAGAGTCTATAATGTGTAATATGCATGTGTCACTCTCTAAGAGGAGGTATTCGGTGTTTTACTAACATTTGATTTTGGAACCACCACCCTGGTGTTTTGTTGGTTGGTTGGTTGTTTCAGGATACCTCATGGAAAAGATGTTCTAAGGAAGACAGGGAAAACTAGAATATTTGAGCCCTCTTTTGCTCTTTCACCTGTACCACACTAAAGATTGCCTAGCATTTTCTTGAATGTTCCATAGGACCCACCATCATCATCAAAAGTAGTGGCATATGTACTGTGTTAACAGTGCTCACAAATCTTAACTTGCATGATCACACTTCTGCTCCTCTAGGCCTTTTCTAAAGGAGCCTGCAGTGAGTGTGGTGGCCAGGAGGACAGACTTCCTACTCAAGGTCCTGCATATTAACCTTGTCCCACCCTCTTTCCAGATATGTAGCCTTAAGCAAGATATTTAACTTCTCTAAGCCTCAGTTTATCCTTAAAATGGTGTTACTGCCTCATGGAGCTATTGGAGGATTAAATGAGATAGTACATGTGCCTAATTTCTAAACTTCACATTTCTGCCAAGGATTTATACATTTGTCCTTAGATTGATTTGGCAGCATACAGTTTAGCTTCAGAAACCGGGTTGCCAATGTACTGAGTCAGTTAGTGGTACTATTTTCTTCATAGCAGAAAAAGGATTTGATGTCTTTTTAATGAAAGCATTACATTTCTTGAGGAAAATTTAAAAGTAGAGAAAAATGTAAAAGTCACTTAATCTCTTTATGTTATAACCCCACCCCCAAGAATTTAGGGTTTCTAATGGTGTGGAGAAATAAGGAATTTCATGAAGGCAGTATTTCCATTATAAATTATTCCAGGCAAGGCAGTGTAGAACACTTAGAGTATTTGTGTTCTGACAGAACTGGTTCCAATCCTGTCTCTTCACCTCTCAGGTTCCTCATCTGAAAACTGTGGCTAGCATATGTAATTCCATGAGTGGCTTTAATTAAAATTGAAATGATGTTGGGAAGTGTCTTATAACCATGCCTGACATAGAGTGGGCATTTAGTCAATGTTATTTCCTCTCTTCTCCACACTCCTAACAAAATGGAAGAGCACTTGGTTGCCAGGAAAATGCTCTACAGATTTTTTAAAAACCCAGATCTCGGGCCGGCCCGTGGCTCACTCGGGAGAGTGCGGGGCTGATAACACCAAGGCCCCGGGTTCGGATCCCATATACGGATGGCCGGTTCGCTCACTGGCTGAGCGTGGTGCTGACAACACCAAGTCAAGGGTTAAGATCCCCTTACCGGTCATCTTTTTTAAAAAATAAATAAATAAATAAATTAAAAAAAATAAAAAATAATAATAATAAAATAAAAAAAAAATAAAAACCCAGATCTCAGCCTTCATAAGATTCTCCACCAATCACTCTCCTGTCTCTGTTTTTCATATACTCCTACTGCCCATCTTGGTTCAGAAGCTCTTCTTAAGCAAGTCTCCTTGACACAGTTTGTTTTATTTATCAAGTCATGCATTCTTCCTCACAGCACACCGATGCTAGAATAATCTTCCTATTCTGCTGGAGAGCAACCTCCCTTCTCTAATTTCCTCTTTCAACTCCCTCTCCAAATGTTCCTTCTTTATAGTAATTGTCTTTTCCCTGCATTGTGTTGTTTCTTCCCAGCAGCTGAAACGTAAAATAGAGGGACAAAAGAGAATAAACTCCATGTTCATGTCACCTTCCTCTTCCCCTTAGCTGTTGAATCCTCCCAGTTGGTCTTTCTCAAAAGAAATCATCAAAGATAGGGACAACAGCAAACACACCATTGGCAGAAACTGGCAAAGTATATACTTTTTAATCTCAGTTCTTCCATTGATTTTTCATATTAGGTTTAAGTAATGAGTCTTCATATACACTGACACAGATCATGGGGGAAGGATGCCTGAAACCCATGCCCTTCATCAGAGAAGAAGGAAGGGGATCACTCAGCTTAGTGGTAGGTGGCTTGGGGATGGGTGGGCATGATTAAAGAGTGGGGTATTAATCATGTAATACAGATGGAGGAACTAAAACTTTCCTGTAGAAATATGAGGGCTATGGGTTTTGAATTATTTTGAACATTACTGAACACGGAAGACTGGGGAAGATTGCAAGGAAGAACAAAAGATAGAGGGAAAGAGGGAGACTAGCTAACTTGTGAATACCACGTGCCTGGTGCAGGGCTAAAACCTTGTACCCTTGCAAGGCCCAGTGAGCCTTGACCTTTCCACATAGAGGCTGCCCCTTACTAAACCACACAGCTGTGGGAGCTTCCATTAACCAAAATGGATCAGTGTGAAAAAATCAGGAATGATATGGAACTCAGACCTCTTCCAAATTCTGGAATACCAGGACAAATAAGGTCCTTCTGTAGTTGACCCAAGTTTAGGGAAAATAAAAAAAGCACATCACACTTCCATTAAGACCAAAATGGATTTAGGATTACACAGTAAGATAGGAAAACTAACAAAGAAAAAAAACCAAAAAAGATAGGAAGTCAGAATTAAATCTAGACTATACTACCTACAATGGGAGAATCTTTGGGCAGAATCTTTTATACAAAAGGGTGCTTTGGATGGTTGGCATAAGGATACTGTAGTTTAGGCCAGGGATCAGCAAACTACAGCCTCGGCTAAATTTGGCCAGCCTGTTTTTGTATAACCCTCGAGCTAAAAAAGACTTTTACATTTTTAAATGGTTGAGGGAAAATCAGAAAGAAGAATAATATTTCAGTTTTGGTGTCATTAGAACACAACCTCAAATTCCTTTACATACTGTCTGTGGCTGCTTTTGTACTATAATGGGAGAGTTGGGTAGTCATGACAGGCACACAAAGCCTAAAATATTTACTCTCTGGCCCTTTCCAGAAAGTTTGTTGATCCCTGCTCTAGGCCAGGGCTTCTTAAATTCTAACGAGCACTTGTATCCCTTGGGCATCTCGGTGAAATGCAGGTTCTGATTCAATAAATCTGGGGCGGGCCCTGAGATTCTGCATTTCTGAAAGCTCCCAGGTGATGCTGAGGCTGCTGGTCTGCAGTCCACACTGAGTATCAAGCTCTGGAAATCCATTCCATTAACAGAATTTCAGTGAACACTTTCTAGGTAAACAAATCTTAGAAAATATGAAAAATTAGAGTGTAACCCATGATAATAACCTCAAACAGATTTTCCACTTTTCATGTCGTTTTGGCGCCATGTGACAGCCTGAATGGATGTGGAAGCAGGTCTGCCAGCAGCCAAACAAACTGCAGCCCTAGCACTCCTGGCGTATGGTGTGCTTTTTTTATTTTCCCTAAACTTGGGTCAACTACAGAAGGGCCTTGTTTGTCCTGGTATTCCAGAATTTGGAAAAGCTATCAGAGTTCCATCATTCCTGATTTTTTCCAACTTCAGGCAAGTCCTCTCTCAGCTATTGCTGCAGTGTGACCAGTGCTTCTCAGGGTGATGAACCCTTGGAGAAGCAGCCTGGGTTTGAATCCCAGCCATTCTGCATACAAGTTCTGAGACCGAGGGACACTTAGCTTCTCATGCCTTGATTTCCTTTGCTGTGCAGTGGAGATACTGTATGTAAACCACTTAGTGTACTACCTACCTGGTTCATGGCAGGTGCTTCCACCTACATGTCTGGTGCATCTAGAAAATCAACACATCTAAAACCTGGTCTTTGCCCGCAGCTGACTCATTTTAGCAAACATCGATTCCATTCTTCCATTATTTACACCAAAAACCTTGGAATTATCCTCTCTTCTACCCCCTCCAACTCCTCCACTGCAGCCTCACTCGCCTGCCCCCACTTCGAAACCTTTGCATTTGCTGTCCCTCTACCTGGAACTCTCTCCATTAGATTCCTAGCAGACTTGGCCACATGTTAGTTATATTGTTGGAGTATGTCCTGTCTTCTGTGTACGTGTGATAGAGAAATGGAGCTGGCAAGTAGCTGCCTTTCCATGATAGAGTGAGAAGAGCCTCCCAAGCTCTTCCAAGAGACAATGGTGTTAAGCTTTTGAGTAGAAGGAAGTAAGGAGGGTAGTTTAAAAACAGAGATTAAATAAACAAATAAATAACAACAAACAAAAAAGATAGCTCAATTGGTTAGAGCATGGGATTATGACACCAAGGTCAAGTGTTTGAATCCCCATACTGGCCAGCTGCCAAAGAAATAAATAAAAATAAAAACAAAGAGCCAAGCCCAAAACCAAATCCTTGCTCTCATGTGCATGCTAGTGGGAGAAATGGACAATAAACACGTAATTATACATCAGGGGTAGTGAATACAATGGAGAAATAGAAGTAGGGTACCTGGATAGAGAGTGTTAGACCCCCATGGCAGCAGTGGGCATGTTACTATATACAGGGAGGTTATGGACAGCTTTTCTCTGATAATGTGACATCTGAACAGGTGCCTAAAAGAAATGAGGGTGCAAACCCTGTCACTGTCTGGGAGAAGAGACTTCCAGGCATAGAACAGTGAGTGAAAATGCTGGAACTTACATGGGTCGCAGCAGCCAACTTGGTTCCTGTCAGGCAGAGCTGCAGCCGTGTTTCCAGGCTTTCCACAATGGAATAAGAAAGATGCCTGCTGCAGAGCTGAGTACACAGGGAGATCACTCTCGCACCTCCATTTCCATACAGCAGGGAACTTTACGCTGTGTGAGTTTCCAGATTTTGAGCCAATGTTTAATGCCTAATCCCAAAAGACAGGGATTATAACAAAAAGCATTTATTGAACACTTATGGGCAGGCACTGGAATAAGAGCGTGTTCATTATCACATTTAATCCTCACAACCTTGAGGGAGGTCCACCACACAGACGAGGAAAAGGAAGCAAAGAGGAGACATGCAATCTCCAGTCACAGCTTGTAGGTGACTGAAGGGGAATTCGCCCCAAAGCTGGTCTGCCTTCTCAGCCAGCGCTGTTTGCCCCTTCTCTGGTTTTAGGATGCATCAGGTGCACCTAAATCAATTAAGCCTGCCCCTTGTTCTCCTACTCCATTCCATCTCATAATTTCCAAGACACCCTTGATACATCTTACATTGCCTGACTGGCTGTGACCTGGAGAGGTCTACACTTTTGTCCATCTGCTTATTTCAGATTAGGTCTCCTCCAGGACTTCCCGGTAAGTAGACCCAGTAAATAGTCTTTCCAATAAGCTCCCCATGCACTTTTCAGCCCCACTGCACTCTTCTGCTACTTTGTCCTTTGCCCATGGGTAAACGTGAGTTCTTAAGGCCTCTTCCAGGTTCTGCCTGCTCCTTTAGTTTGGTTCAGTGAAGTCTAACTTTCCCTCATCTCTTTCTGGCTTCTTTCCTATTATCCCATTTTCATTGTGTTCTATAGCTTTCCCACCTGGCAGTTAGTTTCTCCTTCCTTTGAAGGTTTAGACATGAGCAGGTGATCGTCTCTTTAGGTAAGTTGTCAAATTCACCATCGCCCAGAATCTGGTTCTCAGTTCTTCAGGTCCCTCTTGCCCGAGAGTTGATCAGACTCAGAAATAATGCATTCAAAATACCCAGAAAATGGTCGGGCCGGCCCGTGGCTCACTCGGGATAGTGTGGTGTTGATAACACCAAGGCCCCGGGTTCAGATCCCATGTAGGGATGGCTGGTTCGCTCACTGGCTGAGCATGGTGCTGACAACACCAAGTCAAGGGTTAAGATCCCCTTACCGGTCATCTTTAAAAAAAAAAAAAAAAAAAAAACCCAGAAAATGGTACACACCCAGGATATCAATGTGTTCATTTTAAAAGGAGAATTAGACTACCAAGCAGCAACATTTGATCAATAGACTCTCCTCACAAGAAAGCTACTCAGGAAGGCTAACCACAACCGGAAGTTTCCTCAGTGAGCAAAAAGAGAGTAGGATCATCTTAATGGCTCCACTGTGTCAAGCTATATTCAGCTGCTATTCCCAGTTCTTCAAAATAGGGCCCTGTCTTCTAAAAGACAGGACATTCGGTCTGTTGCTCTCATGGGATTACACCAAAGACTACCCTCTCTTAGATGCCAGGTGGGTCACACCTCTTCTGAAACCACAAGCAATGTATAGGTTGATATTTTGTTAGACATTGGGATCACCCATTTTCATATAAATACCCCATGCTGATTGCACCACTGGAGCTCCCAGATCACCCATTTCAGCCAGTCCCTCGGGGTGTGGCTTTTTTGTAGCTAACTGATCTTGTCTATCACTTGTCTTCCAAGTTCTGTTCTTTGGTTTTCCAGGTATCTTGCCGAGGCCTCAGGTTTTAGACTCTGCTTTAACATTCATTAGCTTTATAACTTTAGGAAAGTTACTTCACCTCTTGGGGCCAATTTCCTTATATGTCAAACTGGGAGCTGACACCTGTCCCCTCCCAAGGTTGCTGTAAAGATTAAGCCAGTTAACACATTAGTCTTTGAAATTTAAAAAAAAAAAAAATCATGGAAATGCAAGACGAAATTATTCTTTTAAGGAAGTCTTCCCAAAACAATAGTTGCAACAGAAAAGAAGTGACATTACAGTGGATTTCAGAGTCCTGCACATGACCTACAGCCTATATTGTCTACCCAGCAGCCCACAGTGTCCATTGTTGATGGGAATGTGGTTCCATCTGTTCTAGGAACCACTGCCCTGAAAAATACTTTAGTATCTCAGTGGGAAACCATCCACAGACTTGCATATTGTGTTTCCCTGGTGTCCCTGTGCTCTTTCCTAAATCCAGACTTAGTTGTGGAGTAACTAATGTATTAACTGGCTTTATTTATTTATTTATTTATTTGTATTAACTGGCTTAATCCTTGCACTGGAGACAAGTATTGCCAGAGACTCTAGCAGCACGAGCCACAGAAGAGGGATCCAGGGGGGACCAGCCTCTCCCAACCCCACCCTTTGAGGGGCAGCAAACTGTTTCTGTTAAGGACCAGGTAGTAAATATTTCAGTCTTTGCAGGACATATTGTTGCTGTCAAAACTACCAACTCTGCTGGTTAGAAGGAAAGTAGCTACAGACAATATGTAAATGAATGAGTATGGCTGTGTTCCAGTAAAACTTTATTTGCAAAAACATACTGCTGGTCACAGGGTAGTTAGCCAATTTCTGTGTAATTCCCATACATTAGCTTGCATCAGAATCACTAGGAGGGCTTGTTTCAACACAGATTGCTGGGCCCCACACCCGGAGTTTCTGATTCAGCAGGTCTGGGGTGGTGCCTGACATTTGCAATTCTAGCAACTTCCCAGAATTGGAAGGTAAGGCTGCTGCTGAGGGCCTGGAAACCGCTTTGAGAACCACTGAAGCCTTCTCAACTCCCTTCTTTCTCTGTGCACCTAAAACGCTTTATTCCTACCATGAATAAGGTGTTGATCGTGTCATGCTATGGTTAGTGGTGGTTGTGTGGGACTCTGGGATACTTTCTTAATCACCTCCTTAACCTAGTTCCTCATCATTCATTGACAGAACTCAAATGGGAGGATCATGGTCATCATTCCAAGGCTTGGAAGATGAAGTAACCACCCAAGTTCACAGAGCTCAAGGGTAGCCCTTGAACTGGATCCTCCCCTGCTCTGCAGTGGGCATTTCTCTCTGGGGCTCCATGGAACCCAAGCCCCCAGCCCTGCCACAGAGAAGAGGAAATAAAAGGGACACACCCCCCTGTCCTCCACCATCTGGAAACAGACCAGGAGAGGAGACATTCCCTCCTGAGACTAGGCCTTGAACCTGGACTATTTATTTCTCATGGAAATATAATGAAGGTAGGTTGGGAGTTCAGTTTGTTTGATTTTGCTATTTTTTGCTTTTAAATGGACTTTGTGATGTGTGAGTTTGGGGGTTTACATCTAGATAACTGCTGTGGAAAACCACTATTTCTGAGTTACAGGAACAAAGAAGACTTTTAAAATGACCTGCAGGCTGGCCCATTACTCAATTGGCAAGAGCACAGCCTTGTAACACCAAGGTTCAGATCCCCATACTGGCCAGCTGCCAAAAAAGTACAAAATAAAATAACCTGCAGTCAGGATGCTTTTTTTCAGATCAGGAAGAATCAAGTTTGGTCCTAATAAAAAGAAATAATATTTGAGCCTTTCCCCACCTTGAGTGGCATGAGCCACACACTTCCTGGGTCCACCTCTCTCTTCTGGAACTTACTGCCCATGTCCTGGTTTTCATTCCAAGGACACTGCAAGTATAGCCAGGTGTTACCCACACATCCTTTCCCACCTCTCTTTGCTGGTGGGCATAAACGAGGCACTGGCAGGAGCTCACCAGAGACAGCTATTTAGCAATGGACTGGCTGCAAACTGCAGGTGAACAACTACCTTCCTCTTTAGGACCCTCAGGCCAGTCTAGAGGAGGCTTAAACAGGAATTCCTTTGATTTGTGAAGTTTTAAGACCATCCCTACCTGACCCTCCATGCCTCTCTCTTTCCAAATTAATACACAAAACCAGGAGTAGGGACTCCTGTCCCTCCCCATCTTGATGGGTGCAATTAGAACTGCCAAAGGGCCAGACAGCACTTGCTGCTCATCTGGATTTTAGTGCCAAAAGGTTTGACCCAGCAACCTGGAACATGGGAAAGTTAGCACTGCCAAGGAGCACAGCTGAGCCAACTGTGGCCTAGAACTCTTTGATAGTTCCTGTTCCCACCACCTCGTTACCCCTGCCTGCCAATCAGTTTTGCATCAATAAACTTTATGTTCCAAGTTTTGCCAGATGAATGAGACGAGAGCAGCTAAAGACTGATCTCTGACCTTGGCACATAAACAGCCTTCAGATTGGACTTGACAGTTAATAAAGGAAAGGCCCAGCAATTCTTTGATGCCTTTTTGCTTTAATTAGATGGAGCATTCAAAGGCTATGGGGAAATCTTATACTTGAAGAGAAAGACCCCACAGGACAGGAAGTCACATCTCCACTCATTCATTCATTCAGACTGTCAATCATTCAATCAACAGTCGCTGACATTCCTTGAATGCCATCTTACCTGTCCTCAGCACTGTGCTAACCGCTTTTGAGTAATTTCCAGAAGTCCACACCTTGCTCTGTTGGAAGACAGTGTACAGCCAAGCAGTCAAGGGCATAAGCTGCAGTTCAAACAAATTTGACCTTGAATCCTCATTCTGCTTTGTGACCTTTGGCAAGTTATTTAACCTCTGTGTCCTCAGTTTCCTCTTGGGGTTAAGAATACAAACCTCACAGGCTGTCATCAAAACTAAGTGAGACCATCTGCCTAAAACAGTGAGCGCAGAGCCTGGTGCTCAGCAGGCACGCCAGGGATGGACGTTATACATCATACAGTGCACTTGGCTAACTGATCGGACCCCTTGCTCCTCCCCCTGGCATGTTGCCAGGCACAAGGAGCCCAGCATGACTTGTACACAGTCACTGCCCTCAACGATATGAGAAACCTCGTGCTGACAGAGCTTAGTTTCTTCATTTATGAAATGGGGTAACGGTGATAATCCCCCCAAGAGGATCTGGAAAGAGCATTAATACGGAAGCTTGCAAGTGCACTTTGCCTCAGCAAAGGCTATGGGAATACTAGATTAAGGTGACAGCCTATGGTTTGTCATCAGATGCTGCTGCAGGCCTGGGAGCTGTTTTTAAAAACAGACATTTTAGGGCCGGCCCGTGGCTCACTTGGGAGAGTGTGGTGCTGATAACACCAGGGCCATGGGTTCGGATCCTATATAGGGATGGCCGGTTCGCTCACTGGCTGAGCATGGTGCTGACAACACTAAGTCAAGGGTTAAGATCCCCTTACCGGTCATCTTAAAAAAAAAAAAAAAAAAAAGTTTAAAAAATATATTAAAATACCCTCTACCTAGATTTTTCCAGTTAGCATTTTGCCACATTTGCTATCTCTGTGTGTTGTACCTATGTATGGGGATAGATAGATATATATAGATACATACAGATATATGTTTAGTTGTTACTGTTGAACCACTGAAAAGTCCCAGGCATCCTGCTTTTACCCCTAAATATCACAGTCAACACTAAAATGTAAGTCTCCTAAGGACCAGGATTCTCTCCTACCACAGACCATTATCACACACAAGAAACTGAGTGCTGATACAATATTGTCTAACGTAAAGTCCATTTTTAAATTTCCCCATTTTACCCCAACATGTCCTTCATAGCTATTTTTAAATCTAGATTCCAGCCAAGGTTGAGACCAGGCACTGGTGACCACGGTGTTCACTCTTCATCCATCCCAACTTCCAGTTCCATCCTGCCACCCAGAGGTTCTGGTCAAAGTCAAGGGTAACTTAATCTAAAGGATCCTTCTCTGTCCTCAGCCAGGAAGCTCAACAAGGGCAGTTTCCTCCAGGCTTAGACGTCACAACCATTCCCACTTCTTCATTCGTCCCCAGGTGGACTGTATACTGATGCCACTCACATTTCCAGCATGCAGGGGCATCCAGCCCTGACCTGGTGCCCCAGATCCAGACTGATGTATTCCACTGCCACCTTGGCATTTCCACTTGGACGTGCTGTCTGTCCTCCACGTGTCTTGACAACAAAGCCTTGACATCTTCCTTTCCTCCCCATCTCAGGAGTAGCAACTGCATCGCCCATCACTTATCCCTGATTCTGGCTCCTCCGCCTGTGGGCCCTGTCTGGACTCCCCGTCTCTCTTGTCTTCACTGCCACCTAGAAGCCTGGACCATTACTAGTTGTCTTGCCCCATCCCCACAATACATTTTCCAACAGTGTTAATCTTTTTAAAATGTGAATCAAATCGGGTCTCTCCCTCCCTTAAAACCCTTCAAGGGCTTCTCACTGTAATGAGAAAACAGCTCATCTCAGCCTGGCTTACAAGTCCCAGGCCTTCCAGCTCACGTTTCTCTCCAGCTCCTCCATGGTTCTTTCTGGGGACCCTACTCTGGACTTGCCTCCAACTCTGCTTGCCTTGCTCTCCCCTGTGTCTCTGGTGGCTCCCTCTTCTCAGCCCTCCTGGCAGTGACAGTGCCCAAGCTCACACTGTGCAGACCCGCCACCAGAGCTGGCTGCCCTCTCAATGCAGGGTCCTGGGAAAGGGCTCTGACTGGCTCAGCTTATAGCATGAGCACACCCATGTCCACAGGCAGGAACATGGCCACCAGGTGCTGCCCTTGTCCCCTTAGGGTTGGAGGGCTGGGTTCTTAGAGAAGGGGGCTAGCAGCAGACCCCAGTTGCTGGCCCCACATCTCCACTCAGTCTTCTGTGTGCTTGGCTTCTCGGCAGTCTTTAACCCACTGCCCCTTTCATTCTTCCAATAAAGGTTGCTTTTCTTTTTTTTTTTTGACCGGTAAGGGGATCGCAACCCTTGGTGTGGTGTCGTCCGCACTGCGCTCAGCCAGTGAGCGCCCTGGCCATCCCTATATAGGATCCGAACCCGCAGCGGGAGGACCGCTGCACTCCCAGTGCCGCACTCTCCCGAGTGAGCCACGGGGTCGGCCCATAAAGGGTGCTTTTTTGTTTGTTTATGTGTTGAAAAAATATATAGTTACTGATAAAAGAATTAGGGTTGGCCGTTTAGCTCACTTGGAAGAGTGCAATGCTGGTAATGCCAAGGTCACGGGTTCGAATCCCCATACTGGTCAGCACCCCCCTAAAAAAAGTTAAAAATACAGAAAACAACAGGAAATAAACTCCCACAGCTCCACCACCTGATGACAACCACTGTCAATCCTGTCTTCACCCCTCTGGACAGTCTCCAGCCATGAACCTTGAACGGCTCCCCTCCTGCCTCCGCTGCCTGAGTTTAGTTCTGGGTTCTTTCTCCCATTTTTCTGAACTCTCAGATCTCTATTGCAATGGCTTCAGCCACCACCTTTATGCTGGCAACTCCCTTACTGGAATCCTCTCCTGCCTATATCTTGGCTCTGAGTCTGCCTGTATCTCCAGCTGCTGCTGTTGCCACCTCCAACTGTGGAGTGGCTAAAGCCACCAAGCTCATTACTCTTCCCTCCAGCCCCCCAAATCTCTTCCCTTCTCTTGATTGAAGCTCTAATTATGGCAACAACATCCCCCCAAGGTTAAAACATAAACCTTGAGGTTATTCTCAGTCTCTCTTGCCCCTCCCCTCCACCTCCCTCACGCCCATCACCAATCCTATTTGTTGAACCAGTTAAACGTGTCCCAGATCTGTTCCCACCTTCCTGTCCCCACATCTGTCCTGTCATGCTGGCACTAGTGGAACCTTCTCCTCACTGCTTCCCTGATCTGGTCTCCTCTCCACCACACACACCCTTCATCCACTGTGATTTTTCTCTCTGCATTAATGCTAGAGTCACTTTTTAAAATATCCACGTAGCTTTTTTTCCCTCTCCTTGGTTTCTGCAGTGGCCCTCTGCTGCCAGCAGGACAAAACCCTGGCACCTCAGCATAGCATCAGAGGCCTCCATGAGCTGTTTGGGAGGGACAGACTAGAGGGCATTTCTGATTCTCACCAGACACCCCTAGAACTGCCCCCTGCATCATCCTGTGGCACAGTGGTGACCCCTGTCCATCTGCTGCTCTGCCATGCGTCAGTGAATCTCTATTCCTTTGGCTGAGTGCCATCACCTCTGTCCCCATCCACCTGGAAAAATGCTTCATCCCCCAGGACTCTGCCCGAGGATCACCTGCCCTGTGACCTTCTCGTCCAGATGTCCTCCTCCCCTTCTGTGCTCCAGGAAAATCCAATTTATTGCAAGAAACATAAATAGAAACTATTTCCATAAGAATAAATGTCAAAAGACTGCATTCTGTTCCTCGATGTCCTAGATGCCACCACTCAAAGCTCCCCACCCACTCATATGTCTCCGAAAACAGTGGGACTGCCCCCGTGCACAGAGAACTGCTAAACACTTTAGACAACAATTCCTTCCACAAATGTTTCCCTGAGATAGTGGGAGTTGGGCAGAGGAAAGAGAGAAAGATTCACCTCCACCCACCTCCATCAATGCCATCCTCTGCCTCCCTCTGCCTGGGAGGTGATGCCGGCTGAGGACAGGCCAGTGTGACCCCGGGCACTTCCGCTTTCATGGACCCTCCCTCCATCAACAAAGAAATTAAAATTATATTTTACAACTGTGTTGGCATAAAAACAAACATAATCTAGTCTGGATTCATTATCATAATGCTCATTAGTATTTATATTTATTTTTTTCTTCTGATTTTAAAATAAAATTAAAACAATTTCCAGGGCACTTTAAAGTATGGCATGGTGCCTCCTGTACCTAATGGAGCAGCTGACCCTGCCTGAGGGCAAAAGCTGAAATTCTTTGCCCTTAAAGGTTTTTAGGAGACTGAAGAGAACACAGATTAGTGCTTTCTGCCACAAATCTTGTCAAGACTCACTACTGCCTTTTTATTCCTTCGAAAGTTGCTGAGGGACAAGCCATCAATATAACTGCTAAACACACAATATACAATGAAGTGTGTCTTACCCAGGTGAGCCTGTGACTACAGAGAAGCCCACAGAGGTTGGCATTGGAGGCTGTTCTCTGCAAGGAGTTAGGATTGTGTTACAGGGGCCACTAGGACTGCCGGATTGTGTGTATTCTATTGCTTATCCCCCGTTTCCAGTTGAGGAAGACCGAGAATGAGAGGAATTCAGTAGATTGGCCAGGATGGCACAGAGAGCACAGTGATTCCAGGATTTCAACCCCAGTTTGTGCTGTCATGGGCTGGTTTGGACAGATTGAGTTCAGGGTGCCTGAGGTCCTTCCAGGGGACAGAGATGTCAAGGAGGCATTTGGATAAAGTAGCTCAAGGCTCAAGAGAGATCCTTAGCTTGTGATATAGATTTGGGAAATATCCATGTACTCGTGGCATTTAGAGATTCAAAATGGATCAGCTCATTTACTCTCCTGCAGTCTCGAGGGGCCCAGGTCAGGGGCTTGCCTATGATGTTTCTGCACCTTTAAGCCTGTCAGATCCAATTTCCTCCCTCAGCAGCTGGGCAGGCTTGCTTCCTACTCTTTCCAGGTATGCCTGGCTTCTGAGAAACACTGAGAGTGCACCTCCCCCCACAGGTTTTGGGTTTCTGTCTCCAGCCCCACTATTTCTCACTGGATTGGGTATCAGAATTTGATGTTTCTCTCTTTGGTGCCTGATTCTCCCAGGGACACAGCTCCTAGTTGACATTCTAAGCCCTCATCCACACAGGAAATATTTAGTGCACACCTTCCATGTGCTGGATACCACTCTAGGTACCAAGGATACAACTGTGAGCAGAGTAGACAAAGTCCCTGCCCCCAGGGAGGTGATAGTCTAGAGGCAGGTAGGCAGCAATAAACAGGAGCCACCTAAGAATGGTCGTTTCATGAGGAAGATAAAGCCCCATGATGCGGGGGACTGCGGAGACTGAGGGGTGGTGATCCTGGTCAAGAGGTCAGGGAGGGACTCTCATGCCAAGTCCTGTGGGATCTTGGCTTGGTGTGTCTGCAAGGCCCCCTGGGCACCCAGGGAGCAAGGAGAATGCAGAGGGGCTTGGAAAGGTGGGAAGAGCCAAAGGTGGCTGGAGGCCTGCCCCAGGCCCAGAGGACACCGTCCCTGGTGACCTTGAGTCAGCAGGTGCAATGGGAAAGGAAAATACAAGTCGAAAAAAGCCAAGAGAAGCCAGCTCTTTCCTAAGGAAGAAGAGGGAGGAGGAAGGAGTTAGAAAAGAGGTAGGCCTGGTGACATAATTTTCTGGGCCCAGGGTGAAATGAAAAAATTATGAAGAATTTCAAGATGGTGACAGCAGAGCACAAAACCAAGCATGGACCCTTCTGTAACTCAGCAGGTCACAGGCCGTGAAGCCGTCCCTAAGCTGCAGGGGAGAAGATAAGGTGCCAGGATCCAGGTTGAGCTGAGCCTCACAGGCAGGAAGGTGAAAGTGGGGGTTTCAAATTTCTGTTTAGATGAAAATGTTGCAATTTGGACAATGCTGCAAAACAAACACAATTCATGTAGCTGATTTCATGGACTTTTGATAGTTTTTATCACATTTCTGACAGCTGTAGCATTTTCTTTTTCCTTGGGAGGTTTGGGGTGGGGGAAGGGGACAGTGCTTTCTCCTCCCACCCCACCCCCCACTCCCCACAGGCAAGTGTTAAGGTCTGAGCAGGTGTAACTTTCTCCTGGCTGGCGCAGCAGATTGGAGCCAAGAATGTCTAAATGCATATATAATATCAGATATCATTTATATCAAATTACCCCTCCTTAATTTGAGGCTAATTACTTTATGATTAACACTGGTCTTTTGACCTTGGTAAACTATTTACTATCCCTGAACTTCAGAATTCCTCATCTGTAAAATAGAGATAATTATATTTCACAGGGGTACTGTGAGGATTAAATACATGAAAAGCTTTTCAAAGAGTCTTAAGTTCCAAACAAATGCCAGTTAGTGTTAGTACAGATCTGCTCAGCAGTTGACTCCTTGGTGCTGATGGGGGATCCCGGGACAGCCACAGCTTGACCACAGCCTCAGCTTGACGGAAACCTCTCTCAGTGCCATCCAACTCCTTGGCTCTGTTGTATTCTGAACAGTCAACTTCTGATCTAAATTCAGTTTCTCAAGCAGCTTCCTTTCCTGGGGAGATCCCCTGGGGCTGCCAGTTGTGTTTCAGATCACAGATCAATATCCTGCTTTGTAAACCAGACTCTTGTGAGTTGGGATGGCTTTATAGTTTTAATAGTCCCTGGATGAACTGAGAAGAATCCAGACCCTAGCCGCGAGGGTCAATTGGAAACAGATAATCATTCTTACTCATTTCTTGGTAAATAATGCACTTGGATAATACTCTTATTAAAACATGCTTAAGGCAGATACATTTATTATGAGAACGAGCAATGGTACCTTAAGCTTATTATGTTCATGATGCAGCATTCCCCATGCTGCCGGGGTAGAAAGCATGGGGAGTCCACCATGATCCTCAAGCCTTTGCATTGCTTATTCCTTCTGCACCTTCCACCTAGAAGATGTCCCATGATGGATGTGACCTTTTTCAGGAGACCTTCCCTGTCCTCACCCCCCATCTGAGGGTACCTCTCCCCTGCTCCCAACCACCTCTCTGTCCTTCCTATCCTACTCAATTCTTTGTGTCATGCACTCCTGATACTCAATTAATGGGTTTATTGTTGGAATCTCCCGTTCAAATGTTAGCTCCAAGAGAACTGTGACTGCTCTGTTAGCAGCTGTGTTTTCAGCCTAGCACTCAGACCCTTTGGCTGGCAAAGGTATTTACCTAGAACTTATAATGTTTTCATTGTATGTATTTTTTAAAAAATAACTTCTATTCATGACAAGTGATACTTTTACATTTGTAGCAGAAATGTAAATTTTTTAAAAAAGTTAAAAATGTAAGTAATTTAAAAAGATTTAAAAAATAATGATGGTACTTGGTACTTGGATGTCAACATTTCGGATGAAACAAAAACAGCTTAAGTTGGGGCCAACCCATGGCTCACTTGGGAGAGTGTGGTGCTGACAACACCAAGTCAAGGGTTAAGATCCCCTCACCGGTCATCTTTTTAAGTTAAAAAAAAAAAAAAAAAAAAAAAGCAGCTGAAGTCTAGGAAATAGTACTCTTGTGGATGCCTTTGGGGGACTCTGCCTAGCCTGTTCTCATTCTGGGAACTGCCCACCTCCAAAGGCACGTGCCCAGGCACACATGCACGTGCACACACACACACACACAAACACTGCACGCCCATTTTACAGAGACATGGACCCTCAGCAGCTAGGTTATGGTCACCTCCTACAAGTGTAAGAAGGAGCCAATGGAAGTTGTCCTTAGATCCTTAGAGAGACCTGAGGGGAGTGAGGGCAACCTCACACTTCCCAGGTCTCTTCTCAGGACCCTCTACATTTCTGCCCTGGGGTCCATAAGGCACCCTGTTGTGCCCTTTTCTAAAAAAAAAAAAAAAAAAAAGATGACTGGTAAGGGGACCCTAACCCTTGACTTGGTGTTGTCAGCACCATGCTCTCCCAAGTGAGCTGACCGGCCATCCCTATATAGGGATCCGAACCCGTGGCCTTGGTGTTAGCAGCACCACACTCTCCCGAGTGAGCCACGGGCCAGCCCTCTTGTTGTGCCCTTCTGCACTGTTTTTGTTTGTTTGTTTGAGCTAGTCTGAGCTGATGATACTTGTAACCACAGCTCTGTACAACACAATCGCCTCTCCCTATTCATGGGTTCTGCAACTGTGGATTCAACTAACTGTGGACCGAAAATATCTGGAAAAAATTGCATCTGTACTGAACATGTAGAGACTGTTTTTGTCATTATTCCCTAAACAATACAGTATAACAACTACTTACATGGCATTTACACTGTATTATTAGGTATCACAAGTGATCTAGAGATGATCTAAAGTATATGTGGGATGTGTGTAGATTATATGCAAATACTATGACATTTTGTATCAGGGACGAGAGCACCCCCAGATTTTGGTATCCAAGGAGGATTCTGAAACCAATCCCCCTGTATATTCTTCCAAAGTTACATACAAACTGTGTCGGTGGTGACTGTGGGTTGGGGGTGGGTGGGTGGGGTGGGGGATGGAGAAGGGCAAGGCAGAAAGAAGCTAGTAGCTCAATACTCATTTACTGTGCACCGACCAGGGGCCAGGTACTCTGCCACTCTGCTAAGAGTTTAGAATACAAAGTTCCCCCCCAAGGAGCTCATAATTTAGTGAGCTCAATCGACTGTCAGCCTTAATCACCCAATGAACAATGAAGGGTCCCAGGAAGCCAGGATGAATAGGGGATGGGGGGCATGCTGACAGCAGGTACTTCAGGTTCTCTATTCATGCTCACCCCGTAGGAGGTGTTTCTCTAAAATCCTGTCATTGGTCAATGTTTAGAGTATGGCCTCTTCTAAGAACATTAAAAAAAAAATTTTTTTTTTTTTTTTTTGAAACATGACTGGAAAGGGGATCTTAACCCTTGACTTGGTGTTGTCAACACCACACTCTCCCAAGTGAGCCAACTGGCCATTCCTGTAGAGGGATTTGAATCCACGGCCTTGGTGTTATCAGCACCACACTCTTTCAAGTGAGCCATGGGCCGGCCCCAGAACATTTTAAATTTTAATAAATAAATCCAAAATCAGAGAAAGGAAGGTGGGGAATGAATGAATAGAATTTGGGGTTCACCTTGGGGTGAAGGTGCCCAGCTTGAGTCTTTGATCATGGTACTGGCTACTGTGTCTCAGGGCCCCCCACTGAAGCATGGAATCAGACTGTGGCTATTTATCCTGATACTTGGTCATGGAGTGTGTTCCACTGACGACAGCCAAGAGACAATATATAATTTTTATTTTTCTTTTTAAGATGACCAGTGAGGGCATCTTAACCCTTGACTTGGTGTTGTCAGCACCATGCTCACCCAGTTAGCTAACCGGCCATCCCTGTATGGGATCCGAACCCATGTCCTTGGTGTTACCAGCACCACACTCTCCTGAGTGAGCCACGGGCCGGCCCAGACAATATCTAATCTTGAACCCAGAAATGTACCGAAGTAAAGCAAGCAGCTACAAGGCACCATTTCAGAGTTTTTATCTGTGAAATTCACTTCTTACACCTCTCCACCAAGGTTCCCAATCATAACCTGTAGACCAAACTAAGAAGCATGTAAAAATCTGCAATGCATCAATGCAGCCGGGCTCTGAAAATAGCAGCTGCAGCCACAAACCAAAGAACAGGCCTTTGTGAACAGAGTGAAAGAAACTGTTTGTCCTGAGCTCATCTCTTAAGCCACAAATAGAACTCCTCACTCTTACTAAAGTAATGTCTTTAAACAGAGATAGGAATTAATTATATGAAAGTAGGATGTCTTAGTACATTAGGTTTTCCTAGTAAGTTTCCAAGGCCCTGATTTTCCAGCCAGAGCCTCAGAGAATATGAATTTACATGAAGGGAGGTAGCAGCACTTTGCAAAGCATAGGTTTGACAGCGTTAACAGAGGCCAGGCTCCAGATGAACCACACAGGACCAGAGCTGAATCACCCTTCTCAGTGCAAAACCCATGCTTTCCAGGTGACCATGGTTACACCCTGACTTTGGGCACTGCCTACAGGAGAATGGCTTCATTCCAATAGCTCCAGTGAACTTGTCTCAAATGAAACTGTCCCTTGTTTCTCAAACAACATCAAATTTATCTCAGCCAAATCAACACTACTTAGGAAGATGAACCAGTTTCAGAAATACTTCTCTATTAGACTCACATCTAAGCCACACAACTTCCTGAACAGCTTCACACCTGGGCTACCTTCTCAGCCCAATGCAGCACCTTTCTTGCATTAAGAATATCAAGAGATACCACTTGAAGTCAGACTGATAATCCAAACAGTACGTACTTTTTGAGTGGTACTGAGGTTATCCTTTAATCCACCTTGAACATGTAATTGTCCTCTGCCCACCATTAGCGATGCTGAGGCTGAAACATCATGCAAAGTCCCTTACAGAGTTCAACTTGGCCTGACAGATAAAAAGTCAGAGAGCTTAGCAGATGGCAGGGAATCAAAGGGGGCAGGGCAGGAAAAGGTTCATCTTTTCCATCTAAGCCCAAAGCCCAAGCCAGGTGCCAGAAAGATAGAATAAAAGCTGTCCCATTTCTTTGAAATGCTTTAATGATGCCAAAGGATGGTCTTTAGTGGACCTTTTAAATTGATTTATCTGTTCATTTCAAAAGATAGATGAAAACCATTCCAGGGATTCAGTCTTCTCCAGTTTAAAGTAAATTCAGTACAATGGAAAGATGGGAGCTCCCTTCCTTCCTTTATCCTTTCCTCCAACATTTTAAAACCCACAGTGGTGCCAAGCAAGGTAGATGTGGGGGGCCTGTGGGGCTGTTGGACCCAGGGCAGGGTGAGGACAGTGCGTAAGGGAATGATGGCAATGGTGGCTTGGTGTGGGGTGTCAGAGGCCAAGAGAGGTGAGGAGGGCATCCATGAGTGGGTGGTGGTGAAGAGTTTATTGGTGCTATATGAGGGGACTAATCCAATAGACACATATAATGAGGATCAAGGGAGCCAGGTTCTTTACTGTTGGAAAGGGGAGTGGTAAGTACAGAAAGGGAAAAAACTAGAATAAATCTTGTGGTGTCAGATTGGAATCAAAGGTATTGATTTGGGGGCCGGCCTGTGGCTCACTCGGGAGAGTGCAGTGCTGATAACACCAAGGCCACGGGTTCGGATCCCATATAGGGATGGCCGGTTTGCTCACTGGGTGAGCGTGGTGCTGACAACACCAAGTCAAGGGTTAAGATCCCCTTATCGGTCATCTTTAAAAAAAAAAAAAAAAAAAAAACCCACACAAAAACCCACAAAGGTATTGATTTGAACAGAGAGTTTTTAACATATATGTAAGTATATTAATATGGATATAAATGTGTATACCTACATATATATATCCCCTAGCTCTATCTGCTGAGAGGGCCTGGGATCAGATACACTCCAATAGCATTGAGCACACTTAGTGCTCAGTTCTTGCTTTCTAAATACCTGTCTTCACTAAAAAAAACCCACTAGGAAATCCTTGGGGGAAATGGCTGATTCCAGAATGAGGCAAAGTAGAAGATGAGCCTGGAACAACTTAGCTTGAAGTGCTCCAAGGGACACATCAAAAGGTCATAAAAGCCAGTCTGAAGGGACTTCCACCACCCAAATCTGCAATAGGAGCATTAAAATAATAGCAATGGATTATAACGATTGAATAAAACAAAAACTTATGAGTTCATAGTGAGATAAATAAACGAATAGGAAAAAGAAAAAGCTTTCTTGTAGTAGGATGCCAACTGATAAATGTAGAAGAAATGGTGGGATTAGAAATCACTACTTGGCAACCATCATAGTAGTAATTCAGCCAAGAAACTACAATAGATACTGAAACTAGGGTAAAAAATTTGATGAGGAACAGGGTATTCATAGTCTCAAAACACTTCTCTACAAAGTACTTATATAATAACTTTCCAGTGGAGGAACTCAGCAGCCATCACCTGAATTAAGTGATATCACCAATAATAGGGAAATTCACTTATGTATCATCTGATAGAATGCAATGGGAGGAACTCAGCACCACTTCTGATATTCCTACCAAAAATGCATAACCTAAACCAAATCATGATGAAACATCAACAAACCCAATTTGAGTTTGCAAATAGCCTGTAATCTTAAAATGTCAAGGTTACGAAAGTGAAAGCAAGCTTGAAGAATTGTTCCAGACTGGTTTTCTGGGGTCAACCCTTCCATCACAGGCCCAGAGGCCTAGCAAGACAGAATAGTCTCGGGAAACAGGCCAGAGGCACCCTCTACGAGCTCACTGCCCAGGACCACCTTGAGAAGCTGCTTCTACCACCAGCACCCCAGCTGCTTCAGCTGTTCCAGCTGTGGCTAAATTAGCCCCAGGTGTGGCTGCACCCCCACCTTTGGAAGATACAAGCTGGGAGCCTTGGTGGCATCCATGTGGTATTGAGTTTGCAGGCTCACAGAATGCCAGAGCTGTGGAGGCTTGGGAGCCTTCACCCCAATTTCAAAGGATGTATGGAAAAGCCTGGTGGCCCAGGATGAGATCTGCGGTGGAGTTACCACGTAGTCTTTACTAGAGCGATTCCAAGAGGAAATATGGTGTCAGAGTTGCAGCAGAAAAACCCCACCAAGACCATGCTTAATGGAGCTGTGGCTGTGGGAGCAGGACCGCAATGGAGACCCCAGACTTGTAGAGCTACCACTGTGCAATGCCAGCCTGTGAAAGTTATAGCATCACCTGAGACCAGGAAAGCCATAGGAGCAGAGCTGCCCGAGGACTTGGGGACCCAACCCCCACACCAGCGTGGAGAGAACATTGAACATGGAGTCAAGGTACATGATTCACAGCTTAAGATTTAAAGCTTGCCCTGCTGAGTTTCTGGCTTAGGACCTGTTGCACCATTTTTTTGGCCTATTTCTCCTTTTTCAAATGGGAATATTTACCCTATGTTTGTCCTACCAAGATGAGACTTTGAACTTTTGAACTGAAAGAAGTTAAGACTTTGTGGATGGAATGAATGTATTTGTATGTGAAAAGGACACGAGTTTGGGAGGCCAGGGGTGGAATGCCTTGGACTGTGTCCCCCCAAAACTTGGCCCCCACTGTGGGTGTTAAAAGAGTGGGAAATCCTAGTATGGTAATTAAAAGGTGGGGCCTTGAAGAGGTGATTAGATTGTAGGACCATGCTATAGTGAATGGATTAATAATGGGCCAGGGGTGTGGTTTGGAGGGCTTTAAAAGGAGAGCATATGGGAGCCTCTCTCTCTGCTCCACCATTTTCTACCATGTGAGACCCCTGCTTTGCTGTAAAGCCACCAAAGAAGACTCTCACCAGTGTGTTCCCTGGATTTTGGACTTCCCAGCTTCTGAACCTGTAAGCAATAAATATTGTTTATTAAAAAAAAGAAAAAAAAATTGTTCCAGACTGAGGGAGACTGAGACATAACTATTAAATGCAAAACAATGGTTTGTGTGTGTATGTGTGTGTGTTAAGGACATCATTTGCACCACTGGGAAAACCTGAACCGTCTGTGGATGGCAGTAATGTTTCCATGTATTTCTACTTGTGATGGATTTATCTGGTGATACAGAATGTCTTTGGTTACAGAAATTACACAGTAAAAAAAACAGGGGTGTTGGGACATCACCTCGCAACTTATTCTTAAATGGTTAAGAAAAAAATTGATTATATTTGCAATATTCCTGTACTATACTTTTCTGTAAGTTTGGATTAAAAAAAAAAAAAAAGGTGAAAGCCAGGCATTACGTTGAATCTTAAACTTCTTTTCCTTATGGAAAGTATCTCCATTTTCTGAAATTTTAGGTTCTTTTTTTTTTTTTTTTTTTTAAAAAGATGACTGGTAAGGGGATCTTAACCCTTGACTTGGTGTTGTCAGCACCACGCTCTCCCAAGTGAGCTAACCGGCCATCCCTATATGGGATCCGAACCCGTGGCCTTGGTGTTATCAGCACCGCACTCTCCCGAGTGAGCCACGGGCCAGCCCCAAATTTTAGGTTCTTAAAGAGAAAAATTATTTGTGTCCTGTCACATTTTCATGTACAGGTAAAATAATAAAGCAATTATGATAATACTTACGTTGAGTTGGAAATCTAAAATGTAGAAATGGAGAATTGAAAATTCCTTCTTTGCTAAAATTAAAAATATATCCTTTAACTGTATGGATCATCAAGAGGAAAACATGTAAAAGTGACTATTGGAAAAAAAAGCAGAACATTAAAAAAAAAAGTAACACTGATAATGATCATGTTTAGAAGTGAGTGATGTGGTTAAAATTAAGAAGTTCTCTCTTTTTGTGTCAAACATTTAAAGACATGATAAGGGCTGGCCCGTGGCTCACTTGGGAGAGTGCGGTACTGATAACACCAAGGCCATGGGTTTGGATCCCTATATAGGGATGGCCGGTTAGCTCACTTGGGAGAGCGTGGTGCTGATAACACCAAGTCAAGGGTTAAGATCCCCTTACCGGTCATCTTTAAAAAATAAAAATAAGGGCCGGCCCCTTGGCTCACTCGGGAGAGTGCAGCGCTGGTAGCGCCAAGGCCGCGGGTTCGGATCCTATATAGGGATGGCCAGTGCGCTCACTGGTTGAGCGTGGTGTGGAGGACACTGTGAGAAGGGTTGCGATCCCCTTACCGGTCAAAAAAATTAAAAAAAAAAAAAAAGTAAACAAATAAATAAAGATATGATTAAAAAAAAAAAAACTGTTCCCATCAGCTGCCAAAAAAAAAGAGACAATTTTGCTAAAAGTGAAGATCCTTTCAATTCTTTAGACAGAAATTAGAGGGGAAGCAGTGCTTAAAATTACATGAAACTGAATCTCCACTGAAGATTTAAAGTGGAGACCATGAGCACTTGCTTAACAAGGATACCGCATTTTGATACTGTTTCCAGGTACATTTTTGAGTCAGGAAAACATCCTAAGACAGATACAATTCTTCCCAATTTGCTTCCCCCATGACTTAATGAGAGCTTTATTCATCTTTGTATGTATCCACTGCAACTGCCTAGCCCATGTATTTGAATTCCCAAATAATTTAATGCAACTTACAGTCAAATGACACATTATGTATAACACTTTCACACAGAAATAAATTCTTGATGTTTTAAAATTCTTATTTATATGAATAGTTGCAGTTATTAGTCACAAAATGGCAAGACAGATAGAGATCTCAAAGTAAGAAAGAACTTGAGAAAAGTACATATTGAAGGGCTTCACAGATATAAAAAACAATGGTTAGAACCTTGATAAAAAGTAATTTTTCCTAGGTTCAAGGTTTGAGTCTGTCTGAATTCTTGAACTGTCCAACATTAACAAGACACCACTTACAGATATTCCTTTTAAAAATGCCTGAAACACAATGAGCTCACATGGTGTCAGGAGCAGGTGCCTCTCAGCCAGTGTTGGATGCAAGAGGCTTGCGATATTTGCACTGAATCCAAACTCGGTACATTGTCAGCTGTTTCCCTCGGTTCACTTGCAATCGGCGATCCACCAGGTTTTGAACCTTTTCCAGTCCCGCAGTAGTGAACAGTGTGTCCAGTTCATCTAGTTTGGAAAAGAGAGGAGGTCTACAAAGCTTCCCCTGAAGAAAAGGCATTTTGTTTACTACTTCCCATGGTAAACGGGGGCTTTAGCAGAGCCGTTTGGTTATAAATGTAGCACTGGCTTGGCAACAAAGTTCATGTTTATGGAGGGGAGGGGAAACCAACCACCTGAGAAAGGCAATCTGGAAGCCAGAGGCAGATCCTTATTAAGAGTCAGCTGATGGGGAGGAATTTTTAAGAAGATAAAAGCTATAGGCCAGGGCTTTAAAAAAAATTACTTTCGCAGCTGGCAGGTTACAGGGATATGAACCCTTGACTTTGGTGTTACAAGGTTGTGTTCTAACTAACTGAGGTAACTGGCCAGCCCAGGGTTTTTTAAAAAACCTTTGGTTTGTATTTGGCCTGCAGGGCGCTATGTACAACATAAAATTATATGCAGAAATCTACATATATGTATGTAAAGCAATTTTTTAGGAGAGAGGTTTCATTACTTTAACCAAAGGCTCAAAGAAGTATGTGACCCAAGAAATGGCCCAGGATTGGAGTATTCATAAGGCACTGGTAGAGGAAGTTGGCGGACAGGGCAAGTAACAGGTGAGAGCAATTCCGGGTTATACCTGGAACACAGGAGCACTTAAAGCACTACGCAGTGCAGAGGGTGAACCTGGCTGAACTGGAGACAAGTCTTAGAAAACGGGCAGATTTCCCATTTTGGACAAAGTGAGAGAAAGGAAGAGCAAAGCAGTGGACTGAAGGCACTGCACAAGCCAGAGCTGTGTGGGGACCAGTGAGTGGCTCAGTGGCTTAGGGGTGAAGTATGAGGGGTGGGGAACCTCAGGAAAAAGGCCACCTAAAAGATGGGAGGGGCCATATGACCTCCCTTCTGAAAGTACACTGAAGACCATCTAATCTCGTTTTCTTTCCAACAAAAAAAGATGAGTGTTTTTCATACCTTGTGTGAAGAAGTAAACTCTGGTGCCATCACCTCTCACATAGAAATTTCCAGACAGACACTGACCTGCAGAGTGACATGGTAAAAATCAGAGAAAACTTCAAAGCATGTCTTTGAATTTCATTGCTAATCAAATGTGCATCGAGATATCAATTTCCTGGGCCGAGAACATACTCCTTTTTTGGTCACACCTGGTACTCTGCATGAATCTGCAGTTTCTCTTCTATGGAGGAAAGATGCTTTGGAGAAGAGCAGCTCCATGGGACAATCAAACTTCAATGTCAGATAACATGTGATTCATAGCTCCTTGTTCTAGAATTGTTTGATGAAAACTTGTTTACTTTTCTCCTCCCCCTGATTAAATTAATAGGACAAACTCTGTTAAAGCCTTCCTTTCTGCTGCTAAACCTCCTGACCTTGCCTCAATTTAACAACCTGGCATTTAATCATGCTACATCTTCCTGAATGTCAATACATTCATATATATGTATTTATTTTCCTCCAGCAACTGTTATACGCAAATCAAGTTTGAAATGCTCACCTGTATGTTGTTTTTCTCACTCAGTGAAACAGAAAGGAAATCCCTCCAAGGCCAGCGTTATGGGGTCTACCCAGGTGCCATGCACAACATCCCCCTATCCAGAGACAACTTTGTTTCCAAGATTTTGCTTATACATATATTATGTGCTGGTTCTTGAATAATTCCCCAAAAGACTGTTAGACTGAATAAATAATACCAGGGAGCTTTAAAAAATGCCATCATGATTCATATTTCTACCAGTAAGGGAGGAGTGTACCTTCTTCTCTGAATTGGCCAGCAATAGGTTTAAGAAGTACCATCTCATTATTTTTATTTCCTTGACATTTTGTTTATTGACCATTTAGATAGGCTCTTCTGTGAACTGACTCTAAACATTCCTTGTCTGTTTTTTGGGTGGGTCATTGAGCTTTTCCTTATCAATTTCATGGCAGCCCCTTGAAGAGCATAGATACTAAGTCTTTATCTGTTATATGCACTGAAAATAATTTCTTCTCAATCTGTCATTTGTATTTTAACATTTTAACGGCATTTTTTGTCATACCACATTTAAAATTATTTATGTAATCAAATGTCTTTCTAAAAATAACTCTTCCAAAAGTAACTGTCTTGGTTAAATAGACCTCAATATCTAGATTATACAAACCCTCTTAAATTTTCTTCAAAAATATACTACCCTTGCCATATATTAAATGGCTTTATACATGGAGCTCAAATTCCACAGTCTCTATTCTGTTCCACTGATCTGTATGTTTGTTCAGATGGCAAAACCATTGTTTTGATTATAGTGGCAAAATACCTTTTTTAAACCGAAGCTGGGCCATGTCATAGCGGCCATAATCTCGCAGAAGCATTATCCCTCCAGGCTTCAAAAGCCTACTCAGCCTGTTGATAGCCTTCTGCATCCTGTGGGGCAGCAGAAATGAAGATGAGGCCTCCTTAAGGACAGGTTCCTTTTCCCTGTAGCATATCCAAAAAAGCCAGTAGACTTCCTAACTCTGACACACCAACCCTGAAATCTTAGCTCTGCCCTTGCTTCAGTTGGACAGCGGGAGCTGGATTACATGTTGGCTGCTTGCTTCCAACTATGGCCTCGATTCACTGCCTTCAGCCTGAACAGTCTTGGGGACAACCTGTTTCTATCATAGGTTGGGGGTAGGTTCCATGCTCTCCATCTGGCTCACTTCTTCCTAGTCCTGGGATTGCCATCTCTGCCTTGTACTCCCCTGGCTTTTTGGATGCAGCCCTGACCATCCAATGTGAGAACTCTTGAGGTGACTCCATCTGCCCTGAGCTCTTTCGATGCAGAGACTGTATCTTTCTGTTTGTTAAATGAAGACTTGGGCCGGCCTGTGGCTCACTCGGGAGAGTGCGGTGCTGATAACACCAAGGCCACGGGTTCGGATCCCATATAGGGATGGCCAGTTTGCTCACTGGGTGAGCGTGTTGCTGACAACACCAAGTCAAGGGTTAAGATCCCCTTACTGGTCATCTTTTAAAAAAATAAATAAATAAAAAATAAATGAAGACTTGTCGTCAAGAACTTATGATTTACATGGTGATACAATCAGTATGCAAATGAATACCACAGACAGAGGGCTTTACATGTACTACTGCACTTCCCATATGCAGCATTTTCCAAAAGTCTTGGTGCAGGTTTAAGTTTTCATGACTTCAGAAGTTTAAATGTTACAAACTTACAAAAAACATTTCAAAGTTTATTTAAATTTTGAATAATAATATTTTAACTTTAATGTTTTGTTTCATTCATTGGTTTTTAGACAGTCTGTAGAATTTATGTTAATTCCTTTTTTTTTTGGCAGCTGGCTGGTAAGAGGATCTGAACAGAAGTCTGCAGCACTTAAACTTCTGTTTAAAACCATTCGGAGGGAGGGGGGTTTCAGTAATGGGCCACAATAATCAACCACATTGTATATCGACAAAATAAAATTAAGAAAAAAAAAATTAAATTAAATTAAATTTAAAAAAAAACATGCCAGGCCTTTCGGGCTGTTCTTCAATATGCCTTTATTTCACACTCACGATATCCCTGTCAGGTTGGCTGACTTCAATGCTGTTCTAGAGGAAATCACTCAAAGCCCCTGCCCTTTGGAGCCAGCACGGGTCCTTGGACTCTCACCAGAATCTCACTTGCTGGTCTTTGTCGTCTTCAGACATGTGACCTTCAGGCTTTCTGACACCTGTTTACCTTGACCTCTAACACTAATTTATTTGTCTTTATTTTTAAATTTACATGTCTTTTGATTGGCTCTGATGTTCAGAGTGAATAGATGTCTGAAGTCTCTAAGAAGCTATTCCGATCCCATGGTTTTGGGAGTGTGGTTGCCCAGACCACCAGTATGTGCCAAGCCCCTGACCTCTGACCTGACTCACTAGAGTTAAACAATGCCAAGCCTACTCTGGTGTTAGTTGATGGTGCCTGATCTGTCAGCCACCATCTCTCTGATTCTCCTTCCTGGAGAAAGTAGTTTCATAGGACTACTGGCTGCCTGATGCACAACGTTTTAATGGTATCTTCTAGGGCACAGCATTCAACTTTCCTTTTATCTAAACCTGATTTTATGAAATTCTGTACTGCAGTTTCCAAAAAACAGAAGTAGAGTCCACCTTAAACTTCAATTTAAATTTTGTACTGTTAATAAGTGTGTTTTACTTAAAGCATTTGAAAGGCCAATAATGAGATGTTATCTATCTGTCATTGTGCTGTGGCACCCATGGTTCTGAAACAGCATGCTATGAGACTATCAATAGGGAATTTCTCCACCTATTCATTAAAGATTGCTCCCCCATTCTTCCTGAGTGTTAAACTGTACCAGTGAAAAATAGAACCAACCACTGCAGCCAGCAGGCCGAAGTTTTGAGGCTGAAACAGAAGTTGGACTTCAAGATAAATTTAGGAAAATGGTTGAGATGCTCATATCACTCAAGATGGTGTGGCTTCTTCCTGTCTATCAGAAAATAAATAAAACCCTTTCTTTTTAGGGACCAACTCTAATATCAACGTCCCTCACCAAAGCTTTATTTTTGTTATGCTCCTGGTTAAGGGACCTAAAACTTACTTGTTTGGATCAACTGCTGAAAGAACAAATATGAGAATGATGACATCAAGACTGTCCCTGGGCACTGGGTAACTTTGATCTTCATCACACAGATCGTGAACAAAGGCAAAACACCGAGTAGGATCATATTCTGAATTTGTCTGCAGATAGTTGGAAGAGATGAATGTGTTAGAAAATGTTAACACAGCCTGGAGAGAAGCTTACCTTTCTTTAAATGTAACTGCTGCTACTTCCCACAGAGGAATACATTTCTAATCATTATAGCATATGTTTTTCCAGTGGGGATTCAAAAGGTAAGAATCAGGAACAACCCAGGGAAGATCCTGTGGAATTTTAAGATGGAACATTCCAGATTCCCTTTTTATTCTTTATTCTGGTGTACTTTCTGCATTTCTCATGCATGAAGTCATATCTGAGGATTGGAAAATGATCAGGGAAATAAGTGACCAACAGGGAAAAGAAAAACCTCATCAAGAGAGAGAGAAAGCATATTTTAAAAAGCATGATTTAAAACAACTCCCACTATAGAATATTACAAAGACCAAAGAATTCTCCAAGAAAATCTACTTCTCTAGATGTAGAAAATTTAACCTATAATTTGTTATCATAATATTAAGTGAAGATGCCTCAATATTCATCTGATTTTCATCACAAGAATAACTAATTCCAGAAAGACAGAACTACCAATTCCTGAGCTCCTGTGCTAGGAGCATTATACATGATCCTAACAAACACATTTTAGGGCATCTTCCCTATCTATATCCTTTTTCTCAAAAAATGTTCCTCATAGGCCTATTTCAACAAGGCAAGTAGATTTATCAGCTGGGCTGAGTCAACTAGACCCTTTCCAGGGACTCTGGAACTGGGACACAGTCATTCTGGTGAGATTCCATGAACACCTGAACAAGGTGGACTTGTAAGGGACTGGAAGGGGCAAGCGCATTGGGATCATGTGCAAAACCAGGAAAAACTCACTAGAGAAAGCTGGTCTGCAAAGAGAAAAGCAAAACAAAACAACAACAAAAACCACAAAAGGGCAATGAGAGATAAGACACCATAAACTCAAGGAAGGTGTTGTGATAGAAGGATGGGGCAGTGATACCTCCCAGCCAGCCAGCTTGCCTTGGTAACTGACACCTTTTCAGGACAATTCCAGTCCTTCCCCAGGCCTAGGTCACACTGTGCATTCTTAGGTTCTATGACATTCCCTTTTATTGCCTAAGTTTGTCTGGCTGTTTCTGTTACTTGTAACTCAAAGAAGCCTGACTGAATCATCTCATTTCAATCCTTAAAATCTAAATTTGGAGAGGTCAAGAAACCTGCCCAGGGGCCGGCCTGTGGCTCACTTGGGAGAGCGTGGTGCTGACACCACCAAGTCAAGGGTTAAGATCCCCAAACTGGTCATCTTTAAAAAAAAAAAAAAAAGAAACCTGCCCAAAGTTCCACAGTGGGTAAGTGGCAAATCCAGTATTCATGCCTGACTCTTTACTCCAGGCTGGTTCAGTAAATCTTCTAATTTTAGACCACAATACAATAAGAATATCTCTAGTGACCTTGATTTTTAGGAGATCCTTTTCCCACTAACCAGAAGATTACTGATAGGCCGTACTGGCCAGCTGCCAAATCAAAAAAACAAATCAAAATGAAAGAAAAAGAAAAAAAAAAAAAAGAAAGAAAAGAAAATTACCGATATGAGCCATAGCACTTACCTGGACCAGTTCTATAGCTGTAGAAGAAAAATCACAACAATAAACAAAAAGTCCTGGGTCACTGAAATGGCAGAAAAAAGAGCAGAGCAATTAGAATACAAATCAGACTATGTTTATTCTCTTCTTTGGGTAGCAGAGTTGAAACATCAAAGGACAAAGAATACCATTCATTCAAAGAAACCGCACCTATCAGTCAAAATACATTTCATTTGGATTATGTTTTTTTTTAAAAAATTTATATCCTGTTTTAGGACCTGAGGATATGGCTAATATTAAGTTTATCAAACAATCAACAAGTTTCAAAACAAGGTCTCCTCTTTCTCCACCTACACAAATACTTTCCCTTCAAATAAGTCTTGCCTTATGGCACCATGAAAATTACTGTACTTTCTCTCTGAGCTACCTCCTCGGCACTTTCTCCATGCCACGAACACATCTGTACCTGTTTGCCAGGCTGCCTCCTACCATAGGGTGAGTGCCATGACAACAGAGATTATATCTTTCATTTATTAGTTCACCAAATATTCACTGAGGGTCTGCTATGTGTTGGATATTATCCTAGAAGCTGGGGAGACAAAGATGAACATGACAAAACTCCTGTGCTTGTTTTTGTTATCCCTAATGTCTTGCACAAGTCTTAGCACAAAGTAGCAACACAAAAAATGTTAAATTGATATTAATAACGACCAAAATTGCTTTCATGAAACATACTTTATATTTATTCTGAAGATATCAAAATACAAAACAACTGTAATTCCAGAATTCTTTCTGTTGAGCTGGGGGGGAATAAAAGGGGGTGGGAAGGTTATGTGTGTGTTTTGAGAAACAACAGCCCAGAGCTTTTCTGTACTGTTTGCCTCATTATTTGAGTCAGTTCTTGAGATTTTAGGGAGCACGTGATACCTCCAGCTTCTCAAAGGCTCAGGTTCTGCTTCAACTTCTGGGAGGTACAATCAAGAATAATAAGCCAATATGGTAGTCACTAGCTACATGTGGTTATTCAAATTAAAACTGAAAGTTCAGTTCCTCAGCCTCTTTAGACGTATTTCACATGTGGCCAGTGACTACCCTAAAGGATCGTGAAGATAAAAAACATTTTGGGGGCAGGAAAAAAAAACATTTTCTTCACTGCAGAAAGTTCTATTGTATAGCACAGCTCTAGAGAACAGGGGCCATGCCTTTCCCCTGTCAGCCAGGCAGCTGCACGTGTGGAGTAGCCATTGTGATCATGTGCTAAATTCTAACAGACCCAGCTTCTGCCCTCCCAAAGGTTACGATCTAAATAAGAGACTAAGGGGTTGGCTGGTTAGCTCAATTGGTTAGAGCACGGTGTTGATTAACACCAAGGTCAAGGGTTTAGAGCCCCATACCAACAGAAAAGGTCATCAACACTATGTTCAAATATACACACAGAAAAAACATTAGAAAGACATACAAAACATTGTGTTAACAGTGGTTAATTTTGGATGGTGGGTAATGCACTGGCAAGGTGGTGTTTTGTTTTTTGAGCTTGTCTTTACTTACCAAGTTTTCTACTTAACACATATAACAAATATGGCAGAGTTACAAGGAAAAAGCACATAGAAAAAACTGCATGAATCAGGAGTCCTTCACTGGGCTTCAAGGATAGAATTGTATTTCAAAATAGTTGGTTTTCCTCTATTTTACTTCATATACTTAAAAAAAATAAATTAGTCTGAGACAATTCTATATACAGAATGTAGATTAGTGGTTGGCAAGGGTAGGGGGTAAGGTAAGTTGGGAAATGGGAAATGACTGCTATTGGGGATGGGGCTTCTTTTTGGGGTGATGAAAATGTTCTAAAGTTGATTGTAGTGATGGCTGCGCGACTCTGAATATACTTAAAACCACTGAATTGCACACTTTAAATTATATCTCAACAAAGCTGTTATATATAAAAACAAAACAAAACACATTAGCCTGAGAAGGTATCCAAGGCTTTACCAGACACTGCATTAAGAAACAATGTTAAGAATATCTGACAGAAAGTGGGCATTAAAGTAACATAAGAAATGCAAAGGGCTAGGACCGGCCTGTGGCTCACTCGGGAGAGTGTGGCGCTGGGAGCGCCAAGGCTGCGGGTTCGGATCCCATATAGGGATGGCTGGTTAGCTCACTGGGTGAGCGTGGTGCTGATAACACCAAGTCAAGGGTTAACATCCCCTTACTGGTCATCTTTAAAAAAAAAAAAAAAAAAAGAAATGCAAAGGGCTGCCAGGTTGGCTTGGTTGGTTAGGACACAGCCTTGTAAGACCAAGATCAAAGGTTCAGATCCCTGTGCTGGCCAACTGCCTCCCACCCCTCCCCCAAAATCCATCTTTTGAAAAAGAGAGGGGGAAAAACAACAACAAAAACAAACAAAAGAAACATAAAAAAGGCTACAAAGACTGCAGAGTACAAATATAGTTGCACTGTATTAAATAGGGAAGTTTTCCAGGTGCTTCTGAACTAACATTTGAGGAAGCACAGTCTAGTAGAAATGGAGGAAAACATTTTGGGAAGGTACAGAGACAGGGAAAGACATGCAGTATGACCAACTCATTGAGGGATAAGCAACAAGACATATTTCAGAGGGCGTAACCTTGTACAGTATAGATTTTGAAAACTATGTAGAACAATATAAACCTAATTCACAGGCAGTAGAAAGCCTATGTCAGTTCTAAACAAGGGAATCACATGAATGAGTGGGTTCTAGCAAGACATAACACAGTGATATTACTTAGATGACACAAGCAGGCTGTGATGAAGATGCCATCCCCATTCTTTTTTACATTCTGATGACACTGATGACTGATGGCCATAACTTTTGGAGGGAAGCCCATTTTAAGTGGGTTCCTGTGTGTCATCAAGAGTAGAACAGTCTCAGGCCGAGCCCGTGGCGCACTCGGGAGAGTGCGGCGCTGGGAGCGGGGCGACGCTCCCGCCGCGGGTTCGGATCCTATATAGGAATGGCCTGTGCATTCACTGGCTGAGTACCGGTTATGAAAAAGACAAAAAAAAAAAAAAAAAAAAGAGTAGAACAGTCTCTTCTCTTTATTGTAAGCTACCGTAACTTGCCAGATTGTCTTATAAATTTCTAACAAATAATACATATTTGTAATGAGGTCAATGTCTCACTGAATCCTGTTGATAAGTACTATGGGCTAAACTGACAAAATTATTTATTTATATGCAACCTTTTAGAAACAGTGGGTTCAATGGAGAATATGAAACTACAATGTCATTTTCAAGAGTGGCCTGAAAATAGGTGTGCTATAATAAGTATATTTGGTGTTTGTCAGTGGTGCCAGGCACAGAGCTCCTAAAACCCTAGGAATTTCCTGAGTATTAGGAATGTCTTGTCATTCATAATGAGCCCCTTCAGGATCAAACTGAGTTTATATTAATGAGGTAACTTGGGGTGGGGCCCCTAGACAGCCTCAGGATGAGGTCAACAACAGAAAGACCAACTGATTAGAGGGTTGAAACTTTCAGCCCCATCTACCAACCTCCTGGAAGGGGTTGGAGGATACAAATTAGACTATATAAAATTCCTGATGAGCTTCCAGGTTGGTGAATACATCCATGTGCTGGGAAGGCTGTGCACACCAACTCCACGGGGACAGAATCTCCCGATCTTGGGACCCTTCTGGATCTCACCTTATCTATATACCTCTTCATCTGTATCCATTATAATAAACAGGTAAATGTAGGCAAAATGTTTCCCTGAGTTCTGTGAGCCATTCTAGGAAATTATCCAGAGGAGGGAATCACAGACCCTGGATTTATAGCCCATAGGTCAGAAGTACAGAGCCCCAGATTTGTAACTAGCATCTGAAGTCAGGACAGTCTTGTGGGATTGAGCCCTTAACTTGTGGGATCTGATGTTAAAATCCAGGTAGTGTCAGAATTGAATTGCAGGATACTGAGCTAGTGGAGAATTGGTAGGTGTGGGGAAAAAAACCCTGCATTATCTGGTGTCAGGAGTGTTCTGCGTGAGAGTGTACAGAAACTGTATTTTCACCAGAAGAGGAGACACTTTCATGCATGTCAGCTTTCTCAACTCTACCATGGGGGTAATGACAGCCTAGCCACCGACTGTTCCTCAGAGAGATCACAAGCAGAGAAATCAAACGTGTTTTAAGCACCTTAGACGGAGGCACTATATATTAACACTGTAACAGGTTTTCTTTTTTCTTTTTGGCAGCTGGCTGGTAGAGGGATTGAACCCTGGACTTTGGTGTTATCAGAACCACACACTTTCATCAACTGAGCTAAATGGCCAGCCCCTAACAGGTTTTAAATGTAATTTCGCTGTTGAAGAAGGTAACTTATACATAAAAGTAAACTAACAACCCATACATGGATAATGTGGAAATCTAAATCCCCTGTAATCCATGCTTCCTGATAACCACTGTTTATAGTCTGATGCAGCAAGAGTTTTGAAAAACAACAAACCTTCACTTTTCTCCTTTTTTGCTATAATATAGTTAAACCATACAACATACTTACTTGTTAGTTTGTAAAATTGGGAAGACTGTGTTTCCCACACCACAACCAACCTGCAGATAAAAATGAACTATTAACCACAGAATTTTCCAAAGAATTAATTCCCTGAAGCCATGGAAATAATTAACAATCAACAACAAATATCTGGACTGAACAAGTGGCAAAAACAAGAACGATGGGCTGGCCCCGTGGCTCACTCGGGAGAGTGCGGCACTGGTAGCGCCAAGGCCACAGGTTCGGATCCTATATAGTGATGGCCAGTGCGCTCACTGGCTGAGCGTGGTGCTGACCACACTGTGCCAAGGGTTGCGATCCCCTTACCAGTCAAAAAAAAAAAAAAAAAAAAACAACAACGATAATGACAATGACAATAACCTTGCCTAATTTTATTAGGGAAGCTGTAGTGACCAGAAGTAAATAGCACCCATGATATTTCCTGATCTGACCTCAGGAACCCTTAAAGAGGTAGCCATAAAAAACAAGAACATGGACTTTTGTTAACAGATAGGAGATGGTTTAGAAAAAAGGGCATGGGTTGCTTTTACTTTTTGAGTTTTGTCAAATGGCCCTCTAATGAGATATTTTCTTACTGAGCTCCATTATATCATTATTAGAAAACTGTGTCTAATAGACTGGGCTGAAAAATTTATGAAAGGGGGACAATGGCAACCTAGATTTAACACTGTGTGTAGTAATAAAAACAGTGACCAGGCTTAATGATGTGCCAGACATTGTTCTTAGCAGTTTTACATACATTGTCCCAGCCTTCATAACAACTATGAAGCTGAGAGGCAGTAGTTCCACCGCTTGGGGAAGGTAAGGGACATGTCCAAGATCATGCCTTAGGACTCTATCCCAAGGCTAACCAACTCCAGAAATCAGCTTCCAGTGGAGTGCGTAGTCCTCATTTGTGAATTTACATCATGGTACCCACGTAGACATTTTGCCAAGTCTAGCCTCTGCAACAACATCCAGCTAAGAGGATAAGAATTCTCCCTAGCCTGAGATGCAAGCACAATCCCAACTACCCTCTCCATTTTTACGACCGTGTTAGAAGTAACAAGTTGTCTTGTGACCTGGGACTTTTTTCCAGAGGGATAGCACTACCATCTTGAGCTCTTTTACCTGTATGAGACAGTGACATGTGGCAGGTACAGCATGATGCTATATAACCTTTGGAAGTGATATGGTGTTTCCAGATAGTACCTCTGTTCATCTAACCTTTGTCTGCCATGACCACCAAATACCTGGTCTACACGTAGGGCATTTCAATTGTTCAAGAATGGAGGTGATTCCAGGCCAATATAAGGGTCAAGTGTAGTTAGCTTCATCAGACAGAACTCACTTTTATGGTCAGCCTCTCTGTGCTACCCCATGTACACAACATGACAGATTCACTAATTCCACTACCAGGACAATAAAAGGAGGTTACCTCGAGTATTCGGTAGGTGGCTGAGGATCCAGGAAATTCATCAGTACATATTTCCAGGTGACCGAGTTTCTGAGTTACATTCTCCTCCACAGGAGGTGTCTGTGTTTTATGTTCCAGGCTGTTCAAAGAACACTTGTGCTGTTCTTCTATTATTAAACCAGGTCCATTCTCACTGCTTCCACATTCAGGTATTTCACTCCTCTTGTTCTCCAAGAACAAATCCTTTAAATGACTTTGGTTTTGGCTAGGTGCCAACTCAGGGAATTCAGTAAAAAGCCAATGTCTATCTTTGAAAAACCCATTTTCATGGATTTTATAGAAGTCATTCCAGTATTTGTGGGCATTGATCTCATAATCAACTGCAAATATGTAAGAAAGAATTTTAAGAACCAGATCTCAAATATATTTATATCTAATGTCAATTATCCTACTTCACCAGATGTCACTTTTTAAATGTCACTTTTATACTATAAGTATCCTCAAGTAGAGTCATAGTCTCAGAGCCGAAGGCACTTCCAAGATCATTAAGTTCCACCACCTATCATTATACCTGAATCTCCCCTATTTGTCATTCCCAGGGAGTGTAACTTTTGCTTGAATCATTGGTCAGGAACTTACTACCTATCAACTCTCCTCCCTTATCTTTGGATGGCTTTTAACTATTAGAAAATTCTAACACTTAAACAAAAATCTGTCTAATTACTTCTAGTCAAAAAAGGTCCTACTATTATTCCTCAGGGCCATACAGAACAACCCTTTTGGATTTGAGGTCAGTTGTTTTTCCTCTTTAAATCTTCTCCTTTACAAGATAAATGTCCCACTTCCCATGTAAACTAGTTACCATCCAGGCAGCTCTTCTTTAAGTATGCTCCTCTGACTGTGGTTATTTAGAGTGTAGAGCCCAGAAATGAATTCAATATTACTAATAAATACTACAAATGGAAACAAATGAAAGAAAACCTAAAAAACTGGATTTTAGTTGCACCACTGCTACCACTAACTGCTTACCTCTGTGCAAAGCACTTAATGTCCTGCGGTCTAAGTTTCTTTAACTGTAAAAAGAGGATCTTGGACTACATGATTTTCAAAATCCCTTTCAACTCTAACTTGCTTTGATATAGTTTCTGTCGAACTACACAGGGTAAACTTTGTAACTTAATCTTTTCACAGATTTGTACAGAAATCTTTCAGTGGGTGGGTGCTACTCTCAAATTTCTAGTCCTATCCTCAATTATCTGGACCAACCAGTCCTAGTTCTAGTCTCCAGGGATATTTTAAGGTGAAATCATCTACCTCTAGAGGTGGGGCCTCTTTTCTTTGCCCAGATTGATCTCTACTCTGCTTCACTCATCTTTTCTTGGCAGAAATCCTCATACCCATCACACTCATCGTACCAGGAAAAGACACGTAATCACCAATCATTGGCCCCCTCTCCCAACAACGTTTAGAATCTCATCACTTGAATCTATCTTCAATGGCAACATCTCAAGCAACGTGTCAGTCACGCAGACGGTACAGCCTCTAAGATGATCACATGACCACACGATTGCTTTATCAATATAGGTCTAATCAGCATAATTAAAAATTCAATAGAAAAATAAAAAATTAAAGAACAAAAATTCAGCCATTAGAAAATAATAAAGACAAAGTTACCCTTCCTCAAATGAAAACCACCACGAAAAAATCCACAACTCAAAGTAGCCTCTATGCCCTGACAGGACTCTGCTCAAATGCAGCCGTTTTCTTCGTTACTCATCCCCTCCCGCTGCCGTTGGACTCGCGTTCTCAGGCCGGTACCGCGGCTTTTGGCGGCCGAGGTTGTCCGGCCTCTCCGGGCGGCGCGTCCGGCAGTCCGCTGGCTGCGGGACCGCCGAGGGCCCAGCTGAGCGCACCTTGTTTCTCCGGGCACACCCGCTGGGTGCTGTTCTCCTGGACCTTCCTTTCCGCCGCCGCGGCCTGCTCTTCCGACCACTCCACGTTGTCCCTGAGGAAACCAAACGGGCAGCTTAGGGACCTCACGTGCCAGATGCGCCTAGGGGGAGTGGCTGGCCCGGGAGCGCCTGTCCCCGGGAAGACAGCGCCTCAGGTAGGGCAGCGGGACCCGTGGCCGGCGGCCAGGGGCTCCTCGGAGCGTTCCGGGGCAACAGGACAGGAGGCAAACCGCAAGCCGGGCGAGGGGCAGGGCGGTTACCAGGCGTTGTGGTGGAAGACGCGCGCCGGATCGCTCAGGAGCCGGCTCCCGAACTGCGGCCTCTTTCCGCCGAAGGCCGCGGGCCCGCCTTCAGGGTGGGCGCCGGCCATGACTCCGGAGCCGGCAACACCCTCCTCTCCGTGACGCCGGGGCGTCCTGCTGGCCACGCCCGCTTCCGGAGGGCGGGAAAAGACGGAGCTGGGGCGGCGCTGAGCCCCGCTGGGTGTGGCTGCCCCTGAGCTGGGAAAGGGGGTCTCTGCGGGGAGGGGCCCGAGGGTGGCGTTTCTCTCCGGACTTGATTGTCCCCGAGGAGGCGCTGGCGGACGTGCAGGCTGGGAGACGTTCCGCCGGAGCTCCAGGTGAACGCCGCGGTCCTCTAACAGGTTCCTCAGTTTCCCTCAAGAAGTAAGACAGAAAAAAACCTTGAGTCACTTCGGTTGAGGGTCCCACCGTGGAGCTGATGGCCAGAAGGATTTAAGAAGGCAGCCGGCGGCGGGAGGAAACAGGGAATTCCCAGCTTCTCCAGTCAGCTCTTCATAGTGCGGGAGGAGAGGGTGTCGCGGGAGGGGGCGTGAAGTGAACTCCGAGAAGCAGAGACGAGCCCGTCCAGCCAGACGGAGCACCCAGGGACAAGTTTAAAGTTTTTTATAACCATCTACCTTTGTGAATCATCCATACCCGGGCTCGTTAGTACAATCCAGACTGTAGTACATACGAGTGCGTACGTACGGTTTGTTATATGAATACATTTTAAGCCTTACGTTTCTATTTCTATAATTACCACGGTTTGAGTCTCAGAACAATCTAGAAGGAAGCGTACTGTCAGCATAAGGTTAGTTGAGAAGACTTTCAAGACAACCGTGATGAACACCACTTGGAGGAGGAGGAGAGGGTTGATGAGGGCAGCGTTAGACACAGTGCACAGGGGACCAGGGACGGTTGATTCCAGTAAGTAAAACTGAGGGGAGCCATGAGCGACTCCATACTTTCCCAAGGAGGAAATGGGAACAAGTTCTAAACCCTCTCTAATCACGAAGAAAAACGTGCGAGTTATTAAAACGATAGTAAAGAACTTGTACTTTATTTGAAGACAAAATACTTTTGCCCTTCTCATGGTCTTGTGAAACATTTTGAACCAAAAGCTATTTTCCAAAACAAGTACAAGGATTTCTATCTTTTCTCAAGGCCAGCTATTTGCAGATAGGGTGGTTGATTTCATATTTATTTTTGGCATATTGTCCTCTCCTCTAGGGGCTTTTTTCTCCCCTCAGCAAAAGCTGTTAGTGTTCCCAATCAGCAGTCCCACTGCATATTTTCTTGGAGAGAGTTAACTGTCTTCACTTGAAGTTACTATGTTAGGGCCGGGCCCGCGGCTCACTTGGGAGACTGTGGTGCCGATAACCCCAAGGCCACGGGTTCGGATCCCTACTTAGGGATGGCGGGTTAGCTCACTTGGGAGAGCTGGTGCTGACACCACCAAGTCAAGGGTTATGATCCCCTTACCGTCATCTTTAAAAAAAAAGTTACTGTATGAGTTCCAATAATTAGAGCCATTTAAAATGTCAACAGCTTGGGTCCTTTTTGTGAGATCAGCTGAAGTATCCTAAACTTAATTTCATACAACTATCTTTGGTTGGCCTATACAACTCATTTTTCTCCATCTTTTGAAGCATCTAAAATAATTTTTCAGAAGAAATTTGGAAGACATGGCTGCGAGTTGTCTTTGGTATCAGCCTTTATACTGGACTGTAACTTCAGAGAACACTGTTTCAGAGGAGCTAAGGATCTCTCTGGTGGTAAGAACTCTTCCAGCTCACTGGGCAGCATGGGTTCAAAGCTTGTAAAGGTTAAGAACTCTCTGAACTATTGCCTTGAGTGTTAGCTGAGGATAAAGGTAGTTAATTGTTTCATGCTTTTCTTTCAGTTCCAATCAGTGGGAATTCTGGACTGTTTAAGCATGTGCTCTGGAACTGAAGAGCTGGGGAAAGGTTCCTGGTGTCCTAATTTGCTCTCCCTAAGGTTTCACAAAACCTAGACAGCCTTTGTAGCAGCCTAGATAATTGGATAATTGTATAAGCTAGCTTAACAACTTTAATATTAAAAGCTTGTGTGTTTTTTTCTTATTGCAAAATAAATATATGTTTATTGTAGAATATTTAGAAGATATAGATAAAAGAAAATACCACTTCCGGGGCCGGCCCGTGGCTCACTCAGGAGACTGTGGTGCTGATAACACCAAGGCCACGGGTTCGGATCCCATATAGGGATGGCCGGTGCGCTCACTGGGTGAGCATGGTGCTGACAACACCAAGTCAAGGGTTAAGATCCCCTTCCGGTCTTATTTAAAAAAAAAAAAAAAAACAAAAACCACTTCCAAGCATTTATTTAACCCATTAACACCTTGGTTTATATACTCCCAGTCTTTTTTTTCTAATTTATTTATATAAATAACTTTAAGTTAAAATAGTTTCAGAACAAACTGCCCCTTGCATGCTGGTTTTATTATTATTATTTTGTTGTTGTTGGTTTTTTATGGGTTCATTGAAGTATAATTTACATACAACTAAATTCATCCATTGTAAGTGTACAGTCCCGTAAGTTTTCATAAAAATCTATATTTGTGCAACTACTGTCATAATCAAGCTTAGAACACCACCATGCCTCTTAGCAGTTGTAGCCTGCTTTTTAACTTAATAATAGCTTGGGAGCATTATTCCTTTGAAATATTCTTTTACAGCATCATTTCAATGACCCTCTGTTTTGTATAGCTAAATCATGATTTATTGGACATTTAGGCTACTTTAAGTTTTTTACTATTAAAGATTCAACATGATAAACATCCTTGTAATGAAATAATTTTTGACATCTTTAGGATTAATTTCTAGAAGCGGAATTGCTGAGTCATTGGTTATAATTAGCTCCATTACTAAGCTCTGTGACATCAGGACATTTTATCTATTCACTGTTATATATCCAGGTCCTAGAAGAGGGTCCAGCATACTGTATACAACTCAGTAAATAGGTGGTGAATGAATGGGTGGATACCTCTTGCTGTACTGTATTCCAGAAGAGAGGTGCCAATTTATACTGTCATCAACAGTGTGTGACAATTTAATAGAAAGAACGTATTGCTTATGTTTTAGAATGTATTGCTTATGTTTTAGACCTTCCAGGACAGATTTACTTAAAAATATTCTGTCAATGTTATCTGATCAATGTTATCCCATTGATCCAAAGAAATATTCCAGGAATTCTAATATTTTGGCATCCAAATTACATCTCCTAGATTCCCTCTTACCCCCACAGCCATTCAAAAAAGTCTCTTGTCAACCCATGAATCTTGTTTTTTGTGTGTGTGTGTGTGTCTTTTTTGTGACCGGCCGGACCGCGCTCAGGCCAGTCCTATATAGGATCTGAACCCGCGGCGGGAGCGCTACTGCACTCCCAGCGCCACACTCTCCCGAGTGCGCCACGGGGGTCGGCTAAATCTTGTTTTTTGATTAGAAAATATGGTTACTTATCTATAAGGTTAGTTCTCTTCTCCAACATTGTAACTTTATAAAGAATAGCAAATATATTTGGACTCTTTTGAATATTCAAGGTAACACTCACAAAATTACTTCAAGGCTATTTCAGTAAATAATTTTGGGGGACTTCACTATCTACATTGCTTTTTCCTGGTACTTTATAATTATACATTATAAACCAGTGTCCTCATCAATTTTGAATATATCTTTTCCATTTTCTGGATCATATTTTTCTAGAATGATGATTTAAAAAGCATTTGCTCTATATATTGATTGTGGTGGATTTAGCCACACACCTGCAAGCCAGTCTCTTGGATAACTCTTACAGATAGTTGATGTCATCCCTTACATTTTTAGATTATAATTGACACAGGAAATAAAACACTTTACCACACTGACAGTAAATCAAAAGGTAATATAGATTTAATCTTGGTAGATATAAATTTCCTGTGTCCAAAAGTAGTGGTCTGTCTCTCTGTGGTCAAGCCTCAAAAACCACAGAAAAATGCCTTAAGAACTCCAGGAGTGGAGCTAGGAAGAATAAAAATGTAATGGATGATATACGCTTAAAGATGATTAAAATAGTAAATTGCCATAATAAAAAATTACATCCTGCCCTGGCCAGCCACCAAAAAAAAAAAAAAAAAAAGAAAAGAAAAGAAAAGAAAAAGAAAAAAAAATTACAAATGCCCTTAAACTTGTAATATAGTTATATGTGTGTTCTTTTATTAAATGCATTAGCCAACAACAACAACAACAAATGTGATGGATGAGATCAGCTCTTTGTAAAAGTGATCCAAGTGCAGGTGTGTGGCTGAGGAGTCTTGGGAACGCACAAATTTAATCAAGGTTTCCTGGGGGCTGGTGGCCTTATTCTCCGAAACTGAACAGTCATTGTCATCCCGTCTCTGGCCTCTGTCATGAACAATCAAAAACCTAATCCTGTTTATAGTCATGCTTATTGCTTGGAGGGTTAGGAGCTCAGAATGCCAGCTTTCCTGGTTCCTGCTGATGCTCAGGCAATTTTAAGCCATGTGGGGGCAGCAGAGTGCTGCTGGTTGCTAAAGGAACTAACAGCACAGTGTCTACTTACTAGTAGACACTAGGGAAACCATTTTATGACTTAAACTTTTTTACTGGTCAGAATACAAAAGATGTCAAAATTTCCAGTTGCTAAGAATGTACTAGACAAGATCAAGAAACCATAATTTTGATAACTATGAAAAAGTAGTTTGCGATGAGCTGTTTAGAAAATGTAGAAATTTCATTGTTGAAACCCTTTGAAACCTTTCCGTTTTCTTTTTCTTCCTGTCTCTGGGTCACATTCACTGATATCCGATGAGGAAGAGAATCCAGAGTTGTAGAAGGAATTTCTACTCATGTGAGCATCATATAGCCTTAAGTCCTTAGGAGAAAGTAATTCTTGGCAAACATTCCAGGACCATGTATAAGTAGAAAAGGTGTCATAAAAAGACTCATTTTTAGTTTCTATCCCAATCAGATCCCCTCGGATCTTCCGCCAAAGGTTTAGCATTTCTTTCCGGTGCTCAAGGGCAATTCCTAAATGATAGGTATCTGTTGCTCTCTTCACCTGCAGTAAGAGAGCAGAAGCTTACTATAGTTATCTTAAAATATCTTTGATTTGTGGACCACAATTATAGATGTCCCAAGAGTTATGTTCCCAGGCTACTTTAAAGGCACTGAGTCTATACCTGTGTAGTGCCTCTTGAGGACATGTGACCTAGGAATTGATGGACAATCAAATGTATTACTTGGAAATAATGAGATAGGAAATTTTATAAGAATATTAGAAAGAAAATTGAAAATACAGGAGGTACCCGGTTAGCTCAGTTGGTTAGAGTGTGGTGTTGTAACACCAAAGTCGAAGTATTAGGTTCCTGTACCAGCCAAAATCCCCAGGACACAGCCATTTTGATGGAGCAGATGGTGTTTGGTTTTGAACATGTTGAGTTTGATATGCTATGAGACATAGAATAGAGGTAGAAATGTTAGTCAAGTGGTCAGTGAGATAAGATAGAAGTACAGGAAAGAAGTCTAGGCTAGTGGCAGATTTAAGAGTTAACAGTACATAGGTGGCAGCTGAACCAAGGAGGGTGGATTGAGATAGCCTATAGAATACTTGCCCTACCTGTTCTTTCACCTAATGCAGAGAGCCCCAATGTTCTGCTGTGACTGGGTTATGGGAATGCCAAACTACTGATCTTCTGAAGCTTCTTATCTGTTGGGGCAGCTGGTGCCCTAGGGCTGGAGGTCTGGCTATAAGCTGCCTCCATTTACTCTAGTGTGAATATGTGCCAAATGAGACAGAATTTGGGAGTTCACTCCTTTGTGTTCTTGTGGTATGGAGTATTGAACACCTGTAGTTCCATTTTTCCCAATGTATTACTACTGCTCATTTCCTTCTCCATGTCTTCCCTCTTCACTCCAAACTTATTGAGCGTAGGAGCTGTGATTTTTTTTCTCTGGGGTATCTCCTCATCTCAGAACTCCTGGAAAAATATTTACTGAACAAATGAATGAATGAGTGTATACAATAAGAGCAGTAGGACAAGACTAGAAAACTAGGACATATCAATACTTAAGGGATGAACAGTCAAGAAAAAGAAGAGAGAGGAAACGATACAGCTACAAGAACTGAAGATGCAGCATTATAGAGGCCAAGGATGTAGAAGTGTCAAGGAGACCTTGATCATAGGTATCAAATGCAGAAGGGAGGTGGCATAAAATAAATAACAACCTAGTCTATCTCCGTGGGATACAAAAGTTGCTAAGAAGTCAGGGCAAAAAGTAGACAAGCAGCACAGAGTTATGGTTAAAAGTGTGTGTTCTGGGGCTGGCCGGTTAGCTCAGTTGGTTGTAAAACGAAAGTCAAAAGTTTGGATCCCTGTACCTGGCCAGGTGCCAAACCCCCCCACCAAAAAACAAAAAAACCCCAACCAACCAAACAAAAAACAAACCAGAAACCAAAAACAGTGTCATTAAAGCACTCTATGGTTTTTTTTTTTTTTAAAGTGTGTATTCTGGAGCCTTGCTGCTCTTGTTTATACTCCTTGATCTATTATTTCCTAGCTGTGTGCCTTTGGGCAAATCATTTAACTTCTCTGTGCATATCTGTAAAATGACAAGGAATGAAAATATTGCCTATCTCCAAGGGTGGTTGTGATAATCAAATGAATATGTACTTGTAGAGTACTTGAGCACAGTGCCTGTCACTTAAGTAGCACACTTAAGCTATTATTATTTAGCTTTTAGCTGCTATAATAAAGAGGCTTTCACTCGCCATGACTCCCTGAGTACATCACTCACTGTGATTGGCAGTTTCCTACCTTAATTAGTTTTCTGTTCCCAGAATCAAACAAATGAATGTCCCAGAAATGATGCTGGGTATAGCTACACAGGTGATTAGCAGGATGAATCATAACACTAATATTTGAATCCTTTTGATTATGCAGCAAGAAATGTTGTGATTATAATGGGTGAAAATGAGAAGTGATCTTATCTCATTTTAAAGAAATAGAGCAGATAAAAGTTCTCTTGGTTTTATGGTGTAGGATTGAAGCAGAAAATATTTTTGTCACTGCTATCTGGGAAGGCATTTAACAATGAATACTCACGTGTGGTTTAATAGCAGCTGCATCAATCACTGTCCAAGTCTGCTTTTTCTTGAGTATTTGATCAATGGCGAAGATGTCATTTGAATAACCTGAGGCAGGGTCAATAGGCTTTATATTGGCGGCCTTTATGCACATTAAAAAAAAAGAAGATTGGTAATATGTTTTAATTTGAATTATACAACAGACATAATAAACAGAAGTATATTTTGTTATGAAAGGATTTGTATATGATTTATAAGGTTATTGCTAAACGATTTGTCAGTTGTTTTAGATCATCTAGCATAGTGCCATGTGTAAATGGACATTTAGTAAATTCTCTCAATAACGATGAAACCTACTCATAACAGAAGTATAGACCAGATGGTTTATGTGTGGAATGGAGAGCCAACTCCATCATGACCCAAACTTCCCAAGCCATCACAAAACACCAAAAATGAATGTACCCTCCACAGAGCACAACCTCTGTTACTTACAAACTTTTCACTGGGAACCAGCCATCTGTTTTCCCTGTTCTTGGGCTGCTGAACAATGCTGGTGGAAATCATGTAAATAAGCTGAACGCTTTTTTTGAAAATGCATGTTACCTAATCTCATCCAGGCCCTCAGCACTGCTCAATGTTCCTTTTCTTCATTCGCAGCTAACTCTATTACAGTCAATTATAGTGGCTGCTGGAAAACAGTACCTTCAGATTCCCTCGGCTGAAGATCTTGTCTTTTTAAAGCTACCTAATATAAATTCTCTTGGGGCAGGCCCATGGCTCACTTGGGAGAGTGTGGTGCTGATAACACCAAGGCGATGGGGTTCGGATCCCTATAATAGGGATGGCCGGTTTGCTCACTTGGGAGAGCGTGGTGCTGACACCACCAAGTCAAAGGTTAAGATCCCCTTACCAGTCATCTCTAAAAAATAAAAATTTTTAAAAAATGGATTCTCTTAACTCTTCTTTCCACCTTATGATTTCTCCTTTATTCTGTTTATCCTTTTTTCTTTCTTCCTCTTTCCCTCTTATATGTGAGAGTTTTCCTGATTTCAAAGGCCAGAGTCTCCCCTTGTATTCTTTTATTACTTTTATCCCTTCAGTTTTCTTCTCTCTAGGGCTGGCTTCATGGGCATGTGACCTGTATAGTTACATAGGGCCATGTCCTTAGGAGGGCCCTGTGTTTGGTTCTGCTGTTGCTGTCTTGAAATTCTTGATTATTTTGAGAAAGGGCCCTCCATTTTCATTTTGCACTGGGCCCTGTAAATTATGTAGCCAGTATTGCCCTCCATCTCCTACAGTTTTCTTTCCCTTGAGCAGTGATTTTCAGCCTTGGCTGCATGTTGGAACTTTAAAAAATACTGAGGCCTGGCTCCCATCCCCAGAGATATGATTTAATTGGATAGGGTTGTGGTCTGGGCTCTCCCAAGTGATTCTATTGTGCAGCTAAGACTGAGAATCACATCTCTAAGGGTCCTTCCTCCTGGCCACCAGAACTGAAACAACTTTTTTTTTTTTTTTTTTTTTTAAAGATGACCGGTAAGGGGATCTTAACCCTTGACTTGGTTAGCTAACCAGCCATCCCTATATAGGAATCCGAACCCATGGCCTTGGTGTTATCAGCACCACACTCTCCCAAGTGAGCCACGGGCCGGCCCTTGAAACAACTTTTTTATACCCTGATTCTACATCAGGCTATAGTTCCACTTCTCTTTCTTAACAATTAAATTCCTTGTAAAAGTTGATTTACTTATTTATTTTTGTTTACTTTATCAGTTTCTAGAGATGCATGATAAAACCTCCTACTGTGATTAAAGATTTGCCTATCCATTTAGCAATTATCCTTACATTTAAAAAATATATACAATGCCTTAAAAATGTCTAACGTTAATCCTTGTAATTCTAATTATTGCTTTATCATTAATTTGCTAGGTTTATATAGGTTCAGGCTATATCTTCCTTGTATTTTGTAAAAATCATTAAATAGCCTCTTTATTTTTAGTATATTTTCCTTAAAATGTACTTTTTCCATACTATATTCATAATATATATATGTAGTATATTGCTACCAGCTTATTTTGATTTGTATTTGTCTGGTACATCTTTTCCTGTCCCTTTACTTTTAAGCTTTCTGTGTCATATTTGAGGTGTGTCTACTTTAAAGAACATTTATCTGAAAATTAAAAAAAAATTGATCTTAGAATCCTTTTTTTAAAAACTTAAAAGATCTGTTGCCTGTCTTCCTTCCTTCCCTCCTTCCTTTTCTTTTCTCCTTCTTCTTCTTTTTTTTTTTTTTTCCTTTCTCCCTTTTTAATTTTGCAAAGTTTATTGGGAGCCAAATGTGAGGAACAACCTGGGAAATATCTGACAGTCAGAGAAGTGCTCCCTCCTTTCTTTCTTAAATTTTTAAATTTTTAAATTTTTGAATCCTTTTTTTTTTTTTTCCAGGTTTCTGGCAAATTTAATGCATGAGTTTCAAAAAATCAATGGTGGGGGAAAGGTGAATGAAATTAAAATGGGGTCTGGGGAAGAGGGCCATGGCCACACATAAAGAGGACAATGAGTGCCCAGGTTATGAACTGAAGCAAGGGGATTCCTTGGGTGTCACATCTCGTCCAAGCTGTAGTCGTCCTCTGGGAAGTCGCCCACCGTCACAACTGATGGTTTGACAAAGGCGCCGTACTTGGCCTGGCATTCAAAGTAGCATTTCCCATTCACACTGCCATCGTTTTTCCCTAGTGGTTCATCATAGCTGATGCCAATCCAGTAGCCGGGCTTGAAATCTGTGAGTCCTACATACATGACGGTGCCCCAGCGAGGGTAGTGCCCAGGCACCCGCCCCTCACAGCGGCTGCCCACAGAGATGGCACTGGCCTGGGCCTTCTGCTCACTGAGCCGCTGGGTGGCCTCGCCTCTTGCTGTGCCCGCTCCCCTTCCTCCTATCGGCCTAGCTAGCTGCGCTTCAGGAAGGAGCGAACTGAGTCTTGCCTCTGCTCGCACGCTTCTTGTGGGATTGTGTATTTCTCCGCCTTGGACGCATTCTCGTGTTCTCCAGGATGGGCACCGCTGTGCTCAATGACGAGGATGTGGCGGCGTCATGTACAGGGTGGAGCCCAGCAGTGCATCCTCCTGAGCCAGCTTGTCGTCAGCTCCACACAGCTCCAGTTCCATGCAGGAGGCAGGGCTGCGCAGCACCCGCTCCCAATCCTTGTTTTTTAACGGGTGAGTTTAACCTTTTATTGTGATTACCGATATATTTGGATTTTTCTGCCTGTCTTGTTTCGGACTTTCTGTTTTTCCATGTTTTCTCTTTTTTCTTATTCTTTTTTTCCCTCCCTCTACTGGTTTAGGGATTTTAGTTATTAGGGATTATCCTCACATTTTTAACATTCATAATTAATGTAACAAATAATAGATTTGTTGAATATCATAAACCTCTACCCGAACAGTAAAAGGAACTTATAAAGCTTTCATTCTGAGCACTCTTTGCTCATCTTCCATGGTATGGTGGCGTAGTATTTCAGTTCTTGTTTAATTCTCCTCATGCTATCAATTATTATCCTTTTTTATTTAATGTTTTTGAATATGTAAAACATGTGCGTGGTTAAAAATTCAAAAATATGATCAGTATAATGTGCCATCTCCTTGCCACTTCTGTTTCCCACCCCCCTAGTTTCCCTTTCTTTTGGCAACAAATGTCATTTTCAGGACATTTTACAAGAAAAAAAAATACACACACACACGCACACATTTGTTTTTCTTCCTTTTTTTCACACACACACATACACATTTGTTTTCCTTGCTTTTTACACAAATGGTAGTATATTATACATACAGATTTGTAACTTGATTTTTCCATTTGGAAATCTCTCTGTATCATCACACGAAGAGTTTCCTAAGTCATTAAAATGGCTGCAGAGTACTTTATCCTATGGGTCAAGTATAATTTAGTTCCCTATTAATGGTTACTTATGCTTTTCCCCCAATCTTTTGATAGCATAAATAACCCTGTAATGAGTTACACGTATGGGTGGCATTCGGAGTATGTACAAGGACAGCTGTACACCCTACATGGTACACTAGGAATGGAATCGCTAAGTCAAAAGTAGGAGGTCTGTCATTTTGGTTGCCAAAATTCCTCTGCAGAGAATAAACTAGTTTACACTTCTATCTGTAATTTATGAGTGCACTCATGTGTTTTTCAGCTTTTTGATCTCAGTCAATCTAATACAGAAAGATAATATCTCAGAGTAGTTTTAATTTGAATCTTTTAAGAGGAGTGAGGTTGAATATCTTTCATGTTTCTGAGAACTGTCTGTTCACATCCTTTGCCCATTTTTATATAGGTTAGTTTTTTTCTAATCAATTTGAAGTTCTTTGATATATTAGGGAAGTTATCTTTTTGTGTTATGAGTGGTTAATGTGATTTTTTTCATGTGGAGATTTTTAATCTTGAAGCAGTCAAATTAATATCTTTCTATTAAAAAATGTGTTTGGCTTTTCTGTCAGTTAGGAAGGCCTTCCCAGAATGTACTTCAATATTTTCTTTTCTTCTCTCCTTCCCTCTATTTCTTCCTTTTACATTAATATTGTTGATCCATTTGTAATTTGTGAAAGGTATGAGGTATGAGCCTCATTTTTGTCTCAGATGCCTACTCAGTGTACTATTTATTGAATAATCTATCTTTTTCCTGTTGTGTTGAAATGTCACATTTTTCTTAAATTAAAACTCTCTACATGTCTTTATCTATTTTTTGACTTTCTATTTTGTTCCTTGGATCTGTCTATTTGCTGATACCACACTGTTAGAGACTTTTAAATATGCCTTAATATTTAGTAAGGCTAGTCTCTGTCTTCATTATGTTTCCTGCAGATTATTCTGGCTAGTTTTGCTTATTTATTTGTTCTGTATGAACCAGATTGTTTAGTTATAAAAATCTTTTGGGTAAATTTAAAAAGTCACATTAAAGTTATAGATCAAGCAAGAAAGAGCAACATTTTTGTGATGTCAAACATTGTTCAGTCTAATGCTCTCCCAACTGAGCTATTTTGGCTGGCCTGATATGAAATGTTCTTAATTGAGATGAGATCATGGGCTTCCTTTCTGTTTGTTTAGATTTTCTTCTGCGTCCCTCAGGAACATCTTAACATTTTTTTTTACGTAGATATTTCACATTTTCTAAGTCTCTAGGTATTTTCTCTCTTTTGTTACTATTTTAAATGAAATCATTTTATGTATTATATCTTGTAACTGGTTGTTGTTTGTATTACTGTTATTAATATTTTTTACGGTCAAGTCCTATTAACAAAATGCATGTTTTCCATTTTTTTGTTCACTGTTCATTAATTTGTTTAAATATATTTTTGAGTATCTCTTCTGTTTTCAGGACTATTGGGGATGCATCATTGAATATTACAGAGTCCCTGCCCTCATGGTGCTTATATTCCTTATCTTCCAGTGGAGATAAGACAATAGAGAGATATATAATATAATGTTGAATACTGATATGTGCTGTGTAGAAAATGAAGCAAGTTAAGGGGATACGGAGGGATGGAAGGTGTTATTTTAGATAAGGTGGTCAGGAGAGAAGGCCTCTCTGATGAGGTATCATTTGAGCAGAGGCCTGAAGTGAGGGGAGTAAATCATGCAAATATCTGGGGAAAGAGCATTTTTAGGCAGTGGGAACAGCAAATGCAAAGGCGTTGAGATGAGAAGCATTATACTTTGCTTATTCAAGGAGTAGCAAGGCCAGTGTATTTAACTCCCTGCGTCTCACTTTTTCCTTTTAAGTTTAGTTTTCTTCTTACTAAACTATATCCATTAATACTTCTTTTAGCAATGTTTGAAAGTATCTTTATTTTCCTTCATTCTTTTTTTTTTTTTTTTTTAATTTACCATCTGGTTTTTCACAGACTATTATTTTTTTCTATTTTTTTAGGCATTTCTTACTATTTTATTTTATTTTATTTTTTACATTGCACTTTTATTTTATTTTATTTTATTTGTTTATTTTTCTTTTTAATTTTATTTTGTCGATACACATTGTGGTTGATTATTGTTGCCCCTTACCAAAACCTCCCTCCCTCCTCCCTCTCCTCCCTCCCCCCCCAACAATGTCCTTTCTGTTTGCTTGTCGTATCAACTTCAAGTAATTGTGGTTGTTATATCTTCTCCCCCCCCCGGTTTTTGTGTGTGTGTGTGTGAATTTATATATTAATTTTTAGCTCCCACCAATAAGTGAGAATATGTGGTATTTCTCTTTCTGTGCCTGACTTGTTTCACTTAATATAATTCTCTCAAGGTCCATCCATGTTGTTGCAAATGACAGTATTTCATTCGTTTTTATAGATTAGTAGTATTCCATTATGTAGATGTACCACATTTTCCGTATCCACTCATCCAATGATGGACACTTGGGCCGAGCCCGTGGCGCACTTGGTAGAGTGCTGCCCTGGGAGCGCGGCGACGCTCCCGCCGTGGGTTCGGATCCTATATAGGACTGACCGGTGCACTCACTGGCTGAGTGCCGGTCACGAAAAATCGACAAAAAAAAAAAAAAAAAAAAGAATTCACAATGATGGACATTTGGGCTGGTTCCAACTCTTGGCTATTGTAAAGAGGGCTGCGATGAACACTGGGGAACAGGTATACCTTCGACTTGATGATTTCCATTCCTCTGGGTTTATTCCCAACAGTGGGATAGCTGGGTCTTATGGTAGATCTATCTGCAATTGTTTGAGGAACGTCCATACCATTTTCCGTAGAGGCTGCACCATTTTGCAGTCCCACCAACAATGTATGAGAGTTCCTTTTTCTCCACAACCTCGCCAGCATTTATCATTCAGAGTCTTTTGGATTTTAGCCATCCTAACTGGGCTTAGATGGTATCTCAGTGTGATTTTGATTTGCATTTCCCGGATGCTGAGTGATGTTGAGCATTTTTTCATATGTCTGTGGGCCATTTGTATATCTTCCTTAGAGAAATGCCTACTTAGCTCTTTTGCCCATTTTCTAATTGGGTTGCTTGTTTTTTTCTTGTAAAGTTGTTTGAGTTTCTTATATATTCTGGATATTAATCCTTTGTCAGATGTATATTTTGCAAATATTTTCTCCCACTCTGTTGGTTGTCTTTTAACTCTGCTAATTGTTTCTTTTGCTGTGCAGAAGCTTTTTAGTTTGATATAATCCCATTTGTTTATTTTTCCTTTGGTTGCCCATGCTTTTGGGGTCGTATTCATGAAGTCTGTGTCCAGTCCTATTTCCTGAAGTGTTTCTCCTACGTTTTCTTTAAGAAGTTTTATTGTTTCAGGGTGTATATTTAAATCCTTAATCCATTTTGAGTTGATTTTAGTATATGGTGAGAGGTATGGATCTAGTTTCATTCTCCTGCATATGGATATCCAGTTATCCCAGCACCATTTGCTGAAGAGGCAGTCCCTTCCCCAGTGAATAGGCTTGGTGCCTTTGTCAAAGATCAGATGGCAGTAAGTGTGTGGGTTGATTTCTGGATTCTCTATTCTATTCCATTGATCAGTGTGTCTGTTTTTATGCCAGTACCATACCTTTTTGGTTATTATAGCTTTGTAGTATAGCTTAAAGTCAGGTAGTGTTATGCCTCCAGCTTTATTTTTTTTGCTCAGCATTGCTTTGGCTATGCATGGTCTTTTATTATTCCATATAAATGTCTGGATAGTTCTTTCCATTGCTGAGAAAAATGTCTTTGGAATTTTGATGGGGATTGCATTGAATTTGTATATCACTTTGGGTAGTATAGACATTTTCACTATGTTAATTCTTCCAATCCAAGAGCATGGGATATCTTTCCATCTTCTTGTATCCTCTCTAATTTCTCTCAGCAGTGGTTTGTAGTTCTCATTATAGAGATTTTTCACATCCTTGGTTAACTCAATTCCTAAGTATTTTATTTTTTTGGCGGCTATTGTAAATGGGCAGGCTTTCTTGATTTCTCATTCTGCATGTTCACTATTGGAGAAAAGAAATGCTACTGATTTTTGTGTGTTGATTTTGTATCCTGCTACTGTGCTGAAATCATTTATCAATTCCAACAGTTTTTTTGTAGAGGTTTTAGGCTGTTCGATATATAGGATCATGTCATCTGCAAACAGGGACAGTTTGACTTCATCTTTTCCATCTGGATGCCCTTTCCTTCCTTCTCTTCTCTGATTGCTCTGGCTACTACTTCCAACACTATGTTGAATAGGAGTGGTGAGAGTGGGCATCCTTGTCTAGTTCCTGTTCTTAAAGGAAAAGCTTTCAGCTTTTCCCCATTCAGGATGATATTGGCAGTGGGTTTGTCATATATGGCTTTAATTATGTTGAGATACTTTCCCTCTATACCTAACTTATAGAGGGTCTTTGTCATGAATGAGTTCTGAATTTTATCAAATGCTTTTTCAGCATCTATAGATATGATCATATGGTCCTTGTGTTTGAGTTTATTAATATGGTGTATCACATTTATTGATTTGCGTATGTTGAACCAACCTTGCATCCCAAGGATGAATCCCACTTGATCATGGTGAATACTTTTACATATGTGTTGCTATATTCTGTTTGCTAGTATTTTAGTGAGGAATTTTGCATCTATATTCATCAAGGATATCGGCCTGTAGTTTTCTTTTTTGGTTATATCTTTACCTGGTTTTGGTATCAGGATGATGTTTGCTTCATAGAATGAGTTTCAGAGATTTGCGTCTGTTTCAATCTTTTGGAATAGTTTGTAAAGAATCGGTGTCAATTCCTCTTTGAATGTTTGGTAAAATTCTGCTGTGAATCCATCTGGTCCTGGGCTTTTCTTTGTTGGGAGCCTTCTTATAACAGCTTCAATCTCCTTTATTGTTATTGGTCTGTTCAAATTTTCTACATCTTCATGGTTCAGTTTTGGGAGCTTGTGTGTGTCCAGAAATTTATCCATTTCCTCCAGATTTTCAAATTTGTCGGCATATAGTTGTTTATAGTAGTCTCGAATGATTCCTTGTATTTCAGATGAATCAGTTGTAATATCGCCTTTTTCATTTCTAATTTTTGTTATTTGAGTCTTCTCTCTTCTTTTTTTTGTTAGCCATGCTAATGGTTTGTCAATTTTATTTATCTTTTCAAAAAACCAACTTTTTGATTCATTGATCTTTTGTATTGTTTTCTGGGTTTCAATTTCATTCAGTTCTGTTCTGATCTTTTTTTTTTTTTTTTTTTTTTTTTTTCAAGTTATCTATTCTTTTTTTTTTTTTTTTTTTTTTTTTTTTTTTTAAATTTTATTTTGTCAATATACATTGTAGCTGATTAATGCTCCCCATCACCAAAACCTCCCTCCCTCCCCCCTCCCCCCCTCCCCCCCAACAATGTCCTTTCTGTTTGTTTGTTGTATCAACTTCAAATAATTGTGGTTGTTATATCTTCTTCCTCCCCGCCCCCCGGTTTGTGTGTGTATGTGTGTATGTGTGTGTGTGAATTTATATATTAATTTTTAGCTCCCTCCAATAAGTGAGAACATGTGGTATTTCTCTTTCTGTGCCTGACTTGTTTCACTTAATATAATTCTCTCAAGGTCCATCCATGTTGTTGCAAATGGCAGTATTTCATTCGTTTTTATAGCTGAGTAGTATTCCATTGTGTAGATGTACCACATTTTCCGTATCCACTCATCTGATGATGGGCATTTGGGCTGGTTCCAACTCTTGGCTATTGTAAAGAGTGCTGCGATGAACATTGGGGAACAGGTATACCTTCGACTTGATGATTTCCATTCCTCTGGGTATATTCCCAACAGTGGGATGGCTGGGTCGTATGGTAGATCTATTTGCAATTGTTTAAGGAACCTCCATACCATTTTCCATAGAGGCTGCACCATTTTGCAGTCCCACCAACAATGTATGAGAGTTCCTTTTTCTCCGCAGCCTCGCCAGCATTTATCGTTCATAGTCTTTTGGATTTTAGCCATCCTAACTGGGGTTAGATGGTATCTCAATGTGGTTTTGATTTGCATTTCCCGGATGCTGAGTGATGTTGAGCATTTTTTCATATGTCTGTTGGCCATTTGGATATCTTCCTTAGAGAAATGCCTACTTAGCTCTTTTGCCCATTTTTTAATTGGGTTGCTTGTTTTCTTCTTGTAAAGTTGTTTGAGTTCCTTATATATTCTGGATATTAATCCTTTGTCAGATGTATATTTTGCAAATATTTTCTCCCACTCTGTTGGTTGTCTTTTAACTCTTTTAATTGTTTTTTTTGCTGTGCAGAAGCTTTTTAGTTTGATATAATCCCATTTGTTTATTTTTCCTTTGGTTGCCCGTGCTTTTGGGGTCGTATTCATGAAGTCTGTGCCCAGTCCTATTGCCTGAAGTGTTTCCCCTATGTTTTCTTTAAGAAGTTTTATTGTCTCAGGGTGTATATTTAAATCCTTAATCCATTTTGAGTTGATTTTAGTATACGGTGAGAGGTATGGATCTAGTTTCATTCTCCTGCATATCGATATCCAGTTATCCCAGCACCATTTGCTGAAGAGGCAGTCCCTTCCCCAGTGAATAGGTTTGGTGCCTTTGTCAAAGATCAGATGGCAGTAAGTGTGTGGGTTGATTTCTGGATTCTCTATTCTATTCCATTGGTCAGTGTGTCTGTTTTTATGCCAGTACCATACTGTTTTGGTTATTATAGCTTTGTAGTATAGCTTAAAGTCAGGTAGTGTTATGCCTCCAGCTTTATTTTTTTTGCTGAGCATTGCTTTGGCTATGCGTGGTCTTTTATTGTTCCATATAAATGTCTGAATAGTTTTTTCCATTTCTGAGAAAAATGTCTTTGGAATTTTGATGGGGATTGCATTGAATTTGTATATCACTTTGGGTAGTATGGACATTTTCACTATGTTGATTCTTCCAATCCAAGAGCATGGAATATCTTTCCATCTTCTTGTATCCTCTCTAATTTCTCTCAGCAGTGGTTTGTAGTTCTCATTATAGAGATTTTTCACCTCCTTGGTTAACTCAATTCCTAAGTATTTTATTTTTTTGGTGGCTATTGTAAATGGGCAGGCTTTCTTGATTTCTCCTTCTGCATGTTCACTATTGGAGAAAAGAAATGCTACTGATTTTTGTGTGTTGATTTTGTATCCTGCTACTGTGCTGAAATCATTTATCAATTCCAACAGTTTTTTTGTAGAGGTTTTAGGCTGTTCGATATATAGGATCATGTCATCTGCAAACAGGGACAGTTTGACTTCATCTTTTCCAATCTGGATGCCCTTTATTTCCTTCTCTTCTCTGATTGCTCTGGCTAGTACTTCCAACACTATGTTGAATAGGAGTGGTGAGAGTGGGCATCCTTGTCTAGTGCCTGTTCTTAAAGGAAAAGCTTTCAGCTTTTCCCCATTCAGGATGATATTGGCAGTGGGTTTGTCATATATGGCTTTAATTATGTTGAGATACTTTCCCTCTATACCTAACTTATTGAGGGTCTTTGTCATGAATGAGTGCTGAACTTTATCAAATGCTTTTTCAGCATCTATAGAGATGATCATATGGTCCTTGTGTTTGAGTTTATTAATATGGTGTATCACATTTATTGATTTGCGTATGTTGAACCAACCTTGCATCCCTGGGATGAATCCCACTTGATCGTGATGAATAATTTTTCGTATGTGTTGCTGTATTCTGTTTGCTAGTATTTTAGTGAGGATTTTTGCATCTATATTCATCAAGGATATCGGCCTGTAGTTTTCTTTTTTGGTTATATCTTTACCTGGTTTTGGTATCAGGATGATGTTTGCTTCATAGAATGAGTTTGGGAGATTTGCGTCCGTTTCAATCTTTTGGAATAGTTTGTAAAGAATCGGTGTCAATTCCTCTTTGAATGTTTGGTAAAATTCTGCTGTGAATCCATCTGGTCCTGGGCTTTTCTTTGTTGGGAGCCTTCTGATAACAGCTTCAATCTCCTTTATTGTTATTGGTCTGTTCAGATTTTCTACGTCTTCACGGTTCAGTTTTGGGAGCTTGTGTGTGTCCAGAAATTTATCCATTTCCTCCAGATTTTCAAATTTGTTGGCGTACAGTTGTTTATAGTAGTCTCGAATGATTCCTTGTATTTCAGATGAATCAGTTGTAATATCGCCTTTTTCATTTCTAATTTTTGTTATTTGAGTCTTCTCTCTTCTTTTTTTTGTTAGCCATGCTAATGGTTTGTCAATTTTATTTATCTTTTCAAAAAACCAACTTTTTGATTCGTTGATCTTTTGAATTGTTTTTTGGTTTTCAATTTCATTCAGTTCTGCTCTGATCTTAATGATTTCTTTCCGTCTGCTGACTTTAGGATTGGATTGTTCTTGTTTTTCTAGTTCTTTAAGGTGAAGTGTTAGGTTGTTCACTTGCCATCTTTCCATTCTTCTGAAGTGAGCATTTAATGCAATAAATTTTCCCCTCAATACTGCTTTTGCAGTATCCCACAGGTTTTGGTATGATGTATCATTGTTTTCATTAGTTTCAATAAACTTTTTGATTTCCTGCTTGATTTCTTCTTGGACCCATATGTCATTAAGTAGAATGCTGTTTAATTTCCATGTGTTTGTATAGTTTCCAGAGTTTTGTTTGTTATTAATTTCTAGTTTTAATCCATTGTGGTCTGAGAAGATACATGGGATAATTCCAATTTTTTTGAATTTACTGAGACTTGATTTGTGACCTAATATGTGATCTATCCTGGAGAATGATCCATGTGCTGATGAGAAGAATGAATATTCTGAGGTTGTTGGGTGGGATGTTCTGTAGATATCTGCCAATTCCAATTGGTCTAGAGTCTTGTTTAGATCTTGTGTTTCTCTACTGATTCTTTGCCTAGATGATCTGTCTAATATTGACAGTGGAGTGTTCAGGTCCCCTGCTATTATGGTATTAGTGTCTATTTCCTTCTTTAGGTCTAATAGAGTTTGTTTTATAAATCTGGCTGCTCCAACATTGGGTGCGTACATATTTATGATTGTTATGTCTTCTTGATGGATCAGTCCTTTTATCATTAAGTAGTGTCCCTCATTGTCTCTTTTTATGGTTTTTAGTTTAAAGTCTATTTTGTCAGATATAAGAATAGCCACTCCAGCTCGTTTTTCTTTTCTGTTTGCATGGTAAATCTTTTTCCATCCTTTCACTCTTAGTCTGTGTGAATCTTTATGGGTGAGGTGGGTCTCTTGTAGGCAGCATATAGTTGGGTCCTGTTTTTTGATCCAGTCAGCCAGTCTGTGTCTTTTAATAGGGGAATTTAAGCCTTTAACATTAAGAGTTGTTATTGAAAGGTGTTGATTTATTCCTAGCATTTTATTGGTTGTTTGGTTGTCTTAGGTGTCTTTTGTTCCTTGCTTTCTGATTTACTGTTTGGTTTCTTTGTTTGTTGGTTCCTTAGGTTGTAGATAGTGTTTTTGTTAGCTTGTTTTCTCTTCATGAATGCCATTTTTATTGTACTAGCGGGTTTAGATTTTTCTTAGGTTTTTATGGCAGTGGTAGTTATTTTTCAGGAACCAAACCCAGTACTCCCTTGAGGATTTCTTGTAAGGGTGGTCTTGTGGTAGTGAACTCCCGCAGTTTTTGTTTGTCTGAGAAATATACTATTTGCCCCTCATTTCGGAAGGATAGCCTTGCAGGGTAGAGTATTCTTGGCTGGCAATCTTTGTCTTTTAGTATTTTGAAAATATCATCCCATTTCTTTCTAGCTTTTAGGGTTTGTGATGAAAAGTCTGATGTTAACCTGATTGGGGCTCCCTTATAGGTGATTTGACGCTTCTCTCTTGCAGCTTTTAAGATTCTCTCTTTGTCTCTGAGTTTTGCCAATTTGACTATGACATGTCTTGGAGAAGGCCTTTTTGGGTTGAATACGTTTGGAGATCGTTGAGCTTCCTGGATCTGAAGATCTGTGATTTTTCCTATACCTGGGAAGTTTTCTGCCACTATTTTTTTGAATATGTTTTCAATGGAATCTCCATTTTCTTCCCCTTCTGGAATACCCATGACTCGGATATTTGAGCGCTTGAGGTTGTCTGATATCTCTCTCAGATTTTCTTCCATGTCCTTGATTCTTTTTTCTTTCTTTTTGTCTGCTTGTGTTATTTCAAACAGCCCATCTTCAAGTTCAGAGGTTCTCTCTTCAACTTCGACAAGCCTGCTGGTTAAACTCTCCGTTGTGTTTTTTATTTCGCTGAATAACTTCTTCAGTTCAGCAAGTTCTGCTACATTTTTTTTCAGGACATTGATTTCCTTGTATATTTCCTCTTTCAGATCCTGTATACTTTTCCTCATTTCATCATGATGTCTAGCTGAGTTTTCTTGTATCTCATTCAGTTTCCTTAGAATTATCACTCGAAATTCCTTGTCAGTTATTTTAAGGGCTTCTTGTTCTATAGGATCTAGAGTATGAGATTTATTAACTTTTGGTGGTGTACTTTCTTGATTTTTTGTATTTCTGGTGTCTTTTTTTTGGTGTTTATTCATTGTTGCAGGGGGTTTCACAGTCCACCGGTTTAAGACTAATGACTAACTAGGATGTTGCTGTGGTTGCCAATTTGGTATGGCTCCCGCCGTGACTGCTCAGTTGGCCTCTAGTGTCTTGTGTGTGTGGTTGCCTCGGGTCTTGGGCTTCTCCGGGGATCCACCTTTCTGGTCAGCTTGTACTCTGCTGGGCTGGTGGATCACGTACCACAGGGTGTGTGATCTCTGTTGAGCTTTCACTTTCTGTACAGGACTTCTCCCCTTTCTGTGTGCTCTGGCCCAGGCTGTTAGATCGTGCAGTGGCGACCCCACCGGGTGTGTGGTTTCTGTCGAGACTCCGCCTCCCTGTCCGCACGTCTCCCCCCTCTGTGAACACTGTGCTGGGCTGGGGCGTGTCTTCTGCACCCCTCGTCTATCAGCTGGGCCTTCAAGACCCTGCTCAGCACCGCCTCGCCCAGGAAGTCTACCAGGTTTCTGCTAGGCACAGACGACCGGTCTCTCTGGGTGCCTTTGTAGCACTGTGTAGATCTTTCTCGGGTCTTGTTCACCTTTGTATCCCCCCGGTATAAACCGAGTCTAGTGCCCGCCTGCAGCCTGCTCTCCGGCAGGTTCAAGCGGACCTGGGAACTCTCCTACCGCACTATTCCCAACCAGAAATTCGTTAGGCTTTTTTCCAAACTGGTGGTCGCAGAGATGGTATCTGCCTCCCAGTAACAGGAAGTTTACCGGGGCCGGAGTCCAGGGTGTGGTGGAGTGACAGTCGGCCCGCCCGTACTTCCTAGCCCTCCCAAAACTGGTCGGGACGCCCCACACCCCCAGTCCTGCCAGAGAACCGCGGAGGGAGTGGGAGAGGAGGTCGGCCCGCAGGGTCCGGAAAGCCCCGCGCCAGGCCAAGCAAATGGGCTCAGTGATGGCCGAGCAGGGCGGAGCTGCCCGCACCTGAGAAAATGGAGGCAGCACCGGGGTAGTGAGTGGCCTGGTGGTGCAGGCGGAAGCCGCGTGGGCATTCACCCCCCGAACAGAGCTGTGCCAGGGATCACTCACAGTGCTGTGCCAGGTCGGGCGCTCGCTCTGTCTCTGGTTTGTTGCCTTCCGTGTTCTCGGCGCTGCCGCCTCGGGCTGTTCAGTCGCGGCGCCGCTCGGGCGCTCCCAGGAATCCTCTTTAATGCCGGCCTGAAACCTCGAATCCTGAATAGGGCAGCTGGCCGCCTTCAGTGCGGCCCCAGCCTCCGGGATCCTGGCTGCATCCACAGCAGCCCTGGCGCCGTGTTCCCTGTTTCAAGACTCGCTTTTGCAGCTAAGAATCAGTTCTTTTCCTGCTCCACACTTCAAAGCTGTTGCCTGTAAATGAGGCAGCCTCTCCTGCCGGGGGCAAAGTGGCGTTGAGCCCCCACGACCGGCCAGCAGCAGCAGTCCTCCCTTAAGAGATGGCCAGAGGAAGGTCCACAAGTTTCCCGGCTGCCTGAGGCCCAGTGGCCACCTTTTCCACCTCAGCTACTCCGCGCCAGCCACCGCAGCCGCCGCCATCTTGAAACTCCCCCCTGATCTTAATGATTTGTTTCCGTCTGCTAACTTTAGGTTTGGATTGTTCTTGTTTTTCTAGTTCTTTAAGGTGAAGTGTTAGGTTGTTCACTTGCCATCTTTCCATTCTTCTGAGGTGAGCGTTTAATGCAATAAATTTCCCCCTTAATACTGCTTTTGCAGTATCCCACAGGTTTTGGTATGATGTTCATTATTTTCATTAGTTTCAATAAATTTTTTGATTTCCTGCTTGATTTCTTCTTGGACCCATATGTCATTAAGTAGAATGCTGTTTAATTTCCATGTGTTTGTATAGTTTCCAGAGTTTTGTTTGTTATTAATTTCTAGTTTTAATCCATTGTGGTCTGAGAAGATACATGGGATAATTCCAATTTTTTTGAATTTATTGAGACTTGATTTGTGACCTAATATGTGATCTATCCTGGAGAATGATCCATGTGCTGATGAGAAGAATGAAATTCTGAGGTTGTTGGATGGAATGTTCTGTAGATATCTGCCAATTCCAATTGGTCTAGAGTCTTGTTTAGATCTTGTGTTTCTCTACTGATTCTTTGCCTAGATGATCTGTCTAATATTGACAGTGGGGTGTTCAGGTCCCCTGCTATTATGGTATTAGTGTCTATTTCCTTCTTTAGGTCTAATAGAGTTTGTTTTATAAATCTGGCTGCTCCAACATTGGGTGCGTACATATTTATGATTGTTATGTCTTCTTGATGGATCAGTTCTTTTATCATTAAGTAGTGTCCCTCATTGTCTCTTTTTTATGGTTTTTGGTTTAAAGTCTATTTTGTCAGATATAATAATAGCTACTCCAGCTCGTTTTTCTTTTCTGTTTGCATGGTAAATCTTTTTCCATCCTTTCACTCTTAGTCTATGTGAATCTTTATGGGTGAGGTGGGTCTCTTGTTGGCAGCATATAGTTGGGTCCTCCTTTTTGATCCAGTCAGCCAGTCTGTGTCTTTTGATTGGGGAATTTAAGCCTTTTACATTAAGAGTTGTTATTGAAAGGTGTTGATTTATTCCTAGCATTTTATTGGTTGTTTGGTTGTCTTAGGTGTCTTTTGTTCCTTGCTTTCTGATTTACTGTTTGGTTTCTCTGTTTGTTGGTTCCTTAGGTTGTAGATAGCATTTTTGTTTGTTTGTTTTTTCTTCATGAATGCCATTTTTATTATACTTGTGCGTTTTGATTTTTCTTGGGTTTTTATGGCAGTGGTAGTTATTTTTCGGGAACCAAACCCAGTACTCCCTTGAGGATTTCTTGTAAGGGTGGTTGTGTGGTAGTGAAATCCCGCAGTTTTTATCTGAGAAATATACTATTTGCCCTTCATTTCGGAAGGATAGCCTTGCAGGGTAGAGTATTCTTGGCTGGCAATCTTTGTCTTTTAGTATTTTGAATATATCATCCCATTCCTTTCTAGCTTTTAGGGTTTGTGATGAAAAGTCTGATCTTAGCCTGATTGGGGCTCCCTCATAGGTGATTTGACGCTTCTCTCTTGCAGCTTTTAAGATTCTTTGTCTCTGAGTTTTGTCAATTTGACTATAACATGTCTTGGAGACGGCCTTTTTGGGTTGAATATGTTTGGAGATCGTTGAGCTTCCTGGATCTGAAAGTCTGTGATTTTTCCTATACCTGGGAAGTTTTCTGCCACTATTTTGTTGAATATGTTTTCAATGCAATCTCCGTTTTCCTCCCCTTTTGGGATATCCATGACTCAGATATTTGAGCGCTTAAGGTTGTCTGATATCTCTCTCAGATTTTCTTCAATGTCTTTGAATCTTTTTTCTTTTTTTTTTTTGTCTGCTTGTGTTATCTCAAACAGACCATCTTCAAGTTCAGAGGTTCTCTCTTCAACTTTGACAAGCCTGCTGGTTAAACTCTCTGTTGTGTTTTTTATTTCGCTGAATAACTTCTTCAGTTCAGTAAGTTCTGCTACATTTTTTTTCAGGACATTGATTTCCTTGTACATTTCCTCTTTTAGGTCTTGTATACTTTTCCTCATTTCATCATGATGTCTAGCTGAGTTTTCTTGTATCTCATTCAGTTTCCTTAGAATTATCAGTCGAAATTCCTTGTCAGTCATTTCAAGGGCTTCTTGTTCTATAGGATCTAGAGTTTGAGATTTATTAACTTTTGGTGGTGTACTTTCTTGATTTTTTGTATTTCTGGTATCTTTTTTTTGATGTTTATTCATTGTGGCAGGGGGTTTCACAGTCCACCGGTTTGAGACTATTGACTAACTAAGATGTTGCTGTGGTTGCCAATTTGGTATGGCTACCTCCATGACTGTTCAGTTGGCCTTTACTGCCTTGTGTGTATGGTTGCCTCGGGTCTTGTGCCTCTTCGGGGAGCCACCTCTCTGGTCAGCTTGGACTCTGCTGGGCTGCTGGATCACGGGCGGTACCGCAGGGTGTGTGTTCTCTGCTGAGCTTCTACTTCCCAGGCAGGACTTCTCCCTGTTTCGTGCACTGTGGCCCGGGCTGCTGGGATGCACCGAGGCACCGCAGAGCATGTGATCTCTGCAGGGCTTCCCCTTCCCCTGCAGGTTGTCTCCCTGCTCTGTGCGCACTAGGCCGGGTTCGGGATGGAGCCGGGTGGTGGTGGTGAAGCCTACCTGCTGCCGGATCGTATGGCAGCGGTGCCCCCCCCCCACAGTGTGTGTGGACTCTATGGAGCTTCTATCTCCCTTGCTGGACGTCTCTGTGCTCCGTACGCATTGGGCCGGGCTGCTGGTTCGCGCAGCAGCAGTGTGGTCCCCGTGGAGTTTCCGCCTCCCCTGCGGGACGTCTCCCTTCTCTGAGCGCACTAGGCCGGGCTGGGAATGGAGCCGGGTGCCTGCGGTGAAGCCTACCTGCTGGAACACGCAGTGTTGGCCCCACAGGGTGTGTGGTTTCTGCGGAGCCTCCACCTCCCTTGCTGGACATCTCCCCACTCTGTGCACACTGGGCTGGGCTGGGAATGGAGCCAGGTGGCAGTGGTGAAGCCTATCTGTCGGATCATGCGACAGCGGTCCCGCAGGGTATGTGGTCTCCGCGGAGCTTCTGCCTTCCCTGCTGGACATCTGCCCATTCCATATGCACTTGATCTTATGTTTTTATAGTTTAAATCGGTTGATCTGTGGGAGAGTGACACTAGGGACCGTCTATTCCGCCATCTTGACCGGAAGTCCCTGTCTGGTTGCTTTTAAGCTGTTTTCTTTGTGTTCTCCAATTTCACTGCAATGTTTCAAGTTAGATTTGCTTTTTTTTTTTTCCTGTCCGGTAAGGGGATCGCAGCCCTCAGCATGGTGTGGTCTGCACCATGCTCAGCCAGTGAGCGCACTGGCCATCCCTATATAGGATCTGAACCCACAGCCTCAGCACTACCAGTGCTGCACTCTCCTGAGTGAGCCACGGGGTCAGCCCTAGATTTTCTTTTATATATCTTGCTCCAGAGTGTTTTCTTCAATCTAAGAATTCATGTATTTCATCAGTTGAGGAAAATTCTCAGCCATTACCTATTTAAACATTGCCTCTCTTCTGCTCTTTCTATTTTTCCTTCTGGATCTGTTTATATTTGTGTTGGAACTGCTCATTCTACCCTCAACATTTGTTAACCTTTCCTTTAGTTTTTCTCTCTATGTGTTGCATTCTAGGTAAGTTCCTCAGGACTGTCTTCCAGTCCACAATCTTTTTGCTGTGTACAATCTGCTGTTTAAGCAGTATTTAAAAATAATTTTAATATTTTTCATCTCTAGAAATTCCATTTGTTTTTTTCATGATTTTAATATTTTTTTCCCATTGTGGATTTTATTCCTTTTTAAGGAGCTGGCCATGGTCTAGCCCCGCCTCTCCCCCTACCTCCACCTCTGTTTCCCTACCCTCCCTCCCTCCTGCCTCTCCCACTGCTCCACAACATCCTTGAATGTAAAAAAACAATGATAGTAAATAAGTACATTTTGAAAAATCTCCTTAACCATTTAAAACATTTTAAAGATTATTTTAAGATTATTTTAATAATCTTTTTAGGATTGTAATATCCAATTATTGTGTTACTCCTCCTGTTTATTTTACCTACTGACTTTTTTTTTACAGTAGATTATTTCTTTGTATAATTTGTAATTTTTGTGAACCGATCTATAAAAGAGATTTTTTTTTTTTTTTTTGTCATGAGTTGTGTGAACCTTAGGATTTAGATGTTTGTGTTTGTGTCTGGCAGACCTCCCAAGGTAGCTCTGGTCAGAAACCAGTTTATAAGGTAATTTCACAGTTTGGAGATTTCATCCAATGTGGAAATTATAAATTCTGATTCTATATTCATACATTCTACAATCTTGAGTTTTAAATTTCTCACAGACTACTTCATTCAGAGCTCTAGGCAGGTCAAGCTTGGACTTATAGACTGAGTTTTATACTATTCCTTTCACTGAGAGTGCAACCCTTCCTGATTCTGGGTTTTGTAGAGGTTTCAGTTCTAGCTCCTTTCCTATAGGAGTCAACATCTCCTGTCCCCTCACCATCATGGCTTGGATCTATGGGATCTACCTGCCACCTCTTCGCTGGCCACTCCCAGGTCATTTTATAAGATTGTCATTCTGGCTTTAGGTTCTCTCTTGCTCTCTGAAACATGGACATTTTCCTTTCATTTGAAGACATTTTTGAATATTTGTCATTTGTTTTCATCCAGTATTTTTATTTGGTCATTGGGAGTCTGTGTGAGGGGTGGGAGATGGGGAATGGATATATGGGTGGGGTAGTGTTCATGTAGCTCCGTTACTTTCATTCTGAAATGTGAAGTTTAGGGGCCGCCCCGTGGCTCACTCAGGAGAGTGCGGTGCTGATTACACCAAGGCCACGGGTTCAGATCCCATATAGGGATGGCCGGTTGGCTCACTAGCTGAGCGTGGTGCTAACAGCACCAAGCCAAGGTTTGAGATCCCCTTACCAGTCATCTTTAAAAAAAAAAAAAAAAAAGAAATTTTCATTTCTTGGTTCTAATGAACATTTATAAATATGTTGTACATTAGATCAGATGTATTAGATTAGATGTAATATAATTTATAATATTTATACATGTATATTATAATTATAAATACATGTAGTCTAATAAACATTTATAGCATATTAGATGTAATATATTACAATATTTAGAACATATCATAGATATAGTAGATACAGCTGTGGCTATACATATGTATACACGAAGTATAAGAAATAAATATGTACTATATTAGATGTACTACATTAGTAATTATGTAATATATTAGATGGTAATAAGTGTCATGGAAAAAATTCAGGGAAGGGGGATAGGGTATTGGAGGTGGTGTTTTTTAAAAAAATTTTTAATTGACACATAATAGTTGTACATATATATAGGGTTAAATATGATATTTGGATACATGTATATAATGTACAATGATCAAATTAAAGTAATTAGCAAGTCTGTCACCTTAAACATTTGTCATTTATTTGTGTTGGGAACATTCAACATCCTCTCTTCTAGATATTTGAAATTATACGATAAATTGTTAACCACGGTTACCCTTCAGTGCTGTAGAACACTTAAAACTTATTCCTTCTTTCTAGCTAAATTTTTGTGTCCCTTGACTAAATGCTTCCTGTCTCCTCCTTCCCCCTACTCTTTCCAGCCTCTGATAACCACTATTCTAATCTCTACTTCTATGAGATCAACTTTTTCTGCATATGTGAGAACATGTGGTCTTTTACCTTTCTGTGCCTGGCTTATTTTGCTTAAAATAATGTCCTCCAGGCTCATCCATGTTGCTGTGAATGATAAGATTTCATTTTTTTAATGGCTTTTTGGTATTCCATTGTGCATATATACCATATTTTACTTAGCCAATCATCAGTTGATGGACACTGAGGTTAAGTCCATATTTTGGCTATTATGAATAATTCTGCATGGAACATGGGGATGCAGCTACCCCTTCAACATTCTGATTTCCTTTCCTTCAGATATATACCCAGTAGTGGAATTGTTGGATCATATAGTAGTTCTATTTGTAGTTTTTTTTGAGAAATTTCCATACCGTTTTCCATAGTGGCTGTACCAATTTACATTCCTATCAACAGTGTAGGAGTTTCCTTTTTTCTTCATCCTCCCAGCATTTTTAAAAAAATCTTTTTGATAATAGATATTCTAACTGGAGTGAGATGATATCTCATTATGGTTTTTATTTGCATTTCTCTGATGATTAGTGGTTGAGTGTTTTTTTCATGTACCTGTTGGCCATTTGTTTGTCTTTTTTGAGAAGTGTCTATTAAGATCATTTGCCCATTTTAAAATTGGATTATTTTTGTTGTTGTTGAGTTGAATTCTTTGTATATTCTGGATATTAACCCCTTGTCAGCTGAATAGTTTGCACATATTTTCTTGGAAGTTGTGATTTTATTTAAATGTATATTTAAAAATAATTTACTGAGGTGAAAATTCATATAACATAAAATCAATCATTTGAAGTGAACAATTCAGTGGCATTTAGTACACTGACAAAGTGAGAATTGTGATTTTAACAGGGCTGCTAGAGAGGGCCTCCTAAAGTGACATTTGAGTCAAGACCTGAAAGAGGTGAGGGAGAGCATTATACAGATATCTGGGGAATAGCATTGAAGCAGACAGAATAACAAAACTGAAGACCATAAGATGAGAGTGTGTCTGGTATGTAAGAGGAAATAATAAGGAGACCTTGCAGATGGAGTGGAGTGCACTGTAAACTGAGGGTGAGCAGTGAAAGATGAGACTGTTGGATAGGCACTGAGTGTCTAGATCAGTGATGTCCAGTAGAACTTTCCACAAAGATGGAAATGTTCTATATTTCTGTGCTGTCCAGTACAGTAGCCATTAGCCACATAGGGCTATTGAGCATTTTATGTGGCTAGTGTGGCTAAGGAAATGAATTTGTAATTTAATTTGAATTTATTTATTTATTTATTTATTTATTTATTTTTTTTTTTTTTAAAGATGACCGGTAAGGGGATCTTAACCCTTGACTTGGTGTTGTCAGCACCACACTCAGCCAGTGAGTGAACCGGCCATCCGTATATGGGATCCGAACCCGGGGCCTTGGTGTTATCAGCACCGCACTCTCCCGAGTGAGCCACGGGCCGGCCCTGAATTTAAATTTAAATAGCCACTAGTGGCTATGATTATTGGAAGGCTCAGATTTAGATTGTGTAGGACCTTATAAGTTACTATAAAAATTTTGGTTTTTATTCTAAGTGATATGAAAAACCATTGGAGGGTTTGGAGTCACTTTGGCTGCTGTGTTGAGAATAGATTGAAGGAGACAAAAGTAAAAGCAAGGGGACCACTTAGGAAACTACTGACACTATCTCTGCTGAGATGATTAGACACCACCTAGCATATAGTGTGCTCTCTATTATTTTTATTATAGTTTTCTTTCATTCAAAAAATAGTGAGTCTCTTATGGGCCAGGCTGTGTTTTAGGTGATAGGGATACCTCAGTGAAACAAAGTCCTTGCATACGTGAACCTTATATTCTAGTTGGAGAGATTGACAGTGAACAGTTGGCATCATAGGTAGAGGGGTTCAATGTTGGGACATAAATTTAAAGAGGCAGGCTGGCTGGTTAGCTCAGTTGCTTAGAGCATGGTGTTGTAACACTAAGGTCAAGGATTTTGATCCCCATACAGGCCAGCCACCAAGAAAAAAATATTTAAAGAAGAATAAATGTCCTTTTAGTTTCATCTTGTCCGTGACATTTGCCTGCACTTATGGCTTCATTTGGACAGATAAAGACGAAGTCTGAACTTGGGGTCATTTGTGACAGTGATAGCCCCTCTTAAACCTTATGTTTGCTGGGGCATTCTAGGGATTTTATACTAATGTGAACTGCACATGGATCTTTGCAACCCAGAGATGCCCCACAGAGTGGACTGGCCCCCTGTCAAATCTCTATCCTTTTTCTCAGGCTGGCAGGCCTGTGACAAACCTGGGGTAAGGCCAGAGCACCCTAAGAGAATATCTAGAAACTTGGGCATACTTGCCTGCAAAATTAAAACTCATGATGATAAAGTATATCTTGGGAGTGGCAAAATAGATTAGAGGCAACAGAGCTTGAGGTGAGCCAGAAAGTGCAGCTGGAACCATAAATGAGGTTCTAGTCGAGGGCAGGATGGCCCCTCTTTCACAGCATTGCTCCATTGGGTTGTGGGCCTGGTCTGCTTATCCCATGGTGTTTGACCCAACCACAATCTAGAACATAATCCCGAGGGAGTCTAAAATGCAGCTTCTGGTCCCTGAGTTGATGGGAGGGTGACTGGAGGTAGGACCTGAGGACATTTTATTGTTATTATTATTATGTTCTCCATCCCCAACCCCAAACCAAGGAAGGTATTTTTCAGTAAGTTTAACAATGTGTTGAAATTAAATTAAATATTTAGACCTGGGCTTAAATTTGGGAAAATGGTTATGGAATCTGGTTTGAAATATATCAACTAAAGATATTTGTTGTAAAAAAAACATGCTATTAGTTCTGTTAAGTTAGTACTCAAAAATCTAAGTATTTAAATTAAGGAATAGGCATAATCTAAATCTCACCTGTGTTTTCCAGTCTTTTTTATGGAAAAAATAGTTCTCAAAGAAACTCAAAGGCTCTTTTCTCCTTAGCATTTCTAATTTCTGTATGTCTTTGAATGGCTTTCCTATCACCATCCCATCCACATTAGGAAACAACGGAAAGATGGGTACTTTTGAATATGGACTGTCTGAAGGGGGAATGCATCCTAAAAAGATAAAAATAGAAATAGTATCACAAACAATGTAAGAAGAAATTCACATAAAAGATAAACATGTGGGGCCTACTTTGCTCTGCATTTATGCTTCTCCTTAGTGGCCACGGCCCCCCTTCTTCACTCTCCTTCTCCCCCTTCCCACCTACAGACTCTAGGCTTCATCCAGGTGTCTGAGGATTCAGGTAAGATGTACATTTGCTTTCAGATGTTATCTGTGTGACAGAGACCTGTTACTCAGAACAGTGGTCCTGCTCTTACAGCACTTGGCCTCTAGTATTCTGACCAGTCATATACAAATAAATCCTTAAAAACAGTGTGGAGAGAACAAACGGCTCTTACTCTTGAGCTCTTCAAGAAATTTAAATAAATCCTTTTCTTCTGTTATTGCAACCTTGGCAGCATTAGCAAAAGCAGCCATGCTTGAGTTTGGAGGTATGCATATGTCTGGCTTAAGTCTCCTTTTTCCATAACCCATAGCATAGGGACTCCATGGTATTTCTGCACTGGTATCCTGGAATTTTCTTCGGAAATAGCTTAAAAAAAAGCAATTCATAAGTGGATAAAAAGTGTCATAGGACAAAAAGAAAAACAAAGTCAAGCTGCAAGTTATATATGCTGACTAAACTTATTTTAAGTCTAATTTCATATTCATTCAATAAATATTATTGAGTGCCTATTTTTGTGACATTTATAGAATATCTACTGATACTTTCTACAGGCCACTTGACTATTTTATATCCTTAGTCCTTGGCCTTTGGTTTCCTTTACTGAGATGACATTTGAACAAAGACCTGAAGGTGGTGAGAGTGAGTAGAGTGTGTCACGGGATACCCAGGGGAAGGCGTTCCAGATAGAGGGAAAAGCAAGTGCAAAGGCCTTAGGTAGAAACACATCTGGTGTATTTGAGGAACAGCAAGGAGGCCGGCATGGCCTGAGCAGAGTAACAGGAGATGAAGTCAAAGAGGTGTAAGAGAAGTGCAGATCACACAGAGGGCCAATAAATCATCATAAAGACTATGGATTTTCCTCTGAGGGAAATGGGAAGTTTTGAAGGTTTTGAGCAGAGGAGTGACATGATCTGACGATTTTTAAAGTGTCATTTGGTGTTGTAGGAGTCAAGACATCAGTGAGGCATAGGGAGTGTTGAGAGCAGACTGTGGGGCAGGCAAGGCAGGGGAGAAGTCAAAATGTGCAAGCAGGGAGACCAGTTACTATCCAGGGAAAAACTAATGTATGTAAGTGCTTGCTCAGAGCTTTGCACTTAGTAAATGTTCAATAAATGATGTAATCAGCTATATAAATACCTATCCAATTCTATTAACTAGCTCAAGACCTGCTTTCTCAGGAAACTAAATGAATTATCTCTGCCGTTCACTTGACAATTAATTATATAACATATTTTGTATTATTTTACTTCGGTATATTTAGCTAGTTATCCAGATATTTATGGCTTTTCTCTCCATTTATATTTTAAGCTCCTTAAATGCAAATGCTATATCTTAAACACTTAATCTCCTTCGGAACCAGGCAACAACAAGATGACTATATAAATAACAAGCACAACCACAATAACAAAAACACTAACATCAGCTAACATTTCCTAAGCATGCGCTTACCAGGTGTGAGAGGCAGTACGGGGGGTGGATAAGAGCATGGGTTCTGGAATCAGAGTGTGCTAAAATCTAAGCACTACTGCCTCTAGGGCACGTTATTTAACTGACCTGTGCTTCAGTTTTAGATATGTAACATGGGGGTAATAATAGTATATACTCATTAGATAATATGCATATTCTATGCTTATCTAGTTACTTCCCCATAATAATAATAGCTAACATTTATTGTGCTCTTATAATGTGCCAAGCACTTCACGTGCATTATCATACATCATCCTCACAATTGCCCTATAAGGTATCATCATTATCATTACCTCCTTCTTATAGATGAGGAAACTGAGGCTGAGAGGCTAAGCAATGTGCCAAATTTGTATACCAAAAGCAGGAATTCTATAAATATCTTTAAATTGGAATGAAAAGTAGAATTCTGTGCACTTTCTGTTTCCCTTCTGACAGAGAGATAGAATGGTATAAAGAGACTACCTACTGAGGGACAGTAGATTAGTTTTATATTGTAAGTGGAATTCTGTATTTTTGTTTCTCTAAGTGGGATACCAGAATGCTTTGAAGGCCTATGAGTTGAAAAGATTGATAATGGCAACATTTGTTTAATTTCTATAATACAATGAAAAAAATTAATTGAGGAAGTTTATTTTTAGCACTATTTGTTAAATATAGCTATCTGTTTAGCTAATCAACAAATTTATTATTAATAAATAAACACACTCGGGTGAGAATGTTTCCTCATCCTTTATTCTCAAGTGTAATTGGTTCTGCTCTAGTCTAAAGGCTACCGCGGGAGGTCTGAACTTGCTGTCACCCTCATCTCAGAGTCAGAGGACCTCTTGAGAGCCCCTGGTAGTTCCAGGATGAGCAGTAAAGTCTTGTATTCCAAACTAGATTTCTAAGCCCACCCAAAATCATCCCTGGAAAAAGTCTTATTCTGCTGGGATTCTCAGGCCATAGTTAGGAGAGGCTGAACCTGCTTGGCTGTCTTAGACCTTCAGTGGGTCCCTGAGATGGTCTGAGGTCAGCCTTATGATTTCAGAGCTGGGCAGGACTGTGGGGGATGAAGGAATAAGATCTCATATTGTGGCAGGAGAGCCATTTTTCAGTTACTTAATCCTTTGTTTTGGACCAGACCCTGGTGAGTTGGATTTAGTAGAGGTGACTGCTGTGTTAATATCCTCAAAAGTGCTTCTGAGAAGTCAGTTTTTGTTCCTTTCCTTCCCACTTACCTTACTAGTTCCATTACAGCCTTTCTGGGTAGGGCTGAAGTCTCTACAAGCTTTGATAAGATCTCAAACAGTAGGATCCCTGGATTGCCAGCTACATCTAAACAGGCCTCCTTTTCTGGAACTATGCAGGGAAAAAAAGATAGCTTTGAAAATGCCTTCTGAACAAACCGTTTATCAAAATAAATAAATAAATAAACTGACAGTCTTTTTACTGAGTATTTGTAATAATAATATCAAGTCAGGGACTAGAGATGCAGTAAGTCATTAAAAATCTGTTCTATCTGGTAGAAAGGCCATTTTGATTACTGAGCAGACAGACTAGTTATGGAATATAAAAAATACTTTTAGTTCAATAACTTCCAAGTAAATATAGTAGTACTTTTAACATAAACATGAGTTATATATTAAGGACTATTGTCTTGTTCTTCTAGGCAAAGAAATTGTTGAAAATGTATCTCTGGTTTGCAGGCAAGCCCCCATTACTATAGTAGTACTTGCAAACCGTAACTTCACTTTATCCTAAGGACAGTTCATAGCTTATGAATGGGTGAATTTTCAAAACTGTGTACAATGCTTGGGTTTTGGAATGTATTTATCCTGGAAAACATGTTATAAATAGTGGTTATATTTTCCAAGGTAGTTGTTGAACTCATGAACAGTGCACTGAGGGTTGAGGTTTTATCAGTGTGAAGAAGGTATTTTTTCAAGAACAGTAAATTATTTATACCCCAAATTTGCATGAGAGAGCACCTTTTTTCCTCTAAAAAATGTTTTTTCTTTTGTAAAAGGAATGCCTCCCAAAGTGTGTATATACTTGGTAAAGAATTCAGGAGACCAAATTTTTCTACACTAGTCAGTTCCTGAGTGCTCTCATTGGAGACTACAGGGCAGGGTCTCCTGCATTAAACCTTTAGACAATGCCAGTGCCTGCTTGATGTATTTAAGTTAAAATTCTAAAACTGTATCAATTTGCTTAGCAAATATTGTTTTGGAGAAGTAGTAAAAAAGTAGATTGCATTCCAGACTACACCTTCCTGATTTGTCTCCTTAGTGCAAATCAATAATGTTTATTTACTATGTAGTGAGTTGTAGCTTCTCAACTGCCATCTATTCAGTAACATCTCTACTCACCCACAGCTCTGAGGAAGCGGTCCTTATCTGTTAGCACCTTTATAAAGTCTGAGAAGTTTACCTTCCCATCTCCTGCAACAGAAATCTAAGGCTTAGGACAAGGATAAGATATATTTTAATTATCAGAATATATGAGGGGTCGTCAAAAAGTTGGTGGAAAGATTTGTATTATCTTCTAATTCTATTGTTCCATGAACTTTTTGAAGTACCCTTGTACATTAAATTTAAAAATTAAAACATCCTGGACTATTTAATACTTAAAATTAGGGCATTTAAGGGCTGTGGATATGGTCAGATATGCACTGGTCTTCTTCAGGTTGTCTTAGCACCATTACACAAGTCACCCACAGCCCAAAGAAGTGATGGTGGGGTGTAAACATCAAGCCAGGGGTTCCCAGACATTGTAGTCCTGTCTTCCCAGAGACTTGCCGTGTTTGCCAGGAATCCACTCCTTCCCCCTGAGGCCATACCCACCCCTATCATTCATTCCTATTATAACATCCTTAAGTTGTACCCCATTTCCTCTAAAATTAAAGGATAGTGAGTGCTACTAAGGGGGTATGTGTGTTTCTATGAAATAATAGAAAAATTGCACAGAATTAGTGGAAACAAGTGATACCTTATTGACTGGGATTTTGAATCACACATGGAACTGATGCTGACTGAATGGGGCACTGGCAATTGGGTGAAGAGAGGTGAAAGGAGAAAATATGCTGAATATATTTTCCACATAACATATCAGCTTGTGCTGCTAATCCCTAGTTAGTATAATCAATAAAAACTATCTGTATGCTTTAAAAATTCCAGCAAAATGCTGTGATATTTAAAAATTCAATATAGGGACCAGCCCGTGGCTCACTTGGGAGAGTGTGGTGCTGATAACACCAAGGCCACGGGTTCAGATCCCATATAGGGATGGCCGGTTAGCTCACTGGTGAGCATGGTGCTGACAACACCAGGTCAAGTTTGTTAAGATCCCCTTACTGGTCTTCTTTTAAAAAAATAAAAAATAAAAATTCAATATAGATGGAATGACTGAAGAAAGATTTGTATTATTATGATTAAAACAGAAACAAAGGGCTTGGATTTTCTAGGCAACATGTCACTTTTGAAATTATTCATGTCTTTGTATCTGTTATGTCAAGGCACTCTCCAAAATTTACATCACGATTGGTAACCTGAATTTGACATTGAAATGAGACAGTCACTCTAATTTCCACACAGGATTTTTCAAATAGTTCATTTGTACCATTAATTTGATATCATAACTTGTATACAGTCCTCACTGATGTCTTTAAATAGACACACACACACACATTTTGGCAAATAAATGAGGTCTATTTCTCATGTTTATACAGTCACTGAGAAAAATACATATTCACAAAAATCTTTTATGAGAAAAATAATGAGAAGTCAAAGTACTCACCATCAATATCAGCACATCTTAATTCATTATCGACATCATGCTTGCTTAGATTCATTCCCAGCTTAGCTAAAGTGCACATCATTCCATGTAAATCAATACAGCCAGTTTTATCCTTGTTGAAGAAGTTGTAGGCATCTTGGAAGGCTGACAAAATGGAATTATGTTAGGGCCGACCCCGTGACTCACTCGGGAGAGTGCAGCGCTGGGAGCGCAGCAGCGCTCCGGCCGCGGGTTCGGATCCTATATAGGGATGGCCGGTGCGCTCACTGGCTGAGCACAGGAGGGTTGCGATCCCCTTACCAGTCACAAAAAAAAAAAAAAAAAGGAATTATGTATTCAGGACAGTTATTTAAGAAGAAATACATATGCTAATGGGATTAGGACAGACAGTGCAGTTGACTGGAGATTATTTTCTGAAAAAGTGTTGAGAGAAAAACAAGTACTCAGTAGACATTTCTTATGAAGGATAGAATCCTTCCATGGGATTTGAACTGGAATAAACTAATTGATGGAAAACCAAATGTAGTAGGTGAGATGGCCTTCCAAAGATGTTCATACCCTAATCCCTGAAACCTGTGAACATGTGACTGTACATGACAAAAGAGACTTTGCAGAATTAATTAAGATAGAGTATCCTCGGCCCAATCTAATTACATGATCCCTTATATAATTACATGATCTGCTTATAAGCAAGAGAGATGTGGCAGAAGAAGTCAGAGAGATTCAGAGCCTGAGAAAGACCTGAATCACCATTGCTGGTTTGAAGACTGAGGGGTCAATATGATGTGGAATGCAGGCAGCCTTAAGTGGCTGAGAGAGGCTCCTGGCTGACAAACAGCAAGGAAACTGGGACCTCAGCCCTGCAACCACAAGGAACTGAATTCTGCCAAAAATCTGAATGAGATTGGAAGCAGACTCTCCTCCAGGGCCCCCAGATAAGAGCCCAGGCTGGCCAGTACTTTAATTTTGGCACTGTTAGACCCATTAAAGAAAAACCAACTGAGGCCACCTGGACCTCTGACATACAGAGCTGTGAGATAATAAATTTGTGTTTTTTTAAGCTGCCAAGTTTGTGGCAATTTGTTACAGCAGGAATAGATAACTAATATACCAATATGGACCCAAATTATATATTTGTGTATGTTTGTACAGACCCAAAGTTTATTAAAGAAATAGTCAAGGTACTAACAGGAGCCAAAATTAGACATGTTTTCTAAAATTAGTGAATAAGGAAATAAACCTAGAACAAAGTTGTGCCAAATGGCACCAGAATAAACCTTTTTTCATATCACATTCAAGTCTCAGCATCTCTCTGTATGAACGATTAATCCTATAGAGATAATGATACCTGCCCTATAATAATGTGAAAAGATAATATCTTTCTCCTTTGATAAAAGGTAGGCTTCTCTAGAACTTGGACTAAACCATCTCTGACTTGTTTCTATTTTCTCCCAACTTCTCTAGCATGTTAGTAGGCTTTCTTTCATGCATGTAACTAAGTCAACAAATACTTATTGCATGCTTTTTATGTGCCAGGTACTGTTTTAAGTGCTCAGGATCCATTAGTGCATTAAATAGACAAATATCTCTGCCCTCATATAAATGTAATAAATAGGTAAATTAGATGCCACTATAGATGGTGGTATGTGCTATGGGAAAAAGAAAAAGTAATGCTAGGTGGGGGGAATTAGGAAGAAAAAGAGACAAGTAGAATTTCTGCAGACTCCCACCTCCATATCTACTTCCCTACAGAGTATGTACACACATACTCTGACTTCCTCCCTGTTCCACAAATTAACTTTGTACTCTTATCTAGAGCCAATCCCTCCACTGTGGGCCAGAACCCATTCCCTCTCATATGCAAAGAAATTACCCAAGAACGGGTTCCCTCTGTCTCCGACACCAATTTTTCTTCACTCTCTATCATATCATATATACAAACTCACTGTTATTTCTCCCTTAAAAATACACCATGATCAAGTGGGATTCATCCAGGGATGCAAGGATGGTTCAACATATACAAGTGAATAAATGTGATACACCACATCAACAAAATCAAGGACAAAACCCACATGATTATCTCAATAGATGCAGAAAAGCATTTAACAAAATTTGACATCACTTCATGATAAAGACTTTTGACAAATTAGACGTAGAAGGGAAATATCCTAGCACAATGAAAGCCATATACAGCAAATCCACTGCCAACATCATCCTGAATGAACATCACCCTCAATTCTTAAGAACAGGAACCAGACAAGGATGCCCACTCTCATCATTCCTATTTAACATAGTACTGGAAGTACTAGCCAGAGCAGTCAGGCAAGAGAAAGAGATAAAGGGCATCCAGATTGAAAAAGATGAAGTCAAACTGACCCTGTTAGCAGATGACATGATCCTATATATAGAAAAACCTAAAGACTCTACAAAAAACTCTTAGAGCAGATAATTTCAGTAAAGTTGCAGGATACAAAATCAACACACGAAAATCAGTAAAATTTTTCTACTCCAACAATGAATTATCAGAAAAATCAAGAAAGCAAGTCCACTCACAATAGTCACCAAAAAAACAAAATAGCTAGGAATAAGTTTAACCAAGGACATGAAATATCTCTACAATGGGAACTACAATCACTGCTGAAAGAAATTAAAGAGGACACAAAAGATGGAAAGACATTCCATGCTCATGGATTAGAAGAATTAACATTGTGAAAATGTCCATACTGCCCAAAGCTACGTACAGATTCAATGCAATCCCCATCAAAATGCTGATGACATTATTCACAGAAATAGAAAAAGCAATCCTAACGTTCATATAAAACAACAAAAGACCTTGAATAGCAAAAGTAATCCTGAGCAAAAAAAACATAGCCAGAGGCATTACACTTCCTGATTTCAAATTATACTACAAAGCTACAGTAATCAAAACAGCATGGTGCTGGCAGACATGTGGACCAATGGAACAGAATAGAGAACCTAGAAATCAACCCACATATTTACAGCCAACTGATCTTCGACAAGGGCACCAAGAACATAAGATGGGGAAAGGAGAGCCTCTTATAAATGGTGCTGGAAACTGGATATCTATATGTAGAATAATGAAACTAGATCTGTACCTCTTGCTGTTCACCAAAAGCAACTCAAAATGGATTAAAGACTTAAATATGAGACCTAAAGCTTTAAAACTCCTTGAAGAAAACATAGGGGAGGTTCTCCAGGATGGAGGACTGGGCAAAGACTTTTTAAATAAGAGCCCAAAGGCACAGACAACAAAAGAAAAAATAAACAAATGGGATTATATTAAGCTACAAAGCTTCTGTACAGCAAAGAGAACAATCAGTAGAGTGAAAAAACCTACAGAATAGGAGAAAATATGTGCAAACTATGCATTCAACAAGGGATTAATATCCAGAATATACAGGGAGCTCAAACAACTTTACAGTAAAAAACCAAATAACCTGATTAACAAATGGACAAATGAGCTGAATAGGCATTTCTCAAAGAAAGACATAAAAATGGCCAAGAGACTCATGAAAAAATGCTCAACATTCCTAAATATCTGGGAAATGCAAATCAAAACCACACTGAGATATCATCTCACCTCAGTTAGACTGGCTATTATCAAAAAGACAGAGAATAACGAATGCTGGCAAGGAGGCAGAGAAAAGGGAACTTTCTTACTGTGTCAGTGGGACTGTAAATTGGTGCAGCCATTATGGAAAATGGTATAGAGGTTCCCCAAACAACTACAGATAGAACTGCCATACAATCCAGCAATCCCACTGCTGGGTACATACCCAAAGGAATGGAAATCATGTGGAAGGGATACCTGCACTCCCATGTTTATCACAGCTCTGTTTATGATAGCCAAGATATGTAATCAATCTAAATGCCTATTGATAGATGACTGCGTAAGGAAAATGTGCTATCTATAGACAATGGAATACTACTCAGCCATAAAAAGAATGAAATTCTGCCACTTGCAGCAATGTGGATGAACCTGGAAAAAATTATGTTAAGTGAGATAAGCCAGGCACAGAAAGAGAAATACTGCATGTTCTCATAAGTGGGAGCTAAAAATATTAACAAATAAATTTAAAAAGAAAGAGAGAAAGATACAACAAGCACAATAATATGTTGAACTTTCAAAAGGAGAGGACAGAACTGAGGTTACCAGTGGTGGGAAAGGAAGAGGAGGGTTAGTGAGAAATTGGTAAAGGGTCACAAAGAATGATTTGATTACATTGTGTAATGAAGAATGTACTAACTATTCTGACTTGATCACCACATATTGTACACAGGTATTGATATTCAACTTTGTACCCTATGAATATGTGCAATCGATTGTTTCAATTTTTAAAAATATTGTGACATTTTCTTCTCCAGCTACTATTTAAAAATTCTTCATTTAAAAATTGTTAAAATATTAAAAATTCTGTCATTTATTTCTAGCATATGGACTTTTGGATGTTTATTTTTTACTTTGGTTTATAAAACAAATATATACTTATTTTTGTTGCTCAAACTGTTCGAAAATGGTGGAAGGCAGAGTATATGGGTATAGATGCTGGTAGGGAGGTAGGTAGGGAGTTGGGAGTCTGTGGAAATTCTATTCCTATTGCCTCAGTTTTCTTCAGAGAAGTAGGAAACAAGTATATCAATTGAGAGTGAGAATGGGAGATGTTGGGGAATTTGAAGTGTTCAATAAATATTTGTAGAATGAAGAAATTGACCACTCATAGGAAAGTTGCGAGGAACATTTTCTAGTTTCTGTGTTTGATGCTTTGACATTTGGGGCTCTGCTGGCCCTGGAGGAACTGCCCCACCCAGGGCTGACTAGTAAACTCGTGTTGATAGTAAACTATTAACTTGTGAGTGTGCCTTTCATATACAAACCAGCCAATCCTCTAAACACCTTCCTTCTCTGCTCTTACATTCAGGGCTGCTATGTTCTTTCCTTAATTATCCCAAGCCCAGATACCAGACAGCTAGAGACAGCCCCCATACCCCAGAGTCCACTGAAACTATTCAAACTCACTAATCCTAACCCTGCTTGCTCTGCCTTGCCAATTCCTTTTCCTGGAAACCACAATAAAGGCTCTTGTCCACATTCTGCCCCTGCCACCTCCTGACTGACCCTGGTGCTTCCCTCATGTGGCCCTGCTTGACATGTGCCTCTGGGATCTGTGAGTTAAAAAAACTTCCTTCATGACAGTCATTTCCATGTCTGCATGTCTTACCACACCTGATTAAAAGAAATCCCTTAAAATGAGCACCAATGTATATTAAAGCTCCTTAGAAATGTTAATGTCTTATAAAACCATAAACTGTTATTATCAAGGCATTTAGCTCGGTTTTACAATTAAAAATGCAAATCCGATCTTGACAGTCCTTTGTATTTCCCAAACTAGCTATCCCAGCAATCAAGGTGGTTCTTTGATTCCTTTCTGTCTCCTGAATCAATTTTCAATTGGTTCTAAATTCAGAGGAGTGAAGCATTAGCCTCCCAAAATCCAAACACAGCCATGCCTGACTTCTTGTAGTTTTTCTTGTGCATCACGCTTTCCCTTTTCTCTGGGCCTTTCTTTCTGCTCTTTGCCTGATTTACTCCTACTCCATATTCAGCCTTCTCTGGGACGCTTCTTCCCTCGCAGGACCAAGTTAGGAGACGTCTCTTTATGCTCTATATTTTTCTGTCATAAGTCATGTCCTATTATAATTTAAATGATTCATTCATCAATTATGGTTTAATTGTCTGTCTTCCCTGTTAGACTTCCTATCAGGACAGTGACCAAGTCTGGCTTGTGTTTCCCGTGCCGAGTACATTTTTGGCTTTAAGTAAATATTTGTTGTTTGGATGAATGAACTGTAGCCAGTATAGCTGATTTTATCATTTTAATTTTTTTTCTGGGAGAAATCTTAGGACTTTAGTTGTGTTTACACTCTTACATTACTTGGTTTATACTTGACCTTTCATTTTTTTTTTTTTTTTTTTTTTTGTCTTTTTCATGACCGGCACTCAGCCAGTGAGTGCACCGGCCATTCCCATATAGGATCCGAACCCGCGGCGGGAGCGTCACCACGCTCCCAGCGCCGCACTCTCCCGAGTGCCCACGGGCTCGGCCCCAACTTGACCTTTCATTTGTTCTTTTCCACACAGAATAACCCATAAGTTATTCTTTGAATACAGGAATTTGACCAGGACTGTCTAAATTCTAGGGAGATGCCCATTTGAAAGTGATCCCTCTCCCGACCCACAGAAAGTTTTTTTCTATTTTTTTCTCAAATGATAGAGTAGTATAGACAACCCTTGAAATCCCAGATCTTCTGAGAGAAGAAGGATCAGTTATGTTGAAGGGCTGTTGTTTACATTTTAATTCTGAGGATGATTTTCATTACCTTCCATTTGTGAATGATTCAACCTCTTTTCTCTGTTTTGTGATTGGCATTGAAGAGATCCTGGTAAATCTTTATCCCTGAGAAGAAACATGAAAAGATTTAGATTTAATACGTGAAACAGCAAACAGTATTCCCATTCATCAGTTTTTACTGATTGGAATGACTAAGCATCACAATATGTCCAGAGTCTTACTACCTAAGGGATGTATTACTGCCACTTGCCAATAGCTACAGAATGGACAGTGAGAAGATGTTGGCCACCGAGGTCCACCTTTGCCCTGTGCTTGCCAGTTGCCTTTACTCACCTTAAAAGATGATTTCTTCCATTTTACAAAACAGAAAACCAAGGCTCAGGGGGATTAAATAACTTGTCCCGAGTCACACAGATAAGCGGAAGACTTGAGATTCAAACCCAGACTAGTCTGACTCCAAAGCTCAAGGCTGTAAGTCTTACACTATTCCTGTTGTTAGAAATGTAAGTTGTTTCAAATTTTTAACTATTATAAATGATGTTGTGGCAAATATCTTTCTGGAGGAACCTTGGCATCCATGTTTACTTTATGACTTTAATTGCCAAATTATATTTTTACCGGCATGTGAGACATGAGATAGAGATAGAGATAGAGACAGAAATAAAGAAACTTTGGAACCCTGGGTGACCTTTCATTTTCTCAGGAAAGTAAAATCTGGAAAAGGAGGAAAAATTTAATACTTTGGGGATATTTTGTATAGATCTGCAGTAATTTATTAGTTTAGGAACATAAAAATGCATCATGTAGAACTGGATTTGCTTATATGGTAATTTAAACAAAATTTAAGTACATTTAAGTAAATTTAATTATAAAATTTAATTACAATAATCATAATTTTATAAATTTATTTTATTTAAAATGCCTTTAGTTTTGATACTCTTAGAATGAAGAGTTTTTAAAAAATGAAATTTTTTAGTTTTTGTGTTTTGTTTTTTTTTTTAAAGATGACCGGTAAGGGGATCTTAACCCTTGACTTGGTGTTGTCAGCACCACACTCTCCCAAGTGAGCTAACTGACCATCCCTATACAGGAATCGAACCCTTGGCGTTGGTGTTATCAGCACCACACTCTCCTGAGTGAGAGTGGGCCTCAGGCTGGCCCAGTTTACGTGGTTTTATAAGAAGTAGTTAAAAAAGTGAAACTAGAAGAACTACTAAATGTTATAGTTAAACAAAGAAATTATATGGTTATTAATTTAGTATCCTCCAGAGTATTTATTAGGTTGTATTCATTTTCAAAGAGGGACCTGGGAGAAAAGGCAGTGATAAGCTCTCAAAATACACTGTTGTCACCTTTTCAACATGGAATTTTATCTAATTTGTCTTATTTTCTCAACATTTACTAATGCTGATTTCTTCTTTTGGTGTTTCCTCTTTATTACCTGATTGAGCATCTGAAAACTCAGGTTTGCCCTTACTGAGATAGGTTATTTTATATTTGTTGTATTTCTAAATATAAACAGATTTCTGTTGGATGATGTAAAAGATGCAGTAGATGGAGAAATACAAGAAGGAAGAGGAAAGAAGAAGGCCAGGCAGTATAAAGTTTTTATTAGCTAGAATAAAAAAAGAATATTCTTGGCACAATTTCAGACCTTATCTTAGATCAAATATTGGAGAATCTTTTTATTTTACAATGTTTCAAATGATTCAAGAATCTTAGATTTGGTGTGAATCCAGTCCAGCTTCTCCTCTAATGTAGCAGTTCCCTCTCCATGTGATAGTATCTGGTCTTTGCTTGACTACTGTCAGTGACAGGGAACTCACCACTTCAAAAGGCAGCTTGTAATGCAGGGTAAGGGTTCATTTGGCTGCTATGAGGTTATCTTACCCACTTCCCTCTAAAAAAGTCAGTAATGTATTTCTTTAGAGTGGCATAGTTAAGGACACTAGGAAAAATACTCTCAAAGTGGCAAAGTGATGGCTAATTGTGGGAGAGGAGAGAAGACTTTCTTCTCAGGATCTGATAAAATACAGACCGGGCTCTCACTTCAGTCACTAGTGGCTGTTAACTGGAATTTGTTGTTAGCAGACTGAGAAAACCCTATAGCTAATGCCACATACAAACCTCCCTTCCCAATTTTAGCCCAGGGTTAGTCATGGCTAATTTATTAGTTTGCATTTTTCTATCCATATTTGAGACATAGACCCTTTTCCTACACTTTGACTTGCTTAGTGATTTAGGTCTTTTTTATGACCTTGTAAGTTTATTCTCCTTTAAGCTGGCACTGAAAATATCTCAATGTATACCTGACAACTCCTTGAGCCCTCTCGGGTGTTCTGTGTCCTGGCACAAAAATAGCCTCTTGTTTGGGTGAACGAAAAGGAGAACTCTTTATTTCTCTAATCAAAAAGGACCTATATCCTTTTCTTCTCATGAAAAATCTTTCTCTCCAATTCAGATGTTTTGTTTTATAACTAAACTCATCACAGAATGGATATCTGAAGAGCTTTCCAATTGTTTCATCATAGCCTTTATGGGTATTTAATATATTCATCACCTTAATAATTCTTTATTGTATTTATCACCTTCATACATTAATTACCTACCTCCTGCTGTGGGAGACAGGTACTTTTGTTAGAGGATTCAGCTTAAGTTTTGATTTAATTTTTGAAACTGCCATGTGGCCAGTGACTCTGTCTGAAATTCAGAAAATACAATTGAGGATCAGCTCACAGACTAATTTCCTTATATTCTTTTGCAGCTTTTCTAGCTCAAGGTCTGAAGTTTGAAAAGTACAGGGCCTCAGGAAATGGTGACATATGCAAATTCAAGTTAGAGGCATGTGCAAAGTTGAAAGGCCACAGGAAGAGCTCCTTTACTGTTCCCAGATCTCTAAGCAAAATTTCTTGCCACTGCTCCCCTTCAAATAGTGCCACTCTGATCCTATATAAAAATAAATGCTAAGTGAAATAAGCCAGACACAGCAAGACAAGTACTGTATGATCTCGCTATACACGGAATCTAATATAGTCAAATCCACAGAAGCAGAGAGTAGAATGGTGGTTTTCAGGGGCTAGGAGGAGGGGGATATGGAGAGATGTTTGTTGATCAAGGGATACAAAGTTGGAAGATAATAAGTTCTGAAAATCTAATGTATAGCACGGTGCCTATAGGTAACAATGCTGTACCATATACTTGAAATTTGCTAAGAGCCTAAGTGTTCTCACCACACACACACGGAAATGTTAATTTGTGAGGTGATGGATATGTTAATTAGCTTGATTATATGGTGATTATTTCACAACACATACATATATCAGATCATCAAGTTATATACCTTAAATAATAAAAATGGTGGTATGCAGTTGGAAATACGTGGAAAAAGTTATTTAAAGAAAAAATTTATTTATTTATGAAATCAGTAGAATATTTCAAGTCTTTGACAAAGAATAAAATGTTAGATAGCATTTATAGAATATTTGTCTGCTTGTTTATATCTTAGCTAACTGCCTGGTAGTATGTAGACTTTCCCAGGGTTTCCCTCTGGGAGACCTATCCCTGCCCTGTCAGTTCTTATGAACCCACTGGCCTTTCTTGAAAGTAGGTCTGGGGGTGGCATACAATGCTACTTTGTACCCTCCTGAATGGACTCTTTACTGTGGACTCCCTAGTCCTCCCTTTCTGCTTCTTTATAGTCTGAGAAACAGAGCCTATGTACCAGAAGCTGGGTTGGCAGGGCTTCCCCTTTTCTTGCTGGTCTTATCTCTTCAGTTATCTTTTAGAAACATAGATTGTATACTTGTTTCTCTTCAGATCGTATAAATCTTTTGCCTTTCTAAAAAATGTAGATTGTAGTAGGTGGTTCACTGGCAAGAAAACTAGGTTGCTGACTTAGAAATAATGGACAAATACTATTAAACCATGAAGAAAAAAGTCTCTGAATGTTTCTTTAGAAATTGATCAATTTTCCCAGCTTCACCTCAGAGCCTGGAAATCAAGAACTCAATTAGTGATATGTGCTCAAAATCTGGAAACTTACGATAGAGCTGGGAACTCCAGAGAGGCTTAGCAGTTTAGGCACTTGAAAAGTTCTATGAAATCATCCTCATGGCTCAAAATAATCATTGCTTTAGAAAAATTTGTTCAATTTCTCATAGATTTTTTAAAAAAGGACTCAGCATAGAATCCTACAAAATCCTGATATTGCCTTACTTTTAATCTGTGCTATTTACCACTTATGGGCTTCAGTCAGATCAAGAATCCAGTAAAGGGTTTGTTCCATCATACAACTATGACGTCATTCACTGCTCAGGCTCAGACCCAGAGAGAGAATGACCCACAAGCTCCATCCAGTCTTATAGTAAATGTGTTTTCAGTGTGGTTTATTCAGCACCCTCGTGGTATATGAGGATATGAATTTTAGAATCAGAACATCTTGACACTGTTGGGATTTCAGGGAAGGAGAAGTTTTTTTGTTTTTTTTGTTTTTGGTTTTAAATTCTGTATTAATATACTTTCATTAGTGAGTTGAAAGTTGTTCAAGTAAAATATCTTACCCAAAAACCTTGACTGAATGGTAATTAGGAACCATTTCATTAATTAAGCCTAGAAAGAGGGGCAAAAAAGTGAAATTCTCCTTGGCTTGCAGTCTTTAGTATTATTGGGAAAAGCAATTTAAAAAGAGCAATTTAAAAAATTGGTTATTTTAAGCAGAAACCATAGTGTTCATGATCTCACATGTTTCATGGCAATGTAAATCCTCTAGCACAGGAGTTAGAAGTCCTGTCTTTAGTCTACCGTGATATATAGCACAGATATCTCTGTCACCCAAGGCTTAGCTAGTTGTATAGTCAGGCCCCCAAAAGTGCTTCAGGCTTCACTTAGTGGCAGCAGTTCTAGAAGTTTCCTATTCCTGCCTTGGGGGTTTGTTCATTATGAACATAACTTGACTTTACCCTAGTCTTCTCAAACTTGGTACACTGCCTACCAGTCTGACCAGGGACACAAAGGGGAAAAAAGGGAAGTGTATTAGTCTGTTTATGTTGCTTATAACAAAATGCCTGAAACTGGGTGATTTTAAAAGAAAACAAAATTTATTGCTTACAGTTTCTGAGGCTGAGAAATCCAAAATCTATCTGGTGGTGGTGACAGTGACCCAGGGGTCTCATATTGCAAGATGGTGGAAGCAGAGAGAGCAGAGAGAGAGACTCTCCTCTTCTTTTAAAGCCCTCAGAACTACACCCTTGACCACCATTTTTAATACATCTACTACTACAGGGTCCTACAATCCAATCACCTCTTCAAGGCTCCACCTTTCAATTACCGTAATAGGATTTCCCACCCTCTTAACGTTCACAGTGGGGGCCAAGTTTCTAATACATAAAACTTGGGGACACAATTCAAGCTTCAGTGAGTTTTGGGGGGACATAATTCAATCCACTACATTCCACCCCTGACCCCCCAAAGCTCATGTCCTTTCACATGCAAATACATTCATTTCATCCCCAAAGTCTTAACTTGTTTCAACTCAAAAATCCAAAGTTCAAAGTCCCGTCTGTGAAATCAATATAAGTTATCTACTTCCAAGATACATTGGTGGGACAAACATAGGGTACATATTCCAATTCCAAAAGGGAGAAATAGGCCCCCCAAAAGTGTAACAGGTCCCAAACAAGTCCAAAACCCAGCAGGGCAGGCATTAAATCTCAAAGCTGGTGAATCACGTACCTTGACTCCATGTTCAATGTCCTCTGCACACTGATGTGGGGGTTGGGTCCCCAAGTCCTTTGGCAGCTCCACTCCTATGGCTTTCCTGGTTTTAAGTGATGCTTTAGCTCTCATAGGCTGGCATTGCACCCTGGTAGCTCCATAGGTCTGGGGTCTCCATGGTGGTCCCTCTTCTCATGGCTCCACTAGGCATGGCATTGATGGGGTTTCTCTGCTGCAACTCCAACCCCACGTTTCCACTCCGCATTGCTCTAGCAAAGGTTGTCTGTGGTCACTCCACACCTGTGACAGATCTCTTCCTGGGCCCCCAGACTTTTCCATACATCCTTTGAAATTGGGGTGGAGGCTCCCAAGCCTCCACAGCTCTGGCATTCTGCGAGCCTGCAGACCTAACACCATGTGGATGCTGCCAAGGCTTCCAGCTTGTATTTTCCAAATCTGCATGTCTAGTCACACCTGGGACCAATTTAGCCATGGCTGGAGCAGCCAAAGCAGCTGGGGTGCTGATGCTAGAAGCAGCTTCCTGAGGTGGCCCTGGGCAGCGAGCCCAATGGAGGGCACCTCAGGCCTGTTCCCCAAAACCATTTTGTCTCCTTAGGCCTTTGGGCCTGAAATGGAAGAGTTGGCCCTAGAGGCTTCTGCAGTGCCTTCAGGGCCCATTTCCCCTTCTCTTGATAATCCCTTTTTTTTTGCACTAGTTTTCTTAGCACCATTGGATTTTTTTTCTGAAAATCCTCTCTGCTTCTCCACCACATGGCCAGGTGCAAATTTTCTAAATCTTTATGCTCTGCTTCCCTTTTAAATTCTTCCTTACATCATGCCTTTTCTGCCATAGCTCAGCATAGGCTGTTACATGTAGCCATACAGCTTCCTTAATGCTTTGCTGCTTAGAAATTTCTTCTTCCAGATACTCTGGTTCACAACTCCTACGTTCCAGCTTCCACAAAGTCCTAGGGCATGAACATAATGCAGCTATGTTCCTTGCCAGTTCATAGCGAGGTTGAACTTTGCCCCAGTTTCCAATAAACTCCTTCTTATTTATATCTGAGACCTCCTTAGAATGGTCTTTACAGTCCATATTTATATCAGCATTCTGCTCATCACCATTTAACCAGTCTCTAAGACAGTCCAAACTTTCCCTTGTCTTTCTGTTTTCTTCTGAGTCCTTCAAACGCCTCCAACCTTTGCCTAACACCCAGTTCCAAAGCCACTTCCACATTTTCAGGTATCTGTATAGCAGCACCCCACTTCTCTGGTACCAATTTTCTGTATTAGTCCATTTTGTGTTGCTATAACAGAATACTTGAGACTGGGTAATATATAAAGAACAGAGATTTATTTGGCTTACGATTCTGGGACAGCTGCATCTAGTGCGGGCCTCAGGCTGTTTCCACTCATGGCAGAAACTGGCAGGCAGCTGGCAGGTACAAGCAGATCACATGGTGAGAGGAAGCAAGAGAGAGAGGGGAGGTGCCAGGGTCTTTTAAACAACCAGCTCTCACAGGAACTATTAGAGCAAGAACTCACTCACTACCCCCACCCCCCCCCAGGGAGAGCATTAATCCATTCATGAAGGATCTGCCCCTGTGACTCAAAACAGCTACCAACACTGCCACATTGGGGATCAGATTTCCACCTGAGTTTTGGCAGGGACAACACATCCAAACTCTATCATTCAAGGCCATTCTCCCAAAATTATTCTATGAGGCCAGCATCACCCTGATACCCAAAGAAGACAAAGACCAAAAAAAGAAAACTATAGACCAATGTCTTTGATGAACATAGATGCAAAAATTCTCAATAAAATATTAGTAAATACAAGAAGACATCAAAAAAATTATACACCATGATCAAATGGGATTCATCCCAGGAATGCCAGGATGGTTCAACATATGCAATTCAATAAATATGATACACCACTCTACAAAATCAAGGACAAAAAGCATGTGATTATTTCAATAAATGCAGAAAAAACATTTGACACAGTTCAACATCACTTCATGATAAAGATGCCCAGCAAATTAGGTATAGAGAGAAATTATCTCAACACCATAAAAGCCATATATGGCAAACCCACCCCAATGTCATGAAGAATAGGAACAAGATGGGCCAGTCTGTGGCTCACTTGGGAAAGTGTGGTGCTGAAAACCAAGGCCAAGCGTTTGGATCCCTATGTAGGGATGGCTGGTTAGCTCGCTGGGTGAGCGTGGTGCTGACAACAACAAGTCAAGGGTTAAGATCCCCTTACCGGTCATCTTTAAAAAAAAAAAAAAAAAAGAATGGGAGCAAGACAAGGATGCCCACTCTCACCACTCTTATTTAACATAGTATTGGAAGTATAAGCCAGGATGATCAGGCAAGAGAAAAAAATGAAAGGCATCCAGGTTGGAATAGACAAAGTCAAATTGTTCTTGTTTGTAGATGATCCCATATATAGCAAAGCCCAAAGACTCTACAGCAAAACTCTTAGAGTTGATAAACAACTTCAGTAAAGTTGCAGGATACGAAATCAACATACAAAAATCAGTAGTGTTTTTATACTCCAGCAACAAACTAGCAAAAAAAGAAATCAAGAAAGCTAGCCCATTTACAATAGTTGCCAACAAAAATGAAATACCTAGGAATCAATTTAACCAAGGAGGTGAAAGTTCTGTACAATAAGAACTACAAATCACTGTGGAAAGAAATTAAAGAGAACACAAAAATATGGAAAGATGTTCCATGCACTTGGATTGGAAGAATTAACATTGTGAAAATGTCCATACTACCCAAAGAGATCTACAGATTCAGTGCAATCCCCATCAAAATACCAGTGTCATTCTTCACAGAAACAGAGAAAACAATCCTAACATTCATATGGAACAACAGAAGACCCCAAATAGCCAAAGCAATCTTGATCAAAATAATAATAATAATAATAATAACAACAACAACAACAACAACAATAATAACAATAATAATAATAAATAAATAAAGCTGGAGGTATTCCCACTACCTGACTTCAAGCTATACTATAAAGCTATAGTAACCTAAACATCATGGTACTGGCATAAAAACAGACACATGGACCAATGGAACAGAATAGAGAACCCAGAAATCAACCCACACTTACAGCCAACTGATCTTTGACAAAGGCACCACAAAAATACATTGGGGAAAAGACTGCCTCTTCAATAAATGGTGTTGGGAAAACTGTACATCCATATGTAGAAGAATGAAGCTAGACCCGTATCTCTCTATACCCAAATCAACTAAAAATGGATTAAAGATTTAAATATAAGACATGAAGCTTTAAAAGTCCTAGAGGAATACATAGGGGAAACACTTCAGGATGTAGGACTGGGCAAAGACTTTATGAATATGACACTAAAAGCACAGGCAACAAAACAAAAAATAAACAAATGGGATTACATCAAACTAAAAAGCTTCTGCACAGCAAAAGAAACAATTAACAGAATGAAAAGACAATGGGAGAATGGGAGAAAATATTTGCAAACTATGCATCCAACAAAGGATTAATATCCAGAATATACAAGGAACTCAAACAACAGTAAAAAAGCAAATAACTTGATTAAAAAATGGGCAAAGGAGTTGAATAGATATTTCTGAAAGGAAGATATACAAATGGCCAACAGACACATGAAAAAATGCTTAACATCACTAAGCATCAGGAAAATGCAAATCAAAACCACACTGAGATATCTCACCCCGGTTAGACTGGCTATTATCAAAAAGACAAGGAATAACAAATGCTGGCAAGGAGGTAGAGAAAGGAGAACACTTCTACACTTGGTGGAACTGTAAATTGGTGCAGCCATTATCAAAAATGGTATGGAGATTCCTCAAATAACAACAGATAGAACTGTAATACGATCCAGCAATTCTACTGCTGGGTATATACCCAAAGGAATGGAAATCATCATGTCAAAGGGATACATACACTCCCATGTTGATTACAGCTCTATTTACAATAGCCAAGAGTTGGAAACAACCTAAATGTCCATCTCAGATGACTGGATAAGGAAAATTTGGTATATTTACACAATGGAATATTACTCTGCCATAAAAAGAATGAAATACTGATATCCACCAGCAATATGGATGAACTTAGAGAAAATTAAGTGAAATAAGCCAGGTGAAGAGAAAAATAGTGCATGTCCTCACTTATAAGTGGGAACTAAAAAAATAAACAAATAAAAAGAAAGATACAGTAATCACAATGATACGTTCAACTTTCAAAATGAGAGAATAGAACTGAGGTTACCAGAGGTGGGAAAGGGGGAGAGGGAGGGAAAGTAAGGGAAGAATTGGTAAAGGGCCAAGAAAAATGATTACATTTCATAATGTTGAATATACTAATTATCCTGATCTGAGCATCACATATTGCACACAGGTATTGATATTCAACTCTGTACCCCACAGATATGTACCATCAACTACATTTCAATGAAGAAAAAAAAATATTTTAGCTAATATTTTGGATAAAAAGAAGACATTAAGACAAACTACATAAATGGAGATCTATATCATATGCTTGGAAAAATAATCTATCATAAATCTGTTAGTTCTCACCAAATTGATCTACAGAGTCAATGCAATTTCAATATCAAAATCCCAGTAGATGGGTTTGGATCCCCATACCAGCCAGCCACCAGAAAAAAAAAAAAAAAAAAAAATCCCCACAGAGATTTTAAAAAAAAATTTGAGCAGCTAGTTCTAAAATTTTTGTGGAAGAGCAAAAGGTCAAGAATCACAAGACAGTCCTACAAAATGAATAAAGTGAGACCTTTTTTTAAAAGAAAATGAAATTTTATTAATATTATTTTTTACATTGTAGGATGTTGTTGAAGTGAGACCTTTTGACATAACTGATACAAAGACTTATTATAAAGCCAGAGTAATTAATTAAATGGATATCCCAGAAACACCCAAGGATATATAGAACTTGATTTATAACAGAGTGAATATTACAAATCACAGGGCAAAGGAAGGACCATTTAATAAATGATGCTGGAACAATGATTTATCAGTAAATGAAAGATTGAAATGCAATCTCCATCTCATTTAAAAACATTACTTCCAGGTGTGGATTAAAAACTTCAATCTGAAAGTCAAAACTTTCAACTTTGAGAAGAAAATATAGGATATTGCTTATGACCTACAGGCGAGGAAAGTTTTCTTAGACAAGACTCCAAATATGCCAACCTTGGAAAAAAGAGTTGTAAAATTTACTACATTTAAATTATGAACTTCTTTTCAACAAAGGCACCATTGAGAAAGTGAAAAGATAAGACACTCTGTGGGAGAAGAAATTTGCAACATGTGTAATTGACAAAGGATTAACATCTAGTAATATGTATAAAGAGCTATAAAAAAAATGACAAACAACCTAATAGGAAAAGAGGCAAAAGGCATGGACTGGTATTTTGTTGAAGATAAAACACAAATGGCCAATAAATATAAAAAAGATGTTCAACTTCATTAGTAATCAAGGATAAATTTAAACCTCAGTGAGATTTCTTCTTACATCCACTAGACTGGCAAACAAACTTTGATAACATATATATATGCATGGGTGTAAATTCTTATGGTTTAATAGTACAACTACTTATGGTACAAGTTGGCATTACTTTAATAACCTGAATATTCATATATACTATGATGAAAAGTTCCATTCTTAAATATACCTTAGTCTTCATGTTTAGTAGTGGAACTTGCAAATGTGAACCAGGGATTGTTTATAACATTAAAATTATAATAATTATATATAAAAGAATATTTTTAAAAGCGGAACAATGTAAATATACATACACAGGAAATTGGATGAATAAATTATGGTATATTTGAATAACATAATCCTTATATATATAGCAGTGAAAAGGAATAAACTACGACAATAAACTACAAAATCTTACATGACATAATTATCTTAAAAAAGCAAGTTACAGGAGATTGCACATTATTTACTATAGTATTTTTATACAGTCAAACCAAGCAAAATGAAAGACTATGTTGTTATCACATAGGTGATAAAACTATTTTTTAAGAAAAAGCGATATAAAATTCAGAATAGTGTTATCTCGAAGAGTGCGGAGAGGCAGGTAATAGGACAGGGAAGTAACCATGGGTTGATACGATGATATTGGAAATACTCTAGTTATTTTGTTAATTGGTGGATTCAGGGATATTAGTCTATATTAATAAATTTATGTGTTAACTAAAAAGACAAGATAAAAAAATCATTAAAGAATTAGGACTTTAATGTTTACAGTAACTTTTAACTTGCCAAGAAATGCTTTCACACTGTTTTAGTCTGTTTTGTGTTGCTATGACAGAATTACCTGAGACCGGGTAATTTATAAAGGAAAGAGGTTTATTTGGCTTACGATTCTGGGACAGCTGCATCTGGCATGGGCCTCAGGCTGCTTCTACTCATGGCGGAAAAACAGCAGGCAGCGGGCGGGTATGAGCAGATCACATGGTGAGAGGAAGCAAGAGAGAGAAGCAAGAGAGAGAGAGAAGGTGCCAGGGTCCTATAAACAACAAGCTCTTGCGGGAACTAATAGAGCAAGAACTCACTCATTACTTTCCCCTCCTCCAGGGAGAGCATGAATCCATTCATGAGGGATCTGCCCCCATGACTCAGTCAGTTTCCAACACTGCCACATTGGAGATCAAATTTCCACATGACTTTTGGAGGGGACAGCACATCCAAACTCCATCACACACCATCCTTCACTTTTTTCAGAGGAACATTTCCACTAGCTGTAATACAAAGCATAAAAAATTTGAACAATGACACAGAACTTAGAAAAGCTGTTAACTGGCCAAATGAAAATATTTTACTGTTATTTGTGTTCACCTTAAATTTATATTCAGTGTTTGAGTCTCCATTAGGAGGAAGAATCATAGTATTCAGCCCATGTCCCTTGAATACAGGGTTTGACCATGACAAATACACTATGTCTCTAGTTTTGGGGTCTTCAGATACTTTTTAATAAGCATGGTAAAAGATACCACTCATAAAGATTGGCTTGTGTGTGTGTGTGTGTGTGTGTGTGTGAATGAATCTAGCGTCTGACATGGATACTCAGCCTCACATCTTCAATCTATTCCAAATATGCTTTCCTCTAATGTTGTCATCTTCTGTGTCTATTTCAAGATGGTGGTGACATGCTGTTGTTAGATATTTGAGGAAATATTAATGATGTTCTACTACTCCCTATTACGGATATTTTTTCTCAATCATTTCTGGCTCTCTGTTATTCATTTATTCATTTTCCCTCTTGCTCCCAAGTTTGTTTCTCCCTAGTAACACTTGTGGCCTGGTAACACTTGTGAATGTCCTCCTAGTGCTGCTCATAGATAACTTCAGATGAATAAAAATGCCAAAAGATAAAATTTCTTCCTACTTTCAGACTAAATTCTTTTCCATGATTACTAAAAATGTCTTAAACTCCTCAAATCAACCTCATTTATGTAATTCTTACACATGATGCCAAGATTTTAAGCTCTCCCCTGAAAGGCAAAATAGATATTTACAATGCTCACCATCAATAGGTTGATTTTGTATCACACTTTTAAGTTCCTTATTTTTGAGCTTGATCCCCATTTTCCCCAGAATTGTGTTCGGGTTACTGACATCAACCTTTCCTCCTTAAGAAAGAGAAATATGAGAAAAAACAATAAAGACACAATGTGAAAAATACTTATCATGCTGATGAGTTAAATTAACTTTCAATGGCCTGGCTGCTGGTGAGAGTTAATTGGAATTACCTTTTTGGAAATTGGTTTGGCAACAGCTATCACGATCCTTTAAAATGTTTATAACTCAGTCCACTAATTCCACCTTTGGGAGTATAGAAAAAGCTTATGCCAAAGAGGGGGCAAGTGTTCATTATAGTCTTACTTATAATAAAGAGAGAAAGAAAAAAAATCCTAGAATTTAAATATGTTATGATAGGGTATTGGGTAAGTATACCAACTTATCATTCCACAGAAAATTGCATATGTTTTGTCAACACAAAAGCTGGTTGCCACAGATAAAAAAAAGTTTTTTTACATGGTGGAGTTATACCAAATGATCATTTAATTGATAGGAATTAAAATTATATGCCCAGTAAAAATAGATGTAAAACAATATAAATATTGCATGTGATTGTCCTTGCCATTCCACAGACAGCAAGCACAGTCGAGTGAACCTCAGAGAGGCAGCATCAGTTTACGACTCATCAGATGGACTAATTTCCCCTATGCCTGTCATATTGTGAGCATCTCAACTCAGTGAGATTCTAGTACTAGATATGTTTTTGTATATCGTGGCCCTTATTCAAGCCAACTACTTCCGTCTAATTACTCAACTCTAGGGATAGTGGTCTATTCCATCACTGGAGGAAAAAGTGACTGTGTTGGACTTATCAAGATTAGTATGTCGGTGTCTTTTATATAATCTAATAGGATTTCAAACAATTTTGACTTTATGAGATTTTTTATATTATAACTCTATATGGCTTCAAAATATTAAGTGGTTATGGTTGGATAGTAGGTCTATGAGTGGTTATTTTAAAAATTTTGGATATTTTATTTGATGGTTATGTGACATGTTATATATTGAAAAAATAAAACTAACAATTCACAGATGAGCGTTATGATGCTTATTTTCAGCACTGTGAAAGCCAAATCTTTAATTAGGCCTATCCAAGAGTACACAGAAAAACAGCTGTGGAGATACCTAGGCCTGGTTCCTTTGAGTCTGATCCTAGGGTCAAACTTACACAGCGTGCACGCATGCACACGTGCACACACGCACACACACAAGACTATATGATCAATATATAATCAATTATGTTTCTTAAAAAATAAAAATAAAATTACAAAATTACAAAATATATAATCAATATATATGAGAGATGGCAGAGGAATTAATAACCTAATAACTAGGACAAAAGACAAATACAAAGATTGCAAATCTCAATTTTATATACTTTCTTACCACATTTATTACCCACCTTTGAAAGACTTCAAGCCTGTTAGCAGTCTATCCTGAAAAACTTTATCACCTGTAAGAAAAGGCGCAGTTCAGGACAGAGAATGATTCACAAAGGGAATATAAGTGTCAGACTTTGTGTAACTGACCTTAGAAATGGAGTCTCTTTCACCTTCAAGTCATGATGAAATTAAGCAGCAAACAAAGCTCTCCTTACAGTAAGAGCGGTAGTCTGGTATAGAGGTACAAAGCCGGATTTAAATTCTTGCTTTGCTACTAACTAGTTATGTGGCTTAAGCAAATTACTTACTCTTTCCATGCTTTCATTTCCTCCGCTGTGAACTAGAAATAATGTGTCATCATTGTATGGGCTGAGGACGGTATTTGCACATCATTAGGACTAAATAAATGCTAGGTGTTATTAATAGATCTACTTACTCTTTGACACTCGAGGCAACTATTGGTTTATATACTAAAAAGCTGAAACTCATATACCCTTCTTTTTCTGTTTTAATTTTGACTCCTCTCATACCTTATTTCTATCACATTTTCATTCTTTTTCCTCTTCTGCCTCTTACTCCTAAAGTTTGACATGTCAATGGCCTAATGGATAGCAGCAGGGATTTACTTAGTCCTTGATGGCAAATCTCATACTTGAAGGTTTTGCTAATTTCCAAAATGGTATAACAATACGGAAAATTTTAATTTCCTAGCAGCTGGTATAAGAATTACTTGTAGTGATAGATAGGCTTTTATTGAGAAGATGATTTTTAAAGCTCACTTTGGGAAGATATTGGGCCTTTGTGTTTAAAGGAGGAAAGAAACAACATTCATAATAGAGAAGGGAGAAAATTTTGGCATCCTCCCAGAAACTGAGGAGAAGAGAGGGAAATTGTCAAGATTTAGCACTATGAGGGATAACAGGCAGAAAAAGGGAATCCCCAGTGGCAGTATATAGAAAAGTGAATCTGGGAGAGGACAGAAATTTCTCATGACAATTTTAGTGATGTTTACTGAGAGATAAGAAGTAAATTCTTCTCCATCCTTTCTCTTGCAAAATCATCAGTGCTATGGGTCAGGTGTGTCCCCCAAAAGTATATATGTTGGAAACTTGATCCCCACTATAACAGTGTTAATACGGTGGGAAATCTGTAAGAGGTTAGAGTTAAGAGTGTGGGAAATCCACTCTTAACAGGTGGGAAATCACATTTGAGAAGTGATTGGATCATTAGACTATATCCTAATGAATAGATTAATCATGGGGTAATGAGTTATCATGGGTGTGGACTGGTGGCTTAGAAGGAGCAGATGAGAGAGCTCTTGCTGTTCTCTCACCATATGATACTCTGGTTGCCAGGGGATCCCATAGAGAGTTCCAACCCAGAAGAAGGCCCTCAGCAGATGTGTTCCCTGGACCTTGGACTTCCCAGCCTCCACAACTGTAAGAAATAAATTTCATCTAAGTTACCCAGTTTCAGATATTCTGTTACAAGCAACAGAAAATGGACTAATACAGAAAACTGGTACCAAGAAGTGGGGTGTTGCTTATTATGAATACCTAAAAATGTGGGAGCAGCTTTGTAACTGGGTAATGGGGAAAGGCTGGAAGAATTTGGAGGAGCAGGCTAGAAAAAGCCTAGCTTCTGGTGAGGGCTTAGAAGATAAAAGGATCAGGGAAAATTTGGAACTTCCTAGAGACTGGTGGTGATCAGAATGCTGATAGAAATATGGACAGTAAAGGTGATTCTTAGGAGGTCTCAAATGGAAATGAGGAACAGCTTATTGGAAACTGGAGCAGAGTCACCCTTGTGATGAACTGGCAAAGAACTTGGCTAGATTTTTCCATGCCCAAGTGTTTTCTGGAATGTGGAACATAAAAATAATGAACCAGGGTATTTGGCAGAAGAAATGTCTAAGCAGCAAAGCATTCAGGAAGCTGTATGGAAACTTGCAAAAGCCTATGCTGAGTTATGGCAGCAAAGGCATGATGTAAAGCTGGAATTTATAATTAAAATGGAAGCAGAAAGTAAAAAATTGGAAAACTCTCAGCCTGGCCACATAAAGAAGAAAAGGTATCTCTGGGAGAGAAAACCAAGGGTGCAGCCCAGCAACTGTTTGCTAAAGAGATCAGTACCTAAAGAAGGAATCATCAAGAGAATGAAAGACCCTAAAGGCATTTCAGAGACCTGAAAGTTGCTGCTGGACCTGCAGCTTCAGAAGATAGAATTTAGAAGCCTTGGCAGCATCCTCATGTTGTTAAGACCGCAGGCTCGCAGAATAACAGAGCATGGCAGCCTCCACCTATTTCAAAGGATGTATGGGAAAGCCTGGGGGCCCAGGAAGAGACTTGTTACAGGGGCAAAGTTACTGCAGAGATCCTCCTCTAGAGCAATGCCAAGTTAAAATATGGGGTCTGAGTTGCAGAAGGGAGCCCCCACCAGGGCCAAGCCTAGTGGAGCCATGAAAATAGGACTGCCACCAGGATGCCAGGATTGTAGAGCTGCAATTATGCAATGTGCAATGTGAACCTTGGAGAGTTAAAGCATGGTCTGAGACCAGGAAAGCCATAGGAGTAGGGCTGCCCAAGGACTTGGAGGCCCAACCCCCACAGCAGTGTGCAGAGGATACCAAACATGGAGTTGAGGGAGATTATTCTCCAGCTTTGAGATTTGATGCCCACCCTGCTGGGTTTTGGTCTTGCTTGGGACCTGTTACCCTTTGGCTCATTTCTCCATTTTGGAATGAGAATTTCTTTCTTATGGCTGGCTGTTCCACCATTGTGTCTGGGAGGTAGATAATCTGTTTGATTTCACAGATGAGACTTTGGACTTCTAAGCTGAAACAAGTGAAGACTTTGGAGATGGAATGAATGTATTTACCTGTGAGAAGGACATGAATTTTGAGGGCTAAGGGAGGAGTGTATGAGTCAAATGTGGCCTCCAAAAGTTTATGTGTTGGAAACTTGATCTTCACTGTAACAATGTTAAGAGGGTGGAAAATTCAAATAGAATATTTGAAAGTTGTGGCCTTTGAGAGGTGATTGGATCATGAGGATTGTTCCCTCATGAATGGATTAATCCATTCATTGAATAATGAGTTATCACAGGTGTGGACTGTGTTATCATGGTGGCTTTATAGGGAGCACATGAAAGAGCTCTTGTCACTCTCTCACCATGTGATATACCCTGGTTGCCATGGGACTCCAAAGAGAGATCCAACTCAGAAGAAGGCCCTTACCAGATGTATTCCCTGGACCTTGGACTTCCCAGCATCCAAAACTGTAAGAAATAAATTTCATCTCTTTATAAATTACCCAGTTTCAGATATACTATTATAAGCAACAGAAAGTGGACTAATAAAATCAGTAACATCTTTTCTCCTCAACAGTGGTTTTACATAACAGTATTCTTTCAGGGGTTAAATTCTGCACCTGAGATGGCACAGAGTAATAGAAAGACTGTTCATATGGAAACAGGATCTGGAGGATGGATGAAGGTAACATCTGAACATACATCACTTTAAAATATAAACGTAAAAACTAAATTCTCTGGGGGTCACAATAACACATATGCAGCTAACCATCAATTGGTAGTAATTTTAGCAGTTCCATACATTCCTTATCATTGACTTCTACCCCCATGTCTCCAAGAACATTTTTCAGATTACTAGCATCAACCTTTCTCCTTTGAAAAGACAGAGTATTGTTTATAGTTAAAAATTTTATAAGTTAATGACTCAATATTTTAAAGACGTTCATAAAAACATGTCATTAACCTATATGAACTAGAATCTGTGAATGTTCTTTTATACTTACAAGACTTTATATGGCATCACTTTAAATTTGGGGTTAAAGAACAAAGGCAAAATGGGACATGCAAATACAGTGTGTCAACAGAAGTCAAAGCAAACCTGTTCCTCTAACATTAATGTAATGAAGGATCTCTTAATGTTAAGAATAATATGTAGGATAAGATCTAGTTATAAATAGGATAATGAATTGCCAACAGAAATAATTATGTCAGGAGATAGTATACTGACATATATAATTGGTCATTTACCAAAACCACATTATCTTGAGGTTTCCAAAACTTTACCTTATTTATTAATGCACTTACATGAAATATGCAAACAAGAAGACATATGTATGCAAAAAAGTCTCTACAGTACATAGGACTTGTTATCAAGATTAATTTCTGTGGTTTATTTTTTTAAACAGATTATCCAAGACAAATGAATTTTATCAGGCAGAAATGTTTTACAATAACTGGGTAAAATGGAAAAATTAATATCAACAATAGACTACTGGGAAAGTAACATTCAAAATGTAATTTCTTGCAAAGCATTAAGGTTTCAGTGTTATGGAAACTCACCTGTAGAATCTTTTGTTCTCAGCACCACACTTTTCAGATCAACCTTCCCATCAACTGTAGAACACAGAGCAGTCACAGACCAACAGTGAGACTGTTCTTTCTGCTTTCTCTACCTATGACATCTGCCCCCAACTAGAATGTTGATATTATCTAGAATATTAAATTATATTTTTGTATAATCAACACTTACTTAGATATAAAAATAAGTTCTTTTACATTTTTTACTCAACATTATTTTATGCATCTCTCTACTTCCTCCTGTATTCATTTTTCTTTTGATTAGAGTACATCTTCCAGTAATTTGTTAGAGAAGATCTGTGCCTAGTAAACTTTTGTGTTCTTATATGTCTAAAAATATCTATTTTTACCCTTATCCTTGAATGTTAGATGTGTGAAATTATTTTTCTCTAGAACTTTGAAGATAATATTTTTCCATTTCTTCCTGAATCCAATGTTGCGAACATGAATCAGACTCTTTTATTCTTTTGTGTGTACTGTGATTTTTTTCTCCTAACTATTTATAAACTTCTTTTTGTTCTTGATGTTGTGAAATTTTATAAGAATGTTTAGGCATAGGTTGAAAATAATTTTATTCTTCTCAACTCTCAGTGGCTCTTTTGAATCTAGGACTATAGGAAAGGATGAGACAAAAGGAAATGATAATACAGTATATAAGTGATTCTAGAGAAACATTGTATAAAACAAAAGCAATAAGTTGGGAAGGGAATAAATGGAGTTAAAATATTTTAAGAACCTTGTATTGTCTTGGATGAGAACAAAGTCCAATATAATATTAGATTACAATAAATGAAGAATGAATGTTGCAATTCCTAGGATAACATTTACAACTTCTAAATTAACAGAAAAAAATAAAAATAATCCATCCAAAAGGAAGGTAAGAATGGAAAGAAACAGACTATTGAACCGATGGTACAAAGGAGGCATTGAGTAAAAGTAGACTTAAGCCCAAATTTGTCAGTAATTTCACAATTACTATTGATAATGTAATAATGTAAATGATAGATTCATTGCTAGTATTTTGTTTAGAATCTTTGCATTTGTTTATGAGAGAGACCAGCCTATGATTTTCCTTTTTTTATGCTGTCTTTGTCAAGTTTTGGTATCAAGGTTAGGCTAGTTTTATAAATCAAATTGGGAAGTGTTTCTTCTTTTTCTGTTCTTTGAACAGTTGAGTAAGATGGGCATTATTTCTCATTAAAAAGCTCAACCAAAAAGTGATCTATGTATCTAATTTTACATATCTGAAATATAAGAATTTAGACAGGTTGAAAGTAAAAGGATGAACAGATGTATATGATGCAAACACTAAGTAAAAGTAAAGTATAGTAATATAAGCTTCAAACAAAATAGGTTTTAAGAAAAAGAGCATTTCTAGAGGTAATGAAAAGAAGTTTTATTCACCAGGTAAAGTTAATAATTTTAAACTTGTATGTACTTATACATGGTCTCAAAATAACCATAAACACAAAGAAATTTGCAAAATTATAATGAGAAATTTAAAAAGTTAAAATCATGTGGGAGATTTTAATACATCTTTGTCGGTAGTTTTAGAACAAGCAGAGCAAAACCATTAAGGCTATAGGAAATTTGAATAACAAATTTAACAAACTTGACTTAATGGTCATATTAGACAGCACTGCAGCCAATAATTTCAGAATGCATATTTTTTGAAGAACAAAGGAATATTTATAGAAAATGACAATATGCTGTATTATAAGGCCAAATATCAATAAATTTAAAAGAAATGTAATCAATAATACAAAAAGAATAGTAAGAAAACAATTTCATTTATAATAACATCAAAAAGAATAATCTAGGAATAATTTTAACAAAAGAAGTACAAAACTCATACTCCAAAAACTATAAAAAACATTGTTGAAAGAAATAAAATAAGACCAAAATAAATGCATAGAGATCTCATAATCATGGACCAGAAGTCAGTGGGGTACTAGCATAAGGCTAGACATACAGATCATGGAAATGAAATGACAGTCCAGAAGTAAGTCCTTACATTTACTGTCAATTGATTTTTGACCAACATGCCATCACAATTCATTGGGGAAGATTAGTGTTTTCAACAAATGATGCTGAGACAACTGAATATCCACATGCAAAAGAATGAAGATGGACCCTTCCCTCTTACCATATACAAAAATTAAATAAAAATACATCATAGACTTAAATGTATGAACTAAAACTATAAAACCCTTAGAATAAAATATAGAAAAAAATCTTCTTGACCTCAGGTTAGGCAAAGCATTCTTAAATATGACAACAAAAGCACAGATGACACAATAAGAAAGAAGTTGAACTTCATCAAAATTGAAAGCTTTTGTGTCTCAAAGGACACCACCAAGAAAATGAGAAAACTCACAGAATGGGAAAAATATCTGCAAATTATAAATCACTTATCTGATAAAAGACATATCTAGAATATATAAAGAACACTTACAACTCAATGATAAAAAGACAAAAAAAAAAATCTGATTAAAAAGTGCTCAAAGGGCTCTGCTCTCTCTGCTTCCACCGTCTTGCAATGTGAGACTTCTGGGTCACTGTTGCCACCACCAGACGGACTTTGGACTTCCCAGCCTGAGAAACTGTTTTGCAACCACCTAAAACCAGCTGAAACTACTTACATTTCCCTAACTCAAGTTGTTTCACAAGCTGTCTTATACGATGTAAGCTGAGCATGCACAGAGAAGGACCTTCCCCTCCAGGTGTCTTCTATGAATCCAGAGGTCCTCCAACAAGGACAACCCAGCATCCAGCACCTTCATTACCAAGTAATGATTCGGAGTTCATCAGTGCCTCAAACTTCCTCATTCTACCGGTTGCAACACTAAAGTCAAGGGTTCAGATCCCTGCAAGGGACAGCTAACAAAAATAAATAAATAAATAAATAAACCCCACCCAGCCCCTGGATCAGACAGATTTGAGTTTTGCTTCTGTTTCCTTGCTGATCGACCTGCAATAAAGCCTTTCTCTTTCCCAAAACTGGTGCCATAGCACTGGCTTCTAAACACACTGGACAGCGGTTCCCTTGCTCCATAATAGTTTGTTTTTTAAGTGAAAGTTCCTAATGGTTGGTAATCACTTGTGCTTACAGCTAGTATATTCCCCTGGCCAAGAGCAGTCGTCCTTCAAAGCTGGGCACAAATATCACCTCCCACGCGTATACCTCATCTTCCCACGATAAATAAATAGTACTCTCCTGTGCTCCCTAACACCTCAATCCACAGTAAGAGTACCTCACTTTGTAAAAAAAAAGTAAAAATAAATAAATAAATAAAAATTAAAAAATGGGCAAAGGATTTGAGTTGATTTAAAAAAGATATACAAATGACCAGTAAGCACATATAAAGATGGTCAACATCATTACTCATTAGAGAAATATAAATTAAATTAAAACTACAATGAGTTATGACTTATTCACACAACTAGGATGGATATAATAAAAAAGACAGGCTCAAGATCAAGATGGCTGATTAGAGGTCCTATTTGCCCATCTCCTCCACAAAGAAAAATCAAAACAACAAATAACTACACTTCAAGTAGAGTGTCTATGGAGAACAGTTGAATTCAACAACAAGGTAGAAAAACCCTCTAAAGCACAGAAACTTGGGATGTCATCATAGAGAGGGAAGTGAAGAACCCAGCTGAGATTGGCTCAGAGCCAAGGAACTCCCTGTTGTGGGAAAAGGGTAAGTGGGAGATCCCCAGCAGTCCCCATTGTCACTGTGAATGCCTGCAATGTTAGCTACAGGAGAGCCCCACAGTCCTCACAGGTCCTGAACCCAGTATAGGGAGCTGCCTGGAGTCCATGCAGCTGCATTGCTCCAGAGAAGGACCTGCTTTAGGTCCCTCCAGTCCCAGGGACCCAGGCAGCTATGGCACAATGCCATTTTGAGAACACAGCCACTGCTGGGGTACATTCTGTCCTGGAGCTCAATAGTCCCTGAATCTCCACATTCCTGAAACCCTGCTGTCATTCCAACATGCCCAACCAAAAGGCTACAACATCATGACACCAGTTAGACCTAGTGATACAACTGTGACCTGGCACAGGAGGACCCCATGCAATGCTCTGCACCCCAGCACAGTGTGGGGGCCAGGTGTTCCAGCACAGTGAGGAGACCACCCCCAATACTGAGAGAGCTGATGTACATATCCCCTGGAACCTGAGGACCAGCTGCTTAGCTACCTGCCCCCTAAACCAGTGTAGCATCTGCATGCCACACTGCCCCCCAGGGTCCAAGGACCAGCCGGTCTGGTGCCTGCCAGTGATGCCGCCCCCACTAAAGCCATGCCACTGCCTCCACAAACACTGCTATCTAGGCATTGAGGCACTTGCAAACATTGCTGATGTTGATTACAGCCAAAGAGGCTACACTACTGCACCCACCCAGAACCAAAGCCCTCAAATCCAACCCAACCAACACTATAGGACACATCTACAGGAAAAACTTCATACCTACAAAAGCTACCCCATAAAACGGAAAGAGGAAGATATTAATGTAAGGACACAAGAAACATGAAAAAGCAAAGAAACTTGACACCCCCAAAGTAACACAATAATTCTCCAGTAACAGAGCCCAAGAAAAGAAAATCTATAAAATGCCTGAAAGAAAACTCAAAATAATGATATTAAGGAAACTCGGTGAGATACAAAGGAATAAATACAGACAATTCAATGAAATCAGAAAACCTTTACTATCTAAATGAGAAATTCAACAAAGAGATAGATATCATAAAAACCAAACAGAAATCTTGGAGCTAAAGAATTCAATGATTGTGTAATTGGATTGTCACTGAGCTGAGAACCTATTGTCTTTAGGCTAAGAAAAAAAGAGGGAATACTCAAAATTAGAAATGAAAAAGGAAACATCACAACTGATATCACAGAAAAACAAAGAATTATTAGAGACTCCTATAAGCAGCTATATACCAACAAATTAGAAAACCTAGAGGAAATGTATAAATTCCTGAACACATATAACCATCAAATTGAAACAGGAAGTAACAGAAAACCTCAACAAACCAGAAATAAGGTAGAATCAGTAATAAAAATTCTCCCAACGAAGAAAAGTCCAGGATGGCCTCTACTCAATTCTACTAAACTTTTAAAGAGCTAACACTAATTCTTCTAAAACTATTCCAGAAAACTGAAGGGGAGGGAATTCTTCCAAACTCATTTTATGACTCCAGCATTACCCTAATACCCAAACCAGACAAAGACACAAGAAAACAACAAGCTAATATATCCATGATGAACATAGATGCAAAAATCCTCAGCAAAATACTACCAAACCAATTCCAAAAGCACATCAAAAAAATTATGTACCATGATCAAGAGGAATTTATCCCAGGGATGCAAGGATGGTTCAACATACACAGATCAATAAATGTGATACATTACATCAACAGAATCAAGGACAAAAACCATATGATTATCTCAATAGATGCAGAAAAAGCATTTGACAAAACTCAACATCTCTTCATGATAATGATTCTCAAAAAATTAGGTATAGAAGTAAAGTACCTTGTAGTGGCCTCGTAATTTGTTTTTTAATGTCAAAAGCCATGTTAATTCCTAATGTACTGATTTGAGGTACACTGTTAGCTACAAGAGGGAATAAAGGTTATCTGGTCAGGTTCTTAGTTAAGATACCTTCTTTATTAGGGGAAAAAATAGGGAAAAACTGCACGTTTATCATTCTTAGCAGGCAGTTGTGCCTCACAGAGTCCCATACGGGGTTAGATCTTCTAAAATCAGAAACAATAAATAATATCCACTAGTTCAACTACTCTCCTTCCTATATGTAGTTAAAGTATCTTAAGGAATCTGATTTTTGGAGAAAAAGAAGCAGTGGCAGAAATGGGCTCATAATAACTGCATTTTTTTTTCATGAATCAAAAAAAAGAGGTGGGTATGCCCAAAGGCTTACATATATCTTTGAATGGCACTGCTTCTTTTTCTCCCCAAATCCATTCCTTAAGATACTTTTCATCCTAGACTGTAAATGTCTCATTTTAACTATTGTGCTTTCTTTTACTTCTTTCCCAAAGAAAAACAATAAGACTGAGGCAAACTGGCCTGGAAGATATGCTATAAAATGGATTCTGGAAAACCAAGAAAGCCACCTTGAACTTTGCTGGGTTGATTTGTCCATCTGTGACATGGAAGTAAATATTATATTTACTCATGTGTTTTAATTTTTTAAACTTCTTTTTACTTTTCTTGCATGCTACTCAACCTTAACATATCATGTGAAATATAAAATATGAAAATTAATGACCAAAAAAAGAAAAAAAAGTAAAGTACGTCAACACAAAAGCTATATATGGCAAACCTACCACCAACATCCTTCTGAATGGGGAACAGCTGAAAGCTTTTCCTTTAGGAATAGGAACAAGACAAGGATGCCCACTCTTACCAATCCTATTTAACATAGTATTCCCAGAGCAATCAGGCAGGAGAAAGAAATAAAGGGCATTTGAACTGAAAGAATGAAGTCAAATTGTCCCTGTTCACAGGTGACACGATCCTATATATAGAAAAACCTAAAGATTCTACGAAAAAACTCCTAGAGCTGATAAACAATTCCAGTAAAGTTGCAGAATATAAAATCAATACACAAAAATCAGTAGCGTTTTTGTACACCAACAACGGACTAGCAGAAAAACAGGAAAACAAGGCCATTTACAATAACTACCAAAAAAAAATTAGCTAGGAATAAATTTATTTATTTTTTTAATTGAAACAGAATTGATTATACATGTTTGTGGGATACAGAGTTGAATATCAATACCCGTGTATAATATGTGATGATCAAATCTAGATAATTAGCATATTCATGATTACAAAACATAATCATTTTTTGTGACCTTGTGACCATTAGCCAATTTATCGGTAACCTCCCCCCCTTCCTACCTCTAGTTACTTTTTCCATCTCTAGTAACCATAGTTAAAGGAAAATGCAATATATGTATACACAATGGAATACTAGTCAGCCATAAAAAAGGAATGAAATACTGCCATTGGCTGCAGCATGGATGAGCTTGGAGAAAATTAAGTGAGAGAAGCCAGGCACAGAAAGAGAAATACTGCATATCTTCACTAATAACTGGGAGCTAAAAAATGAATAAATAAATAAGAAAGAAAGAAAAAAAAATCACAATAATATGTTGAACTTTCAGAAGGAGAGAACAGAACTGTAGTTAGTAGAGGTGGGGAGGTGGGGAGGGAGGTTAGCGATAAATTGGCTAATGGTCACAAAGAATGATGACGTTTTGTAATCATGAATATGCTAATTATCTTGATTTGATCATCATACATTGTATACAGGTATTGATATTCAACTCTGTATCCTGCATTTATATATAATCAGCTATGTTTCAATTAAAAAAAGTTCAACAAAGCAAAAAGTTGGTTGTTTGAAAGGACTATTAAAATTGTTCAACCCTTGGCAAGACTCACCAAGAAAAAAGAGAAAAGGCATAAATTATCAATACTAGAAATAAAATAGGTATTCTACACAAATTCTGCAAGAATTAAAAAGATAATAAAGAAGATATTATGAATAATTTAATTAATTTATTTATTGTTGCTGGCCATTATGGGGATCCAAAACCTTGCACTTGAATAATCTTATTTAAATAAACTTGAAAATTTATACATAATTGGCAAATTCCTTGAAAAACAGAGCTTACCAAACTGACACAAGAAGAAGCAGTCTTACAATTTTTAAGTTAAAAATTTTCCAACAACAAAAATGACACAATCTACCACAAAATAATAATTCAGACCCAGATGTCATTATTGGTTAATTCTACCTAACATTTAAGAAAGAAATAATGCCATCTTACGTAAACTTGCCCAGAGAATTGGAGATGGGGAATACTCTCCAACTTGTATTATGATGCTATCATAACCTTAAGAGCACAATAAAAAAGAGACATCACAGGCCAATTTCTTTTATAAATATTGATGCAAAAATGCTAAACAAATATTAGCAATCTGAATCCAGCAGTATATAAAAGTGATAATACATCATGATAAATATGTTTCAGTGAAGTTGGTTTAATATGTGAAAATCAATCATCTATAACCTAGATGAACAGATTAAAGGAGAAAAATTATATGATCACTTCAGTGATTATATGCCATGATCAGGTACAGAAAAAGAATTGGTTAAATGTCAACATCCGTAACAAAAACTCGTAGCAAAATAGACATAGAAGGGAAGTTCTTCATTCTGATAAAGGTTATTTCCAAAAAACCCATAAAACTTCAGCAAAGTCACACTTAGTGATGACATATGGAAATATTTCCCTTCGAGATTAGAAATGAGATAAAGATTCCCACTATTAAACATGTTTAAAATATACTGGAAATCCTAACTGGTACAGTAAGATCAGACAAAGAAATAAAAGGCATAATTATCAAAAAGAAAGAAACAAAACTGTTATTGTTTGGAGATACAGTTATATATATATATATAAAACCCACAAAAATATTCAGATAAGCCATTATAACTTATTAAAGAATATGGAAAAATAGTTGGGTAAAAGTTCATTACATAAAAATCAATAATATTTTAATGTATCAGCAAAAAACAGAAAAAAAATTTAAAAAATAATAATTTACATGGCTCACTTGGGAAAGTGTGGTGCTGACAACACCAAGTCAAGGGTTAAGATCCCCTTAATGGTCATCTTAAAAAAAAAAAAAAACCATAATTTACAATGGTATAAGATATAAAGTACCGAGCAATAAGTCCACTGAAATAAGTGCAACACATTTACATAGACTATTATAGCATATTGTTGAGAAAATTAAAGATGATCTAAATGAATGTAGAGATATTTTATGTTCACAGACTGGAGAACCCAAATTATAAAGATATTCCTTCCTTAATTGACCTATAGATTCAATAAAATTCAAATGAGAACTACAGGTTTTATTTTTCATTTAAAAATTTTATGGAAATGATTTAAAAATTTTATAGAAATACAAAAGGCTAAGAAGACACTCTTGATCAAGAGCAAGGTAGGAGAAGTTGTTCTTCCAGATACCAAGTCCTAGTTTAAAACTAAAGCAATTAAATCAATATGGTAATGGTGCAAAGATATAAAATCAGCTAATGGAACAGAATAGAGTAGCCAGAAGCATCCATGAATATATCGACACTTGATTGTAGAATGTTGGCACTATAGAACAAGGGGGCAGGCTGGTTGTTTAGCTTATTTGGTCAGAGTGTGGTGCTGATTAGAACAGTGCAGAAAGGACAGTGTTTGGTGGTGTTTTCAATAAATGGAAAAAAAAGGTAGATATTCATATTTAAAAAAGGAAACCTGACTCCCACATCATCCCATACACAAAAGTCTCTGCTGTGTAGAAGGTGATATTGAAGAATAACTTAAGGACCTCAGGATAGGGAAAGATTTCTTTAACAGAGTACAAAAGATAAAGGAAAAGATTGATATATTTGACTATGTTAAAATAAAGAACTTTTGGGCCGGCCTGTGGCTCACTCGGGAGAGTGTGGTGCTGATAACACCAAGGCCACAGGTTTGGATCCTAAAAAAAATAAAATAAAAAAATAAAGAACTTTTGTCATAATAAGACACCACTAAAGGATGAAAAAGCAAGCCAAAGGGAGAAGATATTTGCAAGAAGAATAATCCTCACTGCCTATACTATGAAAATATAAAGAACTTCCATAAATCAATAAGAAAAATACAACACAGTAGGAAAACAGGCAAGATAATTGCAAAGGCAGTCCATTAAAGAGGCTTCCCAAATAAGTAATAAACACATAAAAAGGTCTCAACATCATTAATAACCAGGAAAATATTAACTAAACCCATAATGAGGTACCCCAATACTACTAAAAAGAAGCCAGTCACAAAAAGTTGCATGCCGTGCAATTCCATTCTTATAAAGTTTAAGAAAAGGCAAATTCATATTTATGTGGTAAAGTATGAAGGAAAGCAAGGGAGAGATTACCATAAGATCATGCTAATGATTAAACTTAGTTGGAAGTGTTGGGAAGGATAACACATGGGTGGACTCTGGGTTACTAGTGGTGGGTATATAGTTGTTTGTTTTATAACAATTAGTTAAGCTATAAATTCATGTTTTACATGCCTTTCTCTATGTGTTATATTTCAAAAGGAAAAGAAAATACATTAGTCTAAATCTTACCTCCCACAAAACAACCACTGAGCATTTCACAGACATTCATCTGTGAAGTTGTACATACATAGGACAGGCAGAAACAATGAAGTATTTTTTAAAAAATTATATACATAGACAATGCTGTTTTAAAAACAAGAATCCTGAATTTCCAATAAATATTCTACACTACAAGAGGTATTTCTGAAGAGATCCCTTTGGTTTTAAGAGAATATGAAAAACATTGAGATGAAGTGATGTTTTCCAACTTTATCTTTCAGTTTTTAATTAAAAAAATTTTTTTAAGATGACCGGTAGGGGGATCTTAACCCTTGACTTGGTGTTGTCAGCACCACGCCCTCCCAGGTGAGCCACGGGCCAGCCCCCTAAGAGATTTGGGATATTTTAAGAGGAATAAATGAAGGAGCATGAGAAGCCAAATATGAGTCGTGGATTACTGCAGGGGTAACTGTGCGTGGGTAATGGCGGCGTGAAAAAATTTCTATAAATCACGAATACGGAGTGAATTAGGCTTCCCCTCGACCACCGCTGCCGCCGCCTCCTCTCCTGCCGCTCCTGGTGGTTCTTGTGCGGATCTGGCACCTCTTTGTGAAGCGCAGTTGAGGAGACCCCGGCGCTCGCCATGGCCGACGAAAAGCCCAAGGAAGGAGTCAAGACTGAGAACAACGATCATATCAATTTGAAGGTGGCCCGGCAGGATGGTTCTGTCGTGCAGCTTAAGATTAAGAGGTACACGCCACTTAGTAAACTAATGAAAGCCTATTGTGAAGGACAGGCCTTGTCACTGAGGCGGATCAGATTCTGATTTGAGGCGCAGCCAATCAATGAAACAGATGAAGATACAATTGATGTGTTGCAGCAGCAGACAGGGGGTGTCTGCTAGAAAGGGAACCTGCTACTTTACTCCAGAATTCTCTTCTTGCAGAACAGCAATGCATTCTCAGTTAGAAAACTGCAGTTTGGTTCCATCACATCCTGACTACTACAGTATAATTTTACAGTATAATTTTGGCTATTATTTCATTTTCCCCTTCCCTGTTCCTTTATTGTACATAAAGTAACTGGTGTATGTGCACAAGCATATTGCAATTTTTTTTTTAACTAAATGGCCAATGGTATGTTTTGATTGACATCAAGTGGAGATGGGATGGGGAAAAATACTGGTTCTGTGAAAATACCCCCTTTCTCCATTAGTGGCATGCTCATTCAGCTCTATCTTTATATTCCAGTTAAGTTATTTTGCTCTCACTGTTTTAAGGACAACAACAACAACAACAAAAAAAACCCCATAAACATCCTTACATATCTTGTTCCATTGGAAAATTTTAATGTTTTTTATTTATCATTGTAAAACCAAGGACAATTTTATAACTTTTTTGTACATAGCTGTGACATGTAGGGCAATCTGTCTTTAAGAGGGGTAAATTACTCTTAAAAAATGAACCCTAGATAGTTTTCCCTTCAAGTCAAGCGTCTTATTAAATAAACTTCTTGTTTAAAAAAAGAAAGAAGTGAGTTAGTTTACTTTTTATGTGCTGAGTTTGGATTGCCAATGGAAAATCTATCTCAACAAGGTTTTGTTGATATAAGAGATCTCTTAATTGACCTCAGTTTAACCAGCCTGATGGTCTGAAGTTCATTTTTAGTTCCTATCTGTGAATTTCTACATGCAGACTGATACTAATGGCATGACACACTTTTACAGCTAGTAAGCTACACTTTTAGTAATCCGGTGCATTTGTGTTCTTATGGGTTGAGTTGTTGAGTTTGTTTCCAGATTTCTTTATAAGTTGTTCTACTTTTTATTACATCAGTGATAATTTAGCCATTATACAAATTGATGAACTATAAATGGAAAAGGAGATTTTTCCCATAAAAACAAATTTGAATGATTTGTAAAAAAATTTTTAATTTATTTAATTTTAAAATTGAAGCGTAATTGATTATACATTTATGGGGTATAGAGTTGACTGTCAGTATTTGTTCACAGTATGTAATGATCAAATCAATATTATTAGCATGTTCATCATTACAAATCGTAACCATTCTTTGCGTCTCTTACCCTATTACTCCCTAACTTCCCCTCTCCCTCCTGTTTTTCCACCTCTAGTAACTGTAGGTCTGTTCTCTCCTTTTTAAAAAGCACTTTGCTCCTCTAAAAAGAAACTGAAATTGGGAGTGTAGATGATAAGTATTTTTATGTAAGAAAATCTCCAAAGAGCATGCCTACACTAAATGAAAAATGGCTTTGGCCCTATTTTTTCATTCAAGTAAAATGTTTAATGTATGTACTCGTATATATCATTTTTATGATTCCTCACTTTAACTGTATTTTTGGATTATCTTACCAAGTACTTGTCCCAGTCATGCTAGATAAAAGGACTTTAATGTCCTAGACTGAAACTCATGGGATAAGTCTAGGCTTGACATAAGAGACTGGAAATCTTAAACATATACAGGTAAGTGAAATCATCCAGGAAAAGTATGTTTGTGGAAAGAACAATAGAACGAGAATAGAATAGTTATATTACTATCTCTTAAGCCAGTTTTTCAAAATATATGATTGTAAGCTGCACTAGGAACTTTGAACACACATCACACCACACACACGCACGCACACATCACACCACACACACGCACACACGCACACGCACACACACACACACACACACACCTGATCATAAGGTTTCATGAATCAATATGTAGCCTTACAGTGTGACATATGGTCTGATATTTTCTATTCTACTCTTTACTATTCCATGAAGAAATATTCACTAAGCCCACTGGTTTGAGGGAAGGAAGAGAAGCCCATAAAATAACGATCCTTAGGAAAGGCAGAGAAGATAATCCTGGAGAGCATGAATTTGCAGCAGTTGAGAATATACAGACTCGCAATGAAAGAATAAAAATTAATATTATGAAAGGCATCAAAGAGCTCAAGTAAAAAAATTCGGATGGAAGAAAAGAAAGAAAAAGGCAAGTGGTGTGCATTGGATTTGTCTACTAGGAAGCTGCAGTCAGCTAAGTAAGAGCATCTTTTAATAGAGGGATGAACATGGGAACCAGATACCTTCGGAGAAGTAAATGTCAGGTGATTCCCCCTTGTAAATCCTCCCCTTCCATTTTTTATTCTCCTTCCTTATCATTCCCTGGATTAACAATGTCTTGGCTTTATTTTACACAATGCTTGGTTTTCTTAAGGGAAGAAACTGAATTTTAGATTAATGGAAATAAAGAATAATTTTTTCTTACTTTAAGATTGAGCACTTCTCTAAGCTTTCGAAAAATCATTGATACTGTGACAATCTGGTTAGAGAAATTCTTACGTTCAAGTCTGAAAGAATAAGTACCCCTTAAAAAGTATAAGGGTGATTACAGTGCTCACCATCTTCTGGCAGTCTTTCTGTTAGATCCGTGAAATCTTTTTCTGTGATCTTCATCCCCGTGTTTTCTAAAGATGTGTCCAGCTTATTGACATCAACATTGCCTTCTAAGTAAGGGACAGGAAAGTAATGTAGTAAAATAGAATGATTTTAAAATTGAGGGGGCCGGTTAGCTCAGTTGGTTACAGCGTGGTGTTGTAACACCAAGGTCAAGGGTTCAGATCCCTGTACTGGCCAGCCACCCAAAACAACAACAACAACAATAAAACAAACAAAAAAATTGGACTGTGCATTCATGCTGCTGTGTTAGTTTTCTTCTTTACTGAGCATGTGTTTTATTATAATTAAAAATCATTAATTTCTTAGTGTTATTGTAAGATCTCATGACAAACACCAAAATTTCAGTATTGTCCAGTTAATAAAAGAATGAAAAATTGAACCATTTCTTTAAAATTTTATGTTGGGAAGAAGCCTACCAAGCAAAATTTCTTAAAGAAAATTGGAAAGCTAGAGCTAAAGATGAATGACATAATATTCTGTAAAACAGGAGTTATGTTTGTCACCTGTACTTGCGAATTATTTGCCTCTGCTTTTGAAATCCTTATCTGACAGCCTTCACTCTTCACTTTTTTCTTTGTATTAAAAAATATTTTTTGGTTTCTTTGGGGATGAGGGAGGAAAAATCCAAGAAAGTCTAACACTTCCTGTCAAATTACAGTACAGGTAACTACTTGGTACATTGCAGATCTCCTGAAGGAGGCATAAGTAAGGACTCAGTTACATAGAAAAGGAAGATTCATATTTTAACAATGCAAGTAAGGGTTTAGGATTAAATCTTTTCAGTGTGCTTCTTACTCAATGTTTGGAAGATTTTATGCCCTTCATCAACTTTTTCTGAAACACTTTTCCATCTGCTATAAAAAATGGGACATTTTGGAATAGAGTCAAAAAATAGCACACATCTCTTAACTTCAGAGAGAAAGAATTTGAAAATCTTTGCGTAAGAAACATTTCAAATGCAAATAGCTAATACAAAGACCAAAATGTTCACTCTCAGTGGTACATGAGTGAAATGCAAGTCTGAACAATGAGATGCTCTCCCCGCCCCCCTTTTCTGTATTAGGAGTAGGGAAAATAACATTCTCAACTGCTGTTTGTAGGAGTTTAAATTATAATAATTTTTCTGGAAGGAAATTTGACAAAATAAATATCTTACATTTTGCAACTTTACTTAAAGGAATTTAATCTCGAGAAATTTTAGAATGTTTGCAAAAATTTATTTACAAGGTTGCCATGTAAAAAAGGATGTTACTCATAAATAGACAACTGGAAATATGCATCTCAGGTTTTTGACAGTAGTTATTATTTTGAGGTGGGAATAAGATGATTTTGTTTTTGCTTATCTGCATTATCAATTCTATGGTGAATACACACATTCACAGTGTGAAGAGATGAGTTATAAGTACATTGATATATACATAAATATTCTCTCAATATTCTCTACCCATCATCTATCCTAAAAGTGCTAAGAGGAAATACACTAAAATATTTACAGTGGCTATCTTTGGGTTATGGGATTAAAATTTACTTTCCTGAATTTTTTGAGGTTTCTTTCACGTAATAAGGAAGTTAAGAAATTTAGCCTTTTCTCAGTGTACAAAATTATCCACTTGTTGGTAAACTCCATATTCTATTCTGCAGAAACACACTGTTCATTATTTAGTTTCTTTTTACAGTCTCTCTACTGCTCTGTCCCTCCCTCTCTCTTTTTTCTTGTCCTTTTTATTTATTTTTTAAATATATTTTTACAAATCTACCTGATCAGCAACCTGAGGGTGTGAGTGATGACCTTTAACTTTGATAGCAACTTAGAGATGAAAGGTGATGATTTTAAAATTAAAATCTAAGTGATGAAACTTTTCTTGTATTAGCATTAACTTTTAACAGCTTTCAAGCATTTTTAGTTTATTTTGAAATTTTCCACACAGCCACAAAACCAGGCTACCTAAAAAGCCCAGATGGCATCCATAAGACTCACCATTAAGTGCCAGTGTCTTCAGCAAGTTCAACTTTCATTAGGTGTGAGCTCAATCCCCAAGTTTCCAAAAACACATTTAAGTTTATTTGTATCAACTCTGTCTCCTTTGAAAGAAAAAAGGGTTGTTGACACATGGTAATTTTAGAACGTTATAATGACCTGAAATAATTAAAAATCTGGCCCATATAATGCCGTCCTCACTTTCATATTCTCACATATTCCAGTAGTGTTTCAGGAAGAATGAGACAGAACTTAATCCTATATTCTTCATAAAAAGAGTGAGTGATCTAAATCTAGTGCCAAGATATCCTAGCATGGAATAAAATCAGATTATATAACTGGTACTTTAGGCTTATCTAGTCTTTATTTCTTTTAATGCTGAATCATGTGATTACTATTTAAAGAAACCCTATCGACTTATTTTTCTAAAAGATATTCATCTTCCTATTTGCTGTGTCTACCTAGTTTGACTATTTCAACCAGAAATTATTAACTCAAAAGCTCACGAGAGCCTCAAGTTAGAGGAAGTGAGTGAAATTGGCTGTGGTGAAGTGGACAGCACATGCCTTGCCCACACTGAAAAAACATGAGCTATGATTGTGAGGGAATGTAGAGCTAGTGTTGCCAAACCTGACAAAACTTGACTGCAGTTCGATTCAACTCATGGGTGGCCAAATTGTGACCTCTGATGAAAACACTGGTTAAGATCAGCATATTAGTGTCAGAAACCACAGAAAACATAATTTATTACCCAAACATCACTATTTATTTTTATGGCTGAATCCTAAATAATTTAAAGTTGAAGGCAGAAGAAAAGTTGAATGCAAATATTTCATTATAAATATGTGAAATGTCAGCATTAATAAATTTATGATATAATATTGGGAAAACACCATGCAAAATGTAACAGAGTTAGGATTCAAGTAAAAATGTTTTAGTAATATCTTACTCACCTGTAAAAGATTCATCGCCTTTTTCAGATCAACCTTACTGTTAACTGTAAGACAAAGAATAAATGGACGGAAACATTACAATGAGACTATGAAAATGATATTGCACAGAGCAGAAGAATTTAGCAGTATTTATTTGCTCTAGACAATTTACTCTTTTGCTACACCCTTCATAAGAAGGTAGAAGAGGAAAGATGAAAGCTCAAATGATAATAAAAACAATTATTTCCTGAATAAAATTAACATCCTAGCAGTAATGATGTATTATGGTTTACGGAAGAAAAAGACCTTATTCTTGTCATTTAGTTTCTGAAAAGTACTTTTTTCCTTAGCAGCAAAATAATACTCCATGTTGATGAGAAAATCTAGCAATAACCAAGGAATCATAGAAGAATACAAATGTAGTTATTTCATTAATTCAACAAACTTCTTTTTTATTATTTATTTATTTAAATTTTATTTTATTTTATCAACATACAATGTGGTTGATTTTTGTGTCCCTTTACTGAGTCCTCCCTACTCCCTCTCTCTCCCATCCCTCCCATCAACCTCATGTGTTTGCTTGTCTTAACAACTTCAAGGAATTGTGATTGTTGTGTCTTCTTCCCACACCCCACCATTTGTTTGTGTATTTATTTATTTATTTTTAGCTCCCACAAATAAGTGAAACATATGGTATTTCTCTTTCTGTGCCTGACTTGTTTCACTTAACATAATTTTCTATAAGTCCATCCATGTTGTTGTGAATAGCAGTATTTCATTCCTTTTTATAGCAGAGTAGTATTCCATTGTGTAGATATACCACATTTTCCGTATCCACTCATCTGATAATGGATATTTGGGCTGGTTCCAACTCTTGGCTATTGTAAATAGTGCTGCAATGAACATTGGAGTACAGGTATCCCTTCAACTTGATGATTTCCATTCCTCTGGGTATATTCCCAGCAGTGGGATAGCTGGGTCACATGGTAGATCTATCTGCAATTGTTTCAGGAACCTCCATACCATTTTTCCGTAAATGCTGCACCATTTTGCAGTCCCACCAACAGTGTATGAGAGTTCCTTTTTCTTGCAACCTCGTCAGCATTTATCATTCACAGTCTTTTGGACATTAGCCATCCTAACTGGAGTGAGATGGTACCTCAATGTGGTTTTGATTTGCATTTCCCAAATGCTGAGTGAGGTTGAGCATTTTTTCATGTGTCTCTTGACCATTCTTATATCTTCCTTTGAGAAATGCCTATTTAGGAGGCGGGCGGCCGCCCTCACCCGGCTGTGCACCCCTGGGAGCTTGCTGGCAGGTGGGTTCCGTGTGAGAGTCGGTGTTTCCGGGCCTTCTCCTCTGCTGTCCCCCGCAGGCCAAAGGCTGGGTGAGGGGCAGCGGTGGGCGGGGGAGGCCCGGAAGGTGAGTAGGGCGCACTGGGGACATCCTGACTTACCGCCGCCCAGCCCTGTTCCTGACCCTGCAGGCGAGTGTTGCCTTTTTCTGCGCCATGAGTCCTCCATTGCTGGTGGCGGCCGTGAGATGGCGAGCTGGGGTCCCTGCTGCAATGAGAGGGGTTCTCAGGGTGGCTCGCTGGTGAAGCAAAACCCATCGTGGTCTCCGTGAAAGAAATAAGGAGTGTGGCTGTGTTGTCCTGCCTCAAAGAACAAACTCATCTATTGCAGGCCTAGCCAGGACTGCTGGCTTTGAAAACAAGGACAGACTGGTAGAATATCAACGCAGCACAGCATGGAATTTCCAGAGAGGTCTTATTTCAAAACTTCATGAGGAGTGAGAGCCACATGGACTTCTTCAAGGAGGTTGAACTGGCCTGAGTTTGAGGGCAAGGGGAATGTGTGCCAAACCTGTAACTAACACAAAGGAGGCCAAGTGGCAGAAGGTCTTGTACGAGCGACAGCCCTTCCCTGATAACTACGTGGACCAGAGGTTCCTGGAGGAGCTCCGGACAACCATCTGTGCCCAGAAATACCAATATCGGGCTGTGGCATTTGAATCCAGTGTGGTGATACAGCAGCTGTGCAGCGTCTGTGTGTTTGTGGTTATATGATGGTATATGGATGAGGGTCTTCTGGCCCCCCCGCTGGCTTTTTGGGACTGGCCTGGCTTCTTCACTGATTGGGTATGTTTTGTTTGATCTCATTGATGGAGGTGAAGGGCAGAAGAAGAGTGGGCAGACCCGGCAGGCTGACTTGAAGAGTGCCCTAGTCTTCATTACTTTTACTTACGGTTTTTCACCGGTGCTGAAGACCCTGACAGAGTCTGTTAGCACTGACCCATCTATGCCGTGTCAGTCTTCATGCTGTTAGGCCACTTAATCTTCTTCAACTATGTTGCCAATGCTGCCATTATATCCAGCACACTGTCCTTGAATATGGCTATCTTTTTCTGTCTGCCTGGCTTCACGCCTTCCCCGGTCCCTGCACACCTTCATCATGGTGACATTTGCCATCCAGATTTTTGCCCTGTGGCCCGTGTTGCAGAAGAAACTGAAGGCATGTACTGCCTGCAGCTGTGTGGGGGTCACACTGCTTTTTGCATTCTTAGCCTTGGGAGGCCTGCTGTCCATTAGTGATGTGGGAGCTACATACTCTTTGCCCTTCTGCAGGTTTCCATTTCGTGTCTTTCTAGCTCATTCGCCTGCAGCTTTTTAAAGAAAACATTCATGGGCTTTGGGATGAAGCTGAAATCAAGGAAGACTTGTCCAGGTTCCTTAGCTAAGTTAGGGACCTCCATTATATTATTAAGGAAAGCTGATAGACTACTCTTCTAACTAGTATAAAATTTGAAAGCAGTGTTCTATTTTGGAAGTAGCATGCTGATGTGGGTGAGAGAGCAGAGATCAAAAGAGAAAATTACCCAAAGGCTTGGTGGTGAAGGTGTTTATCCTTTGTTATTTTGTGGGTGAAAAAGCTTTCTGTGGCCCTCTTGAATTATTGCCTCTCATTTATTATTCGCTGTAACAAACGTGGTTTCTATTTATTAAAAAAAAATTTTTTTTAAAGAGAAATGCCTGTTTAGCTCCTTTGCCCATTTTTTAATTGTCACTTGGTTTTTTTGCTGCAAATCAACAAACTTCTTTTTGAGTACCCACAAAGTACTAGTAGAATGGCCAGAAAAGTATATCAAATGTCAGTAATGTTGCTAACTCTGTGGTGAGAAGAATTTTTAGACTTTTAATCTGTATCACTTAAAGTATTCCTGGCATCTAATAATTTCTGTGTCAACACCAGCTATAGGACAGGACAGTATGGAAAATGTGTGTTGATTCCACTGGACTATTATTGGTAACTAAGCTCATCGTGGAAGAAAAGATAGGATCTTTGAAGGGGACTACTGTTTTTTAGTCTGGCTTTGTATATGGGTTGCTAGGGTGAGGATTCAACTTTATCCTTCTGTTGTTTTGTTTGCCCAGCTGGCTTATAACTGGGAAAATTCTGACTCAAGATGAAAGGGCTCGCTACCATAGGGCATTTAATTGGGGATTTCCACTGAGAACTAGGCCCTCAGGGAGTTCTCTTCCATTAAATCATCCCAAATTCACCTCGACAGAGGAGGAATCTATTAGCAGGAATTAAAACATTCTGTGTGAGAACAGAAAATTTCCTTTACCTATAATGTTATTCTTGTTTTTTTATGTTTACGTTAATCAAAATTTTGGAAGGGCTTCTGCAATAGGAAGACTTGAATATGGCTCATGTCCCTTTTCCTACCATCTCCAGGCTGTTTGCATTTTGATAGTTGAACATACTGTTTTCTACAGGCTGCTAGGGATATGTCAAGCCTTGGGCTCTGATTTTGCCCTAGAGGAAAAATGGTCATGGGACTCTGTCCCACATGGACTAGGAAACACCAGAGAAGTGTCAGAGCGTGGGAACAGAGCTGGAAAGCAGCTGGAAAGAGCTTGGCACTTGAAATCCTGAAGACCCTGATGAAGGTCAGTAAAGGCCAGCATGAGGGTGTTCCCAGTTTCCATGACTCTTAAAAGGCCAAGAAGGAGGAAAACAGAAATGTCCGTGCTCCTGAGGTGGTGAAAGTACAGGGACGCCAGAACAGAAGCTTCCTTCCTCTCTATATGTTCAAAAGTAATCTGCTGTAGAATATGGAATATTAAGTGGTAAATAACAACTCTTGAGATAGAAGAGAGATGATATAAGAGAAATTCTAATATGTATTAAATTACCTCAGGAAAACCTGGGAGCTGATTGTTTGTGAAACTTGGGAACGTATTGTTGGGGAAGTAAAGATATTCCAAAAATCTCATGCTGGAGATCGGGGGAAGTGGTGAAAGGAGTAAGAGTTTTCCCAGAGTTTCGGCCTCCTGGGATTGTGTGTGTGTGGCGGGGAAGAGATGAGGTGAAATAAAGTATCTGATGAGAAAGGATATCTTCAGGGGGAATAAAGCAGTATTTTGTTGCCAGTTGTAGTTGTCATATGTAAGTATGATAGTGAATGAGAGGAAAGGGAATGGAAGAATTACAGGAATGGGAACCTCCTCTGGAACTTCAAAGTGAATTAGGAAGAAACCAAATATAATGAGTGACAACTGCACAAACCAGTAATACTAAGCATGAGGAGAAAAAGAGAAAACAATAGTGGAAAACAAATAATAAACATAAAATAAATTGAAATATATATAATTAAGTATATACAGTATTATACCAAGTCTGAACAAACTGAAATTTCCCAATTAAAGGGAAAAATTGTCAGATGGGTTTTCAAACACCCAGCTATATGATGTTTTCAGGAAATATACTTCAATCAAATAATAAAGATGATTGAAAATAAGGAATGGGCAATGATATACGAGGCAAATGCAAACAAGATGAAATCAATACTGACAACAGTAATATTGAACAAAGTAAGATTTAAAGCATCAAAAGGATGTAAATAAAAGGGATATCAAAAGGCAAAATTTATGAAGAATGTTATAACAGTCATAAACCTGTAAATACCACACAGTTAAAAATAAAGCAAAGAATATTAGTCATGCAAGAAGAATTTTATAAAAATGCAATTTTATAAACCTCAGACTTCAGATCTTTTAAAATGGGAAGATCTAGTAGACAAAATACAATTAGAGACATAAAGGAATTAAATAATACAACTAATAAACTTGGTTTTCTAATAGAACTCTGGGCGTTCTCTATAGACATTATTTTTCATATAACTACAGATTTACAAAAATATGAGAAGATCATAATAAAAACTTTAAAAAGATAAAGATTCTCTTTAACATCTTAGAGGACACATTATGTGATCATAACTCTAAACTTTATATGTAATAAAAAAGAAAAGAAAATTAAGAAATATACTCCTAGATAATCCTGGCATCAATTACAAGCTTTCTAGTAGAAAGTAATAGAGAACTCCTCATAATGAAACTAAAAGGATGCATTAAACTTCTTCATTATTAAAGCAGAAAGCCAGAAAGAAACTAAGCACCCCTCCCTAGGTGGGGTGGGGGGAGGAGCAACCACAAAGGAATAAACAAAAATCTATGAGGTGGAAATTAATATAGGTAAAAATAAAAATTAACAAAAGAGAAAACATAGTGCAAGACAGTGATCAATGAATCCAAAAGCCAGTTCTCTGAAAAACCACTAAGATATATTTTGGTCTCATGTGCCTGATTAAGAAGAAAAGAGAACAAGACATTTAAGAGTAAGACAAGAAAGGAGACTGTATCATTCAGGGTCCTGGCAGGTAAGAGATGGCATTTTCAAATGGCATTACTGAGGAACAAAGACATAACCCCTAATCTTTGGAGGAGTCTAATCTCATTGAGAAAATAATGCTTAACAGGAAAAATTGGATAATGTGACAAGTCAATATGTATGTGATTGTGCAGATATGAGGGTACTTTAAAAAGATTGTGGAAAGGTTTATATTATCTTTTAATTATATTTTTCCATGAAGTTTTCAAAGTACCCATGTAATAATAAAGGAATTCAGGAAATAGAGATCCTTGCAGGCTAGATAAATGGGAAAGGCTTGTTGAAGAAGTACAATTTAAAGCCTTAGAAGATGGGAAGAGTTTGAATTGACAGAGAAGAGAAAGAATGTTCTTGGCATGGAATGGCATGAGCCAAAGACCAGAGTTGAGAATGGGGTTTAGGGAGAAGAGAACAAAGAGGACAGTAGAATATTAAAGCATTGGCCAGAATGCGATTGCTAGGAAGAAGAGAGAAGCTTTACTAGCCAGGTAGAAGCAGGTTGTAGGGAGATTAACATCCAGGCTGAGAAGTTTAAATTTAATGTGTTGGTAATGAATAGACATTATATGAGCAGAAGAGTTTTTGAGCAGAACAAAGTAATGAAAGCACCACTCTAGGAATATTAATCTGGTGTTATTGGGAAAGAGGGAAGGGACACGAGTTAGAGGGACATACAAACTGGTAGAATAATCCAGCTACCTGGTAATGTAGACCAGGGTTAAGGCTTAATCTTGGCATTCAGATTGACATTTTCTTGGAAGCAGTACAGTCAAGGGGAAGAAGGTCTCTCATGTTTCAGCTTGGAAGGGGAGGAGTTCAGGCTGTCAGAAGCACAGCAGCACTTCTGAATATCCCGAGAGGAGAGGCCCTGTGACTCCCTTGGATGCCCTGCAGCCCCCCACCCCAATGGGCTGCTGGAGGCCCAGGGCTATCTGGGTCTGTGACCCAAATCCTGCCTCGCTAAAGAAGTGAGGGGCTGTTCCAGCGGGAGGTGACTGTCACCTCTGCAGGGGACAGGGAGGCTTGAGCCCCTTGATTATGGGACAAGGCTCACCCTTGTGGGCCAGAGCCTAGTAAAGGTTGTCAGTGATAGTGATGTCATAAATGAAGGGTGGGACAGGGGTGGGGCCACGGCTGCTCAGGCCGTGCTCGTTGCAGGGGCTGCCATAAGGGTTCTGTTGCCGCTCAGCGAGCAACAGTTACCCAATTCGTCTGGGTCACTGTGCCCCAGAGCTTCTATTTATGTATATGATGTTCCAGTTTCGCTTTTGGGCCCTCTGGCTCCTGACGTTTGCACCCTTATGGATGCTAGTTCAGGTGGCTCCCCTTCCGGAGTGGGCCGGGCGCCCTGTCCCACTGACCTCCAACCCCCCAGAACTGACTGAGCCTTGGTCTTCACGCTCCTCTGAACTGCCACCTGGATCACCCCATGCGTTTACACCCCCGGCAGCCTTGGGGAGCTTTGATTACCTGGGATCCTCTGCTGCCTTCCAGATGTTGGTCCGGTCTCAGGAAGTGGCCAAGAAGCTGATTCCATTGCTGGGCATGGATTCAGCTCAAGAGCTGCCCCCAGAGCCAGATCAGTTTGCTGTTCTGCATCAGGATCTGCGTGAGAAGCTAGCTCGGCCACAAAGCCTCCCAGACGTGGTTCCAGTGCAACAGAATCAGGCCCTGGTTCTGCCTCATGGACTGAAAAGTAAGATTAGAACCGTAGATAGTGAGAGTTCAAAAGCAACAAAGTTTGTTGTTTCACCCCTGAAGAGAGATCTAACTCAGCATCTGCGGCTTGCCAAGATTCTTGGAATTCCACACCCATTTGCACCCAAACCTAAGCCTCAGAAACAAATCTTGCACAGTGATAATGGATTTTTGAGTATGGATATGGTTCATCCTGAATTTCCTCTAGAAATCCAGAAGGACCCAGATGAGCGTCTAGAGGCCCCTGAGCCAGCTGAAACTAATAAATTACAGCAAGAGGCTCTATCTCAAAACCTAGAGCCCCCTGAAGAGATCCAATTCTCTCCACCCCAGCAAGACCCAGCTCAGCCTCCACAGCCCCCTGAGGAGGAAGAACCTTCTTCAACTCAACAGGAGGCCCTTGAGGAGGTTGAAACTTCTTTAACCCAGCAGGAGGCCCTAGCTCAGCCTCCACACTACCCTGAGGACATAAAACCTTTCAGTCTGGCACTTACCATAACTCCAGAACCCCCTATGGAGGCTGAACATTCTACAGCACTGAAGAAGAATACAGCTCCACATCCACACCAGGCCCAGACTCAGCATCCAAAGTTGACGCAAGTCACAGTTCAGCCTTTGGACCTGGAACTTACCATAGCTACAGAACCTGCTACAGAGCTGAAACCTTCTCCCACCGGGGAGAGGACCCCAACTCAGCCCCTAGAACCACCTAAGGAGGTTGCAGCTCAACCTCCAGTGTATCAAGAGGTGACAGTTTCAAAACCAGGTCAGGATGAAGCTCAGCCACCAACATCACCCAGTGTTGCAGTTTGGCCTTTAGACCTGGAGCTTACTGTAACTTCAGTATCTAGTACAGAGACCGAACATTCTACAGCCCCGAAGATGACTACAGCTCCACATCCACAGCAGGTGCAGACTCAGCATCCGAACCTGACTCCAGTCACAGCTCAACCTTTCAATCTGGCACTTACCGTAACTCCAGAACCCACTATGGAGGCTGAACATTCTACAGCACTGAAGAAGACTACAGCTCCACATCCACACCAGGCCCAGACTCAGCATCCAAAGTTGACGCAAGTCACACTTAAACCTTTGGACCTGGAGCTTACTGTAACTTCAGTATCTACTACAGAGGCTGAGTACTCTACAGCCCTGGAGAAGAGCACAGCTCCACATCCACAGCAGGTGCAGACTCAGCATCCAAAGTTGACACAAGTCACAGTTCAGCCATTGGACCTGGAACTTACCATAGCTACAGAAACTATTACAGAGCTGAAACCTTCTCCCACCATGCAGAGGACCCCAACTCAGCCTCCAGAACCACCTAAGGAGGTTGTAGCTCAACCTCCAGTGTATCAAGAGGTGACAGTTTCAAGACCAGGTCAGGATCAAGCTCAGCCACGAATGTTGCCCGGTGTTACAGTTTGGCCTTTAGACCTGGAGCTTACTGTAACTTCAGTATCTACTACAGAGACCGAACATTCTACAGCCCCGAAGATGACTACAGCTCCACATCCACAGCAGGTGAAGACTCAGCATCTGAACCTGACTCCAGTCGCAGTTCCCCCTTTGGATGTGGAACTTACTACAACTCAGCATCCATTGGAATCTTCTGAAAATTACACCCCAGAAAAGAATGCCACCAAGAGCATCAACCTATGTGAGCTCTGTGTCTGCAGAGACGAGACACTGTCCTGTACTGGTCTCAGCCCAGAGAAGAGGCTCCGCCAAGTGCCTGTGCTAGAGCCCAAGACCTACAACGGCACCTTTGCCATCGTGTGAGAATCACCTTTCCTCATTTGTTCCCTCTCTCTTGCTTGGCACAGCAGCCTTTTCCTTGAGGTCTTCTAGGCCTTTCTCATCTTCCCAATCCACTTTGATCGATTTTATGCTGTTACCTTTTGCTTGTCAACTTCCCCTTATCCTCACTCTCCTTACTGTTGTGCCCCTTTTCCAGGCTTTCACTTGTGATTGCCCTGACTCTTTCTTTAATTCTATTTTTCTGTATCTCCACAATAACATTTCTTAACCTCTGCTCTCCTCCCATTTTCGAGCCACACTCTTTACAGCAGGGTGTCTCTCCCCATCTCCTTAGTGATGAGACAACAAAGTGGTTAAGAGTAGATTCTGGAGCCAGACTGCCTGAGTTTGAACCAAGGTCTGTCATTTATTAGCTTTGTGAACTTGGGAGAGATAGTTCTATGACTCAGTTTCCTCATCTATAAAATGGGGAGAATGATAGTTACCATTTCATAGAATTGTGAGATTTACATGAGTCAATATATAATATCAGTGCCTAGCATACATATGAGTGGTAGCCATTAGTATTATTATTGTTCAGTCCCTAAGTTATGTTGAGAATACATCTTTGTCCCTAGCTTTCTATAGATAACAGCTATTTTGTACCCAATCCAGGGCTAAGTACTGTGCGAGCCACAGAAGTATGACATTGTCTCCAGAATGTGAACATGATAGGTGGGAAGAAAAGGACTAGGCATAAAAAGGGAGGTGACATATAATTAAATGCTAAATTAGATGCAGACAATAGCTGTAATTCACCAGAATTTGTAATCATTGATGTGTAGGGATCAGGGAAAGTTGCATGGATAAGCTAAAACTTTACCTGGGGTGAAAGAGTGGGTATAATTTGTTAAAAAGAGAAAAAAGAGGGAATACAGCCTAGGCAAAGCCATGGCTACAGGAATGATCAAAATTTAGTAGATGAATTGGCTGCAAAGAATTGGGTTAGGAAGCAATGATTATGAAAAAAACTTGAATATCAGCTATAGGGCTTTGAAAGTTACACAAAGAGAGATGGAGAGCCATTGAAATTTTTAAGCAAAACAGATAAATGATTAAAACAGGAGGATTAACTTAGAATACATATTTAGAGTGATCTAGAGGGGGAAGCTTAATAGAGGGAGACTAAATAGAAAGCTGTAGCAAAATCTAGGAGTGGTGTGGAAAGGGTCTGACTCAGAGTGGTTGTGGTAAGAGTGCAAAGAAAATCCTGGGAGCATCTCAAAAAAGAACAGATGGGACTTAGTAAGTGACTAAAGAGTTGGGGGATGGGGTGTACAGGAAAGAGAAGAATCAAATATAACTTCAAAGTTTCTGTCCTGGAAAATGAGGAGAAAGATGGTGGTATAACAGGTGGGAACGTGACAGGTGGGAAGGAGAGCCAGTTTGAGGGAGATGAGTTCAGCTTTAGACATCTTTTAATATCCGTGAGCATAAAGCAACCAGAAGGCTTCTGGCTGAGTGCAAGTGTCCACTAGGCACATGAGCAGACGGGTATTTCTTTTGACTTGTTTCTGCCCCTCCCCAGGGGAAATTGTGTATATAAATTAAGTTGTTGCTGCGGGATGGGGACAGAATTAAGGGTGAGGATTCAGTCATCTACAGAATTGAAACTGAATATAAGGAATCTAACAGCTTCTTTTAAATGTGTGTAATTCATGGAGACACTCCCACTTTTTTAAGAGCCATGAAAGTATATAGGATAAAATGTGAAAATCTGTACCCCCATACCTCTTATCACACCCCACTCTGCACCCTACTGATACAGGATGTGCTCAGTTTCCCTGGGCTCAGGTTTCAGGACGTGCCTCTGGGTTTCCAGCCACTTCCTGAGGTCTCAGACCCCTCCTCTGAGCTCTCCCTTGGAGGAAAGCTACTGTTGCCAGTTAGACCTATTTTTAGCACCAACAGGGGGGAAAGGAGACCACAGAGGACTGGCTGATGCAATCCAGTGGCTGGTTGTGCTCAGTTGAGAGCACAGAACATTCTGGTGCATATAATTGGGAACTACCTCCTTAATTGAACATCCATTAGATAGAGAAACTATAAAAGCTGAATCCCAGCTGAAGGCTTGGTTGTTGCTGCTCACTTTCCTGGAGGCGCCTGCACTTGGCTGAGGTGTGTATGTTTTACTTTGTATCTAACTTGGTTTCAGCAAGCAGCTGCTCATCCTCTGGAGGTGCCTGCACTTGGCTGAGGTGTGTATGTTTTACTTTGTATCTAACTTGGTTTCAGCAAGCAGCTGCTCATCCTCTGGAGCCAGCCTGGACTTTGTACTGAACTTTAAGCATGTTTTTGTAGCTTTTGTGTTAGACTTGATGTCTGTAGTGAACTTAACTTTTGTATTAAACTTGGTGTGGGCTCTGCTCAGTCTCTGGGCTGTGCCGCATTCTCTTGATGGAATCTGTATTTCTTATGTTATATTAAACTTGTTGTCACTGTCTGTGACTCTGCCCTTGAATTCTTTCCTGTGGCAGAGTCAAGAACCTGGTAAGAGGACTGGGCAGGTTGAGGCTGACTACTGGGCCCCCACACCCTACCTCTGACATCACTCCCTCCCATAAGATAACCCTGACATTTTGGTGTACTTCTTCCTTCCAATCTCTTTCCTTGACATTTTTTCCCTAATGAGTTGATGATTTATTTATTGCTCAGTGATTTGTGCTTTCTCGCTGTACAGTATGTCTAAGAGTTCTTTCCATGTCCGCACATTAGACCCTTTAATTTCTAATTGCCCTCACCCTTCCAGTACCTGGAAAGGTTTCTGCAGAGAGCTCTTAGCCAAAGCTTTGGTGTTATTTGGCATGGGGATTCTTTATTCTTCTTTGCTGATAATGATATATTTTTACCCATTTTTCCGTTGAATTGTTTACCATTTTCTTATTGATTTGTAGAAGGAGTCAGTTTAGACACATAGTGATTTTTAGAAAAAGTACTTACATTCAGAGTAATTAACTGGCATTATCTTTCCAAAAGATTGGACAGATAGGAAGTTAAGATTCAGAGGAGATGCCTCATGATTTGTACCTGTGACCCCACATTTCTTTATTAATTGTGCCAACCGGGAAGCTGGTAACTCTGGAAATTAGAAGCTTGTGTTTTCCATATTTGAATGTCCCCACGAGGTTACCATGACTCTTTTACTTTTTCTGTTCATTCTTTTCCTACCTATTCATGGATGTGAACTGTGTTTCTTCACAGAAATTTCCAAAGAAACGCTATATCTTCCATTGATAAGCATGTATGGGAAGCATACCACTGGACTGAGAAACTGTGAGTATATTCTCTCCAGATATAAATACAAAATACTAAATGCATTATAAGTCCCTTCTTGGTCCAGAATTTTGAGGTTAATACCTCTGAGAAAAGGTATTTCCCCTTCCATATCCCAAATCAACCTCTATTGATTGCAGTCTTATGGTCATTTAAAATTAAATTTGGTGGCCTCTTTAAAATAAGAGACAATTTAAATTTACTTTCTGTTATATAAGTAATACTTGACTAATTCTTATGTGTGAAAATGAAGTAACAGGTATAGTGGAAACCCTCTTCATGCACTAATCCCTCATCCCTAAGGTAAGCACTACTCTGAGTTTGGTATATGTCCTTCCAGACCTTTTCCCATGCATTTGCCTACATATATGTACACATAGCAAAATAGGTTTGTTGTGCAGTTTTATCCTTTTTTTTTACATAAATGGTAGCATCCTACAACTTATTCTTTCACTTCATGATATGCCTTAGATATTTTTCGTTCCTAATACTTAACATGGTTACTCCAGTCACTTAAACTCATACATTATATGCCATACTATGACCCCTTCTTGCCATGTGGTAAACTGGTGACCGTGAAGAAGGCCCTCACCAGATGTGGCCCCTGGACCTTGGAATTCCCAGCATTCAAACTAGCTCAGAAGAAGAAGAATCTTGCCAAGCAAGGCAGCATGTGCAGAAGAGGGCCAACACACCCTGCCTCCCACGTCCATCTGAGGCTCCACACCCACAGACCACCTGCCACATTGACTCTGGAGAATCATAGCTCATGAGTGATTCATGTTGAAATCTGACAGAACTGAGTGATCTTCGGCCAGTCTACTCTAAACAGGGTGGTTTATGTGGAGAAAGTTGATGGAGAGACAGTTTCCTGTCTGGGATCCTAGGGGAGATGTGCTGCAGTGGCCAGCTCCCAGGTTCTCAGCAATGGTTGAGTGATGCATTCAGATGGCCTTACTGTTGCCTAACTTCAGTCAAGACCCTCTACTTTTCTGAGCCCTGCTTTCATCCTCTGTAACATGGGTATGAAAACACCCACCTCGCAGGACTGTTGCAGCATTAGATGTAATACCCAAAAGTATCCACACAGTGCCTGGTACATAGTAGGTACCAAACTGTTATAGACTGAATTATTGTCCCACCCTCATTCATATCTTGAAGTCCTAACACCCAGGACCTGAGAATGCAACTTATTTGGAGATAGGGTCGTTGTTGATATAATTAGTTAAGATGATGTCATATTAGAATAGGATGGACCCCTAATCTAATCTGATTGGTGTCCTTATAAAAAGGGGGAAATTTGGACACAGAGAAACACACAGGGAGAACACCATGTGAAGATGAAGGCAGAGACTGAGTTGATGATTCTACAAGCCAAGGAAGGGCAAAGATTGCCAGCAAACCCCAGGAGCTAGGAGGGAGGCCTCCAAAAGATTCTCCCTCACAGTCCACAGAAGGAACCAGCTCTGTGGACACCTTAGTCTGGGACTCATTGCCTTCAGAAGCGTGAGACAATATGTGTCTGTTGTGTAAGTCACATTGTTGTTATGGCAGCCCTAGCAAATGAATACACCAGCAGATGGGAGCCCATTGTCATCTTTTTTTTTTTTTTTTTAATGTTCAGAATTTTACTTTTTAACTTGATGGCATCTATTTCTATAATAGTTTATGTGCATCTACGCAATTCTTTTTTTTTTTTTTAATTTTATTTTGTCAATATACATTGTGGCTGATTATTGCTCCCCATCACCAAAACCTCCCTCCGTTCTCCCTTTCCCCCTCCCCCACAACAATGTCCTTTCTGTTTGCTTGTCGTATCAACTTCAAGTAATTGTGGTTGTTATATCTTCTTCCCAACCCCCGGTTTTGTGTGTGTGTGTGTGTGTGAATTTATATATTAATTTTTAGCTCCCACCAATAAGTGAGAACATGTGGTATTTCTCTTTCTGTGCCTGACTTGTTTCACTTAATATAATTCTCTCAAGGTCCATCCATGTTGTTGCAAATGGCAGTATTTCATTCATTTTTATAGCTGAGTAGTATTCCATTGTGTAGATGTACCACATTTTCCGTATCCACTCATCCGATGATGGACATTTGGGCTGGTTCCAACTCTTGGCTATTGTAAAGAGTGCTGCGATGAACACTGGGGAACAGGTACACCTTCGACGTGATGATTTCCATTCCTCTGGGTATATTCCCAACGGTGGGATAGCTGGGTCGTATGGTAGATCTATCTGCAATTGTTTGAGGAACCTCCATACCATTTTCCATAGAGGCTGCACCATTTTGCAGTCCCACCAACAATGTATGAGAGTTCCTTTTTCTCCGCAACCTCGCCAGCATTTATCGTTCAGAGTCTTTTGGATTTTAGCCATCCTAACTGGGGTTAGATGGTATCTCAGTGTGGTTTTGATTTGCATTTCCCGAATGCTGAGTGATGTTGAGCATTTTTTCATATGTCTGTGGGCCATTTGTATATCTTCCTTAGAGAAATGCCTACTTAGCTCTTTTGCCCATTTTTTAATTGGGTTGCTTGTTTTTTTCTTGTAAAGTTGTTTGAGTTCCTTATATATTCTGGATATTAATCCTTTGTCAGATGTCTATTTTGCAAATATTTTCTCCCACTCTGTTGGTTGTCTTTTAACTCTGTTAATTGTTTCTTTTGCTGTGCAGAAGCTTTTTAGTTTGATATAATCCCATTTCTTTATTTTTCCTTTGGTTGCCCGTGCTTTTGGGGTCGTATTCATGAAGTCTGTGTCCAGTCCTATTTCCTGAAGTGTTTCTCCTATGTTCTCTTTAAGAAGCTTTATTGTTTCAGGGTGTATATTTAAATCCTTAATCCATTTTGAGTTGATTTTAGTATACGGTGAGAGGTATGGATCTAGTTTCATTCTCCTGCATATGGATATCCAGTTATCCCAGCACCATTTGCTGAAGAGGCAGTCCCTTCCCCAGTGAATAGGCTTGGTGCCTTTGTCAAAGATCAGAGGGCAGTAAGTGTGTGGGTTGATTTCTGGATTCTCTATTCTATTCCATTGGTCAGTGTGTCTGTTTTTATGCCAGTACCATACTGTTTTGGTTATTATAGCTTTGCAGTATAGCTTATAGTCAGGTAGTGTTATGCCTCCAGCTTTATTTTTTTTGCTCAGCATTGCTTTGGCTATGCGTGGTCTTTTACTGTTCCATATAAATGTCTGGATAGTTTTTTCCATTTCTGAGAAAAATGTCTTTGGAATTTTGATGGGGATTGCATTGAATTTGTATATCACTTTGGGTAGTATGGACATTTTCACTATGTTGATTCTTCCAATCCAAGAGCATGGGATTTCTTTCCATCTTCCTGTATCCTCTCTAATTTCTCTCAGCAGTGGTTTGTAGTTCTCATTATAGAGATTTTTCACCTCCTTGGTTAACTCAATTCCTAAGTATTTTATTTTTTGGTGGCTATTGTAAATGGGCAGGCTTTCTTGATTTCTCGTTCTGCATGTTCACTATTGGAGAAAAGAAATGCTACTGATTTTTGTGTGTTGATTTTGTATCCTGTTACTGTGCTGAAATCATTTATCAATTCCAAGAGTTTTTTTGTAGAGGTTTTAGGCTGTTCGATATATAGGATCATGTCATCTGCAAACAGGGACAGTTTGACTTCATCTTTTCCAATCTGGATGCCCTTTATTTCCTTCTCTTCTCTGATTGCTCTGGCTAGTACTTCCAACACTATGTTGAATAGGAGTGGTGAGAGTGGGCATCCTTGTCTAGTTCCTGTTCTTAAAGGAAAAGCTTTCAGCTTTTCCCCCTTCAGGATGATATTGGCAGTGGGTTTGGCATATATGGCTTTAATTATGTTGAGATACTTTCCCTCTATACCTAACTTATAGAGGGTCTTTGTCATGAATGAGTGCTGAACTTTATCAAATGCTTTTTCAGCATCTATAGAGATGATCATATGGTCCTTGTGTTTGAGTTTATTAATATGGTGTATCACATTTATTGATTTGCGTATGTTGAACCAACCTTGCATCCCTGGGATGAATCCCACTTGATCATGATGAATAATTTTACGTATATGTTGCTGTATTCTGTTTGCTAGTATTTTAGTGAGGATTTTTGCATCTATATTCATCAAGGATATCGGCCTGTAGTTTTCTTTTTTGGTTATATCTTTACCTGGTTTTGGTATCAGGATGATGTATGCTTCATAGAATGAGTTTCAGAGATTTGCGCCCGTTTCAATCTTTTGGAATAGTTTGTAAAGAATCGGTGTCAATTCCTCTTTGAATGTTTGGTAAAACTCTGCTGTGAATCCATCTGGTCCTGGGCTTTTCTTTGTTGGGAGCCTTCTGATAAGAGCTTCAATCTCCTTTATTGTTATTGGTCTGTTCAAATTTTCTACGTCTTCATGGTTCAGTTTTGGGAGCTTGTGTGTGTCCAGAAATTTATCCATTTCCTCCAGATTTTCAAATTTGTTGGCGTATAGTTGTTTATAGTAGTCTCGAATGATTCCTTGTATTTCAGATGAATCAGTTGTAATATCGCCCTTTTCATTTCTAATTTTTGTTATTTGAGTCTTCTCTCTTCTTTTTTTTGTTAGCCATGCTAATGGTTTGTCAATTTTATTTATCTTTTCAAAAAACCAACTTTTAGATTCATTGATCTTTTGAATTGTTTTTTGGTTTTCAATTTCATTCAGTTCTGCTCTGAGCTTAATGATTTCTTTCCGTCTGCTAACTTTAGGTTTGGATTGTTCTTGTTTTTCTAGTTCTTTAAGGTGAAGTGTTAGGTTGTTCACTTGCCATCTTTCCATTCTTCTGAAGTGAGCATTTAATGCAATAAATTTCCCCCTTAATACTGCTTTTGCAGTATCCCACAGGTTTAGGTATGATGTATCATTATTTTCATTAGTTTCAATAAATTTTTTGATTTCCTGCTTGATTTCTTCTTGGACCCATATGTCATTAAGTAGAATGCTGTTTAATTTCCATGTGTTTGTATAGTTTCCAGAGTTTCGTTTGTTATTAATTTCTAGTTTTAATCCATTGTGGTCTGAGAAGATACATAGGATAATTCCAATTTTTTTGAAATTATTGAGACTTGATTTGTGACCTAATATGTGATCTATCCTGGAGAATGATCCAGGTGCTGATGAGAAGAATGAATATTCTGAGGTTGTTGGGTGGAATATTCTGTAGATATCTGCCAATTCCAATTGGTCTAGAGTATTGTTTAGATCTTGTGTTTCTCTACTGATTCTTTGCCTAGATGATCTGTCTAATATTGACAGTGGGGTGTTCAGGTCCCCTGCTATTATGGTATTAGTGTCTATTTCCTTCTTTAGGTCTAATAGAGTTTGTTTTATAAATCTGGCTGCTCCAACATTGGGTGCGTACATATTTATGATTGTTATGTCTTCTTGATGGATCAGTCCTTTTATCATTAAGTAGTGTCCCTCATTGTCTCTTTTTATGGTTTTTAGTTTAAAGTCTATTTTGTCAGATATAAGAATAGCTACTCCAGCTCGTTTTTCTTTTCTGTTTGCATGGTAAATCTTCTTCCATCCTTTCACTCTTAGTTTGTGTGAATCTTTATGGGTGAGGTGGGTCTCTTGAAGGCAGCATATAGTTGGGTCCCCCTTTTTGATCCAGTCAGCCAGTCTGTGTCTTTTGATTGGAGAATTCAAGCCTTTTACATTAAGAGTTGTTATTGAAAGGTGTTGATTTATTCCTAGCATTATATTGGTTGTTTGGTTGTCTTAGGTGTCTTTTGTTCCTTGCTTTCTGATTTACTGTTTGGTTTCTGTGTTTGTTGGTTCCTTAGGTTGTAGATAGCGTTTTTGTTAGCTTGTTTTCTCTTCATGAATGCCATTTTTATTATACTAGCGGGTATTGATTTTTCTTGGGTTTTTATGGCAGTGATAGTTGTTTTTCAGGAACCAAACCCAGTACTCCCTTGAGGATTTCTTGTAAGGGTGGTCGTGTGGTAGTGAACTCCCGCAGTTTTTGTTTGTCTGAGAAATATACTATTTGCCCTTCATTTTGGAAGGATAGCCTTGCAGGGTAGAGTATTCTTGGCTGCTAATCTTTGTCTTTTAGTATTTTGAAAATATCATCCCATTCCTTTCTAGCTTTTAGGGTTTGTGATGAAAAGTCTGATGTTAGCCTGACTGGGGCTCCCTCATAGGTGATTTGACGCTTCTCTCTTGCAGCTTTTAAGATTCTCTCTTTGTCTCTGAGTTTTGCCAATTTGACTATAACATGTCTTGGATAAGGCCTTTTTGGGTTGAATACGTTTGGAGATCGTTGAGCTTCCTGGATCTGAAGATCTGTGACTTTTCCTATACCTGGGAAGTTTTCTGCCACTATTTTGTTGAATATGTTTTCAATGGAATCTCCATTTTCCTCCCCTTCTGGAATACCCATGACTCCGATATTTGAGCGCTTAAGGTTGTCTGATATCTCTCTCAGATTTTCTTCCATGTCCTTGATTCTTTTTTCTTTCTTTTTGTCTGCTTGTGTTATTTCAAACAGCCCATCTTCGAGTTCAGAGGTTCTCTCTTCAGCTTCGACAAGCCTGCTGGTTAAACTCTCCGTTGTGTTTTTTATTTCGCTGAATAACTTCTTCAGTTCAGCAAGTTCTGCTACATTTTTTTTCAGGACATTGATTTCCTTGTACATTTCCTCTTTCAGATCCTGAATACCTTTCCTCATTTCATCATGATGTCTAGCTGTGTTTTCTTTTATCGCATTCAGTTTCCGTAGAATTATCACTCGAAATTCCTTGTCAGTCATTTCAAGGGCTTCTTGTTCTATAGGGTCTAGAGTTTGAGATTTATTAACTTTTGGTGGTGTACTTTCTTGATTTTTTGTATTTCTGGTATCTTTTTTTTTATGTTTATTCATTGTGGCAGGGGGTTTCACAGTCCACTGGTTTGAGACTAATGACTAACTAGGATGTTGCTGTGGTTGCCAATTTGGTATGGCTACCTCCGTGGCTGCTCAGTTGGCCTCTAGTCCCTTGTGTGTGTGGTTGCCTCGGGTGTTGGGCTTCTCCGGGGAGCCACCTTTCTGGTCAGCTTGTATTCTGTTGGGCTGCTGGATCACGTACCACAGGGTGTGTGATTGCTGTTGAGCTTTCACTTCCTGTGCCGGACTTCTCCCTGTTCCGTGTGCTCTGGCCCAGGCTGTTGGATCGTGCAGTGGCGACCCCACAGGGTGTGTGGTTTCTGTCGAGTCTCCGCCTCCCTGGCCACACGTCTCCCCACTCTGTGCGCACTGTGCTGGGCTGGGGCATGTCTTCTGCACCCCTCGTCTATCATCTGGCCCTTCAAGACCCTGCTCGGCACCGCCTCGCCCCGGAAGTCTACCATGTTTCCGCTAGGCACAGACGACCAGTTGCTCTGGGTGCCTTTGTAGCACTGTGTAGATCTTTCTTGGGACTTGTTCACCTTTGTATCCCCCCGGTATAAACCACGTCTAGCGCCCGCCTGCAGCCAGCTCTCTGGCAGGTTCAAGCGGACCTGGGAACTCTCCTACCACACTATTCCCAACTAGAAATTGGTTAGGGTTTTTTCCGAACTGGTGGCCACAGAGATGGTAACTGCCTCCCAGTAACAGGAAGTTTACCGGGGGCGGAGTCCAGGGTGTGGTGGAGTGACAGTCGCCCGCCCGTACTTCCTTGCCCTCCGGACACTGGCCGGGACGCCCCATGCCACCAGCCCGCCAGAGAACCGTGGAGGGATTGGGAGGGGAGGCTGGCCTGCAGGTTCCGGAAAGCCCGCACTGGGCCAGGCAAGTGGGAAGGCTCAGTGACAGCCGAGCTGGGCGGAACTGCCAGCACTTGGGAAAATGTAGGCAGCCCCGGGCGTTGAGTGGCCTGGTGATGCAAGCGGGAGCCGGGTGGGCGTCAGTCCCCCAAACAGGGCTGGTCCAGGGGTCACTCACAGGGTTGTGCCAGGTCGGGCTCTCACTCTCTGCCTCTGGTTTGCCACCTTCCCCGTTCTCAGCGCTGCCGCCTCGGGCTGTTCAGTCGTGGCGCGGCTTGGGCGCTCCCAGGAATCTTCTTTAATGCCGGCCTGAAACCTTGAATCCTGAATAGGGCAGCTGGCCGCCTTCAGCGCGGCCCCGATCTCCGGGATCCTGTCTGCATCCACAGCAGCCCTGGCGCCGTGTTCCCTGTTTACAGACTCGCTTTTGCAGCTAAGAAACAGTTCTTTTCCTGCTCCACACTTCAAAGCTGTTGCCTGTAAATGAGGCAGTCTCTCCTGCCGGGGGCAAAGTGGCGGTCACCCCCCACGACCGGCCACCAGCAGCGGTCCTCCCTTAAGAGATGGCAAGAGGAAGGTCCACAAGTTTCCTGGCTGCCTGAGGCCCAGTGGCCGCCTTTTCCACCTCAGCTACTCCCCGCCAACTGCCGCAGCCACCGCCATCTTGAAACTACCCCATTGTCATCTTTGATAATCCCCGTGGCTACTCTCTCTGCGCCTTCCAGGTGGCTTCCTCCAAGGGCATCCTGCAGACAACCAGCGCCACCACTTGGAGGGATGCAGAAAGGAAATGTGCTGTGGGTGGAATCACTGGGAGCTGAGACCAGAGAAGTGATGATTCCCCCTCCTCGTCTAAACATCTCTGCCCCCTGCAGCTCAGCCTTGGCAGTGTCTACCCCACCGCTGCTCCTTTCCATGTCCCCGATGTCGTCTTCGACTCCTCCTCTGCCCACATGCCCATCTGTGCCATGGGGTCTTAGAGAAGACCAGTTCCAGCTCCAGCAAGGCTCCTGGATCCGCCAGACAAGGATGCCTCTCCTGGCGGAAGGATCACAGAGAATTGTGGGACAGCTTCCTGTTTTGGAAGTGCTTCTGCAAACTCTTTTCTTTTCTTTTTTTTTAAGATGACCGGTAAGGAGATCTTAACCCTTGGCTTGGTGTTACTCGGCACCATGCTCAGCCAGTGAGTGAACCGGCCATCCCTATATAGGGTCCGAACCCGTGGTCGTGGTGTTCACAGCAAGCACCACACTCTCCCGAGTGAGTCACTGCTGGTCCTTGCAAACTCCTTTCTTAGCTATTGGCTCTCAGAAGCATCGTAACAGGGCACGGAGATAAGTGGAGCAAGCTGGGTTCCTGTGCGACCGGGGAGGGGGTGTGTGGCCAAGCAATGAATAAGTTTAAAGAGTGGAGAACAGGAAACAAGATGATGGTATCTGCTTTATTTAAAATTCTGTGAGTGCAGTGGCCGGCCCGTGGCTCACTTGGGAAAGTGCGGTGCTGATAACACCAAGGCCCCGGGTTCGGATCCCATATATGGATGGCTGGTTCGCTCACTGGCTGAGCGTGGTGCTGACAACACCAAGTCAAGGGTTAAGATCCCCTTACCGGTCATTTAAAAAATAAAAAATAAAAAATTCTGTGAGTGCAGCGGTGGCAAAGCAGGGCGCAGCCTCCTGGCGAAGCTTGGGAACGGCTCTGGAGCGCACTGCTTTGATTCCCTTCCTTCCGCTTCTTCTTTGCTCCCTGTCTTCTGTGCATCGCTTTTCTCTCCTCCTTTGGATGTTATGGGGCTAAGCTTATGTTGCACCCGCAGAATCCTCCTTTTAATCTGATGTGGTCACTAATGTGTGATTTAGGGGTGTTTGCATGCGCTGAACGTGGGAGGGGCAGCAGGGGGGCAGTGGCAGGAGAGGAGGAAGAGGCGGGGACACCCCTCTGATCCGCTGAAACGCTCCTTAAGAGCAAACCATTCACATTACTGAAGGTATCAGCTGGGACCTGCCTACAGTTATGTCAAAGTGTGCTGCTAAGTGCCAACTCTCCCTTTGTGCTGTGACACCGAGAGCTGCCAAAAGACATTTAAAAGCTTGCATGAACTAGAAAAAAAACCGTACATATATGTACATATGTTCCATAGTGTGATGTATCACAGTTTAGTGATTCCCTTATTGATAGACGCGTAGATTACGGTCAGTTTTCTTGTTACACGCATTGCTGCACTGAACGTCCTTGTCCGTGCTTCTTTGTGGACATCGGCAAGTATTTCCGTAGAGTAGATACCTGGAATGGAATTGTCGGGGTGATCGCTATGCAGATATGAAATCTTAGTTGCCTCACAGGAGATTTGCCGACTTACACTCCGGTCAACAGAATATGATGGCACTCATCCCCCACCCCTTTCACTGCTGGGTATTCTCCATTTTTTGCTGATACGATTGGTGAATAAAAAGGGGTCACATCTGAATTTGAATTTTTCTGATTACTCATGAATTTAAATATCTATATGTTTATTGAGCATTTGATTGTGTTTCTTCTCTGAGTTTTCTGTCCTTTGTTCATATTTCAGTTGAATTGTTTTATCGTTTTCTTACTGATTTGTGTAAGGAATCAGTTAGGATACATAAATGATTTTGGAAGAAATACTTACAAAGTAAATTGGCATTTTTCACAACAGTTTGTGTGTCATAGCATTAGTTCAACTTGTGTAGAAAAGTCATAAATGATTTCTGAATTAAAAATAAAACGCATAACAGTTATAGTAATTTAAGAAAAGGGGGTTTAAGGCCACCTTAAAATAGACTCCCCCCTATAGTCTGAGAAATGCTAGAACCAGGCAGTTCTGTTTTTTTAATTTATGAATTTCTTAAATACTATACATAGTTTATCTTTACCACAATAATATCTGATTTGTAGATTTTATTTCCCAAACTTGTAAGAAAAATGAAAGTTCCCTGGCACAAGAAATAAATAACACTTAATTTCTTGTGGGGGCTGGAGAAAGAGGAAGGCTGAGGTATAGGGGTGAAAGAAAAACTTTTGATTATTTACTATGTACTTTTTGAATTTTGAGCCATGTAAATATATATTACATACTTTTAAAAAATATCAAATTTAAAAATTAATTATTAAAACATGAATTTAGAAGTTTTTACATTATAAATCAGCTTGAGATTTTTGCCTTGTGAGACAAAGGTTCTTAGCTTGTAATCTATGGATTCCTAAGGCAGAGTTTCTCAAAACTATTTTGTTGGCATGTATCTCTTTGGTGATCTGCAGAAGCCTGTATTCTAGGGATAATGTTTTTAAATGCATAAGATAAAACATGTAGGGAAACAAAGAAACTGATATTGAAATACAGTTTTCAAAATATTTTTTAAAAAAGATTAATGATAGAATAATGTCTCGATGCATTAAATAGCAAGACATAGTGGTACGTCTAATAACTATTATATTTTCAGGGTAGTGATGAGAATTAATGATATTTTGTGACATGTCAACAAATGTGTGACATGAAAATATCTGTGATTTCTATTGGGGAACAAATTAAGCGTAATGCTGATCTCCTGTAGTTTGTTGCATACATTCATGAGGGAAGAAAATGCTCATTTCAGTAGAGGTTTGTGAAAAGAGAGATGTAATTTTATTTTTCATCCAAGTTTGGCCTCCTAAATTCAACTCATTCCTCTCACAGACCTCTGCCCTAAGGGGATGATACACAAATGGAAATTGCCTAAACATCTTTGCATGTATTCAAGAATGTACAGGTTTTTGAGGGGAAAGGGATCCCTAGCTTTTATGAGAATCTACAAGGATTTTGTCTCATAAAACAGTAAGAGCCAAAAAAATGTAGGGGAGAAGAAAGAAATTTCTTTTCCTGCAAAGCTGTACTTAGCCTCATGAGTGATAATACATGGATGCTTTGTTTTAAATAAAAGTAGCATATCTGAGAATTGATGTGCTAGAAACTGTTCTAGGTGCCAGGCATACAGGCCCAGGAAGGAACAAACAGACCAAATGTCCAGCTCTCAAAGGGCTATAAATATGTAATATGCAAATAACTTATAAATATAGTAGTTACAATCTCAAGTCCTGGTAAGTGATTTTGAGAGAGAGGAAGCAGGGGAAGGAGAGTAAGTCAATTTTGGGACGGCCTGCTGCTTGCATTGTATGTATAACTAAGGCCAGAAAAGCCCCCTGAGCCCTCTCAATGTCCTAGAAGTTACAGAAGCAGAAGGAAGAATAATTGTCGTTATATAGAATCAAGAATGAATATTGTGAAGTTTAGAAGATTGCCTTGGTGAGAATTTAAACATGGATGTTTCTTAAGTTTTAGCTAAGGTGGCCTTGTTTGGATATTTCTGTGGTTTGGGAAAATTTTAGATCTGGGTTTAACTGATTCCCTATAGTATTAATTTTTTTGCTTCAATCAAAATGAATATTTGGCATTCAGCAGATTAATGTATTTCATTCCAGTTGCTTATTTGATGTTGCTTTTTTGGAGTAATTTTTTTGGTGACTGACTCATTTCTCAGTCTAAACTTTTCTTCTCGGTTGAATTTATTTTTAAAAATTTTTTTACTATCCTGTCATCCAAACAATTTTTCATCCAAACAGAAAGAAAACCCACAAATTAAAAATACTTTTTAGTCACTCCCAGTCCTAGCATGATATTCAACTCTTCAACCAAACAGTCTGACATGGGCACAAGCCAGTCACAAAAGACATGGACCATAAACAGCTGAGGATCAGCTCCCGTCTTTCTCTGGCCTTACTGAATCCTTGTCACTGTTTATATTTTTTAAAGTTATAAAATGTATATACAAGTCTCATTTTTGTCTTGACTTTTATTATCATTTCCTATGTCTCTTTTGTACACCATTCGTAGTATATCCATATGGTTTTGTTAAGTCATATAGGAAGATAGGGTTTTGTCCAACTTTTTATAGTTACGAAGAGGGTTACTATAAACATTGTTGGGCATGTTGATTTGTTTTTCCTTTTTGGATCATTTCCATGAAAATAAGAAACCATTAGCTAACCGAGGTGAGAAGACAAATCAATCCCAACATCACCTGGTGTCCCCTTCACACATATTCTGACCATCACTGCTGTTCCTTCTAAAGTGGTGAATTTCAAGGGCCGGCCCCTTGGCGCACTCGGGAGAGTGCAGCGCTTGGGAGCACAGCGGCGCCCCTGCCGCGGGTTCGGATCCTATATAGGAATGGCCGGTGCACTCACTGGCTGAGCGCTGTGCGGGCGACACCAAGCCAAGGGTTGTGATCCCCTTACCGGTCACAAAAAAGATAAAGTGGTGAATTTCAAATTGAGGTCGGGGTCTTTGATGTATTCTCAGGGCCCCAAGAGTGCAACACCCTCTCCCCTAGCACGTTCCCAGTCTTCACTGCAAGACTAAGGGAAGCAAAAGCCATAACAGTTCTTGGGTAGGCCCGGGTGTCAGGCTTGTCTGAGGATCATTCCTATCCTCTCCACTCTGCATTTTGGAGAAATCATTGGCTGTTTCTCTGTTTTCTCATTTATTCCTCAACTGTTCTTTCTGCTATTCATATACTGAGTTTTTTATTAATGATGAATTTTTTTCATTTGTATAATCTTTAGTTGATTCTTTTTCATGGATGCACTATCAGCTTACAGGTGTCTGAGGATATTAATTCTGCTCGCCTAAAGTCCTCTGTGCTTTCTCTGTTAACTCTGATTCATTGACTTTAAGCTCTTAAGTTTGTTTGGGTTTGTTTTCTGTCCTTACTGCAGTTAGCTTTCTCACATTGTTTGGTCATTCCTGAGTACCACTCATCTTTGTAGTTGGAACTCTGCTGCTTACAGCTCTCGGGGAGAGGGTGGGATGTGGCTAGTAAGGGAGTGCACCCCTTCCAGGGTCCAGGACCCTGTGCTTTTCTAACACCAGTTGCTCCTGCCTGGAGAAAGACACCATTTGCTGCCTTGTCTGAGGAGGAAGGATATAGGGCTCATGTGCCTCAGGCTGCTCCTACTGCAGTACCCCAACCAATAACTCTGTAGGTGGCTCCAGGGTGTCTCTGGTAGTGGAGCATTTGTAGAGCTGCTTTCGTGTTTGAGCCAGCTTGTAAGTTTTTAAATTATATCTGTTCTATCATTTTTAGGGATTTGGTAGAGGTTGGAAAGGTAGAGACTTGGCATGTTCTCCATCTGCCAACTCAAAATAGCACAACTCCTTAGGAAAATTTTGTACCCTTACATCGTAGAGAAACTCAGGTACATGTGTTAGCAGGATACATGTACAAGAATGTTCAAAGCAGTGTTGTTTGCAATAACTAAAAAAGAGAAAAATCTCAGTATCCATCAACAGTAGAACGAATAAATAAATTGTCGTATAGTCACACAATGGAATACTGTAAAGCAGCATTATTCATTAGTAACGTAAGGCAAGCCACATACATAACCTTAACTTTTCAGGTAGCTATTTAAAAAATGAAAGTAAAAAGAAACAGGTGAAATAAATGTTGATATACTTTTTAAACCCATATAATCAAAATATTATTTCAATGTGTAATCATTATATGCTCTCCTACTGAGATATTCTATTTTTATACTGTCTTCAAAACATACAACAAATTATTATTTCTACTTGTAATTACTATAAAATTATTAATTAGAGAGTTTGCACTCTTTTCCCATACTAACTCGTTGGAATCTCAATTTGGTTGGTAAATTTTTATTAGAAATACTTAGTCTGTATTGAGATTTCATAAAATTTGCAGTTGAAAAAGTAGCATCATATACCCAAGTTGTTGCAGACATATTAAACATTTTCTAATACCTGCATCAGGTATCAGTTTTTAAATTTAAAAATAATTAAAATTAATGAAATTAAAGGTTCAGTTCCTCAGTCACACCAGCCACTCTCAAGTACAAAGCACACATAGCTAGTGGCTACCTTATTGGACTTGCAGCACAGACACTGAAATGAGCCAGTCTCAGCTACGTGAAGCATCTTGAATTTACAAACAGAATGTTGAGTGAAAGAAGCAAGATAGAAAATAATACACATAATATTATTCCATTTATATAAAGCTAAAGGGGAGGCAAAACTAAGTTGTGCTGTCTATGGCTGATATATAATAGGTAAAACTACATTTGAAAAGCAAGGAAATTATTCTAAAAATCAGGATAGTGGTTACCTTTTCAGGTCAGAGAGAGGGTTGTGATTGGAAAGGGGCATTCTGGGGGCTTCATGGGCACTAGCAGTGTTTTTTCTTGACATGGTGGTGTTAACATGACTATTTTCTTTATCATTATTAAACTGAACAGTTATATGCATTTTATAGCTCTCAAAAAATAATAATGGGGAGGCAGGGAGTCAAATGGCATCACTTGCAGCCCCGACATAGTTCCATGTGGGGGTTCCATAATAAGGTTTGGGAAAAGAGAGGAGAAAACGGCAGTTCTGGCAAGCTTGGTACCACCCAGAGTTGGGATCTAACAAGGACTTAGTGATCTAGAGGGTAGGCTTTAAATACACAATTTGGTGGGAAGAGTAGTTAGGTGTCGGGGTGGGGAGGGTGGAGACAGATGGACTCAAAAAGGAGAAGGAGAAAAGGTTTGAATAAAAACAGAACAGACATCAACATCCTGAAATTAAGTAAGAATTGGGGTATTTAGTTCGAACCATTGCCATTGTTTCCTCCACATACAGGAGTTAGTCCTCTGTAGCAAATAGTTGTGGTTAGTTTGCATTTTGACTCAGAAATAACTTTTTCGTTTTCCAGAATTCTCAGTGAAAATCTTTTGACTGAATTACATAAGGATTCATTTGAAGGCCTGCTCTCCCTCCAGCATTTGTAAGTTAGTTAATCGTATTTATTTATGAGTTTTTAGTTATGTAATCTATAAATGAATAAGGGGTTCAAATTAGACAATCTCTGAAATTTCTTTCAGCCATAAAATTCTGCAATTCTGTAAGTCTGTGTAGGGTCTGAGCCCATCTCTAGCATTAACTATCTCCTATGTATTTTCAATTTGTTAAGTTATATAGACAAGTTATAGATAGAAAAAAAACTTCACTTAAAGAACAAAAGTGGCAATAAGATCGGAGCAATTATTGACACTTGTGTGAACGTTGTTTTATGAGTGTTCATATACCACCTGCTTGTATAGTCTGTGGTCCAAGGATCAAATTTGATCCACAGTCTGTTCTTATACAGCCCTAAATTGAGAATGGTTTCTACATTTTCAAAGGGCTGTAATAGAAAAAGAAAAGGAACAAGAAGCATATGTAACAGAGACTGTATGTGGCCCCCAAAGCCTAAAATATTTACTATCTTCCCTTTAAAAAAGGTCCAAAAAAGTTGGTTTAGAGGAATTAAATTTAACCTCAGATTGATGCCTAAAGGAGAAGAAAATATAGACCACCTATGTTATTTGAATGCCATTAACCCAGAATTTTATGATAGTTTAATTTAAATTAACATTTAAATATTAATTAACTAAAGAGATGAATTATGCAAGTAATATTAAGAATGGTGAAGGAACCAAGAAAACAGACTGCTGTTAACAATTGCAATGCAGGAATTATTATACTCATATTAAAAATAGATGTTTTAAAATGATGGTTAAATGGTATAGCTAGAAATGTTTACACTAAGTAAGGATATCAGAAATGCCCCTGACTCCTCACTAATTACAAAATGAAAATCTCTCCACCCTTGTTGCCAAGGAGGGAATTCTTGTGTAGTATTTCTGTCTGTTTTGACATACTATGTTGTTTGCTGTAAAAGCTTGAATTTTATCCTTTCTCAATGGATCCAGAGGTGTGTATGTCATTAATTATTACTAAGCTAATTAATGATGCTCTTTAGCAAATAGATTCTTCTTTCAAATGTAGAAGGCTTAAGGGAAGATGGGTATAAAGAGCCTCATGTGACACTAAAAATAGTCCTTTGAACTAGCAAACCTTCTATGCCTTATGAGGATGACCACTTTCATATTGGTCTTCTTGGGCACCGCTGCCATCTGGCCTCCCAAACCGCACACACACATTCTGGAGAAAAACAAATGAGAAAACTGCTCAGTGGAGTAGGCCCTTCATTACTTCTACTACGAAATACTTTGTTAAGCTCATTATCCCATGTTGGCATATGTATTCTAATTCATTAGAAAATATGCCAGTCAATAAATAAAATCTAAAAAAGAATATTATGCCAAGCACTGTGCCCACTATTGGAGACACAAAATGAGAAAGACAGGGTCAGTACCTTCTAGGGAATCATGATCTCTCAGGGTAAAGAAACGCATAAGCTCAAACCACAATACAACAAGCACTAAGTGGGTGACAGTGCTGCCGAGCAGCAGAAGAGGCCGTGAAGCAGCACAACTACATTTCTTTTTAAAATAGTCATTGTCCTTCCTCTACTCATGACCTAGCTATTTATTTACTTTATAAATTTTTGAGTTTGCTTTATTTCCACGTGTTGGTTTTATTTATTTTTTTTAACCAGCATGTGTTGGTTTTAAACATCTTGAGGAATGCAGATGAGCAAGACCTAGTCCATGCTTTCAAGTATATGCTCTGAAGAAATGGGATGCAAAAATGACTGTATTAAAAAGAACAAAATGAATATGGGCACTAAGAGGTATAAATTGTTTCTGGAGCACAGAAGAAGGAGAGAAGACTTCAAGTTGTGTCAGGGAAGATGTTACTTAGAGCAGTGCTGTTTGAACAGGACCTTGAAGGGCTTTTGGATATCATCAGACAGACATCTTGGAGAGAATATTCTATGCTTGCAAACGGAAAGTGGCAGAAAGGGAAAACACAGGAAAGTATTTGAGGAATGCCATGTGTACCTGTAGGGTACAAGGAGGGAGAATAGAATATTGGAGCCAGATCTTCAAGAGCTTTGCGTGCTAAGCAAGGGAGCCACCATGGGGGCCCTTGTTGTCACAGCAGTGCTCTGAGACAAACGAGCATGCATCAGAATCACTTGGCCTGGTTAGAACAGGTTCTGGACTCCATCCTCACAGTTGCTGAGTCTGTTGGTCTAGAGGAGGGCCTAGAATTTGCATCTTCAGTAAGTTCCCAGGTGATGCTAGTCTTTGAGAACCAGTTCTGGACAGTTCATCTGGTGACTGTGCAGGATGGATTAGAAAGGGAGAGACCACAGATGGAGACACAAGTCAGACAACAGTTATACCCATCCAGGTGAAAAGTGAGGGACAATCTGGAATCAACAGAAATAAGAGACTCATCGTGGTCAAGAATGGGTGTTTTCTAATAAAAACCTAGTTCCATGTTGATTTTTGTTGTCTCACCATGTACTAAAAAAACTGCTTTCATGGAATATTAAGGCAATATAAAGCCAAAAATAAATATCTACTAATATGATGGAAAGTGTAATTCTGAATAGAGGATTAACTTCCTTTCAAGTGATATTTTGTTTCTTCTTCTTTTTTTGGGGGGGGTGGCTGGCCGGTAGATATCTTTTATTTCTTCTAGTTATTGACCTGGCTTGGAAAAACAGAATGAAAACAGGAAGATGTATGAATGTGAGAATATTCCTTTTAATATTAGAAATTATACATACAGATAAAAACTTTGAGCTGATAATCTATTATTTGATGAGACTATAACAGGTCATCTAGTCAATTCTTCTGGGCTTAGGAAAGATTATCTCCAAAATCTATCAAAATCTATAATTGTATATTTTATTTATGAGGATCATGACGGTGAGACTCTTAGGACAGGTACAGGCAAGGTGAGGGGTTCTTGAAAGTTCAACCTGTCCAAAGGTTTAGAGTCTACACAAAAATTCCATATTCAATATTATCACTCTAAACTCTACTATTTATTCCTACTAATTATGTACAATAGCCAATCAAGGCAATATTTCCCTTTTCCGTTTTCTAGAGATCTATCTTGTAATAAGATACAGGCCATTGAAAGACGCACATTTGAAGCACTACCTTTTCTGAAGTCTCTGTAAGTTACAAATACAACTTTATTATATTTGGAATTTTTATAAAAATTGTAAACCTCTTTGTTGTTCGTTTTGAAATATGATTAAAATTTTACTAGTAGTAAGTTACTAAAATTACACAGCAAACCCTTTTCATCTCTAGCAAAGATTAGTGTGAGCATTATTACATGATCAGAGTGAATTGTGATATAGCAATGGCTGTCAGCCAGTGTGATTTTGCACCCAGGTGACATTTGGCAATGTCTGGAGACATTTTGGGTTGTCACAGCTGTGGGTGTGCTGCTTGCATATAGTGGGCAGGGACCAGGAATGCTGCTGAACAACCTACAATGTACAGGACAAACCCCCACAACAAAGAACTATCCAGCTCAAAATGTCAAATAGCACTGAAGTTGTGAAACCCTGTTCTAGAGAAACAAAGATCACTTAACACAAGTATCTATTGAGTATTGCACTGTTTTGTATCTAATGCACCACATGTGTAAATATGAGAGTACAAATTATAAGCCAGTAGCTTCCACAGTGGTATTTCTTTGGTGTATAGAGAAAGTATTGAGATTATGTTTCATTGCGTATAAATTTAGAATTACTGCCAAAGGATAAATGTTCTGAAAGAATGTCTTTTTTCTTCTTCTTGTTTGGCTTGTGTCCTTTTTTTTTTTTTTTTTTTTTTTTGTAGAAATCTTCGTTGCAACTTAATCAGTGAAGTGAGCTTCGGAACATTTCAGGCGTGGCACGAGTTTCAGTTTTTAAATGAGCTGTAAGTGAAATAGAAGATAGAAATGTAAAAAACTTTATGTATAAAAACACCATACAGTTCTTGGTTAGCTGGGTAGAAGCCATTATGAATGCTGAAAAGTATGTCTTAAGATCCATTTATTTTTTTCAAATGGGGAAACTAAGGTACACAGAGGCAAAGAAGCTTGTGTAACATATATGACATGCTCTGCCTTCCTTGGTACTGATCTTTGACATGGGCAGTAAAAGGCAACAAGCAAGTAACACTCAAATTAGCATCATTGTGTGAGCCAGTTAGCTTACTTGGGAGAGCATAGCACTAATAACACGAAGGTCATGGGTTTGGATCCCAGTATGGTCCAGCTGCCAAAAAAAAAAAAAAGAAAGAAAGAAATTAGTATTGTTATAGGAGGCCCTATGATGCTGCCCTGATACATGAATGGTCCTTGAAACTATGCTGAATTTAACTTAGATTTCTACTCACATGCAGAGTTCCTAACTGCTTGTACTAGTCCATTTTTGTTGCTTATAACAAAATACTTGGAACTGGGTAATTGATAAAGGAAATGAAATTACAGTTTCTAAGGCTGGGAAGCCCAAAGTCCATCTGGTGATGGTGACAGTGATTCAGGGATCTCACATTGCAAGATGGTGGAAGCTGAGAGAGCAGAGAGAAAAAGAGAAAGACATAAAGCCCTCAGAACCACCCTCCTGACCACCATTTTTAATCCGTCCACTACTGCACAATCCCACAATCCAATCACCTCTTCAAGGCTCCACCTTTCGGTTACCATAATAGGATTTCCCACACTGTTAACAGTCACAGTGGGGATGTTTCTAATACATCAGACTTGGGGGACACAATTCAAGCTTCAGTGAGTTTGCGGGGAACATAATTCAATCCACTACACTGCTTAAGCATGTTTAACATGTAGCTGCAGAGAACAAAACTTAACACAAAGTACTCCAGGGAGCAAAAGGTGTGCAGATGCTTTCTCAGTGCCAGTTTCTTGTAAATGGTGAAGTAGAAAGAATTTCAGGAAACCTCTCCCAGAGTACTCATCTCCCCAATCACCCAGAACGTTAGTTTTCCAAATTATATACCTCTGAAGTTATGAATTATCTGTGGGCAATGCAAAGCTTTGAGGTGTGGAAAAAGATGGTGTTTATGTTAAGCTACAGTGTGAAAAATATCTGTAAAGAAAAGACATTGCTCTAGTCTAATTCCATGTACTTCTTTCCTGACTTCTCTGTAACAAAAAGTATTGAAGGTTTTACTCCCTTTCAGCTCAAGATGTCTGTGATTCCTCTGTGACACAGGCAAATCCTAGTGGGCATGTTCAATGACCTGCAGGGGATTTTTGACTCAAGGTGAAGATTTACTCTTTTATTTTTTTGGTGACTGGCTGGTATGGGGATCTGAACCCTTGACCTTGGTATTATCAACACCACACTCTAACCAACTGAGCTAAATGATCAGTTGAAGATTTTACTCTAAACCTGACTCTGGAAAGGACAGTCCACCTGTCTTGTGGTTCAGAAACCCAGTTTCACACAGTTCATCTTGGGTTAGAGGGAGGATTCAGGGTGTGTGTGCAGCTGGATGACCAGTTCCTGCATGTGCCCATCTGTGGTGTCTTCTTCTGTCCCCTTATCAATTTGCTGATGCCTGATTTGGGGAAAGAACAGTGGGCATCTGCTTTGCTTTCCCCTGCGCATCAGAGAGCTGGCTCGGGTCCCTCCACCAAGAGGTTTTGGTAGCGTCAAGACAAATGTCTTAACCAAGAGGTTTTGGTAATGTCAATACAAATGTCTTAAACCACCTTTACTAAGCATTTTATATCACTGAAAGTCCTTCATAAGAATCCAAGTTTCATGGTGGTTATGTAGGCAATACAGGGAAAAAATCACAAATAATGAAGCTTAATGAATTAATTCAAAAACATTCACTGGGTGCCATGCCCACTGTGTGCTAGGTACTGTACTAAGTGCTGGGGGTCCAAATTGGAATAGGACGGGGACTTTGTCCACAAGAGACTTTCACACTGGAAGGAGGCAGATGGATATTGGTGGGAAAACATATGAGGGCCATGCCAGGATCTGTGCTGCAGCGTAATAAGCTAGAGGGATGACAACATGGGAATGTGTGGTGGGTTAGGAAGGTCTTATAATGGTGGAGGCACCAACTTGTTTATCTTGAGTTTCTATTATCATCTTAAACAGCAGAAACAGGCATTTGCTTCATGGTGATGAAAAAATAAGAGCTAACTCATGTTGGAAACTAATACTCATATCATGTGATCTGAATAGAGCTGTAACCCTCAAACTGGTTCACAGTTACTTTCAAAGACTGGCACAAGGTCACAGTACACCAAGTATACATTGGGGGCTGGGCTCCTTTGTTTTGGGTCAAGTCTTTCTAATAGACAAAGCTAATTTGCTTCAGGAAACACTTGCCATAATTAGATATAAGCATCTCTTTCCAAAGGCAGATTGCCAAGGGAAGATGTCAGTAATTTTATGATGGATATGACACAGTTCTGGGATGTTTACAAGTTGAAACAATTACTTTTTCCTGAATTACAAAAGTTCATAAAAATGTGCCAGCTGAGATGGATTTATCATGAATTGAATGGAGCCTAAGCTTCAGGTCTCCTCACTTGCACAGGCCCTTTCCAAGGTCCTGGGAGGGGCCCTAGCAATTTTTGTATTCATAATTTTGCATGTTTTATTAGAGAGGATTTCCCAAATTAGATAATGTTCAGGCCCCACAAAACCTGGATTCACCCATACATTCCAGGTAATTACAACCCAGTAAATCTCTTGCGTGAAGTCCCTATGATATTGACAAGCACTGACAGAACAAGTCAGCAGTGCAGTGGGGTCACTCTATTTTGAATCTGAAATCCACCTCAAAGACGTGCCAAGAGCTTATTAGTAAGGTACCACTCTTTGAATGGCAGTAATAATCAAATCTCTCTCAGATGAAATCAGGAATGAAATATGTTATGGAAAACCAGCAGTGGTTGATAATCCTAAGTGTTAAGTGTACTGTTTTCCTTGACTTTAAATTGCATCTCCTTCATTCACCTACACAGTCCAGACTGATGCTTATTTTTTAAAATTCTTTTAGTCACTTCATTCATTCTAACAATCGAAGCTCCATGATTTTAGAAACTGAAGGACTCTATGATGTAAAAAGACTGTACCTTATTCAGATAGAGCACATGCATGCTCTGGCTTGTGTGTGGCACATCAGTATTGTACCAAAGAACATAAGCACTGAGAGAATAAGAGGAAAATCCAAACAATACCCCCATTGAATTATTATCCCACTACTGAGAATATCAGTGAGATAGATATGGCCACACTATGAAGGCAAATTGAGCTGCGGTCACAGAGACACTCTATTGCTTCTTACGCCATCCCCCACCCCCAGTCTGCTAGCATTGGTTTCCTTTAGATAGTTGCAGACACATAGAAGTTTCCACATTTCAGGGTGTGCTCATCACTTTTTGGTATGTACTGGAATCCTGGCAGCTTCTCAGATTCAGAGAGGCATAAACATTAAGATGAAGATAATAATTTGGGTCTGTCCTTCGGAATAATTTAGGGTGGCTGCTTAATTTGTAATGGTTCAAAAGTTTTGAGATTGTCACACCCAGTAACTATTTTACATTTTTTCTCCCACTGCATGTTATTCTTCCCACCTGTATAACAAGGTATCTTTTCTTCTCTTGGAAGCTTAGTAATTCTTCCTCTGCCCTGTAACATTTCTTTAATACCTACATTTATGAGGTGCTTATTATGTCCCAGGCACTATATTAGTACTTATGCAAGTGAGAGAACATGCAAGTCAGTTCTTAGAATAGCGTTTGGCACGTGGTAAATGCTTGGTACGTGTTCTCTCCTGTATCTCATTTTCATTTTCCAGCAGTTCTTGTGATGTAGACATTATTATCCTCATTTTGCAGATGAGGAAGTTAAGGCTTAGAAATGTTAGACAACTTGCCCTATGTTCACACCATTAAGAAGTGGCAGAACCAAGTCGTGAAGCTCTTTGTTCCCTTGTAATAGGAGCTGAATGATGACAATTTAGCTTTTTATACATTTTATTTTGAAGCTGGTTTCTAACTTGAATAGGACCTTTAGAGCAGAGGACTCCATTTCCACCTGAGAATTCCCCACTTCTGGAGCTCCTGGCCAGGCCACCTCTGGATATCCCCAGGGTTTCTGCTTACTGGCAAGTACAGATATGACATCATTACTGCTGAGCACCTGCCCTGTGCCCAGTCCCATGCTAGGTGCTTTACACATGCTCTTCCATTTAATCCTCAAACTGCCCTGTGAGGTAAATGATACTAAGTCAGTCACTTACCCAGAAAGTGACAGAGCCAAGATTCAAACCCAGGTCTGCCTGATTCAGAGCCCTGGCTGCTTCTGTGTTCCTCACTGTCAGGGAGTCTGTGTCAAGGCTATTGTGAGAACTTTGATTAAAATATAGGCTCACCATTTCAGATCCTTTAGACTTTGCCCCTGAGAAAGTTTATGTGATGCAGTCAGAGGTCTTGTGTTGAGGAGCTTCCTGCGGGCAGTCACGTTCTCATGGCTCACTTATCTATGTAGACGAATAAAGAGAGGGCTTACTCCATCCCCACGGACTTCACACATATCAGAACAGGATCTAGGTCACTCTGCTTATTTCTTTGCCTTTCTCCAAGCAACCAGTTTTCCCCGCCTGCCTTGGGATTCTAGCATGGATCGTTTTGGAGTTTGTCCTGTTTTAAATTTACTTTCACTGCCTGCTTTGGACAATTTTTCTGCTGAAGCTGTTAAGATTTCTGTTCATTCAGGATAGTGATGACATGCATCAGTCCTCGATTGTTTTCTGCCTCCTCAGTTACTAGAAAGGAAATGTAGCCCGTCTGTCTGGACCTGTATAGAAGAATCTGGAGGGAAAAAACCCAACAGGTTTAGAAATGTCCCCTTATTTTAAGAGCTACCTTTTATCCTGTTCCATTGTTCTACAGCAAAAGGCTTATGCAAAAATGTTTGAGTTTTCCTCTTAAACTTTGATGCTGAGATAGTCTTTGAGGCTAACAAAAAGTTTGTCACATTTCACTCCCATAAAGATATGAATAAGGCCATGGACTAGGTGTCAGTGCACCTTAGTTTATCTATAAAATGCAAGAATTGAACCAGCAATGGAAATAATCTCTACTACAGTGCCCTCTGAATCTAAAACACTCATATCATTTGATTCACAGAAAAAGAGTTGTTGTAGAGTCCCCAGATTTTAGCTTTTGAGTCACTTCATACTCATTCTCTCCATTGCCTAGGCACAACCTCAGTGAAGAAAAGCATGCTCTAAAACAGAAGGAAGAAATAGGATAATACAGAGAGGCCCCGTATGTTGATTTCACTAGGGAGAAATGCAAGGATCGTATTGCTGACTTAAGAGGAAACACTGAGCTGACAGGTACAAGGCCGAGAATGAGCTGTTAAGACAGAGTGAAGGGTTGGAGAACTGAGATAATTTTGGAGGAAGGATGAGAAACTTGGCTAAATTGTTTTCACTACATTTTGCTTTACAGTCATTTTTAATGGCTGGGGAAAAATGGGCAGGAGGAGATGCAGAGGTGGAGGAGCCTACTTGCACAGAGCTCACCACTGACTTACAGGTGTCAATGTCCCCTCCACCACAAAAAGGAAAAAAGCAGAGAACACTTAAAGTCCTAGTTGGAGGAACCATCCTTAACCAGTCACATGACACATTCTTTCTCCTTGTAACATTATTGTGTTGAATATTAACTAGTGTTATGAATCAAGTTAGTGGTATTTTAAAAAATGGAGGAATATACTAGAAATGGAAGAATAGGGGAGGTCACAAGGGACCAGCTGCATGGCTCCCAGCCTTACCACTGACTCATTTTGGCCTTGGTGAAGGAAGAGTCTGAATCTTTGCTTCTCTTTTGTCCATCTACCAAGATGTATGTTCTCCTGGCACCTGGTGCTTTATGTATTACAACATGGTTCTTTTTAAATTGAGATATCCACATACCATAAAATGCAACACTATAAAGGGTATGATTCAGTGATGTTTAGTACATTCACCAGATTGTACAACAATCACCATTATTTAATTCCAGAACATTTTCATTACCCTGAAAAGAAACAGCCATCGCTCCCTGTTTCTCTCTCCCAGGCAACTACAATTGTACTTTCTGTCCCTGTAGATTGGCCTATTCTGGACATTTCATATAAACAAAACATACAGCATGTGGCTGTTTGTGTCTGACTCTTTCACATAGCATGTTGCTTTTAAGGTTCGTCTGTGTTGTAGCAGGTATCAGTATTTTATTCCTTTCTAAGGCTGAATAATATTCCATTATATGGATATAACATATCAGTTCATGCATTCACTTATTGGGCATATGGATTGTTTCTACTTTCTGACTATTTTAAATAATGCTGCTATGACCATTCATGTACAAGTTTTTCTATAGGCATATATTTTTAATTCTTGGGTGCATACCTGGTAGAATTGCTGGGTCATATGGTGACTAATGTTTAGCTTTTCTTTTTTTTTTTTTTTTTTTTGGGTGGTTGGCTGGCACAAAGTTAACTTTTCTAAGGAAATGACAACCTGTTTTCCACAGTGACTGCACCATTTGACATTCCCACCCGCATTGTATGAGAGCTCTAATGTCTCCATGTTTTTGTCAACACTTGTTATTCTCTGTCTTTTTTATTACAGCCATCCTAGTGAGTGTAAAGTAGTAGTGTCTCATTATGGTTTTGATTTGCATTTCCCTAATGACTTAAGACATGGAGCATCTTTTCAGGTACATATCGGTCATTTGTATATCTTCTTTGAAGAGATGTGTATTCAAACCCTGTCCCCGTTGTAAAATTGAACTGTCTTTTTATTGGCTTGTAAGAGTTCTTTATATATTCCAGATATTCTCGGTACTAGAACTTTATCAGATATATTATTTGCAAATATTTTTCCGATTCTGTGAGTTGTTTTTTCCGTTTCTTGATAGTGTCTTTTTAAGCACAAAAGTTTTACTTTTTAATGACATTTATCTATTTCTCCTTTGGTTTGTTTGTACTTTTGGTGTCATATCTAAGAAACTGTTACCTAACCCAAGGTCATGAGTATTTAGTCTTATATTTTCTTCTTAGGAGTTTTACTATTTTATCTCTTAAATTTAGGTCCTTAATACATTTTGCATTGCTTTCTAAATAAGGTGTGAGGTTTAAGAATCTGTCAAGCAGGAATCTCATATCCTTATGCCCCTTCCTGTGCTGGCTGTAAGTCAGGTAGTTGAAAGCAGACTTTGGCAGCTTTATGCAAGGTAGACATACTTCATTCTTCAGATATGAGCTTCACAGACATGCTTTAACCTAGATATGAGCTCAAGCTCTACTCCACTGACCCTCCATGCTCTGCCATTCATTCCATGCCGTGCCATCCAGCAATTCAGAGCAGGTACCTTTATACTCTTAGAACACAATAGCGGCCACAAGCCAAACATTACATAATTACAACAATCATGCTGAATCAGTAAATGGGAATACATGTGCTGTTACACTACTTTTATAACTTGTTTCTAGTGAATGTGCTGAATTTTGCCCATTTGTAACAGACGCAAGGCGAGAGATCCTGACTAAACTTTTCTACTTTCCTTACAGGGTCCAACTTTATTATTTTGCATTTGGATGTCCTGATGTTACAGCACCATTTGAAAAGACTATTGTTTCCACATTGAATTGTGTTGGCATCCTTGTTAAAAATCAATTGACCACAAATGTGAGGGTTTATTTCTGGACTGTCAATTTTATTCCACTGATTTATGTGTCTGTTTTTATTCTAGTACCACACTGTGATGCTGTAGATTTAAATGGGGTTTTGAAGTTGGGAAGTTTGAATCCTCCCACTTTGTTCTTCTTTTTCAAGATTGTTTTGGCTGTTCTGGGTCCTTTGAATTGCCCAATGAATTATAGAACTAGTTTATCAATTTCTGGAAAGAAGCCACCTGGAATTTTGATAGGAATTATGCTGAAACCATAGATCAATTTGTACAATTATGTCATCTTAACAGTATAGTCTTCTGATCCATGAACACAGAATGTCTTTCTGTTTATTTAGGTGATTTTTAATTTCTTTCAACAATCGTTGTAGTTTTCAGTGTACAAGTATTACACCTCTTTGGTTAAATTTATTCCTAAGTGTTTTATTCTTTTCAATGCTATTATACATGGAATTGCTTTCTTCATGTCATTTTCAGAGTATTCGTTGCTAGTTTGTAGAAGTAAAGCTAATTTTTGCATATTGATCTTGTGTCCTGCAACTTTGCTGAACTCATTTATTAGAGCTAATAGCTTTTTTTCTGTGTATGGATTCTTTATAGTTTTTACATGTAATATCATGTCATCAGCAAATAAAGATAGTTTTACTTCTTTTTACTACTTTCCAATATGGATGCTTTTTTGTTTTGTTTGCCAAATTGCCCTGGCTAGAACCTTCAATATGATGTTGAGTAGAAGTGGTAAGAATGGACATTCTTGCCTTGTTCTTAATCTTAGGAGGAAAACTCTCAGTTTTAAACTATTAAGTATGATGTTAGCCATGGATTTTTCATAGAGGTTTGTCAAGCTCTGTTAGGTTGAGGATGTCTATTGCATTTTTGTAATGAAAAGGTGTTCTAATTTTTAAAAGGCTTTTACTGTATCTATTGAAATCATCATGTGTTTTTTCTTTTATTCTATTCATATGGAGTATTACATTGGTTGACTTTTATATGTTGAATTAACCTTGCATTCCTGGGATAAATCCCACTTGGTCAAGGCGTATAGTCCATTTGATATACTCTGTTGAATTTGGTTTGCAAGTATTTGCTGAGGATTTTTGCATTTATATTCATGAGAGACATTGATCTGTAAATTTCTTTTCTTGTGATGTCTTTGATTTTAATATCACAGTAATACCAGCCTTAGGAAATGTTCTCTCCTTTTCTGTATTTTAGAAGACTTGATGAAGGTTTGGTGTTAATTCTTTAAACATTTGGTAGATTCAACAATGAAGTTGTCTGGTCCTGAGCTTTTCTTTGTGAGAAGTTTTTGGACCACTAACTCAGTCTCTTTACTTGATATAGGTCTATTTTAGATGTTCTATTTCTTCTCAAGTTAGTTTCAGTAGCTTGTTTCTTTCTAGGAATGTGTCCATTTCATCCAGATTATCTAATTTACTGGCATGCAGTTGTTCATAACTTTCCCTTATAATCCTTTTTATGTCTGTAAGGTTGGTAGTAGTGTGCCCTCTTTCATTTCTGATTTTAATAATTTGGGTCTTCTCTCTTTTCTTGATCAGTCTAGCTAAAGTTCTGTCAGTTTTGTTGATCTTTCCAAAGAACCAGCTTTTAGTTATGTTGATTTTCTGTATTGTTTTTCTATTCTGTATTTCATTTATTTATGCTCTGATCTTTATTATTTTCTTCCTTCTTCTTTTGGGTTGAGTTTGATGTTTTTTTTCCCCTAGTTTCTTCAGGTGCAAGTTTAGGTTACTGACTTGAGATTTTTTAATATTTGCATTTACATCTATAAATGTACCTCTGAGCACCGATCTAGGTGCATCCTGGAAGTGTTGGTATGTTATGTATTTATTTATTTGTTTGGTTGGTTGGTTGGTTGATTTTTTTTTTTTTAAGATGACTAGTAATGGGATCTTAACCCTTGGCTTGGTGCTGTTACCACCACGCTCTCCCAAGTGAGCCATGGGTCAGCCCAGTTTATTGATTTTTTAAAAATATTTATTTTTTAAACATGACCAGTAAGGTGATCTTAACCCTTGACTTGGTGTTGTCAGCACCAGGCTCTCCCAAGTGAGCAAACTGGCCATCCCTATATAGGGATCCAAACCCGTGGCCTTGGTGTTATCAGCACCACACTCTCCTGAGTGAGCCATGGGCCAGCCCATGATTGATTTTTTTTAAAAGAAAGTTCCCATACCCTCTCTACACACACATGCAGTTTCTCCAACTATTGACATGTTATATTAGTGTGGCACATTTGTTACAATTATTATTATTATTATTTTTTTTTAAAGATGACTAGTAAGGGGATCTTAACCTTTGACTTGGTGTTATCAGCACCACACTCTCTGAAGTGAGCTAACCAGCCAGCCCTATATAGGGATCCAAACCCGTGGCCTTGGTGTTATAAGTACCACACTCTCCCAAGTGAGCCACGGGCTGGCCCCCATTTGTTACAATTATGAAATAATATTGATATATTATTATTTATTTAATTTTACATTAGGTTTGTGTTGTACAGTTCTTTGGGTTTTTCCAAACACATAATGTCGTGTATTCATGATTGCAGTCATACAGAATAGTTTTGCTGTCCAAAAAATCCTCTATGCTCCACTTATTTATCCCTCCCATCCTCCTACCCTCAAACACTGGCAACCAGTGATCTTTTCCCCATTATGCACCTTCATTTTTATTCATGTCAAAGTATTTTCTAATTTCCCTTCTGATTTTTTCTTTGACCCATTGATTATTTAGGACTGTGTTTAATTTCCATGTATTTGTGAATTTCCCAATTTTATTTCTTTTAGTGATTTCTAATTTTCACTGTGGTTGGAAAACATACTTTGCATGATTTTAGTCATTTTGAATTTATTGAGACTTGTCTTAGGGTCTAACATTTGGTCTCTCCTGGAGAATGTTCTGTATGCACTTGAGAAGAACATGTCTTCCACTGATTTTTTGTTGTATTTTTTGGGAAGTGTTCTGTAGATATGTTAGGTCTGATTGGTTTATAGTTGTTCAACTCATCTATTTTTTTTGCTGATCTTCTGTCTCGTTGTCCTATCCATTATTGAAAGTGGAATATTCCAGTCTCCAGCTACTATTATTGAATTGTCTATTTCTCCAATTATGTCAGTTTTTGTTTCATGTATTTTGGGGCTCTGTTGTTAGATGCATATATATTTATAATTGTTTTACCTTCTTAATGGATTGAGCCTTTTATCATTACAAATGTCCATCTTTGTCTCTAGTGACAATTTTTGTGTTAAGCCTATTTTGTCTGTTACTAGTGTGGCCACTCCAGCTCTCTTTTGGTTACTGTTTGCATCATATATCTTTTTCCATTTCTCTTTTACTTTAAACTTATTTGTGTCTTCGAATCTAAAGTGAAGTTCTTATAGACATCATGTAGTTGGATCATGTTTTTGAAATACATTCTGTCAATTTCTGCCTTTTAATTGGAGAGTTTAATCCATTTAATTTAATGCATTTAGTGATAAAGTAGAATTTTTACCTGCTATTCTGCTACTTGTTTTCACTGCCTTATGTCTTTTTTCATTTCTCACTACCTCCATTACTGCCTTCTTTTGTGTTAAATAGATATTTTCAAATGTACAATTTCAATTGTCTTATTTCTTTTGCTATATATATTTGAGTTATTTTCTTAGCAGTTGCCCTGGGCATTACCATTTACATCTTACTGTAATTCTAATTCATATTAATACCAACTTAGTTTTAATAAGAGACATAAAATTTGCTCCTCTATATCTCCACTCTCACCATCTCCTTTCTACTGTTATTGTCCCATATTACATCTTTATACATTTTGTGTCCATCAACATAGATTTATAATTATTGCTTTATGTAATTGATCTTTTAAATCAGATAGGAGATAAAAGATGTTATAAAATACGTTATACTGTCTTTTATACTTACCTACATAGTTAGGTGCTTTTTATTTCTTCATGTGGATTCAAGTTACTATCTACTGTCCTTCAGTTCAGTCTGAAGGACCCCTTTTAGTATTTCTTACAGGGAAGGTCTTCTAGCAACAGACTCTTAGTTTTTGTGTGTCTAGCATAGTTTTGCCAAATAATAGAATTCTTGGTTGACAGGTTTTTTTTTCTTTCAGCACTTTGAATATACCATCTCACTGCCTTCTAGCCTCCATTGTTTCTGATGAGAAACCAGCTATTAAAATTACTGAGGATTCCTTGTGTGTGATAAGTTGCTTTTCTTTTGCTACTTTCAATATGGTCTGTCTTCAGCTTCTGACAGTTTGATTATGATGTATCTAGGTGTGGATCTCTTTGAGTTTATCCTACTTGGAGTTCCTTCAGCTTCTTGAATGTCTATGTAAATGTTTTCCATCAGGTTTGGGAAGTTTGGGCCATTATTTCTTCAAATATTCTTTCTGCTCCTTTGTCTTTCCCTTCTCCTTCTGAAACTCCCATTATGTGTATGTTAGTAAACTTGATGGTGTCTCACAAATGGGTCTCTGAGACTCTTCATTTTTTTAAATTCTTTTTTCTTTCTTTTTTCTCAGACTCAGTAATCTCAGTTGACCTTCAAGTTCCTAATTCTGTTTTCTTCCTGCTCATTCATCTTAGTTGTAATACTTTCCAACCCCAGAATTTCTGTTTTGCTCCTCTTTATAATCTCTATCTATTGTTATTCTATAATGTCTTGTTCTCACACTTCCCTTTAGTTCTTTAGTCTATAGAACTAAATGGTTTTCTTTATCTCTTGAACATACTTTAAATAGCTGAATTAAATCTTCATCTAGTAAGTCTAACAACTGGGCTTCCAAAGGAACAGTTTCTACTGATTGGTTTTTTCTCCCCTGTGTATGGGTCATACTTTGTTTCCTTGCATCTCTCATGAATTTTTGTTGAAAACTGGATATTTTAAACAATATAATGTAGTGATTCTGGAAATCAGATCCCCATCCCCAGGGTTTGGTGTTATTGCTGCTTGTTTTAGTAGTTGCTGTTTATTTAGTGACTTTTCTGAACTAATTTTGTAAAGTCTGTGTTCTTTGTTTTGTGTGGACACTGAAGTCTTTACTTGGTTATCTCAGTGGTCAGCTAATGATTGAACAGAGATTTCATTAAATGCCTGGAACCAATAAGCCTTCGAGGTTTTGCCAAGGGGCTATGTGTGCATATTAGGGCATGCATATTAGGGCATGCCTTCAACACTCAACCAGAGGTTTATAGCTCTGCCTTAACTCTCACTTCCTGCTGTGCAGAACCTCAAGATCAGCCAGGGTTGAGAGTTTAGGGTCTTCTCAGGTCTTTCCTGACCATGCTCACAGCCCTACACATGTGTATGGCCTTCCACATTCCAGTTTCCCAAGGACATATTGGAGTATTTCAAAGTTCCCAAGGACATCTTATTCTTCAGCTTTTCCTGTTAAGCTTTCGATTAGGCCATTTTTCATTATTCATTGCCTCATGCAGCTGTCATTTTAAAACAATTGCCTGTAATTATTTTCCAAAAACATCCTCTGGTGAGAAACTTTTAGAACCAGGTAGCTCTCAAGCAGATCAAATAAGCAAACTTTTCAAGTGAGATCTTCCAGGGAACCACCAGACAGGTCAAATAATGACAATTGATTGGGAATGAGGTTTTGAAGGAGCACCAGCTCCATTCTGTTCCCTCTGGTACTGGGGATATGGGCTAATTTTCAGGTTACCACTGATCTGGACAGTGAGGAATGGTCTAAGGCAAGTTAAAATGATACAAATCCTACTGTTCTTACAGAAATTCAGCTATTTTTCTGGAATATTTATTTATATGCTCCTTGGCTGCTACAAGCCTTAGTTAAATTTCTAGAGTTCTGAAAAAGTTGATTCTGACTATTTTTGCCATTTTTTATTGTTGTTGCCTTTATGGAGAGATGAAGTTTCAGATGTCCTTACTCCACCATTTTCACCGACGTCACCTATAGCATGGTTTGAAATCTCTTGTCTCAATGACCATGGATTAATTAAATATTTAATCATGGAAAATGATTAGGGGAAAGGAGTAAAAAGAGAAACTGTAATTCTCATAGTGGCTTTCCCTGATAAGTACATGAAATTTCAAAAGTTTTTTCTATATTTAGTCTTCTCAAAATAAAGGTTAAAGTTACAGCTATTTTAAACCCCTTTTCTTTATACAGGTTAAACACAGGCTTTGGAGTCAGAACAGAGTTCAAATTCCAGCTTTGATTCTTATTAGCTTGGCCACCTAGTACATATTGTATAACCTCTCTGTTCCTCAATCTCCCCATTTATAAAATGGGGTAATAATAATATGTACCATATAAAGTTATTCTGAGGATTAAATGTGAAATGCTGATCACAGATGCCTGGCAGCTGAATAGATATTAGCTGTAATAATTATTATTTTTATAATGTTCTGCAAATGTACACTAATGATTCTTTTGTTTGTTTGTTTGTTTGTTTGTTTTTATTGAATCAAAATCAATTATACATTTTTGGGGTTGAACATTGAGATATGTTGATTAAATCAATATTACTAGCATATATACTGTTACAAATCGTAATTATTCTTTATGCCCCTTGTCCAACCTCTCGCCTTCCCCCATGCCCTCCCCCTCCCCCCTCTAATTGCCCTAGATTTCTTCCTCCTTCTGAAAGAATAATGGTTACTCTATCAACTTGTTGCCTAGATGATCTGTCCAATGCTGAGAGATGTGATCAGGTCCCCCAATATTATCATAGAGCAGATGCTACTTCTGTCACTCTGAAATGGGTTTTGTGGAAAGAGAAATCTTCTTTTCTTTGTCTCTGCTTGTGACTCTTCTTGTGTGGATGCACTCCAGTGGTTGGCAGACCATCTGCGTGGTGGCCGTGGTGTCTAGCCACTTTTGCAGCAGCCATGGTTATTGTGGTGGCTATGGTGGGTCACACACGTGGGGGTGCTGTTTTTGGTATGCTCCTCAGCACTGGCGGTATGCCTGGTTGTGGGGTGTGTTTGGTCCCCTTCTCCATGCCTCTGGTCCCTGGGCAGGCCCCAAGGCACTGGCACCATGTGCCTGGTTGTGGGAGAGGGGTCCAGTCCCCTTCTCCGTGTCCCGGGTCCCTGGGTGGGCCCCGAGGTACTGGCACAGTGTGCCTGGTTCTGGGAGGAGGGTCCGGTCCCCTTATCCATGCCTCAGGTACCCAGGTGGGCCCCGAGGTGCTGGCGTTTTGTGCCTGATATGGGAGGAGGGTCCAGTCCCCTTCTGCATGCCTCTGGGTTGGGCAGGCCCCGATGTGCTGTCATGGTGTCCCTGGTTTTAGGAGAGAGGTCCAGTCCCCTTCTCCTTGCCTCAGGTCCCTGGGTGGGCCCCAAGGTACTGGTGTGGTGTGCCTTGTTGTGGGAGGAGGGTCTGGTTCCTGGCTCCATGCCTCAGGTCAATGGATGGAACCCAAGGTGCTGGCTTGGTGTGCCTGGTTGTGGGAGGGTGGTCTGGTCCCCTTCTCCATGCTCTGGGTCCCTGGGCGGGGTCCAAAGTGCTGGCGTTGTGTGCCTGGTTGTGGGAGAGAGGTCCAGACCCCTTCTCCATCCATCGGGTGCCCGGGCAGGCCTCAAGTTGCTGGTGTGGTGTGCCTGGTTGTGGGAGAGAGATCCGGTCCCCTTATCCTTGCCTTGGGTCCCTGGGCAGGCCCCAAGGTGCTGGTGTGGCATGCCTGGTTATGGGAGGGGGTTTCAGTCCCCTTCTCCATGCTTCAGGTCCCCAGGCTGGCCCTGAGGCATGAGTGCAGTTTCCTTGGAAGTGGGAGTGGGGTCCAGTCCCCAGATCCAAGCCTCCAGTTCCCAAGCAGGCCCCAAGGTGCTGGTGATGTGCCTGGGCCGGAACTAATTTTTTGTGCTTTGCTTCTAACGGGGGGAACTTCCTGTGAGAACCAGTACTTGAGCTGTGTGGTTGTTTAAATTGCTACTTTGCTGCTGTTTCCCTAGGGAAGGCTTTTTGTGCAGCTCAGGGTTTAATGGTTGACCTTATAGGTACTTCCGGCTCTCCAGAGACCCAGTGGATCTGTGTTCTATAGAATCTCTGATCTGGGCCTGAGTTTTTTCATCAAACTGCACCCCATGCAATTCTGTATTCCTGACCAGTCTCCTCTGAGTTGTCCTGTGCTGATTGGGGGGCAGATCAGCTGTCCCTGCTGTGTCCCAGTGTTCCCCTGCTGGGCACATCTCCCTCACTGACCGTGCTGCAAACACTTCCCATGGGACTGGCCCTGTGCTGGTCCCTTGTGATCACTCACCAGTCTCTGAGTGGCTCCCTTTTTCTGGTTGTTCTGGCTCCTCACTCCTGCGTGGGTCCACGGGAACCCTATTAGTGGTCTTGTTGTCCTGGGGGCTGCCAAGGCCCTCTTCTCTCTTGCTGCCTCCAAGTAACTCCATCTGAAGGGCACAGCTGCAGCTTCTGCTGGCTCCTGCTCCATGCACTCAGCAGCTCCAGCCTTAAAGCAGCCGCAGCCAGAAATGCTCAGAGCAGCTTTTTCTTTCTCTCATCATGGTTTCTCCTGCCTTCATGTACTCCATAGCTCTCCCCTCCTCTTACCCTGAGCTCCAGCAGCCCCGGCTTGGCTGATGTTACATTTTATAGTTGTAAATTTGGTTGATTTGTGGGAGAGAGTGACGCTGTGGACTGTCTATTCTGCCATCTTGATTGGATCTCCACACTAATGATTCTTGAATAGAGTTAAGCTAAAGGCAGATTTTCTTTTCTTTTTTCCTGTTTCTTTTCTTTTCTTGTAGTTTTTCTTTGTTTTTTTTTTTTTTGTATGTTTGTTTGTTTGGGGGGTTTTTTGCCATAAAGTATTGAAAAGAAAATCTATTCCAGCATTTTGGAATACAAATTTGGGTCAAAAAACAAATTTATTCCTTTTATTGATTTATAAACAAAATGTTATTTATCAGTCAACAAATATTTATTAAATACCTAGTAAATTTCAGGCACTCTGCCAGGCACAGGGATGACAATCACAGTAAGATGTGTCCCCTGCCCTCAAGCAGCTGACATTCCAGGAGACTGACAAGTATACATGTGATTACATGCAATGTAACAAAGGCTGTGATGTGATACAAGAGCACAAGGGCTGGTGTGTGTGACGGGAGTATGGTTTTGACCAGTTCCTTCTCTTAGATGTGAACCTTTTTCTTTGGCTCCAAAGCCAAGGAATTGGTCCCATTTTTTTCTCCTGGCTTTTTTGAACACCACATTCTCCAAATTTTCCTTGTGGCTTTTATGTTTTGTTTTGTTTTGCAGCTGGCTGGCAGGTACATCCAAACCCTTGACCTTGATGTTACAAGGTGGTGCTCCAAACAACTGAACAACCAGCCAACCTGGTCCAATTTTTTTCTTGACAGGATGCATTAATCATGACTTCTTTTTGAAATTTCTAAAGGTGAAAGACAAGCACATTGAATTATGGAGGACACTATAAATACTGTTTCCTGAAGAGTGAGGTCTTTCTACTGGTGAAGTCACTTCTAGGATTTTTGACCTAAAAAGTTTTTTGACATACTTTTTCCTTGCTATCCATTTTTTTCTTTTCTTTTTATCTTCTCTACTTTATCTTTTAGTTTCCAAAGGAAGAGTACTTTACAGATTTTAAGTGTGATTTATATGCAAAGACAGAAAATGATGATTTTTTTAACCAAAAGTTCCTTATTACAAAAATGAATATAAACTTTTCATGTGGTTTCATGCATTTTGAAAATGCAAATAATTTTAATTTCATTGCATTTTTCAGAATTCTCAATCATAATCCTCTGACTACTGTTGAAGATTCACATCTTTTTAAATTGCCAGCATTAAAATATCTGTAAGTATCACAGTAATGTCATGAGTTACGAGATGACTTCTGCTTTTCTTTTTTCCTTTCTTCAGAGATTAAATATTTTCACTTCAGCTAAAAAGTCATAATTTTAATTTTAACTGGATTATTGGGGGGAAAAGTTATTGGCAAAGGAAAGGACTAAGAGAGGATGTGTAATGGGCAAGACCGCCAGCAGTGGAAGAGAGCAGTGTTGAAGAAAACACATAGACATGGAACATGTAGACTCAGGTAGGAATATCATTTATCCCAGAAAGCAAAGAGGAAGAGCTGTATTTTATTTAAAAAAGAAAAAAAAAGTGTAATCAAGACAGGTGAATGTAAATCAAAATGATAAGATAATGTTTAAAAAAAAAAAAGTAGAGATTCTCTATTCAATCCCAAGGCCATTACTTTAATGATGCAAATAAACTTAAATTTATTCAATAAGAGCTCTCTAGAATTATCTTCGATGGCCAATAAACTCTTAAGGTTGTTTATAGAGAAGCCAAATTTGAAGTACTCATATGTCCTTGAAATGTGTTTTTAAGTACAGAACTTTTGTATTGGGGTTCCTATGGTGAATGTTTGGGCTTTCTCCTTCAGAGACATGGGAGCAACACAAGTGTCTCTTACAACAATTGAGAACATCATCCTGATGTCTCTTGAATTGGAAAAACTGTAAGTTACTTTTTTCTTAGATTTATTTTCACTTAGTTTTGGGGTTATTTTATTGTTTTCTGAAGTCAGGTTTATTGAGGTATAATTTTCACATAATAAAATTCACTCCTTTTAAGAGTACACTTTGATCCATTTTGACAAATGTACGTTATGTAACCCCCACCACATTCCCAATATGGAACATTTCTCTCCCTTCAAAAATGCCCCTCATGTCTCTCTGCAGTCAATCCTCTCCTCCCACTACCAGCCCCTGGCAACGACCAGTCTGATTTCTGTCCCTATAGGTTTGCTTTTTCCAGAATGTCTTGTAAATGAAACCATGTAGTTTGTGGCCTTTTGCTTCTTTCACGTACATAATCCTTTTAAGATTATGTTATCACCCATGCTGTTGCGTCTATCTGTAGTTCATTCCTTTTTTCTGTTGGGCAGCATTCCAGTGGTGTGGATATACCAGTTTGTGTATCCATTCATCACTTTATGCACATTTGGGTTGTTTCCAACTTTTGGCAATTATGAATAAAGCTGCTAAAAATACTGACATGCAGGTCTTTGTGTGAATATATATTTTCAGTTCTTTGGGGTAAATGCCTAGGGGTGGGATTGCTGCATCACATGCTAAGTGCATATTTAACTTCTTAAGAAACTGCTGGACTGTTTCTTACAGTGGCTGTACCATTTTGCATTCCCTCCAGCAGTGTATGAGAGTTGCAGTTGCTCCACATCTTCACCTGATCCTTCTATTCCAGGGTTTTAAATAAATGTTAGCCTTTCTCCTAGTAGGTGTGGAGTCATTGCGGTTTTAATTTGCATTTCTTTAACAGCTGATGATATTGAGTGTCTATTCATGTGCAAATATCATCTTTACTGAAGTGTCTGTTCAAATCTGTTCCCATATTTTGATTGGATATTTATCTTCTTATTGAGTGTTAAGAGTGCTTTATTATATACTCTGGATACAAGTCCTTTTTCTCAGATATGTGTTTAGTAAATACCTTCTCTCAGGTTGTGGCTTATCTTCTCATTCTATTTAAAGTATCTTTGAAGAGCTGAAGTTTTTAATGTTTTAATTTTGATGAACTCTAATTTAGCAATTTTTTCTTGAATGGTTTGTGCTTTTTTGTGTCTGACCTAAGAAATCTTTGTTTAAGAACCCTTTGCCTAATCCAAACTCACAAAGACCTTCTCCTATGTTTTCTTCTAGAAATTGTGTAGTTACATTTAGGTCTATGATCCATTTTGAGTTAATTTTTATGTATGGTGTGAAGTATGTCATTTTTTGCAGTCTTTTATTTCCGTAGGGCCCTATTGTGACAGTTTGTTACACAACTCATCGCAGCTTACATTTTGCCATCCTCCCTCCAGTATGGCAAACTAAATAGAAACGTGCTGTTGTGCTAAGGCTAGTTGAGGGGATTACACAAGATCAGTATGGAAAAAGGCCCTTCATTTGCACTCTGCTGCAGTCATTTTTATCAAGTTCCCTCCTTGACTATCTTCACAATGTTGTCAGCAGATCCATCAGTTACTGCTCTAGCCTCATCATCCTCAACCTCCTGCAGCGTCTGACACAGTCGATCCCTCCCATGTTGGCTAGATGACCTTCTCACTGCATAGTCAAAGTTGTCATCCACCAGCCTTTTCACTTTCTTATCCACAGTAGTGGGGTTCTATCTGCTTTTCTCTTGACCATTACTGGATAAGAAAAAAGTGCTATTGTTCTCTGTAGCCATTTGCTATCAATGCCACAAAGAGATTAAAGCAACTGCCACCGTGGAGTTCATTATTGAAAGTCCTCGGGAGTTTAGACATTTATATACAAGGTAAGTAAGCCAGCTCATTTGAGTCTGGACTCCTGTGTAATGATATTTAATGTGTATTGAAAAATAATTATTCTCAAGTAAGGATAATCTACACCTCAGGTCATTTGCAGTCTCAAAAATTGGTCAGCATGCTTTAAAACCATTATTTAAGTTTGTCATCACTTGTATTATTCCTAGCTCATACTTTTTAATGAATAACAAAACTACAATATTTCCTATGAACTGTTCTTGCTAAAAATGTTTCCTTGTTATATTCAGGTTGATCATACAAAACCAAATGAGGAGAGTAAAACAATCGGCTTGAAGGCTTAAAAAGTCAATGCCATGAAAGATTTTTAAAAGATGGGGAAGAGTTGTAAATTAAAGGAGACTAAAGAATCATGAAAACTAAATACAATGCCTGGTGTTTGATTGGATTCTGGCTTAATAAAAAAAAAAAGCTATGACATGACTGCGACAATTTGGGAAAATTTGTATATGGACTATAAAAGAGACAGAGATATTCATATTAGATTTCACTGTGTGATAATAGTATTGGGGTATGTAGGAGAATGCCTTGGTTGTTATGGGATGCACACTGAAGTGTTTAGCAGTGACAGGTCATAATGTCTGCAACTTACTCTCAAATGGTTTGCCCAGAAAATGTATAAACATACCCACACTGAAAGACAGCTGTGGTGAAGTGTCACCAATTGTTGAATCCAGGTGAAAGGTATACAAATGTTCATTATACCATTCTTTCAAGTTTTCTATAGATTTGAAATTTTCCAAAATAAAAAGTTGGGACAGGAAAGGAGCAGCAAAAACTTTGTGTCAGAGTTGAGGTTGCCGTAGATGTAAAATGCTGGATTACTCTTCTGGGTCCATTCTTTCTATATGAACATCAGAAGCTTCCACCAGACTCAAAGGAATATTAGTCACATGTAATTAACATTCTAGGGGTTTGAAAAATGTGTCAGGCCAACTTATTGGATGCAGTTTTAATCTAAAACTCTTTACATTGTACTGCCAACTCAGCCTTCATGGACCCGAGAAGCACACTTCTGTTTTGACAGTCATAATGTGGTCCTAATAAAGACATCGTTTTGGAGGACTCAGAGAAGGCACCCAAGGTGGGAGAGCATGATTACTTTTCAGGTAGCCTCTGCAAGTTACTAACTAATTAACACTTATTGAGTACTTACCATGTGCCAGGCACTTTTCAGGTATTGATACATTTTTTCCTAAAAACTCATTAGAGGTAGGCGCTATTATAACAGAGAGGCTGAGCAACAGAGATTAAGCAGTTTGCCCAAGGTCACATTATTAGCAGAGCTGAGATTCAAACTGTATTCCTAATCACCATGCTATACTGCTTAAAATTAACCTGGAGGACTTACTTCAGTCACAGAGACAGTTTTTATCTCCCTGAAACTGCACCCAGTAAACCATGATAATAAGCTAATCAATAGTTTGGGTATCTTTTTTGCTCAAATTTTTCTTTTGAAAAAATTTAAACCTACCAGAAAGATGAAAGAGTAAGTATAATGGACACCCTTGTATCCTTCATGTGGATTCTATTGCTAACATACTCTTTTCTCTCTCTCAATCTCTCTCTCTGTCTCTCTCTCTCTCTCTCTCTCTCTGGATGGACCGCATAGTAGCCTTTAGTGTAGAGCTCAATATTCACAGCTGTTAAGGAAAGATCTTTCTGAGTACCCAATGCCCCTTGACACATGAGGTTGTCCAGCCTGTCATGGGAACAGGCACTCTTCCTAAGCCTGTGTATAATTCAATTATTCTTCTAATACTTTTGTTGTTGCTGCTTTTTCTTTTTATGGCTGGCCAGTACAGTGATCTGAACCCTTGACCTTGGTGTTATCAGCACCATGCCTGTCTAATGCTTTCAGGTGGTTCTTTTCCTGACCTTAAGTAGTTTCCTCATACACATGCACTGATCAGTACTTTGCTGAACACTCGAGAGATCCCTCTGAATACCTCTTGAGTTCCTTCTTTGTGCACTTTTCTCGCTGGTGACTCTACTTTGTGAATTCTAGTCACCTCAGTTTTCCTGGATTCTCAGCTCCATCTCCTTAATCAAGGAATCCACAAGTCTCTGCCTGTGTTTCCCCCACCCTTGCATCACAGCCTGGAAACTGTCTCAAGGCAGTAAGCTGGGCAGTCACAGGGCTTACTTCATTTATTTCCCATCCATTGGAGATCACTGTCTGTCATTGCCTGATGTCCAGTGTCTTGAGAACTGTTGTTTTGTATATTTTGTCTAGTTTTTCAGTTCTTTCAGGTGGGAGGTTCAATTGGTCCCTGTTACTCCATCTTGGTCAGAAATGAGTAATGTTCTTTAAGTCTGTTTTGTTTGATCCAGGATCCAATCAAAGATCAGGTATTGCATGTTATGTCTTTGTTTCCTTTAGTCTAAATCATTTCCCTACTTCTTTTTGGTCTTTTATGACAGTGTCACTTTTGAAGAGTCTGAGACAGTTGTCTTATAAATTGTCCCACAACCTGGATTTGTCTGTTTCCTCCTGATTAGATTCAGGTTAAATATTTTTGGTAAGAATACTATAGGCAATGTATCCTTCCTACCTCATGACTTTAAGTGGCCTATAATGCTGTTTGATCACTTGATTAAGGTGGTATCTTACAGATCTCTCCATTGTAAAGTTATTTTTCCCCCTCGGGAATTAATAGTTTGTGGGGTGTTAAGATTCTACTGGTGAATGCCTTTTCACCCAACTGTGAATCAATGATAGTCTGAATCAATTTATTATATTGGTGGTTGCAAAATGGCACTTTTCTAATTCTATCATTCCTTTTACATTTATTAGCTGGCACTATTTTGTTAAAGAAGAACTCCCCACCCTTTTATCTTTGATTATCATTATGAACTAATGTATCCTGCACATTATATTGTACCTTATTATCATCGTTATGCTTTTGAATGCTCAAATTGCCCAGATTTGGCATATGTGCTTTCTGTTACTGTTTAACCACATAATGCAGGTTTAAACTAAGCTGTTTTTTTTTATGTCCAGAGTAATTTCTGTTACCTACCACAGCCAAGAATTGAGAAAGGGACTCTAGAATAGGGGCTTATTCAGACTCTTCTTAGAAGTCTGCCTTCTTCCTGTGTACTCTCATCCCAAAGTGATACTTCTGGGATGGGAGGAGATACTTCTGAATTAAACTTTAGATCAGTGTCACCTAATTCTAATCCCTATCACTTTTATTCTCAGTGTTCTATGCCCACTGTCATACTTACCTTCCTACTGGGCACCTCTTGTCTTCCTTCCTATTTACAATATTCAACAGCAGCAATTGGCCATCTGGTCCCTACCCAACTGTCCAGGCCACACACCTCATGAACTTCTTTTTGCACAGCCCTGTGATAGCCTTTGCCTGCCTCTTCTACCTACTCAAGTAACCCCTTTACCATTAACCTAATTCTCTGTGTTTCCATTTATAGGATCTTACCTAGCCATATGGCCTGCTGCCTCTGCCAATTTAAAAATAATATTGAGGTTGTCTGCAAGACAGTGAAGCTGCATTGTGACAGTACATGTCTGACAAACACCACACATTGTCGTGAGTCTGAATTACCTGATGATACATTTTTTATTCTTATTTGTTTTTTAATTTTTAATTGGTGCTGATAAATTTTTACACTAATGATATAATTGCTTTATTTTATTCATTAGTTAATAATCCCAAAATTTCTGTACTACTCCCTTACTGAAAGTCAGGTTTTCAGCTAATATTACATAATTTAATAATGTAACTGTTCCATGTGCAAAAAGAACTGTTTCTCTGCTGTAGAAAGTAATGGAAGGGGAAGGAAATAATATTAATGGCCATACACTGTGTGCTGTGCTCTCTGTTTGGTGCTTAGTCACTGAACAATAACTTACTCATATGGTGTAACACAGTTTGTAAACTGGTTTTACATGTATCAGGTCTCAAGTGCCCTCTGCTTTATGGGACAGGTGTAGATCTGGTTTTCTTTTGTTTGTTTTTGCAATTTTATAAGAAAGCCCAAGTGGCGCTATTGTATTTGGAGCCTTAGAGTTTCTGGTTCCATAAGTAGAAATTGCTAAGTGGCTCTTCTAATGGAATGTAAGGTTCTTCCCTTCTTAGACTGTCTAACTCTGAACTTGCTCTGGATCTCAAGCATTTCTGTCCACAGAACAGTCAGGTGCTTTTGAAGTGTTTTTCTGTTATCAGCACTAACTATATGACTTCCCAAATGTGACTGCTTTTATGTCCAGATAGCTTGAATACAGGTCTCAACCAGTGATCTGGGGCAAATAATAAATAACATATTGCTATGTATATAAAGACAGTGTTTTTTGTTTTTCAGAACGGTTTTTTCACCAATTAAATTATTTCCTTCTTCCCTACAAGTTGGCAGAACAAGCATATTTAATCTCCTTTTACAGATGAGGAAAAGCAAGATCAGAGGTGTTAAGTGCTGTACCCTAGTCTTCAGTCCCATGTTCCTCCTCTCTTATGATCCTTCCCTCCTCTTCTCACCCTCACCACCACCAAAAATATTTTTAATTCTGGAAAGAAACCCAGCACCACAATAGTACACTTGAATTCATGCAGTTGGAAGCTTTGAGTGGTTCCCCAAGTAAAGCTGGAAATACTAGAAATGAAAAGAAAGTGAAGTACTAGGCTTCTGACAAAGTTGCTTTTTTTCTTCTGCATTTTAGGACCTCTAGTAATATTTATCCAGAAACTGCTTTTATTCCACACATTTATTGAACATTCCACATAGGCATACAAGCTGGCAAATTAGAAATCTAACTTATACCCCAGATGCCTGCACAAATTTAAAGAAAGAACCAGAATAGACATATTGTTTTGTCCTGTGTAGAGCCTTCTGTTATAGGGGCTATGCTATATGGGAGCAGGGACCAAGTGAAGGAACTGGGTGGGTAGGTGGAGAAGGATGTGCAGATGAGGGCCTGTTAGTAGGAGGAATGGGGTTTCTACTTTAGCATCTCTGCCCTTTTTCCCCTCAGAGGATTGTCTTTCATCATGGTCACCTATGATGGTAATGAGACCAAAAGCACACTAAAGAGGTGGAGAGAGGAAGACTTGCACTTGCTCTGCACATGAGGCAGGACAGTATGGGGCACCTGAATGTGAGGAGGCATGGAAGATCTGCAGAGAGGCCAGCTGACTGGGGGAATATTTGCCTTCCAGCCTTTGGCATGAGTACTGGGCAATTGGCCATTGGGGACCAATGGAATAATCTAAATGGAATGTTTTGAGTAGGTGGCCACTTTTTGAAATGATGCCTTTTTCTCCTTTTGTTGTTGCTATTTCATAGATTTAAGTGTTGGTTTATTTTCCTTCTCTCTAAATGGCACTCATATGTTTGCTGACTCCTAATTTATTTGACTGGGATGTATAGCTGTGGCCTGACAGAAAGCTGTTCCATGAGCCTTCCTTATCAAAAGCAGTCTCTTTTCTTTTGACAGTTGAAGAGGCATCCCTAAAGAATCCAGAAGGAAAATTCATGAAGGTATTAAGAGCTCGGAAGCAGAACACAAGCACTGAGCTGACGATTGAGCCAGAGAAGGCATCCTCAGATAAAACTGGCATGAACTGGGCAAATATGAATGAGCAGCTAGACCTAAATGATAAAAGCGAAATTACACATGCACTAAATTACTTATTGTCTTATCTATCCAAGGGAAACCTAGAAGATATACAACCAACATTATTACCATTCATCGAACTGCT